>NC_135900.1:14514928-16914928 GCF_964194155.1 Cetorhinus maximus
TGCAAAGTGTATTTTTTTTCTGTTAACAAAGCTGCTTGTTTGGATAGAAATAGCACATTATTGCAGGTGAATTGGTTGGTGCTAATTTACTGGAAGAATTTTGCCATTTTTAAACTTGGAAATGTCATGTGCCAATAGAAAATATCACCATTAGTTCAAGATATTCTTATTTGTACATGGGATTGTTGTTTGTGGTGCTTGAGGTTCAAGCCTTTTGGCTGTTGCTGTCCAGATATTGCATAGGGCCAGGTTCAAAGAAGAGGACCTAGTTGCATAATCTGAATGACCAAGTTGAATGGAATTGTCTGACAAAGCCATGGTTATAAAGTGTATAAAACCTATAAACCTATATTAAACAGTTTGACCCCACTGTGGCTATGGTTCCCAATTCTGGGCACCCGAGAGGTTGTGAGGGGGAGGATTAAAGGGGGATTGGATAAGGGGGCCAGAAACAGGAGATGCACCAGGGCCCATGATTTCTCTCCCTGGCCCTTGTATTGCAGAGGTTTGTCGGTCTGGGCCATGGGCCAAGTGCTGGTAAATGGGATTAGGTGGGTAGGTCAGGTGTTTCTCACGTGTCGGTGCAGACTCGATGGGCCGAAGGGCCTCTTCTGCGCTGTGTGATTCTGTGATTTTGTGCTTCTGAGATTACAGAGATAGGGAGGGACGAGGCCATGGAGAGATTTGAAATCAAGAATGAGAAGTTTAATGAGAATCATGGAAATTTCTCATCAAGAACTCTTGAAGATAGCTTGACAGAGAAGCTTTGATTTGAAACTGAACAGTGTTTAAGTGTTACTATTTGCTCATCTGAGACTGGGATATTTTGTGGTGATCTATTTGGTGCTGAAGTACCTCTCTATTATGGCATAGTGTTTAGAGACAGTTTTTCATTCCGTTAAAGGGTGATTGACCCTCTTGTAAACATATAAAGAGACAATCAGGTGATGATACTACGATGAATTACTTTTTTTGTTCTACTTGAACTGAAGTAGAAATTGGTAGGAACAGTACAAAATAATAATTAAAAAGTTAGTGCTAAATATCCCTTACAGAGCTACTTTTCTCACAAATTCTTGGCTTTGCAGGATATAAACAGAGCAGTTTTCCTTTGCATTATCAGACCTGGTGAGAGATATATGCATTCATTTTATTTCCACCTCCTTGGAGAGCCTTAAAAGAATGATTTTCGGCAACAACTGGCATTTATATAGCAGCTGTACTAAAACCTCCCAAGACACTTCACAGGAGATTCATCAAATAAAATTTGACACTGAGCAACATGGAGAGGGATTAGGGGATCTGCTCAAAAGTTTGCCCAAAGAAGCTGGTTTTAAAACGGATTTTACTGCCCTGCTGCGGAGTGTCGCCCCTCCCCCCACCCTCCCCCCCAACCCACCCCCACCCCCCCACCCCGCCTCACCAGCGAATGTGGCGAGCCATTTAAATCTCCATTCAGTTTGGTGGAATCGTAATGGCCTGCCGGGCGGGAGGGGCAAAGTGTTTTTCAAAGGAAGCAAGAGAGGTAGCGAGGGAGAGAGCCTTGGGCCCGAATTCCAGAACTTAGGTCCAATGGCAGAGTGATAAAAATTAGGAAAGAGGTCAGAGTTGGAAGATCGCAGATACATTGTAACACATCTTCAAAAACATCACTGTCATGCTTCAGAGGTTTTGACTCTTTCTCCACAGAAAGGATTTGAAAGTAAAAGTTACTTTTTTCTAATTGCAAAGTATATTCAAAGAGGGTTGCCTCTCCAAGATCAAGACTAGGCAACTGCGGCCGTTTTCAAAATCAAAAGGGCTTACTGGTCTTCACCCTCGCTCCCTCCATCTTCAGATTGGCAGCTTCCACCTCGGACGGCGGGGTTGCCAATGTGTGGAGGGTCTCCCACTGGATGCCTGTCCACCGCCCCCGATTGGATAGTGAGCCCACGTCCTGGCTTCCCATTTCAAAATGGCGGCGGGCATGTCTATTACATGTTATGCGGAGTTAGGACCTGGAACCAGCATCCACTTCGAGTTCCTGCCCCCTGAATGAAAGTTCAGCCCGGGGGTTCTGCAGGGGCAGCCAGGTTTGTTCCGGGGAAATCTCAGAGGACTTTCATCGAGGTGAAGAACTGGAAATGCTGTGAGCTGAGCGGGAGGTGGAATGGTTGATTTTAACCACAGGCAGAGTACGGGTGGGATTGTGGTGGCATACACCCCCCACTCTGGCTGCTGTGAGGCCCAAGCTCCTCTTACTGGTGAGCTGTGGGTGCCAAGGGGCAATCCTACTACAGCCCACTGGTTTTGGGACTGCTGGCTTCCATTCTGTGCCGGCCAATTGTCGGTGTCTGGGAATGAGAGGCATGGGAAACCCGGGGGGGAGGGGGTAGCTCGGATAGGCTGGCAATGGACCAGATTATTTATGTTGGCCCTGCTCTGACAGCACTTTCCAAACCCATGACCGCTAACACCTAGGCCAGAATTTTCTCTTCCGGGTGCGGGGTCGGGCCCCACACGCCGACGTGTAAAATGAACGCCCGGCAAAGTCGGGCATGCGTCCCAACGTCACCGCGCGTCATTCCGATCTTCTGTTCGGCGGGCACGCACTGGAGTTGGCTGCGCACCGGCCGGACTGTCAAAGGCTTGTGAAGGCCATTGATCAACCGATTAAACAAATTGTCAGGGCTGCACATCTAACCTTAAGGTTGGCGGACAGGCGAAGAGCCCAGGCGGCCTTTGCATTTTTCACGAAACCTCATCCACGGGCGGGATGAGGGTCCATGAAGGGTTTATTAATTAAATAAAAATGTTCATGAAAATTCATCAACATGTCCCAGCTCGTGTGACACTGTCACATGAGGGGACATGTCTTGAATAATTTTATTTTTTCCTTTTTTCAATGTTTCATTTTGACCTTCATCTCCATGAGGCAGCTCCGTGCCTCAGGGAGATTTCTGCGTGTGCATGCGCGAAAGAGGCAGGCCCTGATTCTCTCTCCTCCCCCCACCACTCACCGCTAAGCGCTACCGGGTGGGCGTCACGCTGGGCGGGCCTTAATTGGCCACTCTGGTACGAATGGTGGACTTCGTGCCGCACATGCTCCCGCCATTTGCATTTCAAAATTGCAATCAGAATCCAATGTCCCGGTTTGAATATTATGTGGCCTTTTCCACAGTAGCAGCTAATGGGGTGACTGACGCGCGCCATTTCCACCAGGTAGAGGAAGTGAAACCTAACCCTATGCTACTTAAGTAAGTAAAATTATTCACTGATGGGAGAAACGTGGCATATTTGTTATTTTGTATCATTACATGAAGATAATTTATACCGACTGATCTAAGTGAAGCTGTTCCTCTCTGTGTCCACTCACATTAAAATAAAGCGGCTTAGTGATTCACCTCATACCTTGCCTCATGAAGAGTTGCTCGGTCTGTACTAGGGGGAGTGAAGAATGTATTGCACGAGTGGAATTTGGGTTGGGTCACAAGGGGAATATTTTTACTCACCTGAGTTACCCTCTCCAACAAGCAGATAAAGGGCATTGTGAGTCAACTCCCATAAAAGGGTCAGCTCCTGGGGCTGCTTCTGGGAGCAACAATCGCCACTGAATGCGAGAAGGAATCTACAGTGGATGCAAACTTGGGACAATTATTTTAACACAGGTCTTGGAATCTGGCACTTTGATTGTGATTTCTGGTTGTGCTGCAGTTTTTCTCCTTTGAAGAACCTGCCAGAGCCTTTTTTACCTCCAGTCATAGGATACCACACTCATCTGTTTCTCAATTATTCTTTCCTTGTTCTGCAAAATATTAGTGCACTGCATTAGCGTAAGACCTTATCTCAGAAGATGCCCTGTTATTAATAATGTTCATGTTCAGTTTTGTAAAAATAATTTATATGGCTAGAATTATTTTATTAGGACCTGTCCATCGGTGACATGTCATATGCTTGTGCCATTGTAGGTCAGCTATCCAAAATTATTCCCATCAATCCTGCAAAAGCAACATTTTTCTCCATCATAGACCTACAAGCACATTCTTTATGATCCTTCTTATTTATCTAAAAAGGTCATGTGCAAAAGAAGCTAAAAGGTTATTTGCCTCTGACTGACTGAAAGGGTTTAGTGAAAAACCATAGTGAATCGATGGAGGAGATGGAACTGAGCCCTGAGGCGCCCGGATCACCACAGGAGGTTGGCAGGATAGATGGATGTACCTGAATAAATCAGCAAGTACCCTAAGGCGGTTGAAGTACCAGAGGAAGCAACACCTGCCAGGCTGGCAAGTGAGATGTACAGAGATGGGATGTATTTTTAAAAAAAAAGGTTAAGTGTGTTCACCTAGCTCCCTCCCTGCAGAAAGGCACATTGCTTTTTTTTTAAATGGAGAGGTGAATCTTTATATTGGCTTACCTGATTTGCAGGGACAAGTTAGAAACGTGCTACAATTGAAGATGGGAGCACTGTGGGTAAAGAAGAAATCAAGGTTGAAGTAAGATAGTATGGAAAAGTATCAAGGAACTTTACAGCTCAGAAGGACATCATTTGCCACATCAATGTTTGTACCAATGCTAACTTTTCAAATTGACACGTCCACTTTAACCTTTCTTAAAGGAAGAAGGATAAAGAAATTTAAATGAATATACATTGCCAAATATTTATTCAATCCCCTTTTCATATGAATTATTTGCTGTAAAAAAAAAAAAATCAAGGCTGATCTAAACTTTTCCTATACAGAATAAAAACAGAAAATGCTGGAAAAGCTCAGCAGGTCTGGCAGCATCTGTGAAGCGGGAAACAGGGTTAACGTTTCGAGCCCGTGTGACTCTTCCGCAGGGCACCTTTTCCACTCTTGTACTCACATGATACAATGATAATGGAGTTGTTGTCTAATTAAGCTGATCAATCTCTTGACAGTTATCCTACAACAAGCCCAGACACGAGGTGAGAAAACCCCTCACGTGGAAAGCTTTGGCAACCGTTAACCCAAAGTCACCGGATTTTACTGAGCAAGCGACACTTACTATTTAATAAACCGCGAGGAAACGAAAAAAAGAACCCTTTTAATTTTCTCCTCACACTTGTCTTGTGACAGTCTTGATGAGACGTCCTGCTGTTTCTCATTTGCCAACCAATGGAAATGATCTTTCACTTTGCACCCTCCCAAAACCTTTCATTCTTTTGAAAACCTTTGTTGCCTCTCTTAATCTTTTCTGTTAGAAGAAAAAAAAAATTATGTTTTAATCTTTCTGTCAGAGGTTCTAGTAACATTCTAATAAATCTTCACTCCCTTCTCCCTGGGTCTAATCTGATTCCTATAATGGAGCTCCTTGGGCTGCATCCAACCAATTATGCAAATTGACATGACTTCCTTGCTGGATATTAAGTGTCTTTACTAATAAAATCCAGAATCTCAATTTAAACATGCAGAATAATGAATATGTTCATCATTGGTGGATGCAAACTTCTTTTCTGCTGCCAACATTTTCAGTTGTCAATTTCTCTATTATTTTGATGGTGTAAAAATGTCAGCAAAATATTGAGTGGGACATTCAATTCCACAGTGCCCTAACTCAGAAACTGATGTTGCCTGAACAAGAGATTTGTGCTTAAGCTACGAACGCTGGAGCAGCTGCAGATTTTTTAGTCTTCCATGGGATGTGGGTGTCGCTGGCCAGCATTTACTGCCCAGTCCCTAATTGCCCTTGAGAAGGTGGTGGTGAGCTGCCTTCTTGTATCACATCATTCTCGATCTGTCAAAAATATCTGCAAACTGTACCAGTCGACAAATTGCTTCTCCTACATATGGAGCAATGTGCCAGACAGTTCCACTATCCGGTACTATTTATTATGAATGTGAAGCTTATGAGATTGTGCCTTAAGATTTAAAACATAACAATGAAGTTATGAAAAGAGTCGTGTGATCGTTATGAGTTCTGTCCAGCTGGCTTGGTCATCCTGGGTACAAGGGGAGGACCAGCCTGAGACTTGCTAAACAAGGTGCAAAGTTCTCAGACCTGAAAGTAAAGGCAGGAACAGCTAGACAGCTTTCTCTCTCTCTTAGATTTTGGACAGAAAGGGAGAGAGAGAGAGAGAGAGAGAGGTCTCACCAGAGACGCGAGGCTACAGCTAGTATGGTCAGCAAAGAGGAGGGTGCTGCCTTTCTGTGGACTACCAGGCAGAATGTGGGAGGGAGCACAGTCCCCAGTCAGAGAGATGCAACCCATGACAAATGAAAGACTCTGGAAGATGTGCCCTGATAGGCCACAAGAAGAAATCACCACAAGCAGGTCTTACTGCTGGCAGTTGTTTCAGTACTGCTCCAGAATCCAAGGGCTGAATGTTGCCCTCGACAGGCGGGTGGGCCTGGGACCAGTCATGAAACTGACCGCCTCACGCAATCAGGCTCTGACCACGATTTTACGCTGGCTGGCCAATTAGCATCCAGCCAGTGTCAATTGCATGCTGCAACGCTGAGCGCTGCAGAGGTGGAGGCAGGAGGAGGGCGAGCATGGAAACTTGCACATGTGCATGGATGCCTGCGCTGAAAGCTCCCTGAAGGCTTAAAGCTACCTCAGGGAGCTGAAGATGTAGAACAGTACAAATAGAGATTTAAAAAATAAGGTGAACATGTCCCCTCTTGTGATTCTGTCACATGAGCAGGGACATGTTATATATGAGATTTAGACATTTTAAATTTATTTTTAACTCCTGTTGGAAACCTCATCCCGCCTGTGGATGGGCTTTCATAAAAAAAACCAAAGGCCGCTTGGCCTTTTCGCCCGCCCACCAATCAAATGGTTGGATGGGCAGCGAAAAATCCGATTTAATTAATTGATTAAAGGCCTTAATAGGCTTCTCAATTGTCGGCAGGCACGCTGTTGCCTTTCATGCTCATAGAGTGAAATACCGTGAGAGTGCACGATGTCATCGGGACGCTTGCCCAATGTCATCGCGCACTATTTTACTCTCACTCAGGTCAGGCGCGCGCCCACCCGATGAGAAAAGTTTTTGCCCCGAGTGAAGCACTCTTTGAAGGTCTCTCAGTGTTACAAATCAGCCTAACGGGAGAAGCAAACATTTTGGAATCTGGGAGTGACGTTCGACTGGTTCCTGTAAAACCTGCAATTCTGCAAAGAGCGGGCAGTGAAGTGTAACTGCGGCATGGGTTTTTTGATCATGTTAAAAGTTAAAGGGGGGAATGTATTTTCTGTAGTTTAATGTATAGTTGCCCACTAAATTGTGTTTAGTGGATGTTGATTTTAGTTTGTTTGGTGCAGTAAAAGTCTTCAAACTTGAAGTCTTGTCAGGTCACTGGGAATTCTAAGTTCTTTTTAAAAGTTATGGGTTTCTAAGGAGATCGTAACAAATTGGGAGCTCTTGCAGGGTAAGAATCCAAAGGCTGGAAATTAATGCGTTGGAATTTGCCAGAGTTTAAATGAGCAAGATTTCACAGCTGCTTATAAATACCATGTGACAGTTAACAAAGGTTAATTTGAAGACAGTGGCAGAGAAGTTGGAAATAGATTTAAAAGTTGGTACTAAAGAGGCAGAAATTGTTAAAAGTGCTGACTTAACTCCTAAACCTTGAGGAAGAAAAGTGTAATCCAGGTAGGACTCAGGTTGATAAAAACAAAAAACTACTGTGGATGCTGGAAATCCAAAACAAAAACAGAATTACCTGGAAAAACTCAGCAGGTCTGGCAGCATCGGCAGAGAAGAAAAGAGTTGATGTTTCGAGTCCTCATGACCCTTCAGCAGAACTGAGTGAAGTTGGACCTTAAACCAGCTTATATTTCACCCCTCTCCTAACTTCACTCAGTTCTGCTGAAGGGTCATGAGGACTCGAAACGTCAACTCTTTTCTTCTCCGCCGATGCTGCCAGACCTGCTGAGTAGGACTCAGGTTGAGTTAGCTGGAATTCTATTACAAATGCAACAACTGGAATTGGAGTGAAAAAGGCAGAGACTTGAAGAAGAAAGGGAAATGAAAAAAATAGCAGTCAGCCTTTTTGTTTGTAAACCCACACAGAAATTAGAGAGATAAGAAATCCAATAATGATCAGAATACTGGTGACAGTGAGGAAGATAACAGAAGAGACTCCTCAGAGTAGGAAAAAAGACAATACGCACCGACATGCAAATCCTTCTGGTCTTACTGGGTAGAATCTTCCTGTACTTGAATTTTTTTTTCTGCAACTGGGGTCAATTGTGGGTCCGAACTCCAATGGTGGTGTCTGCCTGAATAGCATCAAGATATTCCCGTAGGCAGCTAATTAAGAATCCACCTCTGGAGATCCATTCAATGTAGGACAGCAGGAGACCAGGGAACAGGGAGGGCCCTCAGCAATTTCTTGCCGGCAACCTTTCCGGGAGAGGTGGGCACTGTTGAGGGAGACAGGAAACTAGGGGGGCAGCTCAAGATGGAGGTGTTCTCTGAAGAATTACTATTTCAAAAAGAAAATCAGGATGGCTATAGCTGCCAGGCTATCAGTGCAGAGTGGAAAGCCTTGCAGTGATCGGCCTGTGGCCGTGGCTGTGGCTCGATGATCGAAGAAGCTCCAGGAAGGGGTGATTTAAAGGAGGCACCAATGCCACCTCCCCCCCCTCCTCCTCTGCCCCCACCGCAGCCTACCGCTGGGGGGTTGTCTGTACCCACCTGCTGGGCCTCAGCTTCATCGCATTGGGGGCGACCCTGGCAGCTCCATAAACTTGCCTGCAGATGGCCAGTTCAAGGGCTTAATTGGCTACCCACTGCTGCCCAAGCGATAGACCGGTGATCCTGTCTCCAGCAAGATTTCTCAGAGGTGAGTAAGTATCGGATAACCAGCCTGACATGCAAATTTACATATTTCCTTCCAGTCCGGCCCCCGCAACCCCCACCCCTCCCCCGTCAGGGCCAGGAAGATTCCACTGACTGTGTCAGCAGTTGCAATAATGGTCGGGATTTTCCGGCCCCCTTGTGGCAGGACCCACCACGGGAGATTCGCGCAGCCCAGCCTAAAGCCCATTGACTTTCAGTGGGACCGGACAATCCTGGCATTGAGCGAGGCCGGAAAATCCAACCCAAAGTCAATTCCACAAGGAATCCTTAAAAGTAGTAGCTGCTTCTAACTACATTCTGTTGCTATGCCACCCGATACATATGTACACACACAGACACACAGACACACACACATACATACGCGCACATGTACACACACGCGTGCGCTCTCACACACACACACACCATCCGGAGTAACTCTCTTCAACTAAGGGGCCTTGATGCTAGTTGATGTCACCAAGACTTGCCAGTATAAAGTCTTACAGCTGAAAGAGGCCATTTGGCCCATCGTGTAAATTCTGGCTTTATGAAAGAGCCATCCAATTAGTCCCATTCTACTCCTGCTAGTTCCACATGGCCCTGAAAACCTTCCCTGCCACAAGTGAGCATTCATTTCCTTTTTAAGCACCTGCAGCATTTAACATGCTGTCCATTTATGCAGTTTTGAATGGCGCTTTCTCGGGGGAGGGGATGTAAATTGCTTGCTAACCACTGCCTTGTGCTGCAGATCTTCTCCCCGGAAGCCATTCAGTTTGGTTACTACTGCGAGGAACGTCTCGTTAAGTCTCACCCTTGCTTACTGCGGTAACATTGTCGCAACTTTCATAGTCTCCATTTACAAGCATCACCACACGTGGATGCAATTGTCAGATAGTAGTTAAATATGCAAACTCAATTAGTTTGTGCCTCAGTATTGGAATTACAAGCATTTAGCAAATGAGAATTAATTAGGTAAAATGTACAGACTGTAGTCAAAAATATATTAGGTTCCCAGTGGTTTTGGAAGATTAATATCTTTGCTCAGCTTTAGATTGCATGGAAGTAATAAATAGGGAGATGTCTGTGCAGCTGGCAATGAATTAGTAGCAGCAGTGTACAGAGTTTTGTAAGTGCAGTTTTTCCAGGTAGTTCCAGTCAAAAAACTATCTCATTGTGTATTCTAATTGGCATGGAAAGTTAGGATTTGTATAATAATATGACTTTCGAAATGCATACAGGTAAAGGGCAAATAGCTGTAATGTAGAAGCCTATCTTTACTTCCACAATTACATCAGATTACAGGGCATTGTATCTTTTTTTTTAACTTTACATCCCTTTCCTAATAGGCTGAGGTCTCCAGGAAAGAATAAGAAAAATTATCATCACATTTTAATTGCCAAGGGACCTACCAAAGAAGAAAGCTGTGCTATGAAAAGCGTCTAACCTTAATTTTGATTTGGTATCTTCACAATTGTCCCTTTGGTCCTCAACAACAACCCTTAGCACAGAAAGGAGTATAAGAATTCAACACATATTAAGCCTTCAAAGACATGGTGCACAAGGGATCAAAGTTTAATGGTATAAATAGGTTATAATCTCCCAAGACTTCCTTTCTCCAGCTGTTGTTTCTTCATATTAGTTGATATAAATCTAATCTTTGTTGTGAACTTGTAAGTGCAGTTAATGGTGCTATCACTAGCAGTGACAGTATTAGGCCTATTAGCAAGATAATGGTGTGATTATCAGTAAATAAACATACAATGACACAATAGTCTTAAACATAGAAATTTGTCTTTACCTATTTTTGGGCACAGAATCGGCTCTACCTTGACAGTGTGCATCCCAATTTGAAGGCCAGAATCTGGTCCAAAATTGGGCCTTGGATTTCGTTGCACTATTTAATGCAACTTGGTAATGCCTGTTATACCTCCCCAGGCAGCTGCCCCATTTACACACTTGCATGTTGTCTATAAGGATTTTAAGAAAGCCTTTGACAAAGTACGACATAAAATGCTGGTTAGCAAATGTAAGGGTAGTTGTTTGGTAGTACAGAACTGGAGTATTGCTGAAAAAAAGAGACATGTCTAAGTTTCTCGCCTCATCACTCATCAGGACACTCGCCAATATAAGGGGAAAACAGCAATTTATAATATATGTGAAGAGAATGCTGATTGGTTGACAAGTGGCGTTGCCATGGAGAATGCACCACTTATGGTGACTGACAGTTAACTGCCAAGCATTGCTTGACATTTAAACCAGGCAGCTTTACCCTGATTGATCAAGGCATTGCCCTGAGGAATGAGTCAGCGAATGGCTGTCACTTATTTTGTTTAGCTGAAACAAGCACAATGTGTGTACATGTTCTTTCTGTTTGCAAAGGACAGGGCCCTGTGTATTAATATATGTGCACTAGAAGCTACATATAGGGGAATTAGGGGAAGGATGCTAATTGCAGCTGGCAGATTGGCTCTTGAGTCGGGATTATCAGTTCTCATCTACGTTGGCTCAATGTAAATGAGAACTGATTCTTACTTTCTCGGTGACAGCCATTTCCTAGGCGGCACCAAGAGTTGGCCTGCTACCTGCTAATACTTAGGACAGCCCAATTTCTCAGAGGGGCACCAAAACAAACAAAAGACCCACTCATTAGCATATGAGAGAGGCCTAGGTGCTGTTTAAGATGACCTGAAAATCATCAAATCAATATGATGTTCGACATTTGTTAGGCGTTTTTGGGGCATGGGATCATTTTTGCCCCAATTTCTGGCATGCTACATGGCAAGTACAGAAATTTCTTACTAATGGGCTTCACACATATTTCCTGGAGAGAAATAAGTAATGATAACCCTCAGCACATCAGTGATCTGATGCACAGCCATTTGCCTTCCTCAGTGCATTACCAAAAGGAAACCCAAAAGCTATAAAAACATGAATTGGGAATTGATGTAAAGCATTGAAAAATTGCCCGATAAAACTACATCAATTACTTCTTAAAATAATCCCATTTCCTCCAAAAAGCTTTTGTTCATGCCATTGTCCATAGCCTTAACCATGAGAGAAAATGATTTGATAATGAATGAGAAGGGTAGGACATTCGAGGCATATTCGAGGTTGACCAAGGTTAGGTTCTTCTGCAGAATTGCAAACCAGCCCAATTCAGTTTGAGTATCATTCTTTAGGACCTGAGGAGATTTTATTGCCGAATTAGACTTGTAAAATATTTAGTTTAGATGTTTTTCATTAAAATGTCAAAACAACCCAACATTTAAAGCTATTAAATTAATTCTGCATGATGTATTTAGAATTGCACACAATATTGAAAAATGCAATGTGAAACATTGTGTAAAACGTCTGGGTAGCAAATGGGATGCATCTATATTCTGCACGTCAAATGAAGCATTGTGATGCAAAACAATTCTGTTAATAAATGGTTGTCTTATTTTTCTTCAAATCTTTCATTCCCATTTAAATGAGCAAAACTGTGGAGTATATATGTTTAGAATTTTCAAAATTATTTAATTTTAAATCACAATAGCAACGATTGGTATAGGTATGTTCGGACTCTGAAAAGAGAGGTACCCTCAAAATTCACAGCTGTCCCATCAGTCTCTGTCTGGAAATTCAGATTTAAGTTCTTAGCTCAGAAGTAGCAAAGAAAATAGCATCAGACACTACACTCTTGATCACAATCCAATACTCCAGCTGGCAAGTGAGCATGTGTATAGCAAGGAAGGACAGCATTGAGTAGTGGTGAGCTGAGGAAGTGGACATCAATGAAACAGGTTGGCAACGTTCATTAAGTTTATTCTGGGATGATTCCGCACATAGACTATAGATATTAACAGTACAAGGATCACAGAAATGAATGTTAGTTTGTGTGATTTCCAGAGCCCAGAATCAGAGTTCAATGAGGAAGTCTTTCACGTAGGAGTTCGAGTTCAGCTGGCTGAAGACAGGTGTTGTAGGGTTCATCTTGCAGTTGGTGTGGATACCACAGATGAAGTAGGTACACAGGGACTTGATTGTTTCTGCAGGCGATGATAGAAAATCTTCCAGCAGAGATAGGCTTGGAGGAGCTGAGAGATGTTAACTGCCTGTTCAGCCAATCGCCTGGAGTCCTTTCCAGCTGATGTTAAAACAGCAGACTGAGGATTTATCAGTTCTTAAAGGCATATAGAGATTTCAAGATAGGCAGGCGACCTTCTTTCTCCGCAATGACTTCCAAATGGGATGTTCCAGTGTCTGGAACTGGCTTTGATTTCAGGGCTGATAATTCCCCAGTCATTAGTTGTTCTGCTGTTGCAAAGCCATTGTCTATGCAGACCCACTGACACCACTAGAAAGGTAAGATTATCAGATGCATATGATGTTCCTTTGGTTCCCTTTTGAAATGGGCCTAGACAGTCCCAGCTGTGAGGTGTGTCTGTTAGCAGCTCCTCAGGTAGAATGAGTTTCAATGTGCAAGTCTCCTGGTTCTCGTAATGACAAGGGGTTTGTACAATGAGGTGTGGGGTACCACTGGCTGAGAAAAGAATTCTTCTGCCCTTGTAGCTCCTAGGGTAGCTCCCAGTCAAAGGGCCAACCATATGGTCAAGTGACTTGTAGCAGCCATCTTTTTTGGTTCAGCAGAAAGTCAATTTTTTAAAATGGCAAAAGAAAGTTCTGGATTTCTTTTCATGCCCAAGGGACCCAACACATGTCACCTTTTCTAGCTTGTTCCTTCTTTCCTTTGTTCCTTCCCATCTTTTTTTGTTTTATTTCTCTCCCATTAATGTTGTCACGAAAACATGCTTTATATCAAATAATGATTTCTGAGGGCGGAATTGCCCCAGATTTGCACTAAGTGCGGTAACGGGAGGGAAGGATGACATTTTACCCGTCGGCCTCAATGGTGGCTTCTCACACTGTATAGTCCCAATCCCACTGCATTAATTGTGCATTCTCAGAAAACACGCTGTTTCGATGGCAGGTGGGCTCTGGTTCACCCACCACACCATCACCTTGCTGCTTCCTCACACAGGGCACCATATTTAAAGTGCAGCTGCATGCACATCTCTCAGTGTTTCCAGCCCATGACTGCTGCATGGAAATCATGGCCCCGAAAGGCAAGAAGACTACAACCCCCAGGTTTAATGGCAGGTCCCTCGAATATCTTTTGGATGCCATGGAGGCCCGCCCATAAGACTGTCCTGAAAATATAATAATTTTCATAATATTATTGCGATTTATGGTAAAAGTGTGTTAACAGTGGGGTTTGGATTAATTTCTCTGTGTGCATGTGTGTGTGTGGGGTTTAATTGAATTGGAGATGTCTGGTCTGGAGGCTTTGAGTTATCATCAAGAAGCTTGGTTTGAAATGCTAAATACTTAAACATGGCTGAAGATTTAGAATGTGAGGTGTGAGGATAATTTGCATTTATAGATAAATTTGAGTTATCATCAAGAAGCTTGGTTTGAAATGCTAAATACTTAAACATGGCTGAAGATTTAGAATGTGAGGTGTGAGGATAATTTGCATTTATAGATAAATTTGAGTTATCATCAAGAAGCTTGGTTTGAAATGCTAAATACTTAAACATGGCTGAAGATTTAGAATGTGAGGTGTGAGGATAATTTGCATTTATAGATAAATTAGGTTAGTTTGAATTTCAAAGAGATGGTGAAATGTTACACCTAGCCAGAAGAAGCCAATTAATCTGGCTCCTAGTTATACCTCCATTAAGGCAACAGTAAAAACAAATAGATTTAAACAGACCCATGCAAAGCTACACAATACCCTGGACAGTCTGTTTCAATATGAGTTTTTTTTAGCTTCAGTTCCTGTAGACAGCAAGTTGATGCACAGAGGCTGGAGGCTTTTCACATTTGTGTTAGATCTAAGAGTGCCTTTTCTTCCTCTGACACATAGGCGAGAATTTTTCCGTCGGCGAGTTGGGGGCGGGGCCCGCTCACCGACGTGAAAATGACGCGGGATGACGTGGGGAGGAACCCCCGACGTCATCCCGCCCCATTTAAATATTCAGTAAGGTGGGTGGACAGTGAAATCAGCTGTCCGCCCGCCGACCTGTCAATGGCAAGTTGATGCACAGAGGCAACCCCTTACTCTGAGATTGTGCCCTCTGGTCCTAGACTCTCCCACAAGGGGAAAAAACCTCTCAGCATCTACGCTATCAAGCCCCCTAAGAACCTTATATGTTTCAATAAGGTCGCCTCTCATTCTTCTAAACTCCAATGAGTACGGGCTCAGCTTCTCCAAATTAGAAAATCCCTCCATTCCCAGGATCAACCTAGTGAACCTTCTCTGCCCGATGGGAAGTGCTATGCGCTTCCTGTGTGGGGGGGGGAGGGATTTCCCAACTATCAAAGTGCGCTCTTTCACACATGCGCACGAAAGAGAGCACATCTCCCTGAGACTAAGTGCTGTCTCAGGAAGAGCGCTGAAAGTTTAATAAATCTAAAAAATAGCAAAATAAAAAAATTATTAACCTGTCCCCCTCATGTGACAATATCACTCGAGATGGGACATGTTAATAAATATTATATACAGTTTATTAAAGTTTTTAAAAACATACATGAAACCTCATCCCACCAGTGGATGAGGTTTCATGTTTTTTCAGAAGCCCGCTGGGGCTCCTGGAAAGCCTTAAGGTTGGATGGGCAAGTCCTTTAATTGGGTTAATTATCCTGTCAATGGCCTCTAAGGGGCCTATGTTCACTTTGGGCTCTCTCTTTCTTTTTATATATTTAAAGAAGCTCTTACTGTCCATTTTTATATTAATTGCTAGTTTATCCTCAACGTTTATTTTCTCCCTCTTTATTATTTATTTGATCATTTTTGTTGTTTTTTTAAAAACTTTCCCAATCCTCTGTCTTACCACTATTCTTTGCCATATTGTATGTTTTTTTCTCTCAATTTGATCCTATCCTTAACTTGCTTGGTTAACCATGGTTGCTTTATTCCCTTCCTAGAATCCTTCTTCCTCACTGGGATATCTCTTTGTTGTGAGTCATGAACTATTTTCTTAATCGTCTACCATTGTATATCAACCACCTTTTCTGTTAAACTCCTTTCCCAGTCCAGTCCAATCAGTTCTGCACTCATTCCTTTCTAATTACCCCTATTTAAATTTAGCACAGTTGTTTCTGACCCAGGTTTCTCACTCTCAAACTGAACGCTAATTTCTACCATATTATGATCACTGTTTCCTAGGCACCTTTTACTCTGAGATCATTTATTAAGCCTGCCTCATTGCCCATTATCAGATCCAAAATAGACTGATCCCTGGTTGGATCCACAGCATATTGATTTAGGAAACTGCCCTGAATACAGCCCCAGAGGGCTGAATTTTACTGTGATTGGGCAGGCGCGCGCCTGACCCAATTGGGCATGAAATAGCGTTAGATGGCATCAGGCGAGCATCCCAACATCATCCCCGGTTCGCGCGATATTTCAGTCAGCGGGCACACACAAAAGTCAGAAGTGTTCCCACTGACAGTTAACAGGGCAATTAAGCCCACATTAATGGCGAAACTGTCTGCCATTTTATGTAGCTTGTCCAACCTTGTGGTTGACGGATGGGCGAATTGGGCAGGCGGCCTTTACATTTTTCAGCAAACCTCATCGAAGGGCGGGATGAGGTTTCCGTTATTAAATAATATAAAATTACAAATCTGTGGACACCATTTTTATAATCTAGATGTTCAGGTGCCTGATTGTGACCCTTGGTTATTTCTTTCTTGATTTTAAGGTCTATATTTCCTGGGTTTCGGGTCTTCAGCTCCGTGAGGCAGTTCTCTGCATTCAAGGAGCTTTCTGTCAGCGCTGGCCCACTCTTGTGTCGACCTCATCACCTGCCCTCCTCCTGCCTCAACCCCCGTAGCACTGAGCTTTTCAGTGTGCGCTTCACATTGGCTGGCCAATTAGCGGTCGGGGGTCAATCGCGGTCGGCGGTACATGTCCTGACCACTCCTGGGCTTGATGCCCGCCTGCTGAGCTGAAAATTCAGGCCTATGAATTCTTGCTCGTGGCTACCTCTGCCAACTTGATTTTCCCAATCTATCTGAAGATTAAAGTCACCCATGATTAATCTATTGCCTTTTTTTACATGCCCTCATTATCTCCTGATTTGTGCTCTGTCCTACAGCATGGCCACTGTTAGGAGGCCTCGAGACTACTCCTGCCAGTGAGTTCTTCCCCTTGATCTCCTTGCAACCATGTCTCTGTAATGGCTGTAAGATCATACCCATTCACCTATATTTGTGCCATTAATTCACTTACTGTGTTCCAAATACTGCGTGCATTTTTACCATTTTTCACCCTTTGACCCTATTTGCTGCTGTTTTTTAATGTTTGTATCCTCTGTCCTTTCCCGTCACACTCTGGGTATCATTGCCTAAATAGCTGTCCTGCAAGGCTGCCATATCCTTTTGCTTTATAAGCCTACATATCCCCTCTCCAGAGCACACCCCCTTCTATTTAGCTTAAAGCCCCCGTGATGTCCTCTACCTCTGCTCTGGCCACAGGATGGGCAGCAACATCACCAATCTGATTTGGGAGGGAGTGGCAGCAGGGGTCAGTGCCAACACCCTGCAAAAGAGGTCAGCCAATCAGTGCCACAAGAGGATGAATGATCTCCCCTGTTCTGCCAGGGTAAGTCACTCTTCTCGTCACTCTCAGCTCACACACTCTCAAACCCATCACACATCCACAGGATCCTCACTCATTGCCAGTTCAAGGGACATCACCATTCACTCTCTCACACTCACCTTCATTGTCCTCATCCCATCCATGGGACCACTCACCACCCATACATGCCAGGCATACTTATCATCTGGCCCAGCAGACATCCTGTTTAGACTCTATTCAGCTCTTATCGTGGAGGACAAGCTGGCACACAACAGGGAGAGGTCACAGACTGGTGGAGGAATGCCTGAAATCACGGTCCTCATGAGGTATCCAGTTGTGCAACATCCATCAGGCAACCATGCTGTGAGTGATGAGATGTGTCCTCTTTCACAGGCCCCTGCCATGCACTCTCCTTGCTTTTGCAGGCACAACTGGGAAACAGCTGATGGAGACCATGACCCAGGGTCTCCATTCAAGCCCCGAAGAGACTTCTGACAAAGAATCTGAAAGCACCCTCATTAAAGATCCATTACAGAACCCAACCACACCCTCCACCTGCACTAGGTCTCACCTAGGTGAGACCTAGCTTTAGAGTAGCCTCGGGATCGCAATCTGGTGATCTATTTCCTTTAGGGAAGGAAATCTGCCGTCCTTACCTGATGTCGCCTACATTTGACTCCAGACCCACAGCAATGTTGGTTGACTCTTAACTGCCCCCTGAAATGGCCTAGCAAGCTACTCAGTAGTATAAAACTGCTATGAAGTCTTAAAGGAATGAAACTGGACAGGCCGCCTGGCATTGACCTATACACCGGAAACAACAACAGCAATCTCAGCCCTGTCGATGCTGCAAAGTCCTCCTTACTAACTTCTGGGGGCTAGTGCCGAAATAGAGAGCTGTCTCACAGACTAGTCGAGCAACTGCCTGACATAGTCATCCTCACGGAATCATACCTTACAGACAATGGCCCAGACACCATCATCACTATCCTTGGGTATGTCCTGTCCCACCGGCAGGATAGACCCAGCAGAGGTGGCAAAACAGTGGTATACAGTCGGGAGGGAGTAGCCCTGGGAGTCCTCAACCTTAACTCTGGACCCCATGAAGTCTCATGGCATCAGGTCAAACATGGGCAAGAAAACTTCCTGCTGATTGTCACATACCGCCATCCCTCAGCTGATGAATCAGTACTCTTCCATGTTGAACAACACTTGGGGGAAGCACTGAGGGTGGCAAGGGGGCAGAATGTACTCTGGGTGGGGGACTTCAATATCCATCACCAAGAGTGGCTCGGTAGCACCACTACTGACCGAGCTGGCCTAAGGGAGGTAGCTGCTAGACAGCAGCAGGTGGTGAGGGAACCAATAAGAAGGAAAAACATAGTTGACCTCATCCTCACCAACCTGCCTGCTGCAGATGCATCTGTCCATAACAGTATTGGTAGGAGTGTCCACCACACAGTCATTGTGGAAACGAAGTCCTGCCTTCACATTGAGGATACTCTCCATCGTGCTGTGTGGCACTACCATTGTGCTAAATGATATAGATCCAGCAACTTTATTTTTTATTCATTCATGGGATGTGGGCATCACTGGCTAGGACAGCATTTAGTGCCCATCCATAATTGCCCTTTTTCAGAAGGCATTTAAGAGTCAACCACACTGCTGTGGGTCTGGAGTCACATGTAGGCCAGACCAGGTAAGGAAAGTATATTTCCTTCCCTAAAGGATATTAGTGAACCAGATGGGTTTTTACAACAATCAACAATGGTCATTGTCAGACTTTTAATTCCAGAATTTTATTGAATTCAAATTCCACCATCTGCTATGGTGGGATTCAAACCCAGGACCCAGAGCATTACCCTGGGTCTCTAGATTACTAGTCCAGCAACAATACCACTACGCCATTGCCTCAACTCCAGCTGTGGGCCATCAGCAACAGCAGAATTGTACTCAAACACAATTTGTAACTTCATGGCCTGGCATATCCCCCATTCTACCATTACCATCAAGTCAGGGGATCAACACTGGTTCAATGAAGAGTGCAGGAGGGCATGCCAGGAGCAGCACCAGGCATACCTAAAAATGTGATGTCAACCTGGTGAAGCTATAACACAGGACTACTTGTGTGCCAAACAGCATAAGCAGCAAGTCATAGACAGAGCTAAACAATCCCACAACCAATGGATCAGATCTAAGCTCTGCAGTCCTGCCACATTCAGTCATGAATGGTGGTGGACAATTAAATAACTCACTAGAGGAGGAGGCTCCACAAATATCCCCATCCTCAATGATGGGGGAGCCCCACACATCAGTGCAAAAGATAAGGTTGGAGCATTTGCTACAATCTTCAGCCAGAAGTGCCGAGTGGATGATCCATCTCGGCCTCCTCTGGAGGTCCCCAGCCAATTCAGCCAATTCGATGCACTCCACATGATATCAAGAAATGGCTGAAGGCACTAATTACTGCAAAGGCTATGGGCCCGGACAATATTCCGGCAATAGTACTGAAGACGTGCTCCAGGACTTGCTGCACCCCTAGCCAAGCTGTTTCAGTACAGCTACAACACTGGCATCTACCCGGCTATGTAGAAACTTGCCCAGGTATTTCCTGTACACACCAAACAGGACAAATCCAACCCAGCCAAATACTGCCCCATCAGTCCACTCTCAATCATCAGTAAAGTAATGGAA
The DNA here is from genome assembly GCF_964194155.1 of Cetorhinus maximus. Taxonomy (NCBI): domain Eukaryota; kingdom Metazoa; phylum Chordata; class Chondrichthyes; order Lamniformes; family Cetorhinidae; genus Cetorhinus; species Cetorhinus maximus. The sequence goes on from NC_135900.1 coordinate 14,535,034, forward strand.
GGGGTCATCAAAAGTGCTATCAAGTTGCACTTGCTTAGCAAAAACCTACTCACTGATGCCCAGGTTGGGATCCACCAGGGCTACTCAACTCCTGACTTTATTACAGCCTTGGTTCAAATATGGACAAAAGAGCTGAAATCCCGAGGTGAGATGAGACTGACTGCCCTTGACATCAAGGCTACATTTGACTGCATGTGGCAACAAGGAGCCCAAGCAAAACTGGAGTCTATGGGAATCAGGGGGAAAACTCTCCACTGGTTAGAGTCATACCTAGCACAAAGGAAGATGGTTGTGGTTGTTGGAGGTCACTCCTCTCAGCTCCAGGACATCACTGCAGTAGTTCCTCAGGGTAGTGTCCTTGGCCCAACCATCTTCAGCTACTTCATCAATGACCTTCCTTCCATCATAAGGTCAGAAGTGGGGATGTTCGTTGATGGTTGCACAATGTTCAGCACCATCCGCGACTCCTCAGATCCTGAAGTAGTCCATGTCCAAATGCAGAAAGACCTGTACAATATTCAGGCTTGGGCTGACAAGTGCAAGTAACATTCATGCCACATAAACGCCAAGTAATGACCATCTCCAACAAGAGAGAATCTAACCATCGCCCCTTGATGTTCAATGGCATTACCACCACTAAATCCCCCACTATCAACATACTGGGGGTTACCATTGACCATAAACTGAACTGGACTAGCCATATAAATACTTTGGCTACAAGAGCAGGTCAGAAGCTAGGAATTCTGCATTGAGTAACTCATCTCCTGACTCCCCAAAGCCTGTCCACCATCTGCAAGGCACAAGTCAGGAGTGAATGCAGTTTCCACAACTCAAGAAACTTGACACCATCCAGGACAAAGCAGCCCGCTTGATTGACACCACATCCACAAATATTCACTCCCTCCACCACTGACGCACAGTAGCAGCAGTGTCTACCAGTTACAAGATGCACTGTAGGAATTCACCAAGGCTCCTTAGACAATACCTTCCAAACCCACAACCATTACCATCTAAATGGACAAGGGCAGCAGATTAATGGAAATACCACCACCTGGAAATTCCCCTCCAAGTCACTCACCATCCTGACTTGGAAATATATCGCCAATTCTTCACTGTCGCTGGGTCAAAATCCTGGAACTCCCTTCCTAACAGCACTGTGGGTGTACCTACACCACATGGACTGCAGTGGTTCAAGAAGACAGCTCACTACCACCTTCTCAAGGGCAACTAGGGATGGGCAATAAATGCTGCCTGCACCTTAATGCTGCTTGTCATTGCTGCCAGAATGTCGTGGGCAAGTGCCACAGAGTTCCGCCATTCTGTCTGTGTGCTCTCAGCACCTTTAAGGTGGGGCTGGCCCCCATCTCATCAGCATCTGTGTCCAGTGATGCTGTGCTCCTGAAGGGGTCAGGTGCTGAAGGCTGACAAAGAATCAGGTGCATTCAAAGTTTTACGGCTGCGTCTCCATGATATAACCCTGATCACAGAGCACAAGCCAACTGCCCTCAGCCAGACAGGAGTCAGATATTCTCAGAGGCAATGTGAAAATCCATGGAGTGTCCTCACTGCATGTTGTCATCATCCTCCTGGAACTGAGCGACTATTAGGGCCTCCACTGCGTTTCCATTATCACGGAGGTATGTGCCCTGCCATAAGCCAGACTGAAGTCAAATCTTCTCAGGTGCAGTGTGAGGATCCATAGTGTCTCCTCACTGCATTTCATCATTATCCTCCACAAATCCAGCAGCTATGAGGGCCTCCCATTCGTGCCTGACCCATCTGGCCATTGCGATGATCTCATCGCCATCACCGTCTCTTTCAAGGATCTCCTCACCCTCATCGCCGTCGATGTCCTCAGAGGAGGAGGAGTCCTCCAGCACCTCCATCTCCTCCACAGCCAGCTCCTCTCCCCATCGCAGCACCAGGCTGTAAAGGGTGCAGCAGATGACGACGATGCATGACACTCTCTATGGACTGTATTGCAGGGCCCCACCAGACCGGACCAGGCACCAGAACCTCATTTTCAGCATCCCGATGGCTTGCTTCACCAAGGTGCGAGTTGCAACATGAGCCTCATTGTACCTTCATTCTGCTGCAGTCTGAGGCCACCACACAGGTGTCAGCAACCACGTCCTCTGCGGGTAGCCCTTGTCCCCGAGGAGCCATCCCTGCAGCCTCACTGGACCCTGGAAGACATCAGGGATCTGTGACCGATTGAGAATGTAGGAGTCATGGACACTCCCTGGAAACCGCGCGCAGACCTTCAGGATGCGTCTGTGGTTGTCTCACAGCAGCTGCACATTCAGCGAATGGCAGCCCTTGTAGTTGATATAGTTGACCGTGTGTTGAGACGGAGATCTGAGCGCCGTGTGAGTGCAGTTGATCACACCCTGCACCTGTGGGAAACCTGAGATCTGGGCAAATCCAATTGCTCTTGCATCCTGGCTTTCCTGGTCTTGGGCGAAATGCACAAAGTTGTGTGCCCTCACAAAGATGGCATCCGTAACCTCATGGATGCACTTGTGGGTGGAGGCTTGTGATATCCCACAGAGGTCACCTGTGGAGCTCTGAAAGGAGACACTGGCAAAAAATTGAGTGCTGCAGTCACTTTCACAACCACTGGCAGTGGATGCCCTCCATGTCCCCGTGGTGCCAAATCCTGCAGCAGGTGGCAGATTGGCGACCGGCCAATTCCCTAAACATGCGTAGTATTCGGCGACACTGGTTCTCGGTCATCTGCAGGAATGAAAAGCGGCGTCTATAGATCCTAGGTCTAGCTAGACACCAACCAGAGACAGCTTGCTGTGGCTCTTCAGCAGTGTGTGTGGGAGTCCCAGCTGCCCCTTCTTCTTGAGGGTGTTGCTCCTCTCCCTGCACAGCCAGGCCCCTCTGTTGCTCTCTTCTCTATAATATTCGCTCTCCATGCCACAATGCATACAGCAATTGCACCAGGCTCCATGCTCCTAATGTTCTCCTTCTGCAGGATGAAAGAGAGAGATGCGTGGGTTCGCTTGGGTGTTACAAGAACCTCCCTTAGTTAAGCCTGGAGGCCCCTTAATGCACCCCAGAGAGTGCTGGCCACCACCTGGATGGCCAGAGTTTAGTGCGCTGCATTGCCTGCCCAAAACCCCACCCACCTGCACCCCACTCCACCTGACCGATTGGCGGCAGCTTTGCCCACTGGACTGCATGCTGTGCTCTCAGCTCAGGCGCAGGCATTCTCCTAACCTGCGCTGCAAGGCTGCACTGTTACCTTCAACCATGGGGGAGACTGGTCCAAGCCAGGATGATGACATTGTGAGGGGCTGTGAGCACCTCCACCAGTGACTGCTCCATGGCCAACTTTAGCAAGGAGATTGTACAATGTGCCCAGTCGTCCAACTGTTCTGCAGTCCACTAAAATGCTCATTAGTTTGCAGCCTGTGCCCAAGGAGTGAAAAGCTCTAGAGCACTTGGTGGCACTTTTGTGCCTCTGTGTTGCTTGGGTGGATAGGTAAGTTAGAGGCCTGTCTCCACGCATGTCAATGTGGCTGCATCTGAACTGCCTCAGCTGCAGAGGAATGGTCACTTCATATAAGGTTTCCCTAATGTGTGGCCACTTCCCTCCCCGCCGCTCGGCACATGCTTGTACATTACCTTCAATGGCAGGGCAGCCCTTGTCACCAGCCCCCCACAAATCGCATCAACCGTTGGGTAGCCCTTGCCATGCCCCTCCATCACACCTCAATCTTGAAGTCCAACAGGAGACCCTTGCGAGCGCTGTGCTACATTACTGTGCACTCACCTCCAAGTTCCCCTCAAAGAGCAGCCTGCCGAGTTCACACCTTTGTATATGCTGTTGTGAAACACGTTGGAGTGCGTCGGCGGATGATCCAGCGGTGGGAGGGAGGGGCGGGGAATGATTCCAGTGGGCTGGCCTTATATTTATTTGCAGATGTATTACAATGAGGTTCCCAGTGTCCAATGACAGGAAACACGGCCCGTCATCGGCAGGCTGAGCGGGTGATCGCAAACTGTTTTCACAACATTGAGAAACCAATTTTTGGCCTTCTTGCCATATTGTCCGCTCACACCACCGAACCTGCCCGATGCCAGTGGGCACGGAAAATACCGCCCTGAGTTCCCTGCCTGAAAAACCCTAATTTAACACTTGTTTTAGAAACAGAGACCAAATGACCACATTCCAGTGACTTGAGCTAGCAGTCAGAGATGGCTACACAATTTGCATCACTGTACCTTTCACATTCCAACCCCTTTGAGATGAGAGGCCACACATCTGCAAAAATGCATCAAAGACAATGACCTCAGGGGAATATGAGTGAACCACATTACCTGCCCCATTAGCAAAGCATCAAGGCAATCACCTGGGATGCTCCAATGGGTGGAGATGAACCATTGATGAATTGAAAAATGGGACCCTGTCTGAGAGAGGGATTCCCTCCCCAATTACAATTGAAATACAGAAGCCATGACTATACTTGAATCATGGGGTACAATTGGAGAGAGACATCCTTGTGTCAAGATGTTTAAACATCTGTTTTCTCTGCAGTACAGTACAAGCAACTGACACACTGAAGCAACAAGACCTGAGCACGTTCCTTCCCATTCTCTCCATCAAACTTGCAAGCTTTTTAACCGTATTTGCTGATTGTAACTACCCAGGTGCCTCAGACAGAGATTTCTTCAAGGAGTTCAACCCAGCACTACTGTCTCCAGAAGAACAGACAGATTGTTTATCTACACCTACATCTTTAATACACCATGACACTGGAAGCACAGGACCACTGAATTCAGCCTGAAGCCAGCCAAGTCACCAACCTCCATGAACTGCATAGTTATTTTCTTATTTTCTGGACTTTAAGTTGCCTAATCTATCCTCCCCAACCCTGTTGTGTGTGTGTGTGTCTGTGTGTGTGTGTGTATGTGTGTGTGTGTATATGTAAGTCAGAGAATATTTTATTTGTTATGATCGCTCCCAAGCGAGGTCCTCCAAGTTATTATGATCCTGGATGAGATACTCCAAATTGTTAACTTCCCAAACGGGACCCCAATTTTGTCATGCTCCTGGGTGAGGAGGAATGAGCTGGCTCCCCTTCTTTAGACGACCCCCTTGGTTGGTCAAAACAAGGTTAATTTAAAAGGGATCCCTTCCTTCGTTGATACCTCTGACCAGTCCAAACGTATTTAGAAGGAGCCAATTTAACCAAGCTATCTTGAGTCAAAGAAAGAGTAAGTTTATGAGTTACTAAAAACCCAAGGAAAAATAATAAAAATGTATCACAAATATACAGAGTTCAACAATGAGAAGTTGAGCCCAAATAAAAGTTAAAAAAGATATATGAATCAGTCTTTGGCTTATCCATGAGGCTTAAATGTTGAAACATTGTGGCCATTAAGTTAAATGATTCTGGTAGATCTGACTTTGGCAGTTTAGTAGATGATTTGGGGATAGCTGTCCTATTTCCTTTTTGATTGTGGCATTGCCTACTTGCCTCCAGCAACAGAGAGAGAGCCTTTGCCTTTAAGATGCAAAGGGGTGCCTAGTCGATTTCCTTTTGCCGTGACTCTCACTAGCACACCAGAACTAGAACACACAGGTCAGGTCTGCAGCTAGCTTATTAACCCATTTCCTTGTGTAATCCTGGAAGGGGGAAAAAAACAGACATGTCTTTCACCCGAGTCCATTTTCTTTTAACTCAGATCATTTCCACATTCTGAGATATAACTCAACAGGAGATGGTTTTTAATGTTTTGCTGAGATGTGGCAATCAGTCTCCACCATTTCTGCAACCACAGTAAATTAAAGTTCAGTCTTTTGCATTTTATCTCTTCAAGTGTCACTGTCTGAAGTAGGCCTTGACACCTTTTTAGGTGTGATATCCCATGGTCTCTCTGGACTAGTCAGTCAAGTTTATTCCACACAGGAATTTTCCGGAAAGTGGTTACTTTACATTCTTAGCCAGCTTTTGCTTGTATGTCTTTTTTAAAAAAAAACACGTCGTCCTTAAAAGTGCAATATGCCTGAAATTAACTTGGGGCTGTAATCCACTGTTGTGACATATTTTACTTAAACATAGTTAAGTATAATAAAAGCTATTCTCTTCTCTGTTTAAATTCAAGAGAACATGTCTGATTGTGACTTTTATGGTCATAGTGCGTAAATATTTTAACACTCATTGAATTGTAAATTATATCCATTTAAAAAAAATATTGTTGCAGTCATCGGGGATTAAGAAAAGAGAGGAGCCATTGATCCCTCCTCACCTGGTCATAACAGTGTTAAAGGCTAACAGCAATCCCTCCGCCTAGCATCTTGTTCAAATTATTATCCCTGAAAAAGAACAAAAACATTTTTAAAAATGGGGAAGTCCATTAGGTTCAACAAGTGGTGCTTTGTCAAGGGCCAATTCAACCTCCTCACTGCATTCCTAAACTGTGGTGTCTTGTATCCAAGAAAATTTCTATATTGACAACCATGTGCTTTAGCCTCAACAATGAATGTGGGAAAACTTTTCCACTAACTTTGAATCCAATTCCTCAGCTCACCTCTACGTTACTCAATACTATTTTCCCTTGATAGACACACATGCATTTTCCAGCCAGGGGGCGTTGGATAGTGATCAAAAGCATCATGTCTGATAGTATTGTCTCCACTAATTCAGAGGTACTACAGGGCCAGTACTAGCCAGCTAACGGCATCTTTCTGGACTGGGATCAGACCTGAGCTTTCCTCATCTGTAGGGCCCAGCACTTTATTTATGATATATTTGAGTATTGTAGTCTGTTTCTTATTCTATTTCACTGAGGCCTGCAAACAAATCCTACATCTCAAAAAATCCATAGTAGCTTCACAGGTAGTTATGGTTGTTGGAGGTCAATCCTCTCAGTCACTGCAGGGGTTCCTCAGAATGGTGAGCTAGGCCCAACCATCTTCAGCTTGTTCATCAATGACCTTCCCTCCATCGTGAGGTCAGAAGTGGAATGTTCGCTTATGATTACACAGTGTTCAGTTCCATTTGCAACACTGCAGACACTGAAGCAATCCATACCTGCATGCAACAAGACCTGGAAAACATTCAGACTTGGGCTGATTAGTGGCAAGTGACATTCATGTTGCACAAATGCCAGGCAATGACCAACTGCAAAAAGAGAGAGTTCTAACCACCTCCCCAGAACATTCAACAGCATTACCATCACTCAATCCCCAACCCTCTATATCTTGGGAATCACCTTTGGCCAGAAACATAACTGGACCAGTCACATAAATACTGTGGCCACAAAAGCAGGTCAGAGGTTGGATATTCTGTGGTGAGTAATTCACCCCTGGCTCACCAAAGCCTTTCACCATTTACAAGGCACAAGTCGGGAGTATGATAGAATACTTTGAACTTGCCTGGATGAATGTAGTTCCAACACTCAAGAAGTTCAACATCATCAATCAATACAAAGCAACTCCTTTGACCGACAGCCCATCTACCCATTCACTCCATCCACCACCATGCAGCTTGTACCACCTACAAAATGTACCACAGCAACTCACCAAGACTACGTTGACAACACCTTCCAAACCCACCTACAAGAAAAAAGGACAACAGATACATGGGAACACCCCCACCAGCAAGTCCCCCTCCATGTCGAACACCATCCTGACTTGGAACCATATCATCATTCCTTCATCGTTGCTGGTCCAAATTCTGGAACTCCCTACTTCTCTGCACTGTGGGTGTACCTGAACCACAAGCCATGCAGCAGTTCAAGAAGGCTGCTCACCACCGTCTTCTCAAGGGAAAACAGGAACAGCATCACCAGTGACGTCAACATCCCATGAATGAATTTAAAAAAACAAATTACCCAACGTACAACAAAAAGAAAAGATTAAACACAGTCAGACAATCGAGTGACCAGATTTGCTGTATGACCTAGATGTAGTGCTATTCACTACCAAGGATTATTAGCTGCTGGCCAAACACTCCATTGAGACAAAGTCATGACTCTTCCTTTTACTAACTTTTGTTCCTTGTTCATTATCTTATAAAATCAGCAATGAAATTACTTCTCAAAGACTAATGCAATGGATCAAAAGCAAAATTGACAAACTAGCCAAAGAGCTCAACCATAAGCATCATTTCAAAATCCCTAATTCATGTAATACCTCTACTGATGTCCTTTATAAAGCCTGGTCAAAGCTATTGGTATAACAGCTTCTCTTCTTATTACTCTATGAATGATAATAGCTTCAGTTTTATAATAATCACATTCTGACTTCAGTGTTGTCCAGCTGCACACTTAACCTCAAAAATCATGTAAATCAAATTCAGCAGCTGTAAATCCCTACCTTCAGCATTCGTGCATAGGAACCATCTCACTGAGTGGATGCAACTGCAAAAAGTGAAGTTCTTCACCTTATTGGTTTGCATACAATACAATATCATGTTACATTTGAGTCAGCTCATTCTGCCAGACAATCACTCATTCTTTTGTTTGGATTTAATTTTTTATTCTTCAATAGGCAACATGATTTTCCTTCTAATCATTTTTAAATGAAGTTTTTCCCATTTTTTCAGCTTTCCAATTTGTTGGAATTGTGTCTTTGACTTCAATATGGCTGCAATTGCCAACCAGTGCTGATATTTTGTACACTTGAATTGAGGAAGAACCATGTTCGATAATTAATTATTTAGAGCTAATAGATAAACAAGAATCTTGTATTAAGCGACGCATCCAACTGCATTCATCTGGAATGTTTCCCTATGGTCCCAGCACATATCGAAATAGGGAAACACAAATTTGCATCTGCAGAGAAACGCTTCATGTAATTTATTCTATATGGTGTGAAGCACATTCCATGCATAACTGAATGAGTTGGGGCCACTATCAGGAGTCATGTCGTTAAATCGATGTGTATTGTATTTCATTCTTCTCATCTGGCTTCTCTAGAGCATAAATTTTCAAAATGGGTTCCACAAGCGAATTTGATGGGTTCTTCAGCGAGCTACATTTCTGTCCGTCTCATGAGATTTCTGATTTGTTTTTGTAGTTATTGTCTTCCTGACACAATATTTATTTTGCTGCATACCAATACAAGGCATCTTCAGCAATAATGGTACTCTTTCCTTTTGGGTAGCCGCGATTATCATTCAGGAGGTAGAACCGAGGTCTCCAGCAATCCATAAATATTTGCAGGGGTTCCTGGCATTGTATCAAGTTTTCAGGGAGACCCACTGCTGTAGATCCTATACCTTCCCTTAAAATAACCAGTAGTACAATAGCATAAGTGACATTTTAGCTTTTGCTATTAAAACATTTACTAGAAATGACCCACCTGTTTGGAGGCGTTCAGATTCCAACACTTTCTTTAGTATAGGTTGGCATGCTAAAGACATCAGACGATCGTTGAATCATTAACCATTCAAGACAGGATTCCCCATTTGACCCCTTATGATAGTGCCAGTTCTAGCTCTATATCCAACATATCCATTCCAACCCATTTTTTCTGTTCTTTCCCTATGCCCTTAAATAAATATTTATCTTCAAGTGTTGATATAATTCTGCATGCCGTGACAATACAGTTATTACTCTAATAACCCTTTGGCATTGACCCACTACCACCTAGTCAAAATAATGTCTTCTCTCAAATCTTTTCCACATTTTACACTCTCATTAGATGCCTCCATTAGCCTTTTTTACTTTTGTGAATATAGACCCAGTTTTTCACATCTCCTAACCAAATTAAATGTATCAGACTTGCTATCAGCTTAATCAATTTATATTTAATTTTCATGGCTGCAATGTTCTTTCTGTAGTGGGATGCTCAAAATAACAGTGCTATCGACTGACTGTGGTCTAATCGATGTCCCACTTAGATTTACCAACATTTCCATGATTTTATATTCATACCGGAGAGAATATCCAGAATTCTCTTTGTGCTTTTTCTACCTGTAATCTTGCTTTTAAAGGTGTGTGATCCCGAGATCTGTCTAAATCTAGCCAGTCCCTTGAAAATGTAACATTTATGATATACTTCCAATCTCTGTCTTTTTCCCAAAATATACATTTCACCTTTATCTACATTGAACTGCATTTGCCACATACCTTCCCATTCCTCCAAGTGACTGAGTTACTCCTGCAGTCTCTCATTTTTGCCCTTAATTTACTTCTTAATTTGGCAACATCAGTGAATGATTATATTATTCCCCCCAATGCTCATAACCAAATCATAATCATTTGCACATATAGAACAAGAGAAGATCCAGCACAAATCCCTGGGACATGCTATTGATTATATTGATATAATAATATTTCTTTTCTTGCCAGTTTTATTTCTTCCTCTCCATTCTCTCTGGGAGTGGGTGATAATGAGATATAGTTAACAGTATTCAATTCCTACAACACTTAATACAAGAGATTGCTCTCCAGATATGTCTTTCTCTTGCATTTTTTTCCCAATTCTTGGTGGACATGCCACATTTCCTGAGGTTTGCTTTCAAAGCGTCTTTGAACCTTAGTCTTGGCCTACCTCACAGGTTGTGTCCAAGGTTAACATGTAAATACTCAATCGCTTAGGGATTTTATCGTGTCATGCATAGTACATATCCATTCCATTTGAGCTGGGCTCCAATGATCAGTACTTCAATTTCAGAAGTTTCTGCTCTTTGGAGTACCTTGTAGTTGGACATTTTGCCCTCCAACTTGATGCTCGTGATAATCTGAATTCATCTCATGTGAAAGCTGTCCAGTTGCTTAATATGCCTATATTAATATTAATGTACAGTGTTTAATAACAATATTACTGAAACTAGTAATGTACAGTGGTTATTAATAACATTATTACTGATACAATTTATCATACTGACCATATGAATCTCCACATGTTTGAACAATTCTAATGAGTGTCATCAGGTTTGTTTACGAAGAAGTGGAACAACCAATTCTAACATACATTCACATTTTGTAAAGGAATCGCTAAGAGCAAAGATGAACTTGAGCTGACATTTTTTCCTTTCCCTATCCAGGGAAGCTGAACTGAACTTTTATATCAGCATGGACGCCCCTGCTGGGATTAGTTAACTCAGCACAGATAAGGAATCAAACTTCGGATCTTGCTGAGCAATCTAGTGTGCAGTCTATCAATTGTATTGAAATGGCGCCCAAAGGTTAAAGGGGGCTTATCACTTGCTCCAAACCCACCACGACTTCCTTCCCAGACGGCTTGATGGCTGATTGAAAATTTTGATCCTTGGCTGAAGCAGATTTGTCATAAACCAGGTAGATAATGGCTTCAACCAAAGTGTCTAAAGGTGCTTGTTATTGAAAGGGGTTATGTATTTTTCAGAGAGAGATCAGGTGTGAAAAACTAAATAGTGCCACAATGGATTTCCTAATCCTAACTCCTCTCTTTATAATTTACCAAATTCCAATTTGGCTTTCCCATCAAGCAAGACGGCAAGGACTAGTCTATTGATTTGCATTACGAATGTCTACTGTATTTTAAGCAGAATCATTTACAGGATCAGTGCCCGTTCCTCTTTCTTTCTGTAATGCACCTTGGGATTTTATTTTAGTGTCAGCTATCATATTTTAAATTGCCATTATTATTCTACAAATGGTTAAGGCCATGTGTTCCTCTTTATTGTTTCCCTTCTATTTTATAATAAGCAGTTACCCATAATTGTAACTTATCCATAATTGTAAAAGATTATTGTGTTTATTTTGGATCTTCCTTTCAATTAAGATCCCAGTATGTTTTAGACCTCATTGTGACCATCTAACGAACTAATTTCTCATATTCTCCAGGGTATCAAACTTTAGATAGAGATATCACCTCAGATCTCTACAACATTATAGAATATTGAGACAGCAATCTGTATTTCCATACAGTCCTCGTTAATATAGGTACTGAGACTGCGGCTCATTAATCATAGCAAAAATAGTACCCATGTAAAATGACAGTTTAAATCAATGTCTAGTCCAATCTCTTTAATATCTTTGTTTTGTTGAATGGCCATTTGGAATTGTTCCAGGGCTAAGTAGAAAGTAGCTGGGATAACAGGCAACCTTGTCTTATTTCTCCGAAACCCCGAAAAGGGCTTCAAGTTATTCCTCTTTGCAATCGGTCCCCGACCGTGAGTTCACATCGGCAGGCCGACGGGCACTGAGAGGCTTAACGCTGTGGTGGTGGGGACGGGAGGAGGGCGAGCGCTGAAGCCTGCGCAGGTATGTGGGGAGCGCGCAATGAAAGCTCCCTGAAGGCAGAGGGCGGCCTCAGGGAGCTGAAGAATCTTAAAATAAAAAAAATAAATATTTGGAAAATCTGAAAAAAATGTCCCCGCATAGGACATGAACATCACATAATAAAAATGATGTCAAAACACTTTTTAAAAAATTAATGTTGGAAACCTCATCCTGCCCGTGAATGAAGTTTCCTCAAAAATATGAGGCTGCCTGGCTGATTTGTCCGACTGCCAACATCAGGTTGGATGTGCAGCGAAAACTCTTTCTTAATTAATACTTTAATGGCCTTAATAGGCCTCTTAATTGTCAGCGGGCACGCTGTCGACTCTCGTACACACCTGCCAACCGAAATATTGTGCGAGCGTGCGATGACATCATCGAGACGCTCGCCCAACGTCACCGGGTGCTATTTTACGCCTGATGGTTTGGGCACATGCCCGCCTGTGGGACATAAAATTCTGCCCCATGGAGTCGAGAAACACAACCTTAGTTTGTGCAGAGCAACAGGTTTTTGTAACTGCTAAGGAATACTCTAACAGAAGTAGTTCTTATGGACTGTGGGTGTTAGTCTACTCTAAAATTATTACACATTTCTAACAATGTTAAAGTTTTATTCCTGTTGTTATAGAATCATAAGGCTGAATTTTTCAGAAAGCTCGGGACCCTGACTTTGGGCCTATTTGGGGGTCCTGAGACTGCGCATATCATCAATGCACCCTCTGGCGTAATCTTCCAGGGAGCAACCTCCTAATTGGCCATCGCCTTATTAAGGATGGCAGTGGGAACCCAAGACTGGGGGCCCAATCAGCAATATCAGGCCAGTAGCCCCATAAGGAATGACGGGTGCTGTTGAGGCGTGCAGGCCAGTATAAGGGTCCTTCAGCATGCAGGTACCCTTGGTTTCCTGCAGAGAAGTCATCAAATAAAGAGGCCTAGTAGGTGGCGAGAATGTATTGGTGAGCTGTCCCGACATGGCTCCTATTTACTTGGCTGGCCCCCATCGACCTCCAACCCCATCCTCATGAGACTGGGAAAGTTCAGCCCATAGATTCTTACAACACAGAAGGAGGCCATTCTGCCTATTGTGCCTGTGTCAGCTCTTTGAAGGAGCCACCCAAATAGTCCCTTTCACCTGCTCTTTCCCCATAGCCCTGCAATGATGTTTCCATTTCAAGAATACATCCAAGTTTCTTTGCAAGTTGCGATTGAATCTGCTTCCACCAGCCTTTCAGCCAGTCCATTCCAGCTCGTAACAGATTAATGTGTAAAAGATTTCTTCACCACTATCCCACCACCCAACCTTCCCCACAGCCTGTATTTTTGGCCAATTATCTTAAAAGTTGATACATAATATTCTACTATCCAACCAGGCTTCTCTAACTTGTTTATGTTGCATATCCCTGTCAACTAGAGCTACCCTCTCGCCTGATAGAAAGCAAGAAGCATTCAGAGAAATTTTGTGATGGCGTACAATTAGTTGAAAGGTTTACTCCAGAGAAATTATGGGCTGAATTTTACATTTGGCGTGTGGGCGTGTGCCCGACATGCCAGAACATAAAATGACGCGCGATTATGTCATCGCAAGGTTGCGCGATATTTCGTTCGGCGGGCGCGCAACGGAGTCCTTTCGGTTCGCCAAGTGGCCTTTCCGCTTTTTAAGAAACCTCATCCATTAACGGGATGAGGTTTCCGAAAAGTAATACTAAATAAATGAAACCGTTGTTTTCAAAATAAAAACATGTCCCATCTCATGTGACACAGCCCACATGAGGGCACATGTTTCATTAAATTTTTACTGATCTTTATTAATTTTGTTATAAAGCGCTTCAATCACCCTGAGGCAGCTCAGTGCCTCAGGGAGATTGAAGTGCTCTTCCGTGCGCATGCGCGTGAAATAGCGCTGGACCCGACTCTCCCTCCTCCCCCCTCCCGCACAGGTAGCGCTCAGCGCTGCCGCTCATGATCCATGCAGGGTGGGCCTTAATCGGCCCGTCCGCGTGTAAACGCGGCGTGGAGCCGATTGTGGGCGGCTCTGTGACTACCCCTGCCTTCTCCCACCAAGCCCGCCTGACGAATGGAAAATCCTGGCCATAAGCTTTTGCTCTAAGCAAGTTAAAAATGGACCACGTTGCAAAGTCATATATGTTGAGATGCCTGGCTTGACAGAGATACAACCAGAGCACATTATACTGAAGGAAAGATTTCACTGCCTGGCTTGCACGCCAACTTAGAAAACAACTTCAAAAAATCTGGTATCACCACTAAAAAACAGAGAGCTCTGAACATAGACTGATGATATGTGAAGACAGGGGGTTACACCGAGAGTGCAGCATGACATGCGGATGGCAGAACCTAAGTGACAGATAAAGTCATTCCATAGTTTTTATTGAAACGCAGAAAAGTAGAGTTAGCAGTAGTCATGAATTCAAAAATGACTGAAGGGGGGTGTAAGTATGGATGTGTGCAATTTACCTTGAAAGGGACATGTCTTCCATAGAACATTTTGATTTTGAATGTGTAACTTGCTTTTGCCTTTCCTAAAGTCATTGGTCAGGCATCTCATCATGACAACACAAGAACATAAGAAACAGGAGTAAACCATATAGCCCATTGAGTCTGCTCTGCCATTCAATACAATCATGCCTGACCTTCAGCTTCAACTCCACTTTCCAGCCCACTTCCCGTATCCCTTGACTCCCTGGGAGACCAAAAACCTACCTCAGCTTTAAATATAATCAACAATGGAGCATCCACAATCCTCTGGGGTAGAGAATTGTAAAGACTCACAACCCTTTGAGTAAAAACATTTCTCCTCACCTCGGCCTAAATGACCATCCTCTTATGCTGGCTCTATACCCCCATGTACATATGAGACATGTCTGTATCTCATTAAAATGCTAACCTTTTGTCTTATGTCTGATGTATTGCTGGGTTGGAATGGTGCCTTTCTAATAAAAAGCAAATAGATCCCGAACTCACCAAGGCTCCTTCGACAGCACCTTCAAAACCCATGACCACTACCATCTAGAAGGACAAGGGCAGCAGATAGATGGGAACACCACCACCTGGAAGCTCCCCTCCAAGCCACTCGCCATCATGAATTGGAAATATATCGCCGTGCCTTCACTGTCGCTGGGTCAAAATCCTGGAACCCCCTTCCTAACAGCACTGTGGGTGCACCTACACCACATGGACTGCAACGGTTCAAGAAGGCAGCTCTCCACCACATTCTCAAGGGCAATTAGGGATGGGCAATAAATGCTGACCCAGCCAGCGACACCCACATCTCATGAATAAATTCTTTAAAAATCAATGAATGCTCGTGATCTGAGTATAAGAGACCCTCACAGTCATCTGCACTTTTCTTTTCTTCAATGGTCTGATGGCTGTCACTGTCCGCTCAAGACCGAATCATAATCCAGAACCTGGTTCCTTGAAGGAAGCAATTCAGAATGCAATTCTTCTCTTGTAGCATCTGGGCATAAAAGTTGGAGAGTTTAGAGGAAGATTGGATTGAGGAGATCATTTGCTGATCTGATTTTTCACCCACCCACTTAAATTTTAGGGGAAACTCGATAAGTAAGGAGAAGAAGGAATAGAAGGAAAGGCTGATAAGGCTAAATGAAGGGCGACAGGATGAGGTATTTGTGGCACATGGACCCCAGCATACACCAGTTGGGCCACGTGACCTGATTCCATGCTGTAAATTCCAAATGATTCTAGGCAGGATGTCTGGAAAATCAGGCAGTCTCTATGACCGATGTGCAACCTTCAGCTGTCTCCCACCCCCACTTTTGCCGTGTGCATTGTACCTCAGCGATGCCATAAACACAGGAGTTCTAACACGAAAGCCTACCAATCCAGGGTTAACAATCATTAGCTGGCTCAAGGCTAGCACTAGGGTGAGGGGAACATCTGTTGCCACCCCAATGCAATTTTCTCCAAGTATTTTTGTATTCTCAGCAGTTGCCAAGGTTACCTTGGTGAGTCGTCAGCCCAGCTGTACCCTATTGTTGCGCCACTTAATGTGGAATAATAAGAGCATGCAATCCTTCGTTGATTGATGATCAAACAGACTCAGAATTGTTGATTGAGTCTCCGTCATTGCTATTGGTCCATCCATTGCCTCAGCATCCTTCTCCATTAGGCACCGTAATTTAATTTTCAAAGTAATTTTCTCCATATTTTTTGTTTGGAAGACTGCCCATTGAAGTGTCTAACTCTTGGTAATAGGCTTCAAAAGCGTCATTAATACATTCATAATCTGTTGTTAGGTTTCCATTTTCCTTTCTAATTGCTGATATTGTTAAAGCTGTTGCTCTTTTTCTCACACCAGCAGTGCCTCGACGTTTTCGCCAAGTTATAGCACCATATAGAATGGTGGAAAGGTTGCAGCACAGAAGGAGGCCATTCGAGCCATCATGAGTCTGATGTTGTCCTTCAACTTGCATTATTTTCAGCACTTCCTTCGTCATTCACCAATGAATCGAATTTCATTTTTTAACAGGAGCAGGATTTTTAATAAAATGCTACATATACTTTAATCGCTTTCCACATTTGATTAATACATGCATGCTTCATTTTCTGAGAAAAGGATTATCCTTTCCCTAATATAAGCTTTCATCGTTTTTTTCTAAAGCAACCAAGGTAGCGCCCGGTGGGCTTAATAATTTGCGCAGACTGATTAATTTTCTTCTTTGTTTCTTAAACCAGGGATCTTAGTCGGCATCTTGAGATTCCATTGAGCTGACATGAGACACCATCCGATTCTGAAATAGTGCCATTGGGGAAGATTTTCAACACGTCGATTGGTTATAAAACTGACGTGTGGATCGGTCACCTCTTATAGAGACCACTTGATTTTCAATTTTCTTCATAACTGTAAGAAAGAAAGCACTTCTTATTTCATCTTCTTTATCCGTTGTGGTCTTGCCTCATTTTTTTCCTCCCCGTACAGTTTAATCATGGGAGAAAACCTGTATACGTTGTTCATCACAGAGAAGTGTTAGCACTGACTGAAAATTTTCCTCAGCCTTTCCTGCCCAGAAGCATTGGTTAGTGCAGGACATTTATTTTAGTGTTATAAGGTGTGGAAATTTATGTACGTGAGGCAGTGTGTGATTCCCCAATGCTCTCATGAAGAATGTGCTGAATGCATAGCTAGCCCACATGATAAAATGAACGCATGTTCTAGGCTTTCAGAGAATGAATAATTAAAGTTGGATTGCTGGGCTTTTTTTTTCAATCACTGCAATCCAAATAGTTCAAATGGGTACTGGAGTGAGCACTATTCCAATTGGAAGAAGGGGAGTTAATGAAAGGCCGAGGTGGAGAAACTATATCCTCTGGTGTAGGGAACCAAGAATGAAGGGGCATAATCCTTAAAATTAGAACTCGGCCATTTAGAAGGGAAATCAGCAAGCACTATTTTACACAAAGGGCGGCAGAAATCTGGAACTCTCTCCCCCCAAAGGGCTGTGGATGCTGGGACAATTGAAGCTTTTAAGACTGAAGTCCATCAATTTTTGCTAAGGGTATTGAGGGATATGGAGCTAGCTGCTGGGTAAATGGTGCTGTGGTACAGATCAGCCATGATCTAATTGTATAGGGGGAGTTGGCTCAATGGGTTCACTCTGCGGCTCTTTTCATATGTTCCTAGATACACTAGAAACAGACTGCCTTTGTAGTAGTGTGCACAGATCCAAGTGAAAACGTCCAAGGGCGATTACCTTTATAGACTCCATTTCACCAAGAGTTAATGGCTTTAGTTCAACTATCCACTGGAATCTGGCTTCAGACACCATCCAACATTGGCCTAACTTTTATGAACTTCATTCTAAGCTACCTCTGGGGACTTAAGCAATACTAATAAATTCACTGTGCACAGGAATATCAAGAGCTTTAAATGATTTCTCGATTTCTCTGATTTCTCACTCTCACCATTGATTGAAATCGATTGGGCAAGTCCAATTCAGGCTCCATACTTGCAGTAAATGTGCAATCTTTGTCAACCCTGAAGGTCTGATGCGGTCAAATATGCCTAGCTCCATGTGAGCGCTTATTCCTCTATGTCCAAATATGGAATTGGAAAACCTACCTTCATAAACACTTCTCTAGTTAAGATACCCAAGAGTGCAAAATATCGACTTAACTCAGTGAGCTCAAGAAAATGCATATGCCTTTGTATTCCAATGGCTTCTTAGCAAATGTTGATGCTTGGATTTGATTGAATGCAGACCAACCCAAGGCCCATGTACACCAAACCTCAGTTTCAACCTTCAGTGTAACTCAATAGGCGGTATATTACACTGGTGGGATTTTACAGTCCCGCCGAAGTCAATGGACTTTTGGGCGGCATGGTGCATTTTACCACCTTGCCGTGACTGGGCAATAAAATTCTGCCCAATGTAATTTGATCCCAACTGAATTCTCAACCTCAGCTCAAATCCAAATTTCCTGCAAGAATGATCATCAAAATATTCTGCTGAAGGGTTGCACCTCAGATGTGAACCTATCTCACACTTTTGCATGCTTTTCAACCTCCTGAACATTTTCACTTCTTATTTTGAACATTCATAGTTCTCTTCACCTCTCTAACAACGCATAGTGTCTGGACTAACGTTCGTCATCTTCAGCAATGGAGGCCAGTCTAGAGAACGTTGTGCTCCATGTATGACCTTATAGTGCTGGGTTTTGTGTGCAGAAATGAAGGGAGAATCATTGTATGCCGCTGACATTTGTCACGGTAATGAGCTCACAAAAAGACTCTGAGGCTTATACTAATCTCCTGTGTTAATATGATATGTCTGCATTTGTATATTTATCCTGGTAATCCTGCAACTTTCCTTACCAGTAATGTAAGTAAGACTCAGGGTGACCCATTTAAGTGTTTGCAAATCGTTCTTCCGAAGTTCAGTTTTCAGAAATTGCTGCTAAAAAATGACGTGAAGCCCACTGTAAAAATATAATTCTGCTAAGTCCCTGTTGCGTGAAGTCATAATAAATATATATCTGCCCATATTCATTACAGGATAGGTCATTTTTTTGCTGCACGGTAATCACCACTGACTCCGTTATATGTTCAGAAAAATTGCAACTCTGGCATTAGCTCCTACAGAGCAGACAGCAATGATGTATGGCGACCTTTCCTGGTGAGGTTTGGCTTACTTAAAGTGACTGTTCCATGGGGAGGATGAGTGACCTGCATGGTGTCAATGGGCTGCATGGTTTATAACTGGATAGTGAGACTAGGGCTGAGCTCCTCTATTGGAATTGGATAAGGTCTTTGTATTCTTCATTTGGATTAAAGTGAAAATCTACAATTTTAAAGGTGAGAGCCTATCAATGCACATAGCTGTAACGTGCAATATAGAGCAAACAAGTGGCATAAACACTGACTGGAATTGGGCATGGGTGGTGACTTAGTAAGTACTTGCTAAGTATTTGGGGCACTGATGGAGCTAAAGAAAACAGGAGAGTAGTGTGGCAGCCATTTCAGTTTTAATATGGGAGAATTGTCCTCTACATGTGATATTACAGCTTAAAATCAGCATCGGGAATCGGGGTGAAAGTCAAGAGTAGCACATGGTGCGGAAGTACACTGATCAAAGTGTTGCTTCTTTGATCCAGCATTAATATATATTTTATAGAATGGTACCCATGCTTGCTGCCAGAAGGCATGGGTTCTGCAACAGCAGTGTGTGAAGTTGATTCTGCAGGCCAGGGTATTAAAGGTTATGGAGCCAAGGCAGGCGGATGGACTTAAGATACATATCAGCCGTGGTCTGATTGAATAGCAGAAAAGGCTCAAGGGGTTGAATGGCCTATACACTTATCCTATGTCCCTGTGAATGACCTCAGCTACAGCCCCTAAGTACTGCCATGATGTAGGACATATGGGCAGAATGTGCGTTGCATGGCTGGAATTTAAAAGGTAACTTAAATGGGATAGATGCTGGGCAGATCCAAGGTCTGTGCCCATGGGTGCATCTCTCTTCAGTACCATTCCACCAGAATTCTATTCCCATAGGATGGGAATTTTTTGGCTCTATTCTATTCAATAATGCTCTGCCTTTGTACTGCTGGGAGGGAATCTTCCTTTTCTTGAAGTATTCATCAAAAATCTACATGGAATTTTTAGACATTTCAATTAACCTACAATCTCAACAAACAAGACTCTGTCTGAGATGTGTGAAGTCGGAAAATTACCCTGGTAGCTGTGTTTTCCTCGTCTCTTTTTCCAGTATCTTTTGATTGATACCCAAGAAGTGGATATCTATAATGAAACTAGAATCTGAAAACTCCTGTTTGCACCAAATAGGAGGTAAATGCACATTCCAAGCAGTTTCTGCAATCCATTGTCATGACCATTTGCTCCTGATATTCAGGAGTTGTATTGCTTTTATTGTAATAGTCACTGTTTCCTGTGAGTGCCCATCTGCATAGCAGGCTACCTAGCGGAATATTCACATTAGATAAGATGGATAAATGCGGGCACTATACATCTACGTGCATATGCAGGAAAATTTCAGGTTCCTCCATGAAGGACGTATTTATTAATAAATCTGAAATGCTAATGAAGGCATGAATGTGCAATGCTGGCAGGGAGGTAGCACAGGGGTTGTCTCAATGGATGGGAAGAGAGCAAATTCAAGAATTTCCAACTCTCCAGCACCCACAATCACATAAGCACTTGTGCAGACATAAATTTCTAGACTTAAACATACCAAGACAATTCAATTGTCTGTGATTAATAGCTAACTGAGTTTTGCTAAATGACATGTCTTTCTTGGCACATAGATAGAATCAGTGGTGTTTGGCAAAGGAATGTGGGCTACTCTAAGTGTTGTCTTGAAGATGATTTAGATCATTACTTATCTGCTTGAGTTTGAGTGCAAGTAGTAGCTGCTGCATGAATACTGCTGCATGAATAGGCTTCCTTCTGTATCAAGATAACAAATTGCACTTGGCTATGCTGTCAGCCTGCCAATCAATGAAGCAATCCTCGTTTGGACATTTTTATCAAAACAAACTTAATCCCACAGGGATTGTTAGAATTATTGTTAGAATTATCACCTGATTGTCCCGATCCTATTATAGTAATAAAGTGACCGTCTGACATTCAACTGTTAGAATCTAGCATTTCTTCTTGGGTTTACATGAAGATTTTCTGGATCATATTGGAATATGTGCAATATTCCATATTAAGAATAGAATAATAATATTATTAAAAATATTAATAATAGAACAACAGAAAGATGCAGCACAGAAGGAGGCCATTTGGTCCATCATGTCCATACCGGCTCTTTGAAAGGGCTATTTAGTGAGCCCCACTACCCTGCTCTTTCCCCATAGCCCTGCAAAATGTTCCCCTTCGAGCATTTAAAACTAATACCCTGACTAGGAACCGAATCAAAGCCACACCAGTGACAGCATCAAATCCCGCCCACAAGATTGAAGTCCTGTAAGCTGAGAGTAGTAAGTAGATCATTTAAAAAATAACATCTACTCCTCAATTTCTACCACAAACAGCGCTACCAAACAACAGGAAGGTTCAAGTCAGTTTAGTTATTTGCCAACCAAACTTTTGCAGCTTCAACTATTCCTTTCAAAAGCATTACCTGCACCTTGACGCAAGGAAAGATCAAACACCAGGGGCGGGATTTTCCATTCCCGCTGGCGGGCGGCGTGAGTGGATAATATGGCGAGAAGGCCAGAAATCGGTTTCCTGACGTCGTGAAACCACTTTGCGATTGTCCGTTCAGCCTGTCAATAATGGGCTGGGTTTCCCGCCATCGGACATCGGGAACCTCATCAGCGTATCGTTATATGGCCAGCCTACCGGAATCGTCCCCCGCGATGGATCATCCGCCCACATCAAAGGGAAAACACGCCGGTGCAGAACACGCCTTGACAAGTGTGAGGTGCAGAAGTCGGGACTTACCGCCAGGGCCTTGCTCACATTGCGGACATCCATGGAGCAGAAGATGCTGGAGCAACGGGATCCTCGAGGAATGTCCATGGCATGCTGGGCGGATTCTCATGGACATGGCTCTGCTGTGAATCAGCTCACGGAAGTTGGAAAGTCACCGTTGAGGGTCTGCTCACGATGGATGATGGTTGAGGGGGTGGAGAGGAAGGTCCAGCTGTGTGCTTGGGAGAGGAAGATGAACCAGGGGGGTGGGAGAGGAAGGCCTAGGGTTGACTGGGAGAGGAAGAGGCGTTAGGATGGGGTGACGTTAGGAGGGGGGTAAATGAAGGCGTCAGGATGAAGTGAGGTTGGGAGCAGGGGAATGAAGGTGTCGGGGGGGGTGAGGTTAGAGGGGAGGGAGTATAGGGGGGAGGTGGTAATAGGAGAAGACAGTAACTGAGGTCGTAGGTGTAAAGGGGAGTAAGGTGTAAGGGAAGGTGCTCGGAGCGGGGAGGGAGCCAGAGAGGGTGAGGAAGGAATGCAGAGAGGGGACGGAGTCTGGGAGGAGGAAGGGGTTCCAAGGGACAAAGGGGTTCCAAAGGTGGGAAGGGGTTCCAAGGTGGGAAGGGGTCCAGGGGGGTATCTCCAGGTGAAGATACAAGGGAGGGCTCTGATAAGCCCATGACTGACTCCTGGGGAGCGAAGTGAAGGTGGGCGTGGAATGAGGGGATGGTGAGAATAACCGAGGGCAGAGTGAGGTGGTACGTTGGAGGGCGAGGGTTCGATGGTAGCGGTAGAAGGGGCGGCGAGGGTGGTTGGTGGGGACACGGAGGCAGGCGGACCCTGGAGATGGGAAGGAGAAGGTCAGCGGGTGAATGTGGATAGGGATGGGATTTTCGGGAAGGCAGGGGATGTGCATGTTCACCTGGACATTCCCAAAGGAAAAGGGTTGTGGCTGGAATGTCACGGAGGGAAGATGATGCCAACGGGTTCAACAGTGATGGGGGAAAGGAAATGGGTGACTGGGGGAGAAAAAATTCGGGGGAGCGGACAAAAATCCGAATCCAGACCATGCTGTCTAAATCGAAAGTGAAACGAGAGTCGTGGTGGGCGAGATCAGGTGCTGAATGGGAGTGGGATCAGTGGGTGGCCGGAGATGCAGTTCAGCTCAGATGGACAACAGGAAGTGAACCCCAGCAGGCAGCATTGAAAATGATCAGGACATTGAGGTGAGTGTGATATGGGAAGGATCCACATGCGTGGGAGAGAGCTTGCACGAGGCTCCAAAAGACCCTGCCATACACACACACACTTCACCCTGCAGAATTACTCGTTGGTCAGCTGCTCCGTCTGCAGGGACAGAGGACAGGGTTGAGGGGCTCACAGGCAAAGGGGATTCAGAGGGAGAAGACAGCCTCTGAGATCCATGAGTGGGTGACCCGGGGTGTCCGGCTGCTGCTCCTCCTCCCTGACCCTGGCCTGACTCCTTGAGGGGAAGGAGCACCTGGAGGGAGGTCGAGGTGCCCGGTTTCCCTCTCACATCGCCACTGCAGGAACTCACTGATGGTTCCAGAGCTGGAGTGCAGGTCTGCACATATCTCCACTTTCTGCTGGACCAGGGTCTCCATCTTCCCAATGGAGACCTCCATACATGCACATGTGGGCACCACTTCAGCAGAGAGCAGGTGGATGCACTCCTCTGACTCATGTGTCACTCTGCTGAGCGCTGCCAACAACTCTGTGTGTTGTTCCCATGCCTTCTACTGACTCTCCAGGGTGAGTTGCAAGGCTGAATCCAGAGGCTCGTCATCTGACTTGGACCTCACAGGTGTCTGACCACTAGCAGTCCTCCGAGTGCCGGGGAGCTCGCACGAACCTGCCTCCTGCTGCAGACATGTGTCCGTGCGGTGACCACCAGGTTGTGAACCCGAGCCTGCTCTAGATCTAGGTCCCACCAAGGTGTGTGTCTCTGCGCTGCTGCAGGGTGTGGGTAATCGGGTTTTCTATGGTAGGTCTTCCAGGCTGATTACTTCCAGCTCTTCAATGGAGGAGGTGAGGACCTGGATGGAGCTGAGGGATTGGCTGGTTGAGGGCGTTGGTCCCTTGGCAGACCTCCCTGTGAATGAAAGTAGAGATAATTTGTGCATGGCAGCAGAGTCAAAAGCAGGAAAGAGAGCACTCGCATTTGTGTTGAGAGAGAGATGATGTGGTGCAGAATTCTCACGAGGGTGTTCACTGCTGACCTCACCGTTGCCGCAGGCATGGCCCACGCCCTCACCAGTCAGCACGATGTTACACTCCTCAAAATGAGTGAGGGGCCTAATGTGGGCCACTCCACCCCCTGGTCTGGAACCTCTCCCTGCTAATGTGAGCAGGTTTCTCCTGCGTGGAAACAGATGGAGAGAGTCTGAACAGGACACATGGCACTGCATGGAATGTTTATGTGGTGAGCAGAGCCATGGACGGGATGAGGACACGAGCTCAAGAGGATATGGGCCTGATGGAGACATGAAGGTGTGTGTGAGAGTTAGGTGGGGACTGAGAGAGGGTGGTTGGTGGGGGCTCGGAGGCAGGCAAGGTGTTGTCCGTTTAGGTGTGAGATCCCTGTGGATGTGTGATGGATTTGTGATTGTGTGAGTTGAGAGTGATGAGAAGAGTGAGTTACCCTGGCGGAACAGATGAAACCATTCATCCTTTAGCAGCACTGATTGGCTGTCCTGTTTTGCAGGGCATTTGCACTGACCACCGCTGTCACTGCCTCCCATGCTGGATTAATGATGCAGCTGCCCATTCTGCGGCCAGAGTAGGGTGAGAGGATATCATGGCGGGCCTCCACAGTGTTCAAAAGGCACCCTAGGAATGCGTCACTGAAGCAAGGGGCTGCAGTCTTTTTGCCTTTCGGGTCCATCATGTCTTCTGTGCGACAGTCCTGGGCTGGAAGAACTGAGATGCATGCGTGTGGTTGCCTGGTGTGATGAAATGGCAAGATGGTGACGTGGCGGGTAACTGAACACCCGCCCACCATGGAAACGACATGTACATAATTAATGTGGTGGGCTTGGGATGATACGGCGTGAGAAGCCACCCTTGCAGTCGGTGGGTAAAACATAGTTTTAGCTGCCCACTACCGCACTTAGTGCAAACCTGGGACGATTCTGCCCCAGGTCTTTTCTTCAATCCTGCCCCTCATGAAATGCGAAATAGGTTCACAAAGAAATCACTTTGCGTGTTTATCCCACTGCTGGAAAACTTATAGGAACTAAACTGAATTTAATTATATGAGAAGGCACATATCTCAGCTTCCATTTCTCTATGTGCATTTATTCCCATTGTCCATAAGTTCTCCTCCTCCGAGGTCTCTGCGCTCCTTCAATTCTTGCACATTCCCAATTTTAATCACTGCACCATTGGCAGCCCTGCCTTCAGCTACCAAGACACTAAGCTCTGGAACTCCCTTGCTAAACCTTTCCACCTCTCCAGCTCGCGCACTTCTTTTAAGATGTTCGTCAAAGCCTAATTTGGCCAAGCTTTTGTCCGAGTGCCCTAGTGAGGTTAAGGATTTGTCTTGTTCTCTTGATACATAATCTTGGAGATTCCACTGCTCTTACAGCAACCATCGCATATCTGAAAGACCAGCTCCAGTGCCTCTTCAAGTTTGATCCTAAGGCTGCTGTTGCCCCCATCCTTGCCCTAAACATTAGAGCAGAGAAATGCTTTGAATCTTATCTAACCATGCTCGAATACTTACTTGAACATGATATCTAAGTGCAGTTCAAAGATCGGCCCTTCATGCCATCTTGCAAGTAGGATGTTGAATGAGGATCATGTCTGTCTATCCTGCTGTGTGATACACAATTTCTAACTGTTCACATGGGCATTAAACTGGCATCATGGATTGGCTGTCTAATGTGAAAATAAAAATCAGGCAGTTTCTATAACAGGTAGTAAATTGATCATCATGTCCATAAAAAAGAATTGACATGACGTGCGTTTTTATTTTAATTTAAAATCAGTAGGATTGCAGAAGTTGAAGCAGATAATTCGCATGAGAGGTAAAACATTTCCAAAATATAATTTAATTGAAAACAGCAACCAGATGTGCCGTTGATAAAAGTTGCTGTCTTGCTCTATGAAATTCCTGGCCAATTGCCACAGTTTCTTAGTCCACAATTGCCATCTGTGCATAATTCTGCAGAAAGACCATATGGTCCTGCCAATCTAAAAAGCTTGCAAAGGATACCTCACTTCCCTGACACCAATGATATGGTTGCTTGATGACAAGCAAAAATCTCATTATAATACGTGACCTTCATCCTTCATTGAGTGCTGCCGCAAATCCCGGCTAATAGGCAAAGTATGTAAGCGTGAAAATGAGGAGGGCATATGTTCCTTTAAGAGTTCCTTGGCAAGATGTACAAGATGTTGTGTTATTCTGCTGGTAAGAGTCGTCTCCGTGATGTGTCACCTTCAGTTCTTTTTCATCAAGCATCCATATCCAAACAAAGTGCCTGAAATAAGGAAATATTCTCCACACCCATGCACATTTACCTCACATGGAAGGGTTAAAACTTTGTGTTTTACTTTCAAAAATCATGCTTCGTGTATCAGCAAGTTCCTGAGAATGCCATTATGTGCAATTCTTGTAAACGTCATTATGTCAGCTGTAATGAGTAATGGCGATCACAATGTCTGTTCATCATACTTCAATGTTTTCAAACATTAACAAGCCATTTAAACAGAATAAATTCTGCATAAAGCTTTTTAATGAAGCATCCTTCCAAGAGAGGTAAGACCATAAAATATTCTCTGCATCACGTGCCTGATTTGCAGTGAGGATCAAGACAGTGAGTCAATGTAGGAAAGAGAACAGCAAATGGAGGGTTCTTACTGAGCAGTGGCACCTTTGCCGATCACGTCAACAAAATGGTGAGGGGTATCTTCTATTACTTGGTGAGCTTCTGCTATATGGCTGGTTCATTGCTGTCCTGGTAATCTCTTGGTGGTTGTGCATTGGCATGGCCTGTGACCAGAACGTATTTAGGAAGATATTAGCAACTATTTGAGTACCCAGATTATCACACTGGGTCCATGCTGATGAATCAGTACTCCCCCATGTTGAACACCACTTGGAGGAAGCACTGAGGGTGGCAAGGGCACAGAATGTACTCTGTCCATCGCCAAGAGTGCCTCGGTAGCACCGCTAATGGCCAAGCCCTAAAGGACATAGCTGCTAGACTGGGTCTACAGCAGGCAGTGAGGGAGCCAGCATGGGGAAAAAACATACTTGAGCTCATCCTCACAAACCTGCCTGCCACAGATGCATCTGTCCACGACATTGTCGGTAGGAGTGACCACTGCACAGTCCTTGTGGAGTCAAAGTCCGGTCTTCACACTGAGGAAACCCTCCATTATGTTGTGCACTACCACCATGTTAAATGGGATAGATCATGAACAGATCTAGCAGCTCAAGACTGAGGCAACCTCAAGGCGCTGTGGGCCATCAGCAGCAGCACAATTGTACTCAACCACAATCTGTAACTTTATGGCCCGGCATATCCACCACTCTGCCATTACCACCAAGTCAGGGGATCAACATTGGTTCAATGAAGAGTTCAGGAGGGCATGCCAGGAGCAGCACCAGGCAGTCCTAAAAATAAGGCATCAACCTGGTGACACAAGACTTCTTTCATGCCAAACAACATAAGCAGAAAGTGATCAACAGAGCTAAGCGATTCCACAACAAACGATCGGATCTAAGCTCTGCAGTCCTGCCATATCCAGTCGTGAATGGTGGTGGTCAATTGAACAACTTATTGGGGGAGGAGGCTCCACAAATATCCCCATTCTCAATAATGGAGGAACCCAGCACATCAGTGCAAAAGATAAGGCTGAAGCATTTGCAACAATCTTCAGCCAGAAGTGCCAAGTGCATGATCCATCTCAGCCTCCTCTGGAGGTCCCCAACATCACAAATGCCAGTCTACAGCCGATTCTATTCACTCCATGTGATATCAAGAAATGGCTGAAGGCATTGGACACTGCAATTGCTATGGGCCCTGACAACATTTCGGCAATAGTACTGAAGATTGTGCTCCAGGACTTGATGCACCCCTAGCCAAGCTGTTCCAGTACAGCTACAACACTGGTGTCTACCTGTACAGAAAAAGCGGGACAAATCCAGCCCGGCCAATTACTGCCCCATCATCTACTCTCCATCATCAGTAAAATGATGGAAGGGGATCAGCCGTGCCATCAAGGGGCACTTGCTTAGCAATAACCTGCTCACTGATGCTCAGTTTGGGTTCCGCCAGGGCCACTCAGCTCCTGACCTCATTACAGCCTTGGTTCAAACATGGACAAAAGAGCTGAACTCCAGAGGTGAGGTGAGAGTGGCTGCTCTCGACCCCAAGGCAGCATTTGACTGAGTGTGGCATCAAGGTGCCCTAGCAAAACTGGAATCAATGGGAATTAGGGGGGAAACTCTCCGCTGGTTAGAGTCATACCCAGCACAAAGGAAGATGGTTGTGGTTGTTGGAGGTCAATCATCTCAGCTCCAGGACATCATTTTGGGAGTTCCTCAGGGTAGTGTCTAAGCCCAAACATCTTCAGCTGCTTCACGAATGACCTTCCTTCCATCATAAGGTCAGAAGTGGGGATGTTTGCTGATGATTGCACAATGTTCAGCACCATTCGCAACTCCTCAGATACTGAAGCAGTCCATGTTTAAATGCAGCAAGACCTGGACAATATCCAAGTTTGGGCTGACAAGTGGCAACTACCATTTACGCTACACAAGTGCCAGGCAATGACCATCTCCAACAATAGAGAATCTACCCACCACCCTTGACATCCAAGAGCATTACCATCGCTAAAATCACATTATCAACATCTTGGGGGCCATCATTGACCAGAAACGGAACTGGGCTAACCATATAAATGCTGTGGCTACAAGAGCAGGTCAGAGGGTAGGAATCCTGTGATGAGTAACTCACCTCCTGACTTCCCAAATCCTGTCGACCATCTACAAGGCACAAGTCAGGAGTGTAATGGAATATTATGTACTTGCCTGGATGAGTGCAGCTCCAACACCACTCACAAAGCTTGACACCATCCAGGACAAAGCAGCTGCTTGATTGGCACCACATCCACAAACGTTCATTCCCTCCACCACCAACGCACAGTAGCAGCAGTGTGTACCATCTACAAGATATACTGCAAAACTCACCAAGCCTCCTTAGATGGCACCTTCCAAGCCCACAAACACTATCATCGGGATGGACAAAGGCAGCAGACGCATGGGAACCCCACCACATAGAAGTTCCCCTCCAAGTCATTCACCATCCCGAATTGGAAATATATTGCCGCTCTTTCACTGTCGCTGGGTCAAAATCCTGGAACTCCTTCCCTAACAGCACTGTGGGTGTACCTGCACCACATGGACTGCAGCAGTTTAAGAAGACATCCCACCACCACCTTCTCAAGGGCAATTAGGGATGGGCAATAAATGTTGGCCTAGCCAGTGATGCCCACATCCCATAAATGAACAAAATAAGCTAGAATTTTGCAAATGAGCTAGCCTGGCGTTTGTGACTAAAGTGCCTTTTTCAAGTTAAACTTTATGTATAAGGTTTAATGACTCACGCTGAAACTAGCCTTAATGTTTATGCTGAATGAAGGACTAATTGTGAAAAGGGACCAATGTTCACTGAATGCTTTCATCCTATCGCATCAAGGCTGCATAGGATGAGTAGTTACATTAGGTCCATACCTTCTATCGATGAAGAATAAACACGGGTGCAAGGTGGGGACACCTTGACCAGCTTGCACATTGGCTTAACAGAGCAATGGCCTTCTGCCAAAGAATATTACCCTCCTTCATTGCATTTCCTGTCTCCAAACTCTGCAATGTGTTCTTATTAAATGAATGAGTTTTAAGTACCGTCCTTACTACATGTAGAATATATTTGCATAAATAGTGAACACCTCCCTACTGGAAAGTAGCAGCTCTTAACAAAATAATTTCATCTCATTTTATGAATCCCAGCCAATAAAAAGTTGGACTTTCTGTGCACGCCTTCCTTGCATTGGGAACGTAGGAAAATAAAGGGAAACATCCGAAAAAATTTGGCAGGCCCAAGTCATCCCGCAGCTGGCACAGATGTGCCCTCACTGTGGGCAAACACAGCCCTGATTTCACCAGTTTCACAAAATCATGAAATGCAAGTGTACCAGAACTCTGCAGTCAGTCCAGCAATTCAGGATAGTTTTACCAAAGAGGATCTAATGGGTTGGCTGCAGGTCCTTTGACCTCAAGCCTTCTCAGGTTTAAAGAACAGCCTCTATCTCACCAGTGAGATATCTAATACATTTTTTTCACACCACTCATCATGGTGCCTACCTGAAAAGACTATCAATCTAATATCTATTAGTGTTGAACGTGGAGCCACTTTGTGTCGGGGCATATCCTCTACAAGTTGGATTGAGATCATCTCACCTCAGGCATTTATAGTCAACAAATAAAGGAGGCTTCATCCTATATTGATGAACTGGATTCGAACTCAATTCCCAGGGGTGAAAGATGAGTGCAGTTCAATGCCATCACTTTCTTTCCAAAGACAAACCTCACTTCTCCACTAAAAGCAGAGAAAAAACTTTTAGTTCAGCTTCGCACACCAACATTGAGTGTGGAATTCAATAGCTTAAGTCAGTGCACTTATTGTGGATTCTTTCATTTACATTTTCAACTCAATACATCCCTGGGACATCATTGCAGCTGAACTGGTCATAACCAGTTGTATACCTTGCATGACCTACTTCTGCATATAACCTACTAACAAAGGAATGAGCAGTATTGATTGTGAGATCCAAAACTGCTTTAAATTCACAGTCGATTTAAAACCAACGTGCAGTGTCTGTGCTAACAGCTGCAAAAATAAAGAGAACGTGTTTCGAAACCAGAAACCTGCATCATAAATTAATCTTAAACCAAAAAACCTTTGCATCAGCCAAGGTAAATATCTTGTAATTAAAAATCATTAGTTAATTTGGCCCCCTTAATAATAGTTCCCATTTTCAGTTCTAGCTCTCCACACATAAAGCTTCGGTGACAGAAATGCTAGATACGAACACTGAATAAACATTTGCGTGTTTTCCGTTTCTCTCATAGATTTGTATTTGCCAGCGATATCTGACAGGGGCTGAGTAGGATTTGGTCATTTTAATTTAATTGAAATCTAGATGGCTTGTTCTTCTCAGGAAGATATAAATGCATGGGCTGTAAAGGAGAGGTAGCACCTCTCACAGGTGGACTCACTGCACGCCCTGGAGTGGCTCATCCTATCCTATATTGATCCTCACCTTCACCCAGCTCTTACCTGTGGCCCCAAGTATTGGTTGGCATGTGACAGCGGCCACACTCTGGTAACCTGCTTCAACAGGTGGGCCAAACCAGGTGAGGATAGCTATCGGGCCTCCTACCCTCGGTAACCATGGGATTTGTCTATCCTGGCACGCAAAGGCTAAATACCAGTGGACTGGGTGAATGAGACCAATGTAAGGTCCAACCTTCTTGAAAGCGGGTCAGCATTGTGTTGTGGAACACATAGAGCTCCAGGACATTGCATTTGGACCTATCTCCAGCTATCTACATTTGTCTTGCCACTGGTCCAAGATAGGTCAGAACGAAAGAGCGAGGCAGATGACACACAACTCTCCCTCGCTAAATTTGGAAGTCATGCTCATCATTTGTAATTCATCATCTACCTACCTACCATCATCTACAAGTCCTGTGGCAGTGAGCGATGTGGCAGCCAATATGGATTTACTGGGAACTGTAAGCTCAGGCCATAGTGTCATTTTTCACTGGAAGGAAGCAAAAGTGGAACTCGGCAGCCCCACAACCGTGTGTCCCCTGCCCCCACCACCCAATCCCCCTACCTTGAACAACTGAACAACCCCTTTCAGGACCACACTATTCATTTCCCTGGTAGGAGGAAGGGGTTAGAAAAGGTGCCCTAACCATTGCTTGCTTCATCTCCCTGGCCAGGAGGCGAAAGCTGCCAGGGAGCCCATCAATGCAATTGTAAGCCAATCACAAAACAGAAAGTAAAGGTGACACCGGCCACCATTGGCACATGGAACATGCACACTCTCATGGACAAGGCCACAGCTGTCAGAGCTGAGAGAAGAACGGCTGCTGTCGGTAGAGAGCTGGCTAGGTACAACGTCCAGCTTACTGCCCTCATGAGGCTCACCTACCTGATGGGGGGCCAGCTCAATTCTTTTGGAGCGGGCGTGGAAAAGAGGAATGATGGAAAGAATGACGTAAGCTTTGCTGCCATGACTCATCTCCTCAGCAAGTTGCCTTTCCTTCCCAAGGGTCTCAATGATCATCTGGCAGTGATTAAAGTCCCCCTGCACGGCAACAGGCAAGCAACTCTCATCAGTGTGTACACCCCGACACAGAAGAACCCTAACGAAGCCAAGAATAAATTCTATGATGATTTCCACTCCTTGATGACTACTGTCGCAATGTCAGAGAAGCTAATCTTTCTTGGTGACTTCAAGGCAACAGTTGGTGCTGGTCACCAGGTGTAGGAAGGACTCATAGGAAAAATCAATTTGGCAGTCGTACCATCTTCTTGCTGAAGATGTGTTCTGAGCATGAGCTCCTTTTTATTCATTCACGGGGTGTGGGCTTTGCTGGCTGGGTCAGCATTTATTTCCCATCCCTAGTTGCCCTTGAGAAGGTGGTGCTGAGCTGCCTTCTTGAACCGCTGCAGTCCATGTGGTGTAGGTACACCCACAGTGCTGTTAGGGAGGGAGTTCCAGGGTTTTGACCCAGCGACAGTGAAGGAACGGCGATATATTTCCAAGTCAGGATGGAGCGTGGCTTGGAAGGGAACTTCCAGGTGGTGGTGTTCCCATCCATCTGATGCTCTTGTCCTTCTAGATGGTAATGGCCTTGAGTTTGGAAGATGCTGTCAAAGGAGCCTTGGTGAATTCCTGCAGTGCATCTTGTAGATGGTACACACTGCTGTTACTGTGTGTTGGTGGTGGAGGAAGTGAATGTTTATGGATGTGGTGCCAATCAAGTGGGCTGCTTTGTCCTGGATGGTCTTGAGTTTTGTGGGAGCTGCACTTATCCAGGCAAGTAGGGAAATTCCATCACACTCCTGACTTGTGCTTCTAGATGCTGGAAAGGCTTTGGGGAGTCAAGAAGTGAGTTCTTCACCACAGGATTCCTAGCCTCTGACCTGGTCTTGTAGCCACAGTGTTTATATGGCTACTCCAGTGGTCTTGTCAATGGTAACCACCAGGATGGTGATAGTGGGGGGTGCTCAGTTATAGTAATACCATTACATATCAATAAGCAATGATTAGATTCTCTCTTGTTGGAGATGGTTATTGCCTCGCACTTGTGTGGCGTGAATGTTACTTGCTACTTGTCAGCCCAAGCCTGGATATTGTCCAGGCCTTGCTGCATTTGGACATGGACTGTTTCAGTATCTGAGGAGTCATAAACATTGTGCAATCATCAGCGAACATCTCCACTTCTGACCTAATGATGGAAGGAAGGTCATTAATGAAGCAGCTGAAAATGGTTGGGCCAAGGACGCTACCCTGAGGAACTCCTGCAGTGATGTCTTGGAGCTGAGATGACTGACAACCACAACCATCTTCCTTTGTGCTGGGTATGACTCCAACCAGTGGAGAGTTTGCCACCTGATTCCCATTGACTCCAGTTTTGCTAGGGCTCCTCGATGCCACACTTGGCCAAATGCGGACTTGATGTCAAGGGCAGTCACTCTCACCTCACTTTGGAAATTCAGCTCTTTTGTCCACATTTGAACCAAGGCTGTAATGAGGTCAGGAGCTGAGTGGCCCAGGCGGAACCCAAACTGGGCATCATCTAGCAGCTTATTGCTAAGCAAGTGCCACTTGATAGCACTGTTGATAGCCCCTTCCATGACTTTACCGATGATGGAGAGTAGACTGATGTGGCAGTAATTGGCCAGGTTGGATTTGTCCTGCTTTTTGGGTACAGGACATTTCTAGGCAATTTTCCACATAGCTGGGTAGATGCCAATGTTGTAGCTGTACTGGAACAGTTGGCAAGGGGCGCAGCAAGTTCTGGAGCACAAGTCTTCAGTACTATTGCCGGAATATTGTCAGAGCCCATAGCCTTTGCAGTATCCAGTGCCTTCAGCCATTTGTTGATATCACTTGGAATGAATCGAATTGGCTGATGATGTGCATCTGTGATGCTGGGGACCTCTGGAGGAGGACAAGATGGATCATCCACTCGGTACTTCTGGTTGAAGATTGTTGCAAATGCTTCAGCCGTGTCTTTTGCATTGGTGTGCTGAGCTCCTCCATCATTGGGGATAGGAACTTTTGTGGAGCCTCCTCCTCCAGTGAGTTGTTTAATTGTCTACCGCCATTCATGACTGGATGTGGCAGATGACTGCAGAGCTTAGATCTGATCAGTTGGTTATGGGATCGCTTAGCTCTGTCTATCACTTGCTGCTTATGCTGTTTGTCACACAAGTAGTCCTGTGTTATAGTTTCACCAGGTTGACATCTCATTTTTAGGTGTGCCTGGTGCTGCTCCTGGCATTGAACCAGGGTTGATCCCCTGGCTTGGTGGTAATGGTAGAGTGGGGGATATGCCGGGCCATGAGGTTACTGATTGTGGTCGAGTACAATTCTGCTGCTGCTGATGGCCCATAGAGCCTAATGGAGGCCCAGTCTTGAGTTGCTAGATCTGTTTGAAATCTATCCCCTTTAGCACGGTGGTAGTGCCACACAACACGATGGAAGGTATCCTCAAAATGGAGGCGGGACTTCGTCTCCACAATTGTGCGATGGTCTCCTACTTATACCGTCATGGACAGATGCATCTGCGGCAGGCAGGTTGGTGAGGATGAGGTCAAGTATGTTTCTCCCTCTTGTTGGTTCCCTCACCACCTGCCGCAGACCCAGTCTAGCAGCTATGTCCTTTAGGCACAGAATTTTACCTCCTGCAGGCGGGCGCGTACCTGACCCCATCGGGCTTAAAATAGCACGCGATGATGTCAGGTGAGCATCTCAATGTCATCGCGCACTTGCACAATATTTCAATCAGGGGGCACGAGTGGGTGCCGGAGCCCCGCCCACCATTAATTAAGAGGCCGCTTCAGGCCATTAAAAAGCCAATTGACGCAGATTTTTCAACTCTCGTGCGATTTCATGCTTGTCCCACAGGCAAAATGGGCAGGCAGCCAGCCAACAATTTCAAAACCTCATCCACGGGCTGGATAAAAGGGGTGAGCAGCATTGCCTGTGTCAGTAGCAGGGAGTTTGGAACATAGTTTGCTGCTTGTGACTTAATAGTACTTGGCAGCTTCACCTCTGCCCACAGCTTCATTCCTTAAGATTTCCAGGCTTCATTCCAGGACTCATTGGTGTCTAAAAAAGGATTCAAACCCTGTGGAGCCTTCCAGGTATCAGACAGCCTTCCGTTACCCTGAGAAAGGGGTTTGTGGTCTCCGCAGGTGGCATCTCCTCTGAGGAGAAAGAGAGAGGCAGAAGGGAGAGGAGGCCCGGTGTCCCAATGCAGTTTCCAGGGGAGTGATCTGTGGGAGGGGAGGCGCAGGCATAAGGGGTGCAGGGCCAGCAAGAATTACAAGGTGGAATGGGCTGCAGAAGGTGCCACTATCCTGCTGACAGGGTTTACAGCTACCTCAATACGTCTGAGGTGCAATGACGAAGGAGGCTCTGCCTCTCAACGGAGACAGTGACCTTCATTTGTCGGATGATTGGGCCTGAGATCAGCTCCGACTGTGTGGGTGGACACCCCATGCCAGTGCCTGTGAAGGTCACAGTGGCCCTCAACTTCTATGCCTCCGGCTCTTTCCAGGGGTCAGTGAGGGATCTGTGTGGAGTCTCCCAATCAGCTGTCCACAGTTGCGTCAAGATGGTGACAGAAGCTCTGTTCAGGCGGGTACTGACATTTATTCCTTACCATGCGGAACAGGCCAGCCAGGCTGAGTGAGCCAGAGGCTTTGCAGTGATTGCTGGGTTCCTCTGCGTCCAGGGTGCCATCGACTGTGCATATGTGGCCATCAAGGTGCCAGCGGGTTAGCTGGGTGCCTTCGTCAACAGGAAGGGATTCCACTCCATGAGCGTGCATAGTGTGTGCCCACAGGATGCAGATTTAGCAAGTCTGTGCAAGGTACCCTGGCAGCTCCCATGATGCCTACATCCTCAGACACTCCCAGGTGCCGAGGCTCTTCAGTGCTCCAGCCCGACTGGATGGATGGCTGCTGGGTGACAAAGGCTATCTGTTGAAAAGATGGCTCATGATGCCTCTCTGCCACCCAAGAACAGAGGCAGAGAAAAGTTACAATACGAGTAATGCCTCCACAAGGGCAGTGATAGAGAGGGCCATAGGTCTTCTCAAGATGCGCTTCCAATGCCTGGACTGTTCAGGGGGTGCACTACAATACCCCCTAGAATGGGCGTCATTGACAGTGGTTGCATGCTGCACTCTCCACAATCTAGCACTGGCAAGGGGGGATCCACTGGAGGAAAAGGATCTTGAGCAGCTGCACAGGCCACAGAGGATGAGTCCAGTAGTGAGTCAGAAGAGGAGCATGCTGAGGAGAACGCTGAGGGCATGGAGGCAAACCTCGGTCACTTCCTGGAAGGCAGGGACGCCTTGATTCAACACCCCTTCAGCTACGCTACCAAAGATCTGCTTCCACCTAATGCCAGGGCTGCTGCCTCCATCCCAGATGCCTGAAATGACCCTTTCATTTAAACCCAAAGTCCACTCAGTGCCTGGGCAATAAAGTTTAGAGCTGAGCGCAACCCCAGGAACCCCTCATTCTGTCCCTGGAGCTGCCTCTCCATGAGAGTTGCCACTCTCTCAATGGTGGATGCAGTGTGCTTGGCCATGAGGGTCAACATAGTGCTCATGCTCATGGACTCCTTCACAATGGATGCCATGGCATGCAGATCCTTGGGGATCTCCATCAGATCCTCCTGCACATCTCACTGGACATCCAGCATCTACCACATAATGGTTGACTCCAGAGGCCCATCATCAGCCTTCGACTAAGCATCATCCTGGTCCCCAGCAGTCCTCCGACTGCCGGCACCCAGGGCACTCTCTGCCTCCACCTGCTCCTCAAGCGAGTGTGAAGTGCCCTCACCAATGTGCACTGATATTCCAGCCATTGATCTAATGCCCACCAAGGTGCTGGCATCTGCACTGGTGCCTGTTTCAGAGAGCGGGTGTGACACAGATTCAAGTGAAGCCCGGTGGTCCTCCAGTGTCCGGGGTGGCCCTTCGGGGTCCACAGAGCGATTGCTGGCGAACCTAAAAGAGAGAAGAAGGACATGTCATTTGTTGAAGTCATCACACTGTCACTGTGCATGCCAGGCACCCTGGTGAGACAATGGAGATCATCATCATCCAATGATCAATGGGGGTGCCAGGTTCAAGGCCCCCATCAATGAAGGAACTACACTAGAAAGTTTGCACCATCTAAAACTCTCACCTCTCTGCACTGCGCTCTTACCTTTGTCTGGCTCTCTCACCCCTCCACACCCAGTTGCATGGGGACTGTGCCAGCTCTCGAGCCCGAGGGCACCTTGCTCGAACCGGGAGAGCATCAGGAGGTTGGGTGGGCCTCCGCCTATACGTGCCCTCTCGGCTTGGTTAAGGTTTGTCTGTTCCTGAAATGACAGAGGAGCATTGATTAGTCCACTCTCTACCTGTAGCACCATTGCAGCCTGGCCAACCCCAGCTGAGGAACACCTCGCAGGGCACATCCGAGTCGTGGCCCTCGAGCCGCAAGGCACTCAGTCTGAGCAGCCAGGGCTCACCCACTTGGCCAGCCCTGGCATCATTGACAGTTGGCACTCAGACTCTAGCACCCCTGAGGTCCATGGGGATATGGCCAGACTTTAACCCTTCTGCACATTGACCCATGCCAACAAGGTACTCACCCTTCCTGAGTGCAGCAGGGCATTGAACTGCTTCTGGCACTGCACCCATCTGCGCTGCACCACATCATGGCTGCTCACCCGTGCTTCCACCTCCTCCCATGCCCTCTTGGTGAAGTGTGGCGGCCTCCTCCTCTCATCTCTGGTGATAAGGGTGTCCCTGCTGGCAGCCGCCTCCCCCAGCAGGACAGCAAGGCGCTCATCCGGAAAGCTGCGGGGGGTGGTGGTGGTGGCGGGGGGGGGGTTTGAATACGCACCTGATCTGCCCTCCTGCTGGGCATCTCCAGTCTCACTCGACTCCTTAACTTGATTGTTGAAGACACAGTGGAGACGTTCTTTCATGGCAGCCTACCAGGGGCTCCCTGAGCCGTTTCTAAACTGGCTGCCGGGTCGCCATTGGACCCGGCGGCTGACAGATTCCCGCCCCCGCTCGGCCCTTCTCGACCAGTGATGAGCTGGGAAGGACTTAATTGTCCCGCCCAGCATGAAATCACGGTCAGGGGCTGAACGAGGGCAATAGACTGTTTCCCGGTCGCTCCTGGGCCCCCCCACCGTGCCTACCCATGACCTCAAAATCCTGTCCTAGGGCTCGGCCAGCTCGGTCAGTAGTGGTGCTACCAAGCCACTCTTGGTGATGGACATTGAAGTCCCCCACCCAGGGTGTATTCTGTGCCCTTGCCACCCTCAGTGCTTCCTCCAAGTGGTGTCCAACATGGAGGGGCACTGATTCATCAGATGAGGGAGGGCAGTACGTGGTAATCAGCAGGAGGTTTCCTTGCCCATGTCTGACCTGATACCATGAGACTTCATGGGGTCCAGAGTCGATGTTGAGGACTCCCAGGGTAACTCCCTCCTGACTGTATACCACTGTGCTGCCACCTCTGCTGGGTCTGTCCTGCTGGTGGGACAGGACATACCCAGGGATGGTGATGGTGATATCTGGGACATTATCTGTAAGGTATGATTCTGTGAGGATGACTATGTCAAGCTGTTGCTCGACTAGTCTGTGAAACAGCTCTCCCAATTTTGGCACTAGCCCCCAGATGTTAGTAAGGAGGACTTTGCAGGGTCGACAGGGCTGAGTTTGCTGTTGTCATTTCCGGTGCCTAGGTCGGTGCCGGGTGGTCTGTCCAACCAGTTTTATTCCTTTTTTGAGGCTTTGTAGCAGTTTGATACAACTGAGTGGCTTGCATTTCAGAGGGCATTTGACACTCAACCACATTGCTGTGGGTCTGGAGTCATTAGTGAACCAGATGGGTTTTTTTGAAATTAACAATAGTTTCATGGTCATCATTAGACCTTTAATTCCAGATTTCTTTTTTATAGAATTCAGATTCCACCATCTGCTTGTCAGAATTCCAACCCGGGTCCCCAGAGCATTAACTTGGTCTCTGACTTCAAGTCCAGCGACAATACCACTTCCCCAATTGCACCCCCCTAATCCCCTGTCCCAGACACCACCACCTCCTCTTAATCACCAACATGGCTTTCCGCCTCCTTAATCACAACAAGACTCCTTGAAATCACCCCCGTTCTAAGCATTGGCATCTAAATGACTTTGTGACTAGGCAGATGCACAGGCAGGATATACGCATAACATAAGCCATATGAGGCACTGACTGCTGGACCACTGCCTTACCATTCCAACACTAAACATCAAGATCTATCACCCCTAGATGCTCCCAGGGCATGAAGCTCTAGAAGCGTCTCAATGCCTCAAGGCTCAAAAAGGCAGTCATGAAGGAATCTCTCTCAGCAAAACTCGAGAGTTGCCTGTTTACAGTGAAAATGGATACACATTGACGATGACTGGGCAACCTTCAGGAATATGGTGTACTCCACTGCTCTAGAGGCCCCTTGGCTCTACCTCATTTAAGCGCCAAGATTGGCTCACTGAAAACAGTAAGGTAACCCAGAAAGTACTGGAAAATGAATATCGCCTCTACAGAGTTTACCTTAATGACAAGACATCACTCTCCAAGCACAATGCCTCCCAAAATATCCAGAGAATTGTCCGATGCGAGCTCAGAGAGATACAAGACACTTGGCTGAATAACAAAGCAAGATGAACTTCAGATATGCGCAGGCCACAAAGATCGGGAGAGATTGTACAATGCTCTGGAATCTGACTAATGGCCCCAGTCTAGCGGTTCATCACCAACCCTTGCTGCCAATGGGCCAACACAGTTCACAGAAAAGGCTGACGTCTAGAAAGAGGAGCAGAGCACTTTGATCACTTCATCAATTGGCCTTCATCCATAAATCAATCAGCAGCCTGCCACAGGTTGCCATCAACTGCTCCCTTGATGAATCATCATGCTGTTAGAAACATCAAATTTCACAGGATGTGGGGTCACCAGCATGTGTTGCCCATCCCTAATTGCCCTTGAGAAGGTGGTGGTGAGCTGCCTTCTTGAACCACTGCAGTCCATGTGGTGTAGGTGCACCCACAGTGCTGTTAGGGAGGGAGTTCCAGGATTTTGACCCAATGACAGTGAAGGAACGGCGATATATTTTTGAGTCAGGATGGTGAGTGGCTTGGAGGGGAGCTTTCAGGTGGCGGTGCTCCCATACAGGTGCTGCCATTGTCTTTCTAGGTGGTAGAGATCGCGGGTTTGGACGGTGATGTTGAAGAAGCCTTGGTGAGTTGCTGTGGCACACCTTGTAAGTGGTACACACTGCTGCTACAGGTTGGCCTGGGGGAACAGCCACAGCTGCTTCCCCACGCAGGCTCATGGCTAAAATAGCAGTAAAGTCCAAAACAGTTGCAGCCCGACTGACGCAATAAAGAAGAACTTCATGGGTTTTTTTGGCAGGTTAACATCATAGTCTGAATGATTGGTAGAGGACATTAGTGGGTCAGTCCCATGGGTGATTTGGACTGCCTGCTTGTCCAGTTCCTGCAGGGCCAGGCAGTGTTAAAATACCCCATCATCTGTCTCATAACTAAAACCTTCATGTTTCTCTGTCCTTGCTCCAGTGATGTGGCTTTTAATGTTGAAGATTGCTCTCAGTAGCTCTCTGAGTTATTCTCGGCAACAATTTGAATTTGTAAGTTGCTTGCAGGGAGACTTGGCCTCCTTTATAAGCACTGCAATAATTTCACACAGTTTCTACATCTGTGCCCAGTCTCTGATAATTAGTTCATTTCTGTCAGGGTATGAAAGGATATAGCAGACAACAGCTTTAGCCATTCACTGCTGCATTTGACTGGACCACATAATGCGCTATCAGTTTCTGTGGCTCTCATCTGCTAAAACTGCTCATTATTCCAGGATCATCCTGGATTGCAAAAATAACCCCTGGCTTCTTTTTCCCTACTGCACACCCATCTAATTAAAACCTCTCTCCTCAGTCTCCTTCACCCTCACCCACAAGAATAAGGG
Organism: Cetorhinus maximus; assembly: GCF_964194155.1. Taxonomy (NCBI): domain Eukaryota; kingdom Metazoa; phylum Chordata; class Chondrichthyes; order Lamniformes; family Cetorhinidae; genus Cetorhinus; species Cetorhinus maximus. Next base: position 14,576,554 of record NC_135900.1, read on the forward strand.
CGAGGAGATCATGGACTTCTTTGTCACTAACAGCAAGAACATTTATCAGCTACCTCTGCCGGGTCCCTCCCTTCAAATAGCCCACCCGGTCACTCTTCCTCTAATGCTCCTTGCTGCCCTAGCTCCACGAACTCACATCTTTCTCTAGTTTCTCTCCTATCTGCCCTCATGCTATCCCTGAGTTTGTGTTGTCCAGGAGACCCTCATCCTGCTCCCTCGATCCTATTCCCACTAAGCCGCTGACCACCCAACTTATGATCCCCAAGCTCGCTGATATTGTTAATGGTTCTGTCTCTTCCGGTGTTGTCCCTCTTTCATTTAAATCTACAGCCATCACCCCTCTAAATAAGACAAAAACAACCCTTAACCCCACCACCTTTGAAAACAATAAAGTCCCACCTCCAATCTCCCCTTCTTCTTTAATGTTTTTGCATATGTGCTGCCTCCCAAATTTGTGACAAGAGCTCTACGTTTGAATCCATCCAATCAGGTTTCTACCCCTGCCACAGTGGGAATGGCTCTTATCAAAGTCACAAACTATATCTAATGTGGCTGTGACAAAGTTAAACTATCCCTCCTTGTCCTTCTTGACCTGTCTGCAGCCATTGACACAATTGACCATACTATCCTCCACCAACACTTCTCCACTGTCATCCAAATTGGTGGGACTTCTCTCACCCAATTCCATTCTTATCTATCTAATCGTAGCCAGAGTATTACTTGCAATGGCTTCTCTTCCTGCTCCTGTACTGTTAACCCTGGTATCCCCAAAGGACTCATCCTTGGAATCCTACTTTTCATCTGCATGCTGCCCCTTGGCCATATCATTTGAAAGCACTGTACCCTGACAACACCCAGATCACATTGTTTTCAGTTCCTGCTTCCTCTCCCTAGCTATCGGCTTCATCCCTCTCACTGGCGATTGTCTGAGAGTAAACCAAACTGTTGCAAACTTGGCGTCATATTAACCCAAGATTAGTTTCTGACCTCGTTTGCACACCATCTCAATCAATGCCTATTTCCGACTCCATAACATCGCCAGACTCTGCTCCTACCTTAGCTTCCCTGCTGCTGACACTCTAATCTACTCCTTTGTTACCTCTAGACTTGACATTCCAATGCACACCTTGCTGGTCTCCCACATTCTACCTGCTGTGAACTTGAAGTAATCCAAAACTCTACTGCCCATGTCCTAACACAAAGCAAATCCCAATTTCCTATCGCCCTTGTATTCGCTGACTTCCATTAGCTCCCAGTCAAGCAATATCTTAATTTTAAAATTCTCATCCTCGTTTTCAACTCCTTCCTTGGCTTTGTCCCTTCCTATCTTGGTAATCTCCTCCAACCCCACACCCTCCAAAATATTTGGACTCCTCTAATTCTGGCCCCTTGTGCACCCTGATTTTAACCCTTCCAACATTGGTGGCCGAGCCTTCAACTTAGGCCGTAAGCCCAGGAATTCCCTCCTTAAGCCCCTCTGACTATCTCTTTGGTCAAGCTTTGATCATCTGCCCATCTCCTTATGTAGCTCGGTGCCATATTTTGTTTTATAACACTTCTGTGAAATGTTTTGGGAGGTTTTATTACACTTATGCCACATGAATGTAAATTGCCGTTGCTGCAGTACTTCCAAACGCTCCCAATGACACCTTTTCTTTGGTAAAGTGCTGTCTATCTACGCAGATAAATCCCCATTGTTAAGTAAAGCAGCCAAGGTTGGAAATTTTGCTTCCTTCAAATCTCTCTATAATTCAAGTAAAAGGAAGCCCAGCTGAATAGCGCACTTACTTGCATATAAGGATCAGACAGGTGTGGGTTTTATTTTGTTTGTTCAGGATCTTCTTCAATTAATCAATATTATTAAGGCCACATAATGCACAGCAATGCAAGGTACTTCATCTGCAAAACTGCTCTGTCAGTTTTGGAAATCGGAACTCAATGCATCTTGTGCTGGCAAATATTCAAATTTGAATCAAAGCTGCCAAATTGGATTGACCGTTTTGCTGCACAGTTCAAATTCTGTCGAGAATGTAGTATTAGACTACAGCAGCTCCGTGCTGTCTACCAGCCCAAGATCTAATGTTCCTGTGTACACTAGTACCTATCAATAAATAAACAGTAAAATACCGCAGATGCTGCAAACCTGCAACAAAGTCCTCCCTGGAAGTGAGGATTTGCTCACAAAACATTAACATGTCTCTTCTCTTCACAGATGCTGGCTAATCTGACGTGTGTTTCCAGAATTTTCTGTCTCCCTTTCATTTCCTAATCTCCTCTGTCCATGTGCCTTGGGTGGATGCAAAAGATCCCTCAAGACTTTTCGAAGTGTAGCAAGGGAGTTGTCCTGATGTCTGACATCAGTAAAACATCCGGTCACTTATCTCATTGATGTTTGCGGGATCTTTCTGTGTACAGTTCAGCTGCTGTGTTTCCCCGCATTTACAAACCACAAGCACTTCATTGGCTGTAAAGTACTTTGGGATGTTCTGAGGTTGTGAAAGGTGCTATATAGATGCAAATGTTTTTATCATTCTCCACAGGTGATGCCATCTTTCCAGACACCTTACAGAGCCTTTCATGTTTCACATTTCCATCTGGGGGTCATTTCAGTGCTTAGCACAATAGCCTGGGGTCTTTCAACCTAAGTGAATGGTCTAACCTACTGGGACACCTTTCCTTTCCAATGTGGGCTTGCTGGCAATTGACTTGTTCCTTCTCTAGCTATCTCGTTCATCACTTCATTTTTTAACAAAGGTCCTTGAAACCGATTGGTTGGACCAGTAGGAAAGACCCAAACACGGATTAAATTTGGTTTCATCCGGATTCAGGGCTCTGTCATGAGAGAAGCTCTACTGGTGTGGAAAGCACCAGGTGCTTTTGTTAGTAAGGGTTTTCTAGGATGAAAAGCAAATGTTTTAGATTCACTTTCTAAATATGCAAATATGGTGGTGAAAATCTTGCTCTACACAGCAACATTACGTCTGCAAAGCAGATAAAATAATGATGTTTATACGAGTTAGGATAGAGCTCTCTCTGCATTGCACCTAATTTTGGGAGCTTATATAGCCCTGACTATATGAATTTAGCAGTGGGGTCGCTTGTGCCTAATCTGTGCAGGTGTTGGTCTCACTGTTTAATTTGTGTGGATGAATTTTTAGGCATCTGAGACAGGCACCTAAAACTGACATTCGGCCTCTTAAATACGTTAATGAGGGGCTGAATGATTGTTGAATGATGTCCCTGCCGAATTTCTTCCTGATGAAGATGATTTGGCAGGGACCACCATGGTTGCCAACTAAGTCGACATTTCTGTGCATGTAGCCAAATAGAACGGGTTGAATTTTCTGGCTGATGCATGGGTGGCGGTGCCCGCACATCAGAGCTTAAAATGTCGCGTGAGCGTCCCGACATCAGCGCGCGGCATCGCGATGTTTAGGTCGGCGGGCGTGTTATGCAGCACAACGCGCGCCCACCATTAATTAAAGGCCTTGTTAAGGCCCTTAAGTCGGCAATTGACGCCGATTTTGAGGAGCCCATGTGAACTTCAGTTCGGCGCATGGGCCCAACGGGCAGGCGGGTAAGTGATTTTTTAACAAACCTCATCCACTGGCGGGATGAGGTTTAATTTCGGCTTTAAAAAAGTTTAATAAAGTTTTTGTGCACTTTATTAACATGTCCTATCGCGTGTGACATTTTCACATGAGGGGGACATGTTAATGATTTTTTATGTTTCTATTTTTAAACTTTCACAACCTTTCAGCGATCTCCCTAAGGCACCACTAAGCCTCAGGGAGATGTGAGCTCTTTCCTGCGCATGCGTGAAAGAGCGCACTCTAGCAGTTGTGGAATTCCCCCCCCCACCTGCCCACACAGGGAGTGCATAGCGCTTCCCGTCAGGCGTTACGCTGGGCGGGCCTTAATTGGCCCACCCACATAAAATGGCGGCGGGGCCCGTTTCGGTGGCGGAGATTGGCTGCCCGCCCGCTGCCGAGTCAGTCAGGCCCGCCCGCCCGTCAAGGGCAAAATTCAGCCCAATAGGGGTGTTCCCCCTAACTCCACAATCCGAGAGTAATTGAGCCACTCCCAATCCCCAATCTGGTCTCTCAAGGTTTCCCTCAGTGCCGCTACAAGTTCACCTTACTTTCGCGGTGAGCTGCCTGCTGTGACAGATGCTGACATCTGGCTTTGTAGACGTAAGTGAGGCCCGAGTGCCAATTTCTGGACCTGCCTTGGCACAAACTGTTTGGGCAGCACTGAGTCTGGGCGTGAAAACTAGTCCAGACTAATTTCATGGGTTTGAGGACATCAAAAATCACATGTTCAACAGTGAATCTGGAAACAGGAATTGTGGCTAGACTATTGACTTTAACATCTGGGCAGTTATGCATCACCTGGGCAGCGACAGATCTACAGGGGAGGGTCGTGTATCCCCTGCACAATCAGTCAGATTTTACTTAATTGTGGCTTATAGAATATTACAGTACAAAAGGAGGCCACTCAGCCAATGTGTGCACACCAGGACACCACAAAGCAGAATGAGGCCTGTTCAGCAAAGGGCATGAGCTCCCCCACCCCCAGCAGATATTTCGGCGCTTCCTCAGTCATTGCTTACACCACACCAACTTTTCATGAGGCGCCAAAATATTTTGTTTGATGCAATTTCAATGCAATTCAGCCAGATCTTTCAAGCATACTAAAGAAACGTTTACCTGAATTGCCTAAGCCAAGAGCAAGGCAAATTTTAAAAACTAGCTGATGCACAATAACATCTGAATAAAGTCCATAAATTGCAGGAGCCCTTCACTCTACAAGGATTTTATAGTGCAGAAATGGGCCATGCAGCCCAAGTGGCTCATGTTAGTGTTTTTACTGCCCATGTTCACCCTCCCAGCTCTCCTCAACTAACTCTATCAACATAACTTGCCCCATCTCATGTGTTTATTTAGCTTCCCTGAAATGAATCGCTTCTCCTTCTAGTATAACAAAGTCCACATTCTAACCATTCTCTGGGTAGGGAAATAAAAACATAGGAACAGGAGGAGACCACTTAACTCCTCGAGCCTGTTCTGCCATTCCACTCCACACACCTGCTTTTGCCCCATATCCCTTAAAGCCTTTGGTTAACTAAATCTACCAACTTCACTTTTAATTTTACCAATTGATCTGGGGTAAAGAATTTTTGTGCGTATGGTGAACCAGTAAAATCGTTTGGGTCAGATGCTGACCTTGAGGTGCTGTCTGCACACTCAGGTGAATGTAAAATAACCCATGGCACAATAGCCTCAATAGCGCAGTCATTTATCGAATTTACTGTTTGTGGGGTCCTGGTGTGTGCAAATTGGCTGCCATGCTTGTCTGCGTAAATGCAATTTCTGCTTATCTTTAACAGGTTGAACTGAGACTGCTGGATATTAAAACAACACAAGTAAGTACCCTAGAGGAGCCTGGCTTCCTTGGATTTTACTTTATTTCATTTTTTCTATATCTCATTGCTTTGGATGGGGTTGTAAACTGAATAGGGTAAATTTTCTTGGTATCGCACTTGGACATAAGGCAGAACTGGGCAGGGAGGATCCTGTAAGGCCAGTGGGGTGGGGGGTCTTCTAATTTAATTAAACAGATGGAAAATTAAGCAGGCTCCCTGATAAACTTGCCTGATTTTTCTTTTTGTGTTGCACCCAGGCGATCCAATACACAGGAGTGCAATAGAATCATGGGATATTGCAGCACAAAAGGAGGCCACTCAGCCCATTGTGACGGTGCTGGCTGTTTGAAAGCTGTCCAATCCCATTGTGCAGCAGATGACAGCAACTAGAGACTAGACTGAGGAAGCAGAACAAACACAACTTAGACATGAATGAACTTTACAAGGTCAGCTCAAAACAGGCTTTAGAGGGAGTTTGCTCACCAGCAATTAAAAAATTTATTACGGCCATTATTCCATTAGGATTCGATTCAACAGAAGTGCAAACTGAGTAAAGGATCAAAGGGCTTGTTGCTCTGCAGGTAGCCATGCTCAGCGACCATTTCTCCTTCAATGAAACACTAATCAGCCTCTTGCAACATGAGCAGCAATCTCAATCGAGACTGCAGGAATCAAAATATTAAAAGAAACCCTTAACGACCAGATCAGCTGCATGTTCGATATTGATAAGAAGCAGGATTCAGAATCTTCCCTTTCGTTTGAAATACTCCACTGTTCTTTGTTGCTGTTCTTTTCCCTGATGATGTGAGGGTATTATAATGATCTGACTTTATCATGTTCATTTAAAGCTGCAATGTATTTCAGACATAACCTGATGATTTAAAGAGTATCAGTGTTTAAAGGACGGTATTGCAATCTCACAATCAGCAATGCCGCATATCCAAGTAGGAGCTTTTGGTAAGAAGCCTGATCTCAAACTGCTGAAATAGGAATGAGTCCCAAACCAATTAGGAATTTAAATTGGCCTGAACTAATTTAAGACAATTCTAAAATGTACCTGCTTTAATGTGGAAAGGCTTCTCATTAACGCAGAGATCATTTACTTAGCCATATTATATTTAGTGAAATACTTTAAAATTATTTGCAAGGACAAAATGAAATGCTTACTCACATTTACATTCTTCCACAACTTCAACACTGATGCTGGACATAAAAGCTTGAATTGGAATTTCTTGAATGTAGAGCTAAATCCCATTCCGATTGGGAAATTTTTAATCACCTGTTACTGCAAACTATCAAAGGGAATTTATTCCAAAAGAGAAACCATGGGTTTGCATCGGCTTTTCACACAACATTCAATCATCACAATCTTATATTCAGGATCATCAGCCCTGCCTGTAACCAGGTATTCAACCAGCTATTTTTAAAGGTGTTAATCAAGGGACTATTAAAGGCTTTGGTTGTTGAACCTGTTTACATAGGATTCCATAGGATAGACAGCACAGAAACAGGCCACTTGGCCCAGCAAGGACACACTTAACTCGACCCCCCTCCTGTCTTTCCTCATCTAACTCCATTAGCTTCTCCCTCATGTGCTTATCTAGCTTCCCCTTAAACGCATCTATACTATTCGCTTCAGCCACTCCTTGTAGTAATGACTTCCACATTCTCAACTACTCTTCGAGTAAAGAAGCTACTTCTGAATTCCCAATTTGATTTCTTGGTGGCTATCTTATAGCGATGGCCTCAGTTTTGCTCTTCCCCACAAGTGGAAACATTTTCTCCATGTCTGTCCTGTCAAGACCTTTCATGGTTCTGCATACCCACCCTGCTAAAGTTGGGGCAGGAGCTCAACCATTCATCAGGGGGTGAAAGCAATCTTCAGCGTTAGCACAAACCAGCATGTGACAAATCAACAGCCATGTTCACACTCTGCCTGATTCCACTTTCCATCAAAGTCATGCAACAGAAAATCGGGATGCAACCTGAGCTGCTGTTTTGTTGTTTTTCGTCCTGCGCTACTGTCAAACACCAATTGTGCCTCCACTGTGTTCTAGCACCTTCTTTCATCTTGTCCCCTTAGCACATCAGGTTGTTGCTACTCTAGCCAGAATGCCCAGAGAACTGATTTCAAGTATCTTAGGAATGGAGCAAATGGACACGCTTGCATGAGCACCTGCAAACACAGGGGTGGATAAAAATGTAGCCCTAGCCTTTGCTATAAAAATGCTACAAAATGGATGTCGGTGGCATTATTAGAAGCAAGGATCTAAAAACATTGAGACACTCTGTGCTCACTGTATTCTCTGAACAAAGTAAAAAAAAAAGAAGATAAAAAATGGTGAAATACTCTCGTTAGCCAATTCCTTTTATTGTCCTCAATAGGATACAATCCAGTATTGGAGTGAAATAACTCTATCCCCACCTACAGATAAGATCTATACGTTACATTCAGTTTTACAGAATTCCAATTACTGCAGCACAATAATGAAACGCAAGCATTAAACAAGAGTGCTAAGAGCTCAGTATCACTTAACGCGGCCTAAAATTAGTTTTCCCTTCGTCTTTGTCTTATGAATAAAATATTATTCTTATTAGTTTGCATGAAGCCATTATGCATGTGAGGATTTGAATTGTGAGCCAATTAGCACTTCAGCTCAATTTCTAAAAGAATATGGGATAAAGCACTGGAAGCTCCATTTCCCTTTACTCTGCTTTATTTTATCAAGATTCCAGTCCATAAAGGATGGTCGCTCAATATGTGACCAAAACCAGCAATGACCAGTTTCAGTAAGGTGCAAGTAAATGGCTTACAGACTATGTTGTGGATCTGACTTGTACAATACACCTAAATCTAATCCTTGCGAGTCCCATTTTAGTGGGGGGTTATTGGCTAAGCTGAATCAATACACTGACACAATCCAACAACCTGTTCCCACGCGTGTCATTGCTACAGCAAGTTGCTAAAATTCAAATGACCTGTGAGGGGCTTATCACGCTGTCTCGAAATGTGCTACTGTTATTAATTTGTATGAGAGATGAAGAATCTTTTTTTTTTTAATCAGCCTGTATAGATGCAAATCAAATACCCAGTCTGGGCATCCTGTTTACTTACATCTGCATTGCCATTCAGCTGAAAGCGCTTTAATGCATTTGATGACAGCAGCTTGGAAAGCAGACAGCTTTTGACAGAATAGGTTTATCTGGGTTTACACGGTAATGCTTTTCTTGTTGGACTGTGCTGTTTTCATACAGCTTCAGAAATGTGCAATGTATTAGAGGTCAGCCTTCTCAGGGTGAGTATTTAAGATCCCAAGACACTAATTGAAGAGCAGGGGAATTCTCCTCATGCCTTGGCCAACATCTCTCTCTCTCAGACCAAATAACTGAAATAATCTGGCCATTAATCTCGTTGCCCATTGTGGGAGATTGCTGGGCACATATTGGCCGCTGTGTTTTGCCCTCTGTTACAACATTGACCTTGTTTCAAAAATATTCCATTGATTGGGAGGTGCTTTGAGATATCCTGAGGATAAGAAAAGTGCAATATGTAAATGAAACTTCTTTCTTTCTGAATAGAACCTGTCTGGAATGACCTCCATCTTGCAGTCATGTCATTTTTGTGTCCATGATTTTAAGCTTTGAGATGTCACACATTGCATCGCACCCTGAGCGTCACATTATCTGTCATGCTTATTTCTAAAGAAGAGGGGTCACACGGACTCGAAACGTTAACTCTGTTTCTCTCTCCACGGATGCTGCCAGACATGCTGAGCTTTTCCAGCATTTTCTGTTTTCATTTCAGATTTCCACCATCCCCAGTATTTTGCCTTTATCTTTAAGCTAATTTCTAAGTTGCAGCTAAAAGCGTTTTAACATCAGAAAACAAACGCAGCTATTTCCAAGAGAGATACCTCCTCACAAACAGGAAATACCTTTTAATTGATGACAGGAGTCACACCTAAATTAAAGTGTATAGCTGATGCGATTTCAGATGACCCACGGCTCTGCTTGAGAAAGCTCTAGCCACTATTAACCCCATGAAGAAACCACAGGACAGATGTTCCTCTTTCCAGCTGGGGGTTAACTTGGTTCAAATCCAATTGTCAGGCATTTCACGTTGGAGCACCTCAATCCTGAAAAACCTCTTCCCCAAGGAGGAAATTTACTACCTCATCATTGGACAAATGACAAACATGGGAATTGGAGCTCTCACTGATAGACAGCAGATACTGGGAACTCTTCGCTAATGGCCTGGTAACTCAGCTCACCTTAAGGGATATTTGAATAACCCATTAACAGTTCTAATTTTTAAATGGAATTCTTTCTCACATTCAAATTAGGCAAGTGAAATTGTATTTCCTTTGCAAACAGACATAAAGTACTCCTCATCAGCTTAACGATTAAATGCCTATAAAGAAATACTCAATTATCCTCTCATTTGGCTTAAAGGATAATTGACCTCAATTATTATTTTTTAAGTAATAAATTTATTACCTTAGGCATCAGCACAATCTTAACCTGTCGTGGTAACAAATCCATCGGAGAAAAGGGAATGAGGTTAAAGGGTATGTATACTAATGCATTGAAGTGCAGCCAATGGGGAAATCAGGAGATGGAAAGCCTCATGAGACTCCAACCTCTACAGTTTAATCTAAATGCATTTGGCTACATAATGCAAAGATGTTGCCCATTAGGGAAGAAGCTACTTACAAGTTGGATCTTAAGTAGTTAGCGATCTTTGCATTGACTGGGTTGTGGAGTGAAGTACTATCCATGAAAACTTTTAAAAATGTTATCATGTTTGTTAAAGTGTGCTGCCTTCTCCTACAACTATCCCTTGCCAGCTGTGGCTCAGTAGAACCATTATTGCCTCTGAGGCAGGTGGTCCTGGTCTCATGCCAGAGACTTGAACGCAAAATCTAGGCTGACTCTCAAGTGCCTTGTTGAAGGAGTGCTGCAATGTTGTAGGTACCGTCTTTCAGAGACATTAAACTGAGGCTCCATCTGTTCTCCCAGGTGGGCATAAAAGATCCCCTGGCGTTGATCTGATTTCTCCCCACTGTCCCTGGCCAATATTTATTTCTCGCTGAGAAACAGATTACCAGATTACTATCACAAAGGCTGTTTGTGGGACATTTCAGCACACAATTGGCTGCCGCATTTCCTACATTACGGCAGTGACTATACTCCAAAGTACCTCATTACTTGTAAAACTGTTTGTGACATTCTGGCATCGTGAATGGCTCTGAGCCTGCCTGGCACCTCCTGCCAGCCATTTTGTGGCAAGATTGCCCTGGAGTACAAAACTGGGCAAATTTTCCTGACACCCTTTCACCCAGCAGCACCTCCAGTCCATTTTCTGTCAAGCAGAGAGGTGAGGATGCAATGCTTTGCTAATTGCCCTCATGCTCAATTTTGTATTGCTATACTTGATTTGCCTTCTTTGACTTTTGTCTGACATTTCATTTGTCCTGCCACTCTCCCAACACCATTCACATACATAAATACATACTGTATTAATTTTTTTTTAGCATTTTAAAGGCTAGATAAAGCATTCCATCCCCCGCCCCCCCTATCCAGCCTTTAAGTGGCCACATCCCTTTAAATTCTTCTAATAGCTTCTTGATATCGGGAAGACAACCCGCTTCCCTGAGTGAGATCAGACCAATGTTGATGATGCACATTTTGCACATGGAACAGTGCTCCTTAACAGATGTTTACGCATCTGAAACACATTTTCATGAACGCATGAAAACGCACCAGAAATACGCATTTCAAATATTTTTTTGAGAGACACAGAAAAAGCCTCCAAGGAATACAGCACCAGACTACATTAGGGAAAAAAAAACATCATTCTTACGATATGGGTGTTTATAGCCCATCAACTTGCCACCAAGAAGATGGTGTTGGCCTTTTGTTTAAACTGTTGCAGTCAGTATGGTTAACATACTGTTAGGTAAGGGAGCTCCAAGATTTTTGACCCAGCAACACTGATTGGAATCAACCAGGCAAAATATGAGAAAAAGAAAGACTGAAGAATGGAGCATTCAAAGGAAACCCAGAAAGGAAAGGTCCATGGAAAGAAGCTCCATCCTGAATGTATCTAGTAATGTTATTTTTATTTCTGAATTATTATACCACCCCCTTATTCAAAAATTCCAGATTTTATTTTGGAAATCAAGCCCTGTTGAAATTTATATGTAAATCTAAAGGCTTCGTGTGCATTTTTAGTTCTTTTTGTCTTCTTTCAGGAGTGCGAGATCAATAATTAGCACATAGTAAAGTCTTCGTTAATCATTTGCAGTTTGCGATGTCTAATTAAAAAACATTCTTCTGTTGAGGCTTTCAGTGTCAACATGACAATCTGGATGAGATCATCTGGTGATAATGGGCTGCTAATTATCTGGTCAAAATTGTTAAAGGTTGGCGTTATACTGCAAGGACTGGTTTTAGCTGTGGTGTACTGTACAAAGTTCATCCAGCAGATCCAAGTTATACTGCTGGCTATGTCTCCTGCTGAGCTCAGTGACGCTGAAACTCTGCATATGTGTGCTTGGATTCATGTGCAGGTCTGCATCAACTGGTGGCTGTTTTTTTTTGTGTGATAGTGCAAGTTAAAGCATCAAATATTAAAATGGACTCCCTGCACACATTTTGAGTGTGACTTTATCCCAAGTTGGAGACATAGGCCAGGATTTTCTGTGCCCGCCAGCATCTGGCGTGTTCAGTGGTATGAGCGACAAAATGGCGAGGAGGCCAAAACTGAGTTTCACAACGCCGTGAAATCAGTTAGCGATCATCTGCTCCGCCCACCGATGGCAGGTTACGTTCCCTGCCTTCAGAAGTTGGGAACTTCGTCAGAATATCATTATAAGACCACCCTGCTGGACTCATTCCAACACCCCACCCCCTCCCCCACCCCCCACCTCGCCCATGTTGGCGGGAAAACACAACAGCATATATAAGGCGTGCACTTGGCAGACTGCACTTCACTCGGGATTTCAAAGTTTGTTTGCCTACCTTGCTTCAGTCAGTACTTGCAGACATCAGTGCCAGGCTTCACAGGCAGCACCACATCACTTTTATGGGGCCGCAAAGGCAGGTCTCTACCTATCAGACCAGCCATATGTGGGTGGCTTTTCAACAGCTGCAGGGCAAGGTCTTGCCTGGGGAAGGGGGAGAAATGGCCTCAGGCAAGGGAAGAGGCTGCAGGGCGAGGGCTGTATTGGGGAAGGAGGGTAACCCAGGGTGTGTGTGGGGGCACAAGCTGATCTGTGCAAGTGGCCTCAAGATGGTGAAGGCTGAGGAGGCAGTCTCCAGAGGAGATGAGGCCAGTTGGAGATGTGAGGGTGTGTATGAGAGAGTGAGTAGTGATGCTCCTTGAGCTGGCAGGGAGTGGGATGCCAGCAAATGGGTGATGGGCTTGAGTGTGTGAGTTTAGAGTGATGAGATGGTTGCCTTACCCTAGCTGCACGGATGGGATCATTCATCCTCTATCTGCATTGAATGGCCAACCTCTCCTGTGCAACATTGGCACTGACCACCATTGCCATCGCTGCCAAACTGGAGTGATAATGTAGCTGCCCCTCCTGTAGCCAACATGGGATTAGAGGACATTACAGTGTATCTGTACAGCATCGGAAAGGCACTCGAGGGTTGCAGTCTTCTTGCCTTTCAGGGCCATGTCTTCTTTCCTGCAGTCCTGGGCTGGAAGCACTGAGCGCGGCTGTACTTTACATGTGATGCCTGGCGTGATGAAGCGGCGAGGTGATGGTGTGGTTGGCAAATGAGAACCCGCCCGCCATGGAAACGGCTGTTTCCTGGGAATGCATAATTAATGCGGCGGGTTTGGGACATTATGGTGTGAAAAGCCGCCAGTGCAGCTGGCGGGTAAAATGTTGTTTTACCCACTCTCTACCACACTTAGTGCAAACTTGGGATGATTCTGCCCATAGGCTTGGGTTTCCATCGAGTTGGGAGCCCTTTGAAAATGGTGGATAAGACCTCATTCCAGGATTCCTACTCCCCCATTCCTGTTTCCAACAACTTTTGCCTGCATAGAATGAAGGGTGCAACACTCTCACACATGCCAACTCCAATGACGGAGCGGGTAGTTTAAGCCCCTCTACAATTATAGTGAAGTGTGTTGTAGTATGTGCCTGCGTGCCAGTGCAATGTAAAGGTGCTCAGTAGCGCAGGGGTTAACATGGGACTGGAGAATAGCACCACCCATGGTATGATCTATAGAGTCACATGGTAATAGACTCGGAGAGAACAATCTAGAAATAATTCTCTGTAACTAGCCTGCATGGAGACAACAGTAAATAGTTAAAGATTAACAACAAAGAGTTCATGTTTAAGTGTACTCGTCTCAAGATCTCATCTCATAATACAACATGATTGGCAGCGGTGGGAGATTTCCACCAAGTTGGGAGCCCTTTAAAATGGCGGATAAGACCTGGTTCCGGGATACCCGCCCCTATCCCTGTTTCCGACAATTTTTGCTGGATAGGATAAAGCATGCCCCACGGAACGCTCTCACACATGCCAGCTCCATTGAGGCAGTGGGTAGTTTAAATCCCCCTACAATTTTAGTGGAGTTGGGCACCTTCAGTAAGAGATGTGAAATATGGGGGAACCAATCCCAAGAGGGGAACCAGTAAAAAATGTCACCAGCTCCTGGAATTTTTTTGATTGACTGGCTTTGAAATACAATATAAATGTTCTTTCTGTTTTAATAGTTGAATGCTTTATTGTAAGATAGATGTGTTCTTACAGCAATGATTTGGATCTTTGGTGTAATAACCTGAAGTGATTTAAATCTCCAGAGCCAGTTAAAAATGAAATAATAACCTTCAGCTGCTTTCACTGAGCATTTTATTGGTTGGATGGCGATGGCTGCTGACCACATTGGTGGCGACAGACGGCTATTTCTCTGATGAAAACGTTTGGGAAGTTGGCGAGATTGAAATCAGAGTAGATAATCTTTGCACATAAAAGAGGAGACTGTGAGAGGAGGACCCTGGGGCAGGCAGTCAGCAGCACCTAGAGGAGGGTGGAAGAGGAGGACCGTGGGACAGGCAGTCAGCAGCACCTAGAGGAGGGGGTGAGAGGTAAGCCCTGAGCCAGGCGTTCAGCAGCACCTAGAGGAGGGTGGAAGAGGAGGACCGTGGGACAGGCAGTCAGCAGCACCTAGGGGAAGGTGCAAGAGGAGGACCCTGGGGCAGGCAGTCAGCAGCACCTAGAGGAGTGGGTGAGAGGTAAGCCCCGAGCCAGGCATTCAGCAGCACCTAGAGGAGTGTGGAAGAGGAGGACCCTGGGACAGGTAGTCAGCAGCACCTAGAGGACAGTGGAAGAGGAGGACCTCGGGACAGGCAGTCAGCAGCACCTAGAGGAGGGTGCAAGAGGAGGACCTGTTTCTACCTGTCAGAGCCGAAGTGTGACATCAAAGGAAAACAGGTAGGTGATTGGTGGGTATCTCTTCCGTGTCTTTTTTGATTGGCCAAGTGTTTTAAATCAGGAGGCGTTATTACAGCTGAAAAGTACAGTTAAGAAATTTACTTCTAAAATATTTAACATCCAAATTAATTAGTTAAACATAATGGAGATGGTTGGGCAGGCAATGTGTTGCAGCTGTAGTGTAGGGGAGGTGGTGGCACAGTGGTGGATAAGTATTCCAGGGAATGCTCTGGGGACCCTGGTTCGAATCCCACCATGGTAGATGGTGAAATTTGAATCTAATAAAGACCTGGGCCAGAGTATTGCTGTTGGCGTGCTGTACCCAATGTATGAGATGACATCAGGTGTGCATCCTGAATCATCACATGTCGTTCAGGCCACGCGTGTGCCAGAATTGGCTACGTGCCTGCTGAACTGTCAATGGCCTATCAAGGCCATTTAAAAAAGTAATTAACCTTATTAACAATGCTGCCCATCCAACCTTAAGGTTGGTGGACAGGCGAAGAGCTCAAGCGGCCTTCGTGTTTTTCAGGAAACCTGAAGTCCTGAAGGTTTTATTAAATAATTTAATAAATTTTGGTACATTCACCAACATGTCCCAGCTCATGTGACACTGTCACATGAGGGGACATGTTTAAGTAACTTTTCACTTTATTTATGAAAAAGTTTCATTATCAACT
This sequence comes from Cetorhinus maximus, assembly GCF_964194155.1. NCBI lineage: Eukaryota > Metazoa > Chordata > Chondrichthyes > Lamniformes > Cetorhinidae > Cetorhinus > Cetorhinus maximus. Next base: position 14,592,121 of record NC_135900.1, read on the forward strand.
TAGTCTCTCTGAGAAACTTCCATGCCTCAATGAGATTGCTGCGCTCTTGCGCGTGCATGCGCGAAAGAGCGCAGGCCCTGACTCTCCCTCCTCCCCCCGCCCGCACGGTAACACTGACTCCATTTCATCCCCACCTCCCTGACACATAAATATGGCTGCAGGGGTTTTTTTTAAAAGGAGACAGGTCTAGCGGGTTAGGAAGTTTCCTGACTCGAGCTTCCAGCCTCCTCCACGCAAATCCAGCCCACAACTTACCGTGTGTGTCAGCTGTGTGGAGCGAGACTGCCTCCTGGGAGAGGTCTAAAACCGCTTGCTATCCATGCTTTCAGAAGTCAGGTGTCATCACCACTGGCAGCCGTGCTTCCATCTCGTAAGACGGTGTTTTGTGCCGTGGTGGTCAACTCTGTGTTAATAATCACCTGGCGTGACTCAGGAGCCCCACTCTAGCATGGCACATTTGGGACAGAGGGAGACAGTGGGCTGAGATTCCCAAGTTAGGTTATCCCTCGTGTCCAAAAGCCCCCTTCCCATTGACACAATAGTAACTGTGCAACGACGTTGAAAGGTACATTCTCACCCTTACAGGGAGAATGTGGGCTGGCTGCACATCTGGAAAAGCCAGAAACAGTTTACTTCAACGAATTTGCAAGCTTGGCAGCACTCATCTAGAAAGGGTGAACAGCCACCACAAAGCTTTCGTGATGTTTTCTGCAAACCCATCTTAGTTTATATATATATATATATGTTATATATAATGTATATATCTTATTTTGTTCTGTAGAGAATGAATTATGCCATCATGTCACAAATTATTCATATTGCATGCTTTCACTCATCACTGAAAGGTTAACAGGATCATCAGTGGAAATAATCTCCTCTTATTGGCTATGCCTAATGAGTGGAAAGCATTTGCACTGAGACTTTTTGTACTGCGTTGGTGAAATGATAAAAATAACTCGTTAGGAATCAGATAATATTCTATAAATTCAATTCAGGTCATTTGAAGCTTCTCATTTTCCTTAAAGTGGAATTATTTTAAATGCTGTGCTAATGTATTAAATGTGGATGTTTGAATGTCAGCAGCTAATGGGTTTAAAATCCACCGTTGAAACATTTAATACCACAATTAGTACCTCAAATTTTATTGTGAGATGATACCGCTGTCTTCCCTCTGCATGGACTTGGTCTACTGAATGATGTAATGAATTAAATAAATTATAAGCAGAGTATGGCTAAGGGAAAACTGATTAAATCAATGAAATCTTCTACTGGCAGTAGAAAGAGCTACAAAATGGGAAAGGCCATTTGCCAATCTGGCTTGTTCCTAATGAAGTCCATTTTCTGAACATGGTCTGTCAGAAAACAGTTTACAGAATCACAGAATCACACAGTGCAGAAGAGGCCCTTCAGCCCATCAAGTCTGCACCGACACGTGAGAAACGCCTGACCTACCTACCTAATCCCATTTACCAGCACCAAGCATGTTTCTTTCCGTTTCCCCACTAGCAGACACTGGCGCTTTTTCCTTCCCTTTAAAAACAGCCACAGTTGCAGATGTGAGGTTATCCATTTTGGTAGCAAAAACAGGAAGGCAGATTATTATCTGAATGGCTATAAATTGAGAGAGGGGAATGTGCAACGAGACCTGGATATCCTTGTACACCAGTCGCTGAAGGTAAGCATGCAAGTGCAGCAGGTGGTAAAGGAGGCAAATGGTATGTTGGCCTTCATAGCCAGAGGATTCGAGTACAGGAACAGGGATGTCTTGCTACAATTGTACAGGGCCTTGGTGAGACCACACCTGGAATATTGTGTGCAGTTTTGGTCTCCTTATCCGAGGAAGGATGTACTTGCTATAGAGGGAGTGCAGCGAAGGTTTACCCGACTGATTCCTGGGATGGCGGGACTGACATTTGAGGAGAGATTGAGTCGATTAGGATTATATTCGCTGGAATTCAGAAGAATATGGGGGGATCTCATAGAAACCTATAAAATTCTAACAGGACTAGACAGGGTAGATGCAGGAAGGATGTTCCCGATGGTGGTGGAGTCCAGAACCAGGGGTCACAGTCTGAGGATATGGGGTAGACCATTCAGGACTGAGATGAGGAGAAATTTCTTCACCCAGAGAGTGGTGAGCCTGTGGAATTACACAGAAAGTAGTTGAGACCAAAACATTGTATGTTTTCAAGAAGGAGCTAGATATAGCTCTTGGGGCGAAAGGGATCAAAGGGTATGGGGAGAAAGCAGGAGCAGGCTATTGAGTTGGATGATCAGCCATGATCATAATGAATGGCGGAGCAGGCTCGAAGGGCCGAATGGCCTACTCCTGCTCCTAGTTTCTAGGTTTCGATGTTTCTATTTCACATTCGTCACCTTTGAAGGTCAAGAGTTACAAATTTACAACAATAAGAAAAATTAAATTTGTGGTAAAGTTTGAACCATGGGATCAAATGTTGTCAGAATGGGAAGCTTCCTGCCGAGACCACTAAGCCCTTTTGACGGCTACTTTAGAAATTAAAGAGCCTCTGAGGTTGTCTGAATGGGGTCTTAAGCCGGAACAGGGTTTAGCCCACATTTAGAGCAAGACTTCATCTTGGTAAAGGAGTTGAAGCCTGGCACTCGAAAGAGTCACCTGGAGGATTGCTAAAGATCTGATTGCCACTTAAATTGCTTGCGAGCTCTCATTTAGGAGCGCACGCGGCAATTTGGTGGGCCGCACTTGGGCCTAACGCCCTCTCCTAATCAGAAGTAAACAAGTCACTGCTGGGGATTTCAGGCATCTACTTAAAGGCAAATCACTTTTTAACTGATCGCTTGATGCTGCAGAGGACGTTTGAAACATACTCGGAGACTTTCTGGGAAAATTCGTTTCGAGTTCACCAACATTCTATTAACACTTATTTCAGAAATACCCCAAGGATTCCTAAAAAGGGCGAGCGCTCTGCCACTCTAATTTATTGGATGCTTTATAGGGTAAAAAAAGGGAATTCTTGCACATGGGCATTTGCTAAGGGTTGCCCTCGTTCTGCTAGAGGAATGGGAGGAGGAGATGAGGACAGGCAGCACAGCAACAGTCGCTGCAGGACAGAGGGCCAGGACTCCTTCCTCCCTGTGGGTACAGGACAATTTGTTCTCCTTTGCGCCTCCATCACCAGGACCTCCAGCGCCATCTATGTCCTTTCCCTCAATCCTTGGAGCATACTGAAACTTGCCGCTGTGTCTCAGCGCACTCCGCCCCTTGAGGCTGAAATTTTCCACTCAGGTTGATGACAAAAGTGGAAGCTGACCCCGCTCTGGTGGGCGGTGGGACCCAGCGGCAGCGTTTTTGCCAGCGCTGGCCAATTACCAGGTCGCTGACAGGGTCACCACCCAGCCGAGAGTGGCCTAGCAAAGCTGAGTCGTCATCACAAGGGGCAGCGTGCCTCAATGCCAAGATGCCCTTGAAAGCAGGTGAGTTTCTTTTGGGAAGCCGGGGCCAGGCAGGCAGACAGGGTTGTTATGGCAGCAGCACCGTGGGCACAGAGGCAGCCATTGCTGCTGGGAGGGGGGGTGGGGGGTGGGTGGTCGTGCGCCTCTCCATGGGTCATGGAGTGCCCCATGACCAAGGCTAACCTCCCCCCCCACCCCTGGGAGTCCACTTGAAGGCCAAGAGGGTTAACCTGGCGGCTTCTACACCTGCCAGCCAACCCACCCAATATAGGCAAATTACCCATGTGGGTGGGAAGCGGCCCTTAGTTGGGCCTTTAAATGTCTCTCAATTGATCACCCGATAGGCAGCCACGTGGCTGGGAGGCAGCCGCGTGGCTGGGGTCCTGCCACTGGCAATATACCCTCCCGTTGATGGAGGACTGGAAAAATTCAGCCCCTTCAGGTGGAAGTTGGAGTGTGGGCCCCGCATACACTGCCTCGCAAAAATTGCTTCGAATTAGTGCTTGAGTGCTCAACTTTCAACTGCCTGACTTAGCGCCTCCAGGCAAATTCAACTTATGTTCATTAGCAATTAGAACCAAGATTGCATGCTAAAACCAGGCTTTCACACAGGAGTGATTTAACAGCACAGCACCTATTTAGCACCTGCTTTCACACTTTCACCAAAGTAACCCCGTGGAATTTTCACTTTGGTTTTCCAGCAGGAGGCCAGCGCAACGCTGGAGAAACAGCATCAGCTGTGGCCCGGTGGTAGTGCTCTCACCCCTGAACTAGAGGGTCATGGGTTCGATTTGCAGAATGAGAGGCCCAATGAGGCCTTGCCTGCTTCTCAAGTGGACATAAATGATCCCACAACACTATTTCAAAGCAGAGTTTTCCCTGGTATTGTGGCTGATGTTTCTTCAGCCAACACTATTAAAAACAGATTGCCTGATCATTATCACATTGCTGATAATGGGAGCTTGCTGTGTGCAAATTGGCTGCCAAGAAACCTACATTACAATGGTGACTACACTTCAAAAAGTATTCAATTCACTGTAAAGTACTTTGGGATGTCCTGAGGATAGTGAAAGGCACTATATAAAGGCAACTTCTTTCTTTGTTGAATGGCTATGTTTATGCCTCAGTTCCTAAATGCAATCAGAATACATCTTCCGAAAGTTCTGATTCCTGCTATCGGGATCCAGTTTACAAAAGACTGTTTGATTGAGCTTCACCTTGGAGTGGCGAGAATGTTGAGGCAGTGCTTCACAGACCTCATCGTTTCCCTCAGGCCTGGATCCAACAAATCAATGGACACGTTGAAGATGCACCCCACATCGAGGCTGCTGCCTATCGAGGCAATGCCACATTCGGCTCATCAGGCACCCTGTATGCATATGACAGCAGAGGGATCATAATATGAGCAGGCATTGATCATGGCTAAATTGCTAGCACAGCCATCTCTGGAACTAGCAAAAAGGAGGCAGAGGACCACTTAAATCTCAAACAGTTTCTACTGAAGCTCAGTTTGGCAATCAAAACTTTGCAGTTGAAATGTTCCCGTTGTTGTTCAGCTTGCAATGTGTTCTGAGTGAATGCACACGGCCGTATCTCTTAGTGAAGTGTGCGTTTATGAAAGTGTGAGGGGGAGAGAGAGAGAGAGAGAGAGAGAGCGAGAGAGGGCATAAAAACGACAGAAAAAGAATTATTTTAAAGGAGAGAAATTATGGGGGAGAATTTCTGAATAAAATAAAGTCTTGAATTTCAGACAACTTTGTGGGTCCCAAGTCTCGGTAAAGAGCTTGTGTGAGAAAATCTGAGCTGTGTTATTTTGCCTGTGCTCCATCGCTTCGTGCCAGACAGGCTCCATCCTGGGAGCCTTGCCTCACAAAATAGCTCCTGTTCTGTGGATAGATGGATAGAGGGAAGGAGGAAGGAAAGGAGGTGTTTATATATTGTGCCTCCTTTATGCAGCATCATACACACTCTTCTCCCATGAATGTGTTAATATTAAGACTGCAACCCAGATTTTCGCCACAATGGAGAGCCTCTCCGTCGTGGCAAAAAATCCCAGAAACGGCCAGAAAATCTAAGTCCCACCCCCAAACAAGGCATGCTCAATTTTTGCAGGGTGGGGGGGGAGGCGGGGCCGTGGGAGTGGAGTAGAACTGGGGATTTGCTTATCTGCGGTTTACAAAGGCAGCTGGCCATTTAAATCATCGGCTGCCGATACTGAAGTAGGATTTTGGTAGGTCAGGAGTGTGAGACTTGGGGCAGAAATTTTCGCTGAGCAGGTGGGCGCGCCCAGCCCACTCGAGCGTAAAATAATGCACGATGATGTCAGGCATCCCGACGTCATATTTCGGGTGGCGGGCGCACGCGGGAGTCGACAGCACGTCCGCTGACAATTAACAGGCCTATTAAGGCCATTAAAGTAAATTTTTCGCTGACCGTCCAACCTTACAGGTGGCGGGCAGGCGAAAAGGCCAAGCGGCCTTTGGATTTTTAAGAAACCGCATCCACAGGCAGGATGAGGGGATGTCATCTTTAGGACGAGATGTTAAATTGAGGACCTGCCTGCTCAAAAAGTGGGATGTAAAAGATCCCATGGCACTATTTCAATGAAGAGCAGGTAAGTTATCCTTGCTACTCTGGACAATATTTATCTCTAAGCCAACATTGCAAAAAAAACAAATTACCTGGTCATCATCACAGTGCTTTTACTGTGAGTTTGCTAGGGACAATTTGGTTCCTGCGCTCCTACAGTACAACAGCGCAAATCCTTCATTAGCTGTAAAACTGTTAGGGACGTCCTGAGGTCGTGTAAATGCAAATCCTTCTTTTTCTTTTTATTTCACTACCCAGTGCTGCAGTTTTGGCAGCAATTGCTAAAGCAGTATAATATTATAGCAGCAAGGTTTAATTCCAGAGAAGTCAAGTAGTTAGCAGCATGAAATCAACCAAGAAGCATCGTCAAAATCCCAAATTTTGCATTTTTTTACTATTTGAAATACTGCTTCAAATTGCACTCTGAGCTTTCATATCACTTCTTCCAATAAAAAATTGCTTCTTCAGATAGAAACAGAGTAAAGTCCTTCAGGTGCCCTGCACACATCGCAGCAATAATACCTGAGCTTTACAATCCCTTTGTGTTCTTTTCTTTGCTGCAAATCACTGCCCTGGGCCATAGTTTCCCTCTGATAAGTATCTGAAACATTTCTAAAACTCATCCAATTCAAGTCACTTCTGGATATAAATTCAGTTGTCTTTCCTTAAGTACACAAAGCCAGTAAATCAAATTACAGTCCTTAGCTAATGAGCTAACTGGCTCAGAGGGCATGATAGATATTGATGAGTATGGTAACAAACAAGCCTTTGCACAGAGACTGGAACTTTGGGGTATTGATGTTGTGTTTCATTTAGATCCTGAATATTAGATTACTTTTAAAGGAAACTGTGGAAACTATCTCCAAGAGTTCATGATGTGGGATGAAGGCCCCTGTTCACATTTTGCCAAATTAGTTCTTACAATAACTACTGATTAAAAATAAGCATTGTTTGACATTTCTTATAATTCCAACAAGCTCCTAAATCCACAATGTGATCTACAGGTACAGTGTCTCAAATCGGCAATCTTGGGACGAAGTTCTTGTCGGATTTTAGATCCTGGTCAGTTTCTGGAGATCAATATTGGAACGTTAATCCAGTTAACTGGAGGCACACAGAATCGAGTGCATAGGTTTCTTTTTATTAATGTTAATGTCGTGAAGAAATCACGTTTAAGAGGCTGAGAGTTTAGTGGAAAGCACGTTTTTAGACGCAGTCACCCCGCAGCTTATGGAAATGTAGACAGAGAGGGAATGGGTGACCATCAGTCAGAAGAAAGGTGTCAGGCAGGTAGTCAGGAAATCCCCAGCGTGCATCTCGCTCGAGAACCGTTTTTCAGTGACGGTTCCTCTGGGGAGTGCAGTCACGCTCATGGCACTGTGAGTGGCTCAGCTGTACACGAGGGGAGGAAAAAGAGGGGAAGAGCAATAGTGGTAGGAGACTCGATAGTAAGGGGAAGAGGCAGGCATTTCTGCGACTAGACGTGATTTCAGGATGGTATGTTGCCTCTCTGGTGCCAGAGCCAAGGATGTCACTGAATGGCATTCTAAAGGGGGAGGGCAAACAGACAGAGATTGCAGTACCATATTGGTACCAACGACATAGGTAGAAAGAGGGATGAGGTCCTGCAAACAGAATTTAGGGAGCCAGGAAACAGATTAAAAAACAGAACCTCAAAGGTAGTAATCTCTGGATTACTACTGGTGCCACGCGCTAGTGAGTATAGGAATAGGAGGTTAGTCCAGATGAATGTGTGGCTAGAGAGATGGTGCAGGATCGAGGGCTTTAGGTTTCTGGGACATTGGGACCGTTTCTGGGGGCGGTGGGACCTGTACAAGGCAGACAGGTTGCACTTGAACCGGAATGGGACTAACATCCTTGTGGGGAGGTTTGCTAGTGCTGTTGGGGAGGGTTTAAACTAATTTGGCAGGGGGATGGGATCCTAAAAGGAGGTTCAACAGGGGGAGATGCACAGCCAAAATTAGAAGAGAGAGCAAGTGAGTCTGGAAGGCATAGAAATTATAGGCCAATTAAGGCACAAGGGAGTTTGGCAAGGTTGGATGGTATTTATTTTAATGCAAGGAGTCTGACGAATAAGGCAGATGAGTTGAGGGTGCAAATTAACACATGCAAGTATGATGTCATTGCTGTCACAAAGACATGGTTGAGAGAGGGGCAGGATTGGCAGCTCAATATTCCAGGATATAGGGTCTTCTGGGGGAGATGGGGAAGGAGGTAAAAGAGGAGGGGGTATTGCAATATTGATCAAGGAATCAATTACAGCAGTAAGAAGGGAAGACATCTTAGTAGGCTCTGTAAATGAAGCCATATGGGTAGAACTGAAAAACAAAAAAGGAGCAGTCTCATTGCTGGGAGTGTACTATAGGCCCCCAAACAGTCAGAGAGAAATAGAAGATCAGATATGTAGGCACATATATAGGCACACAGAGAAGTGTAAAAATAATAGGGTAGTAATACTGGCAGATTTCAACTTCCCCAACATTAACTGGGTTAATCATAGTGTGATAGGTTTAGAGGGAGCGGAATTCTTAAAATGCATCCAGGAGAGCTTTTTAAGCCAGTATGTTGACGGTCCAACAAGAGGTCCTGGACTCAATTTTAGGGAATGAAGCCAGGCAAGTGGTAGAGGTATCAGTGGGGGAGCATTTTGCAGATAGTGATCATAACTCCCTTAGATTCAAGGTTGTTGTGGAAAAGGACAAAGATGGGCCAGAAATCAGAGTTCTAAATTGGGGGAAGGTCGATTTTAATTCGGTAAATCTGCATCAGAGCAATGGGACTCATTCAAGATGGAAATAGGGAGAGTACAGGGCCAACATATTCCAATAAAGATAATGGGTGGGACCAACAAATGCAGAGAACCCTGGATTTCGAGGGATATACAGGATTGGATAAAGAGAAAAAGGGAGGCGTATGGCAGATACCGAGGGCTCAACACAGCGGAAGCCCTAGAGGAGTATAGAATGTGTAGGGGGAAACTTAAAAAGGAAATTAGGAGAGCAGAAAGGGGGCATGAAAAAACATTGGCAGATAAAAGAAAGGAAAATCCAAAGTTATTTTACAAGTACATTAAGAATAAGAGGATAACTAGGGGAAGAGTAAGGCCCATTAAAGACCATAGTGGTAATTTGTATGTGGAGCCAGAAGACTTAGGTAGAGTTCTAAATGAATGCTTTGTGTCAGTGTTCACAAGTGAGAGGGACAGCGTGGGTATGGAAATCAGGCAGAAGGACTGTGATATAATTAAAGAAATTAGCAGAGAAAGGGAGCAGGTTCTAAGTGGTCTGGCAGGCTTAAAAGTAGATAAATCTCCAGGCCCAGATGAAATGTATCCCAGGCTGTTGAGAGAGGCAAGGGAGGAGATAGCAGGGGTGCTGGCAATAGTTTTCAATAACTCTCTGGCCACAGGAGAAGTGCCAGAGGACTGGAGGGCAGCCAAAGTGGTACCGTTATTCAAGAAGGGAGGAAGGGATAAACCAGGGAACTACAGGCCAGTCAGTCTAACCTCAGTGGTGGGGAAACTATTGGAAGCAATTCTGAGGAACAGAATTAATCTACACTTGGAGAGGCAGGGATTAATCAAGGACAGTCAGCATGGTTTGTTAAGGGGAGATCATGTCTGACCAATTTGATTGAATTTTTCAAAGAGGTGACCAGGTGTGTAGATGAGGGCAACGCATTTGACGTAGTCTACTTGGACTTCAACAAGGCTTTTGATAAGGTCCCACATGGGAGACTGATAACGAAGGTAAGAGCCCATGGGATCCAAGGCAATTTGGCAAATTGGACCCAGAATTGACTGAGTGACAGGAAGCAGAGGGTGATGATCAAGGGGTATTTTTGTGACTGGATGCCTGTGTCCAGTGGGGTTCCACAGGGATCGGTGTTGGGTCCCTTGCTGTTTGTGGTATATATAAACGATTTAGGCTTGAATGTAGGAGGGTTGATCAGTAAGTTTTCAAATGACACGAAAATTGGTGGGCGGTAAATAGTGAGGAGGATAACCTTAGATTACAGGAGGATATAGACGGGCTGGTCAGATGGGCTGATCAGAGGCAAATGGAATTTAATCCGGAAAAGCATGAGGTGATGTATTTGGGCAGGACAAACAAGGCACGGGAATACATGATGAAAGGTAGGACCCTGGTGGTGTGGCGAGGATCAGAGGGACCTTGGTGTGCATGTCCACCGGCCCCTTAAGGTAATGGGACAGGTAGATAAGGTGGTTAAGAAGGCATATGGGATACTTGCCTTTATTAGCTGAGACATAGAATATGAGCAGGGAGGTTATGCTGGAACTGTGTAAAATGCTGGTTAGGCCACAGCTAGAGTATTGCATGCAGTTCTGGAATCCGCATTATAGGAAGGGTGTGATTGCACTAGAGAGAGAGCAGAGGAGATTTACCAGGATGGTGCCTGGGCTGGAGAGTTTTAGTTATGAGGAGCGATTGGATAGACTGGGGCTATTTTCCCTGGAGCAGAGCAGATTAAGGGGGGCCATGATTGAGGTGTATAAAATTATGAGGGGCATAGATAGGGTCGAAGGAACTTTTCCCCTTGGTGGAGGGATCAATAACCAGGGGGCATAGATTTAAGGTAAGGGGCAGGAGGTTTAGAGGGGATGTGAGGAAGAGTTTTTTCACCCAGAGGGTGGTGGGAATCTGGAACTCGCTGCCTGAAAGGGTGGTAGAGGCAGAAACCCTCATAACATTTAAGAAGTATTTGGATGTTCACTTGTGATACCATGGCACACAAGGCTATGGGCCTAGTGCTGGAAAATGGGATTAGAATTGTTAGGTACTTGTTTGACAGGCACAGACTTGATGGGCAGAAGGGCATTTTTCTGTGCTGCAGACCTCAATGACTCTATGACTCCATGACTTTTATTGTAACAAACTAAAAGCAATGTTGCCTAAACACTAATCAATAGGCAACTTATACTCTAAACGACACAAGAGAAATTCCCATTTAACTTTTAAGGTGAGTGAAAATCCCATGTCCTACTGATAATTTACACTGTCCCTAAAGCGGACACTTCATTGTCGAGGAAGCAGTCCAAAGCTATTCTCAACTCCCGATGGCTGGCTTCCATTTCCTTTCCCAGCTGGGGAACTTCTAATCCCACAACTGACTTTCACTGTGAGGGTTACACTGGAGATTCCTTCCCTTTAGCCCAAGCTAGGTGAACCTTATAACCTCCTTTGAATCCTTATGAACTCATTCTCTTAAATCTGAGTGTGAGCTCCCACCTGCGTTCTACGTGGTGAAACATAGGGTCAGCACTTTCTTTGCTTCTCCTTCAGGACTGGCTGCCTCTATCTCCCGCTCTTTGATTCTCAGATGGCTGCAGACAGACCTTTGTCTAAAAGGTTCAGGGATATCTTAGCAAACCTGTAACCTGATCCTTCAATGGCTTTCAATGGGTTTTTCCCTTTCCAAACCCACCTCTGTGGCAACGTGAATTATATAGGCCTTGGAACCAGGTAGCAATGCTAATCTTCCAGACCCCCAATTCCATTATCTCTTGGAATTAAACAGACAGTTTAAAGTATAATTGTTTATAAAACCTAATAATCCTAACACCACCCTGTGAGACTTGGGGCAAATTTTCCATCCCCGTTGGCTTCCAGCATCATGGCGGGCGTAAGCCGACAACATGGCAAGAAGGTAAAAAATCGTTTTCACGCTGTCGTGAAATCAGTTTGAGATCATCCGCTCCACACATCATTAGCGGGCTACGTTTCCTGCCTTCACACATAATTTTAGTACATCAAAAAGAACAAACAAAGAACAAAGAAAAGTACAGCACAGGAACAGGCCCTTCGGCCCTCCAAGCCTGCGCCGATCATATTGCCCATCAACTAAAACATTTTGCACTTCCGGGGTCCGTATCCCTCTATTCCCATCCTATTCATGTATTTGTCAAGCTGCCTCTTAAACACCACTATCGTACCTGCTTCCACCACCTCCTCTGGCACCGAATTCCAGACACTCACTACCCTCTGCGTAAAAAACTTGCCCCGCACATCTCCTCTATAGTTTTCTCCTCTCACCTTAAATCTATGTCCCCTAGTAATTGACTCTTCCCCCCTGGGAAAAAGCTTCTAACTATCTACTCTGTCCATGCCACTCATAATTTTTTTAAACTTCTATCAAGTTGCCCCTCAGTCTCCGTCGCTCTAGTGAGAACAATCCGAAATTCTCCAACCTCTCCTCATAGCTAATAACCTCCAGACCAGGCAGCATCCTGGTAAACCTCCTCTGCACCCTCTCCAATGCCTCCAAATCCTTCTGGTAATGTAGCGACCAGAATTGCACGCAATATTCCAAGTGTGGCCTAACCAAGGTTCTATACAGCTGCAGCATGACTTCCCAGCTTTTATACTCAATACCCCTGCCAATGAAGGCAAGCATGCCATATGCCTTCCTGACTACCTTATCCACCTGCATATAATTATAAGCCCTGCTGGCAGGAGTCAGGCCCCCATGTCAAATTTACCATCCACGTTGGCGGGAAAGCACATCGGCCCAGAACATGTCTTAACAAGTCTGACATGCAGAAGTCGGAACTTACTGCTAGGGCCTTGCTCACATCGCGGACACCCGAGGGGCAGAAGATGCTGGAGCCCTACAGCTACCGGACGCTGGAGGAACACGAGCATCACAACACGTGGATTTTCATGGACATGGCTCTGCCGCCAAGCAGTTCACGGAAGGTGGAAGGTCTCCGTTGATGTCTGGGGTGTGCTTCGGGACATCGGGTCTTGGCCATGGGCTGCTATGGCTGATCGTCGAGGGAGTGGAGAGGAAGGTCTAGGATTGACTGGGAGAGGAAGGTGTACCGGACCCTGTAATGGGGGAGAATGTGGCAATTGAGGTGGTAGGTTTAAGGGTGGAGGAATGTGTGAGGGAAGGTATTCGGGGAGGGGGAAGGAATTCGGAGGGGGGGGAAAGAGTTCAGAGGGGGGCGGGAGTAAAGGTGGAGGAGGGAGCAAGGTGGGGTAGGGCAAGGGGGAGCTGGGTATTGTCCAGGTGAATGTGCAAGGGAGGGGTCTGTGGAGTTGATGACTTCCTTCTGGGGAGCAAACTGAGGGTGGGCTTGGTAGGAGGGAATGGTGAGTATGATAGAGGGCAGAGTGAGCCGCTAGGGTGGGAGGGTGAGGGTGCAACGGTAGTGCAGAAGGGGACAGTGAGGGTGGTTGGTGGGGGCTTGGAGGCAGACACGAGGCCTGGGGGTGGGGAGGAGGAGGTCGGAGAGGTCAATGCGAATGGCGGTGGGATTCTCGGGAAGATAGGGAATGTGAATGTTCAATACAGGATATCCTGGAAAGAAAAGGGATCTGATTGGTGCCTGACAGCGAGGAGATGAAAGGTGATGCCAGAGATCAACGGCGATGGACATGGGTGACTGGGGGAGAGGAAAGGCCAAGGGAGCTGAAAACAAAACTTACAACAACCACGCTTCTGAAATCAAAAGTGAGAGGAGCCTCGTGTCGGGCATAGGTGCTGCATGGGAGTGTGATCAGTGGGTGGGCGGAGAGGCAGGTCAGCTCAGCTGGACAACTGAAAGAGAACTGCAGCAGGCAGCATGGGAAATGCTCAGGACAGTGAGCTGAGTGTGATGGAGGAAGGCTCCGTGTGTCTGGGAGAGTGCTTGCATGAGGCTCCGAAAGGCCCTGACACATACACGTTCTCCCCCCAGAACCACTCATGGGCCGACTGCATGCAGCTGAACTGCTAGTGGGGGGAGGACTCACAAAGCCTACAATTGAAGCTGAAAGACAACATTACACATTATTCAGTGAAAGTGAATATATTTTCAGTGAAAGTAAATATATTGCACAAGTGCAGCCACTTGTGATCAGAAATTCTTAACTTTTCTAGGCCTACCACTTCTTATAGGTGCTGCCCTGACATCCACAGGAGGGGTGGATTCGGCCTGTGCAATGATCAGCCCTGTTGCCTCTGATGACTTCGGCATGCGTCCCCTGGAGAGCCGAGGCCTTGAGGGCCCCCGCTTGTTTTAGCTGTCCTCCTGTGGGCTAGCTGCGGCGACAGAGGCTGAGGTTGAGGGGGTCACAGGCAAAGGGGATCCAGAGGGAGAGGACAGCCTCTGAGATTCCTGAGTGGATGAGCCAGGGGTGTCCAGCTGCTGCTCCTCCTCCCTTCGGGTGCCCCGAGGGCCACGGCCTGACTCCTTGAGGGGTAGGAGCACCTGGAGGGACGTCGAGGTGCCCAATTTTCCTCTGGCATTGCCACTGCAGGAACTACCACGATGGAGTGCAGGTCCACATGCATCTTTGCATTCTGCTGGGCCAGGGTCTCCATGGCATCTGCCATCCTCCCCATAGAGACCTCCATACGTGGACATGTGGGCACCAATTCATCAGAGAGCGGGCAGATACACTCCTCCAACTCATGTGCCACTCTGTTGAGGACCTCCAATGGCTCTGTGTGATTTTTCCTCGCCTCCTGCTGACTCTCCACGATGAGTCGCAAGGTCGAATCCAGAGGCTCATCATCTGACTTGGACCTCACAGGTGCCTCTTCCCCAGATGGTCTGGAATACACTGCCTGGGAGGGTGGTGGAGCCAGGTTGCCTCACATCCTTTAAAAAGTACCTGGATGAGCACTTGGCATGTCATAACATTCAAGGCTATGGGCTAAGTGCTGGTAAATGGGATTAGGTAGGTAGGCCAGGTGTTTCTCACGTGTCAGTGCCGACTTGATGGGCCGAAGGGTCTCTTCTGCACTGTGTGATTCTGTGATTCAAGCCAATCAATGATTCCCCACCTACCAGCCTTTACACTTACACCCTTCCTGCCAACTGGCCTAGTATCCAGCATGACAGATCTCAGGAGCCATACTGAGATGAAATAAAATAAAGTTCTAAGTGTCTATTACAGAGTTCACCATGTTAAAAATCCTTCTCAATGATAAAAGCCCATTCAATACATTTAAGTCCATTCAAGTACTTCATCTCTTGTAAAAACAAATACTTCATTCAAGTACTTAATCCCTTACAAACATATATATTCATAGCCCAACACCATGTATAAGAACTTGCAACTGTCAATAAAATTGTGAATTTACAGAACCCCCACTATGATAATGTTAGGTTGTGGAAGCAGTAAAGCAGCTATATAATCTATAATGATAACCCTCAGGCTTATGTCAGCAAACATCTATTGATATTGCAAGAAACGATTTTTTTTTCAATTGAGAGTCACAGTAGGCTTTTTTTTTAAACTTAGGGCAAGAGATCTAAATGACTTGACATCTTGATAGTTCCACAAAGCTTATCCACTTTTTAAGCACATTATCATCTATTGTTAACAATCCCAAAGAGCACCTGATCTCTCCATCTAACTCCAGTAGGTTTAAACCATTCCCTCAAATGTGTAAAGCCCACAAGTTATATTTCAGAAACCTCAGGAAATTGCCTCTGGGTCAAGGCAGCTGCACTTTTAAATGTGCAGCAGCCCCTGTGAACTGTGGATGTGCGAAATACCTCCCACCCACAGTACCCCCATTGCCCGGCAAAAATGGTGTGTGCTGGGTTAGGGGGTGGGACTTCTGGGATCAGGGCTCCAGCACCATTTTGATGAGGATTTTTTATTGCAGTTAGTGAATCACTGGAAAAAGAAACAACATGAATAATGTCACTAAAAAGATAACATTAGGATCAGACCTTTCTGGATAGCCAGCCTTTATTTTTGTACATATGGATTCATTACTTGCTTTAGCAACTTTTAAGGAACTGAAACAATAAGTAACGATCTCTGTGTAACACAGCAGCCAATTCAAAGCGAGATCAAATGTTCTGGGGAGAAAGACAAATATCAGCTCTTTAGTCAAGCGAGCAGTACATTATTCTAGGCCCACAGATTAAATTGAAACAGCACAGTGCAAGGTTCACAGTATTAAAGCTTAGTAAGCACAGAACATGATATAAAATGTGTTTCTGTTAAGGAAATATATTTGTAATATTCACTAATAGAGTTGGTGAGTTTAAAATTCATTTCTGCTGATTTTACATGCTGCCATCTGATTCTTTTAGTTACATCATTTATTTATTTCCTTAAAAGTTTTGAAAGCAAGTAATTTGTTATTCATTCATGGGATAGTTTCATCACTGGCAAGGCCAGCATTTGTTGCCCATCCCTAATTGCCCTTGAACAGAGTGGCTTGCCACACCATTTCAGAGGGCAGTTAAGAGTCAACCACATTCTTGTGGGTCTGGAGTCACAGGTAGGCCAGGCATTTCCTTCCCTAAAGGGCATTAATGAACCAGATGGGTTTTTACAACAATTGTTCCATCACTGATGGCTTTCAGCTTTCAATTCCATATTTTATTAATTGAATTTAAATTCCACCAGCTGTCATGGTGGGATTTTAACCCTTATTCACAGAACACCAGCCTGGAGTCTCTGGATTATAAACCAGTGACAGTACCATTATTCCACCACCTCCCCAAAGTAACAAATCCACGTGTACGGAAATAAAGGCTTGCCTCGACCCTCCGCTGCAGATGTGACGATGATCTGACTGGGTCATGGAATTGCACTGAATCAGTGCACTGACTGGTATACTTGTACTGAAGGGATGGAAAAACAGCCAGTTTTATTCATACTAATGCTAAAGATTTCACTGTTGGCATCTGCTTCCTGTAAGGTGGTGCAGGAGCCAACAGTCCACTGACTTGTTGCGTCTCACATCTTACCTTGTGCAACTCAGCAAGAGGCTCTGAAATAAAAACCAGGATGTCTAACAGGTGGATGAATTGACGTTGGGCATTTTGAACTCGCCTCCAAAGAGAAGGATACCCCCAATCAGTGGAGTAGGAAAAGGGGCAGGGGAGCAGAGATAGAAATCACAAAGGATTAGACAAAGACCAAACACACTGATGGCTTTGGTAACAAACTCTGGGCAGAATTTTATGGCAGAGGGATTGATTTTACATTCCCGCCAAAGTCAATGGAGTTTAGAATGGCTCGCCGCATTTTACGGCCCCGTTCCCACTGTGACGGGGCCGTAAAATTCCGGCCTTTGTTTCCCAGCTTCGCAAAGCTGGGAAGTACATCACTGGCCAAGCAAGTGAAGTTTTCCAATCCAAGCTCTAGTTTGAATAAATTACATGGAGTTACTGATGACACCTTCTGTGCAAGAGTTCAATCAATCCTTGATCCATTCTGATTTAGGTTGTTACTTCAATTTTCTGCCACGATGGATTAAAGTGCACAGAGCATTTACAAAACACGATTCACAACTTAAGGTTTAATTATAACCTTGTGACAGATGTAACTTAAATAAAGAAAACTGGGCACATTGTTATATAGCATAAAACGGGACTACGCATGAGACTGGTTTCTCAATTGCCCCGTGGGGTGAGTACGGTTGCAGGCGTGCATTGAAGATGGGGTGCCGGAATGCATCACTTGATCCCGACTCCTCCGGAACGCGGCGTGATTTTAAAACTGGAGGGTGGGAGTGGGAGGAAGTGGAAATCTGCATGCCTCCAATAAAATGGTTGTTGAGCTCATTGAAAGGCTTCAGAGGAGCACCTTTAAATCTTCAATCAGGAGACATGAGGAAAAGGCATATCTGGGATACGTCAGGGTGCAGCTATTGTGACCACAGCCAGGAGCAATGAGGGCGAATGGATGCACTGGTCAACATAGTTAAGAGGCAGAGAACAATGCTCAGCTACTCAACTAGTGGCATAGAGTCGCCATCGCTGGTGCTGAGAGGCTTGTATCTGTGAGCAGTGTGAGGTACGACTCTTGAGAGGAACATGAGGCTGCTGGCTTAACTTGGGCAGCAGAGGTTGGCAGAGGAACCACTGCCACCTGATTTTCCCAGTCTACCTGCATATTGAAATCCCCAATGATCACTGTAACCTTGCCTTTCTTACACGCCTTTTCTATCTCCTGGTGTATCTTGTGCCCCACATCCTGACTACTGTTCGGAGGCCTGTACATAATTCCCATTATGGTTTTTTTTACCTTTGCGGTTCCTCAACTCTACCCACACAGATTCTACATCATCTGACCCTACGTCATTTCTTGCTTTCGATTTAATTTCATTTCTTACTAACAAAGCAACCCCACCCCCTCTGCCAACCTGCCTATCTTTTTGATAGGATGTATATCCTTGGATATTTAGCTCCCAGTCCTGATCCCCTTGCAGCCATGTCTCCGTGATGCCCACCACATCATACCTGCCAATTTCAATCTGCGCCACAAGCTCATTTACCTTATTTCGTATACTGCGTACATTCAGATACAACACCTTCAGTCCTGTATTTCCCGTCCCTTTTCTCATTGTTGTCCCTTTATCTGATGTGCTTGAAGTTAGATTCCTAGCCCTTTCCAAACACTCTGTCCTATTTTGAGTTCTGGGGACTTTAATAGCCTCTCCTGGGCTCTCCAGTTTTTTCATAATTTGCCATGAAGTTGAATCCACTCCCCCACATGCTAACCTGCTGCTTTGTTTCCCATTAGTGATCCTTCTTGGAGTTTTACCCTTCCCTCCCCCCCACACTTTCTAGTTTAAAGTCCTATTGACCACCCTATTTACCTTTCTCGCTAGAACATTGGTCCCAGATCGGTTCAGGTGGAGACCATCCCAACGGTACAGATCTCTCCTGTTCCAATACTGATGCCAGTGCCCCAGGAAATGGAACCCCTCTTTCCCGCACCACTCCTTTAGCCACATGTTTACTTCCCTTATTCTCGCGTCCCTATGCCAATTTGCACGTGGCTCGGGTAGTAATCCGGAGATTATAACCCTTGAGGACCTGTTCTTTAATTTAGTTCCTAGTTCCTGATAATCCCCAAACAGGTCCTCTTTCCTAGTCTTACCTATGTTATTTGTCCCGACGTGGACCACAACATCTGGATCCTCCCCCTCCCTCTCCAATATCCTTTCAAGCCGGTCAGAGATGTCCCTCACACTGGCACCGGGCAGGCAACCATACCATGTGGGACTGTCGATCCTGCTTACAAAGGATGCTTTCAATTCCCATAATTTCCTTTAGTTTTCTAACATTTTCCAGCTAGAAAGATGTAAGTCTGTTCCCAAAACATGATTACAGATATTATTAATGCGGCACGAATGTAATCAGCAACCCATTTTTGTGGAAAAGTGTATATGCTGCCATTCACGATGACAGGATGCCCCAAAGCACTTGACAACCAATGAGGCACTTTTGAAGCATAGTCATTCTAAGAAACAAATAAGATAACAAGGAATAAGATGAGAAACGAAATACATATATAGAGGTTGCATGTCCCAGCTGCTATCCACAATAGGCAAGGTACAGGCCATAGCCAACCAACCTGTGCTTGCAAAACTCAAAACACAGTGTCCAACATTGGATGTGATTCGACGAATGAATAACATTTGTTACATAATCCTCAGAGTGCTAAGAATTACACTGACAACCAATTTAAGATTGCCAGTCAGGCTTGCAATGTAGTGCATTTGCATGTACTGAAAGCTACATATATTAATACACAGGGCCCCTTTCTTTGCAGACAGAAAGAACGTGTACACACATTGTACCAAAAACAAAAATAGCTGGAAAAACTCAGCAGGTTTGACAGCATCTGCGGAGAGGAATACAGTTAACGTTTCAAGTCTGTATGACTCTTCATCAGAACACACATTGTGACTGTTTCAGCTAAACAAAATAAATGACAGCCATTCACTGACTCATTCCTCAAGGCAATGCCTTGACCAATCAGGGTCAAGCTGCCTGGTTTAAATTTAAAACAATGTTTGGCAGTTGACTGTCAATCATTAATTAGTGCATTCTCCATGGCAACTCCCCCACCAATCACAGTCCACTTGCCAACCAGTCAGCTCTCACTTCTCCTAAAATATAAATTATTCTTTTCCTCTTATATTTGTATTCTTGTGAAGTTCCCTGATGAGTGTAAAAAGCTTCAACACGTCTTTTTTCTTAGCAATGCTCAAGTTCTGTCTAAACCAAATGACTATTTATATATAGATGTACAACTCAACTGACGGAAAGGCTGAATCTATCATTGGTGGAATGCTGATAGATGAACATGTTGAGGCCTTCTTTTCAAGAAATGAATAAACGGAGCACACTGAGCACTTAATCCTTTGTATTTAATGACACTGCTGATAATTCAGGTACATGGCTTTGCTAGGAGTGCAGGCTTCCCAATGATGCAGGTGGCCATTGACTGCACACCTACATTTCTTTGCAGAAATTTGCTGCACATCATCGCTGCTTTTTGTCGGAACCAAAAGAAAGTCAACTTCTTCAGCTTACAGAATTGTCACAGCGCAGAAGGAGGCCATTCGGCCCATCGTGCCTGCACCGGCTCTCCGAATGAGCAACACACCTAGTGCCACTCTCCCTGTAACCCTGCACAGATAGCAATCTAATTCCCTTTTAATCTTTCATTTCCTTTTAGACAATAGAATAGTCTGTGTGTGAGTGACTTTCTCTCTCTCCTCTCCTAGTCTCAGTAACATTTGCTCTCTCTCCTTAAGGGTGTACTGTTGCTATGTGACTGAAGGGGTAAATGCTGCAGGCCAAAGCCTTGTATT
This sequence comes from Cetorhinus maximus, assembly GCF_964194155.1. Taxonomy (NCBI): domain Eukaryota; kingdom Metazoa; phylum Chordata; class Chondrichthyes; order Lamniformes; family Cetorhinidae; genus Cetorhinus; species Cetorhinus maximus. The sequence goes on from NC_135900.1 coordinate 14,612,749, forward strand.
CTGGACATCATTCTGTGTCGGTCTGCTGTGCCAGCTGCATTTGAGCCACCCTGACAAGCCAAAGGGTGGCCATTGGTTAACAATGGCTATCTGCTGACACATGTCTGATGACTCCTGTGTGCAACCGGGGCAGCGTGCACTGCACGCATGCAACGAGAACTATGGTGCCACGCAAAAGGAGATAGAACAGACAACCGATGTGCTGAAACAACACTACCCCTGCCTGGACTGCTCTGGAGGAGCCCTGCCGCACTCAACAGAGCTGGTGTCAAGGTGGTGGTAGGCACAACCTTGCTAACATGAGGGAACAGTCCCTGTCACCAACAATACAATGGACAGTTGAAAATCAGGAACATGATTGGGAGCAAGGGGAAAAGAGCATAAGAACATACAAAACAGAAGTTGGAGTAGATTACTTGACCCTCTGAGCCTCCTCCACCATTCAAAAAGATCATGACTGATCTTTTAGCTCTTCTCCAACTTCCTCATTATCCTCCTATCTCTAAATTCCTTTATACCCAAAGGTTTCTCAGTCTCTGTCTTGAATATGCTCAATAATTGCATATCTACAGCTCTCTGGAGAAGGGAATTTCAAGATTCACAACCCTCTGAGAAGAAATTTCTCCTCATCTCAGTCCTAAATGGCCAATCACTGAGACTGTGACCCCCCGCATTCTAGATGCCCCAGCCAGGAGGAAAAAGAAGAAGAGGAGGAAGAGGAAGGAAGGAAGCAATCTACATAGCCTCTTTCTTCCTGGGCTGTCGATGGAGAACTCACCCATGTGAGATATCACAACCTTACTTCTACATTCACCAATGTCTCATGCCTCACTGTCAATGACCATCACAGCACCTGCTTGACGACAGGGCAAAAATAAAAACCGCCTCGAAATAAACATTTTAACTAAATTTCTAAATGTATTCATGTCCTATTGCATTCAAAAGTCAACTAATTACCCTTGTACATTCCTTCAGTGCCTGTCTTCCCTGTGCCTTTGCCTGCCCTAGTGCTCCTACACAGGTATACTCCAGTGGCTGCAGTTGCCTGGTGGAAGAGTTTCAGTGCAGAACACGGCCTTAGAGCACCATCATGAGGGACTCTGGGCCTGGGAACCCCAGCTTCAGATCGCACCATCTTGCCATGGGCGACAGCAGGTCTGGGCTGACTGACAGGTAACAGAAAGGTGTTGGCAGTCGTCACTCCCCATGGTGGCGCCTCAATAACCCTAGAAATCGGTTTGAGATTGCTTGGCTGCTGAGGTGTCCTGCAAATACCTTTATACGCTGTAATCCACAGTCAGGGTGGCAACAATCTGAGCCTGCATGGCAGCAAACTTGGCATTGCATGATGGCAGGCTCAGCTTCCACTGCAGCTCCAAAGGCATTGGGTGGAATGGAAGCTGCAATATTGGCCGTCAGATGCTGCGTCATTTGTCGGGTCCATGAGTGTGTGATTGGAGTTGGCCACCACTTCCACACTGGAAGGGAAGCTCTGTGCCAAGTTGGCCTGTACTCCTCCACATAGCCCTTGGCACTGACCGCAAACTTTCAGGCAAGCTTCCCAATTCATCAGGCATTTCATTGTGCATCCCCATCAGCCTTCTCCTCCAGCAGAGCTCAAGTGTGACTTCACCCACTGGCGAGTTGGCACCTGTGTTATTCTTGCCTTCTGCATCCTGGCTGCAATTCACTAGTGCCCAGTGTCTCATCACATGCAGATGCCACCACTAATCTACCCTCTGAGGCATGAGCAGTGTTAGAATCTGAGCTGGTGGCTGTGAGTGTGAAACCAAGTGATGGGGCTGTGTCTTCATCATCATTGCCTTCTTGGTTTACCTCAACTGTCTGGTCAGGTTGTACTTCTTTCGAATCTGAAAGGAAAAAGGCACAAGGGTAGGGATGTAGTGTGGAGAGGGATGGTAGGTAAGAGATACATGCTTACACCATCCGCAGCTTGTAAATCAGAAGAGGGTGTGGGATAAAGAAAAAGTGGGATGTGAGAAGGAGGATTAGGTATGAAGAGGCCATTTTCATCCATGGCTTCAGTCTCACAGCTGGCCATGGCCTCAGCAATGGCCATCCCAATAATGGCCAGCACTGTCTCCTCCCCCAGGGGCTAGGACTTGCAGGCTCATCTGTACCCCTATAACTCCTGCAGTCTCAGGTTTTGCACCACCCCGTTCTGCAAGAAAAAGGGAAGTTTGTCAGTCAGTGCCATGCAACTGCTTGGCTGATGTGGCTGTCATGTTGAATAGTTGGCAGTGTGGTGAAGCTGTGAGATGTGAGGGGGAGGCTTTCAGCAGTGCTAATTGTGTGAAGGTGAGGTGAAGTATATGAATGACAGGTATGAGTCTTGATCAGTAGAGATCGCTAGCAGGTGAGTGATGGGGGTGTGGTGAATTAAACCATGTTTGAGTGATTAGTGCATTTTGTAGGATTTGAAGATTCACTGACCTTGACCACTTTTGTGAGGTCATTGAACTTCTTGTGGCACTGCATCCAGAACCTCAGGCCTTGAATCCTCGCATTAACTTCCAGGCTATCTCCTTCCAAGACCTTTTGACCATATGTCTGAAGGGCCTTCTTTCCTGCTGTGGATACAGGATATTTCTTCTCATTTCCACCTCCCCCTCAACGTTTTTAATGCAGCATCCAAAAACATTGGAGCTCGCTCAATCCACTATCGTGCCATTTGTCACTCCTTCCTCAGTTAGATTCTCTTCAACCATGACTCCCAGAACCTGATCCAGCCACAATGCATCTCCAGTTTAAGAGGTACAGGTTAGTATTAAGCATGCAGTCTAGTTTTAAGTGATGCTGGCCACTCACATTATGTGTCCAATTGACAGCGTTGTCAGTGCTGGCAGGACACAGAGGTCATTCAGGTGGGCTAATTGTGCATCACGATCCCCATACCCATTTCAAGGGTGAGCCAATTTAGCCCCCAGTGTCTAAAATGTAAGTAATGTCAGAGTTCTGAAATGCCTGATCTTCAGCTTCGAAATGTCTGGTTTAATTAGTTATTAAGTTTTGAGCACCATCTAGTGTTTCACCTTAAAGGGATTTAAATAAAAAAAAATTCTCTCAATTATTCAACGAGACACATCTCTCTTGTGACGTGATTCCTTTTTTAGACTGGGTAAGTTCTGCTGAGATTTTCCTGATTGTCCATTCTAAGCCTCACAGAAGAGTTACGTAAGCCCCACATAAATGGTGAAAATTGTGTTTATTTTGGCAGTGATGTCAGCTGCTCTGGCCATCAACAAGATGGTACATCCGTGATACATCTGACAGGGCACTGCTAAAGCAAGTTTCATTGGTAGTGCCCTTGGTGTGTCAGCTATGGCTCAATTGGTAGCATTCTTAGCTGTGAGTCAGGAGCTTTTCAGCTCCAGTCCAACTCCAAAGACTTTAGTACAACATCTATCCTGACTCCTCGGTCTAGTATTGAAGGATTGTTGCACTCTTGAAGATGATGTATTTTGGATGAGATGCTTAATTAAGGTCCTATTTTCCCTCATGAGTGAATGTTAAACATCCCATGGCACTATTTTGCAGAAGAGTAGGGGATATCTCCTGCTATATTGGTTAATAATTTTGCCCCAATCAACATCACTAAACAGATTATCTGGTCATTATAAGAACATAAAAAATAGGAGCAGGAGTAAACCTTATGACCCCACAAGCATGCAGATAAAGCATGCAATTGGGAAGGCAAATTGCATGTTGGCCTTTATTGCAAGGGGATTGGAGTACAAGAATAAGGAAGCCTTGCTAGAATTGTACAGGGCTTTGGTGAGACCACACCTGGTGTACTGTGCGCAGTTTTGGTCTCCATATTTAAGGAAGGATATACTTGCATTGCAGGCAGCACACCGAAGGCTCACTAGGTTGGTCCCTGGGATGACAGGGTTGTCCTCTGATGAAAGGCTGAGTAAATTGGGCCTATATTCACTGGAGTTTAGAAGCTAGGCAATCTCATTGAAATATACAAAAATCTGAAGGGGCTTGACGGGTAGACACTGAGAAGTTATTTCCGCTGGTTGTGGAACCTAGAACACAGGAGAATAACCTCAGGATAAATCGATCATTTCGGACTGAGATGAGGAGAAATTTCTTTACTAAGAACGTTGTGAATTGGAATCTAAACCTTGATGGGCCATATGATCTATTCCTTCTCCTATCTCTGGCATCCCAGTGTTCCACTATTCAATGCGATCATGGCTGATCCTCGGTTTCAACTCCACTTTCCTACCCACTCCCCATATCTTTTGATTCCCTGAGAGACCAAAGACTCTGTCCATCTCAGCCTTAAATATTGTCAATCATGGAGCATCCACAACCCTCTGGGGGTTGAGAATTCCAAAGACCCAAAACCCCTTGAATGAAGAGATTTTGCTTCATTTCAGTCCTAAACGACTGGCTCCTTATGTGTGGGACCTTGCTGTCAACAGATTGGCTGCCACATCTCCTACCTCACAACAGAAAAACCTCAAAAATCTATTTAACAGGCTGTAAAAATCTTGGGGTGTCCTGAGCTCATGAAAGACGTTACATAAATGCGACTATTTCTTTCCTTTCCCCTTAGGGTTAATAAAAAATGCAGGCAACGTGCTGCGCTTTACTAAAACCATGCTGAGGTAGCCTTACTGTTTGGATGCCCGGTTCCAAAATGTTGATCGTGGCGATGTCACGGACAGATTGGGTCAATAGAATTGATTTTATTTTTTTTTTTAAAAATAACTATTCTGAGTGAAAGAAACTGCATGGCCATCAAAGTAGGCAATTGATGTAGGTTTTAATTATTTCATGTTGCTCCTTTAAAAGAGCTATGCGGTTTTGTTTTCTTGAAACTTGACAGAGTTGGTATCCTTTGGGGAAAGTAAGCATAGCTCTGCGAGATCAGAGTAATTCAACAAGTATCGATAGATCCTTTAAATGACAAGCAACAGGGTAGGGCTTTGTGCTAAGGTTGAAAAATGGTCTGTGGCTATGGTGATAATCATATATTTTGGTAGGTATATTCAGCACTGGAAATATGGATCAACCCTTGACTTAAACACATTCCGAGAATAAAATAAATGAGGGTTTATTCGCTAAAGTGCATATCCAATTAACAGGTTATTGCCTCAAACATGTTGAGTTCTATTTAATTTTGGATTATTAAAGAATAAATGCCTAGTAAGGGGAGCATATTGCATTCTGCTTTGAAAATGCTGCAGCGAATATAATGGGGTATTACACTGCTGTTATTGGTCTGTAAGTACAATTTCTGATCATCGTGTATACCTCCTCATCCTCCAACGAAAAGCATTTATAATTCACTTCATTTACAGCGTGTAATTGAATCTAATGCAAGAAAATCTTCCATTTGACCTCTGGCCTTTCTTCCTCTTTGGAGCAAATATGGTTGCTATGGTAGACTTTGAATTTCTGAGCCTAAGTGATCATATCAAAATAAAAGACATTTATTCAGTTAATTGGATCTTTTAAAACTGTGTCGGGTCAAGTTAATTTACTGCAGTCTTCATAGAGAGAGAGAGGGTGAAGGACGAGGAGGTAAACGGCTTTGGTGCCAGGGCTGTGAACGGAAAATAGAAATAGTGCAAAGGGGGCAGCCTTGATTCAGACATCCGCTATGCGTTTCTCCTGATTAACAAAGTCGAAATTATACCAATGGCTCTTGTGCTCAGCAAACATTATGTGGCGAATGTTTGGAAACGTGAGTTGGGGACAGTTTCTGGACCCCGAACCTGCCCCCTAGTGGGAAATAGTCACTGACATGGGATTTTCATTGAAGCCGCCCTTTAATCGACACGTTCCTCATCCGATGAAGGGAGGCGGGTGGACTGTCAAAGTTGGAGGGCCTGTGAGGGACCTTCCAGCCTGAGAGGAACAGCAACAGTAGGGGGTAAGTAACTGAGAGGGCGCTTCAACATGGACATGCCCTACCAACTCATTGTGCAGGATTTTGAGGCAGTCGGGCAGGCGTGGTGGGCGGGGCTTGGGAGTGGCCGGGAAACAGTCCGGCACCACCCTCCCCCCCACCCCCGCAATCGGCCCCCCGGCCGTGATTTTACGCTGGGGGGGCCAATTAAGGCCCGCCCAGTGTGAAACGCGGCTCCTCACTCGCAGGGAAGGGGCGGCGGCAGTGCCGATATGTCAGCAATCAGGCCCCATGGCGACCCCGTGGCTGGGTTAAAAACGGCCCAGGCAGACCCTGGAAGGCTGCCAAAGAAGGACGTGTGTTCAGCGTTCCCAATGGAGTCGAGTGCGGCCGGACACGGCAGTCGGGAGGGCAGGTCGGGTGGGCGCTCGGCCCCCCCCCCCCCTGCTTTTCCGACCAGTGCCTCGCTGTCCTCCTGGAGGAGGCGGCTGCCAGGAGGGGCACCCTTGTCCCCAGAGGTGGGAGGAGGAGGCCACTGCACCTCACCAAGAAGGCATGGGAGGAGGTGGCAACAATGGTGAGCAGCCATGATGTGGTGCGGTGCACCAGGGTCCAGTGCTGGAAGCGCTCAGGAAGGGTGAGTGCCATGTTGGCATGGGTCAGTGTGCAGAACTGTTAAGGCGTGGCCGTCCCCACCGAGGACCTCATGGGCGTTTGAGTCTGAGTGCCAACTGTCAATGATGCCGGAGCTGTCCAAGGGGATGAGCCCTGGCTGCTCGGACTGAGTGTCTTGCAGCTTGAGGGCCACAACTCGGATGTGTCCTGCCAGGTGTTCCTCAGCTGGGGTTGGCCAGACTGCAATGGCGCTGCAGGTAGAGAGTGGACTAATCAATGCTCCTCTGTTCTTTCAGGAGAAGGCAAGCCATAACCAGGCAGAGAGGGCATGTAAAGGCAGCGGGCAGCCCAACCTCCTGCTGCTCAGCAGGTTCAAGCAAGACGCCCTGGAGCTCGAGAGCTGGCACGCTCCATGAGCAACCGGGCAGAAAGGGGCAGAGGAGCCAGACGAAGGTTAGAGTGCAATGCACAAAGGTGAAAGTTTTGGATTGTGCAACCATTCTAGTGTAGTCTCTTCAGTGATGTGAGCCTCAAACCTGGAGTCCCCATTGATCAATAAAAGACAATAGCACCATGATGCAGATGACCATTGTCTCACCTGTGTGCCTGGCATGCACAGTGACAGTGTGATGACTTTAACTAATGACATGTCCTTGTTCTCCCTTTTAGATTCGCCAGCAGGTCTTCACTCTGCAGACCCCGAAGGGCCACCCCTGATGCCAGAGGACCACCGAGCTTCTGTTGCACCAGTGCACATACCAGCACCTCGGTGGGCATTAGTTCAGCAGCTAGTATCTCTGTTCACATTGGTGAAGGCACTTCACACTCACTTGAGGTGCAGGTGGAGGCAGAGAGTGCCCTTGGTGCTGGCAGTCGGAGGACTACTGGGGATCATTCGAAGGCAGATGATGAGCATCTGGAGTCGTCCATTAGGTGGCAGATGCTGGATGTCCAGCGGGGTGTGTGGGACGATCTGGCAGAGATCCATGAGGGTATGCGTGCCATGGTCTCCATTATGGAGGAGTCCATGCAGAGCATCAGCACTGTGTTGACACTCATGGCCGAGCGCATTGCCTTCTCCATTGAGAGAATGATGACTCTCAGGGAGAGGCAGCTCCAGGAACAGAATCAGGGCTTCCTGGGGTTGCGCTTGGACCTGCAAACTCTCACACAGGCAGTGACCTCAGGTGGTCAGTACTAGTGTGGGAGATGGATGAGACACCCAGTATTGCAGCTAGGTGCCCGTCCATCAATGGTGAGCAGGGAGGCCTAGAGCGACTTCACTTTGGCGCATAAGCTGCTTGTCGTCTCTGCGGGCTCCTCTCAGAGCGCTCTGGATGATGGCAGCCTCCGCCTCTCTGCCAGTGACTGTCACATCTGATGAGGCTGCGATGAGTGGGGAGATGCCAGGTGTGGAACTGGCCACTCCCTCCCAGGCGGGGCCAGCACAGGCTCCACTGGCCAGAGGACGACCGCCAAGGTCATCAAGGCCAACAAGACAGCAGAGTCAGCGGGCTGGCCCCAATGCCGGTGCCAGCGAGGGGGGACATCAAGACGCAGCACCCACAAACCTAAGTTAAGGCACCATGAGCACAAGAGGAACAGTTCAGGGGTGATTTTATATTCATTTATGTTTAATTTATCTATACTGGACTGGGAATGAAGTTTATGTAAATAGTTTGCAATTGTCAAAATGAGATAAATGTTGTTTTTGTCATCATGGCCTGAGTATGCTTCACCTTTTTATTTCATTGGTGCAGGGTACGCCAGTGTGTAATGCTGGACGTAAGTGGCTCTGAACTTTATTGCCCAGGTCCTGATGTTCTTTCAACTGAAAGGGTCCTTTCAGACACCTGGGATGGAGGCAGCAGCCCCAGCATGAGATGGAAGCAGATTTTTGGCAGCCCAGCTGAAGGAGAGTTGGTTCAAGGCGTCTCTGGTGTCCCTGTTTCCCTGGAGGTCACTGAGGTCTGGCTCCACACCCTTAGCGTTCTCCTCACTGTACTCCTCTTCTGACTCACTACTGGACTCACCCTCTGTGGCCTGTGCAGCTGCCTCAAGATCCTCTCCCTCCAGTTGGTCCCTCCTTGCCAGTGCCAGATTGTGGAGGGTGCAGCATGCAACCACTATCAGTGACACCTGTTCTGGGGGGTATTGTAGTGCTCCCCGTGAATGGTCCAGGCATCGGAAGCGCATCTTGAGAAGACCTATGATACTATCTACCATCGCCCTTGTGGAGGCATGGCTCCTATTGTAATGCTTCTCTGCCTCAGTTCTTGGGTGGTGGAGAGACATCATGAGCCACCTTTTCAATGGATAGCCCTTGTCACCCAGCAGCCATCCATCCAGTCAGGCTGGAGCATTGAATAGCCTTAGCACCTGGGAGTGTCTCAGGATGTAAGCATCATGGGAGCTGCCAGGGTACAGACATGCACAGACTTGCAGAATCTATGGTCACACTATCTGCATGTTCATGGATTGGAAGCCCTTCCTGTTGACGAAGGCACCCGGCTGACCCGCTGGTGCCTTGATCGCCACATGTGTACAGTCGATGGCACCCTGGACGCGGGGGAAACCAGCAATCGCTGCAAACCCTCTGCCTCACTCAGCCTGGCTGGCCTCATCCATACAGTAAAGAATAAAGGTCAGTACAGAGCTCCTGTCACCAGCTTGACGCATCTGTGGACAGCTGAGTTGAACACTCTGCACTGACCCCCCACTGACCCCTGGAAAGAGCGAGGGACATAGAAATTAAGGGCCACTGTGACCTTCAGAGCCACTGGCATGGGGTGTCCACCCATACAGTCGGAGCTGATCTCAGGCCCAATTATCTGACAAGTGAAAGTCACAGTCTCCCTTGAGAGGTGGAGCCTCCTTCAACATTGCACCTCAGACATGTTGAGGTAGCTGCATCGCTGCCTGTAAACCCTGGCAGCAGGATAGTAGCGTCTTCTGCAGACCCTTCTACCTTCGACATCCTGCTGGCCCTGCACCCCTTGTGCCTGTGCCTCTCCCTCCACATGTCCCTTCCCTGGAAGCTGCATAGGGACACCTGGCCTCCTCTCCCTCCTGCCCCTCTCTTCCTCCTCAGAGGAGATGCCACCAGCGGAGGTCACAATCCCCATTACCAGGGTAATGGAAGGCTGTCTGATACCTGGAAGGTTCCACACGGTCTGAATCATCCAGGGCCTGGCAGGTACCAATGAGTCCTGAAATGAAGCCTGGGAATGCTAAGAATGAAGGACCGAACAGAGATGAAGCTGCCAAGTACCAATAAGTCACCATCAGTAAACTATGCACCAAACTCCTCGCTACTCACACTGGCAATGTTGCTGACCTTTTTATATCCCGCCCTTGGATGAGGTTTGTGAAAATGTCAGCTGGCCGCCTGCCTGTGTGACGACCGCGAAATCGCACGGGCAACGAAAAATCTGCGTCAATTGGGCTGATGGCCTTAAGTGGCCTGTTAATTAATGGCGCGCATGGCTCCGGCACCTGCTTGCACCCTCCGAGCGAAATGCCGTGCGAGTGCACGGCGTCGTCGGGACGCTCGCCCGGCATCATTGCGTGCTGTTTTACGCCCAGTCGGGTTGGGCGCACACCCGCCTGTGGGGTGTAAAATTCTGCCCGTTCAGAAGCTTAAATTACAGCAGCCAGGCCACCAGTTGCGGGGAGGGGTATGTGGGGGGGGTCCGCACCCATACCCAGGCAGGCAAGGAAGCCTCCCATCGGCCTCCTTTAAACGGGCTTAACTAGTGCCCTTAGCAAGCCTAATAGGTTACCCGCCTTGCAGAATGGACGGGTAACCCAGCCAACCCCAAACCTGCCCCAGTGAAAAATGGGCGACACCAGAAATGGGGCCAGGAAACCTGCAGTGGTATTTTGACACGCAGTTGCCTCTGCCTGCACCTCCGGCTGGGGCCCAAACATTCAGCCCTTAGGGACACTCGAATCAAGCCACTTGATTCGGTTAAACTCATCCTCCTGCATCCTACAATTAAGCCGGCATCATAGGTTTTTTTTCCTATCAGAACGCGTACGCACGTGATGTGCCTGGAGGATCCAGACAAGAGAGATGCAGGAAATGTTCTCAGAATGAGCAATTATGCATAATAATAAATATTTTCCCAACTTTTTATCATAATAATGCATTCCACCCCATCACAGAGAAAAATGATGTGTGATTGCAGCAAAATAAATTCAAGAACCATTTCTTCAACTTTATGATCACCAATTTAAAATGAATCTCATTACTCTAAGTACTATTAGGTACAGATTCACTGCAGACTTGATTTTACAGATTACTACTGAGAATGGCTTTTAATGATCATACATTATGTGATTTTACTAGTTTTTCTATTAATAGAAATGGTCAAAGATTATCTTTCCTCCGTGTGCATAATGCCTCTCTCTCTCTGCCATTTATTTAGGTATAAATCAGTTACTGTTCTCATTAATTCTGTTTGTCCTTGGCATGACTTTGCATTTTCTGACTAAGTATATGATTAATTCAATCAGAAATGTGTAATAAATTATGAGCAGCTTTTTGACTTTACTCCCATATAATAATCTTATTTATGAGCCAGGCTGCTGTAGGAAATAACCTGAATTTTGACAAAATAAGATCTCTTGGTCAGCAATTAGAAGCTAAATATACAAAGGGATGGATTTTACGAATTGTACTTGAGCTCATCTAAAACTCTGCAGCCTGTATCCTAACTCACACCAAGTTCCGTTCGTCTTTGTATGCTTACATTGAGTGGCATCGGCTCCAGTTCGAATGCCTCAATTTCAGAATTCTCAATGGTCTTGCCCTTTGGACCAAGAAATTTGCATTCCTTCAAACCTGGCCTCTTGTCCTTCCTCCGCTTCCTTCATCCCACGACTAGCTGTTTTGCATTCAGCCATTTAGGTTCTATAGTATTCCCTCTATAAATCCCTCCACCTCTCCTTCTTACTTTAAGATGCTCCTTAAAGCTACTGCTTTCATTAATTTTTGGTCACCTGTCCTAATGTCTCGTTCTCTGGCATGGTGCCACTTTTGGCCTGATGATATTCTTTTAGAAGCATAGAAACTAGGGTCAGGAGTAGGCCATTCGGCCCATCGAACCTGCTCCACCATTCAATATGATTATGGCCGATCCTCTATCTCAACACCATATTCCTGCTTTCTCTCCATATCCCTTGATGCCCCTAATATCCAAGCAATTATCAATTTCTTTCTTGATAATACTCAGTGACCCAGCCTCCACAGCCTCCTGTGGTAGAGAATTCCATAGTTTGACCACCCTCTGAGTGAAGAAATGTTTCCTCAATGGCCTGCTCCGTATCCTGAGACTGTGGCCGCTAGGTTCTGGACTCCCCAACCAGGGAAAACATCCTTCCCGCATTCAGTCTGTCTTGTGCTGTTAGGATTTTATACGTTTCAATCAGATGCCTTCTCATTATTCTAAACTCTAGCGAGTACAGGCCCAGTCGAACCAATCTCTCCTCATACGACAGTCCTGCCTTCCCAGGTTTTAGCCGAGTGAACCTTTGCTGTACTCCCTCTATGACAAGTACATCCTTTCTTAGGCAGGGAGACCAAAACTGCACACAATACTCCAGGTGTGGTATCACCAAGGCCCTGTATAACTGCAGTAAGACATCCCTACTTCTGAACTCAAATCCTCTTGAAATGAAGGCCATCATACCATTTGCCTTCCCAATTGCTTGCTGTACCTGCCTGTTTACTTTCATTGACTGGTGTACAAGGACACCCAGAGCCCTTTATGCATTCATTTTGAAGGGCCTTAGAGCATTTTATTATGTTAAAGGTGCTACATAAATGCAAGGTGTTCTTGTCCTTAAACTTGGTATTGGGATCTCATTGTTGCTGTCAAGGATTTCACAGCCTTTGTAAATCTATGTGGGCTTCTGTAAATGCTTAATTACCGCTAATAATGCTTTAATCCTTGTGTTGAATGTTTTACAGTAAGTCAAAGCGTGTTTTCCCCAAACCTCATTTATTAATTTATAAAGTACAATTTTTCCGGCTCAGAGATTAACTCTGAAATGCCTTTTTAATTATTGGTGGTAATATGCTGCAGCCTTTTGCTTTTTGTGTAGAACATTCTGTTCAGTCTATGAGACACTGCATTATGAACTAGAATACTTTAGTGGCTTTGCTTCCATCAGACTCAGTAAAGTCCAGTGCACTCGGTGCCAAAGCTAGGAAATTGTCAATTATTTGCACATTCTCAGCTACTGCCATTCAAAAGCCCTACTGCCAAATATAATGCAAGGGTTGATGTTTTACCTCACCATTGATGAATATAAATTATTGTGGAATCCATAATTAATTACCCTCAGGGACAAATATTGTTATTTTCTCCTGCAGGTGGAATGCTTATCAATGCAAAAGGTACTTGAGAACTTTCTTCAAGTACACTCTTAGTAAGAATTGATCAAGGTTACTGATGCTAAAAGGAATGTTTCATCTTGCCTATTAATCTATACAATCACCATAGAAAGCAAAGAAAGAGATGGTCAGAAAAGTCACTGTTTCACAATGCCTGAGGTAATTCTTTTTTCCAATTGAAAGGATGGCGAACAAATAAACTCTTGAAGTGAGAGTCCAAGCTGATTCAAAAGAAAACAATTGCAGCAAAGTTGAATGCAACTCCCAGGATGTCGATAGGAAGTGTTCACCAATATTAAATGCTAAGGCCTGGATTTCTGCTCCTGGGCGAGGGAGCACAGAGTCGGGATATTTCCCAGCTCTGCAAACCCAACCTGGGAGAAAGTGGTTCGGAAGGTCGGGTTCTCATTCTGGGGTGGCGGGGTTCCCCAGGAGTTGAGCCAGGTGACCCTGGAACAAGTGCAAGGATGCCGGGTGTGCCAGTGGGCTGGGTGCAAGACTTGTCTCGGTGAACTGGCACTATATCAAACTTTAATGGATAAAACAGCCCTTTCCCCTCACATCTCTCTCACATCACCGTACATAAGAACATAAGAAATAGGAAAAGAGTAGACCATTCAGCCCCTCGAGCTGCTCCGCCATTCAATAAGATCATGGCTGATCTTCTTTTGTTTTGATTTCCACATTCCCATCTAACACTAGTAACCTCTGATTCCCCTGGCTAATAAGAATCTATTTCCTTCTGCCTTAAAAATATTCAATGACCCCGCCTCCACCACCTTCTGAGGCAGAGAATTAACAAGTCACACAACCTTCTGAGAGAAAAGATTTCTCCTCATCTATGTCCTAAAAGGGTAACCCCTAATTTTAAAACAGTGCCCCCCAGTTCCTTTCGATGTCCATCTTGTCAAGGCTGTTCAGGATTTTATATACTTCAATCAAATCACCCTTCAATCTTCTAAACTCCAGTGGAAACAAGCCCAGTCTGTCCAACCTCATCTCATAAGACAACCCACTTATTCCAGGTATCAATCTAGTAAACCTCCTTTGAATCATCTCCAATGCATTTACATTCTTCCTTAAATAAGGAGACCAAAACTGCACACAGTATTCAAGGTGCGGCCTCACTAATGCCCTGTATAACTAAAGCATAACATCCTTACTTTTATATTCAATCCCTCTCGTAATAAAGGATAGCATTCTATTAGTCTTCTTAATTACTTGCTGTACCTGCATACTAACTTTTTGTGACTCATGTACTAGAACACCTAGATCCCTCTGCACCTCAGAATTATGTAGCCATTCTCCATTTAAGTAATACTCTGCTTTATTGTTCTCCCTGCCAAAGTGAACAACTTCACATTTTCCCCACATTAAACTCCATTTGCCAGATCTTTTCCCACTCATTCAACCTATTTATATCCATCTGCAATCTCCTCATGTCCTCTTCACAGCATACTTTCCTACCTATCTTTGTGTCATCTGCAAATTTAGCTACCATGTCTTCACTCCCCTCATCTAAGTCATTGTAAAAAGTTGAGGCCCCAGTACAGATCCCTATGGGACTCCACTCGTCACATCCTGCCAATCAGAAAAAGACCCATTTATACATACTCTCTGCTTTCTACCAACCAGCCAATCTTCTATCCATTCTAATATTTTACCCCCTGCACCATGCACTTTTATTTTCTGTGATAATCTTTGATGTGGCACCTTATCAAATGCCTTCTGGAAATCCAAGTACAGTACATCTACAGGCTCAACTTTATCCACAATTCCTTCAAAAACTCCAATAAATTGGTTAAACATGATATTACTTCCACACACTCCCCATGTCCTATCTATGCCAACCCATGCCACGTCATTACCCTCATCCACCCCCCATAGCCCCTCGTACCCCCATGTCAACCTATGCCTCTCTGCCTACTCCCATGGCTACTTATACCCCCATGTCAACCTGTGCACCTCTGCCTACTCCCCATGGTTCTTTACAGCCCCTATGTCAAACTATGCCCCCCACGCACCTCAATGGCCCTTTATATCCCCTATGCCAAAGTAGTGCCAACTCATGCCAACCCATGCCCCTGCCTACCACTCTTTGCCCATAAACATACACATACCATGCCAACTCATTCAGTATCCACCATGGATAGACCTCAGGGACCATGTTGAGATTAAACAAAATAAGGCTCCAATTGTCTATTGCAGGCTTTACTTAAAAAAGCTCTCATTGATAAAAACCCATTTACTATGTTTACATTCCTTCAATTACATTATCCCTTATAACAACAAACATTTCATTCAATTGCATAATCCCTTATAAACAAACATTGGAATTCATAGTCCCACTTCAAAGACTTGTCTCGGTGAACTGGCACTATTTCAAACTTTAAGGGAAAAAACAGCCCTTTCCCCTCACATCTCTCTCACATCACCATACATAAGAACATAAGAAATAGGAAAAGAGTAGACCATTCGGCCCCTCGAGCTGCTTCGCTATTCAATAAGATCATGGCTGATCATCTTGTGTTTTGATTTCCACATTCCCATCTAACCCTATCACTATAATCACTTGGATCTCATAAGCGAACTGTGAAATGACAGGCACCCTATTGTGATAATAGACAGTTGTGAGATCAATCATGGAGCATTAACCCAGTAATGGGAGACCTAAGTCTTATGTCAACAGACAGAGTGAATTATCAATCAATTATTTTTTTTAACACTTTCGACAGTTTTTTCAAAGAGTTAAAGGGCGGGAGTTTTAAAAACCTTGACAGCTTGTCAGCTCCCTTTGACATTTGACATTTTTGACAGTTGTTTTTGACAGTTCTAATGAGCATCACAGGTCTAATGAGTTTATGCACTTACACATTTATGCCTAATTTTACTACTTTCAAAGGGCACCTTACTGTAGTATAAGGATCAGCTTTTATAGGGCTAACATGGGACCTAGTACAGTAATGCCCACACAGTGATGTAAGAGAACACATGACCCGCACCTAGGAGTCAGACTAGTGTTGGACAGAGCCGTGTGCACAAGCAAGCATGGAGACAGCTCCTAGCTTCAACTCTTTAGCAAATATATGTACATAGCTTTTGTAGTTAATAAATACAACTAACCTAATTAAGACTTCATTAAGACCTGCCAAACAGTATTCAACAACCAGCATTTACCTCTCCCACAGGGCACCTTACCTCTTCTAAAGGGCACCTGACCTCTCTCAAAGATGCCCTGGGACCATATCCAAAGGGATACCTCACCTCCCCAAAGGGCTACCCCGACTATTCAAACGAATCCACAAAAGTTCCGGCCAGTTTCTGCAAGGTCTAATCTGCATACGTCAGGCACCACTCACACCAAAATCACATATGACTTGAGGCAGGTGCTTATTTCTATAGGCAGCTGCCTCTGCAAAATAAGCATGTGTGAGTCTCAACCCCGGCCCATTCCCGACCCATGAAAATAGCAGGTGCTGTGTTCAGGGGGTGAGACTCCTGGATTCCGGCCTCTCTGCCATTCTCACAATGGTGGAGAGCCTGTCTGTCATTGTGAAAATCCAGACCTAACTGTGAGTGTACTCTGGCCCTCAAAGTACAGATCTGCTCTGATGTTTCATGTCTTTCTCACTCACTCACTCTCCCAAACAAGCAGCATCTTGCAGTGAAAACTGTATCGGGAAGAGCATAACCAGCAATTCAACATTCATTCCCTTTCTGTCATAATAAACCTGGAACTGCAGCCTGTCAAATGAACCCGAGCAATCGAATGAAACTAGTAATTGTGTGAGAATATTTGATTGAGATGTTTCATTGTTCAACTACAGAAACACATAATCAGCTCAATGTGATAATAAATACAAAAGTGCAATTGTCATTGTCGGTCGTCCCTTGAGTCAAGGCTGATATCTGCTCAGGATTGTGTATTTCTGTCATGGGTCTTCATGTGACTAAAAGGCCAATTCTCGACCCACAGATCCTTAGGCACACTGGGCAGGATGCCCCACAAGATAGCGCGGCCCAGGGTGCACAATTTGCTTCCTTTTCTTTCATTCACTGCCACCGGTCTGCCTCATCTTTAAGATATTGTGATTCAAAGCGCTTTGCAGCCTGATGGGCATTTTGAATGATTGGTAGCAAGCTCCTCTCAGTCATTAATATCAATGCTTCAGTTCTTCCAGGAGAGCTTCAGAGTGTCTATGAAGCTTCGTTCTCTCCTGGATTGCCGGCCATTGAGAGTTGAGAAAATAGGACCTGGTGGGGGAAATGCTTTTCGGCCATTCAGACACAGCGTCCAATCCGTCATAGTTAACTTTGTGGGAGTTTTACCTGAAAGCTTGGGGAGTTGGCTTCAAGAAGAACACTTCTATTTGTTTGATGGTCCACCCATTGAATCTGGAGGCATTGCTGATGGAATTTCTCTCCTGCTGTTATGTGTCGCTGATACATAGGCCAGGTCTCACTGCACTACAGGAGTGCGGTGAAGACAAATGCTCTGTACACTAGGACTTTTGTTGACTTGAGGAGGCCTTTGTTGCCGAATACTCGCTGTCATGGTTTGCAGAGAGCTGAGCTGATGCAGATGATCTAATGTTGGATCTCCTCATGCTGGTGATGGTCCTACTGGGGCTTCTGAGCTGCCGGCCCTCTGATTGGAATAGGAGGAGGGATAGCAGCTCTGGAGGCATCCATTATTGGCCACTGCCAGGAATATACCTCTTTAGGCTCCGCCACCAACTGAAGTGGGGTCACTTCCCACTTTCGGCCACGGCAATGAGACTTCAACCACAATGGAAAAGTTCAGCCCAGAGTGGTACTCCCTCCTGCATAGAGTTAAACAACACTTCATTCCTGCATTAAGGTTTCATGTTGATTTTAACGGCAGGATCAATCAAACTGCATGTTTCGATGCAATTAAATGTAATTTTGGAAGCTGATCAACATTGTCAAAATACCATTCTAATGCCTCAATATTATCATGACCTGATTTTTTTTTATATGAACATAAGGAACCATCGTGAGAAAAGAAAATTTCTCCCAACTAAACCTTCCACATTGGCCATGTTTAATTCTGCTCAAATGTGGTTTCTATTGCACCCATTTAATCATAAGGAATGATTCTTAAGTTCCTCGCTACCTCTGCAAATGCAATTTAAGGAAGTTCCAGAATAACGGTCAGAGCTTACATCGAATGTCACTTTGATTTACCTGCGCTTTCCCTAATGTGACATTTCCAGGGGAGTTGCATTTTATGATCTGTCATGTTCCACAAAATGTAAAAAAAAACCTTGCATTTCTACGTGCCAAATTGGTTTACAGCCAATGAAGTACTATTGAATTGTGATCGCTGTTGGCAAGAAGGAAAACTGCACCCAATTTGCACAGAGCAAATACCAAAGTGACAATTACCAGATAACCTGTTCTTATGTGTTGCTGGGGGATAAATATTGACTCAGACACTGGGGAGAACACCCCTGCTCTTCTTCAAAATCGTGCACTGGACCTTTTATGTCCATCTGAGAGGACAGGCAGGGCCTCAGTTTAATGTCTCATTCAAAAGACAGCATCTGCAACAGTGCAGAGCTCCCTCGCCACGATACGGGAGTGTCAGCCTAGATCATGGGCTCAAGCTGCTGGTGTGGGGCTTGGACTCAGGTCATCATGATCCAGAGGTGAGTGTGTTGTCACTCAACCAATGTTGAGTGACTGTATGCAACAATGTCTTTCTTTAATGCTCCCTGTAAGCCTCAGTTCTGGTTCGAACCAAATATTCACCCATTTCTCGCTTTAAAGATGTTAATCAATACAGCTGGAGGTCTATTGTATCTAGTACCTTCAGGGAAAGAAATCCTTCTGATCTCGAACCTTGTTTGAATTTTTGCAATTTATAGCAGTTCTGCATTCACCGTTTAATCTGAATAGCCTGATTTCATTTAGATTACTCATTTTATGTTTGTATCAATAAACACTTGGCAAAAAATTCATTACCTTTGGAATATTAACATTTCATAACTTGAAATGCCTCAGATTTCTTGAAAAGAAACATAAGCAGGTCACATTAATAATAGTAATGCCATTACTCTATGTTTCCTGGTGTGCATATACATTATTGTTATCACAATGTTGCGTTTCATTTATATTCTTGTTTAATGTTTTTAGTAGACGATAATGTTTGATCAGGATGATCTTGACAGTGGTAGGTCCTTTTTATAACAATCAACACCATTTAACATGGAAACACAGGAGGAATTGTCCCAGATTTGCACTAAGCGTGGTAGCGGAGAGTAAAATGACGTTTTACCCACCTGCTGCAATGGCGGCTTTTCATGCCGTATCGCCCCAAACCCACCGCATTAATTATGCATTCTGGGGAAACACACCGCTTCCATGGTGAGCAGACTCTCATTCGCCCACCACACCATCATCTCATCTCTTCATCATGTCGGGCGCCATATTAAAAGTCCTGTCGCTCGCACACCTCTCAGTGCTTCCAGCCCACGACTGTTGCAAAGAAGACATGGCCTCGAAAGGCAGCAGGCCCCCCCGGTCCCATGACACGTCCCTTGTGTGCCCTTTGGACACAGTGGAGACCCACTGTGATGTCCTCTATCAGCGCTCTGGCCGCAGGATTGGCAGCAGCATCACCAATCCAGCTTGGGAGGCGGCAGCAGTGGTGGTCAGTCCCAATGTCCTGCAAAAGAGGACAGCCACCCAGTGCCGCAAGAGGATGAATGTTCTCCCCCATTCCACCAGGGTAAGTCACTCTTCTCATTGCTCTCAACTCACACATTTACAAGCCCAACACACATTCATAGGGCCCTCACTCACTGCCAGTTCAAGGGACATTACCATTCACTCTCTCACACACATGGTCATTGTCCTCATCCCATCCATGGGACAAATCACCACCCACACAGCCCTGGCATACTTTCACCTGGCCTTGCAGGCATCCTGCTTACACCCTCTCCATCTCTATTCACACAGGATAGGCTGGCACACGACAAGAGAGAGAGGTTGAAGACTGGTGGAGGAATGCATGGAAGGTTAATAAGATGCAGTTGCACAGCCTGTGCATGGGTGTTAATCACTTGTACATAATGTTCACTATTGTCAATAAACTCCCAAGAATGTTTCCCTGTCTATGATCCTTGTCCTGATGAACAGTGTTCGTGTCACACAGATGTGAATCCTTTCTGCACAAGATAAAGGCAGGTGTCTCAGTCCAGGGCCTCTTCCCTGTACTTTGTGCAGCTTTCAGACCAAAGCGATGGCCCGGCCTCTCACTCCCTGAACACATTAGTGATGCCTGCACCTCGATGGTGCTTTTCATTGCTGCCAGAAAGTCGTGGGCAGGCATCACAGAGTTCCGCCATTCTCTCTGTGTGCTCTCAGTACCTTTAAGGTTGGGCTGGCCCCCATCTCATCATCATCTGTGACCAGTGACGCTGTGCTGCTGAAGGGGCCAGGTGCTGAAGGCGGACAAAGGATGCTTTTAAAGTTTCATGGCTGTGTCTCTATGATATGACCCTGATCACAGAGCACAAGCAAGCTGCCCTTGGCCAGACATGAGTCTGACATTCTCAGAGGCTATGTGAGTGTCCTCACTGCATGTTGTCATCATCCTCCTGCAATTAGGACTATTAGGGCCTTCACTGTGTCTCCATGGCAATAGAGTATGTGCACAGAGGGTATGTGCACTGCCATAAGCCAGACTGGAGTCAAACATTCACAGATGCAATGTGAAGATCTGAGGGTGTCTCCTCACTGCATGTCATTATCATCCTCCACAAATATAGCAGCTATGAGGGCCTCCTGTGCATGCCTGCCTCGTCTGGCCACTGCAAGGGCCTCACCACCATCATCGTCGCCTTTGAGGTCCTCCTCACCCTCATCATCATCAACGTCCTACTCAGCTCCTGCATCTCCTCCTCAGCCAGCTCCTCTCCCTGTTACAGCGCCAGGTTGTATTGGGTGCAGCAGACAACGACGATATGTGATACCCTCTGTGGACTGTATTGCAGGGTTCCAGCAGACTGATCCAGGCACTGGAACCTCATTTTCACCATTCCAATGGTTTGCTCCACCAACTTGCGAGTTGCAGCATGAGCCTCATTATACCTTCACTCTACTGCAGTCTGAGGCTGCTGCACATGTGTCATCAGCCACATCCTCTGCGGGTAGCCCTTGTCCCTGAGGAGCCAATCCTGCAGCTTCTGTGGACCCTGGAAGACCTTGGGGACCTGTGACTGACTGAAAATGTAGGAATCATGGACACTCCCTGGAAACCGTGCGCAGACCTGCAGGATGCATTTGTGGTGGTCGCACACCAGCTGCTATTTCAGCCAATGGCAGCCCTTGCAGTTGATGTAGTTGACCGCTTGTTGCCATGGAGATCTGAGCACCACGCGAGTGTAGTCGATCGCATCCTGCACCTGTGGGAAACCCGAGATCTGGGCAAATCCAATCGCTCTTGCATCCTGGCTCTCCTGGTCCCGAGCAAAACACACAAAGTTTTGTGCCCTCGCAAAAATAGCATCCCTGGCCTCATGGGTGCATTTGTGGGTGGAGGCTTGTGATACCCCATTGATGCCACCTGTGGAGTCCTGAATGGAGCCACTGGCATCAAAATTGAATGCCACAGTCACTTTCACAGCCACTGGTAGTGGATGCCCTCCATGCTCCCATGGCACCAAATCCTACAGTAGCTGGCAGATGTGTCCGACCAGTCGCCTAGACATCAGCAGTTTTCAGTGACACTGGTTGTCAGTCATCTGCAGGAATGAAAGGCGGAATCTATAAACCCTGGGTCTAGCTAGGCTCTGACCAGGGACAGCTGTCTGTGGCTCTTCAGCAGCTTGTGGGGGAACCCCAGTCAACCCTTCTTCCTCCCTCCGCACAGCCAGGTGCTTCCGTCACTCTCTTCTCCATTGTCTCTGCTCTCTATAAGCCACGAGATATACAGCTAGTGCACCAAGCTCCATGATCCTGATGTACTCCTCCTGCAGGATGAAAGAGAGAGACGCTTGGGTGTTCTAAGAACCTCTCTTGGCTAAATCTGAAGGCCTCTTAATGCATCACGGAGAGTGCTGGCCACCACTTGGATGGCCAGAGATTAGTGCGCCACCCACCACCACCCCACTCCAATGGATCGATTGGCAGCAGCTTTACCCATTGGACTGCATGCTGTGCTCTCAGCTCAGGCACAGGCATTCTCCTAACCCGCGCTGCAAGGCTGCACTGTTAGCTTGAACCGTGGGGGAGACTGGTCCAACCCAGGATGATGACATTGTGAGGGGCTGTGAGCGCCTCCACCAGTCACTGCTCTACAGCCAGCTATAGCAAGGAGATTGTACAACATGCCCAGTCATCCAACTGTTCTGCAGTCCACTAAAACATTCATTAGTTTGCAGTTTGTGCCCAAGGGGTGAAAAGCTCTGGTGCACTTGGTGGCAATTTCATGCTTCTGTGTTGCCTCTTGGGTAGACAGATAAGCTAGAGGCCTGACTCCATGCATGTCAATGTGGCTGCATCTTAACTGTCTCAGCTGCAGAGGAATGGTTGCTTTATACAAGCTTTCCCTAATAAACGGCCGCTTCCCTCTCCCTGACCCCGCGCATGCTTGTGCACTACCTTCAACCACAGGGCAGGCCTTGCCCCCACTCCCAAGCCACCTCAACCACAAAGCAGCCCTTGTCCCCATGCCTCCAACGCGCCTCAACCTTGAAGAACAACAAGCGACCCGGGTGAGCGCTCCGCAACGTTACTGCGTAGTCACCTCCGCGTTCCCCTCAAAATGCAGCCCGTCAAGTGCAGGCCTTATATACGCTGTTGTGAAACACGTCGGAGTGCAATCACGCCAACGTGGGCAGACGATCAGTGGGGGTGATGATTCTGTCGGGCTGGCCTTACAATGATAGGCTGATGTATCACAATAAGGTTCCCGACGTCCGATGGTGGGAAACACGGCCCGCCATCAACAGGCTGACAGGACGATCGCCAACTGGTTTCATGGCGTTGTGAAACCTATTTTTGGCCTTCTCACCATGTTGTCTACTCACGCCGCCAAACACGCCGGACGCCAGTGAGCCCATAGATAAGTTAAGTCACAGTCACAGAAAATGCTGGAAGAACTCACCAGGTCTGGCAGCATCTGTGGAGAGAGAAATAGAGTTGACGTTTCAAGTCCATATGACCCTTCTTCAGAGTCATATGGACTGGAAACATCAACCCTGTTTCTCGCTCCACGGATGCTGCCTGGCCTGCTGAGTTTTTCCAGCATTTTCGGTTTTTGTTTCAGATTCCCAGCATCCGCGGTATTTTGCTTTTATCGTATGTCACGGTCAGGCAGGCCCCAGCAAGGTGGAGAGGAGGGTTCGGTTTAAAGGGCGGGGGGTGTGGGATCATTCCACAGGAGTGTCGCTTGCTGTCAGCGGTGTCCTCTGTTGGGCACAGAGTGCCCAAGCGGGAGGGACCCCCCCTCGGCCCCAGGTAGAATACCAGCTGTGGTAGAATGGAGGCCCTTAAATGGCATTAATTTCCACTCATCAGGTCTGTCCAGAATCTGGTCAATGTTCATCACGGCTTGTTAATGAGCCATAGCTACCGGGGAGTCAACGAAGTGGCTAGCATTGAAGAACCTTTGGCTTGGTTTATGATTCATAGAAACATAGAAACCAGGAGCAGGAGTAGGCCATTCGGCTCTTCGAGCCTGCTCCGCCATTCATTATGATCATGGCTGATCATCCAACTCAATAGCCTGCTCCCGCTTTCTCCCCATACCCTTTGATCTCTTTCGCCCCAAGAGCTGTATCTAACTCCTTCTTGAAAACATGCAACGTTTTGGTCTCAACTACTTTCTGTGGTAACGAATTCCACAGGCTCACCACTCTCTGAGTGAAGAAATTTCTCCTCATCTCACCTCATTCAAAGGTAATAAACAGGGGCCGGTCTCTCCGAAACAGCCACTGAAGGTTATTGAACTGTGGGGTCAAGTTAAACCTAGAATTTGGCTCCAGTTAAAATCTTGATTCTTATTTGTTCAGATTTGGATAGGAAAATTACATTATGCCCTGCTATTCATTAACTTGCAGAATTAATTGGACTTGTTATGTGTAAGACTTATATGCCATGTAATCATATTCAAAATCCTTATTTTGTGCTTGAGCAAAGATGATTTTGCAGCTAGGCCAAGCACAGACTATGGTGGGAGTTGGGGGGGCCGGGGGGGCAACATTAGCTCCCAAAGCATCTGGGCCTACCTGACATGGTCTGGCACTTATACACTTACTGGGATGTAATTCAATGGTTCAGCATAATTTATATGCCAATGCGCAGCAGTATGGCAGTGAAATCCAGGGTCATTTAAATTGTTGCTGATGTGCATAAACAGAAGTTCCAACACCTACATCAGGCCCAGGTAAAGAGCACTTCTTCTTTCTCATTAACTAACATGGCGGGCAGCGCAGTTCTGGACCGAAAGTCCTGCTGGCTTCTGGAGTGCCATATTCACACTTTACCTGGTTAGTGCCTGTAAACAGGCAGTGCACGCCCAAAGTTCCGGCAGGCTGCTGTATTTATTCAACACCGACCTTTAGCTAGTGAAATGCGCAGATGTATTCAGAATGTTGAACATTACGATAAATAAAAGCACAATTTAGTGTGCGCATAGACTTGGAGATATGCTGGAGGGGCTTTTCCCAGGGCACTGGAGGTGGGTTTGGAGGCAGGGAGGATGGAAAATTGAAAAATATGCAACCAGACGGTATCCAGACGTGTTCCCACCTCCTCCCCTCTTTTCCAGGGGTGAGTTGCTGGAGTCATGGAGTCATAGGGTCATACGGAACAGAAGGAAGCCAGGCGGCTCATGGTGCCCATGCTGTGGAGAAGTTGGGAATTCCTCTCTGCGGTTGAAATGAGAAGACAATTAAACAGAGCAGAGGGAGTGGCCACCAAGATACGAGTAGAAGCATTTGAGACCATCAGCTGAGGGTCAATAGGCAGAGGTTCGGCTATCCCGACATGCCTGAGCACCATTGCCTCAGGACATTCAGGTTCTTGCAGCAGGTCGCACTGGCACCCGCATCCTCATGGTGCCAAGTGGCCGTGCCAGTGGACCAGGTGGGCATTGCCAGTGACCGGCAAGGTCACCGGAGACTCAGCCACTAACCCCACACCATCCCCCCTCACCCAGCCACCCACCACCTCCCACAGCCCCTGCGTCTCTGACTTTTACCAAGTTGTATGGTCTCTTTTCCTGCAAGGAGAGAAAACAGAGGCCTGGATTTCACGCTCTCCCGCCAGTGGGTTTTTAGGCAGGGGGAGAGTGAAATAGAATGAATGGGCATCCCGCTGGGTTCCTGCTAGCCCCGGCCGCTGAGCGATTTTACGCTGGGGCGGGCAGGATGGGCCGCCTACCCTTGGCCCAGTTGAGGCCCTGAAGTGGCCAATTATTGGCCACTTAACGGCCGTTCCCTACCCAGCTTCAATT
This sequence comes from Cetorhinus maximus, assembly GCF_964194155.1. NCBI lineage: Eukaryota > Metazoa > Chordata > Chondrichthyes > Lamniformes > Cetorhinidae > Cetorhinus > Cetorhinus maximus. The sequence continues at coordinate 14,638,138 of NC_135900.1, forward strand.
TTTAGGCTGGCAGAAGGATTTTCTGGAGTGGGGGAAGCCGGGAAATAATTTGGATTAGGGCTCAGGCAGGAAGAGGAGGGGGCACCTCCATCAAAAAGCCCCTTCTAACTTTGGGCACCCCCCCAATTGGGTGCTGGATATCCCTACCCCCTCCCCCGGCCTCTAGCCCGAAAACCCAATCCCCCATTATCCTCCCCCCATGGTCTTTCTGAGCACTCCCGGCACTTAGGCTCAGGGGATTACAGGAACTTTCACTTCTGTCCACTGCAGCTCCTATCACTATAGAGACCAGAGAGCTGCTGGCCAATCAGGTTGGCGGAAAGCTCTCTAAGGCAGGACTTCCCCCACCCCGAGTGAGGAGTGGAAGTCCTGCCTGCAGCCAATTGAGTGTGAAATGTTTGCGGGGCAGGCAGAGTCTGCGGAGATGCGTTCCTGCCAACTCTTTGGGTGGCAGGATGGGAAACCCCTTCATCCGAAATATCCTGCCCGGGGAAGTGGAATATTAGGAATGTCCTGCATTCAGAGGAGTGAAGGGCAATGTTTATGTCTGGCAACTGTGAGCCATGGGTGCAAGAGTGCAATAGGGTAAGGGTCATTATGAGTGTTGGCTGCTTGAAGTGTCTCCAGAGACATGAATGAATGGATCTGGGAGGTGTGTTTACCTGAAGTGTGCTGTGCAGGAGAATTCCATGTAAATTATATTGTGGGGCCTGGCACCTGATATTGTCACCTGTCCTGTCCTCCTGAGGTCCTGGATCCTCCTGGTAAACGCTCTCCAGGTTCGAGGGGATACATTCCTCCTGTTCTCTCCCTTAGCCACTTCCACCCATGCCTGCTGGTTAGAGAAGATGTTCCAACCCTCCTGGCCTTAGAAGAGCTCACCTGACTGCAGCCTCTCATCTCCCTCAGCTGGACTTCCGGGCAATCGCGGGAGACCAGGGAGGCAGCCTTCCCAGGTCTCCTCACTGTTCCTGTGGGTGCTGCAGCCTAAAACACGCTTCCCTGAAACAAGGGGTGGTCCTTGTAATGACTTGAGGTACTAGACAGGTTTCAACAAGAAACAGATGAACTTTATTACAGAGAGCTTTTCAGATGCTACATGATTAAACCAGGTCAACAAGAAGCCCCGCCCCCTGGATTACCCGTGCTTAAGGCTCATTGGTCAGATCCTCCAAGAACAAACACATGACCCCTGATAGACAGTAGGAGAGGATATACCTTCAGTTACTACAGTCCTTTAAACAGAAATCCTTCCTCTGACAAAATGGCCTCCCTAGGAAGGCAAGTGGAATGTTGGCATTTATTGCAAGGGGAGTGGAATATGAGAGTAGGGATGTTTTTACAGCAACTATACAAGGCCTTGGTGAGATCACTTCTGGAATACTGTTATGGCACAGCGGATGGTAAATGCTGAGCTGCTCAAATCCCACGGGGAAACTTGAAACAGCTGCCACAACTGTTTGTAATTTGTACTTTATTTCAAGGTGCGTGCCATGAATTCAGTAGTAATGAGCCCACCAAGACTTAGAGGTTTTTTACAAAACTAAATTAAACATTTATGAATAGAAGAAAAACGTTTTTAAGCACATACATAGGTCTACAAATTACTATTATAATAATTCCTAAATTTCCTAATTAATCTGGCTCCCAGTTACATCTCCATTAAGGCAACAGTAAAATAAGATAGATTTCAACAGACCCAGGCAAAGCAACACAATACCCTGGACAGGGATATTCACAATGAGTTTTCTTGGCTTTGGTTTTTGTAGACAGCAGTTTGATGCTTGTAGGCTGGAGGTTTTTCACACTTGTTAGACCTCAGAATTCCTTCTGCTTACACATAACCTCAGCTCTATTATACATGTTTCTCCCTTTTTAATGTAAATTATATGCCTTTGCAATTTTACTTTTTCCATAATATAAATCTTCCATAGCACTCATATTATCAGTGATCTTTGAGAAAATTAAACACACTATTCGGCTTAGCCTCTGTTGGTTAGGTGTAACACTTTACCATCTCTTTGAAATTCACAACTAAAAATGCAAATATTCTTCACACCTCACGTTCTAAAACTTCAGCCATGTTTAGCATTTCAAACCTAGCCTCTCTTTTGGTAACTCGAAAGCTCCAGACTAGCTGTCTGCAATTCAATAAAACCCCCACACAAACAACCTCACACAGAGAAACTAATCCAAACCCCATTATTAACTTACCTTTACAATAAATCACAATAATATTATGAAAATTATGATATTTTCATGACAACTTGTGTACAATTTTGGTCTCCTCATTTGAAAAAAGATATAACCAAGAAGGGAAAAAGCAGTTTGGGCCAGTACTCTTATTTCCCAGTTTTTGCTGGTGTTCCATTTTAATGTATACAAGACCAGTTCAGACCAGCATTCTTATTTCCCAGTTTTTACTGTTTTTTTCTCCTTCTGGGAATTGTGTTAGAAGTAGTTCAAAGGAGGTTCACTCAACTCATTCCTAGGATGAGGGGCCTATCTTATGAAGAATAGTTGAACAAGTTGGGCCTACGCCCATTGGAGTTTAGAAGAACGAGAGTTGATCTTATTGAACATATAAGATCCTGAGGGGATTTGATAGGGTAGATAATGAGGTGATGTTTCCACTTCTAGGTGAGATTAAAACTAGGGGGTATAGTTTAAAAATAAGAGGTCTACCGTTTAAGACGGAGATGAAGAGAAGTTTTTTCTCTCAAAGGGTTGCTAGAATGTGAAATTCTCTTCCCCAGAAAGCAATGGAGTCTGGGTCATTGAATTTATTCAAGGCAGAATTAGACATATTTATGATAGATAAGAGAGTCAGGGGTTATGGGAGGCAGATGGCAAAGTAGATTTGAAACTACAACCAGATCAGCCATGATCTTATTGAATGGCGGAGCAGGACTGAAGGGCTGAATGGCCTACTCCTTCTCCTAACTACTATGTTCCTATCGAGAAGCCCAGAGATGGGATGTTAATTAGTCACCTTCTGGAAAAAGCAACCAGGAGTCTTGATATTCCAGCGACAGAGTTCACGACTTGAAAATGGTCCCAACGTCTGATAAAAAACAAAGGTGGTAAAATTCTGATCACTGTCTCCAGAATTCTGGTTTCAATATTAATCAAATATTTAATGTTTTAGGGCTTCAGATATTTTAAACAGGTAAATAATTTGACATAAGTGATATATATATTAAAGATTGGAATAGTATAACAGTACAGCAGTTTTATCGTGCCTCTAAGAAGGGTATAGTGGAAGAATTAAACTCTTCGCTATCCACCAGAGTTTTCCTCTAACTTTCTTCATGTCACAGGCAATATGTTTTGAAATTTAAGATACAAAATCATAAACTTTCTTCTGGGCTATATCTGTAAAACATTCAGTAGGGGACTGATTTGATGCATCTGGTAGGATAGTGAAATGATTCTTACCTTTTCCTTCTTTTGCAAAATCCTTGCCTTGCAATAGAAAAATTGCTGAGCCATACAAAATAAGGATGAGATATTTTGGCTTCTGGCAAGGATGTAATGATTCCTGCTCAGAAGAGTAAAAACTTCAGTCCTTCAAAGAGGCACACCAGACTCACTACAAGCAACATTTGACAGTACTTAAAGAATGGTGAGCTTGACGATCACTGGGTATCCTCCAAATCATATGAAGTTTTAAAGAAGAACTTGCTTTAAAAGTCCCTAAAAATGTCTAAAAAAAAACAAGATCAACGAAGCATATTAGTAATAAACTATATGGGCAAGTCCATAAGTGAGTTGAAAGTGTCCATTTTGGAACAAAAGCACTGAGGTGCTTCTATGGATGATCCGTGAACTAGGTCTTGGTAGATTAATAGTTAAGATGGTGGGTTTATCTGAGTTAAAATAGTTACCTTTTTTTTAATACAGGTATTCTGAGATATGTTTGACCTCCATAACACAGTATTACATACTTACAGCACAGAAACAGGCCTGTGTTGGTGTTTAAATTCCATGCAAGTCTCCTTCCACCCTACATTATTAGGTCCGTGACTAACAAGGGATTCAAAGGGTATCGGGGGGTAGGCGGGAATGTGGAGTTGAGGCCACGGTCAGATCAGCCATGATCTTACTGAATGGAAGAGCAGGCTCAAGGGGCCAAATTCTGCTCCTAATTCACATGCTCGTATGTACAAATGAGGATGTTGTACAAAATAAAGTGCAACAACCAAATTAGCTACATGCATAACATTGTTCGGTAATATAATTTGGTTGCTATCATTGATACATTCCCTTGCTATCATTAACATATTTAAACTTATTGATATCAAATTGTCATTGAAAGGGCCTTAGCTTGATGTCCCATCTGGAAGGCGGTACCACCAACAGTGTAACATTTCCTCATGGGTGCGTCAGTCATGAATGGTGCTGAACATTGTGCAATCATCAGAGAACGTCCCCACTCCTGACCTTATGATGGAAGGAAGGTCATTGATGAAGTAGCTGAAGATGGTTAGGCCTAGGACACTACCCTGAGGATCTCCTGCAGTTCTGTCCTGGAGCTGAGATGATTGACCTCCATCTACCACAACCATCTTCCTTTGTGCTAGGTATGACTCCAGCTAGTAGAGCATTTTCACCTGATTCCCCTTGACTCAGTTTTGCTACGGCTCCTTGATGCCAAACTTGGTCAAATGCGGCCTTGATGTCAAGGATGGTAACCCTCATCTCACTTCTGGAATTCAGCTCTTTTCTCCATCTTTGGACCAAGGATGTAATGACATCAGGAGCTGAATGACCCTGGCGGAACCCAAACTGAGCATCAGTGAGCAGGTTATTGTTAAGCAAGTGCCACTTGATAGCACTGTGGATGACTCCTTCCATCGTTTTACTGCTGATGGAAAGTAGGCTGATGGGGCAGTAATTGTCTGGGTTGGATTTGTCCTGTTTTTTGTGTACAGGACACACCTGGGCAATTTTCCACATAGTCGGATAAATGCCAGTATTGTACCTGTAATGGAACAGTTTGGCTAGGGGCTCGGCAAGTTCTGGAGCTCAAGCCTTCAGTACTATTGCCGGAATATTGTCAGGGCCCATAGCCTTTGCAGTATCCATTGTCTTCAGCCATTTCTTCATATCACAAGGAGTGAATCGAATTGGCTGAAGACTGGCATTAGTGATGCTGGGGACCTCCGGAGGAGGCCAAGATGGATCATCCACTTGGCACTTCAGGCAGAAGATTGTTGCAAATGCTTTAGCCTTATCTTTTGCACTGATGTGCTGGGCTATTTGTTGGGGATATTTATGATGAGTTGTTTAATTGTCCACCACCATTCACGATTGGATGTGGCAGCACTGCAGATCTTAAATCTGAGCTGTTGGTTGTAGAATCGCTCAGCTCTGTCTATCACATGCTGCTTATGCTGTTTGGCATGCAAGTAATCCTGAGTTGTAGCTTCACCAGGTTGACACCTCATTTTTAGGCATGCCTGGTGCTGTTCCTGGCATGCCCTCCTGTACTCTTCATTGAACCAGGGTTGATCCCCTGGCTTGGTAGTAATGGTAGAGTAGGGGATATGACAGGCCATGAGCTAACCAATTGTGGGTAAGTACAATTCACTTGCTGCTGATGGCCCACAGTGCCTCATAGATGCCCAGTCTTGAATTGCTAGATCTGTTCGAAGTCTATCCCATTTAGCACAGTGGTAGTGCCACACAACATGATGGAGGGTATCCTCAATGTGAAGATGGGACTTTGTCTCCACAAGGACTGTGTGGTGATCACTCCTACTGACACTGTCATGGACAGATGCATCTGTGGCAGGCAGATTGGTGAGGATGAGGTCAAGTATGTTTTTCCCTCTCGTTGGTTCCCTCACCACCTGCCGCAGACCCAGTCTAGCAGCTATGCCCTTTAAGATTCAGCCAGCTTGGTGCTACCGAGCCACTCTTGGTGATGGACATTGAAGACCCCACCCAGAGTATATTCTGCGCCCATGCCACCCTCAATACTTCCTCCAAGTGGTGTTCAATATGGAGGGGAGCTGATTCATCAGCTGAGGGAGGGCAGAATGTGGCAATCAGCAGGAGGTTTGGTCTGATGCCATGAAGCTTCATGGGGTCTGGAGTTGATGTTGAGGACTCCCTGAGCAATTCCCTTCCGACTGTATAGCACTGTGCCGCCACTTCTGCTGGGTCTGTCCTGCCAGTGGGATAGGACATACCCAGGGATGGCGATGGCGGTATCTAGGACAATGGGTGGAATTGTCCATGCCTACTGGTGTCGGGTGTGCTCGGTGGCGTGAGCAGACAATATGGCGAGAAGGCCAAAAATCGGTTTCACAACGTTGTGAAACCAGTTTGTGATTGTCTGTTTAGCCCATCGATGGTGGGCTGTGTTCCCCGCCATTGGACATCGGGAAACTCATTGTAATACATCAGCATAAATACATCAGCATATCATTATAAGGCCAGCCCACTCCCCCACCCCCTGCTGGATCATCCTTTGGTGTGATTTCACGTCGGTGAAGAACACGCCTTGACAATTGTGATGTGCAGAAGTCAGGACATACCGCCAGGGCCTTGTTCACATTGTGGACATCTGAGGAACAGAGGATGCTGGAGCCTAACAGCAACGGCACACTGGAGAAATGTCCATGGCATGCTGGGTGGATTCTCATGGACATGGCTCTGCTGTGAAACAGCTCACAGAAGTTGGAAAGTCACCGTTGAGGGTCAGCTCACAATGGATGATGGTCGAGGGAGTGGAGAGGAAGGTCCAGCTGTGTTTGGGAGAGGAATGTCTAGGATTGACTGGGAGAGGAAGAGGTGTCAGATGGTGTGAGGTTGGGAGGGGGGGATGAAGATGACAGGATGGGGTGAGTTGGGAGGAGGAATGAAGGTGTCAGGGGGAGGGAGTATGGGGGAGGAAGGGTAACAGGGGACAAGACGGCAACTGGGGAGGTAGGTGTAAAGGGGGCGAAGGTGTAAGGGAAGCAGTACAGGGTGAGGGAGGAGTACGGAGAAGGGGAGGAGTCCATAGGGAGGAAGAGCTGCGGAGAGGGGAGGGAGTTCAAGGGGAGGAAGGAGTGCAGAGATGGGAGGGAGAAAGGCTGGAGGAAGAAGTAAGGTTGGAGGAAAGAGTCAGAGTCAGGAGGTGGGAAGGACTAATGGCAGAGGAAGTAAGGATGTCTGAAGGAGTCAGGAAGGGAGAAGGTGATGCCGGGGGGGTGGGGGGGGGTGTAGGTGGGGGGGGGTCAACAGCGATGGGGGATAAAATGAGAGACTGGGGGAGGGGAAAAGACGGGGGAGGGGAAAAGACGAGAAAGCAAATCCAGACCATTGCAAGTGAAATGGCAGGCGTGATGGACAAGACCATGTGCTGCATGGGAGTGTGATCATTGGGAGATGCAGCTCAGCTCCGCTGGACAACTGAAAGCAAACCCCAGCAGGCAGCATTCAAAATTCCCAGGACATTGAGGTGAATGTGATGCGGGAAGGATCCACATGCCTGGGAAGTGTCATTGAGCTGACTAGTGAGGACATGGCTGTGGTGACGGTGAAGTTTGCGGCAAACATGTTTGAGAGGATCCTGCACCACATCATCCCTCTCTCAATGCAACTGTGAGTGTCTCTCTCTGCTGCTTTTGACTCTGCTGACATGCACTAATTATCTCTACTTTGGTTCACAGGGAGCTCTGCCACATGACCGACACCCTCAGCCAGCCAGGCCCTCAGCTCCATCCAGGTCCTCACCTCCAGCCAAGAGGACACCTACCCCATTGAAGAGCTGGAAATAAGCAGCCTGGAAGACCTGTCACAGCGCTTACCCACACCCTCCACCAGCGCAGAGGCACACACCTCGATGAGACCTAGAAGACCAGGCTCGGGTTCACAATCTGGTGGTCACCGCACGGACACATGTCTGAAGCAGGAGGAGGCAGGTTCATGCGAGCTCCCTGGAACCTGGAGGACCGCTGGGGATCAGGTATCTGTGAGGTCCAAGTCAGATGACGAGCATCTGGATTTGGCCTTCCAACTCTTCCTGGAGAGTCAATAGAAAGTGTGGGAACATCACGCAGAGCTGTTGGAAGCCCTCAGTAGAGTGGCACACAAGTCAGGGAAGTGTGTCTGCCTGCTCTCTGATGAAGTGGTGACAACACGTGCATGTATGGAGGTCTCCATGGGGAGGATGGCGGACACAATGGAGACCCTGGCCCACCAGAACGCGGAGGTGTGTGCAGACCTGCACTCCATTGCAGGAACCATCGGTGAGTTCCTGCAGTGGCAATGCGAGAGGGAAATGGGGCACCTCGACATCCCTCCAGGTGCTTCTTCCCCTCAAGGAGTTAGGCCGGGGTTGGGGAGGAGAAGCGGAGGTTGGGACACCCCTGGGTCACCCGCTCAGGAATCAGAAGGTGTGGGAACAGTGGGAGAGTCCCTGCGTGAGGCTCCGAAAGGCCCTGCCACACACATACCTCTCCCTCCAGAATCACTCATTGACCAGCTGCTCCCTCTGCGGCGACAGAGGGTGAGGTTGAGGGGCTCACAGGCAAAGGGACTTGGAGGGAGAAGACAGCCTCAGTCAGTGAGATGCGAGTAGCAAGCTTTTGAAGTATCTTCATGGCTGCTGGGTCAGTGTAGTGAGGAGGGAGAGATACAGGTGCTAGCAATTTTCCATATCTTTGCGCCCAGCTGAGCTGAGCAATACGCAACAGTAAATGACTGTGGTTAACATGTCTAATGGGTGGAACATTTTAAATTGAAAAGAAAGCAAAAAAAGAAACAGCTTGTATTTATTTAGCACCATTCACAATCTCAAGACACCCCCAAAGTGCTCTACAGTCAACAAAACACTTCTGAAGTATAATCACCATCATAATGTAGGAAATGCAGCAGCCAAATTGAGCACAGCAAGATCCCACTACAGTAAAATGACCAGATAATGTATTTAAGTAATGTTGTTTGGAGAAGAATGTGGATCAGGACATCGGGAGAACTCACTTGCTTTGCTTCCAATAGTGTCCTGGGATGTTTGATGTCCACAGAGAGGGCAGATGGGACCTCAGTTTGACATTTCATCTGAAAGACGACACCTCCGACAGTGCAGCACTCCCAAAGGACCCCACGGCAATGTCAACCTCAATTTTGTGTTCAGGTCTCTGGGCAGAGAAGGAACGTCTAAGCGGATTACTTTTGTTGAAAGCATCCCAATTTCTTAGAGGAAAAGAGATGAGGGATTGAGTTTTTGCCGGCCCCGCAGCTGCTGATTTGGAAGTGGGGGAAGCCAGGAAGATGGAAGGATACAACATCAGGACAATTCCCTGACATTTCCCCACCTGTGGAGGAATTTCCTGGGAACAAAGTCAACAGACTGTTCAGAGAGGCGTGCAGCCAATCAGGTCAGTGCAGGCATCAGTTAGGGGCCAAATTCAGATGGAGAAGGCAGATTCCTGCCGTCGGAGTGGTCCCCCCGTTGAACGCGGAGCCTGGCAATGCAATAGGTGTGGCCTCCTGGCTGCAGCCAATTGGCAATGGAGATAAAGACTCATCTGAACATACAAACAAACGAGTTAGGAGCAGAAGTAGTCCATTCAGCCCTTCAGCCTGCTCTTCCATTTGATAAGGTCACAGCTGATCTGATTATGGCCTCAACTCCTGTCTACCCCCTATACCGTTTGGCTCCCTTGTCAATCAAGAATTTATCTAACTCAGCTTTAAAAATGTTCAATCGCCTTGCCACCACTACTCTCCGGAGAAGAGAGTCCCACGAACTAACAGCCCTCTGAGAGAAAAGGTTGTTCCTCATTTCCATCTTAAATGGGAGACCCCTTATTTTTAAATTGTGTCCCTTCGCTCTAGACTCTCCCATAAGGGGAAACATCCTCTCAGCATCCACCCTGTCAATTCCCCTCAGGATCCTATATGTTTCAATAAGATCGCCTCTTATCCTTCTAAGCTCCAGTGGATACAGGCCCAACCTGTCCAAACCTTCCTCATAAGATAACCCCCTGGTCTCAGGAATCAGTCAAGTGAACCTTCTCTGAACTGCTTCCAGTGCCATTATATCCTTTCTCAAGTAAGGAGACCAAAACTGAGCACAGTACTTCAGATGTGGTCTCACAAATGCCCTATACAATTGTAGCAAAAATTGCCTACTTTTACATTCTATTCCCCTTGCAATGAAAGGTAACTTTCCAATGACCTTCATAATCACTTGCTGTACATGCATACTAACTCTTTGTGATTCCTGTACCAGGACACCCAGTTCCCTCTGCACCACTGAGTTTTGCATCTTTCTTCATTTAAATAATATACTTCTTCTCTATCCTTCCTGACAAAACATGGGCGAGCTCACATTTCCTCACATTAAACTCCATCTGCCAATTTTTTGCCCATTCACTTAACCTTTCTAACCCCTTTGTAAACTCTTTATGTTCTCCTCACAATTTTCTTTCCTACGTATCCTTGCGTCACCCGCAAATTTAGCAAACATACATTCGATCCCTTCATCCAAGTCATTTATATAGATTTTAAGTTGTTGAGACCTCAGCGCTGATCCTTGACTCCAAACCCAAATGAAAGAATTGTCAGGACAAAAGGCCACAGTCATGACCAAACCTAATCCTGTGGAGGGAATTTTTCCCCAACACCCCCTCTCCCACCCCACGCATGCACGCATGCACACACACACACACACACAAACATACACATCCTTATCAATGACCCTATCTGCTGTGGGCCTCTTCATCCTTAAATCTGCAGAAGTTGTTTCAGAGAGCCTCCATGTTAAGGTGCCCTTGCGATTTCTTTCCTGCCTCAGCAGCGCTCACCTCTCCCACTGACGTTAAAGTCCATCCTGTGCTTCAGGCTCTGTGATTGGGCCTCCCACCTCAGGAACTCTCCCACCTTCCGTAATAGGATGGCGGAAGTGGAGGAAGCCAATTAGGAGGTTGCCTCTCGGAAGGTTCCTGTTAGGGGCCCTGACAACATGCATGGGCTCAGGGCCTTCATATGGTCTCAAAGTCCACTGGAAAATTCAGCCCAAGGAGCCTAGGGTAGAAGCAGAGGGAATTACAGGAATATGGGAAAGCATGGACATTTGAAATTACCTTTGTATTGCTCTAGCAAATATAGATATATACACAATGTAATAGACACATGGGGGTCAATTTTGACTCTCAGATGACTCACCAGTGGAGCATACAGTCTGGCCTTCTGTTCTGGTGATGAGAAGGCAACCAAGATTTTGTGGTTCTGGACTCAATTAAGCAACCCCCGGTCCTGATCTGTCCGTCAGCCCCAACATCGACCCAGACCATGGCCCTTGACCCCCGGCCATGCTCTCATCCTGATTCCCAACCCAGCCTGGGGCCCCAGTCAATGTTCCAACATCAATTCCCAACCCAGGCCTGACCCCTGACAACATTTACCTGAGAGCTGCTTGCTCAGTATTGCATGGCCGTACGCCACTTGTCCATTGGGATCTTCATGCTTCACCATCAACATTGAAATAAGGCCCGAGGTCTAATATCTGGACAGCGTTGGGCTTTTGCAAGCTATATATCTGCCCCACCCATCACACACAGAAATGGTTAGGACCCAATTTCTAGGCCCTGACGCTTCCTCCAAAATCTTATTCTCAAAGTGATTCCCTTTTAAATTCTCACCAGTGTTTACTGAGTAAATGCAGTCAGCCCTAAAGAAATATTCCATCCAGAAAAACATCTAAATAAATAATTCAGTAACAAGTTAGAAGCTGCTGCAACAGGCAGACGCTAAACCATGAACTGTCACCAAGTCATAAAAGAGGAAATAGAACAACAGAGAGATTGGCTTTCAGGCACTAAGTTGTCTACCTGTTTGAAAGTGATAAACTGCCCATAATGGGCTGTATAAACAGCACGAGTGCCTCACAGAGGCTCAAGGGACCAGCGTTACCAGGAGAGAAGTTTTGTGGGAATAACAAATGAGACAGATTGAAACCCTGTTTAAATATACAGGGAAGTGTGCATTTTGAAAGAGTAAGAGCTTCAGAAACAGTTTATTTTTCAGGCAGAGCAAAATGGAGCAGGGTCTGGTCGCACATCATTGGGCTTGGTTTGTGTCACCGGGTATTTCAGGGTGGCTCCATTGCAGTGGGGTACAGTAGCGTGGTGATGGCGCTGCTAGATTAGTGATCCAGCAACCTGGACTAAAGATCTGCAGATGTGATTTCACAATCCCACTCTAGCAGATGAGGAATTTGAATTCAATAAAAAAAATCTAGATTTTTAAAAAGCTTGCATTAATGACGGTGACCACCAACCTACCGGAATGTGGTGAACATCCACCTGGCTCACTGGTGTCATTTAGCGAAGGAAACCTGCTGTTTTTATCCAATCTGGTCTATGTGTGATTCCACAGCAATGCATTTGACAACTAAGTAGCCTGGCAAGCTGTTCAGTTGTATTCAGAAAGGTGGCTCACCACCACCTTCTCAAGAGTAATGGGCAGCAACGCTGGCCTTACCAGCATCCTGTGAATGAACTAAAAGAAAGGAATCCTAAACAGCCAAGGATCCCTCTGATAATGAGGTTTTATTTTTCGGATAATGTGGAAGGCAAGTCATACATGTGGCCAACAACATGATATAAACGCTCTGTAATAGTGTTATCACATTGAGTTTATTTTCATCCACTTTCTTAACAGCCCAGATGGTGTGCTCTTTAATTCAAATTATTTATTGATGGATTTTTGTTTTCCCTGTCCCTTCTCAGGGAAAGCTTCATCAGTGCTAGGCATGGAGCATCCTCAATATTTAGCACCTCGTGTCAGCATAGATCAAGTCAAATACAGAATGGGAAACATGCAGGAGAGGAGAGGTGTCCATGCCCACTTTGACCTCTGGCTTAAAGGGCCACTAATTACATCGGCCGTGCACCCTTTCTGCTGCCGCCAACTAATGGCTTCTCTGAGGTACGATGCCAATTTAGTGTTGGTGGGCACCAGGTCTTTAGCGAGGAACTGGACTGACAACACGGGGCACCTTTTGGCTGAGGGGTTGGAGCAACAGCAGAGGCATGGAACAAGTGGTCACTGGAACGAGCACCCGAAGAAGCTAGCCCAAGACTTGCTGGAGATTGGGCCTCGGGCCTCAGTTGCATAAAACCATTATGGCTGTGGACACCAATCAGGCAAGGGGAAATAACTTCAAACCTTCAGGGGCAAAGTAAAGGATGGCAGAAGTATGGAGCTCCCTACCATAAGAAAACAATAGATGCTAGCCCAGTTAATAATTTTAAATTTGAGATACAGCGGGTTTTTTTTTCTGCTCGACAAGGATACGAAAGGAGCTGGGGCAGGGTGATGGAGTTAGGATACAGATCAGCCAGGAACAAGCTAGGGAGTGGGCGGGGGGCTGAATGGCCAACTTACTCCTACTGGTGGTGGCTCCACATACATAAAAATATTTTTAATAAGTGGGGCAGCCTTCAGCCAGCCCTGAAGCAAATACATTTTAGGCAGCTGTAGGCTCAGAAAGACTGAATGGAGCACATGAGGTCTACGCTCCATCCAAATGATGGCAAATATTGAGGGGCTCCTATACAGCTATTAGCATCTTTGTTTGCATATTACAGTCACATGTTTCAGATAGGTGCCCTAAAGACATTCTTTTGCAAAAATGCACTTTAATCCCCATAAAATATTTAAAAGAACAATACGAAATATTTCAAATTATCATAACATGAAAGTGCAATGACATTCACATTTTTTACACAGATCATGTTGCACTCTGAGTGCTTCATACGATTAAAAGAAGATGGTGGACCCTATTGGATGGCTCCCTGAGCAGACTGTCAGAGTCATCTGGAAGAATGCCTCATCACGACAACTTTCAGAAAAGCAAAAAAGCACCAATGACCTAGCTTGGCTGGTGGCGAGAAGGGCACTCTCTGTCAGATCCTTCACGCGTGCTCAAAGTCTCTGTGCCACCGCACACTGCCATCAAAGTGGCTGAGGGGTGAGGGATGGGCGGTGAAGAGACAGTCGCACACCTCCGTGTGGAACGTGCTTTGCAAAGAAGGTCTGGAGAGTGATGCAGTGGTTTTTGTCGCAGTTCATCCCGAGCAGCTCCGTGACACAAGACTCTGTGCTCTACGGGCTGTTCCCAGGGACACACACCGAGACAAACCTCAACTGATGCTGAACAATCATCAACTCGGTGAAAGACGCTCTTTGGCCTGCCTGAAACTTGTTGATCTTCCAGTGCAAAGAGCTGTCCACGACTGACTGTTGCAGACTGGCACGATCCAAGGTCCAAGACAACATACTGAGGGACACACTAAAGCTTGGGGCAGGGGCTGCAAAGGCACAATGGGGAAAGGCCAGTGTGTAAGGCTTTTCTGCTATAGTACACCGAGGGGCTGACAACTGTATAGAACCTCTCAGACTGTGTTGAAACACCTCGGAGTGGAACATGCCCAGTTCCTGTCTCACCTTGACTATATGCTCCTCCCAGTTTTTGGCAAATGCCCCACCCTCTCCAAACCATATACCCAGCACCTTCAGGCCATTTGACCTAATGGTGAAGGGGACAAAATATCAGTCAGCCCAGTTCCTAAAGAACATGACCTCGCTCTTGCCATGATTTACCTTGGCTACAGAGGCCAACTCGAACTGGTCATAGATGCTCATCAGCTTGCGAACCGACAACAGGGTCGAGCAAAAGACAGCGACATTGTCACATACAGGAAGGCTTTGGCCTGAGTGCCTCTGCTGCCAGGGATCATCGGTCCTCTTAAACTCGAATCCTTCCTGTTGGACTCAGCAAAATATTCTGTGCAACACACAAACAGGACAGAGGAGAGAGGGCGCCCTTCCCTGACTCCAGATTTGATTGGGAAGCTTTCTGATTCTCACCCATTGAGTGAAACTGCACTACTGATGTTCGTGTAGAGCATTAGGATCCAATTGCAGATTCACACGTCAAAGCCCAAAGGCCTTCTCCTGGTCCAGGGATGATGAGGTAGGTGCCCACCCTGCTGTTGATGGGCAATCATATCCTTGAGTAGCACAAGGCTATCACAGGTCGTTCTGCTGGGTGCAGCGCAGGTCTGGTCAGGGTGGATCACTGACTCCAGAGCAGATTTGAGCTGGTTGGCGATTTCATTGGGCTGAATTTTCTAGTTTACATTTAACAGTGAAGTGGGTTGCCAGTTTCTAATTTCTCCCTTTTCCCCTTCTGCCTGTAGATGAGGGTAATGATGCCTTTGCTCATGGGTTCTGAAAAGCTGCCATTCAGAAGCATACTCTTGTGCACTTCCAGCCGGTTTGGGCTAATCCAGGTCCACAGAGCCGAATACAACTCAGCCGGTAAGCTGTCGCTTCTGGACGTTTTACTCATCTTGAAGGGCTTAATGACCTTTGTCAGCTTCACCAGAGCTGGTGGTTTGTCCAGACTCTCCTGCTCGCTGTTGTTTAAGGCCTCTATGATAGAAGTCAGGAAGGACTGGGAGGCCGTGCTGTCTGTAGGCTTCACATCATATAATCCGGCACAAAAAGATTTGCTGATCCTCAAAATGTGATGACTTTACTGAGCTGTCTTCTTCCTTCAGGCTGCTGATCACAGAGCTCTCCCTGTGTACCTTTTGGAAGAAGAAACATGAGCACGTCTCATCCTGCTCCACGGAGCGGACTCTGGACCAGAAGATGATCTTTGAGGCCTCTGAGGCTCTTCACCTCCTGGAAATCCATCTTGCCATCGACCCCCATCGACTGCAACCGAGCAGATTTTGCATGTTTTTCTAGCATCGGCACATTTCACCCGTTCTCTCTCTCTCACCTTCTGAACACCTTTGAGGATGAAAAACTTCTTGATGTTTGCCTTGATCGCTTCCCACCAGTGCGAAGGGGACTCAAAGAGAGGCTTCATAGTTCTCCAGCCTTTGAGTTCCTCAATGTTCTCTGGGGTCAACATTTCCACGTTCAGCTTCCATGTCCCCCTGCCAATTTTCTGATCTTCCTGTAAGTGACAGTAGGCCAGTAGGATCAGTGGTCAGAGAAGAACATATGGGCACCCTAGGCACATACAGTAGTTCATCAGTGTAGGCCTCAGTCCTCTGCATGGGTAATATGCGAATCTGATACCCAATGCCTTGAAACACATTACATTTTTTGTTGCCAGGTGTTGCTTTTGTAAATTGCTTGAAAAGAAACCCAATTATTAATTTTAGGCTGATTTTTTTGGATTTGTTGACATGGTATTTACTTCCTTTCAGTGGAGACTGGAAAATGCCATGACAATGACGCACAATCTCTACTTTGCTATATACAACTGGGGAATGATTGTTAAGTCTATAGCATGCTATCCCACACATGGTACATGTAGAGTTTTAGATTGGAGAGTACTCATTCTGCTAAAAGAAATGATCTTTCAACTGTAAGCGCTGGTCATATGGAAAAAAAAACAGATGGAAAGCACTAATGACATCAATTATGATGATGGATTCCTAATAAAGAAGCCTGAATAGAAAAGGAAGATCCAAAAATAAACAGTTTGTGTTCTGGGATAATGTCCTTAATCATGCAACCACCAATCCCTGAAATTTAAAGGATTTCTGGCAAACCAACTTGCCTGATACAGAAGTCCATAAAACAGCATCATTGAATGATACAGCACAGGAGGACATCATTCAGCCCATCATGCTGTGTTAGCCCTTTGGTAGACCTGTCATATTTGACTCTCCTGCTCTTTCTCCTTAGCCACGTAAATTATTTTGCTTCAAGTATTTATCGAATTCCCTTTTCAAAGTAACTATTGAATCTGCTTCCACTATCCTCCCAGGCATCGCATTCCAGATCACAACTTAATGCATTACAAAAATTATCCTCATCCTTCCCCCACCACCTCCCCTGTTTTTTTTTGACAATAGCTTTACATCTGATTCCTTTGGTTTACTTCTGCCAGTAAAGGTTCTTCCTATCTACTCTGTCAAAACCCTCCATAATGTTGAACACCTCTTCTTAATCTCCCCTTAATCTGCGCTGCCCTAAGGTGAACAACCACAACTTCTCTAGCCTGTCCATGTAATGCAAGTCCCTTCCAGGAAAGCTTTCAAAGAGTGCACTGCCACCAATGTGCCACTGCAGTCAATGACATCAAAACAAACCTCACAAACGAGCTAGAAAATACAGCAAAGGACCATCAACATCAAGGCACAAAGCAATGATTCTCCTTTAAAGTGTTTTTGTACCTTGTAGACTTGGAGATGCCATGACAAATTAGAATGGCAATCTGGCTGACCTTTTGAAACACTTCCATATTGCAGTTAATTCTTATATCTTCTCTGTCCTTGCTAATGCCTTGAAAACATACATAGAATTCAATGGAGATGATCGGATCAGTCTAAACACAGGAAACAGTGATCACACTCCATTATGACCAGGTGTTGAAGCTGAGCAATAGAATTAAGCCAGGGCCTCCAGAAGCTGAGGAGATGGTGTGCATTTATATAGCACCTTCAGTGTAGAAAAAACATCCCGAAACTTTTCAGCTGTGCACAGGAAAAGGGACGCCAAGACAAAGAGCAAAAGAATGTGAAGAGTGACCATAAGCTTGGTTATAGAGGTGGGTTTTTAGTAGAGAAAAGGGAAGTGGAGAAGTAAAAGCAATAACAGAGGTATTCCAGAGAATAGGACCTACACAGCTGAAACACAGCCACCAGTGGAGCAAAGGTGGAGGGCAGTGGAATAGCTAAGCTTCTGTAGCCAGAGTAAATGAAAGTTCGAGGTGGGAGTGGGACTGCAAAGTTGGAGATACTGGGCAATAGGCCTCCAGATGTTGAAGCTTCATCTACCATAGCCTAACAAACACCAGCTCAAAAACTGGCACCCACTGTAATAATATAAGCCTGAGAAGAAGTGCACTGGGATAGTTACCTGTACAAGTGTGCTGGAGAGCCAGGAGGGGGAAAAGACAACCATGAAGCAACTCACCAGAGGGATAGCTTGCATCCTAGCCCTGCTCCAAAGGGTACAGATGAAGACTTTGAAGACCCTAGCCTATGAAGCCTAAATGCTTATTTTAAACATGCTTCCAGAACAACTCAGGGGCATCCAAACCAACATGGCACATGGTGCTCTTCTAGTCTACGTTGGGCTCACATATCGGCACCCATTTTTGTACCCAAGACAACGGGCAAGGCAAACTCTAATTTTCCCTATGCTATGCTGAAAATATCATCAATTTAACTTGGATTGTACTGAAGACTGATGCAGTCCATTGGTAAAATTTTTTAAAAAGACAAATTTAAATGACCCCATATAATGCGATGAAAGAGTCTCAAAATCTTTCAAAGAATCCTTAGTTTTGTGTTCAGGAGTAAACAATAGAGCGCCGTGTTTCGCCACCGGCAGAACCTTTCCGCTTAGTCCTGCTTTATGGAATGCCCCTCCACCACCCCCCTCCCCGCCCCAACCCCACCCCCCACCCCCCCCCCCACCCCCCACTACCCCTTAAATTTCTCCATCTCTCCTTCCCTCTCTTTTGCGAGTATCTCACAACCTGTTTCATTGGGCTGGGCACCTCAGGCCGGTTTATGAAATGCCTTGGGACGTCGCCTCACGCTAAAGGTGCCGGATAAATTGTTTGTTGCTGTCGGTGTCTC
Organism: Cetorhinus maximus; assembly: GCF_964194155.1. Classification (NCBI taxonomy): domain Eukaryota; kingdom Metazoa; phylum Chordata; class Chondrichthyes; order Lamniformes; family Cetorhinidae; genus Cetorhinus; species Cetorhinus maximus. The sequence continues at coordinate 14,656,758 of NC_135900.1, forward strand.
ACTTCAATTATCGAAGCAAATCGCATAAGTGTGATATAAATATTCAACGTGCCACAATTATTCTGACTGGCCTCCTTGAAAATCCCCAGTACGGTCCCAAGGGTGGTCATTATAAACAGGTTTCTCTGTAGCAGCAAACTATAGGAGCACGCATGGGAAGCACTGGATTGACCTACCTAGGGCATCACAGGGAGGTGTAGGATAACTTCTTTGCATTGTTGTGGCTGGTGCAGAATTCTCTTGAGTTAACATTACAGCTATGGCCTATTCTAATCTAAGCCAGCATGACAAGTCACAGCACTCCCTCTGTTAAACGTCTTCTTCAGGCACCGGTGTATAACCTGATTACACTGTGAACTCTGATAGTGAATCCCCATTTACGCTGACTAAATTCTCAGTCACAATTCACTGTGTCTGAAACAGAACAGTGCTCTAATAATCAAAGTCTCATTTCTCTTGAAAATTTGGTCGGTAGTTTTCTACCAGTTAGCTAAGAGCAGCAGGAAGGCACCATAGCTCAATGCAATGTAATAGCCTTAATCCATAAAACTCCTCAATCTCTCTGTGTCAAGAATGTGAGTAAACAGTGGAACAAGACCATCAGAAAGTAATAATAAATGATTTTTGCTAACAGAATTTGCCCATCGCCAATTGCTTGTTAAGAACTGCAAAGAACAAGATAAATTGTAGCAGAACTGCGGGAGGAAAAACTTGAGCTATAAACTCCCAGTCGGACCTGTGTTTCTGATACATGAAGAAGAAGGAGCTTGCATTATTATATCTCAGCTTTCACAACCTCAGGACACCCCATGAGCCAATGAGGCACTTTTTGAAGTGTGACCACTGTTGGAATCTAGGAAGCGCAGCAGCCAATGTCCACGTAGCAAACTCGCACAAACAGCAATGTGGAGCAGAATGTTTCCCTCGTCGGGCGGGCGCCAGCGCCCCACCCGAACGGGAGAAAAAACAGTGCGCGATGATGTCGAGCGAGAGTCCCAACGTCATCACGCACTTGCGCGATATTTCGGATGGCGGGCGCGCGTGAGAGTCAGCAGCGCTCCCACCGTCAATTAAGTGGCCTATTAAGGCCCTTAATAAATGAATTGAATTGAATTCTTCGCTGCCTGTCCCACCTTCTGGCTGGCGGGCGGGCAGGGGAAAGGCCAGGCGGCCTTTGCATTTTTTGCGAAACCTCATCCACGGGCAGGAAGAGGTTTCGGCTATTGATTAAAAAAAAAAACCATAAAAACTTTTAAAACTTATTTTTAACATGTCCCTGCTCTTGTGACAGAGTCACATGAGGGGACATGTTTTCCTTAATTTTAAAATCTTTATTTTTAATGTTAGAAATCTTCAGCTCCCTGAGGTAGCTCTGCGCCTTCAGGGAGGTTTCTGTGAACATGCGCTGACTTCCGCGCTCACCCTCCTCCCACCCCCCCACCCCAGCCAGCGCTGAGCGTTTCAGCACACGATTCGCACATGAAATCGCAATCAGGGTCCGATCGCAAGTGGCGGTCATTTTCTCAGCCACTCCCGGGCCTGCCCGACAAGGGGAGAGTCCTCCCCATGATAATGCTAGTGGAACAAATGCTGGCTAGGGCACAGAGAAGATCCTCCGCTGCTCTCATTGAGCCCAGTGCATTAAGGCCTTTTACATCCACCTGAGAGGGCAGACAGGGCCTTGGTTTAATATCTCACCTGAAAGATGGCACCTCCAGCAGTGCAGCACTCCCTCAGAACTGCACTGCAGTACCAGCCTGGATTCTGGGCCTCAGGTTTCTGGAGTGGGGCTTGAACTCGTGAACCACTGACTCTGAGGCCAAAGTGCTCCCACTGAGCCAGGACTGATTCAAAGTACCGGGAGAGTTTAAAGATAATATGTGGATTATCACCCTGGTGCCTGCTTGATTTTCCTTCTATTCAAATTAAAGTAAGGAAAACTGGGGAGGATTCACACCATTTTCACCTCAGCCCTCTGTAGAGACCGTGCTTTGCTCCCAGCCAGTTCAACTGAAAATGAACCCAAGGTAAATAGATGTAGCATTGTCACAGAAATATTATAAATAATTTATGTGTTTTGCCACAAATCATAATGCAGCCAAAGTAAGTTAATGCTAATATTTTATTAAGCATATACTTAATACACTCACGTCCCTTAAGCATTGTAGATGTTCATTTACAGTTTGAAGGAGATGGGTAAACGAGCCAATTGTTCCAACGTGTCACATTAACAATAAATGCGATGATCTGATTTAGCGAGAGGGTTGATCTCACCAAAGTGGGACAGAACCTAAGAGATATTTTGAGACCATCATTCCTTATAAATAAATAACACATTTTAAACAGTGCCTGTATTTTTCCAAGTTGGTGTAGCTCAACCTTTAGAGCTTCAGTGGATTTTATATTCTTTAATTATTTATGTGGAATAAAGTAGACATGTGGGAGTGTGCAATAGCCTCTCGGGAGAATTAAGTGAATCACAACTGCCATGAATACAATGCCTTTTGTTGGCGTTTTCCTGTAACTCCACTTTCAATCATGACCTGAGGGAACATTGCTTGAATTCAAAGCATGAGTTTATGATTTGGCATTAAAAATGGGAACTATAAGTGAAATAATATCAACACCAACTTCAAACAAGCTCTGTGGCTGACAGCGTGCCACCTTTTTTTTGTCCGATGCCTTCTATGCCCTGCTTTCCAGGCTGGCTCTCCTTCCGTGAGGAGCAGAAGGAAAGAGGGTCAGATGCTTTTGATCCAGGCTTTACTCTGGAAGTTCTGTCACGAGCTTCAGGGAACACACTCTCAATCATTTAGTGTACCGACAGCATTCATCTCGCTCCATTCCCCCGCTTCCTGAAGAGAGATTTTGGGCAGGGTTTTCAAGCGGGGACCTGAAGTAAAAGCAAAATACTGCGGATGCTGGAAATCTGGAACAAAAGCAAAAATTGCTGGAAAAACTCAGCAGGTCTGACAGCATCTGTGGAGGGGAAGACAGAGTTAACGTTTCGAGTCCGTATGGCTCTTCTTCAGAACTAAAGAGAAGTAGAAATGTGGTGACATATAAGCTGTTTAAGGTGGGGTGGGACAGGTGAAGCTGGATAGAAGGCCAGTGATAGGCAAAGGAGAGATTGCAAAAGGTGTCATAAACAAAAGGTCAAAGGGTTGTTAATGGTGGTGATATTGGCTGAAGGAGGTGCCAATGGGGACATTAAGAGTAGAAAGCAGGATGAACAAGTGACAGATGGCCCGAGTGGGGTTGGGGTGCGGGGAGGGGATGGTGAGGGAGAAAAGATCAAAATATGCCAAAAGGTAGGGATAAAACAATGAATGGAAATACATTTTTAAAATAATAATAGAAATAGGTTGGAAAAAAATGTATATATAAAAATTTAAAAATAAATATTTCAAAAAAGGGGCGAGGATGGAGGAGATAGTTCATGGTCTGAAGTTGTTGAACTCAATGTTAAGTCCGGAAGGCTGTACAGTGCCTAATCGGAAGGTGAGGTGCTGTTCCTCCAGTTTGTGTTGAACTTCACTGGAACATTGCAGCAGGCCAAGGACGGACATGTGGGCATGAGAGCAGGGTGGAGTGTTGAAATGGCAAGCGACAGGAAGGCCTGGGTCATACTTACGGACAGATTAAAGGTGTTCCGCAAAGCAGCCACCCAGTCTGCATTTGGTCTCTCCAATGTAGAAGAGACCACATTGGGAGCAGTGAATGCAGTAGACCAAATCAAGGGAAGTGCAAGTGAAGTGCTGCTTCACTTGAAAGGAGTGTTTGGGCCCTTGGACGGTGAGGAGGGGGGAAGTAAAGGGGCAGGTGTTGCACCTTCTGTGATTGCATGGGTAGGTGCCGTGGGAGGGGGTTGAGTAGGGGGTAATGGAGGAGTGGACCAGGGTGTCTCAGAGGGAATGGTCCCTATGGAATGCTGACAGGGGGGTGAAGTGAAGATGTGTTTGGTGGTGGCATCGTGCTGGAGTTGGCGGAAATGGCGGAGGATGATCCTTTGAAAGCGGAAGCTGGTGGGGTGAAAAGTGAGGACAAAGGGGACCCTATCATGGTTCTGGCAGGGGGAGGAAGGTGTGAGGGCAGAGCCGCAAGAGATGGGCTGACACGGTTGAGGGCTCTGTCAACCACTGTGGGTGGGAAACCTCAGTGTCTCAATTTCTGGTGATAGACTGCCCAACGATATTCATCACAAGCCCACCGACTCCCACACCTACCTCCACTACAAATCCTCACATCCCGCTTCCTGTAAGGACTCAGTTCCTTCACCTCCGTCGCATCTATTCCGATGATGCCACTTTCCAAAACAGTTCCTCTGACATGTTTTCCTTCTTCCTTAACCGCAGTTTCCCACCCACGGTGATTGACAGGGCCCTCAACTGTGTCCGACCTATATCCCGCGCCTCAGTCCTCACACTTTCCTTTTACCTCCCAGAACCATGATAGGGTCCCCCTTATCCTCACTTATCACCCCACCAGCTTCCGCATTCAAAGGATCATCCTCCGCCATTTCCACCAACTCCAGCTTGATGCCACCACCAAACATATTTTCCCTTCCCCCCCCCCCACCCAGTGACATTCTGTAGGGACCGTTCCCTCCAGAACACCCTGGTCCACTCTTCTATTACCCCCCTACACCTCAACCCCCTCCCACGGCACCTTCCCATGCAGCCGCAGAAGGTGCAACACCTTCCCTTTTACTTCCCCCCCTCCTCACTGTCCAAGGGCCCAAACACTCCTTTCAAGTGAAGCAGCATTTCACTTGCACTTCCCTCAAGTTGGTCTGCTGCATTCGCTGCTCCCAATGCGGTCTCCTCTACATTGGAGAGACCAAACGCAGACAGGGTGACTGCTTTGCAGAACACCTTCGGTCTGTCCACAAGCATTACCCAGACCTCCCTGTCGCTTGCCATTTCAACACACCACCCTGCTCTCATGCCCACATGTCTGTCCTTGGCCTGCTGCAATGATCCAGTGAAGCTCAACGCAAACTGGAGGAACAGCACCTCATCTTCCGACTAGGCACTTTACAGCCTTCCGGACTTAACGTTGAGTTCAACAACTTCAGATCATGAATTATCTCCTCCATCCTCACCCCTTTTTGATCCCCTTTTCTCAAATATTTATTTTTTAATTTTTATATATACATTTTTTTCCCACCTATTTCTATTATTATTTTTAAAATTTATTTCCATTCATTATTTTATCCCTACCTTTTAGCCAATTTTGATTTGTTCTCCCACATCATCCCCTCCCCCCACCCTACCCCACCCCCACTAGGGCCATCTGTCACTTGCTCATCCTGCTTTCTACTCTTAATGTGACCATTAGCACCTCCTTTAGTCAGTATCACCAGCATCAACACCCTTCCACCTTTTGTTTATGACGTCTTTTGCAATCTCTCCTTTGCCTCCACCTATCACTGGCCCTCTATCCAGCTTCACCTGTCCCACCCCCTCTTAAACAGCTTATATGTCACCACATTTCTACTTCTCTTTAGTTCTGAAGAAGAGTCACCTGGACTCGAAACGTTAACTCTGTCTTCCCCTCCACAGATGCCGTCAGACCTGCTGAGTTTTTTCAGCAATTTTTGTTTTTGTTTCGGGAACCTGAAGTCAGGTTCAAACAGGGTGTGGAAAACAGCCACTCACCTGTGATTTTCCCTGCATGGGGCAACTAATGGCCAGAAGATGGGTTTTTGCCATCCAATTAAGCATGGTGGGTGAGCTCTTGAAGGAGGAGGACAAACAGGGAACCCTCCAGCTCGAAAGCAGGAGCAAGACACCGTTGAGGGTCAGTAAAGAGGCCATCTCAAAAATGGAAGTGCCCTGTCACCAGATTTTACAAATCTAAAATAAATAACGCCCTTTGCAGCCGTGGCAAGAGATCAACCCCTTCCGCACTGCAGCCTGCAGCTGCTGCTGGAGTGAGGCAGGCAGGGAGGGCCTCTAAACCCACACTGGAGGCTGCAGCCAGGCAGCTGCAGTGTCCCCTGATGCCTGTGGGTGCCCGGGAGCTGACTGGGATTTTCCTGTCTGCCTCCAACGACAGGCCTGCATAGGCCCTTGAGCAGCTGAATTGGCTACCCGCCACTTGTGGGACAGAGGCCACTGTAGATCAGCAAGTGCATGGGTGAATGGGGCATGACGTGAATTTGGATAAGAGCAGCAGAATTTCGAATAATCTCAAGTTTACGGTGGGTGCAAGGTGGGACAGCATTGGAATTGTTGAGTCTCGATGTAACAAAGGCGCGAATGAGGGTTTTTGAGCAGCAAGATGAGCTGAGGCAGGGATGGAGGCAGGTGATCTAATGGAGATGGATGTAGGCAGTCTTGGTGGCAGAGCAGATATGTGGTTGGAAACTCATCTCAGGATCAAAATAGAACGTTAAGTTTTCAAACAGTCTGGCTCAATCACAGATTGTGATCCTGGAGAGGGATGGAGTCTGGCTAGGAATTGGGGACGGAGGTGGGGACAGAAGTCGATGACTTTGGTCTTGCCAATATTCAATTGGAGGAAATTCCTGCTCCTCCAGGACTAGGTGCCTGAAACTTTGAGATGGCTATTTACAACATGTTGATTCACAAAAATAGCCACATTAGAATGCTTGTGCATTATAATAAATTTGGAATGCAGGACTAGTTTCTTGCAAGAAACAATAAACTTTATTTACAGACTCCAGGTGAGGCTACATGCTTGCTCCAAGACCAAAGGTAAAAAACTCTGCCCCTAAGATTCCCTGCCCTTAGGGCTAATTCATCTCTATAGTTACATGATCCCCATAACAGTAAGAAATGGTTTAACTTACAATATTACATTCCTCCCCCTTTAATTTTGTTTTATCCTTTTATTTACAAAAATATCTTAACCCATATATACAATTATATACAGTTCATGTAAATTATAAATTTAGTCTTTGAGGAGGTTTTCGGATTCAGGTGGAGCGACGCAAATCCACAACTGGAGGTTCTTCCATTGGATCGACTTGCACAGGAACTGCAGCATCAGGGACATCCCTAGACAATGGCAGTTCAGAGTTATTAATTTCAACAGAGACATCTGGTATGTCTATTCTTTGTCAATCTCGGCCTCAGGGGTCAAAGTTTTAATTTCGATTTCAGGTGGATTCCCTGGTTTTTGGAGGGTTTATCAGCTTCTGAAATGATCCACCTATTCTCTAATAAACCTGTTTTTCTCTTTGACTTGATGAGATAAGGGTCCTGTTTCAGAGAAGATTGTACCAGGAATCCATCTTGGTCCAGTTGCAAGATTTTGTACAAAAACTGTCTCTCCCACAGTAAACTCTTGTCACGATCCACTTTCTGCCTACACTGGTTTCTCTCCACCTTCCCCTCTAAATTAGGGAATGCTTGACTCAATCTTGTACCAAGTCGGTGCTTCATTAGCAATTCTGACGGTGTTAAACCAGCGCCCGCATGAGGAGTTGTGTGACAGCCGAAAACAAATCTTGAAATTCGAGTTTCCAATGCTCGCTCTGTCAGTTTCTTCACGCCTGGTTTAAAGGTTTGTACTGCTCCTTCTGCCAAGCCATTAGACGAGGGGACGGTATGGTGCTGTCCTGATGCGTTTAATCCCATTTATGTTCACGAATCTTTGGAACTCAGTGCTAGTGAAAGCCGTACCATTGTCAGCCACAATAACTTCAGGTAAACCATGAACACTGAAACTCTGAGGCAGTTTTTCAATGGTAGCAGACGCAGTGGGTGATCGCACTTCAAACACATCCATCCATTTGGAACGCGCGTCGATAATCACCAGAAACATCGTACCTAAAAACGGACCTAAGTGGTCTATATGTAGTCTAATCCAGGGTCGACCAGGCCACTCTCACAGATGCAGTGGAGCTGAAATGGGCTGTTGCTGACACGGGAGGCAGTGTTTAACCATTTTTTTCTATATCACTCTCTATACCTGGACACCAGATATAACTTTGTGTGAGCGTCTTTTTCGAAATGCCAGGATGCGGACAATGGGGGAGGGTTTTTCCCTCGTCGGGCAGGCTTGGCGGGGGCGGGCGGGGGCAGTTAGGAAGCTGACCGCTGCCCGCGATTGGGGCCGGACAGCGGTTTCATGCTGGCGGGCCAATTAAGACCCGCCCAGTGTGAAGCGCGAGTGGCAGTGCTCAGAGCTACCTGTGCGGGCGGAGGGAGGAGGGCGAGCTTAAACTTCGTGCATGCGTGCAGGTGCACACTGGAAAAGCTCCCCCAGGCACAGAGCTGCCTCAGGGAGATGAACTTTTTACAAAATAAAAAATAAATGTTTTAAAAATGTTATGACTCCTGTCACATGAGCAGAGACATGTTATTCATTAAATTTTAAAATTTTGATTTTGTTTTTATTTTCTGTTGGAAACCTTATCCCCGCCGTGGGTGAGGTTTCCTAAAAAAATGCAAAGGCCTCTTGGCCTTTTTTCTCTCTCAATAAAATTTCTCTCAATTAACTTTTTAATGGCCTTTTAATTGTCGGCGGGCATGCTGCCAACTCCAGCGCGCACCCGCCGACCGAAATATCGTGCGAGTGCGCGATGACATCGGGACACTTGCCCGACGTCATCGCACATCATTTTACACACGGTCAGATCAGGCGCGCATCTGCCCGCCAAGCTAAAGGCAAAGTCCTTCCAAGAATGGATCTCTTCCTTCCACTCTTGCTTCCCATAACAAGATACCCTCTTGACAACTCAGTTCGGATCTACGTACAAAGAATGGTTTTAATTATTAAGGGACTTGTTCACAGGCTCTTGCTAAAATTGAACCCCGATTCGTCCAATTCTTTATCGGTCTCGCTCAGACTGGTGAGGAGTCCAGGAAATTCAAAGCATGGGCTACCTCTTGAGGTGCCTGTACGTGTGTAATACTATCAGGCAAATGGATGCAACGGAGGGCATCTGCATTTGCTATATGCACACCCGGCCGATCTTTGAATTCTAGCAGAAGCTATCGGTGGGATTGCCTTATCTTCACTAAACAATCCTAACATTAGTTTGTGACCTAACACTATGGTGATGTGCTCTCCCACCACTGTGGTTGTTGCTCCTGTGTCCACCTCCATGAGCAGAGGCTTTCCATTTCCTTGAAGCAGAACAGTGATTGGTTCAGTTTTCCTGGCCTTCAGGTTGTGTGGGGAATAAACATGAGCCTCAGTAACTTCAGGCTCTTCTATATTGTGCACTTCCTTTAACTTGACTTGCTGTCTGAATGGCTGCCTTGATTGAGTTCTGCACTGTTTAACAACATGCCCCTTTTTTGTGGCAGTACTAGCATTCTGCCTCTTTAAATCGACAAACTTTGGGTTCCTGATTTCCCCCCAACAACGGTAACACTTTAACTGCTGGGTTACTGGTGAGCCGCTTCCAGCATTTCTTTTTGTTTTTCTAGTGGGAGGGATCGTGTCCCGCTACGTGATAGCCTCCCTGATCTTGGTGTTACTCCCGGTGTCAGGTTCCCGCCCTAGCAACAGAACGGCGCCACGGAGAGCGGACCTGCACGAGAAGGACAGCGGCGGCAGGAGATAAAAACCGGCGGCAGAGAGAGAGGGCCAGCACACGGAAAGCAGGCCTGTGTGAGAAGGGCAGCAGCGGTGGGAGATAAGAACAGGTGACAGAGAGCCCCTTCAACTTGTCCCTACCTGTCAGAGCCCAAATGTGACGTCAAGGGAAAACAGATAGGTCATCAGCGAGCATCTCTTCCGTGTCTCTTTTGGTTGGTCAAGTAGTTTAAATCAGGAGTTGTTATTACATCTGAAGAATACTGTTAAGAAATTCACTTTTATTTAACATCCAAATTAATTAATTAAATAGAATAGAGATGTGTTGCAGCTGTAGTATGTGGGGACTGGTGGACCTCGGTGCGATCCACGGTGACCACATCTGCAGAAAGTGTTGGCTGCTCAAGGAACTTTGGCTCAGAGTAGATGAGGTGGAGTCCGAGCTGTGGACACTGTGACACATCAGGGATAGGGAGAGTTACATGAACACTGTGTCGCAGGAGACAGTCACCTCCTTAGATTAATTACATCAACTTTGGACCGTGGCCAGGAACAGGAGGGTGTGACTGCGAGTGGGCAGGTATGGGGATCCAGAATTTAGCTTTGGAGGAACCTTAGCCAGTGTCCTTGTCCAATAGGTTCGAGGTTCTCACTCCCAGTGTGGACGAGGGCACAGACTGCTGGGAGGATGAGCAAACTGATCACAGCACCGTGGTACAGAGCACCATTCAAGTGGGAGGGGAGAGAAATGTAGTAATAATTGGGGATAACATAGGGGAATAGGTGCCATTCTCTGCAGCAAAGACAGAGAGTCCCGGAGGCTGTGTTGCCTACCTGGTCTGGTTGAACCATAGAATGGTGAAAGTGGTGCATGGAGTGCCAATCAAGCTTTGTCCTGGATGGTGTCAAGCTTCTTGAGTGAAGAAGATTATGGTGCCAAGGTTATGGACATCGCTTCTGGGCTGGAGGTTTGAGGGCAAGCAACACGGGTTTCAAACCAATGTCCTCAACTTAAATAAGGGCAATTACAGAGATATAAAGAAAGAGTTGTCTAAAGCGAGCTGAGAAAATAGACTAAGGGGAAGGTCAGTGGATGAGCAGTGGCAGACATTTAAGCAGATATTTCATAACGCTCAGCAAAAATTTATCCCGGTCAAAAAGAAGGACTCGATGAGAAGGATGAACCACCCGCGGTTAACAAAGGTGGTCAAGGATAGTATCCAATCAAAAACTAAGGCATACAAAACAGGGAAAACCAGTGGTGGGCCAGAGAACTGGGAATTTTTTATGAACCAGCAGCAGAAAAATAAAAAGCCAAGAATGAGGGAGAACGTTGATTACGAAAGTAAATTGGCAAGAAATATAAAAACAAACAGCAAGAGCTTCTATGGGTATATAAAAAGAAACAGCGTAGCTAAAGTGAGCGTGGGACCCTTGGAGGATGTGACTGGAGAGTTGATAATGGGGAACAGGGAAGTGGCAGATAATTGAAACCAATATTTTGCATCAGTCTTCATGGTGGAGGACACTATAAACATCCCAAAGACATCAGATAAGCAAGGAGCTAATGGAAGGAAAGATCTTACAACAGTCTCTACCATGAGGGACAAAGTATTTGACAAACTAATGGGACTAAAGGCCAACAAGTCACCAGGACCTGATGGTCTGCATCCAGGGGTTTTAAAGGAAGTGGCTGCAGAGATAGTGGAGTCATTGGTCGAAATGTTCCAGAACTCTCTGGATTCCGGGAGGGTGCCAGCGGATTGGAAAACCGCTAATGTGACACCCCTGTTCAAGAAGGGAGGGAGACAAAAAAGCAGGAAACTATAGGCCAGTCAGTCTAACATCTGTCATTGGGAAAATGCTAGAGTCCATTACTAAGGAAGAAATAGCAGGACATTCAAAAAAGCTTAACGCAATCAAATAGAGTCAACATGGTTCTGTGAAAGGGAAATCATGTTTGACAAATTTGCTAGAGTTCTTTGAGGATATAACAAGCAGAGTTGATAAAGGGGAACACGTAGATGTAGGATTTCCAGCAGGCATTCAATAAGATGCCACATAAAAAGTTATTGCACAAGAGCTCACGGTATTGGGGGTAATAAATTAGCATGGATTGAGGATTGCTTAACACACAGAAAACAGGGAGTTGGGATTAATGGGTCTTTTTCAGGTTGGAAAGATGTAACTAGTGGAGTATCACAAGGATCAGTCCTAGGGCCTCAATTATTTACTATCTATATCAATGACTTGCAGGAGGGGGCAGAGAGTAATGCATCCAAATTTGCTGATGATAGAAAAATAGGTGGGAGGGCATGTTGTGATGAGGACATAAGGAATCTTCAAGGGGATATAGATAGGTTGAGTGAGTGGACAAAAACTTGGCAGATGGAGTTTAATGTGGGAAAGTGTGAGGTCATGCACTTTGGTAGGAAGAATCAAAAGGCAGACTCTTATTTAGATGGAGAGAGATTCCAAAAAAAGTGCAGCACAGAGGGATCTGGGTGTTCTTGTGCATGAAATACGTAATTAGCATGCAGGTGCAGCAAGTAATTAAGAAGGCAAATGACATTTTGGGCTGTATTGCTAGGGGGTTGGAGTTTAAAAATAGGGAAGTCTTGTTACAACTGTATAGGGTGTTGGTGAGGCTGCGCCTGGAGTACTGTGTGCAGTTTTGGTCCCTGTATTTAAGAAATGCATTGGAGGCAGTTCAAAAGAGATTCATTAGGCTGATTCCTGGGATGAAGGGGTTGACTTATCAAGAATGGCTAAACAGGTTAGGTCTTTATTCGTTACAGTTTAGGAGAATGAGGGGTGATCTTATTGAAATGTACAAGATTCTGAGAGGGCTTGACAGGGTAGATGTTGAGATGTTTCCACTAGTGGGGGAATCTCAAACTAGGGGACATAGTTACAGAATAAGGGGACACTTATTTAAAACTGAGATGCGAAGGAATTTCTTCTTGCAGAGGGTATTGAATGTTTGGAATTCTCTACCCCAGAGAGTTGTGGAGGCTAGTTTACTTAAAGTATTTAATTTGGAGGTAGATAGATTTTTGAAATATCAGGGTGTTGAGGGCTATGAGGAGCTGGCACGAAAGAGGAGTTGAGGCCTGGGGCAGATCTGCCATGATCTCATTGAATGGCAGGGCAGGCATGAGGGGCCGAATGGCCTACCCCTGCTCCCATTCTTTATGCTTTCATGTTTTTATGTTGCACACTCTGCAAAGCCTGAGAATCTCTCTCAGTACCGTCCATTGCTAGCGCTATCTGCATGGCACACTTCAGGTCTTTCTCAACTTCTGTAAGCAAACAGCACTGAATGGTGTCATTGTTTATGCTGCAAACCAAACGATTTTGCAACATACTGTTTAAACTATCACCGAAGTCACAGTGCTCCATTAACTGTTCTAACTTCACAATGTATGTTGCGATCGACTCACCAGGGGGCCCTTACTTCAGAGTTAAACTTGAATCTTTGCACAATCACTGAGCGTTTAGGCTGAAAATACCCTTTCACGAGATCTACTCGCTCGGTGAAGGATCTGGAACTGGGCACATTTGGAGCCATCAAGCTATGGACTAGGTTATAGGTTTTTCTTCCGCAGACACTTAGGAGAATTGCCTTCTGTTTCTCCTCCACCGTTATTTCTTTAGCTACAAAGTAGAAACCTGATCGTTCAAAGTATTGACTCCAGTTCTCGATGGATAAGTCGTAGGGGTTAATCCTACCGAAGAGAGGCATTGCTAGTGAGTATACTTCTCTTTCTCTTCCCTTAAAATATTGGAATACTCACACGCGAGGCAAAATCCTGCATCAGTGCTATTTATCCTTGTTGCCAGTTGTAATAAACTTGGCTTGCAGGACTACTTTCTTGTAAGAAACAGTAAACTTTATTTGCAGGGCTCCTGATGAAGCCACATGCTTGTTCCAAGACCAAGGGTAAAAAAAAATCTCTGCCCCTAAGATCCCCCATGCTTAGGGCTGATTTGTCTATACAGTCACATGACCCCTATAACAGTAAGAAATGGTTTAACTTACAATTATTACATCCATTTAGCCCATCTCACAATTAAATTCCAGGTTCATATAGTTTTAGTTTGGCTCACATCCAAATTGGATCATGTAAAAAATTAACTTAGGTCGGCAAAAAAAGTCCAAAGTAAAATTTTCTTTCGTCAAAAACAAATAAGTAAATGAAAAATTCCATGGCACATTTTAAAAATATATATTGCTATTCAGCTAATCAAAATGATTGTCCTTTGATTCAGTACATAGCCTTATTGGATACTTTAGCATAGAGCAGAAGAATAAATAACAATGAAAAGTTTTTGAAAAACTACGAAAGCCCCACCATACTTTACCTTGCTATTGGCGTTAGCTTCTTTGTTACAGAGATGTACAGTGCAGTTACTATTATATTTGTTAAGTCCATATTTAAACATCGCTTCGCCATTCGGTGCCATCCGGTGAACATTCCTTTGATGATTCGAACCATTGCTTTGACACCATTGAGCCAGATGTGATCAGCCTGCTTCTTGCTCTCTTACCTTTCACATTCCTCCACAACTACGATTCGCACTTTTGTTCCTGCTGAGTTCCCGTCAATTGCGTGTATACCGAGCTGTCTATTATCTTGCGCTACAGATCTCAGAAACTCCTTTTTACTTTTCCTGTCAAACTCCACACCTGGTTAATCATCTAATCATCCCGAGATACATGGTCATTTTAAACACTTTCGGGTTTCACACTAGTATAAAGCTGATGGCAGATGTAAGCATTTTAACGTTTTGACACGTGTTGCTGAGCAAAAATGTTGGTTCATCAAGCAGTCTTAACACGTGGTTAATGGTTTGGCTGTTTACTGTACATGATTAGAATTATCACCCTATTTCATTTAACTTAACGATATGAGCCAGTCAACTTCTGTGATGTTTTATCTCACTTTAGGCTTTTTTTTTTAGCCAGCCATCATTGTAGTAATTTTCTCAATGTTGATTTTTTTTTTCCCTCATATTCAAACCTCTATTGATTTCCGCATCTATTCTAAGCCTTTTACTGACTCTGCAATCATCACTGCATTGTCAGCGTATACTGGATGCTGTTCACCTTCGTGGCATCATTGGTGTCCATAAGTGCCTCGGGTATAACGATTTCCCAAAGGGATGTTTGCATCCCATGTTCGTCTCTTATCCATTCAATTTGTACACATCCATCTTCGTCAGAATGATTTATATATTTTCTCATTAATGTTAATAGGTTGAATAATGGAAATCAATTGTTGATACCATGGTATCAGCCTGGTAATGAGAACTATGATAAATATCAGCTCAGCACGGCCAGGGAGAGAATCCTGGGCTCCGGTGTTCTGCCTATTTCTGGGCCCCTTATCCCCCATTCCATTCCCACTATAACTTTCCCCCTCAATCAGGTACGTTGAGCACACGTGCAGCTGTGCGAGGTTAAGAGAGGACACAGGCTAAATCCTGTCACTCTAAAATGGCAGTGCTGGTGTCAGGTCATTGTTATTCGCTGCTTGATGCCATGATCTGCCTACTCTGCATGTTTCTAGGAAACATTAGGGGCAGAATTTTGCCCTCATCGGGCAGGCGGGGTGGGCGGGCCTGGGATCGGTCGGGAAGCTGACCACCGCCCGCGATCAGGTCCCGACTGTGATTTCATGCTGGTTGGCCAATTAATGACCAGCCAGCATGAAACGCGCGCTGCAGCGCTCAGCACTGCCGGAGTGGAGGTGGGAGGAGCGCGAGCGCTGAAGTGTGCGCATACGCGCGGGCACACGCAGTAAAAGCTCCCTGAGGCACAGAGCTGCCTCAGGGAGCTGAAAGTTTTCAGCACTCAAAATAAAGGAATGAACAATAATGAAAATATATCCCTTCATGTGGCTCTGCCACAGGAGCAGGGACATGTTAAATAGGAGTGCAAAAAGTGTTTATTTTTTAAAATCACTGGTCGAAACCTCATCCCTCCCATGGATGAGTTTTCGCCAAAAATGCAAAGGCCGCTTGGCCTTTTCGCCAGCCTGCCAACCGAACAGCTAGACAGACAGCAAAAAGTTGCACTCAATTAATTGATTAAGGCCCTTAATAGGCCGATTAATTGTCAGAGGGTGCGCTGCTGACTCTTGCGTGTGCCCGCTGACCGAAATATCATGCACGTGCGCAATGACGTTGAGATGCTTGCCCAACATCATCGCGCATTATTTTATGCTCAAGCATGTCGGGCACACGCCCACACGCCAAGCGAAAATTTCTGGCATATATATGTGGGGTGGATACAACTAGAAAGGTTAAAGATAGTATCAAACTTAAAGAAAAAGTATATAATTGTGCAAAGGTAGGTGGAATGCCAAAAGATTAGACAGAATATAAAGAACAGCAAAGGATGACTATAAGATTAATAAGGAGGGAAAAATTAGAGTACGAGAGAAAGCTAGCCAGGAATATAAAAACCGATAGTGAGAGCTTCTATAAATATTTTTAAAAGAATTGAGTTAACAAAGTGAGCATTGGTCCCATATAAAGCGAGGCTAGAGAATTGATAATGGAAAACAAGGAAATGACAGATGAATTGAAACTGGTATTTTGCGTCAGTCTTCACTACAGAGGATACAAGTAATATCCCAGGAACAGCTATAAATCAGGAAATGGAAGAGAGGGAGGAACTCAGGAAAATTACAATCACAAGGGAAGTGGTATTGAGTAAATTGTTGGAGCTGTGGGCTGACAAGTGCTCGGTTCCTTATGGACTTTATCCTAGGGCCTTAAAAGAAGTGTCTAGTGAGATTGCATTGGTTTTAATTTTCTGAAACTCTGTAGATTCAGGGAAGGGCTCATTATATTGGAAGATAGCAAATGTAACTCCATTATTCAAAAAGGAAGGGAGACAGAAAGCAGGAAACTACAAGTCAGTTAGCTTAACATCTGTCATAGGGAAAGTGTTCAAAGCTATTACTAAAGAAGCTATAGCAGGGCACTTGGATAAGCTCAAGGTCATCAAGCAGAGTCAATATGGTTTTGTGAAAGGGAAATCATGTTTACCCAACTTATTGGAGTTCTTTGAGGAAGTAACATGCGCTGTGGATAAAGGGGAACTGGTGGATGTACTGTACTTAGATTTCCAGAAGGCATTTGATATAGTGCCCCATCAAAGGTTATTGCAGAAAATAAATGCTCATGGTGTAAGGGGTAACATATTGGCATGGATAGAAGATTGGCTGGCTGGCAGCGAGCAGAGAATAGGCATAATTGGGTCTTTTTCAGGTTGGCAAGATGTAACAAGTGGTGTGCCACAGGTATCAGTGCTGGGACCTCAACTGTTTACAATTTATATAAATGACTTGGATGAAGGGATGGATGGGATGGTTACCAAATTTGCTGATGACACAAAGATAGGGAGGAAAGTAAGTTGTGAAGAGGACATAAGGATGCTACAAAAAGATATAGATAGGTTAAGTGAGCGGGCAAAGATCTGGCAAATGGAGTATAATGTGGGAAAATGTGAAATTGTCTATTTTGGCAGGACGAATAAAAGAGAGATATATTATCTAAATGGTGAGAGATTGCAGAGCTCGAAGATGCAAAGGGATCTGGGTGTCATTATGCATGAATCGCAAAAGATTCACCTGTATGCAGGTACAGCAAGTAATTAGGAAAGCTAATAGAATGTTATCATTTATTGTGAGGGGAATTGAATTAATAAGCAGGGAGGTTATGCTTCAGTTACACAAAGCACTAGTGAGACCACATCTGGAGACCACATCTACAGTATTCATCATCTTATTTAAGGAAGGATATACATGTGTTCAAAGCAATTCAGAGAAGGTTTACCAGACTAATATCTGGAATGGGCGAGTTGTCTTATGAGGAAAGGTTGGACAGGCTAGCTCAGGGTAGGAGTGAGGTACTGGGCACTTGACCTCACCTTGCACTCCAGCACCTTCCAGCCAGGTCCAAAGTGAAGAAAGCTCCAAATAGAACAGAAACAGAACAGTCCTCTCACAAGTCCCAACACAAGGTTAGCAAGAAAGGAGGGGCTGGGGAATCTGGCCTGTCTGACGCAGCCAATGATTGCTATTGTTCAGAATGACAGCAATCATTGGCAGAATAACCTGTCAATTGGGATGGTCTACTCACCAGATTGGCTGCTTCCAACACTGACCATCCAGATGGACAGGCTACTCAGCCAATAAGCCCAGGCCCATCTAGAGCACGTGGGCACCCTCCCTCTCCTGCGCCCTGCTCTTGGGTCAGAAGGCTGACATTTCAGGAACACTTTTGGAGGTCCCATCTTTTGGATGAGAAGTTAAATTGAGTCCCCTGTCCAACTCTCAGGTGGGTATAAAAAATCCCACATCGTTATTTAGAAGAAAAGACATTGGCTGGGATTTTCTGTGCCCACCAGCATCGGGCATGTTCGGTTGCGTGAGCAGGCAATATGGTGAGAAGGCCAAAAGTCGGTTTCCCGACATTGTGAAACTAGTTTGCGATTACCCGCTCCGCCCACCAATGGCGGGCCGGGTAACCCGCCATCGGACATTGGGAGCCTCATTGTACTACATCAGCATATCATTATAAGGCCAGCCCACCAGACTCATCCCCGCCACTGGATCGTCTGCCCATGTTGGCAGGAAAACACGCCAACGTTTTTCACAAAAGCACATATATAAGGCATGCAATTGGCAGGCTGCACTTCACTCAGGACTTCAAGCTTTGTTTGTCTACCTTGCTTCGGGCAGCACTCGCAGTGATCAGCACCAGGCTTCACAGACAGCACCACATCACCTTTAAGGGGGCTCACGGGCAGGTCTCTACCTACCAGACCAGCCGTATGTGGGCGGCTTTTCATTGGCTGCAGCGTTAGGTCTTGTTTGGGGAAGGGGGAGAAGTGGCCTCAGGCTGCAGGATGAGGGCTGTACTGGGGACAGAGGGTAGCCCAGGGTGTGTGGCGGGGCACATGTTGATCTGTGCAAGTGGCTTCAAAATGGTGAGGGCTGAAGAATGGGTGGCGACGTCCCTTGAGCTGGCAATGAATGAAATGCCAGTGAATGTGTAATGGGCTTGAGTGTGTGAGTTAGAGTGATGAGATGGTTATCATACCATGGCTGCAAGGATGAGATCATTCATCCTCTATCTGCACTGGATGGTCAATCCCTTCTGTGCAAGATTGGCACTGGTCACCACAGCCATCGCCTGCCAAGCCATAGTGGTAATGTAACTGCTCCTCCTGAGGCCAGAGCGGGGTAGAGAATATCACAGCGGGCCTCCACTGTGTCCAAAGGGCGCTCGAGGGCTGCAGTCTTCTTGCCTTTCTGGGCCATCTTTGCTGCAATCCTGGGCTGGAAGCATTGAGCGTGACTGTATTTTAAATATGGTGCCCGGCGTGATGAAGGGGCGAGGTGATGGCGTGGCAGGTAAATAAGAGCCTGCCCACCATGGAAATGGTGCATTTCCCGGGAATGTATAAGTAATGTGGCGGGTTTGGGATGATATGGCGTGAAACCCGCCATCATGGGCAGTGGGTAAAAATTTGTTTTACCCGCCCGCTACCACACTTAGTGCAAATCTGGGACAATTCTGCCCAATATTTACTCTTCAATCAACACCTAAAAACAATTAATCTGGTCATTATCACATTGCTGTTGGGCCTTCTTTATATAAATTGGCTGACAAATTTCCTACTAAATATCAGCGACTACAGTTCAAAAGTTCTTCATTGACTGTAAAGCCCTTTGGGACATCCTAAGGTTTATGGAAGACAGCAAATAAATGCCATTACTTTTTCTCTTTTTCTATACCGCCCTTCATTTGCCAGTGAAACATATCCAGATGCACTGAGCTTTTATTGTTTGCTCAATAGACATCCAGAAGCAGATGAACAGTCTAGCTCTCTTTCCTTTGTGAAAACTATGTTGTTGTTCACTCATTCGGTCATCACTCCATACCAGTACCTTTTTTCAAAAATTCATCCATGGGATGTGGGTATACTGGCTAAGCCATCATTTATTGCCCATCCCTAATTGCCCTTGAGAAGGTGGTGGTGAGCTGCCTTCTTGAACCGCTACAGTCCATGTGGTGTAGGTACACCCACAGTGCTATTAGGGAGGGATTTCCAGGATTTCACCCAGCAACAGTGGAGGAACGGCGATATATTTCCAAGTCAGGATGGTGAGTGGCTTGGAGGGGAAATTCCAGGTGGTGGTGTTCCCATCTATCTGCTGCCCTTGTCCTTCTAGATGGTAGTGGTCATGGATTTGGAAGGTGATGTATAAGGAGGCTTGGTGAGGTGTGAATGTTTGTGGATGTGGTGAAAATCAAGCGGGCTGCTTTGTCCTGGATGGTGCTGAGCTTCTTGAGTGTTGTTGGAGCTGCACTCATCCAGGCAAGTGGAAAGTATTTCATCACACACTTGTGGCTTGTGCCTTGTAGTGGACAGGCTTTAGAGAGTCAGTAGGTGAGTTACTCGCCGCAGGATTCGTAGCCTCTGACCTGCTCTTGTAGCCACAATATTTAAATGGCTAATCCAGTTCAGTTTCTGGTTTTCCCTCTGATTCCCATTGACTCCAGTTTTGCTAGGACTCCTTGATGCCACACTTGGTCAAATGCTGCCTTTATATCAGGGCAGTCACTCTCACCTCAACTCTGGAGTTCAGCTCTTTTGTCCATGTTTGAACCAAGGCTGTAATGAGGTCAGGAGTTGAGTGGCCCTGGCGAAACCCAAACTGGGTGTCAGTGAGCAGGTTATTTCTAAGCAAGTCCTGCTTGATAGCACTAGATGACCCCGTCCATTACTTTACTGAAGGTGGAGAGTAGATGGACAGGGCGGGAATTGGTCAGATTGGATTTGTCCTTTTTGTGTACAGAATGTACCTGAGTAATTTTTTAAGTTGCCGGTTACATGCCAGTGTTGTAGCTGTACTGGGGCTTGGGGGCAAGGCAAGTTCTGGAGCACAAGTCTTCAGTACTATTGCCAGAATATTGTCAGGGCCCATAGCCTTTGCAGTATCCAGTGCCTTCAGATGTTTCTTGATATCACATGGAGTACAACGAATTGGTGGAAGACTGACATCAGCGATGCTGGGGACCCCTGGAGGAGGCTAAGATAGAATATCCACTTGGCACTTCTGGCTGAAGATTGTTGCAAATGCTTCAGCCTTATCTTTTGCACTAATGTGCTGGGCTCCCGTATCATTGAGGATGGGGATATTTGTTTAATTGTCCACCACCACTCATTGACACCTCATTTTTAGGTGTGCCTAGTGCTGCTCCTGGAATGCCCTCCTGCACCCTTCATAGGGTTGATCCACTGGCTTGGTGGTAATGGTAGAGTGGGGGATGTGCCAGGCTATGAGGTTACAGATTGTGGTTGAACACAATTCTGCTGCTGTTGAATGCCCATAGTGCCTCATGGTTGTGAGATCCCTTCGAAATCTAATATAAAAACAGAAAATGCCGGAAAAACTCAGCAGGTCTGACAGCATCTGTGGACAGAGAAACAGAGTTAACATTTCAAGTCTGTATGGCTCTTCTTCAGAGCTAAAGAGAAGTAGGAATGTGATGGAGATAATACTATTTAAGGTGGGGGGGGTGGGTGGAGCAGGTAAAACAGGATAGGAGGTCAGTGTCAGGGGGGTGCTAAGGCAAGATTGATAAAGATGTCATGGACACAAGTCAAAGGGTGTGTTAATGGTAGTGGTGAAGAGTAAAGAAGGTGCTGATAGTGGCATAAAGGTAAGAAAGCAGAATGTGTTTGATACTGGCAAGTGGCGTTTATTTCAATCCTTACAAATCAATTTTCTAGCAGTGCAGCAGAGAAGATTCAGCTTGAGTGAGATGTGTGGGAATAATATAACAGCAAGATGATTAGTGTACTTTGAAATGAAAGTGTTAAGGGTATTATTCCTAGGATTCCTTGTATTGTGATCCCATGATTGTGCCAGGATTAACTGCCAAATGATGCCCTAGAATAATGGTCCTGCCAGAGTATCTGGGGTCAGTGGGAGTGATCTCATTTCCATGGAGCACAGGAGGCTCAGGTGCCACACTGGAAATTCATCTGCCACCTGCCTTCCTGAGACTCCGGTCCTCACCAGTGACCAGCTTACTCTGAAATAATGCAGCTTAATATTTCATAGCTTGTCTCACCTTATTAGGTATTTTCCTATATGTGCCAGACCCTTATACTACATAACTCTCTACTGAAACTTTCCCAGTGCATCTGTATCATGTGTGGGGACCAAAATTAGGTATTTTTTTACCTTATTAGGTATTTGCCTGGTGTGCAATGGGATGAGAATGAGGGTTTATTCCCTTTATCATCCCTAACCTATCTTATAAAACTAAGTCTGTTCACCTGGGTTGTATTTAGTCCTTCCAATACTCAAAGACCTCAATCGACTGTCATTGTAATGAATGCTTTCTAATGCTAAAAGACATAGCTCTCTAACCCTAAAGTGGCAACTAAGGTCCTTTTAATTTAGATATCAGTCCAATAACTTGTTGAAGTGTGTTGGATACTGTTCAGCAGGTCTTAATGAAGTCTTTGTAGTCTTCAGTAGGTTAACTGCATGTATTTATTAACTACAAGAACTATGTACATATATACAGTGAAGGATTCAAGCTTAGAGGTGTCTCCATGAATATTTATGCACACAGCTCTGTCCAACACTAGACTGACCCCTAGGTGTGGGTCATGTGTTCTCTTACATCGCTGTGTAGGTGGTACTGTACTCAATCCCACATTAACCCTATATGTGCCAGACCCTTACACTACATAACTCTCTTCTGAAGCTTTTCCAGGGCCTCTATATCATAAGTGGGGACCAAAATTGAACACAATATTTCAGGTGAGACTGAACCAGAGTCTTATACAAAGACATTATCATGCTTTTTGTTTTGTATTATATTGTCCTGACAATACATCCTAATAGTATAATTTACGAACGTTAAGAGATCTATGACAGCAACATTCCTTTCTTGCTCAACTCTCTTGCTCTTCAGAATTGTGTCATGAGATCTTTTACATTCATCTGGGTGGGCAGACAGGGTCTCGGCTTTACATCTCATCCAAAAGACAGCACCTCTGAGAGCATAGCACTCCCTCAGTGTGACATGGGAGTGCTAGCTTAGATTTTGTGCCCAAGTTTTTTGGAGGGAGGCTTGAACCAATAGCTGTCTGGCTCAGACCCACTGAGCCACAACTAACATCATGGCCTGGATTTTCACCGAGTTGGGATGACTCAGGAACCCTTTAAAAACGATGGCCGGTTCCTGATTCTGGGATCCCCAACCCCAATCCTGGCGTTTCCAATTTTCGAGAGTGCCTTTTACGGGTGCAAACTTGTTCGGGTCATGAGCCCATGCCCTGCCCTCTTGACCGGGTCAACTCCATTGTAGGGATAGGCATATCCTAATCCTCCACAATTTTCATTGAGTCAGGCCAGCTCTTCAATGAGTTGTGGTTCACAGCACCTCTGAGGTATTGTGAACGATAGTCTGCATGAGGGAACCTTTTAAAAGCTAAGTTCAAAAGATCTTCCTCATGCCCCCATGTCAAGCTATGCCTGACATCCAGTCCTATTGCTCTCTTATGTCCCCCATGCCAAGGTATGCCCCACAAACAACCTCTCTGGCCCCTCATGCCCCCATGCCAAGTTAAAGCACTTCCATGTCCACATACCCACTATACATTGCATAGAAGCAATGAACCACATAGTGACAGTAGGATGTGTAAAACAAAGCTTTTTAAAAAAATAAATTGTTCATTGATAACTTTCCACTTTCTTAAAAAAAACCTCTATTTACTACAGCTGAATAAAAGGGTCAATCATCCAGACCCTTCAAAATTTCAATAGCTGAAACTGTAAGCACTTGAAACCTCTTTATCTTGTGTAAATAAACATTGTGAAATTGAAAGCATAGGTCAGAGGGCCAGAACTTCCAATCAAGTCATCTTTTCACTGGGGCTCAGGTGTTTCAACATTGACAACAATGAGGCTTGGCTGAGAGCCCAAAAATGTATTAGCCTGTTGAAACACCTGAGCCCCAGAGAAAGCATTGCTTGATTGACAGCTCTGGCTCTCTGGTCTCTTCTGTCAATTTCACAATCTTTTTTTGCACAAGGCAAAGATCTTTCAAGTGCTTGCAGTTTCAGCTATTGAGGGGGCCAAAGGAGGCATGAGGTGCCATGGAGGGGGCGTGGGGTGTGTGTGGGTGATGAGGGGGTGTGAGGAGTGAGGGCTGGAGGGACTTTCTCGTTTGAGTTTAACTGAAATGAAGTCCCACAGCACCAAGATGGGCCTTTTAATAGCCCAGCTTAATACCTTGAAGCCCCTGTGGTTGCCTCCAAACTTTTTCCCTGGTAGGCTGACCGACTGCACACTCCACCAAAAACCCCCACAATGAAAATCCTGTCCTTGCGGGCCCTTTCTCCGGAGGCAAGAAGGCTAAGTCTGGAATTTTCCTGACTCCCACTACCTGCCTCGAGGATGAAAATCCAGGCCCATGAGTGAATGCTAAGCAAGAAAAGTGGGCGCAAGAATAATTTGGGAGGCTCATGGGTATAACTGAAGCAAAAAGGTTGGCAAGCAAGAAGGTAGAAAATAATTTGGGGAGAGAATTCCAAAGAACAGCCCAGCATTGTGGAACAGACCAAAAGGGGAAGAAGCGAATTAGTATCAAAGAGATGGCTGGCAGTACAGGGTGTTCACTGTTTGACCTTGTTATAACTCAGGAACCTCCAAAGTATCTTCACCAGGGTGAAGGGTCAGTGATACAACTGAGCCAAGTTACACTTATATTGGCCAAGTTTAGCTCTACTCTCGCTGTCTGCCTGACTAATTTATTCCTGCTCACAGCATGGTAATTAAGGACCATGCTGAGCAGAAGTGAAACAAAATAATGAAAAACAAGATTAAAGAAAACTGCTGCGCTTTGCTCCAAGCTGTAGAATTCAGGAGTACAGGCCTGGTGTGAGCACTCAATAACATCCATTACTGCAGCCTACAAAGGTGGCCACACAAACAGACACCATTTATTCCCCATTTATCAATATAATACCCATAATAAACATGTTTTCCTGTTAAAACTATGATTAGTAGGTGACACGCGTATTGACCAAGTTCCCGAGTCAGCTCTAGATCAATAAATAATCTGTTCGCTTATTAGTCATGAATTAGAGCTGAAGTCTTATCATTACCTACAAAGTATACTCTTCCAAACTACAGAAACTCAATTTATAAGTAGATTAATACTGAACAAATTTTGCAGCACATGAAAGATCAGCTGAGGAATTTACTTAGCACCTTTCAAGATAGGTTTGTGCACTGTGACTTAGAAATGATTTACTATAAACTGATAGCATGAAATGCCGTTAGTCTCGAGGTAAGGGCTAGGCTAGAAATTGGGTCCCATTTTGTGGGTTTAAAATGAGGTAAAAGATGAGCAATTTTACAGCTCTAATTCCACATTGGTGATGGATGCTAGTGAAGAATACCAGCTGGTTGCCTTGAACAGGCGTTCCCGCTCTTGCATAATGAGTGGCCTCATAACCATTTAAGGAGTCCCTACAACATTGGCCATCACTGAATGAAGCAGTGTATCTCAGCTGTTGCTGCTAAGAAAGGATTCTGCAAGCTGCCTTTGCACAACTTCAGGCAGGAAAATCTTTTCTTTCCCACTCTTCTATCATGGATCTCTTAACCACAGGGATCACCAATACTATTTATAAGAACATAAGAAGCAGGAACAGGTGAAGCCAGACAACCCCTTGAGCCTGCTTGGCTATTCAGTAAGGTTGTGGCTGACCTTCTACTTCAGCTACATCTTCCTGCATTATTCCCATATCCCTTCACTCCCTCTATAAGCAAAATCTCTGACTTGAATATACTCAATGACTGAGCATCCACAACTCTGTGGCAGAGAATTTGAATGATCCACAGCCCCTTGAGCAAGGAAATTTCTCCTTATCTCAGAGTCCTAAATGGTCAATGCCTGACACTATAGTTTCAGATTCTCCATCTAAACATCCTTCCAGCATCCCCCCTGTCAAGCCCCTTAAGAATTTTCAAAGAGATCACCTCTCATTCTTCGAATTCTAGGGACTATAGGCCTAGTCTACTCAATCTCCCCTCATAGGACAATCCTCTCAGCCCTGGAATCAGTCCAGTGAACCTTCATTGCACCCCCTTTAAGGCAAGTATATCCATCCTTAGGGTAAAGAGACTAAAACCGCATAGTACTCCAGATGTGGTCTCATCAAAGCACTGTACAATTGCAGTAAGACATTTCAGACATATTCTTGGAATGGAGTTTGAATGGGAGCAGGAGGAAGAAGTAAGTAACTGAGGTCTAGAGGGAAGGCCAAAACAAAGAAGAGGAAGAAAAACTAGGAGATACGCTAGTTGTTGAGCACTGCACCCTGAAGGATATGTAAGAGATCTGCTAAAGGAAGCACCAATTTATTAAGAGGTGTTGAAAGAACTGTGTCTCCCTCTGAAAAATGACCTTCAAACATCTTTTCAAAGCCAAGACGTAAAGAACAAATACACCCCGGAAACCTGGACTTCATTAACCGCAGCATTTCCTTGCAAAATCAGACTATAAAGCCACTACATAGTGTGATGGCCTAATCTAAAAGGTATGTAGCAATAACAAGGAAAATAAAACACTGGTGAGAGAAAGAGCTCACTTCTTATAGTGGGTGCTGCATGCAAGAGATGGTATTGGAGAAAACAGCAAGAAATAACCGGGGCCTACTTGCAAAGTGGTTTGCCTTCTAGTTAATCAGGATGCATTGTTCTAACCTCAGCACCTTCTGTAGGGCAACAGCATCTATACAAAGCCAAACAACTGTGTTAAATTGTCTCAATTTCTGAGAGAAAAAGAGCTGCCACACTTTCCTTATTGCCCCAGTGAGCAGTCATTTACTGTAATTCGCTTTACTGTGTTCAATTTTAAGATGGATTGAAGTGCATGTCAACTGACAGCTGCACTGCTCAGCTTCCTTTAGAAATAGTAATGCAACATCTTCAGAGGTGATCTTCAAAAATATAGCTAACACCACTGTGACAAACTTGTTCACGGCAATTCAAAGTGTCACTAACACTGGTAGAACTCTTTAAACAAAGTCTACAAAAAAACATACTGCCTTGCTCCCATTAATTTTCCCCTTTCTTCTCTGGAAGATCATTCCTCATACATGAGCCCAGAAGACAGCGGCAGCAGGTTTTATTTCAACGATCTGTTTGCAAGAGTGGTATCAGGGGAGGGGGAAAGAGATGTTGATGTCTGAGTAGGATTGTGTCATTGTTCGAGTCAAAAATCTAAGTGATGCCTGTGTCGATCCTTCCATGCCTGCTGGACGGTTAATCAACTTGTTCGATCAGTGATGAATATCCATCTGGCATCCACCACAAAGCCCAAAAGTCCAAGGGGAAGAAGATCAATGTCTCAACCCCAAAGCAGCCAAACCAAGGGCAGTTCATGACCAATCTGGAAAACCTTCACACACCCAACTCAATTCCAGTACAGTGGGATCAAATAAAGTGGGCTGTACTAGACTCCTGTGTCCATGCCATTGGGTTCAAGCATCATCATCACCGGGAATGGTTTGACAAAAATGATGCTGAAATTTGTGACCTCCTTCAACAAAAAGGAGCAGGAAAACCCAAGGTCGCAAGTCAAGAAGGCAGCTTTCCAACAACTCAAGGCTGACACCCAGAGACAAACCTGGAAGATAAAGGACAAGTGGTGGGAAGAGAAAGCCCATGAGGTCGAACAGTATGCTGACCGTCATGACATGAAAAGCTTTTTTGAAGCCAACAGGGCCATCTATAGACAAAGGTCAAATGGAAAATATCTTTCTTCACATCATGGTGTTTCCCTTTTTAAGGGTGGCAATGCAGTCCATCAACATTGGGAAGAACAATTTCAACAAATCTTCAACTGTGAATCCACAGTGGCAGCTGATACTCTGCAGGCTATCCCCCATGTGGTAGAATCCATGGGTGAACCACCATAAATGGGAGAGCTGCAACAAGCAATCAAACAGATGATAAACAACAAAGCCCGTGGCCCCGATGGTATTCCAGCTGAGAACTTCAAAGCTGGTGGGCTTTTGTTTACATCAAGGCTCCATGGACTCATTCTACGGACTTGGGAGGAAAAATTAACTCTCCCACACCCCTCCCACCCCACCCACCTCCCCACCGACTTCAGGAATGGGCAAGGGTATCAGCGAGATAGTTTAGAGATGGTTTAGCATTGTGTGGGCTGAGGAGGCGAATTTTCTTTCAACACTTTTCTTTACCCTTGTGCAGAAGGTCTCTCTGTGTCAAAATGTTGTCAAAGAATAACAAAATAACCCAAGAGAAGACTGCGGGGCTGTCCCGGATTCCCACATCTACAGGAAATGTCTCTAACCTTAAGCCTTTCCGAATGAGTCATTGAGCTGATCTGGAGATATTCCGAAACATAAGGGGGATGGAGGAACATCTGGATAGTTTTATCGAGAATGCATGCGCTCATTGGAAGTACACACAAGTTCAGGAAGAGGAGAGTGTGACCGCCAGGGAGTGGGGACTTACTAGAGGTTGAGAAGGAGGGGCCGCAGACACCCGGTCCTATCCAACAGGTGTGACCTACTCTGCGGGGAGGGCAGCCACACAATGCAGACAAAGGAAACATGGTTCAGAAGGCTGTCCAAGGTGAAGGAAGAGCAGAATAGAAATGTGTTAGTAATAGGGGATTCTATAATAATGGGGATAAATAGCATCTTTCTGCATCCATGAATGAGAATGCCGAAGAGTGTGCGCCGATCCAGGGCCAGAGTTAGGGATACCCTAATGTGGCTAGAGAGGAATTTCGAAAGGAAGGAGGAAAATCCTGTTGACCTGTTGCATGACAGAACACAAAAAATAGGTCAGAACAGTGAGGTATTCAAGTTGCGGGAGTATGACGAGTTAAGAGCTAAATTAAAAAGCTGGATCATGAGGTAATAGTCCCTGGATTATCGCCCAAGTCTTACGCAACTTGGAACCAAAGCAGGAAGATCGGGAGAATTGCCATGTGGCTAAAGGGGTGATAAGACAAAGGGGATGGTGGTGTAATGGTAATGCTAGTGGTCCAGGCTAATTACTCAATAACACAGGTTCAAATCCCACCGTGGCAGCTTTTGGAATTTAAATTTAATTAATTAGCAAATGTGGAATTAAAAATTAACATGCTACTGCTGAATTGTTGTAACATCCTTTTGGTTCACTAATGTCCTTTAGGGAAGGAAATCTGTTGTCCTTACCTGATCTGGCCTACACGTGACTCCAGATCACCCCCAACCCCAAACCCCGCAATGTGCTTTTCTCTTACCTGCCCTCTGAAATGGCCAAGCAAGCCACTCGGATGTCTCAAACTGTTACAGAAAAGGTGATAAAGACTGAAACTGGGCCACTCAGCATCAACCTGGGCACCAGAAATGACAAGGGAACACCCAAACCAGTCGACCCTGCAAAGTCCTGCTGACTAACATCTTGGGTCTTGTGCCAACAATTGGGAGAACTGATCCAGATACTTAATCAAGTAGCCTGTCATTGTCATACTCACTGAATCATATCTTACAGCCAATGCCCCAGACACCTCTATCACGATAACTTAAATAGTGGCACAGTGGTATACAGTTGGGAGGGAGTTTCCCTGAGAGTTCTCAACATTGATTCCAGGCCCCAAGAAGACTCAAGGCATCAAGCATCCCTCTAATTCCCATTGATTTTAATCTTTCCAGGGCTCCTTGATGCCACACACAGTCAAATGCTGCCTTGATGTCAAGGGCAGTCACTCTCATCTCACCGCCTGAATTCAGCTCTTTTGTCTACATTTTTACTAAGGCTGTAATGAGCTCAGGTGCTGAGTGATCCTGGCAAAATCCAAATTGAGCACCAGTGAACAGATTATTGCTGTGTAAGTGCTGCTTGACAGCACTGTTGATGACATCTTCCATCACTTTGCTGAAGATCAAGGTTAGGCTGATGGGGCGGTTAGTTGGCTGGGTTAGATTTGACCTGCCTTTTGCGGGCAGGACATACCTGGGCAATATTACAGATTGTCAGGTCGATGCTGGTGTCACTGTACTGGAACAGATGGGCTGGGGCATGGCTAGTTCTGGAGCACAAATCTTTAGTACTACTGCCGGGTGGTCTCAAGGCCCAGAGCCTTTGCAGTATCCAGTGCCCTCAACCATGTTGTGATGTCACATGGAGTGAATCAGTTTGGCTGAAGACTGGCATCTATGGCGTTGGCGATCTCAGGAGGAGGTCTGAAACGTTACCGGGGGCAGAACTTAGCCCTTGCCGGGCGGTCTTGGCAAGGGCGGGCGGAGGCGATCAGGAAGCCGACCACCACCCGTGATCGAGGCCGGAAGGCGATTTCACACCGGCGGGCCAATTAAGGCCCACCCAGCGTGAAATGCGGGCAGCAGCACTCAGCGCTGCCTGTGTGGGCAAGGGAGTGCTATGACACAGCAGTTGGTAAAGGCTGTTATTTAAAATCCCGGAGGGAAACTTTAAACAACTATCATAACCTATATTTTCAATTGGTATATTTTGAGTTGCAGCTCTAAATTCAGGAATAAGATGGCCTGTTCTCAAAAGGTTTTTATATCAAACTACATGAGACATTTATTAATATACACAAGTTAAACATATACACATGGCTATAAACTACAACTATCATAACATTTTAACCAATTCCCAAACTAATCTCCACTAAGGCAACAATAACCCGTAGACTTTAAGCAGACACCAGGCAAAGCATTTTCATCTTACAAATTCAAAATGAGGTTCCTTTCACTTTAGTTCCTTTGCAGACAGTTGTAGGCTTACAGCTGCTTTGATGTTACATGCTCTGCCCTGCACACACAAAACTGCTTTCTGTTACACCCGGCACTTCTCTTTGAATGTAAATTTTCATTGTATCACCAGGTCCTTTGAAATCCACCTCTTCTAACAATAAAACGCCTTTCATAGGACCAATTTTATTAGTAATATCAACATATTGCTTGGTCTCTCCTAGCTAGGTGAAAGATTTCACTCCCAGTCTCTGAATGCCCTATTCAACAAAAGGCAAATGTACCTCTACCCCTCTGTTTACATCTCAAAACTACCTTACATCAAAGCACCCAGACTAACTGGCTTTAATCCGATTAAAACACACACAGACATACCCACAGACTAAACATCTATTTTAAAAAAAATAATTTGCCTCATGACAGGGAGGAAGGCAAGCAGGGCGACTGTGAACTTTGCAGAGTCTCCCCGAGGTAATTCTGGGGCAGATGAAGAATCTCCAAAAAAAAAAAATTGAAAAATGTTATAAAACCTGTCCCCTCATGTGACTCTGTTATTAATGACCTGTTATTAATTAAATTTTAAACTTTTTATTTTATTTTTATTTGCTTTTGGAAACCTCATCCCGCCCGTGAATGAGGTCTCCTAAAAACTGCAAAGGCAACTTGGCCTTTTTCCCTGCCCACTAACCGTAAAGTTGGATGGGCAGCGAAAAATGTCTGTTAATTGAGACTTTAGTGGCCTTAACAGGCCTTTTAACTGTTGGTGGGCACACTGCCCATTTCCACATGTCCCCCCACTGATCGAAATATCGCGCGACTGCGCGCTGATGTCAGGACGCTCGCCCGATGTTAACGCGTGTCATTTTATGCTTGAGCGGGTCAGGCGCCCGCCCGTCCGCTGAGGTAAAAATTTTGCTCCCGAGCTCCAGGGTTCAATTATGAGGAGAAATTACATAAACTAGGTTTGTATTCCCTGGAATATAGAAGATTAAGTGGTGGTTTGATTGAGGCTAGTAGCATTTTGAAATGCAGGTACATAGAGAGGACCTTTTACCACTGCAGCAGGAATGCCAGAACAGGCATAGCCTTAAAATAACAGCTAGGCCATTCATGAGAGAAGCAGTTAATAATTTTGAATCTGAGATCAATAGATTTTTGCTTGACAAGCATTTAAAAGGACATGGAGGTGAGGCAGGTGGATGGAACTAAGATACAGATCAGCCATGATCTGACTGAATGGTTGAACAGGCTTGAGATGCTGCATGACCTACTCCTGTTCCAATGTTTTTATGCAACTGCCTGGAGTGCTGATGAATGAGTCAATCTGACAGTTCGATGTCAGCCATGGCTCAGCTGATAGCAACCTCAGCTCTAAGTAAGAAGGATATGGGTTCAAGTCCCCCCCTGTAGACCTGTGCACAGAGCCTTAGCTGATACTCCAGTCTGGTACTGCTTTACAGTTGGAGGTACATGTTTCACCTACGTCTCAGCCAAAAGATCCCATGGCACTATTTCAAAGAGCTGGAGAGTTCTCCCTGGTGTCATTGCCAATATTTATCCCTCAAACAACATTGCAATAACAGATTATCTAGCCATTATCACATTGCTGTTTATGGAGCCTTGCTGTGTGCAAATTGGCTGCCATACTTCCTACAATACAAAAGCGATTACATTTCAAAAATACTTATCGTCTGTAAAGACAAACTGAGTTTGTGAAAGGTGCTGTATAAATATAAGTTTTTATTTCTCACCTATGTGCCGTGTCATTATGGCACACCTTTTATTTAACAATTTCTGTTTGTGTGCTAAATATTTTTGCTGACCAATGTATGCCGACAATATCAATTAGAACTAGTTTGAATTAGTTAGAGTCCAGCAGTTTAATTAATCATTTACTTCAAGCCAGTTTAATTAAATGTAGCAACAATCTAATCACTGAAGTGACCTTGCTTTCCTGTAGTTTCTGTTTTTATAATTATACAAGTACCTTGTGTGGAATGTGTTTTTTTCACTAGCTGGCAGCTTTCCTGTCACCAGCTGACAGAACCAGATTTCAATCTTCTGGCCATATTTCTTGCTATGTTCTCTCTGTAACACCCTGTTTGCTTCTACAGGTCTTCATGTTTTATTAGGGAGAAGACTAACACTGAGGTGGCGGTACTGTATACAAGAAGACGTAGAGCGAAGAGTAGCATAAGATGACAGACAGGAGAGTGCATAAAGATATAGAAACTGGAGTAGGCCATTCAGCTGCTTCATTCTGTTCCACCATTCAGGTATATCATGGCAGGTCTGCATCTTAACTTCACCCACCAGCCTCGATTCAGCAACCTTTACTATCCTTGTCCGACAAAAATCTATTCATCTCTGTTTGAAAATGCTGAGGTCTTAAGAACATTGATGACAGGGTGATGACTGATCCTGGATTAATGAATGTCTCGAGGTTGCTTTATGTTATTGTTTCATTCTCAGGACAGGAAGACAATATTGGACGCACTCTCAGCTGTTTGAGTTGCTCCCAAGAAGGGAACCTCAGACCAGCATGTTCATGTCTGCAGACATTTAGAAAATTACACAAGTTTCCAGTATTTTAGAAAATGACTTTTAAATGAGCCAGTACTTAACAAAAATGAAAACAGAAAGTGTGGCAAATACTTAGTGGCCAGGATCTTTAGGATGGTAGTGGAGGCCCGCCGTGAGGTCCCTACCCCTGACTTGGGCAAAGACCAGCAAGCAAGGCCACCAAACCAGCATGGGAGGCAGTATTGGTGCTACACCAATACCCTGCAAAAGAGGACAGCCACCCAGTGCCGAAAGAGAGT
The DNA here is from genome assembly GCF_964194155.1 of Cetorhinus maximus. Lineage (NCBI taxonomy): Eukaryota > Metazoa > Chordata > Chondrichthyes > Lamniformes > Cetorhinidae > Cetorhinus > Cetorhinus maximus. Next base: position 14,689,950 of record NC_135900.1, read on the forward strand.
GAATGATCTCCTCCGTTCTGCCAGGATAAGTCACTCTTCTCATCACTCTCAACTCGCACACTCACAAACCCATCACACAACCACAGGGGTCGCACTCACTGCCAGTTCAATGGACATCACCATTCACTCTCTTACACACATCTTCATCTGTCCTGCGGATCGTGTCCTCATCCTGCCCATGGCACCACTCACTACCCACACATGCCAGGCATCCTTCTCATCTGGCCTGGCAGGTGTCCTGCTTACACTCTCTCCATCTATCTTCATGCAGGACAAGCTGGCACACAACAAGAGGGAGAGATCACAGACTGGTGGAGGAACACCAGAGGAATGCCAGACTTTGAAAATGGAGTCATCCAGCTAGACGGCGATGAACTGGACCATTCGTGCGCTGATGGTGAGGTCGGCGGTGCTCAACCAAGTTAGGATCCAACAGTGCAATATTGTAGTAATCTGATGTGTAACATACCTTTAAGATGAATGTTGTAATGGAAGATTGCATGAACTTGGTATCCAAAAGCAGAGTAGGGCGGGCTACCTCTGTAGTCAGTAGTCTTGAGTTAGAGTCTGAAGTGTAAAGAGAGTTTAGAGTTGTAAACACACAAGTGTAGCTGCTGAGTTCCTTTTGCAAACTAACAGAATGTGTTTCTCCTAAGAACGGTCTGTCTATGGTACCAACTCGGTCACCCCGAAACAAGTGTGCAACCTGGATCCTTAAGTCCCAACAAACCAGGGTACAGGATCCAACAAAAAAAGACATGAGAGGATGAGCAAAAGCAAGAAAGAACAAGGGAAATCAGGAGAACCGAAATCAGGCAGCACCTCGCACGGTAATTGTAAGTAAGGAAACATTTCTGTCCTGAAAGTCCAAACAATCCCCTCAGAGCATGCCACAATTTGGAAGAATTGAACCTATTGATCCAGTATCAGATGATTGGTCGCTGGTGTTCTCCTTCCCGGTGAATGACATTGTGGGGGAGGAGAAGCAGCGCGCGATCCTCTTATCCATGTGTGGGAGTAAGACATATGGATTAATTCAAAATTTGTTGGCACCCAGTGCCCCAGATCCGAAAAGTTTTGATGACTTAGTGAGCCTTGTAAAGAATGCTGATGATGCAACGGTACAAATTTAACTCAAGGACTAGAACCGTGGGGGAGACAGTTGCTTGTTATGTGGCAAGTCTGAAACAATTAAGAGAATATTGTGAGTTTGGTACATCTATGCTTAGAGATCATTTGTGCAATATAAATGAAGATGTGATTCAGAAGAGATTGTTGTTTGAAACAAATTTGGATTTTCAGAAGGCATTGGAAATTGCTCAGGCAATGGAAGGTGCAGTGTGGGACTCTAAAGCCATACAGGGAGCGCAAAATGACACCTTCTCCCATGTTAGGCGGGGAGCCTCAGCCAAAAAGGGGCAGGAAGCAGCCAACGCCAGCAGACAAATAAAAAGAGATGACTTAGCAGCGAAAACAAGGAAGCAGACAACCCTGTAATGAACCACGGTTTAAAAAAATTGAATATTTTTTTGTCATCAGAACAGACAACACATGAGACATTGTAAAGGTAGAAACAGGCAGACTTTCAAACAAAAGCAAAAACCCATTGTGATCTACAGCATTGAAAGATTCAGGTATTTATTCATTGTATAATTTAAAGGTAGGGAGAACAGAACATGAGCGTGAATGAGAGGCTGATCAGAATGTAGGTGGATATAGGAGTGTCCACTATGGTGATAGGTGAGCATACTTTTAAATGCCTGAATCATGGGGAAGGTAAACTAAATTTGGAAAAAAACTGATGTCAGATTGAAACCTTATACAGGAGAAGACATACAAGTCAAGGGCATAAGTGAAGTCACAGTACACTACCGAGGTCAAACAGTGAAATTACCCTTGATGTTGGTAGCAGAAGAGGGACCTTTCCTCCTCAGACGAAACTGGCTGAAAGAAATTAAATTGGAATGGGCTGAAATCTTCCAACTGAGAACTAATGGGCCATCAGTGCTACTACAAAAATATGCCTCAGTCTTCAGGGACAAACTTGGAAAGATTGAGGGGCTACAAGCAAAAATTCATGTAGATCCAGGGGCAACATCCAGATTTAAAAAAAATAATAAAGAGGGAGAAAATAAACTTTGAGGGTAAACTAGCAAGTAATATAAACATGGACAGTAAACCTTCTTTAAATATATAAAAAGGAAGAGAGAGACCAAAGTGAAGATAGAATGAGGCTGGGGAAATAATAATGAGGAACGAGGAAATGGCAGAGAAGTTGAATAAATACTTTGCTTCAGTCTTTAAGATAGAAGACAATAATAGCATTCCAATATTAAATAATCAAGGGGCAAAAGAGGGGGAGGAAATAAATGCAATAACTATCACTAGAGAAAAATTACTAGGGAAACTAATGGGGTTAAAGGCCGATTAGTCCCCTGGACTTGATGGGTTGCTTTCTAGGATATTAAAGGAAGTAGCTACAAAGATAATGGTAGTAATCTTCTAAGAATCCTTAGGTTCTGGAAAAGTCCCAGAAGATTGGAAAACTGCCAATGTAAGACCCTTATTCAAAATGGGAGAGAGACAAAAAACAGATAACTATAGGCCAGTTAGCTTAACATCTGTCATTGGAAAAATGTTAGAGTCTATTATGAAGGATGTAATAGCAGAGCATTTAGAAATACATAATCCAAATCAAGCAGAGTCAGCATGGCTTCATGGAGGGGAAATCATGCCTGACAAATTTATTAAAATTCTTTGGGGAGTTAACTAGTAGGATAGATAAAGGGGAACGAGCAGATGTAATATATTTGGATTTCCAAAAGGTGTTCAATAAGGCCACTTAATAAGATAAGAGCTCATGATGTTGGGGGTAGTATATTAGCACGCATAGAGGATGGGCTAACTAATGGAAGACAGAGAGTTGCGATAAGGGAGGCATTTTCAGGATGGCAACCTGTAACTAGTGAAGTGCCACAGGGATCAGTGCTGGGCCCTCAGTTATTTACAATATATATTAATGTTTTAGATGAGGGAAGTGAATGTACTATCACCAAATTTGTGGATGGTAGAACAGTAGGTGGGAAGACAAGTGGTGAGGAAGTCACAAGGAGTCTACAGAGGGAAATAGACAGGTTAAGTGAGTGGACAAAAAAGTGGCAGGTGGAATATAATGTGGGAAAATGTGAGGTTATGCACTTTGGCAGGAAGAATAGAGGAGCTGAATATTATTTAAATGGAGAAAGACTGCAGAAGGCTGCAGTACAGAGGGTTTTGGGAGTCCTTGTGCATGAATCCCAAAAAGCTAACATACAAGTTCAACAGGTAATAGGGAAGGCAATTGGAATGTTGGCCTTTATTTCAAAGGGAATGGAGTATAAAAATAGGGAAGTCTCGCTAAAACTATACAAGGCACTAGTTAGACCACGCCTAGAATACTGTGAACAATTTTGGTCCCCTTATCTAAGGAAAGATATACTGGCTTTGGAAGCAGTCCAGAGAAGGCTCACTAGGTTGATTCTGGGTATGGAGGGATTTTCTTATGAGGAGAGGCTGAGTAGGTTGGGTCTGTACTCATTGGAGTTTAGAAGAATGAGATGTGACCTTATTGAAACATATAAGATTCTTAGGGGGCTTGATAGCATAGGTGCTTGACAGGGTAGATGCTAAGAGATTGCTTCCCCTTGTGGGAAAGTCTAGGACCAGAGGGCATAATCTCAGAGTAGGAGTTGCCCATTTAAAACAGAGATGAGGAGGAATTTCTTCTCTCAGAGGGTAGTGAATCTGTGGAATTCTTTACGGCAGAGGGCTGTAGAAGCTGGGTTGTTAAGTATATTCAAGGCTGAGATAGACAGATTTTTAATCAGTAAGGGAATCAAGGGTTTGGGGGAAAAGGCAGGAAAGTGGGGTTGGGGTTTATTAAATGAGCAATGATTTCATTGAACGGCGGAGCAGACTCGATGGGCTGAATGGCCTACTTCTGCTCCTATGTCTTATGGTCTTATGGCCTTATTCATGAAGGCAAGACCAGTACCTTATGCAATGCGGGAAGATGTAGACGCCGAACTAGACAAATTAGAAAAACTGGAAGTGATACAACCTGTGCAGTTTTCAGTATGGGCAGCACCAATTGTACCTGTTCTCAAACTTGACCAAAGCATTTGAATTTGTGGAGACTACAAATTAACAGTCAATAAAGTGTCTAAGTTGGACACACATCCCATACCAAAAATGGAAGACTCGTACGCTAAACTGGCAGGTGGAACTGCCTACATGAAGCTTGATATGAGTCATGCCTATCAACAATTGGAATTAGAGAAAGCCTCCCGAAAGTTTGTCACTATTAATACACACAAAGCACTGTATCAATACATCCATTTACCTTTTGGTGTATCTTCAGCTTGCGCCATATTCCGAAGAACCATGGAACATTCACTACAGGGACTGCCCCATGTTGTAGTTCTGGTGACAGGACTCACTGAAAATAAACATTTGTTAAACTTGGAAGAAGTTATATAAACGCAGGTGAGAGTGTGTTTGAAAAAAGAAAAGTGCACATTCCAAGTGAAAGAGGTAACCTACCTAGGTCACAAGGTAGATTCACAAGGCCTGCAGCCAGGTGAGGAAAAAGTGCAAGCCATTAGAGAGGCACCAGCACCAAAGAACACATCTGAACTCAAATCATACTTGGGGGTGGTCAGTTACTGTAGACACTTCTTGCTTAACTTGTTGACAGAACTGGCACCACTGTATTACTTGCTCAAGAAAAAACCAATGATGGTCTGGTCAAACAGCACAGGAAGAAGCTTTCAATAAACTGAAGCAGTTGTTGCAATCATCTACCCTACTAGTACACTTTGACCCAAAGAAAGAGTTTGTGTTGACATGTGACGCATCTCCCTATGGAGTGGGAGCAGTGTTCTCCCATCAAATAAACGATGGGTCAGAATGGCCTGTAAGAGGTGCATAGAGAACACTCAATACAGCAGAAAAGGGATACTCACAAATAGAAAAAGAATGCCTGTTAATCACCTTTTGTGTTAAGAAATTTCACCAGTATGTACACAGTTGTCATTTTACTCTCATATTGGACCACAAACCATTGCTGGGATTATTCAGCGAAGACAAGGCTATATCACCTATAGCCTCAGCAAGAATACAAAAGATGGGCATTGATCTTGGCAGCGCATGAGCATAGTTTCATTCATAGACCCGGGAAGTCAAATTGCAGATGCTAATGCACTTAGTCATTTGCCCATGCAAGTAAGCAATGAGGATGTTCCAATTCCTCAAGAATTCATTTTATTATTGGACTTCCTGGATTTATCACCGGTATGTGCTAGCCAGGTTAGAGATTGGACAAGTCGAGACCCAATCTTATCAAAAGTATGAGAACAAGTTCTTCATGGTTGGAAAAAAAGGGATCTGACGAAACAAAACCGTGTTTTCAGAGAAGATACGAAATAACCAGCCAGGAAGATATCTTATTGTGGGGGGCACGAGTGATTGTTCCTCCAAAAGGATGAAAGCCTTTGTTATCTGAACTTCACAGTGCACACCCAGGAATTTCTCGAATGAAGGCCATAGTGCTCAGTTGTCTATAGTGGCCTGGGATGGATGGAGAAATAGAGAACTTAGTGAGAAGTTGTATGCAATTTAGCAAGTGCAAAAGTTACCTTCAACAGCTCCATTACACCCTTGGGAGTGACCAGGAAGGCCGTGGGTTCGATTGCACATCGACTATGTGGGACCTTTTATGGGAACAATGTTTCTACTCATCGTCGATGCTCATTCAAAATGGATGGACACACATGAAGTGAAGTCGCCGACATCTTCTGCCACAATTGACAAGCTACGGACTACCAGCTGTGGTCATGTCAGACAATGGAACGGTGTTTGCAAGTGCTGAGTTTCACCAATTTATCAGCCTCAATGCTATTACTCGTGTAAAAACTTCATTATACCATCCTTCTTCAAATAGATTGGCCAAGAGAGAGGTTCAGTCTGGTATGACGAAATTGTCTGGAGATTCTATAATGGTTAAACTAGCATGTTTTCTTTTCCATTATAGGACCACCCCTCATATAACAACAGGTGTCACACCTGTGGAATTGTTGATGAAGCGCTGTCTCCAATCAAGATTGAGCCTAATTATGCCAAACTTGGGGTGGAAGGGGGAAAGAAGTCAGGGAAGTCAGAAAACTGGACATGGCTGGCACAGTCATGACAGGACTTTTAATGTAGGAGAGAAGGTATATGTGAAGAATTTTAGAGAAGGGCCAACATGGTTGGGGAAATAAGTGCAGTAACAGGACCTTTTTCTTACCACATGAAAGTGGACGTTCGAGTCATATGAAGACATGTGGATCATATAAGAAGAGGAGAAACAAAACATCCACCAATGATTCCACCAGTGTTCGAGACTGAAACAACGTCTCCTGTCGAAAGAACTCAACTGAGTACAGATGTGTCTGAAGGGTCGTTTGTACTGAAAGAGATGAAGAAATAGACTTGCAGGTAGCTACTGAAGAGCCACATGCTCTGATGACTCCAGTGAAGGGAGTTCCAGATAAAACATCAGAAGCTGTAAAGCTGAGGCGTTCTACATGCATAGGGAAACCCCAAGAAAGACTGACTTTGTAAATTACTTACCTGTATGAAAAATTTGCGTCCATTAATAAATGTTTAATTTAGTTTTATAAAAACCCTCTAAGTCTCGATGGACTCATTACTACTGATTTCAAGGCACACATCGTGAAACCAAAATACAAATTGCAAAACAGTTGTGGCAATTGTTTGAAGTTTCCCTCTGGGATTTGAGCAGCTCAGCACTTGCCATCTGCTGTGCTACAACAGCCCCAGGAGCCAAGTGCCTCCTGAGTGCAGCTGACAGCACTCTGCACCTATGGAAAACTAGAAACTTGCGCAAATCCCAGCACTCCTGCTTCGTGGCTTTCCTGATCCTAGGCAAAATGCACAAAGTTCTGTGCCTTCGCAAATATGGCGTCCGTGACCTCCTGGATACACTTGTGCATGGAGGCTGGCAAGATCCTGCACAGGTCAGCTACAGAGACCTGGAAGCAGCCACTGGCGTAAAAATTGAGCATCGTGGTCACTTTCACGGCCACTGGCAGTGGATGCCCTCCAAGTCCCCGTGGTGCCAAATCCTGCAGCAGGTGGCCAATGTGACCGACCAGTTTCCTAGGCATGTGCAGTCTTTGGTGAAACTGATTCTCAGTCATCTGCAGGAATGACAGAGACTGTCTATAGACCCTGCAGTCTGCACCCGAGGGGTGAAATATTTTGGAGCATTTGGTGGCACTTTCATGTTCTCGCGCTGCTTGAGTGGGCAGAAAAGCTTCAGAGCCCCGATTCCAGGCCTGTCAATGGAGCTGCTGCTGAAAGGTCTCAGCTATGGAAGAATGTTCACTCCAGACAAGCTTTTCCAAGTGCTCTTCTCTCACTTCACCCCCACCTCTCCCAGCACGTGCTGAGTATTTCCTTCAGCCTGTGCTTCATTGGCCCTCACACCCATCCCTCCCAGTCTGACCCGCACTCGAGCCCTTGCCCTGGCACTGCGCTGAAAGCCAGCCTAGAAAAAGTGGCTCGCCTGCAACCCCCCCATCCCCCTTGGGCCTCTTCCTTGATATCCTACGAGAGATACTCCCGAGCACCGTACAAGGTTGTGTGCACTCACCTCTGAGTTCCCCTCAAAGTTCAGGTCACCAGGTGCAGGTCTTTTGAAGGTGTTTGTGAAGCATGCTGTTCTGGAGCCACACTGACATGGGCGGTAAATTTGACGTGGGATGTGGTTCCGACGAGCAGGACTTGTAATTAGATGCAAATGTATTAAAATGACATTCCTGACATGCAGTGGTGGGAAACGCAGCCGGCCAGTGACGGGTGGAGTGGACGAGCGCAAACTGGCTTCCCGATGGCGTAAAAACCGATTTTGGTCTTCTCACCATATTGTCCGCTCAACATCAGCAGGGCTGGAAAATTCTGGCCTAAGTCCTGGGATTCCTGGGAAGAGGTGAGCTTTGGGGGGTCTCAGAGCGGTAAGGGTAGGTGAGGCCCTGGGGGAGTGGACAGTGGGGGACTGAGATGTCGGCAGAGAGGCCGGGGAGGGGAGGGAGGACCTGTGGTTACCGGACCTTAAGCGGGGGGAGGCTCCATGTTAAAAGGGGGTTGCCGATTGAGGTGCCACCCCACCCCCAATTCCCGCTCGGGATCTGAACCCGATTAACTTTACCCTTCCCCCTTACCTGGGAACTCCTCCCTCCAGTCTAAAAGTTGGGGTTGGGTGGGAAACGGCCTTTAAGTGGTCATTAATTGGGCTTCAGTGGGGGCAAAGGCAGGCTGGCAAGTTGATGCCTTGTCTTCCCCAGCCCAAAATTGCAAAGAGGTCAGGGCAGGAGGAAGCTCATCCGAGGAATTTTACGCTCATCCACCACTCCTCCCCCTCCCGCTGCCTACAAACCTCAGCAAGGGGGGAGTGTAAAACTCTGCCCAGCAGGTCTGGCAGTATCTGTGGAGAGAGAAACAGAGGTAACGTTTTGAGACAAATATAATTCTCCTTCAGTTATTAAGAGTCTGAGCAGCAATGAAATTATATTAATCCTGCTGCATTACAATTGAAATTGAAAAACAGGAATATCTACCTAAAAGTAAAATTAAATGATATGGTCAGTGCTGCCTATTTGTAGTGGAGTGAAAATAACAAATGAACTTGTGCAACTGTAACTCTTTAATTACTTGCAAATGCGCTACACTGATAGCATCGCACAAGGGGCTGATTGAACCTGTGTCAGCCTATTCATAGCTAATCACAGGACAATGGGATTCACTTGCTCCTGTCTATAATGTTGATGTCTTGATTAAACTAATTACCAGTTTCGGGACCTGGGCTCATTCCCTTTCCTGAGATCACTGATGTGGTTTTTTTTTTAAATGCAAGAGTTACTTTGGTAAGAAGGAACAAATGATCAGTTATCAACTGTGCTCTTCTCCGCCGATGCTGCCAGACCCGCTGGGTTTTTCCAGGTATTTCTGTCTCTGTTTTTGATCAGTTATGCTGTTAGCTCGGCTCTGGGTTACGAGTTCAAACCGGACTTTCGAGTTTGAGTTAAAACCGGAAAATGCCGGAAACGCTTAGAAAACCCGGCAGCGTCGGTGGAGTGAAAAGCACAGTCAATGGGCGGAACCTTGTGCAGGCGATGGGGGTCCTCGCCTGCCAGCTGGAGAGTCAATGATACCCTCTTTTCGAGAAGGCCCACCAACATCTTGTGCCACTCAGGCACTTGAAAGGCCAGCAGCGGGCCTTCTCCCCAGGATCAAGGACCCAGGGGGGTGGAAGTCCGGCCAGCAAAGGGCGGCCAGCCAATCTGAGGCCGGCAGCACTCCTGTATCCAGCAGCACCATTGTGGGGGGCAGTGGCTGCGCCCGGTATGACACCCACCCGAGGCCTCAGATCGAGGAGGGGCCCCGGGCACAGGCGACTGATGGCATGAAGAAGGCCACGGGAGAGGGAGGGTGAGGGGCGCAGCAGCAAGGGCAGAAGTGTGGTCTTCAGCAGGCCTCTGCCCCATACCCACCCTTCCTGATGCTGAGCCTTCGATCAGGCGCCGAGTGCCTTTTAAGGAGTGACCTTCTCCCAGGATCCCACAACCAATGCGCCAGGGTTTTCTGGTTGTGCTCCCACATGGCCAGACCCCACCTGCCACTGGTTTAATACTAGCAGCAGCAAGATGAGGTGTTAATTGCCTGCTTGTGGGCCTCAATTGTTGGTGGGGTGTGAAGGCCCTCCATGGGCCTTTCCACCATGGACCTAATCGGGGTGGAGGCCAGAGGATGGGGTAATCCCCCCGCCATATCTACCACTCAACTAAATGCACCCCCACTACCAAACACACCGCCGGAAAGCACAAACTTCCTCTTGATATTTCAGGTCAATGGGCTTTCGTTAGAACATTCTAGCATTCTAGTGCCTTTAAATGTTTCTAAAACATCTCAAAGTGCTGCACATGAATGTTATAAAATAAAATGGCACCAAGCCATATAAGGAGATATTAACACAGGTAACCAGAAGTGGTGAGGTTGATTTTAAGATGCATTTTAAAGGTGGAGGGAGAGAGATTTAAAGATGGAGAGGTTGAGGGAGGGAATTCCAGCGTGTGGGGCCAAGGCCGCTGAAGGCACGACCACCAACGGTGGCGCGATGAACATTGTGGATGCGCAAGAGGCCAGAGCTGGAGGAAGGCAGCGAGGAGCATTGTAGGGCTGGAATGGCGAGGCCATGGAGGGATTCGAAAACAAGGAGGACAATTCTAAAATCAAGGTGTGATGCCATTGCTTATCTTTAACAAAATAAAAATAAAATTCTCAGTGCATTTCGATTTATGATTGCGCAAGAGAAACGTGTGGGAAATTATTTCAATGTGGTTATGGAGGACCCTGTTAGGGGAACTTCTGAACAGGATCCTGAAAATGAGATCTCTTTTTCAAAATAAAAGATATTCACAGGGTTGAGGTACACAATGGTATAAAGCCTGACATTTCCTTTAGTGAAGCTGTAACGCCCAAGGACCATCCATCTCCTCTGAACGAGTTACCAGGACATGTGTGGACACCCACCAGCTGCTTCTCGCTCGCTGTTATTCTTTTCTGACCCCGAAATTCACCTTGCCCATAAAGGATAGGTGATTAATTTCTACCGTTCCTTAGTGTAACTAATGCTGTTCTGTTATTTTATTTGTTTAACTGTAGGGTTATAACTCTGCCTGCTATGTATCATTTTTATTTATCACCTACACATTGTTAGGTTCCATGGCACATTTTTAATCTGTTGAGGTTTGCTATTCAAAAACTGCGTTGTGGTCGTACTTTGCCTTGTTAGTTCACTTTGATTATTTACCGCAAGCATTTTTTTTTTCATGTCTTTGTACTGGGCTGAAGGCTGCTTATTCCAACCCAGCCTGTACAGATTTGGGGCACATGACAATTTTAGTGAAGCTTATAATAGCTTTGGCCCTATTGCTAAGCCAGGGGGCAGAATTTTCCCTTTGGCGTGCAGGGGAGGCGGGCACCGCACATCTGCGCTTAAAATGACGTGCGGTGACGTCAGGTGAGCGTCCCAACATCACCGCAGGCCATCGCGATATTTCGCTGGGCAGGCACACAATGATATCCGACGCGCACCCGCCATTAATTAACAGGCCACTTAAGGCCCTTGAGTGTTCAATCGACCCTGATTTTTCGGTGCCCATGCAATCTTCGGGTCGGCGCACAGGCGCATTGGGCAGACGGGTAGGACACATTTGTATAAACCTCATCCACGGGCGGGATAAGAGGCTTCACTGGAGTCGTGAATGTGCACTGTCAAGTATCTATTTTTGAATGTGTTTCAAACTTGCCTGTGTGATCTACAACACTTCAAAACGCATACCAGCTGCTTTTTCTGGACTCTTAACCTTCAGGTCAGCACTCTGCAGCGAGGAATCTTTTTTGGGCCGGCAGCTTTCAGGAAGCCTTCCCTTAGCCTGGGTATGGGATCTGATCTGTCCACTGGAGGCAGCTCCTCTGAGGAGGAAGGGAGGGCTAGAAGGGGTAGGAGGCCAGGAGTGAACATTCAGCCTTCAGGGGAGCCACCTTTGGGAGGACAGTGGCAGGCACAAGGGGCTTAGGGCCAACAGGAAGTCAAAGTGGAAGGGGCCGCAGAAGTCACCACTATCTGCTGCCAGGGTTTACAGGCGAAGCAGTTACCTCAATATGTCTGAGGCACAGTGCCAAAGGAGGCTCTATATCTCAAGGGAGATAGTCAGCTATATCTGTCAGATGATTGGGCCTGAGATCTCCCCTAACTCTGTGGGTGGACACCCCATGCCAGTGGCTCTAAAGGTCACAGCTGCCCTCAACTTCTATGCCTCTGGCTCCTTCCAGGGCTCGGTGGTTGACCTTTGCAGTGTCTCCCAATCAGCTGTCCACACTTGTGTCAAGCAGGTTACAGCTGCCCTGTTCAGGCATGCATTGACCTTCATCCACTTCCGTTTGGACCAGGTAAGCCAGACACAGTGAGCCAGAGGCTTCGCGGCCATTTCTGGCTTCCCCCGTGTCCAGGGTGCAATAGACTGTACACATGTGGCCATCAAGACACCAGCAGGTGAGCCCGGTGCCTTCGTCAACAGGAAGGGCTTCCACTCCATGAACATGCAGATAGTGTGTGATCACAGGATGCTGATTCTACAAGTCTGCGCAAGGTACCCAGGCAGCTCCCACGACGCCTACATCCTCAGACACTCCCAGATGCCAAGGCTCTTCAGTGCTCCAGCCCGGCTGGATGGATGGCTGCTGGGTGACAAGGGCTATCCCCTCAGAAGGTGGCTCATGACGCCTCTCTGCCATCCAAGAACAGAAGCTGAGCAGCGGTACAATAGGAGCCACGGCACCACAAGCGCTGTGGTGGAGAGAGCCATTGGTCTTCTCAAGATGTGCTTCCGATGCCTGGACCGCTCAGGGGGCGCATTCCAGTACCCCCCCAGATCGTGTGTCGGTGATAGTGGTTGCATGCTGCGCTCTCCACAATCTGGCGTTGGAAAGGGGCGATGCTGTGGATGATGAAGACGTAGACGCAGTGGATGCAGCTGCACACGATGAGTCCAGCAGTGAGTCCGAGGATGAGCATGCACAGGGAAGTGCTGAGGGGGTAGACGCAGAACCGGGCATACTCCAGGGAGGCAGGGACACCCGGGAGGCTTTAATCCAATGAACCTTCAGCTAGAACACCACAGATGGTCCATCAGGACAAGCCTGGGCTGTCAGCTCAATATTCGACACCTAAGTGCAAAATCTGCCAAGTTAGCAACAGTAACTAAGGGCCTTGTTAATAAAGCTGAATGTCCAACAAAGCACTCATTACAGTTTTGGAAACCATACACATGCAGAAGAAAAGAGGCACCCTCAGCCATGGTGACATGTCTGAATTTAATGTGTCAAGCAAAGCAACTTATTAAAAAAGAGACAATAGTGTTACAATCAAATAAAATCATAAGGACCTAATCTCGGGTCAACACAAAAGCACCAGTGAAAAACCCGTGGTGTGCCTGAGGTGCCTTATGCTTTCATTTGAGGGTGCTACATCTTGGTGCTGCCCCATCGCTTGGAGTGGAACCTGTGCCAGCCTGCTGACTCTGCTGTCCTGTTGGCCTTCATGAACTTGGCGGTTGTCCTCTGCCCCATTAAGCCTGTGCTGGCCCCGCCTGGGAGGGAGCTGCCAGTTCCACAGCTGGCATCACCTCAGCTGTCGCAGCCTCACCGGATGATACAGTCACTGGTAGACGGGCGGAGGAGCTGCCGCCCTCATCCGGAGCGCCCTGAGAGGAGCCCCCAGAGACAACAGGCAGCTGCTGCGCTGACATGAGGTCGCTAAGGACCTCCCTGCTCACCGTGGATGGATGGGCACTGAGCTGGGAAATCTGGTGCCCAGACCATCTCCCACACTGGCACTGACCAGCTGAGGTCAATGCCGATGTGAGGGATTGTTGGTCAGAGCACATCCCCAGGAAGCCCTGATTGGTCTCCTGGAGGAGGCTCTTCACAAGAGTCGCCACTCTCTCCATGGAGGGCGAATGGCGCTCGGACATGAGGCTCAGTGCTTCGGCAATCATCCACATAGACTCCTCCACCACGGAGACCAAGCCAAGCATTGACTCATGTATCACCCCCAGATGCTCCCACACACCCGGCCGCATTTCATGCCTCTGCTGCGTTGCAGACGACTCCAGAGGCACATCATCAGGCACCGACTGAGCATGTGCCTGGTCTCCTGCAGTCCTCCGACTGCTGATGCCATGGGCACTCTCTGTCTCTGCCAGCTCCTCCAGTGACTGTGAAGTGCCCTCACCGCTGTGCCCCAGGACACTAGCCGATGTTCTAATTCCCACCGAGGTGCTAGTATCTGTGCTGGTGCCTGCCTGGCAGAGATGGTGTGACACTGGTGAGACTTCAAGTCCCTCAGGTGTGAGAGGGGGCCTCTACTGCTCCTCCTCCCGGCCCTGCTCCACTGATGCTGAAAGAAAAAGCAAGATCATTGGATCAGTTAACGTGGAGACAATGTCAATGTGCATCCCTGTCCCCTGGATCATTATACGCTCATCCTTCTATAAGCAATGGTCAAGCCATGTTGCAAAATTAAATCATTTAACAATCATCAGTGCTATGGCTGTTGGGAGAACAATGCTGACCTCACTGTTGGGCATAAATACCTAGCTGTGGCACCCCAGCCTCACCGACACTAGTGGACCTGGGCACATGGCGCCTCTCCAGATCCAGGGCCTCCTGCTCAAACCGGTTGAGAATGGCTAACTGTGCCTGGCTGCCACCAGTCCTCACCCACTCTGCAGCGTTATGAGCATTCTCGTCCTGAAAATGAGAGAAGAGCATTGATTTGTGTAAATTGTACATGGTCTCTCTTCGTGCACGGCCCACTCCAACCAGAGTGGGACATATCAGGGCTCCAGTGCCTCCTCACCCCACTGCTGCCATACACTCACACAGGGGTGCTAGGCCTGTTCCCCCAACACCCCCACCCCCCTTGGCCACATGCTGCCTACATTAGGCACCACAAGGTATATCCTTCCATAGCAAGGAGGTGCAAGCACGTGGAGCGCAGAGGGCAGTAGATGGTTCGTTGCCACGCCATCTTGAAGCTCCCCTCCCAGCATCTCATCACCTTGACTTGGACATGTCCTGCAGTTCTAACACAGCGTCTGGGTGCAGCTCCTCCAGGTTGCTCCCACACCAGTCATGTGGGTCTGAGTGTACCACATGCTGCAGGGGCAAACCACATCTCCTCATCACCCTCTCAGGCTGACCTCAGCATGGGCAGTATCTGCTGGCCCACCCAGCAAAGGACAAATCCGTCAATGATTCAATGTTGTCACCACACTCAGACTTGGAGGTGGGGGGGTAGCAGGAGGGGGGAAAGCCGACCTGCTGGGTTAAATGGGCAATGCCAACATGGTCCTCACCCTGCCAGGGCGCAACAAGTCGTTGAAGCGCTTGTGACACTGGATCCAGATGCGCCGCACCACATCACGGGAGCTCACCACCTCTGCCACCTCCTCCCAGGCACGTTTTGTCATGTGGGGGAGCCTCCTCCTCCCATCCTGGGGAAACAGCACCTCCCGCCATGCTGCCACCTCCTTGAGGAGGGCAGCGAGGCAGTCAGTGGAAAAACGAGGGGCACAGTGGCCCCCTACCCTACCCTCCGGCCTGGCCTGTCCCGTCCCGCTGCCCTACCCTCCAGCCTGGCCTGTCTCACTACCCTACCCTCCGGCCTGGCCTGTCCGGTCCCGCTGCCCTACCCTCTGGATTGGCCTGCTCACCAGAAGCCCTCTGCTGTGGCCTTGCACTGGCCATTGTGAACAGTCTAGTAAAGGCTGCCAGGCCTTCATTTAAACAGGCGGCCAGGTTGCCATTGGACTCGGCGGCCTGTGCAGTCCCGCATCTGCCAACCCACTCCCGCTATCCTCGGGAGTCGAGAAATACGCTGGGCGGGACTTAATTGGCCCGCCTGCGTAAACTGGGTCCACGCCCAACACCTGCTCTGCTCCCCCCTACCAACCAGAAAATTCAGGCCAGGGGGTTCTCCCTGTTATCCTAGCCGATCTTTATCCCTCAGCCCACATACTGAAACCAATTGCCTTGCTGTTTGTGGACTTTACCTTGGCCACATTGGCTGCCCAGTCTCACTAGATTACAACAGCGGCCAGTGGTACATACGGTATTTGTGTATTGTTAACCAAACACTGGTTATCACGCCAATTGAATAGGCACATATTAGCAATTACACTCCAATGTCTTAGACAGAAAATGCAGCAGAGAAACAGGCCATTTAGTGCAACTAGTACTTGCTGGCATTTATGCTTCAATGTTCTCATTTTACCTCATCTAACTCTATCAGAATAATCCTCTAATTCCCTTCTCCCTCATACGTTTACCTAACCTTCCTTTAAATGCATCGATACCATTTGTCTTGACTGCTCCCTATGGTGGCGACTTCCACATTCTCATCATTCTCTGAGTAAAGATGTTTTGTTTCTGAATTCCCTATTGGATTGCTCGGTGACGATCCTGTATTGATGGCCTCTAGTTTAACTCTTCCCCACAAGTGGAAGCATTCTCTCTGTGTCAACTGTATCAAAACCTTCTGTAATTTAAAAAGAAAACCTCTATGAGGTCAGCCCTCGGCCTTCTCTTTTCAAGAGAAAAGAAACCCACCCTTTGTTCATCCTTTCCTGCTAAGCATAATCTCGTAGTTCTGCTCTCATCATTGTAAAACATTTTTGCATCCTTTGCAGTGCCTCCTATCCTTCTTACGATATGATGAAAGAACTGAATAGAGTGCTCCAATTGTAATCTAAACAAGGCTTGATACAAGTTTAACATAACTTCTCAACTTTCCAATTCTATCACTCTAGAAATAAAACCTTAGTGCTTGCTTTGCTTTTTTTTTCAAATGGCCTTATTAACCTGCATTGATTCTTTTAGTGATTTTTGTATTCGTGCTCCCAGATCCCTTCGCTCCTCTGCCCCAATTAGATTCTTACTTTCCAAGTAATATGTGACCTTATTTTTCTTATCAAAATGTAACACCTCACACTTTTCTATGTTGAAATTCATTTGCTAATTATGTGCCCATTCTGCAAGTTTATTAATGTTTTTACTGTAATTTCTTGCAGTCCTCCTCAGTATTAATTATCTCCCCCAATATGATGCCATCCACAAATTTAGAACTTGTGTTTTTGATTCAAAAGTCTGAATCGTTAATATAAATTATCAACAATGTGGGACCTCACTATCTACCTTCTGGCATTCTTACTCCTACTCTCTGTTTCTGTCTTGTAGCCAGTTCTCTGGACAATTTCTGTTTTTAAAAACCCATAGGGCAGAATTTTGCCCTTGTCGGGCAGGCTCGGCGGGGGCGAGTGAGGGTGGTCGGGACACCTCCTGCCAGGGTTTACAAGCTACCTCAATATGTCTGAGGTGCAATGCCGAAGGAGGCTCCGCCTCTTCAGGGAGATCGTGACCTCCATTTGTCAGGTGATTGGGCCTGAGATCACCTCCCATTGTGTGGGTGGACACTCCATGCCAGTGGTTCTGAAGGTCACAGTGGCCCTCAACTTTTATGCCCCCGGCTCTTTCCAGGGGTCAGTGGGGGATCTTTGTGGAGTGTCCCAATCAGCTGTCCACAGTTGCATCAAGCTGATGACAGAAGCTCTGTTCAGGCGGGTACTGACATTTATTCATTTCTGTATGGATGAGGCCAGCCAGGCCAAGTGAGACAGAGGCTTTGCAGCGATTGCTGGGTTCCCCCACATCTAGGGTGCAATCGACTGCACACGTGTGGCCCTCAAGGCGCCAGTGGGTCAGCCGGGTGCTTTCGTCAACAGGAAGAGCTTACACTTGATGAAAATACAGACAGTTTGTGCCCACAGGTTGCAGATTCTGCAAGTCTGTGCATGATACCCAGGCAGCTCCCATGATGCATATACCCTGAGACACTCCCAAGTGCCAAGGCTATTCAGTGCTCCGACCCAACTGGATGGATGGCTGCTGGGTGACAAAGGCTATCCATTGAAAAGGTGGCTTATGACACCTCTCCTCCACCTGAGAACAGAGGCAGAGCAGAGTTATAATAGGAGTCATGCCTCCACAAGGGCGGTGATAGAGAGGACCATAGATCTTCTGAAGATGCGCTCCCGATGCCAGGACCGTTCAGGGAGAGCACCACAATACCCCCAGAGTGGGTGTCACTGATGGTGGTTACATGCTGCGCTCTCCACAATCTGGCACTGGCAAGGGGGAGACCCACTGGAGGAAGAGGGTCTTGACACAGCTCCACAGGCCAATCCAGTAGTGAGTCAGAAGAGGAGCATTGTGAGGAGAATGCTGAGGGAATGGAGGCAGACCTCTGTATCCTTCAGGGAGGCAGGGACACCTTGGACCAACGCTCCTTCAGTTAGGCTACCAAAAATCTTCTTCCACCTCATGCCAGGACTGCTGCCTCCATCCCAGATGCCTCAAATTACCCTTTCATTTGAACCCAAAGTCCACTCAGTGCCTGTGCAATAAAGTTTAGAGCCACTTGTGTCCAGCATTACACACTGGCGTACCCTGCACCAAAAAAATAAAAAGGTGAAGCATACTCAGGCCATTACAACAAAAACAAAATTGATCTCATTTTCACAGCTGAAACAAATTAACATCACCTTCTCTGGTCTTAATTCCCAGACCAGTAAACATATTAACAAAACATTACACAACAGAAAATCACCCGTGAACAGTCCCTCTTGTGCTCGTGGTGCCTTAAACTTACGTTTACGAGTGCTACATCTCGGTGCCTACCCCCTACCCCTGGCTCGCTGGCAGCGGCATTGGAGACAGCCTGCTGACTCTGGTATCTTGTTGGCCTTGAAGACTTTGGCAGTCATCCTCTGACCAATGGAGTCTGTGCTGGCCCTACCTGGGAGGGAGCGGCCAGTGCCACGGCTGGCATCTCCCCAGTCACCGCAGCCTCATCAGATGCCATGGTCACTGGCGGAGGGGTGGAGGAGCTGCTGCCATCATCCAGAGCGCCCTGAGAGGAGCCCGCAGAGACAACAAGCAGCTCTTGTGCCAATATGAGGTCACTGTGGACCTCCCTCGCCATTGATGGACGGGCACCTACCTGGGATACTCGGTGCCTCATCCATCTCCCACACTGGCACTGACCACCTGAGGTCAGTGCCTGTGTGAGGGCTTGCAGGTCCGAGCGCAACCTCGGGAACTTTGATTCTGTTCTTGCAGCTGCCTCTCCATGAGAGTCACCACTCTCTCAATGGAGGAGGCCATGTGCACGGCCATGAGGGTCACCGCAGTGCTCATGCTCTGGCATGGACTCCTCCACAATAGAGACCATGACACGCATATTGTCATGGATCTCCGCCAGATCCTCCCACACATCCAGCTGGACAACCAGCATCTGCTGCCTAATAGATGACTCCAGAGGCTGATCATCTGCCCTCGACTCAGCATCATCCTGGTCTCCAGCAGTTCTCTGACTGCCGGCGCCCTGGGTACTCTCTGCCTCTTCCTGCTCCTCAAGCGAGTGTGAAGCGCCCTCACCGCAGTGCTCCGACATTCTAGCTGTGGATCTAACACCTACCGAGATGCTGGTATCTGTGCTGGTGCCTGGTTCAGAGAGCGAGTGTGTCACAGGTGCATGTGAAGCCTGGCGGTCCTCTGGCATCAGGGGTGGCTCTTCGGGGGACCTGCGATTGAGTGCGTGCTGGAGAATCTAAGGGAGAATAACAACATGTCATTAGTTTAAGTCATCACACTGTCACTGTGCATGCCAGGCATCCTGGTGGAACCATGGAGATCTGCATCATGGTGCCATCCTCTTTCAATGATCAATGGGGAATCCAGTTTTGAGGCTCCCACCAATGATAAGACTACAGAAGAATGTTTGCACCATCTGAAAGTCTCAGCTCTGTACACTGCACCCCTACCTTCGTCTGACACCCCAGCCTCTCCGCAGCCGGTTGACTGAGGTACATGACACCTCTCTAGCTCCAAGGGTCCTGCTCGAATCGGGATAGGATTAGGAAGTTTGGGAGCCCCTACCTGTCCGCGGCCTTTCAATATTGTTATGGGTCATCTTCTTCTGAAAGGACAGAGGATCATTGATTTGTCCACCCTCTACCTGCAGCGCCATTGCAGCCTGGCCAACCCCACCTGAGAAACGACTTGCAGGGCACACCTGAGACATGGCCTTCGAGCCACAAGGCACTCAGTCCAAGAAGCCAGGGCTCACCCCCTTGGCCAGCTCCGGCATCAAGAGTTCACACTCAGGCTCTAACACTCCTGAGCTCCACGGTGGGGGCGGCCAGGCCTTAACACTTTAACACACTGCTCCATGCCAACCTAGACTAGGTATTTTGCAATGAGAAAGGATTAATAAACAATCTTATTGTCCCTTGGGGAGAGCGACCATAAAATGATAGAATTGTTCATTAGGATGGAGAGTGAAGAAGTTGAATCTGAAACTAGGGTCCTGAATCTAAATAAAGGGAACTGCGAGGGTATGAGGTGTGAGTTGCCAATGATGGATTGATTGGGGAACCTTATTAAAAGGGTTGACAGTGGATAGGCAATGACCAATATTTAAGGAACGTATGCATGAATTACGACAATTATTTATTCCTGTCTGGTGCAAAAATAAAACAGGAAAGGTGGCTCAACCATGGCTTACAAAAGAAATTAGGGATAGTATTAGGCCCAAAGAGAAGACATATAAAATTGCCAGAAAAAGCAGCAAGCCTGAGGATTGAGACCAGTTTAGAAATCACAAAAGTGGATAAAAAGATTGATCAAGAAGGGGAAAATGGAATATGAGAGTCAACTTACAAGGAACATAAAAACTGACTGTAAAAGCTTTTATAAATATGTGAGGAGAAAAAGATTAGCAAAGACAAATGTAGGTCCCTTACAGGGGAAATTATAATGGAGAACAAAGAAATGGGGAGGCGATGGTGCAGTGGTATTGTGGGTAGGCAATGGCTATTATAGCTCCGGCATCATTGACAGTTCACACTCAGACTCTAACACCCCTGAGCTCCAAGGAGGGATGGCCAGGCCTTAACACTTTAACACACTGCTCCATGCCAACCTAGACTAGGTATTGTACAATAAGAAAGAGTTAATTAACAATCTCATTGTGCGGGGTCCCTTGGGGAAGAGTGACCCTAAAATGATGGAATTGTTCATTTGGATGGAGAGTGAAGAAGTTGAATCTGAAACTAGGGTCCTGAATCTAAATAAAGGGGAAATTATAATGGGGAACAAAGAAACGGGGAGGTGGTGGCATAGTGATATTGTTGCTGGGCTAATAATCCAGGGACCCAGGGTAATGCTCTGGGGGCCTAGGTGTGAATCCTGCCATGGCAGACAGTGGAATTTGAATTCAATAAAAAATCTGGAATTAAAAGTCTAATGATGACCATGAAACCATTGTTGTAAAAACCCATCTGGTTCACTAATGCCCTTTAGGGAAGGAAATCTGTCCTCCTTACCTGGTCTGGCCTACATGTGACTCCAGACCCACAGCAATGTGGGTGATGCTTAAATGCCATCTAGCAAGCCACTCAGTTGTAACAAACTGCTACAAAGTCACAAAAAAAAAGGAATGAAACCAGACACAACACCTGGCATTGACCTAGGCACTGGAAATGACAATGGCAATCGCAGCCCTGCTGACCCTGCAAAGTCCTCCTCACTAACAACTGGGGGCTAGTGCCAAAATTGGGAGAACTGTCTCACAAACTAGTCAAGCAACAACCTGACATAGTCATCCTCATGGAATCATACCTTAAATGTCCCAGGCTCCACCATTACCATCCCTGGATGTGTCCCGTCCCACCAGCAGGACAGACCCAGCAGAGGTGGTGGCACAGTGGTATACAGTCGGGAGGGAGTTACCCTGGGAGTCCTCAACATCGACTCTGGACCCCATGAAGTCTCATGGCATCAGGTCAAACATGGGCAAGGAAATCTCCTGCTGATTACTGCCTACCGCCCCCCCCCTCTCAGCTGATGAATCAGTGCTCCTCCATGTTGAACATCATTTGGAGGAAGCACTCAGGGTGGCAAGGTCACAGAATGTACTCTGGATGGGGGATTTCTATGTCCATCACCAAGAGTGGCTTGGTAGCACCACTACTGAGCTGGCCAAGCCCTATATGACATTCAAACAACTCACTGGAGGAGGAGGCTCCACAAATATCCCCATCCTCAATGATGGAGGAGCCCAGCACATCAGTGCAAAAGATAAGGCTGAAGCATTCGCAACAATCTTCAGCCAGAAATACCGAGTGGATTATCTATCTTGACCTGTTCCGGAGGTCCTCAACATCACAGGTACCAATCTTCAGCCAATTCGATTCACTCCACATGATATCAAGAAATGGCTGAAGGCACTGGATAGTGCAAAGGCTATGGGCCTGACAATGTTCCGGCAATAGTACTGAAGATGTGCTCCAGAACTTGCCGCGCCCCTAGCCAAGCTGTCCCAGTACAGCTACAACACTGGCATCTACCTGGCTATGAGGAAAATTGCCCAGGTATGTCCTGTATACACAAAGCAGGACAACTCCAAACCAGCCAATTACCGCCCCATCAGTCTACTCTCCGTCATCAGTAAAGTAATGGAAGGGGTCATCAACAGTGCTATCAAGTGGCACTTTCTTAGCAATAATCTGCTCACTGATGCCCAGTTTCGGTTCCACCAGGACCACTCACTCCTGACCTCGTTACAGTCTTGGTTCAAGCATGGACAAAACAGCTGAACTCCCGAGGTGAGAGTGACTGCCCTTGACATCAAGGCAGCATTTGACAAAGTGTGGCATCAAGGAGCCCTAGCAAAACTGGAGTCAATGGGTATCAGGGGGAAAACTCTCCGCTGGTTGGAGTCATATCTTGTGGTTGTGATTGTTGGAGGTCAGTCATCTCAGCTCCAGGACATCACTGCAGGAGTTCCTCAGGGTAGTGCTCCTAGGCCCAACTATCTTCAGCTGCTTCATCAATGGCCTTCCTTCCATCATAAGGTCAGAAGTGAGGATGTTCGCTGATGATTGCACAATGTTCAGCACCATTTGCGACTCCTCTGATACTGAAGCAGTCCATGTCCAAATGCAGCAAGATCTGCACAATATCGAGGCTTGGGCTGACAAGTAGCAAGTAACATTCGCGCCACACAAGTGTCAGGCAATGACCATCTCCAACAAGAGAGAATCCAACCATCGTCCCTTGATGTTCAATGACATTACCATCACTGAATCCCCCACTATCAACATCCTGAGGGTTACCATTGACCAGGAACTGAACTGGACTAGCCATATAAGTACAAAGGCAGGTCAGAGGCTAGGAATCGTGCAACGACTAACCCACTTCCTGAATCCTCAAAGCCTGTCCATCATCTACAAGGTACAAGTCAGACTCCCCACTTCCCTGGATGAATGCAGCTTCTACAACACTGAAGATGCTGGACACCGTCCAGGACAAAGCAGCCCACTTGATTGGCACCACGTCCACAAACATTCACTCCCTCCACCACCGACACACAGTAGCAGCAGTGCGTACCATCTACAAGATGCACCTCAGGAATTCACCAAGGCTCCTTAGACGGCACCTTCCAAACCCATGACTACTACCACCTAGACGGACAAGGGTACACCACCACCTGGAAGTTCCCCTCCAAGCCACTCACCATCCTGACTTGGAAATATATCGCCGTTCCTTCACTGTTGCTGGGTCAAAATCCTGGAACTCCCTTCCTAACAGCACTGTGGGTGTACCTACACCACATGGACTGCAGCGGTTCAAGAAGGCAGCTCACCACCACCTTCTCAAGGGCAACTAGGGATGGGCAATAAGTGCTGGCCCAGCCAACGAAGCCCACATCCCGTGAATGAATAAAGAAAAAGAAGAATTAAACATGTATTTTGGTTCTGTCTTCACAAAAAAGAACACAAATAATTTCCCAAAAATGTTAGGGAACCAAGGGTCTAGTGAGAGGGAAGAATTGAAGAAAATCAGTATTTGTAAAAAAAAAAGTGGTGCTAGAGAAATTAATGGGGTTAAAGGCTGAAAATCCCCAGGGTCTGATAATCTACACCCCAGAGTACTAAAGGAAGTGGCCCTGGAAATGTTGAATGCATTGGTGGTCATCTTCCAAAATTCTATGGATTCTGAAGCAGTTCCTACAGATTGGAGGGTGGCAAATGTAACCCCACTTTTAAAAAAGGAGGGAGAGAAAAAACAGAGAATTACAGACTAGACCAGTTAGCCTAACATCAATAGAGGGGAAAATGCTAGAGTCTATTATAAAAGACATAGTAACAGAACACTTGGAAAGCATTAATGGGATTAGACAAAGTCAGCATGGGTTTATGAAAGGAAAATCATGCTTAACTAATCTACTGGGGTTTTTTGAGGATGTAACTAGTAGAATAGATAAGGGAGAACCAGTGGATGTGGTGTATTTGGATTTCAAGAAGGCTTTTGATAAGGTCCCACATAAGAGGCTAGTGGGCAAAATTAAAGCACATGGGATTGGAGGTAATATAGTGGCATGGATTGAAAATTGGTTGACAGGCCAGAAACAAAGAATGGGAATAAATGGGTCTTTTTTCTGGTTGGCAGGCGGTGACTAGTGGTCAGTGCTTGGGCCCCAGCTCTTTACAATACATATAAATGACTTGGATGATGAAACCAAATGCAATATTTCCAAGTTTGCTGATGACACAAAACTGGGCAGCACTGTGAGTTGTGAGGAGGATGCAAGAAGGCTTCAGAGCAATTCAGACAAGTTGTGTGTGTGGGCAAACACGTGGCAGAAGCTGTATAATATGGACAAATGTGAAGTTATACACTTCGGTGTGAAAAACAGGAAGGCAGAGTATTATTTAAATGTTGATATATTGGGAAATGTGGATGTGCAAAGGGATCTGGGTGCCCTCGTACACCAGTCAATGAAAGTAAACAGGTAGGTGCAGCAGCAGTTAGGAGGGCAAATGGTATGTTGACCTTCATTGCAAGAGGATTTGAGTTTGGAAGTAGGGATGTCTTGCTATAGTTATACAGGGCCTTGGTGAGACCAAACCTGGAATATTGTGTGCAGTTTTGGTCTCCCTACCTAAGAAAGGATATACTTGCCATAGAGGGAATGCAGCGAAGGTTCACCAGGCTGATACCGGGGATGGCAGGCCTGTCGTATGAGGGGAGATTGGTTCGACTGGTCCTGTATTTACTAGGGTTTAGAAGAATGAGAGGGGGTGTGATTGAAATATATAAAATTCTAACAAGGCTAGACAGACTAGATGTAGGGAGAATGTTTCCCCTGGTTGGGGAGTTGGGGAGTCTAGAACCAGGGGCCACTGTCTCAGGATACGGGACAAGCCATTTGGGACTGAGAAGAGGAAAAACGTCTTCACTCAGAGGGTGGTTAACCTGTGGAATTCTCTACCACAGAAGACTGTGGAGGCTGGGTCACTAAGCATAATCAAAAAAGAAATTAATAATTTTTTGGATATTAGGGGCATCAAGGGGTATGGAGAGAAAGCGGGAATATGTCGTTGAGATAGAGGATCAGCTATGATCATACTGAATAGTGGAGGAGGCTCGAAGGGCTGAATTGCCTACTCCTGCTCCTGGTTTCTATGTAACAGGGTACTTACTCTTCCCATGCGCAGCAGGTTGTTAAACCTTTTGCGGCATTGCACCCATGTGGCTGCTGACTTGTGCTGCCACCACCTCTCAAGCTCTTTTCATTAGGCGCGGTGACCTCCTCCTTCTATCTCTGAGGTCGAGGGCGTTTGTCCTGGCAGCCACCTCCTCCAGGAGGAACGCAAGGTGCTCGTCCGAAAACTGGGGGGGGCTGAGTGCCCTCCCACCTGACGTCTCCAGCCGCACTTGATGCCACAACTTCAGCGTTCACAACACAGAAGATACTTTCTTCCCTGGCAGCCTTCAAGGAGCTGCCTGTGCCGTTTTTAAACTGGCCACCGGGTCACCATTGGACCCAGCAGCAGACAGGCACCCGCCCCTGCCCACCCGTTCCCGACCATTGGGGGAGGGGGGGGCATGTTTCAAGCTGGGCTGGCCTTTGTTGGCCAGGCAGCATCAGATTGCGGTCGGGGGCCGATCGCGGGTGGCGGTCCATTTCCCGACCGGTTGCGGGCCCACTGGTTGCGCCCGCCCACCAAGGGCAAAATTCGGGCCATAGTTTTCAGTGAGACACACCGTAAAATGGGTCATAGCCAGAAACGTGCTTGTATCTTCTCATAACAGACAGCATCTAGTGAACCTGTGCAGTGCCCTCTCTATTGCCACGCCATCCTTGTGTAGAACCCAATACTACACACAATACTCCAAATGCAGTCTTATGAGGACTTTCTATAGATTCAGCATTTTACAGCTCAATCTTTTACATGCTCACTCTCTTGCCGTGAAGCATTCCAGTTTTATATTAGATTTCCAGCTTTCCCAGGTTTTCCCTCATCTTAGTCACAACTTCATTTTTGCCAAGTCAACGACGAGTGACTGCACTTCAGCAGCAGTCATCGCTGTGAAGCACCTTTGGATATCCCGTGGTTATGAAATAAACTATTTGAATAATAGTTCTTCCTCTTATCATTGGAAACAAAGTCATAGCACAAGATAATCAGAAAATCAAAATATTTATTAAAATATTGGATTTTGCAAATAACAGGAATATTCTTTCATGTTGTTCAAGACACCCCTGAGCTAAGATGATTTATAACTGAAAGACAATGGATGATGTTGTTTTAACACAGGAAACCAAATAATGTTTCACTCAATGCGCAAAAACTAAGTATAATGATAAACACTTACAGTAATATAAATGTTACATAAAACATTGAAAATCATAAAGCAATACAGATCAGTTCATTTTTGTGAGCGCACAGTTTTGCCCACTTTATTAAAATACATTTTCAGTTCTTCTCAAGATCTGGTGCATAATTCGTACGTAGGAGTATTGCTAAATACAAGATCACTGAAAGGGAATACAAAATGTTTAAAATGGCATAACACAAAGTCGGAAACAAATCAGGGAATAAAAAGCTTGAGCCAGAAATGGCCTCATGTCTGGGCATTATACATTTGCAGACAGAAGTCATTTTGATGTCAAATTATCAAGCATGAAGTGGTCTGCACAGCCTTGTAATATAATATCTGGTTTATCTGGCCACGCAGTGCAGGCTGGTCGCTTTGAGGCACAGGCGCTGCATTAATAATACAGTAGACAAAAGAAAACAAAATTATTTCACAAATAAATGTCATTATGGCTTTTAAAGTTTCCTTCCTCACCAGCCATTGCTGCCCATTTTACCACCACGCAAACAGACTAGGGCAGCAGGTTTCTCCTGAATTACCATCACTCTCACTTACAAATCTGGCAACATGAACATGCTTGTGCAGAGCACTTAGCGATTTTTCCTCCCCACACAGGTGACCCACGGAGAATGGACTGAACTCCCCGCAAATCGAGCGCGTCCACGTCAAGTGCCAGTTCTGGGGGGGGCAAGGGGCTCGAACTTCAGGGAGGCAGGGACTTTACTGCTTGCACAACCAGACTATCCATGGGCTTGGGTTTCTTGGTAACACACAGCCTGCCTCTCCTATCACTCCATTTGCAGACTGCAGTACGTGGCAAGGAAGGTTTTATCATCACACTTATTATTTTACAGAATAATATACATTTTGGTAATGTGCTTTATTTCAGCATAATCTATAAATTACTTCATTGAGATATGTTCTCTGTCTAATGAAACTAAGTGCACAAATATATGTCTGAACTCTAATTTTACTGCACAGCTACCATTATCTCTTTTTACATAGGTGCATAGGAATTAGGAGCAGGAGTAGGCCATTCGGCCCCTCGAGCCTGCTCCGCCATTCAACTAGATCATGGCTGTTCTTCTACATCATGTTATTTTCCTGCATTATCCCTATATCCCCCTTGATATCTTTAATAGCTAAAAATTTTCTTAACAGGTTTATATCTACAGCTTGGGGGTAATTTCCTGACTTCTCAGTTCTGTCAGGGGAAGTCATACAGATACAACGTTACAGTATGGAAACAAGCCATGCTTACCTGACCATAGAAACATTTACTCAGCCTGTTACCATATTCCTTCACCCGCTTTTCCTAAAGCCAACCTGATCTTGGAAGGTTGCCATGGTTTCTGCCTTGACGAACTAATCTTGGAAGTGAATTCCACAGTCTCACATCTCACTTGGGTGAAGAGGTTTTCGCTGTCTTTCATTCAAAATCACTTCCATTTAATTTTGTGTCTATGGCCCCCTCATTCTTGATCTCTCAATAACTGCCCACTTTAAAAACGCGGTGCACACAATTTTCTGTCCAAAAAACTTAGCTCCATTTCCATTACCTGCTGCCGGTGACTGGAAGTCAGAAAGTTATCCCTTTGATATCAAAAATGTTACACAGACTTACTTTGAACATTGCCATTGGACCTTTGGTAACACACGTTGGGTGTCTAACTCCTATCAAGACGAGTTTAGGTACCCTAGACTAATCAATAAAATAAATAAGAGTTCACTACTAGCTTTAATAAAGAACTACATGTCACAACATTCCTAATACCAGCAGATAGATTAGCACCAGTTGGGAAGATGGGTAGCAGACTGCATGGCTGGGTCAATTTTGCTCTGTGATCCAGCAGCAGCAAGACAAGGTCCAGGTCTCCCAGTTTTTTTCTCCCGCTCCTGCAAGTAGTGCATCTCGGGATAGAATTTCCATGGGGG
This sequence comes from Cetorhinus maximus, assembly GCF_964194155.1. Lineage (NCBI taxonomy): Eukaryota > Metazoa > Chordata > Chondrichthyes > Lamniformes > Cetorhinidae > Cetorhinus > Cetorhinus maximus. The sequence goes on from NC_135900.1 coordinate 14,718,336, forward strand.
TTCTCACAATCTCCTCCCCCAGCTTTGGCAGAGGGTGGCTAAGAGAAAGGGTGTAAATGGCCCTTTACGCCTACATCTCTTGGGTTTCCACCAAGCTTCCGAGCTGATAGCAGGTGATGGGAACAACTCCCATGGAAATTACTGTCAATTGTGTTCATTTGGCTCAAAAAGATCTTGGTTTATCAGCTCTCATCTATTTTGTAGACTCTACACTACGTAAGTACATACAAGACTGGTCCCACAGAAATGGTGGTTGCTATATAAAGACTGATCACTAATCAAGTGCAGTTTTAACTAGCAATACTTGGGTTTCAGTTTATACCTGTATGCGGCTTTGCCACCTTTGGCACGAAAACACGGGGCTGAATCTTCCGGTCGGCGTGTGGGGGCGGGCCTGATACGCCGACGCGTAAAATGACACACGATGACGTCGGGCGTGCGTCCCGACATCATCGCGTGTAATTTCGATATTTCGGTCGGCGGCTGCGCGCCCGCCAAACTGTCAGCAACCTATCAAGGCCATCAAAAGAGTAATTTAACTTATGAACAACGCTGCCCGTCCAACCTGAAGGCAGGCGGGCAGGCGAGGAGCCCAAGCGGCCTTCGCGTTTTTCAGGAAACCTCACCCAAGGGTGGGGTGAGGTTTCCGAAGGTTTTATAAAATACGAAATGAATTTTTGCAAACTTCACAAACGTGTCCCAGCTCATGTGACACTGTCACGTGAGGGGACATGTTTAAATCATTTTTTACTTTATTATTTAAAAACTTTTATTATCTACTTAATCTCCCTGAGGCAGCTCTGTGCCTCAGGGAGATCCCTGTGCTGGTTTGCGCAGGCCCCGACTCTGCCTCCTCCCCTGTCCACACAGAAAGTGCTGAACACTGTCGGCCGCGCGTTAATTGGCCCGCCCGCGTAAAATAGCGGCGCTCGACTCTGTGCCCTCCTCCGCCCACTCCCGCCCACCGATGGAGAAATTCTCCCTACTGTTTCGCAACCCATTCACAGTGCTACACCATCAAATTATTGCATTTAGAATAAAAAGTAATAGAAGGAATTTTTAATTCTAACTAAATCTATACAAACTATGAATAGATATATACATATAAAGACACCAGGAACAGGAATGGCTTCTGGATTTATTGACACGTTTCACGACACATTCTTTCCTAGTATAGCCACAAGAAAAAAAAGCTTCAGTATCCCATATTTACTGTTGCTGCAACAATAACGATAAAAGATATTTGTGTTTTTATGTGATGCACTGAGCAAATGTATACATGCAAAACAGCAATTACAATGTCAGGCCTCAATTTGCCACAAGAACAAGAAATTTATTCCAGACCAATAATTTTATTAAACTAAACATTAATATCAATAATTTTCAATAAACAACAGTAGCCCTTCCAGTTCTGGATATTCCATTCTCTCTTTGAAAAGTGCACGAATCTTCTGTATCTTATATCCAACTCCACGATCTGGAAATGTTTAACGTTGGTTTTTATAAGTAGAATTAAATATACAAGTGCAGAGCTTGAGTATTGCTGAAAAGAGAGACTTTTTTTTTATTGTTTGCAATTTAAACCAGGCAGCTTGACCCTCAGAATCACAGAATTTTAATGGCACAGAAGGAGGCCATTCAGTCCATCGTGTCTGCACCGGTTCTCCAAATGAGCATTATGACCTCGTGCCATTGCCCTGCTTTATCCCCCATGCCTCGGCACAATGTATCTATTCAAATAATAATCTAAAACCCTCATGAATGCCTCGATTAAAGCTGCCTCCACCACACTGTCAGGCAGTGCATTCCAGGCCTGAACTGCGCGCTGTATGAAAAGTTTTTCCTCACGTCACGTTTGCTTCTTTTGCAAATCACTTCAGTTCTGTGCCCTCTCGTTCTTGATTCTTTTACGAGTAGGAACAGCTTCTCCCTGCCTACTCCGTCCAGCCCCCTCAAGATTTTGAACATCTCTGTCAAATCATCTCTTAGCCTTCTTCTCCCCAAGGAGAACAGTCCCAACCTTTCTGATTGATCAAGACATTGCCCTGGAGAATGAACCAGTGAATGTCACAGTGACAGACATTCGCTGGTTCATTCCCCAGCGCAATGTCTTGATCAATCAGAGTCAAGCTGCCTGGTTTAAATTTCAAACAATGCTTGGCAGTTAACTGTCAGTCACAATCAACTGTGCATTATCCATGGCAATGCCTCTACCAATCAAAGTCCACTTGCCAACCAATCAGCACTCTCTTCTCATGCAGTATAAATATGTTGTTTTCCCTGACATTGGTATTTTCTTGCGAATTGCCCTGATGAGTGCAAGGTTAAAAGTTTCAACAAAAAAACTATTTTTTTAGCAGTACCGAAATATACAGACCAAGTAAATGGAGTAATGTCAATCTTTGTAATGTCTTGTTCATTTGATCACAACGCGAGGGACAATAATACTGGGAATTGATTGGTTTCCCCTACATTAGGCCCAATACCAACGCCCAACATTCTCAAGCACAGCAGAAGCAGCAAAACCCCTTATTTTCCTATGCGTTACCCTGACAATGGAAATAAATCCTAACCTAACAATAGCATGATCAACTGCATCACCATAATGCCTCCATTTCCTGTATCCAGTTTATCCTGAAGGATTTACATGTACAGTTTAACGGCTGGAATTTACACTTGGTTATTCTGATGGGGATTCCTATAGCTGGGGCCTGGTAATCTATTTAAGTCTAATTATTATGTCCTTTGATCTGTGGATTGAGGCTCACTCCAGCCTGAGTTGAGCGCCTGAGTGACCAGAAAGTAAAATGGGAACGTTGTTCTTGCCAGCAATCACAAAATGGCCAAAAGAATTCCAATTCGTCTAACTCTTTAAAGGTAGGTTACTCTCAAAACAATTGTTGGTGCTTCCTCTGGTGCATGAGGTGTTTAATCTTAAGAATGCAGCGGTGGAATGTGTCATAAATTCATACACTAAACTCACGAGCGTCCTTACGCTAAACAAGGAACTAGAAACACTTTGAAAGAGTCATCCTAGGCAGTCACATTCAAAAAGCTTAGTAGGAAAAACTTTATATACTTGGTTGCGGATAGAAAGCGAGACTCATAAAAAATAACACTCCATGGTCTTTTGTGTTTAGAAATGAAAGTGCACAGAAAATTGTGTAGTTTTAACACACTGACAGGTCTGTTTGAAGTGTCTTTGGAAGGAAGTATTACAAATATTGCAATAACTCCTCAAAGCCACAGCGATATTTACAAAGATTGCTTTTCAGCAGCTTTTCATTTTCTACAAAAAAGAAACACAAAATGTCAGTATTTTCACTTAAAAAAAAACAGTTCATTTTGATATTTGGAAAGGTAGTTATCAAACAAATTGCCTCTACCAATCCACAATGTACACAGTGCAGCACTGTAGCTTTCTATAGAGGTTTAGGGCACTGTTATCCACCTCACAGACATTGTTCTGCTGGCTGTCGTTAAGATTTCACTTCCAAAGAGATGCTACTGGTGGAGAATAAATAATTAGAATTATAATACCATGGTCATTTAAAGAAGAATTGTACTTGGGAAGCGGGAATTGCAGACTAGTCTGCATTTATTCCTCATTGCTAAACACCCTGAGAAGTTGGTAATAGACCTTCAACATTTTGACAAAGCGAGAGGGCTTAAAAAAAAATCACTTTTCTTTTTGTTATTTGGGCAGCCTGAAGCTCTCCTTTGAGGCCAATGACCCTCTAAAATGGCTGCTAGAAGTATGGAAGACAAGCTGCTGTGAGTCACCTTTAGAATTGCATAGAAATCACAATAAAGAAACAAGCCAACCCAGTTCATATTGGTGTTTATCCTGCACATGACCAGTATTCCTAGTCCCATGTGCCCACCCTGTTGTCCAGATTCCTTTATTCACTTTTCCTTCAGCCATCTGACAAATCTATCCTCAAATGTTGATCTGGTCTCTGCTTTAATCATTAACTCCAGTAGTGCATTCCACAGCCTCTGGGCAAAAGAGGTTTCTCCTGCTCTAAATCCCAAATCTCTTCTATTTAATCACATATCCCTGTCCTCTCATTCCAGATGTCTTCCACTTTCACTTAGGGAAAGTAGTTTGCCTCTACTTAGCATAACCAGTTAACCCAGAGCAGTTGGGGATTCACTGCAGGAAGACTCACAGGTGAGAACCTTCGATACAAACACATTAACAGGCCATTTATCTGAGTCCATCCTGAGCAAAGCTTGATCTTGCAGAAGTTTGCACTGAAACTTTGAGCCTTGATGGGCGTGGAGGATGGTGGGTGGGGTGGTTTGGAGGGGGGGGGTTTGGGTTTGAGGAGGGGTAGCACTGGATTGACTGTTATACTCCCCACTGAAGCTGAATGTTCCACCCATAGTTCTACAACAGGGTGATGAACAATCGTTTGCAAATTCAGACACGAAAACAAGAGATCTTATTGTGCCTCCTCTGCCATCCCATGTTAATATAATGGCTGCAATACTGTTTCACTAACAACTATTCAATCCCAGAGCGTTAGATCATCGCCAAGGAAGTGACAAATTTATAGTCAGCAGGTATTTGAAAGCCCACCATTGTTTTCATTGTTTAAAAGGTCTGCTCCAATATCCTTGGTCTCCTTCCAGCAAGGTAAACATCAAGAGATTGCTGTAAGCAGTGCAGCTGTGTACCTTTACACTAATGCCTCTGGCGGCGGGACTTAGAATGGGCTCAGTGTTGTCCCATACTGGCAGCTGGAAGGCGTGACATGGGAGCAAGCCTCGATTAGCTACTATGGTGGACAACTCCACCAGAGACTAAAATGGTAGACTTAGACTTAATTTGATTTTAAAGCAATGGTAATGTTATTCTTTTCAGGAAATCGAAATACATTTGCACAGGAAAAAAATTTGTTTTATTAGAGCTGATCATTAGATCCGCCTTTGCTAGTTCTATGCCTTACTCTCCGAGTAAAGAGACAGGGTTCCTTTCATCCAATACAGATCTAAATAATACACAACAGACACACCATGCAGCCTCTGCACTTTATCATGGAGTTGACAATAAATTGTACATTTATACCTTCTATCTGAAAGCTTTGCCTGTTCATATCCTTATGCCCATTTGTGGCAAATGAACATTTTGCACATTTCAACAATTAAAATAATAGATAACAATTCATGTTAATGTTAAAAGAGTATTTCTATTTTAATTTGAACTTTTGGAATAGCTATTGAATATATTACAACACTAACATCATGACTGTGCATCACGTCTGTGTAAATCCCTTTAAATTGCTAGCACTTGAAGGCTTGTGACACATTTTCTCAGCTCTTTGATGCCATTGTACCTGCCTCTAAGTTCCATTGGTGAATGATGTGTCAACCATTATAGCCAACCAATCACATTCAGCTCTGCTTATAGTAAACTCAGCATTTGTCTCATAATTATTAATAAAGGATGGGGGAAAAATAATATTACTCCTGCGAATAAGTTGCATTTATTTCATTCCAAAAAGGGAGGCCAGCTGTAACTGATGTTGCTTCAAATCCAAATGAAGCTAACTATTCAAGCAGAAATTAATACGTTCAGGGAGCAGCCTATTAACTTGTAAGTCTAAGGGTGTACCTACAAAGGAGGTTAATATATTGGTCCGTCCGTATGAAACATTTTGAATGCAGGGAACATTCAGCTCTGCTGCTGTTTACTGGGTTCAATAAGTTGCCACAGTGGTGGAGACTTTTAAGAATGTATGAAAGCTACCTCTTTTTCTGTTCTGCAATTGGGGTGTCTCTAAATAATGACACATTCATGCAATTCAAAGCAACCCATTCCTACAAAACTCGAGTGATTAAGCCTTCGTTGACCACACATTACTGGAAGATTTAACTAGTAGATAAATCCTGTTTGAAGAAAGATGAAGCCAAGAATAAGTACCATGAAAGAAATGAGTCCTTTGGTATGCTGCAAATGGCTGTTTTCACACCAAAAAAATCTGATTTAAAAGGCGGAGAAGTGATGTCCAATATGTTGTTTGTTTTGAAGCACATGCACTGGAATTCTGCCAAAATGGTCCATTGATTTTGGTCAATGGTTCTCACTCCTCAGTCTTCAACATGTTTTTATTATGTATCAGTAAAACCTCACCAGAGGTTGAGGGGAATTAAAACTGATTCCCTATTTGTGGGAGAGCAAAGCCAAAAGTCACAATCACCAGCCACCAGGAAGTGGAGCTTCTCCTGGTGGCTCCCACTCATTTAGGTTGCTTTCGGTTACTGAAAAATAGAGAACACTCTGGACTCCACTGAACAGTCACGTAGGAATGTTTCTTTAAGCAAAATGTTGACCATTCGTTAGACTTCCCTCCATGAATTATTTCTTTCTGTAATCAAATAGTATTGACTGGATTGCCCAAGTAGAGCAGTCAGGGTCACGAGCCACAATATATCAAGAATGTTGTTTTGGGCTGCAATATTATTTTCTAGGTGATATGACGGGGCTATCATTGCTTCTCTATTTCCATCATATCTTCAATTATTAAGATAGCGCTTGTATTTGAAAAGCATGTTGAGGTTGGAAAAGTAAATCCACAGTACACATTCTGGGGGCAACTGTAACCTAACTAGCCCAGTTGAAAACTGACAGGGTCTAGGTGCAAAACTGGTTTTACAGCTTGTTGACTTTTGAAGTCAATGAGAAGTGATAGTGCACGCACTGTAAAACCAACATTCCAGCCAATCCCATGGGTTTCCCCTCCAGCTAGTTAGCTTTAAATTGCCTCGTATATTGTGCCATGATGTTGTGTTTGAAACTGAAAAATTGATGGCCCACATTTATATTAAATACCAAATACTGCAGGTACTTTTAGAATTTTCCTGGTCACTAATTATACTGTTGCTAAGAAGTAAAGAGGTAGTGCTAACTTTGGGAAGTATCTAAAGGTCACCCCAGCCCTAATCTCACTGTGACCATGGATCAGTGCATAAGATTCATAACTGAAGTAAGCGTGGCACAGTGGGGCGTGACAGCGCCCGCTTATCTCCAAGTTGTCAGTTCCATTTGTATTGCTGTAAGGAGAGGCTGGGAATGATAGACACTTCCCCACTGAGAAGCAGCGAAAATCAACAGAGTTGTACCAAGTTGCTCACTTGCAATTCTTTAAGCCAACGTGATATGAGCTGAGTTTACTCGATGCTGAGGCCTTTCACTTACTCCATTTACTTGCTTAGAATGCGGACTTTATTATACGATAGATTTTTATTAGAAAAGTAAAAACAGTTGCACCATAAAATTCTGTCCTGTATCTTGAAAATATAATAGAACCATTTAAATACAAATTAAAAAGCTTAGTTAAAATCAAAACTTATGGCACCGACCTGATTTAATAGAATTGTTGCACAAAATGTCTTCAAGAAAACACTAAGGCTTTTCCTGAGTGACATAATGCTGAAGGTAAAGAGAAGCTTTGGTGCAAGGTAATGGAATATTTTAACACTCAGGCACCCAGTGCCTTCAATTAGCACCTCCAGATCAGAAATGGTGCAGGTAATTGGATTTTAAAGCTCACTTCACTCTGCCCCAATTAAATGCCCCAGCACCAAACAGCGAATAATGTGCCAATCTCTTCCAAGAATGTGCCAATGCTACTTATCTATTTGATACTAGCCATCCTGTAGTTTGAGTGAGACTGCCAATTTATAACACCAACAACTTGCATTTATATAGCCCCTTTAATGTAGAAAAACACCTCAAGGTGCTTCACAGGAGCAATTATCGAACAAAGTTTGACAGTGTCAATGGGTGACAAAACATGAGGCAGTGTGATGCTGTGGGCTTCTGTCACTAAGAATTGGCCAAACTTCATTTCACTTCAGAGCTTTAAACTCTAGAGTATTTCAACATTGATTTCATTTTCAGATGAATACTCGAGCCTAGATTTTCTGATTGGCATTATTTTAAAATTAGAGAGGTTACCGCCAGTGTTAAAACAACATTGATTAGAAAATCTAGGCTTAAGGGCCCCTGTCCCTCAAGCTCTCTCTTATATCTAGTTAAAATCTTTTTGAGTGGCAGAGCTTAATTTAGCTCGTTTACCAGGCTTTAATCTATTTAATCGCAAAACAAAAGAACAGTAAAGGCAAGGCCTTTTCACTCTTCATTAGGTTTCTTGAAAGTCAAACTTAATGAAAGGGTGGGTTCAAGTCTATCGAGACTTTATTAGGAAGGGTTATTTCTTCATGAGGAAGAACAGGAGCTCATCTTCAATTATTCTTAGTCTAGTGCCCTCTTCTGAACAAAGTTTATAATTACTGATTCTTTTGCATGCAGTCTTGATTCTGCTGTAACAGTGCCTTAATATTTTAATTAAGGTAGTTCTTAGCACAGGTATCTTAGACTGTAACATTTTTTAAAAGTTGTACATGGTAAAAAAAATTGTGGTCAATCAGGAACAAATTACAGGCTTCATTTGTTTTGCTGGCATACTATTAAAAATGTTTAGTGGCAACTATTAAGATCTGGATTTAACATGTCTGCATTATGGCAGGTTACAGAGGTGAACATTTGGGACAGAAAAAGTTGAAGGACTATGTTCTGCATTTTAATCATTATGAATTCATCATTCTTCTCTTTTCCTGCTAAATAAGGATATATTTAATTAACAATGCAGGACAAAAGCAGAATCATCTGTGACTTCTCCCAGAAGAATTATAAACTAGGGTAACAAGTGATACTCAAAGGGTTACCCCTTAGGAACACAAGGTTTAATGTATGACACCATGCTTATGCAGCTGAAAATACTTACCCCTGTTGGAAAACTGGATATCTATCTGGGGTTTGACATATCTATATTCTGAAGTGAAATTAAAACTCTGGCGCTCAATTCCAAGTGCATACTGGGAACAAAATCAGGGCAGCATGTGGTGTTAAATATCAGTTTCCTTCTCAGAAGAAATTCCCAACAGCATCTGGGGATTAACTTCAACATCATCAGTGCCATTATCACAGATATCATTTAGTTCTGCATCATGTGGTGGTGCCTTCATGTTGGCCTCTTCCATTCTCTTCTCCTTCTCCAGGAGCCGGTAGTTGATTGCATTTGCAATGAACAAATAGATACTGGCTAGTATCACAATGCTTCCACACACAATGTACATGTACCTGTAATCTTGAGTTATGTCCACCAGCAATCCTGAAAGACAATAACGACATTCTTGCGTTTAATAGATGAATTGTCAGTGCTTCAAAGCATCCAAAACAAGGCTATGAGCAATCGAATTGATTAAAGGAGCACTGATGAGGAAACTGATTAGAAAGCCAATTTACAAAGCCAGGCCTGAACTTTCTGGTTGGCGATATATTTAACATTAATGCTGACTCACTTAAGGTGGTCTGTTGACTTAAGTATTTTAAAAGAGTATCGGGAGGATCAAACTGCCACCGAGCTCCTCCGGCTTTTTTAGTTTTATCCAAAGAGAAAGAATGTGCCATCATCCCATCCCTCTCACATGGAGACATAGACCCTGACAAAAACTGGAAGGTGGTAAACGAGAAGGGACCAGATTTAGCAACCTGCAAACTTGGAAGTATGGGTTTCCCGGAGATCCTATTTCAACGTGATTTTATATTTTTCGCATTGTTTTCCCAGTGACAGCCAGCCAGGCTGAAAGGCTATCATGCTGTAAGGCGGCGCAGGGCAGAGGTGAGTCAGGCATGGCACGGTGATGTCGGGGTTTAATTGGACATTGAAGGTCACAAGATGGGAGTGGAGTGGAGGTGAGTCACACAAGGCGGGGTGGCAGGTCAGGGGGAGAGTTGGACATTGGAAGTCGGGTGGGAAGTGAGTCATCGGAGGTGAACTGGACATCAGAGGCTGGGGGGGGTGGCGTTGGATATTGTTGGTCAGGTGAGTCACACATGAGAGCAATGGGAGATCAGGAGTTGAGTTTCTACAACCATTAATGAGACTAGCTTTATATCCTAGATTTATTAATTGAATTTAAATTCCATCAGCTACCATAGTAGGATTTGAACCCTTGTCCCCAGGGCCTGGGCCTCTAGATGACTAGTTCAGTGACTACGCCACCATCTACCCCAAGGTCAGGAGTTGAGTGGGACATTGGATTTTATCAAGGTTCAGGGAGAGTTTTTAAAAATTTATTCATGGGTGGGCATGTATTTATTGCCCATCCCTAATTGCCCTTGTTCAGGGGGCAGTTAAGAGTCAACCACATTGCTGTAGGTCTGGAGTAACATGACCAGGTAAGGACAGCAGAGTTCCTTCCCTAAAGGACATTAGTGAGCCAGATGGGTTTTTACGACAATCGGCAATGGTTTCATTCCTGATTTTTATTACTAGTCCAGTGACAGTGCCACTTTACCAGCACCTCCCGCTGTTGCTCATCAATAGTCTGATCATGGACCTGGGGGTGCGTTAGCTGTCAGGCGATTGAAAGGAATGGATCAAGGGGTTGCTTAATGGTAAGCCTGGGGGTCTGGGGTGGGGCGAGGTGAGGAAGGGCTCCTGCTGCTCTTGGCCTACAAGCAAGCCTGGAAGGACCTTTACCTGTTGCATCCAGCTGTTCTCAACTCAAAGCCTTGCTGGAGGAATTAAATTGAAAAGTCAGTGAAATACCATTTAGAGAGACCTAATTGGATCTCCTGCGTGGTAGTCGGTGGTCTTTTATTATCACGCTTGAAAATCTTTAATCACCGTGTTTAGTCCAATACCTACCAGTGACCTGATTTTATAGAATTGAAAATTACTTTAAAACTTTAGAGAAGCATTTAGTCGGTTCACTGGTCTACAGTCGTCAGTTCCTTGTGTAGATTGATTTCTAATATTTACAAGTTGCCTTTTCGTATCCGTGCACTTAAAAAAGAGCTCAAATTCAGTACTTTCCTCAGTGGCCATCAAACAGGCACAATTAACGAAACTCATCAGAGTGATTAATTCAATCAAGGGAGTGGCCATTTTGTGGGTGGGGCCAGCTCACTGTGAAATATTTTTTAAACTGGCACAAAGGATTGCAGGAGATCCATTTGTCCTGGACATAACTTGTGCCTGAAATTTCTTGATTTTTTTTTGCACTGGTTTGGCCAATTTCATGTGAACCTCTAACCCCTCGGTGAATAACTCTCTCTCTCTCTTTCCTGAGCAGAAAAAGTAACAGAGCTCTATTACTGTGCAGTCTTGACTCTGTATCACTGAATGGATCTACATGACATTATTACATTTTGAGTAACATGGAAATTCTGAAACATGGGAGAAGGTCATTTGCTAATTTATTGAAATATGCCCGTGACACTTTAACAGGAAGGAAATGCAAATATTGGTAAGAGGATATCGTAGCTTAGAAACATAAAGCTAATGCCAAGCACAGTGTTTTTCAAAACTCCCACTTCGTATTAGTTTTGTTCAGTGACAGATCTTTCACCTCAATCAGAAGGTTCTGGGTTCAAACCCACTCCAGAATTTCAGCACATAATCCAAGCTGCGATGTTGGTGTCGTGTGAAGGGAGTATAGGAGGAGCCATCTTTCAGATGAAGAATTAAACTGAGGCCTCATCTGTCTGTTCAGGTGGACATGAAAGATGCAATCCCCCAACCAACATTGTTAAAACAGATTAACTGGCCATTCACTCATTGTGGAACCTTGCTATAGACTGGAAGAACCAGAAGGGCAAAGGTAGCATAGATGAAGAGTTCATAGAATGTTTCCGGAGTAGTTTCTCAGAACAACACATTCTGGAGCCAACCAGGGAGCAGGCTAGATTAGACCTGCTATTGAGCAACAAGATAGGATTAATTGATAACCTCCTAGTGAAGGCAACCCTAGGTAGCAGCGATCATAATATAATTTAATTTTATATTCATTTTGAGGGAGAAACGAGTGTGTCCAAGACTAATGTTTTAAACTTAAATAAGGGCAATTATGAGGGCATGAAAGCAGAGCTAGCTAAAGTGAACTGGCAAATGAGGTTAAGGAATGTGTCATTAGAAGATCAGTGGCAGACATTTAAAGAGATATTTCAGAATGCACAGAGTACATACTTTCCAATGAGAAAGAAAAGTTCCAAGGGGAGGGCCCACAATGCGTGGTTAATTAAAAAGATTAAAGACAGTATCAAACTTAAAGAAAAAGCATATCATTACGCAAAGATGGGTAGCAGGTCAGAAGATTGGAAAGAATATAAAGAACAGCAAAGAATGATAAAAAGATTAATGAGAAAGGAAAAATTAGAGTATGAGAGAAAGCTAGCTAGTAATCTAAAGACGGATAGCAAGAGTTTCTATAGGTTCTTAATTAGAAAAGTTGACAAAGTGAGCATTGGTCCTATAGAGAGTGCGCCTGGGGAATTGATAATGGAAAGTAGGGAGATGGCAGATGAATTAAACAGGTATTTATCTTCAGTCTTCACTATAGAGGACACAAATAACATCCCGGAAATAGCTGTAGATCAGAAAATGGAAGGGGGGAGGAACTTGGGGAAAATTACAATCACCAGGGGAGTGGTATTGGGCAAATTGTTGGGGCTACGGGCTGACAAATCCCCAGGTCCAGATGGGCTTCACCATTTGAAGAAGTGGCTCGTAAATTAGTTGATGCGTTGGTTTTAATTTTCCAAAATTCCCTAGATTCGGGAAAGGTGCCATTAGATTGGAAAATAGCAAATATAACTCCTTCATTCAAAAAAGGAGAGAGACAGAAAGCAGGAAACTATAGGTCAGTTAGTCTAATGTCTGTCATAGGGAAAATGTTAGAAACTATTATTAAAAATGTTATAGCAGGGCAATTAGAAAAATTCAAGGCATTGAGGCAGACTCAACACGGTTTAGTGAAAGGGAAATCATGTTTAACCAACTTATTTGAGTTTTCTGAAGGAGTCACATGTGCTGTGGATAAAGGGGATAAAGGTGGATGTACTATACTTAGATTCCTGGAAGGCATTTGATAAAGTGCCACATCAGAAAATAAAAGCTCATGGTGTAGGGGGTAACATATTGGCATGGATAGAAGATTGGTTAGCTAACAGAAAGCAGAGAGTTGGAATAAATGTACTTTTTCTGGTTGGCTGGATGTGATGAGTGGTGCACCACAGGGATCAGTGCTGGGGCCTCAACTTTTTACAATTGATATAAACGACTTGGATGAAGGGACCGAAGGAATGGTGGCTAAATTTGTTGATGACACAAAGATAGGAAAGTAAACTATGAAGAGGATGTAAGGAGGCTACAAAGTGAAATGTTCATTTTGGCAGGAAGAATAAAAAGGACGCTTATGATCAAAATGGTGAGAGACTGTAGAGCTCTGAGATTCAGAGGGATCTGGGTGTCCGAGTGCATGAATCACAAAGGTTAGTATGCAGGTACAGCAGGTAATCAGGAAAGCAGTAGGTTATCATTTATTTTGAGGGGAATTGATTACAAAAGTAGGGAGGTTATGTTTCAGTTATACAGGGCACTGGTGAGGCCACATCTGCAGTACTGTGTACAGTACTGGTCTCCTTATTTAAAGAAAGATGTAAATGCGTTAGAAGCAGTTCAGAGAAGGTTTACTAGATTAATACCAGGAATGGGCGGGTTGTCTTATGAGGAAAGACTGGACAGGTTAGGCTTCTATCCACTGGAATTCATAAGAGTAAGCGGTGACTTAATTGAAACCTTTGAGATCCTGAGGGGTCTTGACAGGGTGGATGTGGAGAGGATGTTGTCTTGATGTCTTCTTGTGGGAGAATCTAAAACTAGGGGTCACTGTTTAAAAATAAGGGGTTGCTCGTTTAAGACAGAGATGAGGAGAAATGTTTTCTCTCAGAGGGTTGTGAGTCTTTGGAACTCTCTTGCTCTAAAGGTGGTGGACGCAGAGTCTTTGAATATTTTTAAGGCAGAGCTAGATAGATTCTTGATTAACAAGGCGGTGAAAGGTTATCGGGGGTAGGCAGGAATGTGGGGTTGAGGTTACATTCAGATCAGCCATGGTCTCATTGAATGACAGAGCGGGCTTGAGGGGCCAAGTGGCCTTATCCTGCTCCTAATTCGTCTGTTCATATGTTCGTATCTGCAAATTGTCAGCCCTTAGACCCCAACAAAATGAAAATTCCCACCGTTCAAAAAGTCATTTATAAGAATTGAAGAATTTTGGGGTGTTGAGGGCACACAAGGAGGTACATAAATGTGAGGCTGACACTTTAGTGCAGCACAGGTGAAGTTTCACTTTTCAGATGAGACAATGGACTCATTTGGAGGCTAAAGATCGGATATCACTATTTCAAAGAGGAGCAGGGGCAATATTTATGCATCAGCTAACATTGTTCACCTTAAATGTTGAATGTAGGACCTGCTGTGTGCAACTAACCTGCTGTGTTTGCCTAAATTACAACAGTGACTACATTTCAAATTACCTCATTGGTTATGAAGTACATTGATTCATCCCAAGAATGTGAAAGGCACTATGTAAATGCGAATGTTTCTTTCTTTCTGTGACTAGCAGGTGCATAAACCAATCTATATATCACTTGCAATATGAAAGGATGATTGAAAAAGTGAACAATGCAAAACAACTAATAAATGCAAAGACTCCCAGTTGCCTAATCATATATTTAAAACAATTTTCAAGCTGAAAAATAAAAAAATGATCATTGCCTCACTGAACATGTTGTGAACATTCTGGGTGTTCGTACTCAGATGGAGTTTGGTCCTATTTTCCAGGTAGCTCACTATGCAAGGTTAACCCAATAGATTCTCTCCTACTCTTGATCTTAGCTGGTCCTAGAACATCTCACTGCAAACGGCTGAGTGAAGAGTTACTATCTCTTGTCATCTCGAAGCTGCCAATCAATCCCAGAAGCTGTCATCTAACATGCTCTTTGAAACAGTAGTAGCTGGTTCATAGTTCCACATGAGAGCAATTTAAAGCTGATACTGCAGTTTCATTACAATGCAGGAGCTATCTCAACACAACAATCCCTGAAATACCATTATTCCCAAGCACATTGCTACCACACCCCCACCCTGCTGCCACCGCCCGCCCCCCCCACCCTTCACCACTGAATAAAGCATAGCTTGTTTGGAGATTCCCTTTCTGCTCTTCATGCGGTGAAACTGTACAATGTCTTTCTTTAGTGGGAAGGAGGGATGGAAGAAAGAAACAAAACAAACCTTGCATTACTTTAGGACATCCCAAAGCACTTGTCATGGAGATGTGCTTTATGCCAAATAATGATTTTTAATCCACCAGCTGGAAATCTGAATTGAACTTTTAAAAAACAGACATCTTAAAAACCCAAAGGCTAAAGTGACTTAAACTCATAGCCCAAGATGGCTAACCCCAATATGCATTACTATACATTCCACATTCCAATTCATTGGCGTAAAGTCAGGCTGTTTGCAAAACCCGTCAAAGACAATGACGTCAGAGAGTGTGAAGGGTTTACACCTCCTGTCTCGTTAGCAAGGCATCTATGGCAATCACTTGAGGTATTCAACTATTGGAGACAGGACTAATTGATTGGACAATGGGATCTCGACTAAGTTAGCTTCCGGTCATGAGCTAATCAAGTCACCTTTGAAATTCACAGACAAAATCTCCTTTTCTCAATTCCCCTGGCAGGTGGAGAAGGAAGGTCACATGACAACTCATTGACTGTTTTAAGCACATCTTTTCTCAGCAGAACAGAGGGCAAACAGCTAAGGGAGGAGACCTAAGTGGGGTCCCTCCTGCCTCCCCTTTTTCTCCAACCACCCAGTAAGCTTTGAGCCCTGTTTGCTGGCTGTGAACACCCAGGGATGCTGTGTTGCAGACAGAGATTTTCTAAAAGAATCCAACACAGCACTACTGTTTCCCAAAGAACAACCAACTCAGTCGTCTACATCTTTAAAATCGGAAGCATTGAGGCCATCGGATTCAGCATGAAGCCAGCCAAGTCACCAAAGTACAGACTGTGTACTCTTTTACTTTTATTTAAGGAACTCCAATTTGGCCAACCTATCCATCCTCACTCTGTATGTATGTATATATATATATATATATATATATATATATATGTGTGTGTGTGTATGTATGTATGTGTACTTCATGTGCGTGCGTATGTGTGAAAGTCAGAGCATATTTTTATTATTTTGCTTAGATTGGTTATAATAAAGATTTCTTATAATAAAGTTAACCTCTTTCTTTGTTAAGAGAACCTCTCCTATTGGTTCTTTTATGATCAAAGTGGCCTGAATTTTGCGCTTGTCGAGTGCGTGCGGTCGGTGGGCCCGGAAGTGCATGCGAACTTCGCTTCTGCCTGCAACCGGCCCCCGCCTGCGATCTTGTCAAATGCGCCCAGAGAAAGGTTCAGCACTGCCGGTGGGGGGCGGGAGGAGGGTGGGCGCCGACATCATCGCGAGTGCTGGGTGAGCACTTCCGCTGAGCTCCCTGAAGGCAGACAGAGGCAGCTGCCTCAGGGAGCTGCAGGCCTCCACAGAATAAACAAAACTACAAATATGCTGCAAAAAATGCCCATGCAGTACAATCAAGCACCTGAAAGCATCCCTCATAAAAAAGGTCCCCAGATGTTTATTTTAATTTTAAATCTTAACGGAGATTTCATCCCGCCCTTGGGTGAAGTTTAATCAAAAATGTAAAGCCTGCCTGGCCGACTGACCCGCCTGCCAACTGTAAGGTTGGATGGGCCATGACAAATTGCTGACAATTGGGCCGTTAATGGGCTTAATTGCCCTCTTAATTGTCAGCGGGCAATCTTCCGACTTTTGCATGCGTCCGCTGAACACAACATCCTGCGAGTGTTCGATGACGTTGGGGTACTCATAAGAACATAAGAACTAGGAGCAGGAGTAGGCAATTCAGCCCCCCGAGCCTGCCCCGCCATTCAATACGATCATGGCTGATCTCATTTCGGCCTCAACTCCAATTTCAACCCATTACTAATTAAAAATCCATCTCCATCTTAAATTTATTCAGCGTCCCGGCATCCACTGCACTCTGAGGTAGTGAATTCCACAGATTCACGATCCTTTGAGAAAAGTAATTCCTCCTCATCTCTGATTTAAATCTACCACCCCTTAGCCTAAAGCTATGGCCCCTCGTTCTAGAATGCCCCACAAGGGGAAACATCTGCTCCACATCTACTTTGTCTATCCCCTTTAGCATCTTATATACCTCAATTAGATCTCCTCTCATCCTTCTAAACTCTAGCGAGTATAGGCCTAAACTGCTCAATCTCTCCTCATAAGACAAGCCCCGCATCTCTGGAATCAGCCTAGTGAACCTCCTCTGAACCGCCTCCAATGCAACTACATCCTTCCTCAAGTAAGGGGACCAAAACTGTGCACAGTACTCCAGGTGCGGCCTCACCAATGCCTTGTACAGTTGCAACAACACTTCCCCTCTGCTCCTTTAGCAATAAATGCCAAAATTCCATTTGCCTTCCTTATTGGCTGCTGTACCTGCATACTGGCTTTCAGCGATTCATGCACGAGGACACCCAGATCCCTTTGCACTGAAGCATTCTGAAGTTTCTCTCCATTTAAATAATAAGTCGCCTTTTTATTCTTCCAACCAAAATGGATAACCTCACACTTATCCACGTTAAACTCCATCTGCCAAATTTTGGCCCATTCACCTAACCTGTCCATATCCATTTGTAAATTTCCTATTACACTCGCCCGACATCATCTCGCGCAATTTCACCCCGGTTCGGGTTGGGCACCCGCCCACCCGCGGAATGTAAAATTCTGGCCAGTGTGTAAATAGTTAAATACTCACTGAATTGGCAAGCGTGTCCTTTGCAGAAAAAAGAAACCTGTTGCAGTCAAACAAGGAGAGGGCAAAGAGGGGAGCCATTCAACCCCTCCTCACCTGGTCATAACACACTATACAGCCCATAATATTTTTTGTAATTGCAATTACTGTTGTAATGTAGCAAATGTGACAGCCAATTTACACACAGCAAGGTTCCCCAAAATAGTGCCATATGATCTTTAATGTCCACCTGAGGGCAGAGGGGGAACTCACTCAGAAAGCAGCACCTCTGACCGTGTAGCTCCCCCTCAATACTACACTGGAGAATCAGTCTAGATCTTTGTGTTTGAGCCTCTGCAGTGGGACTTGAACCTTCTAACTCAGAAGAGAGAGTGCTACCACTGAGCTACCGCTGACACCTCCTGTATGTGATGAGCTTGGTTGCTCTTAATTCCACTTCTCTGTAGGTATGAGCACATAGCACAAAACTGTCGCTAAATCACTAAATTGTTCAGACAGAGTAGATGGAACATTGCTCTGAAATGGCTTGTTATATACTTGACCTAGGGGTACTTGATAGTGAAACTGGATGCCTAAAATTCCATTGCCTAGCAGTAGTGTCCCTTACCTTGTTGAACATAAAATTCCTGCTTAAAAAAAAAGATGCGCCTTTCGCACTGGGCACAAATAAAATGCTTAATATAGAGGATAAAAGCGGTGCCAACAGGCAGCATGGCTATCTCTGGAAGTGAAGGTCAAAAACCTAATAACCCTGGTAAGCAATGAGAGCTGCTGACAACCTGTGAAATTATAACCCCTCCTCTCGTGACAATACAAGTGCTTAGTCACCCCAAGGTCATTGCCTGACACTTGAGTGCTTCATCTAAGTCCAAAAGAGATTGGCAAGTGCCCTCACATGCTGAAATGGCAGTCATACTTAAACGCCGTAAGCAAAAGAGCTCCTCAAACATGTAATACGGCGTTGTGACTGGGCGTGTAATACCCTGCCAAAGTAAATGAAGCAACTGTATCTGAAAGGATTTGCTCGGACTTCTCGTGTTACAGTGTGAATCCCATTACCTGCATCAGACATTCAGGAAAATAAGTGCACCAGCAGCAGCTACGATATCAATAACTAGGGCAGTAAAATGCCCAAGCATACTTGGGAATTAAAAGTTCAACCATTCAAACTTTCATTCTGCTTAGGAAATGTCTTCCTTCCTGTGTGTTCATATTTTTGTTCTGTTCCCTTTTTAGGTCGCTCAATGCTGGTACTGATGACTGCCCCTAATCATTGGTCAAAGGCTTCTATCTGGGAAGTGCCTGGGGGAAAATAATTGGCAGGGCAATGGGGAAGGAATATGGGGGTCAGACTGATTTGATAGCTCTGTCAAAGCGATGGGCCACATGGCCTCTTTCTGTGCTGTAAAGTTCTAAGATTGTGGTTCATTCCATTTTGGTCATCCAGTGCAGAAGCAGCTTGCCCAGGATTGTCCTTTGCCCTTCCTTGAGATATCTTATAGACAAAAGGGCTGATGTCACATCCTGCCACCTAGTTTTAAATTAGTTCCCAGGATATGGAAGATGCTGGCATATATTGTCTACTCCTGAGCACAATAAGTTGACCAATGTGTAGGTCCAACTCAGTAAAGGTGCCAGGTTCTCTTTCTTGAATGACTTAAGTGAAGCGATTAGGTTCTTATTAAAAATCTGCAGGCTATCATTGTGGGATGGGTGACCAGGATTCTTCCAGCTCAGTTCTGGATAACCCTGTAAGCAAAAGCCCTATAGTGGGTAGGATGATCATAATTGGACAAGCAGCTTACTAATAGCCTGTCTGAGAGGTGACGTGGGTTTAAATGGTTAAACTCCACCAACACTCAGGCACTTACAGCTGGTGCTCTGTCTACCTAAGAAATAAGAACCCAAAGGGGCAGGAGTGGACCAAAAAGCTACTCAAGCCATATAAATTCTGTGGCTACAAGAGCGGGTCAGAGGCTAAGAATCCTGCGATGAGGATTCCAGATGGTGTAGATACACCCACAGTGCTGTTAGGGAGGGAGTTCCAGGGTTTTGACCCAGTGACAGTGAAGGGACGGCGATATAGTTCCAAGTCAGGATGGTGAGTGACTTGAAGAGGAACTTCCAGGTGGTGGTGTTCCCATGCATCTGCTGCCCTTGTCCTTTGAGATGGTAGAGGTCGCAGGTTTGGAAAGTGCTGTTGAAGGAGCCTAGGTGAATTCCTGCAGTGCACCTTGTAGATGGTACACACTGCTGCCACTGAGCGTCAGTGGTAGAGGGAGTGAATGTTTGTGGATTGGGTGTCAATCAAGCAGGCTGCTTTGTCCTAGACAAAGCTTCTTGAGTGTTGTTGGATCTGCACTCATCCAGGCAAGTGGTCAGTATTCCATCACACTCCTGACTTGTGCCTTGCAGGTGGTGGACAGCCTTTGGGGAGTCAGGAGGTCAGTTACTCGTCACAGGATTCTTAGCCTCTGATCTGCTCTTGTAGCTACAGTATTTATATGGCTGGTCAATGGTAACCTCCAGGAAGTTGATAGTGGAGGATTCAGCAATGGTAATGATGTTGAATATCAAGGGGAGATGTTTGGATTCTCTCTTGTTGGAGATGGTCATTGCCTGGCACTTGTGTAGCAAGAATGTTACTTGCCATTTATCAGCACATGCCTGAATGTTAAGTAAGTGCCGCTTGATAGCACTGTCGACGACCCCTTCAATCACATTGCTGACAATCAAGAGTAGACTGATTGGGGCAGTAATTGGCCGGCTTAGATTTTTCCTGCTTTTTGTGGACAGGACATACCTGGGCAATTTTTCACATTGCCAGGTAGATGCCAGTCTTGTAGCTGTACTGGAACAGCTTCGCTAAGGGAACAGTTAGTTCTGGCGCACAAGTCTTCAGTGCTATTACTGGAATCTTGTCAGGACCCATAGCCTTTGCAGTACCCAGTGCCTCCAGCCATTTCTTGATATCACGTGGTGTGGATTGAATCGAATTGGCTGAAGACTGGCATCTGTGATGCTGGGGACCTCAGGAGGAGGCCAAGATGGATCATTCATTTGGCACATCTGGCTGAAGATTGCGAATGCTTCAACCTTGTCTTTTTCACTGATGTGCTCGACTTCCTCATCAATGAAGATGGGGATATATGTGGAGCCTCCCCCTCCAGTTAGTTATTTAACCATTCATGACTGGATATGGCACCACTGCAGAGCTTAGATCTATCTGTTGGTTATGGGCTTAGATGTTCTAAAGGAAATAATCTCTCAGTGCCCCTTCAGAATTTTGTGTGTTTCAATAAGATCACCTTTCATTCATTAAATTCCAGAGAGTAACTGCCCAATTTACTCATCCTCTCATCATTGGACAACCCTCTCATCTCAGGAACTAATCTACTGAACCTTTGCTCTACTGCCCTCAAGTCAAATATATCCTTCCGTAGGTATGAAGACCACATCTACACAGAGTACTCCAGATGTAGTCTGACAATTGTACAAGTGTAGCAAGACTTCCTTAATCCTCTTGCAGTAAAGGTCAATATGCCATTTGCCTTCCTAACTGCTTGCTGCACCTGTGTGTTAACTTTCTGTGCTCCTTGTATGAGTACACCCAAGTTCCTTTGAACATCAACATTTACAAGTGTCATATACTCCATCTGCCACTTGGTTGCCCACTCACTTAGCCTATTTAGATCTCTGTGTCCTCCTCACAGCTTACCCTCCCACCTATTAGCTTTTGTACTTCAAATCAACTTCAGGAGCAATGTGACAACTTGGACCGACAGCCAGTGCACAACAAAAAAGTCAGAGCCCTTAAATAGTTAAGACAGCAACTCCATTTGGCCCAACTCAATTGTCCTTCAAAATTATCACAAGTCCAAGAAACATAAGATACAGAAGGTAGAGTGAGTGAAGGGTTTAGGGGGTACCTTAAAACAGAAAAGGTAAATTTATGTGATTTGTACATTATACACTGTCTGAGCCCTGCCACTGTGATAATCATACCTCTAACTGTCTCTCCTCTTCCTATGATGTGTACCATTTTGATTAATGGGATAATTTGTCTGGAAAGATACTAGGGATGCCTGTGAAAGATAATAGCGAGAACAGGTCTCAACAACGCCAACAATGTGCATTTATACAGTGCCTTTAACATAGTAAAACATCCCAAGGCACTTTGCAGGAGCGTTATTAATCAAAATGTGACACCAAGCTACATAAGGAGATATTAGGACAGGTGGAGGTCAGTTTTAAGGAACATCTGCATTACAACATTTACAACAGTGATTACACTTCAAAAAGTACCTCAGTGGCTGTAAAGTGCTTTGAGATGTCTGGTGATCATGCACAGCATTATATAGATGCGTATAATTTCCCTTTTTTATCTTAAATAAAGTGAGAAAGAGGTAGGGAGGTTTAGGAAAGGGATTCCAGAGCTTAAGGCCTCAGCAGCTGAAAGATATGGTCCCCCAATCATAGAGCAATGAAAATCAGAGATGGTCAAGAGATGAGAATTGGAGGAATGCAAATACCCTAGACAGTTGTAAGGATGGAGAGGATGACAGAGATAAGGGAGGGGTGAGGCCATGGAAGAATTTGAACGCAAGGGTGAGAATTTTAAAATTGAGATGCAAATAACATGATACACCAAAGACAACAATATTTTGTATTTCTGGGAGATTTGGTTCATTTTCTTCCTGCAGGAAGATCAGAATTTTTCCCTTCAGTGTTTGTTATTTTATATAATAACGCATATCACAGTTAGAAGAGGATTTGTTCCGTTGGTAACACCTACTGTTATAACACTGTTACTGAGATGATGCAGTGTTTTGGAGAAAGAGCATCAATATCAGCTAAAAGTGATACCTCAATACTGGTAGCACATTTAGCTAAATAGTCATAGTTTTAATCCATAATATTTGTTAAAATAACATATATTGCTGAAAAAATACACATTTTCAAAGCTTTTCGTCTTGTACTTATCAGGGCAATTCACAAGAACAACAATTGTTCCCTTTATATTTGGTATTCTTGCAAATTGTCCTGATGAGTCCAAGATGAAAAGCTTCAACAACATGTCCTTTTTAAGCAATAATCAAGTTCTGTACTACCAAATGACTATTTACAAACATATTATATAGTTTCAACTGTAGTTATATCATTATATATATTATGTAGTTCCAATCATCATTTATAATTATATAGTTCCTTCTTTCTGCAGGCTCAAACTGATTTCCTAGTTGAAATTGGGGAAATAACTCATTTAAAATTTAGAGGGGAAGTTTTCAGGGTGGAAAAGAACATATAATATTACCACAAGATGGCATTCTTACAACCCATGTGACATTTACTCAAACACATTTTAGCTTTGTACCTAGGGAAGTGTCTCCTCTGCTCTATCTGTCGTGATGTTAGAAATATGTTCTTTACCTTGTACAATTTTGCCACAAGTAACATATGCAGGAGATCATTCCTGGTATGAGCAATTGAAGTTTTTGCCCAACTTTACAAGTGTGATGTGATAGCATGGATTTGAAGATTGCCTAACCTGGGGCTTAATGCTTTTGGATGCACAAGCCTGTGAATGCAGGCCTAAGAGTGGCCCATTTGTTACTTAATTTAATAAAACGCACAGATGAATACATACGTCCAGGATAAATTATTGGAATTCTTAGGGGCACGAAGGCTGGTTTTTCAGTAAATTGTTTTGAGCGCTAAATCAGACCATGTCTGCCTAAATTGTGGCTTACCCAACTGGTGCAAAGTTTGAATAAACCAACACTTTAACCTATGGCTGTGTCAAAATGACAGGTTCTGACCAGTTCAGTCCATAATACACAACTGGGTGAAAACGTGGACGCAGCCAGGAAGTACATAAGATGCCATCTGCAATGGCATCCATTCAGTAAGATTTCAGACACTTTTCTCTCTCTTTGGCCTCACGCCAGTTGTGGCTCAGTTGGTAGTACTCTTGCTGTTGAGTCACAAGGCTCTGGGTTCAAGTCCCACTCCAGAACCTGTGCATAAAAATCCATGCTGACATTCCACTTCAGTTCTGGGGGCAGTGCTGCACTGCCACATATGTGCTTTTCTATCCCTTTCCTGACCAACCTCTGTGCCTAATTTCTCTATTAGTTTGCTGTCTCCACTGTCAAAAGCACAGCAGCCGTGTAGTATAAGCAACCCAAGATTTTGCTGGAAATGGTGACAACCAAAACTATCATCAGTAGCGATGATGATGATAAGAAGAACAAATTGCAGTTACAGTTTAGGAGATCAGTTATCTCAGTTGGCAAGAAAGCTAGAGTGTGAGGTAGAATAACATCAATGATGCAGGATCAATCCCCACAACAGCGGAGGTATTTCTTGGGGTCTATCTCCTTGCCTTGCTTCATAGTGACATCATGGCATAGGCCATGACAGTAATCCTCAGACAATGAGGCTGCTAGATAAGGAGAAATAGTGCCTTTAATACATAAAACATCCCTAGACACTTTGCAAAGAGTATGGGAACAGCTGCTGAGCCATGGAGGAAGAGACTAGGAGGGGTGACCAGAAGCTTAGTTAAAGAGATGGGATTTCAGAAGAGATTTGTTTTAAAAGTTGGGGTGTGATGGAAGGCAGAGGCCTGGAAAGGGAGTTCCACAGCCCAGGGTGAAAACAGCTTGAATGATGGAGTGAAGGAAAAGGGTGGAAGGTCACATTTAGAGGAAATGTAGAGAATGTTGCGGACAGAGGATGGTGCAAGGCTGCCGGGGTATTTGAAGGTGAGGATAATTTAGCGTGTTTCACTACACGGAGTCAATGTCGGCCGGCCAGAATGGGCAATTGAGACAGAATTTCGGCGACTTAGATTTGGGAAATCTGCATCTTTTGGAGGACGGAATGTGGAAGGTCAACAAATAGGACACTGGGGAGAATATGTTCAGAGGTGACAGAAGCATGGTTAAGTTTTTCAGCAGTTCAAGGGCTGAGATTGGGGCAGAAGCAGTAAAAAGTGCAGCAATAAAAACAAACGGCTTTGAGAAAGGATAAAATGGTAATTTGGAGCTCAGGTTTGAGTTGCACAAGATGCGAAGATTTCACATAGTTCAAACAAGTGACCAGAAAGATGGAGAGAATCAGTAACATGAGATGGACGTATATGGTGGGACCAAAAGCAATAGCTTTGATCTTTCTGAAGTACAATTGTTGGACCTTTTGACTTAGTGAAGTAGTACAGGCAGCAGAACCAACAGTCTGATAGCCCAGGAGTGGTCACAGGAGGTAGATGTTGGATAGACGGAGCTGGGTGTTGTCACCATGGTAAGTGGGCCCGTGTCTGAATGAGATGTCATTGAGAGGTAGCATGTAGACAAGGAAAGGGTTGGGAGGGGAGTGGAGGCAAAGGTGGGCTCTTGGTGCATTCTGGAGGTTATGCTGTGTGAGCAGCAATAAAATCTGTTGCTGCAGAGGCAGCGATAGGAGTAGAAGCGCTAAATGACAGTCCGTGGAGCCAGAGATCAAAGGAGTGGCAATGGCAAACAATGGCATAATTAACCACATACAATTCTGCAGAGGGTTCGAGGAGCACAAAGAGGAATAGTCAATTATGGTCACAGTCAAAGAGGATTCATGACTTTGGCTCAAAGAGTGTCAAACAAATACATCATTGACACTGGCAATAGGTAGGTCAGGGGAGCAATTTGGCAAGCTGGCACATTCAGCATTGCTGAAGTGCATGGACTTTGCCCTGGCACAAGAGATTAATGACCAGAGGGACAAAGTACTGCAGAGTAAAAGAATACCTTTACTGCCAAGGAGTGGGCAAAATAGGTCACATGTTTGAATGTAAGGAGGGCTGGCCTCTGCTCATATTTGACAGTTTCAAAAGGTGACACTGTGTGTTGGAGTTTCAATTCATCATCCCATACAGTGGTGGTATTGCCAGGCCAGTTCACTGTCACCGTTTCTACATGTAGTAAATTCTAGGTTCCAGGGCAGGCAACATTTGAAAGCTTAAGCACTTTACCATAGTGGGAGGGAACGGGGAAAATGGAAATGATGTCATGTATTTGTTAGTGGTTTGTCTTATTCAGCATTACCCAGAGCCTCAAGCGCGTGACTCATCCGTGGAGTACTGAGGGAGCACTGCGCCGTTGGAATGAGATGTTAAATCGAGGACCTGTCCATTTCTTGGGTGTGCATGAAAGATCCCATGGGTGAGAAGAGCAGGAGTGTTCACCCCAACGTCTTGGCCAATGTTTCTCCCCCAACTAATGGCCTCCAAAAAAAATAGTAAGATTAACTGTTCATTGACCCATAACTTCCAAGCTCTGGGGTGTAGTACCCGGGTGGTAACCCAAAGATGTGCTGGGGGACACATCCACCCCTCCCGCCCCACTGGGAAATCCCCATGTGAAGATTGCACGGCAATTGCGTGGGAAGTTCAAACTTCCGATGGGCAATTGGCCTTCATTGGGAACCATCCAAAAGTACGATTTAAATTGCAAACTTCGGATGGTTCCGACTGTCTTACAGCAATAGTTACCCAGAAAAAGTTAGAAGAATTAAGGCCGCTTCCAGCTCTTGGGTAACTATGGTACTGAACCCAACCCCCGGCCCTCCATGGAACACCCTGATTACCTACCCCACAACCGGTCTACTAACGCCTCCAACTGCCTGACTACCCCCCCAACCCCCAACAGGACTCCCCTACTACTCTCCCCACCTCCCTAGCTACATCCCCACCTCTCCAACTGCCCTACCCACACTCCTGACTGACCACTCCCCTCAACTACCCATCCCACCCCACCGACTACCCATCCACAACCCCAACCCTGACTATCCCCTCCCACCCGACTACCCCCCAACCCCGACTACACTCCCAACCACCCAACTATACCTCCACACCGACTACCCTCCCCGCCCCCCCAGCATACCCTTCCAAAACCCCGCCGGCCACCATCCCACTGCCCACCTGACCTCAGCCCAGTGGCTGTCTCCCACACCCGATTCCAACTCCCCCTCTCCCCTAACGGACCAGCCCCCACCAACAGCCCCTCCCTGGGCCTAAGTCCGAAGGTCTGGCAAGTAAGGTGTGGCTGCATTTCAGTATAAGCAACTAGGGGTGGAGTAGCAATCCGACGGCGATTGCCATTCTTCGGACGTTATGGCCCATTATCTCCTTCTTGTCTGTGGGAGCTTGCTGTGCGCAGGTTGGCTGCCTGGCTGCCTATATTACAACAGTAACTACAGTTCAAAAATAATCCACTGGCTTGAAAACGCTTTTGGGTGTCCTAAGACCACGAAAGGAGCTGGATAAATTAAAGTCTTTCGTTTAACACGTCTGGTATGCGCATGTCTAGCACAACAATACGAAGATAAAATCCCTGCCCCAACACCTCCTCATATTGCACAGGCGGCCAGACCTCCCAGGACACGAATGAAGAAGTGGCCACTTGCTGGCTGTCCTCAGTTTGCAAATGGAATGTATTATGTTACAAAGCAGTGTGTATAAAAAAAGGATTTGCATTATGATTAGGTAGATCTATCTTGGGGAGGTGATACTGGTAAAATATAACGGTGACAAAAAGTTAAATTTAAGGCACTGCCAACACAATACTTCACTATGACACTGATGTGCTGAAATGCATTTTTGACATTTATAGTGTTTTCATTTGGTAGATGGCTTAACTCTACATGATGCTGAGCATCTGAATTCTACCATTCGGAAACCCACACAGTAGAATGAACATAGGCCAGGATTTTACATTCAGCGTGCGGGAGAGGGCCCAACATGCTGGAACATAAAATGACGACAGGCATGCATCCCGACGTCATCACACTGTCCCGCCATATTTTGTTCAGTGGGCGTATGCCGGAGTTGGCTGCGTGCCCGCCGATAATTAAAAGGCCTATTAAGGCCATTAACGTACTAATTAACTCTGAATTTACACTGCCCGTCCAACCTAACGGTTGGCGGGCAGGCGAAAAGGCCAAGTGGCCTTTACGTTTTTTTAGGAAACCTCATCCACGGGTGGGTTGAGGTTTCCTAAAGCTTTTACAAGTTGAATGAAAACTTTATTTGAAAGATAAAAACATGTCCCATCTCATGTGACACAGTCGCATGAGGGAACATGTTTTATTAAATTTTTTATGTTATTAATCATTTCTTTAAAAAGTGCTTCAATCTCCCTGAGACAGCTCCGTGCCTCAGGGAGATTGAAGCGCTCTTTCGTGCACATGCACAAAAGAACGCTGGACCCGACTCTCCCTTTTCCCCCACCCCCCCGCCTGCACAGGTAGACCACCGCTCGCGATCCACGCTGGGCGGGCCTTAATTGACCCGCCTGTGTGAAATCGCGGTGCCGAGCCGATCGAGGGCGGTGGTCAGCTCTGCGACCACTCCCGCCGAGCCCACCCGACGCAGGAAAAGTTCAGGCCTTAGAGTCAAGCCCTGTTTTGTCAGCCTCTTGATCTAGGCACAGTTTGGCCAAGGAGAAGCTAAAGCATTCCCATGGAGGAGGAAGGAAAAATCAAAAGGGCAGGAGTTGCACTGGGGCTGGCCTTAGCTGAGGGAACCACTGCCCACCTACCTCTCCACAGCAGAGGCACAAAGACTATCTGGCTTGGAGATGGGGAAAAGAATTATTGGAAGAAAAGCTACATTTTTTTTCAAAAGTGCCTTTCTTTAAAAAAAAGATTTATCCTTTATGCAAACTAAATATAAATGCTGGATCGAATAATTAAAATCAGTAGCTAGGGTTTCAGTTTGAGAAGAAGCTGGTGAATGTCTCATCAGCTTGACCATTCCTAGCAGTATGTGCTGAATAGGGAGAGAGGCAGCATCGGCATGGATGTTTGCTGTGGGGTGATGATGTTGACCCATAAAGTAGGGAACCTTATCATTACAAGTGTATGAACTACAAGACTGTAAACATACACAAAAAATATTAGAACAAAAACAAAAACACCTGGAAAAACTCAGCAGGTCTGACAGCATCTGCGGAGAGGGATACAGGTGACATTTCAAGTCCGTATGACTCTTCATCAGAACTAAGACGTATAGAAATGAGATGAAATATAAGCTGGTAGAAGGGGGTGGGACAGGAGAGCTCGATAGGGTGCCAGTGATAGGTGGAGGCCAAGAAGAGACTGCCAAAGATGTCATAGACAAAAGGACTAAGGGGTGATGACGGTGGTGATATTATCTAAAGGATGTGCTAATGGGGACATTAAGGGTGACAAGCAGGACAAGCTAGTGGCAGATGGCCCTAGTGGGGGTGGGGTGGGGGGAAGGGGGGAAGGGATCGAAATGGGCTAAAAGGTGGAGATAAAACAATAGATCGAAATAAATTTAAAGATAGGAGGGGAAAAAATATAGCTGTAAAAAAATGATAAATTATTGGAAAAAGGGGGATCGGAAAGGGGGTGGGGATGGAGGAGAGAGTTCATGATCTGCAATTGTTGAACTCAATATTAAGTCCGGAAGATGGTAAAGTGCCCAGTCGGAAGATGAGGTGCTGTTCCTCCAGAAACATTAGGCTGCATTTGCTGCCAACACTGTGCAGGCACAGTTGTATGTGCAGCCACCATCTTTATAGGGGGAAGTGTGCAGCAGGGCACATGCTCGGCGATCACTAGCCCTGGAATTGCAAATATTACAGCATCGGTAGCCGAATCTCTCAGGGGTTGCACAGTTTTCTTTATCCCATATGATTCCCTTAACATTTTTCTTGCCTTTTTTTCCCCTATTCTTTTGGGAAGGTGCCTTTCTTCCAATAAACCAAGGCAGTGTATCTCAGTGATGCGGCAGGGATGGTGTGTAATCAAGCCTGTATTCCATCATCTGCCTGCCCTGCTTAAGTGTGCTGCACTGGGAGAACGAAAGCCTGGAGTTGCAAACGGAACTGCGGCTGTCACCGGGTGGATCAGGAGCCTCCCCCCTCTCTCCCCATCCCGATGCCCGGAAACTGTGGGGAGGCCGTGCCCTGAGTGCTCTCCCGCCACAGGGCTCAGAAACTGGGTGAACCGCTTCCCACCTGCAAGTGAGGACATAGGATTCTGCGTATAAGCGGTCAAGTGTCCTTACACAGACAGATATCGGTGGCCATCTTGCATTTTATAAATTGACTGTTCCATACGCAGCGCTCAACTTGATAACATTTAGCAGCTTGTGTTAGCACTTGGAGCGTGTAAGTGTTAAGCTGTGACAACTGTCATTCAAAACTGACAGCCAAAACCTGGGTCCACTCAATTTCACTGGGGAAAAGTGGCTGCACAGTGGACAGCCAGGATCAGAGACATCGCTGCGATGGAAACAGTCAGATGTTGAACTGAAGGTAACCTTCAGAACATTGCTGTGCAAAGATACAAAAGCTTTGTTGCACAAACAGTCATGTTCACTGCACTGAAATTTCCTATGTTATTCCACCCAAGCAGGTGAAAAGCAAAGTGATTGCTCATGACAGCTGAAGCAGGTACCTTTGCAACAGGAATCTCAGGATCTGAGGGTGCGGAGTGGAGCTGGAGTGAAACTCAAAAAATATTAAAATGTTTCTCAGGACTTGTTGAAGCTGTGCCGACTTCATGAAAAACCTGCCATCAAACAGTTTCTATTCATTGAGGGAGGACAGCTATGCAGTTATCGGAACCATAATATCCTACGTAAGCAATATATTTTTAAATTTATTTGTTCATGGGATGTGGGCATCACTGGCTAGGCCGGCATTTATTGCCCATCCCAAATTGCCCTTGTTCAGAGGGCATTTAAGAGTAAACCACATTGCTCTGTGAGTTGGGAGTCACATGTTGGCCAGACCAGGTAAGGACAGCAGATTTCATTCCCTAAAGGCATTAGTCAACCAGGTGGGTTTTTTTACAACAATCGATAATGGTTTCATGGTCATCATCAGACTTTTATCCAGATTTTTAAAAATCAAATTCAAATTCCACTATCTGCCGTGGTGGGATTGTAACCCAGGTCCCCAGAGCATTACCCTGGGTCTCTGGAATACTAGTTCAGTGACAATACCATTACGCCATTGCCTTCCCTAAATTTGATTATACTTATCCTACATCAAGTATTTATTAAAGAAAATGTTATTTTATGAAACTATTGCCCCTTTATATCCAAACCATGCAGTTTATGTTCCAAGGGGACATTATTTCATTGTACCAGACCAATGCAATTTTTAAAAAATGCAATGGGTTTCACAAACACAGATCATTCTGGATCAGTGATTGAGGCTGCATCTCAGACAACAGGAATAGACTGTAACTTACAGGCAGTGTTGTTGCCATAGGACCTGAATTTGAAACCATAATCAACTTAAAATATGAAAGAGATATTAAGCGTATTCAAACTCTGCCGTTCTGCCACATTCCAATGCTTGTGGGATATGTTTTCACAATTTGAAACTGTAAATGACAAGCCAGTGAAAATGACTCAAAGTATCATTAAATATTTCAGCGACAGACATCAGAATGAGCTAGGCAATTGAAAGTAAATGGAAAGGCTTGTCTCCGCGCATCATCTTCTTCCTTCTCTACCTGATTATGTATGGCTGCAATCAAATCACCCAGGCAGCCTTGGAAAAACACATAACATCTTGACTTAATTGAGTCGCAAAAGGCTATTGTATCCATTTCTTCCCATTTTCCAGCTTCCTTCCTCTGTCTTCTTTTAATCCCTAGATCTATTTTCCTTTCATCCTAGCATTTCTGCTGGCCATTTCCCTATAATTGATCTCCCTTTACTTATGTACCTTCTTCTATTTGTAGTATCCAGTTTTTCATTTCTTCCTAGACCCCTTCAGTTTCATACGTCCTAAAATGCCTAACGCTAAGAATAAACATTTTTCTCTTGCTGAAAATATTGGACAAGCTCAGCAGATTTGAGTTGCGAGCACGGCACTACGTGAAGGCTTCAGAGTACATGATTCTTACCTGCCAGTGGTGGCCCCACAAGGACTGGGCAACACTCTACGATGGTGACGAGTCCCACTGCACTGGAGAACCTCTTGGCGCCAACCAGGTCCATCAGCGTTTCGAAGAGAACAGCACTCACCATTCCAAAGGCAAAGCCGAAGAAGACGGTATAGACCACCAGGCCTGTAAAGCTGCTTGCCAATGGGCACATAACGTGACAGAAGCCATTGTAGAAGACAGCAAAGCTAAAGAAATACTGGATCTTTGGCCTCACCCATCTAGAGTTTGCAAGGAGCCCCATGCTGGGTCTTGCAAACATATCTATAAAAGCTAGAATGGAGAGCAGGAACGCTGCGGAATATTCATCTATGCCCATGTGCTTGGCATAAGGAGCCAAAAACACAATCGGGGCAAAGAAGCCAAAAAACATAATGACGTTTCCTGACAAGTAGATCAGAAATCCCCGATGTTTGAAGAGGCTGAGATCTAGATGGTTATTAAGTACTTCAAAGACTCTTAATCTCTTCTTCTTTTTCTGCAACAGGCCATCCCCCACATCTTTGCTCTCATCTTTCTTTATAGTGGAAAACTGTGCATCTTTTGTGGCAATGGGTTTTGTGGGTTGTAGCGGCCTCATCAAGGATCCTGCCACACAGCAGTTCAACAGTATTGCTCCTAGGATAAAGAAACTGCCTCTCCAACCAAATACATTAACTAAGTACTGATTCAGAGGTGCCAGAGTACTCAAGAACACTGGGCTACCAGCCATAGCCAGCCCATTGGCAATGGGGCGCTTCTTGTAAAAGTATTTTCCAATCATAGTTAAGGATGGTTGCAGGTTGAAAGCCAGTCCCAGTCCTGAAAAAAAAATAAAGAGAACATTACATTTATCAATATGTACATTGGGAATAAGGATTAATAAAATATTTATGGAGTAAGCAATAAGGGAATAGGTTGGTACTGAAAATGCACACAGGTATAAATAGGACATCAGGAATTGCTGTGTTTATTCCATAAATCATTACAAATATTCCACATACTAATTGATTTGTGATATTTCACTTCACGTGCACACCTAATATCACTTTGGCTCACTTTTGTAACTAAATTGTTTAAAAATAGTGATAAATTAATTATGAAGTATTCGAATGCTGGATCTTTTCAACCATTAACAATCCTCCCATTGTAAACCTCCAGAATGCATTACAATGGGGAGAATTGTGCTGTCGCTGCACATGGCATGTTTGGAAGAATTACCAAATGGGGAGTTCCACTGCTGCTGTCACATCATACCCTGTAACATTTTACCGCTTGTACCTCTACATCTAGAATCTTTA
Source organism: Cetorhinus maximus (assembly GCF_964194155.1). NCBI lineage: Eukaryota > Metazoa > Chordata > Chondrichthyes > Lamniformes > Cetorhinidae > Cetorhinus > Cetorhinus maximus. Next base: position 14,751,338 of record NC_135900.1, read on the forward strand.
GGGGTGAAATTCTTCATTCGTCAAGGGGAAGGGTGTGTGTTTTGTAGAATTAAATGTTTGGTCCGTTTCCCGTACTTGGTGTCAGCATCACATCGCAGGTCGGGCACAGTGACATGTACACAGCCCAAACATCATGGGGCAGGATTTTTCACGCGGCATGTCAGGCGCGTGCCCGATACGCCTGAGTGTAAAAAAGCGCGGGATGACGTTGGGCAAGCTTCCCGACATCATCGCGCACTCGCGCGACATTTCGGTCAGCGGGGCGCATGCGAGAGTCAGCAGCGTGCTTGCCGATAATTAAGAGGCCTATTCAGGCCATCAATGTATTATTTAACCTGGATTTCTCACAGCCCGTCTAACGTTAGGGTTGGCGGGTGGGCGAATCGGCCAGGCGACCTTTGGATTTTTGAGGAAACCTCATCCGAGGGTGAGATGAGCTTTCCGATATTAATTTAAAAAAATAAAAATGTTTGGGCGGAATTTTTATAGTCTAAATGTTTAGGTGAGTCTGATGTGTGGACACTTTTTGCGCAATTTAAAATCTTTATTTGATGGTTTCAAATTCTTCAGCTCCCTGAGGCAGCTCTCCGTCTTCAGGGAGCTTTCATTGCGCGCTCCCCTCCCCCCGCGCCCGCGCTGACTTCAGCGCTCGCCCTCCTCCCACCCCCACCCCGGCAGCGCTGAGCCTTTCAACGCGCCTTTCACAACGGCTTGCCGTTAACTGGCCAGCCAGCGTGAAATCGCGGTCGGGAGCCAATCGCGGGCGGCGAGCTATTTCCCAGCTGCTCCCAGGCCCTGCCCACCGTGCCCACCCGACGACCTCAAAATTCTGCCCCGTGCTTTAGTCCCCAACCTCGGCGCCGTGATGCCTCATTGCACACCAATGTGAATCTTCCTCCTGCATTGGCTATCAGTCAGAATGACGCTGTGGCGTTTTCATTCACAGCAAGGTACATCTATGAACTAAAAACAGGCACCTCAACATTTCTTGATGAGTAATGTTGGGCACAAAGGTATTCAAAGGATATGGGGATAGAGCAGGACCGGAGTTGATACCAAAGTTCAGCCATGGTTTTACTGAATGGCAGAGCAGCCTCAAGAGACCGTGAGACCCACTCCCACTCCTAATATTTATGTTCTAAAGTTACTAAGTACAGTGTTGAAATAAATTCCAGTACATTTGTACTTAATTGTTTCATTAAATTATCCCTTCTTTTCCCTATTCTCTTCAGATTCCACCCGCTAATTTAACTCTCTCCAACTGCAATATCCATTGCTTGGAAAAGCAGCTCCACTTAATCCATGCCTACTGCATATCTGTCATCAATGATGCCCAAACAACTTGTTAAGAGTTATGCTTTGGTATAGGCAGAGGAATCTCAGCAGACTTCCTTGCCCTCCATCCTGGGGATGATCTGAAGGCTGCAATTCATACTCAAGGCTCCAAGTCAAGATTGTAAGTCCCAATCTATTGTCAGTGCAAGCAGGTTGGGGAGACAGCGACGCACATGGCACATCTTCTACCTAATGCTGCTGGGCATAATACTCACCTCCAATGCAGCCTACGCAAAGAAAAAGTCCAATGATACTGTTGCAAAAGGAAGCAGCTATCATTCCAATTGAACATAGCAGGCCTCCGCACATCATCACTGGACGGCATCCGTACTTGTTTACCAAAACACTGCTTAAAGGCCCTACAAGGAATAAAATGAAAGGGAAAGGTTGTCATATTCCATTACAATATGGGTTATATCGCTTTCCAAAGCCTGTACAAAAAGGCTTGAAACCTCAAGAAAACGTACAAATGGACAGCATAACAAATACCTTCAATTAGTTTTTCATCCGGTTCTTCAGTAATATTGGCGTGGTTAAGCAACTTCCAAAAAGAGTTTCCCATTTTGTCCCAACATGAGATGTCTATAATGTTATTTTCTGAAGGAAGCAATTGCACTTCCTATCGTATCAACTGGAGAATTACACCACTAGAATCAACTCAACCCCTTAGCCCTTACTGCATTTTATTGCATTTTTGGTGTACTTTTGCATTCATATCCATTGCATATTAAAGCTTACATGGTTGATTATCAAGTAACCATCTTTCCATTGGGCTGGCATAGGCAGAGTAAGCCACAACCCCTCCCTCACAACCACACACACACACACACACCCCCTGATGGAAGTGGTCAGAGAGCTGAATTTTCATGGTTGGGTCTCATTTGCATTCTATCTGCAGGCTACCTGGGCCTTCTGTACGTTGTTCACCTGTTGGCTGGGACAGGAAATCTTGGCACCTCCATCGAAGAGCCCAGTCCCTGCTGGTAAGATAAGGGTGCTGATTGAGATTGACTGTGGTAATGGGTCACAGCCCTGTCACGCTCCTCCTGGTCTCACGAGTATCATTTGAATACAATTTTCAATGATAATGTAAATTATCATTAATATAATGATATTAAGAGTGGCTTGCAGACATCCCTTTAGGAAACTACTGGTCAATGTCAAGTACCAATGAGGAAACTCTTTCGAGTTATCAACAGTCACAGATTGCAACTCTTTTGAGTACAATCACAGTTCTTGGTTTCCGGGAGCGGGACATGAACCCACAACCCTCTGATTCAAAGGCGAGGGTGCTATGAACTGAGCCACAGCTGACACCTCAGGTGCACATTCTTCCCTTTGGCACTTAATAATTACATTGGAATCCTGTTGACATTAATGCAATAGTCTAGTGTGGCTCCCACCTGTTTCCAGCAGGTGTCTATGCCAACCATTTCAAAGCCACCCCCAAAATGCCAGATATCTCAACGTCAATTGGAACAGGGTGGTAAGAACTATGCTGTCATATTTGACCCCAAGATGAGCGTCTGACCACATATCCATGCCATCACTAAGATCCCCTATTTCCACTTCTGTGACATCACCCAACTTTGCTGCTGCCTCAGCTCATCTGCTGCTGAAACCATCATTCGTGCCTCTGTTACCTCTAGTCTCGACTATTCCAAGGCAGTCCTAGTTGTTCTCCCACATTCTTACTCTGTGTAAACTCGAGGTCACCCAGAGCACTGCTGCTCGTGTCTTAACTTGCACCAAGTACCATTCTCCTCTCATCCTGGAGCTCACTGACCCACATAGGCTTCCAGTCAAACAACGTCTTGATTTTGAAATTCTCATCTTTGTTTTCAAGTCTGTCCATGGCCTCACCTCTCCCTATATCTGTTCAGTAATCTCCGCCAGCCCCACAACCCTCTGAGATACCAGCACTTGTCTAATTCTAGCCTCCATTTTCATTGGAGTTTAGAAGAATAAGGGGTGATCTTATTGAAACGTACAAGATTCTGAGGGGGCTTGATGGGGTAGATGTTGAGAAGATGTTCCCACTAGTGGGGGATTCTCAAACTAGGGGACATAGTTACAGAATAAGGGGCACTCATTTAAAACTGAGATGTGAAGGAATGTCTTCTCTCAGAGGGTAGTGAATGTCTGGAATTCTCTATCTCAAAGAGTTCTGGAGGCAAAGTCACTAAGTATTTAAGGAGGAGGTAGATAGATTTTTAAAATACCGGGAAGTTGAGGGCTATGAGGAGCTGGCATGAAAGAGGAGTTGAGGCCTGGGGCAGATCAGCCATGATCTTATTGAATGGCGGGGCAGGCTTGAGGGCCAAATGGCCTATCCCTGCTCCTATTTCTTATGTTCTTATGTCCTTGAGCATTCCCGATTTCATTGCTCCACCATTGATAGTCATACCTTCAGCTGCCTAGGAACCAAACTCTGAAATTCTCTCCCTCAACCTCTCCAATTCTCTACTTCTCTTTCTTCCTTTCAGATACACCTTAAAATCTATCACTTGGCACTTTCTGCCTTAATATCGCGTTACGTGGTTTGCTGCCTAAGTTTGCTTTGTAAGGCTTTTGTGAAGCGCCGCATTAGGGTGCTTTATTATCTTAAAGGTGTTATGTAAATATAAGTTGTTGTTGCTGTCGTTTTCATTGTATAACCATTTGTTCTGCTGAACAGGAAGAACAGAAAGGTGTTACTGCAGGGTCCATTTTAATCCCTAAGCAAAATGCTGACCGGGATGTCCAGGCCACCCACCTGGGAGCTACAGTACATAGGAAAAGGAGTAGGCCATTCAACCTGTCGAGCCGTTTTGGCTGATCTGTATCTCAGCTCTATTTACAGGCCCATGCTTCACATTGCTGGATGCCCTTACTCAAAGAAGTATGGAGGAAAATTGGATGGCCATAACCCTGGTGAGTTTAAGTGCTTTCGTGCCAGTGAGGAGGAAAATCCAACTCGAGTGTTCATTTTTCTTTGTGGGCAATAAGACTGGAAGCCATTTGGGTGCATCATCACAGTAGCAGGGACTTCCCTGTATCAGGGCTGCAGCGGTACACAACTCTGCACACACTATGGCTGTTCAGGAAAGAATGAGATTTTGCACTCCCCTCTCTCATGTTATGGATGAAAGTCAAGTTGCATTATTTCAAATTGAAATCTAGCAGTGTGGTGACCTGCATACCATCACTGTCTCAGGAGTGTTCAGTACTGTCACTACATTCAAAGCTAATGACTTATGCTGAGGCAATTCGAATACTAATGAACATTAAAGTGTTATTTTAGCTGATGTGTGGAAATACAAAAGAAAACATCTTTTTGATGACGAGACTATGACCATTCATCAATTGCTAGAATCAAGGCTGAAAATAGCTTTCCCTCAGGTTCTCTATTTTGGATTCTTCTTCCCTTAATTGAATTTGAAGCAGGGAAAAAAATAAAGCCGTCCCATTTAAAGCCTTCCCATGTTCCTGGTCTGTTTCTTCGATACAGGAGAATAGTTGGAGGATGGTACATTGTATGACAATTCTAGGGAAGAGTGGGGGGGGGGCTTTATGCATCATACTGTTGCATTTTACCAGGTGATGTCCTGCCTGATGCCACGCCTAGTAAAATGTAGCAGTATGGTTGGTGCATGTTGAAGTCATCATGCTGACGATTGCATTTTTAAGAATTCGTTCTTGTGATGTAGGCACTGCTGGTGAGGCCAGCCTTTGCTGCCCATGACAAGGTAGTAGTGAGCCTTCTTGGACCACTGGGTAATAGTTTAATACAACTGAGAGGCTTGCTAGGCCCCTTTAAAGGGTAATGATTTTGCCGTGGGATAGGAGCCACGTGTAGGCCCGACAGGTTACGGACGGCCTAAAGGGCATTACGGAACCAGTTGGGATTTTATGACAGCTTCATGGTCACTTTTATGGTAACAGGTTTTATTTCCAGATTTTTTTTTTAAATGAAGTTTCGCTCTGTCCATGGTGGGATTTGAACTCACTTTGTGTGGATAATTCAGCTCATACACTTGATAACTAGCCCAGTAAGTATTACCACAAAACCATCGGCCTCATTACAAATGCCTTAAGATCAATTCCAAGCTAACAGTTAAAGGACTAAATGACACTGAATTGGCTGGCAATGCCCTTTTAAATAAAGGAAACTGTTCAGTCACCAGTTTTTAAAAATGTGCCCTGCATGCATGACACACACCTACTAAACACTCTGAACTCTGAACATATCAACCCGGATGCAGGGAACACAGTCCGGTTATTTGTGAAACTTGTGGGATGCAGGCCATTAGGATTTGTGGTCTTGCTTACACCATCACAAAGCTGTATCATCTCATTTTCACCGGATCTTGCAACAAGTGGCTGCACGTCAGGCTTCATCAGTTAGATTTCAGGCACAATGCCTCAAATTGCCCGGAGGCTAACTCGGAACTTAAAGTGTCCCAAACGTTTTTCCATCCAATTAGGTCAGATTGAGGCATCACACGTTGGTTCGAAAACTCTTCTCCCTGAGAGAGGTTAGATGTGGAACTCGCTACCACGTGGGCAGTTTGAGACGAACAGCACAAACAGCATTTAAGGGGAAGCCAGATAAACACGCGAGCGGGAAATGATTCGAATGTGGTGTTGATAGGGTTAGATGAAAAGAGGCCGGGGGAAGGTTTGTGTGGGGCATAAATGCTGGCAAAGACCAGTTGCACTGTTTGGCCTGTTTCCTTGCTGTATATTCTACGTAATTTGATGTAATTTATAATTCTACATAACCTCTGGTATCCAATCTGTGAATGTTTTGTCCAGAACAATGAAACAGTAAGATCTCTTGCTCCCTCCTGTTATTGGAAAAATTGTGTTTTAAAAATTGACTTTTTGAGTTAGAGCTTTGCCAATCACCAGAGTTGACTCCGTATAAATGCTTATCTGATCAAATGAAAAAAACTTGCATAAATATAGAGCTTTTCACAACCTCAGGAAGTCCCAAAGCCCAAACTGAGTACTTTTCAAGTGTATTACTTGATAATTTAGGAAATATAGATGCAGTTTGTGCACAGAAAGATCCAATTGACAGCAATGTAATGATGAACAGGATAGTGTCTTACTTTCAATGCTCCAACACTCAAGGAGCTCATCACCGTCCAGGACTTAGATGTCCACTTGATGGACACCCCATCCACTCCCTTAAAAATTCACTTCCTCACCACTACTGCACCTTGGCAGCAATGTGCACCATCTACAAGATACAGTGCAACAACTCACCAAGGATAAAAATAAAATACTGCGGATGCTGGAAATCTGAAATAAAAACAAAAAATGCTGGAAATACTCAGCAGGTCTGGCAGCACCTGTGGAGAGAGAAACAGAGTTAACGTTCTGAGTCTGTATGACTTCTTCAGAGCTCTGAAGAAGAGTCACGTGGACTCGAAACGTTAACCCTGTTTCTCTCTCCACAGGTGCTACCAGACCTGCTGAGCTTTTCCAGCATTTTTTGTTTTGAACTCACCAAGGATCCTTTTACAGCACCTTCCAAACACATGGGGCAGAATTTTGCCCTCGGCGTGCGGGACCGGCGGGGGCGGACGGAGGGGGTCTGGAAGCCGACTGCTGCCCCGATCCACAGCGCGCTGCGATTTTACACGGGTGGGCCAATTAAGGCCCGCCCAGCGTGATATGCGAGCGGCAGCGCTGCGCACTGCCTGTGGTGGCAGGGGGAGGGCGGCGAGCAGGCCTAGTGCGCACATCACGCATGCGCGCGAAAGAGCGCTGAATAACCTCCCTGAGGCACAGAGCAGTGAAAAATTATGAACAGTTGATAGCTTAATGGCCTTAACAGGCCTTTTAATTGTCAGCGGGCACGCTGCCATCTCTGGTGTACGGCCGCCGGCCGAACTATCGTGAGAGCGCGCGTTGATATCGGCACGCTCGGCCAATGGGAACGCGCATCATTTCACGCTCGATCGGGTCAGGTGCATGCCCACCCACCGAGCTAAAAATCCTGCCCATGACCTCTAACACCTTGAAAAGAACTAGGGCAGCAGACACAATTAGAACACTGCCCTAATTTGGAAATGTATCGCTGTTCTTTCAACGTTGTTGGGACAAAATCCTGAAACTCCCTCCTTAACAGCGCTGTACTGAGTACCTTCACCACATGGACCGGTTCAAGAAGGCGGTTCACCGCCATCAAGAACAATCAGCGATGGGCAACAAATGCTGGCATTGCCTCTGACAACTACACTCCATAACTTAACAAAAGAAACACAGGTGATCTATCTTCCTGTTGTTCACTGAAGCATTGGCCAGCACACCAAGAAATACTCTTCCGCACTTCTTCACACAGTACCATGGGATCTTTTACAGGCATGATCTCAGTTTAAAATTCCATTTGAACGATGGTATCTCCAACAGTGCGACGTTCCCTCAGCGCTGCATGTGAAACTAGCTCATGTGTCCAAGTCTCTGGATCGGTTCTTTAACCGGAAACCTTGTGACAAGGGTATTACTTCTATCCATGAAGAGACAGTGGAGTGGACATAAGGTGGTTGGCTGATAGAATGTGCCAGGAGGCAGACTGATAATCCTACTCCAATAGGAGGACTGGGTCTCGTAACCATCAGGATGCTAATACACAGGGTGCATAGAGCCATCTCCATACACCTCAGCCCTAAAATGGCATTTAGAACCTATTTATGTCACAAGCTGCCTCCATTTAGAAATAAGAACATAAGAACATAAGAACTAGGAGCAGGAGTAGGCAATTCGACCCCTCGAGCCTGCCCCGCCATTCAATATGATCATAGCTGATCTCATTTTGGCCTCAACTCCAATTTCCCGCCCTCTCCCCATAACCTTTCAACCCATTACTAATTAAAAATCTGTCTATCTCCTTAAATTTATTCAGCGTCCCAGCATCCACTGCACTCTGAGGTAGTGAATTCCACAGATTCACGACCCTTTGAGAAAAGTAATTCCTCCTCATCTCTGATTTATATCTACCACCACTTAGCCTATGGCCTCTCGTTCTAGAATGCCCCACAAGGGGAAACATCCGCTCCACGTCTACTTTGTCTATCTCCTTTGGCATCTTATTAGATCTCCTCTCATCCTTCTAAACTCTAATGAGTGTAGACCTAAACTGCTCAATCCTTCCTCATAAGACATGCCCCACATCTCTGGAATCAATCTAGTGAACCTCCTCTGAGCTGCCTCCAATGCAACGACATCCTTCCTCAAGTAAGGGGACCAAAACTGTGCACTCCGGGTGTGGTCTCACCAATGCCTTGTACAGTTGTAACAACACTTCCCTATTTTTATACTCTATTCCTTTAGCAATAAATGCCAAAATTCCATTTGCCTTCCTTATTACCTGCATACTAGCTTTCAGCGATTCATGCACGAGGACACCCAGATCCCTCTACACTGAAGCATTCTGAAGTTTCTCTCCATTTAAATAATAAGTCGCCTTTTTATTCTTCCGACCAAAATGGATAGTCTCAGACTTACCCACGTTAAACTCCATCTGCCAAATTTTGGTCCATTCACCTAACCTGTCCATATCCATTTGCAAATTTCTTATTTCTTCATTGCAACTTACTTTCCCACCTATTTTGATGTCATCTGCAAATTTAGTTATAGTACCTACTATCCCGGAATCCAAGTCATTAATATAGATTGTAAATGGTTGGGGCTCAAGGACCGAACCCTGTGGCCCCCCACTAGTTACAGCTTGCCATCAAGAAAAAGACCCATCTATCTAACTCCAATATAATCCCAATTATCTTCTTGCTGTCCTCAAGTGACCATCTCAGCCGCCTATTTGGAAGACCTCAGCAAAATATAGATGACCACAGCAATGGGGCGGCGAGTTTGTCCACACTATTTTCAGGGTGCTACTGCATGAAATGCACAGGGCACAGTTGAGGCAGAAATTATTATGTCCTTCAAGAGAAAACTGGATAAACATTTGAAGCAGATGTGGGACTATGGAGGAGAGAGGAGAGCAGTGGAATTAGTTTTGGATTGCTGTGGCAGACACAGGCATAATGAGCCAAATAGCCTCCTTCCACTTTGCAAATCATTACATTTCTGATTCCAGGGGTGAGGGACAATCTGACAGAATTTCATCCAAACAAATTTAATCCTTGACATTTACCATTTTTAACAGTCAGCTGAACAAGGCTGGAGTACAAAGATTTGTAAATGAGCTATTAGAGAATTCCTGATCCCAGTGCAATCCTGATTTACAAATGTCTTTCTTCTTCGCAATGATGGGCTGGATTTTAGCCCCTCCCCCACCACTGGCAGCCATGTTTTCAGCGTGGGCGGGGGCAGGTAAAATATGTCGGGTGGCTAACCCACTGCCTTCACGCCCACTCCCAACCCAGTCCCCATAACATATGGGGTAGGTAAGGCACCCAATAGCCTGCCTATTCTTAGATCTATTAAGATCTGATTAAGACCCTCAATTCGCCTCGACTGCCATAATATGCTGGGCAGTGGAAGGCGAGCGAGGGTAGTAAGGCCATTTTCTCACACAAGTTAGTGAAAAGGTGGTAAGGAGTATTCTTTTGGAGGGGGGAGGGGGGTTGATGCCCTGTGTGCATCACCCACCCAAGATCATACCACCACCTCCATGTGCCCCCAAAACTGGACCCCCCCAACCCGGACCCCCCTCACCCCTCTTCCCCAGGGTGCCTGATCCCTCCCCACCCAAAAATCCCAGAGCCCACTTGTTTCTGGCATCCATGACACTTCTTTGTGGGGCTGCCTGCACAGCGGCATCCACTACTGAGTTCTGGGCGCTGCTGGTACTGCAAGAGCTGCCGGCCAATCAGATTAGCTGGCAGCTCTCAAGGGCGGGACTTCCTTCCACACAGTAAGGTGCAGCTTGCTAAAGCCAGCCACAGCATGTTATCACAGCAGGGCAGCCTTTCATCTCCTTCCTGGGGAGGGCAAACGGTATTCCCCTCTCTGCCCCACCCCTGCTAAATCCAGTCCGATGTTTTCTACTTGTTCTGAAAGTGGATCACATTTTCCTGGCGTTCAGGTTCAATTTCAGTGCTAAATTTTCAAACTGAAGCAGGGTCGATGCTATTGCACTAAACTGAATACTCATCGCAGGTTGAGTCGCAGGTAGGTGGTCAGATTTGACTCAGTATCCTGGCAATGGATCAGTGTTCTAGATGAAACAGGAATATTAGGACTGTTTATTCTTCACTTTGGTTACTCAAACCTTAGCTAGAGCATAGCAAAACATCACTAAATAATATCGCGGTGCGTCAACAAACTTCATTTTAAGCAAATGGAAGCTTGCTGTGCGCAAATTGGTAGCCACATTTCCTGCAGTACAACAGTGACTACACTTCCAAAAGTACTTCACTGGCAGCAAAGGACTTTGGGATGTACTGAGGTCATGTAAGGCGCTATATAAATGCAAGCTCTTTCCTTCCGCACACGTTGGTCACAATGCGTTTCCCGATGCAGCTGTTAGAAAGATTTGTGCTAAAACCGGCAGTATGACTGACGTTTTAAAGCTTATCCAATTTACGCTTCAAATGCACAGCCACTTGGTGTTAAGCCATTTAGTTTTCCCACAGGATAAGAATGGACTTCTCCATCTGGACCCAGCAAGCTCATTGCCAGGCCTAATATTGGCTGCGATCACAGCCTCCTAAATTAGCTAAGCTGACCACAGGAAATTGTGTACAACTCTTGTGCCATTAAAGTGGCAGGCACGAGGTCAGGCGTACTCTCGTTCCTGCCACTTTGACAAGTTGATTGGGAAAACTCACCCCTCTCCTGTGTTACAACAGCTGCCAAGAAAGAATCCTGACCTCACGGGGGCAGAGGTTCTTTGCTGTCAGTTGAATAAAATTATATCTGGTGCTATTTGCAACCTTGCCTGTGTGATCATTTATTGTACAGTCGCGTAGGCATCATTATAACCGGCACAAGATCCACTTTCAGTGGCTCAAAAGTGAACCATGACACCTCTCAAACTTCACTTTTAGCCCCTTTAGTATTGGTCAAAGGACAACCACCCGGTCAGCTCTTAGCTAAGATTAAAATAGAACCTGTATTTGGGAATCAGTGGTTGAAGCAGCTCCCATTGTCTGGCCAGAGAGTGATAGAGAGTTCGCTCCAAGTAGTTATTGGGCTGAAGCCTGTATGTGCAATGTAACGACACCATAATAATTATAAATAAAAAATAGAAATAATAAAAAAAAATGATGGAAAAGTGTCAGGTTACGAGAGGTTGAAAATGCACAGGGCACGGTGGAGGCAGAAATTATTACATCCTTTAAGAGAAAACTGGATAAATATTTGAAGCAGATGCGGGACTATGAAGGAGAGAGAATATTGGTCAATTTTTCTTCATGTTTGGAGAAGTAGCCAGGAGACTTATACATAATTTTTCTCACTACATTGAAGTAACAGCTTTGGTACATGAACATGTATTAAGATTATGTGGGTTTGCAAACAAATAAAACTCCCAAATGCTTCTTTTTGCAACGGAAGTTGGTAGTCCTTTAAGAGGTCGTCATTCATAAAACAATTGCATGGTTCATATTATCTCAGAAATGCAGGATTTTACATTTAACAGTAATCAGGTGCAGGTTATTTTCTGATATTTTCGGGTTCCTTATGCCAAATTTGATAATATTCGTGTGGGATATTATAACTCTCCCAGTGAAATCACTGTCCTAATGGCATGGAGCCAACACAACTGTTTAGAGCCCACACAAAATCAAACCCAATCAAGCCATCAGGACAGGGTTAGGGATCGGGATTAATTAGAAGCTCAATCAAAGAGCTGGCACAGGTACAATGGGCCAAATAGCCTCCTTCTATTCTACATCATTCTGCAATTATATATTATTTATACACACACATATGCACACACATCATACACACATAGGCTTAATACATATATATTATATATAATTATATATGTAATACATATATATATGTGTATTTTGTGCATAGAAACCACCTCAACCTCACTCTCGTCATCTGTAACTTCATGTAAACTGTTGATTACCTCACGGCCTAGCAAGCTAGACTGCCCACTCAGCTGGGACATGATGACAGGAGGTGACAGGGATTTCAACGGAGTGGGTGTGGATCATTTGGTGGCCCAATTGCGATCAATGCGGTCAATAAGGTTACAATGGCTGCACAAGAACAGACCACACGAAAATGGACACATCCCTTCGTCAGTTGTCACAACTGGGCAACCTTTAACGTTATAACCATCCAGGATAAAATTGAGAACCTGGGTTGAAATGTTGTTAAAAAATAAATTATAGTGAAGTTCTTAATTGTTGATCATTTCTTTCATCTGGCATAAGAGCAGAGAAAATAAGTAATTATCCCAGCGTGTCACAGATCCAGGTGTTCGATGGATCGATCCTGGAAGCAAGCAATGAACACCAGTTGTGTTCCATAGGTACATCGCTTCCAGCTTCCAGGATTACTGAGACTATAATCTTTCACTTCTGCGGCGGGATTTTCCCTTCTCTCTGCAGTGGGTTTAATGGCGAGTGTTGGGGGCGCAGGGAACAATGCGGTGGGAGCAGTAAAGTCGTTTTCCGGCCGGTGTAAAATGAGGGGGGGAACGTGCGTCATGGCGGGTTGCCATTTCCACCAGAGGCTGGCGTGAAACCGTTTTGCGTCCCATTAATGGGATGGAGATGAAGGCCCGGCCGGAATCACCTCCCCCCCCCAATCCACTGTGCCCAATCATCCGTGCCACCCGCGGGTTTCCACACCGGTCCAGAACGTGCCTTGACCAACATGGCATCCAAATGTCAGGCTTATCTGCAAAAAGGCCTAGGGCAGCTCGCGAAGATTGGAAGAGAAGATGGAGGCCTCCAGCGACCGGACCCTGGAACACCCCAGGCAGCAGTGGGTGAGTGGAGCATCCACGATGTGGATCTTCTAACCTCAGGGCCTTCCCGGAGGTCCACTCTCTTTCTTCAGGACCTTCCAGAGGGGTGGATCCTCTTTCTTCAACGGTGAGTCAGTTGATGTCCGGGCGCCTGTTCAGTATGGCGCCCAGATATGATGATGGGGTGCAAGTCATCCAGCTCGCCCCGCAAGACGTCGGGAAACCTCCAACTGCATAATCAACAAGGCCGGCATCGCGCGATTCGCCACAAATTCCCACCAGCCCCTGCGGCGGGAAAGAATCCCCATTCCTGCGCCACCCTCCGCCACAGGACTTAGTCCCCGAAGGGAAAATTCTGGCCTCCATTTTTGAAAACTTCAATAAAGCAATCAAATGTGGACGGAATGCAACCAACTGGTTTCTCGTTGTTAGCAAAGGGAAGCATCAGACTCAAATCCTTTGTAATTTGAGAAGGAGTTCTTCTGCCTTATCTCCGTATTTAAGTAGTCACTCTAGATTTATGTCTACCTCTAGGACCATGTCCAAACATTTCTGGGTGATGGATGCAATGTGATAAATGTAGCCTTTAACCATTTGGCTAGCAATAACTTTTTTTCCCTCCTGTACACAACTCTTGAATGGCCAGTAAGAGGAGTGAAAAACATTTCAAAGTAAAATAAAACAAAATAAAATTGTACCATTTTGTCAGAGAGTCTGTTTACTTGGCAGTGCAGAACTTGAATAGTGCTGAAAACAGAGACATGTTGCCAAAGCTTTTTGTCTTGTACTTATCAGGAGAAATGTAAGAATGCCAAATTTCAAACAATCACAAAAATTTGTACTACACGGGACAAAGCTGCTGATTGGTTGGCAAGTCAATTCTGATTGGCCAAGGTGTTGCCATGGAGAAAGCAACGGGGTACTATCGGCTCCCCAAGATCCTAGGTAATTCAAAAAAGGTGCAACGTTTGAACATATATCTTTTGTCTGCAGAGAAGTGGTCCTGCTGTAGTTCATAATAGGCAGAATACACACCATACTCAACCAGCCTGCGCTCGCAAAGCCCAAAACAAAACAGCTACTGTTAGATGTGATTCTGTGATTGGGCAGCACTTGCTGAACAATCCTGAGCGTGCTGATAACTATACTAAAAACCAACTTAAGATGATCAGTCAAGCTTGTAACACAACTCATTTAGGCTGGCTATAAGCTTCATACATTCATACCTATTCTTTGCAAAGAAAAGGAATATATTCAAGTTTTGTGCTTTTATGAATTACCTGAGAGCTTGGAGAGCCTATAGTTCCTTGTGGCTTTCTCCTTGGCAATGCCTTGGCTAATCAGAATTGACTTGCCAACCAATCAGAAACCTATTTCCCTATAGTATAAATTGTTGTGATTATTTGAAATTTGGCATTCTTGCATTTGTCCTGATGAGTGCAAGATGGAAAGCTTTGGCAACATGTCTTTCAGGAATATTCAAATCCATTGTTCTATCTTACTAAGCCATGGGTTTATTTTTTGACAGATCAGAAAATACTTTTCTTCTAAATGTTTCAAAGCAGTGAAAAAGAAACACTGCAGACCAGAGGCTGCTATCATCGGTTAGTCTAAATCTTCTAGATTGAGGAAACTAGCAAAAATAACAAAGGCATTATTAATGTCAATGTCCGTAGTTTAATTAATATTGTTGATGGACTGAAGGCACAAGTTGCTACATGGGATATGACGTGATTGTACTATCAGAGACCTGGCTTATCAATGGGTTCTTAATATAGTTACCAAGAATTCAGGAATGATCGAGAAGAAAAGGATCAGTATTGATTGAGGATGATGTGACAGTTCTAAATAAAAAGGATATGCTAGGGCTGAATATGTTTGGCTTAAATGGAGGAGAAGAAAGGGAGCTGTTGCATTGTTTGAAATTTTTCATATACTTCCGAAAAATGAGATAGATAGATAGATGAGCAGATTTGTTGACAAATGTCAAAGGTTATAATAAAAATAGAGCAGTGATATTTGGACACTTTAATTTTTCCAAATCTATACTGAGAAAACAACAACGTGGAGGGTAGGAAAGGAGAGGAAATTTGGAAATATGGACAGGAATATTCTCTTGATCAATATGTCTCCAGTCCAACAAGGAAGGAGGCAGTCTTGGATTTGGTTCTGGGCACATGAGGTCGTGCAAGTGGAGTGTGCTACAGGAGGAGATCATCTAGCTAGCAGTAACCACATCATAATTTGATTTAAAGTAATTATGGATAGAGACAAGAAGATATCAAAGGTAAACACGGGAACAGCTAATTTAATTGATTTAGGAAGTAGGTTGGAGGAGGCAATTGCAGGGTCACATATTCCTTTGAATAGAACAGGTAGCGCATCCAAAGTTAACACCCTGGATGCAATAGATAATAAAAGTTAAAATAAAACAGCAAACAGAGGCTTATTATGAATGTCAGGAACAAGGTTCAGTTAATAATCAGGATGATTATGGAAAGCACGGAAGGATATTAAAAAAATACAGGAGGAAAAGAGAGCTTACAAGAAAAGATTAGCAGGCAATATTAAATTGAAGCCCAATACATTTTATAAACATATAAAGTGTAAGCGGTTAGCTAGGGAAAAAGTTGGGCCGATTAATGACCTCAAAGGAAATCTTCATGTAGAGGCTGAGGACATGAATAGAATATTAAGTGAGTATCTTGCATCTGCAAGTGAATGATATCAAGGTTACACTAAAAAGGAAAGGCAAATTACGGGCAGGATAATAATTGACAGAGATGCAGTAAAGAGATTATCATTACTGAAAGTTGGTAAGTCACCTGGTCCAGGTAAAATGTATCCTAGTCTGTTGAAAGAAGCAAAGGTAGAAATAACAGAGCCACTGGTCACAATCTTTCCTTGGATACTGGAGGAGTTCCAGAGGGCTGGAGAGGTGCTAATGTTATACCACTATACAAGAAATGGGAAAGGGATAAATTGCAGGCCAGTCCAATAGCAGCAGTGGGTAAGTTATTAGAAACTATTATCAGAGACAAAATAAATTTTCATTTGGAAAGGCATGGGCCAATCAAGGAGAGCCAGCATAGATTTGATAAAGACAATGTCATGTCTGACTAACTTGATTGAGTTCATTGATGACGAAACAGGGAAGCCTGATTAAAGCACTGCAGTAGCTGTTGTATATGTGGACATTCGAAACACACTCAATAAAGTGCTACATAGGAGGCCTGCTAAGAAAATGGAAGCCCACAAAATTAAAGGAAAAGTCGTAGTTTGGATACAAATTAGCTCAGTGACAGGAAGCAAAGGTGGGTGGCGGATGCATGTTTTTCATATTGGGAGGAGGTTTGCAGTGTTCCCCAAGGGTCAGGTTTGGGTCCATTACTTATTTTGATTTTGACAAATGACCTCGCCTCAGGTATAGAGACCAAACATTATAAAGTCTCAGGTAAAGTAGTAGATGGAGAGGGGAATACTTATAGGCTTTAGGATTACACAGACAGGATGGTGAAATAGACAGAAGCATGGGAGATGGGAGTTTGATGTAATGCAGAAAATTGGGAAGGGGTGCACTTTGGGAGAACTAAAATAGAAAGACAGAATACTGTAAGTGGCATGGTTCTGAAAAATGTAGACCATCAGAGAGATCCCTTGTGTGTATACACAAACCCTTAAAGGTGGTAGAGCAAGTTGATAATTCTTTAAAATTATTTTATGGGGATGTGGGCATCACTGGCAAGGCCAGCATTTGTTGCCCATCCCTAATTACCCCTTGAATGGAGTGGGTTGCTAGGGACATTTCAGAGGGTGGTTAAGAGTCAAACACATTGCTGTGGGTCTGGAGTCACATGTAGGCCAGATCGGATAAGGACAGTAGATTTCCATTTTTTTAAACAACAATCGATGATAGTTTCATGGACACCAGCACTGAGACTAGCTTTCAATTCCAGATTTTATTAATTGAATTTAAATTCCACCAGCTGTCATGGTGGTATTTGAACTCGTGTCCCCAGAGAATTAGCCTGGGCCCCTGGATTACTAGCCCAGTGACATTACCACTAAGCCACCATCTTCCCCTGGGCAAAAATGAATATGGGCTCACTTAAAGATTATAAATAGAGGAATAATGGAATATAAGAACAAAGAAATCATACTAGAACTTTATAATTTACTCTTACGACCTCAGCTGGAGTATTGTGAACAGTTCTGCACACCACACTTCCTAAAAGATGCGAAGCCCTTTCAAAAGGGTGCAGAGAGGTTTATCGGGATGTTACCAGGGGTGAGGGACTTCAGTTACGAAGAGCGATTGGAAAAGTTAGGCTCTTTCTCCCTTGAGGAGAACTTAAAAAGTGACTTAATAGAAGTTTTCCAATGATGAGAAGTTTAATAAGAGTAGATAGAGAAAAACTATTTCCACTGGTGTGCGGATCAATAACTAGAAGTCACAGATTGGTGGAAGATCTAGATCGGAGGTGAAAATTTCTTCACTCAGAGATTTACCAGGGTCTGAATTTATCTGAAAAAGTGGCAGAAACTCATTCCTTAGATAATTTTAAAAGTAAGTTGGACAGTTATGAATAACTCACAGGATTACCGCCAAAAAGCAGCAGTGTGGGTCTAAGCACAATTGCTCTTTCAAAGGGCCAGCACTGTGCTATAAGTTTCTATAATTCCATGAAGATATTTCCTCGGACATCATTTTGTTGCATGATGTAATTTTTGTGGACCATGGTTTAAACAATGACCATAGAGTCGAGAGAATTCCCGGCTCAGCGAACCCAACTTTTAAAACCAGGCATCAGGTTTTGGGTCTGGGAGCAGGCTAGATTAGAAGTCAGGACAGACGACCCTGGGAGTAGTGAGGAGGATGCTGGGTGTGGTGGCAGGCTAGGCGTAAGGCCTGCCTTAAGGTTCTGGCCCAGCATCCACATTTTTTTAAAAAAATAATAAAATGTAAAACATCCCTCTAACCCTCACTCCTCACCGTCCACACACTCCCCATGCCCCATCCATGTCAACCCCTGCCATCTCATGCCCTGTACCTACCTCCCATAACCCCTGATACCCTCCATGCATGTCTATGCCCCTGTACCCAGCCCCCATGATCCCATACCCTCAATACCATTCAATGCTTCTGTACCCAACCCCATGGCCCTTTATAGCCCCTATGCAATCTTAGTGCCAACTCATGCCAACCCATACCCTCCACCCTCCATCCTTACATCTACCATACCAACTCATCTAGTTTCCACCATGGCCAGGCCTCAGGACCCATGCAGAGATGGAATACTATATAGTTCTGTCAAATAAAGTTCGAAGGCCAGGATTTTCCCCTCGGCGATTTGGGGGCAGAGCCCGCTCACCGGGGGGAAAATGATGCGAGATGACGTTGGGAGGAACCCCCTCCACCCGATGTCATCCCGGTCCCTTTAAATTTTTAGGAAGGTGGGCGGACAGCGAAATCAGCTGTCCATCCGCCGACCTGTCAATGGCCAATTGAGGCCATTGACAGGCTAATTAAGATAACTAAAGACCTGCCCGGCCAAGCTTCAGGCTGGCGGACAGGCCAGGAGCCCCAACGGGCTCCAGATTATTCATGAAACTTCATCCACTGGCGGGATGAAGTTTCATGTCCGTTTTTTAAAAATTTAATAAACTTTATGTGTTTCTTATTAACATGTCCCATCTCGTGTGACATTGACACTCAAAATGGCGGTGGGCCCCGTTTCAGTGGAGGGGGTCGGCTGTCCGCCCACCGCCGAGCCGGTGGGGCCCGCCCGCCAGCCAAGGGCTAAATTCTGTCCTAAGTGTCTATTGCAGAATTCACTATAATGAAAAAACTCATTCATAAAAACCCATTTACTAGGTTTATATTCCCTCAACTACACATTATGTAATTGAAGGAATATAAACGTAGTAAATAAAACATTTGAATAAAACATTTTATTCAAGTGCACAATCCTTTATAACAACTAGCATTGGAATTCATAACCCCACTTCAAAGAGTATATAACTACTTGTAGCTGTCAATCAAACTGTGAAAAGGCAGGCACCTTTCTGTGATAATGGATGGTTGTGAAATCAGCATTAATCCAGTAATGAAAATCCTCAGGCTTATGTCAACAGACAGTGAAATAGCAAGCAATGATTTTTTAAAAACATTCTGGACATTTTTTTTTCAACAATTTAAAGGGCAAGATTTTTAAATCCTGTACCAGATTGACAGCTCCCTTTGACAGTTGCTTTTGACAGTTCCACTTGACACATCCTCTTGACACTTATGTAGTTGAAGGAATATAAACGTAATAAATGGGTTTTTATGAATGAGTTGTTTCATTATTGTGAATTCTACCATAGACAGTTAGAACTTTATTCTAAACCCAAAGGAAGGTCTTTCTTTGGGGCAAATGGCTACTTAAATCATCAGCTCCTTCCGCTCAAATCAGATTTTGGTAATCTAGGTCTCTGTAAGCCGAAGTGTAGATCTGGTATGAGCAGGTCTGAACTTTGTGCATTTCTTTGTATAGCCAAGGTACCCCCTTCAGGGAGTTAAGGTCCCCCTTGGGTATGGTCTTAGGACACCTTTGGGGGAGGTAAGGTGCCTTTTGGAATTGTTAAAAGTAGGCATGAGTGTGTATAAAAAGCGCATCAAGTCATTAACTGCCACAGACCTGGCAAAATCAACTACCAATCCTTCCCTATGTACAAATATTGTATCACTCTCTTGCAAAAATGGAATAGTCTGAAGGAAGATTTCAATTCTTAACAAAAAAAGTAATTCATTCTTTTCCTATTCTATAATTTAAAAGAGTGACAATAGGTGTTATTCAAAGATGCTGAGAACTCAGGTAACTTTTGCAGTCTAAGAAACTACAGCATTTAGGATGGAAAACACAAAACTGCCTTATACTAGCTCGCACCAAGTCCTGCGCTTGCTGACCTATGCTGGCTCCCTACCTTGCAATGCCTCGATTATAAAATGTTCAAACTTGTGTTCAAATCCCTCCAAAGTCTCACCCCTCCTTATCCCTGTAATCTCCTCCAGCCCTACAACACTCTGTGTTCCTACCTTTCTTGCCTCTTACTCATCCCCTAATTTTAATCACTTCGCCATTGACACCCATGCCTGCAGCAGTCTAGGCTCTAAGTTCTGGGATTTCTTTCCAAGTCTCTTTGCCTCTCTACCTCTCTCTCCCCGTTTAGGACATTTTTTAAAACCCACCACTTTGACCAAGCTTCTGATCACCTGTCCTAATATCGCCTTACATAGCTCAGTGTCAAATTATGCCTGATAATGCTCCTGAGAAGGACCTTGGGGCATTTTACTATGTTAAAGGCACTATGTCAATGTAAATTGCATCATGGTAATGTGGCATTGAGGTTCCCATAACTCTACATATTTATTCTCTTTTGCAGATTCAGGCTGCAGGTATTTTCAAATTATCTGATATCAGCAGATGATTATTTCTATTAATGCTAATACTGAGATACACCAAATATATACCGTGGATCATAAAAAAAAATAGATTCTGAGTTTTATTTTGCGTCCGATTTCTTATTTTTTTTTACTGAACAGAGGAAATGAAAGCAGGAGCAGGCTACAATGCCCCATGAGCCTTCTCCACCATTTAATAAGATCATGGCTGAAAATTCTAAATGACCACAGCAGGACCTGAACCTGCAATCTTCTGATAACCTCACTATCAGCGCCACAGTCAGATACTTTATCCATTAATCCACACAGCTACTTCAAAGGCAGAATGGAAACACTTAGCAATGTGATGAAAGGTTAATGGTGAAGTGCTTTCATGCTATATACCCTCTCTCCTGACTTACAGCCGAGGACCGCACAAGTTTTGAATCCAATTTAAAAGTGGGGTGATTCTGGGAAAACAAATTGTTTCCAGCAAGCCTGTGATTTAGTGCTTTCAACAGCAAGTATCTGCAGGCTGTGAGCTCATAGGATCTCAGCAACATGCGTATGTGTCTGTGGAAAGAATTTGAACTCATTAACACTGAGCAAATGCCAACGAATAGAGACTCCTGGCAACCATCCCATAATTCCAAAACTCTGCTGCCTGTATCCAAACTTATACCAAGCCCTATTCAGTCAACGACCCTGTGCTCACTGACCTGGATTGACCCCGCTGGTTAAAGAATAGCTTGATTTTAAAATACACTTCCTTGCTTCCAAATCCCTCGTGGCTCACCTTTCCCTATCTCTGTAATCTCCTCCAGCCCCATACCCCTCCAAAATATCAGCGCTCCTTTAATTCAGGCCTCTTGAGCACCCCCCCCCCAGTTTTAATTGCTCCACCATTGGTGGCCGTGCCTTCAGCTGTCAAGGCCCTAAACTCTGGAATTTCCTTCTCAGCCTCTCTCTTCCCCTTTAAGACATTCCTTAAAACCTAAGATAAAAGCAAAACACTGCGGATGCTGGAAATCTGAAATAAAAATAAAAAAATAGCTGGAAAAACTCAGCAGGTCGGACAGCATCTGCGGAGAGGAGCACAGTTAACGTTTCGAGCCCGTCATCAGATGAAGAGTCATACGGACTCGAAACGTTAACTATGTTCCTCTCCGCAGATGCTGCCAGACTTGCTGAGTTTTTTTCCAGCTATTTTTCTTTTTGTTTCTTTAAAACCTACCTCTTTTGGTCAAGCGTTTGATCATCTGACCTAATATCTCTTTATATGGCTCTGTCAAGTTTTGTTTGATGACACTCCTATGAAGCGTCTTAGGATGTTTTACTGTGCGGGAGGGACTAGTGTTCACACAGGGTGGGCTGGGGTGGAGGCTTGCCTGGCAGGGCGATCCTTCAACTTACACCATCATATCATTTTTTTTTTAGCATGTTCATTGTTTGGATTTAGACTGGGATTTTAGCAATCCCAGCATTTATTGCACGTCTTTGTTGCCTTTGAGAAAGTGGTGCTGGACCTTCTCCTTGAACTGCAGCAGTCCATGTGGTGAATGCCAGGCAAATGGCGGGGGAGGGCAACCGTGAGGGGATTGCTCCCTAACACATTCCCGTCTTCAGGGGAGCTTCACAGGGACAGGCCGAGGAGAAAATCGGTGGCTCGTTCCAACGAGGCAGGCCGCCAATTTTGCCACGCAAGGCCCCAGATAAGGACCGTTTTCTGATGTAGGCAGGATCTTCCTACTGCCCAAGTGATGTCCAACTGTATGCAGAGCCCACCAGCTCTCTAGGAAGGGAGGCTCCATGCCCCAGTTAAGGTGCTGCCAAGAAAAAAGACCACGATCATGGACCAAACCAGTCCGACAGAGGGATTGCCCTCCCGCACCGATGGTCCCAGCTGTTCTGGGCCTCTTCAAACTAACATTTTCAGCAGCTGTCGGAGACCACATCCATGCTGATGCGCTCTTGTGCTTTCCTACTTGCCCCAGAAATGCCCATCTTTCCTTTTGGCACTCCTATTGGCCCTCCTGCTTTCCTGGCCTGCCCGTCATCCTACATTATACGGGAATCCTGGAGGTGGCTTCTTAATTGTCTGCCTTTGGAATTGAGGCCAAAGTCGAGATCGCCGTTCAACCAGAAAATCCAGCCCAGATTATCTGGTTATTATCTCATTGTTGTATGTGGGAGCTTGCTGTGCACAAATTGGTTGCTGTGTTTCCTACATTACAAGAGTTGACTAAACTTCAAATGTACTTCAGTGGCTGAAAAGCACTTAAAGAACAACCTCAGGTCCTGAAGGGGCTATATAAATGCAAATCCCTTCTGTTTTTCTTTCAAAACGATTACGCATCATGATTTTCCTGCAGTAGCAGTGATACTTATAGAAGTGTCGACATGCGTAAGTGCTTGTACAGATTGGTACACGGTTATGATGGAAGAATTAGCGGCAGGCAAAAAGAATAACTTGAGCAGAAAACTGGAATGGGGGAATAGTCCATGGAGACAACCATTATGTGGCAATATAGTTTACTAAGAATACAGCAAACACCCCAAATTTCACAGAATTTGCATCATTTTGCTTTGCAAATCCTGAATGCTATCTTTACGCTGCCTTGGATCACACTGAATAAAATTCCTCACCTTCACCAAACATTCCCTTATTTTGTTGGTAATACTCCTGTGAAGCGCTGTGGGGGGTGCTTTGCTCCCTATTATCTATCAGTCCTGAACTGACCCCTCATCCAATCCCACAATGCAGTTCTATCCCCTGCAATGCTGAATATTTTTAATTCCTCTATGGCCGCGGGGGAGGTGCCAGAGGACTGGAGAACAGCTAATGTGGTTCCGCTATTTAAGAAGGGTTGTAGAGATAAGCCAGGGAACTACAGGCCAGTGAGTCTCACGTCAGTGGTAGGGAAGCTATTGGAGAAAATTCTGAAGGAGAGAATCTAATCTCCACTTGGAGAGGCAAGGTTTGATCAGGGATAGTCAGCATGGCTTTGTCAGAGGGAGGTCATGCCTAACAAATTTGATTGAATTTTTTGAGGAGGTGACCAGGTGTGTAGATGAGGATAGTGAAATTGATGTAGTTTATATGGATTTCAGCAAAGCCTTTGACAAGGTCCCACATGGGAGACTTTTAAAGAAGGCAAAGGCACATGGGATACAGGGTAATTTGGTAAGGTGGATTCAAAATTGGCTTAGTTGTAGGAGGCAGAGGGTGGTGACAGAAGGATGCTTTAGGAAGGAAGCCAGTGTCCAGTGGCATACCACAGGGATCTGTGCACGGTCCCCTATTATTTGTCATTTATATAAACGACATAGATGACTATGTAGGGGGTAGGATTAGTAAGTTTGCAGATGACACAAAGATTGGCTGGGTGGTTAACAGTGAAGTTGAGTGTCTTGGGCTACAGGAAGATATAGACGGGATGGTCAAATGGGCAGATAAGTGGCAGATGGAATTTAACCCTGAAAAGTGTGAGGTGATACACTTTGGAAGGAGTAATTTGACAAGGAAGTATTCAATGAATGGCATGACACCAGGAGGTTCGGAGGAACAAAGGGACCTTGGCGTGTGTGTCCATAGATCTCTGAAGGCAGAGGGGCATGTTAGTGGGGTGGTGAAAAAGGCATATAGGACACTTGCCTTTATCAATCGAGGCATAGGTTACAAAAGTAGGGAGGTCATATTGGAGTGGTATAGAACCTTGTTGAGGCCACAGCTGGAGTACTGTGTGCAGTTCTGGTCGCCGCATTACAGGAAGGATGTGATTGCACTGGAGGGGGTGCAGAGGAGATTCACCAGGATGTTGCCTGGGATGAAACATTTAAGTTATGAAGAGAGGTTGGATAGACTTGGGTTGTTTTCGTTGGAGCAGAGAAGACTGAGGGGCGACCTGATCGAGGTGTACAAGATTATGAGGGGCATGGACAGAGTGGATAGGGGACAGCTGTTCCCCTTAGTTAGAGGGTCAGTCACAAGGGGGCATAAGTTCAAGGTGAGGGGCAGGAGGTTTAGGGGGGATGTGAGGAAAAACCTTTTTACCCAGAGGGTGGTGACGGTCTGGAATGCACTGCCTGGGAGGGTGGTGGAGGTGGGTTGCCTCACATCCTTTAAAAAGTACCTGGGTGAGCACTTGGCACGTCAGAACATTCAAGGCTATGGGCCAAGTGCTGGTAAATGGGATTAGGTAGCTAGGTCAGGTGTGTCTCACGTGTCGGAGCAGACTCGATGGGCCGAAGGACCTCTTCTACCCTGTGATTCTGTGATTCGCAATGTGTTGTGCATTTCTCCTGCAACCACTTTTGGATTGGCAGCCCCTGTGTGATGGGCTTGAATACAGCTGTTGGTATTTACAGCACAGAAACAGGCCATTCAGCCCGACACATCTATGCCAGTGATTTTGCTCCATATCAACTCTTCCCATCCGTTCTCATCTAACCCCATCAACATCTCTTTCTATTCTTTTTTCCTTTATGCATTAACCTAGCTTTCCCTCAAATGCACCTACACTACTCACCTCATCTATTCTTTTTGGTGGCTAGTTCCGCATTCTAATGACTCTCTGGGTAAGAAATTTCTCCTGAATTCTCCATTGGATTTATTAGTGACTATTACATATTTATGACCCAGAGTTCCAGTCTCTTCCAAAACTGGAAACATCTTCTCTAAGTCCACCCTGTCAAATTTTTCATAGTCTTCAAAACCTCCATCAGGTCACCCTTCAGTCTTCTGTTTTCCAGAAAAAAAGAGCCAGGGCCTGCTCAATCTTTCCTGATAAGAACCACCTTTCAGTTCTGGTATTACTCTAACAAATCTTTTATTTTTGCCCTTCTCCAATGCTTCTATATCTTTTATTATGATATGGGGACCGGATCTGTTCACTCTACACCAAGTGTGGTCTCATCCATTCTGTCATTTGGCAAAATGTTTGGGCAGAATTCCCGTGGGCGAATCAGGTCGGGGCAGAGGCAGGTGGTCAAAAAAAATGGCACCCACGACATACGCGAAGAATTCCCGCTTCTGGACGTGACATCAGGAATTTCTGTGAGCGTTTGGGTGAGGGCGGGCCAGCAAACTCGCCTGCAGGAATGACCAGGCCCATTAAGGCACTTCAGGAGCTCATTTAGGACTCGCCTTTGAATCTTTCAAACTTTGCCCAGGGGCGGGTGGCCTACTGCAGACTAGCTCACAGGCGGAGAGAGCAGGGTCGGCTGCATTCTGAATGCTGATCAACTTATAAGTGGCAGCGAAGAGGCTTAGTGGAGTAGGGGGTGGGGGCTCTGACCCACCACAGGATAAGATTAAAACATTTTAATAAATTCTCAAGTTCCTGCCCAATGGCTGGTTCCACGTCTCCAGCTGCCCTCCAAAATGTGAAAAGCCGGAACTTTCCATTTTGTCGTGCAAACAGCAAATGGCTCCTGAAGCGATTCAGGACCTGGCCTGCATTTCCAGTGACCCACCTCTTCCCCTCGTGGGCAGGTTCATGACCAGGAAATGAACACGCCTCCCGATTCCCACCTCTACCACAAAAAATCCGGCCCTTCTCAGACCAAGCCTAGTAAAATGTTTCATCTCAACGTTTTTATGGTTTGGAACTGAACACTGGAATTATGCATCACTGAGCTTGGGCCAGCATGGGCCAAAGGCACTCATTTTTGTTCCATGCATGTGTTTCAGGACATAATACAACTCTGCATTGTCTACATTAATCTATGGAGAGAAGTGCACAAAATCCTCAGATTGTAGAAAATGAAAAGACTTACTCAAATATTTCCGGAGTTTTCCACCTTTGCCTAGCACCTGTCCACTAGTTTACAGTTGAATGTAACTTTCCTGTCTTCATTGCATCATTAAGTTGTTTCTTGACCTTGGGCACATCTGTTTAATTGCAGAGATTTTTTTTATTCTTTCATGGGATGTGGGCGTTACTGGCAAGGTCAGCATTTGTCACCTATCTCTTATTGCCTGAGTGGCTTCCTAGGCCATTTCAGAGAGTGGTTAAGAGTCAACCATGTTGGGTTGGGGCTGAAGTCACATGTAGGCCAGGAGTCACATGTAGGCCAGACTTCCTTTCCTAAAGGGACAGATGAGTTTTTACGACAATCAATGATGTCTCCATGGTCACTTTTACTAAGGCTAGCTTTACATTCCAGATCTTATTAACGGAATTTAAATTCCACCAGCTGCTGTGGTGGGATTTGAACCTGTGTCCTGAGAGGATTAGCCTCTGGATCACCTGTCCAGTGACATTACCACCTTGCCACCATCTCCCTTGACAGATTGCTGTGACACATAGGGCAACTCGTCCCAAGTCTCCATCTTGATGCCTGACCTTGGGGAGGAGATTGAATCAACACCAGTTCCGGACATAAGGGGCCAGAATTTTGTCTCCAAATGGGGGCAGAAATTGGGGTGCAAGACACTGCACTTAATGTTTGCTCAGAGGAAAAATAATTTTCCTCTGCCTTCCTGACCACGTGCTATTTTTGCGCAGCATTTGAGAGAGTGATGAAGGCCTTGTGTGCAAAACACACACACACACACCTCTCCTAAGGTCAGAGTCCCCATTTCGAAGGCCACAAGAAAATTGCATTTCCTCCCGCAAACCATTTTCATGTGGTGGTGCGGGGTTTTGAAAGCCCTAAGAAAGGCTCCTTGGAAAGGTTGTGAGGAGTTGGGAACATTCTGACAAGTAAGTGCAAAATGTTTTGACACCTTCAAATGTCACTCTTAGATACTGTATTGTTATGTCGATGTGTTTTTAACGATGGGATTTATCCTACAAAAGTAAGTTTACTATTACATTGGCTAGCATTGTGTAATTGTTGTCATGCATTACAGTATTTTTACAATTGTCAGAAGTGCCGCAATGCATTATAAAATGGGGGGAAAAACGTCCTAGCAGCCTCTGCTGTCATGTTTTGCACTGTGATTTAAATCAACTGCCAACTCTAGCCGTTTAAAAAAAAACCCTCCTTTGAACGTTAAACAAAATCTCAGAGCCTGCTCCCTCCCTTGATTGACAGGCACTTTGCTTTGAAATAGAAATGGGACACCATCTGTTCTGTCAGATTCAGGTAATGTAGCTCTAACCATTATGAATGCTTAGCTGGGTTTCAAAAACTGTTAATGGCTTTAGCACAGCAGGTGGTCTATTGGTCCAAGAATAATTGACAGCTTTAAGAGACTATATTATCAGAATATGTCTTTGATGTGGTTTCTTGTTTGTTTACAAACCTAATTGCCATTTAAAGGATTACAATTTTTTTTTACATCAGAGTGTTTTTTTTCCAGCATCAATGATAGTGTGTTTGAATTCAGGGTTTTATTAGATTGCCAGAGTTTATTTTTTTCCAATGTTTTTAAAATAATTTCTGAGCACTGTACATGGTGGATACTGGGTGAGTGACCTTGGAGGATACATGGAGGGGGCAATGGGTGGTATGAGGGATCTGAGTGGGCATGGAGATCTGAGGGAGCATGAGGATGATGGGGCTGGGGCTGACATGGGTGGAGGGGGTGAGGGGTGAGGTTTAGGAGACTTTAAAGTATGTTGGGAGCTGGGCTGCTGTGTTGGAGAACTGAGCTGGGCCTTATAACCCTGTGTGAAAGGTCAAAAATCCAAGGCAAGGTCAAGCATAGATGGGGTGTGCATTTCAGAAGGTGCAAATGTGCGTATGTCAGGCTTTCCTGTGCCCAGATGGAAATCCAGGCCTGGAATGAAACTGGTCTAGGCCAATAATGAAAAATGGGTTCATAGTGAATCAACAACTGGTTTCAGCAACCACTGCTTTTCCTTTGTCTGACAATCATACAATAACTCAAGAGTTATATATTTTCATGTTTGACACAGAAAAGCATACCAAGGTACTTCACAGAGACCGAGTCAAAGGAAAAATAGTTTACAAATGGTGATTAAAACTTTGGTCAAAGAAATGGGTCTTAAGGTTGTTATTAAAGGAGGGGAAGAAGAGGAGTTAGAAAGAGAATTCCAGACGGTGGGACCTAAAAAGGCACGACAGCCCACGCTGGGGTGAAGGAGATTCAGGTGTCAGAGGAATAGTGAGTTCAAGGGGAGAGGAGATTGTGGGGCTGGAGGAGCCTGGGGAGATAAAAAGGACTTGTATTTATGCAGCACCTTGTATGACCTTAGGAAAAATACTTCCATTATTTTGGGCACAAGTTTGATTCAGTGGCAGTGTGATTAGCTGTCAGCTATCTATTCACACACAAGCCAAGCTGCATGATTGCTGAGAGGCTCCAGGTGTTCCCTGGGAGAGCCGAGCACATAGAGGAAAACCTTTTATCATGTTTTTGTTACTTGTACAGTGAATCAGGTTGGATCATGATGGATTATGGAAAATCTGAACTGAGTCCAAAACACTGCACTTGCAGCGAGGTAAGGGAAAAGGAGATGCAAGATTACTCAAAAATTGCAACATGCAAGCAATGTTGGGGTGGACAAGTGAATAGATGAGTGATTTCAGTCCCAGTCAAGTTTGATCAATGCAGCTATTGATACTGCACAATACTGATCAAAGAGTTAGAAGCTTACAGTGTACCAAAGGAATGAACGTCTTGACTAATTCAGGTATCTGAGCCTCTGGAAGTTTGTTAATGATGGCACATAAAAGGATTGTGGGCTCCTACAGACAGGCCCCAGTCTGCTGGTGGAAATGAGCCCAGTCAGGCAGGGCACTCTTTCAGCTGCTTGTGAATAAGTTCCTTTTTTTAACCAGACAAAAACATTTCAATAAAATATTGTTGAATGTATCTGACAGTGGGAGAGGGAACATTTAAGAGACCTTGTGCCTGCTTGGCCGATCATTAAGTTGCGTTTCTTTACCCACCCACCCCGCCCTACTTAAATATATTTCCGACAGTCTTTCTTCCTCTCTTGGCAGCAGTGATTAAGTGTGGTTTCATGAGTACCAGCTGACCTCTGAAACCTTATCCAGTGGCCCAGCATTTGTATATAAGCTTAGAATGTGAATGTTTGCAGGCTCAATTGGCTGAGATTGACATCACTATCAGATCTAAAACAATGTACACACTAATATTTTTGCTGAAGTGCACAGCCCCTTTCAACTTCTTAAACGACCTTGAAGCAACTTAAAGGGGCCTGCCTGCTGTTTGAAAATGTCGTTGCTTATAAATTGACTTAGCATCACCAAGTCCCAAATAAAATATTTGACTTTTTGTTTCATAAAAGGGATGAATAACAATTTTAAATTGAAGTGCCCACATGAATAGAAAGATTTAGGGATAAGTAATGTGTAAATAAAACCAATTCCATGATGTTTTGACAGTGTCAGGCACAGTGAGAAATACCAACGTCAGTATTTAACGGAGGCGATGAGCGTCTCGCCCGCCAGCTGGAAGCCGACGAGAGCGCCGCATCGCCTCTTTTCGGGAATGGAGTCGAATTCGGTGTCAAGTGATGGGCCTTCCCCGGGATCAAGGACTCTGAGGGGCAGCGCTCCTGCCCGCTGAGAGCTGCCGGCCAATCAGAGGCCGACAGCTCTTCGTTGCCCAGCGTCGCCACTGCGGAGGCAATGAGGTCGGACGGGTGCCTTTGAACGGGGGACCTGCCCTGGAAGCCTGCAAGCTGCCCCAACAAGGGGCTTCCCACACGCGAATTCCCCACCCCCTCAGCAACGGTGAGATGAGGCCCTTAAATGGGCTTTAAAATTGGTGGCAGGGCAGAGAAAGGCCATCCACGGGACTTCCTGCCACAGAATTAATCGGTTCAGTGGTGAGGTCCCTACCTGAGACCCTCCCGTGCCTGATTAAATTCCACAAGTAACTGCCACTGATTCAAGAAATAACATAAATGATATCAATAACTTCTAAAGTTTTCATACAATTTATGCCATTATACCAGTGTTGTCCAATAGGATTTTGATGCTCGCCAAACTCGGGCCATCAGGTCACCAGATTTGGCGTGTACAAAACATAAAACAAATGCACAATCTTTTGAAAATAAGTTTGAGGTTTTAAACCATCGGCTTTCAGGACAGATACACAACACAGCTTCAAAAAGGGTTTGCAATCCGATTCTTCCACAAAACAAACCTACTGTTTACGCTCTCAAAGGCTGGTGACAACCTGTTAACTGAAATATTCTGTTTCTGACAGTGTGCTCCAGCTTATTTCATAGGAACATATTTCTTCAAGAGTAAATTGTCTCTATTTTGTCAGAATTGGCAACATTTGAGATTCAGGAAGGAAAAAGAATCAACAAATCTCTACGTATTGACTTCTCCGCTCTCACTCTTGCTCTACTGATGCCCCATCACCTGCCATTTCCAAACATGGCATCTGGATATTTAATAGACCTTTGGCTCATAGCCAACCTCCTCCAGTCATTTTACCCCCTCCTTTTACACCAAAAGCAACCCATTCCTTCCAATCTCTTATTTGAACATACCTATTAAGATGAAGGCTGAACATTTGGATTTTGCTGCACTATCCCAGGTTACCACAATTGCACATTTCAACTCTCACTGGCAGCCAAGGAGCTCTGTCAGTTGCTCACACACCTCAACTGTTTTGCGATAGCTGCCAACTGCTAGCTTAACAAAACCAAGCTCTTCAGTTAGCACCCACTGTGTCACTAGATTCCTCAAGAAAACTTTGAGAGCAATCGGATCGCTGTCCTTCCAAAGGCTGGCCCCTGCTATTACAGCACTGCACAGAATGCTCCTGCAGATCTAAATGTATCGTCATTTAGGGGCATCCAGAGAGAACAGGGACAGAGAAGGTAACATATGGCAGACTATTTTTCTTGTTTCATTGAACAAGTGGTGCTTCAGCTTCCAGGTCACTAGAAACCTAATAACTGAACTATATTCTGATCAACATAGTCACGATTCAGCCAATACATGACTCCTGTCTAACAACAACATGTTTTGATTCTTCCTTTTCATTTAGGGACGGAGGACAAATACCAGTCTAGCAAGTGCCACCCATACACATACCCACCATTGAAAATGGAACACAATTCAGTATTGTGTGGTTCTAAAAAATGAACAGTATCAATTCACCACAGGCCTGTGGCCAATTTGCCACATTTGGTGAGTGGCAAGTTCATTGGACAACACTGCTTTATACAATATACAGCAAGTTATCAAGATAATGAAACCAAAACTAAATGATTAAATTCACTGGCTCCCGCATCCCATACCACTGAGCCTAGATTCAAAGACATGAGGCTTAGTGCTCATGGAGAAGCACCTGACTTGTGGAACAAAACACATCATACAACAGCGCACAACACAGGCTGAGCAAAAGTCACAGACCTGAAACCTTACTCTCTCCACAGATATTACCATACCTGCTGAGTATTTCTAGGATTTTCTGGTGTCCGCTGAAATATTATTAAACTTAGAGGGCAATTCTTTATAATGAAGAAAATTGTGGAACATATAAAAATATGGAAAACAAAGCTGTAACAATTGTGGATTGTGTAAATTCCTTTGGATTAATAAGATTACTAGGAAACTAGTTGTGTAGGTTCAGGGAACAGCATGGCCTGGTTACATAAAGTGTCGTAGGCTATGGCCCATTCTCAAAGTTCTGAGTTAACACAATTCAAAACATGAAAGCTAAGCAAGGAGTGACATCTATAAAGAGAAGTGCATCTCATTGTTAGTCCCATTGGCGGCCACAGAACACATACCTGCACAGGTAAGGACCTATGAAACAGCATAGATGCAACCTGCTCAATCAAATCGGTTAGCCATAACTGTTCCACGGGAACCAGTCACAAGAGAACATTTCATAACTGCTATATTTCCCTGATCATTTCCTATGAAAATTCAAGTGTACTTAGGATTGTTGTAATGTGGTGCCTAACAATTCAACAATTGGAGTTACTGAAATGCAACTATAATTCTTTTCTAATTCTTCTTCTTCTGTTCTTCTTGTTTCCTTGGGTCTTGCAGAGTGCCCTGAAAATGCAAGTGAAGCTTATCTTCAGGTGGCCACTCCCAGGTATGAGAGAATAGGTCATTCTAGTCCCCAGCAATAGAACGCAATGTAAGTGATCCAAAAAAGTGATTACTCAACATGAGGATGAACTCCACTCTCATTAGCTCCATAGAGAGAGGAAGTAAGCAATGTGCTTAGCAAATATTGTTCAAGATACGCCCACTATTTTATATTATATCCGATGGGACAAACTCATTGGAACAAAGGTGAAGAGGAGATTCAATGGAGATTTTCAAAATCAGGAATTTTGATAAATTAGTCAGAATTTCCATCAGCCAGTGAACCGGCAAGTGGAGAGCTTAAATTTACAATTGTCAATCAAAGAATGAATGATTAGAGAATTCACAATGGCTATTAGGTTGTGGTCAAAGCAGAATCTCTCATAGCTTTTTGAAGGAAAGTGAGATAAACGTTCCAAAAACAAAGAGTAAAGGATATGGAAAAAAAGGCAGGGGGATGGGACTAAGTGGTTAGCTATTTCTAAGAGTCGTCACAGGCACAATTTGCTAAAAGGCCTCTTTTTGATTGGTAAAGTTCTATGACTCCAAGAGATCAACCTTCTTTGTTCTTTTCACCAACCTTTTGATAAATATCTTAAAATGGGTCAAAGAATCTTGTTGGATCTCAGCAGAGGCAACTATAGTGCCAATTTAAAGGTTATTCAGTGTAAAGATTTAATCTGTTTCCTTTTTGATGTTGATTGAGGGATAAATATTGACCAGGACACCAGGGATGATAACTCCCCTCCTCTTCCTTGATGTAGTGTCATGGGATCTTTTACATTCACCTGAGCAGGCAGATGGGGGCCTTGAACTCGTCCAAAGGACAGTACCTCTGAGAGTGCAGTGCTCCCTCCACTACATTGAAATGTCAGCTTTGATTTTTGTGCTTCAAATCCTGGGGTGGGACTTGAACCTGGAACCTTGTAACTCAGAGACAAGAGGGCCAAGAGGGACATGCCAAAAATCTCTCAGATCTGCTAACGTCATCGTGCATACGTACATGCCCAATAGGATATGCTCCAAATTAGTCACCAGCCGCCACCTAAATTGCAACACACCATACACACCCCCTAACAAGAATTCAGAGCTCAGATACCTAAGCTGCCTCCATGATATACATCTCCGTACTGTCCAACCATGTTCATGTGTGTTGTTGAGCCCATTGTGCAGTTAATACCCAAGACTCCTTACAGGTTCTTATTTCACAGGTTGTCAGTTTATTCCTATATCCTACTTCTCACTTCTCCACTACCTTCTTGGTCCTTCACCAGCCTCTCTTCCTCTTGTAACTGCTGCCACTCGCTTCCCGAATTCCACTTTGCTTCCTTCGGAAATCAAGAACGTGCACAAAAACTCATCATTGCGTTTAAAAGGCTCTAACCTTTTGAGAAATACAGATAGTTTGCTCTGGAGACAGGGGCGAGAACTGGTTACGGCCTGGATGGCAAACAACATGACCTGGAGGGAGGGGCCGGAGGCTCACTCTCAATTGGGCCTCATTTCAATGACTTGGGTGAGCTGACGGAGCCCGCTGTGCCTGAAGCAGCAGCATGTCAAGGGGATCGATGTCAGCCCTGTTGCTGTACTGGGACAATGTGGGCTGATCGCGGGTGGGGAGCTGGGACAAGCACTCATGCACCTCGGTGGCTCCCGGTCAAACTTAAAAAAAAAAGTACTTCCCTTTTTTGCTGTTGAAGCTGCATTGACCGCTGAAACTGAAGAATCGTACGAGGAGCAGACTGGATTGTGCTCCATTCAGTGCCGTTCGGCCTAGCAAGGGTGTCCGAAAACAGGACCTTGCTGTACACAGAGGTAAAAACAAAAAAAAGTGCGGATGCTGGAAATCCAAAACAAAAACAGAAATACCTGGAAAAACTCAGCAGGTCTGGCAGCATCGGCGGAGAAGAGCAAAGTTGATGTTTCGAGTCCTCATGACCCTTCAACAGAACTGTTCTGTTGAAGGGTCATGAGGACTCGAAACATCAACTTTGCTCTTCTCCGCCGATGCTGCCAGACCTGCTGAGTTTTTCCAGGTATTTCTGTTTTTGCCTTGCTGCACACGAATTGACTGCCATGCTTTCTATAACACAAGAGTGAATACACTTCAAAAGGACTTCCTTGGCTACAAAATGCTTTGGGAGGCCTTGAAGTTTATGAAAGATGCTGTATAAATGTAAGTCTTTCTTCTACCCTACTAAATTCGGCGATTTTGTAACCCACTTATCCTTCCCTTCAAGCAATGTCAGAAGGACCCCTAATTTTTAAGATTGACATATACAAATAATTCCATCTCCTTGATTCAGATTTTGTGTACCTTCAGTCTATGTATAAGCTTTGCTTTGGAAAATTCCAAGACAGCAGAACATCTAATTAGACACCACTACATCAGGCCGAATATATATATATATATATATATAAATATATATACATACATATATGATAATTCTTTTAGATGTCTGCATTATTTTAAAATTCAAGTATGTAAGAAATATATACAGTTTTATTAAAACGACTGCATTAATTTTCAAAACACAAACAAACAATTGGAAATAGAGTTAGTCCTAAGGAGTACTGAACAATACAGTGTCACTGGCCTATTGTTGATTTGTTTTTAGGAATGGTTACATCAGCTTGAACTCTGCTTCAAGGGCATTCTAATTTAAGTTAACGAGAGTCAGCATTTGCTGCAACATAAAGTAGGAAAAACAAGTCTTGTGATAGTCAGTTGACGATATGTAGCAGTCTGTCCTAGTTCTGCATAGTTGGCAACCCTGCTCCAACTTATCATGGTTCCAATGTTAGCACTGTGCCTATGAACATGAGTTTGTTTCCATAAATAAGAGATGAACGAGGGCACATCATACCGTGACACTAATATTTAAAGTTTTAGTAGATTGTTGCCAGAACTCTGCTAAATCTTACACATCCTTGCATTCTGACTTAACTACTGGAATTCAGGAATCACATACTACAAAGGATCATTTCAGTGATATTTTTACAGTTGCCTGTAATAATACTTCACGCAAGTTAAAATATGAACTAAAGCATACAACGTCCCAGAGACAAGATCAGAACAATAGGCAATTAATACATATGGGGCTGCCCTCAGACCATATTATGCATAGGCAATGTGGGCTTTAGTTACCCTTTTGCACTGAGTGAGCGCCATATATGTCAAAAGAATTCTCCTTCTAAAATGTCCATAAATGAGCACAGCCTCACACAGGCTTTGCTTTATTCCCAATTTCATTGCAACCACAAGAAAGATATATCCTACTTCACCCTTGAGTGAATCTAGCTATTTATTACTGTCAGTGCAAAATTCTGTCCCTCTTAAGATAATAAAATTGCTCCACATATTTTGCAAAGGGACTGCAAACACTTTGATAGCACTACAGACTTAGGCTCCAGATAACTATAATTAAAGTTGGCCCCATTGTTTCAACCACACAACATGAAGCTGGCGAGTAAGGTCTTCATCGCAATGTCAGTGATTAAGATTGAGCGTTGGGATGAAATGAAGAACCCAATCAAAAAGTACAAAACAAAAACATTGTGGACGCTGGAGATCTGAAATAAAAACAGAAAATGTTGGAAATGCGCAACAGGTCAGGTAGCATCTGTAGAGAGAGAAAAGGAATGAACATTTCAGGGCTGTGACCTTTCTTCAGAAGCCTGAGTTTCTGAAGAAAGGTCACAGGCCTGAAATGTTAACTCTGTTCCTGTCTCTACGGATGCTGTCTGACCTGCTGAGTATTCGTAGCATTTCCCGCTTTTAATCAGTGAAACGCGTGTGTGATACACCAGCCCATTCAGAACTCTAAAGTTCCTAGCAATTTTCACAAACCGCCCTTCAAGAACCAACATGAATGGTGTTGTAATACTGCAGCCCACCAGTGGCTTCTGGTGCCCTTTTGGGGTACAGTATGCAAGGATCGGAGCTCCCTCTAGTGCCAAAATCACACATACTCTTTAGGATTTAAGTGGGTTTTTTGCGAGACCTAAACTCTGAAAAATACAAATTCAGTCCATTGATTTATAGGAGTTTCACTGGATGCCTCTGACAAAAGTGTCCCAGTGACAATAAACTAAACAGGTACTGCCAGTTATACTTAGAGTTAACACCTGCTGGTTTTTCCACTATCCCAGCCAAGTTTTTGAAATAGCCGCCATGGGGAGAGTGCGTTATTTGGCAAAGCTTGGAGGTAGCAGAGTTCTGAAAAGTGATCTATTTAATGGGCGGAACATAGTGGACGCCAATAATAGCAGCCCTATTTATTAATAAACACCGACTCGAGGAAGAAAGCCAGCTGATTAGGCATAGGTACATTTCAATATATAATAGTTAGGATCCTGTGTGTGTGTGTGTGTGTGCACTTACAATGCACTTCAATACAATCGAGAAAGAACAGTACTCTTCACTTCCTGTTACCAAATAAAATTGACTGGAAACAAAAGGAATTACAGAGCCATATTACTACATATTTTGTCAAGTGAATTTTGTCGTAAAATGGAAAGAGGAGTTAAGTGCAATACAATTAAAGATAAATTGTGACGACAACGCCAGAAGCAACCATTGTTCTGTGCACTATAAACATCAGAATCCAAAAGCCAGTAAATAGTGAAGCAGTTTTATTAAACTTGCAAGATATTAAGCAACTGCAGTTTCAAAAGTGAAGTTGACTCATTGTAAAAATAAAAAGGCCATCCCTAATTTGTACAAGCAATTTAAAACAATGTGCATTATTTGAGGTCAATTACAGTTCATGCTGGTACCTATTGGATGGAGGCGTTGCAGTTATGGAAATTAAAAGTTAGAACTTAGCTGCATGAAGTACTTATTAATATATCCGGAGGCACAAATACACCAGTTGCTGAGGCAACTTTCTGCGAGGGGTCTTTAAAAAATGCAGCTAATGGGATTAAAAAAGGACTTGCATTTTTATGAACGTCTTTCATAACCTCAGGATGTACCAAAGCACTTTACAGCCAATGAAGTGCTTTTTGCAGCATAGTCACTGCTGTAACATGGCAGTCAATTGTGTACAGCAAGCTCCCATAAACAACAATGAGATAATGACCAGGTAATCTGCTTAAGGATTTTTTTTTCCCAATTTAAGAGTGCAGACAAGGCTACGATTTAATGTCTCATTCAAAAGACAACACCAACTCTATAACTCACCCCGCAGTGCTGCAACAGAGTGTTTGCCTCTTTCTGTGCTTAAATAGCTGCAATGGGACTTGAATCCACAACCTTTGGGTGCAGAGGCGTGAGGTGCTACACATTGACCCAACGCTGACAGCACAATTGTGAAGCTATTGGTGAGCAAGTGCTTTGACAACTCAGACTTTGTTCCTTCCTCAAAAATTCAAAAGGAATTGCGACAAAATGAATTGACACACAATCCTAAACTTTAAAAGAAGCCTCTTAGGCCTCCCACATTCTGGCGTTCTATGATATAACTTTTTTTAAAAATTCGTTCATGGGATGTAGGCGTCGTTAGTTAGGCCAACATTTATTACCCATCCCTAACTGCCCTCGAGAATCTGCTAACTAAAGGAAGCCAGGCGAAAGATATTCAGTATGGAATTTGCTTTAACATCATGGGCTGAATTTTTGGGTCTCGCCAAGGCAGGGGACAGAGGCGGAAGGGGTCCAAAAATTACAAGGTCAACTGGAGTGCTGATATTCTTGACCCCATTCCTGTTGCCTTGTTAACCAGAGATGAAGAAGGCTGACTTGAATTTTTAGTCAGTCTCCAGTTTCCTGATGTGACGGGGAGGCCAATTAACTGCCTGGACGGGGTGGGGGGGGAACCCAGCTGCCGGCCAGGTTTCTAGAGCCCCAGGCAGGCCTCCAAGCCCATCTTGCCTGACCGGGTGGGAGGTAAGGTCAAAGGGAACCTTATGTAAAGGGTTTACCTCATCACCTCGCTCACCCCCAACCCCCCACCCCCAGGCCCACCCACCAACAGTGGTGGTCTGACTGCTTTCTGTATTTTTAAATTTAGAAGCGGCTGAAAAGAGTACCTTCATGTTGTGGTGCTTCCCAGTCAGGGTCCAAGAGAGGGGGGGCGCATACAGTGCAAACCACCAGGTCTGTAGGCAAGGGGCACCCGGGCTCAATGTTGTAAATGGAACTCTCATCGTCCAGGCTGAGCAACCAGAGCTACAGGCCTGAAAGACCAGCTTCAAAAAAAAACCAATCAGAACTGTCAGCCTCTGACAGTGCGGATTTTTTTTTAAAGCTGGTCTTTCAGGTCATTTTCACTGACAGTTGCTACGATGCTTCCTCCGAACTTTCGGCAGCTTCGTGGTTCCGATTTTATTTTTTTTAAAAAGCCCACCAAGAAAACTTCAAAGCTGCCCAAAGGTCATCAGTAGCAGGAACTGTCACAAGAGTGCTCTTTGTTCAAAATCTGGTTGTAAAATGGTAAGTGAAATCTTCCTAAATCCCTGGAATCATCTTGGAGTCGATTGGATGTTAGGAGGGGGTGAGGGGGGTGGCTGTGAATTTTTCGGTTTAGAAGCACAAAATTAAACACTTGTTACATTTCTCAAAATTCTCTTTTGAATTTAAACCAGCCGTGTAAATAGCAGTCCAAAATTTCATTACGCCCTAAAGTAGACACAGTTCTGACGACTTGTCGTGCTGATGTACCAGAGGCTTGAGAATCTTAGGCCTCATCAAAATTGATGTTAGAAACTAAAAACTGGGAGTGATGAAAAACAGAATGTTGACTCATTATCGCCTGTTTTATTAACCTTCCAAGTCCGGGAATGAAATCTCTATTTGTCACTAAGAGATTGCTTAAAGAAAGATTTTACAAATCTCTACTCCATCCTGGGTTCACCCCACCATGCACCATCTTGTTTAAAATCTAGCAGAAGGTGATCACACTGTGGAACTTAAATTTTTCCAGGGGCAGGATTCCCGATCATCCATTATAACTTTGGCAAAACAATCCATTGAAATTCCAGGGAACGGCAAAAAGGGCTTTTACCATAAACGGCCTTTATAGAACCCAATCCTATAACTTAAGTGCTTACAG
This sequence comes from Cetorhinus maximus, assembly GCF_964194155.1. Classification (NCBI taxonomy): domain Eukaryota; kingdom Metazoa; phylum Chordata; class Chondrichthyes; order Lamniformes; family Cetorhinidae; genus Cetorhinus; species Cetorhinus maximus. The sequence goes on from NC_135900.1 coordinate 14,791,041, forward strand.
AAATGATATCTCTCAGAATTTTGCTGTCACACTCTATTTTGCTGTTGGAGTTTCTTATTTATCAATTACATTTTTCCACTTAATTTGCCTGTTTCTCTCACACCTCAACAGCAAGTAGATTTAAAAAAAAATACTATTTGCACACTTATTTGGTACAAATTTACTGCAACATCATATGGAACCTGGGGGATAGGCTGTAAATTCACAGTGTACAACACAATTCATATCTGGTGGAAGGGGAAACAATCCAACAATCTTGAGTTAAAGCCATACTGATTTTTTGTACCATGTATCATTCTTCTCTGAAAAATTTAGATCAACAATTCAATCTGCATTCTTCCTGAGCTGCTGGTACATGTCTGATTGACAAATTCTGGGGGTAGTGTCATTAGCGTTAAAAGGCAGAAGCCATTTAGGATATATTGTGGGTTGGCGCCAGAGAAGTAAGAATCGTAAGGTTGTATGAGCTACAGTGCCAAATTGCTTTGTAAATGCAGTGATTCCTTTGTAGCCACTTTCCTAACATCATAGCTGTGATTAATTATCCTTAGAGAGAATCAGCATTGGGCCTCTGGTTTCACCATTGCTCCAGTTACTCTGCCTAATGTATGCAGGTGTAATGAATGAAAGGCAGAACCTACATTCATACAGCACCTTTCACAATGTCCCAAATCTCTTTACAGCAAATTAAGTGCTTTTGAGTTGTAGTCACTGCTATCGCATAGGAAATGTTACCAAATGGCTGGAGGGGCCAAATGACCTGTTCCTGCTCCTAATGCATATGTTTGTACGTCATTCTGGATGGATGAGATAAGCTGGGCTAGAAGGCCTTTGTTCTCCATAATTATTTTGTGAACAAAGGGTGGAACCATAGCTGGAATTCTGATATTTTTACTGCTAATGGAAGTTTACTGTGAGCAGGCTTTATGGGGTAAAATTGCCAGGGCAGGACTGTATAATGGGTTCATAGTGAATCAGCAAACCTGTTTTACACCGCACATGATTCTCAAGAGTCTTTTCCATTGACTTCAATCTTGTCCCTTTGTCTGCTTACCTATTATCCCACTCTAGGTGCTTTTAGGAATTTTTTAAGATATTGAAATATTGTGATAAAGTTTTGTAGCATAGTAGATATTGAAAATATATTTAGCGTGAAACAGCAATCAGCAGAGTCTTCAAACTTGATCAAGAAAACATAGATACAATTATGAAACATAGAGACAATTATAAACCATTTAGTCTTTGTCCTCTGCCCTCTTAAAAGTTGTCACACAGAGATACCTGAGGGCTCCAATGTTTCTCACTGACAGTGAATACCTGTGTTGTTCAATCATTCCACTTGGTTGCTCAGGAGTCATTTTACCTTTCAACCCTGTGAGATAACTTATGAAATGGAATCCAATTACACCCCTTGAATGAAGTAATTATACTGAATAATATCATGGACCCAGGCAGGAAAAAGTCTTCTATGTTCCTATAGAATGGAAAAGATCTTGTGCAGTTTATCTGCGTTGCAAGTATTGAATCTTTCCCCCAAATATGGATTTACTTTCACCACGTCCATGTGATACAATGTGCAGAACATGTTAATGAGGGTTGAGGCAGTCACCAAAATCAGTGTTATTGTCTGTACAGTGTTATAAATAACTAATGGGATATTTTCCTGTCAAATTAACAATATTGCACAACGCTGTTAAAGTAAACTTTGTGCTCTGGTTTGTTTAATAGTCATGGTGGGATCACCTATAGGGCGCACACAAAATAACACTGCATTATATCATTGCTGCTCATAATATTAATGACCCATAATGCGTATATATCAAACGTTATTTGTAACCAGGTGCCAGCAATGGGCATTATCATTTTTTTAGGACCTTTCTGTGGGACCATTTGGCGAAATGATTGGTGAATCTTGAAAGGGGAAAAGGTTTCATGCACGATTGAGGGGGAGGGTGAAGAGGTGGACGGGGTGGGGGGGGAGGTGGAATAAGGGGCCTGGAAACAAGAGAAGCAACAGGGCCCATGATTTCGCTCCCTGGCCCTGCTCTAACCCTTTACTGCAACTGGTCGCTCCTCTCAGGCTGGAAGGCCTCTGATTGGCCTTCCAGCTAGGAGTCTGCTTTGCACCCCCAATTGCACAGGGAACCTCTCTCTCTCTGCCAGTTAAGGGGAGCACTGCTCAAAAACTCCAACCAGTAATTATTTACCCTGAGGGGCAGATTCGGGTTCAGAGACAGCCCCGTCTCCTACTTCCTGCCCTAGAGGTGAAAATTCAAACCCACATCTCAAATGAATGGTATTATTAATGATCTTTTTAGTCTGGTGACCAGACATGATTGTCACATTTGGTTACTGATCTGATAAACGTCACATTTCATTATCGAAACAACTTGACGCATTGATATGCTTTTGGATACGCACGGTGAAGTGGAATGGAAATGAAGAAAAGGAACATTTTTTTCCCTCTGCATGGAATAACAAGATCAAGCAATCGCTGGCCAACTACACACTGAGTAAACAAAGGACAAGGAGTTCCCTAGTTTGTTTTTATTCATTAATGGGGTGCAGGTGTCGCTGGTTAGGCCAGAATTTATTGCCTATCCCAAATTACCCTTGAGAAGATGGTGGTGAGCTGCCTTCTTGAACTGCTGCAGTCTATGTGGCGTAGGGTATACCCACAATGCTGTTAGGGAGCGAGTTCCAGGATTTTGACCCAGCGACAGTGAAGGAACATTTCGAAGTCAGGATGGTGAGTGGCTTGGAGGGGAACATCCAGGTGGTGGTGTAAACCCCAGCTTCAGAGCAGAATCACTCAACAGTTTGCACTGGTATTTCCCATGTTTACATGACCTAGTTAATGCCCCTATTTACTGAAATATGTCAGATTTAGTGCTGTCACAGTCTTAATCATATAGGAAGAAAATTCATTATGTTAACATTGAAATGAAATAACTGATGGCACCACAATGAATGGATAAATTCATTGCTCTTCAGCGATGCAGCTACAATAGCAACAATGCAGATTGGCAAGGCTTTTCCCATACAGATTCTCCAAGTCGTCCACTATGTGCTGCACTATGTGCTGCACTTGGCGCACTAGATGGCTATTCTTACAGTCAAAATCAAAACCTAAATTTCACCATTGCAGGAAAATCTGGGTCATTATTGTATCCAGAAAGGGAGTAGAAGTATTTCTCCTCTAGCGCATGTTGTGCTCAAAAGTTTTATATGAAATAGTTCTGGTCCAATCAGATTCAGTGCAACAGCAACAACATTAATAAATAGCAGATATTGCAAGATTTTGTTCAATATCCAAACTCTCAAAACCAATTAGGCTACTGAGGATTAAGGGAACTATGTATTCAGAAGGGTCCATAATGAATATCTTGTTAGTCTCTAACGGTATTGTTTGCTATCTAAAAAGTTACTTATAAATACTCCAGTGAAAACTGAGATCCATTTAAATTCACCAAAATGTGTAGCTACAGCTGACACGTTATTTTGTTGCTATTATTTTTAGCGATGCGGACTTGTAGCATTGTGAAGACAAGTAGAAAATGCCTTGACAATTCGCTGGCAATCTCATTTTGGTCCAGCAGAGGCTACTCTACATGTTGCCAGGCCAATGCTGTCAGAAGTCCCCTTGAGATAGTGGGCAGAGTTTTCCCATCCTGCCCGCAGTGGGTTTTGTGGCAGGCAGGAGTGGAGAACCTAGCAGGAGCCATAAAATCGGAATCGGAACAGTTCGCAATTCTCCCAACGGCGGGTTAATGGCAGGTCGGATATCCCGCTGACTAGTAGCGTGAAAATAATTTGAATTCATTGCCGCCTCATGAACACTCGTGAAAGCTGCTGCTCGCCAGAATCGTGTGCCACCTTCCAATCGTGCCATCTGAATCACGTTTGAAAAAGGGTGGCTTGCAGCAGTCTGACCTCACTTCGCGCGTGACTTCAAGCTGAGAGCTGCATTCATTGCGATGCCAGTGGAACACCACACTGCTGGGGTTGGTCTGCTCCATAGTGAAGAAGGACAGCACTGTGCGCAGGCAGGGCCAAGCATTCAGACAGAAACCAGCATTTTGACCAGGGTGTGGGGGCAGGGGAAGGATAACGGACACACGGGGTGGGCAAAAGGACAGGTAGGCATTGAAAGGGGTTTGGGGGGGGGGGGAACACATGGGCAAAGGGGCGGGAAGGCATTGAAAGGGGTTGGGGAGGAGGGGGAATGATGGAAGGCAGCGGGGAAGGAAGGCTTTGCAAGGGGATGGAGGAGGAGCGGGAGCGAGGACGGACAGAGGGGAAACTGAAGTATGGGAAGCTGGAGCCCGGCAAGGGAAACTGAGATGCTGACCAACAAGGGAATGGATGGAACACCACAAGTATGAATGAGCTTCGGAATAGGATAGGGTGGTGGCAGGGTGTATGATAGTGTGGCACACGAGGGATGGGTCGCACTCAGCCTCATGAAGGCTGGGTGAGGTTGGGGGGGTTGGGGGGCGCGGGGGGGGGGGGCGGCGTGGGCAATGTAATTGTCAGTCATGAGTGCAATGGTGAACTCTTTGAAAGTCAAAGTCCTTGGTCTGGGACCAGCAGGTCAGAGTCAGAGAGTAGAGACACTCCTTGGGCTCACAGTCATGAGTGAGAGAGTACAAACTATCCTTGGGCTCTGTGGACCTCACCGTCAAGGGTGATAGAGAAGAGGTAGTCCTGGGCTGCAGTGGGCAATGTTACAGGGCTAGACATGGCACACACATTGGACTCCTGCTCCAGGGAAGGGCAAAGGCTGTGTGCTCATATGGGATAATGCACAGTGAATTATTGGGACTCACTTCCTCCAAATAAAAGGTGTGGCTATGGGTACCCACATGGACCCCAGTTATGCCTGTCTCTTTATGGGGTATGTGGAACATTCTTTGTTCCAGTCCTACTCAGGCTCCCTCCCACAATTCTTTCTTTGGTACATCAATGACTGTTTTTGTGCCACTTCATGCTCTCATCTGGACCTGGAAAAATTTATCAATTTTGCTTCCAATTTCCACCCTCTATCATCTTCACATGGTCCATCTCTGACACTTCCCTTCCTTTCCTTGACCTCTCTGCCTCCATTTCTGGTGATAGACTGTCCACCAATTCATTACAACCCACTGACCCCCACAGCTACCTCCACTACAGCTCCTCACACCCTGCTTCCTGTAAGGGCTCCATCCCATTCTCTCAGTTCCTTCGCCTTCATCGCATCTGTTCCAATGATGCCACTTTCCAAAACGGCACTTCTGACAGGTCTTCCTTCTTCCTTAACCGAGGTTTCCCACCCACGGTGGTTGACAGGGCCCTCAACCGTGTCCGACCCATCTCCCACGCATCCACCCTCACACCTTCCTCTCCCTCCCAGAGCCATGATAGGGTCCCCCTTGTCCTCACTTATCACCCCACCAGCCTATGCATTCAAAGGATCATCTTCCGCCATTTCTGCCAACTCCAGCATGATACCACCACCAAATACATCTTCCCTTCCCCCTGCCTGTCGGCATCCTGTAGGGACCATTCCCTCCGGGACACCCTGGTCCACTCCACCATCACCCCCAACACCTCATCCCCTTCCCACGGCACCTTCCCATGCAATTGCAGAAGGTGTAACACCTGCCCCTTTACCTCCTCCCTCCTCACTGTCCAAGGGCCCAAACACTCCTTTCAAGTGAAGCAGGCTGCGTGACCACTTTGCGGAACACCTTCGGTCAGTCCGCAAGCATGACCCAGACCTCCCTGTCGCTTGCCATTTCAACACTCCACCCTGCTCTCATGCCCACATGTCCGTCCTTGGCCTGCTGCATTGTTCCAGTGAAGCCCAACGCCAACTGGAGGAACAGCAACTCATCTTCCGACTAGGCACTTTACAGCCTTCTGTACGACACATTGAGTTTAACAACTTCAGACCATGAACTCTCTCCTCTATCTTAACCCCCTTTTTATCCTTTCTTTCAAAATTCATTTTTATTTGTTATCCGCTTATTTTTATTTTCATTCATTTATTCATTGTTTTATCCCTTTTTATCTCCCCCTACTTATCCCATTTTTGATCCTTTTTTAGCCCTTACCACTACCATAAACACTCCCTTTGTCCTTTTGTTCATGACATCTCTGGCAATCTCTCCTTTGCCCTCACCTATCGCTATCCAGCTTCACCTGCTCCACTCCCCCTTAAACAGTACAAATTTCATCACATTTCTACTTCTCTGTAGCTCTGAAGTAGGGTCATTCGGACTCGAAATGTCAACTCTGTTTCTCTCTCCACAGATGCTGTCAGGCCGGCTGAGTTTTTCCAGCATTTTCTGTTATTGTTTGGAATAATGCACAGCTTGATGTGCAAGGCATTATCACTGTCTGTGTACAGTGATTGTCTGGCTATGTACTGGTCCGCAGATGGGATGGTAATGGTTATGGGAGGCATCTGCAGCCTACATTTGAGGGTCGGGGTGTCTCCTCTGTAGGTGACCAAGGACATAGGCTCTAGATGACGAGGGTAGAGGTCCACATTGGGCGTGGGCACATCAACAGTGATGGGCTCAAGGGGGAGGGTGGGAATGTTGACCACAACATCAGTAGAATCCAGTATTACTGGGGGAGACTGGAGAATAACAGGAGGAAGCTCTACCTTCACATCATGAGGTTCCAGGTAAATATCTGGGATGTGGACAGAGAGAGAGAAGTGTCAAATCTGGTCTTGAAGTAATAGTGGAGAACCACCATCTTGAACTTTTGAATAATGGCGCAGTTACAAATCAAAAGTGGAAGCGAATCTGAGGACGAGATGTGTCCGAGGTGATGTGGGTGGACTAAGGGGCCCTTTCTGGGGTGCCCTCTAATTTGTTGGTGCCACAACATTCAAATGGAGTCAGAGCTTAGAGAAAAGGAGGAACACCTCATTGAGAAGCTACCCATTGCCCGTGCCCCATGTGGTCACTGGCTTAACATCACAGTCGCTCCATTTCGACATTAACACACAGGAATGTCAAATTTGGGAATGCAGGCAATCGTTAAGCAGGCATAGCTGCTGCATTTATGACATCCCATCAATGAAAGTCTTTCAGGTGATTTCCAGAATTGGCATTAATAACGGGCCATAGGGCATCCAGTCATGAATCATGAGCAACTTATTGTCACTGAGCATGCCAATGAGATTGGAGCGCTGAGCTAGGTCAGGTCACGCGGGTCATGCAAACCTCCTTCTACCTCTGTGGGATTCAGATGTAACGTCTCAGGGATGGAACCTTGGCCACCTCGATGTGCATGTGAGTGCCTCAGATACAAAACTGCTTCAGCGACAAGGCTAGTGGGGCAGAAGCCAATGTAGACCATTACAGTTGCTTTTGATTCAAGATTGTGAGCTCCACTGTTTTCAAACGTTACGCATTAATCTATTCATTAATCTATTCAATCTATCATTTCAGAGAGAAGGTCAAAACGGTTATGAATCCAAGGCTCAGTGTTGCTTTTTTGAGAGTTCTAATACAATGGAGAAAGAGAAGAAGGGACAGACAACACCGAGCACAGCTCCAGGAGGAGGCCTGCCTCAGGCCCGGGGAGCCACAGCAAGAATATGAGGATTGGGAGGATAGACCCAGACCACAGAGGTGACTCACTAGACAGTGGGACAGTGTGGAGCTGTGAGCTGCATTGTAGCCTGCTGAAGAAGACTATCCTATTCACAACTGAGTGAGAGACAATGCCGCACACGTCTACACTTGTCCCAAGTTCTGGTGGATCACATCTGCTACATTTTTCAGGAGGACCTAATGCCCTGTGGAGTTGGGGGCTATTCCTCTGCTAGTAGCCTTGAAGGTCACCACCGTGCTTAATTTCTTTGCCTGCAGATCGTTCCAGGGATCCACATGGGGCCTGTGTGGCATCTCACAGTCCGCCACACTTGGATGTATCAAGAAGGTCACAGATGCCCTCTATAGCTAGGCACATCACCCTGTGGGGTCTACACTCGATGAAGAAGGCCAGGCTGTGAGATTCAATGGCTTCGCAGCCATCTCAGGCTTCCCAAACGTTAAGGGTGCAATAGATTATATCCATGTGGCCTTAAGGGCTCCATGGCAGCAGCCATTAATGTTTATAACCCGTAAAGGCTTTCATTCCATCAATGTTCAACTGGTATGAAATCATTGAAAGCACGTAATACCACGTTTGTGTCAGGTATCCTGGGAGTTACCATGAATCATGCATCCTGAGTCACTCCCAGGTGCCTCAGGTTTTTGAAGGGCCTGAGCGTCTACATTGATGGCTGCTTGGACATTAGGGGTACCCCACTGAAATGCTAGCTCATGACACCGGTGCTTTGGACTCAGAGCGCTTCAAAAGAGGTACAATGCAGGTCATGGCTCCACATTGTCCCTAATCGAGCAGACCATAGACATCCTGAAGATGCGGTTCCGATGTTTGGACCATGCAGGTGGAGCACTGCAGTACACTCCAGATAGGGTATCCCCCATCATCGTTGTGTGTTGCGTCCTTCACAACCCGATGCTGCAAAGGATCCCTTGCCTGAGGGAGAAATGGAGGAGGATGAGAGCTTCTCGGATGAAGAAGAGCAGGAGGGCCAGGAGCCTGAAGAGGATGATAAGAGTCAGCTTCCACGGGATGTTGCCATCAAGGGAGCATGATGTGGAAGACATGTCCGTGCCACTTTAATTGCCAGATCCCAAGAGGAGTAAAGTGAAGGCAGCGACATTTCTCCCGGCCCTTATTGCCATTCCATTGCATTGAAAGGCAAGTCACATGAGCAGCAGGTATAGCATTCAGACTTGCGCCTTCCAGCCTCATAATTCACCGCGCCGTGATCGCGAGGGAGGTCAGCGGTGCACCTTTTCTGCACTCGCTCTGGGAAGTGAAAGTTGGAGCAGCAGCAAGAACGCTGAGGCTACTTAATGCAGTCATCGCCCTATTAATGAGAAACTACAGCAGCCAGTGAGATGAGGACATGGCTGGGGGTACCATCCGCCCGTACAATCCTTGTCCTTTGGCACTACCACCAAGGAGACACAACTGCCACTAATCCCTCAGGGCTGCTGAGCTGTGTCCACACAGTGATGTGTCATGAGGAAAAAGGGTTCCAAACACATTAAGCACACGCTTCCAATAAAGATTTTAACACATTTCCCTGACATCACACTAGGGTGCAGAAACTATCTTCAGTGAGGTTCACATCACATGCATGTGAGTCTCACAGGGGGACACTGTCGCTGACTGGGTTAATGGCTAAACCTCAAAATAGGAAGATTTAAATGTACGTAATCACAACGCCTTCAGTTGACCAAGCCATTCACAGAAACATCAAATGTATTAACAAAAGTGCAATATTTTTACAGTGGTTGCGCACCCGTGACCCAAAAGTGATTTCAATATTTCTTCATTTTCCTAACGCTACCACTATTGACTGGGTGCAGCCCCAGCACCCGCAGCAGAGGTGGTGGCAGCCTGCTGACTGTGACTTCCGGATGTCTGTGGTGACCTTGGCGGACCACCTCTGGAGGCCCGAAGAAGCCTGGAGGGCCCCAGGCCTGATAAGGGTCTCCTGCTCAGGGGCAAAAGTGCCCACAGCGGCCTGAGAAGCTGGAGTGGATGGGTCACAGGCAGTGGGAATTCGGAGCAGCTGGACACCCATGGAGTGTCCTGAGCGGAGGCCCCGGGGTGACTGACTGGCGCTCATCGTCCCTGTGGGTGCCCGAGAGCCCCGACCTAACTCAGCAGAGTAGGGGCACCTGGGAAGGAAGTCAACGTGCCTGGCCCCCTTCCCCCCCACACCCAGACATCGATGGTGCCCACCAGTGTGTGGCCATGGAGTCCAGGGTCAAGCACAAATCCAGCAAAGCCTACTGGACCAAGGTGCCCATGGTGGTTGTCAACCTTCCCATGGTGACCTTGAGTCACTGGCATGTCGGAGGCACATCAGGCAGAGCATGGACAGGCTCCTCCATCAATTGCTCCAGTCTGCTGAGTGGCTGATGTTCCGCTGCCTGTCATTGAATCTGCGGCATTGTGTTGGCGGCCGCTCACAGAGGCTCATTATCTGGCTCGGATACAGCGGGCGGCTGGCCTTCAGCAGCCCTCCAAATAAAGACCTGGACTGTCCCTGCCTCCGACTGCTGCGGGGAGGTGTCAATGAGGTGCTCTCCAGCAGGTGAGCCCCAGCCTAATCTAGAGCTATGACCCATCGAGGTAAGTGTCTCTGTGCTGGTGGAGGATACTGGTGAGCGCAGTGACAGTGCTTCCTCAGTGGCTTCCTCAGCTACCTCATCCGAGGGGGTCTGGGGCTGGGGCTGGGGCTGGGGCTTACATTGGCCCTCCTTGTTTCTCTAGATCTGCTGGTGCCTATAGTAGAAAGAAGAGAGTTTTAGCTCATGAGCAAGCAGAATACAAGATTGCATGTGACTCACTGGGAATGTCAGGATTTGATGAAATGATGGAGCTTTGATCCATACTAGGTTGGTGGGAGAGGCCGATCTCCCCTTCCCCACAGGGGCAACCCCCCCGTCCTCCCCAGCCAGACTGGTGGCATTCTCCTCACACTGGGTGAGGGGAACGATGTCGGCCATCCTTCCCCCAGTCTGGGATCTTTCCCGTGTGTTGTGGGCCAGCTTGCCCTGGATGAAGACAAAAGAAAGGGATGCGATGAGGAGGGATGGAGCCAAGGTTGGGAAAGAAAGATGCATGTTCCCCGTGTGTGATGAGCCCTCCCCAGAAGGGGCTGAGGATGCAGCGTGAGCAGCATGATGGATGGGGTGGAGGTGATGTGAAAGTTTCCATCAGCAAGTCAATGGTGATAAGTGCCCCCCACTAGTGGTTCCGTTAGATCCCTGAAGAGGATAACCCTGTGAGGAGGTGATGCCATGATGAGAGTTTGATACTGGAGGGAGTTGAAGGATGACTTACCCTGGTAGAGCAGATGAGATCATCCATCCTCTTCCTGCACTGGGTGGTGTTGCGGGTACGGTAGCCAGTCACACTGATGCCCTCTGCTATGGCCTCCCCGGCTGGAGAGGTGGGGCTGGTATCCTTTCTGCAGCCGTCCCTGGGATTAAGCACATCCCTATACTGCTGCACTCCTTGGATCAAGGCCTTGAGGATGTCGGGGCAGAAGCAGGGCACAGCCTTCTTTTTCTGGCTCGTAGGCTTCTTCTGGTTTCCACACATGTGTGCGTGTGTGAGAGTGTGTGTGTGGGTGTGTGTGGGTGGGGTCTGGGACAGCTGGACTGGAGAGAGTGAGATGTGTGCGCTCGGGTAGCATTTAAATATGGCACCTTCCACCCGCCTGGTAACAGCAGGCGGATGAATCAGTCCCCGACCCACCAGGGGATTCGAAGAGATATGCGCCTGTGCATAATTAATGAGCTTCCCAGCGAGGGATCGGTCCTGATTTCCCGCCATTGCGACCAGCGGGACACACGCCGCGGAACCCACCCGCCATAGCCCCTGGTTTCAAAACCGGAAAATTCCACCCAGTGTCCTAGGGTCCTTCTGACCACGGGGGCACTTGATGGCAAAATAGGGATGACCATTTTAAAAGTTGCCCACAAACAGAGCACACAGATCAACAATCTCAAGGTTGTTGGCCTGCAAAGGCTTTTCCCAGGCATCAGGGATAGTCAGCGATTTGACATGTCAAACCCGGGGGAGAATATTCCACCTGTCAGGCGGGCCGCTCAGGAGCGGGTGCAGAGCCAATCACCACCGGCAATCGGCTCCGCGCCGCCATTTTATGTGGGCGAGCCAATTAAGGCCCACCCAGCGTGAAGCGTGGCTCCCGAGGATAGAGGGAGTGGGCGGGCGGCAGCGGGAAATGCAATGCCCGCCGGGTCACCATGGGACCCGGCAGCCTGTTTAAATAGAGCGCAGGCAGCCTTGCAAAGGCTGTTCATCATGGCCAACAGAAGGGTTCCCCAGAGCACTGCCAGAGAGCAAGCCAGGCAGGAATGTAGGGCAATGAGGCCTTGCGCCCCCTCGGTTTTCCGACGATTGCCTAGCTGCCCTCCTGGAGGAGGTGGCAACGCAGCGGGAGGTCCTCGTTTTGAGGGATGGGAGGCGGAGGCTCCCCCCACCTGACCAAACGTGCCTGGGAGGAGGTGGCCGAGAGAGTCAGCTCCCATAACGTGGCGCGACACACGTGGGTCCAGTGCCGCAAGCGATTCAATGACCTCTTGCGCTTGGGAAGGGTGAGTACCATGTTGGCAGAGGTCACTTAACACAGCAGTGAGCAGGCTGTCTCAGATGCCAGTGCCAGCCAGGTGGGAGCACCTAGACGTAGCACCCAGATAAGTAAACTTAAGGCACCTTAGGCACACCACAGGTTTCTCACTGGTGGTTTTATTTTGCCCCACTATGAGTTGATGACAAGTTGGTGTGATGCGTAACACCTTTGCATTCAGTTTATTTTCTGCTTCATTTTGTTAAACCATTAAATTTTGATATGTGAGCATGGCTCAGGGTGATTCCTTACTTCTGCAGGTGGACGGGAACCCATGATGTTATGAGTGACTTGTTTGTCATTGAGCTTTATTGACAAGGCCCTTAGTTAATGTTCCTAACCAGGCAGATTTTGCTCTCAGGTATCAAGTATGGAGTCTGCAGCCCTGGCTTGTGTTGGAGGTCCATCTGTGGTGTTCTAGCTGAAGGTTCATTGGATTAAAGCCTCCCAGGTCTCCCTGCCTCCCTGGAGGATGCCCAGGTCAGCGTCTGCCCCCTCAGCGTTCTCCTGTGTGTGCTCATCCTCGGACTCACTACGTGCAGCTAGAGCAACTGCGTCTACATCTTCTTCCTCCACTGTGTCCCCCCTTTCCAGCACCAGATTGTGGAGAGCGCAGCCTGCAACCACTATCAGCAACACATGACCTGGGGAGTACTGGAGTGCGCCCCCTGAGCGGTCCAGGCATCGGAAATGCATCTTGAGAAGACCGATGGTTCTCTCTACCACACTCCTTGTGGAGGCGTGGCTCCTATTGTACCAATGCTCGGCCTCTGTTCTTAGATGGCGGAGAGGCGTCATGAGCCACCTTCTGAGGGGATAGCCCTTGTCACCCAGCAGCCAACCATCAAGCTGGGCTGGAGCACTGAAGAGCACCAGCACCTGGGAGTGTCTGAGGATGTAGGTGTCATGGGAGCTGCCTGGGTACCTTGCACAGGCTTGTAGAATCTGCATCCTGTGATCACACACTATCTGCACGTTCATGGAGTGGAAGCCCTTCCTGTTGGTGAAGGCACCGGACTCACCTGCTGGTGCCTTGATGGCCACATATGTGCAGTCGATTGCACCCTAGACATGGGGGAAGCCAGTAATCACTGTGAGGCCTCTGGCTCACTCTGTTTGGTTGGCCTGGTCCCAACGGTAGTGGATGAAAGCTAATGCACCTGAAAGCTAATGCCTGAACAGAGCATCTGTCACCAGCTTGACACAAGTGTGGACAGCTGATTGGGAGACTCCGCAAAGATCAACCACCGACCCCTGGAAAGAGCCGGAGATCTATAAGTTGAGGGTAGCCGTGACCTTCAATGCCATTGGCATTGGGTGCCCACCCACACAGTTGGTGCTGATCTCAGGGCCTATCATCTGACAAACGGAGGTCACTGTCTCCCTTGAGAGACGGAGCCTCCTTCGGCTCTGCACCTCAGACACATTGAGGTAGCTGATTCACCGCCTGTAAACCCTGGCAGCAGGATAATGGCGTCTTCTGCGGCCCCTTCTATTTTGGACTTCTTGTTGGCCCTACGTCCCTTGTGCCTGCGCCTGTCCTCCCAAAGGTGGCTCCCCCGGAGGCTGAATGTGAACTCTTGGCTTCCTCCCCCTTCTGGCTCTCCCTTCCTCAGAGGAGGAGGTGTCTCCAGTGGAGAGCACAACTCCCATGCCCAGGCTAAGGGAAGGCTTCCTGAAACCAGCAGGGCCCCAGAAATGATGTTTACCCAGAGTCCTGACCTGAAGCCTGTTACTCCTGTCCAAGTAGCTGTGAAGAGTTTTGAAGTATTCCTGCTCACACAGGCAAGTATCAGTAACTTTAAGCATTCAATGTCTGACAAATAACACTCGCGATCCCACTCACCCCTCTTATCCCGCCCGTGGGTGAGGTTTATAAAAATGTGGCCTACCCACCTGCCTGTTGCACCCATGCGACAACCTGAAGATTACACAGGCCCCGAAAAATCTCCAACAATTGCTGCCTCAAGGGCTTTAAGTGGCTCGTTAATCAATAGCAAGCGCGCATCAGAGGTCATCACGCGCCCGCCCACCGAAATATCACGATGGCGCGCGGTGATGTCGGGACACTCGCCCGACGTCACCGCGCGTCATTTTACATGTTGGCGTGCGAGGCCCGCCCCCGCACGCCGATGAGAAAATTCTGGCCCTAAAGACACCGGCATATGTCAACTGCACAAGCATAGGATTCATGCGTGCACAGCGTCATTAGGGTATAGCTGTGCAGATTCCAGCAGCAAGGAGAACTTCATGTTACACAAAGCCATGGTCTTTTTCATATTGCTCTATTGATAGTGAGAATGTTCGTCTACCCTTCTTTGAGGAGTGCCATGGGATCTTTTGAGCTTACCTGGGTGGGAAGACAGGGCCTCGGTTTAACGTCTCACTTAAAAGACAGCACCATCAATGGTACAGCACTCCCTCAGTACTACACTAGAGTATCAGCCTGGGTTGTGTGTTCAAGTCTGTGGAGTGGGAATGGAACCCATAAATTTTATCACTTTAGAGGACAGAGTGCTACCAACTGAGCCAAGGCTGTACAATGTGATGATTTAAACGATGCTCCATTTATCTGGCTCTTCTCACTCACCATACGAAGAAAAGGACATTTTTTTGCATGAAGACATTTCCTCTTTAAAAATTCAGCTTACATCGCCAGATGAAAAAAAACACAAAGCGTAAATTTGCTGAATCCATCCGGCGGGCACGGAGGAGATAAAAATCGGGCTTCTCATGCAGACATGGGAGTACTTTTAAACTAGGAGCACAATAATTTCAACCAGGATCCCCAAAAAAAGAGATCAAGCGAGCTTGTAAAATATAAATTATTGCAAGTGAGCACATCCATAGAGATTGCGTGACCTAGAAAACCCAACTCAGTCTGACAGTCACCTAAATGCTTTTAAGACAAGGGGGAAGAAAATACAAACTGTGATTTTAATGCAGGCCCCAGCACATAGATAACAAAAGGGCCTTGATAAGTCAAACCACACAAGTGAATCTGGACAGTGCAACCTCGATAAATTTCAGCGATTTCTGGCACAAAACTTCAGTACTTCGGTGAACAAGGTTGCTTGAGAGCATGAAATAGAAATGTGTCAATAATGCGGCCGTTTGCTGTATTTTCTCCCTCCCACGGCCTCGCTGCATGTGAATAACTCATTGTTTGGACAATGATAACATTGGGAGAAGTAAGACCAATGCAAAAGTGAAGCAAAAGCAATACTGTATCTGTCCAGTGTAATTTAGAAAGTTTGTGCAAGTTGTTTATGTCCTAGTGAATGAGGTCTACTCCTTCTGTCAATGGAACGTTTTTATTAACCTCTGGCTGCAGTATTATTTCTTCCTCCTGCTCCAAATGTCAAATGATTGAGACCCTACCAACATAGGAATGTGGAAATACTGAAAGTAGTGGTGGCTGGTGACCTTTTCGACAGGTGAGGCACAGCTATTTATCTAACAAAACTAGTGTTACCATGGCAACCAGCCTTTCGCACATATGCCGTGTGTTTTACTTACTTGTCCACTTGTCAAAAAAAGAGGATGAGGTGGATCAGTGAACAGCTGAGTAGAGAGAGAGCCAATGATCGTTGTGATAAAGCTAAATTGTACACATTGTTATCTGTACTGTACACTTCTCTCCTGCCAAACTCACACCCCAGACCTCTCTCTCTCTCTCTATCTCTCTCTCTCCCTCCAGCCTTCAATTCTGGCTCTGAGTCAACACAACCCCTCCGCTCACCTCCGTATTGCTCCACTAAGGCCCCGGTCTGCTGCCAACAGGGACGGCCCCATCACAACCCCACACCTGCAGGCCTCACTTGCCCGACCAGATAAGCCAAAGGAAAGGTGATGCCATGAGCAACTGCCATGTTCTTGCATTCTATTCCCAATTGCTTTCCCAAGTGTAATAGTTTAGGAAGAAGGGGGGAAATGCATTACAACACCCTTCCCATGGAATGGTTTGTGCTCCAGGTGGGTGAATACAGACTAGTGGATATTGAAATGGTATATTAACCGTAGCAATCATTTAGACAGTCGTGAAATGGTGGCTAAGCTCACCTTATGTTGCCTTGTGTTTTACCCCCTCATTTATACAAATTAACATGTGTTAATACCCAATTGATTTGCTTTACACTTGTGCATGAATAACACTGGTGCGACAAGGATACTAGACAAAAAAAGACGAAGGTCCATTGAGTTTGCCACCTACCACCCTAGTAGCTCCATGATGCAACGCTAATTGAGTTGTTGATTAAGCATAGTAATCGCTGTCAATTGGTTCACAACACACCCAAACATGAGACAGAAAACCTTAGTGCAGAACTTTGGGAACCATAGGTCCAAAATCATCTTTTTTCAACCGAGAATATCACAGCTCAAGTTTTTCATATATTGTATCCCAAAATGTTATCAGAAAGATGTCCATCCAAATGGCATTTGAATGAATTAATATTAACTGCTGTCATCATCTTCTTTAGGATCTTATTTCAAAGACTGAACAGTCATTCACTGAAATATTGCTTCCACAGATTAAGTTTTGAATTTATCCCCTTCAAATGCACACTATTCCTCTGGTTCTACTGTGCTCAGCAAGGTGAAATAGGTTGCCATAGCTAACATTACCAAAATGCTATAGAATCCTAAAAGGAGCAATCAAATCATATCTTAACCTTCACTTTCCCAGTGAAAAATACCCAATATGTAATTGTTCCTCATAATCCAATTCCTCCATCCTCTCAATCTCTTCTGTATCCTTTTAATAGCTACAACAGCTGGACTGTGGAAAACAGAACCAGCTTTGAATAATCTTGACACAATGTTGACCTTTTAATTCTTCCCAACATGTTTCTTCCCAAAAGCAAATCATTGCAGATGCTGGAAATCTGAAATAAAAAAAAAACAGGAAATGCTGGAAATACTCTGCAGCGTCTGTGGAGAAACCGAGTCGATTTTACAGCTATGTGACCTTTCACCAGGAGTTCAGAGTTCTGAGGAACGGTCACAGACCTGAAACATTAACTCTGCTTCTCCCCCAATAGATGCTGCCTGACCTGCTGAGTATTTCCAGCATTTCCTGTTTTTATACCCATTGCATTACTCACTGTCGATGAGGATTGTTGCAACAGCTTCAATTAACTGCCAATCAGGGCTCCCAGATTTCAAAGTTTGCTTCTAAATTTGCAATGTTACAGCAGAAAAACAATTAGTTCTATAGATAGCCGAGAAGGTGACAAGTTAAGAGATTCTTCAATCTTTGTAGCTTTTCACGATAAATTGCAGCAAGTACCCAGTTCCTAACTTGCTACCACCCTCTGTCCTCTCCAATTTCTCCATTCGTCCTGCTCTTCTGCCCTTGAGAGAAGCATAAAACTCTCTTTTGTACCCTGCCACTGGACCTGACAGGAAGTCTTGAATTGTGAGCAGGGAGCAGACAGAGTGGACCAAATCCAAGATACGTTTTCACCATTGGTTTTCCTAGCCTGGGTTTCATGTCCTGTGAGCTTATTTCAACAAGTTGGACACGTTGATAGATTTAGCTGAAGTAAGGTAGGAGCAGCATAAGCACTGGAATGGACTAGTTCGACCAAATGGCCTGTTTCTGTGATGTGCATTCGATTTAATTCAATTAAATTCAATGGATATGACATCTTGAAGGGAGAGATCTGACTTTCCAATGTACACGTCCAGAGAGTATAGGCCTCTCTAGGAGCACTGGAGACAATTTATTCTAAGGATATCAAACTGAAAAGCAGCTCTACACTTGGAGGAAGACAGGCATGGCTTTGGCAAGTTAATAAAATTCTCTTTCCTCTGAATATCAATGGCAGCTTCCAAAATGGAATTCAGTATATACTTGATAAAGAAAATATTTGGATATCCTGCAGGATCCTGTCACATCTTCCAGACACTGCATAGCACTTTCACATCCCATTAATTACTTTTCACCTTTGTCATGTAGGTCAACATTACAAGATCTCACAAACAGCAAAATGAGATTATGTCCTCAAGATCTCCAGGATTGAATCATACAGCAGAAAATGAGGCCATTTGGCCCATCATGCCTATGCCAGCTGTGTGAAAGAGCTACCTAATTCCCACACCCTGATCATGGCTCTTCTAAAGGTTTTTTTCCTTTAATTTTGCAGGTTTAAAAAGAAAGAAAGACTTGCATTTATATAGTGCCTTTCATGACCTCTGGAGATCCCGAGGTGGTTTGCAGCCATTTGAGCACATTTGAAATATTGGGCAGAATTTTCAGGCCCCGCCGAGATCAGGAACGGAGGCAGACTAGGCCCGAAAATAATGAGGCCAGCTGGTGTGCTGGTTCCTGAACCCATTCCCAACAGCGGCCATCATATTAAGGAAAAAATATTAGGTAAGTAAGGCGTTAGCTGCACTGCTGCAGCAAAATATGGACCATGGTCTCAATCACTCAATCTGGTAGGGAGTGAACCAAGCAACAGGAGATGGAATTCAGAATGTTGAATGAATGCATGGTGGAATGGAATAGCAGGCAACATAGGAGAAAGAGAAGGTCCTTCAGCCCCTCTAGACTGCTGTGTCATTCAAAAAGATCACTGCAAACCGGTAACTCAACTCCATTTACAGACCTTAGCTCTTTATCCCCGAATACCTTTACCTAATAAAAATCTGTCAATCTCACCCTTGAAAATTTCAGTTGGCACGGCTGCAGTGACACCTTGGAGTGAGAGAAGTCCAGACTTCCACTCGCCTATGTGAGAAACTACTCCTCAATAGCCTAACTCTAATTCCACTGACTTTAATAAAAAAGAAAAATCTGGTGAGGTGGATAACAGGCGGCTGATCCTCTTCCAGCCATTTCAATGCCCCTGAAACTTGAGGTTTGTTCATTACTTTTCAAATGCAGTAAACAACCCTGCGACCCGAGGTTTTAAAATGCTTGGGCTGGGGATTCCGCTGTGATGAGAGCGGAGCCCCTGCTGGAGAAGACGAGAGACAACATGAGGAATGGCAGGGGTGAAATTAAACCTGCAGGAAATACATCAATCGGTCAAAAAATAGCCCTGAGCAGATGAAGCTATCAGTCAGATGCAGGGGTTTTGTTCAAAGTCCCATCCCCTGACACTTTCCTTCTCCTGATCGGTTCTTCTGCCGACAACTGATTGACTCAATGACAAGGCTAAGGTGCACACGCAAACAGCCAGCAATCCTTGTCCATCAATCCTTCCATGAACTTAGAAACGATAAAACAGCAGTGAATGCAAACACTGCAGTTTAATAGTGTTTTTAAATGAGGGGGTATCACACACCATTGCATTGGATAATTCTCCCCATGCTTTGATACCAAGTACTCCCAACAGTTGCAGAATGGGTTTGTCTATTTCAAGCCAAGTATAACCAGACTATCATGTTATCGTCCTAAGATAAGTAAAGGTCATCACTTGCTCAACATATCTTTTGGCTGGACTCATGCTCATTTAGCTATCTGTCCACTCCCACTGGAAGTAATGAATGAAAATAATGAGACATGTTGTCAGTTCAGGAACTCTGTGTCCTAAATTTCGCTTTGACCCCTTGTAGACAACCAGGCAATTCCAAACAGACTTTCAAGTTTTGTTATCAGTTTGCAATATTCACAGCACTCCACATCCAGGGGCTGAATCTTTAACCCCAATTAGAGGTGGGCATCTTCGGAATTTCACACTGCCAGCCAACCTGCCTGTTTCTTGGCTCCATCCCACCCCCAGGCCATTTTCTCAGAAGTGAAATGGGGGTCCTGGCAGGGCTATCTGCCAGCAAGCGGTAGTGGCTGTTAAGGGCCTGTTAAGGGCCTATTGAGGCATATTGTCAGAGATGGACTGGAATTTGCGGCCTCCAGGTCTGCTAAGGCAGCAGTGGGCATTGCAACTACAGGTTTCGAAGCCCTCCCTGCCATCCTGATGCGCCCTCTCGCTCACTTACCCACCATGACATCCTGTTGCTGCTTCCAAATTTCAGAGCCTCCAAATTGGCACTCCAGCTTTGAGAGCCCAGTCTCCATCCTGAATTGGATGCCAAGCCCACCGTCTGTCCAGTAATTGGCCAATTTGGGGAAAATCACAATGAGTAACTATTCCCCACGCAGTGTGGGCCCCATTTGAGCCTGATGAAGGGTCCTGAAGCCCGTGAGCAAAATCCTGTAGCAAGAGGCAGCTCTGGTTCAATGGTAGCATTTTCCCTTCTTGGAACAGAAAGTTGTGGATCAAGCCACACTTCAGAGTCTTGAGCACAAATTCTCAGCTAACACTTCAGTGAAGTGCCGAGGGAGTGCTGCCCTGTCAGGGGTGCTCCCTTTTAGGTTCGATGTTAAACTGAGGGCCCAACTGCCCTCTTGAGATGGGCATGCAAGTTCCCGTGGCACAATTTCGAGGAACAGCGGAGGAGTTCTCCTTAGTGTCCTGGCCGATATTTATCTCTTAACCAACACCACTAAAACGTGGCCATTATCACATTATCACTGTTTTCTGGGGCATTGCTCTGCACAAATTGGTTGCTCCATTTCCTACATTACAACAGAGCCTACACTTCAAAAGTAATTAATTGGCTGTAAAGCACTTTGTGACATCCTCAGCTCATGAAAGGTGCTGCACGAGTATAAGCTCACGTTCTCTTTTTCAGTATTGATCTGCAACACATTGGAAAACCATACGATTGTGTAGAACTCTCAGTTCCTGGTCAGCTGCCTATATTTTTAAGATGGCAAATGCCTGCAGATTAATGTGTGCTTGACAGATTGAATGCTGTAGCTTACTACTCACCCTGCATTTGCTTTACGCAGAACTTCACATCATTATTGCTTTTGCAATTGCTCTCTGGAACATGAACTGATAAAAAGCAATCTGCAAAGTTCAATAGAAACAGTTCATAGCGTTTGTAAGACCATAAGACCATAAGACAGAGGAGCAGAAATTAGGCCATTCGGCCCATCGAGTCTGCTCCGCCATTCAATCATGGCTGATAAGTTTCTCAACCCCATTCTCCCGCCTTCTCCCCGTAACCTTTTATCCCCTTACCAATCAAGAACCTATCTATCTCGGTCTTAAATACACTCAATGACCTGGCCTCCACAGCCTTCTGTGGCAATGAATTCCATAGATTCACCACTCTCTGGCCAAAGAAGTTTCTCCTCATCTCTGTTCTGAAAGGTCTTCCCTTTACTCTGAGGCTGTGCCCTCGGGTCCTAGTCTCTCCTACTAATGGAAACATCTTCCCCATGTCCACTCTATCCAGGCCTTTCAGTATTCTGTAAGTTTCAATCAGATCCCCCCTCATCCTTCTAAACTCCATCGAGTATAGACCCAGAGTCCTCAAACGTTCCTCATATGTTAAGCCTATTTTGTATTTTGTAGCACTTATTGGAAATGGTCTTCTCTTTTTAAAGTTCTGTGGGGAGACAACTGCAGCAGAAAATTCTGCACTGAAATCTTGAATTCCTTACAATATCATTAGTATACAACTTGAAAAGGATCAAAATCAACTCCTAAAAGAGAAACAGAAAAGGCCTGTTGTTATAGTGCGCAAATACAGAAAGCAAAGAAAATGCAGCCCACAGAATCAAAGCTACATAGCTCAGATACAGGTATCTTCAAAACATACCAAGGAAAATATACTTTGGGGTAGATTTTCAACTGCCCCCCCACAGCTGTATAAGGGGCTGCCCTGGCAGATCAGCCACCCATTGTAAGAACAATCCACTTTTCATTTCCATCCCTGGGCGGTGAGCTGAACATCTCCTGCGGGAAAGTCCTAAAAATGTATATCAAGTTCTGTAGGTGTGATGTAAAATATCGGCGAGAACCAAACTGCTATAAAGAGCACTAACTTACATTTCACACTTAATATCTTTCGTTAACTGCTTTCCTGTCACATCTTTTCTTTTAATTCAGCATCATTAGCAAGACCAGCATTTGTTGCCCATCCCTAATTGCTCTTGAGAAGGTAGTGGTGAGCTGCCTTCTTGAACTGCTGTAGTCCATGCAGTGTAGGTAAATCCATTATGGGAGACGGGTCCAGGGTTTTGACCCATCGACAGGTAGTGGTGTTCTACTGCTGCCTTTGTTCTTCTAGGTGGTGGAGGTCCCTGGTTTGGAAGGTGCTGTCAATGGAGGTTTGGTGAGTTGCTGCAGTGCATCTTGTAGATGGTACATACTGCTGCCACTGTGCGCAAGTGGTGGAGGGACTAAATGTTTAAGATGGTCGATGAACTGCTGATCAATTCCTTTGTCCTGGATTGTGTGTCGAGCTTCTTGAATTTTGTTGGAGCTACATTCATCCAAACAAATAGAGAGTATTCCATCACATTCCAGAGTTGTGCCTTGTAGATGGTGTTCAGGCTTTAGGGAGCCAGGAGATGAGTTACACTGTAGAACCCCCAGCCTCTAACTTGCTTTTTTAGTCACAGTATTTACATAGCTGGTCCAGTTCAGTTTCTGGCCAACGAAGATTGATGGTTGGAGATTCAGCGATGGTAATACCATTGAACATCAAGGGGGGATGGTTAAGATTCTCTCTTGCTGGAGATCGTCATTGCCTTCCATTACCTAGAAGAACAAAGGTAGCAGAAGCATGGGAACACAACCACCTGCAAGTTCCCCATCATGCCACACATCATCCTGACTTGGAAATACATTGCGCGTTAATTCGCTGTTGCTGGGTCAAAGTCCTGGAACTCCCTTCCTAACAGCACTGGGTGTACATACATCATGTGGACTGCAATGGAACGAGGAAGTGGTTCATCATCACCTTCTCAAGGGCAATTTGGGATGGGCACCAAATGTTGGCCTTGCCAGTGATACTCACATCCCATGAACAATTTTTTTAAAAAGAATCAACCTTTGCTGATACACTTTCTCTGGATAATTAGGGATTTCTCAGTCCCACATACATCCCAAAGTCCTTGGCTCTGCCATTCCACAGGGCTATCTGCAGGTTTCACCTTAACTTCATTGGAGGACTGACACAAGTGCTAGAGGAGTGACTTGAAGAGTTTAGGCCAGTTTTACAAGGGTTTCATCAGCCTTCCACTCAAGTTAGTGTTGGAGATTGAAGAAACCATGCAGAAATTGAGTCCTCTGGTTTTAATTCCATCAGCTAGCTTCACAGAATCTTAATGGCAGAGAAGGAGGCCATTCAGCCCATCATGTCTGCACTGGCTCTCCAAATGAGCATTATGACCTCGTGCCATTGCCCTGCCCTTTCCTCGTACCCTTGCACATTAGATAATTATTTGAATAAAAACAATGTCCTCTTGAATGCCTCGATTGAACCTGCCTCCACCACACTTCCAGGCAACGCATTCCAGGCCCGAACCACTCGTGTGAAAAAGTTTTTTTCTCACATCACACTTGCTTCTTTTGCAAATCACTTTAGTTCTGTGCCCTCTCGTTCTTGATCCATTTACGAGTGGGAACAGCTTCTCCCTTTCTACTCTGTCCAGCCCCCTCATGATTTTGAACATCAAATCTCCTCTCAGCCTTCTTCTCTCTAAGGAAAGCATTCCAAACCCACGACCACTACCACCTTGAAGGACAAGGGCAGCAGATAGATGGGAACACCACCACCTGGAAGTTCCCCTCCAAGTCACCCACCATCCTGACTTGGAAATATATCGCCATTCCTTCACTGTCGCTGGGTCAAAATCCTGGAACTCCCTTCCTAACAGCACTGTGGGTGTACCTACACCACATGGACTGCAGCGGTTCAAGAAAGCAGCTCACCACCACCTTCTCAAGGGCAACTAGGGGTGGGCAATAAATGATGACCCAGCCAACGAAGCTCACATCCCGTGAATGAATGAAAAAAAAACCTCTCCAATCTATACTCATAGCTGAAGTTTCTGGTACCATTCCTGTAAACCTCTTCTGCACTCTCTCCAATGTGTTCACATCCTTCCTACAACATGGTGCCCAGAACTGTACACAATATTCCACCTGAGGCCTAACGAGTGTCTTATACAAATTCAGCATAACCTCCCTGCTCTTGTACTCTATGCCCCTATTAGCAAAGCCCAGGATACTATACGCTTTATTAACTGTTCTCTCCACCTGTTCTGTCACCTTCAATGATCTATGCACATATACACCCAAATCTTTCTGCTCCTGCACCCCCTTCAAAATTTCACCCCTTATTTTATATTGCCTGTCCATGTTCTCCCTACCAAAATGCATCACCTCACACTTCTCCACATTGAACTTCATCTGTCTCCTATCTGCCCACTCCACCAACTTGTTTATATCCTCCTGAAGTTCCACATCGTCCTCCTCGCAGTTTACAACACTCCCAAGCTTCGTATCATCCACAAACTTTTAAATTGTCACCTGCCCACCAAGATCTAGATTATTAATATATATCAGGAAAAGCAAGGGCCCCAATACTGACCCCTGGGGAACTCCACTACAAACCTTCCTCCAGCCTGAAAAATATCCATTGACCATTACTCTTTGCTTCCTACTTTTCAGCCAATTTTGTATCCACATTGCTGCTGTCCCTTTTATTCCATGAGCAATAACTTTTCTCACAAGTCAGTTATGTAGCACAGTGTCAAATGCCTTTTCAAAGTCCATGTACACCACATCAACAGCATTACCCTCATCGACCTTTTCTGTTACCACTTCAAAACACTCCAGCAAGTTAGTTAAACACAATTTCCCCTTTAGAAATCCATGCTGGCTCTTCCCTATCAAACCATATTCTTCCATGTGATGACTAATTCTATCCCAAATAATTGTTTCTAGAATCTTGCCCACCACTGAAGTTAAACTGACTGGTCTGTAATTGCTGGGCTTATCCTTACAACCTTTTTTGGACAAGGGTGTCATGTTTGCTATTCTCCAGTCCTCTGGCATCACCACGGAGTCTAGGGAAGACTGAACGATTATGGCCAGTGCCCCTGCACTGTCGCTTTCTTCAATATCCTTGGATGCATCTCATCCAGTCCCGGTGCCTTGTCAACTTTATGTGCCGACAGTCTATTCAACACTTCCTCCTTATCAATTTTGAACCCTTCCAGTGACAGTTTCCTCGTCTGTCACTATGACCTGGGTAGCATCTATCTCCTTGTTTTCATTTGATAGAAGTATTGTAATAAAGAACAAATAGCAATGGAATTAACCCATGGGGAAATGCATTACGCAATATAAATGTTGTAGCAACAGCTGAAGGCTGGTTTACCTCACAAAAGAAGCCCCTTTTCCTGCCTGTGTAATATGTAAAAGAAATCATACTGCTCCATACCCAATCTGTCCTCTCAAACTGCAATGGTGAATTTAAATACTTTGCTCCAAATTAAACTAATTTAATTATACATCTGCTATTATTTGACCCTGATCGAAGACAGAAGGGCGTCCTGCCCAAAATTGAGCCAGTAGATGCTGGCATGTGAACAATTTAAAGCTGGCCAGGTAAAGTTGAACACAATAGATAATTTAAGAATGAAATTACCAAACACGTTATCCAAGTTAAAGTGTAACCATTATATCAAATAAACCACCAACTTACATCAGATAACACTGGATAATCATTTACCAATTTAATCTTTTCTAATGCTATGATCTCTGTAGAGACAGATAAGTACGACAGAGGAATTCAAACTTCCAGCTATTAGTTACGAAATCCATGGGATGCCATGGCATACAAGGCTATGGGCCTAGTGCTGGAAAATGGGATTAGAATAGTTAGGTACTTGGTTTGACAGCACAGTTTCGATGGGCTGAAGGGCCTTTTTCTGTGCTGTAGGCCTCTATGACTCTAAAAAAATACATGACAAGATTCCACATTTTGAAAACACTTTACTGTATAAAATGACTAAAAACACTATTGGCTAAATACTACTTTCTTTTCGTTGGCAATTTATACTTTAAAATAACAAACAGAATTTGCCCCTTTCTACTTTTAATGACAACTGAAAACCCCAATTTTGTTATATTACTTGGTCTCTTAATTAGACATCCAATCCTCCCGAAACCAATCCACATTGTGATTCACAGCTCCCAAAGGTTTGACTTCAGCTTTTTTTTTCCCTTTCCCAGTACTATCTTTCACAATAAGAGTTTTCCTGGAGATTCTCCTTCTAGCTCCAGTTGGGTGAACTCTCCAACCTTGTTCCGACTCCTCGCAAACATGGTCGTCAACTGATTGTGAGCTCCCACCTTCATTCTGCGTGGCAAACAATAGGGTCAGCATTTTCTCTGTTTAAGGCTCAGGCCTGGCTGACTATTTATTTTGCTTTCCACCTCCCAGTTGGCTGCAGGCCCCACAAGGCAATACTCCAACTCCAAACCTGCTGTCCAATTTGTGATATTTCTGGGTTTATAGGGAAGCCTGCGACCCAATCTCAAAACGGCTCCCTCTATCCTCTTCTCCATGGCAACAGGAAACTCATTAGTTTTGTATCTAAGTAGAAATGCTAACCAATTAATTTTATTCCCAACCTGCTTCCATCTTATATCTAAAGGAATAGTTCACAACACAACCTTTCTGGGTCCTTTGGGGAGTCCTCATTATGGGTGTAGAAACCGCTGTCATTGTCTTGAAGTGGAAATACCTTGCATCTCCCTCTAAATAAAACAACCTGAGTCTCTTTTGATCTCTAACAATTAAACCACCCAGGCTCACTGTCAAGCAGGCTCCAACGCAGGTCACATGATTCCTTTCATTTACCATGAATTTAAAGATACAGTCCCAAGCATTAACACTTTTATACACCAAAAGACATAGGCCAGGAATTTCCAGCCCCACCAAAATGGGACCCGCTGAAGGGCATGTGTTGGGCCAAGCAAAAAGTCCATTGACTTTCAGCGGGACTGGAAGATCCCAGCGGCGGGCAGGGCCTGAAAACTCATAAACCTCCCAATCGTAACATTGGTAATATATAATGGATAGCCAACAGAAATTCCTTGTTATCTTGTTGAAAGCAATTAATTACATGGAATGCAATTAACAATTAATTGATTAGCAATTAATTACATAGAATGTTCAGCACAGAAACATTCGGCCCATCCGATCCATGCTGGTGCTTAGGCTCCATTTGATTCTCCTCCCAGCTCTCTTTATCTACCCCCTAGCAGCATAATTTTCTATTCCTTTCTCCCTCATGCGTTCTTCTAGCTTCTCCTTAAGTCCATCCATGCCTGAAAAATAAGAACTTCTTTGCACTGAGCAGCTAAACATAATGGTGGCACAGTAAATAGGTCTTGGGGAAAAGACTGGTGTAAGATACCATAGCCTTTACCATCAAGATAGTTCTTCAGTTGTAGGTTAAATGGAATCAATGTCCGAGGTGTGGTTAGATAGATAGTATATATTGAAGCATGTGCCCTACCAATGGATAGATTCTGAAAACGGCAATGTGCATGGCCAAGTGGTAATGCACAATTCTGGCAACTTCTGCCAACTTATTCCGTTGTTCGAAAAAGATCTACGCAGGCCAGAAATGTGAAAATTCTAAAACACACCTATATCATTGGGATGAGGACTCATCCGGGCTGTGGGCTGGGAAAAATGATGCCCAGTGCGACAAGGCATTGGTGATGCCCAGTGGGAAAGACGCTGGGGAAAGCCAGTGAGCGGGACAAGCTGTTGGGGATGACAGCTCCAGCTTTGTCGCTATCAGTAACCAGGATAAATGTCAGTTCCTGAGATAGTTCTCCATTCTGCTTTACTCACCAAATGGTGCTCTCACCACAGTCCAGGCTGCCAATGGTGCCAATGCGGTAAAAGCAAAAGGGGGATTAATGCCAGGTGAATCAGGTCAAATGCAAAGAGAGCAACATTATCATTGTTATTCGTTACTGGAGTTAAGAACACAAAAATATGCGCACTATATAATTTGACCGTACCAACTCTTGATTCAGAAAGCATCAACATGACTCAGACAATCAACGAAACTCTTGAGGAGCCCACACCTACCCTCAATCTCGCCTTACAAGCCACAATTTCAAATGGATTCTGATTATATATGAAGGGCGGACAAGACCGACCTCACAGGAGTAGCATTCCACAATCCTCAATGTTAAATGTTCTCAAAATGTGAAATTACTTTGAAACTACATGTACTATGGGCAGAATCTTCATGGTCTGGGGTACATGTTGGGAGGTGGGAACGAAAGCGAGCATGATCTCCGCTCAGGGGCGGGACGGCTGGTCACATGGCATCTCGTGCTGGTCAGCTCATTAGATATGCATGTGCAAGGAGCACGGCGAATCCCGCTGCAGGGTTGGGCAGGATGTTGACACACCCGCTGCCTCCTCTTTAGTTGGACCACAGCCAGAAGAAGGGCAGTGTTGTTTTGTGCCGCCATGTATGTCTCAAGAGATCTGTGCACAAATTGCAGTGATCCATCTAACCAGCATATTCTTTTATGCTGTCCCTTTGGCCCTGAGCATTTGAGCCAATGGGAAGCCTTGTAGCTAGCATCAGTATAGCCCTGGCCTCCCCACCACCCCACCATAGCGACACCCATCCTGGACGACCACAGGTGAGTTCTCTTCTCATTCATACATTACGTGCATGGAGGCAGCAGCATTGACCAGGTAATGAAAACCATGTCCGCGCGCCCTCACTCAGATCCTATTGGGTTTCCTTCCATTACCCTCGAAACACATTCAAGAGACCCTTGCCTTGCCATTATAGACGTACCGCCGAACCCATTATCAGCCATGACCATTTACCTGGGATCTACGAGGTTCCTAATCAGCACTTTGTCACCACCAACCTCCCACAACCCCGGGGCAGCTAACCCCTGCTTTCCCTTGGGATGCCACCACCCGATCAACGCCTCATTGAGCAACTCTCCCCAAAGAGAAAAAAAAAATAGTCCCTGCTCACTCCAAGTCCAGAAAGTTGACTACCTCGCCTGCTGCACGCCGCTTCTATGCAGTCATAGAACTGAAGGCACATATTTCTTGCTCGGCCATAACTTAATTAGGAAGGGGAACATAATTCTGGCGAGCTGGCCTTTTAATCAACATGCATGTCATGCAGATGCATACAAATGCGCTTCCTGATGCCCGCCGCCAGGAAGCTCCTCCCGCCTTCAAACTTCCCTGGATTTAGTTGCAAAAGTTCATCCCCCTGTTGGGAAGTCTCCCATTCAATTACGTTTCCCCACCCGCCTTGCTTCCCGCTCACGGGAGCAGCACAATATATCGCCTTGTATGTGTATCGTATCCACATCAAAGATGGGCATTATAATTGAAGTATCTTTGTTCAAATGCACAACATTATTTTTTTTTTCTTTCTGAATGTCAAAGGTGCTATATAAATGCAAGCTGTTGTTGTTGAATATGCTTCCTTCCTAGAATTTCAGAATTTGAACGAATGCATTTCAGCAAACTTATATCAATTGTGCTCCCTTTCACGTTAGAAACACTTGGTGTAAGCTGGTTGCCACGTTCAATGTAGTAAAGGTTTATCAACCTACCTCCAGCATACATAACAGCTAGTGTCGTTGAAGAGATCCATGCAATCTCGCTGTATGAGCTGTCAAAGATATCCTGAATCTCCTTAAAGAACACAGTTATGGCTTTGGGAAATGCATAGGAAAATCCAATCGAAATAAAAGCTCCAAGGACCACAGCCCATCCCCAGTCACCATCTGGGGGAATATATTCCTGGGCTGGCGCTGGTGGTGGCATCTTAGACTTCTCCTTGTTCTTGGTTAACTGGAAGAAGCAAAGACAAGTCATTTTAGAAAGATGTGATTAAACAAAATGTTAAGCCAAATCTTCTTTACCTTGCCTATTAGTCAAACCTGTGTGGACGTCTAGATGTTCAAAAGGCTTCCTTGAGATAGCCTTTTCAGGGGTAGCTTTCTTGTGAAGCGTTATTAACAGTACACCTGATTTGAGGCTGTTTAAATGCAGGGAGTATAATAATAACATAAAAAGCAGACTGGTATTTTCTGCTTGGCATAGTTCAATATAAATACACACAGAGTAGGAGGAGACATACAACGTCAGTCAAAGGATTATCTCACTGCACATGTCGTGACTTAAATCACCGAAGTAATTGCATTCTCAACAACTTGGCCCATTCAGGAAATCACTGCTGCAAATTAAAGTGCGACCACAACTTTAGGAGATGGAACAGAGAAAATCCAGCGGGAAGAAAAACTGCAATGCCAGCCAATTTAAACCAGCCCTGCATTAATCAGTGCTTAGGGCAAACAATTTAATCTCTCCTTTTAATTCCAGGTAAATTAGAATAGTAAAGCTTGAGACGAAATCTTTAGACATGTGTGATTTTCACTTCAAAGTTAAGTAAAGAAATATAGCCGAGTGAGAAGTGCTGGAGTTTCAATATAAACCCTGACCTTATATTCAATAGAACAGAACTGTAACTTAGTCGCAAGGTCAGCCAGAGAGGAAGCCTGGTAAAGAAAAAAAAAAATTGTTTTAATGCAATTGCACATTCATTTCCAAAGGCTCCAATCAATACAGCTCTGGCTGATCCCATTACCCCACACACACAACTTATGAATATTCTGCAGTCACCAGCTGTCTGCCCATGCTCATTAACAAAATTACATCTTGCCAAATGATATCAAGGCCTGCTAGAGGTGACCTTCCTCAGTAATGTTTCAAGGTCTCGCTGCAGTTTGTTCTCCGCCAATCCTACAGGAGCTAGGATTCACCTTGGGAGTCGCACGGACTTGACAAACTTATATTGTTTGGCTCAAACCATCGCTGCGCTCAAAGCTTTAAAGATGGTCGTCGGTTTTGGCAACACAAATAAACGGTGTTTGATTTTTCTCCTTTTTTCTGAAGGTCATGACTTCTCTCCCCACAGATGCCCTCTCATTCAAATTTTCATGTGCGAGCCCAAATGAAAGGGAGGTATCAACAGCTGCATTACGTGGCGTATTTTTCCATAGAACCATAGAACACTACAGCACAGAAAACAGGCCATTCGGCCCTTCTAGTCTGTGCCGAAATATTATTCCGCTAGTCCCATTGACCTGTACTTAGTCCATAACCCTCCAGACCTCTCCCATCCATGTATCTATCTAATTTATTCTAATGGGCTTAATGGATGGTAATCAGGGACAGAAGCCTGAACTACTTGATTTATACACTATTGGAACAGGAGTAAGCCAGTTAGTCCCTGCATTCAATGAGATATTGGCTGATCTGTGACATAACTAGTCTTTGCACAATACACCGTAATAGCTTTGGTGAACAAAAATCCACCCAATTTAAAATTATCAGTTGACATAGCAAGGTTACGGGAATAAGGCAGGGCAGTGGGACTAGGTGGAATACTCTTTCAGAGTTGTAGTAATGATAGTTTTGATAAACGTAGGACTGTAGCTTTAAGAATAACTCTGTGTTGTAAGGTCACATGATCTGTGTAAACCAATGGGTTAGCAGTGCAGGGAACCGCTGAGGGGAGTTCTTCTTTAGTTATAGAGTTTGATACACACGTGTAGTTGCTGCTGCTGACTTGTAAATAAAGTTAAATGTGTTCACCAAAAAAAGTTGTCTGGAAAATCAACCCTTATAACAAACTGGCGACGAGGATAAATCAGCTCCGGTACTGTCCCTCACCCAGCGATTGAGAGTATCTAAGTTCATTAAAAATAAAAGGAAGATATGCTCATCCAAGATGCCACAGTTTGGCAGAATCGATCCCTTTGAACTAGCCACGGATGACTGGTCTCAGTATGTAGAAAGTCTTGCGTTCTGCTTTCAAGCCAACAAAATCACGGGGGAGGAAAAGAGGCGAGTGATCCTCCTGAGTCTTTGTGGGAGCAAGACCTACAGTTTAACTCGGAGCTTGACGGCCCCCAGCGCCCCAGATTTGAAGGCTTTCAGTGAATTAGTAGACCTCATTAAGAGACATTTTCAACCTAAGCTTCAGTCACAATGCAGGTTCAATTCACAGAATAAAGCCCCAGGGAAGACCATTGCTACCTATGTGGTGAAATTAAAACAACCAGTGGGATATTGTGATTTTGGTGAAATCCTGAATGACATAAGAACTAGGAGCAGGAGTAGGCAATTCAGCCCCTCGAGCCTGCCCCGCCATTCAATACGATTATGGCTGATCTCATTTCGGCCTCAACTCCAATTTCCTGTCCTCTCCCCATAACCTTTCAACCCATTACTAATTAAAAATCTGTCTACCTCCTCCTTAAATTTATTCAGCGTCCCGGCATCCATTGCACTCTGAGGTAGTGAATTCCACAGATTCACGACCCTTTGAGAAAAGTAATTCCTCCTCATCTCTGATTTAAATCTACCACCCCTTAGCCTAAAACTATGGCCTCTCGTTCTAGAATGCCCCACAAGGGGAAACATCCACTCCACATCTACTTTGTCTATCCCCTTTAGCATCTTATACACTATCCCCTTTAGCACCTTATATACCTCAATTAGATCTCCTCTCATCCTTCTAAACTCTAGCGAGTGTAGGTCTAAACTGCTCAATCTCTCCTCATAAGACAAGCCCTGCATCTCTGGGATCAATCTAGTGAACCTCCTCTGAACCGCCTCCAATGCAACTACATCCTTCCTCAAGGGGACCAAAACTGTGCACAGTACTCCAGGTGCGGTCTCACCAATGCCTTGTACAGTTGCAACAACACTTCCCTATTTTTATATTCTATTCCTTTAGCAATAAATGCCAAAATTCCATTTGCCTTCCTTATTACCTGCTGTACCTGCATACTAGCTTTCAGAGATTCATGCACGAGGACACCCAGATCCCTCTGCACTGAAGCATTCTGAAGTTTCTTTCCATTTAAATAATAAGTCGCCTTTTTATTCTTCCGACCAAAATGGATAAACTCACACTTATCCATGTTAAACTCCACCTGCCAAATTTTGGCCCATTCACCTAAACTGTCCATACCCATTTGTAAATTTCTTATTTCTTCATTGCAACTTACTTTCCCACCTATTTTGGTGTCATCTGCAAATTTAGCTATAGTACCTTCTAGCCCGGAATCCAAGTCATTAATATAGATTGTAAATAGTTGGGGCCCAAGGACCAAACCCTGTGGCCCCCCACTAGTTACAGCTTGCCATCCAGAAAAAGACCCATTTATTCCAACTCTCTGCTTTCTGCTGGTTAGCCAATCCTCTGTCCAAGCTAATATATTACCCCTAACTCTTGTGTATTATCTTGTGTATTAATCTTTTGTGCATGCTTAGGGATCGTTTGGTATGTGGCATGCAGGAGGATGCTATTCAGCAAAGATTGCTGACTGAAGTGAATCTTGATTTTAAGAAAGCGTTAGAAATAGCGCTTGCAATGGAAAACGCTGTAAGGGATTCACAAGCGATTCATGGAAGGGGTGGAGAATGGCCCCGTTCCCCTGGTTGGGCGGGAACAGTCAGCTGAAAGCAGCACGAAAAGCCGGGACTCTGCCACGAAGCGGAAAATACCCCCCGCTAACCGAAAACTTAGATGAAACAGCTTCCAGCAGAGTCAAAAACTAATTTTTATATACGTGGAAATGATCATACTCCTCATGATTGGCAATGTGAAAAGGCAGAGTTTTAGTTTTGCCCCAGAAGTGGACAAGGGTAATGAAACATTGCAAAGCGAGATTTAAAAAGGCTTCCAGGCACCAATCAAAGCCCAATGAAGCCTATAGTGTAGAAGAGCCAGAAACAACCAATTCTGACATTTATTCATTATTCGGCATGAAAGTTGGGAAGACTGAGCCAATTATTGTCACAGTGCAAGTGAATGGTAAACCCTTAAAATGGAAGTAGACACGGGTGCTTCTACCATGTAATAGGAGAACACACTTTCAGACATCTCAATAAAGGTGATCAAAAATTAAATTTTGAACAAACATCTGCCAAGTTGAAAATGTACACAGGCAAAGAAATCCAGGTAAAAGATATCAACAGAGTAATGTTCAGTATAAACACCAATCGGCACAGCTACCGATGATGGTGTTAGAAGGCAGAGGACCAAGCCTCCTAGGTCGAAATTTGTTGAGGGAAATTAACCTTGATTGGCCAGTGAGATTTCCAAAAAAAAAATAGCAGAAAGAGTTCCTGAGTTGAAAAAGGAACAAGGCAAGGTACTTCAGAAAGAGCCTGGAAAGTCCAAGGACCGCATCAGGATGAAAAAGGAGTGTGTAAGCACTCAGCAGCCTGAAGAAATGAAGACTGTCTTAAACAACAACATGGAAGAACAGCAGAAGAAACTCAAGGAGACTCTGCTGAATGACAGAATTCCAGATGAAGTGGGTGAGCTTCGTAAAGAAAAGGAAAATCTGTTGAAAGACCTTCACACACGACAAGAATCCCTCACGTCAAGGTTTGTACCTCTGGAAAATTACGAAGAAAAACAAGAAAAATTTAACATCTATGAACAAACTGAGGAACCAGTTGGCAGAGAAGACGCGGCAATGTTCAAGTTTCCAGGAGGAAGCCAACAGAAATAAGAAGGAGACAGAAGAGCTGAAGAATCAGCTAAATGAAGCTAAAGAGGCTTTGAAAGCAAAAGTCATAGAACTTTAAATGATGCGAGCAGATAATGAAGTCCTGGGTAGCTCAACTACCGAACTAAGACAAGGTGAGATTTCTCCTGAGAGAAGTTTGGCCAACAGTGAGGTCAAAAAGAAGGCCGAGACTAAACCCTGTGGTAAAACGAAGATGACATGTAGAAAGAGGATGCAGAATTACTGACGAGGCACTGACTTTGGACAATTCAAAGACTAATGCTTCCCAATTTGGAGGGGAATGTGGAGCTGAGCGACGCTGCCCGCGATCGGGTCAGCGCCACCATTTTACGTGGGTGGACCCATAAAGGCCCGCCCAGCGTGAATCATGTCTCCTGAGGACAGCGGGAGTGGGCGGGCGGTGGCGGGACTGCAATGATCGTCGGGTCCAATGGTGACCCGGCCGCCTGTTTTAAAAGGTTGCTGCAGCCTTTCAAAGGCTGCGAATCACGGCCAGTGGAAAAGCTCCCCAGGGCGCTGCTGGTGAGCAGGGCAGGCAGGAGGGTAGGGCAGGGGGACACTGTGCCCCTCGTTTTTCCAGTGATTGCCTTGCTGCCCTCCTCCAGGAGCTGGCGGCACAGCGGGAGGTGCTCATACCCTGGACGGAAGGAGGAGACCCCTCCACATGGCCAAATGTGCCTGGGAGAAGGTGGCGGAGGTGGTGAGCTGCTGCGACGTGGTGCGGCGCATCTGGGTCCAGTGTCACAAACGCTTCAACAACTTGTGCTCAGGAAGGGTGAGGACAATGTTGGCACTGGTCACCTAACCCAGCAGGTCGGCTTCCCCCCCTGCCGCCCACCCCAAGTCTGAGTGTAGTGACTACATTGAATCATTGACGCCATGTGCCGTTCGCTGGGTGGGCCAGCAGATATTGCCCATGCCGAGATCACCCTGAGAGGGTGGTGAAGAGATGGGCTCTGCACCCGCAGTACGTGGTGCACTGAGACCCACATTCTTGGTTTGGGGGCAACCTGGAGGAGCTGCACCCTGGCACAGTGCTGGAACTCCAGAACATGTCCAAGTCAGGGTGATGACATGCTGGGAGGGGAGCTTCTAGGTCGTGTGGCACCGATCGATCTGCTGCCCTCTACACTCCTTGTGCTTGCGCCTCCTTGCTATGGAAGGTTAGACTGTGTGGTGCCTAATGTGATGTAGGCAGCATTTGGCCAAGGGGGTGGGGGGTGGTTGACAGGCCTGGCATCTTTGTGTGAATGTTCAGCAGCAGTGAGGTGAGTAGGCACTGGAGCCCTGCAATGTCCCACTATGGTTGGGGTGGACCAGCCACAAAGAGAGTCCAGGTACAAGTAGCACTAATCAATGCTCTTCTCTCCTTTTCAGGAGAAGAATGCTCATAATGCCACCAAGCTGGTGCGAGCTGGTGAAGGGCTGGCCCAGGTAGCGATGCTTAGCCAGCCTGAGCAGGAGGCCCTAGATCTGGAGAGACGCCATACGCTCAGGTCCACCGGTGCTAGTGAGGCTGGGGTGCCACGGGCAGGTACGTTTGCCCAGCAGTGAGGTCACCATTGTTCTCCCAGCAGCCATAGCAGTGCTGAACGTTCAGTGATTGAAGTTTGCAACATGGCTCGACCATTGCTAATGGAAGCATGAGTGCATAATGATCCAGGGGACAGGGATGCACATTGATACTGTTTCCACGTTAACTGATCCACTGTCCTTGTTCTTCCTTTCAGCATCAGCGGAGCAGGACAGGGAGGAGGAGCAGCAGGGGCCCCCTCTCACACCTGAGGGTCTTTAAGTCTCACCAGAGTCACACCATCTCTGCCAGGCAGGCACCAGCGCAGATACTAGCAACTCGGTGGGAATTAGAACATTGGCTAGTGCCCCAGGGCACAGCGGTGAGGGCACTTCACAATCAGAGGAGCTGGCAGAGACAGAGGGACAGTCGGAGGACTGCAGGGGACCAGGCACATGCTCAGTCGGTGGCTGATGATGTGCCTCTGGAGCCGTCCGCAACGCAGAAAGCACAGGAAATGCGGTCGGGTGTGCGGGAGCATCTGGGGGAGATACATGAGGCAATGCTCTGCTTGGTGTCCATGGTAGAGGAGTCTATGCGGACTATCGCCGAAACAATGAGCCTCATGTCCGAGCGCCATGCGTCCTCTATGGAGGGAGTGGTGACTCTCGTGGAGAGCCTACTCCAGTAGGCCCATCAGGGTTTCCTGGGGATGCGCTCTGACCAACAATCCCTCACATCGGCATTGACCTCAGCTGATCAGTGCCAGTGTGGGAGATGGTCTGGGCACCAGACTTCCCAGCTCGGTGCCCAACCATCCACGGTGAGCAGGGAGGTCTGAAGCGACCTCATGTCGGCACAGCAGCTGCCTGTCATCTCTGCGGGCACCTCTCAGGGCACTCCGGATGAGGGCGGCAGCTCCTCCGCCCCTCTCTCAGTGACCGTTGCATCCGGTGAGGCTGTGACGACTGGGGAGATGCCAGCTGTGGAACTGGCAGCTCCCTCCCAGGCGGGGCCAGCACAGGCTCAATGGGGCAGAGGACGACCGCCAAGGTCATCGAGGCCAACAGGACAGCAGAGTCAGCAGGATGGCTCAGATGCCACTCCCAGCGAGGGGTCAGCTCCAAGACGTAGCACCCGGAAATATAAAGCACTTTAGGCACACCACGGGTTTATTACTGGTGCTTCTGTGTTGCCCCGCAATGAAATCTTTATGAGTTGGCGTGATTTTTAACACCTTTTTCATTTTGTTTCATTAAGTTTCTTTGATTGCAATATTAAATTCAGACATGTCACCATGGCTGAGGTTGCCTCTTTTGTTCTGCAGGAGGATGGTTTCCAGTAATGTAACGAGTGTTTGTGGGACATTCAGCTTTATTAACAAGGACTTTTGTTAATGTTCCTAACCAGGCAGATTTTGCTTTTAGGTATCGAGTATGGAGCCTACAGCCCAGGCTTGTCCTGATGGACCATCTGTGCTGTGCTAGCTGAAGGTTCATTGGATTAAAGCCTCCCGGGCGTCCCTGCCTCCCTGGAGTTTGCTCGGGTCAGTGTCTACCCCCTCAGCATTTCCCTGTGTGTGCTCATCCTCGGACTCACTGCTGGGCTCTCAGTGTGCAGCCGCAGACACTGCATCTACATCTTCATCGTCCACAGCATCCCCCCTTTCCAGCGCAAGATTGTGGAGAGCGCAGCATGCAACCACTACCACCTACACACAATGTGGGGCTACTAGAGTGCGGGCCTTGAGCGGTCCAGGCATCAGAAGCGCATCTTGAGAAGACCGATGGTTCTCTCCACCCTTGTGGTGCCGTGGCTCCTATTGTACCGCTGCTCAGCTTCTGTTCTTGGATGGCGGAGAAGCGTCATGAGCCACCTTCTGAGGGGATAGCCCTTGTCACCCACCAGCCAACCATCCAGCTGGGCTGGAGCACTGAAGAGCCCTGGCACCTGGGAGTGTCTGAGGATGTAGGCGTCATGGGAGCTGCCTGGGTACCTTGCACAGACTTGTAGAATCAGCATCCTGTGATCACACACTATCTGCACGTTCATGGAGTGGAAGCCCTTCCTGTTGATGAAGGCACCGGGCTCACCTGCTGGTGCCTTGCTGGCCACATGTGTACAGTCTATAGCACCCTGGACACGGCGGAAGCCAGCAATGGCCACGAAGCCTCTGGCTCGCTGGGTCTGGCTTGCTTGGTCCCAACGGTAGAGGGTGAAGGTCAATGCATGCCTGAACAGGACATCTGTAATCTGCTTGACACAAGTGTGGACAGCTGATTGGGAGACACCGCAAAGATCACCCACCGAGCCCTGGAAGGACCCAGAGGCATAGAAGTTGAGGGCAGCTGTGACCTTTAGAGCCACTGGCATGAGGTGTCCACCCACACAGTTCGCAGAGATCTCAGGCCCAATCGTCTGACAGATATAGTTGAGAGACAGAGCCTCCTTCGGCACTGCACCTCAGACATATTGAGGTTGCTGATTTGCCGCCTGTATACCCTGACAGCAGGATAGTGGCACCTTCTGCGGCCCCTTCCACCTTGGACTTCCTCTTGGCCCTGCACCCCTTGTGCCTGCGTCTGACCTCCCAAAGGTGGCTCCCCTGGAGGCTGAATGTGCACTCCTGGCCTCCTCCCCCTTCGAGCTCTCTCTTCCTCCTCAGAGGAGGAAGTGCCTCCAGTGGAGAGTTCAGTTCCCATTCCCAGGCTAAGGGAAGGCTTCCTGAAAAATGCAGGCCCAAAAAAGATTCCTCACTGCAAAGTACTGATCTGAAGGTTGTGAGCCCAAACCCAGCAGCTGATATGCGTTTTGAAGTATTGCAGATCACACATTCAAGTATCAGTAACTTTGAAACATCGATATTTGGCAGAGCGCACTCGCAACCCCACTGAGCCCTCTTATCCCGCCCGTGGATGAGGTTTATACAATTGTGGCCTACCCGCCTGCCCGTTAACCTGAAGATCGCACGAAATATCGGCGCCGAAATATCATGGTCGATTGGCGCCTTAAGTGGCCCATTAATTAATGGCGGGCACGCATCGGAGATCATCACGCGCTCGCCCAACGAAATATTACGATGACACATGGTGATGTCGGGACGCTCACCCAACATCACCGCATGTCATTTTATACGCGTGTGTGCGGGGCCCGCCCCCACACACCAATGGGAAAATTCTGCCCATAGAGTTTGATGCACACGTCTAGTGGCTGCTACTGTCTTGTAAATGAAGTTAAACGTGTCCACTAAGAAAAGTTGCCCTAGAAAATCAATTCTATAACATCAGTGCAGACTCGATGGGCTGGATGGCCTCCTTCTGCACTGTAAAGGCACTGTGATACTGTGAACTGCCATTGGCATACGTTCCAGACTTCTACCACCCTTTGTGTGTAAGAGTACTCCCTAACTTCATTCCTGAAAAGTCTGGCTCTAATCTTTAGGCTATATGCCCCTTGCCCTAAATTTGCCAACCAGTGCATTCAATTGGTATCTGTCTACCACTTCCACAGCACTAATTCTTTATTAAAAGCGCTGTGCAGAGAATTTTCAGTATAGTCTTCTCTCTCCTCATTACCAACATCCCTAGCAATCTACAATTTTAGGAGGAAGAATTCAGCGTCATCTTGTTTCTGTGAATGTCTCTCAATTTATTCTCTATTCCCCTTCTAAATTCCAGGGAGTAAAATCCTAGTTTGCATAATATCACCTTGTAATTTAACCCTTGGAGCCCAGGCATTGTTCTGGCAAATCTATGCTGCAGTCCCTTGAAGACCAATATATCCATTGTTAGATGTGCTTTCCAGAACTATTCACAGTACTCCAGCTGTGGTCCAACTAGGGCTTTGTATAACTGTAGCATAACTTCTAGCCCCTTGTATTCTTTTCCTCTAAATATACCCACTCCCAGCCCAGAAAAGACTGACGACCACTATAGCTCTCCCATCACCATCTCTGCTGAGATCCACCACTAAGTGGGGATCCAGTCTGGAACTTGGCTGGTTTTTGTGGCTTAGTATACACACCATTATATGCTGCAGTTAGTAAATAAGCTACCTCAGCACCAAACTTATGTTTGTAGACAGAAATATACAAGGTAATCGTTATCAATTGCCATTATTTGCCCCATTTAGCAAGGTGGGCTTTTTTTGAGTTATGAAACAGATAGCATGAGAGTTTGCCATGTTCACACAATGGTGACAAGTGGCCACCTAGTGCAGTTCACTACCAAATACCTAAATTGTAACATAGAACATATCCTGTGCTTTTTAACCCTGCACACAAGGTGCATATTGTGAAAAAAGAGTTTACAAATATATGTACAATCCAAGTCATGACATAGTGCAGCATAAAGAAACTCTCATTATCTGAACAGTCTGACTTTCTCCTTGAAAACCTGCTGATTCCAACTACTCTGGGTCCTGGTTTGTTACACTCCAGTTTCTCGCAGCCATAACATGTCTCAATGTCATAAATGTCTCAATGCAATTCACAAAGATAGACAGGCATTAAACAGTGGCAGGAGGCAGTAATAGCGGCAGGGAATCAAAGGTAGAAACTCAGTAGTAGCTTTTGACAAAGATTTTGAGACTGAAGTAGGAAGGAAGTACAGTGGAGAGATAATTCCTTTATAAATCAATGCTGTAACTGCGGTAGAATGTGATCACAGATTAGATTACAGTTTATTACACAGGGATGGTCTTATCTTTATATGCACAGCAAAGATAAGCAGAATCAGAAGGAATGCTGTAGTCACCTAAAATTTGAGAAGGCAGTTATTGCCCACAAATCTGTTCAGATCTGTCTCTTGCTACCGGAGGGGCATTCAATTTAATTATCAGAAAACATGCCAGTCAGTTTTGTAAAAATACGATAAGTCTATCTTGAAAGCAATAATTAGATAAGTCATTTGAGTTTAAGACTGAAGAGGCAAAACTGCAGGGGGTGTAGCTTCATTCACCAATGAAAACTACCTGGCAGGTAAGCAATTGTTTTGTATTGGCTGACACAAAGAGCATAGCATGATGCTGTAATAACTAAACCCAAAGTTAATTACAAAAACTAGATTAAGAGATATCAAATATATGTGATTATAAGAAGACCGAGATAACATTTACCAATAAATGTGACCTCCAATTCAATGCAAAGATGTGGTGAAAAGTTATTTCAAGGTCAAAAATAACAGTGCTGCACCTTTTGGGAGCCCAATATTATTCTTCTGTGCACCAGCAGTTTTGTATTATCAATTGCAGGATGTATTGTAGTTTGTAGTAGTGCACTGGCACGTACTTTGTATTTACGCATGTATCTGTGCATTTGTATATATATTTATGTATATATGCATATATACGCCACTCTCGATCTCTTCAATTCTGCATATAAGAAACTCAGCCTGTCCTTGAATGTTGCCAAAACAAAACTCATGTCAACCCACACCTGGTCAGCCAAATATTCCACCTCCCATATACGCCGGAGGAGTATGTTCAGCACTTCCAATACCTTGGCAGCCACCGCTCTCAAAAGGCAACCATTGACGAGGAGATCAAACAGCGGATCACCTGTGCTAACTCAGCTTTCTACAAACTACAGCAGTGAGTGTTTGACAACAAAGACCCCCTCAAGTCAACAGAAGTCC
Source organism: Cetorhinus maximus (assembly GCF_964194155.1). NCBI lineage: Eukaryota > Metazoa > Chordata > Chondrichthyes > Lamniformes > Cetorhinidae > Cetorhinus > Cetorhinus maximus. The sequence continues at coordinate 14,832,879 of NC_135900.1, forward strand.
TAGAGGACAGTGCAGTTGTCATTGCCACACTCCTGCAGTGCAGTGAGACCTGGACTGTAAGAGCTACACGAGACCGCTGGCGAAATTCCATCAGCAATGCCTTCGCCACATCCTCCAGATTCAAGGGAAGGACCGTCGAACCAAGACTAGTGACCTTGTTGGAGCCAGCTCCACAAGTATCCAGGCAAAATCTTCCTGCAAAATCAACTTCGATGGACTGGACAGTGTCCCTGAATGGCTGAAAAGCAGCATCCTCACCAGGTCTTGTTTTCCCAACTCTCAAATTGCCAGAATTTCAGGGGAAGACAAAAAAAAAATGCTTCATAGACAGTCTGAAGCTCTCTTTGGAGCACCGCAGCATTGATATTAATGACTAGGAGGAGCTTGCTACCAATCATTCAAAATGACGACAACTTGTCCATCAAGCTGCATCACGCTTTTGAGTCCGAACACCTTAATGATGAGGCAAAGTAGCAGAAAAGGAAAGAAAAGGAAGCAAATCCTGCACTCTGGATCCCACTACCTTGTGGGATGTCTTGCCCCGTGTGCTCAAAGATCTGTGGGTCGAGAATCAGCTTGTTCAGCCACAGGGAGACCCAAGACAGAAATTCTTATCCTGAGTACTTCACTGCCCAGTGAATTACTACAGGTGCTATTTGACACCAGATACTTGCTTAGAACAATGTAGAGGTAGCACACACAAGATATACTGCTGACACTATGCTATGAGGGATAACAGGCCTCCCTCTCCTTGTACAAGCATACACATACAAGATCTCTTCTCATTAATGTCTGAACATTAGCAGATAAAATTTCACTGTTTACAGAGCACTCCAGGATCATTTGCTATACATCAATTTCAGCCTCATGTCATGCAAGATAGTGAGGCCTGATTTGATCAACATGCACTGGAGTTTCACTACATATTTTATTTCAACATGTTGCATAGCTCCTTGAACAAGGGCAGTTGGTTTCAGAGATCCAAGTGTGTCTGGTCCCTGATGATTGACAGTTGGGCCCCAGTAGGAGGCAGTGCTGCGCGATCAATCAGTGCTGAACTGTTATTCTGTTTGAAACTTTTGAGAGTGAAATGTTAATTTGCTGCACCCACTCTTTATGTTCCTGCCAGCGTAAATATTCACCATTGTTTTGTAGCGAAGATTACAAAGGATAAGTAAAGGCAGTTCTGTCACAGCTGTGTCTTGAAGATCATCTGGCATTTCCCAAGTTCTATAATAATCAAGCACATACAGCTTTCAGAGATTTACAGTCAGCAAGTAAATCCCCTCTAACTTGCCTGAGAAGGCTCAGAAGTCATACTTCCACACTGAAGAATGCAATAATTGCCCTTATCTTAGAGCCCTTGCCAAACCCAATAAAGTTGCTCAATAGTATCAAAGTCTTCAAGTTACTGCTGGATATTAAACTACAGTAGATTCGCAATGTTCTTTCGACAACTGCTGCTGTGGACCAAATAAGAGTTGATTCCTTTGCATCGCATTCCCCAAAGTCCTTGGAGTTTCCTACATTACCAAATACCCATCGCTGCATTGGCTAAGAATATGTATGTCAGAGTTAAAGGAAGGCTTCCATTAAATAAAAGTAAAAGTCTGTGCTTCCAGAAGCATGATTCCAGACAAACGCACTAATTTTCTCACCACACTTCACTGATCTTTACCAGTCCTGGACTGACTAAGTGTAAGGACATTTCTTATAGTCCCAGGAGAGCTCAGCTTGATTCAGAGTCAGTTCAGTCCTTCACACCCAAGTTATATTGCACAGGTACAGCACCGTTGTGAAGCTGAAACTACTTTACACCAACATGAAACACATCCGAGTAAAATTTCTTCAGGGGTTCTGCTGATTTCCTGCTGGAGTTATTTTTTAATTAAAGTTACATGCACGAGTGGTTTGGCCAGAACCCCTGAAGCCACCAGCGTGAAGTCAGAAAATGGCATCACAAGTAGTCTTTTGTAATTTGGATTGAAGCCTTGCCAAGAGCAATCACCCAATTTCTATTTAGGTCTATATTAGCAAAAAATCATGATGCAGTATCCAGTATCTCAGTTTCCCTTGCAACACAATTTGAAGCCTCCCAATTTTCGGGTGATGCAGTAAAAGCTCAGACTGAAGTCATTCAAGCTCAGCTTGCAAGCTCAGAACTGCTGTCACCATAGTTGTGGGTACCAGTGTTCATGGAGTCTTGCAGGGTGTCACAATGGTCCAGCAATCTGTCCTCCAACATATTACTAGGATTGCTGAGGCACCCTCTCTGAGGGAGTGGCAGTGGAGCGCAGATCTGCTGTCCTCTCTCTCAGGATGACAGCCTTCGTCCTGCCTTATTGCCACTCGTCCAGTGCGTTTGCTGCCGCCTGTCAGTTAGCCCATACCGCTGCCACCATGATGCGATGCTGCACACCACAGTCAGGACTTCTAGGCCCAGAGCTGCTAAAGGTCCAAGGCCACCTGCAGTCTCCTGCACTGAAAATCAGCAGCCTTCCACTAGCTCTGCTGCAGCCACTGGAGTAGCGCTGCGTAGGAACATGAGGACAGGCAAAGGCACACGGAAGAATGTTTATTCTGTGTTGGCTTTTACTTTTCCGTTGTGGCCAATGGGCGCTGTGATGGTCAGTAACAGAGGGAAATTGTTGAATGGGCAATTGGGGTTATGTTCACTGGTATCGCAGTCAGGTGAGTCGATCACAGACAGGCCAGTTAGAAAGGGGCTTGTATTGGTTTCCACTTCTCTCCCTCCTCCTCCTCTTCCTCAGCTGGTTGCTGCTATAAAGCTGGTGGCACAGGGAGACCACCACGAGTGTCAACACGTGCTCTGTCGCGTGCTGCAGGACTCCTCCAAAAAGTGTCGTCCGGGCAGTGGAAGCCTTTACTTAAGCCAATGATCTGCTATCGCATTTCATGTAGCAACATGGCTTTCATTATGTGCATACTGTGCACGTGTGCAAGGGTTGGGTACCAGAATCATCAGCCAATCAGCCAGCGGTTAGCCAGTGTCACCTAGTAGCCACCTTCTGTTTTGCCATGGTGTCTGAAATGTAGATGGCACAGAGAACTGCCACAGAATGAAGGCATTATAACTGCTGCCAGAGTACAGGGCATTGGGCTGCATAATACGCTGTGTATGGTTGCACACCAGCTGGATGTTGATGGAGTGGACGTCCTTTGACTTGCGTCAATCTCCGAGCTGACTGGTGGCACCTGCAAGACGGTGTGTGCGCAATCGCTGGCACCCTGGGGGAGCCTCGTGAAGTCAGGTGCTCATTTCGCCTGCTTCCCTCTGGCAGGAGAGAATCAAATGTATTCAGCTGTCATGGAATGCAGTGCCTCAGTGAGTTCCCGAATTCAACAGTGGCTGCAGTCTGGAAGATGTTGCAAACATTGGCAGCCGCAGCCTGGAAGGAACAAGATGCATAAAAACTCATGGCCACGGTTAACTTCACAGTCACTGGCAATGCCATCTTTGTCCTGGTCTGACGCTGCAGTTTTGGCTGCAGCTGGTAGTAAATTTCATTGAGGACATCCTTAACCGTCTGATACGCCGGGAGGAATGTTTCACTTTTGAAACTTGATGGCGGGCTAGGTTCCACAGCATGTGTCCCGCTGCTCGGAATGGAGGGAAATCGAACCCGATTCTGTGCTTGTGAGCTCATTAATTATGCACAGGCGAGTATCTCACTGATTCACCTGGCAGGTCGGGAGCTAATTCACCCGCTCTGTCGTTACCTGGCAGGGTCAAAGGTCTGGGTGCCATATTTAAATGCCGGCCATGTACACACTTCTCTCTCTCTCTCTCCAGCCCACCTGCCTCCAGGAGACTTAACAGAGATATCTTTCACCCAGAAGGCGGCGGCAGCACCCCGCATCAGCCACGATGCCCTCCAAACCTTGATAAGGGCAGAGCACGTGCGTAGGGATGTCCTATATCCCAGGGATGGCTGCAGAAGGCACACCAGCCTCACCTCGCCAGCATGGGAGGCCATCGCAAAGGATGTTAGCGTGGCTAGCCCCTGCACCCAAGACACCATCCAGTGTAGGAAAAGGGTGATTGATCTCATCCAGTCCGCCAGGGTAAGTCATCTTTCAACTCCCTCCAATATCAAACTCTCATCATGGCATCATGTCCCCAAAGATCTACTCTCTTCAGGGACCTCATACAAACATTAGCCGGGTGCACATATCACCACTGATTGTCTCACGGAAACTTTCACATCACCCCCATCACCATCTATCATGCTCTTCATTCTCCATCCTCAGCCTCTTCTGGGGAGGGCTCACCACACACACGTGGGACATGCATCTTTCCCGACCTCAGCTCCATCCCTTCTCATCAGATGCTGTTATCCTGTCTTCATCCAGGGCAAGCTTACCCACAACAGGCGTGAAAGAGCACAGGCCAGGGGAGGGATGGCCGACATAGTTGCCCTCACGGAATTCGAGGGGGATGCCAGGAGATCGCTGGGGAGGACAGGGGTCAACCCACTCAGTGATAGTCTCCCTCTGTGCGATTCACATTCTTGTGATGTCAACCTCATTGAAGATAGTTTCCGTGCCCTTGTGTGATGTCACAGAGCTATGTTAAAATCTTTATTGAAAGTGTGTAATTAAAGCACTTGTAATCCTCCTTCCTCACGACGCACCATTGTGTAAACACAGCTCAGCAGCCCTGAGGGATTAGTGGCATTTGTGTCTCCTCAATGGTGGTGCCAAAGGACAAGACATGGACAGGAGGAGCAGTTCCCCAGCCAGGTCCTCATCTCACTCACTGCTGTAGTTTCTCATTTATGTGGCGAGGACTGCTTCAAGTGAGTTTTGCAACATTCTCATTGTTGAGTGGACTCTCACTTCCCAGATCAAGCACAGAGGGAACTGCTTGGAGATCATGGCCTGGAAAATCATGAGACCAGAAGGTACAAATGTGAAAACTGAACTAGCTCTCGAAGTGACTGCTTGGACTTGCCTTTCAATGCAATGGAAAGGCATTCAGAGCCAGCAGAAATGTGGCTATCTCCCCTTCCCTTTACTTTACTCCTCCTGGAATCTGGAAGCAATTAAAATGTCACGGACATGTCTCCCACGTCTTGCTTCCCCTATGGAGTCATTGCATTCAAACTGACCCTCATCACCCTCTTGAGGTTCCTGGTCCTCCTGATCTTCATCCTCTGAAGAGCTCTCATCCTCCTCCATTTCGCCCTCCAGCAAGGGATCACTTTCTTTGCAGTACAAGGCTGTGAAGGGTGCAACACAGAGCAATGATGTGTGAAACCCTATCGGGAGTGCACTGTAGTGAGCCACCTGAGTGGTCCAAACATCTGAAGCACATCATCAGAATCCCAATGGTCTGCTCGATAAGGGACCATGTGGAGCTGTGAGCAGCATTGTACCTCTCCTCCGAACCACTCTGAGGGCAACGCACAGGTGTCATCAGCTAGCATTTCGGTGGGTACCCCTTCTCCCCAGCCACCCCTGCAGATGTTCAGGTCCTTCGAAAATCTGAGGCACTTGGGAGTGAAACAAGCTTCAACGCTCCCTTTCTCACTGTCCACATCCACAAAATCTACCTGGAACATCACAATGTGAAGGTAGAGCTCCCTCCTGTTATTCTCCAGCCTCCCCCAGTAATACTGGATGCCTTAGTTATTATGGTCCAGATTCCTACACTCCCCCCTGAGCCTATCACTACTGTTGTGCCCATGCCCCAAGTGGACCTCTACCCTCCCCATTTAGAGGCTGTCTGCACAGTCACCGACTGAAGAGGAATCTGCCCTCCAAGAAGGTTTCACATACCCCCTAATTTATTATGCATTCCCCAAATACAGGTTGCAGATGTCTCCCATAACTGTGTCTCTTATAACTGGAATAACTATTCCACCTGTACCCAGTACAGAGACAGACAAGCCCATGGACAGTGACTGTGAAACAGCCCCGCACACTGAGCTGTGCATTATTCCTGAGCACACAGCCCTTGCCTCTCCCTGGAGCTGGAGTACTCCATGCTCCCAATGATTACTCCTGCAGCATGGCCCGCTGTACCCCTCTACTATCTCTACTCTCTGACTCCTGATTGCAAGTGCCGGGCCAAGGACTTTAACTTTTAGAGTTGCCCATTGCCCTCAAGGCTACTTTGTCTCCCTCCTTAATGCCCCCCCATTATGAGTCTCCATGTAACCCATTCTTCTTGTGCCACACTAACAACAACCTCCTCCCTTTCCTATTCCAGAGTCTTCATGCATCTCCACCCATTCATGCACATGTTTCCCAATCACCCCCTTGTTTGTCAGTGTTTCAGTATGTCGGGCTCCAGCTTCCTGCCCCTCAGTCTCCCCTCCACCTTGCAACATTCCTCCTCCTCCTCCAACTGCTTGCAAAGTCTTCCTGGCCCTCTTCCATCCATCGTGCCCTCTTTCCCCTTCAACCCATCTGGTTCACTAAAGTTCACTAATGTCTGGTCTGGCCTACATGTAACTCCAAACCCACAGCAATGTGGTTGACTCTTAAACGCCCTTTGAACAAGGGCAATAAGGGATGAACAAGAGCAATTAGGGAAGGGCAATAAATGCTGGCCTAGCCAAAGATGTCCACATCCCGTGAATGAATAAAAAAAACCCTTGCAAAGCCTTCCTTCTCCTTTGTACCACACCCTCCCATGTGTTCCCCTTTCTCCCAAACCCTTGGAAAGCCTTCCTTCCCCTTTGCCCCTTGTGTGTATTCCCCTTCCCTAATCCCCCAACACCCACCCTTGTCAAAATGCAGGACTCTGAATGTTCAGCCCTGTATGAGTACCGCTGCACAGTGGTGTCTGTGTGGTTACTAGACCAACGCCAGGAAGAGACCAGCCTTGCACCCCCACTAGTGTGGCGTTCCACTGGCATCACAACAGGACTGGTGCAGCACTGTGGCAGGTAGGCTACATATGTTGCAGTCACCTTGAAGTTGTGAGCAAAGTGAGGTCTGACTTGTGCACGTCACTCTTTCTCAAATGAGGTTCAGACCGACATGATTTCTCGCTGTTGTGGCACAGGATTGGAAGGCAGCACGTGATTCCAGTGAGCAGCTGTTAAAGAGCATTCACGAGGGGGTAATAAATGCAAATGGCATTCACGCCGCTCGTCAGTGGGATACCCGACCCGCCATCGGGAGAATTGCAAACTATTTTTACGCCAACGGGTTTCTGATTTCTCGGCTCCCGCTAGATTCTTCGTTCCCACCTGGGACAATACCCACTGCGGGCAGGGTGGGAGAATTCTGCCCACTGTTCTTTACTGAGCTTCAGGTAGGCAAGTGAACATCCTGGATGGATATGGCCTCCTGCTGAAAGCTCTTCCTCCCCCTCCTTCCTCTTCCAGCACCTTGTGCTCCTCTGTGTCGCTTCTGCTCATGTTGTAGGCCGAACCGGATGCAGTCTATTGCAGCCATGCCTGGGAACAAGTGATTTTGGAAGAATACTCGAAGACAGGACATGACCAACCACTCCCTGTAGTCTTTGGCAACTTTTAACTGCTCCTGAAGTCACCAAACATTTCTACAATTGCAACAAGAGGCAGTAGAGAATAGCTGCTGATTCCTTTAAAGAGAAGAGATGAGGCTCCTTCTAGCTTCAAACTCTGAACATGTGCAGGTTAACCGGGGAGGCTGTGGCGTAGTGATATTTTTCACTGAACTAGTAATCCAGAGAACCAGGCTAATGCTCTGGTGACCACAGCAGATGGTGGCATTTGAATTCAATAAAAATCAGAAATTAAAAGTCCAATGATGACCATGATACCATTGTCGATTGTCATAAGAACCCATTTGGTTCTCCAATGCCCTTTAGGGAAGGAAATCTGCTGTCCTTAACTGGTCTGCCCTACATGTGACCCCAGCCCTACAGGAATGCAGTTGACTCTTAAATGCCTTCTGAAATGCCCTCGTAAGCCACTCAGTTGTATCAAACTGCTATGAAGTCTATAAGGAATGAAACAGGGCAGACAACATGGCATTGACTTAGGCACCAGAAACGACAAAAGAAAACTCAGCCCTGTCGACCCTGCAAAGTCCTCCTTACTAACATCTGGGGGCCAGTGCCAAAATTGGGAAAGTTTTATTTATTCCTTTATGTGATGTGGACATCGTTGGCTAGGCCAGCATTTATTGCCCATCCCTAATTTCACTTGAGAAGCTGATAGTGAGCTGCCTTCTTGAACCGCTGCAGCCCATGTATGTGCACCCACAGTGCTGTTAGGGAGGGAGTTCCATGATTTTGACCCAGCAACAGTGAAGGAACGGCAATATATTTACAAGTCAGGATGGTGTGTGGCTTGGAGGGGAACTTCCAGGTGATGGTGTTCCCAAGTACCTGCTATCCTTGTCCTTCTAGGTGGGTTTAGAAGTGCTGTCTAAGGAGCCTTGGTGAGTTCCTGCAGTGCATCTTGTAAATGGTACACACTGTTGCTACTGTGCGTTGGTGGTGGAGGAAGTGAATGTTTGCGGATGGGGTGCCAATCAAGTGGGCTGCTTTGTCCTGAATGGTGTCAAGCTTCTTGAGTGTTGTGGGAGCTGCACTCATCCAGGCAAGTGGGGAGTATTCCATTATAGTCCTGACTTATGCCTTGTAGATGGTGGACAGGCTTTGGGGAGTCAGGAGGTGAGCTACTCACTGCAGGATTCCTGGCCTCTGATCTGCTCTTGTAGCCACAGTATTTCTATGGCTAGTCCAGTTCAGTTTCTGGTCAATGGTAACCCTCAGGATGTTGATGGTGGGGGATTCAGCGATGGTAATGCCATTGAATGTCAAGGGGTGATGGTTAGATTCTCTCTTGTTGGCAATGATCATTGCCTGGCACTTGTGTGGCATAAGCTTTACTGCCGCTTGTCAGTGCAAACTTGGATATTGTCCAGAATACTTTGGCTAGAGGGAGGAATCTCCAGAGTAACTCTCAAAGTGCAAGTCAGTCCTGGGGTTAGAACCTCGCTGGCTGGGAAAAGAACCAAACCATCAGGAGAGGAGAATAGCTTTGGACTGGTTCCAGGAGAGGCAAGTGTCCACTTGCGGGACAGCATAAAGTATAACCATGTAATTGGGAAATGTCAGCTGTGATAAAAAGTCACATGGAGGATCAATTCTGTAGTTTAAAGCATAAGTTGTCTACTAAATAAAAGCTAGTCAATGTTGCTTTTAATCTGTTTGTTGCAGTAAACATCTTAAAACTTGAAACCTTGTCATTTGATCCCGTCAACCAGTCACTAGGAAATCCAATTTTCTTTCTCAAGTTATCGGACCCTTCGGCAATCGTACAATGAAGGAACCTTCATAGCTTATTTAGCAACAATAATTTATCAATGCATTTACAATGAAACACAGCATGCAGAAATGCTTATACATAATGAGGGTCTGGAGAGGTGCTGCATCTGGTCACACTGTTGGGGAACTGAAGGCAATATAAAGTACAGAGTCAAAATGTTCCACTGGCAATTTTACACAGTATTGAGGAATATGTGCAACATGGAAAATCATAGATATTGAAGCAAGATTACAAGAAAGTAATAAAAATATCTATAATGATTGTCCTGAATCTACATATGACATGATGTTTTTAAAACATGACAGGTCATATATGATTTTGAACTCTATTTGATGCATTAATCAATATAAGGTTATTTTCATTTTTTACTATTGGAGGTAACTAATGTAAATGGTTTAGAATTGGAGCATAAACACTCAAGTGATGATCAATACTTGATTACCAAGAAAGGACATGGTCCTTTCATCATGTTATCCAATAATCCACATTTGAAGACTTTGTGCTGAGTGGGTGAATCCTGGCAAACATTGACACATTCTCAGGTTCTAACTTCTTAAAGACGCATCAGTTACCCATAGGAAAACCATAATTTCATTGTATATTAGTTTACAGCAGGCAGAATGTGCTCAGATGTCGACTAATGCTGAAAAATACTTGGTCCCACATGAACAAAAATCTGATGGTCTCACAGTCCCTCAGCATCCCCTCAAGAACACCAGTTCAGATCCCATGGATTACCAGGATAGGATATGGCCTTCACAAACACACACACACAGATAAACAAACCTATACTTTGACAACTTTTATTCCCATTTCTCATCTACTTTTCCACCTGCAATTTCATTTTCATTTTCTGCACTGTATAGCTAGCCATTTACAGCATGACTGGCTCCATTTGTCATTCTGATTACATGTGATGGGGGGGAGGGGGAACATTTAATAGCAACAACAATTCAAGCCCTCGTTGTAAGATTTACTGTGTAACATGGGTTCATTGTCGCGTGTTTCAAAGTGCACAAAGCTGAAAAGTATTAAAAAATCACAGACATCACTTTGAGTACCCAAAGCCAACATTAATTAATGACAACAGACTAAAAGATATTGAAAAGGTGCGGAGAAGAATTGGTTAACGCACTAAAGAAATTGAAAATAATATGGAGCTTGGCAGGTCTCAGACACCAAATGCTCATTGCAGATGACTTCCTTTTTGTGCTACACTGGTCTGGCAGATCTCCAATGGTGCAGTTCAGGGTTACAAAAAGTTTGCTTTTATATAGCACCTTCCACAACCAGAGGATGTCCCAAGGCACCTTACAGTCAATGATGTACTTTTGAAGTATAGTCACTGTTGCAATGTAAGAAATTGCAGCAGCCAATTTGTGCACAGCAAGCTCCCATAAACAGCAATGTGATAATGACCAGATAATCTGCATTGCTGATGTTGGTTGGGAGATGGATATTGGCCAGGATACCAAGGATAACTCCTCCATTCTTCTTCGAAAAAGAGCTGTGGGACGTTTTACATCTACATGGAGGGGCAGATGTGGTCTCGATTTAACGTCTCATCTGAAGGACGACACCTTCGACAGTGCAGCACTCTCTCATTGCTGCACTGGAGTGTCAGCTTTGATTTTTGCATTCAAGTCCTGGAGTGGGACTTGAATCAAAAACTTCTGACTCAGAGGGAAGTAGAGCAGAGTGCACAGGGTTAATAAGATCAAGTGCATTAGACCATCTAATGTACAATGCTAAAATGCAACTGTATGTAAAAAGCTGTATTAATGACTGCAGGGCATATGGTTTTCTTAGGCCGACTGGCGGCTAATTGATCTTAATGGATCTTCAGGTTAATTAACAGGTGAGGTGAAAGTGACTGTCCTTGACATCAAGGCCTCATTCGTCAGAGTGTGGCATCATGGAGCCCTAGCAAAACTGGAGTTAATGGGAATCAGGGGGAAAACTCACTGCTGTTTGGAGTCATACCTAGCACAAAGCAAGGTGTCGTCCTTCAGATGAGACGTTAAATCGAGACCACATCTGCCCCTCATGTAGATGTAAAACGTCCCACAGCTCTTTTTCGAAGGAGAATGGAGGAGTTATCCTTGGTATCTTGGCCAATATCCATCTCCCAACCAACATCAGCAATGCAGATTATCTGGTTGTGGTTGTTGTTGAAGGTCAATCATCTCTGTTCCAGGACATCACTGCAGGAATTCCTCAGGGTTATGTCCTCAGCCCAACCGTCATCAGCTGCTTCATCAATGACCTCCCATCCAACATCAGGCCAGAAGTGGGGATGTTTTTGATGATTGCACAATTTTTAGCATCATTCGTGACTCCTCAGATACTGAAGCAGTCCAGGTACAAAGGCAGCAAGACCTGGACAATATCCAGGCTTGAGCCGACAAGTGGCAAGTAACATTCACGCCACCAAGTGCCAGGCAATGACCAACTTCAACAAGAGGGAAACTAACCATTTCCCCTTGACATTCAATGGCATTACCATCACTGAATGCCCCACTATCAACATCCTGGGGGTTACCATTGGCCAGAAACTGAATGGACTAACCATATAAACACTGTGGCTACAAGAGCAGGTCAGGAGCTAGGAATCCTGCAGCAAGTAACTCACCTCCTGACTCCCCAAGGCCTGTCCACCATCTACAAAACACAAGTCAGGAGTGTGATGGAATACTCTCCACTTGCCTGGATGAGTGCAGCTCCAATAACACTCAAGAAGCTCGACACTATCTAGGTCAAAGCAACCCACTTGATTGGCATCCCATCCACAAACATTCACTCTCTCCATCACCGACGCACAGTAGCAGTGTGTACCATTTACAAGATGCACTGCAGGAACTCACCAAGGCTCCTTTGACAGCACCTTCCAAATCCACGATTGCTGCTATCTAGAAGGGCAAGGGCAGCAAATGCATGAGAACTCCACCACCTGGAAGTTCCCCTCCAAGTCAATCACCATCCTGACTTGGAGATATATCGCCATTCCTTCACTGTCGCTGGGTCAAAATTCTGGAACTCCCTCCCTAACAGCACTGTGGCTGTACCTACAACACATGGCAGGCAGCTCACCACCACCTTCTCAAGGGCAATTAGGGATGGGCAATAAACGCTGGACTAGCCAGTGATGCCCACATCCCGTGAATGAATAAAAAAGTCAGTTAGATTAGCTTAACTTTTAGAATACTTTCTTCAAAAAATTGTCACAAACAAATTTGTGTGCAATACAGAATCATATCTGGGGTGTGATACCCTCATCATTAAATTTAGTATACCTCTGTTCTTTATAAAAACAACATGTTTAATAAGCTTTTCCTGTCAGCTATGCTTCAATCTTAAAATGCTGGCAACTTCAGAACTGCAGCCTAAAACAGCCAAGTGCATGTCAATCTGCAAAGTTCCCTAACCTAACAACCAGTAAAATTTGCATTGGATGAAGCCCCTGTTTATTGAACACAAACCAGACGCAAGCCTTAAAAGGAATACAATTCCACAATTGTAGCAGAATAAAAGCTATTTTAATTAAGTAGTATGGATGCATAAACTGAATGCTTCATAGTCAATGAAATATGACAATTATCATCATGGGTGTGTTTAAGCCATGACTCATGTGGGTGGGTGTGCGCTGCTCAGGATTTGGGTCACAAGAAGACAGCTTCTCATTTCTGCTGAGTGTTCCATAATCTCTAATCAAAGACTCCTCTCAGGAATCATATAAAGCCTTGATTTTAACCTGACACAACCAATGGGAATGGACGCCTTTGGGTCAGAATGCTGATTTACGTCCCACTCAAATTTATGGCTCCATTGAGTTTAAAGGAGCGGAAAATCAAGTGAGGTGTAACTGGGGCAGCTTGACTGAACACACCCCATTCTTTCTGGGCACATTCGGGTAACAATGAAGCTTCAGGGCTTTCCCAGTGATAAGGAGCACTGATCCATTAAAGATCTTTAGTATACATTTTATTTGGGAGGGAAATAGGATTTGAGGAGAGAATCTTTTTCATCACAGTAGCAACATGAACAAGTGATATTTATAGATTTCAACACAATGTGCGCCATCAGGTCATGTGCATCTGTAAATAAAGATTTTTTCACAAGGCCAAAAGTCCTTTAGATCAGTAACGTTAACACAAATCTTTTTAGCTTCACTTGTTTATGGAGACATAAAACAAATCAGTAAGAAAAGCACTCTCAGGTTATTAAGAATTTTTAAAATAGTAATTTCAGATTAGTCTTTTTCAAATGAGCAACTTATTTCTGTAATTGTTTCAGTTCATGAAAATGGTAGCTAACTTCCTGAAAGACTTTACTAATGTCATTTATTGGTATTAGCAAATTATTAATTAGTCCTCTATATCAGTCATTTTTTTCACTCCTTGCTTTTTCATTATTAACTCTCCCTTCTTCAGTTCCCTCTCTACTTGCACTATATCAGCACAGACATGATGAGTGGTAGGGCCGCCTTCTGTGAATATAAAAACATTAGAACATAAGAAACAGGAGAAGGAATAGACCATATAGCCCCTTGAGCCTGCTCCATCATTCAATATGATCATGGCTCACCTTCAGCTTCAATTCCACTTTCCTGCCCTCAAACCATATCCCCCGATTTCCTGATAGATCAAAAATCTGATTATCTCAGGCTTAAATATTTTCAATAATGGAGCATTCACAACCCTCTTGAGGTAGAGAATTCCAAAGATTCATAACCTTTTGAGTGAACCCTTTGACGAGGAGTGTGAAATATTAGATACAATAAATATAAGGATATACTGGAGGGACGGACATCCTTGAAGGTAGCTAAGTCACCAGGACCGGATGGATTATATCGCAGGCTGGTAAAAGAAGCCAGGGAGGAAATAGGCGGGTGCTCTGAAGATCATTTTCCAATCCTCACTAGATACAGGCAGGGTACCAGAACATTGGAGGGCTGCAAAATAATGTACCATTATTTAAAAAGGGTGCGAGGGATAGGCCAGAAAATTATAGGCCGGTCAGTCTGTGGTGGGCAAACTATTACAATCAATTCTGAGAGACAGGATAAACTGTCACTTAGAAAGGAACGGATTAATCAGGGATAGTCGGCATGGTTTTGTTAGGGGAAGATCGTATCTTACTAATTTAACTGAATTTTTTGAGGAAGTAACAAGGAGGATTGATGAGGGTAGTGCAGTGGATGTTGTCTACATGGATTTTAGTAAGGCATTTGACAAGGTCCCACATGGCAGACTGGTCACGAAAGTAAAAGCCCATGGGATACAGGGGAAGATGGCAGGTTGGATTCAAAATTGGCTGAGTGACAGGAAACAAGGGGTAATGGTTGATGAATGTTTTTGCAAATGGAAAACGTTTTCCAGTGGTGTTCCACGGGGCTCGGTGTTGGTCCCCTACTGTTTGTTGCATATATTAACGATTGGGACTTAAATGTGGGAGGCATGACTGGGAAATTTGCAGATGACACAAAATTGGCCGTGTAGTTGAAAGTGTAAAGGATAGCTGGTGTCTCCAGAATGATATCGATGGTCGAGTGGGCGGAAAAGTGGCAGATGGAATTCAATCCAGAGAAGCGTGAGGTAAGGCATTTGGGGAGGGCAAACAAAGCAAGGGAATACACAATAAATGGGAAGATATTGGGAGGGATAAGAGGAAGTGAGAGACCTTGGAGTGCATGTCCACAGGTCCCTGAGGGTGACAGAACAGGTGAATAAGGTGGTAAAGAAAGCTTATGGAATGTTTTCTTTTATTGGACGAGGTATAGAATGTAAAAGCAGGGATGTAATGATGGAATTGTACAAAACACTAGTTAGGCTACAGCTGGAATTTTGTGCATAGTTCTGGTCACCACAATACAGGAAGGATATAATTGCTCTGGAGAGAGTACAGAGGAGGCTTACAAGAATCTTGCCAGGGCTTGAAAATTTCAGCTATGAGGAAAGATTGGATAGGCTAGCGTTGTTTTCCTTGGAACTGAGGAGGCTGAGGAGTGACCTGATTGAGGTGTACAGAATTATGAGGGGCCTAGATAGAGTAGACAGGAAAGGCCTGTTTCCCCTAGCAGAGAGGTCAATTACCAGGGGGCACAGATTTAAGGTGATTGGTAAAGGGATTAGAGGGGACATGAGGAAAAACTTCTTCACCTAGAGGGTGGTGGGTGTTTGGAATTTGCTACCTGGTTTGATGGTGGAGGCAGAAACCCTCAACTCATTTAAAAGGCATCTGGATATGCACCTAAAGAGCTGTAACCTGCACAGCTATGGACCAGGTGCTGGAAGGTGGTTTCAAAATGGGCAGCTAGTTTTCTATTTTTTCAGTTCAGCTGGCACAGACATGATGGGCTGAATGGCCTCTTTCTGTGCTCTAACCTTTCTATGGTTCTATGAAGAAATTTCTCCTCATCTCAGTCCTACTTAATCAGCCTCTTAGCCTGAGATTGTGTTCCCATGATTTTCCTCAACCAGCAGAAACAATCTCTCAGTATCAACCCTGACAATCTCCATCAGAAACTTGTACCTCTCAATAAGATCATCTCTCATCCAGAGAATAAAGACACAATTTACTCATCCCCTCATCATAGGACAGTCCTCTCATCACAGGGGCTGATCTGTGCAATATGATTCTAATGATATCTTGGCTAAGACGTTAGATATTGTCTTATTGTATAATAATTTTCATAATATTTTTCTAGTTTATTGTAAAGTAGGCTTATGGGGGTCAGTATAGTTAGGTCTGTCTGTGTGTGATGTAATTACATTTGGAGTCAAATAGGCTGCAGACTTTGACTCATCAAAAGAAGCTAGGTGTTTGATATGCTAATGGTTAGACATGGATGTTGGCTTAGCCTATAAAGTGTGAAGGCAAATTGCAATTTTAAATAGATGAAGAGAGATTTGGATTTCAAAGGGATCTCAGTCTGTTTACAAATTAGCCAGATAAGCAAGGCTAAGGAATGTGTTTATTTTTCCCAAAGTTTATTGACAATAAATAGTAACAACATGAAAGTTTTTATATTGTGGAGAGGATACAGTTTCAAAGACATGTAAAACAATAGGATTTGCATATTAAAAAAGAAAAACACATATAAAGGAGAATGAGGCTGTGTGTCAGGAAAAAGCATTGTGAGATCTAACTGAAGTGTATGAAATGGCCTTAATGAAGCCTCCAGTGTTTGTGCAGAAGTCTGCTGTCTACCAAAACTGAAGCTGGAGGAAAGTGATTTGGAATTCCACTGTCCAGGGTATTGTGTTAATTTGCTGGATCTGTTTAAAATCTATGTTTGAATCATTGCCTTAAAAGGGGTGTAACTGGGAGTCAGATTAATTAGGAATTTTAGGAGTTATTATACTGGTAATTTGTAGTCCTATGTGTATGTGCTTGAAATACTTTATTTTGTTAATAAATGTTTTAATTTAGTTTTTAAAAAAATTTCTATAAAAGTTCTGGTGGACTTATTACTTCTGAATTCGGTGCATACATCTCAAAATAAATACAAACTGCAAAACAGTTGTGACTACATGATCAAATTTCCCTCGTGGATTTGAACTGCCTGGCACACATCATCTGCCGCGCCATAGCAGTACTTAATCCATTCCTGGCCTCCAGACAGTACTACTCAACCAGGAAAGTATGGCTTGTTCTCCAATTTTCCCTCCCTTTCAAGTGGGAAGACACGCCTGTCTTGCTCCCCCACTGCCACCCGATTATCAGTGGGGATTGGAAATATGCCATGCAGAACAAATCATAGGCACTAGCCCATGCATGGACCCAGAACGGCTTGGTGCATTGTTAACACTTAAACTGATGTAGGATGCAAAACCATTAGGAAGGGGTTAAAACAGCCAATGGAATTAGCGTTACTGTCAGGACCACAGATACCTAGAAGGAACGTAGATCCATTAAATACTGCCAGGTTTATTTTAATAACTTTAAGTTGGAATGACTTACCAAGGACAGAGAGTCCTTAAGTAAATGTATTTTTCTGCCGTTTTCTAAAAGATTACTTCATAGTTCTCTCAATGTCACCAATTTGACATGGGTAGATAATTGATTCTCATGACTGATTCTCATTGCTTTGGCAGCATGCAATAGACAAAGTGTGCCAGCGACAGCCAGTTCCACAGAACTGGAACAACACCAAGGCAGGTCACATCGTAGATGGTCACAACCCCAATAATAATCACAACATCAGATATAGGATCACCTTCCGGAAATTGAAAATGCCTTCCAGTAAATGCTGGTTTTAAGAATCACTATTCGTTAAAGGTTTATATGATATCAAATGTACACATATATTTAATTACAATTAAGCAACAGACATGAAAATTATTTCAATTAAGTAGTATGATAGCATACGTCACAGAGGCTTGATGATTTACTTGAGCAATTTCCACTGACAACAGCTAGAAGCTCACCTAAAGATAAACTGCTAATGCTGAGAATTTGTAATGAAGACAGGAAAATTGGGGACTGTGTAACAGGTTTGTCAGCATCTGGAAAAGGAAAACATAAACAGTTTAAGTTTTCGGGTGTTGAAAGGCCCACATCCAAAACATTAACCTGTCTCCTTATTTTCAGATGATGAATTTGCTGCGTCTCCCTTGCATTTTCTGAAGCCTTTTCCGGATCTGCTAATTAATGCACTAACTTTCTGCTTCACCATACAATGTGGCTAAATTTTATATCGTGTAGCTCTGAGGAATCTCTGAAATGTTATTGCATTGCCCCAGAGGAAGTATTTAAACAAAAAGCGAACACCTGACTTCTTGACATTTTAGAAGAGCGAGGGGTGGGGTTTTCCTGGCTGACGTTGGCTTCTAATCTCGGTGATATTATATTCTTGCACTTGGCAACTCTCGTACAGTCACATGCACTAACACAGTCATTCATTCCTAACCTTCAATAGCCCTTTACACAGAGGTGGCACCATGCAATTAAACTGCCATCAGGTGGTTCTGGTCTACTTGTTACATTTTATAATAAAATAGCACCAGGTATTCAGTAACTAGCCAATAATAAAGTTGTACCTTCACATTAATGGAAAACATCAGGATTAGTCCACAAAGGAAAATGTCATTTTTCATTTCTGCTTACGTCTTAAATATTCAGGGAAGCAGCAGGATTATATCTGTGACTTTGGCTTTCCAAGAAATGGGTGGTGTTAGAATATCACTTATACATAATAGCAAATACTTATATTGGACTCTATTCTGTAAGGGCTTTAGTCAATCCTCCTTCAGGTACCATGCCCCAGAGAGGAATTGGTGACCATGGACTTCTATTGGAAGAGTTGGTCCATGATTATTTTTGGTTAGCCATTTCATTCTGCAGTATGGCTGACCAGGAAACTCTCCCACTCTTAGCACCTGCCAACAAGTGTATTGGAAGGATTTACAGGCTGATAATCAATCTGTTTGGCCACATTTGGCACCTACCATGGTCATAAAGCTCTGAAGTGGGACTTGAACCTGGAGCTTCTGGCCCAGAGGTAGGGACACTACCACTGTGCCATAGGACCTCCCTCTATAGTCACTATGTACAAAAAAAAGTATATATTGTGCTTGTTAAACCCTTACCATTTGAATTCTCTGTTTAAAAAACGCACTTTTAGTTAGAAGCTGGTGCTCATTCTGTACGGAATCCTCAACTCTCAAACCTGACCTAATCATCCCATTTTAAAAGAATTCAAATTCATCATACATCAGTTTGGCAAAAATGACACTATAAACATTGAAATAGGTAATCCCGCACCAGATGAACCTAACTCGTATTGACAAATATCACAGAATCACTGAATCTTTACCGTGCAGAAGGAGGCCATTTGGCCCATCAAGTCTGCACTGCTCTCTGAAAGAGCGTTCCACCATCCCACTCCCCTGCCTTATCCCCATAACCTTGCACATTAATTCTTTTCAGGTAGCAATCCAATTCCCTTTTGAATACCTTGATACACCTATCAGTTTATAAACTCATGATGTGTTACACGTTGCTGTTCTGTTCCAAAGCCCTCTTAGAATCTGCTGAATCAGACGGGTGGTAACATGGTGGTAATGTCACTGGACTAGTAATCAAGCAGCTGAGGCTATTGTTCTGAGGATATGGGCTCAAATCCCACCACGGCAGCTGGTGAAATTTAAATTCATGAATAAACCTGGATTATAAAGCTAGTCTCAGTAATGGTGATCATGAAACTACCATTGATTTTCATGAAAGCCTAACTGGTTCTCTAATGCCCTTTGGAGATGGAAATCTGCCATCTTACCTAGTCTGGCCTGTCCACAGCAATATGGCTAAGTCTTAATTGCCCTCTGAAATGTCTGAGAAAACCACTCAGTTCAAGGGCAATTAGGGATGGGCATCAAATACTGGCCTTGTTGGCATTGCCCATGTCCTATGGAAGAATAAATTTAACAAAATCCTATATGAATAATGGCCAAGGCCATGTACCAGAGGGAGGGTTCCCAACCCTCCAGGATTGGCCTGGAGTCTCCAGGGGCAGAATTTTGCCCACGTCGGGTGGGCTCGGCGGCAGCGAGCAGGAGCAGGATCGGGAAGCCGATCGCCGCCCACGATCGGGCCGCGGCTGCGATTTCACACTGGCGGGCCAATTAAGGCCCGCCCAGCATGAACGCCGGCTGCCGAGCGTCCAAGAAGGGGTTGGAACCTGTTGGACACCGGGTGCAATGGTGACCCAGCAGCTGGTTCAAAAACGGTGCAGGCAGTCGCAGGGAGGCTGCCCGCGTCAGAGTTGGACTTCCTGCTGGCCCTGCGCCCCTTGTGCCTGCACCTCTCCTCCCGCAGGTCCCTCCCCTGGAAGCTGCATTGGGACACCTGGCCCCCTCTCCCTTCTGCCCCTCTCTTCCTCCTGAGAGGAGGTGCCTCCAGTGGAGACCACAATCCCCATTACCAGGGTAACAGAAAGCTGTCTGATACCTGTGGTAAAGTGAGGGGCCCTGTACTTTTAAAAGAATGCAAGTGTACTGACCATGTGACAACATTGATGAATCACTGTACAGCATGGACAACTGGGAACTGTAAGTCTAGTTCTGGAGGTTTCTGCATGAGAACGTATGATCTGGTGCTCTGCCCTATGTCTCAATAAACCATCACTGTTTATTCGTACATCAGTCTCTCCCCATTATTGATTGCAAGCAGCAATTGATGAGAACATAGGAAGGCGTGCAGTTAGAGTTCGGTTGGCCAACAAGCTCATTTACCAAAGACATAAAAGTGGCGCCGAGTATAAAGAACAAAAGAAAATAAATTTCAAGGTGGTTGAGTAAAGCATTGGAAAGAGCATCTATACTTGTAAAATAGGCGACAGCCGGCAATCAGAGCAGAAAGCAGTGCTGCAGTTTAAAATTTTTAAAAAGCCCTGCAGAATCGCAATTGCGGTGATCCCACCAAAACTCGAAAAGAGTGCGAAACCCAGTACAGAAAAGCAGAGACAGAGTTAAATAAAAAACAGTGACTGATCTTGAAGCGGCAATACATTTAAAAGGATAAATACATGAAAATTGGCTTCGGACAGAGAATTATAAGAGACCCCAGAGAGAGAGAGCAACTCGGCGGTAAGCCAAACACCTAAATAAGTCATTACCTGGAAAGTTTATCGGAATTATGTCCCCTTGCAGTCGTTCACGATGCCTCGGTTCAGGCATGTTGATACATTCGACCCCATTTCAGATGACTGGTCTCAGTATGTCGAACGCCTAGCTTTCTTTTTTACCGCTAAGGATATCATGGAGAAGGAGAAGAGGAGGGCAATTCTTTTGTCCTCATGAGGGAGCAAATCGTACGGGCTGATCCGCAGCCTCACATCACCTAGCGCCCCAGACTCGAAGACTTTCAACGTGTTAATAAAAATTATACAGAGCCACCTGAGACCAAAGCCTTCAGTTACTACGCAGCGCTTCAAGTTCAATTCAAGGAACAGGCTTCCGGAGGAGACAATAGCTGACTATGTGGCCACTTTAAAGGCATTAACTGAGCATTGCGAATTCAGAACATCCATTAGTGATATGTTGAGAGACCGGCTGAGATGCGGGATTGGAGATGATACTATCCAAAAGTGTTTGCTAGCCGAATCTAGTCTGGACTTCAATAAAATCAGCTACCGCGATGGAGAGTGCTGATGGGAATTCCAAAGTTATAAAAGATACATAAAATGGCACCGTCCATCTGGTTGAGGGGGACAATCTGGCAACAAAAGACATGAAAACTTCGGATTCCATGGAAAGGCGGGAAAGGCTGTCTAGCTCCAGACCATTGAAAGACAACGGTACTGCAGTGAAAACCCACAACATGGTTGAGAAAAATACATCCAGGCCTCCAGTAAGCAAACGACAATTCAAACGAGTCGAGTGCTTTTTCTGCCACTGCTATGACCACATAAGGCGGCACTGCAGAGAAAGGCTAAAACAACATTATAAAGGCAGAGGGAACAATCGTGAAATATGCCTCATGGAAGAGCCAGAAGAAATAGAAACAGACGTCCACTTGTCATATAACCTCAAAGTGGGTAGAACCAAGCCAATCCAAGTAGTCATTACAGTTAACGGAAAACCCATTAAGATGGAAGTTGATATGGGAGCAGCATCAATGTAAATCATTGGAGAGCATATATTTAGATATCGGAGTAAAGGAACCCATCCTTTGAAGTTAGAAGTTTTAGGCACAAAACTGAGGGCATACATGGATGAAGAAATAAATGTGAAAGGGGTATGTCAAGTCAAGGTGCTGTATGAGGAACAGTCTGCAAAATTACCCCTATTTGTGATGCCAGGCAGGGGACCGAGCGTCCTCGGAAAGAACTGGCTGGGAGAGATAAATCTCGAGGGCCCGCTAAGTTCCCAATTCGAAACCAGAAGTGTTGATGCAAGAAAAATGAGTACACAAAGTCCCAGCGGGAGAAGCCCGTGGAAGCGTCACACCAGGACAGAATTCAAGCTGAAGTCAGCATCCTTCGAAAGGAAATGGAAAATCTATTAAAGGACTTTCGTGCGTTACAAAATTCAATCAGCCCCCAAATTGTGCCACGAAAACGATATGAAGAAGAAAAGGACGAGTTAAGCCTGTCTCCGGCCGAGTTAAGGAACGAATTAGCTGAGAAGGGGCAATGATATGTAATCCTCCAGGAAACTATTAGGAAAGAATAGGAAAAGCTGAAGCTGCAGCTGCGTAAAAGCCCTGGAATTTTAAAGCTAGAAGGCCCTGAATTCTCAGAAGAGCTGTCGGAAAACCCAACTACTGAACTCATTCACGTTCAGCTCGTGTCTGAGTCTAGTCCAGCCAACAGTGAAATTAAAGAGAAGACAGAGACACGGGTCAGTGCTACCAAGGAAAGGACATGCAGGAAGAGAAAGAGAAATCATTGACAGTCCTCGGAAAAAAAAACAAAAAGAATTTTCTTTTTCCTTTTTCCCCCTCACATATCATGTAGCTCCTCGCTGTATTGCTTTGTGTTTGTTGCCCTTTATCTGTTTCAGCTTGGAGGGGAGGGGCAGCAGGAGTGAGCATGACTGATACCGGAAGATAGTGAAATCATTCGCGGAGGGTCATAGTGGGCAACTGCCCCTGAAAATGAGGTCTCGGAAACACCAGCCCAGGTGGTTGGGCTACGACACTCAACACGTCAAAGAAAATAGTTAATGTGTTTTAAACTTGTTAGCTGCACTTTTAAGTAAAGGGGGAGGGATGTGGTAAAGTGAGCTACCCTGTCCCCTTAAGAGAATGCAAGTGTACTGATCATGTGACAGCACTGACAAATCACTGTACAGCACCGGTAACTGGGAACTGTAAGTCTAGCTCTGGAGATATCTGAGTGAGCATGTATGATCTGGTGCTCTGCCCTATGTCTCAATAAACCATCACTGTTTATTCTTACATCAGTCTCTCCCCATTATTGATTGCAAGCAGCATTGATGATAACATAGGAAGGCGTGCAGTTAAGAGTTTGGTTGGCCAACGAGCTCGTTTACCCAAGATATAAAAAGGTCCACACAGTCCGAATCCTCAGGGGGGCCTTGGAGAGAACAATGGGTCCTGAAATTACGCGTGGAAATGCTAAGAATGAAGCCCTGATCAGAGATTAAGCTGCCAAGTGCCAATAAGCAACCAGCAGCAAACTATCTCCAAAACCCTTCACTACTCACACTGGTAATGCTGCTGATCCTTTCATCCTGCCCGTGGATGAGGTTTTGCCAATTGTGGGCTGCCCACCTGCCAGTTTTGCCTGTGCGACGAGCAAAAAATAAATAAAAATAAAAAAATCGCACTGGCAACATTAAATCGCCATCAATTGGGTTGTCAAGGCCCTTAACTGGCCTCTTAATTAATGACAGACGCGGCTCCAAACCCGTGTACTCGCGCTGACTGAAATACCAGGCGAGTGCACGATGATGTTGGGAAGCTCGCTCGACATTATCGCACGTCATTTTACACTTGTTCGGGTCGGGCACGTGCCCGCCTGACGAGTGGAGAATTCTGCCCCAGAAATTGAAGATCAATCTTCAGGACACTGCTGTGTGCAACCCTGGAGAAAAGTCAGGGCATTAGAAAAATATAGATTTAAAAAAAATCTTTGAACATTTCTCTGTACCAGATATGGAAATATGCAAAATGGCAGGGGGGTGGGGGGGGTGGGTGGGTGGGTGGTAGGATGGTGGGGGTATTGGTGGGCGGGGGGAAGACTATTTGGCTGACAGTCAAGCATCATCCAATTGGGTAAAGAATCTTTTTCTTTCCAATTTGCAATGCGTCACAAGAATGGATGTGTTGCTGACTAATGGCTGGAGCAAATGGGCAAGTCATGTGATGAAACCTCCACAAATACATTTAATCACAGTTGGCAACCCTAACCAGAGAGCACCTGGTACATATAACTGAGCACTCTGGTAGGGGTTCATTATTTTCAGAATAGAATTAAGTTAGGGGAGGCGGTGACATAATGATATTATCACTATTATCCTGGGCCAGTACTCCTGAGACCCAGGGTAATGCTCTGGGGACCCGGTTCGAATTTCACCACGGCAGATGGTGCAATTTGAATACAATAAAAATCCGGAATTAAAAGTCTGATGATGACCCTGAAACCACTGTCATCAAAATCCATCTTGTTCATTAATATCCTTTAGGGAAGGAAATCTGCTGTCCTTACCTGGTCTGGTCTATCTGTGACTCCAGACCCACAGAAATGTGGTTGACTCTTAAATGCCCTCTGAACAAGGGCAATTTCAGATGGGCAATCAATGCTGGCCTAGCCAGCGATGCCCGCATCCCAAGAACAAATTTTAAAAAACTCAAGTAGAGGAAATAAATTATATTAACAATGTACCAGTCCATGGTAAACATAGGCCCTGTGATCCAGAACTGGCAGATGTGCCAGTTAACTTCTCGTCCTGATGGTCAATTAATTCCCAAGGGTGGATTAACTATACCCCATGCTATGGGGGCAGACAAACAAGATTTACAACATACTGTCAGACCTTTTGAAGGAGTTAAGCTCTGACAACTGGGAGCATACAAAGAGTCTGCAAAACGATATAATAAAAGCAAAAAACTGCGGATGCTGGAAATCCGAAACAAAAAGAAAAATACCTGGAAAAACTCAGCAGGTCTGACAGCATCTGCAGAGAGGAACACAGTTAATGTTTCGAGTCGTGTGACTCTTCACCAGAACTAAGGAAAAATAGAAAAGAGGTGAAATATAAGCTGGTTTAATGGGGGGTGGGACAGGTAGAGCTGGATAAAGGGCCAGGGATAGGTGGAGATGCCAAAAGATGTCATAGACAAAAGGACAAAAGAGGTGTTGACAGTGGTGATCTCCACCTATCACTGGCCCTCTATCCAGCTCTACCTGTCCCACCCCCACTTAAACCAGCTTATATTTCACCTCTTTTCTAATTTTCCTTAGTTCTGTTGAAGAGTCATACGACTCGAAACGTTACCTGTGTTCCTCTCCGCAGATGCTTTCAGACCTGCTGAGTTTTTCCAGGTATTTTTGCAAAACGATATAGTTAGCCTATCTGAGTGGGAAAAAAATTGGTAGACGGAGTGTAATGTGGGAAAATGAGAGGTTGTGTACTTTGGCAGGGAGAATAGAAAAGCAGAGTATTATTTAAATGGAGCAACACTGCAGAATGTGGTGGTACAGGGAGACCTAGGTGTCCTTGTATATCAATCACAAAAAGTTAGCACGTGGGTACAAGTATTTGTGAAGACAAATAGAAAAGTCGGGAAGTCGTGCTATAGCTGTACAGGGCATCCAGAATACTGTGTAAAGTTTTAGTCTAATTTAGGGAAATATACTTGCATTGGAAGCAGTTCAAAGAAGGCTCACTAGGCTGATTCTTGGGATGAAGAGGTGGCCTTACGAGGAAAGGTTGAGCAATTTGGGCCTATACTCATTGGAATTAAGAAGAACCTGAAGTGATCTGATTGAAACATACAAAGTTCTGTGGATTCTTGACAGAATAGATGCTTCCTATTGTGTGGAATCTAGATACAGTTTAAAAATAAGGGCACTGCCATTTATGATGGAGTTGAGGAGGAATCTCTAGGGTCATTAATCTTTGGAATTCTCTTCCCCAGGGAGCTGTGGAGGCTGGGTCATTGAATATATTCAAGGCTGATTTAGACAAACTTTTGATCAACAAGGGAGTCACGCGATATAGGGAGCAGGCAGGAAAGCGGAGTTAAGGCCACAATTAGATCGGCCATGATCTTATTGAATGGGAGAGCAGGCTTGATGGGCCGAATGGCCTACTCCTGCTCCTATTTCTTATGATCATATGATATTGCAAAAGGCATCAGGATAAGAGTACACAACTTCACTGTTGTGAAGATTGAGCTTAAGACAAGTATAATGAGTTTTTCTTTTACAAAGATGTTGATTGGCTAGAGTTGAAACCAGCATATGGGGCCCTTTTGAAAAACAGCTTGAAGCTGTAATAGGGAGATGATAGAGTTGGTAATGTGAAAGGTTGAGATCAGCTGGGCCCTTCCGTCTTTGTACAAAATATCTTGTGATCTTGTAATTAAATATTACAGCCTGCAAAGTTTCTTTATTGAAATCTCATGACAGATTTTGCCTCAGGATATGTTGGTGCTTGTGGCTGTCGATATTTTGCTTCTAAGCACAGGATCTCACTACAATAATAGTTAACAACCCAAAGTGCACTCTCTTAAACCTTGAACATTGCAGCACCGAGTTTTCACTTGTTAAACAAACACTGTATGAATACTCTCTTTTCTGGCAGCTACGAAAAACTGCGCCTAAGCTCACTATTTCGGGGTTTCAAGCAATTGTTTGTGGAATCGGCTCCATATAGTAACACAAGTCCCAGCCAGCATGGAGATGATTAACAGAATTACTCAATCATATCCAGAGCCCACAACGCTCCAAGCTACTGGGTTTGATTTTATGTGCAATTTGTGCTATGTAATTATCCTCCACTTAGTGCAATTTTTTTTATATTATTCATTTGCGGGATGTGGGCGTCGCTGGCTGGGCCAGCATTTATTGCCCATCCCTAATTGCCCTTGACGGTTGTGGCGAGCTGCCTTCTTGAACCACTGCAGGCCCTGTGGTGTAGGCACAGTGTCCGCAGTGCTGTTAGGGAGGGAGTTCCAGAATTTTGGCCCAAAGACAGTGAAGGAACGGCGATATACTTCCAAATCAGGATGGTGAGTGGCTTGGAGGGGATCTTCCAGGTGGTGGTGTTCCCATGTATCTGCTGTCCTCGTCCTTCTAGATGGTAGTGGTTGTGGGTTTGGAAGCTGCTGTTGGAAAAATATTCCTGGTTTTATTCGGAAACTTTCAGTTTCGGTCATGAATTCTGTTTCCTGTATAAACCTGCATTCACATTATATATCTTCTCTGCACAAAGGTGGTCCTGCAGGCACACTGCATAAACATTGCCTATGCAGCAATAATGTGCCTAAAGAGTTGTTTAAGGTGATTGAAGGATTTGATAGGGTAGATAGAAATTATTTCCTCCGTTAGGAGAGTCCAGAACAAGGGGGCCTTAGATTTTAGCTAGGCTGTTCAGGTGTGACATCAGGAAGCAGTTCTTCACATGGAAGAAAAATGGAAAAAAAAAAATCTCCCCCAAAAAGATGTTGAGACCAGGTCAATTTCAAAATGGAAATTGATGGATTTTTGTTAGGTAAGGCTACTGAGGAATAGTGAACCAAGGTGGGTAAATGAAATTGAGATATAGATCAACCATGATGTAAATGAATGGTTCAAGGGGCTGAATGGCCAACTCCTGTTCCTTGCTCCTAACCACCTACATTGACTTATGTGCCTCTTTCGCTTTGTTACTGCTATTCCATAAAGTCAACAAGCCTCATCACAGCACTCAGTGGCATCACCACTTGAAACCAAAACAGAAATCCCAGCCATTTATTCAGCCATTTCTGAATATTCTGTCATCTGACTTCTGAACACTATATTATCTGCAAACTTTGACCTTGTATGCCAAAGTTCAGGTCATTATCAATTATCAAAAAAAGCAGAGGTCCTAATACTGACTCCTCAGTGATAGGACAATTATAGTCCAAAGCTGAGGACTCCTGATTGGACAATTGCAAATGCCTGTTGCAATAGCCATAACCAACCCCATCCCTTTTTACCTTGGACAATCAGCCCTGTTGCTGTTTAGGCACACTGACCTTATCACAGACCTTCCCTTTTGTTTCTTACTCCTCTCCCTCTGTAGAATCATGGAATCACAGAATGGTTACATCACAGAAGGAGGCCATTCGGCCCATCGTGTCTATGCTGGCTCTCTGGAGGAGCAATTCACCAGTGCCACTCTCCTTTGCCTTTTCCCTGTAGCCCTGCATTTTTTTTTTCTTTTTCAGATAATTATCCAATTCCCTCTTGAATGCCTCAATTGTACCTTCCTCCACCACATTCTCAAGTGCTGCATTCCAGGTCCTAACCACTCACTGCATGAAAAAGTT
Organism: Cetorhinus maximus; assembly: GCF_964194155.1. Classification (NCBI taxonomy): domain Eukaryota; kingdom Metazoa; phylum Chordata; class Chondrichthyes; order Lamniformes; family Cetorhinidae; genus Cetorhinus; species Cetorhinus maximus. The sequence continues at coordinate 14,861,159 of NC_135900.1, forward strand.
TTTCTATGTCACCATTGCCTCTTCCCCCAATAACCTTAAATCCGTGCGCTCTGAATCTCGATCCTAGTTCTCTCCCCCCGCCACCCCTGGTGTCTGTGTACTCTTTTCCTACTTGCTTAAAACTGTTACATCACTAACAAAAGTTCACCAATCTAAAGCATGAACTCTGTTTTCCTGTCCAGCAATGCTGGCTGAGTTTTTGCAGCATTCTCATTGCAAAGGCAATGGTCAGATCAGTCATTTCCAGCTCCTGGGTAAACCTGCATCCAACACCCGTTCAGTGATTCAATTTCTGGAAGGCAATTTGCCTGCCCTTTGAAGTACCTTCAGCATATCTGGCAGATAATGGGTTTCACATGTATAAACAGGCATGTGGTTTCCAAGTAATCAAAATGAGCCAATCACAATACAAACCACAACACTGACTGGCAGGGGCACAGAGGCTGAATTGCTTCCCTCTAACCTGTAGTTTCAGTAAACTCTCAAAGAAATGCAGGGACCCCAGTATCTTCAGCCCCAAAGATAAAATCATTGCTGTAAGTTTCTCGCTCGATCTCCACTTGGCAGCCAATTCTCAAAGGGGGTCTAAGGAAGGCCAAGCCTCTATCTCAGAATCATAGAATTGTTTCAGTGCAGAAGGCGGTCATTTGGCCCTTCATGTCTGCACTGGCTCTTCAAATGAGCATTATGACTTGATACCATTCTCCTGCCTTTTCCCCCATACCCTTGCACATTGTTTCTATATAAATAATCATCTAATGCCCTCTTGAATGCCTTGATTGAACCTGCCTCCACCATACTTCCAGGCAGTGCATTCCAGACTCAAACCACTCACGGTGTGCGGTAGCTATGGTTTTATCTGATGTGTAGTATACCTTTAAGAAGGATGTTATAAAGGAAGATTACATGATCTTAGTATCCAATAGTAGAGTAGCGTGAGTTACCTCAGTAGTTAGTAGTTAGTGGTGTAGAGTTTGAAGTGTAAGCACATGTTTAGTTGCTGCTGAGGTCACCACTCACAACAAGCATGCGACGAGGATCCACACGATTCAACAAACTGGCGACGAGGATAAAACAAGTTTAATAGAAGAAATCAAGTGAAACAAAATCGGCACCGTACCTCACACAGTAATCGTGAGTAGAAGTTCCGTTCAAATCGTCAAAGTTAATCCCTCACAGAATGCCGCAATTCAGAAGAATTGATCCTTTCAATCCAGCAACAGATGATTGGTCTCGCTACATTGAACGTCTCACGTTCTTTTTCCAAGCGAACGAGATGATGGGGGGAAGAGAAGAGGTGGGGAATCCTCTTAAGTACACGCGGGAATGAAACCTATGGCTTGATTCGAGGTTTGACGGCACCCAGTGCCCCAGATTCGAATGCTTTTGATGAACTAGTGGACCTTGTGAAGGGCCATTATCAACCAAAGCCCTCAGTAACGATGCAAAGGTTCAAGTTTAACTCGAGAAATAGAGCCCCGGGGTAGACAATTGCATGCTATGCGGCAAGTCTGAAGCAGTTAATGGAACATTGTGAGTACGGTACATCCCTAAACGACATGCTTAAAGATCGTTTAGTATGCGGTGTGAATGAGGGCACAATTCAGAAACGATTGTTATCCGGAACAAATTTGAATTTCAGGGAGGCGCTAGGAGATAGCACTGGCAATGGAAAGTGTGGTAAGAGATTCAAAAGCAATACAGGGCGCGCAAGATGGCGCCAGCCTCCACACCGAGCAGGAAATCCCCGCCAAAAAGGGCGCGAAAATGCAAGACTCTGCCGAGAGGCGGGAAACAGGCTAGCAGGAAAATGAAAAACAAAATGACTTAGCAGTGAAAACAAGGAGCAATTTCAATAGAGGTGGAAACAAGCAGCCTTTTAACGGTTGGCAGTTTAAAAAAAACAGAATTTTTTTCATCATAGAAATGGACACATAATGAGACAGTGCAAGAGTCAAGCAGACTTTTAAATAAAAGAAAAAACCCAGTGGGATCTACAGTGTAGAAGAGCCTGAAGCAACAAATTCAGATATATGTTCATTATTTAATGTGAAGGTCGGAAAGGCAGAACCAATATATGTAACAGTGAAAATGAATGGCAGACCAGTTGGAATGGAAGTGGACACAGGAGCTTCCACTACAATAATTGGGGAATTCACCTTCTGATGTCTGAATAATGGGGAACATCAATTAAATTTAGAAGAAACAACTGCCCAATTAAAAACATACAGGGGTGAAGACATCCAAGTCAAAGGCATAAGTAACGTAACTGTCCATTATGGAAACCAATCGGTAAAGCTATCCTTGATGCTGGTAGCAAGCCTCTGGGGCGAAACTGGCTAAAGGAGATTAAGTTAGAATGGGCTGAAATTTTCCAGTTAAGAGCAAGTGAGTTACCAGAGCTACTACGAAAGCACGCCACAGTCTTCAAGGACGAACTTGGGAAGATTCAGGGGCTGCAGGCAAAAATTCATGTGGATCCAGAGGCAACCCCCCAATTCATGAAGGTGAGACCAGTACCTTACACACTGCGAGAAAAGGTCGACAATGAACTGGACAGACTAGAAGAACTGGGCATTATACAACCTATGCAGTTCTCAGAATGGGCAGTGCCCATAATCCCCATTCTTAAACCTGGCCAAAGCATCCACATTTGTGGAGACTACAAATTAACAGTTAATAAATAAGCTAGACAGACACCCCATATCAAAAATCGAAGGCCTTTATGCCAAGCTGGCAGTTGAAACCACCTACACAAAGCTTGATATGAGTCATGTTTATCAACAATTAGAGTTAGATATTGCCTCCTGGGAATTTGTCACAATTAAGACCCACAAAGGGTTGTTCCAATACACTTGTCTTTCAGCATCTCTTCAGCTTGCACGTCCACAATGGAAAGTTTACTGCAGGGATTGCCCCAGACTGTAGTCTATTTAGATGATGTGTTGGTGAGAGAATTCATTGAAAAAGAGCATTTGGCAAACTTAGAAGGAGTCTTAAAACATTTCTTGCAGGCTGGAGTGCGTTTAAAAAAATAAAAGTGCTCGTTCCAAGTGAGGGAGGTAATCTACATGGGTCGCCGGGTAGATTCACACCGGGTAGCCTCCAACCGGTTGAGGAGAAAGTGAGAACCATAAGAGAGGCACCTGTATCAAAGAACACCTCAGAACTCAAATCATTCCTAGGAATGATCAATTATTATGGGTGGTTCTCATCCAATTTGTCTATAGAACTGGCACCCTTACATTATCTACTCAAAAAGAGCCAACGTTGGTCTTGGGAGGCACGCCAGGAAGAAGCTTTCATAAAGATCAAGCAATTGCTGCACTCGTCCAACCTATTATTACGTTATTACCAGAGAAAAGAATTGGCGTTGACTTATGATGCAACCCCCTATGGAGTGGGAGCAGTGCTCTCCCATTGGATGGACAATGGCACAGAATGGTCTATAAGATGCGTATCAAGAATGCTCACCACGGCGGAAAAGGGTTACTGGTAGATAGAAAAAGACGACCTGTTAATCATCTTTGGGGTCAAGAGATTTCACTGGTTTGTACACGGCCACTATTTTACTATCATTTCAGGCCAAAAGCCATCGCTAGGATTATTCAGCGAGGACCAGGCTCTCCCATGCTTAGCCTTGGCAAGAACACAACAATGGGCTTTATTCCTGGCAGCATACAAATACGCTTTCGTACATAGGCCTGGCAGTCAAATCGCAAAGGCCAAAGCATTTAGTCATTTGCCCTTTCAAGAAAATGACGAGGAAGTCCCAGTTCCATAGCAACTTGCTTCATTGGTAAATTTCTTAGATTCCTCGCTGGTATGTGCTTGACAGATCAGACACTGGACAAGTAAGGACCCAGTCCCATCTCAAGTACGAGAACAAGTGCTTCGTGATTGGTCACAAGACCCTGTGTCTGACGAAATGGAACCGTACTTCAACAGACGACATGAAATAACCAGCCAAGATGGCATCTTATTGTTGGGAGCACGAGCGATAGTACCTCCAAAGGGAAGAGAGCCATTGCCAACTGAACTACATAGTGCACATCCAGGAATATCCCGAATGAAGACCATAGTTCGGAGCTACCTATGGTGGCCTGGGATGGATGGTGAAATAGAAAATTTAGTAAAGAATTGTGTGCAATGTCAGCAACTGCAAAAGTTACCTTCAATAGCTCCATTACACCCTTGGGAATAGCCAGGAAGACCATGGGTGCGGTTACACATTGACTACATTGGACATTTCATGGGAACAATGTTGATGCCCACTCAAAATGGATGGACATATATGAGGTGAAGTCACCAACATCTTCTGCTACAATTGAGAAATTACCTTAAAGTCTTGCCATTAACGGACTACCAGAAGGAATCATTTCTGATAATGGCACAACATTTACAAGTGCTGAGTTTCAACGGTTTATCAGCCTCAATGGAATCACTCTTGTAAAAACTTCAACGTACCACCCTTCCTCAAACGGACCAGCCGAAAGGGCGGTTCAAACATTCAAGGCAGGCATGAAGAAGCTAGCTGGAGATTCCTTAGCAACCAAACTGGCATGTTTTCTTTTCCATTATAGGGCCACCACTCACACAACAACAGGTGTCACACCTGCGGAGTTATTGATGAAATGCCGTCTCAGGATGAGATTGAGCTTAATTATACCTAATTTATCAGGTGAAGGTGGAAGTCAGAAAACTAGACACGAATGGTATAGTCACGAGAGGAAATTTACCATGGGAGAAACAGTGAATGCGAAGAACTTTGGAGGAGGACCAAAGTGGTTACCGGGTGAAATAATTGCAGTGACTGGACCTCTACCTTACCACGTGGAGGTGGAAGGCCCAGTCATACAGAGACATGTGATCATCTAAGGAAGAGAGAAACAATGCAGCAAGAAATGATTCCACCAGTATTCATGACCGGGTCAGAAAGACTGAATTTGTAAATTAATTATCAGTGTAAATATTTTGCTATTTTGAGGAAATTGTAATTGTAAATATAAAATGTATTTCTGAGTAAAGGGGGAGGGACGTGGTAATAATGGTTTTATCCGATGTGTAATATACCTTTAAGGAGAATATTATAAAGGAAGATCACATGATCTTAGTATCCAACAGTAGAGTAGCACGGGCTAACTCAGTAGTTAGTAGTGTAGAGACAGAATTTGAAGGGTAAGCATATGTTTAATTGCTGCTGAGTACCTTTGTAAATAAAGTAAGAGTTTCTACCTAAGAAGTGTCTGTTGATCAACTCTATCAACAGTACCAACTCGGTCACCATTCACAATAAGCGCGCAACGTGGATCCATACGATCCAACAGTGTGTGGAAAAGATTTGCTTCTTTCGCAAATCACTTTAAATCTGTGCCCTCTCAGTCTCGATCCTTTCACGTGCAGGAACAGTTTCTACCTATCTACTCTATCCAGCCCCTTCATGATTTTGAACACCTCTATCAAATCTCCTCGGCAAGGAGAGCAGCCCCATCCTCTCCAATCTATCTTAGTAGCTGAAGTTTCTCATCCCTGGAACCATTCTTGTAAACCTCTTCTGCACTGTCTTCCCTTCCTATGGTGTGGCACCCAGAACTGTACACAATACTCCAGCTGAGTTCTAACTAGTATCTTATATAAGCTCAGCATAGCCTCCTTGCTCATGTATTCTATGCCCCTATTAATAAAGCCCAGGATACGATATGCTCTATTAACTGCTCTCTCCACCTGTCCTGCCAACTTAAATGATCTATGCACATATACACTCAGGTCCCTCTGTTCCTGCACACCTGTATGTTATAGTCTCTCAATGCTCTTCCTAACAAAATGAAACATTTCGCATTTCTCTGCATTGAACTTCATTTGCCACCTATCTGCCCACTCCATCAACTTGTCTATGTCCTTTTGAAGTTCTACACTATCCTCTTCACAAATTACAATACTTCCAACTCTTGTATCATCCACAAACTTTGGAATTGGCCCCTGCACACCAAGATCTAGATCATTAATATATATCAGGAAAAGCAAGGGTCCCAATGCTGACCCCTGGGGAACTGCACTACAAACCTCCCTCCAGCCCAAAAAATATCCATTGACCATTACTCTCTGTTTCCTATTACTCAGCCAATTTTGTATCCACGTTGCTACTGTCCCTTTCATTCCATGAGCTATAAATTTTCTCACGTCTGTTGTGTGGTACTGCAACGAATGTCTTTTGAAAGGCGTACACCACATCAACAGCATTACCCTCATCAACCCTTTCCATTACCTCTTCAAAAAACTCCAGCAAGTTAGTTAAATACGATTTCCCCTTTAGAAGTCCATGCTGGTTCTCCCTAATTAACCTATAATTTTCCATGTGACTACTAATTCTATCCCAAATAATTCTTTCTGGCAGCTTCCCCACCACTGAAGTTACACTGACTGGTTTGTAATTGCTGGGCTTATCCTTATAATCTTTTTGGAACAAGGGTGTAATGCTTGCAATTCTCCAGTTCTCTGGCACCTCCCCTGAGTCTAGGGAAGACTGAAAGATTATGGCCAGTGCTCCTGCAATTTCCACTCTCACTTCCTTCAATATCCTTGGATGCATCATATCATGCCCCGGTGCCTTGTCAACTTTAAGTACCAACAGTTTGTCCAACACTTCCTCCTTATCAATTTTGAACCCTTCTAGTGGCAGAGTTTCCTCCTCTGTCACCATGGCCTGGGTAGCATCTGCTTCCTTGGTGAAGTATTCATTTAATACCTCCAGCATGCCCCCTGCCTCCATGTGTAAATCCTCTTTTTGGTCCCTAATCAGTACTACCCCTCCTTTTATCACCCTTTTACTATTTACGTGCCTGTAAAAAACTTTGGGATTCCCCTTTATGTTGGCCCATCTGGCCTAAACAATTGGCCACTGTGTTGTAAGGAATAAAATTGAGGGATAATTTCCATTCCAGCAATTTCTTGATCCTGGCCTCCCTGCTACCAAATGACTATCAATGCCATAAATGAGGCCACTGCAGCAGCCAGGTCAAGATTGTGACCTGTACCACCGCAGGAATCACGTGTGTAATTGCCTGGATTGGCCCTCCTGTCAGGGAGCTGTGAAGCTCGTTGCCTGTATTTATAGTCGGGGTCATCCAACAGCCACTCTACATGGACACCTAATCCTGGATTTTCAAAGCTTCCAGTCTCTGTGAGTGCTCAAAAGGCACCCAGAGTGCTGCAGGTGCTGTGCCAATCAAATCCAAACAATGGTATGACCTCAAGCTGAACATAGACACTTCAGCGGGATCAGAAGTAGAGACCCCTGGAAACAATTGCATCATACTTACACCCAGAATTTTCAGCCCACAGCCTTTTAAGAATCAGACCAAGATAGATTCCCGATCTGCCATACATAGTTTTCCACCAATAAAGTATTGCGACAGACCCTTTAAGGAGTAACATTCTCAAAGGTGAAGCCATTAGTGAGTCATAATGTTTTTTTCAGAAGTTAAAGAGCACCAGCATTTATTACTAATTAGATATGGATTATAATGTTTATAACTTTAGCCAGAACCTTAAGTGTATCTTCCACTAATTCTGGTGATGTTGACCAGCAACCAGTTAATTGCTGGTTCAAGTCTCACTCCAGAGACTTAAGCACTGAGGGAGTGCTGCACCTTTTGAGGTGCCTATTGGATGGGATGCCTCTCAGGTGAATGTTTAAGATCCCACGGCACTATTTGAAGAACAGCAGTGAAGTTCTCCCTGATATCCAATATTCCCCCCTCGACCAACATCACTATAATAGGTTATCTGGTCTTTATCATGTTGCTGTTTGTTGGATCTTCCTGTGCACTTATTTTCTGCCACAATTGCTACATTGCAATGATGCCTACACTTTAAAAGGACTTTGTTAGCTGTAAGGTACTTTGGCATGTCCTGAGGTCATATAAGGTTCGTATAAATGTAAATCTCTCTTCTTTTTCTTAACATGGTTTTGGTTCTGTTAACTGGAACCCTCATAATAGAAAGGGGGAGTATATCAAAAGTGGGGCTAAAGGATGTTGATAGGATCCAAGTTCATATAATGTAAAAAATATCACTGCCCAATGTTAGAGGAAAGCACTTCCCCATTTATTCCATGCGTAAATGTATTCAGTGTGATACTGTGTCCTCCAGACCCAGATGGTTCTGACCTCAAGTTATATTCTGTGCTAGGTCAGTAGTGTTGGCATTAAAACTGGCCTCAGACGAAGGGAGGTTAGCCAGTGTCCCTGCTGGAATATGTGCCAAAAGGATTTATCTTAACTCTGATACTCCCCATCCATTAACAAATAACTTGTCCACAATCTTCCTGTAAACTCACATATCAAAGCTTGCACCATAGTAAATACAGAAGGGTAAATTCACCAATTCTGTGCCGCCAGTAAGCTAGATATATTTGAAGGGAACGCCTTTCAGAAACACTGATTGCATAACCTACACTCCATACGTAGTGTACCACTACAAGTGTGGGATCAGTACATTTACTCTATCAGCTGTTGGCCTTGGCTCAATAATAACACTCTTGTCTCCAAGGTCAAAGGTCACAGATTCAGGCCTAGAGACTTGAGCACACAATCCAGGTTAACACTTCAGTGCTGTACTGAGGAGCAGTCTTTCAGGCAAAACCTTAAACCAGCATTCTTGTCTAATCTGTAAGGTGCACATAAAAGGTCCGAGGGCATTATTTAAAGGGGCTTGCACCTGTGTTCTGGCCAATATGCATCCTTCAAAATGCATAGGGAGATGGTGACAGAGAGGTAATATCACTGCACTAGTAACCTAAAGGTCCAACTAATGCACTGGGACATAGGTTCTAATCGCACCATAGAATTAAATTATATAAAGTTAGTCCATGACCATAACAATTATCATCAACTGTTGTAAAAATTCATCTGGTTCACTAATGTACTTTAAGGGAAGAAAATTTGCCGTCCGTGCCTTGTCTGGTCGACATGTAACTCCAGACTCACAGCAATGTGGTTCACTCTGAAATGGCCTTACAAGCCATTCAGTAAAAAGGCAATTAGGGATGGGCAACAAAAGCATAACAAAAAAACATGACCAGATCATCAGGTCATTTATTTCACTGTTTTTAATGGTGTCTTGCTGTGTGAAAACTAATCATCGCATTTTCCTACATTACAGTAGTGACTGCACTGCAAAGGTACTTCATTGGCTGTGAAGTCCTTTGGGACATCCTGAACTTGCTAATATAAATTCAACTTTTTCCTTTATAGAATTCTATACAGTATTTACAGGATGAAAAATGTAGCCAGTGCTTTGGAGACTATACCAAGGTTTTACAATTGTGTGACGGCCAATAACCATTCCAGCACCCGTTCCTCGGCAATTGTGTGTAAAACAACATAGAACCATGTTGACTAAAGCAAAATACTGCAGACATTGGAAACCTAAAATAGAAACAGAAAATGATGGAAAGAGTCAGCAGGTTGGGCAGCATCTGAGGAGAGAGAAACAGAGTTAACGTTTCAGGTCAGTGACGTTTCATCAGAACTGGATAAATGTAGTAGGTTTTGTGCAAATGAAAGGAGGGAGGGTGGAAAAAGAAACAACAAAAGGGAAGGTATGTGATAGGGTCGAGGGCAAGCAAGATGAAACCTTTTGTCATTTATTGACGAAAGGTCAAATGGAGTGATGATGGGACAGGTAAAGATATAAAAGGCAAGTGTAGAGGAGGTGTGAATGGCAGGATCCTGAATAGCTGTTGTCCGAAAGCAAAAAAAGAGGGAAAATAACTGAAGAAGAGAAGAAACCAAACCATCACAGACAAACAAAAACATGGAGGCTGTGGTTACGATATAAAAATGATTGAACTCAGTGTTGAGATTGGAAGGCTGTAAAGTTTCCAGTCGAAAGATTAGATGCTGTTCCTCAAGCTTGGGTTGAGCTTTACTGGAACACTGTAGCATACCAAGGACAGAAAGGTGGATTTGAATTGACCATGCTTGGGATCATGCTTGCAAGCTGAATGGGATGTTCTGCAAAAAAACATGGAGTAGATCACATTGTGAGCTGTGAATACAATATACTAAATTGAAAGAAGTACAGGTAAATTGAGGTGTACCTGGAAGGAGTATTTGGAACCTAGGACATTTAGAAGGCATTTGGTAAAAGGGCAGGTACTGCATCTCCTGCACTTCCATAGAAAGGTGATGTAGGGAAGAGAGGGATGTCTGAAGAGTGGAGCAGCGAACAGTCCCTTTGGAATGCTGAGATAGGAGAGCAGTAGAAGATGTGCTTGGTGATGGTGTCATGTTGGAGGTGACAGAAATGGCGGAGGGTGCTCCATTGGTGGGTAGAGAGTGAGGGCAAAGGGAACACTATCATGACGCTGGGAGGGCAGGATGAGAACAGAAGCACGTGAAACAGAACAAACACAGGGCCCTGTCAATCACATGGGGGAGTCCTTGACTGAGGTAAAAGGAAGATATATTGGATGCGCTAGTATGGAAGGTTGCATCATCAGAGCAGATGTGATGGAGATGGAGAATCTGAAAGAATGGAATGGAATCCCTACAGGAATTAGGGTGTAAAAAACTGTAATCAATGTAGCTGTGGGGGTCAAAGACTTATATTGAAAATTGGTGTAGTATAAACGATTAACAGATGGGATATGCTATGCATGGCATAGATGATGATGTAGCACTGACATCAGTCAGTGATGCGTTAGATTTGAGAGAGAGAGAGAGAGAAAGAGAGAGAGAGAGAGCAACGTGCCCACTCTGTAACCTGTTTAGATGGAGTACTATTAAGCAAGTGTTAAGCAGATACCAGAGTAGGACTATAGTCTGCCTAGTAAGCAAGTACCACATCTAGAGTCCATTGACAGAAGGACCATCTCAGAAGAATTGGTTAATAACCTATACCCATAATTGGAGACAGAGAAGTCCAGGAAGGAAATGGAAGAGTCAGAGATATACCACAGGGAGGCTAGAAAAAGGTGGAAATTCGGAACAAAGTCAATAAAATTTTCCAGTTCAGGGTGGGAGCAGGAAACAGCATGAATGTACCTAAACAAAAGAGTGAGGAAGGGGACCTGAGTAGGACTGGAACAAAGAATGGTCCACATATCCCTCAAAAAGGCAGGCATAGCTGGGCCCCATGCGGGTATCCATAGCAACACCTTTCATTTGGAGGAAGTGAGTAGAGTTAAAGGAGAATTGTTCAATGTGAGATCAAGTTCAGTCAGGTGGGAGAGGATGGTGTTTGCTTGGGCCTTTGATCAAGGAAGCAGCGGGAGAACACTGATAAAAGCAAAAAACTGCAGATGCTGGAAATCCAAAACAAAAATAAAAATACCTGGAAAAACTCAGCAGGTCTGGCAGCATCTGCGGAGAGGAACACAGTTAACATTTCGAGTCCGTATGACTCTTCAACAGAACTAAGTAAAAATAGAAAAGAGGTGAAATGTAAGCTGGTTTAAGGGGGAGGGGAGGAAGGTGGGACAGGTAGAGCTGGATAGAGGGCCAGTGATAGGTGGAGATAATCAAAAGATGTCACAGACAAAAGGACAAAGATATGTTGAAGGTGCTGATATTATCTAAGGAATGTGCTAATTAAGGGTAGAAAGCAGGACGAGCAAGGTACAGATAGCCCTAGTGAGGTGAAGGGAAGGAATCAAAATAGGCTAAAAGGTAGAGATAAAACAATGGATGGAAATACATTTAAAAATAATGGAAATAGGTGGGAAAAGAAAAATCTATATAAAATATTGGAAAAAAAAGGGGGGGATCGGAAAGGGGGTGGGAATGGAGGAGAGAATTCATGATCTAAAATTGTTGAACTCAATATTCAGTCCGGAAGACTGTAAAGTGCCTAGTCGGAAGATGAGGTGCTGTTCCTCCAGTCTGCGTTGAGCTTCACTGGGACAATGCAGCAGGCCAAGGACGGACATGTGGGCATGAGAGCAGGGTGGAGTGTTGAAATGGCAAGGGAGAACCCCGATACCATCTTAGTGGAGGATGGAAGTGTAGAGAGATCGAACACCAATGATGAAAAGGAAATGGTGAGGGCCAGGAAACTGTTAAAGTGACAGAGGGGATCAGAAGAGTCATGGATGTGGGTGGGATAAGGACAGAGAAAAAATAGAGTTGAGGCAGGAAGAAATCAGTTCAGTGGTACAGGAAGAGGCTGAAATGCCTAATCTACCAACTGTAAACTGTAAACTGTGTTTGTTTAGTATCAGCCTAGTTGTAACATTCCTATTCTACTTATTTGCAAACAATGCTTCTGTTTAATCAAGCGTACAGCAGTTGATAAGAGCCTTTAAAAACACAATTGAATCACTTACTGTTTTGCAATGTAAAATATTTTAGACATTTATAATTCAATTTAGTCCCACTTAACACAAATCACTTGTGCTGTATGTTTACAAAGCACATCACCTGTAAAACATATCTATGCTGCAATTAGAACCTTTACTATGAATATGCTTAGCCAGTCAAACGATGCTGTTTGGCAATCTATATCAAACTTGCTGAACTGATTTTGAATCATCTACCATGGGTATAACAAAGCAGCTTGCATTTATATTGTGCTTTTAACGTAATAAAATGTTTCAAGATGTTTCACAGGAGAGTTGTAAAGCAAAATTTGACACCGAGCTACATGGGGTGATAGTAGAGCAAATTGATCAAAAGGAGGAAAGAGAGATAGAGAGGTGGAGAGGTTAAGAGAAGGGAGAAAAAACTTAGGGCTTTGGCAACTGAAAAAACAATTAAAATCATGGATGCTAAAGAGGCTAGAATTGGAGGAACACACACCTTTGAGGGTTTTAAAGCTGGATGAGATTATGAAGATAGGGAGGGGTGAGACTGTGGATGCATTTGAAAACAAGGCTGAAAATTTTAAGATCCATGTGTTGAGAAACACGGAGCCAAATTAGGTCAGTGAGCATAAGGGTGATGGGTGAAGGGGACTTGATGTGAGTTAGGACATGGGCAGCAGAGTTTTGGATGACCTCAAATTTACAGAGGGCAAAACATGGGAGGCCAACCAGGAGCGTGTTGGAATAGTCAAGTCTCGAGCTAACAAAGACATGAATGAAAGTTTCAGCAGGTCAGCAACTCAGGAGTGGGGTGGCGTTATCAAGGTGGAAATAGGCAGTCTTATTGATGGCGTGAATATGTGGTTGGTAGCTCATCTCAGGATTGCGAACAGTCCGGTTCAGCCTCAGACAGTTGCATGGAGAGGGATGGTGTCTGTGCTAGGGAACAGAGTTTGTAGTCAGGACTGAAGACAGCTCTTCTTAATTATTAATTGGAGAAAATTTCTGCTTGTTCAGTACTGGATGTCACACAAGCCATCTGATGATTTAGAGACAGTGAAAGAGTCAAAAGAGGTGGTGGTGAGGTAGAACTGGGTGTCATCAGCATACATCTGGAAACTTGATACTGCTTTCAGATGATGTCACCAAGGGGCAGCATGTAGATGCGAAATAGGAGGGGGCCAAGGATAGATCCTTGGGGTCAAAAGCAATGGGTGTGGGAGTGAGGAGCGATGCCATTGCAGGTGATTCTCTTAGTTGTGTTTAGGTAGGTAAGAATGGAACCAAGTGAATGCAGCCCCCTTCCAGATGGATATGGAGAAGTAGTGGAAAAAGATAGTGTGGTCAACCATGACACGGGCTGCTGACAGAGATGAGGAGAAATGTTTTCTCTCAGAGGGCTGCGCGACTTTGGGATTCTCTGCCTCAGAACATGGAGGAGGCAGGGTCACTGAATATTTTTAAGGCAGAGTTAGATAGATTCTTGTTAGGCTAGGGAATCAAAGGTTATCAGGGTTAGAAGGGAATGTGGAAATCAAAACGCAAGATGATCAGCCATGATCTTATTGAATGGTGGAGCAGGCTCGAGGGGCTGAATCGTCTACTTCTGTTCCTATTTCTTATGTTCTTATTGACAGATCAAGAAGGGTGAAGAGGGTTGGTTTACATTTGTCATAGCCACATAGGATGTCATTTGTGACTTTGATAAGAGACAGTTTGCTACAGTGGCAGGGAGGAAATCTGATTGGAGGAATTCAAACATGGAGTTCAGGAAAAGATAGACATGTCTGGGGAGGTGACAACATGTTCAGTATCGCAAGGATGGTGGGGTCAATGGTTCGTTTTTTTGAGAAGAGCTGAAATGGTGGCAGACTTGAAGGAGCGGAAGACAGTACCTGAAGAGAGAAAATCATCAAAAGATCATATAGGAGCCAGGAAGGGGAGTCAGGAGGTCAGCAGTTTATTGGGAATACGAAGGAGGGGGCAGGATGAGGGTCTTGTGGACAAGATGAGCTCAGAGAGGGCTTGAGGGGAGATAGGAGAGACACTAGAGAAAGATGCAAGTTCAGGACTAAGGCAAAAGATGCTTCAGAAAAAGTTTGGGCCGGTGTGTTAGGGGAAGGGAGAGACGCGGTAGAGGCAGCTGCTCAGGTAGTTTCAATCTTATTAACAAAGTCCACGAGATCCTCCCACTTGTTGATGGAGGTGAGAGTAGACGAGACAGGGGAGAGGGATTTAAGAAGATGGTTTGCAGTGGAGGAAGTATGCCAGAGTTTATCATTCCTTCCCATACGTTCCTGGAATAGTGCGCAGTTTTGGCAGACAAGACCGGCCTGATAGTGTTTTATTAGATCCAACTAGTTCTGGTGGCAAATAGTAAACTATAGAGCATTCCTTAACCAAAGGGACTCATGATTAGATTGTGACATCAGCTAACTTAAACTTGATTTCTGACTAGTGATCAATGAATCAAAAATGTAGAATGCAACACTTAAATAATAGGGAAATATTCATCTGCATCACTTTCACCAAGGGAAGACATTGAGAGATATAGTGAAAGGGTCGGCAGGTGGCTCAATCTAGGAATAAAGAACTCCATTCACATTTTGGCATTTTCTTATTCATAAATATCTTTACAGTCTTACATCTGATTTAAGCAATGCAACAAACCACAAACTTGCATAACATGGTAGAAATTAATGAATGTATACAGGAATCCATGGACACAATATTCAAGGGACAGAAGGGGATCCTAAGGAGAAGACTTCCATTTTGTTTGCTATTAAGTCTTATTGGAGTGCAGAGCCTTTCTTTAGTAACTTCACAGCAGGTGTGTGAACAATTGAACATGATGTTCTGCACTAAAGGAACCTGATAGAGCGTGATTTAATGACTTCAGGAAAAGCGTCTGGGAGCATCTTAGATTTAATCACTAGACTGAGTGTAGTGTGAATCTCCCAATGGAGATTCACACCTCAAGACTCAGTAATACCTGGAAGGAATGAAGCAGAAATCTGACTAGGTTGATAGCTGAACTTTTTTGACAGCAATGCTAATTCTGTTAAGGAATATTAAAAGAAATAGTAAAGTACATATGAACATACAAATTAGGAGTAGGAGTAGGCTACTTGATCCCTTGAGCCTGCTCTGCTATTTAATAAGATCATGGCTGATCTGATTTTAATCTCAACTTCATATTCCTGCCTAACCCTGTTAGTGTTTCACCCCCTTGCTTATCTGGAATCTACCTTCCTCTGCCTTAAAGATATTCAAGAACTCTGCCTCAACTACCTTTTGAGTAAGAGAATTCCAAAGTTTCACAACCCTCAGAGAAAAAAAATATCCTCACCTCTGTCCTAAATGGGCGACACCTTATTTTAAAACAGTGACAACGAGAGATAAATAGGTACAATCTATGTGTTCATCTGTTTTGTTTCGAATGCTACGTGCATTCAGATACAGAGCCTTAAGTTGTGTCCTTTTATTATTTTTGTAACCTCAAGCCTTATCTGTTGGTTTACTCTTAGACTTGTACTCTCTTTCCCTTCCTGTCATGACCCGTTCATCGTTTCCCATGTTAATAACTTCCTCTCTTACCTTGTCTCTTCTCTTTGATATACCACATCTTCCCACATTTTATCCCTTCCCCCCACTATTTAGTTTAAAACCCTTTCTATTTCCCTAGTTATGTGATTTGCAAGAACACATGTCCCAGCACGGTTCAGGTGTATACTGTCCCAACGGTACAGCCCCCACTTTCCCCAATACTAGCGCCAGTGCCGATGAACCAGAACCCATTTCACCCACACCAGCTTTTGAGCCATGCATTAATCTCTCTAATCTTATTTGCCCTTTGCCAATTTGCACATGTCAACATTAGTATATGTTAACATTCTTGCTGCTGATTGGTCAACTGTACAGAATGGATGGCAATGTATTTCTTAAGTATCAGTAGCTAGCTGTCACTGATGAGAAGGCCGCTGTCTTATTTTCAGTGTCTTGATTTTCTTCTGCCGCCAATGTTGAAGTGCCTCAGGTAATAATCCAGAGTTCTGCTTCCTAATTTGCCGCCTAGCTCCTCATTCTGATTATGCAGAACCTCTTTCCTTGCTCTGCCTATGTCGTTGTGCCTACATGGACCATGACAATTGGATCCTCCCCCTCCCACTTCAAGTTCCTCTCCAGCCCTGAGCAGATTTCACAAACACTGGCACCGGGCAGGCAACAAAGCTATCTGGACTCTCGATCTTTGCAGAGAACAGTGTCAATCCCCTTCAATATACTGTTCCCTACTTTGACTACCTTCCTGTTTTCTCCCCTGACTTGAATGGCTTCCTGTACCTTGGTGCCATGGCCAGCCTGCTCATCCACCTTGCAGACCTCACTTTTGTCCACACAGGTTGTGAGCACCTCAAGCAATGTTTGACAATTGAAAGTCTGAGGCTCCTCCTCTACTATCTGCTCAGTCCCTTTACCTGCATCACTCAGTCACATCCTCCTATCCCTCGCTGCTGACCAAAACAGATGACCCCATTCTAAGAGGTGTGACCGTCTTCTTGAAAAAAAGTGCCCCAGTATTTCTCCCCCTCCCTGATGTTGCACAGTGTCTGCAGTTTGGCTTCCAGCTCACAGCAGCCGAAATGGTGTGTTCCTCAGCTCCCGACTGTCTCCTGCAGGTCTGCTCCTACTCTTAGGAAGGTAGGCCACATTCGAATCCCTGGGCTTTATTCAAAGGTGCTCCTCAGCTCCTGACTGCCTCCCGTTGGTCTGCTCGGACTCCTTGGAAGGTAGGCTGCACTCGAATCCCTGGGCTTTATTTATAGGCACTCCTCAGCTCCCGACTGCCTCCCAAAGGTCCACTCCAACTCCCTGGAAGGTAGGTCCACTCCAACTCCCTGGAAGGTAGTTCGCACTCCAAACCCCGGGCTTTATTTATAGGTGCTCTTCAGCTCTGCAGGTCTCCTCTGACTCCCAGGAAATATTCCACAGACGCATAAATAACAAAAGAAAAATCAGGATAGGGCTAGAACCACTGAGGAGGACACAACAAACTCATAAATAATGACAGCAAAATGGCAGAAATATTAAGTCATTATTTTACCTCAGGATTTACAAAGGAAATGGACATGGTGGACATTACATTAGAACAAGCCATCAAAAAAGGTAAAAATAAATTTTAAGTAGAAAGGAGGGAGATAATTGATAAATTAATCAAACTTAGAGAGGATAAAACCCCTGGTTCAGATTGATTGCATCCATACACATTGAAAGATGCATGTACTTACATATATAAAAAGAGAACTGGTAGACAGATAATGTGGTCAGCGAGATATAGATCAATTACTTCAACGTTGGTGGTGGGAGGAAATCGAGACACTGAAAATAAGACAGCAGCCTTCTTATCAGCGACAGCTGGCTACTGTTACCCAAGAAACACATTGCCACCCATTCTATACAGTTGACCAATCAGCAGCAAGAATGTTAACATGCACTAACCTATTACAAACATAAGAGCCTAACCAATCAGCAGTAAGATCCTGCCCATTTCCTCAGCCTCCACTATATATAACTACCTCTTTCACCTGTTCCAGCCATTTCTTAAGATGACAGGCAGAGTATGCTGCTTGGAATGTTGAGGTCTACAGTTCTTCTAGGGAACTCTTTCAAGGTCACAACTGCTCTTTCCAGAGCTCATGTTACCACATAACTGTAAAATCATCTTACTCTTACAATGAAAATCTTCAAACAAATTAGAGTAATCGCTCTCGGTTCCAAATTCAACCTTATTGAATACTTTGAAGAAGTGACAAAGAGGTGTATAGAGTAAACAGTATAATTGGCTTTCCAAAAAGCCTTTGATAAGGTACTGCATAGTAGATTAATGATTAAGGCCTGAACACATGGAGTCAGGAGGCAAGTAGGAGAATGGATAGCAAGCTGGCGCCAAAACATCAAAGCAATGATTTACTAAGTTTGACAATTGGTGGGGAGCGATGCTCCACAAGGATCAGTGCTAGGGCCCACTGTTCACCATTTACATAAATGATTTGGGCTCAGGAATTGGAAGTACAGTTTCAAAATTTGCAGACGATATCAAAATACAGAGGACGACTGTGACCAAAATAGGAGAAGACATTAAAAATATTATAGAATGGACGTGTAATTGGCAAATGAACTTCCTTATAAATAAGTGAGAGGTTATACATTTTGATGGGAAGAATAAAGAGACCATACCTATCGGGGGAGATTGAAGCAGGGGTTCTTCCCTCCAGAAAAGAGGGTATTAAGGGGTGTCCAGAAAGAGATCTTTAAGGTTATGAAAGGGTCTGATTGATTTGTCTTGGAGAAAATGGTTGCACTTGTAAGCGAGGCAAGAACTAGAGGGTATAAATAAAAGATGGTCAATGATTGATACAACCAGGAATTCAAGAGAAACTACTTTACACAGTGCTTAGAATGAGGATTTCTCTGCCACAGTGAGTAGTTGAAACAAATGGCATAGAAGCATTCAAGGGGAACCTCAATATGCAGGAAGGATATATTGATGGGGTTAGGTGAAGTGGGGTGGGAGGAGGCTTGTCTGGAGCACAAACATTGGCAAGAACCATTGGACCAAAAAGGCTGTTTCCTTGCAGTAAGTACTTTGTAAACTTTATAACTGTGAAGATATTGTATATGTCTGTTTTCTAATCTAGTCTCTAGAAGTTACTTTTTATTTAATATTCATTTGCGGGATGTGAGCAGCACTGGCTAGGCCAGAATTTACTGCCCATCCCTAATTGCCCTTGAAGGTGGTGGTGAGCTGCCTTCTTGAACCGCTGCAATCCCTGTGGTGTAGGTACATCCACAGTGCTGTTAGGGAGGGAGTTCCAGGATTTTGACCCAGTGACAGTGAAGGAACGGCGATATATTTCCAGGTCAGGGTGGTGAGTGACTTGGAGGGGAGCTTCCAGGTGGTGGTGTTCCCAAGTGTCTGCTGCCCTTGTCCTTCTAGATGGTAGTGGTCTGTGGCTATATAAACATGGTCTTTCATTATATGGATTTCAAGTTTTCATTTTCTGCCTCCACAATTTAGCCTTGGGCCTCCACAGACAGAAACTGTAACTGAAATATCAAGAGGAACTCTTTCCATGACCAGTGCCTTGGCAACCAAGGCAACCCCCACAAAAAACCCACATGATTCAAACCGTAGAGGGGATAATTATGACGTACATAATCTGCTCCTCAACTCAAACTTTCCCTTGTGCTTAAACATGCATGATGTCCGTTGGGAAAATGCACTGTTCCACAACAGCTAGTAACAATACTTTAGATCCACCAACATATTGATTTTAATATTCTCATCCTCCTACTCCAATCTGTCCACCCCTCTCTATCTCAGTAACCTCATCCAGCCCTACATCCCTCTGAGGACTCTGCGTTCTTCCAACTCTGATCACTTTTTCATCCCTCATGTCCTCCACCCCACTACTGATGGCCCTGCCTTCAGCTGATTAATACCTACTTAACCAATATGGATCCTTCAATCAACTTTACTGTAACATATTATTTGGTCATTATCACATTGCTATTTGTGGGACCTTGCTGTGCATAAATTTGCTGCCTTGTCTCCTACATTGCAACAGGAACTACGCTTCAAAACACAGGCTAAAAAGTGCTTTGGGATTTTCGGTGATTGTGAAAGTTGCTATATAAATGCAAGTCCTTACTTTATTACTTACAGATAGGGCTTTGTATTTATTCTTTCAAGGGATGTGGGCATCACTGGCAAGGCCAGCATTTGCTGCCCATCCCTAATTGCCTTGAACCGAGTGGCTTGCTTGGCCATTTCAGAGGGCAGTTGAGAGTCAACCACGTTGCTGTGGATCTGGAGTCACATGTAGGCCAGACCAGGTAATGACAGCAGATTCCCTTCCTTAAGGGACATTAGTGAACCAAACTGGGGCTTTTTTTTGAAACAGCAACCAATGGTCACCATTCAGGAGATTAGCTTTCAATTCCAGATTATTCCCCAATTTCCAAACGCCGTGGTGGGATTTTAACCTATGTCCCCATACTGTTAGCCCGGGCCTCTGGATCACTAGTCCAGTGACATTATCAAAACGCCACTATTTCCCCTGAATCCCCTGAACATTGTTTGTATTATTCTCTGCTAATGTTCTAAACAGCTGTATTTTTGTCAGCTATGTTATTGACAGCAAACATTCCTAAATTAAATTAACAACTAGTGGGCTCACCCTGCCCACAGAACAGTGCATTCTACTAAACACCACCCAAATCACGGTCGCACTTAGTGGGGATCAGAGCAAGTAGCTTTCCAACCTAAACAGAAACAGAAATACCTGGAAAAACTCAGCAGGTCTGGCAGCATCGGCGGAGAAGAGCACAGTTGACTTTTCAAGTCCTCATGACCAGTTCTGTTGAAGGGTCATGAGGACTCGAAACGTCAACTGTGCTCTTCTCCGCCGATGCTGCCAGACCTGCTGAGTTTTTCCAGGTATTTCTGTTTCTATTTTTGTTTTGGATTTCCAGCATCTGCAGTTTTTTTGTTTTTATAGCCTTCCAACCTACCTGATTTAAAGCATCATTATAGGATTTAAGAAAAAAACACAGACACAACCCTTTTATTTAATGATCTGAAAAATTTTACTCTGGATAAGTGCAAATCAAAGAGACACACAGAAAAATCAAACACCAGCCAGCAAGCAAACTTTTTTTGCTCGCTACTGTTAATAGGCACAATTTGATCAAATATTTTGCATGGAGCAGAATTATGTTCGGGAAAAGAAAGTTTTTAAGTAAAATAAACTTTATATCAAAATAGCTGAGCTACAAACTCTTTCAATCATTCGTGTAAAAATAGTGTTCCAGGGAAATGGTGTTCCAGCGTCTAAAAATACCATGTGTCAAAACTGTTAAACCGAAGTGGTTTAAACAGGCACACAGCAGTTCCGTTGTATTGCAATTAGCAAGCAAAGAAAGATGAGAAAAGGACAACAATGTCATCATTGATAAAGCAACTGGGTCAGAGGGAGAACGCAAGGGATAGAATTAACAATCAAAAGTGGGATTAAAATGACACTAGGGGACAGCTCATTTATAATAAGACACCATACGCAAGTTATCCTTTCTAGAGGAGATGCGTTTTTTTTACACTGCTGACTGCTCTGTTTATATTCCACAAAATAGTTTTGTAAAGCTCCGCAAATATCTCCCTCCCTCCCTCCCCCATGAGAAAACAGCGAAGCATCTGAACAGGTTTGTGTCTGTGAGCTGAGAGGATGGAACACCAGACGAGGGGGGGAAATAGAGCCACATGATCTCATCCAGGACCAACGAACCAGATCTCTGGGCTCCGGCCCTTCCCACTCTGACGCTCTAGCTGGGAGAAGTCAGCCAGCAATAATAGACACTTGTATACAGTAAGGCTCCACCCCGTCCATTCATTCCCAAACACACCCCCCAACACACACACACACACACACATATATATATATATACATCGGCTGGGAATAAAAATGTAGCATGTTCAAATGTATCACATGACAAGGAAGGAGGAGGGGGGGTGAGGGCTTTTCCTTGTTATACATATTATAAAACCTGAACTCTCTCACAGCCGACCCAATGGAATAAACACTGTGCACATCACCCCACACTTAAGAATTAAACCGGAGCAGAATAAGATAGTTTCAAGTCAAGGTCCCTTTGTCCGAACATAGACCGAACCATTGGTGCTATATCACTGACAACTGGGGGGGTGGGGGGTGTAAATGCTGTCCCGTCGGCAAGTAGCGTCAGGCAACTTCTCCCGGGGATCAAATATATTTGCTAAAGCTCACAGAGAGAGCACCGCCTCCCGCCGAACCCCAGGTCTCTCTCTCACTGCATTGACGCTGTCCCTTTGACCTTCAGTGATATTACAAGGAGAGGGTGATGAAATTTACATCCTCCAGACCGGTGACCCGAAAGAGCAGAATCCAGACAGGCAGAATTGAGCAGCATTATCACCTCCTCCTCCTCTCTCTCTCTCCCCATCCCTGTATCAGGTGCTACCCGAGCCTGCTAGGGATTCCCAGCCCTTACCTGTGCCCCGTAAGGATGATGACGGGTGATGTGTGTGCCGCCGTGTCCCTTTTCCCTCTATCCTGATTGATTTGATCAGTGCTTCGAGAAACTATGACGCTAGGATGATGGCTGCCTCGGCAACCCGGCACTTTTTTTTCCCCTCAATTGTGTCTCCCTCCCCCCAACCCCCCACCCCCCAACCCCCCACCCCCCCCCTTATCATCCCCCAACTCCTCCCCCCTTTTCTGGGATCTGCCCCTCCAATGCTTTAAGTATAAGAGTGTCTTATATCCAGCAGAGCACGCAAATATCGCCCAGCCTTCCCAAACAAAGCAGCTCTGTGCAATAAAACCCATCAATGACAAACATTCATTTATTCCAAAAAAGATTCATTTGTGTGTGTATATACATAGATATATGCTCAAACATATTAGAGGTTGCTGATGATTAGAGCCTTATTTCCTCAAGACACCTATTCACATTCAAGTAATTACTCTCCGAGTTATGTAGATCAACAGAGCAAGAGTTTTTAAAATGTTATTCTTTTCTGGGACGTGGGCTGGTCACTGTTGAGGCCAGCATGTGTTGCCCATCCCTAATTGCCCTGCCATATGAATTAGGAGGAAGCCATTCAACCCCTCGAGTCTACTCCTGACAAGACCCATGGCGGATCTGAGTGTGGCCTCAGCTCCTGTCTATCCTCTATACCTCTTGACCCCCCAAAAGTCAGCCACACTGCTGTGGGTCTGAAGTCATAGGTAAGCCAAACCAGGTAAGGGTGGCAGATTTCCTTCCCCAAAGAGTATTTGAGAGCAAGATGGGTTTTTAATGACAATTGATGACAGTTTCATGGTCACCATTACTGAACCTAGCTTTCAATTCCAGAATGAATTAATTAATTGAATTTAAATTCCACCAATGGCCATGATTTGAACCTGTATCCCCAGAACATTAGCCCAGGTTTCTGGATTACTAGCCCAGTGACATTACCACCATGTCACTGTCTTCCCTAATTCCACCAAGAGCCAATGGTATGTCCTCATGGCCTGTAGTTTACAGAAGATTAGCAGCACAGAAGGAAGTAATTCGGTCCATCATGCTTGTACTAGCTCTTGGAAAGAGCTGTCCAATAAGCCGCACATCCTTGCTCCTTACCCATAGCTCTGCAAATATTTTAATTTTCCAGTATATACCCAATTCCCTTCTGAACATTACTATTGAATCTTTTCCCATCACCATTTCAGGAAGTGGATTTCAAATCTCATCTCCGTTCTGGTTCTTTTGCCAATTATTTTAAATTGGGTCCTCTGGTTACCAACCCTCACACCAGTGAAAACAGTTCAACATTATTTATTCAATCAAATGTCTTTATCATGTTGAACAATTCCCCACCGTCTCTGCTCCAAGAACAATCCTTGCTTTTCTATTTATGTTGCGGGGAGGTACTAAAGTCCCTCATCCCTGGTATAATTCCTAGGATGGAAGGTTAGTCTTATGAGGAGAGGTTGAGCAGGTTGGGCCTATACTCATTGGAGTTTAGAAGAATGAGAGGTGATCTTGTTGAAACATAAGATTCTGAAGGGGCTTGATAGGATGGATGCTGAGAGGATGTTTCTTATTTGGGGGAATCTAGAACTAGGGGGCACAGTTTAAAGAGAAGGGGTCTCCCACTTAAGACAGAGATGAAGAAGAATTTCTTCTCGCAGAGTGTCATTATTCTTTCGAATTATCTTCCACAGAAAGCAGTGGAGGCTGGGTCATTGAATGTATTCAAGACTGAGTGAGATGGATTTTTGACTGACAAGAGAGCCAAGGGTCATGGGGGACAGGTAGGAAATTGAAGTGGAGGCCACAATCAGATCAGCCATGATCTTATTGAATGGCAGAGCAGGCTCAAGAAGCCAAATTGCCTACTCCCCATATTTCTTAAGATCTTATCATTTTAATCTTAAATCCAAGCCAAATTGATACAGTTTTATCTTAGGTCTGTAAGTTTGACTTGAAAGTTGTGCTTTCACTCCTGACTGATGGTCATAGGTTCAAATCTCACGCTAGGATTTAAGCATGTGATCTACGCTGTTACTTCAGTTGAGCACTGCAGAAGCAGTGAAATGGCAGAGTTGTTCTCTTTCATATCTGACGTTAAATGAAACCCCTTTCTACCAGTTCAGGTAGAAGGAAAAATGCCCATCACATTATTTGAGGAGCAGGGGAGGTGTCTTGGCCAATATCTATCCCTCAAAAAGTATCAAAATGGATTATCTGGTAATTTATCTCATTGTTGTTTGTTGTGACCTTGATATGAGCAATTTAGCTGCTACATTTGCCCATATAACAACAGTGGCTATATAATCAAAGGCGATTCATTGGCTGTGAATCTCATTGGGAATGAAAGGCATTATATAAGTGTAAGTTCTTCATTCATGTTATACATTAAAAGCTTTGTGTACAGCAGGTACATTTTGTCCATTTCACATTTATTTTCCTAGATCATAATTTTGAGTCACGGTTGTGTCAATAGTATCTTCTCACACTATTGGTCAATCACTTTTGCAATCTCTGTAAAATCTTCACTCCTCATTGGTCTATACTGCCTACATAAGCATGGGATGAAAATTTGGCTTCTGTACTTCTTTAATGGACAAACACAGGCTTAGAGGGCACAATTTCACAATATGTGCCAGGAGCACAAAAGAGAAGGTTTTACCAAGTTCTTCCCTGTCTGTCCACATCCAAACTTCGATTCAAGCCTCCCTGTGGTGGTTGGCAACCATATTTAAATAGATGTATAATTATGCAAATAAATGTTGCTTTCTGATTTTTTTTCTTTTCACTAGTTCACTCGCTTTTCCCCAAGTTTGAGGTTCTGGCTGCCTGCCAATTGATCATTTGCTGCCCATGGCTCAGAATGCCAATTTCCCACCACGCATTTTGCCTTTCTCAGTTGCTCTCCCAACTTCTGGTTTTCCTGAAGTGACGCCATTTTGCACCCATGACTAGGTTAGCTGCCCACTGCCTCTTGCCGTATTTTTTTAGTGACTCAATTCCTAAGGAGTCGGATTTGGCTTAGGGGTAGCACTCTTGCCTCCAAGTCAGGAGACTATGGGTTCAGGTCCCACTCCAGGAACCTAAGCATGTAATATAGGTTGCCACTGCACTGCATTATTGAGGGACTTCTGCAATGTAGTGTTTTTTGGATGAGCCCTTAAACAGAGACCTCAACCACTCTCTCAGGTGGGCGTAAAAGATCCTAAAGCACTAGTCAATGTAAAGATCTTCCAATGTCCTGGCCAATAGTTAATTTTCAAGCAACACATAAATCAATCATTATCATATTGTTTTTAGTTTTTTAGTTTTTTGTTATTATCATATTGATGTTTGTTGGGCTTTGCGATGCATAAATTGGCTCCCATGTTACTACACCATATCAGTGATTATTCAAAAGTACTTGATTGGATGTAAAGTGCTTTGGGATGTCCTGAGGTAGAAAGACACTATATACATGCATTTTTTCTTCCTCCTTCCTTTTCATTTTCCTTTTGTTATGACACAGCAGATGGTAAATGCTGAACTGTTCAAATCCCAGAGGGAAACTTGAAACAGCTGTCACAACTAATTTTCAATTTGTATGTTTTGAGATGCGGGCTTTGAATTCAGTAATAAGACCACCAAGTCTTACGAGGTTTTTATAAAACAAAATTAAACATTTATTAATAAAAAAGATTGTAAGCACATAAATATGTCTACAAATTACTACTATAATAGCTTCTAAATCCCCTAATTAATTTAACTCCCAGTTACACTTTTGTTAAGGCAACAGTAGGAAACAGATTTTAAAAGACCAAGGCAACGTAAACGATGCCCTAAATAGTTGGATTCAAATTGAATTCTCTTAACTTCAGTCCTTGGAGGCAGCAGTTTGTTACATACAGGCTTTTGGTTTTTCACACTTGTTGGATCTTAAATTGTCTCCCTTACAAACAGCATTCTCTCCTTTATACATATTTTCCTCTTTGAATGCAAATTCCTATTGTTTCTCTATGTCTTTTGAACTTTACCTCTCTATGAATAAAAAATTTATCATAGTACAAATTCCACCAGTAATCATTGAGAAAAATAAATAAACACACTATTTCTTATTACTTCCGCTGGCTAAGTATACATTACAACCCTACTTTTGAATTCAAGCCACACTAGTTTGTTTAAAAATGCAAATTTCCCCCTTTACACTTCACACTCTAAAACTTACCCATGTTTACCTAATTAACATTTCAAACCTAACTTCTCTTCTTACATCAAAGCACACAGACTAGCTGCCTGTAATTCAAGTCTCTCTCTCACACACACACACACATATAGACACATAAACCAGGCTCTATTTTACAATAAATTCCAATAACATTATGAGCATTATTATATCTTTCTGACACTTTTCAATGACACCATTCTTTTCTTGCTTTTCCTTTAATATCCAAAACTTTCACAGTGTGCCTTTTTATAAAAAAAAAGCCCACTGTGTTTTCTTTCAGAAAGTAATGTTTTGAGGTTCTGTATATTTCACGTTTCAGAGGAACGGGCAACTTTGAAGACACGGAGATGAAACTGGTCTATGCCAGCAGTGAAAAACAGGCTCAAAGCGAATAGGCAGCTGACTTCTCACTGCGCCTGATCTTCCTTTCACTGAAGTTCATAGGACGATATTTCAAACTTTTTGGAGACTCATTTTCTCGTTTCACTGCCACTTTTATTTGGTTGAAATTAAAAAGCTGGTCAATGTTTTCCAGCCCAAAGGGAAAATAAACACTGGCCTGATGAAAGATCAGCTGCTGAAACACAATGAGCCTGTTTCACTCTTGTCGTAGGCCAATTTCAGCTCCACGATTCCCAAAGTTCTCCACCACCAGGATTTTCCTCACGTCAAATCTGGATCCTTCGCAAGCTAACTGATAAGAGGTTTACTGGTATGATGAGTCAACAACTCCATTACTGTTGAATGATCCAGGATGGTAGAAGGCAACCTAGATTGATTTAGGTCTTTTTTTGTCCAGAAATTCTTATCCTTCTTTTCTATGAAGGTCAGTTTTCCATAATATTTTCTTCAAAGGCCTAATTGCCACTGTCTTCCATTTACAATCTGCTGTTCCCTTCTATCTGTGTATTTCCTATAGCCTGAATTAAATTGTATATTTTGTTACTGGTTCAAATGAAGAAGTAATTCTATGAAAACACAGAAGTTAAACTAATTCCATTTGTATTTCTGGAATAAGGCATGGACCTTTTGGCACATTCTGATGTCAGCGCAACTCCCTCATTTGCACCTCACATATTATTAATCTATTTTCTCAATTAGAAAATGCACTTACGCAAAGTTCTCACCCTTACATTGCAACAGCAAGTTTTAAGAGAAAATGTTCAAAATAAGAGTTCACCGTGGATATCAAACAAACGAGAACCAACATTATGACATTTTGGTCACTTTGCTGTCTTCATCTCACGTTCATAGCTTTCAGGGTAACAAATGTAAAACAAAAGAAAACAGAAACAAGGAAAAGCTATTCAGCCGTTTATAAAATAAAATAAAATGTTTCATATTATAAAAGAAAGAAAGAACTTGTTTTTATATAGTTGGAAGTAAGTAATTCTGAAGGTCCTAATCAAGAAGACAGTAACCAAAAGTTTAAAATAGGGATAGCAAGGATAAGAATACTTATCCTAGCTTTGTCTTTTTCTCATGCTGGTCTTTGCCTCAAAAAGTAACTAAGATACCTGGAAAGATATCGAGAAAGACATATTCACTTCCTACTGTCCTATGTACACTTCTCATCTGTTTATAAAATAGCCTCATGCACATAGGGAAAATAACTTATTGTAGCCATTTTCTTGGTCAAATTGTCCTGCTGTCATCTTGTTGGTATGATTGATTGTTCCACTAAACTCACTTCCCACCACACATTCATTCCTGCCAATTGAGAATGGACCAGTTAGTTCTGGAATATTAATCATTAAAGTAGATTTAAAATTTTAGCAAGTCAGGGGTGCATTACTAACCCAGGCGTTGGTCCCTGGTCTACCTACAGAAAAGATCACACAATTGCAAAAAATCAACCGTGCACTCCTTTTTAAATCACACTCCAAATTTTAATTATTCGATCCCATTAGGTAACTCTCATTTTAGAAAAAAAGAATTCAACGTTATGTTTTTGATGCAACTTCACATTGTCTTATTTCACAAATATTTAACATGAATATGTTCAATCACTATGTTATCTGTTCATTTATGGTGGTATTTATCCAGGATGTAAAATGAAGCACAGCAATGAGCTTATTTTAAGAATTCTTACCCTAGGCCAAATGCAGATTATTTCATTATAGGCTTTCAGTAACCATCCTCTAAATTCAAAGAAGTTTGTGGCTATTTTCATAACAATTTAAATACTGGGACCAATTAAAGTTATGAACCGTAAGCATGACTCAATAAGTAAAGGTCACCTATCCTAAATCAGTATAATCTAGATAAATATGGATTAATAAATGAATAATTTAAGGTAATCAATCAACTGTGGAAGCAATTTATTTTTACTGATTCAATATAGGATCTGCACATCAATGCTTAATTTCTTGGTCTCAGCTTGACTTATGGAGTTTGATTTTACTTTCTTGATTATTGTGACTCAGGACTAAATAGAAAAACATATTAATAGATTATATTTTGTTCCAAATCCCACTGATTGGATTAAAATGTGCATGTTGGGGTGAAATTCTATTTAATTTTAAGTCTCGTGGCTAAATAATTTATCTTAAGTCAAATAATAAATTGGATAAATAGTTTCACTTTGAGATGCAGGTCTCAAAGTAAATTTCATTACATGGTCAGTTAACCCAAAGTGGCATGATCAGCTTCAAAATTAACTTGTTGCTTTTTTTGACTCCTTTACCTTCAACCAATTTTAAACACCCTCCAAGTACATAAAATTACTTTTTGAAAGATACATTACATAAATGTCCAGCCCATGTAACTGTATAAAAGTCTCAAGTCTAGCTTGCCTCTGTCACACTGCAAATGCCACACTCCAAATGTCATCTTTTGTTACATATATATATTACAAAAATCTTTTAAGACAGGAAAAGAAAGCTAAACATTTCATCTTGAAAAGAAAGGCAAAAGAAAAACTTGCATTTGTATAGCAACTTTCATGAAATCAGGATGTTCCAAAGCACTTTACAGCCTTTGAAGCATAGACACTGTTGTAATGTAGGAAACAAGGCAGCCAATTTGTACACAGCAAGCTGTTACCAACAATGAAATAAATTACAAGATAATCTAATAAGAAAACGGTGAATAATTCAACACCTGCCTGTAGAGTTACTGCTTTCCCAATCAGAAACGCAGCATATTCTCCCTGTCGGAGAACATATTATTCACTCAAATTCGGAGAACTGACTTGTAGGTAGCTTTAGGGCTCCCAAAGCATGTACCCAAGTTTTGTTGCATTTAACAAACTAAAGCTATGCATCTTGCCAGAGCAAGTCACCGATAATCTTCCTGTTGCTTATCCAACTAGGATTGTCCTGCCCAACGCTTTGGTTTGCAACAGAGATTTTTAAGATATGTTTTTGGGATGTGAGTGTCACTTTAAGGCCAGCATTTATTGTCCACACCTAATTGCTCTTGAACTGAATGGCTTGCTAGGCCATTACAGAGGGCAGTTAAGAGTCAACCACATTGCTGTGGGTCTGGGGTCACATGAAGGCCAGACCACGTAAGGACAGCAGATTTCCTCCCCTGAAGGAAATTAGAGTGGAAAGAACCTTAGGCCCCAGCGATGGACTTACCCTTCTTATGTCCACTAGTGAGTTAGGCTGACTGGTTATTTGTCAGCAGTAAGTCCTTGGAGTCCTGCAGAGCTGTCTGATTCAGGTATCAGATTGATTTGGCTGCTTATTTGTATTAACTGCTGTGTCCTGTTAGAGTTTTGACTCCAAAGGGATCCACTCGTGTGATCCCTCCCATGGGATTAATTTTAATGGCTGGAAAATCAGGTGCACCTTTTATCAGAAATGCCCAGTTGTCTGATCTGCACTCCCAATGAGTGAAGCTTCACACTGGGACAGATCCTTGTAAACATTGCCTTTCACTGTAATGTAAAAGCCATACATTTAAACAAAACACTATCCTAATAGAAAGAATGCTATTTCGAAGGGTTGAAGAACTGTTTATTTTATCGTGATAATGTGATAATTAAGTGAGGCAATGATGTCTTTCAATTTAATTTATATCATTATCCCATGTTTGTTATACCTCACATTCCTCGCTACAGACATATGTGTGAACATTGCAAAATTCCTGAGAATGTGTCACATGATAAGTTGAATCTGTGATGCTAGTTGGTAATTATAGAGGTGAATTGTACTAAAATTATGCACAGAAAACGCTCCTTCACTTACAAGCACTGGGTGAAATTGGAACCACAGATTCCCATCAAAAAACATGTTCTAATGCTCGATACTTGAAGTAAAAGCTAGAACTTGTGAGACAACCCTTGGAGCTCATTTGATTTCCATACCGAAATCCGTTATTAACACTCAAGCTGTTCCTATGACATGATGACAGTGGTATAGTGGTAATTTTTTGACTTTGTGCTCTCCACAGGGAGCCTTGCCTGGAAGGTTTGCACTTTGAAAATTTGTGCGTGCACCATGTTGCTTAGACACTCGAGCGTAGAGAGCAACTGAATTTCTGATACGAGACCAATCAAGAGCAGAAAGTTGTAAAAATATCACCTCCTGGCAACATTTTTGTTGGAGGTAAATGCATAAGAACCTAGACATGAATTGAAATAAAGTGTACCTAAGATTCTAAATGAAATTTCGCAAAAAACACTGAAGTGACACTATGGGCAGAATTTTCGTCTGGGCTTAGGAAAACCCAAGACCTGCGCGTTTTCATGGCTTTCAAAATGCACATCTGACCCATGTGTGACTTCGTCCGGGGTTTTTGTCTTTTCACACAGGGGTTGGGTTTGCATTGCGAGCCATGATGGAATGCATGAGGAGTGTGGACACAGAATCGGGCCAGTTAGAAGGCCAAGCTCAGTTCTCCAACACAGCAGCCCAGCTCCCAACATCATTTGAAGGCTCCTAAACCTCATCCCTCCCACCCCCACCACACTACCCCATGCTACCTCACTTTCCCCATGCCACTTCATGCCCCCTCATATCCCCCCATGCCACTTTATGATCTCATGTTATGCCATGCCACTTCCTTAAGTGCCTAATTAAGTTTGTAAATAAACAAGAAACATCACACGTGCTATTTCATTATAGGCTCGTAAACATTTCAATAGTCCTTGGATCAATAAAACTACCTGCTGAGCTGAAGCTTTTGAGCTTCAGCCAAGCTTTCACAATGGAACAGCTGTCATAAAAAAAGCCTCCAGCTCCATTGATGGAACTACGCACATTCATTTCAAAGCAAAGTGCCTGTCAATCAATGGAAGAGGAACAGATGCAGACCATTCTTTCTACATTCAGAAACTGGTGCTTTTTTAAAAAAACAGCAATCCAATTAAATCAGAGCACAAAAACTTGACAGCAGAGACATTGTCAAAGAATCACAGAAAGAGGCCATTTGGCCCATCGTGTCTGCCCCGGCTGAAAAACAAGCCACCCAGCCTAATCCCACTTTCCAGCATTTGGTCCATTGCCTGCAGGTTACGGCACTTGAAGTACATATCCTGATACCTTTTAAAGGAGTTGAGGGTTTCTGTCTTTGCTACCCTTCCAGGCAGTGAGTTCCAGAACCCCACAATCCTCTGAGTGAAAAACCTTTTCCTCATCTCCCCTCTAACATTTCTACCAATCACTTTAAATCTATGCCCCCCAGTCCCTGGCCTCTCTGCTAAAGTAAATAGGCTCTACCCATCCACTCTATCCAGGCCCCTCACAATTTTGTACATCTCAATCAAATCTCCCCACAGCCTCCTCTCTTCCAAGGAGAACAACCCCAGCATATCCAATCTCTCCTCATAGCTGTAATTTTCCAGTCCTGGAAACATCCTCGTAAATCTCCTCTGTACTTTCTCCAATGCAATTACATCCTTTCTGTAGTGAGGTGACCAGAACTACACACAGCACTCAAGTTGTGGCCTAACTAATGTTTTATAAAGTTCCAGTTTAACCTCCCTGCTCTTATCTTCTATTTCTCAGCTAATAAATGAAAGGATTCCATAGGTCTTCTTAACCACTTTATCAACCTGTCCTGTTATCTTCAGTGATCTGTGGACATTTAATCTAGGGTTGCTCACTTCCTCTACACCTCTCAGTATCCACCCATTTCTTGTGTATTCCTTTGCCTTGTTTGACCTCCCCAAATGCATCACCTCACACTTCTCTGGGTTGAATTCCATTTACCACTTTTCTGCCCACTGACCAGTCCATTGGTATCTTCCTGCAGTCTACAGCAATCCTTCTCACTATCTACTGCATGGTCAACTTTTGTGTTTTCTGCAAACTTCTCGATCATTCCCCCTACATTTACATCCAAATCATTGATAAATATTGCAAAAAGCAGGGGACCTATTACAGAGTCCCATAGAGCCCCTCTGAAAACAACCTTCCCATCACAAAAACATCCATCAATCTTTGTTTCATGCCACTGAGCCAATTTCGTATTCAGCTTGCTACAGTCCCCTGGATCCCATGGGCTTTTATTTTTTTAACCAGCCTGCCATGTGGGAACTTGTCAAGAGCATCGCTAAAATCCATGTAGACCTCATCAACTCCACTACCCTCATCAATCCTCCTTGCTACTTCCTCAAAAAATGCAATCAAATTGGCCAGACATGACCTTCCCTTCACAAGTCCATGGTGACTGTCCTTGATTAATTCATGACTTTCTCAGACAGTTTATCCCGTCCCTCAGAATTGATTCTAAAAATTTGCTCATCACAGAGGTCAGACTAACTGGCCTATAATTATTCAACCTCTCCCTGGTTCCATTTTTAAACAAAGGTACAGCATTACTGGACCTCCAATTCTCCGGCACCTCACCTATATCCAGTGAGGATTGGAAAGTGAAAGTCAGACCCTCTGCTATTTCCTCCCTGGTTTCTTTTAGCAAACTGGGGTACATTTCATCCAACCCTCATGATTTATCCACTTTCAAGGATGCTAATACCCTTAATACTTCCTCTCTCCCTATGTTTATCAGTGTATACTTCACGCTCCTCCTCCTTAACTACAATGTCTGCATTGTCCCTCTCTTTTGTGAAGGCAGACACAAATTATTCATTAAGAACAATACTCACATCCTCCACCTCCACACATAGGTTACCTTTTTGGTCTTTTATGGGCCTTACTCTTTCCTTAGTTGTCCTCTTACTCTTAATGTTTTGAGAAAACATCTTTGAATTCTCCTTGATTTTGCTTGCCAATATTCCTTCATGCCCTCTTTTTGCTTTTCTAATTTCCTTTTTGATTCCACCCCTCCTCTTTCTATACTCCTCTTGGCTTTCTGTATTCTCAGTGTCTGACATAAGCTTTCCTTTTCTGCTTTAGCTTACTCTGTAAGCTCCTTGACATTCGGGGGGCTCTAGATTTGGCCATCCCACCCTTTTTCTTTGTGGGGCCATGTTTACTCTGAACCCCTAGAATTTGTCTACATATTTGCTCTTCTATCTCTCTCTAATACTTTGCCCACCACAGAGGTCAGGCTAGCTGGCCTATAATTATTTGGTCTATCCCTCGTTTCATTTTTAAACAAACATACAACGTTACCAGGTTGCCAATCCTCTAGCACCTCACTTATATCCAGTGAGGATTGGAAAATGATGGTCAGACCCTCCACTATTTCCTCCCTGGCTTCTTTTAACAGCCTGGGGTACATGTTATCCAAACCTAGTGATTTATCCACTTTCAAGGATGCTAATCCCCTTAGTATACTCCCAGTAGTGTGACTGCCCCTTTTTTGTTCATAAGCTAAAACCATATGGCCTCAGCTGATGATTCTTCTAACATATCATTCCCCTCAAATCTGTAATTGTGATATCCTTGACCCTGGTATCAGGGAAGCAAAACTGATTTTTGTGAGTGAGATAGACTCAGAGGACTATTGTACTACATACCTGGCCCTCCTAAAATCTCTGGTCCACCCATTCCCTCTCTGCCTTCACACTCCTAATCTGTGGTGTGACCAATTCCCCTAAATGTGCTAGCCATGTAGTCCTCAGTGTCACAGGCGAGCCACAGTGACTCCAGCCGCCACTCGAATTCTGAAACCCGGAGCTCAAGTTTCTGCAGCTGGTGACACTTCCTGTACATGTGCTCATCTATACCATGTGAACTGTCCACAACTCCCCACGTGCCACAGGATTGGCATCCTGTGCGGCCGAGCAGCCCTGCCATACCTTAACCTTACTTTTGGACTATTTGCTATAAAGTGGAGATGAGAAAGTAAAATAGACTTACTCACCAGTCAATTCCTTCTCTTGTTCCAACTACTGAAGACTGATAAATATGGTACCAGATGTAGCACTCTTTTGCCTTGAGCACCAAATTCCCACCATGCACCAAATTCCCAACTCCACATTCCATTTACGTCTCCCTCAGGCATAGCCCGCTGTCTCTTTGTGTGTCCCTTACTTTTCTTTAATACATTATGGTACTTTCTCCATTGGAAAAGTACTGTAATGCATGTGAACAATTGAATGATGCTGGTCAATGTAAGGGTCTTTCCAGGGCAGATGGCTATGATGAATCAATGCATTAAAAAACACATCTACATTAACATATAACACCTAATAGTGACATTTTAAGATGCCAAAACATTTTAAACTTACCTTTCAGAATGTTCCCGACTCCTCAGCAGGCTTTCCATTTTCTTCACAAGCTCTCAAACGTGGTGTGCCTGTAAAGAGCTTCCAAAACCCTGTACCACCAGATGAAAAAGGTGTGCGGGAGGAAATCTGATATTTGTACCCTAATTAAAATGGGGGTACCCGACTTTAGCAGAGGCAGGTACCAGTTGAAAATGGCGTGGGTTCAGGAATGTAGAGGAAAATCACATTCCCTTCAAAAAAAAAATTCAAAATGTGGCCACTCAACGACCGAAATGCCAATTCAACCATATTTACTAATGTAAAATGAAATACATAATAAACTATTTCACCAAATTTAATTTTTATCTCCTTCATTCCAGGTTATTCTCTATTTGCTTCAGTGGCAAATAGTTTAAACTTCAAGCTTTGTTACAAGTCATTAATTCATGAATGCATTTTTCATAAGATTTTCATAACGAAATGTTTTGCCTTCCAACATACTGTGCAACTTGTGGAAATGAATGTAGAAACAAGGAAGATTTAACTTTTGAATCAGCACACATTTTGTCAATTGCATTTCCTTTGTCTATGTTCTCCCACCCTCCTTTTCTGGGTGTGAATTCTATGGCAGTTCAGTTCTACTCTGACTGGGGGAGTTGTGATATTTTGCCCAAATGGTCATTTTTACTTTGTGAGCCTTTGAGTGCTAGTAGGCTTTCCCACCATGGATAAATTGCAGCTGCACCTGATCCTATCCGCTAATGTGTGTCTTCCAGCTTGAGATATCAAACATCAGCTCACCACCACCTTCTCGAGGACAACTAGGGATGGGCAATAAATGGTGGCTTAGCCAACGACACTCACACCCTATGAATGAATAAAAAGAAAAGTGGAAAGCCTGTTTGCAGAAGAGGACTCAGAGGTACCCCAACTGTTACCCTACTGGATCAACTAATTCAAAACAGATTGATAATGAAACCAAGCACCTTCTGCTCTATATTTCTCAATTACACGTTGTGGCAGAATTTTCTCTTTAGCACTTCAGAGCAAAGTTTAGAGTTAGGTGGAGAGTATGGAGGAAAATCGGGCAAGAATGACCACATGCCCATTACAAAGTCCACCCAAGTTAAAGTAATGAATTGAATGGTGTTTGTTACAGAGGTGAAATCCTTCCACCCCAATGTTCCCCCACATGCTCCACCCAGGGGACATTTGATTATCAAGCACAAAAAAAGACAATAAGCTTTACACACTTTACCAACAGAGCCATCGGGAGCCCTCCATATTATAGCTTTAAAACATCATCACAGAATCATTATAGCGCAGAAGGTATCCATTCGGCCCCTCGTGTCTGCACTGGCTTTCCGAATGAGCATTTCACCTAGTACCATTCTCCTGCCTTCTCCCTGTAACCCTGCAGATTGTTTCTTTTCAAATAGTTATCTAATTCCCTCTTGAATATCCTGATTGAGCCTGCCTCCTCCACACTCCTAGGCAGTGCATTCCAGGCCCTAACCACTTGCAGTGTGAAAATGTTTTTTCTCATCTCGCTTTTGCTTCTTTTGCCAATTACATTTAAAGACACAGCGAAGGTAGATCACAAATTAGCCAACCATGTCAACTTACATGATTTTCAAAATGCTGATATCTCAAAATGGATCACCAACTATTCATCTAATCTTCAGAATATGACTTTTATTTTCGTACATTACGCAACTCAATCTATTTTGCACATTGTCAAGCCAATGAACAGAGACAAGAGGAAATTTCAACCAGAAACAACTGTGTTTCTAGGATTTGTTTGGACAAGATTTGAGTTCATCACAATGAGGGGTATTGGTGGTGAGATTCTCCCTCAGCACTTCGGTCTGGACTGCTTCCACTAAATGGAATTTTCATTTCAGTAAATGTTCTCCTTCCTCACCAGTGTTTCGTAACTCAATTAATTCAATGCTGCTTGCTGTCAACTTCTACAATTGCCTCAAAATTCCTGTAACAACTCTTTAAAAGCTGCTGCTACGCTAGGGCATTCCCACAGAACAATTATTTTAATAAACTAATGCTTGGAGAGTAACATAAGGTCCATCCCTCACTCCCAGAAGGTGAAATGTACTCACCCATTCAAATTTACCCTCACATTTCTTTAGGCCAAAATCTTGTCTGTTGAACAAACATAATTAAATAGGGCATGCTGACAATCTAGACTTCCCACCAGTGTTTCATGAAAATGACGAGATTTATTCCAACAAACTTAATTGCAGAATCTGATCTAATTTTAACCCTAGCTGTCTCTTTCTGGCAAGGATTCATTTGGACCTATCGCTGATGTTTTAAATGAATGCAGGCAGAATAAAAGTATAGGGACAGAATGATATTGGTGCAAAATGAAAGAAAAATTAAACTTGAGCAAAAAAAGGAAGCTGATTAAACGATACAGATATTAAAATAGCATATTATCAATATAGAGATAATATTATGAAGTACAAGCATATGCCCAATAGAATTTAACAGAGATAACTTATAAATGTTATACTTAGATTGAAAACGTATGGGGCAAAAATGTACAATTAATGGAACTGCATTTGCATAGGAAGAACCTGAAAACAGGAGCATTGCAACAAGAGTAGACCTGTTCCACCCTTGAGATTATTGCACCCATCAATGAGATTATGGCTGTTCTTTATCCTAACTCCATCCACCCTCCTTGGCTATCCCTTGATATCATTGGCAAGCAATAATCTATTGATTAAAAATTATTCATTGAGCATCTACTGTTGGATGTAATGTAAGACACATGACTTTGAATGCTTAGACAACATGATGAAGTAATTTAAAAAGCTATTGAGAGGCTAGCATGGATCACCTGACCATTTAAATCTGGCCAAACATATCTGAGAATCTCACACCACAATTGGGGCATTGCATTTAGTGAGTGTGCCATCATTTCCCAGTTATATTTCTGACAAGGCTCTATAGCAGGAGCGCGCATTCTGAAAGTCAGTCCTAGCCTACCAAAAAAGAATAATGGAGTTATAGAAAATATTATGATGTGTGTAGCGGGGGAGGTGAGTGGGCTCTCGGTGTCCCAACTTCCAGTTTCCGATTTCAGAAGAAGGCTGGAGCCGGGCCCTGCCCACTGCAGGGCATTCCCTGCGGGTTACTGGGTCCCTGCCAAAAGAGGTTGTCTGCCCAGGAGAGAACCAGGCGGGGGAGCTGGTCGGACCTCAGGACAAGAGCCAAAGTTCTGAGCAAGCTGGGGGTGGAGCCTGAGCCTAGAGCATGGGCTGAAAAGAACTGGGGGCGGGGCTTGAGCTGGGAGTATAGTATAAGGGTATCTGGCATAGCAAGGGTTAATGTGGGACTAGTGTGATGTAAAGAGACACATGGCCTGAGACTAGACAAAGTTGTAGACTGGACAGGAACCTGTGTAGAATTAAACATGGAGTTATCTCATAGCTTGGACTATACCCTGTATATATGTATATAGTTAATTGTTATCAATGAATAGTTAACATTCAACCTTACCAACCTCAAAACTTCTTCATGAGAGACCTACTGAATATACAACATACAAAAGGGAGCAGGGGCTGGAAGAGAAGGGGGGATCGTAAGCCTTGGCAAGAGCGAGAGAGAGCGAGAGAGAGAGAGAGGGAGAGAGAGAGCAGGACTGCAACCAGGAACTGGAGCAGCAGCTCAAGACTGATGAATTCCTGCACTGAGCTGAGGCCACTAATGGGGCAGACCGAGGCCTCTGACCGTGGCTGGAGAGCTGGGGAGTGGCAAAGGAGTGGGTGAACAGCTGCTGGAGATCTAGGTGACTCCCTGGACAGCAACCCCTGAGTCCGAGAGGCCACAAGGAGATGGAGATCCCCTTGGTGTCTGGGAGACAAGGCAATCTGGATCATGTGGTCATGGGAAATTAGCAGTTGGAGCTCCTCTGCTACCTGGCTGGTTAAAGTTCAGGAGTTAAGTTCTCAATGGTCTTCTGGTGGATCTGGAGCATCAGCCATGAATACCCATTGTAACTAGTTCATTTCACTAATTTAAGCTTTTCCATTGCTGTTCATAAAGATTTAATGCCAGTGGAATAAAGAACCCCGGTTTTATAATCTTGGTGCACAGTGTGTGCTTGAATCTCACGTTACATGTGACATGAGGGTGGAATTAATAGGACAGTTTTACTACCCCCCTCCCCCCACATCCCCCGCCCCCACTCCCATTCATCTACCCATCCCATCCCATCCCAGCGCTGACAAGAAGAGTACACTCAAAATACACTGCTTCTGTCCGAGGCCTGGGGCCCAGTACTTCCCGTCCTGGATCCCTAGGCCCACAGTAAGATCTAGCACACGCAGAAGGTGTAGGTAAGCAATTCAGCTGCACTTTGGGCCTGTAAGATCAATGTCTTGCTGTTAAAGGTGAACAGATGAGTCGTTTTCCTCAGAGCAGGGGTGGCAGGCATGGGGGGTAGTGGCGTATGGGGGAGCGCTTTAAAAACCGCTAAAGAAGGAACACCTGCTGTCCTGGGTCCCTAGGAAAGCCTCTGAAGCCAGGTCACTCTGCCCTGTAACAGCAAGAAAATAAATTGAGGAGGCTGTGCATGCTCCCTTTTAAAAATTCTTCTATGGGATCTGGGTGTCGCTGGCAAGGCCAGCGTTTGTTGCCCATCCCTAATTGCCCTTGAACTGAGTAGCTTGCTCGGACATTCCCGAGGGCAGTTAAGAGCCAACCACATTTCTGTGTGTCTGGAGTCACGGGTAGGCCAGGCCAGGCCAGGTAAGGATGGCAGATTTCCTTCCCTAAACGACATTAGTGAACCAGGTGGGTTTTCGCAACAACCCATGATAGTTGTCATGGTTCCCATTACATCGATATTCCAGATTTTATTAATTGAATTTAAATTCCATCTAGTGCCATGGTGGGACCTGAACCCATGTCTCCAGAGCATTGGCCTGGACCTCTAGGCCACAAGTCCAGTGACATGGCATTGTGAAGCTTGTGCCTAGGACAGACTCAGGCCCATCGTTGCTCCACCAGAAAAGCTTTGTTTCTCCCAGATCAAGGCAAAAAAGGGGTGCTTCCTTAAAGAAATAGTTCTCTGCGCTTTTCATGCCCTTTGTGCCCAGGAAGGGGACAATCCCGAGAGCACAGGTCAAGATAATAGTCCCTAATTTATTAGAGGGAATGCCCCTTCCTTGTAAATTGGCTTTTCTTATGTTCCTTGCACAACATGCCCCAACTATTTTTTCCCCAAAGAAAGTGGAATTGGGTACTTACTGGAGCGACTTTCTTCATGTTGTCAGAGGTCTAATTAGTCTGGATTCAACTCAGTTGAGAAACCGTCTGTTCTGATACTTTTGTGCAATAAAGTGTCTTTTTAATTTAATGTGGATGAGCTCGTGTGGAAAGCAGAGGCAGCTCGGACTGGTATTTCTAGAATGAAATGAAGAGAGAAAAAAAACAGCCTTTAAATTTCATTTGTTGCTTTTAAGAGTGCTGTGCACCACAAATGATACAATAATGCATTTCAACACAACTCAACTTATTTGTCCTTTTGTTTCAAACAAGTACTAAGGATGGTTTACCAATTAATTTTTTCATTGGTGCTCTTTGTAGCTCTCGATAAATCCAGTAGTGGAATAAATATTACATTGTGAATA
The DNA here is from genome assembly GCF_964194155.1 of Cetorhinus maximus. Taxonomy (NCBI): domain Eukaryota; kingdom Metazoa; phylum Chordata; class Chondrichthyes; order Lamniformes; family Cetorhinidae; genus Cetorhinus; species Cetorhinus maximus. Next base: position 14,902,003 of record NC_135900.1, read on the forward strand.
GTCTAACAAAAGGAAAGTGCCGTGCATGTTGAAAATCTGAAATAAAAAGAGAAAATGCTGAATATACTCAGCAGGTCAGGCAGCATCTGTGAAGAGAGAAACAGTGTTAACATTTCAGTTCGATGAGCTTTCAGCAGAACTGGAACAAACTAAAGATGTAACAGGTTTTAAGCAAGCACAGAGGCATGGGAAGGGGAAGAGGGGAGGAGAGCGGGAAAGAGCAAATAAGAAGATTCTGGGACCATGATAGGTTGGAAAGAGGGAAGGGACAATGGTGCAAGGCAAAAGGGGGTGGTAACAGGACAAGTATAGGAGCAGAAAACGGACCTAGAAACGCTGTAAAAAGCAATAGCAGAATCAGCACCAGCACTTACTGTCTCAAAAAAAGGAGGGCAGAGGTTATGATCTGAAATTGTTGAACTCAATGTTGAGATCAGAAAGTTGACCCATCAAACATGATGTGCTGTTCCTCGAGCTTCTGTTGAGCTTCATTGGGACAGTGTAGGAGGTCAAGGACAAAGGGATCAGAGTGAGAGTGGGGCGGAGAATTAAAATGGCAAGCAAGTCAGGGTCGTGCTTGGGGGCTAAACAGAGGTATTCAGCAAAACGGCCACCCAACCTGCATTTGGTCTCCCCAGCGTAGAGGAGATCGGTCAGGAGCTGCGAATGCAGTATATTAAACATTAAATTGAAAAACGTACAAGGAAATTGCCATTTCATCTCAAAGGTACCTGGGACCTTGGATGGTGAGAAGGGAGAAGCTGAAAAGAAAGGTATCGCATCTCCTGCACTTGCATAAAAAGATGCTTTGGGAAGGGGAGCCGGCGTAGGGAGTGATTGAAGAGTTCACCAGGTTGTTTTGAAGGGAAAGATTCCTCTGAATGCTGAAAGGGGAAGGGAGGGAATGGGGAGATGTATTTGATCATGGCATTGTGCTGGAGGTGGCAGAAATGGATGACCATTGTACACGGAGGCTGGTGGGGTGAAAGGTGAGGACAAAGGTGGCCCGATCGTGATTCTGAGAGGGAGAAGAAAGGTTCAGGGCATAAGTGAGACAAATGGTATGGACATGGTTGAGGGGCCTATCAAGTAATACAGTAAAATGATTGCCCATTGAGTAAAGGATGCTTGTTACAAGTATGAAGTTTGCAATATTATTATGTTGTGGAATTTTAATTTAGGGCAAAATGGAGGAATGAAGGGGATTGCGTGCCCTGTTCTGAATTCTGCCTGACAACAAGTTTGGGTGGCTTGGTTGTTAAACGTTAAAGGATGGGGCTCTGCAGAGGGGAGGGTGGTGCAGGGGTGGGTTGATTTACTGGAAAGAAGGTGCAAGATGTTCACACCTGTGGACAATTACAAGAGCATCTGTGATGACTTTGAGTAGACTGCTAGGGCCGAACCTTTATAAACAGCGGGCTAGACTCAGTACCAGACATCCTGCCTCCATTTTCAATAGATCCACTTTTTTTCTGGCAGGGAGAAGGGTGTGATTCACGCAGGAGGGAAATTCGAACTCAGTAGGGCCATTTGAACTCAGTGCTGAATTCAAACAGACCCCATTTTGGCTGTGGCAGAGGCCTTAACCAAAGTGTGGTAGTCACAAATTGATGGAGTAGACATAATTGCTTATGAAGGGTGAATAAGGTTTGTTTAAGTGTCATGATCTGAAGGTGCTTACATTCTCCATTCTTTAAACTTGAAATAATGACCATGGTAATGACCAGATAATCTGTTTTGTGATGTTGATTGAAGGGACAAATGTTGGCCTTGTCACTGGAAATAATTGCCCTGCTTTTCTTCAAAATAGTGCCATGGGATCTTATACATTTGCCTTAGCAGGCAGATGGGGCCTCGGTTTAATGTCTTATCCTAAAGACGGCACTTCCGACAGTACAGGCTGCCTCACTAAAGGGTCAAAGGGCTGGATTTTAATGGAGTCAGGGAAGTTCCGTGGAGGTGTGAAAATGCTGGCCAGGACTCGATTCTGGGATTCATGGCCCCATTCCCAGGGTTTCGGATTTTCACAATGCTGTTCCAGAGTAGGGCTAGTTCAGGTTGCGAACCCGCACCCTGCACTCCCAACCTGGCCGGCTCCATTGCGGTAATAGGCATTGTCTAGGCCTCCACAATTTTCATGGAGTCAGGCCAGCTTTCAAAGGACTCATAGTTCACGGCACCTCAGAAGTGCCACAAACCATAGTCAGGTGAGGGAACCTTTTGAAAGGTAAGTTCAAATGGTCTTATCCATGCCTTGCCATGCCCCATCCATGCCAAGCTATGCTCCCCAACCACCTGCATGCCCTCTCATAGCCTCCATGCCAAGCATGCATAATGGGGCTTGACTGAGAACCCAGACATCCATTAGAATGTTGAAACAGCTGCACCTCAGGAAAAACATTGCTTGATTGATAGTTCTCATTCTCTGATCTATTCTGTCAATTTCATAATGTTTATTTACACAAGATAAAAAGCCTATAAGTACTTGCAGAATCTGCTATTTATACTTTAAAGGGTCTGGGTAATTGACATTGTTATTGGGTTGTAGCACTGTTTGTGAATGAATTACTGTTTTTAAGCTTTAATAACATATTCCTATTGTCACTATAGAGTTCATTGGTTCTGTACAGAGTGTATAGTGGGCGAATGGGCATGAAAGTGACATAGCTTGGCGTGTGGGATATGAGGGGCCATGGGGGTTGATGGACAGGCATAGTTGGCTTGGAGGTTTTGAGGGGTCATGGGGGTTTGGTGGACAGGTATAGCTTGGTATTAATGAATTAAACATGACCTACCTTCCTATGTTTATACCAGCAATAATCAAGTAAATAATAAAATAAATAATTGAAGATTTAGAAGCAACGAACTGGCATTGTATGTCTTTGTATCATGTGTCACAAAGCTACGCCCCTTTAATTTTGATAATATGATTTTCAAACTTTCGACTGATTGGAAATTTTGCAATTTGAAATGAGACAGGACAAACTAAAAATGCAAGGCCACCTTCCAGTTGAAGGTGAAGAACAAATACATCACCCTCAGGGGAGTGCAAAAGAGAGAGGCATTTCCTATAATCGAGAGAGCCATCGAAACCTGTCACTGTCTCAGGAAGAAACATTCAAATGCAAAGTGCTGGATATTGGTACAATGGCTTCCACAAACAGACCCAAGCAAAACCCTTTGGAAATACACAACGGGTGAAGTATTTCAGGCCAGTCTGCAGCCACTGCAGAAAGAGCTAGCAAGGAAGCTTTCAGCAGAGGAAACAGGCTGAAAGCTGGGCTCTCTCTCTCTCTCTCTCTCTCTCTCTCTATCTCCTTTGGAACATATGTATTGCCCGGTTCGGAAGCCAACTTTACTAGAAATCAGAGAACTGAGATCTCATAATAATTACAACATCTTCTACAGCTGACCGCATCCACGAAACCAGCTAACCCAAATCAGCCACAACATTTAAAAATCTACACAAGGACAACCAAAGGACATTTAACCGTATATTCTTTTAACTCTTTTTAACTGGGCTCTAACATCCCTTATTTCTGATACCTGTATGTGCGACGTTGCATTTTTATTACTTTTTTCCCTTGGGCTCTGTGGTTAATAAATTTGCTCTTTCTTTGGCTCAAGGAAACCTTGTTTGATTGGCTCCTTATTTGCTCGTAGCTTAAACAGCTCACTACGTTTGGATTCGCAAAAGGCATGTCCTCGTGAAAAAGAAACTTTAACCTTTGTTGTGTCCAACCGATGAGGTTGAATAGAGGGGAGCTGGTTCATCCCCTCTCACAGGCTCTCAAGGCATCACAAAATATTTCACTAGCAATGAGTTATTTTTGACCTATGGCCACTGTAGGCAAACATGGCACAACAAATATTTGGTTTAATGTCGATAATAAAATAAACCATTGAAGATTTAAAAGGGAAGAGCTGACATTTGTATGTCATTGTATCATTACACTTCCTAAGAGAGGTATCCAATATTGAAATTAATAGTATTTGGCAAAGTTATTCATAGAAAGCTATTTGCCTGGCTGGAGAATCTCATAATGTAAGGTTGTTAGGGGTGCTACAATATACTGTTGTAATGACTCGATGGAGCGGACAGGTTTCAACAAGAAACAGATAAACTGTTTACAGGAGTGCTTTACAGATAAGACCATAAGACCATAAGACACAGGAGCAGAAATTAAGCCATTCAGCTCATCGAGTCTGCTCCGCCATTCAATCATGGCTGATAAGTTTCTCAACCCCATTCTCCTGCCTTCTCCCCGTAATCATGATGCTACATGACGCTACATGCTCAATCAGGACTCTCATCAGGAAGCCCCACGCACCTCCCCAGGATTGCCTGAGCTTAGGGCTGTGGTCACAGCCTCCCAGAACATCATGTGACCCCCTGATAGACAGCAGGAGAGGCTATACCTTCAGTTACTACAACTGTAAAGTGATACGTTTTATGCCTGGCAAACGATTAAGCGTGTGTTTTGTGTAAAAAGTGCATGTACGTTATCTGCATCTTGCAAATTGTGTTTTATTAATTAAGTTGCTTGACTTATCATTTACTTGCTTGACTTAGGTTTGAATTAAGCCCAGTGTGATGGGTTAAAATTTTCCTCTCTCTTTCTGCTGGAGGTAAAGGTCATAAGTGAATTGAACTGTCCAACCTCGCAGGACAGGTGTCCCACTGACCATCAAGTGACATTGAGACAAGCTCGTGGCCCTAGACTTAGTTGCAGCCTGCAGTTCCAGAGCCACATGAAGCTCTTTAACATCTCATTTGCAACTCCCAACCTTTTCCAGTTGGATCATATCAACATGAAAAAAGTCTAATAAAGTTAGGACAAGAAAATAAGAACCATGTGGTTGATACTTGCACAAGCCTTGCAAAATGCAACAACGAATCACCTGCATAATCGCACAAGTTAAGAGCAGGTCAGTACTTCAGGAAATGCACTATAATACGTCTTTTTTTCATTTTTCTCCACATTAAGATTTTATTTTAACTTTAATAACCACTTTTACTACCTTCATTGAACCTCTGCATCAAAACTATTCTGTAAGGAATGCTACAAATACTCCTGGTAGTACGAACTAATCAGAAATGCCATTTTCTGCCCTCAGAAGACACCTCCTCAATGTTGTTATATAACAGCCTCCTTTATTTCCATAACAAATGTTAATGCAATAAGCGTTCCTGGAGCTTCAAAACTCCTAAAAACAAGTTACTACTGAGCCAGGAAAAGAGAAGTAATCAAAAGCTAAGTTGAAGATATAATGGGAGGAATTTTAACTCCCAACCTCCTGCTCCCATTACCAACAGAATGGGAATTAAATTCCAAACAGTGCGCCTTTTGCTAGTTTTCCTTCCTACAGCTACTTTAATGCAGCTGCATTTCTGTGTGGCTGATGTTTCATGTGGTGTGCAAAATGGCTATGGCCCTAAACCTTTACTTACATAAAATGACACCAGAGGTTAAATGAGTATGACAAGTCACATTGTACAAAGGTATTTATTAAAATATCCCTATTTTCATTAAAAAAAAATGCATGTCCTATTATTTGCAAGTTACTTGACACACGTCTGGCCATAAAGGAAATTATCACACACGAACGAGAAACCATTTGTTCTTTCTAGTCCTGTTCCAATATCATCTGCCCCTATGCACACATAGGCCAGAAATTTTTGCTCAGCGTGTGGGTGTGTGCCCGACACACTCGAGCGTAAAATGACGCACGATGACATTGGGCGAGCATCCCGGTCAGGTGGGAACGCGCGGGAGTCGGCAGAGCGCCTGCTGACAATTAAGCGGCCTATTAAGGCACTTAATCAATTAATTTAAGTACAATTTTTCACTGCCTGTCCAGCTGTTCAGTTGGCAGGCAGGCAACAAGGCCAAGCGGCCTTTGCATTTTTGGCGAAGCCTCATCCACGGGCAGGATGAGGTTTCGACCAGTGATTTGAAAAAAACTTTTTGCACTTATATTTAACACATTCCTGCTCATGTGACAGAGTCTCAGGGAGCTTTTACTGCGCGCATTCCCACGCATGTGCGAACTTCAGTGCTTGCGCTACTCCTGCCCCCACCCCAGCAGCGCTGAAGCACACATTTCACGCTGGCTGGCTGTTAATTGGCCAGCCAGCATGAAATCCTAGTTGGGACCTGATCGTGGATGGAGGTCGGCTTCCCGACCGCTCCCGGGCCCGCACACTGCGCCTGCCCAACGAGGGCAAAATTCTGCCCATAATCTTTAAAGCAGTCAAGGCTTCTAATGATATGCATGTGAGTTGTTGTTGTCTGTTCGTCAGGTGCCTGTGGGTTCCTGGGTTGATGTTTGCCTCTCTGAGGAATGTTGTTGCCCAGGCAAGTGTTGCCGCTGTGGTAATTGTTGCTGCTGCTCCATTGCATTTGTTGGCGAACGGTTGACTTCTGGGACTGATGATCATTCTGTTCCTTGTTCAGTTGGCGATATCAAATCTGCATCATCAGCTGTCTGCTGTGAAGGAGCATCTTCTCTGATTGCATGTATACATCTGCGATTGTGGCAATATGTCTGGTCGTTCACTTTCAAAGTGTGCAATCGAGGTGACAACCTTGACGGAGGTCTCAAGTTGTCATGTCGGCTGACTATTGTTGAGTGCGGTGAATGTTTGCACTCTTACCAGGTCTCCAACTCTCAGTTTGCTTGATCTAAGCAAGACGCTTGTCTGTCAAATTCAGTGTCTCTGCTGGGTTGATGACTTCCAGAGCATGTCGTGCTGCTGTTTCTCATTCAATCTGGCAACAATTTGGCAGCTTTATCAAAGTGGAATTTATCTTCCTATTGTTTCATTTTGATCTTGTCACTCACTCCTGTTACTACTTCTGGCTCAGTAGTTTTTTTAGCTGTTGGGAGAGTAGTCTGGGTACAGTGTGATATTAGTTGTTGGGCTGGACTACTTTCCATGCCTTCTGTCGGTATGTTTCTCCACTCTAAGATTACCTTGGATGACATTTGTGTCGGATCTAATTAATTTTCTGATGATCCCTTTGGCATTTTCCTCATCTTCATCCTTTCCATTTGACCGGGGATAGTGTGGAGATGATGCGTAGTGCTGAATTTCCCAATCATTCACAAAATGCCTGAGTTCTTCACTCATGAATTGAGGGTCATTGTTGCTCATCACAATGTCAGGAATGCCATGACAACTCGAGTGAGCTTTCCAGCATTCTACAATCTCATGGTAATTGTTGGTGTCCGCTGGTCTAACCCTCAGTAGTCGGGATTGTAGTCGACTGTGACGAGATAATCAGCTTCAGTGAGAGCAAAGAGGTCTACTCCAAGCTTCATCCATGGTTTGTCTGGGGTGTCATGAACCATGAGCAACTCTTTATCTTGCTTACTTGATGTTCATTAAAAGCACTGCACTGGCTGATGTGGTCCTTTTGCTCATGTTTGGCAAGTAGAGCACTTCTCTTGCCTTCCGCAGACTGGTCTCAATTCCTTGATGACTTACCTGGAGACGCTTCAGTATCTTTTTTTCATCTCTTTTGGAATAGGTCAGGTCAGAACCCACAAATGCCAGCAGCGATACCCAGGGTGCGATTTTGGATGAAGGAGCCAATTAAGTGACCACCTCCGAGTGTCCTGTCTAATTCAGGACAGTGGGCAGGCTCCGAACACTGGGGGGACCAATAGGAGGCTGTCCAGCAGTCCCAGAAGCGGAAGCTACTTAAGTATGCAGGGGGGCACGAGGAGTTCCTCGATCCCTGGTTGCCGGCCACAATAGAGGTATATAAGAAAACCAAAAGGGTTAGAGGAATCGGGCATGAAGGGGAACCCCGACCACCATCCCCCACCGCACCGCACCCCACCCCCCCTACCCCCCCCCCACCCCACTCCCCACATGCACCCGCCTCTGTGCCCCCTTCCATCACGCTCCAAAAACTCGGCTCTCTGACTCTGTCCCCCCCATAGCCCTGTAAAGTTTTCCCCTCTAATTCCCTGAATGGCAGAGACCCAGGTGAACTATTGGATCTGACTGGTTTCTACTATATTCTGCTGTTCACAGCGATGCTGAACAGGCTTTGTTCAATCTCCCAGGGCCAATGCACACTTATGTTTCTGCATGTTTCACTATTTTTATAGAGGCACTTTGGATCTTGAGCATTGATCTGTTCTCGCACTGTGCCTTGATGTATAACGGTTATAGAATAAAATCTATTTGCAGCTCAATGTCTAGCAACACAGCATGCCAAATATAAATGGCCACAAAAACTACTAGGCCTAATGCACACCAGAATATCAGGAATTAGAGTGAATGTCGGAATTGATATCACACAGCCATAATTTTAACAACATGGCCTGTTTCCAGTGATAGCTTCCCTGCTGCTAGTTTTCCTCCATCTACTTTTACAAAATTGACAGAGACTCGGGGCAGAGTTTTATGGCCCCCACCCCCGCTGGGATCTTCCGGTTCCACTGGCGTCAGTGGAGTTTTGAATGGCTTGCCTCGTTTTTTGGCCCCACCCCTGCTCCAACGGGGCCGCAAAATTCTGCCCCCGGTGTGGGGCAGCACTGGCAGGTTGTACAATAGAGGAAATTGGGGTGTAAACCTCATGGAATCGTAGAACGTTTATGGCACAGAAAGAGGCCACTTGGCCCATCGTGCCTGCGCCAGCCAAAAAATGAGCCACCCAGCCTAATCGTACTTTCCAGCATTTGGCCCATAGCCCTGCAGGTTATGGCACTTGAGGTGCCTATCCAGACACTGTTTAAATGAGTTGAAGGTTTCTGCCTCTACCACCCTTTCAGGCAGTGAGTTCCAGACCCCTACAACCCTCTGGGTGATTTCTTTTTCCTCATCTCCCTTTAATCTTTCTACCAAGCACTTTAGATCTATGCCCACTAGTCACTGAGCTCTCTCCTAAAGTAAATAGGTCATTCACATCCACTCCATCCAGGCCCCTCACACTTTCGTACATCTCAATCAAATCTCTCCACAGCCTCCTCTCTTCCAAGGAGAACAACCCCAGCCTATCCAATCTCTCCTCATAGCTGTAATTTTCCAGTCCTGGAAACATCCTCGTAAATCCCCTCTGTACTCTCTCTAATGTAATTACATCCTTTCTGCAATGAGGCGACCAGGACTGCACACGGTACTCAAATTGTGGCCTAACTAATGATTTATACAGTTCCAGCATAACTTCCCTGCTCTTATATTCTATGCCTCAGCTGTTAAATGAAAGGATCCCATGTGCCTTCTTAACCACCTTATTGACCTGTCCTACTACCTTCAGGGATCTGTGGACATTCACTCCAAGGTCCCTCACTTCCTCTACAGCTCTCAGTATTCTCCCATTGATTGAGTATTCCTTTGCCTTGTTTGACCTCCTCAAATGCATCACTTCGCTCTTCTCTGGGTTGAATTCCATTTGTCACCGTGTTGCTCACCTGACCAGTCCACTGGTATCTTCCTGCAGTCTACAGCAATCTTCCAAGTTATCAATTTTTGTGTTGTTTGCAAACTTCTTGATCATTCCCCGTACATTTACGTCCAAATCATTAATATGTACTACAAAAAGCAGGGGACATAGTACTGAGCCCTGTGGAACCCCACTTCCAGAAACAGACTTCCAGTTGCAAATCCATCAACAATTATCCTTTGTTTTCTGCCATTGAGCCAATTTCATATCCAGCTTGCTATATTCTCCTGGATCTCACGGGCTTTTATTTTTTTTTCCCCATGTGGGAACTTGTCAAGAGCCTTGCTAAAATCCATCAACTGCACTAATCATCAATCCTCCTTGTTACTTCCTCAAAAAATTCAATCAAATTAGTCAGAAATGACCTTCCCTTAACAACTCCATAATGACTGTCCTTGATTAAACCATGTCTTCCCGTGCCTTTCTAAGTGACAGTTTATCCTGTCCATCAGAATTGATTCCATAATTTTCCCACCACGGAGGTCAGACTGACTGGCCTGTAACTGTTCGGCCTAACCCTTGCTCCCTTTTTACACAAAGATACAAAGTTCCCAGACCTCCAATTCTCCAGCATCTCACATGTCTCCAGTGAGGTTTGGAAAATGATGGTCAGACCCTCCGCTATTTCCTCCCTGGCATCTTTTGACACCCTGGGGTACATTTCATCCGCTCCTGGTGATTTATCCACTTTCAAGGATGCTAATCGAATTAATACTTCCCCCCTCCCTATGTTTATCACATCCAATACTTCACTCTCCTCCTCCTTAACTACAATGTCTGCATTGTCCCTCTCTTTTGTGAAGACCGACGCAAAGTATTCATCAAGAACCTTACCCACATCCTTACCTCCACGCACAGGTTAACTTTTTCGTCTTTTATGCACACTACTTGTTCCTAAGTTACCCTCTTATTCTTAACTTATTGATAAAACATCTTTGGGTTCTCCTTGCCTGCTGATCTTCATTCATACCCTCTTTCTGCTTTCTTAATTTGCTTTATGATTTCACCCCTCCTCTTTCTATACTCCTCTTGGCTTTCTGTAGTATTGATGTCTGACATAAGCTTTCCTTTTTTGCCTTATCTTACCCTGTAACTCTTTGACATATAGGGGGCTCCCACTCTTTTTCTTTGTGGGCACATGTTTACTCTGGGTCACTTGAGTCTCCCTTTGAATGCCTCCCCATGTTCTTGACATTGATTTACCTTCAGGTTTACCTTTCCACTTTTGCGAAATCACTCCTCAGTTTTGTAAACTTGGCCTTGCCCCAATTTAGAACTTTAACTTCTGTTCTATCTTTGTCTTTTTCCATAATTATGTTAAAACTAACTGAATTACTAAAATGCTTTCCCGCTGTCACTCTTTCCACCTGCCCAGCTTCACTTCTGGAAAGTAAGTCCAGAACCGTGCCCTCTCTTGTTGGACTTGCTACATACCAGCCAAAAAAGTTCACCTGAATGCACCTTAAGAATTCTGTTCCCTCCATTCCTATCCCAGTTCATATTGGGGTAAAATCGCCTACTATTACTGCCCTACTGCTTTTGAACTTCTTAAAGATTTGTCAACATATTTGCTCTTCTATCTCCCTCTGACTGTTTGAGAGTCAATAGTACACTCACTGCCGTGCCCCTTTTCTGTTCCTAAGCTTAATCCATGTGGTCTCAATTTCAAATCTCTAATATATCATCCCTCCTCACAGCTGTAACTACCCCTCCTGTTTTATCCCCCCCCCATCTCGCCTGAAAACCCTGTAACCAGGAATGTTGAGCTGCCATTCCTGTCCCTCTTTAAGCTATGTTTCTGTAATAGCTATGATATCATACTGCCATGTTTCTACCTGTGCCCTCAGCTCATCTGCTTTATTTGCTAGACTCCTTGCATTGAAGTATATACGCTTGAGCACTGCCAAACTCTCTTTTTTATTTTCTATCTTTTGTTTCCTATGTCTTCCAGACTCACTCACTGATGTTCTGCCTTCCATTACCATTTCTGATTTTACCCCATCCTTAGGTTCCCACCCCCCTACCAAACTAATTTAAACCCTCCCCAGCAGCACTCGCAAACCTCCCAGCAAGAATATTGGTCCCGGCCCCATTAAGGTTTCAACCATCCCGCATGGACAAATCCCACCCCCTCCAGAACCAGTTGTAATGCCCCAGGAATCTGAATCCATTCCTCCTACACTATCTCTCCAGCCACTCATTCTTCAGCTCTAACCCCCTATTTCTATGCTCACTAGCATGTGGCATTGGTGGTAATGCAGAGATTATTACCTCTAAGTTCCTGCTTCTTAATGTCTTACCTAACTCCCTAACATCTGCTTTCAGGACCTCATGCCTCTTTCTACCTATGCCATTGGTGCCAATGTGAACCACAACCTCTGGCTGTTCATCCTCCCCCTTAAGAATGTTCTGCAGCCACTCTGTGATATTCTTGATGCTGGCATCAAGGAGACAACATACCATCCTAGAGTCACATCTAGAACTGCAGAAATGCCTGTCTGATCCCCTAACTATCGAATCCCGCGCCACTATTCCTCTTCCACTCTACTTCCTTCCCACCCATGCAGCTGAGCCACCTGTGGTGCCCCAAACTTGGCTCTTGCTGCACTCCTCCGAGGAACCATCGCCCTCACCAGTGTCCAAAATGAAAAACCAGTTCTTGAGCGAGATAATGCAGGAGTAGTCTGACTCTATCTGTCTGATCCTCCTAGACTTTCTGGTTGTCACCCATTCCCTCACTGCCTGCACGCTACTAACCAGTGGTGTGACCATGCCCCTATCTACATAGTCCTCAGTGTTGCAGATGCACCACAGTGACTCCAGCCAGCGCCCGAGTTCCAAAACCCAAAATTCAAGTTTCTGCAGCTGGTGATGCCTCCTGCGCATGTGTTTGTCTAGGCCACATGAAGTGTCCACAACTCCCCACATACCACAGGATGGGCATTCTGCATGGTTGAGTCACCCTGCCAAACCTTAAGCTTAGTTTTTGACTATTTACTATAAAATGGAGACTAGAAAGTAAAGCAGACTTACTCACCAATCAGCTCCTTTTCTTGTTCCTGTAAATTAGGTACTTAAGAGTTATGTAAAACTTCTACATTTTTCTGTAATCCAGCTATTTACATGATTTTCCTAAAAGTAATGAATTAATCTAGCTATTTGCGAACAGACCCTTGAAGCAGATACTCACCAACTGATTAAATTGCATCTTTGCTGCGATGTCACTGTTTGTTTTTTTTTCCCCACTCTTCTTTTGAACTCAGTGCGGACTAGTTTTCAGCACCTGGCTGGCTTGCCTCTCCAACTCCCGGGTAGTTGTAGGCCTCGAGCCTCGGACCTGATTTATATCCTCCCGCTCCGGGCTGGTTCCTCGCGGGTCTGCTGCCTCTATCACTCCGAGGCAAATTGATGATTTTGTGGTTTCCCTCACTTGAAAGGCGTGGGTGGAAGATCATAGGCTGTGCAATCAGGATTGTACAATTTGCTCTCTTGGACCTGAATTCCCTTGGGGTTTCTCCTGATCTCTTGGATTATCTTTATTAGAAGATGACGTTAATGACGAAAAATGGCCATTTATGCTTTTTTTTTTCCTCAGTGGTGGAGGGGAGGAAGGGAGAATTTGCAAATCTTCATAGTGAAAGAGCCCTCAGGCACCTTTCCATACCCTTCCCTGCTGAGAGCAAGGGAGTACAGAATCCACCTTCTCATTCCAATTAGATTCACAACAAAAATCTATACAAGCCAAGAACTATTTGGTTTAACTTCTAATCATATGCCCTTGAGATGCTCAGATGATGAGCCTTGGTTAGAACAGTTTCACTGGGAACTATCAGTAAAAGGTTAATAGTCATGGACAGATCCTTTCATTCCTTTGGTAATAGACACACCCTTTCATTTTGACACATTTCATTTTTTTTCATCATTCTACATTCTCTACTTTTTCCACAATATAAACTATCAGATGATTCTAAAACCATCTGCTTCTTCATTGAGCTTAATGTTACCAGCCTTTTAACACTCATTGCTGAGCCTAGTGATCACAGAATGGTTACAGTACAGAAGGAGACCATTCGGCCTGTTGTATCCGTGCTGGCTCTCCATAGGAGCCATTCACCTAGTGCCACTGCCCTGCCTTCTCCCTGTAGCCTTTCACATTCTTCCTCTTCAGATAACAATTCAATTGCCATGGCGAGTTACTTGCCAACCAATCAGCACCCTTTTCTGCTATAGTATAAATTTCTGTGATTGTTTGAAATTTGGCATTCTTGCATCTGTCCTGATGAGTGTAAGATAAAAAGATTTGACAATGTGTCCCTCTTTTCAATAATGTTCATGCTCACTAATTTGGTTGCATGCAATTGAAGTAGAATTTGTGTGGCAGACTGATCACTCCTTCAGTCTCTAGTCTTTTGACAAATACTCGTAAGAAAGATTTGCATTGACACAGCACCCTTCATGGCCTCAGACATCCCAAGGCACTTTATTGACAAAATGATTCTTTTTGAAATGTAGTCACTGATGCAATTTAAGCATTGCAACAGCCAATTTGCACTTGTCAAGCTCCCTAAGATAGTAATGTAATAACGGTCAGATAATCTGTTTTAGTGATATTGGTTGATGGGCAAATATTGGCCAGGACACCGGGAAGATCTCCCCCATTCTTCATCAAAGAGTGCCATGGCATCTTTTGCACCCACCAGAGAGGGCAGAAAGGGCTTCCCCTAAAAGATGGCACCTCAAGAGTGCAGCACTCCCTCAGTACAACCCTGGGGTGGCAGCCTAGTTTTTGTGCTACAGACTCTGGGGTAGGTCTTAAGCCCACAACCTTTCGACCCAGGCAAGAATGTTACCAACTGAACCATGACTAACATTGCCGTATGACAGTAACTTTCCAAATGCTTCAGAGCAATTATTTCCAGCCATGGATATTAGGTTAACAGGCACATAGAACTGAATTTTCAGAGACTCTTTCTTAGCACAGATTTCCATTCAACAGGAGTACAGATTGAAGGCTGAGCTGTGGAAGTCAGAATGCAATTTGCAATGGCAATTTTGCTATCATTTAGTTAAATGACCCAGAAATCCAGTACACTGCAAATTGGGCCTGCTGGACTCCATGCCCAATTATTTTTTTTAATTGCCTCATGGGATGTGGGTGTCACTGGCTAGCCCAGCATTTGTTGCCCATCCCTAATTGGCCTTGAGAAGGTGTGACCCGCCACCTTGAATCGCTGCAGACTATCTGCTGTAGGTACACCCACAGTGCTGTTAGGAAGGGAATTCCAGGATTTTGACCCTGTGACAGTGAAGGAACGGCGATATAGTTCCAAGTCAGAATGGAGTGTGACTTGCAGGAGCACTTGCAGGTGGTGGTGTTCCCACTTGCCTGCTGCCCTTGCCCTCCTAGGTGGTAGAGGTCCCGAGTTTGGAAGACGTTGTCAAAGGAACCTTGGCAAGTTGCTGCAGTACATTTTGTAGATGGTATACACTGCAGTCACTGTGCATCGGTGGTGGAGGAAGCGAATGTTTAAGGTAGTGGATGGGGTGCCAATCAAGCAGGCTGCCCTATCCTAGAGGATAATTAAAAACAGAAAATGCTGGAAAAACTCAGTAGGTCTGGCAGCATCTGTGGAGAGGGAAACAAAGTTAATGTTTCGAGTCCGTTTGACTCTTCTTCAGAGGTAGATCCTAGACTGTCTTTGATCTGCGCCCCCATTGACCGATACTTTGCAATACAAGCTGAGTGTCTGCAAACATAATGCATATCAGTATAACATTTGCTAATACCCAACATGCAACTACTTCTTTTACATGAATGGAAAACGTTGAGTAGCAGTGCTTTCTACATCATGTAAAGGAAGGAAAAGCAGAAAGGACCATTATTATATACATCCCAAAGAAACTCACAAGCAGTGCTTGAAATGCTTGGATGTAAATTTGTAGCCAGATTTCCATACTTCAGAGTGAAAGGCAGAAAATAATGTGAGGAAACAGGAGAAGGACAGGAAACAAATAAAGTGAATGAATCATTTTTTTCTTACAACTCGATAATTACCCTAAACCACAAAGACCTCTGCATGTAATTTTGCTTCATCAACTTTAGCATCAAGTCACTATAATAAACTATGAAGTGTTCTGCCAATGCAAAACCTACGTAAAAATCGATGTATATATAGGACTGTGAATCATTTTAACATGAAATTGTACTAACCTTTCATTATGTAGCCATTCTGTATTGTAACCAATGCCTTTATTGCAAACCTTCCATCAATATCACTGGAGGTCAAAGCTTGATAAAATGAATTTATAATCAAACTAGTAAAACCATAGAATTTGTTACTTGAATAAATTTGCTTTAATGAGGTTTGGATTTATCATGAGTTGGTTGATTGAGATTGACAGATCCCTGAGTAGTTGGGTGGAATTTATGAAAAGCCCCCTCACGGCTTTGCACACCATAGACATCTCACTGAAACGTGGCAGATGCATTAGCGCTCTATTGATGGGTTGGGATTTGGGAAAATTTCACCTCTAGTCTAACAAACTGAAGTGAGCATTTCATTTGGGGGCAAGTTGCTGTGATGTGTTAGAGCATTGTGCTTTCAATTTTAACTCATCAGTTAAGCCCAGACTTTTGGGATGACTTTTTATGAAGCCTGTGCCGCAAAGTAATGGAAAGTCAGTTGCAAGAAAAGGGAACGGGACCTTTAATTTTTAGGCCTAAAATGGGTGGAACAATAGCCAGTTCAGTAGTATAGAGAGCCATGTTCAATTTGCATGGAAATTCGGACCATTGCTCCATTGGTCGGGATCTTTCTTTTTAGGTAGCCCTCGCAACACTTGCGCTCATGTCACAGTATCACAGTATCTTTACAGCGCAGAAGGAGGCCATTCGGCCCATTGGGTCTGCACTGGCTCTCTGAAAGAGCATTCCACCTAGTCCCACTCCCCTCCCTTATCCCCATAACCTTGCACGTTCTCTCTTTTCAGACCTGGACTCTTAAATTTGTTTAGCCGTAAACATTTTACAATGTTAATAGCACCTTAAAAATGGGAGTTGTTGTCATCAGGCCTTATGTTGTACAAGCTCCGACTGGCATATTCATAAAAGCAGCCTAACCAAAAATGCTGCAAAACTCCCAATATGTTGGGTTTTTTTTTATGGGGTCAGGAGGTACAGGCATGCTCCCCTTAACTTTACAAAATAACTGTGGCACGCTACTGGCTGACCCTCGTATTCCCCAACATCGCCCCCCCCACCCCACCACACCCACCTCCCTGCCCTATCCTCCATCCCCCATCCCACCTTCCCAAGCTCCTCTCCTGCCTAATAAGGGCTGAAATTCTGAAGTTCCAGGAGCAGCGTCATGGCTTCAGATTAGTACCAGCAGCTTTGAGTTATTTTGATGGAACCCAAGGACAAACTTACTTCGAAACTCAGACCTCTCCATTTCCCTGTGTCATTGGTGCACCCAGCCAAAATCGTGCACCGCTCGAGGCACTAAGCAACTTAGCTCCCAATCGATCTTTAATATTCACAGGACTAACCCTGTGTCCACAGCAAACAAAGAACACTTTGAATACAACCAATGTGAAAGGAGATCTTTTTGAAAACATTCTTGCATACATTATTATTATCATTCAAATTGGAGTTCTATTCATACATTTTGTAAAGACATAGTTATGGGTCTCATGGAACTCATTCAACCCCCAGTTCAATTAATTTCAAAGTATTTGCAATCTGTCACTGTTTTACACAAGGTATGTCATTGTTCCTAGTGCGTTGACCTTGACAGTACTGTACAGTTATGTACAATTTAGAAATGGGCCTGTTCCTACCATATAGCTTCAAAAAGCCAAGTAAGAGAGCATACAGTCTATACTGTGCTGCCATTGAAAAAGTCACAAAAGAAACATTTTCGTAACATTACGACATATCATGTTAGGTTTCGCTACATTGTTGTGATATTACAGTGACTCATGAGTGTAAGCTGTTTATGTTGCAATGAGACAATCTCCACAAACTCTCAGCAGGCACTTGGAACTTCAACTTTTAAATGCCAAGCAAAAAAGATGTTTCTGTTCTTTCTTGAAGGCTGACCCAAGTAAAAATAAAGAAAGACTTGCATTTATACAGTGTCTTTTACAGCCTCAGAACATATAGCCAATGAAGTCTTATTAAAGTGTATTTATCGTTATAATGTAGGAATCACAGCAGCCAAATTGCACACGCCAAGTTCCCGCAAATAGCAATGGAGTAACGATGAGGTAATCTGTTTTAAGTGATGTTGGTAATGAAGGGTAAATATTGGCCTGGATACCAGGGAGAACTTTCCTGCTCTTCTTTGAGTAGTACTCTGGAATGATTTACAGTCATTTGAGAGGGAATATGGGGCCTCACTTTAATATCTCACTTGAAAGACAGCACCTCCGACAGTGCAGCACCCCCTCAGTACTGCACTGAAGTGTTAGCCTAGGCTTTGTGCCCAAGCGTCTGGGGTGGAACTTGAACCTATGACCTTATGACCTCAGAGCAAGAGTGCTATCACTGAACCACAGCTGACACGATGGTCAGTGTTGGATCCTGGTCACCAGTTCTGTTGGGACTAATGGATCTGGGTTGCACGCTTGTTTTGGGATGGCCAAGCTGGTATAATAGACAGAGTAGGTCAGTAGACAGTTCTTAAATGGAACATGTTCCGTTTATTTACAAAGGTATTCAGCAGCTACACTTGTGTGCTTTCAACTCAAATCCTGCCTCTACACCACAGACTAACTATAAATTATTGACTATTGAGGTAGCCCACACTGCTCTTCTATTGGATACTAAGATCATGTGATCTTCCATTATAATATTATTCTTAAAGGTATATGACACACCAGATTACCACATCCCGCCCCCTTTACCCAGAAATACATTTTACAGTTACAATTACAATTTTCTCAAAATGTCAAATCATTTACACAGATAAGTAATTTACAAAATCAGTCTTTCTTGGGCTTTCCTTATGCATTTAAAACATCTTAGCTCTACAGCTTCAGATGCTTTGTCAGGAATCTCCTTTCCTGCAGTTTTCTGAACACCAGGTTATTTTGCAAATCTGTTTCCTTAACTCGTGCAAGTACGGCCAACCCTTCAGGCACAACTGTACTTTGTTGAGTTCTCTAAACAGGAAACGTTGACTCGGTCATGAACACTGGTGGAACCATTTCTTGTTGAATGGTTTCTCTCCTCCTTATATGATCCACATGTCTCTGTATGCCTCAGTCTTCCACCTCCACATGGTAAGAAAGAGGTCCAGTCACTGCACTTATTTCACCCGATAACCACTTTGGTCCTCCAAAACTCTTCATATATACTGTCTCGCCTATGGTAAACTTTCTGTCATGACTATGCCAGTCATATCTAGTTTTTTGACTTCCCTGACTCCTTTCCACCTTCCCCTCTAAATTGGGCATTATTAAGCTCAATCTCGTCCTGAGACAGCGTTTCATCAATAATTCCGCAGGTGTGACACCTGTTGTGTGAAGGGTGGTCCTATAATGGAAAAGAAAGTGTGCCAGCTTGGTTGCTATGGAATCTCCAGTTAATTTCTTCATGCCAAACTTCAACATTTGAATCACCTTTTTGGCCAGAACATTTGATGAAGGATGGTATGGTGAAGTTTTTTCATGAGTGTTACAATTGAGGCTGATAAACCGTTGAATCTCAGCACTCGTAAATGCCAGGCTATTATCAGATATGACCACTTCTGGTAGTCCGTGAATGGCAAAACTTTAACGTAGCTTCTCAATTGTAGCAGAAGACGTTGGTGACTTTGCCTCATAGACGTCCATCCATTTTGAGTGGGCATCAACAATAAGCAGAAATATTGTTCCCATGAAAGGTCCCACATAGTCAATGTGTAATCGCACCCACGGCCTTCCTGGCCACTCCCAAGGGTGTAACGGGGCTGTTGAAGGTAAGTTATGCATTTTCTGACACTTCATACAATTCTTCACTAAGCTCTCTATTTCTCCATTCATCCCAGGCCACCATAGGTAGCTGCGTACTCTGGTCTTCATTCGGGAAATTCCTGGATGTGCACTGTGTAGTTCAATTAACAATAGCTTTCTTCCTTTTGAAGGAACAGTCACTCATGTTCCCCACAATAAGATACCATCCTGGCTGGTTATTTCATGTCTTCTGTTAAAATACGGTTTCATTTCATCAGATACCTGCTCTTGTGACCAACCATAAAGAACCTGTTCTCGTACTTTGGATAAAACTGGGTCTCAACTTGTCCATTCTCTGATCTGCCTAGCACATACGGGTGATGAACCTAAGAAGTTCAACAATAAAGCAAGTTCTTGAGGGACTGGGACATCCTCAATAATTTTTTGTAAAGGCAAATGACTAAGTGCATCAAGATTTGCAATTTGACTTCCAGGCCCATGGGTGACAGTGTACTCATACGCTACCAGGATCAGCATCCATCTTTGTATTCTTGCTGAGGCTATTGGTGGTATAGCCTTGTCCTTGCTGAACAATCCTAACAATGGCTTGTGGTCTGAAACGATAGTAAAATGACAGCCGTGTAAGTTCTGGTGAAATTTCTTGACACCAAAGATTGACAGGCCTTCTCTTCCTACCTGTGAGTAACCCTTTTCTGCTGCAGCGAGTGTTCATGATACATACCCTATAGGCCTTTCCGTGCCATTATCCATTCAATGGGAGAGCACTGCTCCCACTCCAGAGGGAGGTGCATCACATCCCGACACCAATTCTTTCCTCTGGTCGTAATGTACTAATAGATTGGATGACTGCAACATTTTTTTTTATCTTTATGGTGTTTGCCAAGAACAATGTTGGTTTCTCTTGAGTTGATAATACAGAGGTGCCAGTTCTGTTGACAAATTAGGTAAGAAACGCCCATAGTAATTGATCATCCCTAAGAACAATTTGAGCCTGAAGGGGTTCTTTGGCGCAGGTGCCTCTCTTATGGCTCTCACTTTTTCCTCAACCGGGTGGAGGGCCCTGTGAATCTACCCTGTGACCCAAATAGATTACCTCCTTCGTTTGGAACGTGCACTTTTTAAAAACGCACTCCAACCTGCATGAAAAGTTTTAAGACTTCTTCCAAGTTTGCCAAATTCTCCTTTTCAGTGAGTCCCTGTCACCAGAACGTCATCAAAAGAACTGCAACATGGGGCAGTCCCTGTAGTAAACTTTCCACTGTTCTCTGGAATGTAGCGCAAGATGAGGAGATGCTGAAAGGCAAATGGGTATATTGGTGCAACCCTTTGTGTGTATTAATTGTGACAAATTGCCGGGAGCCCTTCTCTAACTCTAATTGTTGATAAGCATGACTCATATCAAGCTTTGTGTAGGGGGTTCCACCTGCCAGCTTAGCATAAATGTCTTCAGTTTTTGGTATGGGGTATCTGTCCAGCTTGGCCACTTTATTAACTGTCAACTTGTAGTCTCCACAAATTCGAATACTTTGGTTGGGTTTAAGAACGGGGTCTATTGGTGCTGCTCATTCTGAGAACTGCACAGGTTGTATAACTCCCAATTTCTCTAATCTGTCCAGTTTGGTATCAACCTTTTCCTGCAATGCATAAGGTACTGGTCTTGCCTTCATGAATCGGTGGGTTGCCTCTGGGTCCACATGAATTTTTGCTTGCAGGCCCAGGATCTTCCCAAGTTCGTCCTTGAAGACGGAGGTGTATGTTTGTAGTAGCACTGGTAACCCACTTGCTCTGGGTTGGAAAATTTCGGCCCATTCTAACTTAATCTCGTTTAGCCAGTTTCATCCAAGGAGGCTTGGCCCCTCACCTGCTACCACCATCAAGGGTAAGTTTTACCGATTGGCTTCCATAATGAACAGTAACTCTGCTTATGACTTTGGCTTGGATGTCTTCTCCTGTGTAAGTTCGTAATTTGTCATCTGTTTCTTCCAAATTTAATTTATGTTCACCATAATTCAGATATTTGAAGATGTGTTCACCAATCACTGGAGTGGAAGCTCCTGTGTCCACTCCCATTCTAACAGGCCTATCGTTCACTCTCACTATTGCATAGATTGGTTCTGTTCTCCCAACCTTCATACAACAAATAAATATCTGAGATAAAAGCAAAATACGGCGGATGCTGGAAATCTAGAATAAAAACAAAAATACCTGGAAAAACTCAGCAGGTCTGACAGCATCTGCGGAGAGGAACACAGTTGACATTTCGAGTCCGTATGACCCTTCATCAGAAGTAAGGAAATAGTGAAATGGGGTGAAATATAAGCTGGTAGAGGGGGTGGGACAGGTAGAGCTCGATAGGGGGCCAGTGAAAGGTGAAGGCAAAGAAGAGATTGCCAAAGATGTCATAGACAAAAGGACAAAGGGGTGTTGACGGTGGTGATATTATCTAAGGAATGTGCTAATGGTGACATTAAGGGTAGCAAGCAGGACAAGCTAATGGCAGATGGTGGAGATAAAACAATAGATTGAAATAAATTTAAAAATAGATATATTTTAAAAAGATATTATAAAAGATATATTTGTCTTTTCCTGCCTATTTTTAAATTTATTTCGATCTATTGTTTTATCTCCACCTTTTAGCCCATTTCGATCCCTTCCCCCTGTCCCCGCACCCCACCCCCACGAGGGCCATCTGCCACTAGCTTGTCCTGCTTGCTACCCTTTATGTCCCCATTAGCACATTCCTTAGGTAATTTCACCACCGTCAACACCCCTTTGTCCTTTTGTCTATGACATCTTTGGCAATCTCTTCTTTGCCTCCACCTATCACTGGCCCCCTATCGAGCTCCACCTGTCCCACCCCCCTCTACCAGCTTTTATTTCACCCCATTCCTCTATTTCCTTAGCTCTGATGAAGGGTCATACGGACTCGAAACGTCAACTGTATCCCTCTCCGCAGATGCTGTCAGACCTGCTGAGTTTTTCCAGGTATTTTTATTTGAAATAAATATCTGAATCTGTTACTTCAGGTTCTTCTACACTGTAGATCTCACAGGGTTTTTTTCTTTTGTTTGAAAGTCTGCCTGATTCTTTCCTTGCACCGTCTCATTAGGTGTCCATTTCGATGACAATAAAAACATTCAATTTTTTAAACTGCCAATCATTATAAGGTTGTTTGTTTCGCCTCTGTTATCATTATTCCATGTTTTTGCTGCTAAGTCACTTCTTTTTATTTGTCTTCTAGTGGTGGCTGTTTCCTGCTTCTTGACAGAGTTGCATTTTAGCACCCTTTTGGGCTGGGGCTTCCTGCCCAATGTGGAGGACGGTGCCATTTTGCACTCCCTGTATGGCTTCCGAATCCTTTACTGCACTTTCCATGGCCAGTGCTATCTTTAGCACCTTCTTAAAATCCTAATTTGTTCAGACAGTAATCTCTTCTGAATCATGTCCTCATTTACACCGCACACTAAAAGACCTTAGAGCATGTCATTTAAAGACACACCAAACTCGCAATGTTCTGTTAATTGTTTCAACCTTGCCACACAATAAGCAACTGTTTGCCCCGGGGCTCTATTTCTTGAGTTAAATTTGAACCGTTGCATCTTTAGCGAGGGCCTTGGCTGGTTTTGCGAGGTCCACCAGTTCCTCAAAGCTTTTTGAATCAGGGACACCGGGTGCCATCTGACTTCAAATCAATCCATAGGTTTTACTCCCACACATGGATAAGAGGATCACTCACCTCTTCTCTTCCCCCCCCAATGTCGTTTGCTTGGAAAAAGAACATGAGGCATTCAATAGAATTAAACCAATCATCCATGGCTGGATCAAAAGGATCACGGCATTCCGTGAGGGGATTGCTACGGCAATTAGGGCAGAAACTCTACTTACAATTACCGTGTGAGGTACAGCCCAATTTTGTTTCTCTTGATTTCTTTCATTAACTTGTTTTATTCTCAAAGCCAGTTTATTGTATCTTCGCTTTATCCGCGCTTTTTTCTTGCTTTTTCCTTGACGTCGGTTTGTTGAATCCTGGTCACCAGTTCTGTTGGGACTTATGGATTGGGTTGCACACTTGTTTTGGGTTGGCCAGATTAGTACAATAGACAGAGTAGGTCAGTAGATAATTCTTAGGTGGAACGCATTCTGTTTATTTACAAAGGTATTCAGCAGCTATACTTGTGTGCTTTCAACTCAAACCCTGCCTCTACACTACAGGCTCTAACTATAGACTACTGACTACATAAGAATATAAGAACATAAGAAATAGGAACAAGAATAGACCATACAGCCCCTCGAGCCTGCTCTGCTATTCAATAAGATCATGGCTGATCTTCTTGTGTTTCGGTTTCCACATTCCCACCTAACCCCGATAACCTTTGATTCCCTTGCCTAGCAAGAATCTATCTACCTCTGCTTTAAAAATATTCAATGGCCCTGTCTCCACCACCTTCTGAGGTAGAAAATTCCAACCCTCTGAGAGAAAAAATTTCTCCTCAGCTCTGTCCTAAAAGGGCAAACGCTAATTTTAAAACAGTGCCCCCTAGTTCCGGACTCATCCACAAGAGGGAACATCCTTTCCACATCCACCTTGTCAAGGCCATTCAGGATCAATCAAATCGCCCCTCACTCTCCTAAACTCCAGTGGAAACAAGCCAAGTCTGTCCAACCTTTCCTCATAGGACAATCCACTCATTCCAGGTATCAATCTAGTAAAGCTCCTCTGAACCGCCTTCAATACATTTCCATCCTTCCTCAAATAAAGGGACCAAAACTGCACACAGTATTCGAGGTGCGGTCTCACCAATGCCCTGTATAGCTGAAATATAACATCCTCACTTTTACATTCAATCCCTCTTGTAATAAAGGATAGCATTCCATTAGCCTTCTTAGTTACTTGCTGTACCTGCAAATTAACTTTATGTGACTCATGTAGTAGAACACATAGATCCCTCTGCAGAATTATGCAGCCATTCTCCATTTAAGTAATACTCTGCTTTTTTGTTCTCCCTGTCAAAGTGAACAACTTCACATTTTCCCACATTAAACTCCATTTGCCAGATCTTTGCTCACTCACTCATCCTATCTGTATCCATCTGCAACCTCCTCATGTCCTCTACTCTACTACCTCTAATGCCCTACCTCTACTGAGGTAGCCCGCACCACTCTTCCATTGGATACTAAGACCATGTGATCTTCCATTATAACATTCTTCTTAAAGGTATATTACACATCAGATTACCAGAGTCAGGCTCCGGGAGGCAGGCTAGGAAGCAGAGAGGGCCATAAAATTCCATGGAGCCGCGCTGGGCATTTTACCAGTGGCAGGACTGAATATGGAGAGGCTGCCCACACCAATGAGCAGGCAGCCAATTAATATAAGTAAAGGCCCACTTAGGGGCCATTCTATGGGGCTGTCAGCATTTTGTCAATGGCAGGGCAGTTCCCCACAGCGTCCGGAGGCTGCCAGCTAAATGGAGGTGTACTCCCTTTGGTAGCCAAGGTTGTTGGTGGGGGGGAGTGTGGAGGGGGGCATAGGGGCCAAATGCTTGATGGCCCAAAGAGGGGCTGCAGGCAGGGAAGAAAGCTCATTTGGCCCCCTGATTTTTAAAAGATTTTTTTTGAACATACCTGGCCCCAGCTCACAAGGCCTCCTTGCCTACCTCAGCAGTGACCACCTCTCCTGGTGGCACTGTTGAGGCTTCAGACTGCCGGCAATCTGACTGAGCTGGTCACATCAGGGGTCTGCCCCCCCCCCCCCCCCCCCCCCCACCCCCCCCGACCACCAGCCCCCTCCATCCTTATTTGGGCCCATTAAGAGGCTGCCTGTGGTAAAACTGCCAAGTGGGTCCCACTACCAGTGAGCGCAGGCTCAGGACACACTTTTCACTGTGATGTTGGAATCCAACATTCAGGGTAAAATTTAGGCCCACAGGTCAGACACAGGCCAGAGCTTTTTATAAAGCAGGGGGGTTTAGTGATAGTGATGGGTCAACAGTGCTTAGATTCCTTCACAATACTTGTACAAGCTGATGATTTTTCAGGAATATCTCTGTCCAAGCAAACATAAGTTGGGGGAGTCACATTCGTGATTACTTTAATTTCAAACAAGAACCCAACATTTTATCCCTTTTCTTTCCTTCAGCCCAAAAATGGAACATTCTCACCAAACTGACCAAACATTGACAAGGCTCAAATTTAGTTTTTATTTGATATTCTGAATGTTCTCTGAAGCCTCTCTTTAATGGGAAAGACAATTGAAATTGTGAATAAAAGAAAACACAGAAGTGAATCGACCCATCGAGGATTGTGTTTGTACTCCATCTGTAAGGCATTTTGATATCTCTTGTATTTCTATTATACTGTAAGGCATTTTTAACACCCTTAGTATTTCTGTTTGTAAGTAAAATGTAACCCAGTTGTGTTTGGAACAGCGAGTGGCACTCATCATGTCAGGATGTGTCATTAAGGTGGTGGTCCAGACGAATTGCAGCCAGATGCTCTGCCTACAACAATTCTCATAGACTATGGCCTCCTGGATATGTGTAAATACCTTTCTTCATGCCTCATCAAGATGCAGGTTTGTGGTATGCACCTGGAAACACCACGCCCCTACCGCCCCTGCTGAGAGCAGGAAATGACCATATGGTCTTGCATAACCATAGTGGGATTGATAGGGCACTGAAACCCAATTAAATGACTTGATTCAAGGCACTACAAGGGACCAGGGTCAGAAAGGGGTATAAAGCTACAGATCACAAGGACATTGTTGCTGAAGCCAGCAGAGCTTGACTTAGTCAGTCACAGGAACTTGTGCAGAAGAATTTGTTCACAGGACCGAGCATCTGGGATGAATTCCTGCAAATGGGTCTGAGGGCAGAATTTTGCCATCGGTGAGCAGGGGGCGGGGCCCACTCGCAGACACGTAAAATGGCGCGGGATGGTGTCGGGCAGAACCCACAATGTCACCCTGCCCCATTTAAATTTTCAGGAAGGTGGGAGCGCAGCAAAATCAGCTGTGCGCCCGCCAACCTATCAATGGCCAATTGAGGCCATTGACAGGGTCATTTAAACAATTAAAGGACCTGCCCGTCCAACCTTAAGGTTGGCGGGGAGGCCAGGAGCCCCGGCAGCAAATAGAGGAAACATGAAACCTCATCCAGCGGCGGGATGGGGTTTCATGTAGGGTTTTAAACATTTCAATAAAGTTATTATGCAAATTATGAACATGCCCTATCTCATGTGACATTGTCACATGAGGGGGATATGTTAGGGAATTTTTTTTTTCTATTTGTCTATTTTTAATATTTTTAAAACTGTCAGCGATCTCCCTGAGGCAGCACTTAGCCTCAGGGAGATGTGCGCTCTTTCATGTGCATGCATGAAAGAGCACAATCTCGCTTTTGGGGAATCCCCCCCACCCCCGCCCGCACAGGGAGCGCATAGCGCTTCCCGCTGGACGTCACGCTGGGAGGGCCTTAATTGGCTCGCTCACGTAAAATGGTGGCGGGGCCTGCTTCTCCGGTGGGGATCGTCTCCCCACCCGTCGGAGTTTGGGTTGGGCCCGCCCGCCCACCAGGCAGAAAATTCTGCCCTGAGTTTAGCAACCGGTGTTGTAAGTATATTATAATGCTTAGTGGTTAAGCTTAATAAAGGTTTTCCACATAAAGTGAAAATTGTATCCAAAGTTGTTTCGTGTCATTGATACTTATTAACCGGGTTTGGACCTTAGAGGAAATTGAGACCTCCTGTCTAAGAGTCGTACAGGTTTCTGGCGACCATGAACAGGGATCCCAAAAGTTAAAGAAATGGCAAAATGAACTTTGGATGGATTTGTCTCAAAACGAGTGGCAGGGAGATTGCCTCTAAAACAGAGCTGGGTACAGGTTATCCTGAAGGGGAATGAACCAGTAGACAGGGCTGCACAGTGGACACAGTGATTCCCTTGTAGGCCAGCCTTAGGAGTAGCAGTTTGGCTGATGGCATATCAGCAGCAGGGTAGGAAGTATGAGGCTGAGGCAGTAAAACTCAGGCAGGAGCTGGAGGGGAGAGATAAGGAGCTCAGTGATTGTGAGACATTTATGAAGGGGTTAATGAAACAGGGCAGTGAAAGATTTGAGCTGGAAAGGGAACGGGGGGGGGGGGGTTAATTCAGGGCAGGGTTTTCCGCACCCGCCCTCCCCCGGGATCTTCCGGTCTCGCTGCAAGTCAATGGACTTCTGGCTGCAGTGCCGGCTCACCCACAACGGGTCCCACCCGCAACGGGGCCGGAAAATCCCAGCCCCAGTCTCTGGAGAGTCAGTGTGTTAACAGTCAGTATCAGGTGCAATTGCAGAGGGGAATAGTACGTGCGTGGGGTCACCCCTGGAACCCCCGAACAGTAAGGACTAAGGGCGTCTTCCCCCACCTGTAGTGCCTGTGAGGCAGGATACATACCAGACAGGATAGGGAAACCCTAGAAAGGAGGGTCAAGGTTGCTGTGTATAAAAAGACTAAAAGCAGTTGAATTGAAATCGCTAACATAATTTATTTATCTTCATTGCTTCTATTTTGAGTTCTGCCTTAAGTTTTAAGATGTTAAGACAAATGTGCCAAGAATGGAGAATGCAAAGGAAGCTTCTGATAATAATGTATGTGTGTAAGTTTTAATGTTTTCTTTGGCACTTTGAGTTCATAACTGATTATAGATCACATGTCTAGTGTGCGTGGGAATATGAAAGCGTGGATGTGATTATTGACTGTGCCTGTGTCAATTTAATATTATGTAAAGTTAAGTTGTGGATCCCTGGGAGGGTTGGGATTTTATCGTGCTCTTACAGCTCTCCCAGATAAAAGAGGAAATGCGGGGAGATGTAAACTAAAAAAAGATGATCTGCCTATCACAGAAATGAGTAATGTGGGATATGAATTTCAGTGCTAGGTATGTGGGCCACACATCCCATAGACTGGCAGATCGAATCAAACAGCATGTCCTAGACACTGTTTGCAATGAACAAGGCACAGGCCGTACCCAACCAGCTTCTGCTTGCAAAGCTCAATACACAGTGCCCAACATTAGACGTGATTCCGCAGTTGGACAACAGTTGCTAAATAATCCTCAATGTGCTAAGAATTACACTGACAACCAGTTTAAGATTATCAGTCGGGTTCGCAGTGTGGCGCAGTTACATGTGCTGGAAGCTACATATATTAATACACAGGGCCCTGTTCATTGCCGACAGAAAGAACATGTACACACATTGTGCCTGTTTCAGCTAAACAAAATAAGTGATAGCCATTCGCTGGTTCGAAATTGCAGCGATCAATCAGAGTCAAGCTGCCTGGTTTAAAATTTCAAACAATGCTTGGCAGTTAACTGCCAGTCACCATTAACTGGTGCATTCTCCATGGCAATGCCTCTACCAATCAGAGTCCACTTGCCAACCAACCAGCGCTCTTTTCTCATACAGTATAAAGTTGTTGCTTCCCATGATATTGGTATTCTTGCAATTGTCCTGATGAGTGCGAGACAAAAAGCTTTGACAAAACGTCTTCTTTCAGCAATACTGAAGTTCTGTACTACCAAACGACTGTTTGTAAACTAAGTTGTAGTGTTCTGTCTCTTTAAGAGGCTGTGACTGCAGAGATTGCTGTTTGAGATCTTACGAGCTGCAAAGACAAAGCACTGATTGCTCTGTTCTTACTGACTTCCTTCTGTTTTGGGCTAAATAGACTGCATTTTTTTCTTGGGAATTAACTTTGTTTTGAGTTTTAATTGCAGGCACTTCGGGGCATGCTATTTCTCACTGCTTGTGTGTGGAATAAACTGATTTTTTTGTGTGGATAATGTTTGTGTGCTTCAAGCTTCAGTGTTTTATTTCCAAAATAGTGATTTGTGACAGTAGTTCCAGCACTTCAAGTTTAAAAGCTAACAACAGGGAAGTGTAACTAATCAAGTAAATTGTTCAAGTTATGAACCTGGAGTCATGGTTACTAGCCAGAATCATGATTCCAGGGGTCTTGGTAAATGTGTGAGAGTTTTAATCTGGATACGAATTCACACATGAGAGAACGGGGTGGTTTTTGATGCCTGATTGTATAAATTGGAATGAGGGTTAGAGACTTTTGACAAAGTTTAAAAGGTCCTTTTTTTTGGGGAACCACTGGAGTTCTTGCTCTGAAAGAGCTGAGGAAAGGAATTCAGTAAAAGTTTAAAAAGCCTTTCTTCATTCAGAAGAAAACAGGTTGAACTGGTTTGACAGCATTCGTGGGATGCGTTTGTTTCTTGATTTCAAAAAGAAGAGCGACTTGGCGGAGAAAAGGGAAAGGTTTGAAAGAGTGATTTAAAATACTGAGCAGAATGTCCTGGAATCTGAGAAAGTTGTAGGGAAAAAAGAAATCACAAGAGTTAGAAACCAAAAAGAATCTAAAGGGAGAGATTCAGGTATTTTCTTTGTTAGAAAAATGCCCCAGTTCAAACTCAAGCCCACAGCACATGGCGTTGTCTTTGTTCTGCTTTACTTTCACAAAAGTGGGAGTGGTGAAAACATCATGAGACCATATAAGGACTTTTGTCACACCCTGTTTCAAAGGGGCAAGAATGGTGCATGGGGGCTGGGTGATGGTGTAAAACTAGGCCAGGGCGGGTATGTTTGAACCCGTACACAAGGGACCCTATAGCATAGTGGACAAGGCTAACCCTATGGCGTATATGGTACAGTTTCCCAAGCGGGTAAAATGGTTCCACATTAGCCAGCAATGTCCCAAACCATGGCACCTCGCCTACAGGTAACTGTTATGTGCATGGTGGGTCAAACCATCCCCATAGCGTGAGATTGTGAGGAGCCCCTACAAATCTCACAACCGGGGTAGGGAAGGTGGGTGTTGTGGGGAGTGATGAAGATAACAGTGGTGACGGCGTCAATGATGCAAATGCAAACCCGCTACCACCTGTGAAATCCCAGCAGTACAGGTGAACAAGAAGGGAAGGATCTGGAGGAATTAGACCCTGAGAGCTTCTGGTTGTGATTTCCACTCTGGAGATCTGCCAGAGAGAGGAGTGTGAAAGTACAAAGAAAATCAGCAAGGAAGCTCAAATATGTATGGTTCTGTCCTCCGACAGGATTTCCGACTGTCTCTTCTGCCCTGCTCAACTTCATTGATATTTCTCCCTTCTTCTAACTATGCTCCAGTTCTGCCGAAGGGCCATGAAGGCTCGAAACGTTAACTGATTTCTTCTCCGCCGATGCTGCCAGACTTGCTGAGTGTTTCCAGGTAATTCTGTTTTTGTTTTGGATTTCCAGCATCCGCAGTAGCTTTTAGCTTTTGTTTTTATCTTTGTGTTTGATTGACTGCCACCTCTCTTCAAAAAATGCCCTCTTTGAAGAAGTATGGTTCTGTCCTCCGACAGGATTTCCGACTCTCTTTTCTGCCCTGCTCACCTTCATTGATATTTCTCCCTTCTTCTAACTATGCTCCAGTTCTGCTGAAGGGCCATGAAGGCTCGAAACGTTAACTGATTTCTTCTCCGCCGATGCTGCCAGACTTGCTGAGTTTTTCCAGGTAATTCTGTTTTTGTTATGTATATATATAAATGTATATATATATATATATATATAGCATATTTATATATTTTATATATGTATATATAAAACTGAAACTGTATGAAGTAACAAGTAACTATAATATGCCTGTGACCAAATCTGCTCACAGAGCAAAATTTTGTTTTGTTCAATGTTTTACAAGAAATGGGGGTAGTTAATCTTAACGATAGCTGTGTTTGGAGAAGGAGGTGAAGGATATCGAACCATAACAGAATATGGTGTTGTGATCAGAGGGATCATTACAAACCCCCAGTAATGACATCCCATGGTGCCTGATTATTTGGCTTCAGTTGCTCCCCTGTTGCACATGTGACAATCCTAAACCCACCAATCTGAGACTTACTTGCCCTCAGTGGGAGGTCATATGTTAATTCCCTAAGTCGCTGACAAACGGGTCCCTTGTGGACTAAGGCGGCAAAGGGGTAGCCAGAGCAACCAGTGGAGGGGGAGCCAGCACGCCAACCATTGAAGTGGGGGGGGTGGGGGGCAGCGTGCGAGTAAGGGTTGAAACCCACAACTCCCGGTCCGTTAGGCAAAAGTTATCTTTCTCATACAGGAGGAAAAGGGGAAGGGAGAATCCCAAGTGACGGCCTTGAGGGTTGCAGGTCAGAGGGCAATAATAAAAAATTGCCCTAAGAATGCGTTTTTGAGCCTAATCGACATTGAGGTGTGATGGGGAAAACCATCTTGCAAACAGTGTTCCCCATATACTGAAGAAAGGTTTAGGCCTGAGGTAATATTCTGGGGAAGGAAAAATGTCCCCAGGGCTGTGAGTAATCATGGTTGGCTCTGGTTGGTAGAGGCATTGCCATGGAGAATGCACCAGTTAATGGTGACTGACAGTTAACTGCCAAGCATTGTTTGAAATTTTAAACCAGGCAGCTTGACTCTGATTGGTCAAGGCAGTTTCCTGAGGAATGAAGCAGTGAATGGCTATCGCTTATTTTGTTTAGCTGAAACAGGCACAATGTGTGTACATGTTCTTTCTGTCGGCAATGAACAGGGCCCTGTGTATTATATATCTAGCTTCCAGTACATGTAAATGCACCACACTGTGAACCTGACTGATAACCTTAAAGTGGTTGTCAGTGTAATTTTTAGCACATTGAGGATTATTTAGCAACTGTTGTCCAATTGCGGAATCACGTCTAATGTTGGGTTTGGAGACGAGATTGTGAAAGTGTGGGCACTGTTGGCAACACCAGGGGAGACAACAAAAAGTCTTGTTGGAAGCGATTTGCAGCTCAAGTGGTAGGCATCAATGTTTGCGAGGATAAAGCTCAGGAGCTATGCTGCTTAAGTAGCTGGATTAGCAGAATGTGGGACATCCAGGTGACACTGCCTAGGAACCTCCAGCCTTTCCTTGGCAAATAGTAATGCGAGATGCCCCAGACACACTCCAGGCCCAAAGAATTGATTGGTTGTTATACCCACACGTGTGGTACTATATCACGATGTATACCACGAGGTACTGTAGCAATGATTAATTTAGCGCACACGGTACTACTCCCACGGTCTAAACATTAAACACGAGCATTGCAGAATTGGATGCTGCATCGAGCTTTGAGGGAAATCTGGGAATGAACCAGCACTGCAACAGATGAGGATGAATGCACTTGTCTGTATGAGGGTTCAGGGAATCAAATAAATCTCAGTCTCAGGGGCGTATATGATGTAGCTCGATTAATGACGCAGCAGCTATATTTAACACCGGGATATCACTCATAAATAGTACATTTAGCTATTTTAGACAAATTGGTAAAAACTGTTAGACATAGGTTCAGGAAAGTATTAAGTGAAGTGAATGATGTGGAACAGAATGAATTAGATGAAGATCAAATTATGGCCATTCATTCACAAGGTGTGGTGGGGAATATGGCCACCACATAAATGAAATTATAAGAGGGGATAAAAATGCCTCTGTGAAGGCTCAGCAGCCTTTTAGTTGGGTTCTTGGTTGGTGGAACAGGCCGGTGAGAACCTCCAGAGGACTGTGGAAGGGAGGTTGCCCTCATGGGATACTGATAAACACCTTAGGACTATGTCCACTTACCAAACGACTACTTAATGTCTGTAAAATCCGACGACTCATGCAGGCATACCTGGTGAAACATGAGTGCCATCTGGGGAATAGTGGCATGGACATGCTAGGATTGGTTTTGTATTATGCTCTCCTAAAGGAAGTGGAGAAGCCCAATGATCTTTTTAGAGTTGAAAACGTTGTAGAAGAATCAGGGTCATGTGTCACATTATGACCAATGCCCTAGCTATGTGGCATGAGATCACTTGGGTAGCTCCGGATTTGTCTGGGTGCTCTCGGATAGGGGGTACTTTAATTTGCCCACATGATGTAAATGAAAATGCAGCACCAACCTGTGGGTTCATTGAAGGGGAACAGGAAGGACCCAATTACACAGTCATGGTGACCAGGGGGAAGGAGTTCCTAACACATGTGGCATATAAAGGAAAGGGGGAATATTGTGTTACAAACATACACTGGGTATACCAGTACGAGGGTCTCATCATGCCCTATCTAGGATGGAACATTTTGTTTAATCCCAGCTTGACTTGTTAGACTGGGCACATGGGTATGATCAAATGTTTGTGCTCATGCACAGGTGAATATTACCAAAGGGATGGAATAAGGTGAGTGGATTAGATCTGCAAGTGTAGTAATGCTCATAGGTGAAATTATACACTTAAGGGTGGATGCTGTAAGGCAGTTTTAATATCCCTTATATATTTTTTGTAAGTAAAGTGTAAGCCAGTTGTGGTGCGGAACAGTGTGTGGAGCTCACCGGGTGGAAGGATCATGGAGTGAGGAAGACATCAAGACAAAGGGAGAAGAATTCTGACCGATGACATCATCACTGAGGTTCATTTGGACATTTTAAAAATAAGGACAGTTCAACTGAACAGGGACACACATACACATCTACAGACATGTCAGCACATGTCATTAAGGTGATGGCCCAGACTAATTGCACCTAGGCACTCTGTCTACAACAACTCTTACAGACTATGGCCTCCCACAGGGATGTCTTCACGCCTTATCAAGATCCAGGTTGCTGGTATGCATCTGGAAACACCCCTCACCGAGGTGTCTCAAGGAGATTAGTTTTAAGTTCTGTAAACTTTAATAAAGGTGAAAAAAACTTTTAAGGGCATGTCCCCTCATGTGAAACTGTCACATGAGCTGGGACATGTCCATTAATTTTTTCAAAATATTTTATTTAATTAATAAACTCTTCATGAAACCTCATCTCACCTATGGATGAGGTTTCATGAAAAATGCGGAGGCCGCCTGGGCTCTTCGCCTGCCCGCCAACCTTAAGGTTGGATGGGCAGCATTCTTAACAACTTTAATTACTTTGGTAATGGCCTTAATGACAATCTAAACGAGCGCGGTGACATTGGGACACCCGCCCGACATCACCATGCGTCATTTTACGCGTTGGCGAGCGGGCCCCACCCCCGCTCGCAACCGTAAAATTCTTCTCATAAAATCTTACAGCACAATAGGAGGCCATTCAGCCTATTCAGTCAATGCCAGCACTTTGAAAGTTGCTGTCTAGTTTAATTCCATATCCCGTCTTTTGCTTAATAAAGCTGCAAACTTATCCCCTGCAAGTACGTGCCCAATTGCCTTTTGAACGCTGCTTCCACCATTCCTCTTGGCAATGCGTTCCAGATCTTAAAAGCCATCTACCCAAATGATTACGAGATGTTTATAAAGGGCAATATCCTTTAGAGAGAGGATATGAGCATGTCAAAAAACATTATGGCCAGGATTTTACAGCCCTGCCATGGCATGTGTCTTCCCCCACCGGCAGAGGCAGTGAGCAATTTAAATCTCCATTCAGTTCGGCGGGACCGTAGTATCCTGCTGGGTGGGAGGGGCTGTAAAATCCTGGCCTATGAGTCAGAAAGTTGCCTCGCTTCAGGCCTGGACTTCATTGGCCTCAAAGGAAGCCACCCTCAAAACTCGACCAATCTCCATGGAGTGGATTTTCCCTTCACTGACAACACTTTAAATCTCGCGCCAAGTTGAGGGGGTAAGTGGGGGCTGGTGTGTGCATGGGGGGGTTTCCAGACATACAGAAACAGTAATGTCATGAAGCAGGGTAAGCAGGCAATCATACTGAAGTATTCTCACAGACAGCAAACCAGGAAGTAAAATGCACTGGGTCCTTCACTTTTAATTAAATTTTACAGAGTGGGAAAACGATTGTGCCTTACACATAGAATTAAGGTAGAATCTGAAATATCATAAACAAAACTGTTTAAAATAACAATGAAAAATATTGTATGAAGTTTTTTTTAAACCATAATGGAGGAATTTCACATTCTCAAATATAAACTTTTTTTACCAGGGCCAGTGAGGTTTTCCAGCAGCAATTATGAAGTTAGTATCCCATTAAAAATTCAGTTAGAGCTCAATCAACAAGTGATAACTTTTTCATGAGTTTTCACAGCAAGACTAATAATATCAAAGGGCAAATTTTCAACAGTTCAGTGATTTCTGTTTGACTACCATCTGAGGTGACTTCAACAGCTTCCCCTATAGGGAACCATAGAATCATTGGCAGCAGCTTCTGGATTTCTAAGTTGTTCTGTGCATGTGCAGATTCTAGAAGTTGCTGTCAGTTTCAAAAGAGTAATTACAGTGAGCGCTGACAGTTTCGCTGTCATTTCTGCACAACATCCAGACCTGGAGTGAGGGAATGCTGCACTGTCAGAGGAACTGTCTTTCAGATGAAATGTTAAATCAATGTCCCTCCTGCACCCTCCGGTAAATGCAAAAGATCACATGGCATTATTGGAAGTAGAGCAGGAAAATTTATTTTCACTTGTTCTGTTAGCATTGTTGTAATAGTGCACAAAGGAATTTAATATAAATGTATTAACCTGTGCACTACCAAGAGGAAATTAAAGCTTTAAAAAATTTACACATGTAGGAACCAATTTTAATTGTTCTACTTCCCCTTAAGGGTTGCATAATAGACGATTAGTCTCAGAATATGTTAATAGAATGTTTCAAGTACAACCAAACTAAAATATAGATGAAACATTAAAAATGCGAACACTCTTGTTACAGTTATAAAACTTATTGTCAATTAAAAAGACTCACAAAGAAAACTGCAGATAAACCTTCCAAAGGATCCAGCACTACATTTTCGTAGCTTCTAAAACTATGAAAAGTCTTAACAAAAATCATAAATAAATAATAGAATGACCTAATATTTATCTGCCTCACATACAATGCAGTACAATTGGGTCAGCATTCTGCCTCCCAGCCTTTACTTAGTGATGACACTCTTGCCTCTAAGTCAGGTGTCTGTGGGTTCATAAACCAACTTTAGAGAGTTGGGGGCATAATTTAGATTAAAACTAGGGCACCACCTGCCCTCTCAGGTGAATATAAAAGATCGCATGATGTTATCTGAAGAAGAGCAAAGGGTATCTCCCAATGATCAATTGCCCTTATAAACACATTACATGGTCATTATCTCACTACATTTTGTGACCCTTGTTATGCAGGCTTATGCTACAGCTTGCTGTCTCTTCCCATTGATTTCTGCATCATTATCTCTTTACATTATGAGATTTATTTTACAGTGAAGGTATCAATTTTATAGTACAATATTTCAGAAGTTCAAGTATCCCCCCACACCCTGCTATGAAAAATATCATGAAAACAATGAGATAAAAGCAAAAAACTGCGGATGCTGGAA
The DNA here is from genome assembly GCF_964194155.1 of Cetorhinus maximus. Classification (NCBI taxonomy): domain Eukaryota; kingdom Metazoa; phylum Chordata; class Chondrichthyes; order Lamniformes; family Cetorhinidae; genus Cetorhinus; species Cetorhinus maximus. The sequence goes on from NC_135900.1 coordinate 14,938,732, forward strand.
ATCCAAAACAAAAACAGAAACAGAACCACCTGGAAAAACTCAGCAGGTCTGGCAGCATCGGCGGAGAAGAGCACAGTTGACGTTTCAAGTCCTCATGACCCTTCAACAGAACTAAGTAAAAATAGGAAAGGGGTGAAATAAAAGCTGGTTTGGGGGCGGGGTGGGGCGGTTTGTTGGGACAAGCAGCCAGTAATAGGTGGAGATAATCAAAAGATGTCATAGACAAAAGGCCAAAGAGGTGTTGAAGGTGGTGATATTATCTAAAGGAATGTGCTAATTAAGAGTAGAAAGCAGGACAGACAAGGTACAGATAGCTCTAGTGAGAGTGGGGTGAAGGAATACTAAAAGGGCTAAAAGGTAGAGATAAACAATGGGTGGAAATACATTTAAAAATAATGGAAATAGGTGGGAAAAGAAAAATCTATATAAATTATTGGAAAAAAACAAAAAGGAGGGGGAAGAAACGGAAAGGGGGTGGATGGAGGAGAGAGTTCAAGATCTAAAATTGTTGAACTTTAATATTCAGTCCGGAAGGCTGTAAAGTACCTAGGTGGAAGATGAGGTGCTGTTCCTCCAGTTTGCGTTGAGCTTCACTGAAACAATGCAGCAAGCCAAGGACAGATATGTGGGCATGAGAGCAGGGTGGAGTGTTGAAATGGCAAGCGACAGGGAGGTCTGGGTAATGCTTGCAGACAGACCGAAGGTGTTCTGCAAAGCGGTCACCCAGTCTGCGTTTGGTCTCTCCAATGTAGAGGAAACCGCATTGGGAGCAACGAATGCAGTAGACTAAGTTGAGGGAAGTGCAAGTGAAATGCTGCTTCACTTGAACGGAGTGTTTGGGCCCTTGGACAGTGAAGAGAGAGGAAGTGAAAGGGCAGGTGTTGCATCTTCTGCGGTTGCATGGGAAGGTGCCGTGGGAGGGGGTTGAGGAGTAGAGGGTGATGGAGGAGTGGACCAGGGTGCCATGGAGGGAACAATCCCTACGGAATGCTGCCAGATGATGATTAATTCGGTGCTGCTTCATGCTCTCGTCGGGATCTGGAAAAATTTATTAATTTTGCTTCCAATTTCCACCCCTCCATTTTCACATGGTCCATCTCTGACACTTCCCTTCCCTTCCTTGACCTCTCTGTCTCAATTTCTGGTGATAGACTGTCCACCAATATCCATTACAAGCCTACCGACTCCCACAGCTACCTCGACTACAGCTTCTCACACCCCGCTACCTGTATGGACTCCATCCCATTCTCTCAGTTCCTTCGCCTCTGTCGCATCTGTTCTGATGATGCCACTTTTAAAAACAATTCCTTTGACATATCCTCCTTCTTCCTTAACTGAGGTTTTCCACCCACGGTGGTTGACAGGGCCCTCAACCGTGTCCGGCCCATCTCCCGCGCATCCGCCCTCACGCCTTCTCCTCCCTCCCAGAAACATGATAGGGTCCCCCTTGTCCTCACTTATCACCCCACCAGCCTCCACATTCAAAGGATCATCCTCCGCCATTTCCGCCAACTCCAGCATGATGCCACCACCAAACACATCTTCCCTTCACCCCCACTGGCGGCATTCCATAGGGATCGTTCCCTCCGTGACACCCTGGTCCACTCCTCCATCACCCCCTACTCCTCAACCCCCTCCCACGGCACCTTCCCATGCAACCGCAGAAGATGCAACACCTGCCCCTTCACTTCCCCTCTCCTCACCGTCCAAGGGCCCAAACACTCCTTTCAAGTGAAGCAGCATTTCACTTGCACTTCCCTCAACTTAGTCTACTGCATTCGTTGCTCCCAATGAGGTTTCCTCTACATTGGAGAAACCAAACGCAGACTGGATGATCGCTTTGCAGAACACCTTCGGTTTGTCTGCAAGCATTACCCAGACCTCCCTGTCGCTTGCCATTTCAACACTCCACCCTGCTCTCATGCCCACATATCTGTCCTTGGCTTGCTGCATTGTTCCAGTGAAGCTCAATACAAACTGGAGGAACAGCGCCTCATCTTCCGACTTGGCACTTTACAGCCTTCCGGGCTGAATATTAAGTTCAACAATTTTAGATCTTGAACTCTCTCCTCCACCCCCACCCCCTTTCCGTTTCTTCCCCTCCTTTTTGTTTTTTCCAATAATTTATATAGATTTTTCCTTCCCCACCTATTTCCATTATTTTTAAATGTATTTCCACCCATTGTTTATCTCTACCTTTTAGCCCTTTTAGTATTCCTTCACCCCACCCCCACTAGAGCTATCTGTACCTTGTCTGTCCTGCTTTCTACTCTTAATTAGCACATTCCTTTAGATAATATCACCACCTTCAACACCTCTTTGGCCTTTTGTCTGTGACATCTTTTGGTTATCTCCACCTATTACTGCCTGCTTGTCCCAACAACGCCTCCCCCCTTAAACCAACTTATATTTCACTCCTTTTCTATTTTTACTTAGTTCTGTTGAAGGGTCATGAGGACTCGAAACGTCAACTGTGCTCTTCTCCGCCGATGCTGCCAGACCTGCTGAGTTTTTCCAGGTATTTCTGTTTCTGTTTTTATCATGAAAACAATCTTGGTTATCTATTTGCAAAAAAGGAACAAATTGAAAGTTCACGTACCTTTTCCCTTGTTTGAATACTTGAGTGATCTACTTCCACTCAGCAAATGAAAACTGCTCTGCACTGCATTGGCAGCATTTCAAAATGACATGCGGATAATATTTGCTGATGCCAACCACATCGTAAGGACTAATCATGGCTCTCTGTGAGGCTATGAAGAATAGAGAATGCAATTTTAGCATCAGAAACTGCGCTTGAAGTTTGCAAAGATAAAAGGTGGGCACAATTAAATCAAGTGTGACTAAAAACAACATAAAATATGTACCTCTCTGTGATTTTCAGTGACTCTGGTTATAGCAGAATTCTGGCATGAATCGGGCAGTATGTTAGCGTTTCATATCCTAGAATGGTCACAGTGAGCTTTTTCCATTTCTCGGGCTATCTGCATGTAATGCTCCAGAAAAAGACATTTTCCAAGTGGAAGTGAGGCATGGAGGAAAACCTCACTTGGCTATCTTCGACAGTGGTCACTGTGAAAGGCAGGCAGGGTTCCAACCATCCTACTTGGCTGCAAGTCCCATTCTTGTTACAAGAACGCCAGGAAAGATCATTGGAAATGACACCAGAGTTTCACATTATTACCATCCAATTGTGTCATAGCAGCTGAAGCAATTATCAATTGAAGTACTAACGAGCAGAAGAAGTCAATTATTCTCATTAGCTCCATCTTTGATGCAAAAATATCACCACAATGAATACATTTTCAAAGGTTAATAAAATGTTAAACGGTTTAAAGGGCTTCTATATGGTTCTCTCCTTAAGTGAAGCGTCGTCCAAAGATCAAACAACATGAGCTTGTGCTATTTCTGGACTTCATGTGTTGATAGCTTCACCCTGCTTTCTACTTACTCCAGCAAGTCAATGTTTATAAACTGCAAATGCTTATTTAATCTTCTTAGTAGAACCAGTGTGCAATGAAAAAAGGTCACTCGGCATCTGGACACTTTCTTCCCTTCACTAAATATTCTCCATACTCGTGATCTTTTTGAAATTTCCAAATATATCTGTGTTATAAGGGGCCGAGGTGATCTGCTCATATTTCAATGTGAGTAAGAATATCCAGAGGGAAATGCTTCCAAATTGGACCAAATCCAGTTAACAGTGTGATCTGTCTTTGCAGTCAGACGTAAGACTGGCAAATGAAGTGGGCAGCCTACTTGCTGATAAGCACAATGTTTCCTTCTTACTTTAGTGTTTAAAAGTAGCAGTGGAACTGCAGGACATATTCCCATGTAAATTAAAACTGGTATTCTCAGACAAGTTTAAGATGAAAAATATAAAGACATATGAAGATGAATCTTCCAGGAATTGCCCAATTACTGAGAAGTAGCTCGTGGTGCCTCTAAAATAGCCTTTCCTTCTGAAAAAGGCAGGGAAACATTATAGGGACAGAGGTTCAGAGCCTCTCAGGAATTCGTGGATAATCAGCCATGTGTTACTTTCTGTTAGGCAATTATAAGGTTAAGTGAAGGTGAGCTAGTAATGCCTCATTTAAAATGAGATATTTATTTAAGTTATATCCTTCATCTTAATTCCCAACCGCAACTGAGGGATAGACCACTAGATGCCACTTGCTTATAGGCACATTGAGTAACCTGGGCTTGCCTATGTTGCTGTATCAGGCAATTGACAGTTTATGTCTGCATCAAGCAAATGACAGGGCGAAACCTTCTTTGCTCCTTCTGTACAAAGGAAGCATCAACTAAAATTCACAAACTGGTATGACTCATTTGTGTGCAAAGTTCGGTAGATGGTAAATCCTCTTGTCAACCCTAAGGTCTACACGCAAAGAAAGGATTTGTATTCCGTAGGAACATAGGCGCAGGAGTAGGCCATTCAGCCCATCAAACCTGCTCCAGCATTCAATATGATCATAGCTGATCATCCGCTTCAATGCCTTTTTCCCCACGCTATCCCCATATATTGGCATTTAGAAATCTGACAATCTCTACTTTAGCCATACTCAATGACTGAGCTTCCACGGCCCTCTAGGGTAGAGAATTCCAAAGATTCACAACCCTCTGAGTAAAAAAAAATTCTCCTCATCTTGGTCCTAAGTGGGCTTCCCCCTTATTTTGAAATTGTGTCCCCTGGTTCTAGACTCTCCAGCCATGGGAAACATCTTATCTGCATCTACCCTGTCTATCCCTTTAAGTATTTTGTAGATTTCTGTTATTAATCAGGTGGTATATAGCTGCAGAAATATCAATATGTATATCAATGACTACCATTCAGAAAAAGGCCATGATGTTATCTATTGTGACTGTCTGTTTGGATGCGGAAGGCCCATTGGCAAAGAAACATACCTTAGGACACCAGAGACTTGATGGGTTGAATGGTCTCATTCTGTGCCATGAGGACCCTATGACTAAGTCTCTATAATTAATCTACATGTCCATGGCTGATGATCGCACTAAGAAAAGTCCTAACAATGGAGGAGGACCGTGGGCTTAAAACCTTAGCAACCTAGCTGCTGTCCCAAATCCACCACCACTACTAGCAAAAGAAGTGTGCCATACGCTTTAGGATAATGAAAGAGACTGTAACAAAGTGTAAACATGTTTGAAATGGTACCTCTTTGGAGATATAGAAGCTCACATTTCAAGTATGTGGCATTTTGATAAAGCCTCAAAACAACTGTAACAATGAGCAGCATGCTTCCCAGTACCTTGCTTCTGATACCCACAAACCTTCTCCTTATTTGCTGCAAGGGACCTCAATGACAGCAGGGACTTCCTCAAATGAAGCTCAAGCATTGTGCTTTTACTGCTGTGGTCTTCATTGGGCTACTCACCATTCGCACCCTTGAAGCAGGACTTCCAACTCTTCAGCTAGAAAGTGAGCAGAGTTCCCCACAGGACTTCTGTGCCACCTTGCTGCACTTTTCTCTTTCCACTGCAACTTAACGGGCATCTGCCGCAACGCTGTAACAGCTGCTGCTTCATTGGATTTTCTAAATCCCAGTCATTTATATGACAGGTTAAAAAAAAGTCTCTGGGAAAGCCTTTCCCATTCCTTTAGAAAATTGGGCCAGAGGCACTTTCTGTGTTGGGGATCCCGAGTATTGGGTCATCCCAGCTCCATATTTCCTATTTACATAACAGAAGGCTCACACATTCATTTATTTTATATAGCAAGACATCAGAATATGCTCAGCAAAATGGACCAATGCATAAAGGATAACAAAGAAAAGAAAAGTACAGCACAGGAATAGGCCCTTCGGCCCTCCAAGCCTGTGCCGATCATATTGCCTGTCAACTAAAACATTTTGCACTTCCGGGGTCCGTATCCCTCTATTCCCATCCTATTCATGTATTTGTCAAGCTGCCTCTTAAACACCACTATCGTACCTGCTTCCACCACCTCCTCTGGCAGCGAATTCCCGTCACTCACTACCCTCTGCGTAAAAAACTTGCCCCGCACATCTCCTCTATAGTTTTCTCCTCTCACCTTAAATCTATGTCCCCTAGTAATTGACTCTTCCACCCTGGGAAAAAGCTTCTGACTATCTACTCTGTCCATGCCACTCATAATTTTGTAAACTTCTATCAAGTCGCCCCTCAATCTCTGTCACTCTAGTGAGAACAATCCGAGTTTCTCTAACCTCTCCTCATAGCTAATAACCTCCAGACCAGGCAGCACCCTGGTAAACCTCCTCTACACCCTCTCCAATGCCTCCATATCCTTCTGGTAATGTGGTGACCAGAATTGCACGCAATATTCTGTGTGGCCTAAACAAGGTTCTATACAGCTGTAGCATGACTTCCCAGCTTTTATACTCAATACCCCTGCCAATGAAGGCAAGCATGCCATATGCCTTCCTGACTACCTTATCCACCTGCGTTGCCACTTTCAGTGACCTGTGGACCTGTACACCCAGATCCCTCTGCCCGTCAATGCACTTAAGGGTTCTGCCATTTACTGTATAATTCCTGCCTGTATTGGACCTTCCAAAATGCATTACCTCGCATTTGTCCGGATTAAACTCCATCTGCCATTTCTCCGCCCAAGTCTCCAACCGATCTATATCTCGTTGTAACCTTTGACAATCCTCTTCACTATCTGCAACTCCTCCAACCTTAGTGTCATCTGCAAACTTACTAATTAGCCCAGTTACATTTTCCTCCAAATCATTTATGTATACCACAAACAGCAAAGGTCCTAGCACTGATCCCTGCGGAACTCCACTAGTCACAGCTCTCCATTCAGAAAAACACCCTTCCACTGCTACCCTCTGTCTTCTATGACCAAGCCAATTCTGTATCCATATGCCAGCTCACCTCTGATCCCGTGCGACTTTACCTTCTGTACCAGTCTGCCATGAGGGACCTTGTCAAAGGCCTTATTGAAATCCATATATATAACATCCACTGCCCTTCCATCATCGATCATCTTTGTCACTTCCTCGAAAAACTCGATCAAGTTAGTGAGACATGACCACCCCTTCACAAAACCATGTTACCTTTCACTAATACGCCCATTTGCTTCCAAATGGTAGTAAATCATGTCACGAAGAATCTTTCCAATAATTTCCCTACCACTGACGTAAGGCTCACCGGCCTGTAATTTCCTGGATTATCCCTGCTACCCTTCTTAAACAATGGAACAACATTGGCCATTCTCCAGTCCTCTGGGACCTCACCCATAGCCAGTGAGGATACAAAGATTTCTGTCAAGGCCCCAGCAATCTCCTCCCTTGCCTCCCTCAGTACTCTGGGGTAGATCCCATCTGGCCCTGGGGACTTATCCACCTTAATATTCTTCAAGATGCCTAACACCTCTTCTTTTTTGATCTCAACATGATCCAGGCTATCTACACACTCTTCCCTAGACAAATCGACCGCTAAGTCCTTCTCTTTGTTGAATACTGATGAGAAGTATTCATTTAGTATCTCTCCCATTTCTTCTGGCTCCACACACAGATTCCCACCTCTGTCCCTGAGTGGGCCTACCCTTTCCCTGGCTACCCTCTTGCTTTTTACATATGTATAAAAGGCCTTGGGATTTTCCTTAATCCTGGTTGCCAGTGACTATTCATGACCCCTTTTAGCCCTCCTGACTCCTTGCTTAAGTTTCTTCCTACTTCCTTTATATTCTCCATGGGCTTCATTTGTTCCCAGCCTTCTAGCCCTTACGAATGCTTCCCTTTTCTTTTTGACTAATCTCACAATATCCTTCGTTATCCAAGGTTCCTGAAACTTGCCATACTTATCCTTCATCCTAGCAGGAACATGCCGGTCCTGAATTCTTATCAACTGACGTTTGAAAGCCTCCCACATGTCAGTTGTTGATTTGCCCTCAAATATCCACCTCCAGTCTATATTCCTCAGTTCCTGCCTAATATTGTTATAATTAGCCTTCCCCCAATTAAGCACCTTAACCTGAGGACTCCTGTTATCCTTATCCACCAGTACCTTGAAACTTACTGAATTATGGTCACTTTTCCCGAAATGCTCCCATACTGAAACTTCGACCACCTGGCCGGGTTCATTCCCTAATACCAGATCCAGTATTGCCCCTTCCCTAGTTGGACTATCTACATATTGTCTCAGGAAGCCCTCCTGGATGCACCTTACAAATTCTGCACCATCCAAACCCCTAGCACTAAGTGATTCCCAGTCAATATAGGGCAAGTTAAAATCACCCACCACAACAACCCTATTGCTTTTACATCTTTCCAAAATCTGCCTACATAACTGTTCCTCAATTTCCCGCCGGCAATTGGGAGGCCTATAGTAAACTCCCAACACTGTGGCTGCACCCTTCCTATTCTGGAGCTCTACCCATATTGCCTCGCTGCATGAGCCCACCGAGGTGTCCTCCTGTCGTACAGCTGTGATATTCCCCTTAACCAGCAGTGCAACTCCCCCACCTCTTCTACATCCCTCTCTATCCTGCCTGAAACATCTAAATCCTGGAACGTTTCTGCCAATCCTGTCCATCCTTCAACCAAGTCTCTGTAACATTTCAGCACTTTCTGTTGGTCCAACAACCCTCTACAATCCTCCAAGATCTCTGCGCTCCTCCAATTCTGGCCATTTGCACAACCTTGATTTTTGTTGCTCTGTCATTAATGGGTGTACTTTCAACTTCTTTGGTCCTAAGTCCTACAATTTCATCCCTAAACCTCTCCACTGCTCGACATCTCTCTCCTCCTTTAAGACACTACTTGAAACCTACCTCTTTAATCAAACTTTTGGTCACTTGCCCTAATGTTTCCTTATGTGGCTTGAATGTCAAGTTTTGTTTGATCATGCTCCTGTGAAGCACCGAGAGGCATTATATTACATTAAAGGGCACTATATAAACGCAAGTTGTTGTTTCTGACTTTTTTTTAAAACTTAGAGGACTTTCACATGACAAGTTCTCCTGCACAACAAGTATACCTGAGCCACGTGATACACGTTCAATGCTGCAGATTGGCCAAGGTGAGTCCTTTTCAACCTCTGCAGGGTTAGATGTTTCTGGGGAAGTTTTGAGGGCATGGCTGTAGAGAGGAGTGAAACTCCTGTCTCTGTACTACCTACATCCCTGATTCGCTCCAAAAACCCAGGCTCAAGTCTATCATGCCTAGTGGATGATTGTGTCATTCTACTTAAAATAAAGTCCTCATCCCAACCTGGGGGAGGAACTTCACTGTGGCGTCCTGCTGCAGCTTACCAGACAGAGCTGGCTGATGTAAAATGGCTGAAAGGTCAGAATTTGTATTCACCATGAAAAAACCAACATTTCAAAAGTTGCTGGGCTCCATTTCTACCAATCGAATAGTGTTCTGGGAGCAACCAGGGCAGAACTGGTGGGGTTTAGGACAACTGGCATCACCCCACCAATCCCGCCTCTTTCAACGATGCCAGTTTGCCCTGACATTATCAAATAAAGTGGCATTTATGTTGGAATGACATAGCCATGCTCTAAATTTATGCCCCCTGCTGGACTTATGAGTGGAATTGGTCGTGCCCTCTGGAGTTGGGCGTGCTCGGCGGCGTGAGTGGACAGTATGGTGAGAAGGCCAGAAATCAGTTTCGCGACGTCCTAAAACCAATTTGTGATCCTCCGCTCAGCCAGCCAATGGCAGGCCGTGTTTCCCACCATTGGACATCGGGAACCTGATCTGTAATTCATCTGCATATTATTATACAGCCAGCCCACCAGAATCACCCCCCACCCCCCACACTGGATTGTCAGTTCACGTTGGCGTGATCGCATGCCGATGTGTTTCACAACAGCATGTATAAGGCGTGCACTTGGCGGGCTGCACTTTGCGGGGAACTCGGAGGTGGGTGCACAGTAACATTGTGCAGCTCCTGTGTGTTGCCTGTTAGACTTCAAGGCTGAGGCGCATTGGTGGGGCGGGGGCAAGGACTGCCTTGTGATTGAGGCACATTGTGGGGGGAGGCAGTGTGAAAGGGCTGCCCTGTGGTTGAAGGTGGTGTACAAGCACATGCGGGTTGAGAGGAAGGAAGCGGCCACATATTAGGCAAACCTTGTATAAAGTGATCATTCCCCTGCAGCTGAGACAGTTCAGATGCAGCCACATTGACATATGTGGAGCCAGGTGTCTAACATATCTGCCCACTCAAGCAATGCAGTGGCATGAAAGTGCCACCAAGTGCTCCAGAGCTTTTCACCCATCAGGTACAGACTGAAAACTAATGAGCATTTTAGTGGACTGCGGAACAGTTGGATGGCTGGGCAAGTTGTACAATCTCCTTGCTAAACCTGGCTGTGGAGCAGTCACTGGTGGAGGTATTCACAGCCCCTTGGAATGTCATCATCCCGGTTTGGACCAGTCTCCCCCATGGTTCAAGCTAACAGTGCAGCCATACAGCATGGGTTAGGAGAATGCCTTGTTATGATCCCCAGATGAGAGGTTACCCCTGGATAAGTCTGATTCCAGAGTGGAACTCAGCTTGATAGATCCTAACTTTTAATTTGTTTATTTAGATACGTGGAGAGTAGCTACTGAACAGTTACAGGAGTCAGCTGATGAACTTTTAACAAAACAAAACATATATGAAACAAGAAATGAACTATATTACAATACTCCACAACTATACCTTTACGGATATATACAGATTTGTAAGGATAACGCAAGTTACAAAAGCTTTCTTATACTCTAATGCTCACAGTAAGTACACAGTCCATGTAAACCTATGGCACCCTGTGGTCAGACACCCCACACTCTGAAACCAAGTGACAGATGCCACCTCAACCAGATGCTAGGATCTCTCCTCAACTCCCCCCAGGCACTTGTCACATCATGAGCCAACCGGTCTCACTGAACTCCATCTTTCACATAAGGGTTTCCAATCTCCATTCTCCAAGAGTTCGCCTTGGAATCTTCTCCCAAACCGATGCTTTCTCTCAGGTGACTTCTACAAGGGTTCACCTCCAGGGTTTCAAACTCTCCTTCCAGTGTTCTTCTTCCTTGGGTCACCACATGCATTCAAGCTGTCTACCACGCACTGTCTCTCACTGACTCAGTGTTTACAGTACACCACTGTTTCACATGCCCATAGCAAGAGTTACAGACCTTCAGTTGTCTCTTTGGACCTTCTGGCCTCTTGCAAGCTGTTCTAGATTTAAATCTGCTTTCTGTAGCTTGTGCCTCTTTAAATTTGAAACTTGGAGGCTTTCTCTCTGCCCCTCATTCTTAACTTCACTCAACAGGACCTTTTCCAGGTTCCTGTCCTTCCTTTGACTAGAAGGTCTGCTTTAGACTTTCCCCTGTTTCTGTCTCACTCCTTTGGTCTTGGTGTCTTTGGTTCTTTGGTGAAATCTGCAGCTCTTTCTCCTAGTGTCGAGTGTCTCTGGGGTCCTGGCTTCAAACTGAACTTAAAACTGTCGTTTCTTTAGTTTTTCTGTTTGTGTCTGTGGGAGGGACCTGTCTCTCTGGGTCCCGGTTGCTAGGCAACAGCCCAATTATTCTACCCTTGTGTTTGCTTAACTTCTTAAGTCGTAAACTCTCACTGGGAATGCAGGCACCTTTTTAAAGAAAAACTAAAACTCAATTTGACCTCTCTTAACACACAGATACAGAAATACAAATCAAAGTTAAACTTTAAAGCTAAAGCTCATTCCTAACACCCACAAATACAAATATAACTTACGTAAATTGTCTTTATTTCCTAACAGCCCCTGCCTGAGCTGAGAGTACTGCAGCCCAATGGGCAAAGATGCTGCCAATCGGTCGGGTGGACTGGGGTGGAAGTGGTGAGATTTCGGGCATCCATACAGCACGCTAAACTCTGGCTATCCAAGTGGTGGCCAGCACTTGCTGGGATGCGTTAAGGGGCCTTCAGACTTAACTAAGAGAGGTTCTTAGAACACCCAAGCTAATCCATGCATCTCTGTCTTTCACCCTGCAGAAGGGGCACGTTAGGAGCATGGAGCCTGGCAACCTAGCTGTATGCATCATGGCATCTAGAGAGCGAAGACGACAGAGAAGAGAGGGGTGGAGGCACTTGGCTAGGCAGAGGGAGGGGCAGCATCCTCAGAAAGAAGGGGCAGCTGTGGCTCCTGCACGTGCCACTGAAGAACCACAGTGTGCCATTGCTGGTTGGTGCCTTGTTAGACCCAGGGTCTATAAGTGCTGCCTTTCATTCCTGCAGATGACCAAGAACCAGTATCGCTGAAGACTGCTCAGGGACCTAGTTGGTCATTTCTGTAAGTTACTGCAGGATTTGGCACCAAGTGGACATGGAGGGCATTCACTGCCAGTGGCCGTGAAAGTGACTGCGGCCCTCAAATTTTATACCAGTGGCTCCTTTCAGAGCTCCACAGGTGACCTCTGTGGGATACCATCAGCCTCCACCCACAAATGCACCCAAGAGGTCACGGATGTCATCTTCGCGAGGACACACAACTTTTGTGCATTTTGCCCAGGACCAGAAAAGCCAGGATGTAAGAGCGATTGGATTTGCCCAGATCTCTGGTTTCCCACAGGTGCAGGGTGTGATCGACTGCACTCACATCACGCTCAGATCTCCGTCGCAACAAGCGGTCAACTATATCAACCTCAAGGGCTTCCATTGGCTGAATGTGCAGCTGGTGTGCGACCACCACAAACACATCCTGCAGGTCTGCACACGGTTTCCACGGAGTGCCCAAGATTCCTACATTTTCAGTCAGTCACAGGTCCCTGACGTCTTTCAGGGTCCACAAAAGCTGCAGGGTTGGCTCTTTGGGGACAAGGGCTACCCGCAGAGGATGTGGCTGATGACACATGTGTAGCAGCCTCAGACTGTAGCAGAGCGAAGGTATAATGAGGCTCATGCTGCAACTCGCACCTTGGTGAAGCAAACCATTGGAATGTCGAAAATGAGGTTCCAGTGCCTGGACCGGTCTGGTGGAGCCCTGCAATATAGTCCACAGAGGGTGTGACACATCATCGTTGCCTGCTGCGCCCAATACAACCTGGCGCTGCAATGGGGAGAGGATCTGGCTGAGCAAGTGATGGAGGAGCTGAAGGTCTTCTCCGACGAGGAGGGCATCGATGGTGATGAGGGTGAGGAAGTCCTCGGCAACAACGATAACAGCAATGAGGCCTTTGCACTGGCCAGATGAGGCAGGTGCACTCAGGAGGCCCTCATAGCTGCTGGATTTGTGTAGGATGGTGGTGACATGCAGTGAAGACCACCATAGATCCTCACAATGCAAATATGAACGTTTAACTCCAGCCTGGCTTATGGCAGCGTACATACCCTCTGTGAGAATGCTCCTGTCATGGAGATGCAGTGGAAGCCCTAATAGTCACTCGATTGCAGGAGGATGATGACGATATGCAGTGACGACACTCCATAGATCTTCACATAGCCTCTGAGAATGTCTGACCCCTGCCTGTCCAAGGGCAGGTCACTTGCATTCTGTGATCAAGGTCATACCATAGAGATGCAGCAGTGAAACTTTAGAAACACCTGACATATTGTCAGCCTTCAGCAACTGGCCCCTTCAGGATCACAGTGTCACAGGTGCTGATGAGATGGGAGTCAGCCCTACCTCAAAGGTGCTGGGAGCACACAGAGAGAATGACCAAACTCGGTGATGCCTGCCCACAACATTCTGGCAGCAATGATGAGCACCATCGAGGTGCAGGCATTAGTAATACGTCCAGGGAGTGTGAGGCCGAACCTTCACTTGGGTCTGAAGGCTGCACAAAGCACAGGGAAAAGGCCCTGGACTGAGACACCTGCCTTTATCTTGTGCAAAAAGGTTTCACATCTGAGCGACATGGACACTGTTGATCAGAACAAGGAGCCATAGGCAGGGAAGGCATTGTTGAAAGTTTATTTTCAGTAGTGAACATTATGTACAAGCGGTTAACACCAGTACCCAAGAGCTGTGCAACTACATCTTCTTAACCCTCCTAACCCTGCCGCTACATCTTGGTGCTCCCCGGACATCCACAGCGGAGGTGAAGGCAGCCTGCTGACTGCGATTACCTTGACAGGCATCCTTTGGAGGGCTGAGACATGGAGGGCCCCGGCCTGCTATCAGGGTCCTGCTGTGTGGCAGTGGCACCCTCCTTGGCCTGTGGAGCTGGAACTGCTGGGGTCACAGGAAAAGGAGAATCCGATGGGTTGGACACTCCCAGAGTCAGCTGAGTAGATCGCCCCAGGGTGTACACCTGCTGATCCTCCTCCCTAAGGATGCCCAATACCCGCTGGCTGACTCCTTGAGGAGAATGGAAGCTGGAGTGAGGTTGAGCTGCCCACACCCCTCTCGTATACACATTGTTGGAGGCCAACTATGGCATCAGCGATGGGGTTAAGCCCACACAGCAGTACAGGAGTGACGTCCTGGACCAAGGTCTCCATGGCGGCCACCACCCTAACAATGTCAACCTCGGTACGTTGGCATGCCGGCAGTATCACCTCACCATGAAGGCGGACGGACTCCTCCATCACACCTTGCAATCAGAGGAGTGCAGTGGGGATCCCTTCCTGAGGTTCCTGAGCTTGCTTTGCAGCTCCAGCAGCTGTGACGTGACCGAGTCCAGAGGCTCATCATCTGACACGGGCTCAGCAAACCTCTGGCCTCCAGCAGTCCTCCGAGTGCCAGAAACCTGGGAAGTCCCTGCCTCTGCCTGCTGTGGATCAGACAGTGTGATGTGCTCACCAGATTGCGATCCCGGGGCTACTCTAACCAAGTCCCAAAGAAACCACTGAAGAGGAATCTGAAGGCTCTCCCCCTGAAGGGCCGTCACAGCGCTCTCCCTCACCCTCCACTACCGCAGAGACACACACCTCAGTGGAACCTAGCTTTAGAGGCCCTGGGTTGTGGAGTCCATCGGCTGTTTCCCAGATGTGCCTGCGAAAGCAGGGAGAGATAATTAGTGCATGGCAGTGACCTGTGAAACAGGACACATCACTCACTGCATGGTTGTCTGATGGATCATCACTAGGGAGATCACTGTTGACTTCACTGTCAGCACAGGAATGGTCCAGATCCTCGCCAGCTGGATGGCTCTATGAGGACCTTTATTTCAGGCATTCGTCCACCAGTCTGCGACCTATCCCGCTTGTTGTGTGCCAGCTTGTCCTGCATAAATAGGGATGGAGAGAGTATAAGCAGGACCCCTGCCAGGCCAGATGATGAATATACTGGGCATGTGTGGGTGGTGAGTGGTCCCATGGACGGGTGAGGACAATGAAGGTGTGTGTGAGAGAGTGAATGGTGATGTCCCTTGAACCGGCAGTGAGTGAGGGCCCTGTGGACGTGCGATGAGTTTGAGAGTGTGTGAGTTGAGAGTGATGAGAAGAGTGACTTATCTGACAGAACAGAGGAGGTCACTCATCCTCTTGCGGCCCTGGGTGGCTTTCCATTTTTGCAGTGTGTTGGCGCTGACCACCATTGCCACCGCCTCCCAAGCTGATTGGTGATGTTGCTGCCCATGCTGCGGCCAGAGTGGGGGTAGAGTACATCACGCCTGGCCTCCAGTGTCCAAACTGCGCTCGAGAGCCGTGCCATTAAACCTGGGGGCTGCAGTCTTTTTGCCTTTTGGGGCCATGTCTTCCATGCAGCAACCCTGATGTGGAAGACTGAGAGGTGTGCATGAGGCTACACTTTAAATATGGTGCCGGGTGTGATGAAGCAGCTAGGTGATGGCGTGACGGGCGAATGAGAGGCCGCCCGCCATGGAAACGACATGTTTCCGGGAAGGCATAATTAATGCAGCGGGTTTGGACGAGATGGCGTGAGAAGCCGCCATTGTGGCCGGCGGGTAAATCATCAATTCCCCCACCACTGGCAATGCTGCACTTAGTGCAAATCTGGGATGGCTCCACCCTATGTTTCTGCAGCATCCTCCCAGGGCCAAGAATTCTGGGCCCACAAAATCTCAAGACCTGAATGGCCTACTCCTGTTTCTCATTTGTTTCTATATATGCACTTCTCTTCTTGGAAGACATTATGGGACGTGCTAATAAAAAAAATTAGTCTCAAAGTGGAAGAGGATCTAGAAATAACAAACTGTTGACTTGAGTGGAGAATGTGTCTTGGTTATTTTTTGCCTGAGGTACTTTGAATCTAGGGAAAGATGAAGCAGATGCTTACCCCAGAGGTAGTGACATCCTGCTGTTGATGCGTCTTGTCCCTTATTCACTCACTGACAGAAGAGCAAACACACAATCTCAGAACGCAGCAACATTGCAAAGCAAGCTCTGTTTGGATCCGGCATCCTCACAAAAGTTCCTCTTCTCTAATTGTAAGCCTGCAAGAGCCAGCTGCCTGCACAGCCAATGGCTCCAAGCAAGTAAGCACCTCACAGTGCTCTGTGTCATTCTCACCACCGCTTGCAAACTCTTACACAATGAAAAGCTTCAGGTAACCAGCTCAGTAATTTTCCTGCTGCTCAAAATCAACAGGGAGCAGACAGATTTAAGGACTTGCTGTTTTCCTCGTTCATCTCACTTTCTGCCCCATATGACCAGAAACACGTATATAATTTCAACATCTATCAAGTCCAAAATCTGTTTCCAGACCAATTGCATCTTTAATGGTGTAAACCTTGCTGAATGTTTGGATGCGTTTTGTCATAATTTAAACTAAACTAGAATTTATAGGCATCTGTACAAAATAGAAGATAAAAGGGATACAACAATCAATCAATGTTGTTCCACAATTCAACTTAAGGCATCAGGCCACTCAGTTGGAGGCAATGTCCTATTTTCCATTATCAGAAACAAAACATACAACCTTTTTTCAGCCAACCACCGATATTAAAGTGCTGGATAACAAAATGTTATTTCTAAAAGTAATGAAGTCCTGGCATCGAGCAGTATGGCTACATGGGTGGAGACCAAGCTAGTGTCAAGAAACAAGCCTCCCGTGCATAGATACTGAAATGAGTGAAAGTGATGGCCCCACATAAGATTGTGTGTGTGACTTCTGGACAAAATGTTAATATTAAAATAATTCCATGGGGGTCACTGTGGCTCCTTCTTCAGTGAATGGAAGTATCAGCCATCTCAATGTTGTTGGCCTCAATCTATAATTGGAAGGAAATTAAGAATATAAGAAAGGATGGAATGAGAAATCGTTATTCAACTGATCAAGTCCATTTCTTCTACAAACTGTATTCATTTGACTCCATCGAGCATGCTGAGGCTTATATTGCGCTATTCAGCAGTTCTGTTCAAGAAGACTCAGGGATAGCCTTTGCCCTGTGCCATTGCATTTGCCTCTGAATCAGGAGGTTATGGGTTCAAGTCCCGCTCCAGCACAAGGAGAGAGAAGGAAGGAAGGACAACAAGGAAACTGTCCTGCTGCCTCTTTGCGAAAATGCTATGAATCTCTTAAGATCATCTGAACAAGCAAATGGATTTTTGGTTTCATATCTCTTCTGGAACACAGCACCTCTGATGGTGCACCTTCGGTACAGTGCTGACTGTCAGTCTATATTATGTGCTCATGGGTAGAAAGAAAGCTACACGCCATTACTTTCTACAAGTCCAACAGTTGTGAAATACATTTTGTTGAAAATTTTGAATGGAATCAATTAGTCTTTCACTGCATGTAGGAACATAGGAGCAGGAGTAGAGCCTGCTTTGCCATTCAATTAGATCACGGCTAATCATCTTCCTCAAGACCACTTTCCTGCGCTATCCCCGTATCCCTTGATGTCATTAGTATCCAGAAATCAGTCGATTTCTCTCTTGAACATGCTCAATGATTGAGTTTCCATGGCCCTCTGGGGTAGAGAATTCCAAAGATTCACCAACCTCTGAGTGAAGAAATTCCTCCTCATCACAGTCCTAAATGGCCTTCCCCTTGTTCTGAGACTGTGTCCTCTGGCTCTAGACTCACCAGCCAGGTGAAACATCCTATCTACATCTACCCTGTCAAGCCCTGTAGGAATTTTGTAAGTTTCAATGAGATCGCCTCACAATCTTCAAAACTCTAGAGAATACAGGCCCAATTTCCTCAATCTCTCCTCGTGAAACAATCCCACCGTCCCAGGGGTTAGTCTGGCGAATCTCCATTGCACTCCTTCTATGACAAGTAAATCCCTCCTTAGATAAGGAGACCAAAACTGTGCATAATATTCCAGGTGTGGTCTCACCAGGCTCTATACAACTGCAGCAAGACATCTTTACTCTTGTACTTAAACTTCCTTGCAATGAAGGCCAACACACCATCTGCCCTCCTACTTACTTGCTGGACCTGCATGCTAGCTTTTAGTGACTCATGATCAAGGACACCCAGGTCCCTTTGGACATCAACACTTCCCAACCTCCCACCATTTAAGAAATACTCTGCCTTTTCTGTTTTTTTTCTATTAAAGTGGATAACTTCACACTTATTCATATCTAAAGAAAAACACTGGCATATTTTCTGCCATTTATCACATTCTATTAGAGATACATCCCAGAAAATATACAAACAAACTTGCAAATTTAACAAGCAGGAGAATACCAACTGGTCCACCATGCCCACCCCACACCATGATGACTAAAGCATCATAACTAGAAACTTCCATATCTAACCCTCCCCACTCTCACTCCCCATACACCTACAAACACCCCGCCCCCCCCTCCATCCTGTCCCACCACCTCAAACTCCATGTAATCTCCTGGGAGAGGCAATATAAAGAGAAAATTCTCTTGGCCAATGTATAATATTAAAGGAAATGCAAACTTCTGTAAGAAATGTGTACATCATGTTCATCTATTGCCTCTGTGGATATGATAGTGTAGGAGTTATGCTAATAAACCTGGTTGTTTATAGCATAACTCTGTAAGAGAAAATTGGCAAGAAAAGGTTTCAGTGAAGTGAACCAACACTTTTGCCTGATCTGGCCCTCAAGTAATTTTAGTCTGCACTTTGTGGTTTACTTTTTAACACTTGCTGTCTTATCAGGGAAATAAAGACAGTGGCTATGAACTGTCATCTGTGTTGTGATGCTTTTTAAAAAAATGTAGGCTTCGCTGGCTGGGCTAGCATTTATTGCCCATCCCTAGTTGCCCTTGAGAAGGTGGTGGTGAGCTGCCTTCTTGAACCACTGCAGTCCATGTGGTGTAGGTACACCAACAGTGCTGTTAGGAAGGGAGTTCCAGGATTTTGACCCATCGACAGTGAAGGAACGGCGATATATTTCCAAGCCAGGATTGTGAGTGACTTGGAGGGGAACTTCCAGGTGGTGGTGTTCCCATCTATCTGCTGCCCTTGTCCATCTTGGTGGTAGTGGTTATGGGTTTGGAAGTGTTGTCGAAGGAGCCTTGGTGAATTCCTGCAATGCACCTTGTAGTTGGTACATACTACTGCTTTGTGCATTGGTGGTAGAGAGAGTGCATGTTTGTGGATGTGGATGATGATATAAAGGCACCAATCACTCTTAAAGGATTGTGCAAATGTGTTTCGGTTTCATTTATTGATTCTAGGCACATGTGAACGTACATACATGGATATAAAGTTGGAGGGCATCAGATCTGCAGTGTCTGCATTCTGTTCCAGGCCGAAGTGAAACTGAGACTGGACCACATGACACACTTCCCTTAAAGTGTTGCCATGCTGCTATCCCTTAAAGGCATATTACAACAAACATCATCAGAACACGTTTAAAGCTGCTCCCAAAGCAACTCTATTTTGTTATATTTCTGGATGGGGTTGCACGGAATCATTAGGATAGAGTTTCTGGGGAAAGGGTGGGGGTGAATTCTCCTAATGATTTACCATAACTTTGGCTGAAGATCAACAGTTACTGCAGACAGAAGGCATAAACAGTGATTGTACCATTTCCTCAGGGTTTCTATGGATCTTCTGCTGAGGTTACAGCGGGCTCTTGAAAGAAACCCTTGTAAAGTTAACACCATCATGTCTAAACTATTTTCATATGAAGGTACCTGGTAGTACTAATTCCGCATTGAACTGATTAGTTAGGGACAAGAGCTAGACATATATATGTGTCCTCTACTTCATCAATACCTCCTTTATCCAAGATACTCGGGGCTTAGAATTATTGCTAATTCAGGCTCCGCAAGAAACTTCCAAAATAGAAGCCTACTGCATCGTAGTGTCCTCTTGTTACCCAATACAGAGTGGAAAGAAGATCGAGCGTCCTTCAATTTTTGCCGATATGGTGAATATTATTAGCCGCTCTGGTCACTTGGTGATTCACTTGGCTAAGATTCCAGTGGGATGATAATCATAACACCAGCAGTTTTAGGCCGTGTGCCAAAATAAATCCTAAGAAAGCTGGCAAACTGCAGCCCATTCATCCTGCTGTTTTGCACCTCCTGTACGAGTGGTATCAAGCTGCCAGAGGAAGTACTAAAATAGCAAGGCCATTTTTTTTTCTTAAGACCTCATTAGGTGCACATGAATAACTGATGTCTTACTGATATCCATCCTCTCCCACTATGAATATCGCCAAGTTTTACCATTCATAGGACTCGTACTCAATTTTCTACTGAGATGGAAATATATTCTTATTAACTATTTCACTTAGCCTGGAGTCAGGGTATACACATATCTTGGTACTTAAAGAGATTCATGAACAAAATGGCCTGTTTTCATTAAATTTATCACGTTATTAGTATCAGAGCTGAATGATGATTTGAAAATGTGAGAGGATAAAAATGAGATTCCTGTATCATCAAAAGTGACACTCCTTGTATGATCCTCCCTTTTTTCAGGAGGCTCTTTCAAGCACTCTGAGAATTGATTTTCAGCATAAGATAGATGGCATAACAATCCAAAAGGAGCTCAGTGGCCAATCTGCCATTTCCACCACCACTACCCCGCCCCCACATGGGAACTGTGAGACATAACATTATGGATTGGTTGAAATGCTCACGACTTTGAGAGTAGGTTAAAGAAATGCTCTACAATTCATCACGATAATAGATAAGCTTGGCCTGGGTAGCAGTCCGTCGTAGAAAACATTGGTATTAAGCACACTGAAAATGCAGGTTGAAGGCTTTACGATAGGGTAAAATAGTGAGGACGCAGCCACTCAACTAAATGGATTCAATTAACGTGCTTTTAAAAAATGTGACCTTTGAATTCCCTTGTATAATCTGTGGTGCATCACTTAAAATTGCAAATTATTTTTAATATACAGTAACATGGCAGAACATAGCTCCAACATCTGGATTGATACTTGCTTCTTGAACAAGAAAGCAGGAGCTTAAGGATTTTATTGTAATATTGTACAGCCACAGTAATATAGAGACAAATGCAAACATGAATTATTGATAATGGAAGAAACATTCAAGTGCTGGGATTTCAAAATACAGAAACTTGATAGCCTGTTGTAGCACTGCTGTACTTTGATGCAGAGACCGAATATTGTCTGATTGGAAACAAGTAAACTAAAAGTATTATACTTGGGTTGCTATGAATTGAATATTTGTTTTTATTCATACAAACTGTCCTGTTTACATATCATCGTAAGAACTGATACGGTGGTCTGCTTATTTTGATGATAGGACAATATTACTAAAAGCATTCTCCTACACTGAACTTTACAGCTAGATTTTCTGTCATTCACTCTAAATAGGCAGAAAATGCAGCCCAGCTGCTCTCAATGCAACTTACAATCAGCACATGGTAAATTATGAAGCTCAAAAGAGCCAACAAAAAGCAAGTTTCAGTAACATTGGCCTTACGTTGTGATTTCAATTGGTGGGTTTGAAAAAGTATCAACCCAAGAGGTTGACCACAAGATGGATGCTTTCAGCTTGGGTGTCATATGCTGGTCCCTGACTTCAAGCAGGGACAACAGGTGCACCACAGTACTGCCCTCCCAATGTATCTAGTTACATGGTATGACAGGCTGGGAAATTGCATGTTCAATAATCTATATCATTTAAATTCTTGTATTGAGCATGTATTTGAAATCTCATGACGTTTCACATTCATGTGGGTGCTAAATTATGCAGGACTACATTTTGGATGCTGTATCCCTTCCATGATCATTCTTCATATATGAGGCGGGACAATAAGGTCAAGTAGACTACTCAACAATTGGAGACAACTTAAGGGGAGACATGCTTGCCCTAGTATTAACATAGGGAGTACCTTGTGTCTTCAATCAAGAGGATGAATGCCTGCATTGATAGGGGTATGTATGGTGATGGCATGTGGACATTGCCAAGTAGAAACAAACTCACCTTCTCACTTAAGGAACATGGCTCTTGGCTTACCTAAGCCTGAAGGAAGGTGCATGTGATAACATTTTCCACTTTTATTTCGAGTGTTATTAATTATTAACTAATGTTTCCGATTGGAAATGTTTCATTGAACGTTTCATTACTCCATACATGAATCCTCCACTTGGAATAGTTGAATTAAAGATTTCAGTTGAACAAAACAAAATAACTTGTATTTACATAATACCTTTCATGTGCTCAGGACATCCCAACCTGCCAGTGAATTCATTATGAAGTGCAGTTACTGATGTTATGTAACAAATGTAATGTAACCAATTAGCATACAGTAAGGTCCCACAAACAGTAATGAGATAAATTGACCTGATAATTTGTTTAGATGGCATAGGTTAAAGGATTAATGTTAGTTTGAGATTTTTATTGGATGAGTGGCATGATTCTTTTAATACTGCTTTGTGATTCCCATATGTAAAGCAAGTAATCACTCCGCTCATGCTATCCTTCTAGCATTCAAAAATTAATTCTAAAATGTACTGGCTAAATTTTAGTCCCCAGGAATTATAGATTTAATGCAAATTGCTAATATAATGAGTTTAGAATCCCTTAAAATGTTATACTTTGGGGCTTTGACTTGTAATCAAATATCATATGGTTTCATTTGCATAGAAAATCACAGGTAAAACAGAATATTTGACATGCAATTGTGTTGTAGTACAATATGAAAATGGTAGCTAATTTGAGGAATCATGGGATTTACAAAAGAAATATGCCTTTCACAAAGTCGTGAGGGTTTTAGTTTAGTCTGGATTCTTGACAGTGTAGCAGTGTGTTTGAGTTAGGCAATAAAAAGCACTACTCAATAAGACCTAGGCTATTAGACAACTAAGGCAGCCGCAAAGATGATCATCTGAGTTATTTCATGGCTTGTCCATATTCCCCACAGTATCAGTGGCTTCAAATTTCCCAAACTCCAGGGAGGTGTGGTAAATTTGAATTTGCTGATCGGTCCGATGCATATGAAGGCATGACTTGCATTTATATAGTGCTTTTCACTACCACCAGACACCTCAAAGTGCTTTACAACCAATGAAATAATTTTGATGTGTAGTCACTGTTGTAATGTAGGAAACACAGTAGCCAAGTTGCCCACAACATGATCCCACAAACAGCAATGTGCTAATAATAATAACCTGTTTTTGTGATGTGGGTTGAGGGATAAATATTGGCCAGGACACAAGGATAACTACTCTTCTCTTCTTTGAAAAATAGTACCATGTGATCTTTTCCAAACAGGGAGATTGGATTTCTGTTTAATGACTCTGCTGTAAGACAGCGCCTCTGACAGTGCAGAGCTTCCTCAGTACTCCAGTGGAGATTAAGCCTTAATTTTTGTGCTCAAGCCCTGGAGTGGGATTTGAACTTGGAAACTTGTTACTTGCTGAGCAATGGCTGATACCAATATTGAAGGCTGCCATATTATGTAAGAGTATTCACAGAATACATTTCACAGTCTTCACAGCCTCCCAGTTTGATCACTTTTCTTTAGGTTTTACATCTTTTCTTGCAGGGATGCCTCCAACTTCTTCAGATGCATCAGCATGCATTCAAAGTGATGATTATTTACTTTGTTTACTGGGCGACCGCTTTGCAGAACACCTGCGGTCTGTCCGCAAGAAAGACCCAAACCTCCCTGTCGCTTGCCATTTTAACACTCCACCCTGCTCTCTTGCCCACATGTCTGTCCTTGGCTTGCTGCATTGTTCCAGTGAAGCCCAACGCAAACTGGAGGAACAGCACCTCATCTTCAGACTAGGCACTTTATAGCCTTCTGGACTGAATATTGAATTCAACAACTTTAGATCTTGAACTCCCTCCTCCATCCCCACCCCCTTTCCGTTTCTTCCCCCTTCCTTTTGTTTTTTCCAATAATTTATATAGATTTTTCTTTTCCCACCTATTTCCATTATTTTTAAATCTATACCTTTTATGCCCTGTTAGTCTTTCCACCCCCGCCCCACCCATTAGAGCTGTACCTTGAGTGTCCTGCCATCTATTCTTAATTAGCACATTTGTTTAGATAATATCACCACCTTCAACACCTCTTTGTTCTTTTGTCTTCGACATCTTTTGATTATCTGCTCCTATCACTGCTTGCTTGTCCCTACAACCACACCGCCTCCCCCCAACTTCTCTCTCCACCGCCCCCCCCCCACCCCCACCCCCCCACCTTAAACCAGCTTATATTTCACCCCTCTCCTAATATTACTCAGTTCTGTTGAAGGGTCATGAGGACTCGAAACGTCAACTCTTTTCTTCTCCGCCGATGCTGCCAGACCTGCTGAGTTTTTCCAGGTAATTCTGTTTTTGTTTTGTTATTATTTACTTTCTGTTTATTAGTGGGCTTCCCCATGACATTATTATTTATTTATTCATTCACAGGATGCAACTGTTTATTGTCCATCGCTAATTGCCCTTCAGAAGGTGGTGGTGGTCTGCCTTTTTGAACTACTGTTGTCTGCGTGATGATGGTATTTCCACTGTGCTGTAATGTAAGTCATCCCAGAATTTTGACCTGATGACACTGAAGGAGCAGTATTGTACCTCCAAGTCAGGATGATGTGTGACTTTAAGAGGAACTTGGAGGTGGCGGTGTTCCCATGTGTCTGCTGTCCTTGTCCTCCTATGGTGCTGTCAAAGATGCCTTGGTCAGTTGCAGCAATGCATAAGGTGGTAAATGGGGTGTCAATGCTACGCACTGCAACTCCAGAATGCCAGTGATAGAGGGAGTGAATGTGTAAGCTGGTGAATGGGAACCAATTAAGCAGGCTTTTTTTTATTCATTCATGGGATGTGGGCTTCGCTGGCTGGGCCAGCATTTATTGCCCATCCCTAGTTGCCCTTGAGAAGGTGGTGGTGAGCTGCCTTCTTGAACCGCTGCAGTCCTTGTGCTGTAGGTTCACTCACAGTACTGTTAGGAAGGGAGTTCCAGGATTTTGACCCAGAGCCAGTGAAGGAACGGCGATATATTTCCAGGTCAGGATGGTGAGTGATTTGGCGGGGAACTTCCAGGTGGTGGTGTTCCCATCTATCTGCTGCCCTTGTCCTTCTAGGTGGTAATGATCATGGGTTTGGAAGGTGCTGTTGAAGGAGCCTTGGTGAATTCTTGCAGTGCATCTTGTATATGGTACATACTACTGCTACTGTGTGTTGGTGGTGGAGGGAGTGACCGTTTGTGGATGTGGTGCCAATCAAGTAGGCTGCTTTGTCCTGGACGGTGTCAAGCTTCTTGAGTGTTGTAGGAGCTGCACTCATTCAGGCAAGTGGGGAGTATTCCATCACACTCCTGACTGTGCCTTGTAGATGGTGGACAGGCTTTGGGGAGTTAGGAGGTGAGTTACTCATCGCACGATTCCTAGTCTCTGACCTGGTCTTATAGCCACAGTGTTTATATGGCTAGTCCAGTTCAGTTTCTGGTCAATGGTAACCTCCAGGATGTTGATAGTGGGGGATTCAGTGGTGGTAATGCCATTGAACATCAAGGGACGATGGTTAGATTCTCTCTTGTTGGAGATGGTCATTGCCTGTCACTTGTGTGGCACGACTGTTACTTGCCATTTGTCAGCCCAAGCCTGGATATTGTCCAGGTCTTGCTGCATTTGAACATGGACTACTTCAGTATCTGAGGAGTCACGAATGGTGCTGAACATTGTGCAATCATCAGCGAACATCCCCACTCCCGACTTTATGATGGAAGGAAAGTCATTGATGAAGCAGCTGAAGGTGGTTGGACCGAGAACATTACCCTGAGGAACTCCTGCAGTGATGTCCTGGAGCTGAGATGACTGACCTCCAACAACCATAACCACCTTCCTTTGTGCTAGATATGACTCCATCCAGCGGAGAGTTTTCCCTCTGATTCCCATTGACTCCAGTTTTGCTAGGGCTCCTCGATGCCACACTCAGTCAAATGCTGCCTTGATGTCAAGGGCAGTCACTCTCACCTCAACCCGGGAGTTCAGCTCTTTTGTCCATGTTTGAACCAAGGCTGTAATGAAGTCAGGAGCTGAGTGTCTCTAGTGGAACCCAAAATGGGCGTCAGTGAGCAGGTTATTGCTAAGCAAATGCCACTTGATAGCATTGTTGATGACCCCTTCCATTACTGATGATGGAGAGTGGACTGATGGGGCGGTAATTGACCGGGTTGGATTTGTCCTGCTTTTTCATACCTGGGCAATTTTCCATATAGCCAGGTAAATGCCAGTATTGTAGCTGTACTGGAACAAATTGGCTAGGGGCGCATCAAGTTCTGGAGCACAAGTCTTCAGAACTATTGCCGGAATATTGTCAGGGCCCATAGCCTTTGCAGTATCCAGAGCCTTCAGCCATTTCTTGATATCACATGGAGAGAATCGAATTGGCTGAAAACTGGCATCTGTAATGCTGGGGACCTCCAGAGGAGGCCGAGATGGATAATCCACTCGGCACTTCTGGCTGAAGATTGTAGCAAATGCTTCAGCCTTACCTTTTGCACTGATGTGCTGGGCTCCTCCATCATTGATGATGGGGATATTTGTGGAGCCTCTTCCTCCAGTGAGTTGTTTAATAGTCCACCACCATTCATGATTGGATGTGGCAGCGTTGCAGAGCTTATACCTGATCTGTTGGTTGTGGAATCACTTAGCTCTGTCTATGACTTGCTGCTTATGCTGTTTGGCACACAAGTAGTCCTGTGTTTTTGCTTTACCAGCTTGACACCTCATTTTTAGGTATGCCTGGTGCTGCTCCTGGCATGCCCTCCTGCACTCTTCATTGAACCAGTATTGACCCCCTGGCTTGATGGTAATGGTAGAGTAAGGGGGATATGCCAGGCCATGAGGTTACAGATTGTGTTGGAGTACAATTCTGCTGCTGCTGATGCCCCACAGTGCCTCATGGATGCCCAGCCTTGGGTTGCTAGGTCTGTCTGAAATCTATCCCATTTAGCATGGTGGTAGTGCCACACAACACGATGGAGGGCATCCTCAATGTGAAGTTGGGACTTCATCTCCACAACGGCTGTGTGGTTGTCATTCCTACCAATGTTGTCATGGAAAGATGCATCTGTGGCAGGCAGGTTGGTGAGGATGAGGTCAAGTATGTTTTCCCTCTCGTTGGTTTCCTCACCACCTGCTTCAGACCCAGTCTAGCAGCTATGTCATTTAGGACTCGGCCAGCTCGGTCAGTAGTGGTGCTACCGAGCCACTCTTGGTGATGGACATCCACCCAGAGTACATTCTGCACCTTTGCCACCCTCAGTGCTTCCTCCAAGTGGTGTTCAACATGGAGCAGCACTGATTCATCAGCTGATGGAGGGCAGTACGTGGTATTCAGCAGGAGGTTTCCTTGCCCATGTTTGACCTAATGCCATGAGATGTCATGGGGTCTGCAGTCAATGTTGAAGACCCCCAGGACAAATCCCTCCTGACTGTATACCACTCCGCCACCACCTCTGCTGGGCCTGTCTTGCTGGTGGGACAGGACATACCCAGGAATGGTGATGGTGGTGTCTGGGACATTATCTGTAAGGTATGATTCCATGAGGATGACTATATCAGGTTGTTGCTTGACTAGTCTGTGAAACAGCTCTCCCAATTTTGGCACTAGCCTCCCGATGTTAGTAAGGAGGACTTTGCAGAGTCGACAGGGCTGAGATTGCCATTGTCGTTTCTAGCGCCTAGGTCATTGCCAGGTGGTGTGTCTGGTTTCATTCCTTTTTTTTGACTTTGTAGCAGTTTGTAACTGCTGAGTGGCTTGCTAGATGGCATTTAAAAGCCAACCACATAGCTGTGGGCCTGGAGTCATGTGTAGGCCAGACCAGGTAAGGACGGCAGAGTTCCAGATGGGTTTTTAGAGCAATCAACCATGGTCCCATGGTCACCATTAGACTTCTAATTCCTTTGAATTCAATTCCACCATCTGCCATGGCGGGATTCGAACCCAGGTCCAGCAACAATACCACCATGCCATCCGCTACTTCCCCGGCTGCTTCGTCCTGGATGGTTTTGAGCTTTTTGAGTGTTGTTGGAGCTGCACTCATCCAGCCAAGTGGAGAGTATTGCATCGTTCTCCTCTTTAACCGATTGAACAACATTACTCAGGTGCACATCAGCAGAGAGGTATCTCACCTTCCACCAGTGCAGAATTATAAATAAACTCTCGATTGGCAACAATCAATGGGTGTTTCCTGATTTGTTTATCATTTTCTTTGCTACTTTCAACCTTGGGGTTGTCCTGCACGGAAACAAGGAAACACCTGCATTGCTTTCAGTTTGCTGTGTGTAATGTAAACACTTCAGGAAAGAAAGATTCAGTCAAAAATATATGGCATATTTCTTTTAAAGTGTGATTGTCCCCAGAACTCCAGTGTGCAAGGTAGGTCAAGAAGATTGATCGATTCTACAAATTATGCCCTATTTTAGTTGGAGTGAAAAACTGCTTGAGAAAAGGAATTAGTTACCTCAAAAGTATTAGCAACAGCTTATTGTTATCACTGAATGTTTGTTGGTCTGATTGATGTGTAAAGCCTGTTCTTACAATGTAAATCCATTTTTTCAATGTAATTAAGGCTTTATCATTCTTCATGGAGGTGAGATATATCTGAGCCCTGTGAAAAAAATCTCAAAGGCAACAAAGGCTGTATGGAATATACTAACCTTTCCATATTAATCCCCTTATCTCCAGCTGTGTCTAAATTTAAAGTTAAGGATCAGAGAAAGGTTTGAATTCAATTTGCTCCTTTAACGCATTTGCACTTTGATGTGGTCCCATTGATGCTTTCAACTTTTCTATATCCTAAAGCAGGATTATATTTACTCTCATTAAAAGTTCTCTGTATTTCTAAGAGTATTATTCTCTTTAACATATTTTATCGCCATATGAATTAATACAAGTGTAAGGGTATTAATAGGAAAGATCCCCATTTTAGTCATGTTTTTGGGTTTTATATGTGCTGCTGCACATATAGGCCTGCTTTTTATGTTTACGATGCACTAGGAGCTGGAGGGAAGGTCCAGTTGTGTGCAGGAAATCCAGAAGTAGTTGCAGCGTATAACGCCAGTGGCTTTTCAACTCACACCGCACTACTGCATTATTTCCGGGCTTCCTGAACAATTAGCTTGAGCAGGAGTGATGATGACCGACATGTATCAATTTCAACTCCAGTATTTAAAGGGATATTCTAAACATTTAATTCAATGGATCCTGGACTTGGGAGCAGAACAGAATGAATTGACAGAATGGAATCCAGGAAAAGCTGTGTCTTGCTATAGTGACACCTTCCTGGATGTGATGTTGGGGGTTGTAAGTGTCCACAGGGAAATACTGATGGGAGAAAAGTAGCCTGCCAGTGAAACAAAGAAGATATGGTTAGAGATTGCTCAGGAGGTGAGCAGCAGGACTGTGGTGCCTTACAGCTGGAACAACTGGTGGAACCTTGCAATAACGAGGGCATCCTGGACATTGCATGCAACGTGCACTGCTGCCAATGTCTTAACCACATCACGTTCCTCCTCCTTCCTTCTTGAAATTGTCTGAAGAGGATCTATACTCTACGCCTTGATCCTCCTGCAGGTCCAAGCCTCACTACTAGGCGATGTTGAGTAGAGCGCAGCAAAAAGCAACCATTCCGGACCCTCTGGCTGGTATATTAAGAAGGGGCCTCCAAATTTGTCCAGGCACCTGAAGTGCATCTTCAGCATGTTGATGGTTTTCTGAATGACACATCTGTTTGCAAGGTGACGCTCATTGCATCTCCCTCCAGGTCTCGCTGGTTGTGTTCCTCACAGGTGTCATCAAATATGTTCGTTCTTGATGGCGAACTGTAAGCTAGTAAGTCTGCTTTGAGGTGTGAAGAGATTAGGGAGTGTGGACTGAGAGCTGCCAGGAATCTTGCATAGAAATCCTAATGTGGTGGCACAACAGCTACACATTGATGGAACGGAAGACCTTGCAGTTGACGAAAACTCCTGGGGTGCCTTATTCGCCACATGCATGCAGTTAATGATGTACTCTGCCTGTAGGAAGCCAGCCAGAGCCACAAACCTGAGTGCCCGCTCACTTTGACTGACAAAATAGGAATAATGACCTGTCCTGGAAAACAAGCCATCAGCCACCGGTCTCATGCATTGGTGAACCACCGACTCCAACATCATGCAAATGTCTCTGGCAGATACCTGGAAGGATCCAGGGGCAAAGAGGCTGAGGATGGTGGTAACTTTGAGAGCCACTGTTAATCCACTTGGCAGCAGGCCTTACTCTAGAAGACTGCAAATGTCTGCTTTAAATTATAGTTTTACTAATGTCCTCAAACAAAAATGCAACCATATATGAACCCTAATAACTCACAGCACACAGTGGACACGCTATTGCTCAATATCTCTTTGTATCTGCACAAAGCTTCACAAAAACTACATAGCCTAAAAAATTGACTGGAACTCATTGCATTTAGTTGATCAATTAGCAAAGCATGTGTTTGACTTATATTGCAGCTATTTGACACTATTAGCTGTAATGGTGCTTAATGTTCCCCAGGTGCCTGTCTATCAGTCTCTTAATTATACTAGCGCTGTTACATGGACTCATGGTCCGTTCATCTTTTGTTATATGGAAAAATAAAAGTGGAGAGCCACAGCGTAATATTTCACAAATCATGTGGCTAAATAAAAACAAAGTAAGCAGTATATTTGCCAACCTTGTGCTACACATGTGCACTTGTACCAAATCCATCTGTGTGCATTTTAACATGGTGTTAACACGCATTAAAAGTGTTTGCAAAGGATCAGCACACCAGTTGGAAAATGTACCTCAATATTCCATATTGTCAGGTCCCTAATTAAATCATCTGCACAGGAGTGGCCTTTTTAATACAGATCCTTTTTATTATCAAGTACGTTTTTATCTTTTAGCGCTCCTGGCTTTTTGTATCAGGAGTGCACTTGAGAAATTTGGCCATGTCGATCCCAACAAGCTTCTTCAAAAAAGTTACATGAAAACTACAGCACAGGAATAACAACAACTTGCACTTATCTAGCACCTATAACATGGTAACACATAGTCCCAATATGCTTCACAGGAGACTGAGCTTTTGATCACCTGCCTTCTTATGTGGCTTGGTGCCAAACTTTGTTTGATAACACTCGTTTGAAGTGCCTTTTGATGGTTTACTTTGTTAAATATGCTATGTAAATGCAAGCTGTTGTTGTAATGAATCTGCACTATACCCTTTCTTATACCCTTTCGATCTTTATTTGCATTAACATCCTTCCTTCCTATGGTGATGGAGCCTAATCTGCACACAATATTCCAAGTGTGGTCTTACTAAGATTTTATATTGATTCACTATTACGTCTCAAATTTAATGTTTTATAATCCTTGCCATAAAACCCAATATTACATTAGATTTCTCCCTGGCCTTAAGTTTTTTCATGGAAGCAATGCTCAATTCCTGATATGTAATATAAAAGCAAAAAACTGCGGATGCTGGAAATCCAAAACAAAAATAAAAATACCTGGAAAAACTCAGCACGTCTGGCAGCATCTGCGGAGAGGAACACAGTTAATGTTTCGAGTCTGTATGACTCTTCTGTTGAGTCTGGAATTTGGAAGAATGAGGGGTGATTTCATTAGAATATATAAAATTCTTAGGGTATATGCTGGAAGGATGTTTTCCCTGTCTGGAGAGTCTAGAACTAGGGGTCACAGTCTCAGAATATAGGTCAGCCATTTAGGACTGAGACGGATGGAATTTAATGTGGGCAACAGGGGGCATGTTATCCACTAAGAAACCTGGTGACCCCCGCCAACCCAATCTCCTGGAGCCCCAATGAAGCAAAGTTCCGGATTGGCAGCGAGAACCCTGCCTCCGGGGCCCTTGACTCCCCTGAGATCATTTAAGTGCTGCATTGACGTGTCTTGACATCCTGCCCCTGAGAGCTGCTGACCAGCCAGAGTCCAGAAGCTCTGCTGTACCAGCAGCACCACTGGGAGTAGTGGCCATTGCTGGTATTGCACTGGGGCCTACCCAGGGGATCGGCAATGGATCCTCTGAAGACAGGTAAGTGGGAGAGGATGGGGTGGCAGGGAGGGGGTCACTGGCTGAGAGGAGGGGGCGACATCACAGGCAGGAGTCTAGATTCCTGCAGTCTCCCTGATTCCCGATGCCAGATCCCTCAGTGGGGTACAGAGTGCCTGAGATGAACAGGCCCTCCCACCGTAAGGCCAGAGGCAAATCTACCCACCACCGGTTGAATAGTACAGGCAGGGGATGAGGCCCTTAAGTGGCCACTTAAGGGCTTCAATTGGCCTCCAGGAGCTAAAACCACCAGCCAACTTTTCAGCTGCAGACTTAATTGGACGGAGGTAGTGAGATTTCTATCCCACAACCTCCCACCTGATCACACAACCCCTCCCCATGTCTGAATTAACCTTAAGGGGAAGGCATTAAATTTCACCGGTGAAAAATTTCTTCACTCAAAGGATTGTGAAACATTTGAATTCTCTACCCCAGAGGCTGTAGTTATTCAGTATATTCAAAACAGAGATCCATATTTTTTTTTTGGATGCGAACAAAATCAAAGGATATGGGATGGTGGGTCTGTAATCCTGGGTTTTATCCCAACATCCATTAGCTTCTTATTCTATAAGAGGTCATGCTGGAGGGAAAGATTGTTGTGAGGTGTTGGGCAGTAGGTCCTATCAAAAGGTATTTGTAGTCTTAGGTAGTTCAACAGTATTTATTCGTGGCTAGAAACTATATACATAGGTACATTAAAGGTCCAAGCTAGGAGCTGTCTCCATGTTTGCTTCTACACAAGCTCTGTCCAACACTACATTGACCACAA
Organism: Cetorhinus maximus; assembly: GCF_964194155.1. Taxonomy (NCBI): domain Eukaryota; kingdom Metazoa; phylum Chordata; class Chondrichthyes; order Lamniformes; family Cetorhinidae; genus Cetorhinus; species Cetorhinus maximus. The sequence goes on from NC_135900.1 coordinate 14,971,818, forward strand.
GGTATGGGTCTTCTGTTCTCTTACATCACTGTGTGGGAGGTACTATATTCAGTCCCATGTTAACCCTTTATGTGCTAGACCTTTACAATACGCCTCCCTCCAACGTATTTACAAGTTATCCCAGTTTACTCTGCGCATTTACATCATTACTACCACCCAATCTTCCCCCCTCAAGTCTGAGTTCATGGGTTCAGGCGGTCTTCAGGCCTTATAGCCCTTCCATATCTTGTCCTCACTACTGTCGGAGGAGTGGAAGGCTCTGTCACTGCAGGTAAACTTTGTTCAATCGGACGTTGTTGTAACATCTGGGTGTCTTTTCATCTTTTTCCATTCCTTGGCATTGAATCGCTCTTTGGTCGATTCCCCATTTTTTGTTACGGATGGCCGTTGGCTTATCCCATTCTTTATGGGGAGAATGATCTCTCAGCTCGGCTATATAGTGTGTTTTCTTTTTCTTCCTTCATGAGGCTCGGTGCGATGCATGTTGGGATTGACCTTTCAAAAACGGAACCTTCATTCCCATCTGTTTCACGATTGTACCCAAATCTTTGATTACTATCTTATTTTCTAGTTGTTTCTCGAGCTTACGAGTCTTTCCATTCAGTTCTGCAACTACCCTGTTAAAGGTGATTGGTTTCTGTTTCAGGGTTATCTGTGGATCTCTTATATAAGTTTAACAACCTCTCCTGGGCATTCAGTTCCTTTTGGAATCTTTCTTCAATGATCACTGAAACAGTCTGCTCCTCAGACTGTTTCAATTCATTTGTTAGATCTTCAATCTGTTTCTTAAGAATTTTCCTTGTCTGCTTTTAAAGTCTGAATTTGCTCTTCCATATTGCGTATCTCACCCTGCACCTTGTTCTGATTTGATTGAACTTCAAGAATTTCATCAGTTTTGATTGTTAATTTTGCTTTCAAGCAACTGTTCTGATGCATCAGCAATTCTTTCACAATCTTCAACCTTTCTGCTTCTTCCAAAGCCTCCTTGTGTCTTTGTGACGCCTCAGAAATTTGTTTGTTCAGATCTTGAACAGTTTGGTTCACTGAAGACCATAGTTTATCTTACGTTTCCAAAGGTACATAGTCAGCATGAATCTTGTACTTCAAATTTTCAAGTTCAGCTTTGATACGAACATTTTATGATCTTAAAAACAAAAATTGCTGGAAAAACTCAGCAGGTCTGACAGCATCTGTGGAGAGAAAGACAGAGTTAATGTTTCGCGTCCATATGACTCTTCTTCAGAACTCATGACCTTAATCCTGCCTTTTCTTTCTCCGCCTGCCACAGAGCTTTATCCTTGTCGTTCACTTTGGTTTCGGTGTCAGCCAGGTCGGCCTCCAGTGAAGTCTTCATTTGCTCTAGTTCTGTAATGGTGTTGCACGTGTCTCTATTATCTGCTCATAGCGTATTCCACGTCCACCATTCCGGTCCACAGCTTTCCCCTCACCATAGTCAGCTGGTTCAGCACTGCCACCTGCTGTTGCAGCTGAGAAAATTTGTTGGCATTTTCAAAAAGATTTATCTTTAAGACTTCTGAAAGTTTCCCTGTCTCTCTGGTGCCCTTGTGTGGTTGTTTGCTTGGGTTGTGTCTTTTTCCCTTTTCTGGTTTTACGGGAGGTTTGCTATCTCTCTTTTTAAGCTCTGTGTGCTCCACAACTTGAAGGTTAAAGTATTTGTCAAAGGCTTTTAATATTTCATTGAAGCTGGCTGAGGTTTCATCAATACATTGCATTAAGATTACTTTGTCAGCCAATTCACCGAATCAGTATAAAAATGTATTAATCTGGACTTCTGATTTCCTACTTAGACCTGATGTACTCTGGTAAATTAATAATTTTCTACTTCAGGAGGCCCAATTTTGGGTCAGGATTGGCCCTTGGATGAAACCAAACTGATCTGGAAGAATGGATTTCTGATCCATGGTTAAACTGCTTAAATGGAATGTTCAGCTTTAAGAGGTTTCCAAAAATCAAAGCTGGTGCCACTCTACATTTCTGCACAAAGGGTTTCCAGCGCTTACCAGTTTTGGCAGGCTCCTGCAGTAATAGCATTTGCAATCTCAACATTTAACATTCTTTCAACAATGGCTGCCTGGATTGGCTGGTTAGAGTCTTCCCTGCTTGACTGCAGGTCTTGGAAGCATCGAATCCCAGATTTTCTGAGTTTTTAAAGCTGCCAACTCAGTCGCGATTAATGTTCAATTAATTATTGTTTTTTTCTCTCTTTGCTCAGGGTAAGTTTAGCTGCCATGTGCTCAGGCGCCAGCTCGGGAATCAGGTTCCTCGGACTGTGATTTAGACGGCAATTTCTGATCACTGCAACATTTAACTTTTTTTCAGGGCTTGTGTTGTCCAGGAATTCCAAATTTTTAGCTCACCACTGCTAGGTCTGCTGACCTTGCACATCCTGGGTATTAAAGCAGAACTTCTATGGGGTTCAAAAGAGTCTTCTGCTGCAGTGAGGAATTTAACTTCTGCCTTCAGCTTCCAAACCTTTCTTGGAGGTTTTATCTGCCAATTTCCTTCTGTGGCTTTGCTTCTTGAGCTTTTCTTCAGGTCAGAATTCTTTTTTGATTTTTCCTTTGGTTTTCCAGGATTTTAATTTTCTTCTGCGGTCTCTGCAAGGTTTTGAGTTGTTTCATTCGCTGCCACCATGTTGTATGGTGTCGGGCATAGTTCAGTAGGTCTTATTCAGGAATGTGTAGTCTTTGGTAGTTCAGCAGTAAGTATTTATTAACTACTAGAAACAATAAATATAGGTACAGTAAAGATTCAAGCTAGGAGCTGTCTCCAGGCTTCACACAAGCTCTGTCCAACACTACACTAACCCCTAGGTGCAGGTCATGTGTTCTCTTACATTCCTGTGTTGTCAGTAGTGTACTCAATCCCACATTAATCTTTTATGCACCAGATCCTTACACTACAAAAGTCTTAGTACAAAAAACATTAATTAATATGCTAACTATTTACAAAGGTTTAAACAGAACTAACATATATTGCTGAAAAACGAGACATGTCGAAGATTTTTGTCTTGCACTCATCAGGACACTTCATAAGAGTATCAATATAAGAGGAAAACAACAATTTGTACTGCATGAGAAGACCTGCCACCATTGTGTGAATCAGTATGCATTGAACTTATGAACTTGACAACTCGCGTAGTTGGATTCAATTTTAATGACACCATGTATGCCCAAATAGATGGTGTTGCCATGGGATCCCCTCTAGGCCCAGCTCTCACTAACATCTTTGTTGGATTCTATGAGAAATATGTCTTTGATGGAATGACATTTAACCTCCTACCCCTTGCATATTTCCAATATGCGGATGAAACATTCGCTATATTTATATCCGCAGCTGCATGTAATAATTTCTTTACATATTTTAATGGGCTCCATCCGGTGCTCAAATTCACCTTTGAAATTGAGCAGTGAAATTAACTTCCCTTCCTTGATGTACTAGTTGGGAAATCTTCCAGGGTGGTTCTCTACCACCCTCTACCGCAAGCCTACCTTCACATGTCAATATATGAGCTGGGATTCTTACAGACCACACGCTACAAGATTGGTCTTATCGGCAACTTTAAAAATAGGGTCCGAGCCATTTGCTCAACATGCAAGCTTGATGCTAAAATAGGGGCATCAAAGGCATCCTGCAGGATAAGGGCTACCCTGATCAGATCATTTTGCACTGTACATCACGCAAACTCATGAACGGGCCTAAGACCATCATTTTCAGCCCTGAAAAGTGCCCAGTCTATCTCAGATTACCCTGGAAGGACAAGGTATCTCAAAAAGTTGAGCAACAGGTGAAGTTAACTGTTTCACGCTGTTACCATGCAGTAGCAACACGAGTGGTATTCACCACTAACAGGATGCTGCCATCAAGCCAGAACGATGTTCTGCCTATCACACAAATGAGTAATGTGATGTATGAATTTCAGTGCCGGTGTGATGCTAGGTATGTAGGCCATACATCCCAAAGACTCATGGATCATATCCAACAGCATGTCCCAGCTGCTGTTTGCAATGGACAGGGTACAGACCATACCCAGCCAGGCCGTCACTGCAAAACTCAAAACACCATGTCCAACATTAAATGTGATTCCATGATTGAACAACATTTGCTAAATAATACTCAGTGTGCTAAAAATTACGCTGACAACCAATTTAAGATTGTCAGTTGGGTTCGCAGTGTGGCGCATTTGCATGTACTGGAAGCTACATATAATAATACACAGGGCCCTGTTCTTTGCAGACAGAAAGAACATGTACAGACATTGCGCCTGTTTCAGCTAAACAAAATAAGTGACAGCCATTTGCTGACTCATTTGTCAGGGCAATGCCTTGACCAATCAGAGTCAAGCTGCCTGGCTAAATTTCAAACGATTCTTGGTGGTTAACTGCCAGTCACCATAAATTGGTGCATTCTTCATGGCAATGCCTCTACCAATCAGAATCTACTTGCCAACCAAACAGCACCCTCTCCTCATACAATATATATTGTCGTTCTCCCCTTACATTGGTATTCTTGTGAGGTGTCCGGATGAGTGTAAGATGAAACGCTTAAACATGTCTCTTTTTTCAGCAATACTGAAGTTCTGTGGCTACCAAATTAATACGACTAACATATAGCCAAAGCTGCCCTCAGAAATGCTACTCACCATCCTCATTCAGTGAGTGATATCACTGTGCCATTGCTTTTTTTGCACATGCTCAGTATGCTCTTATTCGAGTTAACCATTTACAGTGAGTAAAGATGGAATTGAGCTCGAAGAACTGCCATAATCATATTGAATGGTGGAACAAGCTCAAAGGGCTGAATGGCCTACTCCTGTTCCTAATCCTTGTTGTTTGGAAGATATAGTTTTATTTCTATTAGACTGTTGTAAATAACATATCGTTTTATTTTCTGTTGGATTGTGGATTAGGATTGCAATGGCTGCAGTTTGAGAGACATGTCCACTTGGACAGGATGAGGGATATATAAAATGTTGCAGTCCTGGAACAGAGTGTGCCATGAAAGTCAGGATGGTACCAGAAAGGGGTCCTGGACCAAGGGAGCTGTCTGACACAACCATTTTAATTGGCTCCTGACCAGGTGACCAGGGTTTTGTGTGAAGAGCAGTGTAGCCAAATAGCTCATAGCCTGAAAGGAACAAGACCCAAAACGTTTTTCTCCTATGTGTGAAAGGTTCCAGTAATTCCACAATAATAGCTAGCTGGCTTTTCCCCTCATATCTCTATACCTGCTCTCTCTCTGAAAACCCATGTCAAGAGGCAAAGGGGAAAATCACTGTTAGAGACATTGAAAAGCAAATTCTCAACCAGTGAACTAAATACTGAAAGTGCTGGAAGACCACCTTGTGTCATCAACAAGAACTGCAAGGAATGTGGAAGACATTGATCAAAATCAACCTATCGAATCCTTTACTCCAGGTTGGTGCTATTGAACGGTTTTATCCCACCCTTAAAATCCATGTTTTGTGTATCTTATGTGCCGTGTGTGTGTGTGTGTGTGTGTGTATAAAGGGATTTAAGAAAGGGGTAGAGTTTAAGTTATAGTGTTAGAAATTAGCAGTTCATATTTCTTTCTCTTACCACTAGTTAAAGACAATTTGTTGAATGAAAGCTATTTACCTATTAAGTTTACAAGCCTGGTGCTTGTATTCTGTTAGCCTAAATTAAACAGTAGGGTAGAATTGGGGCAATCTGATGGTTTGATCAAACTTTTTCACATTTTTCGTGGCTCAGGGAATAGTGGGGCTTGATATTACAGCGCACTACCCCCAGTCGTGACAATGTTCTTACGTTTGCATCTAATTTTCCTCAAAAGTATTCCTTAACCTTCCCTAGAAGATAACTATCCATTGCACCAACATGGTATCTCCTCTTTCATTTAGGCTATCTTTGTAGTCTTCCTGAATAAAAGTGCCAGTTTTCACCAAATTATAGACAGTATCATGCTGTCAACTCATTCTCAAGGAAATGGGCTGAATTCCTTTCATTTTATTTAAAGACACTTTTGAACAAAATAACATTTGGCCTATAGACAAATAATAAACAGCCAAACTATGCCACATTGATCTATGTCATCATCTCATTCTTTCAGCCATATATCTTCTGGAAATCAATGGGAAATTTAACACCACTAAGAAATACAAATAGAAATATTTTACAATGGTGTCCTTTCATTTATTTTGACTTTTAAAAATGCATTGCTCAATGATCTTTGCTGCAATCAATTGCACTCACCAAATAAACTAGCTTTGGCAAAAACATTGAACATTAAATGAATTTCTCTTCGAGATCTTAAAAGTTACTAAATTGAACCGAATGCGATTAAACAATTTAATGCTGTTAGCCATTAATCCTGACTGGCCTTCCATACTTGATTGGGAATGTGACTGTCTATGTATGTTAACCCTTACCTTTTTTTTACTCATTCGTGGGATGTGGGCTTCGCTGGCTGGGCCAACATTTATTGCCCACCCCTAGTTACCCTTGAGAAGGTGGTGGTGAGCTGCCTTCACAAACAGTCCATTTGGTGTAAGTACATCCACAGTGCTGTTAGGAAGAGAGTTCCAGGATTTTGACCCAGCGACAGTGAAGAAACGGCGATATATTTCCAAGTCAGGATGGTGAGTGACTTGGAGGGGAACTTCCAGGTGGCTTTCCCATCTATTTGCTGCCCTTGTCCTTCTAGATGGCAGTGGTCATAGGTTTGGAAATACAGCAATAAAAACAAAAAGTACTCGGCAGTTCTGGCAGCATCTGTGGAGAGAGAAACAAAGTTAATGTTTCAGGTCTGTAACCTTCCGTCAGGACAGTTCTCTTAAAGGTCACAGACCTGAAACATTGGGTGGGATTTTCAAAAAGGGGTTGGGAACCCGACACCTGGATGAATTTGGGTTCCTGACCCCACGTCCGAGCTGCATCAGACTCTCGAAATGTTACTTTTAAAGTTAAATGGGCTACGTGGACAGAAGGCAACCTTGGTGCCTAGTGCCCCCAAGAGGTAGAAGCTACCCGTGCGGATTAGAGCAGGCAGCTCCTCAGAAGGTCAGGGTGTCAACAGCGGCCATGAGACAACAAATTTTGGTGCGGGGCTCGTGCTGGAACGAGTTGGACCCACAGGCTAAACTTACGAAGTGTGGCAAAGTAATTTACCAGGTCCCCGCAGCAAAGCCGCCAGCTGTCTACAAAGGTGTACAAGATGGTTCAGACTCTCAGGGAGAGGCATTTGAAAATTCCATTCTATTTCAGATAGGCCCCCATAACAAGCTTCGAAATGAGTTTAATGGGTCGTTAATTAGTAGCGAGCGGGTCTCCCCTTCCATCTTCCCCACCGGCCCTTTGAGAATCGCAAACTTCCCTGGAGGCAACGGGATTCAGCGCCACCCCCCCCCCGCCAACACAATTTGCAACTCCCGCCTGCACTCGTTCCTGCCCCCCTACCCATATTTGAAGTATCAGCTCATGCACTCATGCACGTTATTTCTCTCTCCAAATGCTGCCAGGCCTGTTAACTATTTCCAGTATTTTCCATTTTTATTTCAGATTTCTAGCATCTGCCCTATTTTGCTATTTTTTTTTAACCTCATTAAGGTGTTGGCTTTATTCACAATAGGGCTTTGTATAATTCAGCTGTAGTAAAAAAGAGCAATATTTTCTTAGTCCAAGATATGGAAATAATGAAGCATAAGTTACCATGAAGTATAGAATATAAAAAACATCATTTGGCACCTCAGGCCCACTCCTTCTAACAGCTATATCAATTTACAGCATCATAGACTCTGTATAACTTGTGCTATTTAGACATGAGTAACCAGAAGTAAAACTTTGAAGCAGATGAAATTCTATGAAATTCATCCTTGACCCCCCGCCCAAAGCTAAGTGAATGAAAATCTTCAATCTACACTGTTCAAGACTAGCATTTGCATTTCACATCTGAAATCCCCATTGGCCCAATGTGAGCAGAATCCAAATGTTCTATTAAGCATTTAATTACCAACAGTTATATTTATTCCTATGACCTTTATCCCCTTTAATAATGATCATTTTAAAAGGAATTCATGGACACTGCATTAATGATTTTTAATGGCAATCTATTCCAGTCTTGTTTGAGGACTACTAATTTCATGCTTACGTCCTCCAGTCCTGCAATCACAGTTCAAGTGAAATAACTAGGTGTATTACTTTACATTTTCCAGATTAAATTTCATCTTCCCTTTCTTAGCCCATCTACTTAATGTGTCCAGATTCCTTTGAATGTGATCAATCTCCCCAATGCTGGCCTGACTACTACTGAACTCCACTAATCACTGTGCTCACTCATTGCCTTTCCCATTTATCATCACCTTGTGGTTGCTATTGTCAAGTGGATTTTCAATTTAGCTAACTAATTTGCTATTAATTCAATATACTTTACCTTCTTTAAAAGTCTCAGATGCAGAACCTTATCAAAGGCTGTGAGTGTATTAAATTTACTGAGTAATTCAACAGCCCGAACAGAGGAATTTTGTGAGCTGAGACTTATTGCTTCCAAAACTATGATAAATACCTTTTGTAAAGTCTAAACTTTTTAGGTGATTACTGATGATGTCCCATAAAATGAATCTTCACTTTTCTGATGTTAGTACAATTGGTTTTTAATCCTTGGATTTTACTTGATTATAAAGGATTGGAAGTACCACCCTTTCCAGTTGATTGGGTGCAGCCTCATACATTGTCAGCTTTGCTCAATTGATAGGTATTTTCTCTGCCTCAGATAGTTGGAAATTTATTGATTGAAGCATGTAATCTTTGCCGACAGCATCAAGAGAATTATGTTAGGCTCAGCCTGTCTGCACAACTGGAAGCGAAAGGAAGAAAAGGACTGCCGACCTTGGATTCCTTCAATGCAGGTCTCAACGTTATTTTCGAGACCAGGTAAGTAGGTATTTATTTCTTCTAATTTCTGCGGCCAGCACTTTCTGACGCTAGTCGGAGGTTATGGCCCATTGTCTCTGAATCACACCATCTCCCAGATTTAGAGATCCAAGGGACTAGGGAGAATGAAGAGTTGAAGGAAATTAGTGTGAGTAAGAATGTTGTATTGAAGAAATTAATGGAACTGAAATTTGGTAAATCCCTGGGACCTGATATTCTGCATTCCAGAGTGTTGAAAGAGGTCGCTATAGAGATAGTGGATGCATTGATGATCATTTTCCAAAGATCTATCGATTCTGGGATGGCTCCTGAAGATTAGAAGGTAGCAAATGTCACCCCACTATTTAAGAAGGGAGGGAGAGAGAAAACGGGGAACTACAGACCTGTTAGCCTTACATCAGGAGTAGGGAAATGCTAGAATCTATTATGAAGGATGTGATAAATGGATAATTGGATAATCATGATCTGTTTGGGCACAGTCAGCATGGATTTGCGAATGGGAAAATCATGTTTGATGAACTTGTTGGACTATCTGAGGATGTTACTAACAAAATTGACAAAGGAGAGTCAATGGACATTAATATACTTAGATTTTCAGAATGCTTTTGATAAAGTCCACCACAGGAGGTTGGTTAGCAAAACAAAAGCACACGAGGTAGGAGGCAATATACTGGCAAAGATTAAGGATTGGCTAGCAGGCAGAAAACAGAGTGGGAATAAATGGGTCATTCTCATGTTGGCAGGCTGTGACTAGTGGAGTACTGCAAGGATCAGCACTTGGGCCCCTGCTGTTCACAATATATATCAATGATTTGGATGTGGGGACCAAATGTAACATTTCCCAAGTCTGTAGATAATATAAAGCTAGGTGGGAATATATGTTGTGAGGAAGATGTAAAGCGGCTGCTGGAGGATTTGGGGAGACTTGGTGAGCGGGCAAGAACGTGGCAGATGGAATATAATGTGGAAAAATGTGAGGTTACCCACTTTGGCAGAAGGAACTGATGTGCAGAGTATTTCCTAAATGATAAGAGATTAGAAAATGTGGATGTACAAAGGAACCTGGATGTCCTTGTACTTAAGTCACTAAAAGCTAACATGCAGGTGCAGCAGGCAATTACAAAGGCTAATGGAATGTTAGCCTTTATTGCAAGAGGATTTGAGTACAGGAGTAGTGAAATATTGCTTCAATTGTAAAGAAGCTTGGTACAGTTTTGGTCCCCTTACCTCAGAAAGGATATTATTGTCATAGAGGGAGTGCAATGAAGGTTCACTAGACTTGTTCTGGGGATCTGGGGATGGCAGGACTGTCTTATGAAGAGAGATTGGGCAAACTGGGCCTTTATTCTCTAGAGTTCGAAGAATGAGGTGATCTCATTGAAACCTACAAGATACTTAAAGGAACAGACAAAGTAGATGCAGGTAAGATGTTTCCCCTGGTTGGGGAGTCTAGAACCAGGGAACACAACTTCAAAATAAGGGGGAAGCCACTTAGGACTGAGATGAGGGGAAATTTCTTTACTCAGAGGGTTGTAAACCTTTGGAATTCTCTACCCCAGAGGCTGTGGAAGCTCAGTCATTGAGTATGTTTAAGGTAGAGATCAATAGATTTATGATTAACAATAATGTAAAGGGTTATGGGGGTTGTGTGGGTAAAAGGCATTTAAGTGTTCCATCAGCCATGATCGTATTGAATGGTGGAACAGGCTCGACGGGCTGAATGGACTTCTCCTGTTCCTATGTTCCTAATTCAACTGTTTAGTCATTTCGATTACTGCTTTTGTGGAATTGTGCTCTGCACAAATTGGCTGCTGCAACTACCTACCTAACAACGGGGATTGAAATTCAAAGTTAAACCATTAGTTGTAAATATGTAGGAGTATAACAGACATTAAATAAATGCAATCTCTTTCTCATTCTTTTTCTTTCCTAATAGAGCTAAAATGTCAACTTGAACCCCAGAAATTTTGGCGAAGGTTGGTGGGTGCAATTCCTCTCATTGATGTACCGTACCTAGAGGTGTAGATATGCATAAGTTGTTGAAGGTGGCAGGTAGGTTGAGAAAGTTGCTTAAAAGGCATGTAAGGATCCTGGGCTTCATAAATAGGTGCATAGGTGAAAAAGCAATTAAGTTATGATGAACCGTTATAAAACACTGGTTTGGCTTCAAGTGGAGTATTGTCCCCAGTTCAGGGCACCACACTTTAGGAAGGATGTGAAGGCTTTAGAGGGGGTGCAGAAAAGATTTGGGAATGGTGCCAGGAATGAGAGACATTAGTTACGTGAATAGATTGGAGAAGCTGGGGGGGTGCTCTCCTCAGGAAAGAGGTTGAAAGGGGATTTGATAGAGGTTTTCAAAAGCATGAGGAGTCTAGATAAGAGTAAATTGAGAGTGTGTTCCCATTGGAGGAAGTGTCCAGAATCAGAGGAGGCAGGTTTAAAGTGCTTGGCAAAAGTAAGTGACGTGAGAACATTTTTTTTTGCCTGGCCAGTGGTTACCATCCATAATGCGCTGCCAGAAAGGGTGGTGGATGAAGATTTAATCCACGGCTTTCAAAAGGGAACTGGATAAGTGACTGAGGGAAAAAAAATTACAGGGTTATGAGAAATGGGCAGGGCATTGGGTCTAGATAAATTGCTTTTGCATAGGGCCGGCAAGGGCTTGGTGGGTTGAATGGCCTCTTTCTGTGCTGTGATCATTCTATAATTTTAAGATTCTAAGTAGGCAGTTGATACTTTGAGTTCCACAGTTTTTTCTTATCTTGACCTTTATAGGAAATAGAAATGTTATAGCCAAATTAATTCAATCTGGAATTTGTCCATAGCTTTTACGGTGAATACTTAATGACAAATTGGGACCAATCTTTGATCGCCCTATTTTCAGTGTGAACAGAGCTTAAATCTTAAATAAAAGATTTTTTGACAAATTTTGGCCCGCTCGACATGAAATTTCGAGTGTGTCTAGATTTCGGGACAAGTGGGAACCTAAATAAATAAGGGTCCTCCACGAGTTTTAGAGCTCAGAAAAAGCTTGGAAAAAAATGCTTTCACATAGTGCTTTCCATAACCACCAGATGTCTCCAGTGCTTTACAGCCAATGTAGCACTTTTTGAAGTGTAGCCACTGTGGTAATGTGAGGAAATGAGAGATCTAATTTGCACTTGCAAACTTCCGCAAACAGGATTGTGATAATGACCAGATAATCCCGTTTTTAGTAACGTCAATTTGAGGGATAAATACTGGCCAGGATGCCAGGGATAACACCTTTGCTCTTCTTCGAAATACTGCCATGGGATCTTTTATATCCACCTGGACAAGGGCAGATGGGGCCTTGGCTTGACGTCACATCCGAAAGACGGTACATCTGACAGAGAAATGCTCCTTAGTATTAGAGAGTGTCAGCCTTCATTTTTGGTGATTCTTGTGCAATTTTGTGTAAATTTTGTCATCCAATGTCCCTCAATCCGCCCAGAAATGATGGGCAGCACAAGTCTGGAGGACATCATTTCCATTGAATTTCAAAGTGATCAAAATAGAAAATGCTGGAAATACCCATCAGGTCAGTCAGCACCTGTGAAGAGAGGAAAAGACTTAATGTTTCAGGCCATCTCTTCGCTTCTGAAGAAGTCATTTTGGAGTCAAAATATTAACTCTATTTCACTCTTCGCAGATGCTGCCAGGCCTACTGAGTTTTCCAGGATTTTCTGTTTTTATTTCAGATTTCCAGCATCTCAGTATTTTGCTTTTATTTTAACATTTTGGGCTAATGACACTGGTTGAAGGGTGATTTTGCATTTGGCAATATTCAAAATAGTTTCCATCAGGAGACAGGGGAGGGATCACTTTTCAAACCTAACGAAATTTTCTTTGTAATCACCGATTGCATTCATAGTGGAAACTTTACCCACTCCCTCCCACCGGCCCGCGCACTGCAGATGTTTATCTGCCATCACTCAGCAGTTGTACCAAGAGACAAGGGGGATAAACATCTTCAGGGATCCCGCTCTGCTATCCTAAATTTGTCAGCATGTTAGCAAAAATCCTGGCGACATGTGTAGACCTTGTTTCCAATGACGTTACACCAGCAAAAAGGGAGAAATCGCTATTATATTCACTCCAGGGCTTGAGCACAAAAATCCAGGCTGACACTCCAGTGCAATACTGAGGGAGCACCACAATACCGGAGGTGCCACCTTTCAGCTCAGGTGTGAAACTAAGGCCCCATGCCTACTCGGGTGGATATAAAAGATCCCATGGCACTATTTTGGAGAAGACCAGGGGACTTATCCCTGGTGCTGTGGCTGATAGAAATCCCTCATCAACGTGACAAAGTATCTGGTCATTATCACATTGCTGTTTGTGGGAGTTTGCTGACTGCAAATTGCTTGCTGCATTTCCTGCATTACAGCAGTCACTACATTTCCAAAAAGTGCTTTGAGATGTCCGGTGGTCGCGAAAAGCGCTACATAAATGTAAGTCTTTCTTTCTTTCCCATAACCTTCACATGATTCTGTTTTGATAGATAAATATAGCTGTTGGAAACGAAAAACTAATTAAGTGAGTACTGGGCAATTAAATAGCCCAGCATCCTTTTAGTGTCATCTTGGCACTCTTGCCTCAAAGTTAGCAGGTTATGGCTTCAGCCTCATTGCAGGATATAAAAGCTCCCATAGCACCATTTGAAGAAGAGCAGCGGAGATCTCCCAGTGTTCTTAACAAAATGTGACCATTAACCACTAGCACCAGAGGAAAAGACCTCAGGACGTCCCCAAACTACTTCACAGCTAATGAAGTAGTTTTGAATTGTAAAACCTCTTGTAATGTAAGAAAGGCAGCAACCAATTTTCACAGCAAGCTCCCACTAACAGCAGTGAGATAATAACCAGGTAATCCGCTTCATGCATTAGTTGCAGAATAACTGTTGGCCAGGACATCGGGTGAACTCTCCTGCCCTTCTTCACAAGTGCTAATGCAATCTACATTTTAACAGTGACTAGACTTTACTTCCAAGGTATGTACTCATCTGTAAAAACTCCAGGACATCCTGAAAGTGTGAAGCTGCTATATAACTGCATGTACTTTCCTTGCTTCCTTCATGTTCTCCCACACCTCACAATGTTATTCAGGACATGAGAATGTGGCAGGTGAACATCTGCCAGACCTGAACCAATGTTTTGGGGGAAACTGTCTGCTTGGATGTGGATTAGAGTTGCCAGAGTAACCCTTCCCTCACCGGAGAGGAATTGCCAAGAGGGAATGACATGACTTCTTGGACACCGAAGCTTTGAAAGTGGTCAAAAGGGAATTGTAAGTATGAAGCAGCATCTGAGCACTCTACCCAGAGTCCTGGTGCTAGAATGTGCTGCACCATCCAATTTCATTTTCCTGTATCGTTTGAACATTTGAAGTTGGGTTTTTATGGATGACTCGAGCCATAAAAAAATGATGGGCTGACGGACCACGAGTTAAAATACGAACAACCTAGACAATTATATGAAGCAGCATATTTGTTGAGATTATGGCGATCTGTCACTTTGATTGTATTAGCAAAAGCAACTGAATCAAGTGTGAAGAACTATTCACAGGAGCTAGTAACTAGAAACTGCTTTACTCCTAGATAGGATACATTTACAAGAGAAAATGTGTTAGCTTATTATGACATCCTCCAGAAGCTGATTGACAATTTTCCCAATGGACTATTATCAATACCACTCAACTCCATCGCACTCAGCCCTCTATGCTGCCTATTTAACATATTTGCAAAATATAATCGGGGATTGAAAGCAGGGCTTTATATTTGCATCCTGGCACAGCCCTGATGACTCTTAATTTACATTTCTCAGCAGCACTGTGCAGCCCACTTGCAGTCCGCAGTAAGACAGTGTCTAACATGACGGCTTAGCAAGTACTACATTTCGGATGACATTGCTGTCACAACATTCATCAGTAAAGAGACCACTTATATCACCCAAGTATCCAAATAGTGAGCATAACAAAATGCCACAGAAACCCTAAAGAAACAAACTAGAAAAGCTTAAAGGATTGGGATAATTGGTGAATTAACTGGCAAGTTTCTCTAGCCCGGGAGCACAGAAAATTGAGGTCAGAGGGACCTTACAGGACTTTCAGTGAATCAAAATTAAATTTAGTGACACGGGAGTGAGTTATGAAAATATATTATATCTGTTATGTCCTGATCAATAGTGACATGATTTATGGGCTAGGTTTTCCCATCACCATTACTTTCTGGCTAGTGGTAATTCATCCCCCAATGTATTTTGAAGGAGTTACCATCAGCAGTACAATAATGGTAACTCAAACCTTAAAGCCACACAAATCAAGCTTTTGTATGAGTGCCATCACCATCATTGCAGCACCTTCAACGTCAATAGACATTGTCGACATCACCATCATCATACACTGGTTACACCCAGTTGGAGAATTGTCTCCAATTCTGCCAGCGCATTTAGGAATGATATCGAGAGGGTGCAGAAGAGGCTTACTAGAGTGGTACCAGGGGTCCTGGGTCTTTAGTCAAGTGGAGAGATTAGGGAAGATGGGATTATTCTCCTTAGAGCACAGAAGGTTAAGGGAAGTTGTGATAACTTTTTATGAAGGGTTTGTATGGAGTAAATAAGGATAAACTGTTTCTACTGGCAGAAGGGTTGGTAGGCAAAGGACACAGGTTTAAAGGAATCAGCAAAAGAAACAGGTGCCGAGGAAAAAAAGTAGGTAGTGACTTATTAGGATAGTATCAGTCATTAAAGCTGAACTTTTAAATGGGAATTGAATAAATACTTGAAGTGAAAGCATTTGCAGAGTTATGGGGAAAGAGGTGGAACTATTAGATATCTCTTTCGATGGACCAAATGGCTAACTTCTGTTCTATATCTTTCTATGATCATGGGAACACCATCAACATTGTTATCAACATCATCATTACCATCATGAAACCCCATCACCATAAGGATTGTAATGTTTCATGAAGGCCACATACTGAAAGTGCTCAATAAGTCATAACAGGAAAATCCATTTTAAGTGGTATAAATTGACATAAGTGTCATTCACCTATGTTTTTTTTTCCTTTAAGAAATGCCAGATATGCTATATTTATAGCATTAGCAACTCAACATTTTTAATGTATTGGCTGACCACAAAAAGGAATGGCTACCCATTATTTACTGTGCAGAGTGCAGCTAACAGTGCATGCATTCACTATGGTAACTTACTTCATTTTCTGTGAGCCTCCTTTTAATGTGCTTCTGGTTGGAGACTCCTACCATGTATCTATTCGACAAGTCTCAACGACAGCATAAGTTGAAAGGACCTCAAACAGAGCTGAAACATCGTGGACAGTGAAGCATTGTTTCCTTATATGTCAAACATCCATATAAATATAAGCAAGGGTTAAAAGGTTATCGGGGATAGGCGGGAATGTGAAGTTGAGGTTAAAATCAGATCACCCATGATCTCATTGAATGGCGGAGAAGGCTTGAAGGGCCAAGTGGCCTACCCCGCTCCGAATTCGTACATTCGTATGCATGTTAATCATAAAACTGCCTCTTGAGGCAGATATTTTATCTCGCCCATGTCTTTGTCACTTCCAGACTCGACAACTCCAATGCTTTTCTGGGCAGCTTCCCACCACCCTCTGTAAACTCATCCCAAAACTCTGCTGTTCTTATCCCAGTTTGCACTAAGTCCTAATCACCCATCAACCCTGTGCTTGTCATAGCATCGTTGAGGCACAGAGGGAGGCCATTTGGCTCATAGAGTCCATGCTGGCTCTCCGTTGAGCAATCCAGTCAGTCCTATCCCCCTACTCTGTTCTGGTTAACCCTGCAAGTTTGTTTCCCTCAAGTGCCCATCCAATTTCTTTCTGAAAACACAAGATGTAGGAGCAGGGCCAGACCATAAGGCCTGGCGGGCCTGACCCACCATTTGGTATGATTATGGCCGATCTTGGGCTTCAACTCCACTTTTCTGCCTGTTCCCCATATCCCTAGATTCCTTGAGAGACCAAAAATCTATCTATCCCAGTTTTAAATGTTTTCAACAATGGAGTCTCCACAACCCTCTGGGGCAGAGAATTCCAAAGATCCACAACCCTTTGAGTGAAGTAATTTCTCCTCCTCTGTTCTAAAAATGTTGATCATCTCCTCATTCACCACCCTTGTAAGGTTGCAAGTTCCAGTTCATTACTGCTCGCTGCTTAAAAAAGTTCTTCCTTCCATCCCCCCTTCATCTCTTGCCCAAATCCTTAAATCCGTGCCCCCTAGTCCTTGCACCATCAACTAATGGGAACACCTTTTCTCTGTTCACTCTATCTAAACCTTTGATAACCTTGTACATCTCTATCAAACCTCCCCTCAATCGCCTTTGCTCCAAGGAGAAAAACCCCAGCTTCTCCAAGCTAACTTAGTAGCTAAAATTGCTCATCCCTGGAACCATTCTGGTAATTCTCCTCTGTACCTTCTCAAGGATCCTCACATCGTCCCTAAAGTGTGGTGACCAGAACTGGATGCAATGCTCTAATTGTGGCCTTGCCAGAGCTTTATTCAGAATTACCTCCCTGCTTTTGTACTCGATGGCCAGAATTTTACCCGTCTGGCTGCGAAATAGCGTGAGATGATGTCAGGCGCGCGCGGCAATAGGAAGTGCACCCGACGACAATTAAGCTCATTAAGGAGGCAATTGAAAGTGATTTTTTTTTTTGTGGCCTATCCACTTTCAAGGTTGGCGGATGGGCCAGGCAGCTTTTACATTTTTTGCTGAAACATCAATCCAGGGCAGGATGAAGTCTCCATTGGGGAAATAAAATAGAGATCTCTGGGGACTTTTTTGAGGTGTGCTTTCAGCTGCTTGATTGTACTGCTTGGACATATTTTGCGGCATTTTCTTTGTTTTGTTTATTCTGTGGAGGTCTGCAGCTCCCTGAGACAGCTGTCTGCCTTCAGGGAGCTCAATGGATGCGCTCACCCAGCACTGGCGGTGACATCGGCATCAGCCCCCACCGGCAGTGCTGAGCCTTTCTCAGTGCGCGTTTCACGCTGGCTGGCCGTTAATTGGCCAACCAGAGTGAAATTGCGGTCTGGGGCCGATCATGGTCAGGGACCCGTTTTCTGTCCGTTCCCGGATGCCTGATGAGCAAAAAATTCAGGCCAATACCTCCGTTATTGACCTACATTGGGCCCCATTCCAGCAATATCTCAATTTTCAAATTGTTCCTTGGTATCAACCCTCCCCTATCTCTGTAACCTCCTTCAGCCACGCAACCCTCCCAAACCTCAATTCCAATTATGGTGTCTTACGTCCCTGATTTCCATCCCTCCACCACTAGCAGCCATGCCTACTGCTGCCTGGGCCCTAAGCTCTGGAACTCCCTTCCTAAACCTCTCTGCCTTTCTACCCCTCTCTTCTCTAGTAATGCTCCATCTTAATATCTCTCTCTGCGGCTTGGTGTCAAACTTTGTCCAATACAACCCTTGTCCAAAAATTAGTGCTGAGGCAGTTTCTGTTCCACTGATATCCCACCTTCACCTTGATTTGATTCGTGAGTCACAGATTACCTAAAAATTTGATCGAAGTCAGAGGTGGTTTTAAAGCAGCTTATTAAGAAGCACCAGCTTAGATATAATACATAAGTTATTTGACAGAAAATACATGCAACCCGTAAAAGATGAGAATGATTTGCCAGTCCTGGATTGGTCAAACGGGTGGTGAAGGTTACAAATCTCCATGGCTGGTTGGCATTTCTCAGAATGGTTTAACTGGTTCCAGGTAAGACAAACGGAAGCTGATTTCATAGCTTGAAGTGTCAGTTGTTGGGCTATTGGCTCTTAACACAACCAAACACAATAACAATGATTGAATCTAAAGAAAGGAGAGTTCTTCATACTTGTTATCTGCTGATCAATATTGCTCCAACTACTATAGCAGATACAATTTTGCATCACTTCCTGTGATAATGTATACAAAAACATTTCCATATTCAGCAATATGTTAATCAGTATGTTAAATTACATTATTACAAACTATACTACAAAGCAATATCACAACAGCTGTCACTTCTGCTCTCGGTCGTCTTGAGCTAGCCAAGGTGTTAGGCTGGGATCCACCTCGACAATCTCCTACCTGCAGTCCGAAGCACAAGAAAGAGCCCAAATGCTGCAAGAGCTGGACAACATCCAGTCTTGGGCTGACAAGTAATATTTGCCCCACACAAGTGCCAGGCAATGACCATCTCCAAAAGAGAGAATCTAACCATCGCCCCTTGACGATTCAATGGCATTACCATCGCTGAATCTCCTACTATCAACATCCTGGGAATTACCATTGACCAGAAACTGAACTGGACTCGCCATATAAATACTTTGCATACAACAGGCCAGGAAGCCTGCGATGAGTAACTCATCAGCTGACTCCCCAAGGCTTGTCTCACCATCTACAAGGCACAAGTCAGGAGTTTGATGGAGTTCTCGCCACTTGTCTGGATGAGAGCAGCTCCATTAACACTCAAGAAGCCTGACACCATCCACTGACAAAGCAGCCTGCTTGATTGGCACCACATCCACAAACATTCACTCTCTCCACTGCCGATGCACATTGACAGCAGTGTGTACCATCTACAAGATGCACGTCAGGAACTCACTAAGCCTCCTTCGACAGCACCTTCAAAACCCACAACCCCTGCCATCTAGAAAGACAAGGGCAGCAGACACATGGGAAAGCATCACCTGGAAGTTCCCCTCCAAGTCACTTACCATCCTGACTTGGAAATATATCACTGTTCCTTCACTGTCACTGGGTCAAAATCCTGGAACTCCCTTCTTAACAGCACTGTGGGTGTACCTACACCACATGGACTGCAGCAGTTCAAGAAGGCAGCTTATCACCACCTTCTCAAGGGCAATTAGGGATGGGCAATAAATGCTGGCCTAGCCAGCAACACCCACATCCTGTGAATGAATTTTTAAAAAAGTCACCATGTGGCTTATCACTTGCTGGGAGATCTTGTTTAACCTTTACTCAAACAATTGGTTTACATATGAGTCAAGAGATCCCACCTTACCAGGCTTTAGAAATTTCTTATCAGAGCCTGTGCTAGAGTCATGTTTTTGGCAGAGGTGACAGGCCTATGCTGTCCTGTGTTTGTCAGCCTGGCCATCTGTTGTAGGATTTTTCTTAATTGAGGAAGAGCTGTTTTCACAATATTCAATTCTTAAAAAAGACTTTATAAGGTTACTAGACAGCCATTTCTTACAACACCAAATGAGAGAAGCTCATGTTTCAAAGCTCTAGACCATCTGCTCCAAGGTCTCTGCCACTTGTTCCCTGTGCTCTCTTCCCTCAGCCACACTTCCCTTGGAGAAACACCATGTCACTTTATAGATTCTCAACCATGCCCTCATCTCCCTCTTGGAAATCACCACCTCCATCGTTGACCCCTTCCAGAATTAACGGGAAGGATTTTGAGTTTTGGGAGATTGCTCCGCCATTCAATAAGATCGTGGCTGATCTGATTGTGGCCTCAATTCCAGATTATTGTCTACCCCCAATAACCTTTGACTCCCTTGTTAGTCAAGAATCTGTCTACCTCTGCCTTAAAAATATTCATTGGCCTTGACTCCATCAGTCTTTGGGAAGGGTTCCAAACATTCATGACCCTCTTGAGAGAAAAAATTCTTTCTCATCTCCGTCTTAAATGGGAGACCTTTATTTTTAAACTGTGTCCCCTAGTTCTAGTCTCTCCCACCAGGGGAATATCCTTTCAGCACCCACCCTGTCAAATTTCCCCAAGATCTTATAATTTTCAAAAAGATCACCTCTCGTTCTTTTAAACTCCAATGGATACAGACCCAACCTTTTCTTGTTAGGTAACCCCTGCCCACCCCATCCCAGGTATCAATTGAGTGAATCTCCCCTCTTATTAGGTAAGATGACCAAAATCTTGGTGAAAGAGGCAGGTTTCAAGGAGTGTCTTAAAGGATAAAAGTGGAGAGGTGGAGGGAGGGAATTCCAAAGCTAGAATTAGAGGCATGCCGATATAATGATATGGGGTCGGAGGAGATTACAGAGATGGGGAGGGATTAGGCCATGGCGGCATTTGAAAACCAGGATGAGAATTTTAAAATCACGACATTGCTTGACCGGGAACCAACGTAGGTCAGCAAGCACAGGGATGTTGGTGAGCGAGTTAAGTCACAGGCCAGCAGTGTTTTAGATTATCTCAAGTTTACAGAGGATAGGATGTAGGAGACCTTCCAGGATTGCATTGAAATAGTCATGTCTAGAGGGAAAGACAGCATGAATGAGGGGTTCTGCAGCAGATGAGCTGAGACGGGCACAGCCAAATGACGTTAGAGGTAAAAATAGGGGTCTTGGTGTTGGCACAAATGGGATCAGCTCATCTCAGGAACAGACCAGTCAGTTTAACTTCAGTGGTGGGGTATGTTCTTGAAACAATCATTTGGGATAGAATTAATGGTCACATGAAAAAATGTGGATTTTTTTAGAAGAGCCAGCATGGATTTCTAAAGGGGAAATCGTGTTTAACTAATTTGGTGGAGTTTTTTGAAGTGGTAAGAGGATTGATGAGGGTAATGCTGTTTGATGTGGTGTACATGGATTTTCAAAAGGCATTTGATACAGTGCCACACAACAGACTTGTGAGAAAAGTTGTTGCTCATGTAATAAAAGGAACAGTGGAAACGTGGATACAAAATTGGCTGAGTAATAGGAAACAGGGGGTAATGGTCAATGGATATTTTTCAGGCTGGAGGAAGGTTTGTAGTGGAGGTCCCCAGGGGTCAGTATTGGGGCCCTTGCTTTTTCTGATATTTATTAATGATCTAGATCTTGGTGTGCAGGGGACAATTTCAAAGTTTGCAGATGATGCAAAACTTAGAAGCATTGTAAATTGTGAGGAAGACCGTGTAGAACTTCAAAAGGATGTAGACAAGTTTGTGGAGTGGGCAGATAGGTGGCGGATGAAGTTCAATGCGGAGAAGTGTGAGGTGATGAATTTTGGTAAGAAGAACATGGAGAGACAATAAGAAATAAGGGGTATAATTCTTAAGGGGGTGCAAGAGCAAAGGGACCTGGGTGTATATGTGCATAGATCACTGAAGGTGGAAAGAGCAGATAGTATCCTGGGCTTTAGTAATAGGGGCATAAAGTACAAGAGCAGGGAGATCATGCTAAGCTTATATAAGGCAATAGTTAGAACTCAGCTGGAGTATTGTGTACAGTTCTGGGTGCCTCACTATTAGAAAGATGTGAACACATTGGAGACCGTGCAGAAGATGTTTACAAGAATGATTCCGAGGATGAGAAACTTCAGTCATGAAGATAGATTGGAGAGGTCGGGACTGTTCTCCTTGGAGAGGAGAAGGCTAAAAGGAGATTTACAGAGGTGTTCAAAATCATGAGGGAGCTGGATAGAGTAGATAGGGAGAAACTGTTCCTGCTCATAGAAGGAGTAAGAGGGCACAGATTTAAAGTGATTTGCGAAAGAAGCAAATGTGATGTGAGAAAAAACATTTTCAAACAAGTGATTCGAGTCTGGAATGTAGTGCCTGGAAGTGTGATGGAGGTAGGTTCAATTGAGGCATTTAAGAGGGCATTGTGCAAGAATATGGGGAAAAGGCAGGAGAGTGGCGCTAAGTCATAATGCTCATTCGGAGAGCCAATGCAGACATGATGGGCCAAATGGCCTTCTTCTGCACTGTAACATTCTGTGATTCTGTGATAAAATGTGGCACCAAGGTTGTGAACAGACTGACCTAATCTCAGATTGATGCTAGAGAGAGGGATAGAGTTGGATGCTAGGGAACAGGGTTTGGAGCGAGGACTAAAAACAATGGTTTCAACCTTCCCAATGTTTAATTGGAGAAAATTTCTGCTCCTCCAATCCTAATGTCAGATAAACATTCATGGGATGTGGGCCTGCTGACAAGGTCTGCATTTATTTAGGAGGTGGTGAGTCGACTTCTTGAATTGCTACAGTCCGTGTGGTGTTGATACACACAGTGCTGCTAGAGGGGGCATTCCAGGATTTTGAACCAGCAACAGGTAAGAAATGGCAACACAGGCTGGCATATGATTTGGAGGCAAACTTGCAGATTACAGAACCAATTTAACAAGCAGCAGAGTACAGTCTGCACTCTGGTTATGTGACCAACATAAGACAAAGATAGCACCAAGGTCATATCAGGGTCATGTTGACTGCCCCTAATTTATTTCTTTATTCACTGAATCAACACAACGCTGCCAAAAGCAGTGAATGTAGCCTCTGGCAAATTTGTGCTTTATCGCAGGTTGACAGTTTGTTTTTTTTGCTGATATATCGCTTAAGCAGGATTCTGTCACTCTCAGAATCAGGCCTCCATTGGAGACCATTACCCAGTGCCAAGAAGAAGTGTCACACAGAAATAAAGTGCCTTGAGTTAAGCACTTTGGGATACGGTATATGAGTAATTTGAGGCCTAATGTGTGGTAAGTGTTGCATGCCTGGGAAGAAAAGGTGACTTTGCATCTATAGCTTTCAAAGCTCTTCACCACTAGGGTTTTCTGCATGTCATAACTGGGTCGCTTGTAGAGTCGGTAAAGATTGATTGCTATGATTAGTTGACAACTCCTATTATTGTTTTATAATGTGACTACAAGGATGATGGAGGACGAACTAGATGGAATTTGGCCATTTGCAGTCCAGCAATTTAGTGTAAAGAGTGTCCTGGCATTAGATAGTCAAGGGCACCCACCTGAGCTGAGATACTTTTGGTTCTACACTGGGTTCAGTTTCCAGTTAGTGCCTGATTGTCATCAGCTGGGAGCAGAAGGAAAGTTTTTACTGTGATGTAACTATTAGCTCTATTCATTGTAAGTTTGGGGTTCTTCACTGCAGTTATCCTCACAAAAAGCCTCACTCGTACAGAATAAAAATGTTATTGGAAGCAATACCCTAGATTTTCTGGTCTGTTGTATCTAAAAAGCGTAAGTTACTGTTGGTAGTGACTAACACTGATCAGAAAACGTAAACTTATTTTTCTCAAGCAGAGGTGAAAATAAAATAGTTCAGCTCAATAAAAATGGTTCACTTTCAAATTCTCAATCTTAACTAGAAGGTAAAATTTAACTTATTTCAGGTCAAGTTGAGCTATCTTATCATTGATTTTGACCCCTGGTGATTTTTTTCCACATTTTTGAGATGGCAATCTTGAAGTTTTCAAAAGGAAATTGTCACTTTTGTCTGTGCTACTGGCCTGATTTAACTGACTCATTCTGAGCTTTGTTGGTTATTGTATTTTTTTTTCAAAAGAGATTAATAACTTGGTTAGTGTTTTCCAAATTTATGAAGTTAGGGAGTTCTGGACAATCTTAGAATCTTAGAATGGCACAGCACAGAAGGAGGCCATTTTGGCTCATCATACATGTGCTGGCTCTTTAAAAGCTCTACCTACTTAGCCCCACTCCCCTGCCCTTTCCCAAAACGCTGAAAACTTTTCCCCTGTAGGCATTTACCCAAGCAGTTTCAGTTAGAAGATGGTTTGGGTTGTGGAATTGTGTCATCTAATGTATTACATGTTAGGATTGTTTTACGTACATCAGTGAGATTGCTGAGAGAAACACTAAAATATGAAGGTGAAAGTATTATTCACCATAATGACTTCCTAGATGGGGTAACAGGAGCAGATTTTGTCATCATGATTTCCTGGCGATCTAGCGCGTGATTACTGATACCTGCTTGTGACCGTATTAAACAAAATGGTGATAACCCAGGATTTTTTTTTTTATTCATTCACGGGATGTGGGTTTCGCTAGCTAGGCCAGCATTTATTGCCCATCCATAATTGCCCTTACACTTAATTTTATTTTCAAATTCCAACAGTGAACCTGGGGCTTAGCACTGTGGAGAGAGTGGAAATATTGAAATGAATCAATTTGAACCAAAGCAAATGAAGTCTGCTTGATTTTATGAAAAAAAAAGCTTTCTCATATGATAGCGCTGCAGTGTGGCCATACCTGGCTTTAAGTTGCTTCACTGGCTGGACGTGAGTCAGACCACCTGATGATGTCATTTAATCTGTGCGAGTGTGGCCGCCCCTCCAATAATGCCCCGCCTTCTTGTCATTTTTGTTAAAAAAAATCAACCTGTGTGGTATCTTCTCCCACAGCTCTTGCTGGATGAGATTCTCTCTGTATCTCAGGGTGGAGTATATATAATATAATTATGGAATATAAAGATAATAGACTTGACTATCCCAACGCACACCTGGCTTGCCTCCCACTTTCTACCTTCCACAAACTTGAGGTTATCCAAAACTCTGCTGCTGTCTGTGTCATATCTCACGCTTCATCCCATTCAACAACCGTACCTGTGCTTGTTGACCTACATTGGTTCCCAGTCAAGTAACGTACTGATTTTAAAATTCTCATCTTGTTTCCAAATCCCTCCATGGAGTTACTCCCCTAACTCAGTAATCTCCTCCAGCTCCACAACCTCCCAGATACCTGCCTCCTCTAATTCTGACCTCTTGAATATCCTGGTTTTAATTGCTCCACCATTGGTGGACATGCCTTGAGTGGCCTGGGCACTAAGCTCTGAAATTCCCTCCCTAAACCCGTCTGCTTCTCTAACTTGTCTTCCTCCTTCAATACAGTCCATACCTCCTTGACCAAGATTTTGGTCATCTGACTTAATATCTCCTTATGTGGTTCAGTGTCATATTTTGCTCTATAATCTTCCTATCAAGTGCCTTGGGATGCTTTTATTACATTATAGGTGCTATATAAATTGTTGTTGTAGAATTGCACAGTGGTTATATTACTGAACTAGAAACCCAGAGCCTGGGCGAATGTTCTGGAGCTATGAGTTCAAATCTTCACACGGCAGCCGGGGAATTTAAATTCAATTATGATGACCGTGAAACTACCAGATTGTCATAAACATCCACCTGGTTCATGGTAATGTCCTGGAGGAAAATGAGTCTGCTGTCCTTAACTGATCTAACCTCAGTGTGACTCCATCAGCCTGGAGTCAACGTCTTAGATTCTTGACTCCTGTCTGAAACAGCAAGCCACTTATTCAAGAAGGCAGCTCGCCACCACCTTCTCATGGGAGTAAATGCTGGTCTTACCAGTGACATCTACATCCCATGAATGAATTTTTAAAAAAAGTGCACATCTATTAAATTCAGGAAAGTCATGTAGTGCAGGTTTTATGTCTCGAGTCCTCCATTAATGAATTCCATGAAAGTATTTTCACGTGGTTATTTAGGGGTATCTGTCATCTGTAAAACCTGTATAATTCACGTGCAGCCATTTGCAAGTTTTGTGAATCCTATATAGATACAACCTTTGTATTTCAGCCTGCGCCGCCCTTACAGTTTCTCACCAGGTGCTGTCACAATTACATCAAGCCCATTGAGGAAGCGGAACACCAGACCGCGAGAGTATTACGTTATAAATCTCCAGGTGAATAAGTAAGATCTACATTATCCAGCATAAATGGGACATCTCACATTCCATAGAGGTTTTCCGGGAGTTGTTAGACACCACGGGAATGGCTACAAAAGTACCTATGAACACCTGAAATGCTAAGACAGAACATTCCCGTTACACTGAACGGGAACAAATTGGAAACTGATGGAGGTTACAGGAAGGTAACCATAGGAACCGGAAGTTCTTTTACCACTCTACTGTGTATCAGTTTTTGTCAATTTGAATATAGTCTTGTATATAAAGAAACAATAATAAGGATCTACTATTATATAGAGACATGTATAAACTGATATACGGAATATTTTTTCCTTTTTTCACATTTACTCTCTTTATGCATCCTTTCCTGTAACTTTTTGTGCTGTTTAAAATCAAATAATTTACTTCTCTGCTTTATTTTGAAATGACAGTGCTTTGTTCCTATTCTACCACCATTTGCTGAGTCATTCTTCCCACCTGGTCTTCAGGATTATCATATTACCACCCAGCAGTATGAATCTGATTTACTCTGATCTTTTCGATAATCCTCTTCCCTTTTTTTAAAGTTCATTTTGTACAATGTTTAAACCTTGCAGTACCCATTGGTTCACATTGGTTGCTGCCTTAGTTACAAGAAACGAGGCGCTTTCCCGTGTGCATTCTGATTTGGACCCACAACACTTACAAAAGATCCGCTCATGGTAGCAGTTGTTTTTTCAATCGAACATTTTTCTCCTCAACTTCTCCAATCCTTCCTCTCCCCTCTTTGCTGCGATTCACAGGAACATAGGAATGGGATTTGGCCATTCAGCTGCTCAAGCTTCACCATTCAACTCCATTGACCTGCTTTTGCTCCTTATCCCTTGATACCCTCACAAATCCATCAATCTCAGACTTGAAAGTTCCAATTGTCCCCCAGCATCCACATCCATTTGGAAGAAGAGGGTTACAGATTTCCACTTCCCTTTATGTGAAAAGGTGTTTCCAGATTTCTTTGCTGAATGGCCTGGCTCTAGTTTTAAGATAATGTTTCCTCTTTCTTGGTCCCCCACCCTCTGTCCCATTTCGTTCTAGATCCTAACAACTCGCTGCATGAAAAAGTTTCTCCTCATGTCGCCATTGCTTCTTTTGCCAATTACCTTAAAGCTGTGCCCTCTCATTCCCGATCTTTTCTACCAGTAGAAACAGTTTTTCTCCATCTACTTTCTCCAGTCCTCCCATCTTACTCATATGTGAGACTTGACGATAAATGCCAATGGACTATTCCACTACAGAGAGCATCACCTGACATTCAGCCATTCACACATCCAGTAGATACTGCTGGGTCAGGGGTTTGGTGGTTCTTTTCTCCTCCCTCAGGGCCACTGAGGCCGTAGTAGCATCTGTTGTAATGGCTCAGTTGAGGTCAATTTAACCATCGCCAATTGAGGAGCATCAAATTTAGAATCTTCCAAATCTGTCTGGCTCAAAATTATCATGGTTGAGGCCTTGCACTATAATAATTGTAACTAATAATTACTTAAGCAATTTACAGGTGCAATGGCATAGTAGCCATGTTGATGTACCAGAGGCCTGGGCAATGTGAGTTTAAGTCTCACCATGGCAGTTTGAGAATTTGGAATGAGTTTTTTTTTAAAAAAAAGGAATTTGGAAATAAAGAACTGCTACTAGCAAAAATAATCAAAAAGTTAGAGGAATATCATTGAAAACCCAACTCTTAAGAGCAAGAAATTTGACATCTTTATATGATTTGGGCTGTATGTGACTCCAGTCCCACATCAAGATTGTTGACTCTGAATTGGCCTACTGAGTCACTCGGTAGGTTTAGGGATGGACAATAATTGCCAGCCTTGCCAGTGACACCCACATACTGCGAATTTCGGTGGTATTTAGTGGAGGCAACGGGGATCTTGTCCATCGGTTGGAGAGCTGGCAAGAGCATTGCGTTGGCTCTTTTCGGGAAGGCCTGCTGAATTAAGTTCCACTCGGGCACTTAACTGGGCTACAGCGGGCCTTCCCTGGGATCAAGGACCCAGGGGGCGGGGGTACTCCCTGCTGAGAGCTGCCAGCCAATCAGAGGCAGGCAGCTCATCATTGCTTGGCAACGCGCAACCAGGGAGGTGGTGGCTGCCGCCAGTGCTACACCCACTCGAGGCCTAGGATTACAGATGGATCTAGACTTGGGTGAGTGGGGGGGGGGGTCATGGGGTGGGATTTGTAGAAGGGGGAGGGGGTTGGCAGCAAGAACAGGGTGGTGGCTTTCAATGGGTCCCTCTTTCTGATGCTGGGCCCCTCAATCAGGCATTGTGTGCCTGGAGAACCTACTGGATTTTCTTTTTGGGCTCCCTGCATGGTGAGCTCCCCCACCTGCACACAGTGACAGTGGGATGAGGTCCTTAATGGACATTAATTGCCTCCCCCCCCCACCATTGACCATGGACTTAATCAGGGCAGAGGTGGGAAGGTGTCTCCCCCTGCCACGTAACTTAATTGCCATGGGAGAGGGCATTAAATTCTTCTGCTTTTTCATTCAGCTTCTTAAAATATTTTTAAGTTTTACTTTTATGTTTAATATTTAAAAACTTTTAAAAGGTATCTTTTATTCTTAAAAGCACCCAGCTTAATTATAAAAGCCTCTTCGAAGAGCAATAAACTGGTACAATTGCTGAAAACTTGCCATTTGATCTGGGGGTGTGGCCAGTTTTGTGGGCAGGGTTGGTTTCTAGCACAAAGTGTTTTGAACCAATGGAAAAGGAAACTCGATTTGTGCTGAATGGAATTTGTGCATGAAATTCTTCAATCCTCTACGCTGATTTGGTCGATTTCAGGCCCATTGTGTACCTAGCGGAAACTCTACTCCTCTATCTATACTATTTCTCTCTGTCCAAATGATAGGGACACACAAGTTATAGACAGAGATTTAATGAAACAGGTGAAAAGATTAATTTCTTTTTAAGCGTTGTTGAACGTGTCTCATTTTGCGTTATCTCTGAAGTAAATCCAAGCCTCAGACAAAACATTAATAAACATGTAGCGCTATAAATATCCATTAGTATAATTTACAAAAATAAAGTGCAGCTAGATAAGTGAAATGTAGGTGAAAATGTATGAAAAACAAGTTAATTTGAATAAAATTTACACTCATGTAAGGTGGTGTGCTTTCATAATTGTCAAGGCATAGTACATCCTAATCCAATTCCAACATGCATAGTTAAAACTCTCAAATGGAAAAATCTTCCTGTCTCTAGGGTTTCAACTATTTTACCGCTAACTTGCTGAGGTTTCCAACAGGAGCATATTTAAAAATAACAGTAGAATCCAGCCACGATTCATCTTTCTGCTATTTTACATAGATATATATAATGTAAGTTTACAACACAAACAGGCCATTTGGCCCAAGCTTTCTTTGTTGTTGTTTACCCATCATGTGAGCAAATAGATCCAATCACATTTATCTCATGCCCTTTCACCACCTTTTGTTTCAAACACCTATCCAATTTTAATCTTGAATGTTGACGCAGTTTCTTCCTCAACCACTAACCCTGGAACACCACACTCCATGTAAAGAAGTTTCTCTTGTGTGAAACCTCTTACACTCTTGTATCTACAACTGCTCGCTCTTGACCCCTCAACCACTGGAAATAGTCACCATTCACCTAACCTGGCCCACTCCTTCATAATTTTAAACACTTTTTTTTCCCATTGCCCCAGAACCTTTGTTGTTCTGATGTAAACAGACCCAATTTTTCAAGCCTTTCTTTGACTTTGTATTGGCAGCATTTGATTGAATCTGTGTCATGCTCTCTCTCTAAAGGCTCAATATCGTTCCTGTCATTTATACAGAGGCATTAACTTGTTTAAAATAGCTTAGCTAAAATAGCGAGGCATAAGAGAAAAATACCTTAAGCATTGGCAGCCTAATATCCCACAACAGTTTTCAGGACTTGTGCTTTCAATTCCACCTGGAAAAAAACTAAAAATATTCACAACATGCGAACCAAACACCTCAGCTATTTAATTTCAACAATTGCTCTCTTTTGATGTTATCTACAATAACTATTCATGTTTTCGGTGAAACTTTATCAAACCCATGTTTCCACTGCCTCATTGATCTCATCGAGTGGCCCCCCCCCTCCCTGTCTCCTCAGGTTTAAATAGTCAGAAATGTGCACTTGCCAATTTACTCACAATTCTATTTCAAGTAAATGGCTTGAAATATTATGGGAACAATCTTTTTTCCCCCTAGGTGTAACTTGGAACTATATCACTGCCGGCTGCACCTTTTAGTTTTCCTGTTGCTAGTAGTGGTAATATGATGAACTTTACATTTTTACCCACTCGCCTGCCAGGAAACCAACACCAGAACAGGTGCATAAAGGGAACGAGCAGATATTGGATATTTCACTCGATGGCTGGGATTTTCTGCGCCCACTGGCGTAAGGTGTGTCTGGTGGCATGAACGGACAATATGGCGTGATCGGTTTCACGATGGCGTGAAACCAGTTTGCGATCATCCCGCTCAGCCCACCGATTGGCGGGAAACGCTGCCTGCCATCGACATCAGGAACCTCATTGTAATACATCAGCATGTCATTGTAAGCACAGTCGGCCAGAATCATCCCTCCCCCCCCACCCCCACTCCCCACCCCGTGCTGGATCGTCCGCCCATGTCGGCGGGAAAACACGCCGATGTGTTTGACAACAACAATTAAGCGACATGCACTTGGTGAGCTGCACTTCGCTTGGGACTTCAAGGTTTGTTTGCCTACCTTTCTTCGGGCAGCACTCGCAGTCATCAGCACCAGGCTTCACAGGCAGCACCACATCACTTTTAGGGGGTCTCACGGGCAGGTCTCTATCTACCAGCTCAGCAACATGTGGGAGGCTTTTCAATAGCTGCAGGGCTAGGGCTTGTTTGGGGAAGGGGGAGAAGTGGCCTCAGGCAAGGGAAGAGGCTGCAGAGCGAGGGCTGTACTGGGGTTGGAGGGTAACCCAGGGTGTGTGTGGGGGCACATGTTGATCTGTGCAAGTAGCCTCAAGTTGGCGAGGGCTGAGGAGGCAGTCTCCAGGAGAGATGAGGCCAGATGGACATGTGAGTGTATGTGAGAGAGAATGGGTGGTGATGTCCCTTGAGCTGGCAGTGAGTGAGATGCCAGTGAATTTGTGATGGGCTTGAGTGTGTGAGTTTAGAGTGATCAGATGGTTGCCATACCCTGGCTGCACGGATGAGATCATTGGATGGTCAACCTCTCCTGTGCAGCATTGGCACTGACCACTGCTGCCATCACCTACCAAGCCGGAGTGGTAATGTTGCTGCCCCTCCTGCAGCCAGAGCAGAGGGAGGGGATATTACAGCGGCCTCCACAGCATCCAAAAGGCGCTCGAGGGCTGCAGTCTTCTTGCCTTTCAGGGCCATGTCTTCTTTGCTGCAGTCCTGGAATGGAAGCACTGAGCGTGACTGTAATTTAAATGTGGTGGCGTGACGGGCGAGTGAGAGCCTGCCCGCCATGGAAATGCCATGTTTCCCAGGAATACGTAAGTAATGCAGTGGGTTTGGGTTTGGGACGATCCAGTGTGAAAAGTTGCCACTGCGGCCGGTGGGTACCTGCTCGCTTCCACACTTGGTGCAAATCTGGGACGATTCCACCCATATTCTCGATTGTGTGCCAGTCCTACCCATGGCAGGGATGTGACTAGTCAGTCTAATCCCCGCTATAGTATGTAACACTATAGCTGTGAGTAACCCATCTGCTCACAGAGATGGGGTCCTAGGTTCTGTGCAACAATGTTCTCATCATGACTGACAGAACTGATGAAGAGTCATACGGGCTCGAAACGTTAACTGTGTTCCTCTCCGCAGATGCTGTCAGACCTGCTGAGTTTATCCAGCTATTTTTGTTTTTGTTTCAGATTTCCGGCATCCGCAGTATTTTGCTTTTACCTTAAAGTTCTCATCGTGTCTTACAACTCATATTTAGAATTGTTAAAAGAGGATTTTTTAAAAGGCTATTTCACTGAGGGTACTGCAGATGAGCAGTGGCTAAACAAATCGGTGCTATAATGTGTTAGAGCCTTGTTATCTTCTCAAAAGAAACTCTTCTACCAGCTGGTGCTTATCTCCGTCCCTAGGGGAGAGAGTAAGTGAGGGCTCTGTGGAGTCAGAGCGACTCCAAGATGACGGCTTTGAGGAAGAGTTTTCCCGTCAGCGAGCGGGGGCGGGGCCCACTCGCTGACGTGTAAAATGACGCACGGTGACATTGGGCGGGCGTCCTGACGTCACTGCGCGTCATTTAGATTGTCAGTTCTGCGGGTGCACAGCCGAACTGTCAAAGGCCTATTAAGGCCATTAACAAAGTAATTAAAGTTGTTAAGAATGGTGCCCGTCCAACCTTAAGGTTGGCGGGCAGGCGAAGAGCCCAGGCGGCCATCGCATTTTTCATGAAACCTCATGCACGGGCGGGATGAGGTTTCATGAAGGGCTCATTAATTAAATAAAATTTTTTGAAAAAAATTAATGGACATGTCCAGCTCATGTGACAGTTTCACATGAGGGGACAAGTCCTTAATTTTATTTTTGCCTTTATTACATTTTTCACAACTTCAACTGATGCCTTGGAGATTTCTGCGCGTGCACGAAAGAGCGCAGGCCCCGAATCAGGGAATCTCCCACCCCCGCCTCCTCATGCGGCATCTGTAGAGAGAGGAACATGAGGTTAATGTTTCCGGTCAATTCAGACCAACTAATCACTCTAAGCCATAAGGAGAATCAATTAGTCATTAGACAAATTTAAAATCAAGTTAATTGCCTGTTGCAGACTCTATTGGGAACTGTCTCAGGGCAAGTGATGTCAATATGGTCAGTACAAATGATATAAGGGCACTCTTTTTTTTAAAAAAAAAAGTCTGACAAACTTCTGCACTGCAGACCACCTCCCTTGAAAAAACACTGCAGCTGACCGGTCCACGTGGAGGCAATCACTGAAATTTGGTTCAGCACGTTTTTAGGACCATCTACGCCAAACTTGCAACATCCGATCTGCCCAGAGGAAGGCCAAAGGTAGCACAACTACAGAAGTCCCCTCGTCGTACTGCTCTAATGATATAAAAGCACCGATCGCTCATAAGGGATTGGGTAAACACGTTGTGGGTTCATTAATTGAGACTAGGCACATGGGAACATTTGTACGTAGGTAGAAATCTGGAAGGCATCAGCAGCAGGACTGTGTGTGTACCAGAGGGTGCCAGAGCTGAGCGCTTCAGCGAGTTAAGCGGGGGAAGGGAAAGAGGTGTTTGGTTGCTTTTGCTTAAACTTTTTCAGGCTCCAGCAATTGATTCTTGCTCTGCTACAGGAGAGGAAGCTGGTTAATTGGTGAGTAGTATATTTTGAGTGAGAGGTGAGCGGGAGAGGATAAAAGGGCAGATCTAGAGGCCTACGTGCAGTGCGACCAGTGGCGGAGTGATGTCACGAACCACAATGTGATGTGAGTGCAGGGAAAGCAGCTGATTGGCAAGTAGTTCTAGTCTTTAAAATAAAAGTAAGGTCTTTAGTTTGTATTTAGGTCTCTAGACTTTTTTTCTCTCTTCTTACAAATGGCTTAAGTATAAAATCGATACTGGTGTGTAACAATAAAAAAATTAATTACAATAAAGTGTAAAGAGCGGGGATACTAGAGTAATTAATTAATTAATTTAATTAAAGACAATAATGATGGCAGGGCAGGCGAGGTGTTGTTGCAGCAACATGTGGGGGCTGCTGGACACTAAGATGACCCAGAGTGAACACATCTGTAGTAAGTGTTTGCAGCTTGAGGAA
Source organism: Cetorhinus maximus (assembly GCF_964194155.1). Lineage (NCBI taxonomy): Eukaryota > Metazoa > Chordata > Chondrichthyes > Lamniformes > Cetorhinidae > Cetorhinus > Cetorhinus maximus. The sequence goes on from NC_135900.1 coordinate 15,006,039, forward strand.
CTTTGGATCCGAGCTGAGGGGCTGGAGTCCGAGCTGCAGACATTGCACCACATCAGGGAGGGGGAAAGTTACCTGGACACTTTGGTCCAGGAGTCAATCACACCCTTCAGATTAGGTCATTCAAATTTGGCTTGTGATCAGGGGCAGGAGAGTGTGACTGCAGGTGAGGCAGGTATAGGGATCCAGGGGGTAGTGTTCGAGGAGCCTCTGCCCCTGAAATTGTCCAACGCTTATGAGGTTCTTGCAAGCTGTGTGGACAAGAGCGGGGGCTGCAGGGAGGATTAGCGAACTGACCAAAGCACCATGGTACTGGGAGCCATTTGGGTGGGGGGAGGAAACAGGAACATAGTAGTGGTAGGAGACAGTATAATTAGGGGGATAGATACTGTTCTCTGCAGCTGTGTTCTCTGCCTGGTGCCAGGGTTAAGGACATCTCCTCAGGGCTGGAGAGGAACTTGGAGCGGGAGGGGAGGGATCTAGTTGTCGTCGTCTACGCTGGTATCAACAACGTTGATAGGAGTAGAAAGGAGGTTCTGCTGAAAGAATTTGAACAGTTAGGGGCTAAATTAAAAGCAGAACCTCAAGGTAATAATCTCGGCCATGATAATACCTGAGCCATGGGAAAACTGGCTCAAGGAACTAAATGCATAGCTCAAAGATTGGTGTGAGAGGAATGGGTTTTGGTTCATGAGCCACTGGCATCAGTACTGGGGTAGAAGGGAAATGTTCTGGTGGGATGGAATTCACTTGAATCATACTGGGACCAGTGTCCTGGTGATCCAAATAACTAAGGCTGTAGAGAGGGCTTTAAACTAAATAGAGGGGGGGAGTGTTCTGGAGAGGGGATACATAGGCTTATAAAGCAAAAGAATATGGCAGCATTGCAGGGTCGCTATTTAGTAATGATACTCATGGCAGAAAGGGACAGAGTGTACAAACATAAAAAGGACAGCAGCAAATAGGGTCAAAGGGGGGAAAAAGGTAAAAGGGCAAAATTAATGACTTTTTATTTAAACGCACATAATATTTGGAACTAAATAAATGAATTAACAGCACAAATAGAGGCTAATGGGTATGATCTTATAGCCATTATGGAGACAATGTTACAAGGAGATCAAAGCTGGGAACTAAGTATTCAGGGGTATGTGACATTTTGATAGGACAGGCAGGAAGGAAAGGGCGGTGGGGTAGCTTTGTTAGTATGAGATGGAATAAGTACGATAGCAAGAAATGATCTTGGATTGGAAGATGTAGAATCCATATTGGTGAGGGGAAGAAGACACTGGTGGGAGTAGTCTATAGGCCCCCTAACAGTAGCTATACTGTAGGACAGGGAATAAATCAGGAGATAATGAGGGCATGTAAAAAGGGCAGTACGTTAATCATGGGTGACTTTAACCTTCTTGTAGATTGGGAAAATCAAATTGGCAGAGGTAGCCACGAGCAAGAATTCAGTGTATTCAGGACAGTTCTCTAGAACAATATGTTATGTATCCAACCAGGATCAGGCTATTTTGGATCTGGTAATGGGTAATGAGGCAGGTCTAATAAATGCTCTGAATAAAAGATGCCCTAGGAAACAGTGAGCATAACCTGGTAGAATTTAGCATTCAGTTTGAGAGTGAGAAACTTGAGTCAGAAACAATTGTGCTAAACTTAAATAAGAGCAATTACAAAGGGATGATGGAAGAGTTGGCTGGAGTGGACTAGGAAAGGAGGTTAGAAGAAAAGATGGTTGATGAACAATGGCAGACATTTAAGAAAATAGTTCATGACTCACAACAAAGATATATCCCAGTAAGGAAGAAGGATTCTAGGAAGGGGATAAACCAACCATGGTTAACCAAGGAAGTTAAAGATAGTGTCAAATTGAAAGAAAAAACATACAATGTGGCAAAGATTAGTGGTAAGCCAGGGGATTGGGAAAGTTTTAAAAGCCAACAAAAGATGACCAAAAAAATAATGAGGAAGGAGAAAATAAACAGGATAAATTAGCCAGTAATATAAAAATGGACAGTAAGAGCTTCTTTAAATATATAAAAAGGAAGAGAGAGGCCAAAGTGAACAGAGGCCCCTTAGAGAATGAGGCTGGGGAAATAATAATGGGGAACCAGGAAATGGCAGAGGAGTTGAATAAATACTTTGTATCAGTCTTCACAGTAGAATACACTAATAGCATACCAAAAATACTAAATAATCAAGGGGCAAAAGTGGGGACGAAATAACACAATAACTATCATAAAACAAAAGAAGTGCTAGGGAAACTGATGGGGCTAAAGGCTGATAAGTCTCCTGAACCCGATAGGTTGCATCCTGGGATATTAAAGGAAGTAGCTACAGAGATAGTGGATGCACTGGCAGTAATCTTTTAAGATTCCTTATATTTGTGAAAAGTCCCAGAGGATTGGAAAACTGCCAATGTAACACTCTTATTCAAAAAATGGGTAACGATAGGCTAGTTAGCTTAACATCTGTCATTGGGAAAATGTTCGAGTCTATTATATTCTTTATAATAGAGCATTTGGAAATGCATTCCATAATCAAGCAGAGTCAGCATAGCTTCATGATGGGGAAATCATGCCTGACAAATTTATTAGAATTCCTTGAGGAAGTAACAAGCAGGATAGATAAGTGAAAACCAGTAGGTGTAATATATTTGGATTTTCAAAAGGTGTTCGGTAAGGAACTGCACATAAGGCTACTTTAATAAGATAAGAGCCCATGGTGTTGGGGGTTGTATATTAGCATGGATAGAGGATTGGCTAACTATAATAGAAGACAGAGTTGGCATAAGGGGAGCATTTTCAGGATGGCAACCTCTAACAAGTAGAGGGCTACAGGGATCAGTGCTGGGGCCTCAATTATTTACAACATATACTTATGACTTGGATGAGGGAAGAGAATGTACAGTTGCCAAGTTTGCAGATGACACAAAAATAGGTGGGAAGGCAAGTGGTGAGGATGACAGAGTCTACAGAGGGATATACATAGGTTAAGTGAGTGGGCAAAAACTTGGCAGATGGAATATAATGTGGGAAAATGTGAGGTTATGCACTTTGGCAGAGTAGGAGAGCTGAATATTATTTAAATGGAGAAATACTATAGAAAGCTGCAGCACAGAAGGATTTGGGAGTCCTTGTGCATGAATCACAAAAAGCTAGCATAGCAAAGTTCAGGTAATAGGGAAGGCAAATGGAATGTTGGCCCTTATTTCAGAGGGAATGGAGTGTAAAAATAGGGAAGCCTTATTAAAACCATACAAGGCACTAGTTAGACCACACATAGCATACTGAACAGTTTTGGTCCCCTTATCTAAGGAAAGATATACTGGCATTGAAGGCAGTCCAGAGAAGGTTCACTAGTTGGATCCCAGGTGTGGAGGGATTTTCTTACGAGGAGAGGTTGAGTATGTTGGGCCTGTACTCATTGGAGTATAGAAGAATGAGAGGCAACCTTATTGAAATATATAAGATTCTTAGGGCTTGACAGGGTAGATAATGAAAGGTTGTTTCCCCTTGTGGGAGAGTCTAGGACCAGAGGGCATAATCTCAGTAAGGGGTCACCCATTTAAGAAAGAAATGAGGAACAACTTCTCTGAAGGTAGTGAATCTGTGGAATTCTTTACCACAGAGGGGTGTAAAGGCTGGGTCATTAAATATAGTCAAGGCAGAGATGGACAGATTTTTAATCAGTAAGGGTTTCAAGGGTTATGGGGAAAAGGCAGGAAAGTGGAGTTGAGGATTATCAGATCAGCCATGATCTCATTGAATGGTGGAGCAGACCTGATGGGCCAAATGGTCTACTTCTGCTCCTACATCTTGTGGTGCTCTGCTCTAAAGCAAAAGTGAAATTAAGACTGTATTAGGATTATTAAAAAATTAAGATTGCATGATACACTTCCCTTCTAGTGATGTCATGCTGCTATCCCTTAAAGGCATATTACAACACCTGTCTTTCTTTTTTAAAAGATATTTTTCCCCCTTCAAAAGAAGTAGAACTATTTACAATATATATTTATGTTTAATTACCTTTACATAAGTGTATAGGACTGGTGAATCTATCAGTCTCTAATGCATAGAAGTAATCTACTGGTATACCCAGATCTTGTAATGATAACCTTGTCTGGAGGTTTCATTGATTGCTCGCAGTGTTCTGTGGGCTTGTCATTCTTGGGTGCTGTTCCTGGTTGCATTTGGGGTCTTGTCCTAGATGCAACAGGACTGTACAATGGTTGAGGAGCTGGAATGGATCTGATTTGTCCTTGGCTACGCCTCACTGTTGTGCCTTTGTGTGTAATGACTTCATAGGACCTTAGTTCCAAACAAATCCTTGTCACCTCGACTGGTTGCCACATACCTTCTGTGGGGTCCTGGATGTGAATTTATTGTCCCAACTGAAAACTTGACAATTTTGTATATGCATTTTTATCATGCACATTGGTCATCTTCTCTTGCAGTTTTTATAGCTGCTGTCTAGTTTCTGAGAGAGTAGAATGGGTAAGAGTCGATAAATTGGTGCACGCTGATCTGCCAAACATGGGCTCTGCTAGAGATGGATTAGTTGCACTTAAAGGTGTCACTCTCAGAGGTAACATTGCAAGGTATAGATCTTGCTTGTCCTGTCTACATTTGAGAATTAAGGATTTCACTGAATCACTCGTTCAGCTAGGCCATTAGATCTGGGGTAATGAGGAAAATTAATGTGATTGATATTCCATTTCTCTACTTCTCACATCCTTTTAAATGGCTTACCAATGAATTGTGGACTGTTATCTGTAATGATCTCTCTAGGCACACCAAATGAACTGAAAATAGGACTTAAGAATGTGTGCGACAGTTGTGCTTGACGTATTGTGCAATTGTTGAATGATGGGGCACTTGGTAAAGTAGTGGACGATAACCATATAGTCAGTGCCATGGACATGAAAGAGGTCAGTTTTGACTAAGGACGGGTAGGAACTTCATACAGAATCACTAGTACTTGGTGCTGAATTGGCATATGCTCTTGACATGTCTCGTACTTCTTGATGACAATTTCAAAGCCATTGTTCATACCCAGATTGTCTCTCTTGCGAGTCCTCTCATCAAATCTATGCCCACGTGTGAGTGATGGAGTTGTTGAAGGATATCAAGTTACAAAGGTTCTGGTCTGGTGACCTGTCTGCCTTTAAAAATGACTCCTTGGGAGATGCCTAGCTCATCCCGATGAGGCCAAAATTGTGTCATGTGTTTGTGGACATGCTCAATTGAATCAGGCCATCCTTCAATGGTGGTTTTCCACAGCTTCTATAGTGTGGAATCTTTTGCTGTTTCCTCTTGTATTTGTTGGCATTTGCATTGCACAAAATATACCAGATGTGTTTGGAGAACATCTTCAAGTTCAATGTCAATGAAGTCAATGTGTAGATCCAAAGATATATCTTCTGTTTTTGTGGAGCTAGGCAATCTGCTAAGTGTATGCAATGTGACCATCAAGTTACATGGCTTGTACCTAATGCCACAGTCATAACCTTGTATCTTTATCAAGAGATGGTGCACTCTTGGCGGTGCACTGGTCAATGGTTTTCACCAAATCAGCTCCAGTGGTTTGTGGTCAGTCTCTACCACAAATCTTTTTGCCAAATAGAGGGGAATGAAAATGCCTGATTCCAAACACTAAAGTTAATGTTTTCCACTCTATGTTGGAATAGTTGGACTGTATTACAGACAGAGATTTTAAAGCAAATGCAATGGGTTTGCCTTTTTGTATTATGCGTGCTCCCAGAACTTTCTGTGAGGCATCTATCTCCAGGGTAGTTGTCTTCCTAGGATCGTAAAATTTCAATGTTGATGCTTCTGATAAGTGTTTCAGTTCTCCAAAGAGGTATTGATGGTCTTTGTGCCACAGGAAAGAGACATCCTTTTTCACAATTCATTTAGTGAAGAAGATTTTTCAGCTAAATTGGGAAGGTATGGAGACAAGAAATTAAACAGACCTAGACATCTTCGAAGATCATCTTTATCTTGAGGAGTTAACAATTATTTAACTTGGATCAGGACATATGCCAGCACTAGAATAAATAAAACGGAAGAAATTTACCTGCTGCACTTAGGCACATTTCGAACTTTTGAACACCAATCCTTTATGTGCTACTTCTATTAATAAGTGCAGATTATGACCATGTTCTTGCTTTGTACTTAACCACAACGGCAATGTCATCGGCAATACAGATGCATTATGGCACAGTGCATGTAATGCAGTCCATGTGAACTTGAAAGAGATCCTGGCCTAACACAGACTGAAAGGAAGACACAATTTTGGCCTTATCAAGACGAGGTAGTCATCTCCCCAGGGAGTCATTTTTAAAGGCAGGCAGGTCAGCATACCAGAATCTTTGCGACTTGATATTCTTGAAGAGCTTCATCACTTGCACATGGGCACAGATTGGATGAGAAGACTCGCAAAAGAGAACTCATTTGGCTGGGTATGAACAATGACTTTGAAGTTGTCATCAAGAAGTACGAGGCATGTCAAGACCATATGCCAATTCAGTACCAAGTACCATTGATTCTATATGAAGTTTCTACCTGTCCTTGATCCAAAATTGCATTTGACCTCTTTCATGTCCATGGCATGGAAGGCCATGGTGAAACCTACTGCTACACATGAAAACAGTATAATCCGAATGTGGTACAAAATGTAGTAAGCTCTTGGGACTTCTCTGCGAGATGTACTGACCAGTTGCCATGCTTGGCATCAAGCTTCAAAAGGAATTTTACACCTGAAAATCTTTGATTTAACTCTTCTAATGTGGATATTTTGTAAGGACAATGTTTCAAAGCTGCATTTAAGTGTTGTGGATCAAGGCATATTCTCAATGATCTGTCCTTCTTTACGATACACATAATTGAGCTGCACCAGTTTGTGTGCTCTTGTACTCTTCTAATGATTCTGTCTTTCTCCTTTTTTGTCTAGATCTACCTTCAATTCTTCACTGCTGCACTCATGTGGTGGATCAGTTGAAGGACTTGCATTCTCCTGCAAGTGTAATGTTGTAGCTCCCTTGAAACTGCCAATCTTGTTTAAACATTCTAGATATTTCAATGCTAGGTCATGAGCTGAGGTGATAAGAGTAGTTTGAGGTTGATCTTCTGTATGAGGTTTGACTGATTCCATGGATAGTCACTAGTGCAAGGTAATGGCATTCTGGTAGACCTACAATCACTCGGTCTTTAGTTTCCATGATGTAGGATAACTGTGGCACCCAAGAGGATTGATTGTACTTGCACTCCAGCACAATGGATCCTGCACATGGACTTAGTGAACCATTGTACTCAAAGTTACACAGGTGTAGGTTTTACCATGCCTTCCCATGTCTGTGGATACATATCTTTTAAAATTTGCAAGGGTAGTTGTCCCGCTGTTGGCACTTGTCCCTGTGTCACTCTTGGCCAATTATGAATAGTTGCCAAATTTCTTAGGACAGATAATTCAAATTTTGGCAGACGCTTCAGAAGTGAGATGGCATCAATGTTTTCCACGAGGTTGACAGTGCAAAACATGTGGTCACCATCTTCGTCTCATCATGCACATCATCATCATTTTCTGGTTTGTCAATTGTTTTATGTATATGTTTCTGACAGGATACCACTAGTCATTCTTATCACTTGAAAGCACCCACTGTGTATGGTCTGTTTGGGTCAGTGTACGGCTCCTTGTTGCTGCATCAGCTTTTGCTCTCATTCACTGCCACTACCAATGTCCCTATCTGCCATATGCCTTACAGAATTGCTGGAAATCTGTGCATTTCCTTGGTGTATGCAGAAGGCCACACCTTTGTCTAGTTAGGTTCAGGTGTTCTAGTAAGTGTTAACAGTTGTGTTTGTACTTAGGACCTGTGAGCTTTGTCAACCTGCAAGCATTATTTCAAATTTACGTTAAAAGCTCCGAGGAATACTCTGGTGCAAAATTTCAACACTCGGAGTCCAGATGCAATATTCAAGTGGTTCCTTTATTACGCATGCGGGGAGTAAACACTGGGCAGTCCAGGTGCTTCTCCACCGAGGTTCAAATGAGCACAGTTTATATATCTTTTACTATCAGTTATAACTTAATGGTATTAGTTAGACCAAGGCCCCCGGTGGGCTGATAATTGTGTTCTTGTACAGTAATTGCCGTGCAGAGACTAAGCATTGTCCTTTTGGAGATAGCAAAGAATGTATGTTTGTTCTATACAAAAGGATTATGGGAGCTGACTGGATGTGATTCGAGGCTATCAGACGGTGCGAAATGGCCTTCCCCATTTCTTGATAGAGTTATCCCGGGTCCACGCCCATGTGTGTCTCCCATTTCCTAATTGCAAATTTATAGCTGAGCCCTTTGTACAAGTTTTTTTAGCTTTCATGCAAGGCTGTGATTGTCTGTGAATGCTTTAGCACCCTAGCTGCTGTTCCGGGCTGGCACTTTAAAATAAATCCAAATTTTCTGCATCTTCAACGTCTATCCTTGAGTAGCTCTTTGATGCAATATGTTCTGGGCTTGTCTAGAAGATCCTTCTGGAATTCTTCCGTGGAAGTGAATGCAATCACCAACACAATTCTGTTTGCTAGTTCTTCATCCAGAAAATCAGGGTACATACTTTTTTCTCCATCTGCTGATGAAGTGGTCTATGTATTCTCTAGGCTGTTGAAATGACGTGAACTCTGATTGATAAATACAGAAGTTTAACTTGATTCTGAACTGGTCTTCCAATGTGGTACATATCTTTTGTGGATCCTTTAGCTCATCTTCTGTGAATCCTGATGTGTTCAGCCTATGTAGACCTTCAGTCCCAATTGTTAAGCAAATATTTATGGTTTCCTTTGCCTGGTTCAGACACACCTGAATCAAGAAACCATTGCTCTGTACGCTGTTTAAACATTTTGATTTAGTAGGTCAGCTGCACCCCAATTCAAACTAGGGAATTTTGTGGAATTTCTAACAATATCCCTTTATCCTTTTGACCTTCCTTCTCCTATAGTATCTAGGATGAGTGTCACTGTAGCTGCTTTTGTGCGCTTTTCTGCCCATTATATTCAAAACATACTCTGGTCTGATTTGAGTTTTTTTAATTTTGTTTTCTTTTTGATTGTCTTTGCTTGCTATCTATTTGGCCCACACCATGGTCACTCTTTCTTGACTGAGTTAACCTGGTGCAGGTCCCATCAACTTGCTGTCCCACTCACTGAACTGACAGGTTGTGCACTGCAATCTCACCACACAGAATCCATCTTCTTATCAGCTCTTTATTTTAACATTATCTCACTGTGTCTTCCAAGCTTTTCTGCACAGTCAGCACGCTGCAATTGCAACACTCTCCGACACACTGACCTCGTAGCAGTCTGACCCAAACGTCAAGGGTTGCCTCATGCCATATGGCATGATCTAAAGCTGTTCACCATATTGCACTTGTACTTAATCTTGCTGCCACGCTGTTTGACCATCACTGTGCACCATGTTGTATTGCTATAATGATGTAAAGGCACCACTCACTTATAAGAGATTGGATAAACCTGTTGTGGGCTCATTAATTGATACTAAGCACATGGGAATATTTATACATAAGTAGAAATCTTTAAGACATCTGAGGTAGGGCTGTCTGTGTGTGGTCTGCCCAAAAGCAAAAGTGAAACTAAGACTGGATTGCATGACACACTTCCCTTCAAGTGATGTCATGTTGCTATTCCTTAAAGGCATATTACAACACCCCCAAGCGCCAACAATAACAAAATGAACTGCCAGTTTGGTGGGCATCCATGCCAAATGCACATCAGATTCTTCAGTTGTAAAAGGATCTGCAGAAGATTGAAATTATTTACAGCTTGGACATCCTCGAACAAGGAGTCTACCACAACCTGCACCAATCAGGTCCACAGTACACTAGGGCATTACTGATGATTGACCAGCTAGCCTGATTCACTGAAGAAACCTGGAGCATAAACCAGGCACTGGAGTCAGGATTCTTCCCAACTGCAGCTGACCCTGCAAGTTAACTAAAACCAATAGTCCTTCTTGGGCAAATGCAGAAAGTTCACAGGTACACTGTACTCAGTAAGCTCTGTGTTCTTAGGTAGTTAAATTTTAGACATGCCCCTTGATGCAACTGGGACCCAAAGCATTTGACTCTGCCAACCTGCATGTATGTTCTTTGGACTTAGCTGAATTTGTCCCAATTGGAGAGTGCATGCAATCCATATGGGACAAACAAGAATCCACATCAGTAGATTTCTTAGTAACTTAGTTTGAATATTCTTAAATACCGTGATAACTCTCCACAAAACAATTGGTTAATAAATAAAATTAATTCATCACTAAATGTTCATAACTCATTTTATGTACTGTACCTGCTAAGAGTCTCTTTGGCACTTATCACACCAGTCTGTGGAGGTAATGGAAATCAGCTGTTGAATATAAGCTCAGCTGGGACCTGTGCAACACTCCCACTGGTGCAATGTAAAACAACCTGTGCAGTCAACATGACTGAACTTGTATGTCTACAAACCACCTGACATCTTCAGTCTTGCATTAAGTAAACCTCGACGTTCCCCCAAAATTGCTAACGCTAAGCACAATCAAACTCAACAGTTTAACTTAAAATCCACTGTTAATTATGCATTCTGCATATTCTTTCACTCCAGAAGAAGAATTTTGAACTCAATATGGTTTAAACCAAAGATCAGCAGAAACATTTGCCTCACATATAAGAACAAAGAAAACTCTTCGCCAGTGACAGGGGTTTTGCGTCAAACTTGGAGTCATTAATAATGTTGAGCTGAACTTTAGAAATTAAATTAAACCAACTGAGACCAAGTAAAGAGAAAGTATAAGCTAAATTGCTATGAACATATTTAATATCAATTGATGAATTTGTTACATTTATCAGTAAATGTATTGTGTACAGGACATTTATACTTCAGTTATGACATTTTCAACAAATTGATTTTGCATAAATTTGTGCCAAATAAACCCTGAATTTAATTCCAACTGCAAAATAACTAAAGTGTATTGCATGAGAGATGATTTGGGTGCACTCACAATCTACATAATACGTGATCATACAGTCAAAATGAATATCCATTTGTGTTGTATAGAGCAAAGGGCAACCCGTTTCTGAATAAAGCATGAAGCAAAGGTATACAATGATTTTGGAAATAGTTCAACTAATTACTCTTGGATCAGTATATGTTGTTTGAAAAAAACTTTAAAAATGGCGCATGACACACACAAACGTGAAAAAGATGCATATGATGGATTAGAAGATTTTCTTTTTAAGTAGACCCAATGCCGATATATTTTTGCAACTTTAATGGAATTTTCCAATTCCTTTAGTTCTGTTAAATTATACAACAGGTTCTTACTTCAGTTCATGAGGACTTAAAGATTAAAATTGAATGCAATAAAAGCTCCTCTTTATGGATTTCCATTTCTTGTTTTTGAGCTGATTGTGATGTTATTTACAAGGTGTAACTGAACCGATATTTCAACTTGCTTATGGGAAACCATGAATTTCCTTGATAATATATTGAATTATAAAATGGATTAAAAGGTGATGTTGTTACAAAGCATTGCAGATGGTGCCGGCTTTCAGTTTCAGTTTGTTTAGTTAACTGATTTTTTTTGTCCAAGGTGACAGATGGAGTGTTCCGGCTGACAACAGCACCCTTTAGAGGCATATCAACCATGGTTTCTACATTTGGATGGGCACTGAAGCTTGTGCTTGACTACGGTTGAACAAGCCGTCAACAATAACTTACCTCATATATAAAGGATGAGCGTCTGCCTGCGGTAGCGGCAAGCGAACATCCCCGATGTCTCCTAGCCTGAGATAATACTTTCAAAGCAAAGGAAGGAAAGAATAAGTGAAAAGATTAGTCAGAAATAGTCTTGGGTGAGGGGGGAATTCCCGCTTATGAACCAGTTTTAGAGTCATAGAGACTTACAGCACTGTGCATAGGCCATTCAGCCTATTATGGCTATGCTGTCACTTTAAAAAAATAGTCATGCTGAGTCCCACACCCATGTTTTTTGTCTATAATTCTCTAAGTTCTTCATCCTCAAGTCCCTGTCCTTTATCCCTTTGCAAAATTTATTTATGGAATCAGCTCCCATTATCTTTTCAGGAGGAGCATCTCAGATCTCTACAACTGAGTAAAAAGATTTCTCCTTTCTTCCTCTTTAGATCGTTTGCCGATAATTTTAAATCTATCACCTTTAGTATGGTCCACTCACCAATGGGAATGGCTTTTCTCTATCAATTCTATCAAAAGCTTCTCACTATCTTGAAAGCCTCTAATAGGTCACCTCGTAATCTTTTTTTTTGCTGCAAGTTGAACAGTCCTAACTTTTCAACCTCTCCTCATAACTGCAGTCCTTCATCTCTGGTAACCAACTCTGTATACTTTCTAAGGCCATTATGCTCTTTCCTGAAATGTGTGCCCCGGGTTGTCCACAATACTCAAGCTGAGCCCTAACCAGCAATTTATAAGGTTCTAAGTTTGCTTATATATTCTATCCCTTTAATTTAATAATCCACATGCATCTTAATCACCTTACGAAGTGCTCTGAACACCAAAATCTTTGTTCATCTACACTTTTCAAAACTCTTTGATTTTTTAGTACACTGTCTTTCCAAATTAGTCCCCCCACAGAGCATCCCTTCACACTTCTCCGCATTGAACTCCATCTGCTATGCAACTGCCCATTTCACCAACCCTATGAGGCGTGAGTTGGCAATGATGGATTGGAGAACCTTATTAAAAGGGTTGATGGTGGATAGGCAATGGCTAATATTTAAGGAACGTTTGCATGAATTACAACAATTATTCATTCCTCTCTGGCTCAAAAATAAAACAGGAAAGGTGGCTCAACTATGGATTATAAAAGGAATTAAGCATAGTACTTAGATCCAAAGAGGAGACATAAAAAATTGCCAGAAAAAGCAGCAAGCCTGAGGAGTGGAACAGTTTAGAATTCAGCAAAAGTGGACAAAAAGATTGATCAAGAAGGGGAAAATGGAGTATGAGAGTAAACTTGCAGGAAACAAAAACTGACAAAAAGCTTCTGTAAATATGCGAAGAGAAAAAGATTAGCAAAGACAAATGTAGGTTCCTTACAGTCAGAAATGGGGGAAATTATAATGGGGAACAAAGGAATGGCAGAATCAAAATATATGTTCAATTCTTCTATCTTCACAAAAGAGAACACAAATAATTTCCCTGAAATGTTCGGGAACCAAGTGTCTAGTAAGAGGGAGGAATTGAAGATAATCGGTATTAATAAAAAAAATGGTGCTAGAGAAATTAATGAGGTTAAAGGCTGAAAAATCCCCAAGGTCTGATAATCTATACCCCAGAGTGCTAAAGGGAGTGGCCCTGGAAATATTGGATGCATTGATGGTCATCTTCCAAAATTCTATAGACTCTGGAGTAGTTCCTACAGGTTGGAGGATGGCAAATGTAACCCCACTATTTAAAGAAGGAGGGAGAGAGAAAAAACAGAGAATTACAGACCAGACCAATTAGCCTAATATCAGTATTGGGGGAAATGCTGGAGTCTATTATACAACGTGTGGTAACAGAACACTTGGAAAGCATTAACGGGATTAGACAAAGTCAGCATGGGTTTATAAAAGGGAAATAATGCTTCACTAATCTACTGGAATTTTTTGAGGATGTAACTAGTAGAATAGATAAGGGAGAACCAGTGGATGTGGTGTATTTGGATTTCAAGAAGGCTTTTGATAAGGTCCCACGTAAGAGGCTAGTGGGCAAAATTAAAGCACATGGGATTGGAGGTAATATAGTGGCAAGGATTGAGAACTGGTTAACAGACCGGAAACAGAGAGTGGGAATAAATGGGTATTTTTACAGTTGGCAGGTGGTGGCTTGTGGTGTACCGGAGCGATCAATACTTGGGCCCCAGCTATTCACAATATATATATAAATGACTTGGATGAGGAAACCAAATGCAATATTTCCAAGTTTGCTGATGACACAAAACTGAGCAGGGTTGTGAGGAGGATTAAAGAGGCTTCAGGGTGATTCAGACAAGTTGTGTGTGTGGGCAAACACATGGCAGATGCAGTAAAATGTGGATAAATGTGAAGTTATACACCTCAGTGTGAAAAACAGAAAGGCAGAATATTATTTAAATGGTGATGTATTGGGAAATGTGGATGTGCAAAGGGATCTGGGTGCCCTCATACACCAGTCAATGAAAGTAAACAGGCAGGTGCAGCAAGCAATTAGGAAGGCAAATGGTATGTTGGCCTTCATTGCAAGAGGATTTAAGTTCAGAAGTAGGGATGTCTTACTGCAGTTATACAGGGCTTTGGTGAGACCACACCTGGAGTGTTGCGTGCAGTTTTGGTCTCCCTACTTAAAGGATATACTTGCCATAGAGGGAGTGCAGCGAAGGTTCACTAGGCTGACACTGAGGATGGCAGGACTGTAGTATGAGGAGAGATTGGTTTGAGTGAACCTGTATTCACCAGAGTTTAGAAGAATGAAAGGGGATCCAATTGAAACGTATAAAATTCTAACAGGACTAGATAGACTAGATGCAGGGAGGATGTTTCCCCTGGTGACGGAGTCTAGAACCAGGGGCCACAGTCTCAGGATATGGGACAGGCCATTTAGGACTGAGATGAGGAAATATTTCTTCACTCAGAGGAATTCTTTACCACAGAAGGCTGTGGAGGCTGGGTCACTGAGTATTATCAATAAAGAAATTGATAGATTTTTGGATATTAGGGGTATGGAGCGAAAGCGGGAATTTGGCGTTGAGATAGAGGATCAGCCATGATCATTGTGAATGGCGGAGCAGGCTCGAAGGGCCAAATGGCCTATTCCTGCTCTTAGTTTCCATGTCATCTGTCATTCTGAAGCCTGTAACTGTCCTCATATAACTTTGTCAAGTTTCAGATCATCTGCAAACTTCATAGAATTGTTCCCTACACCCGAGTCTAGGTCCTTTATAAAAAGTGCAAAGAGTACTAGACCCTTATATGGGGGTTGCTTAGCTCAGTTGGTTAGAGTGTGATGCAGAGTGATGTCAACAGCAAGGGCTCAACCCCTGTACTAGCTGTGGTAGTTCATGGAGGCCTCTCCTTGCCTTGCCCCGTGCTTTATGTGGAGTTGTGTCCCTCAAGCTATATAACCAACTGTCTCTCACTCTAACGGAGAAAGATGCCTATAGCCTTTTGTGGACTATAGCTAATTATCAACGAAGCAACGTGGCCACCATTGAGAAGCGTAACTGCAAAACACCCCCCAGTCTAAAAATCACCCATCCACCAATGCCCTTTGCTTCCTGCTGAGCCAATTTCAAATCCATACTGCCACTTCCTCCTTAATTGCTTTTTTTAAATAAGCCTCCCATGTGGCACTTTGTCAAATGCCTGCTGAAAGTCCCTATATAGAACATCTACTCCACTACCTTGATCTACCTTCTCTGTTACCACATCAAAAAGGTTAATCAAGTTATCCAGGTACAATTTGCATTTAACTGTTCCATGTTGGCGCTCCTTGATTAACCCTTGCTTTTCCAGATGAAAATTTACTTTGTCCTTGATAATGATTTCTAATAGCTTCCCAGCACTATTAGGCTGTCTGGCTTGTCGTTTCATAATTTAACACTCTCCTCTGTCTTGTATAGTGGTATACCATTTGGAATCCTTCAGCATTATTCCTGTATCCACTAAGGAATGAGAGGTTGTGACCAATGGCTCTGCTATTTCTATCTTTGCTTCTTTCAGCAACCTACAATATACTCCGCCTGGACTAGGTGACTTACCAAATTTCATTAATGTTAACCTTTTATAGTATGTCTTTTCAATATATTACTATTCTACTCCAAAATATCCCACTTCACTCATTCTCTGTTAAGACAGATGCTAAGGTTGTACTCAAAGAGAAGTACTCATTTAGAATCTGTCCTCTGCCTCTACATGAAAGTTTTACTTTGACTCTTTAACAGGCACAAACTTTCCCTAGCAAACCACTTATACTTTATATGTTTATAAAATATTTTGGGGTTCAATTTAATGCTATCTCCTAATCCTTTCTCATAGCCTTCCTAAGAACTTAATGTTATCTTTGTATTTGTATTTTCTACAATCCTTCAGTTAATTGACTGAATCTTGGAGCTGGATTTAACAAGGCACCAGAGTCTCCTAGCTGCCCCTGATTGGCCATTAATAGACTGGAGGCGGAACTTCCACTCCTCAGGACTGGGAAGTCCTGCCTCAATGAGCTGCCAACCAATCGGAGGCTGGCAGCTCTCCAGTACTGGCAGCCCAACCAGGAGTGGTGGCCACTGTTTAAGTTTAAAACTTATTGTCATAAATCATAAGATCCTTAGGAGTAGGCCATTTGGCACATCAAGCCATTCAATAAGATCATGGTGATCAGATTATAGCATTAACTCCACTTTCCATGCCTGTCCGCCATAATCCTTGACTCCCTTGTCAATTAAAAATCTGTCTAACTCTGCTTTGAACATATTCAATGACCCAGCCTCCACTGTACTCTGGGGAAGAGAATTCCAAAGACTTGAGAGAAGAAATTCCTTCTTGTCTCTGTCTTAAATGGGAAACCCCTTATTTTTTCAACTGCGACCCCTAGTTCTAGATTCCCCAAGAGAGAAAACATCCTCTCAGCATCCACCCTGTCAAGCCCCACCTCAGAATTTTAGATGTTTCAATATTCTTCTAAACTCCACTGTGTATGGGCCCAACCTGCTCAACCTTTCCTCATCAGACAACCCCTTCATCCCAGGAATCAGCCTAGAGATCACTTTACTTTGATGTGTCTGTGATAGTAAAGTAGAAAGAAAAAGAACAAAGGCCAATGCCACACTCGTTGAACGGGATATGGGGATATTAATAAAAATTTAAAAATCATCATCATCATTTCTCAAATGGACCTCGGAGTAACTCCACCAGGTTCTAATTTATTTCTCATTTTTTATCACAGTCAAACTTCTATTCTAAGGATCATGGTCTTGTGTAAAGGTAGATGAAGTAAATGCAGTTTCAGGAGAGAAGCAACTGTTGTACTCATAGGTGTGTAGCCCGGAGCATTTCTTTATGGAAGAGCAATAAAACAGCGGGAATCCTTATTGGAATGACAATTAGTCCATTCCACCCCCTACGTACCAAAGGTATGACCAAACTGAAATTAACTGCACAGAAAAAAAATCCTCGATTTTCCCCTTCCCCACCCCCACCTCTCACCACCAATTCAACTGCAAGCATCAACTCAATGAAGCCTTGATTCAGAGCTCTCCTGGAAGACTGCTGCGTGCATTTTTAGTCCATATCAGATTCCTCCTCCATCCTCCCGCTATTTGTTATTGTATCCTTTGTTTCTCGGTTCTCAAGGACAACATTTGGTTTAATCCTGTGATTAAATTGTGCTTGAGTGCAGCAGCGAGTGTGGCAGAACACTTCCAACTAATGAACACAGGTATGGCAGTACCTGGCCTTAATGAGCGTTGCTGATGGAATAAATAAATCATCTTCGAGACTCCCTGAAGCAGCTGCTCCGCTTTAGCAAAAACAAGCATATGGTACAGTCAGAATTCATTGGTTTGATCCCTTCAGCAAAATGAAAACCCTATGAAGGTAATCCAAGAACAATAAATGTTTCAAAAATGGGTCCATCAAGAATTTATTTAGGATTTGGCTGAAGTTCCAGTTCTAGGCCCTAACCTTCACCTACGGAGAACTCTAAGTATTCCAGGTGCCATATGAATGTATTTAAATCCACAAGGCCCAGTAATTTGACAAGATTAATAAATTAACTTTAACTCATTATCCATACCTTATGTTAAATATTAATAGATATTTGCAGGCTGCTAAATTTGTGAACTGTTTCAGAACACCTTTCCTTCACTCAGTAATGTCAGCCATTCCCTCAGCCAACTAGACTCTATGCCTTGGAATTCACTCCCTGAACCTCATTATTTCTCCATTTCTCACTCCTCCTTTAGGATTCTGCCTTAAGATATTTGCCAAGTGTTTAGTCAGCTGTCCTAATGTGCCCCAAATGTGATAGAGTCTGGAGGTCGCAGTTAAGAATTATCAGCCATCTGCCAAACCGTTGAACTGGAGTGGAAGCAAGTCATCCTTGACCCTGAGGTAATGTCTAAGATGAAGAAGATGACTCTTCCTTCATCAGTTTCTGGAATGTTATGTGTCTGACATTTCCAGAGACTTCAGAAGCCATGCTAGAGGAGTGGTTAAGCTGTCTTGGGTTCCACTGTTGTTAAATTAATGGTTGGAAAATGGTACATAGTTCCACTCACCATTCCATGATGTGCACCCAGCCGGAGAGTTTCCCACCAGGAAAACAACATCAGAGTATTATCCCTTATGTGTCTGAGATGTGACTACATGAATCTTAACTCTTTGAGCTTTCGAGTGATTGAGAAGTGGTCTGCAAATTGGTGTTTTTGGATGACGGAAATTTAATTTTCATTTCCAACCTCAAAATCAAAGATTGGTGTCAGAAAAGTAGAAAAAAATAAACGTTTAAAAAAAAAATTCCAAATTAGCTGTAATTTAAAAATTATTCCATTTTTTTATTTTACGATTAATATTTCAGCAATGAAACTGCGGTGACATTTGAGTTGTTCTCCTGCTTTAATAATAGGCTTTATGGGGTTTTGGTGTGTGTGAGACGAAAACCGATAAATCCGGCCAAAGTAGCGACTCTAGTCACTTCCAGTGAAATTTTGCAGTCCAAGAACAAATTTAAAATAGCAACTGTGTGCTTTACAAACTGTCCCACTCCTTAGCTATTGGGGTGAATGCAAGCATAGAAACCATGGAGCTGGAAGCCAGCAGTTTTTATTTGAAAGAGAGGAAGGAGAAAACTCAAATTGGGGTCAAACAGGTTCTCCCAATTTATGAACAATCTGGTACAGAGTTTGCCTGGTTGAGAGTAGAGATATAGCCATGAGCAAGGTAATGGAGATTGTGCTGGAGGCTGAAGACAATGGGCGGAATTGTCCCACATTTGCACTGAGTGTGGTAGTGGGCTGGAAAAATGACGCTTTAACCGCTGGCTGCAACAGTAGCTTTTCATGCCGTATCATCCCAAACCCACCGCATTATTTAGGCATTCCTGGGATACACGTCGTTTCCATGGTGGGTGGGCTCCGATTCACCTGCCACGCCGTCACCTCGTCGCTTCATCACACCGGGCACCACATTTAAAGTACAGCCACGCTCAGTGCTTCCAGCCCAGGACTGCAGCAGTGAAGACATGGCCTCAAAAGGCAGGGAGACTGCAGCCCTCGAGCACCTTTTGGATGCCTTGGAGGCCCTCTGTGATGTCCTTCACCCCCGCTCTGGCCGCAGGAGGGGCAGCAACATTACCACTCCGGCTTGGTAGGTGATGGCAGTGGTGATCAGTGCCAATGCTGCAGAGAAGAGTTTGGCCATCCAATGCAGATAGAGGATGAATGATCTCATCCGTGCAGCCAGGGTATGGCAACCCTCTCAGCACTCTAAACTCACACACTCAAGCCCATCACACTTTCACTGGCATCTCACTCACCGCCAGCTCAAGAAATATCACCACCCATTCTCACACATGTCCTCAAATGTCCATCTGGCCTCATCTCCTCTGAAGACTGCCTCCTCGGCTCTCACCAACTTGAGGCCACTTGCACAGGTCAACGGGTCCCTCCACACACACCCTGGGATCCCCTCCTTCCGCAGTACAGCCCTTATCCTGCAACCCCTTCCCTTGCCTGAGGCCATTTCTCCCCCTTCCTCAAGCAAGCCCTAGCCCTGCAGCCATTGAAAAGCCACCCACATATGGCTGATCTGGTAGGTAGGGACCTACCCGTGAGCCCCCATAAAAGTGACATGATGCTGCCTGTGACTGTGAGTGCTGATGGAAGCAAGGTAGGAAAACAAACCTTGAAGTCCTGAGCGAAGTGCAGCCCGCCAAGTGCTTGCCTTATATATGCTGTTGTGAAATACATTGGCGTGCTTTCCCGCCGATGTGGGCGGACGATCCGACAGGGGAGATGAGTCCGGCAGGCTGACCTTATAATGATATCTGATGTATTATGACAAGGTTCCCAACGTCCAATGGCGAGGAACACAGCCCGCCGTTGACGGGCTGAGCGGACGATCGCAAACTGGTTTCACGATGTTGTGAAACCGATTTTTGGCCTTCTCACCATATTGTCTGCTCACGTCATCGAAAATGCCCGCACGGAAAATCCCAGACAATGGCTTCTGAAGTTTAGCTGGGGCATTGATCTGCTCACTATAAATTGCTTCATTCCTCTATCAAAATGGCGCAAAATAGGAATTTGATAGCATTCTTGTGATAAAATTTTAATTTCAAGACTTTAGTTCTGGATGAATTCTGATGACTGCTTATTTAGAACGTGCAAGAAAAATCCATTGGGTAGATTTTCCAGCCCTGTTGTGGTGGGACCTGCTGCAGGAGATCAGGCAGCCCAGCCAAAAGTCTATCGAGCTGTTCGGTGGGACCAGACGATCCCAGCGATGGGTGGGACTGGAAACTCCTGCCCATTGTTTTTTCTTTTAAGGATGCGAACATCCCTAAACCTTACCTTGCTAATGATGCCCACATCCCAAGAACAAATAAAAAAAATATATACAAACCCTGCCATCAATAAGCATCATCTGCTGTTTCTTCATGTGTCCAGGGTCTAGGGTTGTTTAGGGTTTGTCTATGCTTCCAAAGTAAGTTGCTTAAGACTGTAGCTTGTTAAAGCCATTATCATTTATTAACAGCTCTATGTACATCTTAGGAACTCTGCACAAGGCTGGAACTTCTCCTCCCTCCAGGTCTGTTACTCAGTCATGTGTTATCACATCATCATTACACCAGCATCAGGTACTCCAGATGTTAACCCTTTACTCTACATCTCCCCCCAAGGCTTTATCCCAACTATATACATCGTCTACATCGTTCCCCAAAGTCTCAGACTTCACAGGGTTCACTTCTGAGGTGCCTTAACCAAACTCCCTAGGCTGAATTTTACTCTGATAGGGTGGGCGCACGCCCGACCCAATCGGGAGGGGGGAATCACATGATTCTTTTGGTCAGCAGGCACGAATGGTTGTCAGAGCCGCGCCCGGCATCAATTAAAAGGCCAGCTAAGGCCATTAAAAAGGCAATTGACCAAGATTTCACGTTGTCCGTGCGATTTCGCGCTCTTCGTACGGGCAAAACGGGCATGCGGGCAGCTGACCTTTTGCAAAACCTCATCCAAGGGCAGGATAAAAAGGCACAGTGCAGCATTGCCAGTGTGAGTAGTGAGGAGTTTTGGAGGTAGTTTGCTGCTTGTCCCTTATTGGTACTTGGCAGCTTCATCTCTGTTCGGGGCTTCATTCTTAACATTTCCAGGCCTCATTTCAGGACTCATTGATGTCTCCAAGGCCCCCGGAGGATTTTGACAGCATGGACTCTTCCAGGTATCAGACAGCCTTCTTTTACCCTGGTAATTGGGATTGTCGTTTCCGCTGGTGGCACCTCCTCTAAGGAGGAAGAGAAGGGAAGAAGGGAGAGGAGGCCAGGTGTCCCTAGGCAGTTCCCAGGGGAGCGACCTGTGGGAGGAGAGGCGCAGGCACAGGGGGCACAGGGCCAGCAGGCAATCCAAGGTGGAAGGGGCTGCAGAAGACGCCACTATCCTGCTGCCAGGGATAACAGACGGCGATGCAGCTACCTCAACATGTCCGAGGTGCAATGCTGAAGAAGAGTCCGCCTCTCGAGGAAGACTGTGACCTTCATTTGTCATGTGATTGGGCCTGAGATCACCTCCGACTATGTGGGTGGACACCCCATGCCAGTGGCTCTGAAGGTCACAGTGGCCCTCAAGTTCTATAGCTCTGGCTCTTTCCAGGGCTCAGTGGGGGATCTGTATGGAGTCTCCCAATCAGCTGTCCACAGTTGCGTTAAGCTGGTGACAGAAATTCTGTTCAGGCGGGTACTAACCTTTATTCATTTCTGTACATACTAGGCCAGACAGGCTGAGTGAGCCAGAGGCTTTGTAGCGATTGCTGGGTTCCCCCACGTCCAGGGCACCGTCGACTGCACACATGTGGCCATTAAGGTGCCAGTGGGTCAGCCAGATATCTTTGTCAACAGGAAGGGACTCCACTCCATGAACATGCAGATAGTTTGTGACTACAAGGTACCTTGATTCTGCAAGGTACCTTGGGAGATCCCATGGCGCTTACATTCTGAGATACTCCCAGGTGCCGAGGCTCTTCAGTGCTCCAGCCCAACTGGATGGATGGCTGCTGGGTGACAAGGATTATCAGTTGAAGGGTGGGTAATGACACCTCCCCACCACTCAAGAACAGAGGCAGGGCAGTGTTATAATAGGAGTCATGTCTTCAAAAGAGTAGTGATAGAGAGGACCATAGGTCTTCTGAAAATGCACATCTGATGCCTGAAAGGTTCAGTGGGAGCACTACAGTGCCCCCCAGAGCGGGTGTCACTGATTGTGTAGTACACAGCATTCAACCACGATCTGGCACTGGCAAGGGAGGACCCACTGGAGGAAGAGGATCTTGAGGCAGCTGCACAGGCCACAGGGGATGAATCCAGTAGTGAGTCAGAAGAGAAGCCCAGTGAGGAGAATGCTGAGGGTGTGGAGGTAGACCTCTATAACCTTCAGGGAGGTAGGGACACCAGGAATGCCTCGATCCAATGCTCCTTCAGCTAGGCTACCAAAGATCCGCTCCCAAGCCAGGGCTGCTGCTTCCATCCAGGAAGCCCAAAATGCCCCTGTCATGTGAACCCAAAGTCCACTCAGTGCCTGTGCAATAAAGTTTAGAGCCACTCACGTCCAGCATTACATATTGGCATATCCTGCACCAAAAAAAGTGAAGCATACTCAGGTCATCACGACAAAAGCAAATTTAATGTTATTGTCACATTGAAATCACGTTGACATGAGCATTACCTGTGTTGATGTCCACACCAGTAGACATATAAACCAAACATAACTGAACAGAAGATCACCTGTGAACAGTCCTTCGTGTGCTCATGGTGCCTTTGCGAGTGCTGTGCCTTGGTGCCCCCACCCTCGCTGGCAGTGGCATTGGAGACAGCCTGCTGACTCTGGTGTTTTATTGGCCTTGATGACCTCGGTGGTCGTCTTCTGGCCAGTGGAGCCTGTGCTGGCCCTGCCTGGGAGGGAGCGGCCAGTGCCATGGCTGGCATCTTCCCAGTTATCGCAGCCTCATCAGATGCCACGGCCACTGGCAGAGGGGCGGAGGAGCTGCTGCCGTCATCTGGAGCACCTGAAAGGAGCCCGGAGAGACAACAGGCAGGTTGTGTGCCAACGTGAGGTCACTCTGGACCTTCCTGCTCGCCATTGATGGACGGGCACCTAGCTGGGGTGGGTGCCTTATCCATCTCCCACACTGGCACTGACCAGCTGAGATCATTGCCTGTGTGATGGCTTGCAGGTCCATAAGACCATAAGGCATAGGAGCAGAAATTAGGCCATTCGGCCAATCGAGTCTGCTCTGCCATTCAATCATGGCTGATAAGTTTCTCAACCCCATTCTCCTGCCTTCTCCCCGTAACCTTTGATCCCTTTACCAATCAAGAACCTATCTATCTCGGTCTTAAATACACTCAATAACCTGGCCTCCACAGCCTTCTGTGGCAATGAATTCCATAGATCCACCACTCTCTGGCTAAAGAAGTTTCTCCTCATCTCTGTTCTAAAAGGTCTTCCCTTTACTCTGAGGCTGTGCCCTCGGGTCCTAGTCTGTCCTACTAATGGAAACATCTTTCCCACGTCCACTCTATCCAGGCCTTTCAGTATTCTGTAAGTTTCAATCAGATCCCCCCTCATCCTTCTAAACTCCATCGAGTATAGACCCAGAGTCCTCAAACGTTCCTCATATGTTAAGCCTTTCATTCCTGGGATCGTTCTTGTGAACCTCCTCTAGACCCTCTCCAGGGCCAGCACATCCTTCCTGAGATACGGGGCCCAAAATTGCTCTCAATATTCTAAATGTGGTCTGACCAGAGCCTTATTAGCCTCAGCAGCACATCCCTGCTTTTATATTCTAGTCCTCTCAAAATAAATGCCAACATTGCATTTGCCTTCCTAACTACCGACTCAACCTGCAAGTTAAACTTAAGAGAATCCTGGACTAGGACTCCCAAGTCCCTTTGCACTCCAGATTTCTGAATTCTCTCCCCATTTAGAAAATAGTCTATGCCTCTATTCTTCCTACCAAAGTGCATGACCTCACACTTCCCCACATTGTATTTCATCTGCCACTTCTTTGCCCATTCTCCTAACCTGTCCAAATCCTTCTGCAGCCTCCCCGCCCCCTCAATACTCCCTGTCCCTCCACCTATCTTTGTATCATCTGCAAACTTAGCCAGAATGCCCTTAGTTCCTTCATCTAGGTCATTAATGATTAAAGTGAAAAGTTGTGGTCCCAACACTGACCCCTGCGGAACTCCACTAGTCACTAGCCGCCATCCTGAGAAGGACCCCCTTATCCCCACTCTCTGCCTCCTGCCAGACAGCCAATCTTCTATCCATGCTAGTATCTTGCCTCTAACACCATGGGCTCTTATCTTACTGAGCAGCCTCCTGTGCGGCACCTTGTCAAAGGCCTTCTGGAAGTCCAAGTAGATAACATCCATTGGCTCTCCTTTGTCTAACCTACTCGTTACCTCCTCAAACAATTCTAACAGATTTGTCAGGTATGACCTCCCCTTGATGAAACCAAACTGACTTTGCCCTATTTTACCATGCACTTCCAAGTCTTCTGAAATCTCATCCTTAATAATGGACTCTAAAATCTTACCAACGACCGAGGTCAGGCTAATCGGCCTGTAATTTCCCGTCTTTTGCCTCACTCCCTTCTTAAACAGGGGGGGTTACATTAGTGATTTTCCAGTCCTCTGGGACCCTCCCTGACTCCAGTGATTCCTGAAAGATCACCACTAATGCCTCCACTATCTCTTCAGCTATCTCCTTCAGAACTCTGGGATGTAATTCATCTGGTCCAGGTGATTTATCCACCTTCAGACCTTTCAATTTTCCTAGCACCTTCTCCTTGGTGATGGCCACCATACTCACCTCTGCCCCCCAACTCTCTTGAACTTTGGGGATATTACTTGTGTCTTCCAACCATGAAGACTGACACAAAGTACCTATTCAGTTCCTCCGCCATTTCTTTGTTTCCCACTACTACTTCTCCAGTGTCATTTTCCAGCAGCCCAATGTCTACTTTTGCCTCTCTCTTACCCTTTATATATCTAAAAAAACTCTTGCAATCTTCTTTTATATTACTGGCTAGTTTCCCCTCATATTTAATCTTCTCCCTCCTTATTTCTTTTTTAGTTGTCCTCTGTTGGTCTTTGTAGGCTTCCCAATCCCTTGGCTTCCCACTGCTCTTTGCCGCATTGTATGCTTTCTCTTTAGCTTTTATGCTGTCCCTGACTTCCCTTGTCAGCCATGGTTGCCTCGTCCTCCCTTTAGTATGCTTCTTCTTCCTAGGGATGAATTTTTGCTGTGTCTCCCAAATTACTCCCAGAAACTCCTGCCATTGCTGTTCCACTGTCTTTCCTGCTAGGCTCATCTCCCAGTCAATTCTGGCCAGCTCCTCCCTCATGCCTCTGTAGTTGCCTTTATTCAACTGTAATACCGTTACATCTGATTCCAGCTTTTTCCTCTCAAATTGCAGGGTAAATTCTGTCATATTATGGTCACTTCCTCTTAAGGATTCCTTCACCTTAAGCTCCCTTATCAAATCTGCCTCATTACACATCACTAAATCTAGAATTGCCTGTTCCCTAGTGGGCTCCACCACAAGCTGCTCCAAAAAGCCATCTTGTAGACATTCCACAAATTCCTTTTCTTGGGATCCACTACCAACCTGATTTTCCCAGTCTACCTGCATATTGAAATCCCCCATGATCACTGTAACCTTGCCTTTCTTACACACCTTTTCTATCTCCTGGTGTATCTTGTGCCCCACATTCTGACTACTATTCGGAGGCCTGTACATAACTCCTATTATGTTTTTTTTACCTTTGCGGTCCCTCAACTCTACCCACACAGATTCTACATCATCTGACCCTACGTCATTTCTTGCTATCAATTTAATTTCATTTCTTACTAACAAAGTAACCCCACCCCCTCTGCCAACCTGCCTATCTTTTCGATAGGATGTATATCCTTGGATATTTAGCTCCCAGTCCTGATCCCCTTGCAGCCATGTCTCCGTGATGCCCACCACATCATACCTGCCAATTTCAATCTGCGCCACAAGCTCATTTACCTTATTTCGTATACTGCATGCATTCAGATACAACACCTTCAGTCCTGTATTTCCCATCCCCCTTCTCATTGTCGTCCCTTTATCTGATGTGCTTGAAGTTAGATTCCTAGCCCTTTCCAAACACTCTGTCCTATTTTGGAACCAGCAACACGTTGGGCGGGCCTCCGCCTGTATGTGACCTCTCCAATTGGTTATGGCTTGTCTTCTCCTGAAAGGACAGAGGAGCATGGATTAGGCCACTCTCTACCTGCAGCGCCATTGCAGCCTGGCCAACCCCATCTGAGGAACACCTTGCAGGGCCCATCCGAGTCATGGCCCTCGAGCCGCAAGGCACTCAGTCCACGCTGCCAGAGCTCATCCCCATGGCCAACTCCGGTACCATTGACAGTTGGCACTCAGACTGTAATGCCCCTGAGCTCCACAGGTGGATGGCCAGCTTATAACACTTCACCATACTGATCCATGCCAACATGGTACTCAACCTTCCTGGGTTCCGCAGGTCATTGAACCTCTTGTGGCACTGCATCCATGTGCGTCGCACCACGTCATGGCTGCTGACCTGGGCTGCCACCTCCTCCCAGGCTTTCTTTGTCAGGTGTGGTGGCCCCCTCCTTCCGTCCGATGGTACAAGGGTGTCCCTCCTGGCAGTTACCTCCTTCAGGAGGACCACGAGGCATTTATCCAAAAAGCGGGGAGTGGTGGGGGCGGGGGGTCCGAATGCCCACCCGGCCTGCTCTTCCATCTGGCATCTCCAGCTGCTGCCGAGGCCATAAGTACCGTCTCCGCAACGCAGGCTGTATGCTTCTTCACCGGCAGCCTTCAAGGGGCTGCCTGTGCCATTTTTAAACTGGCCATTGGACCCAGCAGCCAACAGGCCCCCACCCCCTCCCCCGCCCGGCCCTTACTGAATATTGGGAAGCCACGTTCCACGCCGGGCAGACCAGCCAGTGTGAAATCACGGTCGTGGCCAATCGCAGTCAGGGGCCTGTTTCCCGGCCAATCCCGGGCCTGCCGATCGCGCCCGCCTGCCCAGCTGAAAACTCAGGCCCCTGGTCTTGTTCCGATATCTGAGTTTTGGAGGCCTGTAAGTATTTCATCAAGATAATGCCAGCCCCCTCTAGTGGGCTGTTCTTTTGCAACTTACAGAAACATGATTTTAATCAAATATAATGAGTTTCATGATAATTATCTCTATATTCAATTTATCATGTACTTTTTATACTTTGTAAATCTCCAGATATAAATTTCACTGAGCATATTCATTGAAACAGTTGATCACATTGGGCTAAACAATGGCTCAGCTAATTATAAGGTCGTGCAGATTAGCTTGGATGGCTAATATGTGGTTCAGAATAATGCAAAAAGCGCAAAGGTTCAATCTGACTGAGGTAGGCTTGAGCCCTGCCCTATAGTAAAAAAAACACATCATGTGCTATGGTTTGGTGAGCCTCAAATAGCTGAGAATACTACTTGGAGAAGATTAGCCAAATTGTCATGGTGTTTTTCATATCGATTATGAAGGTGTTTAATTATAGGATGTCCTATAACCCAAAGCAGATACTAACCTGTGCTTAAAACAATGATTTTTTTTTTTTGACTATTCACTGGCTAGGTCAGGATCAAGACAGAAGCCTGGTCTCTGGACACTGCAAGTGGCAGCAATGGATTGGGAGAATCTGCCTGAACAATCTGTAGATTCTGAAGGAAGAGAATCATAGTTCTCCTCATCAATATCTCCCAAACAACAAACAGACTCACAGTAGGTCTCATGGACAACAGACAGGTCGGGAAAACAATTATCAGTAGCCGAATGCTGGTTTGATGATTGAACATCTTTCAGTGTCACTGTGTCAAAACCCTAAAACTCCCTTCCTAACAGCACTCTGGGTGTACCTACACCACATGGACTGCCACGGCCCAAGAAGGCAACTCACACCGCCTTCTCAAGAGCAATTAGGGATGGGCAATAAATGATGGTCTTTCTATTGATGCCCACATCCCAAGAATGAATAAAAAAAATTTACAAACCCTGCCATCAATAAGCATCATCTACTGAGATGATCTGCTGGTAGCATAGTGGTATTGTTACTGAACTAGTATTCCGGAGAACCAGGGTAATGCTCTGGGGACTCGAGTTTGAATCTCACCATTGCAGATGGTGGAATTTGAATTCAATAAAAAATCTGGAATTAAAAGTCTGATGACAACCACAAAACCGTTGCCGACTGTCATAAAAACCCAGCTGGTTCACTAATGTGTTTTAAGGAAGGAAATATGCCATCCTTACCTGGCCTGTCCTCCATGTAACTCCAGACCCACAGCAATGTGGCTGACCTTAAATACCCTCTGAATGAAGACATTTAGGGATAGGCAATAAATGCTGGCCTACCCAATGACGCCCACATCTCATGAATGAATTTTTAAAAAGTTATGCCTGCCCACCAGACTGATTGCTGGGCTCTTTTTTATCCCTAAGTGACCTTGGTGGATTCTTTGAAGTGAATAACAAGCTGAAGTGTTTGCGGAATCTCTATTCTGTCATTGAAAACTAGGAGATCATTAACGATTGTGAGGCGTTTTCTCTGTTCGAAGCACTGCCACAGTACTGGCTTGTTAGAAGTATAGTCTGGTCATTGTTCCAGATAGTATTCTTTTATCTGAACATATATTTCATATTGCTGTTGTGCTTGTTTTATCTCTTGCAGCTTCTTTGCAGGAGCCAGTGGATGTTTAGTAATGAATTATGTAAATGCTTCTACCACCTCGATGAAATTCAAATCCTCAATTTTGGTTCCTTAAATTGGCATTCTTGATAGTGTATCTTCTGTAGTCTGATACTTCCCTTGAACGTACTCGGCTATGGAATCATACCTCATTAACCTCAGTCTGAAGCATTGGATTCTAGATGGCATCTTCACAATCTCATTTATGATCAGAAGAGTGACTAGTGGTTTATGGTCAGTTTCAATTTTAAACCACATGCCCATCAGTAGTCTGAGAATTTTTTGCATGTCCATGTTGCTACTAATGCTTCCTTCTCAATTGTAGTGTATGTTTTTTCCATGTCTGTCAGTGACCTTGAGGCGTAATAACCTGGTCTACATTTACCATCTCTTTGTACTTGGAATAATACTGCACACAGACCTGTAGATGATGCATCTGCTGCTACTATGGTCAGCAATTCTGGGCTGTAGTATGCTAAAATTTCCAGGGAAATTAGAAGATGTTTGATCTTCTCAAAAGCATTTTTCTGGTCCACATTCCAACACCACTGTTGGCCCTGTCTCAACATCTGTCTCAACGGCTCATTGATTTCTGCCAGTTTTGGTAGGAACTTGCCTATTTGGTTGACTATCTAGAGGAATCTTTGTAGATCTGTAATATTTCTAGATTATGGAAACTCTCTAACCACCTTTGTTTTCTGTTGATTGCCTGTCATTCCTGAGGCTTGCACAATGTGGCCAAGGAATTTATTTACAAGCCTTGCAAACTCACATTTCTCATTCAAAATTAACCCTGCATTCTGTAGAATTTTCATGACTGCTCTCATCCTACAATCATACTTTTCCCCTGTGGAGCCATGTACAAGTATGTTGTCCATTTAGCACATTACTCATTCCATACATTCTAGGGTTTGAGACATTGTTCTTTGGAATATTTCTGGAGTAGATGCAATTCCAAATGGAAATTAAAGCGATAATGACTGAATGGCGTAATAAAAGTGATCAACAGTCTGGTCTCTACGTCCAGAGGCAACTACCAATTTCCGCTGTTGCATCTTATTTGGCGAATAGGGTATTTTTAGTTAATTTGGCAAGAGTTTCAGCCACTGATGCGATCACGTGGATCTCACGTACCACTGATTTGTTTCGTTGAGCCAAGTCCATGCAGATTCTAACTAAGCCATTTGGCTTTGGGACCATGACAATTCCACAGCACCATTTAGTTGGTATAGTGCAGAGAAACTCAGGTTTAATAATTAACTAAAATACAACCTAATTGTAATTATGTACATATTAATCAATTAACCTAATATTGCATTCTGCTTAATTGTAATCAATGCTGATGGTAGAGGTGATGGTAGAGGGATGTTTCTGTGACTGGAAGTCTTTTTCCAGTGGGATTCCACAGGGCTGTTTCCTTTGTGTGCTTATTTGAAATGAGAGCTCATGTGATGTCAAACTCTAATGATTACCATTTGGACTCATTGTTCTATATGTCTAGCTGATGCATAGATGTCCTGTAGAGTGCTGGGGCCCTTGCTGTTTGTGGTGTACATAAATGATTTGGAATTAAATGTAGGGGGTATGATCAAGAAGCTCGTGGGTGATATGAAAATTGGTAGGGTGGTAAATAGTGAGGAGGGTAGCCGTAAACTGCAGGAGGATATCAATGGACTGGTCAGGTGGGCAAAGCGGTGGCAAATGGAATTCAACCCAGAAAGGTGTGAGGTAATGCACTTGGGGAGGGCTAACAAGGCAAGGAATTACACTATGAATGGTAGGACCATGAAAAGTACTGAATATCAGAGGGACCTTGGTGTGTATATCCACAGATCCCTGAAGGTAGCAGGGCAGGTAGATAAGGTGGTTAAGAAGGTATATGGGATACTTGTCTTTATTAGTCGAGGTGTAGAATACATGAGCAGGGAGGTTAAGCTGGAACTGTATAAAACACTGTTTAGGCCACAACTGGAATACTGCGTGCAGTTCTGGTCACCACATTATAGGAAAGATGTGATTGCACTGGAGAGGGTGCAGAGGAGATTTACTAGGATGCTGCCTGGGCTGGAGGGTCTGAGCTATGAGGAAAGATTGGATAGGCTGGGGTTGTTTTCCTTGGAGCAGCAAAGGTTGAGAGGGGGCCTGATAGAGGTAAATAAGATTGTGAGGGACATAGATAGGATGAATAGGAAGGCAATTTTTCCATTAGTAGAGGGGTCAATAACCAGGGGGCATAGATTTAAAGTAAGAGGTAGAAGCCTAAGAGGGGAGTTAAGGAGAATGTTTTTCATCCAGAAGATGGTGGGAATCTGGAACTCACTGCCTGAAAGGGTGGTTGTGTCAGAAACTCTCATAATATTTAAGAAGTATTTAGATATTCACTTGTGTTGCCATAGCCTCCAAGGCTATGGGCCAAGTGCTGGAAAATGGGATTAGTGCAGTCAGATCTTTGTTGACTGGCATGGGCACGATGGGCCGAATGGCCTCCTTCTGTGCTGTAAACGTCTATGAGGACACTAGTATAACATGTGACTGGCTTTTTATTTGTAGTCGCATCCTCACTTGACAAAAATAGCAAATACAGAAGAAACACCGCATGGCCCCAAGCCATGTAAAGCCACACACAGAGAAAACACTACAAGGTCATCATGGTTTAGCAGTCTAAGTCTGGGACCATCATACTCCCTGGCAATTAAAGCTTATCAGTGGTACCCATACCTGTAACTCAGGGGGAAGTTAGAAAGGCCCATAGTGCAAAAAGGAAACTGCTGTGAAGTGTTAGACATTTAGCCCTTTTTTCTGAGAGTTAGTTTAGTCCTTAAACTTGTAGTATTGTAAAAAGAGGAGAAACACTCGCTTTCCTTCACAACATGTAACCATCCTTGGTTCTGTAAGCTTAGAGTTAAGTTTGGTAATCAGTTTTTGTAACTATGTAGTTTTTGACTTTTATTATTGATAAATATGTATTTATTGAATGTGTCATTCTGATATTTTATAAGTGTATCTTGCTACCTCAACTTTAACACACCAATCAACTTTATGCACTGATTTTATTACATTATATAAATCTTATGTACGTAGTAACTTTGTAATTCCTGTAAGGCTATGCACCATTTGTACTCTTTTACTATTTTTAATTAACTTGTACCAAGCACTAGCAGATACTACAAAGCATATAATAGCAAAACAGTTCCTGTAACCAAAACATAGTGATAGGCGCCTGCCCTAATAAGAATTCTACAGGACAGCTATGCATCAGTTAGACATATGGAACAATTAGTCCAAATGTTAATCATTAGATAAAAGCAAAATACTGTGGATGCTGGAAATCTGAAACAAAAACAAAAATAGCTGGAAAAACTCAGCAGGTCTGACAGCATCTGTGGAGAGGAAGATAGTTAACGTTTCGAGTCCGTATGACTCTTCATCAGAACTAAAGAGAAATAGAAATGTGGTGAAATATAAGCTGTTTAAGGGGGGTTGGACAGGTGAAGCTGGATAGAGGACCAGTGATAGGTGGAGGCAAAGGAGAGATTGCCAAAGATGTCATAAACAAAAGGTCAAAGGGGTGTTGACGGTGGTGATATTAGCTAAAGGATATGCTATTGTCGTCATTAGCACCATTTGACCTTTTGTTTATGACATCTTCGGCGATTTCTCCTTTGCCTCCACCTATCATTGGTCCTCTATCCAGCTTCACCTGTCCAGCCCCCCCTTAAACAGCTTATATTTCAGCACATTTCTATTTCTTTTTAGTTCTGATGAAGAGTCATACGGACTCGAAACATTAACTCTGTCTTCCTCTCCACAGATGCTGTCAGACCTGCTGAGTTTTTCCAGCTATTTTTGTTTTTGTTAATCATTTAGAGTTTGACATCACATGAGCTGTCATCTCAAATAAGCACACAAAGGAACTAGCTTAAGGCACCCCACTATATCAGTATGCTATAATGTAACTGACACAAGTACCTGACAGAGTAGCGGGCATGTCAGGAGATAGCAGGAAATTACATCAATAGATGACTATCACCTTCGAGAAACCAATCAGAAAATGATCACACACAACCTAATCCAATCAGGGACTGATCATGTGCTGCCCAGTCCAATCAGAATTCAGGAACATCACTGATCATGCACGTGGGTTGCGGCTTGGAAAGAGTTAAAAAAAAACACCAGCTTTTAGCTACCAGGCACACACTGAATTTGAAACTGATGACAAGAGACTGCTTTCCAGCTGGGAGCAGAAGACCTCAGTACTGACCGAGAGAGAGAGAGAGAGAGAGAGCGAGAGAGAGAAGACCGGGTGTCAACTCGCACCCTAGGCTGAATCGGGAAGCAGGCACTGTGTTGAGTCAATAAAGTCGCTGCCTAGCTTACGTATTGCTTATGTTGCTTGATAAACATTTCTGAGTTACTAGATTGTTTCCTATTGCCTGAATGGTTAAAGGTTCAATAGAACAAATTGATATTGAGTGAGCGCAGGCTTATGGGTTTGGAGGTTAAACACACCCAAAAAACTAATACCCTGCTGTAGCATGTTCTCAATTTCATTCTTGACTTTGTCCATGAATGGGTCAGGGGCCTTCCTTGGTGTGAAGAGACAAATTGGTTTAGCATCAGTTCTTAGGTAAGATGGTATTCAGTCTTCAGTTTTCCCAAGCCTGTAAGTAATCTTGGAAATTCATTCCTGAATGTACTACTGTACTGCTCATCAGCAACTTCATAGAGCGGATTCAATTGTAAGCATGCCTTCTGCTTGGTTCTGGATGATGTACAGAGGTTCAATGATTCCTCTATCTTTGTATTTTAATTTTGCCAGGTGTTGGTCAATGACTTTCAGTTTAGTTCCAACTGGACCTTGTAACTGGATCGATGATGACTGTAGCGTAATGTGCTTAAGCCTCTTTACTTTGTTAGATAAGACAGACACTCCACTCCGTGTCTAATTTAAACCCTATGGGGTGTCCGTCCGCTTCCAGTTTGATGCTCCAGTATTTATTTTTTGTTTCATGTACTTTTCCAAGGAAAGTTATTTCTTTTTTTCTGTGGTTCTTCCACTTGTATGTGGCTTGGCTTCAATCATTTTTCCTTCTTTTGCAGGCTGCGATTTAGATTGTTAGACAATTTAAAAATGCCTTAACTTTCCACAGTTGCGACACCCTGCTCCCCTGCTGGGCATTCTTCCCACTTGTGCAACCTTTACCCGCCACACCGAGTGTATTTCAAGGTGGCTCTCAGCAGGCTTTTCCCCATTTTCACGGGTTTCATTTTGGTGTATGTTCCCTTTTCTGGGCGACGTATTGAATGGCTTCACTCATTCATTTCCATGGATTCTATTTTGCTGTTTGAGCTCAGTTTGCCTCACAATTTGTACCACTTTGATTAAAGTTGAATCTTCTCTCGTTTGCGTTATGGTCCCAGCTAATGTTACTATTGGACGAGCCAGGTCCCAGGGTGGAACACGGCTTGATAGATCCTAACTTTTATTTTTTGTTTAGATCTGTGGAGAGAGGCTACTGAACAGAGTCACAGGAGTCAGCTGATGAGCTTTTAAAAGAATAAATCATTTATTAAACAAGAAAATATTACGTTACTCCTTCACCCACAACTATACCTTTACAGGTATATGCAGATTTGTACGGATAACACAAGTTATAAAAGCTATTTTATACTCTAATGTTCACAGGAAGTACACAGTCCATGTGAACCATGTGTCAACCTGTGGTCAGGCACCCCACACTCTGGAACCCAGTGACAGATGCCACTCCAAACAGATGCTATGGATCCCTCATCAACTCCCCCCAGATGCTTGTCACACCATGAGCAAACTGGTCTCACTTAACCCTACCTTACACACTAGGGTTTCCAATTTCCACTCTCCAAGAACTCGCTTTGGAATCTTCTCCCAAACAGATGCCTTCTACAAGGGTTCACCTCCATGGTTTCGAACTCTCCTTCCAATGTTGCTCTCCCCTGGATCACCACATGCATTCAATCTTTATTCTACACACTTTCTTTCACTGACTCAGCCATGCCAACAGAACACCAGTGCTTCACATGCCTTTAGTAAAGAGTTACAGAACTTAGCTGCCCCCTTGGATCTTATGACTTCTTCCAAGCCTATATTGCTTTAAATCTGCATCCTGCAGCTTTCTCCCTTTAAGCTTGGAGTCTTTCTCTGCTCCTCACTCTTAGCTTCACTTAATAGGACCTTTTCTAGATCAAAATAAAAACAGAATTACCTGGAAAAACTCAGCAAGTCTGGCAGCATCGGTGGAGAAGAAATCAGTCAACGTTTCGAGCCCTCATGGCCCTTCAGCAGAACTGAAGCATAGTTTCAACAAGGGAGAAATATAAATTGGTTTAAGGTGGGTGGGGGGGAAGAGACACATTGAGGGTGTGGTGTGAGCAGATAATCAAAAGATGTCAGAGACAAAAGGGTCAAAGAGGTGTTGAAGGTGGTGGTCTTTGTCTGAGAAAAGTGCTAATTAAGAATGCAAGACAGGATATTCAAAGTACAGCTCTAGTGGGGGTGGGGTGGAAAGACTAAAGGTTTTAGTTTTAGATTTAAAAATAATGGAAATAGGTGGGGAAAGAAGAATCTATATAAATTATTGAAAAAAAAGGCGGGTGGGGGGGGGAAAAGAAACGGGGTGGGGATGGGGGGAGGGGGAGTTTAAGATCTAAAGTTGTTGAATTCAATATTCAGCCCAGAAGGCTGTAAAGTGCCTAGTCGGAAGATGAGGTGCTGTTCCTCCAGTTTGCGTTGGGCTTCACTGGAACAATGCAGCAAGCCAAGGACAGACATGTGGGCAAGAGAACAGGGTGGAGTGTTAAAATGGCAAGCGACAGGGAGGTTTGGGTCTTTCTTGCGGACAGACCGCAGGTGTTCCGCAAAACGGTCGCCCAGTTTGCGTTTGGTCTCTCCAATGTAGAGGAGACCTCATTGGGAGCAACGAATGCAGTAGACTAAGTTAGGGGAAATGCAAGTGAAATGCTGCTTCACTTGAAAGGAGTGTTTGGGCCCTTGGACGGTGAGGAGAGAGGAAGTGAAGGGGCAGGTGTTGCATCTTCTGCGTGGGCATGGGGAGGTGCCATAAGTGGGGGTTGAGGAGTAGGGGGTGATGGAGGAGTGGACCAGGTCATCATTTGACTTAACTGTCGTCTTGGGACCTTTCCTGTTCCAGCCCCTGGTTTTGGAAATTTTTTCTTTGGTATTTGGAACCAGCTTCTTGCAGTTCCCTCCCCTGGCCTGCTTCTGTTGGCCACTGCTTCCAACTTTACTTTGGGACTTGCTATCCATTTCTCTCTTATGCTGCTTCTGCTGGTGACTCCTTTCAACCTTGGAGCACACTGACCAACTGCACTCAAACTGAACTGAAACTACTTTTCTGCCTCTGTGGGGCCTCGTGTAGCTAGGCAACTGCAGTTTTCTTTTCTACCTTGGGCTTATTTTACCTTCCCTTCAAGAGCCGTAAAATCTCATTAGAATACAGGCATACAAACAAAGCCTTAGACCTAAAACAAAAATACCTGGGAAAACTCAGCAGGTCTGACAGCATCTGCGGAGAGGAATACAGTTAATGTTTCGAGTCCGAATGACTCTTCATCAGAACTAAGGAAAAATAGAAAAGAGGTGAAATATAAGCTGGTTTAAGGGGGGGGTGGGACAGGTAGAGTTGGATAGAGGGCCAGTGAAAGGTGGAGATTGCCAAAAGATGTCATAGACAAAAGGACAAAGAGGTGTTGACGGTGATGATATTATCTAAGAAATGTGCTAATGGGGACATTAAGGGTAGAAAGCAGGATGAGCAAGGGACAGATGGCCCTAGTGGGGGGGTGGGGTGGGGGTTGGGGGTGGGGGGGTGATCGAAATAGGCTGAAAGGTAGAGATAAAACAATGGATGGAAATACATTTAAAAATAATGGAAATAGGTGGGAAAAGAAAAAGTCTATATAAATTATTGGAAAAAGGGGGATCGGAAAGGGGGTAGGGATGGAGGAGCGAGTTCATGATCTAAAGTTGTTGAACTCAATATTTAGTCCAGAAGGCTGTAAAGTACCTACTCAGCAGATGAGGTGCTGTTCCTCCAGTTTGCGTTGAGCTTCACTGGAACATTGCAGCAGGCCAAGGATGGACATGTGGGCATGAGAGCAGGGTGGTGTGTCGAAATGGCAAGCGACAGGGAGGTCTGGGTCATGCTTATGGACAGACCAAAGGTGTTCCGCAAAGCGGTCACCCAGTCTGCGTTTAGCCTCTCCAATGTAGAGGAAACCGCATTGGGTGCAGCGAATTTAGTAGACTAAATTGAAGGAAGTGGAAGTGAAATGCTGCTTCACTTGAAAGGAGTGTTTGGGCCCTTGGACGGTGAGGAGGGGGGAAGTAAAGGGGCAGGTGTTGCACTTTCTGCGGTTGCATGGGAAGGTGCCGTGGGAGGGGGCTGAGGTGTCGGGGGTGATGGAGGAGTGGACCAGGGTGTCCCGGAGGGAACGATCCCTGAGAAATGCCGTCGGGGGGGTGAAGGGAAGATAAGTTTAGTGGTGGCATCATGCTGGAGTAGGCGGAAATGGCAGAGGATGATCCTTTGAATGCGGAGGCTGGTGGGGTGATAAATGAAGTCAAGGGATCCTCTCCCTGCCAGAACCATGATAGGGTCCCCCTTGCCCTCACTTATCTTCCGACTAGGTACTTTACAGCCTTCCAGACTGAATATTGAATTCAGCGACTTTAGATCATGAACTCTCTCCTCCAACCCCACCCCCTTTCCGATCCCCCTTTTTCCAATAATTTATATAGACTTTTTCTT
Organism: Cetorhinus maximus; assembly: GCF_964194155.1. Taxonomy (NCBI): domain Eukaryota; kingdom Metazoa; phylum Chordata; class Chondrichthyes; order Lamniformes; family Cetorhinidae; genus Cetorhinus; species Cetorhinus maximus. Next base: position 15,043,904 of record NC_135900.1, read on the forward strand.
TTCCCACCTATTTCCATTATTTTTAAATGTATTTCCATCCATTGTTTTATCTCTACCTTTTAGCCTATTTTGACCCCTCCCCCACCCCTCCCCCACTAGGGCTATCTGTCCCTTGCTCAACCTGCTTTCTACCCTTAATGTCCCCATTAGCACATTTCTTAGATAATATCACCACCGTCAACACCTCTTTGTCCTTTTGTCTATGACATCTTTTGGCAATCTCCACCTATCACTGGCCCTCTATCCAGCTCTACCTGTCACCCCCCCCCCGCCCCACCTACTTAAACCAGCTTATATTTCACCTATTTTTCCTTAGTTCTGATGAAGAGTCATTCGGACACGAAACGTCAACTGTATCCCTCTCCGCAGATACTGTCAGACCTGCTGAGCTTTTCCAGGTATTTTTTGCTTTTGTTCTGGATTCCCAGAATCCGCAGTATTTTGCTTTTATCAAAGCCTTAGACCTGCCGTCTTTACTCTAAAATGAAACTAGATCCCAGGTTTCACCTTTTTAACCCACAAATGGGAAAATGTACATTAAACTTGAAGCTAAAACTTAAACTCAAAGCTATAGCTTATTCCTAACACCCACAAATACAAACACAACTTAAACTATCTCAATTTCATTTAGGACCCAAATGCTATGCAATCATGAATCAGTTCACCCCCTCAATACTCTGTAAATGCAATTTTCTGACAACCTGTATAGATTGCTGATGAACAAATCCATGCTTTCTCCTGGTATTTGCTTACACTTGTTAAATTTTGCCCTATCATTATTTTCTTTCGAACACTGAAATATAAATCAAATGCTTGGAGGGCTTCTTTGGAAGAACTTGAATTGTCACCGACTCACTGCCTCGCTATTACGTTGTCAGTAATAGCTCCAACTGCATAGTGTAATGTACTGGCCTGATCCTTTTGTTCCTTTCTGTGCAAACCGGAAGCAGTTCTTTACCTGGAAAACCCTTTCCTTCAGTTGTCCCAGTGCTGAGCCTGTTGCAAGCCTTCAGCATTCTGGAATGATTCTGGGAGTGATAGTGTGCATTCCATGCTTATACCAAGAATAGGGCTTGTTGCTGCTTCACTGGTGTTCCATGTAGATGCTGGTTTGTGCTCACTGCTGTCCAGACCCTGAGTCTGCTGTATCCGCGATGCTCCGACTTTTTTGGTGAGTCTTCAATGTGTTCCTTTCACCCTTCTTTCAAGGATCTGTTGGCTTGACAGGTCTGTAGCTGCTTCTTGGAGTTTTTTTATGGGCCTTTTTACTCGCTGTCCACTACCATCGTGTTTCATTGTGCGTTCAGAGCCTGGATGGGGTTCTTTGGATGTATTCTGTTCTCCCAAAGTAAACTGCTTGAGATTATGGCTTGTTAAAACCTTTATTATTTACTAACAACTCAATGTACATCTTAGGAACTCTGCAGGAGGTTGAAGCTTCTCCTCTCTCCAGATCTTTGCTACTCAGTCATGTTTTATTACTTCATTGTTACATCAGCATCATGTGTTTCTGATGTTAACCTTTCACTCTACGTCTACCAACCGGAGACCAGCTTTACACTTGTGCATCCCCCCCTCCTTTTGTGCCACCATTGATGTCTATGTCTTCAGCCACTTAGGCCTGACATGCTGGAACTGTCTCCCCACAACTGTTTTCTCCTTTTAGACCCTCTTTACTGCCTACCTCCCTCATCAAGCTTTAGGCCACCCCTCCTAATATGCTGCCTTTGGCTCAGCATCCTTTTTTTTGCTTAATTTTTTTTTGGAAAGATATACTCTATTCATAAAACATCTGAAAGAACATTACAAAACATTTCAAAATGGCCATCACAAAAAGTGCAATCATATTCAATGTCTATGAGGCAGTTTGGACATTCTGGTATATAGACATGTTTAAGTCTCACCATTATAACATTTCTACATTAATGGCACTTTTTTAAGTGGAAGTAACTATCATTGCTGCGAATGGGAATTCTTGTTTCATTGGCCATACATTGTACAAAAACAGAGGCTAAGAGTTTCTGCATTTAAATCAATCACGGTCTGGGTGGAAATGGATTTATCACACAAAAAAACATTTTAAATCAGAGTGGCTAGTCCACCACCTGTGCATAACCTGGTTTTAAATGAAAATTTCTTTTTAAAAAAGCTAATCAGATCCTTTACTGGCTACATTAGGTACAAAGTCAGTTTCTTAGCAAATTAGAAAGAAAATCTAAAAATTAAGTAAAATGACTTGATTTCCAGAACTCCCTCGAAGGTCAGTAAATGGGCACAATTAGCAGAAACAGGCCATGGTGATTAAGTTGGATTAACTCAGTCCAGGGATGTGATCTGTATTGTGGGAGGGGCTGCCTTTAATGCAATGTTTTAAAAAGATCGCAGAGACTCAATTCCTGCTGTTTGTAATTTGGGCTTGAAATTGCTCGTTTTTTTTCACACCAATTCAGCTGATTTAGAGCAAATTGCACTGAAAAAAAGCCGATGCAACCCATCAGATACTTCAGGCCAACGCATTCATCCAAGTAGTAAGATGTTTGTTAGGTGACTTTAGTAAATAAAAAAATCTCTGATTACACGTTGCTTAAAGTAATTTAAACGCCAGCTCAAACAGCTCTCACCAACAGAACCTGCCCTCAACAGTTTCTAGTGAATCATCTCCACTCCTGACCTTTGATCTCAATTTAAGTAGATATTGCATTTCCTGCTGTTCATCTCCAAACTTTCACTGGAGTCCTTGATTAGAATGCTTGATGCAAAACATGAGATAGATTTCAACATGGGATGGATTTCCACTCAACAGCCACGGAATTTTGTTCTGCAGCGCCATTTTAACCACACGCGAATGCATTGACCAACCTGGAAATTTCCTGCCATAACCCTCTTAAGACCTCCTAATTAAACACAAACTACAGCTGCTAACTTATTTGAGATAAGTTACCTTATGCTTATTATTCTAATAAATGTTAATGAAGAAATTGTGAACAAATAGCTTAAGCCAGGCTTGTCCAATGTATGGCCCGTGGGCTGGATGTGGCCTGCGAAGCCCCTCTATGCAGCCTCCGGAGCCGTTTCTCAAAATTCCGGTCAAACAGGTGAGTCTCAATGGAAGGTCCTGCCAGCAGCTGCTCCTCCAATCACAGGCCATTTCTCTCCTCTGTTTAGGCTCACCAGTGAGCTTATCAACAGCAAATGAGGGACAGAAACAGACTCTGATTGGAGGAGCAGTGAACACCGACGTCGGTGAGTATGCTGAGGGCTGCCAGTTCGAGGGAAGCAAAGGTATGGCAGGAGTCGAGCCCGGGGAGCCAAGCAACAGCAAGGCTGGAGCCTCTATGTAGAACAGCCTGAAACAACAAATTCAGATATTTACCCGTTGTTTAATTTGAAGGTTGGAAAGACAGAACCAATACTTGTAACAGTGAACGTGAATGGCAGACCTGTTAGAATGGAAATGGACGCAGGAGCTTCCACTACAGTAATTGGGGAACATACCTTCAGATATCTGAATAATGGGGTGCATCAATTCAATTTAGAAGAAGTCTTAAAAAGTTTCTTGCAAGCTGGAGTGCGTTTAGAAAAAGAAAAGTGCATGTTCCAAGTGAGGGAGGTAATCTATTTGGGTCACCGGGTAGATTCACAGGTCCTCCACCTGGATGAGGAGAAAGTAAGAGCCATAAGAGAAACACCTGCACCAAAGAACACCTCAGAGCTCAAATCATTCCGAGGAATTATCAATTATTATGGACGGTTCTTACCCAATTTGTCAACAGAACTGGCCCCCCTACATTCTCTACTCAAGAAGAACCAATGTTGGTCTTGGGAAGTGCCCTAGAAAGAAGCTTTCATAAAGGTGAAACAGTTGTTGCAAACGTCCAACCTATTAGTACATTATGACCAGAAGAAAAGTGGTGTTGACACGTGACGCATCCCTCTATGGAATAGAAGCAGTGCTCTCCCATCGGATAGACAATGGCATGAATGGCCTATAGGTTACGTATTAAGAACCTTCACCACAGCAGAAACGGGATACTCGCAGATAGAAAAGGCCTGTCAATCATCTTTGATGTCAAGAAATTTCACCAGTACTTACACGGCCACTATTTTACAATTGTTTCCGACCACAAACCATGGCTAGGATTGTTCAGCGGGGGCGTGGCTATACAACCCATGGTCTCGGCAAGAATACAACAATGGGCTTTAATCCTGGCAGCATACGCATACACTTTCGTACGTTGGCCTGGAAGTCAAATCACAAACACCGATGCACTTAGCCGTTTGCCTTTGCAAGAAAATGATATGGATAGTCCAGTTCCACAGGATCACGTTTTATTGTTAAATTTTTTAGACTCCGGTATGCACTCAACAGATCAGATGCTGGACAAGTCAGGACTCAGTCTTGTATGAGAACAAGTGCTTCATGGTTGGTCACAAGAGCCCGCATCTGATTAAATGAAACCATACTTCAACAGAAGCCATGAAATAATCAGCCAGGATGGCATCTTATTGTGGGGAGCATGAGTGATAGTACCTCCAAAGGGAAAGGAGCCACTTCTAATTGAACTACACAACGCACGTCCAGGAATATCCTGAATGAAGGCTATAGCTCGCAGCTACCTTTGGTGGCCTGGGATGGATGGTGAAATAGAGAGTTTAGTGAAGAATTGTGTGCAATGTCAGCAACTGCAAAAGTTGCCTTCAACAGCTCCATTACACCATTGGGAGCGGCCAGGAAGACCATGGGTGTAGTTACACATTGACTATATTGGACATTTCATGGGAACAATGTTTCTGCTCATTGTTGATGCCCATTCAAAATGGATGAACATATATGAGGTGAAGTCACCAACATCTCCTGCTACAATTGAGAAGCTACGTCAAAGTTTTGCCATTGATGGACTACCAGAAGTAGTCATTTCTGATAATGGCACAGCATTTATGAGTGCTGAGTTTCAACGGTTTATCAGCCTCAACAGTATCACACTCATGTAAAAACTCCACCGTACCACCCTTCCTCAAATGGAGTGGCCGAAAGGGCGGTTCAAACATTCAAGGGAGGCATGAAGAAGCTAACTGGAGATTCCATAGCAACCAAGCTGGCACGTTTTCTTTTCCATTATAGGACCACCCTTCACACAACATCGGGTGTCACACCTACGGAGTTATTGATGAAACATCATCTCAGGAAGAGATTGAGCTTAATAATGCCAAACTTAGAGGGGAAGGTGGAAACGTGTCATGGAAGCCAGAAAACTAGACATGACTGGCATAGTTGTGAGATCAAATTTACTGCGGGCGAAACAATATATGTAAAGAACTTTGAGTAGGACCAAAATGGTTACCAGGTGAAATAAGTGCAGTGACTGGACTTCTATTTTAACATGTGGAGGTGGAAAGCTGAGTCATGTGGATTATCTCAGGAAGAGAGAAACAAATCACCAAGAATTGATTCCACCAGTGTCCACGATTGGGTCAGCATTTCCTATTGAGAGTCATCAACCCAGTACAGACATGTCTGATGTTCCTGTAAGAGTTGAGGATACAGAACTGCAGGTGCCCACTGAAGCACCTGATGTCCAGCCAACTCTGGAAAAGGAGGTTCCTTACACCTTCCACCACCCCCTGCCCCGTATACCTATCTGCCCAGTTGCCATCTTTTCCCCCATTACTCCCTCCTCCCCCAGTGCTCCCTCCCCTTCATCCCCTCTCCACACTCCTTCTTCCGCCTGGACTCCTTTCCCTCTGCACATTCCTTCCCCCTTCCGAATTCCTTCCCTTACACCTTCTACCCCCCACAGGCCCCGACTCAGCCTACTCCCCCCGCCCGCACAGGGAGCACTCAGCGCTTCCAGGTGTGCATCACACTGGGCTGGCCTTATTAGCCTGCCCATGTAAAATTCTCCTCTGTGATATGCCCAGTTGCTATCTTTCCCCTGTTACGCCTCCTCCCCCAGTACTCCCTCCCCCCTCCCAACCTCGCCACCCCGACACCACCTCCTCTCCCAGTTGATCCAAGAACTTCCTCCCCCACCCCTTGACCATCATCCATTGGGAGCATCAACGGTGACTTTCCAACTTCCGTGACCTGCTTCACAGCAGAGCCGTGTCCATGAGAATCCACCCAGCATGCCATGGACGTTCCTCGGGGATCCTTTTGCTGTCTGGCTCCAGCATTTTCTGCTCCTCAGACACCCGCAATGTGAGCAAGGCCCTGGCGGTAAGTCCCGACTTTTGCACATCACAGTTGTCAAGACGTGTTCTGCGCCGTCTTTTTTTCCTGCCAATGAGCCCGGCAGGCTGGCCTTATCATGATATGCTGATGTATTACAATTAGGTTCCCAACGTCCAATGGCAAGGAACGTGGGCTGCCATCGGCAGGCGGTGCGGAAGATCGCAAACTGGTTTCACGGCTTTTTGGCCTTTTTGCCATATTGTCCGCTCACGCCAATGAACATGCCCGATGCCAGCATGCAAGGAAAATCCCGGACTTGGGCACCTCAGTCATTGCTCCTCAGTGAAGTTCAGGTTGGAGGAGTGCTCCCTGAAGACCCTGTAGTGGGTATGGCCTCCTGCATAGTTCCCTACCCCTCCCTCTTCTCCCAGCAGCTCCTTCTTGCCTGCCCCAACTCATCCTCCAGCCTAAATATTTAGGGCAGGCAGAAGTAGTAAAACATTATCAAAACCTTGTTAGCAAAAGTCAGAAGGCAGAAAATAGGTAAAACAAATGCCCAGAAGTTAACCAGCTGTCAAAAATAGACGAGCCAGCAATTAACATTTTTTGTATTGTATGGGGACTTTTAATTGAGTTGTTAAAGACTCCTGACTGCCTGTTAGCACCATGCATTGCTAGGTCAGTTTGTCACATGGCAAATTAGATGCTAGGACAGACCAATGTCACAAAAGGTGTCCTTAGAGCAAACATAGGCCACATATCTAAATATTTTAATGAAGATTTTGAACACTTTTGGCCCAAGCCCTGGTGCCTGCAGAGTAGTCCAATCCAACATGGCAGGTAACGTATTTCCAGCACAGGATGAGCACATGCGCATCAGCTGGCAAATTGGACCCTCGGGCTCCAATTTTATATTTGCGTTGTGACAGCATTTCAAGACCATTGCTCTAATCGGCCCTTTGTGTGCAATGGGCAGCACTTTCACCTCTATCTGGCCTCTTCGACAGTGGTGTCATTGTTAATGAGAACATATCAGGAAAGGAGAGGAAGCAAGAATTTTTTTAACATTGGTTAAGAAAATAAATCCTAATTAAAACGAGTTCAGGAATTGAGCAACCCCCCTCCCCCCACCTCACCTCACCTCATTTTTATATAATGAGATTGGCATGTAAGATTTTTGAGAAAAATGTTGGCAGGTTGTTCATACAGATACCATCATTAACACATCTATTATATGCGCACAACACAGTACAAATAAAGAACTAACACAAACCAGCCTCAAAAAAATCAAATAGTGTGGTGCTGCTTAATGGTTTGGACAGTCCTGCCGAACACATCAATAAATTTTAGTAGCCTAACAAACTCACCTGCAGCCAATAGGGCATTCATCAAAATGCCTCCCTCCATTCATAAGGCTCAGTTATTCCCATGACCAGCCTCAATTACCGACAAATATACAATTAACTATATGCCAAATACATTTATATTTGCAATTCTAAAACCGACATGGCCCAATAGATATAAAACACTGTAACACCAGGAGGCAACACCCTGCGTAGGGAGCTGCAATTTTACTGAGATTTATTAGGAACAGGCATTTTGTGCGCACCCATCCTGAAGGGGCGTTCAAGATGAGAGAGGGGTGTGGATAGTTTCTTTTGATTTACAATATAATCTGCCTTCTTTGAAACATGTTGGGAACAATGTTTTATTTGCTTTTTCACATTGATCTCAGCATAAATATATAGATATATATATTTTTAAATCCTGATTTTTCCCTAAGAATTCACATGAAAAGAAGAAGCCATCTCAGGCTCTTTACATTAAAATGCTAAGGAGATCATGCAGCTCCTTGGTCTTCACGGCACGATGTGTACAGTATTAAAGTTTACTTTCTCTATCAACAACATAAGGGCACCATTAGTACATGACCTCCTTCCCTCAGAAGTGTAGCAAACTCTGTTAGTGAGCATTCCAATCTGTTCCTTGTTTCTTTGCAAAAAATAAAATTGACTCAGAAGAAAAAAATGGTTCGGACCCATACTCTTGTTTCCCAGTTTTTACTGGTGTTCCATTTTAAGGTAACCAAGAACAGTTCAGACCAGTATTCCTATTTCCCAGTTTTTACTGATTTTCCTTCTGGGAAGCAAAGTATATCAATTAGATGTGTAGTGCTTCTCCCTGCTTTTATTAATTATCTATAACTAGACCACCAAGGACATAAGGCTCCTGAGAACGGTACAGCACAAGGAAAATGATAAAGAATTCAACCCCTGCAATCAATCTCCCATTATCTCTCAAAATTCGACAGATGCAGCCGTTTTCACTGAGGATATTATCAAAGGTATTCATGGCTTCAGTGTAATTCTAACACATCAGACTGTGGTTTATGTAGTTCCTCCATTGGTTGTGGCCTCTTTTGGGGCCAAGCAGCAAGACATCCTGGGCCCAAACCTGAGCCTCACCTTAAACTGAACCATGGACTTCATTTGAATCATTTAGGTGAGCTGCCCCAGCTTGCTGTGCCTCCAAAGACAGCTGGACCACTTCAGGATGGTCAATTTCAGGCAGCTTGCCTGGCCAGCAGTGATTCTCAGGCCAATACAAGGGAAGCGGCTGTGGGACAGGGGAGGACAATAGGAGGGGGATTGATTGCAGGCTGGCAGTGACTTTCAATGTTTTGTAACAGAACTGAAGTGCAAAAAAAAAATTGCCATCTGTCAGGTGCATTTCAGGTGTCCTCGGGGCATTGGATATACCCCCGCAGAAGGAACACTTTTTTTTCCCTATACCCTTCTGAAAGATGGACACACTGAGGACAAATTTCTATCCCGCCTTGGACTTGGTAATGAGTATAATTTAGATAATATTTAAAAATTCAAAGTAATAAATGGCTGGTACTATGCTATGAAATTGGAATCCAATGGGGTTATTTATGCAAGCAATGACATTTCAGCAATGCATCATGGATAAACCTTGAAGTTTCAAACATACTTTCATATATCTTTCAGATAATACAAATTCCGCTGCCCATTCATATGCTTTTCAATTTGATTTCCCCTTCAAGCTCATGTTTTGGCAATTATCCCTGTTCCCATTCTGTTGTTGTGGGTTTGTCATAGGATTCCCTGGGGCAGGATTTTTCAGTCGGCGTGAGGGGGCGGGCCTGACATGTAAAATGACGCGCGATGATGTAGGGCGTGCGTCCCAACGTCATCCCGCAGACCCACGATATTTTGTTCGGCAGGCGCGCACCAGAGTCAGCTGCGCACCCGATGATATGTAAACAGCCTATTAAGGCCATTAATGGAGTGATTAAGGTAATTAGTAATGCTGCCCGTCCAGCCTTAAGGTTGACGGGCAGGCAAAAAGCCCAAGCAGTCTTCACGTTTTTTAAGAAACCTCATCCACGAGCGGGGTGAGGTTTCCGAAACCCTTTATTAAATAAATAGAAAAGCTTTCATACAAATAAACACATGTCCCATCTCATGTGACACGGTCACGTGAGGGAACATGTTTAAATAAATTTTTAAATCACTTATTTAATAATTTTAATATCCATTCAATCTCCCTGATTGAAAGAGTGTTGGCCCCAACTCTCCCTCCTCCCCCCCGCCTGCACAGGTAGTGCTGAGTGCTACTGGTTGTGTAATACGCTGGGTGGGCCTTAATTGGCCTGCCCATGTAAAATGGCGGTGTGGAGCCAATCGCTGGTGGCGATCGGCTCTGCGCCCGCCCCCACCCGCTCCCACCCAGCCCACCCGCCATATGAAAAATTCTGCCCCTGGTTTCTTACTCACAAAAAGATCTTGCTGGAGGCAATGGTGTTTTGTTCAAATTACCTTTATTTACATCACAAAATATTTAAAGGTCATAGAATATCAGGACAAAGCTACAGATCCTCACTAAGGTGCTAATCACTCATCTTCTCTCAGTGAGTGACATCACTATGACATAGCTCTTTACGCATATGCTCTGTAGCAATTATTAGCATTAACCTCTACTCTACATCTTTCCCCAAGTCTTTATCCTCAAATTATTATGTACACATCCTCCTACACCTCCCCACGAAGTCTCTGGTTTTAAAGGGATAGATTCCTTTGTGGTTTCACCCAGTTTTCCTGAGTGAGTGCAGAGTTCCTTCTGAAGTAGTTAGGAGTCTGTTGGCTCCAAAATCAGTTCTTGGGGGATTGGCAGGCTTGGTTTCCCTCACTTGTGGTTCTGTAGGTGTGACGCTCTCCTGAAGATCAGGGTATGCAGCCCATCCTAGTAATGGTTTTCTGTCCATTGAAACCAGAGGGTTCTGTTCCTTCAAGTGATGCCTGACTGTGCCTGGACCAGATATGATCTGAGTTGCTGTGTCTTCTCTATTACAGTGCCATCTCACTGCTGGTCTCCAATCCATACCTTTTCTCCCCTTTCAAGAACGGGAAGGTCACCAGACCTGTGCTTTTGGTTAAAAGTATGGGCTTGCCTCGCTCTATAAGTTTCTTCCTTTTTCTAGCCCAACCATGGTCTTCTACCATGGCATTGGGTATCAACGTGTGGGGAAGGAAAGGATTTGGGTTCTTAAACCCACCAGAAACTCGCATGGGATGAAACCATTCTGTAATGGTGTAGAGTGATATCTGAGCAGGGCAGGCTCAAAGGCGTCGTTCTTCCTTAGTAGGTTTTTTTGCTGTACATACTCCTCTCTCAGCCTTTCCATTAGACTGCGGGTACTTTGGCAAACTTGTGCCATGGACTAATCCGCATGGCACTGCGAAGGATTGGAAACACTCGTTGGTGAATTGTGGCCCATTGTCAGAGATGACAATTCCCAGAATGCCATGTGTAGAGAATATCCTCTTCAAGGAGGCAATAACGGTTCTGAGGTGAGACCATGTAGCTTTTGCACCTCTATCCAGCAGGAATAATAGTCTACTACTATGAGAAATACTTTCCCTTTGAATCCAAACAAGTCCATGCCAAGGTGTGCCCAGAGCTTGGATGGGAAGGAGAAGGGCAGAAGTGGCTCTTTCTGCTCCTGTCTGTGAATGGCGCATGTGACGCAGTTGGAGATCATGTCTTCAATAGAGAGCAAGATACCTGGCCACCATATGGACTATTGTGCAATAGTTCAACACTTGATAATACCAAGGTGTCCTTGGTGAATCTTCTGGATGACTTCCAAGCGGAGAGTTTATGGTACCACCAATCACTCATTATGGGCCAAGAAGTCATCTACTATGCTAATGTGATGATGTTGTTCAAAGTATTGCCTCAAGATGGGATTGCTTGGAATATACTGTGGCCAGGCAGTCTGCGCAAGTTTGGATGCACTCTTCATCTTGCTTTTGAGCCTCACAAAATTCTTGCAACTTCTTCTTTGTTGCTGGCAAACATTAAGTAGTTAAGATCGTGAAGGCTTCAACTTCCTCAATGAAGGTTTTATCTCCCTGTACTGGGTAATTGGCAGGTATCCATTACAGAGTGTCAGCCAGAGTCTGGTATTTTCCCTGTACCTAATCCGTAGTAGCATCATATTGCATGAGTCTCAACCTGAATCTCTGGTTCCTGGGTGGCATCTTCGCAATTTCTTTTGTATTGAACAAGGTTACTACCAGCTTATGGTCAGTTTCAATCTTTAACTGGAGGCCAGGACATAGTCAGAGAATTTCTCACACTTCCCAAGTCACTATGAGGGCTTCTTTTCCTATGGCAGCATAGCACTGTTCAGTCTCCATTGAAGACTTGGATGCATAATGGACAGGTCTTCTTTTCCCATCACTTTGTACATGGAATATCACTGCTCCCAGTCCTGTTTCAGATGCATCAGCTGCTACAATTGTTGTAAGTTCAGGATCGTAATGGGTAGGACCTCTGAGGATGTTAACATTATTTTGATTTGTTCAAATGATTGCTTCTGATGCTCAGTCCAGCACCACACCTGGTCTTGTCACAAAAGATGTCTGAGGGGTTCATTTATCTGGGCTGAGAGGTAACAATTTACTTCATTGGTTGACCATACCTATAAATCCTTGTAGTCCGGTGTTATTTCTGAATGGCAGGGATTCCTTTATATCTTTTGTCTTCTGTGGGTCTGTGGTAATTCCAGTTGCTTGTATAATATGACTAGGAACTTCATCATGGGCCAAGAAAACTCACATTTGTCATTGAGCATCAAGCCAGCATCTTGAAGCATTAGTAAGACTTCTCTAACCGGTTTGTCATGTTCTTCCTTTGTTCAGCCATGGATCAAAACATCATCCATCTGTCATATGCCCTCTAGTATTTTGGACATTGTCCTTTGGAAAACCTCTGGGGTGGACGTGATGCCAAATGGCAGATGTTTAAAGCAGTAACCTCCAAAGGGTGTTATGAAAGTGATTAGGAGTTTTGACTCTTGATCCAATGGTAACTGACAAAATCCGGAGTTGGTGCTGAGTTTGATTAAGATTGTGTTTTTCATGAGTTTGGCCAAGTTCTCACCTAACGATGCCATTGGATGTATTTCTCATTCCACTGCCTTGTTCAGGTGTGTCAGGTCAATGCAGGTTTGGATGAAGCCATTTGGCGGGACTGGTATTATACCAGAGCATCACCTGGTTGGTTCCGTGACTGGTGAAATGACCCCTGGATGCATTGCCTCTATCTCACTCTTGAGTCTTTCAGGAGTGGGTGTGGGACCTTCCTGGGTGTAAATAGACAAATGGGTTTTGCACCTTCTTGAGCATGATGTGATACACAGTCTTCAATTTACCCAAGCCCTTGAAGAATGTGGGGAATTTCCTTCTAAATTCATTATCTGGTGTTTGTTCGTTGACTTCACCAACTTTAATGAGCAGGTTGAGAGCTATGCAGGCGTTTCTGCTCAGTAAAGAGCATTCTTGGTTCTGAATAACATATAATGTTTCAGAAATGTTCCTATCTTTGTACTTTACTGTCACATCAAGCTGACCTTTAACATTTAGCTTAATTCCTCCTGGTCCTTGGAGTTGAATAGGGTAGGTTGCAGAGTTCCAGGTCTTGTATCCAATCTGAATTCAATAGGGTGTAACTCCAGTGTTAGCACTCTAATATTGGCTTTTATTTTCCTTTATTTCTCCTAGGAAGATGATTTTCCTGGTTGTCAAGGTCTTGAATTCATGCCTGTGAACCTTCTCCCTGCCGCAGTGGGGACATTTGAAAATGCAGTTGGCGCCTTTTCAGGCCCCTTCCCTGGCTGTTGCCTTGCCAAACTTCAGGTTTTACAACCCACTTCATCAGGACTTCATTGGGCTGCTCCTGAGGGACTCCCCTCACACCTGTTACAAAGACCCTATTCTGCCTCCTGTGGTGATGGGCAGAATTTTCTGCCCACTGGGTGGGCGGGCCCGGGCCCGACCCAATATCCGGCGGGCGGGGAGCCGATCCAGCCGGAGAAGCGGGCCCTGCCGCCATTTTAAGTGGGCGGGCCAATTAAGGCCCGCCCAGTGTGACACTCGGTGGGAAGCGCTATGCGCTTCCTGTGCGGGTGGGGGGTGGATTCCCCAAATGCAAGAGTGCGCTCTTTTGTGCATGTGCACATCTCCCTGAGACTAAGTGCTGCCTCAGGGAGATTGCTGAAAGTTGTTCAACCATTAAAAATAGAAAAATAAAAAAATCCTTAACATGTCCCCCTTATGTGACAATGTCATATGAGATGGGACGTGTTAATAAATTTCACTAAAACTTTATTAAAGTTTTTTTAAACCCTACATGATCCCCGCCGGTGGATGAGGTTTCATGTTTTTTCTAGTTTCCACGAGGGCTCCTGGCCTGCCCACCAACCTTAGGGTTGGACGGGCAGGTCCTTTAATTGTTTTAATTATCCTGTCTTGGCCTCAATTGGCCATTGATAGGTCGGCGGGCGCACAGCTGATTTTGCTGCGCCCCCGCCTTCCTGAAAATTTAAATGGGGCAGGAGGACGTTGGATTGGGTCCCCCCTCAATGTCATACCGCATCATTTTGCACGTCGGTGAGTGGGCCCCGCCCCCTTCTCGCCTACGGCAAAGTTCAGCCCAATATGTGTATATTTTTCTGTGTTTATGTGTATATTCTGTGTAGGTAACAGTAAGCTGTGTCAGTGTGTGTCCAGAGTTAATCAAAGGTGAGGTTTGGTAGTATAGAACTTGAGTATTGCTGATAAGAGATATATCTAAGCTTTTTGTCTTACACTCATCAGGACACTTCGCAAGAAAATCAATATAAGGGGAAAACAACAATTTATACTGTATGTGAACAGAGCGCTCATTGGTTGGCAAGTGGTGTTGCCATGGAGAATGCGCCAATGATGGTGACTGACAGTAAACTGCCAAGCATTGTTTGAAATTTAAACAAGGCATCTTGACCCTGATTGGTCAAGGCATTGCCCTGAGGAATGAGTCAACGAATGGCTGTCACTTATTTTGTTTAGCTGAAACAGGCACAATGTTTGTACATGTTATTTCTGTCTGCAAAGAGCAGGGCCCTGTGTATCTGAGGGGAGGCAATGGCATAGTGATATTGTCACTGGACTGGTAATCCAGAGGTCCAGGGTAATATTCTGGAGACCTGGGTTTGAATGCCATCACGGCAGATAGTGAAATCTGAATTCAATTAAAAGTCTGGTGAGGACCATAAAACCATTGCTGATTGTCATAAAAACCCATCTGGTTCACTAATGTCCTTCAGGGAAGGAAATCTGCCGTCCTTACCTGGTCCGGCCTACATGTGACTCCAGAAAATGTGGTTGACTCTTAAAGTGCCCTCTGAACAAGGGCAATTAAGAATGGGCAATAAATGCTGGCCTAGCCAGCGACGCTCACATCCCATGAATGAATAAAAAAAATTAATATATGTAGCTTCCAGTTCACGCAAATGCACCACATTGCAAGCCCGACTGACAATCTTAAATTGGTTGTCAGCGTAATTCTTAGCACATTGAGGATTATTTCGCAAATGTTGTTCAATCACAGAATCACATTTAATGTTGGACACCGTGATTTGAGTTTTGCAAGCACGGGCTGGTTGGGTATGGTCTGTACCCTGCCCGTTGCGAAGAGCGGCTGGGACATGCTGTTTGATACGATCCACCAGTCTTTGGGACATACGGCCTACGTACCTAGCACCACACTGACACTGAAATTCATATACCACATTACGCATTTGTGTGATAGGCAGATAGTCTTTTTGGCTTGACGGCAGCATCCTGTTAGTGGCGAATGACACTCGTGTTGCCACTGCAAGGTGCCCTGATGAATGAAAGATGAAAAGCTTAGATGTGTCTCATTTTTCAACAATATTAAAGGTGAAGTTGTTGGAATCAGGTTGTCTGTACAATCTAAGGGATGAAAGACGAAAGGTGTTATATTCTTGCATTTTGTCATGAGGCCTTATGGTGGGTCTTAACTTACAAGGAAATAGGGTAGATCTAAAATTTGCATTTGGGGATGAGTTTTGAAATCGATTTGCAGCTGTTGCATTGCAAAGGGGTCTCAAAGGTAGAAAAGAGTATTTGCATTTTACAGGAGATTCATGAGTACACAGGGGCAGGCATTTTAAATTTTATTGACTCGAAATAAACGTAAAATAGGACCATGAAAGGTTTTGACATTTGGGAACCTGAGTTTTCAAAGGGGTATTTGGTGACAGTGGAGAACCAAGATGAAAGGGGTGAAAAGGTATTCATGAGAATGAGTTTTCAGCTGCAGGGAGTTGCTATGGGGAGAAGCTCTACTGAAAGCCAACCCCTGCGGAGTGTGCTGAAAATTTGTGAAAGTATTTTTCTAATTGAAGAAAGCAACTCAGTTTTGGGGCCAGGAGAATATTTCTCCTGAGAAACAGTTTGTTTTAAATGTCCCTTTGGAAAAACCACATAAGCTTGGGAAGTCATGGATTGCACTTCTATTTAAAGTGAAAGCAATTTCTTGGTTTGGGTAATATTTCCTGGATTTTCTGGTTAAGAAACTATAAGGGCTGCTGCCAAAAAGATAGTTGTATTGTATACCTTTGATAAAGCATTGTGGGGGTTATTTTGTAAGATTATTTCTAACTGTGTATCTTATATCTCGTTTGTTTAAGTTGTTTTTTTAATAAACATTTTAATTCTTTGAATTTTAAAAGTTATCACTGGAGTCCTGTGCTCTTGTATGCAGTAGCTTTCCCTCCTCGTTTCTACAATACAGAAAAAAATTACAATCAGCCGAGATGGATTTCAGTCTGAGATCTGGCTTGCTCAGCATTAACATCAGCTGCGGTCATAACACCCGCTCTTCGGCCTGTCTGGCCAGTTGTACAACTTTACCTAAAATCAAACTTTCCTAACATTGTAAAAAGCCAAAGAAGTATTTCTGTAGCACCAATGACTATTCTATCTCTGATCAGGTCGTCTTTTAATGTTCCATGCTCGCAACTTTCAGCTAGACGTTACAATTCATTGATAAATGAGACAATCCCTTCTCCCTGTTTTTGACCACATTGATTACATTTTGCCCTCTCTATCACAATATGAGTCAAAAGCTCCAATGACATCCTCATTGGAGGCTGTCTCTTCTTTCACCCTCTGTCGTTTCATCCACAATGCTGCCGGCAGTGTATAACAAAGTGTTAACTTGGTCTTTGTTATTTTTACTGACGAGACCTGAAGCGTTGTGGCACCAGGTTCACCAATTTTGCCATTGCTCAGCCAGTCTGGGGCCCTCTATGTTTTGAAATGATTCTGGTAGGGTTAAAGTAGTAGCCATTCCTCATCCTATGTCGAGGTTCCCTTTTCCTATGCCCCTTGCCTTGCTGATGAATGGACAGTCCTCATTTTTCTTTCCTTCTCCAATATGCCTGCTGTGTTTGCCTCAAAGTCCTGCTTGCACTGTATTGCTGGATACCTCTTCAGGCTTTTCCCACCTTTTTCTACTGTTTCCCTGTGGGTGCAGTCACTGCTGTCACCATCTGTTATTGTGGGTTAGTCTTGGGATTTCTCCATTTCTTACTCTAGAAGACTCCTCACGGGAGGCAATGGTCTTTCATTCAAAATACCTTTATTTACATCATTAACTATTTACAAGGTGATAGAACATCAGGACGTAGCTTCAGCATCTCTCTAAAGGGTGTCTCAGTCATCTTCTCACAGTGTGATGTCACTATGACAGAATTCTTTGTGCACATGATCAGTAGCTATTATCAGAGTTAACCCTTTACTCTACACCCATCATTGACAACCATTTCATTTGAACTTATTTTCATTTTTTTTCCCACTTTTTCTTTTTATGAGATGATGTCTTATAGGCTAATAAACATAGTGCCTTGTTCTGTGACAGACAGAGGCAGCTAAAAAAAAAGCATGCGCCCTGAATTTCCTTGATTTTGGGCTGTGGGCTGTTAGAACTTCCAACCAGCATTGGAGAAGCCCCTTGACATCAAGCGCAATCAGTGGAGCAGCTTTGCCTGCTGGAATTCCGACACCTTCTTACTCCTTTTGTGCCTCATATCCAGCCTATTTTTCAGATAAATGTGCGTCCCTCTAGGGTGGACAAAGTCCCAGGGAACAGGGGCTGGCCTTCTAACCAGCTCACTTTGGCACTCGTCCGCACCTGTAGCCACCTATGATCTGCTTCTGGCATTGACAGGCCTGACTCTATCCCACCAACGTCTCCCCAGAGTGAAAATCATGTCTAACAGAGGCTCTAAACTGAGGCTAGTCCGCCGAACTGAGAAATTTCCAGACTCAGGCTACCCGCCTCAATAGCAAATTTCTGGCTCCTCGTGTCAGTAAGCAATCTGTGCACTAAAGTTCCCAGAACTGCAGTCACTGAGGATTGACAGCTTTGTGGCAATCATTGTGAATTTGCTTTTCTTCTAAAGACAATTTTTTGAGGTGTGTTCTAGCCTTGCTCCTGCCATGTTTCTCAGCGTGAATGAGGCAGCTGTGGGACAAAAATCAGGTCAAAATCACTGGCAAATAGGAGGCCCACAGTTTTAAAGAGGATCTTAATTTAAATAACCAGTACCAGAAAGTGCACTCTGTGGTATCTTTGCAGCAACAACTACTACTTGCATTTATATGGCATCTTTAACATAGTAAAATGTCCTAAAGACCCTTCACAGGAGTATCCTCCTCCTCCAGGTACTATGCCCTAGGAGAGCATTGGTTGCCACAGACTTCCATTGACTTGGTCCATGATTATGCCTGGCACAGCACTGTAGTGGTTTGCCTTTGCTTTCTGCAGTATAGCTGACCAGGAAACTCTCTCACTCACCATCAGACATATTGGAAGGATTTACAAGCTGATAATCAACCTGTTTGGACAGATTATGAATGCACCTTCTGTGGCCATCAAGCCCCGAAGTGACAATTGAACCCAGAGCTTCTGGCCCAGAGGTAGGGACACTACCAATGCACCTTAAGGCCTCCCCTTCATAGGAGTATAACCAAATAAAATTTAACACCAAGTCATATGAGATTATATTGAGACAGGTGACAAAAGGCTTGGTCAAAGAGGTAGATTTTAAAAGTGATTTCAAAGAGGAGAGGGGTAGAGAGGTGGAGAGACTTAGGGAGGGAATTCCAGAGTAAGTCCAATTTGCCATTGGGGTAGCTAGATTTCAGCAGGACAACTGGAAATGAAATCCTTGCCAGCAAATTGTGATACAGCAATCGCACTGAATGTGATATTGTGAAGGCATTTTTAAAAACCCATTGACAGGATGTGGGCATCGCTGACAGGACCAGTATTTATTGTCCATCTCCAATTGCCCATGTGAGCCATTATCTTGGACCACTGCAGTCCATGTGGTGTATGTATACCCACAGTGATGTTAGAAAGTTCCAGGATTTTGATGCAACAACATTGAAACTTATCCATCCATTTACATTGTGCAGTCTCTAAGCCAGTGCTTGGTATGAACACTCTCCAACACCCACCACCCCTCAAGTAGATGCACTTTATTAAGGGAGTATAAAAATCATGCCAACTGGAAATCAAAATGGCAACAGCTTAAGGCAGCATCAGCAAAATATTAGTACCGCATGGGTTAACCAATGGGCTATCATTAGGCCCTGCTTTAATACAGAAGTAGTGCCTTGCATAATGTGCTACTTCTTCAGACTCTGAAGAGTCGCAGGTTTATCTTTTCAGAAGAAATTGCTTTTCTTTTAAAAAGTCTTCAATCTGTGTTAAGAGATGGATGAGAATACAATACATAATTTAAAAAACCCCGTGAGTTAGAGCATGACAGCTAATAAAGGGGACCGTGCTTACAGTATGAATATTTGTGTACATTACACAGAGGATCTATATGTCAAATCATGGATTGAACCATATCCCTGTGTAAACACTGCTCTATCTGCTTCACTTACTTGGTCCTATCATTATAATTGTGTTAATCTTTAATATAACATCAAGCACTGCCACAATCCAATACATAGGTGTATGATATTTCAATGAGTAATGATCCCTAACGTGACATTGAATTGATGTATGGTTTTAATGAGACATTGCAGTCACTTGTGAAAGGTTTCATTGATGGAATGCTCAAATTACTAGGCAAAATATAACCAGCTTGTCAAAAAATGGTTCCCCTAATCAGCAGTGTTCAATTCTGGGAGCTGTTAGACCAAAGAACTGCATTTTGTTTTCGCAAAGATTTAAGTCCCACTCATTTACATTTTTTTTTAATGGGAATATGTTCTCAAAGATGCATTTAAGGGAAAGCCAGATATTTACATGAGAGAGAAAGGAATAGAAGGATATGTTGATAGGGTGAGATGAAGGAAGGTGGGAGGAGGCACGTGGCACATATGGAGGCAAATAGCCTATTCTTGTGCTGTAAATTCCGTGTAATTTTTCAAACGATTTTAATCGTTGTTGACATTATGGCAAACGCAATACTTGTTGGCAAAAATAAAGCAGCAACATGAAAGGATGATGGCATTTGAATCCCACTAAATAAATATACTATGGCCTGACTCGTCTGGTCAGCCTGTGGGGGCGGGTCCCGCTTGCTCACAAGTAAAATGACGCGCGATGACATCAGGCGTGCGTCCCAACGTCACCACGTGTCATTCCGGTCTTCAGTTCGACGGGCGCACACCGGAGTCAGCTACGCGCCCGCTGAACTGTCAAAGGCCTATTAAGGCCATTTAAAAAGTTATTGAAACAATTAACAGGGCTGCCCGTCCAACCTTAAGGTTGGCGGGCAGGCGAAGAGCCCAGGCGGCCTTCGCATTTATCATGAAACCTCATCCACGGACGGGATGAGGTTTCATGAAGGCTTTATAAATCAAATAAATGTTTTTATTAAAATCCATTGACATGTCCCAGCTCATGTGACACTGTCACATGAGGGAACATGTCTGAATAATGTTATCTATTTTTTTTTGAAGTTTTGATAAAGAAAATAATCTCCCTGAGGCATCAGGTGTGGCCCTGACACTCCCTCCTCCCCCCTGCCCTCACAAGGAGCACTCAGAACTTCCGGGTGCACGTCACGCTGGGTGGCCCACGTAAAATGGCTGCGCGCCCGCTCCCGCCCAGCCCACCAGACGGGGAAACAATTCTCCCCAATGACTTCACTGGAAAGATAGAATCACGAGTCATTTGATGACTTTGAGTAACTTATGGACCGATCCTGCCATTTATAAAGGATTAGTTTCTCTTGCCACGTTTTGCAGTTTAGTAATTAAAGGAATGGCATCTCATAACTAAAGTAAGTAAAACTTTAGCAATATAATTGACTACACAGCCCAACCTCACAGGTTATGCTCACTCATGAGGATAGAAAATGTGAACGAGGGGACTGGAAAACCGTCAGGGTCAGCGGAACCACACTCAAATCGGAATCACAACCTCAGTTTTGTGAAGCATTTCTGAGTCTTTCCAGATGTGAATGCAGGTTATTAAATCAGGTGAGCAGCTGTGGGCTCCTTGATTCACAACAGTTCAGGATGAGGAAAATGTAATCAGATATGGGAGACTGCATTGGTGGTTGGAATATACAAAATTACGTTAATCAGGTCCCATACGGAATTTCATGCCTCTTGCGCTAGCTGTAACGCCAACACTTATCAAAGCCAAAATCATTTAGGCCATGACTGATTTACATGCCTAGACTGCTGAGGCTGAGTCCTTAAAGCTAGGTTTATATTGAAGCTAAACTTGAGAGTTGATTTGAAAGAAGCGTTAGTGTTTAGCATTAACCAAAATTGCAGCAAACACTCATTTGGGGATGCCCATGACAATGCATGGTTCAGAGAAAGATGAAGTCACCAAGTAAGGCAGCATCAAATGAAGGTGCAACAGCAATTGAGGCATTGATTTTGCTACTCCAGTAATATCATTTACAGAACATAACACTCCACCAAGAGGTGATCTTTACCACCTCCACTTTACGAGAGAGGCTATCACTGATCTATACCTTCTACTCCAGGCACGTCTGGAATGGGTTATAAGCCTAGCCCCTTTTCGGGACTATTCCGGATCAGGCATACTCCTCGGACGATCAACCTCACTTAAAGTTGGGAAAGACAGGCCCCACAGACACTTAATTGGGACTGAAGAACTGATCCACAACTCCCCAAAGGAAAGGGACCACCAGAACATATCGCCATTCTCCAGATAGCTTTTTTAACAGGTTTTAACTCAATTACAACAACCCGGATATTATAAAGGTCTGGGCATCTCTCCTTAACAATGTACCTCTCCATTGCAGTCTGCACGGAGATGGGTTTGAATTTGGATACAGAAGACTATATGAGACAATATATTTTCTAAATTATATAAAGGTTAAAAATGCTG
Organism: Cetorhinus maximus; assembly: GCF_964194155.1. Lineage (NCBI taxonomy): Eukaryota > Metazoa > Chordata > Chondrichthyes > Lamniformes > Cetorhinidae > Cetorhinus > Cetorhinus maximus. Next base: position 15,065,847 of record NC_135900.1, read on the forward strand.
TGACATCACAGGAAGCTAGCAACTTGATTGGCCAGTAAGTGCTCAGTCTAAGGGACAGTGTGTGAGAAACCAGCTTAGGACAGGCGAGTTAAGGTCGATCTATAAATAAAAAGAACTAAAACTTTAAAATAATAAACCAAAATTTGAAAATTTTAAAATTAAAATCAAACAATAAAGACAAAAAAGTAATAAAAATAAAGTAATTTAAACAAACATCTAAAACACATACTTTGTAGTTAAGAAGCATATAACCTTTAGTTGTCAGTGGTGCTAGCATTCAATAAAAACAGTAAATTCTAGCATACATAGGAAGAAAATAATTAAAGTAAATTCACTAAATAACATAAGTTAGAATGGCGGGACGGGCGTTATGTTGCAGCTGTGAGATGTGGGAGCTTTTGGGCACCAAGGCGATCCATGACAAACACGTCTGCAGGAAGTGTAAGCAGTTTGGGGAATTCCGGATCAGGGCTATTGATCTGGAAGCTGAAACACAGACACTGCGCAACATAAGGGAGGGGGAGAAATACCTGGATACTTTGTTCCAGAAGACAGTCACACCTCTTAGAAGAGGGACACCTGTTTTGGTCAACAGAGAGGGACAGGAGGATGTGACTGTCAGCGAGGCAGGTAACGGGACCGAGCAGACAGTAGGGGAGGAGCCTCAGGCTTTGCAATTGTCAAACAGGTTTGAGGTGCTCACAACCTGTGTGGATGAAAGCGAAGTCTGCAAGGTGGATGAGCTGGCTGGCCATGGCACTGTGGTACAGGAAGCCGTTCAAGCGGGGGGAACAAAAAGGAATGTAGTGGCAGCAAGGAATAGTATAGTGAGGGGGATTGCCACTGTTCTCTGCAGCAAAGATCAAGAGTCAGGACAGCTATGTTGCCTGCCTGGTGCCAGGGTTCGGGACATCTGCTCAGGACTGGAGAGGAACTTGCAGTGGGAGGGGGACGATGCAGTTGTCGTGGTCCATGTAGATGCCAATGACATAGGTAGAACTAGGAAAGAGGTCCTGCAAAGTCAGTATGAGGAGCTAGGTACTAAATTAAGAAACAGAACCTCAAACGTAATCATCTCTGGATTATTACCTGAGCCACATGCAAATTGGCATACATTAAATAAGATTAGAGAGACGAATGCGTGGCGCAAAGACTGGTGTAGGAGAAGTGGGTTCTGGTTTGTGGGGCACTGGCACCAATACTGGGCTTGTTTCCACTGGAGTTTAGAAGAGTGAGGGGTGATTTGATTGAAGTATACAAGATCCTGAATGGCCTTGACAAGGTGGACGTGGAAAGGATGTTTCCTCTTGTGGGTGAGTCCAGACCTAAGGGCCACTGTTTTAAAATTAGGGGACGCCCTTTTAGGACAGAGTTGAGGAGAATTTTTTTCTCTCAAAGGGTTGTGTGACTTTGGAATTCTCTGCCTCAGAAGGTGGTGGAGGTGGGGTCAGTGAATATTTTTAAGGCAGAGGTAGATTCTTGTTAGGCAAGGGAATCAAAGATTATTAGGAAATGTAGAAATTGAAAAACAAGAAGATCAGCTGTGATCTTATTGAATGGCGGAGCAGGCTCGAGGGGCCGAATGATCTGCTCCTGTTTCTATTTCTTATGTTCTTATGTTCAAACATGCAATTCACTTTTGATGGCAATTCAATCACAACATTGACAGTTCTAGGAAAGTTAAGTACAATCTCGTTTCTAATGGAGAATCAAAGTCTTATTAATGTTACAGAGAAATATTTAAGATACCCATGGGCAGAATTTTGCCCTTGATGGCCGGGCTCGACGGGTCCAAGCAAGTGTGGTTGGGATGCCGACTGCCGCTGGCGATCATGCCGGGAAGGCGATTTCACGCTGGTGGGCCAATTAAGACCCCCCCAGCATGAAAGACGGCTGGTGAAGCTCTGAGAAGGGCTGGGAGGGGGCGGGGGCATGATGTCCGCTGGGTCCAATGGTGACCCGGTGGCCGATTCAAAAGCGGCCCAGACAGCCCCTGGAAGGCTGCCACGGAAGACCATCCCCTGCACCCTCGATATGGATTCGAGTGCGGTTGGACATGGCAGGCGGGAGGGCAGGTTGGCGGGGCAGTCGGCCCCATGTTTCTCCGACAAGTTCTCCCGGCGGGGGTGACTGCCAGGAGGGACACCTTTGTTTCCAGATTCGGGAGGAGGAGGCGACTGCACTTCACCAAGAGGGTATGGGAGGAGGTGGCATCCCAGGTGAGCAGCCACGATGCAGTGAGGCGCACATGGGTGCAGTGCCGGAAGCGCTTCAATAATCTTCTGCACTCAGGAAGGGTGAGTGCCATGTTGGCATGGGCCAGTGTGGAGAACAGTTAAGGGCTGGACATCACCCCCACAGACATCAGGGGTGTAAGAGTATGAGTGGCAACTTACAATGATGCCAGAGCTGGCCAAGGGGGTGAGCCCTGGCTGCTTTGACTAAGTGCCTTACAGCTCATGGGTCACGAATTGGCTGAGTCCTGCGAGGTGTTCCTAAGGTGGGGTTGGCCATGGTGCAATGGCACTGCAAGTAGAGGCTGGACTAATCAATGCTCCTCTATCCTTTCACGAGAAGACATCCCATAACAATATTGAGAGGTCGCAGACTGGCAGGGGACCCCCACACCTCCTCATCCTCACCCGCTGTGAGCAGGAGGCTTTGGAGCTCGAGAGGCGGCATGCACCGCGATCAACTGGCCACGGTGAGGTTTGGGTGTCAGACGAAGGTAAGAGTGCAGTGCAGAGAGGTGAGAATGTCTGATATATTGCAATCATTCTAATGTAGTCTTTATATTGATGTGAGCCTCGAACCTGGAATCCCCATTGATAATCAAAAGTCGAGGGCACCATGATGAAGATCTCCATTGTCTCACCAGGGTGCCTGGCATGCACAGTGACAGTGTGCTGACTTTCTCAAATGACATGTCCTTCTTCTCCCTTTTAGGTTCACCAGCAGGCACTCACACCGGGGACCCTGAAGGGCCACCCCTGACCCCGGAGGACCACCAGGCTTCACACGCAACTGCGTCACATCCGCTCTTTCAATCAGGCACCAGCGCAGATACCAGCACCTCGGTGGGCATAAGATCGCCGCCTAGTATCTCGGTGCACATTGGTGAGGGCATTTCACGCTCGCTTGAGGTGCAGGCAAAGGCAGAGAGTGCCAAGGGCACCGGCAGTCGGAGGACTGCTGGGGAAAAGGAACATGCTCAGTTGGTGGCTGATGATGTGCTTACAGTTGTCCATTGGGCAGCAGATGCTGGAAGTCTAGTGGGATGTGCAGGAGGTTCTGGTGGAGATACATGAGGGTATGCGTGCCATGGTCTCTGTTTGGGAGGAGTCCCTGAGGAACATGATCACTGCATTGACCCTCATGGCCAAGCACAATGCCTTCCCCATGGAGAGATTGGCGACTCCCAAGGAGAGGCTCCTCCAGGGGCAGAATCAGGGGTCCCTTGGGATGCACTCGAACCTGCAAGCAATGATCTCAGCTGGTCAGTGTCCATGTGAGAGATAGATTGGGAACCCAATATCCCATCTAGATTCCTGTCCATCAATGGTGAGCAGGAAGGTCAAAAGCGACCTCACATTGGCTCACGAGCTGCCTGTCGTCTCTGTGGGCTCATCCCAGGGCGCTCCACCCCTCTGCCCCTCTGCCAGTGACCATCGCATCAAATAAGGCTACGACGACTGGGGAGATGCCAGTTGTGGTACTGGCCGCACCCTTCCAGGCGGGGCCAACACAGGCTCTACTGGCCAGAGGACGACTGCCAAGGACATCAAGGCCAACAAGACAGCAGAGTTAGCAGGTTGCTTCCAATGCTGGTGCCAGCGAGGGGGGAACACCTAGACGTAGCACCCGCAAACGTAAGTATAAAGCACCTTAAGCACAAGACGGGCTTATCACGGGTGATATTTTGTTCTCCCATTTTGCTTTAACTATTTTAATGGCATGATAAACAACACTGGTTAATGTTTAGTTCAGCAATTTAATGCAACATTAAATGAGATTTTATTTTGTGTTATTGGCTTCCAGTATGCTTCATTTGTTCTGTAGATGCAGGATAGGCCATTATGTAACGATGGACGTGTGTCTCCTGAAACCTCATTACACAGGCATAAAGTGTGGTGGCCAAGGAAATGTTCTTATTTGGTAGTCTAGCTGAAGGAGCATTGGATCAAAGCGTTCTGGGTGTCCCTGCCTCCCTGGACATTACCCAGGTTAGCGTCCATGCCCTCAGCGTTCTCCTCACCATGTTCGTCCCTAAACCCACGTCTGGACTCATCATCTGTTGCCTGCACAGCTGTGCCAGCATCCTCTTCCTCCAGTGGGACCCCCCCTTGCCAGTGCCAGATTGCAGAGAGCACAGCATGCAACCACTATCAGTGACACCCGCTCTGGGGGGAATTGCAGTGTGCCCCCTGCATGGCCCAGGCATCAGAAGCGCATCTTGAGAAGACCAATGGTCCTCTCTATCATCACTCCTGTGGAGGCATGGCTCCTGTTGTACCGCTGCTCGGCCTCTGTCCTTGGGTGGCAGAGAGGCGTCATGAGCCACCTTTTCAATGGATAGTCCTTGCCACCCAGCAGCCATCCATCCAGTTGGGCTGGAGCATTGAAGAGCCTCAGCACCTGGGAGTGTCTCAGGATGTAAGTGTCGTGGGAGCTGCCAGGGTACCTTGCACAGACTTGCTAAATCTGCATCCTGTGATCACACACTATCTGCACGTTCATGGAGTGGAATCTCTTCCTGTTGACGAAGGCACCCGGCTCACCCACTGGAGCCTTGATGACCACGTGAGTGCAGTCGATTGCACCCTGCACGCGGGGGAAGCCAGCAATGGCTGCAAAGCCTCTGGCTCGCTGTGCCTGGCTGGCCTTATCCATGCAGTAATGAATGAAAGTCAATGCACGCCTGAACAGAGCTTCTGTCACCAGTTTGATGCAACTGTGAACAGCTAATTGGAAGACTTAGGAGAGTCCCCTGGCATGGGGTGTCCACCCACACAGTCAAAGCTGACCTCAAGCCCGATCCTCTGACAAATGAAGTTCACTGTCTCCCTTGAGAGACGGAGCCTCCTTTAGCATTGCATCTCGGACATATAGAGGCAGCTGCATCTCTGCCTGTAAACCCTGGAGGTAGGATAGCGCCATCTTCTGTGGCCCCTTCTGCCTTGGACTGTCAACTGGCCCTGCCCTCCCTTGTGCCTACGCCTCTCCTCCCACAGGTCCCTTCCCTGGAAGCTGCATTGGGACACCTGGCCTCCTCTCCCTTCTGCCCCTCTGTTCCTCCTCACAGGAGGTGCCCCAGCAGAGACCACAATCACCATTACCGGGGCTATGGAAGGCTGTCTGATACCTGGAAGGGCCCACACAGTCTGAATCCTCTGGGTGCCTGGAAGATAACAATGAGTCCTGAAATGAAGCCTAGAAATGATCAGCATGCAGCTCTAAAGCGAGATGAAGATGTCCAGCTCACATAAGCAACCAGCAGCACATGATCTCCAAAATTCCTCACTACTCACATTGACAATGCTGCTGACCCTTCTTGTCCCGCCCGTGGATGAGCTATCGCAAAATTGTGGCCTGCCTGCCTGCCCGTTTTGCCCCTGCGACGGCCAAAAAATCACACACAATTTGCTACGCAAATTCAGAGACAATTGATGTGTCAAGGGCCTTACCTGGCCTCTTAATTACTCGCGCGCCGAGTAAAATATCGCAAGAGTCCGCGTTGACATCGGGATGCCCGGCTGACATCAACGCGCGTTATTTCACGCTCAAGTGGGTCGGGCATGTGCCCACCCATCGAGCAAAAAATTCTGCCCCATCAATATTTAAAGTAATATTTACCTTAAATGGCTGAGTAGAAAGCTGCTAAGTCCAGCAAGATACCTCTATGACAATCAAGGGGAGAACTATCATCGCCACACTACAGCATCTACCTTTACCCTGACAGATGCTGGAGCGAATCCAATGAATTTAAAAATCCTACTGTGTAGCTCCAATATTTATACCCCAAAAGAACAAAACCAGCAGGAATCATGTTGAGCACTCATGGTGGACAACATCCTTTGTTTTCCATCAACATTCTTCAATCAAACAAGATAGTGAGAGATGCAGATTGTGGTCACTTCCTTGCAATACCCAGTTTCCAGGATTCAGTTCACAAGTCATATAGGGTTATCTTTAAGGTTATCTATTGTTTTATTGTAGTGCCTTACAATTTACTAATGCCTTGGTGAGGTGTTGTAAAGGTCATTCCCTGTTATTTTCAGAGCTACCTTGTGTTAGAGGATATGTCACAGGATGTTGTTGTCCTTGAGCACACAATTATGTCCAGGCATGTTTATAAACTTTTAAACCTCTGTCCAGCTAATGAACAGCTTTTAATTTTTAGTCCCTACTTCATTGAAGAATCACTCTTTTTACTCTTATAAATCCTTATTTATAGCTGGACTCTCTTATAACTTTGTATTTATAGCTGCATTCCTTTTCAGATCAACCGAATATTTAATAGAAGGTAGCTCCCCTCATAGCTGTGAAGTTTGCCACAACATCAAACTTTTATGCCACCAGATATTTTCCAAGTGGCTGGAGGGGACACCTGGCAATCTGCAGTCCATGGATGCATCAAGCAAGTGACAGATGATCTGTTGGCAAGGAGAAACACCTTGATCGTTTTTCTTATGGAAAAGAGGAATCAGATTGTTAACGAATTCAGCTTCATTACTCCTCACTAAATCCAGTTTGGCCTATCCCCTTGTTGGTTCTAAGAGGATAGGGGAGACTATTAAAGTAAAGAGGAGGGACCAGTATCACAAAACCAGCCAGCAGTCCTCACTACAATACTAAGGGTGGGTGTATCCAGATTTACCAACATTAAAAGTGGAGCTTATAATCTTGAGATGTCAAAAAGGGGTAAAAATGGAACCGAAGAAATGAACTTATCCTAAAATGCCTCAGGTAACCATTCCAGGTAGTCCACCCTTTCACAAATGAGAGCAAAGTCTCTTTAAAGCAATGTCATTTCAGGAATTATTATTCATTGAAATAGTTCAATGTATCAGTCCTCAAATGTCTGAATAAGGCAAGTTCATTTTATAATTGAGCCAATGCAGTGACTAGCATGCGGACCTAAGACCAGGCCATTCTAAGCAAATCACAAAATCGCTATCCTGGCACATAGTTTTGTCGGACAGGAGTGTGTATCAGGAATTTGTGCGCTCGGTTCCCATGGTTTCCTATCTGCGAGAGATCGAAAATGGTGGGGTGCAGGTGCCTGAATTCTCGGTATATGATAATATCAACAATGTACGTTTTTATAATGCCTTCGACATAGTAAAACGTCCCAAGGTGTTCCGTAGGAGCATTATCAGACAAAAAATTGACACCAAGCCTCGTAAAAACCAATCAGGATAGGTGATCAAAGGTTTTGGTCTTATTCCCAGTGGGAACGCTGCAGGTGCAGTTTTGTCACACGTTCATTATACGTGTCACAAATGGCTGGAACTAAGGCAGAACCAAAATCAAACTGGTCACTCACTTTCACTGACAAACATCGCCGAGCACCTCATTCTGAGATTGCTCTGTGGGCTGTGATCCTCACCCACCAACTATGCAAATCAGGAAGCCAGACTTTCAGCTTAATCTCAATATTAATAGGAGGCCTTGCATTTTTTTTCCAAAATAAGCAGTCAATAAACATAGAAAGAGTTAAATAATCCATAAATAAAATAAATTCAGCTAAAATGTATGGTGGAACAGTCTTTGCTCCATTTGTTATATATATAAAAATGCATCATTAGCAATGATCCAAAAAATTGATTCCAATGTCATGAAAGGTTTTACTTCTGCTAGGAAATATCATTATTAGATGCATTGGTTTTGAACTTAATTGTCTCCTGTTCTTACATTTATAATGTAGCGAACTTATAGAAATCACCGGAAATTCTTCTGCTTCTTGGTTGGGAAAAAAGAGTTATCATTTGCATTTGGCTCATCTGATGAACTTATTTTTTACAGTCTGCTGCGATTTGCTTTCACAATGATGTTTCAGAGGAGCTCTTGTTGTCTTAAGAAAAATGCCAGGAAGGTTCCTGAGGCAAAACATTTGGTTGCATCTTCACAGAATGGAAGGTGCCATTGAAATTATCTGAAAATGTATCGTCTCAGCCCCTCCCAGACTTTCACAGTGAAAGCCTCTTCGGCAGAACAAGAAGTTATATTTTTCTTTTGAGAGAGCAAATTGATCCTACCTCGGATTTGGCAGCTGCAAAATTCAGTTGCTTGATGTCCGTTTGTATTTTTAAACTGTTTATTATTTTATCCCACCTTAATCTCCCAGTGGCGCACACTTTTCCCGACTAAGAGGTCAGGCCTGTTGTTAGGAGTAGATTGGGATGACTACACTCCTCCTGCCCCCACACTTCTCCTGACTTTAGTTTTGGGTTTCAGCTTAACATTTCCTCGTGATTGCATAGATGATACCTGGAATTCATAGCATAGAGAGTGGAATTGCTCCTTAGCATAAAGCACCATGGAGCCCAACATGCTGGGGGAGGAGTGGGGGGAGCACCAGGCTTCACTGCATATTTGAATAGGGGTTTTCTCCACTTCCAAATAAATATCCTGCTTGCTGATTTTTTAAAAATGGAATCAATACTTACAATTAGGGTTACCATTTTACCATTCCTCATCCGCCATTTTGCAGGGGTGCCTCCACTTCCTCACCAGCACTCTGTTTTTAAGGTAATAGCACTCCGGAACTCCTTTAGCCTCAGCTTCAGTGTGAGCTGACTGTGCTAACTTGTTTAACTCTGGATCTGCTTCCTGAGCCCCAATTAATGAAGACATGCCAAACACTTCCTTTGAATTATCCTCATCCTTAAAGAAAGTTTCAGCTACTCTAACATCTGCCCGTGATATTACTTTGACCTCTGGTGATGGTCTTGGTTTAGCCATTGCTCTGGTCACCACACACGATGAAAAAATACCAGGAACCTGCTCTTTTAACTAATCCGTCTCTTTAACCTCCCTCAGACTTTCTGTAATTATGGGAGAAGCTGTAACCTTCACTCCTGCCAAATCATTCCCCAGGGGTAAATCAACTCCATCCAGGGGTAACTTCTTAACCACTCGTACAACCACTGACCCAGACAACAAATCACACTCCAATTGCACTTTGTACAATGGTACCGGGACATACTCTCCACTTATCCCATTTACCAATACTTTAGCTTTCGTTGAACTCTCTGGAGGGAAAATTAGGTCCTTCTTCAGCAAAAGAGTCTGAGTAGCTCCTGTGTCCCTTAATATTGTTATGGGTTTAACTGCAGCATTTGATGAAAAAGGGGTTATCTTTCCTTTAGACAAAAGCCCTTTATATCCCTCATCTACCTTATCCACTTCACCTGCATTCACAGCAGTGTTTACCTCCAGACCCATTCTGCAGTTCAAGCTACAATTTGACCCATGGCATTTTCTTTTTGAGTTCCCTTTTCGAACTCACTCTTATGAACTCCAATAAGTCCCATGGGCTTCCCTCGTAACTTCCAGCATTCTGAACGAATGTGTCCCACTTTATTACAATGGAAACACTTAGGCCCTCAAGTTTCACTCCCACCCTCAGTACCTTTCTTCCTGATCTGGGGAGGGGATCTCAAGGTATTCCCAGCTATCCATTCTTTACCCTGGCTACTTGCTTTCCTTTCACTCTCCCACTTTCTATCCTTTTCAAATTTATGGGAAATACATTGGGAAAAAATTTGTTTTATGGATCAGCTCAGAATTGTCAACTATTACTGCTGCTTGTCTAGCAGTGGCAACCCTTTGGTCTTCAACGTGAGTTCTTATTACAGAAGGTCGGGAGTTTTTAAATTCTTCCAAAAGTGTGGTCTCTCTGAGAACTTTATAGGTAGTTTCAACTCTTAATGCTCGTATCCACCTGTCAAAACTACTTTGCTTAATCCTTTCAAATCCAATGTAAGTTTGTCCAGGCTGTTTCCTTAAATTTCGAAATACTTATCTATATGCTTCAGGGACCAACTCATGTACACTCAAAAATGTATTTTTTTATCACGTCATAATCCCTATAAACCCCCTCTGACATTGAAGTATAAATATCCTGTGCTATACCTGTCAATTTGCTCTGCAGTGGCAATGTCCGGTTTTCCTTTTCCAGTTCATCTGTTTAGCTATCTTCTCAAATGAAATAAAGAATCCCTTTCCTCAAACTTTGAAAGATCTTGTACAAATTTAAACATCTCCCCACTGGAAATAAGTCCTGCCTCACTTACTGATGTTTCTTTTTTAACTGTCAGCATTTTAAGCTGAAATTCTCTTTTTCTCTTTCCTCCTTTTTTAACTTCACCATTTCTAACTCTGTTTGAAATGTACTTTCTCTTTCCCTTTCTGCTGCCTCTAGTTCCAATTTTTTTTTTATTTGCGGCTGTATTTGAGCCCATTCCAATGAACCACCCCTTCCTTCCAATTTCAAATGCTGTGCCATCTCCTCAATTATCTCCGCCTTCCTAGCTTTGGCAGGCAATCCTACTCTTAATTTACTTGCCAATTCGATTAACCTGGCTTTTGGCCAGGTTGTAAAATCGTCACGGATGCTTGCAGGAAAGCTTTAGCAGTTTCCAGTGTCATCTGATATTTGACAGCACAAACCTGGTGTTGCCTTTTAGCTTTTATTACTTACTAAATCTACACCCAAATCGTTGTTGTCTTCTGTTCCAAAATATCCCGGACCCAAGCCCCCAAACTTTGTCACGATTCACTGGGGATAGTGCGCTGTTATATCGAGCCTCACTGTTCCCCGAGCCGCGACAAGCGTGAAAAGTTTGACCAAATCACCAGATTGTCCCAATTCTACCTAACTGTTTAATTTAGGTTAACAGAATACGAGCACCAGGTTTGTAAACTTAGTAAGTAAACTGTTTATTGAACAAACTGTCGTTAACCAGTAGTAAGAGAAAGAAATAGACTCACAGACGTCGACAGCACAGAAGGAGGCCATTCGGCCCACTGTGATCATGCCAGTCAACAAAGATCTGGCTACACTAATCCCATTTTCCAGCTCTTGGCTCATAGCCCTGGAGGCTATGGTACGGAAGTGAATATCTAAACACTTCATAAATGTTACAAGAGTTTCTGATTCAACCACCCTTTCAGGCAGCGGGTCCTAGACTCCCACCACCCGCTGGGTGAAAAGATTTCTCCTCAAGTTCCCTCTTAGTCTTCTACCTCCTACCTTAAATCTACGCCCCCTGGTTATTGACCCCTCTACTAATGGAACAATTACCTTCCTATCCACCCTATCTATGCCCCTCATAACCTTATGCACCTCTATTAGGTCTCCTCTCAACCTTTGCTACTCCAAGCAAAACAGTCCCAGCCTATCCAATCTTTCCTCATAGCTCAGACCCTCCAGCCCAGGCAGCATCCTGGTAAATCTCCTTCGCACCCTCTCTAGTGCAACCACATCCTTCCTATAATGTGGTGACCAGAACTGCATGCAGTACTCCATTAGTGACCTAACTAACATTTTGTGCAGCTCCAGCATAACCTCCCTGCCCTTGCATTCTATGCTTTGGCTAATAAAGGCAAATATCTCATATGTCTTCTTAACCTCCGTATCTACCTGCCCTGCTACCTTCAGGGAATCTGTGGATATACACACCAAGGTCCCTCTGATCTTCAGTACTTTCCTGAGTCCTACCATTCATAGTGTAATCCCTTGCCTTGTTAGCCCTCCCCAAGTGAATTACCTCACACCAGAGAACGTCCATGGCATGCTGGGTAGATTCTCATGGGCATGGCTCTGCTCTGAAGCTACACACGGAAGTTGGAAAGTTACCATTGAGGGTCTGCTCACAACGGATGATAGTCGGGGGGGTGAAGTGGAAGGTCCAGCTGTGTTTGAGAGAGGAAGATGTACTGGGAGTGGGAGAGGAAGCTCTTGGACCTACTAGGAGAGGAAGAGGTGTCAGAAGGGGGTGAGGTTGGGAGGGGGGGGAAGAAGGTGTCAGAATGGGGTGAGGCTGGGAGGGGGGGGAATGAAGGTGTCAGGATGAGGTAAACTTGGGAGGGGGCAGATGAAGGTGTCTGGGGGATGAGGCTGGGATGGGGGAATAAAGGTGTCGGGGGAGGAGGTTGGGAGGGGGAAGAGGGTACATGGGAGGAGGGGATAATGGGTGAGAAGATGGCAACTGGGGAGGTAGGTGTAAAGGGGGTGGAAGGTGTAGGGAAAGGAGTTTGGAGGATGGGAGGAGTTTGGAGAGGGAAAGGAATCTGGGGGAGGAAGGAGTTTGGAGATGGGAGGGAGTCTAGAGGGAGGAAGGACTGCGGAGAGGGGAGAGAGTCCAGGGGGCAAGAAGGAGTGTGGAGAGGGGAGGGAGTAAGGCTGGAGGAAGAAGTAAGGATGGAGGAGGGAGTCAGGACGCGGGAAGAAATAAGGCTGGAGGGAGAAGTAAAGCTGGAGGAAAGAGTCAGGAGTGGGGAAGGACTAAGCAGTGGAGAGAGTCTGGGGGAAGGGGGGAAAGGAGTTCCAAGGGGGGAAGGAGTTCCAATGGAGGAAGGAATTCCAAGCGGGAAGGGATTCCGTGGAGGAAGGGTTCTGGAAAGGGGAAATGGTTCCAGGATGTGCAGGGGTCCAGAGGGGGAAAGGGATTCCATGAGGGAAGGGGTCTGGAGGGGGTGATGTTCAGGTAAATGTGCAAGGGGGGGCTCTGATCAGTCCATGACTGCCTCCTGGGGAGCGAACTGAGGGTGGGCGTGGAATAAGGGGATGGTGAGAATGACCAAGGGCAGAATGGGGTGGTAGGGTGGGAGGGTGAGGGTTCGATGGTAGCAGTAGAAGGGATGGTGAGGGTGGTTGGTGGTGACCCGGAGGCAGACACGGACCCTGGGGATGGGAAGGAGGAGGTCGGGTAGGTGAATGTGGATGGGGATGAGATTTTCGGGAAGTGAGAGAACATGCACATTCACCTGGACATCCCCGAAGGAAAAGGGTTGTGGCTGGTAGGTCACGGAGGGGAGGTGGAAGGTGATGCCGGGGGTCAACTGTGGTTGGGGGAAAGGAAACAGGTGACTGGGGGAGAAGAAAAAACAAGGGCTGTAACAAAAAACTGAATCACAATCATGCTGTCTAAATTGCAAGTGAAACGACAGGCGTGATGGGCAAGGTCAGGTATTGAATGGGAGTGATCATTGGGTGTGTGGAGATGCAGGTCAGGTCAGATGGACAACTGAAAGCAAACCCCAGCAGGCAGCATTGAAAATACTCAGCACAGTGAGATGAGTGTGATACGCGAAGGATCCGCGTGTGTGGGAGAGTGCTTGCACAAGACTATGAAAGGCCCTACCACACACACACACACACTCTTCTCCCTCTAGAATCATTCATTGGCCAGCTGCTCCCTATGCAATGACAGAGGACAGGGTTGAGGTCCTCACAGGCAAAGCGGACGGGGAGGGAGAGGACAGCCTCTGAGATTACTGAGTGGATGACCCAGGGGTGTCCAGCTGCTGCTCCTCCTCCCATCGGGTGCCCGAAGGCCCTGGCCTAACTCCTTGAGAGGAAGGAGCACCTGGAGGGACATTGAGGTGACTCATTTCCCTCTCACGTTGCCACTGCAGGAACTCACCCATGGCTACTGCAATGGAGTGCAGGTCTGCGTACATCTCAGCGTTCTGTTGGAGCAGGGTCTCCATGGCGTCTGCCATCCTCCCCATTGAGACCCTCCTACATGCACATGTGGGCACCACTTCATCAGAGAGCAGGCAGATGCACTCCTCCGACTCATGTGCCGCTCTCTCCAGGGCTTCCAACAGCTCTGCATGATGTTCCCACGCCTTCTGCTGACTCTCCAGGATGAGTTGGAAGGCCAAATCCAAAGGCTCGTCATCTGACTCAGACCTCACAGATGCCTCTTCCCCAGCAGTCCTCTGAGTCCTGGGGAGCTTGACCAAACCTGCCTCCTCCTGCTGCGGACATGTGTCCATGCGCTGACCACCAGATTGTGAACCTAAGTCTGCTCCGGATCTAGGTCCCGCCGAGGTGTGTGTCTCTGCGCTGGTGGAGGGTGTGGGTAAGCGCTGTGATGGGTCTTCCAGGCTGCTTATTTACAGCTCTTCAATGGAGGAGGTGTCCTCTTGGCTGGAGTGAGGACCTGGATGGAGCTGAGGGACTGGCTGGCTGAGGGTGTCGGTCATGTGGCAGAGCTCCCTGTGAACCAAAGTAGAGATAATTAGTGTATGTCAGCAGAGTCAAAAGCAGGAGAGAGAGCACCCACATTTGCTTTGAGAGAGGGATGATGTGGTGCAGGATCATCACGAGGATGTTGGCTGACGACCTACCATCACTGCAGGCACGGTCCATGTCCTCACTAGTCAGTGCGATGGTATACTCCTAAAAGTGAGTGAGGAGCCCAATGTGGGCCATTTCACCCCCAGACTGGGACGCCTCCCTACTGATGTGGGCAGGCTTCTCTTGTCCTGCGTGGAAACAGATGGAGAGAGCATGAGAAGGACACACGGCACTGTATGGAATGTTTGTGTGGCGAGTGGAGCCACGGACAGGATGAGGACACAAGCTCGAGAGGATATGAGCCTGATGTAGATGTGAGGGTGTGTGTGAGAGTTAGTGGTGTTGTCCCTTGAGGTGTGAGATCCCTGTGGATGTGTGATGCGTTTGTGAGTGCGCGAGTTGAGAGTGATGTGAAGAGCTAATTACCCTGGTGGAACGGGTGAGATCATTCATCCTGTAGCAGCATTGAGTGGCTGTCCTCTTTTTCATGGCATTGGCGCTGACCACCGCTGCCACTGCCTCCCATGCTGGATTGGTGATGCCGCTGCCCATCCTGCGGCCAGAGCAGGGGCAGAGGACATCACGATGGGCCTCCATGGTGTTCAGTATACGCTCGAGGGATGCATCACTGAAGTAGGGGGGCTTCGGTCTTTTTGCCTTTCTCGGCCATCCTGGCTCCTGTGCAGCAGTCCTGGGCTGGAATCTCTGAGAGGTGTGCGTGACTGCACTTTAAATATGGCGTCCGGCATGATGAAGTGGTGAGGTGATGGCATGGCAGGCGAATGAGAGCCCGCCCACTATGGAAGCAGCATGTTTCCCGGGAATGCATAATCAATGCGGCAGGTTAGGGACGATATGGCGTGAGAAGCCGCCATTGCGGCCGGCGGTTAAAATTTCATTTTCCCCACCCGCTACCGCACTTAGTGCAAATATGGGAAGATTCTGCCCAATATGTCCAATTGCTTTTTGAGACAGTAAGTGGACCATATGTACATTCAGTACTTAAAAGGAAAATGCTAATACAAATCTAAAATAACCAAATTAATAAATTTTGCTTTGCATGCGGTACAGTACTTTGAGTATATTTCACCACTTTTCTGAGCTTGACCCTCAACATTTGTTATCATGAGTTGGTTTTCCAAACTTTGAGTTGCAAATAATATTCGACTCGTGGAGTATAAATACAAGCACACACTATTTGGGTCAAGTAGCCTGCTTTTTGCAGTACATTTTAGGCACGTCTATGTTCATCAGTATTGTACCATTGATCTCCACCCAAATGGCTTGGTGGTGGATTGGACAAAAGAGCCCTACCTCAGCTTTGAACTCCCAAAAGCCATGAATTCCATAACTTTCCTCTACAGTCTGCAGTCTCAAAATGAAACCGGATTTGAGTCTGGATATCTCTTCCTTTCTTAATGTGGGAAAACTAAGGCGAATTGAAACAAGCTCGCCACTGCTCGAGCTGAGAGCAACTAAATCAGCACATACCACAGATCAAACCTGGGTCTTTCTAATGTAATGGCTCAATAACATTCTGGGCTCTGTATTTAGGCCACAAGGACCTTGGGAGCCCTTGCATTTTTAATTTGCGTAAAATAAAATGTGGATATTTTTTGTGGGTTTTTAACTCTATTCTGTGTAGAAGTTGTAGAGCAAGGATTCCTAAGCTGGAGTCCACAGACCACTGAGGGTCCAAAGATACCTTCCAGGGTGCTGTGATGCAGTGCCTGCCTTACAGGTGGGTGAAATGGGTGACTGCCCAAGGAAGCACGGTCAAAATTAATCTAATGAGCGACAGCTGGGGAAATGCTCAGCTTCTCCCCTGTTCATACTCTCCATTTGGTCCCCTAGTACTCTCCCTGTACTCTTCCTCCCCGTGCTCCTCCCCCCTGTCAATCCTGCTTCCTATCATGCTCCTGCTCCCTATTGTGCTCCTGCTCTCCCAGTGCTCCTGCTCTCCCAGTGCTCCTGCTCTCTGTATGCCCCTGCTCTCCCTGTGTTCCTGCTCTCCCTGTGTTCCTGCTCTCCCTGTTCTCCTGCTCGCCCCATGCTCCTGCTCTCCCCATGCTCTCCATCCCCATTCTCCTGCTCTCCCCGTGCTCCTGTTCTCCCCATGCACCTGCTCTCCTTGTGCTCTTGTTCTTCCCATGCTCCTGCTCTCTCCGTGTTCCTCTTATCCCCGTGCTCCTGCTCTCCCTGTGCTTCTACTGTCTGTATGATCCTGCACCCCCAGTCATGTTCTGTTGTCTGTGTGCTCCTGCTCTCCCTGTGCTCCTGCTCTCCCCATGTTCCTGCTCTCCCATTGCTCCTGCTGCCTGTGTGCTCCTGCCCTCCCCATGTTCCTACTGCCTGTGTGCTCCTGCTCTCCCTGTGCTCCTGCTATCTGTGTGCTTCTGCTTTCCCCGTGGTCCTGCTCTCCTGATGCTCCTGCTCTCCCCGTGCTCTTCCTCCTGCTATCTGTGTGCTCCTGCCCTCCCGATTCTCCTACTGCCTGTGTGCTCCTCTCTCCCCGTGTTCCTGCTCTCCCCATGCCCCTGCTCTCCCTGTGCTCTTCCTCCTGCTATTTGTGTGCTCCTGCCCTCCCCATGCTCCTACTGCCTGTGTGCTCCTGCTCTCCCCATGCTCCTACTGCCTGTGTGCTCCTCTCTCCCCATGCTCCTACTGCCTGTGTGCTCCTGCTCTCCCCATGCTCCTACTGCCTATGTGCTCCTGCTCTCCCATGCTCCTGCTATCTGTGTGCTCCTGCTCTCCCTGTGCTCCTGCCCTGCCCTGCCCATGCTCCTGCTAATGTTTGCTCCTGCTCTCCCCATGCTATTGTTCTCCCCGTGCCCCTCCCAACTGTGATCCATCTATCTCCGGGCTCCTGCTCTCTCCATGATCCACTTCCTCTGTGCTCTGCTCTACCCGTGCTTGTGGTTTCTCTGTATACCTGTAATTATTTTCCTGAGCTTCTGCTGTCTCTGTGGTCCTGCCAAGGATAGACGGACAGCACTGTGAGCAGCAGTTCCAGACATCGCACTGACCTCTGTGAGTAAATTCAGTTTCTTACAAACATTATTCAAACATTCTTTACGTGCAATACTTTCATATTGTTATTATTGTATTATATTTTAAATTAGAGGTCTATTGCTAATGCATTTGAAAAGGGGTCCCTCAAACATGAGAATGGCTGTGGCAAGCCAATAGGCTTTAGTAAGTTTCAAAGCACTTTTACAAAGTTCAGAAAGTTAAGTACAGGTGCGGCAAGGCACTCAACCCATTGAACTCACTGTCCCATAGGAAACAACAACCTGTTACAGCATCAATGCCTCTTGAATCATTCCAGAAAATTTATTCCTACCCTTTGCTTTCAAGAGATATTGACTGCCTAAGATGTTTGTTCATCACAAAATCACAATTAAACTATCCATCTCACAGACATTGTGAATCAATTGCGGTTTTATTTGCTGATATAGCCAACAACAGTTTTTCCAGTTACCTCCTCTGCCTGCCCTTTCTTCCCTGAAGGTAGTGATTCATGCTGGGTACCATGCCAGATCCACACACAATGCAAGCCTCTGATAGCTAACAGGAGTTGCCTAGAGGGTGAGCGTTCACTGGTTAGTCCACTGTAGGATATATTGCACAGGCCCAATCCTGCCCTAATTCACGATCCAGACAAACACATTTTCCAACAAAGCCATCAAGACTGAGAGCTCCGACTATCCCATTCCCCAGAGTAGAGAAACCAATGCAAGTTGTATTCACAATACTGTGCTAGTAGAGATTACCATGAACTTTTCTGTTGAGTATGGCTCAGTACCACATAAGTAATACTGAGTCATCAATTAACTGTGTAAACTTTAATGGCGCATGGATTAAATATTGATATACCAGCAAATTCTCATCATAATAAACGCTATAGCAAAGAATAACAGTGCTTGGGGGCTGTGAATATTAAGTGGGAGATGGGACTAGAAATAAGAATGACAGGAAAAATTAAAAGTGTCAAAGAGTATTTTATGAGATGTGAGAAGGAAACCTATTCCTCTGAGGCGAAAAAAGGAGAAAAATAGCAAGACCAAGAACACCGTGAAGAAGTAGGTCAAAAAAACCTAGAGGCTAGAAAGAATTATTTCACAAGATCAACACCAGGAATGAAAAAAGTTGTGCAGCCTGAGAATCATAAAATAAAGGTTAGTTGAAGTTAACCAAAATCTACCCACATAACACAGCTATGTAAGCCATTGAGTGGCTGAGCAATGTAAGCATAGATCCTGGTCTGCACTGAGCTACTTGATTTGAGCCAAAACAGAAACAGGACTATTGCAACCACTCTCAGCAACCTCACCAATTTCTAACCAGAAGTGAGCTTTGAGACAACACGCTCAGTTAGATGCATTTGTTGTAGTTTGCCTGGGTCTTGTTGCCAGTTCAAGATGAGAAAGAATGCTACAATTTTAACATGCGGCAGCGATGTGGAAAACAGACAGGGCTGGATTTTTATGGGGTCAGGCCCACTCCAGTGACCTGTAAAAATGGCAGGTTGAACCTGATCCTGGGGATCGCTACCCATTCCCAGCACTGGCGATTTTCACCGGCACGGGTTAAGGGTTAGGGTAGGGTTCCTGCTCACTGCACTCCTGACCTGGCCGGTTCCATTGTGGGGACAGGCATCTCCTACCCAACCCCCACAATTTTTGTGGAGTTCGACCAGCTTCTTGAGGAATCGTAATTCACGGCCCCTCAGAGGAGTCCTGAACCATTGTCTGGATTCGGGAACCTTTTGAAAACTAAGTTCAAAAGTTCTTACCCATTCCCCCTCATGTCCTCCATGACCACTCCAAGCCCCCATGTTCTTTCCACACCCCTGTGCCCCCTCCATGCCCCCTCATATCTCCTATGCCTGCTCCATGCAATCCATGCCCCTTCCCTGCAACTTTATTACCCCTATACCCCTCCCATTCCTCATGCTCCTCCCATGCCCCCTGTACCCTCCATACCCAGTCATCCAGCCTGCACTATGTACAGAACCACTGAGCCAAAGGATAACAATGGCAAGTCTTGAAATGCTCATGAAGAAACATCCATTCAGAAATCCGCTTTGAAAAATCTGCTGCTCTTACAGCCTTATAAAAGTGTCAATCAGACACTGTCATTCATAGTTTCAATAACTTTAACCACTTCACATCACTTAATCTTGTCCAAATAAACACACTGACATTGAAAAACAACAGGTCAAATAAATGAAACTTGTTATAACATGATGAAGATGTTAATCAATCAAAGTTAACACTCCACTTCAGCCTGTGTAAACAGACCCCTGCTGAGCTGATTCCATTAGTGAGCCTTGGAGCTCAACCAAATATTCTTAATGAAGAATTAATAAATATAGCAACAGAAATTGTGATATCAAAAAATGGAGAGAGTTAAGAATCAATGAATTTGAGTGCAGCTAGCCCAAGTTGGAAATGGAGAAGTACTCTGAGGTAAAGGATCTTACTCCACCCAAATTGGCAACTCACTTTTCCTATATGAGAGCAATGACAATGCTTCAAAGGTACTTCACTGGCTGAAAAACTCGTTGCAGCATCTTGAGGTTGTGGAAGGCAGAATATTAATGTAAGTCCTTTCTTTCCTTCGAAACTTCTAAATTAAAAGAGACTCGCAGACCTGAACTTGTTTCCAATGGAGAAGTGAAGCCATGTGAACCAAAGGATATTCAGCTTAAAACTGTAAGCATTAAAGAAAGATTTTTTTTATTTGTTCACGGGATGTGGGCATTGCTGGCTAGGCCAGAATTTACTGCCCATCCCTAATTGCCCTTGGGAAGGTAGT
This sequence comes from Cetorhinus maximus, assembly GCF_964194155.1. NCBI lineage: Eukaryota > Metazoa > Chordata > Chondrichthyes > Lamniformes > Cetorhinidae > Cetorhinus > Cetorhinus maximus. The sequence continues at coordinate 15,085,981 of NC_135900.1, forward strand.
GGTCAGCTACCTTCTTGAACCGCTGCAGAACATATGATGTAGGTACACCCACAGTGCTGTTAGGGAGGGAGTTCCAGGATTTTGACCGAGCGACAGTGAGGAAATCAATATATTTCCAAGTCAGGATGGTGAATGGATTGGAAGGGAACTTCCAGGTGGTGGTGTTGCCATGTGTCTGCTTCCCTTGTCATTCCAGATGGTAGCGGTTGTGGGTTTAGAAGGTGCGGTCTAAGGAACCTTGTGAGTTCCTGCAGTGCATCTTGTAGATGGTAGACACTGCTGCACTGTGCATCAGTGGTGGTAGAAGGTGAATGTTTGTGGATGGGGTGTCAATCAAGTGGGCTGTTTTGTCCCGGACGGTGTCAAGCTTCTTGAGTGTTGTTGGAACTGCAAGTGGAAAGTATTCCATCACATGCTCCTGACTTGTGCCTTGTAGATGGTGGACAGGCCTTGGGGAGTCAGGAGGTGAGTTACTCGCCACAGGATTCCTAGCTTCTGACCTTTTCTTGTAACCACAGTATTTCTATGGCTCGTCCAGTTCAGTTTCTGGTCAATGGTAACCCCCAGGACATTGATTGTGGGGGATTCAACTAATTTAATGGACAGAATCATCCCATATTTGGACTAAGTGCATTAGCGCATGGGTAAAATGACGTTTTACCCGATGGCCGCAATGGCAGCTTTTCATGCCGTATCATCCCAAACCCGCTGCATTAATTCTGCGTTCCGAAGAAACACACTGTTTCCATGGTGAATGAGCTCTCATTTACCTGCCACGCCATCACCTCACCACTTCATCATGCTGGGAGCCATATTTAAAGTCCAGCTATGAGCACACCTCTCAGTGCTTCCAGCCCACGACTGCTGCATGGAAGGCAGGATGGCCCTGAAAGGCAAAAAGACTACAGCCTCCAGGTTTAGTGATGCATCCCTCAAGCGCCTTTTGGATGCCTTGGAGGCCCATCGTGATGTCCTCTGCCCCCACCCTGGCCGCAGGAGAGGCAGCGGCATCACCAATCCAGCATGGGAGGTGGTGGCAGTGGTGGTCAGCGTCAATGCCCTGCAAAAGAGGACAGCCACCCAGTGCCGCTACAGGATGAATGGTTTCATTATCTCACCGAGGTAAGTCACTCTTCTCATCACTCTCAACTCACACACTCACAAACCCATCACATATCCACAGGGATCTTACACCTCAAGGGACAGCATCACTAACTCTCACACACACCCTCACATCTCCATCAGGCTCATTTTCTCTCAAGCTCATGTCCTTATCCCGTCCATGGCTTCCCTCACCACACAAGCATTCCACACAGTGCCATGCATCCTACTCATACTTTCTCCATCTGTTACCATGCAGGAGAAGTCTGCTCACATCAGCAGTGAGAGGTCCCAGACTGAGGGTGTTCAGGCCCACATTAGGCCCCTCACTCACTCTGAGGAGCGTGCCATTGTGCTGACTGGTGAGGATGTGGACTCTCCTTGAGGCGACGGTGAGGTCGGCGGCGAACACCCTCGTGAGGATCCTGCACCACATCATCCCCTCTCTCAACACAACCATAACTGCTCTCTCTCCTGCTTTTGACTCTGTTGACATGCACCAATTATCTCCACTTTGGTTCACAGGGAGCTCTGTCAAGCAACCGACACCCTCAGCCAGCCAATCCCGCTCCATCCATGTCCTCATCTCCAGCCAAGAGGACACGTCCTCCATTGAAGAGCTGGAAATAAGCAGCCTGGAAGACCCATCACAGTGCTTACCCACACCCTCCACCAGTGCAGAGATGCACCTCAGTGGGACCTAGATCTAGAGCAGGCTTGGGTTCACAATCTGGTGGTCACTGCACAGACACAGGTCCTCAGCAGCAGGAGGCAGGTTTGTGTGAGCTCCCCGGCACTTGGAGGACTGATGAGCATCAGGCATGTGTGAGGTCCGAGTCAGATGACAAGCCGCTGGATTTGGCATTCCAACTCAAACTGAAGAGTCAGTATAAGGCGTGGGAAGATCACGCAGAGCTGTTGGAAGCCCTCAATAGAGTAGGAGGAGTGCGTCCGCCGGCTCTCTGATGAAGTGGTGCCCACATGTGCCCGTATGGAGGTCTCCATGGTGAGGGTGGCGGATGCCATGGAGACCCTGGTCCAGCAGAACGTGGAGATGTGTGCAGACCTGCACTCCATCGCAGGAGCCATGAGTGAGTTCCTGCAGTGGCAATGTGAGAGGGAAACGGGGCACCTCAACGTCCCTCCAGATGCTCCTTCCCCTCAAGGAGTCAGGCTGGGGCCCTCGGGCACCCAAAGGGAAGAGAGGCGACAGCGGGAAATCCCTGGGTCATCCACTCAGGAAGCTCAGAGGCTGCCCTCTCCCTCCGAATCCCCTTTGCCTCCGAGCCCCTCAACTTCATTCCCTGTCAGCACAGAGGGAGCAGCTAGCCGCAGAGTGACTTTGTAGGGAGAAGTGTCTGTGTGTAGCAGGGCCTTTTGGACTCTCCCATGCAGGCACGTGGATCCTTCTGGATTCACACTCACCTTAACGCCCTGAGCATTTTGAATGCTGCCTGCTGTGGTTTGCTTTCAGTTGTCTATCTGAGCTGACCTGCATCTCCGCCCACCCAATGATCATACTCCCATGCAGCACTTGATATCTCCTACCACAACTGTCATTTCAATTTCGATTTAGACAGCATGGTCTGGATTCGCTTCTTCGTAAGTCCCCCCTTTTCCATCCAACCTCCATTTCTCATTCCCTCCATTCACCCATTTCCTTTGCCCCATCACAGTTGACCTCCCCGGCATCACCTTCCACTTCCCCTCCATGACCTAAGCCACAACCTTTCTCCTTCGGGGATGTCCAAGTGAAGGTGCACGTTCCCTTCCTTCCTGAAAATCCCACCCCCATCCACTTTCACCTCCCCAACCTCCTCCTCCCCGCCCCCAGGGTGTGTGTCGATCCCCGAGTCCTCACCAACCGTCCCTTCTAACACTAATGTTGAATCCTCACCCTCCCACCCTACCACCTCACTCTGGCCTCGGTCATTTTCACCATGCCTCCATTCCACACCCTCAGTTCTCTCCCCCAGGAAGCAGTCATGGACCCATCAGACCCCTCCCTTGCACATTCCCCCTCCGGACCACTTCACTCCGGAATCCCTTACCCCTTCCGGCCCCTTTCCCCCCAGATCCCCTTCCCCACCTCCGGACCCCTTCCCCCTGGGACCCCTTTCTCCCGGAGCCCCTTCCCCCATGGAACCCCTTACTTCTGCAGACCGCTTCCCCCTGTAATCTCTTCCCCACTCTGGACCCTTTTCCCCCTGGAACGCCTCCCCCCCCACCACAAAGCCCCCATACAACACCCCCAGAACCCCTTCCTCCTGAAACCCCTTCCTCCCTCTGGACCCCTTTCCCCCGGGAATGCCTTCCACTACCCGGAACACCATACACACCCCCAGAACCCCATCTCCCCCTCAGAACCCCTTCCACCCTTGGAACCCGTTACCCCCCAGGAAACCCTCCCCCACCAGAACCCTTCCCACTGGAAGCCCTTCCCCTTCTGGACCGCACTCCCTTGGAAACTCTTCCCCCCTCTGGATCCCTTTCCTTGGAACTCCTTCCACCCCCAGAACATCTTACCCACCTGGAATCACTCCTCCCCACCTCTCCGAAACCCCTTCCTCCCCCTGGACCCCTTCCCCACCGGAACCCCTTTCCTCCCTTTGGACCCCTTCCCCGCTGGAACGCCTTCCTCCCTCTGGAACCTTTCCCCGGTCGGAACCCCTTGCCACCTCAGCAATTCATCAAGGCTCCTTAGACAGCACCTTCCAAACACATGACCACTACCATCTAGAAGGACAAGAACAGCAGATAGATGGGAACACCACCACCTGGACGTTCCCCTCCAAATCAGTCGCCATCCTGACTTGGAAATATATCAGTGTCCCTTCACTGTCACTGGGTCAAAATCCTGGAACTCCCTTCCTAACAGCACTGTGTCATAGAGTCATAGAGGTCTACAGCACAGAAAAAGGCCCTTCGGCCCATCGAATCTGCGCCAGTCAAACAAGTACCTAACTATTCTATTCCCACTTTCCAGCACTAGGCCCATAGCCTTGTATGCCATGGCATTGCAAGTGCACATCTAAATACTTCTTAAATGTTATGAGAGTTTCTGCCTCTACCACCCTTTCAGGCAGTGAGTTCCAGATTCCCACCACCCTCTGGGTGAAAAAATTCTTCTTCACATCCCCTCTAAACCTCCTGCCCCTTACTTTAAATCTATGCCCCTTGGCTATTGATCCCTCCACCAAGGGGAAAAGTTCCTTCCTGTCTATCCTTTCTATGCCCCTCATAATTTTATACACCTCAGTCATGTCCCCCCTCAATCTCCTCTACTCCTGGGAAAATAATCTCAGTTTATCCCATCTCTCCTCATAACTAAAACTCTCCAGCCCAGGCAACACCCTGGTAAATTCCCTCTGCACTCTCTCTAGTGCAATCATATCCTTCCTATAATGCGATTCCAGAACTGCACGCAATACTCTAGCTGTGGCCTAACCAGCATTTTATACAGTTCCAGCATAACCTCCCTGCTGTTATATTCTATACCTCAGCTAATAAAGGCAAGTATCCCATATGTCTTCTTAATCACCTTATCTATCTGTCCCGCTACCTTAAGGGACCAGTTGACATGCACATCAAGGTCCCTCTGATCCTCGGTGCTTCCCAGGGTCCTACCATTCATCGTGTATTCCTGTGCCTTGTTTGTCCTATCCAAGTGCATCACCTCACGCTCATCCAGATTAAATTCCGTTTGCCACTGATCAGCCCATCTGACCAGCCCATCTATATCCTCCTGTAATCTAAGGCTATCTTCCTCACTACTTACCACCCCACCAATTTTCATGTCATCCGCGAACTTACTGATCAACCCTCCTACATTCAAGCCTAAATCATTTATATATACCACAAACAGCAAGGGACCCAACACCGATCCCTGTGGAACCCCACTGGACACAGGCATCCAGTCACAAAAACATCCCTTGACCATCACCCCCTGCTTCCTGACACTCAGCCAATTCTAGATCCAATTTGCCAAATTGCGTTGGATCCCATGGGCTCCTACCTTCATTATCAGTCTCCCTTGTGGGACCTTATCAAAAGCCTTGCTGAAGTCCAAGTAGACTACGTCAAATACATTACCCTCATCTACACACCTGGTCATCTCTTCGAAAAATTCAATCAAATTGGTCAGACATGACCTCCCCTTAACAAAATCACACTGACTGTCCTTGATTAATCCCTGCCTCTCCAAGTGAAGATTAATTCTGTCCCTCAGAATTGCTTCCAATAGTTTCCCCACCACTGAGGTTAGACTGACTGGCCTGTAGTTCCCTGGTTTATCCCTTCCTCCCTTCTTGAATAATGGTACCACATTGGCTGCCCTCCCGTCCTCTGGCACCTCTCCTGTGGCCAGAGAGGTATTGAAAATTATTGCCAGCGCCCCTGCTATCTCCTCCCTTGCCTCACTCAACAGCCTGGGATACATTTCATCCAGACCTGGAGATTTATCTACTTTTAAGCCTGCCAGACCACTTAGAACCTCCTCCCTTTCTATGCTAATTTCTTTAATTATATCACAGTCCTTCTGCCTAATAATACTATATAACAATAATACTATATTAACTGTGGGTATACCTACACCACATGGACTGCAGTGGTTCAAGAAGGCAGCTCACTACCACCTTTTCAAGGGCAACTAGGGGTGGGCAATAAATGCTGGCCTAGCCAGCGAAGCCCACATCCTGTGAATTTTTTTAAAAATTCATCCATGGGATGTGGGATTTTCTCTTGTTGGAGATGGTTATTGTCTGGCACTTGTGTGGCGCAAATGTTACTTGCCAGTTGTCAGCCCAAGCCTGGATATTGTCCAGGTCTTGCTGCATTTGGACATGGACTGCTTCAATATCTGAGGAGTTGTGAATAGTGCTGAACATTGTGCAATCATCAGCGAACAGACCTTATGATGGAAGGAAAGAATGCAAAATCAATAAGATAGCCTAACTTAGGGTAAGAGATCAAAATTTTCTTTTCTGTTGAGTAATAGATTTATGGAATGGATTACAATCAAGTACAGTGAATTCAATAAAATGAAAAGCAAAAGACGGAATTGAAATCTGAAATATAAACAGAAAATTTTGCAATTATATACCTGGGGTTTGTCAGCATCTGTAAAGGTAAAGGCCAGGTATTTAATACTATATTAACTAAATCTTATTCAAACATTGTTTTTGAATATCTAAGCTACATTTGTATCATCATCATTAAAACACTGCTATCTCATTGAGCTTTGTGGGATCTTACTGTGCACACAAGGGCTGATGCGTTTTCTCACATTACCCCATTGACTACTCTTTTAAAGTACTTCATTGCCTGTGAAGCACATTGGAATGTCCTCATATTGTGAAAGATGCAACATAAACCTGGAAAGTACAAGTCAGATGCTAAATACAGACACAAACAATGCAATTGTCCTGTTGCATTGTCGCAAGTTACATATGGGATGCAATTGATAAGTTAAGAGAGATACATTAGCAATTATTTTGACACCTGGGTAGAATACTGATTTTTTTTTCTCCCTCAAAGCTTTTCCTTTGTTGCTTTTCCACCTTCAAATAAGGTTCAAGTAAGTTCCAGGGGATCCATGAAAGATCAAACTGGGCATGATCTGTGGGAAGGAGTAGGACATGCTCTCCTCTGCTTCCTCAGCTTTTTAAGATAAACAAGCTGGGTTAGAAATTCATCTTGGATGGTCAGACAAAATGGGCAATATCTTGTCAGCTGCCTGTAACACTCCCCGTTCAATATTCACTGCCATTGCGGAATGATGGAATGAATATCTGCCAATCCAACACCACCCGTTCTGCACTACTGCCCAAGGTGGAATTCTATCCTGCTATGTCTAAAGGCTAAGAAACAGCTAACAATTATCAATAAACTCCGACAAACAAGTTGACACCTTTCACAGGAGAGAGAAAGCAAGGAATCCTAAAATTTCAGATCTCCCAAATAACATTGATACCTAGTAGGACTATTAAAGTAGCATAAATGTAACTCAACATCTAGACTAGTCCCTTTTAAGGAAAATCCACTCCAAATGCCATTGCATGATATAACGATTTAATTGATGTGAATAGATGTAAACAGGATCTAATTAAGTGCGCAATAATATTCGTGGAATTGACTAATTTGAATTCATTGCTGTTGATTTTTAATCCATTCCTATTTTGTATCATTTTCTACTTGCGTTAATCCATTTCGTTTTGTGAGTTTTACTGATCTCACGCTAGCAGGGAAAAACAAGTCCCTGTGCATACCACTTCACTTGTTATAAAACTTAATTTCAAGATTGATAGGCAGCTGCGTAAAAGGGCAACTTCATTTGAGATCCAGCTCATTTGTCAATTAACATAATGAAAGGGCACATATTAGTAATGTCAGAAATGCTAAAAATAATCACTTTGGCATTTGACTTTATTCTGTCAGGATCTGCAATGCATTTTATAGAAATGGCCTTTGTGACCCAGAGTCTCATATTTGACAAGCCAGAATGGAGTGTATTTAAAGCGCAGGAAAGGAAACTGCCATTGCATGCACCGACAGACAGTATAACTTTAGAAAACTTTCAGTATAAAATGCCAATGATATCAAGGTGTTGATTGATCTCATGAAGTGTTTCTCCTGTTGCCAAAGAAGTTTATTTTAATACTTGTGATGTTTCACCCTTCAGGACCTTTCTGATATCCACCTATTTGCGGGGATTCAGCATGTTCTCGCCTCGCAGTGTTGTACAGAAAAAAGCTCTTTTTGGGGTTTTTAAAGCAACAAAACCATATCTAATTCGACGTATATGCTTAAAGATTTGTATATAGGTTAAAATTGCACCTTTTTATGTGTGTGGTTCACTGGCACATTTAACCTCTAAGTCAGAAGGCTGTAGGTTCAAGATCCACTCCAAAGACTTGAGCACAGAATCTAAGGTGGCATTTTAGACAATGATGCGTGAATAGGCAAATATCATTGGTCACCTTTTTTAAAGTCCCAGGTGTTTTGTTGTACCTTGTTTGATAATTCAGGGAATAGTAAAATTACACCCTGACTTCACAGCTAACAGTTGTCTTTGCAAGCCATTGATTGTTAAATCGGAGAGCATAAAGACTGACCATTCAGCACTCACAGGATCTAGGGGCCTGTATACTTGCTTAACATCTTTCATCACCTTGGAGAGATGCAATGCAGCTGTTCCAGGCGGGAAGCTTCATTTAGGCCAAAGGAGTCATCGCCCTCAGGGCCATCATGTACCCAATCATCCACATAAGTTCATGGTTAGCAACGTTCTTGTTCACAAGTGAACAGACATTCTGAAGGAGATGCAGGGAGGGGGGGCAGTGAAAACTGATCCGTTGGCAAGGTTCACAGGGTCAACCATGGGAGAGGCGAGTTGCCTCGAATTGAATTTAAAACACTGCATTGTTACCGAGGGTTTCGGTTGGAAGTGGCCTTTCATTCAACAACACATCAAAGTTCTTAGAATCTGGGGTGTTGGGTGCCAACACGCTATGAATTAGGCCGTATGTTTTACTGCCGCATGTCGACAAAAGGAATGCTCGCCCTTTCTCCACCCCGATATGTCGGCCAAAAAGAAAAACGCGAGGTGTTCAATATAATGTAACCGGTCATCAGTGGTCTGGTCCAACAGCTCGATGCAGCCAAATTGTGGCATCCTGGAGGGCAATGACTTCGATGACTATGGTGAGGGTTTACAATTGTAATGTAGTTACAATCAGCCTGCAGGGCACGGCTAATTCAGCACAGTTGAGTTTTCGCGGCTTTCCTTGGTGGCGTCGACTGGTGGTGTTTTGCCTCGTCGCCAGTTGTTATGTTTTACTACAGGGTGGCTTTGCTTGCGAACTGGTTGCACGTTTATCTGTCAGCAAGCGAATCGATTACAAATTACTGCAGACGCAGAGACCAAAATTAAACGGAGCACATACTATTTATTTACACAAACAACAGAGCACTAACATGATGTGTGCTTCTCGAACCAGACCTTACTCTAGACTAACATTAACATGGTAGCCCGCAATAAACAACTATTGGGTCTTACAGTCACGTGGTCAATCTGCTCACAGTCTCTTCAAGGTATATTATACCTCAGATTACAGCACCTTGTACAGTGCCTCTGTATCAAATTTTGATTTATAACATTCCTATGAAGTGCTTTGGGACTCTGTTACATTAAAGGTGCTACACAAATACATGTTGTTGCTGTTGCCAGAATGCATGGAGGGAACTATGCAGTTGACATATGCACTGCGTGTAACTCTCATTACCCTCTGGTTAAGCATAACAAGTTCCCATCAGGTTGAGATCCCTGCTTTTCACAAAGCAATCAGTGTTCAAAACATTATAACTCCATGTGGCCTGACAAGTTCAGACTATATGAAACGATTATGCTGTGTTGTTAATGCATTAGCTCTGCCAGTGTGGAAAATGATGGAGAATAAAACAACATGCATTTGTACATGAATTATACATGACAAGACTTTGTCTCCAGGCAGATCTGTTAGTCACTGGGTGTTTCTAAATGTATGTGTTTCTAAATTGCATTTAATTAAACTATTACTTTCTTTTATGTCTCATTGTGGTGTTTTTGAAATTCCACTCTAATTTAGCAAGGGTACTGTACACTCCACCCAGCCATTTTGGTCAGAAATGGGGTCAGACCCTTAGGCTTAGCTACTGTGATAAATGTGATATTAAGTCTCTTCTGCCTGTACAAGATGCTGCCATGGAAACAGGATTGGACTGCAGGGAGGGATGGAAACATGCAGTTCTGGTTCTTAGAGCCAAGCCATTATTAAAAACAGCAGTTGCAGTATTGTAGTAGGAGGGCTCCTCTACTTTTCATTCCTTTCCTCATTTAAATGTGACATAAGGTTTCTTTTCCTTAGTACGAACAGATTAATTTGGCAAATGATTAGCAGTAAAAGTGCAATATTAGTTATTCCTTGACAAGCTGGTCATGTGTGAAGCATATTGCTCCATTAAAACTTGATGCTTCTTTATTCATTCGCAAGATGTAGGCATCGCTGGCAAGGCCAGCACTTATGCCCATCTCCAATTGCCCTTGAGAAGTTGGTCTTTCTGTCTGGTGAAGATACACACACAATGCTGTTGGAATTCCAGCATTTTGACCCATCGACAATAAAGGAACAGCGATATATTTTCCAAGTCAGGATGGTGTGTGACTTGGAGTGCAAATTGGAGCAGAATCTTATGGTACCCCGCTGGCAGGTTTGCGGGGGGAGTGGCCTGTAAAATTCCCCGGGTGGCCTTACTGTTGCTCTTCCACCCATCTTCAATCTGTCCACAATTTTACAGGGGGTGGGCAAGTGGTCATTTAAGGACCACTTCCCTCCCAAACCTCAATTTTGAGGCTGGCAGAAGGAGTTCAGGGGCAGGAGGGAAGCCTGAAAATTGACCCTGCTGGGCCTCAGATGGGAAGGTCCCCCATGGGCCCCCTTTCCAGATGAAGCATGCCCCCCTCATTCCCCATGGTCTAACGCCCATGGGTACATCCCCTGTGCACCCCCCCACCCTGCTCCCCCAGCCTCTTGGTCAAGACACCCACCCCTCTACCCACAATCCCAGACTTCAACTTTCCTCCTCACCGTGAATCCCCTGCACTTATTTGGTCCTGGAGTCCAGGACCTAGAACCTGGAGGCTGTTTGTCCCAGTGCTGGCCACTGCTGCCGCTGGTACTGCAGGGACTACAGAACTGCCAACCAGTAGACTGCAGGGACTACAGTGCTGTCACCGCAGCACTCTGAGGCGGGATTTCTGCCCGAGTGAGGGGTGCCAAGTGGTTGTGGGGCTGCTGTGATTTGCAGGGATGTGTCCCCCACCTACTCTCCAGGTGACAGGGAGGGAAACCCTGTTACCTGATATATCTTGCCCTTGGAGGTGGTGCTAAAATTATTGCTGCAATCATTTTAGTTCATGTAAAATGACTTAATATCTGAATTATTTACCACAGTATTCACTGTTATTGTTTTATATATAAAAAGCAGTTTCTATAAGGCACTGTATTGGTTTATGAAGAGAATTTTGCAAGACAGGTGTAAATTCCGTGGTAATTGAACATGAAGGGTTATAATAAACTTTTTTTATTTCCCTATCTCTCCTCTCCTCTCCTTTTTCTCCTCCCCTCCTCCCCACCCCCTCCTCACCAACAACAACTTATATTTACATAGTGTCCTTAATGTAATAATATAGGCCAGACTGCTTCACAGGAAAGTTATGAAGCAAAATTTGATTTAAGGTGATATGAGGGCAAGTGTCCAAAAGCATGGTCAAGGTGGTAGGTTTTAAGGAACATTTAAAGGATAAAAGAGATAGAGTGAGAGAGGTTTAGGGAGGGAATTCCAGAACTTAAGAGCTTAGGCAACTGAAGGCGTGGTGACCAACGATGGAGGAATTTAAATCCGGGATGCTCAAAAGACCGGAATTAGATGAGCGCAGAGATCTCAGAGGGTTGTGGAGCTGGAGGTGTGGAAGGGAGAGGCCATGGAGCGCTTCGAAAATAAGGATGAGAATTTTAAAATTGAGTGTTGCTTAATTGGGAGCTAATGTAGATAAGTGAGCACAGGGATGATGGGTGGACAGGCCATGGACAGCAAAGTTTTGGATGACTTTACAGAGGGTAGAATATGAGAGGCCTCTTCACCTCCATATTAGGATTCGGTTCCATGGTTGCTGCCAACCTTCCTGTGTTTGAGCCAAAAGGGAACTTTTATGTGTGAGTTGAAAAAAAATGTCAGAAATTATTAAACAATTGAGGAGCATTTGGAGCCCAATCCCTGCTTTTAATCCATGTACACATGTGTATACTTCCCAACAGGAGTCACTGCAAACTAATTAGATGTGGACTGGTTTTCTTTCTCCAATCTTTATCACCAGCCTGACTGAGGTTCGCTAACTGAACAGGGAGAATTAATCAAATGGTGCAGGATCTGTACCTGGCCATGTTACACCAGCGCTGGATGTCCTTAACGCTGACCCAGGAGAAAAAAACATGCTTTCCAGTGAAAATGCTCTTATTTTTTGACAGGAACTGCAAAATTGCAAGCTCACAAACTTGACGCTTATTGAGAAATAAAGGACGCCTGTTTTCCCAGTGGCATACAGAGTATGCAAGGGCTTCATGAGGTAGTGAATTGCAACATTTGGACATTACGTTACATCTTTAATTTTCCTGATTTAATACGAACATATTGAAGGGCTGAAAATCATTCATTCACAGGATCTAGGTGTCACTGGCTCGGCCAGCATTTATTGCCCATCCCTAAATGGTCCACTGCCTTCTTGAACTACAGCAATCCAATTGGTGTGGGTACACCCACAGCACTGTTAGGAAGGGAGTTCCAAGATTTTGACCCAGCGACAGTGAAGGAACGGAGATATAGCTCCAAGTCAGGATGGTGCGTGGCTTTTAAGGGAATTTGCAGGTGGTGGTGTTCCCACAAATTTGCTGTCCTTTTCTTTCTAGGTGGAAGAGGCCGTGGGGTTGGAAGGTGCTGGGGAAAGGGTCTTGGTGAGTTGCTGCAGTGCATCTTGTAGATGATACATACTGCTGCTACTGTGTTCCAGTGGTGGAGGGAGTGAATGTTTAAGGTGGTAGATGGGATACTGCTTTAGTATCTGGGAAGTTGGGAATGCTGCTGAACATTGTGCAATCATCAGTGAACATCCTCACTTCTGACCTTATGATGGAGGGAACATTATTGATGAAGCAGCTGAAGATGGTTGGGCCTAGGGCACTACCCTGAGGAACTCCTGCAGTGCTGTCCTGGAACTGAGATGATTGACCTCCAACAACCACAACCATCGTCCTATGTACTGGATATGACTCCAGCCAATGGAGTGTTTTCCCCCTGATTCCCATTGACTCCAGTTTTACTATGGCTCCTTGATGCCAAACCCGATCAAATGCTACCTTGTTTTCAAGGGCAGTCACTCTCACCTCACCTCTTGAGTTCAGCTCTTTTGTCCATGTTGAGACCAAAGCTGTAATGGGTTCAGGAGCTGAGTGGCCTGGCCAAAGCGCCAGTGAACAGGTTATTGCTGAGTAAGTGCCACTGCACTGCTGATGACTCATTCCATTGCTCTGCTGGTGATCGAGAGTAGACTGATAAGATGGTAATTGGCCAGGTTGGATTTGTCCTGCTTTTTGTGAAAAGGACATACCTGGGCAACATTCCACATTGCTGGGTAGATGCCAGCTGTATGAGAACAGCTTGGCTAGCAGCACGGCTAGTTCTGCAGCACAAGGCTTCAGTAATGTTTCAGAGCCCATTGCCTTTACGATATTCCGTGCCTTAAGCCACTTTTTGAAACATGTATTGTGAATCAAATTGGCTGAAGACTGGCATCTGTGATGCTGGGGGCCTCAGGAGGAGGCTGAGGTGGATCATCCACTTGGCACTTCAGGCTGAAGCTGGTTACAAATGCTTCAGTTTTGTCTTTTGCACTGATGTGCTCAGCTCTCCCATCATTGAGGAATATGGATATTTGTGGAGAGCCCCCTCCAGTTAGCTGTTTAATTGTTCATCACCACTGGATGCGGCAGGACTGTAGAGCTTAGATATCATCTGTTGGTTGTGTGATTGCTCAGCCCTGACCATCGCTTGCTGCTTATGCTGTTTGCCATTCAAGTGGTTCTAAGTTGTATTTTCACCAGGTTGACACTTCATTTTTAGATGTGCCTGGTGTTGCTCCTGGCATGCCCTCCTGCACTCTTCATTGGATCAGTGTTGATGCCCTGGCTGGATGGTAATGGTAGAGTGGGAGATATGCCGGTCCATGAGCTTGACAGCTTGTGGCTGAATGCAATTCTGCTGCTGCTGATGACCCACAGCTCTTCATGAATGCCCAGTTTTGGGTTGATAGATCTTTTCTAAATCTATCCCATTTAGCACAGCAGTAGTGCCACACAACATGATGGAGGATATCCCAATTTGATGACAGGACTCCATCTCCACAAGGATCAGAAGTCGCTCATCCGTGCTCTTACCACCTCAGCTCTTCTTCCAAGTGGTGTTCAACATGGAGGAGTACTGAGGCTGAGGGCCGGGGGGGAAGTTTGAAGATGGGGTGGGTAGGTAGTAATCAGTAAGATGTTTCCTTGCCCATGTTTAACCTGAAACAAACAAAGAAAATACAAAGTACTGCAGATGCTGGAAATCTAAACTAAAAACAGAAAATGCTGAAAACACTCAGCAGGTCAGACAACATCGATGGAGAGAAAGAGAGTTAAAACATTTCAGATTAATGATGGGTTCTGGTGAAGGGTCATTATCAATCTGAAACATTAACTCTGGGCAGAATCGTCCTAGACCTGCACTAAGTGTGCCCATGGGCAGGTGCCCGCCGGCCGCAATGGCGGCTTCTCAAGCCGTGTCGTCCCAAACCTGCCGCATTCATTCTGCATTCCTGGGAAACACGCCATTTCCATGGCAAGCGGGCTCTCATTCGCCCGCCACACCATCACCTCACCACCTCATTACGCTGGGCATCACATTTAAAGTGCAGCAAACCACTCAGTGCTTCCAGCCCAGGACTGCTACAAGGAAGACATGGCCCCAAAAAGCAAGAAGACTGTAGCCTCCAGGTTCAATGACACATCCCTCGAGCGCCTTTTGGATGCAGTGGAGGCCCCCTGTGATGTCCTCTACCCCCCACTCTGGCCGCAGGATGGGCAGCAATATCACGAATCCGGCTTAGGAGGTGGTGGCAGCGGTAGTCAGCGCCAAAGCCAAGTTGATCTCACCCTGTACCAGTGGGAAACGTGAGATCTAGGCAAACTAAATCATTCTTGCACCCTGGCTCCCTTGGTCCCAGGTAAAATCCACAAAGTTGTGTTCCCTTGCGAAGATGGCATCCGTGACCTCACGGATGCATTTGTGGGTGCAGGCTTGTGATATCCCACAGAAATCACCAGTGAAGCCCTGAAAGGTGCCACTGGCATAAAAATTGTGCACCATGGTCGCTTTCATGGCCACTGGCAGTGGATGCCCTCCATGTCGCTGTGGCGCCAAATCCTGCAGCAGGTGATGGATGTGACCAACCAGTTCCCTAGACATGCACAGTCTTCGGCGACACTGGTTGTCAGTCATCTGCAGGAATGAAAGGTGACACCTATAGACCCTGGGTCTAGCTAGGCACCGACCAGTGATGACTCACTGTGGCTCTTCAGCAGCGTGTGCGGAAGCCCCAACTGCACCCTCTTCCTGAAGGTGCTGCTCCTCCCTCCGCCTAGCCAGGCGCCTCCGCCACTCTCTTCTCTGTCATTTCAGCTCTACGTATGCCACGAGGCATACAGCTAGTTCACCAGGCTCCATGCTCCTGATGTACTCCTCCTTCAGGATGAAAGGAAGAGACACGTGGGTTAGCTTGGATGTACTCAGAACCTCTCTTGGTTCAGTCTGAAGGCACCTTAACGCATCCTGGAGAGTGCTGGCCACCGCTTGGATGGCCAGAGTTTAGTGCGCTGCATGGCTGCCCAAACCCCGCCCACCTCTGCCCCGCTCCACGCAAACCAGCTTTGCCCACTGGACTTCATGCTGTGGTTTCAGCTCAGGCGCAGGCATTCTCCTAACCCGCACTACAAGGCTGCACTGTTAGCTTGAATCAAGGGAGAGACTGGTCCAAACCAGGATGATGACATTGCAAGGGGACTGTGAGCACCTCCACCAGTGACTGCTCCATGGCCAGCTTTAGCAAGGAGATGCCCAGTCACCCAGCTGTTCTGCAGTCCACTAAAATGCTCATTAGTTTGCAGTCTGTGTCCAAGGGGTGAAAATCTCTGGAGCACTTGGTGGCACTTTCAGGCCTTTGCATTGCTTGAGTGGGTAGATAAGGTAGAGGCCTGACTCCATGCACGTCAATGTGGCTGTGTCTGAACTGCCTCAGCTGCAGAGGAACGGTCACTTTATGGAAGGTTTCCCTAAGCATGGCCCGCCATCGACAGGCTGAGCGGACAATCGCAAACTGGTTTCAAGATGTCGTGAAACCGATTTCTGGCCTTCTCGCCATATTGTCCGCTCATGCCGCCGAGCACGCCCAATGCCTGTGGGCACTGAAAATTCTGCCCTCTGTTTCTCTCCACTTATGCTACCTGACCTGATGAGTATTTTTAGCATTTTCTGTTTTCATTTAAGGCACGTCTCAGAGGCCAGTTGTCACCATAGACACTGTCCTTGTACCTGGTCTTGTGTCATCGGCAGAATCTGCCATCCCAGGTATGACCAAACTCTATCACAGAGATGGAATTGCCAGTGGAGTCAAAGCATTTTCTACTTTGACCTTCTTCCACAGCCTATCCTGTGCAAGGTGTTTGTGTGTATGTGTTGGATGAATATATGATGTAAAGCCTCTTTAACATTTCAGTATGGCCATGTGAGCTGTATTACGCGTTCCTGTCCACTGCGATATGTGGTAAATGTGGGGAGGTGGTGACATAGTGGTATTGTCATTGGACTAGTATTCCAAAGATCATGGGTAATGCTCTGGGGTCCTGGGTTCAAATCCCACCACAGCAGGTGGTGAAATTTGAATTATAAGTCTGATGATGACCATGAAACCATTGCTGATTGTTGTAAAAACCCACATGATTCACTAATGCCCTTTAGGGTAGTCAACTCTGGTGAGGCTCAGGACAGCCTCTGTCACATTTGCTGCAGAAAAAGACAGGGTGCAGGATTTGCTGGTCTCTGGACCCTCTTCTTGGCCAGCTAAGCTTGTCACTTCTCCTCTTGTCTTCCGACCCGCTTCCAGAGGTCATGGCCATCAGCAATTGTCTCCTGGTTTTCTGTGTCCGCCATCTTCATATATTGCTTGCAAATGCCTTTGTAGCGGTGATATGGACATCCAGAAGGTCATGACCCTGTGGCCCGTTCACCATACAGAAGATCGTTGGGTACATGGCTGTCATCCACCCAGTGAATATGGCCAAGCCGGGGAAGACATTGTTGGCTTAGTAATGAATGTATGCTGATAGAATTAGCATGTTCCAGGGCCTCTGATTTGGAGACCTTGCCCTGCCAAGAGATACCGAGGATACGTCTGAGAGAGTGAAGGTGAAAACCATTCAGCCTTTTCCCCTGCCTAGCATACAGTGTCCAGTTTCACTATGGTGGAGGAATGCATTGAGAACACAGGCTTGGCAGACTCACGGTATGGTGTTCTCGGTCGGTTGCTGTTGTTCCACACCGTTTTACGCAGCTTGGTCATATGCAACTTTTGCAATGCATGTGTTGACTTCAGTGCCAAGGGACAGATTGCTGGTGATTGTGGAGACTAGATATGTGAAGCTACCAGCAAAAACCAGCGTCACAGTGTCAGTGCTGATTGATGGTGGAATTAATTTCCAAAATGGTTATACAGAAGGAGAAACAAACATAACATAATACATAAAGTGTGTTTAAAAACAAATGAAAGGCCCTGTTTCAGCAGTTGATGATTGACCTGTCAGCCCGGTTTACTGATGGTAACTGGGCGGGTTGACCTGAAACTGGAAACTGGGATTTTTTTTTCCGTTCAGCTTCAGATAACAACAGGCCCTAGTTAGATAGTCTAAGCTGTGCAAGCAATGAGAAGCTTCTCCATGATCTGCTCTGCTAAGCTGCATGCTTATAGCTGATAAAATTTAAGCATTATCCGTGAACACGTTTTGTCAATCTATAAGCAAATCTTCCTCGACTTAGATAAATGAGGTAGCCCTCCACATTGGGTAAACAGTAACCCAAAAAGCAGGTGTCAAATTCTCAGTCGTTTGAAGTGGAGCCTATTAAACATTGTGATGGGTTTCCGTATGTGTCAAATGCCCAGCTGACCAAAAGATAAAGGAGTCAGTGTCATCAGCTGAGACAAGCTGGCACTTTTAGTTAAACATTAATATGATAGTTCAATATTTGAGAAATGTAAAAAGAAACTTGCTATGAAAGATTTGAAAGCATGGTGCCTCTATCTGATCTGTGTGAGTTACAGGTACTGGGGAGGTGCTCGAGTAATTTATGCTGCGATGAGTTCTGTTGACTAGATAATGAAGAGGTTGCAACACTACTAGAATTTTAAATAGTTTATTTGTTTTAAAGAAAGGTGGCAGCATTTAATGAAGCTCCTTACCTACTATCATCAGCTACTGATAATAATTCAATAAACTCTGGGAGAATTAAACAGAAACATGTTTACTCAAAATATTGGTATAAATTAGACTGCGATGTAAACCCTCTTTTTTACATTTCATTGATATGTGTATTTTTAAAGAACAAAATATTTCTGTAAAACATACCAGTTGTGCGAATTTGTCTCAGGGTTTACTGCCTTTGGATTAGTAAACACTCACAACAGTGCCTTATGGTTAGACTCACGTTCAGGGCAAAGGCTCGATCCATATATTTTGTGATGAATTGCAGGCCGGCAGTAACCCCTCAGATTGATTTCCTCACCTATTTACTGACTTTAACAATTCCAGGGAAATTACTTTTGCCCACAGTCTATTTATTGGGGAAACCAGTGAAGAAAATAACTTGAACCTGAAAATATCGGAGTCAAATTTAAAAAGGGCTGAAGTAAAATGAGAAACTGGCCAGTTGAGATATATAAAAAAAAAACAATTTCATCTATACTACAGTATTCAGATTTGGTGTGGCTGCCAGTGCTATTAGAGCAACAATAAGGGATTTAAAGTGGTTTAACTTTCACGGTAATGTTTATCAGGGGAGCTCCAAGCTCTAAAATATATTACTTCTTATAAGACATTTTACTATCTTGAACACCTTAACTTTATAATATGTTAACCTGGTCTCAGCTTGGCTCATCTGAGTAGCACCTTCACATCTGAATTAAAAAGCTTGTGTCTTCATAAACCAATCTAGAACATAAAAGCGGCATTTTATTGACCTTGGCTGTGAGCTCCCAAATCCCAGGACTTCCACAGTTAGTAGTTAGGTGGAGGTAGACATTGGACATTGTTAAACCAGCAGCCACGGCAACTAATTTTTCACTGGAGCTAAGGGCAAATCCCCATCCCTCCCTCAGCCAGCAGATGCCCTCACCACTTAGACCAGGCACCCGCTGCTGGTAAACTGCAGTGGGGAGGAGGCCCTTAATTGACCATTAATTGGCCACCTAAGGGCCTCAATTGGACTACAGGTGAGTGGGCCACCTGACACCTCCCCCACTGCTGGTAAAATACCAGCGATGGCAGGTAAACGACAGGCATGACACCACCACCCAATTTTATGAGCCCACCCCCAATCCCACACAAGCCTGCTCCTGAGGGAGAGGCATAAAATTCCACCATTGGTGCCGACCATCAGTCTAACTGGTCACTAAAAGCACTGCAATGATGGTAAAGCAATTTCAGAATGCCTCTCCACCGATGTCATCATGCTCCCACATAATGTCATCACCCTTTTATTGCACTAGACATTTTATGCATCATATCTTGATCGTGTCATGAAGCACTTTCACAATGCCTAACTTGTCACAGCCAAGCTTCACATATGTAATACATTTTGCCCCTGGTGTAGGATGAGATGGTCAGTGTGAGCGCAATGTGAGATTAGGAGACTGGCATTCCCAAACTGTTTCTTCAAGGCTCATCCTATAGTATTAAAGGACCTAGAATCCAAACTGATGCTTCAATGCTGAAGGAACGGTGTACTGATAGAAGTGCCAGCTTTTAAATGTGATGACCAAGGCAATGTCCTGCCTGCCTGTGATCTTTAACGAGACGGTGGTATTATTGGAAAGAGCGACTTTGCTTATGGTCAATATTCTTCCATCACTTAGCTAAAAAAAATAAATGAACTGATTATTCACCTCATTGCTGTTTCTATTCACCTCATTACTGTGGAATTTAAACCACTTTAAATCCCCTACTGTTGCTCTAATAGCGCTGGTAGCCACACCACAAATGTGAACCATGCTGGGAGCAATTTGGATATTGTGTGTACCTAATAAATGAGTGCAATTCATCATATGTGAAGTGTTTGAGGAATTTTCTGAGAGACTTGATAAACAGAGTGTGATGACACAATAATCTGCAATGTGATTATGCTGCTGCCTTGCAGTTTTTTGGTTAGTGCTACAAGTTTACAGATTTTAATTGAGCTTCACTAAACACTGACTACACCGAGCACTAGAACTGCAAGTTCTTCCAAGCTTGAGTAATTTTAACACCTGGGCCAGTATAGACCTTTGTCATTGACAATAAGGGTGGTAAGGGTGCAGATTTCAGACCATAGCATGCCTAAGAACTCCAAAACAAGAGCTCAAGGCCTCTTTAGCATAGCCCTTAGTAGGGGCATTATTATAATAGGTCTTGTCAGATAATGCAATGGCCTGGAAACTTGGTCATGCAGCGCCCATTCTTTGGATGCTAAAAACTCTCCTAAGCCTCCAATATGGTGGACAAGATACACATGACCTCACTTATGACCTGAAGTGCACTTGCCACTCAACAATAACAATACTGACTTGATGGGAATGCCAGTCTCTTCCCTTACAACCAGGCAATGCGCCAGTCAAACAAACTCTTTCTTCTGGTTCAACGTTCTGCTTTGATGGCTGCCTTCACAGTCCCTTTAAGGACTGCTGGTTGGCTGCTCTGCACATGAGGGAACAGGTCATAATCAACCAATTCCAGAAAGGGGGTTGTGATAGAGGTTAGACCTCCAATTTGCATTTGGCAATGGGCCTAGCACCTGTTCCAGACAGGCACACTGGGTGCCTGCAGAGTACCCTAGCCAGTATACTGCGTTGCATATACCTGCTGCAAAATGATTCCATGCATGCCACATTGTGTATTCAAGATAAACCTCTGGAGCACACAAAAGTACCACTGGAGTGGTTAAAATGTGAAACTTGCTACCACATAGAATAGTTGAGGTGAATAGCATAGATGCATTAAAGGGCAAGCTAGGCAAGTAGTTGAGGGAGTAAAGAATAGAAGGATACACTGATTGGGTTAGATAAAGTATGGTGGGAGGAGCAGAAACACCAGCATAATCATAGCGGGCCTAATGGCCTGTGCTGCAAAGGTGATGTAATCTAATTTTGGACCCTTTAACACATTTTTTATACCAGCAAAAGCAAGATCCAATTTCTGAACCACTCTGCTCGATTCTGGCCATCAAAAGCAGAAAAAGTATTTTAGAGGATGAAACTGGAAGTGTTTGAGAAAAGATCAAAAGTAAGGAAAAGATAAATTAAAATTAGTGTTTGGTAAGCAGACCTTGTTTTAGACTGATAGTACATGGTATGCTTGACTTGGCTAGTTGTGCACTATGATTGCTTGTAAGGGCTAAGACCATGTTAAATTCAGGATATTTTTGGCTTTAGTATAGGCAAGAAGGAAATGATAAAAGTCTGGTTGAGTTAGATAATAATGGGGTATGGCAGTATCACACTCAGTTTAGAAACATAGAAAATAAGAGCAGGAGTAGGTCATTCGGCCTTTGAGCCTGCTCCGCCATTCAATATGATCATGGCTGATCCTCTATCTCAATGCCATTTCCCGCTCTCTTCCCATACCCCTTGACACCTTTAGTGTCTGGAAATCTATCTATTTCCTTCTTAAATTTATTCAGTGACTTGACCTCTGCAGCCTTCTGTGGTAGAGAATTCCACATATCCACAAGAAATTTATCTTCGTCTCAGTCCTGAATGGCCTGCCCATTATCCTCAGTCTGTGACCCCTTGTTCTAGATCCACCGGCAAAGAGAAACATCCTCCCTGCATCCAGTTTGTCCAGCCCTGTCAGAATTTTATATGTTTCAATGAGATCCCCTCTCATTCTTCTAAATTCTAGTGAATACAGGTCTAGTTGGCCCAATCTTTCCTCATACAACAATCCTGCCATCCCAGGAATCAGTCTGGAGAACCTTCCTTTATGGTTAGTGGCAGGTGAATTAGATAGCTCTTTCAAAGAACTGGCACAGGCATGGGTGAGTTGAGCTGTTTGACCCTATGTTTCAAGTACTTTGTCTAGACCCGTGCATGCAACAATTCCACTTTGTCACAATCTTATGGATTTATGTACTAGCAAGATTCAAAGCTTTGCAGGGGAGGCAGAAAGTTGCGGAGTTGTGGGATGGGTGGGGTGGGGTGGGGTTGGGGGGCTTCTAAAAGCCAACCATTTTCCAAGCTATCATTTACTGACACCTTCAAACTTACTGCCTGCCAATATAATCCAAGAGATATAATAATGCAATTATTAATTAATTATTAAAGGACAAGGTGGCGTGGTGGTATTGTCACTGGCCTAATAATCCAGAGACCCAGGGTAATGCTTTGGGGACCTGGGTTTGAATCCCAGCATGGCAGATGGTGGAATTTGAATACAATAAGAATCTGGAATTATAAGTCTAATGATGACCATGAAGCCATTGTCAATTGTCATAAAAACCCATCTGGTTCACTAATGCCCTTTAGGGAAAGAACTCTGCTATCCTTACTTGGTCTGGCCTACATGTGACTCTGAAATGGCCTAGCAAGCCACTCAGTTAGGCAGATCACCACCACCTTCTCAAGGGCAATTAGGGATGGGCAATAAATACTGGCCTAGCTAGCAACACCCACATCTCAAGAATAAATAAAAAATCATTGTTGAGGAGCAGGAAGGAAGACATAACTTTCCATTCCTGATATTTAGGGTTGTGAATCTTCATTCTACTGGGAAGATCAGCAGAGGCCCATCACAATTGTCTTTAGATTTATGTTTCAATATCTTGAGTAATCTTGTTAAAGTGAAGATAAAAACAAGCAAATCTGAAATTAAACAGCGTTATTCATATTACAGGAGCACTTTAAGTTACACCTCACAATGAAATGCAAAGCAGTTAAAGTGGGAAACAGTTGCAAGATCTAGGGTTTATATAACAGTTATATTCACAATGTGCACATTATAATCAGGAGTGAAGATACAATCATCACCATCTTCCTTTTCTTTGTTGTCAATCAGGCCTACTAGTGACTGTCAACAATCAGTTTGAAAATCTGTTGCTTGACACACCTAATTGCAAATTACAATGAAGTTCTTTTCAATTGTTTATTCTTGGTGAATATCCTGCAGTACGAAATGCATTCAGAAAAATTCAGCATTATGAGTTAACATGAAACTGGCCTTGCGATCAATTTGGTGTATTAATTTCTGTATTATATCATAGGTTCAAGCTCCTCTATCTCTTGTGCAAGGTGTCAAATGCAACTACATAGAGTGACGGGTTGCGTACCATGTGAACTACTAATATTATCATAAATCATTTTGATGAAAATGACCTTTGCAATGTAACTTCCAGGAACACTTGTCTCATCTGCATTCCTTTCAGCACAGCCTCTAACAAACAAATACTAAGGAAGATGATTTCAACTAAGAGTTCATTATCTCTGCTTATCCATTCGGGGCTCCAGAGTGCTGGCTTAGAGAGAGATAGGCGCGAGCAGCTTCTTTTCCTGTGTGACATTCATCTCACACCAGTTTTCTTTTACATGGAAATGACATCCCATGCAATAATCCTTGCCTCAGCACAGTGATAATCTTCTACCTTTCCACTCTTTGCGAGCATGCTGCTAGCCTTTTTGTTACAAGTGAGGGAAGCTCCTCTACATCGTGGCTATCAACTTGAAAGGCTTCTTTCAGGCGGAGTGGAAAGAGTGAGACAGTGTTTCTTCCAGCAAACAATTTGACATTGGGAATTCATCTGCAATAGGAAAAGGCAACTTGTTTTGTGCCTAAGAGATGTTTACCTGACAGAAAAAAAATACAGAAAACCAGCCACTTTTGAAGGAAACTTTAATAGCTGCAGAACAGGAAACAAAAGGGCAGCATTTAAAAATAATTAAAATGAAACTCTACAAAGCTCCAGCCCTGATTTTAACTCTTGGTGGAAATTGAGAGGGGAGGGGCCAAGGCGAATGGGATTTTAACACCTGGACCTCATCTGCAAAACCTCCTGTCCAAAGCTGGCAGGAAACGCTGACTAGTGATGGGGGAGGGGAACAGAGGAGGGGCGGGGAAGAGCGTCAATTGAAGGAACATAGGGCAAAGTTTCTACCTCGGCTGGTGGGGGCATGTGCCAGACTCGCTCGAGCGTAAAATGACACGTGTTGACGGCTGGCGATATTTCGGTTGGCGGGCGCATGCCAGAGTCAGCAGCCTGTTAAGGCCATTGGAAAGGTAATGAAAGAAATTTTTCACTGCCCATTCAACCTTATGGTTGGCGGGCAGGTGAAAAGGCCAAGCAGTCTTTGCACTTTTCAAGAAACCACATTCACAGGCGAGATGAGGTTTCCAGCAGCAAATAAAAATAAAATAAAACATTTTACATTTCATTTCTAACATGTCCCTGTTCATGTGACAGTCACATGAGGTCACGTGTTTTATTACATTTTTGAAATCTTTATTTTATATTTGGAAAGATGTTCATCTCCCTGAGGCAACTCTGTGTCTCGGGGTGATTTGCAAGTGCGCACTCGCGTGCATGCACAAGGTTCGCACTCTCACTCCCCCCCTGCTCGCAAAGGCAGCGCTGAGCGCTTCTGCTCGCATTTCACGCTGGGCGCACCTTAATTGGCCGGCCAGTGTGAAATCGCGGTCCGGCCCCGATTGCGGGCAGCGGTCAGCTTCCTGACCACCCCCACCCGCCCCCACTGAGCCCACTCAACAAGGGCTAAATTCTCCCTATAGTTTCAGATGGCAGGTGGCTATCGCTTAGGCCCAAAAGCAAGTAACAGCTTAGGAAGGGCTCGATAGCATATCATGCTCAAGGGAGGAGAACAGCAGCCTGTGAAGGGACGGTCCAATGTTTCCTCGTGGGGCCCCCTGTTACTTTTGGACCATAATGCAGCAAAAAATATTTTTTATGTCACTTAACTTTCTGAGCCTCTTCTGGCTACAGATCCAGAACCACATTCCTGTGCAGGCCTTTGTTTAAATTGCAATTGGATTTAAGGATGCCATTAGAGCCTATTGTGCATTTTTACTGAAGCACTTGATGGCAGGTGTCCTGTTTACAGCAGGCTAAATGCCCAATCCACAGTGTGGCAATGATAAGAAGTGTGGCACTACCACCATGCTAAATGGGATAGATTTTTAACAGATCTAGCAAATCAAGACTGTGCATCCATGAGATGCTGTGGGCCATCAGCAGCAGCAGAATTGTACTCGAACATAATCTGTAACCTCCTGGCCCGGCATATCCCCCACTGTACCATTACCATCAAGCCAGGGGTTCAACCCTGGTTCAATGAAGAGTGTAGAGCAACACCAGGCATAGCTAAAAATGAAGTGTCAACCTGGTGAAGCTATCACACAGGACTACTTGTGTGCCAAACAGCATAAGCAGCAAGTGATAAACAGGGCTAAGTGATCCCACAATCAACGGATCAGGTCTAAGCTCTGCAGTCCCGCCACATCCAGTCATGAATGGTGATGGACAATTAGCAACTCACTGGAGGAGGAGGCTCCTCCATCCTCAAAGATGGAGGAGTCCAGCACATCAGTACAAAACAAAAGGCTGAAGCATTTGCTACAATCTTCAGCCAGAAGTGCTGAGTGGATAATCCATCTCGACCTCCCCCGGAAGTCCCCAAGACATCAAGAAATGTCTGAAGGCGCTGGATACTGCAAAGGCTATGGGCCCTGACAATATTCCGGCAATAGTACTGAAGACTTATGCTCCAGAACTTGCCGAGCTCCTAGCCAAGCTATTCCACTACAGCTACGACACTGGCATCTACCCGGCTATGTGGAAAATTGCCCTGGTATGTCCTGCACACAAAAAGCAGGACAAATCCAACCAAGCCAATTACCACCCCATCAGTCTACTCTCGATCACCAGTAAAGTAATGGAAGGGGTCATCAACAGTGCTATCAAGCGGCACTTGCTTATCAATAACCTTCTCACTGACGCCCAGTTTGGGTTTTGCCAGGGCCACTAAGCTCATGGCCTCATTACAGCCTTGGTTCAAACATGGACAAAAGAGCTGAATTCCCGAGATGAGGTGAGAGTGACCGCCCTGGACATCAAGGCTGCATTTGACTGAGTGTGGCATCAAGGAGCCCGAGCAAAACTGGAGTCAATGGGAATCAGGGGGAAAACTCTCCGCTGGTTGGAGTCATAACTAGCACAAAGGAAGATGATAGTGGTTGTTGGGGGTCAGTCATCTCAGCTCCAGGACATCACTGCAGGAGTTCCTCAGGGTAGTGTCCTTGGCCCAGCCATCTTCAGCTGCTTCATCAATGACCTTCCTTCCATCATAAGGTCAGAAGTGAGGATGTTCACTGATGATTGCACAATGTTCAGCACCATTCACAACTCCTCAGATACAGAAACAGTCCATGTCCAAATGCAGCAAGACCTGGACACATTCCAGGCTTGGGCTGACAAGCGACACGTAACACAAGTGCATCTCTAACAAGAGAATCCAACCATCGCCCCTTGATGTTCAATGGCATTACCATAACTGAATCCCCCACTGTCAACATCCATACCCTGGGAGTTACCATTGGCCAGAAACTGAACTGGACTAGCCATATAAATACTGTGGCTACAAGAGCAGGTCAGAGGCTGGGAAGTCTGTGACAAGGAACTCACCTCCTGACTCCCCAAAGCCTGTCCAACATTTACAAGATACAAGTCAGGAGTGTGATAGAATACTCCCCACTTGCCTGGATGAGTGCAGCTCCCACAACACTCAAAAAGCTTGACACTGTCCAGGACAAAGCAGCCCGCTTGATTGGCACCACATCCACAAACATTCATTCCCTCCACCACTGATGCACAGTACCAGCAGTGTGTACCATCTACAAGATGCACTGCAGGAATTCACCAAGGCTCCTTCGAAAGCACTTTCCAAACCCACGACCACTACCATCTAGAAGGCCAAGGGTGCAGATAGATGGGAACACTGCCACCTGGAAGTTCCCCTCCAAGTCACTCACCATCCTGTCTTGGAAATATATTGCTGTTCCTTCACTTTCGCTAGGTCAAAATCCTGGAACTCCCTTCCTAACAGCACTGTGGGTGTACCTACACCATATGGACTGCAGCAGTTCAAGAGGGCAGCTCACCACCACCTTCTCAAGGGCAACTAGGGATGGGCAATAAATGCTGGCCCAGCCAGAGAAGCCCACATCCCGTGAATGAATTAAAAGGGGTAATGTCACTGTGATGATTTTAATTGTGCAACGAGACAGCGTTAATTATTGCTTTGTACTAAAGGATCCTATGTGGAAGAGTGATCATAGTCTGATAGAATCTTAAAGTGAGATTTAGAGTGATTTAGTTGAGTCTGAAACTAGGGTCTTAAACCTGCACAAAACACAAAAGGATATGATGGGTGAGCTGAATAAGATAAACTGGGAAGCTAGATGCAATGATATAATAGTAGATAAACAAAGACTGGAGGTGGTTAGGGGAGTGGGGGACATTTGGAAAAGCTTGTCAAAAGTGAGCATTCTTCCACAGCTGAGACCGTATAGCTCCAGCTCCATTGATATGCTTAGAGTGGGGTCTCTGAAGCTTTTCAGCTCACCCAAGCAACACAAAAGCATGAAAGTGCCAACAAATGCTCCAGAACCCTTCACCCCTCGGGCACAGACTGAAAATTAATGAGTGCAGCAGAGCAATTGGCTGACTGGGCAAGTTGTAGAATCTCCTTGCAAAGGATGGCCATGGCGCAGTCACTGGTGGAGCGGCTCACAGTCCCTTGCAATGTCTTTATTAAGGTTTGGACCAGTATCTCTCATGGTTCAAGCTAACAGCACAGCCTTGCAGTGTGGGTTAGGAGAATGCCTGCTCCTGAGCTGAGAGCACAGCATACAGCCCAGTGGGCAAAGCTGCCACCAATTGGTCAAGTGGAGTGGGGCGGAAGTGGGTGGGGTTTTGGACAGCCAATGAGCACACAACACAATGACCATCCAAATGGAGGCCAGCACTCTCCCGCATGCATGAAGGGGCCTTCAGGCTTAACCAAGGGAGGTTCATAGGTCACCTATGCTAACCCACACGTAGCTCTTTTTGATCCTGCAGGAGGAGAACATCAGGATCATGGAGCCTAGTGATTTAGCGGTGCATCTCATGGCTTACAGGGAACAGAGAAGAAGAAGAAGAGTGTGACAGAGGAGCCTGGCTCGGGAAAGGGAGGAACACTTCCCTAAAGATGAAAGGGCGGCAGGGCCTGCTGCACACACAGCTGAAGGTCCACAGCGAGCCATCAATCATAGGCGCCTTGCGAGACCCAGGGTCTATAGACGGCGCTTGACATTCCTGCAGATGACTGAGAACCAGTGTCACCGAAGTCTGTGCATGTCTAGGGAACTGGTCGGTCACATATGACACCTGAAGCAGGATTTGGCGCCATGTGGACGTAGAGGGCAAGCACTGCCAGTGGCAGTGAATGTGACCACGGCACTCAATTTTTACATTAGTCGCTCCTTCCAGGGCTCCACAGGTGACCTGTGCGGGATCTCGCAAGTCTCCATGCACAAGTGTATCCAGGAGGTCATGGACGCCAACTTCGCAAAGGCAAAGAACTTTGTGCATTTCACCCAGAATGAGGAAAGCCAGGAAGCAAGAGCGCTGGGATTTGTGTTGATCTCTGCTTTTCCACAAGTGCAGGGTGCCATCGACTGCACTCACGTGGCACTTAGATCTCCATGGCAACAAGTAGTCAATTACGTCAACGCAAGGACTTCCACTCGCTGAATATTCAGCTGGTGTGCGACCACAAACACATCCTACCGGTCTGCGCACAACTCCCTGGGAGCATCCACAACTCCTACATCCATAGCAGGTCTCAGATCCCTGACATCTTCCAGGGCCAGAGAGGCTGCAGTGTTGGCCCCTCGGGACAAAGGCTAAACACAGAGGACGTGGTTGATGATGCCCGTGCAGCGACATCAGACTGCAGCAGAGCAACGGTATAATGAGGCTCATGCCATGACCCGGGCTTTGGCGGAGTAAATGATAGGCATTTTGAAAGTGAGGGTCCGGTGCCTCGACAGGTCCTGTGGAGCCTGCAATACAGTCGACCAAGGGTGTCGCGCATCATTGCTACTTGCTGCATGCTCCACAACCTGGCGCTGCAATGGGGGAGGACCTGACTGAGGAGGACATGGAAGAGCTACACATCATCTCCAATGAGGAGGACATCAAATAGGATGATGATGATGATGATGAGGTCCTCAAAGGCAAGGATGCCAGCGATGAGGCCATCACACTAGCCAGATGTTGAAGAGATGGGGGAGGGGGCATATTCCCTTCCTTCCCAAAAACCCCACCCTCATCCACATTAACCTCCCCAACTTCCTCCTTCCCACCCCCAGTGTCCGTGTCTGCCTCCGGGTCCCCACCAACCACCCTCGCCATCCCTTCTAATGCTACCGTTGAACCCTCACCCTCCTACCCTACTACCTCACTCAGCCCTCGGTCATTCTCACCATCCCTTCATTCCACGCCCGCCCTCAGTTCACTCCCCAGGAGACAGTCATGGACTCATCAGGGCCCTCCCTTGCAAGTTCACCTGGACATTCCGCTCCCCCCCACCACCTCCCCTCCGGACCTCTTCCCCTGCCCAGAACCCCTCCCCCCCCACCGGACCCCTTCCCTACCCGGATCCCCTTTTCCCCTTGGAACTCCTTCCCCCTTTGAATCCCCTCTCCCCCACCACCCCCCAGGGACTTCTCCCCCCTTAGTACTCCCCCCTCCCCGCTGGGTCCTTCACCCTTCATGACTCCTTCAGATACCCTTACTTCTTCCACACTTACTCCTTCCCCCTTCCCGACTCCTAGCTCCAGCCCAATGTCTTCCTCCTGCCTTGCTCCTTCCCCCTTCCCAACTCCTTCCTGCACTCATACTGCTTCCTCCCCTCTCCGTACTCCTTCTTTCCCCCAGACTTCTGCCTCCCACTGGACTTCTTCCCCTCTCCACACTCTTTCCCACCTCTGAACTCCTTTCCTTACACATTCAACCCCCCCCTTAAACCTACTTCCCCAGCTGCCGCCTTCTCCCCCTTTACCCCCTCCTCCCTCCTTGATGCCTTTGTTCCCCCCTTTCCAACCTCCAGCCCACGACACCTTCAATTGCCCCACTCTCAGCCTTCACCCTGACACCTTAGTTCTCCTCCAAACTCCCCCCCCACCACTTGCGCCCCCTCCTCCCAACTTCAACCCCACCCCAACAACTTCATTCCTCCCCTCCCAACCTCACCCACTGCGACACTTTGTTTCCCCCCTCGAAATCTCACCCCACCCCGACACCTCCTCCTCTCCCAGTCAATCCTAGACCTTCCACTCCCATCTCCCGGTACATCTCCCTCTCCCAAACACAGCTGGACCTTCCTCTCCAACCCCTCAACCATCATCTGTTGTGAGCAGACCCCCAAAGGTGACTTTTCACCTTCCGTGAGCTGATTCACAGGACAGCCACGTCCAGGAGAATCCACCCAGCATGCCTTGGGCATTCCTGTAGGGTCGAGATGCTCTCAGGCTCCAGCATCTTCTGCTCCTCGGATGTGAGCAAGGCTCTGGTGGTACATCCCCATTTCTGCACGTCACACTTGTCAGACGTGTTTTGCACCGGTGTGTTTTCCCATCAACATAGGCGGACGATTCAGGGTGGAGGGATGGTTCCAGGGGGCTGGCCTTACAATGATATGCAGATGTATTACGATGAGGTTCCGATGTCCGATGGCGGGATACGCTGCCCTGCCATTGACGGGCTGAGTGGATAATCACAAACTAGTTTCACGACGTCATGAAACCAATGTGTTACCTTCTCGCCATATTGTCTGCTCATGCCACCAAACACGCCCGACATCAGCAGGCATAGAAAATTCTGCCCTATATCTTCTTAACCTTCTTAACCCTGCCACTATGTCTTGGTGCTCTACAGTGGAGGTGGAGGCAGCCTGCTGACTGCAACACCCTGCCTGTGATGACTTTGGTGGGTGTCGTCTGGAGGGCCGAGACCAGGAGGGCCATGGCCTGCTTTGGGTGTCCTGCTGTGGGCCAGCTGCACCCTCTTCGGACTGTTGAGATGGAGCTGCGGGGGCCACAGGAAGAGGAGATTTGGATCGGCTGGGCATTCCTTGAGATCAGCTGGGTGGATGGCCCCGGGGTGTCGGGCTGCTGGTCCTCCTCCCTATGGGTTCCCGAAGGCCCCTGGTTGACTTCTTAAGGAGAAGGGGAAGCTGGAGTGTGATCGAGCTTCCTTGCACCCCTCTTGCATTGACACTGTTGGAGGCCAATTATGGCATCAGCGATGGAGCTCAGCTTGCGCTGCAGTGCAGACTGATGTAGACCACCATCCTACCAGTGTTGACCTCAGTGCATTGGCATTCTGGCACTAACACATCAGACTGAAGGTGGCAGACTCCTTCACTGTGCCTTGCAATCTGAGGAGTGCTGTGGACAGCCCTTCATGATGTTCTCGAGCTTGCCTTTGCAGCTCCAGCAACTGAGGTATGACCAAGTCCAAAGGCTCCTCATCTGACTTGGACTCATCATATTTCTGGCCTCCAGCAGCCCTCCTAGTGCTGGAAAGCTAGGAAGACCCTGCCTCCACCTGCTGTGGATCAGACAGCGCAATGTGCTCACCAAATTGTGACCTCGAGGCTACTCTAGAACTAGGTCCCATTGAGGCGCGTGTCTCTGCACTGGTGGAGGATGAGCGCTGTGACGGGTCTTCAATTAGGGTGTCATCAGATTCTTCTTCCGAAGTGTCTTCAGGGCTTAAGTCGAAGACCTGGCTGATGGATCCCCTCAGCTGATTCCCAGATGTGCCTGCGAAAGCAAGGTGAGATAATTAGTGCATGGCAGGGGACTGCGGAACAGGGGAACTCACTCACAGCATGGTTAACAGATGGATGTTGCACTGCTGGATCCTCATTTGGTTGAGCACCACCGACCTCACTGTCTGCTCGGAACGGTCCAGATCATTGCCGGCCAGCCTTAGAGAGTGCTAGCTCTGTGCAGGGAGCCCTTTAAGTATGACACCCGGATTATTGAAGGCCTGAGGTGATGGCAGGGCGAGCGAATCAGAGACCGTCCTGCTAGTGATCCAAAGTGTTTCCCTATGCATGTATTATTAATGAGGCAGGATGTGTCGGGAATGGGATGATACGGCGTGAAAACTTGCCATTGCGGCCGTCAGGTAAAATGACTTTTTTCACGTCCACTAACACACTTAGTGCGAATCTGGGATGATTCCGCCCTTTGTATCTGTCTTCTTCATGGTGGAAGACACAAAAAAAGTCCTAGAAATAATGGGGAACCAAGAGTGTGGCAAGAATGAGGAATTTAAAGAAATTAATATTCATGAAGAAATGGTATTAAAGGAATTAACGGGATCAAGTTTGACATCAACCCAGAACATAATTGTTTAAATCCTGGGCATTTTTTAAAGTGGTGGCTACAAAGATAGTGGTTTTGATCTTCTAGGATTCGCCAGATTTCAGAATGGATTAGAAGTCAACAAACATAACCCCACTATTCAAGAAAGGAGGAAAAGAGAAAGCTGGAAGCTATTAGCCAGGTAGCTTGACGTCAATAGTAGGAAAATGCTTGAGTCTATTATTTGGAATGTGATAACAGGGCACAGAGACAATCATAATATGACTAGGCAGAGTCAACACGGATTAATGAAACATAATTTGTCATATATGAAAAATCCATTGGGCTTTTTGAGTTTGTAACCAGTAGGGTAGATAAAGGGGAAGCAGTGAATGTAACGTTTAAAATTTTCAAAAAGCATTTGATAAGGAACAACTCAAGTTTTACACAAAATTAGGGTGCATGAGATTGATATAATTGTATGTCATTTTATAATTTATAATTGTGTTAGAAGCAGTTCAGAGAAGGTTCATTTGACTCATTCCTGGGATGAGGAGCTTATCTTATGAAGAAAGGTTGAACAGGTAGGGCCTATAGCCATTGGAGTTTAGAAGGATGAGAGGTGATCTTATTGAAACATAGGACCCTGAGGGGGTTTGATAGGGCGGACACCTGGAGGATGTTTCCTCTTGTGGGGGAGACTAGAACTAGGGGACACAGTTCAGGAATAAGGGGTCTCCCCTTTAAGATGCAGATGAGGAGTTTTTTTTTCCTTCAGAAGGTCATTAGCCTGTGGAATTCTCTTCCACAGAAAGCAGTGGAGGCTAGGTCATTGAATTCATTCAAGGCTAATTTAGATAGATTTTTAATAGACAAGGGAATCAAGGGTTATGGGGATAGACAGGGAGATGTTGTTGAGACCACAATCAGGTCAGCCATGATCTTATCAGATGGCAGAGTGGACTTTTGGAGCAGAATGGTCTACTGCTGATCTAAGTCCTATGTTTCTTATGATTGTGGAGTAATATATTAGCATGGATTGAGGATTGGTTAATGGACAGAAAATAGTAGGAGTAAAAAAGACATTTTCAGGTTGGCAGGCTGTTCCCGGCACATCCTGCCTCATTAATAATACATGCATAGGAAACACTTTGGATAACAGAGTACTATAAGTAATGGGTGATGAGAGGTGATTTCATTGAAGCATATGAACTCTTAAGGGCTTGACAGGGTAGAAGTTGGCAGGATGTTTTCTCTGGGGAGTCTGGAACTAGGGGTCACAATCTCAGAATATGGTGTTACAATCAGGTGAGAAAGTGTAGAATGGTTCCCCTTTTTTCTCACTCCTCATTTGGCCACAAAAGTGTTTTTTTTAAAGGATAGGCTTGCAAATCCAGTGAGTTTGTAACTTTTCACACACTGTGATTGTAATGCAGACAGGTTTTCTTGTAAGCTGTTGAAAGAAAGAGAGTAGTATTTATTGTAATAAACACCCAATCCAAATAAAAATAGTAAAAAATGAATTGACTCTCTCATATACACATGTATTCAGGGGTTCAGACACACACACACACACACACACACACATGTACACACATGTAGGTTACAAGGTGGGAGGATAGATTAGGTAGTTTTTAAAAGTCCCCAAAAAATCAGTGGTATACAGATCTTGTAGATTGATGGCTTGGATTGTTTCAGATTGGGTTTGATGGTCTTTCTGGATCCTGCACCAAGACAATTTTAAATGTCGCCAGACAATTTATATCTTTTCTTCTGGAGCTAGCAGCTGCTGGGTTGATTCTTAAAGCGCTGCCTGTGGCATGTGGGGGGGTCAAACAACAGGCAGGGTTCAAGCTTGTAGGCTGGATGCAGAGAGAGAGAGAGAGAGTGCCCACTCAGGACATTCTTCTTCTGTCCTCAGGCCTGGAGAAAAGCAGTTTCTTAAAACACAAAAGAGAGTTAGTTGGCTCATCACATGGCCCCCTCTCACCAACTGACCAGTTGCCCAAACATGGTCATAGCAAGTTGATTACAGGTCCATGGTTTAAACACAGTTAGATTATGGTTGGATGAGTTCCCTTCTTGGCCAGGATCTATTGTTCAAAGTGATGGTGTCTAATTGTTTGTTCCACATCCAGTCGAATACACAGGTTATTGTATGTTTTGTAAATGGTTTAGGAGATGGGCCATTCACATTCCTCTAAGTTGATTGTCTGTCATGGGTTCTTCTAGACAGTCTGGCTTTGTAATTTGCAGGATACAGCTAAGTTAATGCTCAGTCATCTTAGAAGCTGCTGTTTAATGTCACTGAAAATCTGTTGGTCAGCCTTTTAAAACTCAACCAATGATTTCAGTCAATAAATACACAGGGCAGAATTTTATGGCCCCATTTCGGCGGGGATGGGGCTGTAAAATGCGGTGAGCCATTAGAATCCCCATCGACTTCACCGGGAACGTAAAATCCCACTGCCATAAAATTCTGCCCATAAAGTCATTTTCAATATAAAGCATGGCTTTATAACAATGGAGTCGGCCATTTAGGACTGAGATTGGAAGAAATTATTTCACACAAAAGCTGTGAATCTTTGGCATTCTCCACCCCAGGATGCTGTGGATTCCAGGTCATTGAGCATATTTAAGATAGAGAGCAATAGATTTCTGCTTATAAAGGCAATACTGGAATAGGGTGGAAGGTGAAGTTGAGGTAGAAGATCAGCTATAATTTTATTAAATGATGGAACAGATCTGAAGGACCAAATGGATTACTTCCACTCCTATTTTGAAAACATTGAAAATGTTTTTCTTTGAGTAATGTTTGCTGCTCAACACTCTTATTTCATCTACTGCTTGATTGCATTTACTTCACTGTTTGTAGCATGTGATAATTTATTTGTGTTGTGGTAGCATATCTTTCAAGAAAGATTCATTTTCCTATTTCCTTCCTGCAACTGTTTCACCCCCAAGTGAAATCATTGGAAGGTGGTGAATGATGTTGTGTACAGTGACTGATATTGGGTACAGTGACTTATGTCAGATATGGCGACTGATGTGGGATTATGGTGACTGATACTGGGGTAGAGTGGCTGATGTTGGGTTATGATGATTGATTTTGGGTTTCAGAGTGGTGTTGTGTACAATGACTGATGTTGGGGTATGGTGACTGATGTTGGGGTACAATGACTGATGTTAGGGTATAGTGATTAAAATTGGAGGAAGTAAGTGATGTTAGGGTACAGTGGGTGATGTTGGGGTACAGTGACTGATGTTACAGTACAACGATTGATGTTGGCTTTGGTGAGTGTTGTTGGGATATGGTGACATATGTTGGAGTACTGTGAGTGATGTTGGGTATAGTGAGTAATGTTGGGGTACAGAAAGCATTAGGGTATGATGACTGATGTTGGGGTACAGTGACTTATGTTATGGTACAGTGAATGATGCTGGGGTATTATGAGTAGTGTTGGGGTAATTGAGTGTTGTTAGGGTACTGTGAGTGATGTTGGGGTAAGTGAGTGATGTTGGGGTACAGTGACTGATGGGTACGCTGATTGATATTTGGTACAGTAACAAATATTGGGGTACGGTGAGTGATATTGGGGTGTGATGATTGATGTTGGAGTACGGTGAGTGATTTTTGGGTACAGTGAGTGATGTTGGGGTACCGTGAGTGATTTTTGGGTACAGTGAGTGATGTTGGGGTACCGTGAGTGATGTTGGGGTATAGTCAGTGATGTTGAAGAATGATTATTGATGTTGGGGTAAGTAAGTGATATTAGGGTATGATGATTGATGTTGGGGTATGGTGACTGATGTTGGGGTATGGTGAGAGATGTTAGGGTACAGTAGCTGATGTTGGGATATGGTGAGTGGTATTGGGGTACAGAGAGTGATGCTCGGGTAAGTGAGTGATGTTGGGACAGGATGATTGAGGTTGGGGTATGTTGACTGATGGAATACAGAGAGTGATGTGTTTGGGGAAGTGAGTAATTTTGGGGTATGATGATTGATGTTGGGGCATGGTGACTGATGTTGGGTTATGATGATTGATGTTGGGGTACAGTGAGTGATGTTGGGGTATGGTGACTGAAGTTTGTGTACAGTGAGTGATGTTGGAGTACAGAGAATGATGTTCAGGTAAGTGAGTGACATTGGGATAGGATGATTGATGTTGGGGTATGGTGAATGATGTTGGGGTATGGTAAGTGATGTTGGGTGTGGTGACTGATGTTGTAGTATGGTGAGTGACATTAGGGTATGCTGATTGACGATGGGTTATAGTGACTTATGTTGGGGCATGTTGATTGATGTTGGGGTACAGTGACTAATAGTGGAGTACGGTGACTAATATTGGGGTAAGTGAGTGATATTGGTGTGTTGTGACTGATGTTGGGATACAATAATTGATGTTGGGGTGCAGTGAGTGATGTTGGGGTACAGTGAGTGATGTTGGGGTGCAGTGAGCGATGTTGGGGTACAGTGACTAAAGTTGCAATATGGTGAGTGATATTGGGGTATGGTGAATGATGGGCTATGGTGATTGATGTTGATAACAGTGAGTGATGTTAGGGCACAATGAATAATGTCAATTTACAGTGGCTAATGTTAAAATCAGAGAATCGTAGAATTGTTACAGCACAAAAGGAGATCATTTGACCCGTAGTGCCCATGCTGGCTTTCTACAAGGGTAGCTCAACTAGTCCCACTCTCCCACCTTTTCCCGATAGCCCTGCATTTTTTTTTTCTCTTCGGGTATTCATCCAATATTCCTTTGAAAGCCATGATAAAATCTGCTTCCAACACAGTCTCAGGGAATGTGATCCCAGCTACATGCTGCATTAAAAAAAAGTCCTCATGCTTTCTTTTTGCCACTCACATTAAATTGGTGTCCTCTGGTACTCAACCTTTCTGCCAATGGGAAAAGTTTTCCCTATCTACTCTTTCCAATCCCCCATGATTATGAACACCTCTATCAAATCTCCTTCGAACCTTCTCTTCCCTAAGGAGACCAGTCTCGGCTTCTCCAATTTATTCACATAAATGAAGTCCCTCATTCTTGGAACCATTCTTGTAAATCTTTTCTGCACCCTCTCTAATGCCTTCACATCCTTTCTAATGTGTGGAGCCCAGAATTGGACCCAATACTTCAGTTGTGGTCAAACCAGTATTTTATACAGGTTCATCATAACTTCTTTGCTTTCATACTCTGTGCCTCTGTTTATGAAGTCCAGGATCCCATGTGCCTTGTTAACTCTTTTCTCAACCTGCCTGCCACTTGCAATGATTTTTTTTCCCGTATCTACCCACCGCCCCCCAGGTTTCTTGGCTCCTGCACCCCCTTTAGAATGTATCCTTTATTTCATATAGCTTCTCCTCATTCTCCTTTCAAAATGTATCATTTCACACTTCTCTGCATTAAATTTCATCTGCTATTTATTTTCCCATTCCACCAGCTTGTCTATGTCCCCTTGAAGTCTATTACCATCCTTGTCACATACTGCCAAGGTTTGTGGCATTTGCCAATTTTGAAATTGTGGCCTGCACATGCAAACCTAGGTCATTGACGTAGATCAAGAAAAACAGTGGTCCTATTACCAACCCCTGAGGAACATGACTGTATACCTTCCTCCAGTCTGAAAAAACAACCGCTCACCACTATTTCCTGTCACTCAGCCAACATTGCATCTCTTCTGCCACAGTCCCTTTTATTCCATGAACCGAGGCTTTGTTGACAGGTGAAAGCCTTTTCGAAGTCCACGTACAAACAATTTAACTGCGTCACCTTCACCAACACTCCCTCCTGAAAAACTCAATCAAGTTAGTTAAACACAATTTGCCCTTCTCAAATCTCTGCTGGCACTCCTGAATTAATCCACATTTTCCAAATGACTGTTAATGTGGGCACAGATTTTCATTTCTAAAAGCTTTCCTACCACTGAGGTTAAACTGACTGGCTTGTAATTGCTGGGCTTACCCTTTTGAACAAGGGTGTAACATTTGTAATTCCCTAATCCCCTGGCACCGTCCCTGTAACTAAGCAAGATGGGAAGATTATGACCAGTGTCTCCACAATTTCCACCCTTACTTTCCTAGTATCCTCAGATGCATCAGCTTGAAGTCACCTGTCATGCATGATCTGCCCAAAGGCCAACCCTTGGCTCATTGTCTGTTGATGCTCAGCTTCAGGTACAATCAGCCTTTCTAATACCTGCTCTTTAATAATTGTTAGCCCATTTAATGTCTCAACTACCTCCACTTTCACTACGGCTTTGGCAGCATCTTCTTCCTTTGTAAAGACAAATGCAAAATATCCATTTAGCACCTAAACCTCTAACCCCCTGGATAAATCCCGATGTTGGTCCCTAATCAGCCCCACCCCATTTTTTTAAACCAGCCTTTTACTATTTTTATGCCTATAGAAGGCCTTTGGATTTCCTTTTATGTTATCTGCCAGTGTTTTATGATACTCTCTTTGCTTCTCTTATTTCTTTTTTCAATTTTCCTCTAAACTCTCTTTATTCAACTTGGCTCAACGTGACATTTGTCATATGCACTCATTTTCTACTTCATTTTACTCTCTATCTCTTTCATCACCCAGAGAACTCTGGCTTTGCTTGTCCTATGTTCCTTTGTGGGAATGTACTTAACCATACCCAAATTATCATGTTTTTAAAGGCAACCCATTGTTCGGTTAGATTGCTTGTCTGCCAATGTTTGATTCCACTTTACTCGGGGAAAATCTGTTCTCATTCGATTGAAATTTTCCCTCCCCAGTGAATTATTTTTGCTCTGGATTGCTCCCTTTTTCATAGTCAACTTAAAACTTATGGTACTATGATCACTT
The DNA here is from genome assembly GCF_964194155.1 of Cetorhinus maximus. NCBI lineage: Eukaryota > Metazoa > Chordata > Chondrichthyes > Lamniformes > Cetorhinidae > Cetorhinus > Cetorhinus maximus. The sequence continues at coordinate 15,125,275 of NC_135900.1, forward strand.
TCCCCCAGGTGTTCCCCTCCTGACACTTGATTCACTTGATCCACCTCATTCCCTAAAACCAAATCCAGCAATGCCACATTCCTCATTGGGCCAGAAGCATACTGATCTGGAAAACTTTTCTGAACACACTGCAGAAACTTGTCCCCTCTCTGCCTCTTACACTATTATTATCTGACTCTATATTAGGAGAATTAAAGTCCCCATTATAAGTGTTCTATAGTTTTTGCACCTCAGTAATTTCCTTCTTCTATATCTTTTCCACCAGTAGGTGACCTATAGAATACACCCAGTAGTCTAACAGTATCTCTACTAGTTTTATCTAAGGTGAAACAGAACATTCTGGAAAGGGGGAATGGTGGTCATACTTAGCACCTCCTATCAGAGACAGTCCCATGTGATCTGGTAGGCATTGCAGAGAAACTCAAACATAAACCTATTGACATATCAAGTGATAGTTTCTACACATTTCCACTGTATTGCACAGTCTGCATTGATGCTGAAGATGTGGGCAGGGTTAGTCTCTGTCTTCACTAAGGGGAGGGATAATGCAGACATTCTAGTTAAAGAGGAATAGTGTGAAATATTAGATAAAATAAGCATACTGTGAGAGGAAGTGCTGGAGGGACTGGCATCCTTAAAGGTGGATAAATCACCAGAACTGGGTGGATTGCACCCCAGGTTGTTAAAGAAAGCCAGGGAGGAAATAGCAGATGCTCTGTGGATCATTTTCCGATCCTCAGTAAATACAGGTGAGGTACCAGAGGATTGGAGGTCTGCAAACTTTGTACCAATATTTAAAAAGGGCACGAGGGGTAGGCCAGAAAATTTTAGGCCAGTCAGTCTGACTCCAGTGGTGGGCAAATTATTGGAATCAATTCTGAGAGACAGGATAAATTGTGACTTAGAAAGGCTTGGATTGATCAGGGATAGTCAGCATGGCTTTGTTAGGGGAAGATCATGTCTAACTAACTTAATAGACTTTGAGTAAGTAACAAGGAGGATTGATGAGGGTAGTGCAATGGATGTTGTCTACATGGATTTTAGTAAGGCATTTGACAAGGTCCTACATGGCAGACAGGTCAGAAAAGTGAAATCCCATGGAATAAAGGTGAGTTGGATCCAAAATTGGCTCTTGACAGGATACAAAGGGTAATGGTGGATGGATGTTTTTGTGAGTGGAAAGTGGTTTTCAGCGGCATTACACAGGGCTCAGCGTTGAGGCCCTTGCTGTTTATTGTATATCTTAATGATTTGCACTTAAATGTGGGAGGGATGAGGGGAAAATTTGAGGATGCCGCAAAAATTGGCCACATAGTTGATAGTGAAGAGGATTGCTTTTGTGTGCAGAATGATATCAATGGTTTAGTTGAGTGGGTGGAAAACTGGCAAATAGAATTCAATCCAGAGAAGTATGAAGTCATGCATTTGGGGAGGGCAAACAAAGCAAGGGAATACTGAATAAATGGGCAGAAATTGAGAGGGGTAGAGGAAGTGAGAGACCATGGAGTGCATATTCACAGGCCCCTGAACGTGGCAGGACAGATGAATAAGGTGGTAAAGAAAGCATATGGAATGCTTTCCTTTATTGGATGAGGCGGTGAATAAAAAACAGGGGTTTAATGCTGGAACTGTAGAAAACACTGGTGCTATGACATGGCAGATGATGTGTGCCAGGCAGATCAAATCCACGTGGGAAACTTGGTCATGCTATCACAATGGTTTTGCAATTTGTATTTATTTTGAGATGCGTGCACTGAATTCTGAAGTAATAAGTCCACCAAGACTTTTAGAGATTTAAAAATATATATATTTATTAACAAAATAGAAGATGTCAAGCACATACATAAGACTACAATTACTACTATAATAATTCCTAAAATTCCTAATTAATCTGACTCCCAGTTACACTCCCTTTAAAGCAACGGCCCAAAAATAGATTTTAGATTTTGAGCTGATCCAGCAAATTAACACAATGCCTTGGACGGTGGAATTCCAAATGGCTTTTCTCCAGCTTCAGTTTCAGTAGACAGCAGACTTATGCACAAATACTGGACCTTCATTAAGGCTATTTCACATGCTTCTGTTAGATCTCACATGGCCTTCTCCTGCCACATAACCTTATTCTCCTTTACTTATGTTTCTCTCTTTTAATATGTAAATTCTATTGTTTTCATATGTCTTTGAAACTGTACCTTCCTCACAATATAAAAACTTTCATGTTGCTACTGTTTATTGTCAATAACCTTTGGGAAAAATAAACACATTCCTTAGACTTGCTTATCTGGCTAGTTGTAAATAGATTAAAATCCCTTTGAAATCCAAATCTCCCTTCATCTATCTAAAAATACAAATTCCCTTCACACCTTACATGCTAAGCCAGCATCCATGTTTACTCGTTGTCAAGCACCTAGCTTCTTTTGATGAGTTAAGGCTTGCAGTCTACTTGACTCCAAATGTAATTAATTCACACACAGACAGACCCAACTATACGTACTCCATAAACCTACTTCACAATAAACCAGAAAAATATTATGAAAATGATTATACTTTCATGACACTGGTTAGATCACAACTAGAATTTTATGCACAATTCTGGTCACCACATTACAGGAAGGACTTAAATGCTCCAGAGACAGTACAGAGGAGGCTTACAAGAATGTTGTCAGGGCTTGAAAATTGCAGCTATGAAGAAAGATTGGATAGGGTAGGATTGTTTTCCTTAGAACAGGCTGAGGGGAATCATTTTCAAAGGACATTGAAGGTTCAATCTACTGTGGCAGAGAGATGTAGGCCTGCTGGAGAGCCAAGAGTAACTTTGGACATGTTCTCGTAACGCAGCTCCTCTCCCAGAAGCGCAGAGCAGAGCATAAGGGCTGGATGGTTGGAAAGCCTGTGGACAGCCTGCTCATCCCACTGACTTTTGAGGTCTTAGTGGGCAATTAATGCTCACTAAAGAACATCATCACACCACTGCTGGTATTCACCCAGCGGCGGACTGGGGACTCACCTGCAGGGAGCCCGCAAAGCAAACCCAACCATGTCTCAGGGGCATTTCTTGTTCAAAGACACTCAGTGCCTGATTGAGGGACCCAGCATTGGGAAGGGGGAAGTTCCATTGAGAGCCACCCTCCCTGCCCTTGCTGCCGATCCCCTCAACCGCAACACCCATCCCCTCTCGCCATCACTCACCTGTGCCTGGGTTCATCAGTGATCCTGGGTCTTGGGTGTGTGCAGTACTAGCAGCAGCCACAGCCTTCCCATTGGCGCTGCTGAACAATGAAGAGCTGCCAGCCTCTGATTGGCCAGCAGCTCCTGGCAGTCAGGGCTTCCGCACCCCGGGTCCTTGATCGGAGGAACGCCCACCACTGTCCAATTAAGTGCCTGACTGGCACTTAATTCAGCGTGCCTTCCAGAAAAGTGACAATACGAAGCTCGCGCCTGATCTCCAGCCATCGGGCGAGACCTGCACCATCTCCTTTAAATACCACTCTAAGCGTCAGCAGACAGTTAGATCACAGAGGTCATCACAGCTGACCTCCACTTACACGGACGGTAGTCAGGAGCTGAATCCCTGACTGATTTTAATGAAGTCAACTCTAGCATTCCTCCCATCATAACTAAGATCAGAACCTCGCAATGTAGCCATTTTACAGGCACTAAATGACTTCTAATATAGCGCGACTATACTTTTGAAAACTGGGCCCATTGGCGGCCTAAGTTAGGCCAAGCCAAGAAGCTCATTTTTAAAAATATGCTTATGTAAATCTGGAGCACGGAGCAGCAAGAGTGATCATTAAAAGCAATGGGCCACAGCTAAACTCCCCAATCACTATCGGTTCTCGCCTCTCCCTGCCGAATTGATCATCGCCCTTACTATTCAGCCATCCCCTCTTCTCAATTAGCTGAGGGTTGTTGGCAGGGTTGCAATGTCCCACTCTTCAACTGCCCTTAGCATCATGTAGCTCTCCAGGTTCATGGTAATGAGGCCCGAGGCCCAATATGAGGAGCATCCCAAACAGCATCAATGTGCATGAGTGTGCCTGAATTTCTAGCCCTGCAGCTCATATTATAAGATTTACAAAAAAAGAAACTCTAAAGCACAGGAATTAAAAAGGCTGATTCGCTGATCAATCACTCTCAGTGGGGAGTGATTCTCTGCAGGATGCTTGTGCCACGCACTCTAGAGACATATGTTTTCAACTTTTATACAAATAATTCCATATGAATTTTAAATACAGTCACTCTGATATTATGATCCTGAAGAGACTTGTTTCCATTGATGTTCAGGCATAGTTAAGACTTAAAAGATTAATGTTGAACAAGTGTATCCTGAGTGCCATCTAATGTTAATAATGTGAATTGGTTTAACATGAAACTTCTTTAGCAGCTGAATAACCTCATCACACTCTTTTTATCTTTTCTTTTTAATTACCCAAGGGTTGTGAGCATTGCTGGTGATACCAGCATTTATTGCCCATCTCTTGTTGCCCTTGAGAAGATGGTGGTGAGCTTTCTTCTTGAACCACTGCAGCCCACGCGATGAAGGTGCCCCCACAGTGCTGTTAGGGAGGGAGTTCATGAATTTGCCTCAGCAACAATGAAGAAATGGTAATAGATGTCCAAGTCAGGTTGGTATATGGCTTGGAGGGGAGCTTGGAGCTAATGGTGTTTCCATGTACCTGCTATCTTTGTGCTTCTAGCTGGTGGAGATCATGAGTTTAGGAGCTGGCATAGTGGTATTGTCACTAGGTTAGTATTCCAAAGACCCAGGGTAATGCTCTGGGGGCCTGGGTTTGAATCCCACTACAGATGATGAAATTTGAATTCAATAAAAATCTGGAATTAAAAGTCTAATGATGAAACATTCCGGACAAACGCGAGGTAATGCATTTTGGAAGGTCTTCCGGACAAATGCGAGGTAATGCATTTTGGAAGGTCTAATACAGGCAGGAATTATACAGTAAATGACAGAACCCTTAAGTGCATTGGCGGGCAGAGGGATCTGGGTGTACAGGTCCACAGGTCACTGAAAGTGGCAATGCAGGTGGATAAGGTAGTCAGGAAGGCATATGGCATGCTTGCCTTCATTGGCAGGGGTATTGAGTATAAAAGCTGGGAAGTCATGCTGCAGCTGTATAGAACCTTGGTTAGGCCACACTTGGAATATTGTGTGCAATTCTGGTTGCCACGTTACCAGAAGGATATGGAGGCGTTGGAGAGGGTGCAGAGGAGGTTTACCAGGATGCTGCCTGGTCTGGAGGTTATTAGCTATGAGGAGAGGTTGGAGAAACTCGGATTGTTCTCACTAGAGCGATGGAGATTGAGGGGCGACTTGATAGAAGTTTACAAAATTATGAGTGGCATGGACAGAGTACATAGTCAGAAGCTTTTTCCCAGGGTGGAAGAGTCAATTACTAGGGGACATAGATTTAAGGTGAGAGGAGAAAACTTTAGAGGAGATGTGCGGTGCAAGTTTTTTATGCAGAGGGTAGTGAGAGCCTGGAATTCACTGCCAGAGGAGGTGGTGGAAGCAGGTACGATAGTGGTGTTTAAGAGGCAGCTTGACAAATACATGAATAGGATGGGAATGGAGGGATACGGACCCCAGAAGTGCAAAATGTTTTAGTTGACGGGCAATATGATAGGCACAGGCTTGGAGGGCCGAAGGGCCTGTTCCTGTGCTGTACTTTTCTTTGTTCTTTGTTCTTTGCTGATTGTTGTAAAAACTCATTTGGTTTCACTAATGTCCATTAGGTAAGGAAATCTGCTGTCCTTACGTTGTTTGACCTACATGTGACTCCAGGCCCACAGCAATCTGGTTGAATGTTAAAAATGCCCTCTGAATTAGGGATGGGCAATAAATGAATGTTTAAATGTTGCTGCACTGGATTGCACACACTGCAGCCACTGTGCACTATTGAAGGAGGGAGTAAATGTTTAAGGTGGTGGATGAATTGCTGATCAAGTAAATGCTTTGTCTTGGATGGTGTTAAGCTTCTTGAGTGTAGTTGCAGCTGTACTTATCCAAGCAAGCAGAAAGTATTCCATCACACTCCTGTTTTGTTCCTTATAAGTGATGGCTTTGGAGAGTCAGGAGGTGAGTTACTTGCCTCAGAATTTCCAGTCTCTGGCCTGCTGTTGTACTCAGTATTTAAACAGCTGGTCCAATTCAGTTTCTAGTCAATGTTAACCCCCAGGATGTTAATGGCGGGCGATTTGGCAATGGTAATGTTTTTGGATATTATGGGTATCTCGTTAAATTCTCTTGTTGGAGGTGGTCATTGCCTGGCACTTATGTAGCACATATGCTACTTGCCACATCTCAGCCTAAACCTGGATTTTTATCTAATCTTGCCATGATATTCATTATTGCTGAGTTCTTCAGGCGGTTCTTTATTGTGCCAAACTACCCTACTATCAGCCTGCAGGCTCATCAACAAAAAAAAGTCTGATAGTTTTGGTAATGAGTCAAGTTGCCTGCAAACTTCATAATTATTCTATTATTTGGTATGATCTTATCTTGGATCTCAGGTGGGCAAGGCAGAATAGTTTTCCGTCGGTTCTAGTATGTGAGCAGAATTGCTCTATAGAAGAAATGAAGACATATGATAGCAGCAAAGAGTGTTGGCACCAGAACACAACCCTGTTTGACCCCACTGTGGATCGCAGAGGGTTCCAATGTTGCCACGGCATAGCTGACCTTACCCATTATAATTCATGGAAAGAGGAGGTCACACTGAGCAATTTCTGCAGAAAGCCAATTTTCTTCAGCAGTTTAAATAGACCACCTCTGCTTACATGGTTGAATGCCTTGGTGAGATCGATGAAGGCAATAGATTGGTTCAATGAATAGTGCAGGGGGGCATGCCAGGAGCAGCATCAGGCATACCTAAAAATGAGGTGTCAATCCAGTGAAGCTATAACACAGGACCACTTGCATGCCAAACAGCATAAGCAACAAGTGCTAGACAGAGATAAGCAATCCCACAACCAATGGATCAGGTCTAAACTCTGCAGTCCTGCCAAAGCCAGTCGAGAATGGTGGTGGACAATAAAACAGCTCACTGGAGGAGGAGCCTCCACAAATATCCCCATCCTCAATGATAGGGGAGCCTAGTACATCACTGCAAAAGATAAGGCTGAAGAATTTGCTACAATCTTCGGCCAGAAGTGCTGAGTGGATGATCCATCTTGGCCTCCTCCAGAGGTCCCCAGCATCACAGGTGCCAGTCTTCAGCAAATTCGATTCACTCCACGTGATATTAAGAAATGGCTGAAGGCACTGGATACTGCAAAGGCTATGGGCCCTGACAATATTCCGGCAATAGTACTGAAGACTTGTGCTCCACAACTTGCCGCACCCCTAGCCAAGCTGTTCCAGTACAGCTACAACCCCGGCATCTACCCGGCTATGTGGAAAATTGCCCAGGTATGTTCTGTATACAAAATGCAGGACAAATCCAACCCTGCTAATTATTGCCCCATCAGTCTATTTTTTATCATCAGTAAAGTAATGGAAGGGGCCATCAACAGTTCTATCAAGGAGCACTTGCTTAGCAATAACCTGCTCACTGATGCCCAGTTTGGGTTTCACCAGGGCCTCTTGGCTCCTAACCTCAGTACAGCCTATTTTAAACATGGATAAAAGAGCTTAACTCCTGAAGTGAGGTGAGAGTGACTGTTCTTGACATCAAGGCCACATTTGACTGAGTGTAGCATCAAGAAGCCCTAGCAAAACTGGAGTCAATGGGAATCGGGGGGAAACTCTCCACTGGTTGGTGTCATACCTAGCACAAAGGAAGGTGGTTGTGGTTGCTGGAGGTCAGTCATCTCAGCTCCAGGACATCGCTGCAGGAGTTCCTCAGGGCAGTGTCCTCGACCCAACCATCTTCAGCTGCTTCATCAATGACCTTCCTCCCATCATAAGGTCAGAAGTGGGGATGTTTGCTGATGATTGCACAATGTTCAGCATCATTTGCGACTCCTCAGATACTGAAGCAATCTATGTCCAAATGCAGCAAGACGTGGCCAATATCCAGGCTTGAGCTAACAAGTGGCAAGTAACATTCGCACCACACAAGTGTCAGGCAATTACCATCTCCAGCAAGAGAGAATCTAACCATCGCCTCATAACGTTCAATGGCATGACCATCATGAATCCCCCACTATCAACATCCTGGCGGTTACCATTGACCAGAATCTGAACTGGACTAGCTATATAATACTGTGACTACAAGAGCAGATCAGGAGCTAGGAATCCTGTGATGTGTAACTCACCTCCTGACTCCCCAAAGCCTGTCCACTATCTACAAGGCACAGTCAGGAGTGTGATGGAATACTCCCCACTTGCCTGGATGAGTGCAATTCCCACAGCACTCAAGAAGCTTGACACCGTCCAGGACAAAGTAGCCTGCTTGACTGGCACCAAATCCACAAATATTCATTCCCTCCACTACAGACGCACAGTGGCAGCAGTGTGTACCATCTACAAGATGCACTGCAGGAATTCACCAAGGTTTCTTAGACAGCATCATCCAAACCCACGACCACTACCATCTAGAAGGACAAGGGCAGCAGACACATGGGAACACCAGCACCTGGAAATTCCCCTCCAAGTCACTCACCATCCTGACTTGGAAATATATCACTGTCGCTGGGTCAAAATCTTGGAACTCCCCTCCCAAAAGCATTGTGTGTGTATCTGCACCACATGGACTGCAGCAGTTCAAGAAGGCAGCTCACCACCACCTTCTCAAGGGCAACTGGGGATGGGCAATAAATGTTGGTCCAGCCAGTTAAGCCCACAACCCAATGAATGAATAACAAAGAAATTGCTAAAAAAAGAGACATGATGTTGAAGCTTTTCACCTTGTTCATTCCCTATGCCAATTCCTTAACCAATCAGAGTTGACCTGCCTGGATTGAATTTAAACAAAAGCTTGGCAGTTAACTGCTCCATGGTGCATTCTCCATGGCAACACCTCTACCAATCAGAGTCCACTTGCCACTCTCTTCTCGTGCAGTATAAATTGTTGTTCCCTTTCCTATTGCATATCTGTCCTGATGAGTGCAAGACGAAAAGCTTCAACAGCATGTTTCTTTTTTCCAGCAATACTCCAACTTTGTACAATGAAAGGCAAAATATAGTGGTCTCCTTTCTTCATGGCATTTTACTTGCAGTTGCCAGATTGAGAAGATCATGTTAATTATAGATATTTTAGTTCTGAACCGATTAGGATTTGAGGTAGATGCTTTCTATGGTGTCCAGAGCTTCCTCGGTGACAGTACTCTCTCTAGAGTATAATTTAATGCACCACTCATCTCTCCAACTGTTTATTGAAGTCAGTGATGACCCCACCTGCTTTTGTTCTCAATGGGCGCTGTTCCTGATTCTGAAATCAACATGCATAGTGCAAAAGCACTAGCTGTTACTTCCAAGCTGAGTAAGAGAGCGTGGGAAGAACAACAACCTTATCGAGAACACCAAAGCATGTGTCTACCAAGCCTGTGTTCTCAGTCCACTCCTCTACAGTAGTGAGACCTGAACTACATATGCTTGGCAGAACAAAGGGATGAACAGTTTCCACATTTGCTGTCTGAGAAATATCCTCGGCATCTCTTGGCAGAACAAGGTCACCAAACCAGAGGTCCTGGATTGTTATAATTCCATCAGCATGCATTCATTACTAAGCCATTGACAACTGCACAGGCTTTCCCATGTTCATTGGATGGATGACAGCCGTATATCCAAAGACATTATATATGGTGAACTGGCCACTGGATCAAGACCTGCTGGATGTCCATACCTCCATGACAAGGACACCTGCAAGTGAGAAATGAAGATGGCGGATAACGATGCAGACAACTGGGAGATAGTCACCAATGGCTGTGACCTCTGGAGGCTGACTGTCTGCAGAGGTATTGGGAGGGATGAGCAGAAACAGATAGCTCAGCTGGGCTGAGAAGAGAGCCCAGAGAAAACAGAGACCAACAAATCCTGCACCTTCTCAGTTCATTGTCTTCACCCGCAGCAAATGCAACAGAGACTGTCATGCCAGAGTGGGGCTTCTCAGTCACGCCAGGTGATGTTTAACACAGAGTTGACTACCAAGGCATAAACCATCATCTCATGAGACAGAATGCTGCAAAACAACAGGATTATACTAATACTGGAATGAGTCCAAACAATATCATTCACAATAAAGGCATAAAATATCTGCAAACTCCACAGAAGTATATCATCTTTCACTTATTGCTGAAAAGAAAGATTTGCAGGAAAGATTAGTAGCTTTTAGCACACTCGGGATTGTTCAGCAAGTGCTGTCCAGTCATGGAATCATATCTAATAGTAGATGTTATGTTTTTGGTTTTGCAAGCATGGGCTGGTTGACTACAGTCTGTACTCTGCCTATTATGAACAACCAAAGAAACATGGTGTTTGATTCGATCAGCTAGCTGTTGGGATGTATGGCCTAAGTGCCTGGCACTGAGCCTTTCGATCTTTTAATTAGGCACTCTAAAGCTGTCTGGGCACAGCATTGAGTTCAACAATAAAGTTCAACAGAGTTCTGAAGACGAGTCATGGTGGACTTGAAACATCAACTCTATTTCTCTCTCCACAGATGCTGCCAGACCTGCTGAGTTTTTTCAGCACTTCCTGTTTTTATTTCAGATCTCCAGCATCCGTAGGATTTTGCTTTTATATTACTGAGTTCATCAATTTCAGGTCGTGGCTTCTGCCCCAAATTTTTTTTGGACAACAGTTGTTGGTGACATTTCTACTGCTACCATTTACACCTCTTCGAGAACGATCTTTTGTTTCCTCACTTGTCTCATTACTATGCTGTTTTGCCTCGCACCATCATCCCTTTTGCCCTTCAATCTCTCCTGCATTCCACCCCATCAGAGACCTTTCCTCTTGTTCTTTCCCTCACTCCTGCATTTCCCTGCCTCTGTACTTGCTTAAAACATGATAACATCTACAATGTTTTTCAGCTCTGACAAAAGGTCAATCAATCTGAAACATTTACTTTGTTTCTTTCTCCACAGATGCTGCCTGACCTGCTGCGCTTCTGGGATTTTCAGTTTATATTGCAAACTCCTCGGGTTCTCCTGCTGTGCAAGTACTCCTGTGGAAAATAACTTTTCTTCTACATTTCATAACTGTTAAGTTCTTGCTGGGTTTGCATTCCACTTCTTTTTTGATTTTCATTTTAATAATTTTTACAGATTATAATTCTTCTTGTTCCTTCAGGTTCTTTGGTAGTATGTGCCCCTCCCCATCATGACGGCAGATGGAGGAATTTCTTCAGGGTTCCGGGTGCGGTGTTACCATCTCTGAAGAGAAGTATAGAAAAATATGCTGTTTGTTCCCCTTCTGAGGCCTTCTCCTTTCCTTCACTTAGCGTCTCGTCCTCTCCACATCCAAGTGTATAAGGAGCAAACTTGTGCCCTGCCACTGCATTACTCAATTTTCCAAGACACCAGCTTATTTCAATGGGTCTCAGTATCTGTGTGTTCAAAAAAGGGTAAATTGGTCCTTATTCAGTGGGCCCTGCTGAGAGAGGGTGTCTGAGTACTCAGGGGAGCCAAATGCTATCTATGACACATCTGTTCACATGTTGATGTAACATTGCTTTGTGCACTACTCTCAGTGTGTTAGCAACTAGTTCAAATAATTCACATTGGAATTTTATATAAGCACACTAGCCACTGTGCCAAAAATAGCTCAATGGAATTTCAACGCTCTGATGAGAACAAGATTGGGTGTGGCCTGAATCAACCTCAGAGTTGAATAATCCACAAACACATTCTGTCCAGATTAACCCATGAGGAAGGGCTACTTTGATGATAGCAGAAGGTCATTGCTACCTATGGCATAACTTGCTGTATTCATGAAAGGAAGAGTAAGAAAATTAAAGTGATAATTAGAACATATTGATTCAAGGGAGCTCTCCCAGTATCCTGATTACCATTTACCCCAGAACCTATACCAATAAAAAAGATTATCTGGTTATTTAGCTCATTGCTGCTTGTGAGACCTTGCTGTGTACACACTGGCTGATGTCTTTCCTTAAATTACAACAATGATTGCACTTCCAAACGTCATATTGGTTGTAAAAGTTAGTAACATCCTGAGAATATGTAAAGCATTATATAATGCAAGACCCTTTCTTAATCCTCCTTTCTGGGGTAAAATTAGTTTTGTTCATTTAATTCATTGTATTTATTCTTCCACATTATGATTGCTAAGGATTAATGTACCAAAGAGGACACCATTTTTGTTTTCCTAACTGACTTCAGGTCCCTTTTTACCAGGCTGAGTGTCCATGGGTAATAGTACAGATTCATGGTTGACTGAGCTCTGATATATTTGACCTGTGACCCGTGCTATCCTGGTAACAACATGATATCTGTTGCTGCATTAGTATTTAAACTAGCAATTTAAGTTAAATGTTGTAAGCGGTGTTATTTGTAATGAAACAATTTTCTCTGCCAGGTAGAAAAGAAACCAATGCCCATACATACACAGGTAAGAATAAAGGATCGTCACAAATGCATTCATTCATCAGTGGACAACTTGAGAGTTGTTCTGAAAATATTTTGTAGAGAAATCATCAGTTTGAAAATAATGCAGGATCAGTCCTCTATCATGGTGCCTTTCTATGACCAGATTTCATTTACAATGTTTAGAAAACTTTCTACATTCCAAAATGAAAGAACTTGCATAGTATCTTGGTATATCCTCAGGATACCGCAAAGCAATGCACAGTCAATAACTTATTTTTGAAGTGTAGTCACTTTGCTTATCTAGACAAACTGGCAATCAATTTGTACACAGTGAAGTTCCACAAACAGCAAATGAATGAATGCCCAGGTAATTTGCTGGCATTGGCTGGGGGTTAAATTGTGACTAGGACCCTGTCTTTGAACAGTACCGTGGGATCTTAAACATTCACCTGAACAGACAGCCAAGGTCTTAGTTTGTTTCATCCACCTCCAACGATACGGCAATGCATTGAAGTGTTAGCCTAAATTATGCGGTCAAGTTCTGGAGCGGAACTCAAACCCACAAACCTCTGACTCGAGTGAGAGTGTTACCAATAAGCCAAACCATCTCTCATGAAAACCAATTACACTAAATTAAATATATGAAGAAAAATTAAATGCACTTGTCAATTCCAATATGCCAAGATGTCAGAAGTATGCAGTTTGACCCTTGAAACAATATTTGCTGTATTTTGTTGAGTAAGGCATTCACAGAGAAACAAGGAGACAGAGATGAAAGAAGATGACAACCAGCTGGAGAAAGCAAGATAGTTGGCACTAGTCAGCAAGGCAAGAGCAGGAGAAATGGCAATCTAAATAGGGAATGGAGAAGGTAAATCTAAAATACAATTTTAAATAAAATTGCAAGAGTAGAACAAGGAAAACACAAGTTCACCTAAATGGTAAATTTAAAACTGACATCAGGCCGTTCTCCTTCATGCAAAGAGTGAATAATGCATGGAATGGGTTCCCAGATAATGTTACGGAAGTACAAACCTGGAATTATTTAAGAAACAACTGGATACAGCAATAAGGTGATTCTAAGGTCTTTCTCATTGGATGAATACATTCAGATGGACCAAATGTTCTTCCTCCTCCTCAACTATTTTGCAATTTTGTTATCTGGGATAAAGAAGATTGGTCAACGTGAGAAGAACATGGAAAGACAGAGTGCGGCCATAGTAAATTCTTCATGAACAGCAATTGTGTGGGTAAAGCTGAAAAAAAAAACCGTGGGGCGGAATTTTCCATGAAATCAGCAAAGTCTGAAAGAGGGAAAATCAGCGTTTGACCCGCCAACGGCAATGGCGGCTTTTTCCACCATTTTGTGCACCACTTTGTTAAAAGAATTGAGAGGCACGGGTTTCATGTCAAATCGCTGGTGGTGCAGCCTCTGATTCGCCCGCCCCATCCTACCATCACCTTAGGCCTCCTGTAATCCGGGCGCCATATTGAAATATCACTTCTGCACAGAGCTAGCACTCTCTAAGGGATCGAAAGCTGGTGGAAAGTTATGGCTTCCAATAGAAGGAAACACACTGCCCCAAATTCCATGAGTCTCTCTCGAGCAGAGGAGGCCTGTCGCAAAGCCCTCCAACCTCAATCTGGATGAAGGACCTCATCCAAGGTGACAAATCCAGCATGGGAGGTGGTGGCAGCGGTGACGAGTGCCATTGCTCTACAAAAGAGGACAGCCACCCAGTGCAGGAAGAGGATGAATGATCTCCATTTCACCAGGGTAAGTCACCCTTCTCATCACTTTCAACTCACACACTCACAAACCCATCACACATCCACAGGGATCTCACTCACTGCCAGCTCAGGGGACATCACCACTCACTCACACACAATTTCATTTCCTCTGCAGGTCGTGTCCTCATCCCATCCATGGCACCACTCATCACCCACACATGCCAGGCATCCTTCTCATCTGGCCTGGCAGGTGTCATGCTTATACTCTGTGCATCTGTCTTTATGCAGGACCATCTGGTTCATAACAAAAGGAAGAGTCCCAGACTGGGGGTGGAATGCCTCAGCTGAAGGCCCTGACCAAACTTGAGAATAGAGCCATCCACTTGGCTGGAGACGATGTGGACCATTCCTGTGTTGACGCTGAGGTCGGCAGCGCTCAACCAAGTGAGCATCTTGCGCTACAACATCCATCAAACAGCCATTCTGTGAGTGATGTCTCCTTTTCTATAGTCCCTTGCCATGCGCTAATGATCCCTCCTTCCTTTTGCAGGCACATCTGGGAAGCATCCAAGGGCACCCACAAGCCAGGCCCTCAACTCAAACCCCAAAGACACCTTGGAGGAGGAATCTGATGATGAGCCTCTGCACTCAGTTCAACCTCAGTTGCTGGAGCTGTAAATACAAGTTTGGGAACATCAGGAAGGGGTGTCTGCTGCAGTCCTCAGATTGTAAGGCATGATGGAGGACTCCATCCGCCCTCAGACTGAGGGGATAGCACTGGCATGCCAACGCATTGAGGTCAACACTGATCGGGTGATGACTGCCATGGAAACTTTGACCCAGGACATTGGTCCTGCACTGCCACAGGACCTCACTCCATCGCTGAGGCACTTGCTGGCATCAATCAGTGTCAACATGAGAGGGGGACGGGGCATCACCAGCTCACTCCAGCTGCCCCTTCCTCTCAAGGAGTCAGCCAGGGGCCGTCAGGAGAAGGAATATCAGGTGCACATCTCGGGGCCATCCACCCAGGTGACTCCGGGAGTGACTGGCCCATCCGAATCCCCTCTTCCTGTGACCCCAGCAGCTCCAACTCCACAGGCTGAGGAGGGTGGCACTGCCACACAGCAGGACACTGAAAGCAGGCCAGGGCCCTCCAAGTCTCGGCCCTCCATAGATGACCCACCAAGGTCATCACAGACAACAGGGCATAGAAGTCAGCAGGCTGCCTCCACCTCCTCTGTGGATGTCGGGGATGCACCAAGACGTATTGACAGGGTTAGAAAAGTCAAGAAGATGTGGTTGCACAACCCGGGTATGGGTGTTAATCACTTGTATATAATGTTCACCAACGTAAATACGGTCATTATCTTGTCTACTTGTCTATGGCTCCTTGTTATGATCAGGTGTGTTCATGTCATTCAGAAGTGAAACCTTGGTCCCTGCACAAAATGAAGTGATGAGTCGCAGAGTCTCTCCTCTGTGCAGTGTGTAACCCTCTGACCTCAGTGATTGTCCCACTCCAAAGTCACAGCCCACTTCAGTGATACCTGCACGTTGATGTAGACTGTGTTTACTGCAAGAATATCGTGCCCTAGCATTGTTGGGTAACGTGATGTTACGTGTACTCTGAGCACCTTTGAGGCGGGGCTGCCCCCCCCCCCACTTCTCGTCTTCACTCTGGACAGGTGAAGGTGTAATGCTGAAGGGGACAGGTGGTTATGCATGTAAAAGGATCATGTACTTGTGAAGTCCATATTCTTTCTATAATCCAGCAAGGTAGGCATTACATGAGACTCTGCACAGAGCATGAGTGCAATGACCTCTGCCAGATACTTCCACTTGCTATCTTGTGCTCTCAGGAGAGTCCTCACTGCATCTCGTCATCTTCCTCGTGGAATCTTGCGGCTATTAGGGCCTCATGAGCATGCCTGCCTCACCTGACCTGAAAATGGCTTCATCACTTGCATCTTGGGCTTGCAGGATCTCATCATCCTACCGCCCTTCCACTTCCTCCTCATTGGAGGAGACATGCAGCTCCTCATCATCTATGACCTCCCCGCCTTTGCATCGCCAGATTGTGCAGCTTGCAACAAGCCACGAGGATGCATGGCACCCTCTGGGGAAGGGGTGTAATGGAGTGCTCTGCCAGATCTGTCAAGGTGCCAGAACCTAATTTTCAGGATCCCAGTGGTCTGCTCCACCAAAGTCCAGGTTGCGGCATGAGCCTTGTTGTACCTTCTCTCAGCTGGAGTCTAAGGCCGCCGTACGGGCGTCATCAGCCACGTCTTCTGAGGGTAGCCCTTGTGTCCAAGGAGCCAGCCCTACAGCTTCTGTGGACCAAGGAAGATGTCAGGGATCTGAGACCTGCTGAGGATGCATGAGTCGTGGACATTCCCCGGGTATTGTGCGCAGACCTGCATGATCCCTTTGTTATGGTTGCAGGCCAGCTGAACATTGAGCAAGTGGAAGCCCTTGTGGTTCACATATTGGACTGCTTGTTGGCACAGAGATCTTAGAGCCATGTGAATGTAGTTGATGGCATCCTGCACCTGTGGGAAACTGCAAATCTCATTGAATCCCAGTGCTCTTACTTCCTGGCTTGCCTGATCTCGGTCAAACTTGACAAAGTTGTGTCCGTGATCTCCAGGATACATTTGTGGGCGGAAGCTTGAGAGATTCTGCATAGGTCACCAGTGGAGCCCTGGAAAGAGCCACTGCCATACAAATTGAGTGCGGCGGTCACTTTCAATGTCATTGGCAGTGGATGCCCTCCGAGTCCACGAGGCACCAAGTTTTTTTATTCATTCACGGGATGTGGGTGTCGTTGGCTAGGCCAACATTTATTGTCCATCCCTAATTGCCTTTGAGAAGATGGTAGTGAGCTGCTTTCTTGAACCGCTGCAGTCCATGTGGTGTAGGTACACCCACAAGGGAGGGAGTTCCAGGAATTTGACACAGCGACATGGACTGCTTCAGTTTCTGAGGAGTTACGAATGGTGCTGAACCACATGCAATCATCAGCAAACTTCTGACCTTATGATGGAAATAAGGTCATTGATGAAGCAACTGAAGACGGTTGGACCTAGGACACTAACCTGAGGAACTTCTGCACTGATGTACTGGAACTGAGATGATTGATCTCCAAAAACCACAACCACCTTCTTTTGTGCAAGGTATGACTCCAACAGTGGAGAAGGAGCTCACGGTTTCCAAGTCAGATTGAACTTCCAGGAGCTGGTCTTCCCATGTGTCTGCTGTCCTTATCCTTCTAGATGGTAGCAGTCATGGGTTTGGAATGTGCTGCCTAAGGAACCTTGGTGAATTCCTGCAATGGATCTTGTAGATGGTACACACTGCTGTCACTGTGCGTCGGAGGTGGAGGGAGTGATTGTTTGTCGATGTTGTGGCAATCAAGTGGGCTGCATTGCCCTAGATGGTGTTGAGCTTCTTGAGTATTGTTGGAGCTGTACCCATCCAGGCAAGAGAAGAGTATTCCATCACACTCTTGACTTGTGAATTGTAGGTGGTGCACAGGCTTTGGGGAGTCAGGAGGTGAGTTACTTGCTGCAGGATTCCTCACCTCTGACCTGCTCTTGTAGCCACAGTGTTTATATGGCTAGTCCAATTCAGTTTCTGGTCAATGGCAACCCCCAGGATGCTGATAGTGGGGGATTCAGTGATGCTAATGCCATTGAATGTCAAGGGGCGATGGTTGGATTCTCTCTTGTTGGAGATGGTCATTGTCTGACACTTGTGTGGTGTGAAGGTAACTTAACACTTGTCAGCCTAAGCCTGGTTATTGTCCAGGTCTTGCTGCATTTGGACATGGACTGCTTCAGTTTCTGAGGAGTTACAAATGGTGCTGGAAACTGTGCAATCATCAGCGAACGTCCCCACTTCTGACACTATGAAGGAAAGAAGGCCATTGAGGAAGCAGTTGAAGATGGTTGGGCCTGGACACTACCCTAAGGAACTCCTGCACTGGAACTGAGATGATTGACCTCCAACAACCACAACAATCTTCCTTTGTGCGAGGTATGACTCCAACTAGCATAGAGTTTTCACCCTGATTCCCAATTACTCCAGTTTTGCTAGGTCTCCTTGATGCCACACTCTGTCAAATGCTGCCTTGGTTTTAAGGGCAATCACTCTCACCTCACCTCTGGGGTTCAGCGCTTTTGTCCATGTTTGAATCAAGGCTGTACTGAGGTCAGGAGCTGAGTGGGCCTGGTGGAACCCAAACTGAGCGTCAGTGAGCAGGTTATAGCTAAGCAAGTGCTTGATAGCACTGTTGATGGCCCCTGCCATCACTTTACTGGCATATGTGAGTAACCAGTTCCCTTGACAATCGCAGTCTTTGGCGACACTGGTTCTCGCTCTGCAGGTAGGACAAGTGACGTCTCTATACCCTGGTCTAGCGAAGCACCTATAAACTACGGCCCTCTGTGAATCTCCCCCTATTTGTGGAGTAGGCCCTACTGTCCCTGATCTTGTAGGTTGTGCTCCTCCCTTTGCTGAGCCAGACACCTCTGTCACATTCTTCTCCAAGCAGACAGCGAGATCATTAGGCTCCATGTTGCTGATGCTCTCCTCACTGCAGTATCAATGAGAGAGACACAAGGGTCAGCATTTGTCTCCTAAGGAACACTATTGGTTAAGTCTCCGGCTCCAACTGAGTCTCAAGGCTCCTTCACACATGCCGGAGAGTCCTGGCCACCATTTGGGTGGCCAGTGTTTGTTCATTTGATGCCTGATCAAAACCCCAACTACCTCCGCTCCACACCACATGACTATGTGGCGACAACTTTGGTCACTCGACTGCATCCTGCGCTCTCAGCTCAGGCGCAGGTATTATTCTAACCTGCACTCCAAGGCAGTATGATTAGCTTGGACCATGATGGTTACTGCTCAAAGCCTGAATAACTATAAAGCAATGGCTTCTGAGCACCTCCCTCAATGACTGTTCCATCCCCACTTCTTGCAAGGGGATCCTCTAACTTGCCCAGTTGCCCAATTGTCCTGGAGCCCATAAAACTCAATTTTGCGGTCGGTGCCCAAGGGGTTAAAAGTTCAAGAGCAATCAGTGGCACTGTCAGGAATTTGTGTTGCTTGAGTGGGCATAATTGTTTCTGAAGCCAGTTTTCAAGCATGTCAATGGAGCTGATGCTGTATGGTCCCAGCTGCAGAAAATGCTCAGTCTTGAAAAGCTTTTCCAAGTGGCTGGATGATTTCTTCACCTCCCCCCCTCCCTCCCCCCCACCACCCTCAGCATGTGCTTGTGTAATTCCTTTAGCCAATGCTGCCTTGCCGCCCCACCCCACCCCACCCCTCCCCGGCACTGCAGCCCTTGCCCCGAGGCTCACCTCAGTGGTGCCTTGCCACCACAGCGCCCCCACCCACCCCCCCACCCCCACCCACCCCGGCAACCCTCGCACTGGAGCCCTTGCCCTTGCCTTAGCATCGCACTGAAAGCCAGCCAGGAAGAAACCGCTGTGGAAGCTTGACTGTGGCCTCCCCCCTTCCCCGAATCCATGGTGCTGCTTCCTTGCATTCCTTTGGGGGGTCCTTGCGAGTGCTGCGTTAAGTTGTGCGCACTCACCTCTCAGTTCCCCTCGAAGTTCAGGTCACCAGGTGCAGGCCTTTTAAACACAGTTTAAATCACACCGTTCTGAAGTCACGCCGACGTGGGATTTAAATTTGACGTTGGGGGGATGATTTTGTCACGTGAACAGAATAATGAGATGCAAATATATTAAAATTAGTTCCGACGTCCGACAGCGGGAAATGCAGCTTGCCATTGACGAGAGGAGGGGAGAATCGCGCATTCAAAGGATCATCCTCTGCCATTTCCGCCAACTCCAGCACGATGCCACCACCAAACACATCTTCCATTCACCCCCCGGCGGCATTCCGTAGGGATCGTTCCTTCCGTGACACCCTGGTCCACTCCTCCATCACCCCCTACTCCTCAACCCCCTCCCATGGCATCTTCCCATGCAACCGCAGAAGATGCAACACCTGCCCCTTCACTTCCTCTCTCCTCACCATCCAAGGCCCCAAACACTCCTTTCAAGTGAAGCAGCATTTCACTTGCACTTCCCTCAACTTAGTCTACTGCATTCGTTGCTCCCAATGTGGTTTCCTCTACATTGGAGAGACCAAACGCAGACTGGGTGACCGCTTTGCAGAACACCTTCGGTCTGTCCGCAAGCATTACCCAGACCTCCCTGTCACTTGCCATTTCAACACTCCACCATGCTCTCATGCCCACATATCTGTCCTTGGCTTGCTGCATTGTTCCAGTGAAGCTCAACGCAAACTGGAGGAACAGCACCTCATCTTCCGACTAGGCACTTTACAGCCTTCCGGGCTGATTATTGAGTTCAACAATTTTAGATCTTGAACTCTCTCCTCTATCCCCACCCCCTTTCCGTTTCTTCCCCCTCCTTTTTGTTTTTTCCAATAATTTATATAGATTTTTCTTTTCCCACCTATTTCCATTATTTTTAAATGTATTTCCACCCATTGTTTATCTCTACCTTTTATGCCCTTTTTGTATTATTTCACCCCACCCCCACTAGGGCTATCTGTACCTTGTCTGTCCTGCTTTCTACTCTTAATTAGCACATTCCTTTAGATAATATCACCACCTTCAACACCTCTTTGTCCTTTTGTCTGTGACATCTTTTGGTTATCTCCACCTATTACTGGCTGCTTGTCCTAACAACCCCCCACCCCCTTAAACCAGCTTATATTTCACCCCTTTCCTATTTTTACTTAGTTCTGTTGAAGGGTCATGAGGACTCGAAACGTCAACTGTGCTCTTCTCCGCCGATGCTGCCAGACCTGCTGAGTTTTTCCAGGTATTTTTGTTTCTGTTTTTGTTTTGGATTTCCAGCATCCACAGTTTTTTGCTTTTATATATGGGATCCACACAGTTGCTTATAGCAATTAAAAGAAAAAAGAAAGACTGACACTTAAATAGCACCTTTCACAATCACCAGACCCCAAAAGCGTTTTACAACCAATGAAGTGTTTTTGAAGTATAGTCACTGTTGTAATGTAGGGATAGGTAGATGCAGGTGGAATAAGAAGCCTAGTCCAGTCTGTTCATCATGATGATAACAACGCAAGAGTTGGCCATCCAACAGGTTTAGAAATGCACTTAGGCTAAGCTTGACATTCTCCTACCATGTAACAAATAGAGTTGTGGTTTTACAGACAAAATGGTGCATGGTGCCATAGGAGTATGTGTCTGTATTTGAGATTGATGAGAGTGCAAGAATATGATAAATCAGATCATCCCTTCACAAGAAAGGTACATAAATTATTGATTTATTCGGTTACTGTAACTGCATTGTTGAAGGTGCTGACATTCTGATGAGATATTAAACTGGGACCCTGTCTGCCTGCTCAGGTGGACAAAAATGATTCCTTGACACAATCATTCTCTTAATGTCATGGTCAACATTCATCCCTTAACCAACAGGCTGAAAAAGGATTAGCTGGTCATAGATTGCATTTGTTATTTGTGGAAACTTGCTGTTTGCAAGTTGTATGCTGCGTCTACCTACAAAACCACAGTACTACACTTCAAAATCAACCCATTTGTTATGAAGCACTTAGGAGTGCACAAAAGATAGTATAATGTGATATAGAAGTGCAAGTTCTTTCCTTGTTTTCTTTAAAATGTGCATGGAACTCAGATCTAATGTTGTATTTACACAGGAGCATCTGTTGATGATAAAGGGAAAAATCTGCAAGGAAGAGGATAAGGTAATTAAACTAGTGAGTGAATACTCATTCAAGCACCAGTTTTGAAATTACCATGTTGTAAAATGTCCTTAACAAGTCTGATTGTGAGACTATGACTCATAATTTAAAAATGAATTTCTATCCTGAACATCGAACTAATTTTATTAAATTGCACAAGGACCCTAGAGTCAAAGAATCACTAGAGGGCAGTACAAAAACATTGATTGCTTTGAAAAACCTTGTGGCTATTGATGTGGGTCATTTCCATTTCCTTTTTCTCTTGGCACTTTTTCTCTGCTAACTTTAGCCTCTTTCTTGAAGGTGCCCATTTCTTGATGGACAGGATTCCAGAGGGCGTCAGTTGTCCTTTGGTAGCTCGCCAAGTACTCATTATTAATGTGTGAACCTTCATAATGAACACTGGGAGGCTATTCGTATGCGAAAAGCATGCCAGCCGAACCCAATACTGCCCTCAACCAGCGTCTGCAAATGCGCGTTTCCAAAGAAGTTATTTGGGTAATGGGTATGCAGGGATCCCTGGGCAATTTTCCCCTCCATAATCCAGAAATGCTGAGGCCAATTCTGTTTATCCGCGCTTTTTTTTTACATAAAAGGAATCAATAACTTGCTTGAATAACTCACTAAATAATTGTACAATAGTCTCGGCAACTGAGCTGCGATATCCGAAAGTTTTTTCAGAACTATTCAACGTCTATTTATCTGTTTGAAAGGAATGTGTGGCTCAACAAGAAGAACTAGACTGAACACAGCAATGATACCGAAGTGGAGGAGTTTCCGGAGGATGTGGATGGCCGATGGTCAAGTCTGTAAAAACAGGTGGCAGCCTGCACCTCATTGACACAAAACATGAAAAAAGAAATATCTGCTCCATAATAAAGGATGCAGATCGATCCAATTCAAACATTTTTATAAGCGCTATAATTTTATTAAGTACCTGCACATGAACTGCTTTCTATCTGATAGGTATGATTTTCTATAAACATCTAAATGAGAAACTTCGAAACCATGCTGTCTTGCCTGATGCAAGGTACTGGCAAGAAGCATTTGATGCATACCATGTGCTGCGTTCATGCCATAATGTATCATTTTATAATAAACATCTGTGTTATCTGTGCAATGGCAGAAAAAAACAAAGAAAAACTACAGGAAGCCCTAAGAGACAAAAATCCTGTGCAACTCAATGCTTCCATTTTCTTGATGTTGTGCAGTTGTTTGTTGAGTTATCTGGCCAGATTCCACTTGTTTGTCACAAGACCAAGAATGCGCAGATTGAAATCCATGAAAGAAAGAAAGAAAGAAAGAAAGGGCAGATCACAGAATCAGAAACGCATGCACATAAGTCCAATTATTTGTTCTATTAATCAGCCAAGAAGAATGTAGCTGACTGCAGCTGTATTTAATTACTGCTGTTTTGAAATCCAGGCCAAGGTCAGTTACTCTTCAGATTAGACCCCTGTTAGAACGAGCTGTTAGAATCATACCGCTGATCTCTTAAAGATTTCAGTTCACTTTTAGACAACGGTTGATACAGAATGGAATATCTTGTTATTTATATTGCTAAGCAGGTTTATGCTAGCTATGTGGCATGGATTAGTAGCTGATGCCAATAAAGGTCTTACAGGAAAGTAGGATTTTCACACTGTGCTGGATAATCTACAAGTGTCATTCATTGCACTGTCCTGCTGGTTATTGTTCCCTGCACTGGACAAAATAGATTTTTCTGATAAGAATACTCCAGCACAGAATTCTGAGAATTGTGATGTACTCATTGGGGCATTTCTTTTTATTTGTTCTTGGGATGTGGGCAACACTGGACAAGACAGTATTTATTGCCCATCCCTAGTTGACCCGATGTGATTATGGAGTAGAGATTCTTTTGTGTGTCATTGAATATTTGAATTGGTGTTGGTGTCCCACTTACCATATCGTTCAAACCCTTCTATTTCCTGAAATACTTAAATTTGATTATTTTGTCCACTTCAATGGCCTTTCTTGTTAAAGTTATTCTATGGCAACAGTTCCTGTCAGGCCTGGTACAGCTCTGGTGGAAATGCTGGGGGGAACAGACACCGGTAACTTCCCAAAAAATCTCTAGATGAAGGTCACCTCATTCACATGCTAATGGTGAGCATGCACACCACTAGTGGCACACTGTAGATACCAGCCAGAAGGCAGCAAAAGCAGAGCTGACCAGCCACTAGTGTCCAGTCAGCACCATTTTGATTTATCTGCCCTTCCTTGGGTTGCAATATTTAAAGAGAGCCCAAGGTACCATTCAGGCTTGGCGACCAGATGGTTCCACTTCGAGCACTGAGCAGACAGTTGGATTGATCGTAGCATCCCTGTCAAGGACTGCATGGAAATAGCCTGGTAAGTTTCAACTTCCGATAAGAAATTGCCCTGTCCTTGGAACCCTCCAAAACTCCAACTTAAATCAGAGACTTTGGTTGGTTCCGATTCTCTTAGCAGAATAGTTACCCAAGATAAGTTAGAAGGATTACAACCACTTCTAACTCCTGGGTAACTTTGGTACTGACTCCCTCTCCACACCACCTGCTGCCCCCTCCCCCCCCCACCCCAACTCTCCACTGGATCCCACCACTCCCTGACTGTGCGGCACTCTCCTGACTAGCCCCAACTACTCCCCCACCCACTGAGCCCCCAACTGTCCCCCACTACTGCCCAACTCCCTGACTAACCTCCATCCCCCAACTAACCCCCCATCCCTCTGACTACCCTCCCATCACTTGACTAACCCCACCCCATTGACTACCCTCCCACCTTCCCACCCACTGACTAAACCCACACCCACCGATAACCCTCCCTATACACCGAATACCCTCCCATTCCCCCGAGTACCCTCCCATTCCCCTGAATACCCTCCCATTCCCCCATGGACATAGCTGCTAGACTGGGTATGCAGCAGGTGGTGAGGGAATCAACAAGAGAGAAAAACATACTCGGCCTCATCCTCACCAACCTACCTGCCACAGATGCATCTGTCTATCACAGTATCGGTAGGAGTGACAACTGCACAGTCATTGTGGAGACAAAGTCCCAGCTTCACATTGAGGATACCCTCCATCATGTTGTGTGGCATGCTAAATGGGATAGATTTTGAACAGATCTAGCGACTCAAGACTGGGCATCCATGAGGGCCATCAGCAGCAGCAGAATTGTATTCAAACATAATCTGTGACCTCATGGTCCAGCATATCCCCCATTCTACCATTGCCATCAAGCCAGGGGATCAACCCTGGTTCAAGGAAGAGTGCAGGAGGGCATGCCAGGAGCAGCACCAGGCACACCTAAAAATGAGGTGTCAACCTGTTAAAGCTATAACACAAGGACTACTTGCGTGCCAAAGAGCATAAGCAGCAAGTGATAGACAGAGATAAGCAATCCCATAACCAAACGGATCAGGTCTAAACTCTGCAGTCCTGCCACATCCAGTCGTGAATGGTGGTGGACAATTAAACAACTCACTGGAGGAGGAGTGTCCACAAATATCCCCATCCTCAATGATGGGGGAGCGCAGCACATCAGTGAAAAAGATAAAGCTGAAGGATTTGCTACAATCTTCAGCTAGAGGTGCTGAGTGGATGATCCAACTCGGCCTCCTCCGGAGGTTCCCAACATCACAGATACCAGTCTTCAGCTAATTTGATTCACTCCACGTGATATCAAGAAATAGCTGAAGGCACTGGATAGTGCAAAGGCTATGGGCCTTGACAATATTCTGGCAATAGTACTGAAGACTTGTGCTCCAGAACTTGCTGCGCCCCTAGCCAAGCTGTCCCAGTACAGCTACAACACTGGCGTCTACCCGGTTATGTGGAAAATTACCCAATTATTCCCTGTACACAAAAAGCAAGACAAATCTAACCTGGCCAACTTACCGCCCATCAGTCTACTCTCGATCATCAGTAAAGTAATGGAAGGGGTCATCAACAGCACTATCAAGTGCCAATTGCTTAGCAATAACCTGCCCACTGATGCTCAGTTTGGGTTTCGCCAGGGCCACTCAGTTCCTGACCCCATTACAGCCTTGGTCCAAACATGGACAAAAGGGCTGAACTCCAGAGGTGAGGTGAGAGTGACTGCCCATCAAGGAGTGTGGCATCAAGAAACCCTAGCAAAACTGGAGTCAATTGGAATCAGGCAGAAAACTCTCTGCTGATTAGAATCATACCTAGCACAAAAGAAGATGTTTGTGGTTGTTGAAGGTCAGTCATCTCAGCTACAATATATCACTGCAGGGGTTCCTCAGGGCAGTGCCCTAGGCCCAACCATCTTTAGCTGTTTCATCAATGACCTTCCTTCCATCATAAGATCAGAAGTGGGGATATTCGCTGATAATTTCAAAATGTTCAGCACCATTCGCAATCCTAAGATACTGAAGCAGTCCATGTCCAAATGCAGCAAGACCTGGAGAATATCCAGGTTTGCGCTGACAAGTGGCAAGTAACGTTCACACCACGCAAGTGTCAGGCAATGACAACAGGAGAGAATCCAACCATTACCATCATGGCATTACCATCACTGAATCACCCACTATCAACGTCCTGGGGGTTACCATTGATCAGAAACTGAACTGGACTAGCTATATAAATACTTTGGCTACAAGAGCAGGTCAGAGGCTAGGAATCGTGTGATGAGTAACCCACCTCCTGCCTCCCCAAAGCCTGTCCACCATCTACAAGGCACAAGCCAGGAGTGTAATGGAATACTCCCCACTTGCCTGGATGAGTGTAGCTCCCACAACACTCAAGAAGCTTGACACCATCCAAGATAAAGCCGCCCACTTGATTGACACCGCATCCACAAACAGTCACTCCCTCCACCACTGACGCACAGTAGCAGCAGTGTGTACCATCTACACTGCAGGAATTCACCAAGGCTCCTTCAACAGCAACTTCCAAAACCACACCCACTACATCTAGAAGGACAAGGGCAGCAGACAGATGGGAACACCACCACTTAGAAGTTCCCCTCCAAGCCACTCACCATCCTGACTTGGAAATATATCGCCCTTCCTTCACTGTCACTGAGTCAAAATCCTGGAACTCCCTAACAGCACTGTGGGTATATCCATACTACATGGACTGCAGCGGTTCAACAAGGCAGCTCACCACCACCTTCTCAAGGGCAACTAGGGATGGGCAATAAATGCTGGCCCAGCCAGAGAAGCCCACATCCCGTGAATGAAAAAAAATACGCTTCCATTCTGCTGCCTAACACCCCCACTTCCCCGACTCCCATCCCCTGGCTTACCCCACTCCTCCAACTATCCTCCCATCCCCCAACTAGCCCCCCCACCCCTCTGACTACCCTCCCATCCCTCAAGTAACCCCCTACCCCTTTAACTACCCTCCCAACCCTTACTAACACCCCTATTCCCGACTACCCTCCCATCCTTCCATCCCTCAGCTATCCTCCACAACCCCAGCTAGCCCCTTACCCTCGACTACACTCCACTGATCCACCGAGTACACCTCCTTACCACCTGACCCCCCCCCCCCAACCACTCAAACACCCCTTGAGCACCCAACTCCCTACCTCTTCACCCCCTTACCTTACACACGTACTTCCTCCCTGGCTTCTCAAAGTGTCTGGGACCCGTAATCTTATTGATTCACTGCAGCTAGAGTTCCAAAAAGGGCCTGTGGCTTCACCTCCCCCTGACGCTGTTGCCCTCCACTGGAAAGACTCTGGAGCTATTGCGTTGCACCTTTCTCACCAGGCCCAAATCAGAGGATCAGGCAAGAAACATGCAGCTCCTGACCTGCATAAGTGAAAAGGAGCGGAGTGGCACTGCAAAAGTGATTGCTACCCCACGTAAGTTCTTTAAAGCAATTTATCTAAAAGGGGATTCATGCCTCCCTGGCACTACCCTCTACAATGCCAAGGGCCATATTTTGGGAAGACAGAGGCTACTATAAACACTTCCACCCTTGGATGGGATTGGGTCCTGTCAATTTGCCTATGGTCAAACTGCACCAATAATCAAATTACATCAGGAGTAAGTTGCAGAATGTGTAGTAGTTCAGGGGCCATAAATCAATCACTCTTTAGGAAGAAATAGTTCCACCTGAATTTTTTCAGTCTAGAAAACCTCTCGGGCTCTCATATTTTCCTCTCTCCTCCAAACATTCAACGTTCTTATGATATTCTTGGTCTTGTTGTGCTAATACATAATATTTACAGAGTCTGCTGAAGTAAAGAAAACGTTAACTTTGTTGGAACACCTCTTACTGTGTCTACATCTTACCACGAGGTTCTACAAGAGACAGCAAGATAATGTGACATTGCATCACTTAATTTGAAGACTATTACTGTGTCTCATTAGCATATCATACAGTTAGAATTAACCTCTTATACTACATCTCCCCTCAAGTCTCTGACTTCAATTTCTTTCTTATAAGGACAACCTGTGGCAGTTTCACTAGTCAGCCCGAGCGGGTCCTCTGCTCCTTTGGAGGAGATTGGGGATTTGAGTCCTGCGGGTGATCTCTCAGACTCTGCTGAGCAGAAGAAGAATTAATAGATGAATCAAGTTCACCAGTCTGGTAGTCATCTAGATTGGTAGACACATGCAGCATCTCTGTTCAATTGGGTAGATCGAACTGTATAGGAGGTCACTTCTATGTGGCAACTAGGCACATCTCTTCCATCACAATGTACCATTATCTGTTTGGATGAGGTAGGACTGTCGATGTGGTATTTGTTCAATCACTCGTCCATAGTGAGTTTAGCCTTAGATCCAAACTGGCCCTCCTGTTTGGAGGTCTAGTAGGTTGTGTGCTTTGTGATATTTGTCATAGTTCCACGGACGGCTGAAATGAAACTCATTCCCTTTCTCCCTCACCTCGTCCAAGTGATCAGCTTGTATTTGTAGCATGACTGTGTGTGGGGGAGTAGGGAGTTGAGTTCTCAGCCTTCTCCCCCTTCGGAGTTCACATGGTGCTAAGCCATTTTGGAGCGGAGTTGCTCAGAAGTGCAAGTTGGATGTCATCATTCTTCAGCAATGCTTTCACAGTACACACTTCTCTTTCAGCTTCGCCGCTGGTTTGGAGGTATCTTGTTGAGCTGGTCATATGGACAAATCCATACAGTAATGCAGTGAACTCTTTAAAATATTCATTGGCAAACTGTGGTCCATTGTCTGAGATTACAAGGTCTAGGATTCCATGCGTTACAAATATCTACTTCAGCGATGTGATCACTGCTTCAGAAGAGTGACCCTGCAGTTGCTTGACCTCTATCCATCTGGTGTAGTAGTCGACTATGATCAAGAACATCTTGCTTCTGTATTCGAAGAGGTCCATCCTAAAACATTCCCATGGGCTTGTGTTGTGATCGCACCTATCGTTATTACTGGACAAGCCGGATCCTGGAATGGAACCTGGCTTGAGAGACCATAGCATTTTTTTTGTTACTGTGGAGGGTACTTACTAAAACAGATTAACAGAAGTCTGTTGTTGACTTTTTAATAAAACGATAAAACATTTATTAAACAAGAAACATTAACTATATTACGCTAGACAACAAAAAGATTGGAAAGATTTCAACACAGACACAAAGGAAAAAAACTATTCAAACTCACGTTATCCTTTTTATCCCAGCAATACCCTTACAGACCCAACATTTTAGTGAAGAGGTACCACTATTTCCACACCAAGGATGCAGCTGGTTCAGTTGCAAAGTGGTTTCTTTCCTAGTAGGCTTCTGAACATTCACAATAAGTCCTTCCAGAAGAAGTCCTTCTCCCTTGAGATATCCATAAAGCTCACTCTAAATTCTTTAAAACTTTTAACTTTAGAGCAATACATATGAGTTCCTTAAACTCATTTCCTCAGCGGTCTGGCATCATCTCCAGCTAGAGAGAGTCTTAGACCTTTTCTGTCTTCACTCTGTGGTATGCGGATACCAAATGAATTAAAATCTGCCTTTCTGTCTCTTCCTCTGTCTCTTAGACTCTCTCTTATCCCCAACAGCACAGTTTTTTCCTACTTTTTGTGTTTGTTTAAACTTCCCTAAACTACTAACCTCTTGGTAACCCATCTCTCCATTTCAAGTGACGTAAAACTTCATTAAAAATCCGTGTTTTACAAACAAGGCCTAGAGACTTCCCAGCTCCATCTCAAAATAAACTCTAAAATGAAACCAAACCCAGGCTTCACATTTCTTAACACACAAATAACAATAAATTAATTAAAGCTATATCTTGTTCCTAACACTCACAAATATAAATATAACTTGCTTAAAACTTTATCTAGTTCCTAACACTTGATGGAAAGGAAGTTGACATCAACGGTTCTGTCTCCTGATAATGAAGAGCACAAGTAATAAAGTTTGAAACAAAAACAGAAAATGCTGGAAAAATTCAGCAGGTCTGACAGCATCTGTGGAGAGAGAAACAGAGTTAACGTTTTGAGTCCGTATGATTCTTCTTCAGAGCATTAAATCAAAGCATTAAATTGATAATTTGAAAAAAATTAGTAATTAATAAAAATGACCATTAAAAAATGCCAATCAATAAGAGCTAACTAATAAAACATTTTCTTTTTGTTTAAGAAGCAGAGCTAGAAAGAGACAGACTAGGCCCCAAGTTCTGGTCACCAAGGAAGGGGAGGGGACCAGGGCCGAGCTAAGGAGTTACATTTAGCTAATACCAACCTTGTGTTTGCCATATGCACTCACGCACACTCTCACTCTCTTTCACACATACTCACTCTCTCTCCCTCACACATAGTCACTGACTCACTCCACCGAGCCCAGGAAGTTTGCAGATTAATATCACTGAGGAGAGGTTCGGGATGGCTGTTAAAGGACCCAGACTCTTCCTTATCACCACTTCAGCGATTCCGTGTCCCGCTGCTGCTGCGGCCACCACTCTGTCATCTTAACTCCTGTAGACCTTTAGGGGGCCTTGATGTTCTCCCTCCCTCGCAGGAGGCAGTCTCTCATCCCCTTCACTTTCAGCCCCAGCAAATAGTCTGTCCTATCCACAAAACCATCCACTCCACCTCCCTTACCCCACAGGCAGTCTCCTTTCCTTCCCCTATCCCCTCCAGTTGACAGTCCCTCTTCTATCAGTTCCACCCCTGGCATGCACTCTTCCCCCTCCCCTGGCAGGTAGTGTCTCTTGAGATCTGCAACCTGGTTGAAGCTTTCTGGAAATGGCAGAGACTTTTCCATGCTTGTCCTTTCACTTGCTGCCACCATATAATATTCTTGCCCCCGTTGTTCTAATACAGGATATTTACAGAGTCTGCTGCTGTAAGAAAAACACTAACTTTATTGGAACATCTCTTACTGTGTTTACATCTTACCACAAGGTTCTACATGACCAAGCAAGATCATGTGACATTGGCTCCCTTCCTGTGATGATGTATGCTGTGTCTCATTAGCATATCACACAGTTAGAAGGAACTCCTTATTTTACAGTTCTCACACAACTTATCTGAAAATTTAGACGTCCTATCTGAATACTTTAACCTGGAACATTTGTTAATGCTGTGAATAACTGTCTAATTATATTTTCTAGTCTTGATTTGTTTTCTATAGCTTAGTCACTTTATAATTCAATTTACAATTTCATCCTTTATCCCAAGAGATTTAATTTTAGCCACAATCAAATAAGTCGAAATTGCTAATCCTCTTATGTGAACACAAGGGCATGCAGCATACTGGGATACAATGATTGCTTTGACAACAAGGACTGTCCAAAAACAGAATAAATCCCTGGCATCAAATTGAAACCATATATATTATTAGCAACTAACGCCAGGGAGTGATTTCAAGTCTATAATCCAATTTATGGCTTCACACTCATAGATTCTGACATTATTTGAACCCCCTCAATTAGAGTACTGCTTTGCAATCATCTGAGATATGTCGATTCTGCTTCTAAGACTGTTTAAAACAGTAAAATAATCGAGCAGCAATCTCAGGGGGTATTATCCAGATGTTGGATGTAGGACATGAAAACAACAGCACTTGGAAGGTGGGACTGAAGTGGTCTCTCACAACCTGTTAGGAGGACTTAATCCAAATCCTATAATTCACTTAAATAGGAATTGCTGAAAAAAGAGACATGTCTAAGCTTTTCATCTTGCACTCAACAGGACGCTCGCAAGAATACTGATATAAGGGGAAAAACAACAATTATAATGTATGTGAAGAGAGTGCTGATTGGTTAGCAAGTGGCGTTGCCATGGAGAATGCACCAGTGATGGTGACTGACAGTTAACTGTCAAGCATTGTTTATGATTTAAACCAGGCAACTTGATCCTGATTGGTCAAGGCGTTGCCCTAAGGAATGAGTCAGCGAATGGCTGTCACTTATTTTGTTGAGCTGAAATAGGCACAATGTGTGGCCATGTTCTTTCTGTCTGCAAAGAACATGGCCCTGTGTATTAATATATGTAGCTTCTAGTTCATGCAAATGCGCCACATTGCAAGCCCAGCTGACAATCTTAAATTGGTTGTCAGCACAATTCTTAGCGCACTCAGGATTATTTGGCAAATTTTGTCCAATCGCGGAATCACATCTAATGTTGGACACTGTGTTTTGAGTTTTGCAAGCACAGGCTGGTTGGGTACGGTCTATACACTGCACATTGTGAACAGAAGCTGGGAGATGCTGTTTGGTATGATCTGCCAGTCTTTGGAACATACATCCTACATACCTAGCATCACACTAGCACTGAAATTCTTATACTACATTTCTGATTTGCGTGATAGGAACCACGTCTTTTTGGCTTGACGGCAGCATCCTGTTAGTGACGAATACCACCTGTGTTGCTACTGCATAGTAGCAGCGTGAAACAGCTAGCTTCACCTGTTTCCAAAATTTTCGTGATACCTTGCCCTTCCAGGGTAATCTGATGTAGACTGGGCACATTTCAGGGCTGAAAGTGACAGTCTTAGGCCCATTCATGAGTTTGTGTGATATACAGCGCGAAATGATATGGTCAGGGTAGCCCTTATCCTGCAGGATGCCTTTGATGCACCCTATTTCAGCATCATGCTTGCATGGTGAGTAAATGGCTCTGGCCCTATTTACAAGGTTGCCAATAAGACTAATCTTATAGCATGTGGAATTGTAAGAATCCCAATGCGTATATTGACCAGTGAAGTAAGGCTTGCAGTAGACTATGGTAGAGAGAACCCCCTTGCATATTTCCCAACTAGTACGTCAAGGAAGGGGAGTTCATTTGGCTGCTCCATTTCAAAAGTGAATTTGAATGTAGGATGGAGCCCATTAAAACATGTAAGGAAATTGTTACATGCAGCTCCGAATTTAAATATACTAAATGTATCATTCATATACTGGAAATATGCAAGGGGTAGGAGGTTAGATGTCATTCCATCAAAGGCACGTTTCTCATGGAACCCAACAAAGATGTTAGTGAGAGCTGGGCCTAGAGGGGATCCCATGATAACATCATCTATTTGGGCATACATGGTGTCATTAAAACTCAACTCAACTGCGCGAGTTGCTGAGTTCATAAGTACAATGAATACTGATTCACGCAATGGTGGCGGGTCTAGATCACCATGATATAATGCTGCAGTGCAAATATATATGGCTTCCTCAAGTGAAACATTGGTGAGTAGACTAGCAATGTCAAATGAGCACATGGAGACAGCATTGCTATCAAATTGCAAGTCCAGTATGGCCTTTGCAAATGTGAAGGAGTCCTTCACCATTTATGTGGAAAACCGGTCAAAACTGGTTGTAATAATTCACCAACCATTTGGTTAATCATGTTGTGCAGAATTGGTCATAGATAAGATGGGGCATAAAGGGACAATACTTTTCTGTGTCTTGGGCAGCCCATACATAAGTGGGCGTAGCAAGCCATGAAATTAATTAATGATGGGGTTTGTTTTTAAAACTGCAATCACAGTATTTCGGGACCAAAATGGTATAAAATGTGATTGAGCAGAATAATAACATGTCAAATTTAATATGAAGAAATGTAAAGTAGTGCATGTAGGAAGAACAACATGATGGCAGGTAAAGAACGAAAGGCATTGCATTTATATAGTGCTTTCTCACATCTGCAGGATGTGACAAAATGCTTTGTAATCAATAATTACTTTTGAAGAGCAGTCACTGTGCATATATCCTATTGCTTTGGCTTTGCAATTCAGCATTCCATTGGCTTTGCTGTTGGACATGTAGTTTGACATATTGAGGACAAAGTTTACTAAGATATCTAGGTCTTTTTCACTCTCATTGTATGCCACAGTGGGAAGACTTCAGCTATTTACTGGGTAGATGACTTAAGGTTGACTCATCTGTGATCTTGTACATGAAGAGTTGCCTGGACAATTCGTGTCAGGTTATTCATGCCCAGCATGATGCCAGCAACTGCATCTGTCAACCTGAGTTCGTCAACTTGACTGTCCCAGCTGGTTTCATCAGATCAGTAGGCAGGAAGTTGTCATCTGCAGCGAGTAGACCTACACCAGCCTCTCCCAACAGTGATAGTCAAAGTTGCCACTGCCCTCAACTTTTCTGCCTCCACTTTCTGCAGGCATCACAGGATTTATCTGCAGTAAGTTGTCATCATGCAGGTATCAATAAGTTGGGTGGTGCGTCAGTCAATATGCTAAAAACTTTCATCTTCTTTCTCGCTCACTAGAAGCAGTAACAAGACACAGCCGCCAAATTTTGCCATAATACTGCGTCTTACGAAGTGCAAGAAGAAACGTTGTTGTGACCTTTGATCTTTGGGCTGCTGCTCCTCCTCTGCCACCTGGTGGAGTCTTCTTTGGCCGTACATAGTGATTTACCCAGATCTACCTCCTTCAGTTTATGAATTACATGCTTTGGGATGTATTGGTGCTTACAAACATTGATGAGAAGGGTGCTGTGAGGCACTGGCGTCCTGGGCCTTTGGCAATGCTGGCAGACTGCCCTTCCAAGGAAACTAATACTGACCGCTGAGAAATGACTTCATTCAGAGCTTTCATTGTTGGATACTGTGTGTGATGTTTGTGTAGCTATTTAAATACGAAGGGAGATAGGTATAAAAGCAAGATTGTACTGGCCCCCAAGATTAGGGCAAACCTGTGTTTTCCTGCCCTTTTGTCTTTTCTGAGTGCTTCTCCAGTTTGAAGCTGTTTCTCCAAAAGCGGCTGCACTACAAAAAACTAATTTATGCAGCGTTTTAAGACTTTGCAAATTTAACTTTCTTTCTTTTGACTTGATTGATAGCATTCTTGACTCTGAGCATGAAGATTCAAGCCCCATTGCAGACTTCAGTGCATACCTAGGCTGACATTTCAGCATAGTTCCCAGAGAATGCTGTATTGTTGAGTATGATGTTAAACTGAGGCCCCATTTGCTTGTGCAGTGGACGTAAGATATCCCATGGTATTCTTCATAGAGAGTGTTCTGATTTTCTCCTTCTTCCAACAAAACAAAAACAGATCATTTCACCGTTCATCTCTTGGGTGTTTGCAGTGCACAAATTGACTGCCACATTTTCTTTTTTAACAATTACAACACTTCAAAAGTAACCTATTAATTGTAAAAGGCTATACTATCGTTTGTTCTGAGGTGATAATAACATGTTCTATAAATGCAAATTCTTCCTTTCTTTTTCTTTAAAAATGAGTTGGCCACAAATTCAAAGTTGGCATTCCAGTGAAGTACTGAGAAAGTGCTGCAATGTTTGAGATCTTATCTTTTGGATGAGGTATCAAACCAAGCCCTGTCTGCCCTCTCAGGTGGATGTAAACGATCCAATGGTACTATTTTGAAGAAGAATGGGAAAGATCTCCCCAGTGTCCTGGCCAATATTTATCCCTCAACCAACTTCACTGAAACAAATGATGTGATCATTGTCACATTGCTGATTGTGGGACCTTGCTGTGGTTGTCAAATTTTCGACATTATGACCCTGACTACATTTTAATATTGCATCATTTGATATAAAGAGCTTTGGGATGTCCTGAGGCCATGAAAAGTGCTACATAAATGCAAATCTTTCTTTCTCCCCAGAATATGCCCTCTTGTCTTGCAAGCAGAGGCCAGTAAATGGTATTAATCAAAAGGGCATATTCATTCACCAGTTCGTGACCTGCAGTCCATCCTGTGTACCTATATGTGACCAGGCATCATGCTGCTAACTTGTAGTACAATGATATTATAGGACAGATTTTCCTAGGGATTGCATGAAAGAAAGACCTGAACAGAAAGTGCAGCAAACTGAATTTACAGATGAGTTCATAACAAACAGATGGAGTTCTAGTCCTGCTGGGTTGCCGAAAAACGCCTTGTGCTTCTATAAGAATTCTCTCGTGGGGTCTGCCTGAAGTGCCACAATTTTTCAAAACGATATTTGTGATCTCGGAGTGGTCAGAGAGATTTCTATTTACTGGCTGTTTAAATGATGGAGGAGCTTTTCTCTGTGGTGAGAAACTGTTGCTTCTTCCTGCTCTACATCGATCTCACTTCAGTGTTCCTCATACCCTGTCTATCTATATCACCCCACTTGGAGGTGTAGCCGGACTGCTGCTAGCCACGTCTTGGAATAGTAATGGCATTGCCTGCCGGGGTGCTTCTTGCAGATCCTGTGGAAAGTCCAGTCTCTGATTGCTCTGCTATTTCTGTGAAAGCATAAATAAGGACAAACATAAAAGCAAATAAGCTCAAACAACTGTATAGTTATGGGCTGCATCATGACCGCAATCTGCATGGACAAGTCTTAAAACATCAGGGGCAGAATTTTATGCCTGGCAGGCGGGCACATGCCCGACCCGAACGCCATTCTTGACCGGCATGCTGATAGAATGTAAATTCTATTTCTGCGTCCGCAAAATCCTCTGCCTTTGCACCAGTTAATTTCTGGCAACAATCAATTCTCAGACATGCCTCAGTTTATTTGCCTGCAAGTTACAGGCTATTTACCAATGCTAGGGTTTCCGTTTTAAAATTCTGTTTCACACCTCCATATTTGTTTTGCCAATCAATTCCTTTGCTGCATACAGCTTCTGGCAAGGCTATTCTTATCCCCCAGGCAACCAATCACCTTTAAATCATCACATACCTTTAAATCTGGTCTGTCGTACTCTTTAAGGGTTGAAAACAATGCATTGGATTTACTGCATCTCTCTTTGGCACTTGACCAGCACCAGTCCGGGACTTTGTTTTAAATAATAAGGAAGGGCAACTCCAATTATCAGCATTGACACAACAAGAATCATTGTTGGATTCTGAAAAAATGGGCAGAATCAAACCAGGTTTTCACAAAGTGTAGTAGTGGTTGGGGAAAAAGTAACTAACCTGCTGGCCGCAATGGTGGGTTTTCATGCTGTATCGTCCCATTTCCACCTCATTAATTATGCAGCCATGGAAAACATGCCATCTCACTGGCGGGCAGCCTCCAGCTTGCCCACCACGCTGTTACTTCACCACTTCCTCATGCAGGGCACCATGTTTAAACTGCAGCCACATGCACACTTCTCAATTCTTGCAGCCCAGGACTGCTCCGGTGAGGACATGGCCCCAAAAGCCAAGAAGAGTGCACCCCTCTGATTCAGTGACGCATCCCTGAGATGCCTTCTGGATGCCTTGGATGCCCTCCCTGAGGTCCTCTACCCCGCTCTGGCCACAGGAGGCCCATCAGTCTCACCACTCCAGCTTGGGAGGCAGTGCCAACGCTGCACACAAGAGATCAGCCATCCAGTGCAGACAACGAATGAATGATCACATCTATGCCACCGGGGTAAGGCAACCATCTTATCACTCTAAACTCACACTCTCACAAGGCCATCACACATTTACTGGCATCTCACTTACTGCCAGATCAAGGGACATCACCACCCATTCTCAGACACACATTCTCACATCTCCATCTGACCTCATCTCCTTTGAAGACTGCCTCCTCAGCCCTCACCATCTTGAGGCCACTTGCACAGATCAAAATGTGCCCCTACACACACCCTGGGATAACCCCCTTCCCCAGTACAGCCCTCGCCCTGCAGCCTCTTCCCTTGCCTGAGGCCACTTCTCCCCCTTCTCCAAGTAAGCCCTCATCCCGCAGCCATTAAAAAGCCAGCCCTGCCTTACAGCTGGTCTGGTAGGTAGACACCTGACGTGAGCCCCCTAAAAGTGATGTGTTGCTGCCTGCGAAGCCTGCCGCTGATGACCACAAGTGCTGCTTGAAGCAAGGTAGGCAAACAAATCTCAAAGTCCTGAGCTCACTAGGTGCACGTCGCTTACGTACAGTTGTGAAAGACGTCGGCGTGCAATCACGCTGATGTGCCCAGATGATCCAGCGAGGGGGGGATGATTCCAGCAAGCAGGGCTTATAATAAGATGCTAAAGTATTGAAATTTGCTTCCCGATGTGCAGCGGTAGGAAACGCAGCCTGCCATTGACAGGTGGAGCAGATGATCGCAAACTGGGTTCACGATAGCAAGAAACCGATTATTGACCATCTCGCCATATTGTGTTCCCCCTCCACCCAGCCCGCCTTGATGCCCGATGACAATGGGGCCAGAAAATTTCGGCCAAAGATTCATGAACTGAAAGTTTATTAATGGGAATTTTTGGCAAGCAAGCAAAAAAATCCTTAAAGTCACATGCAGCCTGTAGCTTTTAGGTCTAAATTGATATCTGGAAACAAAACTCATTTTTTTACCAATATATTCTGGAAATTAGTTGGTAGTACTCTCACTTCTGAGTTAGAAGGTTGTGGGTTCTGTACAGAAAATGGTTAATGACAGATGCACATGATGTTGATCTAACTATGTTTTATTAACACATGACTAAGTAACAGGGATCTGGTGGGAGGAGAAGTCCAATCTCATGCAGAGTTCCTAAGATGTACTGCAAATAAATGATAATGGTTTTAACAAACTACAGTCTTGAGTAGCTTACTTAAAGAAGGTAGACAAGGCCTGAAGGACCCCATCTAGACCCTAAACTTGCAATGAAACATAGTGGCAGTGGACAGCGAGTTAAAGAACCAGAAAAAACTCCAACAAGCAGCTGTAGACCTGGCAAGTCAAGAGATCCTTAAACAAAAGACAAAAGGAACAGATTCAAAGGCTCACTAGAAAGTGGGAGTATCACATGTGCAGCAGTTGCAAGCTGAGACATGGACCCAGAGTCTGGACAGCAGCGAGCACAGACCAGAATCAACAAGCAACACCAGCGAAGCAGCAATAGGTCCAGAGCTTGGTACAAGCATGGAATGTACACTGCCACTCCCAGAACCTTACCGGAATGCTGAGGGCTCACAGCAAGCTCAGCACTGTGACAACTGAAGAAAGAGGTTTTCCAGCTATAGAACCATGTATAGAAGGAAAGAAGCAAATCCTGAAGACCCCATCTAGACCCCAAATACATGACAAAATAGGTTGATGGCTCATTCCAGAGACTTCAGCATATAACCTAGGCTGGCCAAGCTTTTGGCCACCTGACCAATATCTGCTTAAATGGCTCAATGTCGTACTTTATTTTATAAGATCTGTGACTTCCGAGCTCCCCAGCATCAGATTGAGGGGGGGGTACCTCAAAGGTGCGCTGGGGAATTCCCTTCGGACGTTCGCAGGTAAAGTTTGCACGACAATTTCCCAGAAGTGCAAACTTCCACTGGGCAATTGCCCTGCACTGGGAACCATCCGAAAATGTGATATACATCGCAAACTTCAGATGGTTCTAACTGAGTTACACCAATAGTTACCCAGAAAAAGTTAGAAGGATTAAAACCACTTCTAACTTCTGGGTAACTATTGTACAGACCCAGACCTACTCCATTGGATTTGCGCAACCCCAGGGGACGCCCCCAGCCCCCGGCTAACCACCCCCCTCCACACCGCCCCCCCCCGGCCCCCCGCAACATGACTCCACCCAGGTGTCTTCCCCCAACTCCCCCGAGTACCCCACCAAAGAGACTCCCCCGCCCTCCCAAACCATCAGAGATCTCCCCTCAAACTCCAACCACCCCACCCATGGGGCTCCTACAACCCTCAGCCTCGGCCCCTCAAGGAATATCCCAATACACCCCGCCCCCTCGGGATTCATCTCACCCGCATGGGTCTCTTCCTCCAACCCAGCAGGCCCAAGGCCCGACACCCACCCCCCTCCTCCCCACAGGACTGACCTGTCCCAACTCAACCTGAGTTCCGACCCCCTACCCCCACTGAGGCCCAATCCCCAACCCCCTGAGGCCCGACCACCCCACCACGGCCTGACCTCCCCTGAGGTTCGACAACAGCCCTCAATCCTGACACCCCAACCCCCGAGGCCCGACCCCCACTCCCCAAGCCTGAAACTGCTCCCCACCCCACCCCCGAGGCCCGAATATCTTCCCCAATGAGGCCCAACACCCACCCCGACATCCTTCCCCCACTGAGGCCTGACCCTACCCTACTCCTAGGCTTGATTTCCCCTCCCAAGTCCTGACACTCTCCCCCCACTCCTCCTCGAGGCCTGAGGCCCGACACACCCGCTGATGCCAGACCCCCCTGCCCTCTGGCTTTCCTCCCAACCCCCAAGCTCTTCGACCTCTGACCCCTCCTGACCACTGACTCCACCCCCCCCCCCCCCCCCCCCCACCCCCGGACCTCCAATCCACCCACTCACCTCTGGACCCACCGATTCCCCCCACCGCCCCCCTACAGACGTCCGATCCTCCCCACCTGACCTCCAATTCCCCTCCTCCCAACCTTCGATCCCCCTCTCCCCCAAATCCTAAACCCTTACCTTAGACACTTACTTTCTCCCTGGCCTGTCAAGGATCTTTAAATTTCAATGGACCTTTAAACTTGCCTGATGCCATTAAAAGGGAGTGTGGCCTCCCTCACTTCAACTCTCCTGTACTTCAAGGTTGGGCCCAGAGGACGCGTTGCACTGCCTGGATCTCACCGGCCTGAGTTGGAAGGCCAGGAAAGGCAGGCTGAGAAAAGAAATTACTCTAAGTAGTTGGGCATGGAGTGGCAATCTGACACTGATTGCCACTCCGAGGAAGTTCAGGCCCATAATGCTCCTTGGGATGTTTCATTATGTTAAAGATGCTATGTAAATGTAAATTGCTGTTGACACTCAGTGCAGTGCCAAGGGAATGCACTGCCAGAGGTATCGTCCTTCAGATGAGATGGTAAACTGAGACCCCATCTGCTAATTCTCAGGTGGACGTAAAAGATCCTGTGGCGTTATTTGAAGAAGAGCAATTACCTTATCGCAGATATCCTGGCCA
Source organism: Cetorhinus maximus (assembly GCF_964194155.1). NCBI lineage: Eukaryota > Metazoa > Chordata > Chondrichthyes > Lamniformes > Cetorhinidae > Cetorhinus > Cetorhinus maximus. The sequence continues at coordinate 15,166,524 of NC_135900.1, forward strand.
ATATATATCCCGGAACCAACATCACTAAAGACAGATGATCTGGTCATTATCTCATTGCTATAACTGGGGCCTTTGTGCACAAATTAGCTGCCACACTCCATATGTTGCATCAGTAACTACACCTCAAAAAGCACTTTATATGTTGCTTTGGGACATCCTGAAGCTATGAAAGGTGTTATATAAATCTTTCCTTATCTTTTATTTGTGCATATTTTGTGTCTATATTGCTCGTTCTAAAACATTCATCACATTGAGAAGATTGAGGGAGTGGCACTTGTTCTTTTATGTTCACTCATCAATTAAATGGAAAGCATTACCAGGATACGTTGGTAAATAACCTAACCTTTTAATTAAAAAGCATTGGAAAAAAATATGTGAATAAAGATTTGTCTTCAATGATTGAAAATCCAGCTATTAAAGTTTTTAATTTGGTTTGGCTCTCATCTACAAACAAACAGAGCAATCAGACAGATTGAATTCATCAAAGATTAATTTTATTATTGCACTCACAAAAAGGTTTTTTTTTGTGAGTCATTGGTGAGATCTGTTGAGTGCACCAGCAATAAGGCTGGCTTCATATCAGAAGTGTGAGAACTCCTGGGGAAGGAAACCAGGTGATAAACAGAGAACAAACGATGGCTGAAAGTGTGGGAGAGTGCGGCACACTCAATGGCTATGGCTGATCTCAATGTTGCTGAGATCAGACCATTGGAATGGGTGATTTTATATATGTACATTAAAGAGAAACATAATTTGAATAATCAGAGCAGTGAGACACCCAGAAAGAGGTTACATTCTTTCACAAAAAATCAGTGACTGTGACTGTAAAAAATGAAACTTCAAAGGCCTGAAATGTCTTAACAAGTTATCCGATCCTGGGAGTGTATTAAAGCTTTCAACATGTTTCTTCCAAACATAAAAATATTATGCAATAAGATAAAAATTGGTTTCAGCCCACGTCTCTATAATGGGCAATGTGCTGCAAGCCTTTGCCAGAGGCCAGAGAATCACCTACGCTGAGCCTTGGGTTTTATTTTAATGAAGCTGTGGCCGCCTGTTGCATCCCCAGAGACAGTTCACCAGACATAGTGAGCAAATTTGGGTCTGCCACCTTGTCAGCAGTGGTTCTCAGGTATGAGGTGAGGGGAAGGGGAGAGTGGTATGTTGTTGGGGGTGGGGTGGGGGGCAAGCGAGGCTAGCAGCAACCCAAAGTAGTGCTGTCGAGCCAGGAATAACTGGGCTGCTCCTTCTGCCTCCACCATAGAGGAAGTAAAAGAAACTTACCCTACCCCTTAAGGGCTGCTAGCTGCTGTAGAACTGGAAAAACTAGGTAGAAAATGCATGATGCATTTATACTATGGTTTTCACAACCTCAGGATGTCCATTAAGGCTTTGTGGTTGAAAATGCAAGAGTAAATTTGTACACATAAAGCTTCCACAAACAGCAATGAGTTAAATAGCTGGATAATCTGAAATTACAACAGAAAATGCTGGAAGTACTCAGCAGGTTAGGCAGCATATATGGAGAGAAAAACAGAGTTTGTTTTCTGTGACCTTTCATCAGAACTGAGGAAAGTTAGAAATGTACTAGGTTTTGAGCAGATGAAAGGTGGGGGGTGGGGAGAAGAAGAACAAAAGGTAAGGTTTGTGATAGGGTAGAAGGCTGGAGAGATTAAATAACAAAAGGTTTCATGGTTCAAAAGCCAAAGGGAGTGATAATAGGTAAAGTAGCAAAAGCTGTGTCTAGATGAAGCTAGATAATCTGGTCTAATTGGACGAGGGATAAATGCTGGCCAGGACACCAGAGAGAACTCCTCTGCTCTTCTTCCAAAGAATCTTTTAGCTGAGAGGGAAAATAGGGCCTCAGTTTAATATCCCATCCAAAGACAGCATCTCCGAGTCCATCACTCCCACAGTACTTAACCTAAATGTCAGACAACATTATGCTCAAGTCCCTGGAGAGGTATTTGAACCCACAACTCTCAATGGTGAGAGTGTTACCATTGAGACATGGCTGACACAAATATCTCAATTATGCCAACAGACTTGACTTTGAGGATCAATGGTCAAATAGCTTGCTCACTCTGACTGTCAAGTTTCACCAGGAGACGAGCACTTCAGTGAAAGATGATGTATTTCACCGAGGGTTCTCTCCTATTCTGACAATTGGGAATCCTATATATGGGTTTGACAGAGTCTTTCAATCACGGAAGAAAATCAAATCAAGTGCATTTAATACGCAGCATTCTCAATGCAAAACTGCAGTGTGTTCTTCTCGTGAGCTGCATGCACCAAATGTGGAGTGATTGCATTACAATCCAATCAGACTGTCAATAAAAGAACATAACTAAATATCTCTCTCAGGTTATGTAAACATGCAACACTGAACAGATGGCTAACGTTTAAGGCAAAAACTTCTCAAAAAACTAGTTTGCTCATCCATCTTTGACCAAAATCATATTACCTGCTAAATCCCATCCATTGTAAAAGCCAGGCCTTGGCAGTAATCAGGGGTAAGATATATTCAATCTTGTATTTCCATTCTTTTCCTTATTCTTTCATGGAATGTTGGCCTCGCTGGCTAGGCCAGCATCCCTAATTGCCCTAGACAAGGTGGTGTTGGGCCACCTTCTTGAACTGTACAGCCTGTACTAGTTTCCCAGTGGCACCTGGTGTGGCACTAAGCGATACACATCTAAAAGGCCCAAAGTTAACCCTTGGTCTGGACAGTTAACTGATCTGTGTACTGTGTACTGTGTAGTACAACTGTACTAGGTGTAAGTACAACCACAGTGCTGTTAGGAAGGGAGTTCTAGAATTTTGACACAGCGACAGTGAAGGAATGGCAATACAATTCACAGTCAGGATGGCGCGTGGCTTGAAGGGGAACTCTGTTGCCCTCGTCCTCCTAGGTTATAGAGGTCACACGATTGGGAGATGCTATCTAAGGAGCCTTGCTGAGGTCCTGCAGGCATCTTGTAGATGGTACACTCTGCTGCCACTGTGCGTCAGTGGTGGAGGGACTGAATGTTGAAGGTAGTGGATGAGGTACCAATCAAGCAGGCTGCTTTGTCCTGGATGGTGTCAAACTTCTTGAGTGTTGTTGGAGCTGCACTCATCCAGGCAAGTGCGAGTATTCTATCATTCTCCTAACTTGTGCCTTATAGATGGTGGCTAGGCTTTGTGGGCTCAGGATATGAGTTACCCTCCATAGAGGTCCTAGCCTCTGACCTGCTCTTGTGGCCACAGTATTAATGTGTCTGGTCCAGTTCAGTTTCTGGTCAATGGTAAGCCCCCCCCAGGATGTTGATAGTGGGAGATTCAGCCATTGAATGATAATGGGAGATGGGATTCTCTCTTGATGAGATGGTTTTTGCCTGGCACTTGCGTGGTGATAATATTACCACTAACTTGAGCTTATGGAGACAGACTGCTTCAGTGTCTGAGGAGTTGCAAATGGTGCTAAGCGATGTGCAATTATAAGTGAATATCCCCGCTTCTGACCTTATGATGGAGGGAAATTCATTGATTAAGCAGCGGAAGATTGTTGGTCCTAGGACACTACACTGAGGAACTCCTGCAGCAATGTCCTGGGACTGAGATGATTGACCTCCAACAATGACAACCATCTTCCTTTGTAAAGCTAGGTATGACTCCAACCAGTGGAGAGTTTTCCCCCTTATTCCCATCGACTCCAGTTTTGCTAGGGTTCCTTGATGCTATTCTTGGTCAAATGCTGCCTAGATGTCAAGGGCAGTCACTCTCACCTCATCAGGAGTGTGGTGGAATAGCCAAGCCTAGAAGTAACAAAGGCATGAATGAGGGTCTCAGCAGCAGATGAGCTGAAAGAGGAGTGACATCGGACAATGTTACAGAGTTGGAAAAAGGCAGTCTTAGTGATGGTGTAGATATGTGGTCAGATGCTAATCTTGGGGTCAGATCTGCCACCAACATTGCAAACAGTTCTTGGTCAAAAATGGCTGACAAGCAGATGAAAATCTACCACTCTTCATACATACCCACTTTCCAGCAGGGGTTAGGGATCTTGAACAGGAACCCTATGTTGATTCTTCCCCTCCTTAGCCAACTGAGATCAATTGCATCATCCCAACTGCAACCCTGACACAGATCAATTAACTGTCCAGACCAAGGGTTAACTTTGGGCCTTTTAGATGTGTATCGCTTAGTGCCACACCAGGTGCCACTGGGAAACTAGTGAAAGGAAATACTTTTATTGCACAAAAACAAAAATGGAATAATTCTCCCAGTCAGAGGTTGGGAATTCTACAGCAGGTAACTCATCTCCTGATTCCCCAAAACCTGTCCACCATCTACAAGACATAAGTCAGGAGTGTGATGGAATACCCTCCACTTGTTTGGATGAGTGCAGCTCCAACAACACTCAAGAAGCTCAACACCATCCTGGGCAAAGCAACCTGTTCTATGGTCATCCCATCCACCACCTTCAACATTCATTCCCTCCACCACTGGCACACAGTGGCAACAGTGTGTACCATCTACAAGATGCATTGCAGCAACTCATCAAGGCTTCTTCAACAACACCTAAGGACAAGGGCAACAGATGCATGAAAAAACCACCACCTGGAAGTTCCCCACAAGCCACACACCATCCTGACTTGGAAATATATCGCTGTTCCTTCACTTTCGCTGGGTCAAAATCCTAGAACTCCCTTCCTAACAGCACTGTGGATGTACCTATGCCACATTTACTGCAGTGATTCAAAATGGCAGCTCACTGTCACCTTCTCAAGGACAAATAGGGATGGGCAATAAATACTGGACTAATTAGCAACGCCCACGTCCTCCACATCCTGTGAAAGAATAAAACAAAACTCCTGGCTGCTCTCCCATTTTTGAAATTCCTAAATTTGAGGTAATCCAGAACACTGCTGCTTGTGTCCCAACTCACACCATGTCCCATTTGGACAATGTGCCTCGTGAGTTACATTAGATCCCAGTTAAGCAATACCTCAATATTGAAACTCTGATCCTTGTTTTCAAATTCCTCTGTATCTTTGATATTTCTAATTTCTCCTCCAACCCCACACACCTCTTCCATTACTGGCCTCTATAAGTATCCCCGATTTTGCCTACCTTACCATTGACAGCCATTCATTCAGCTGCTAAGATCCTAAGCCCTGGAATTCCCTCCTTAAATCTCTCGACCTTTCTTATTCCTTTAAGACATTCCTTAAAACCAACCTCTTTGACCACCGCTCTATTATCTCCTTGTATGGCTCGTTGTCAATTTTGTTTGATAAAGCTCCTTGAATGTTTTACAATGTTAAATGCACTATGAAAAAATTTTTTTTGTTTTTAATAATGAACGAAGGACTGATTTTAACTATCAGTAGTGGAGGAAATTGGGCAATAGTGGATTGTCCGTTGATAATACACCTCATCCAATTTTCATTTTTGTATATTTTAACCTATTTTGTTTTGATATTGTTTATCTGAATGTTGTGGTACTAACTCATGTTCAATTTAACAATATTTTACTTTATAATAGCCCAATGTTTTGTTTCTCATCTCTCTATTACACCCTCTTCATTTATTTGTTTGTTCTTTGTCATGATGCACAGGTGAAAAAATGTTCTGTCCTTACAAATTAAGGAATGCCTTTGAGTAAATAGGAACTTCTGCCATTGAGCCTACTCAGTTATTTGTGATGCCACATTCTTCTGAACTATTTGTTATGATATATGGGTCATGGTTATGATGAATTAGGGTGATTTATTCAAATTTCTTTAAAAATTTTGAGTGGAAGTGGATAATTCATTAACACTTTAATATGCACTTTGACAGAAGAGAAAGGTCAATTAGGTATGGTTGGTATTCATCTCGATTGATTTTTTTTCTAAAGGAACTGCTCACTTTGACACTACAGAAAATGAATGTTCCATGCATACCAATAAGCTTCAGCAGCTCATGGCAATTTTTATTTTGCCCTCTTCAACAGAACTCCAATCTGTCAGCTGAGAGAAGGCTCATAGACACATAGACTCACGGACGGTTACAGCACAGAAGGAGGCCTTTCAGTCCATCCTGTCAGCGCCAGTCAACAAAGATCTGGCTACATTAATCCCATTTTCCAGCGCTTGATCCCAATGCCCTGGCGGCTATGGTAACACAAGTGATTATCTAAACACTTCTTAAATGTTATGAGAGGTTCTGACACAACCACCCTTTCAGGCAGTGAGTTCCAGACCCCCACCACCCTCTGGGTGAAAAAATTTCTCCTCAACTCCCCTCTTAGCCTTCTGCCTCTTACCTTAAATCTATGCCCCCTGGTTATTGACCCCATTACTAATGGAAAAAAATGCCTTCCTATCCACCCTATCTATGTCCCTCACAATCTTATACACCTCTATCAGGTCCTCTCCCAACCTTCACTGCTCCAAGGAAAACAACCCCAGCCTATCCAATCTTTACTCATAGCTCAGATCGTCCAGCCCAGGCAGCATCCTGGTAAATCTCCTTTGCACCCTCTCCCGTGCAATCACACCCTGCCTATAACGAGGTGACCAGAACTGCACACAGTACTCCAGTTATGGCCAAACCAGCATTGTATACAGTTCCAGCATAAACTCCCTGCCCTTGTATTCTATGCCTCGGCTAAGAAAAGCAAGTATCCCATATGCCTTCTTAACCATCTTATCTACCTGCCATGCTACTGTCAGGGATCTGTGGAAATGCACACCAATGTCTCCCTGATCTTCATTGCTTTCCAGGTTCCTACCATTCATAGTGTAATCCCTTGCCTTGTTAGCCCTCCCCTTTTCCGGGTTAAATTCCATTTGCCGCTGCTCTTCCCACCTGACCAGTCCATTGATATCCTCCTGCAATTTATGGCTATCCTCCTCACTATTTACCACCCTACCAATTTTCGTGTCATCCGTGAACTTCTTGATCACACCCCCTACATCTAAGTCCAAATCATTTATGTACACCACAAACAGCCCAGGCCTCAGGCAATGCTTAAGTGAGCCAGACACAGAATCACAGAATTGTTACAATGTAGAAGGAGGCCATTCAGCCCATTGTGTCTGCACAGGGTCCATAGCATTGTAGCTTAGTGCCAATCTCCTGCCTTTTCCCTTTAACCCTGCACATTGTTTCTATTTAAATAATTATCCAACGCCCTCTTGAATGCCTCAGTTGAACCTGCCTCCCTCTCACTTCCAGGCAGTGCATTCCAAATCTTAACTACTCGCTGTGTGAAAAAGTTTTTTCTCACCTTGCATTTGCTTCTTTTGCAAAACACTTTAAAACTGTGCCCTCTGTTTCTCAATCCATTTGCAAGAGGGAACAGTTTCTCCCTAACTGCTCTGTCCAGACACCTCATGATTTTGAAAACTCTATCAAGTCTCCTCTTAGCCTTCTCCTCTCCAAGGAAAACAGTCTCAACTTCTCCAATCTTTCCTCATAACTGAAGTGTCTTATCCCTACAACCATTCTCGTAAACCTCTTCTGCATTCTCTCCAATGCGTTCACATCCTTCCTATAGTGTGGTGCCCAGAAATGTCCACAATACTCCAGCTGAGGTCTAACCAGTGTTATTTAAGTTCATTATAACCTCCCTGCTCTTGTACTTTATGCCCTTATTAATGAAGCCTAGAATACTGCATGCTTAGAAAGAGCTCTCTCTACCTGTCCTGCCACCTTTAATGACTTATGTACATATATACACGGGTCTCTCTGCTCCTGCACACCCTCTAGAATAGTATCCTTTATTTTATACTGTTTCTCCATGTTCTTTGTACCAAAGTGATTCACCTCACACTTCTCTGCATTGAACTTCATCTGCCCCTTATCTGCCCACTCCACCAATGTGCCGATGTCCTTTTGAAGTTCTACACTGTTCTCTTCACAGTTTACAATTCTCCCAAGTTTTGTTTTGTCTGCAAACTTTGAAATTGTCCCCTGAACTAGATAATTTATATATATCAGGAAAAGCAAGTGTCCTTTTACCAACTCCTGGGGAAGTCCACTACAAACCTTCTGCCAGCCCGATAAGTACCCATTAACCATTACTCTCTGTCCTATCCCTCAGCCAATTTTGTATCCATGTTGCCACTGTCCCTTTCATTGCATGATCTATAACTTTCCTCACAAGTCTGTTGCGTGGCACTGTATCAAACGCTTTTTGGAAGTCCATATACACCACATCAATGGCCTTGCCCTCATCAACCATCTCTGTTACCTCTTCAGAAACTCCAGCAAGTTAGTTATAGACATTTAGAGGTATGTAGAATACTCCAGGAAAAATATCTTCACTTTTTTTAATTGATTCAAGCGATGTGGCTTCGCTGGCCGGGCCAGCATTTATTGCCCATCCCTAGTTGCCCTTGAGAAGGTGGTGGTGAGTTGCCTTCTTGAACTGCTGCAGTCCATGTGGTGTAGGTACACCCACAGTGCTGTTAGGAAGGGAGTTCCATGATTTTGACCCAGCGATAGTGAAGGAATGGTGATATATTTCCAAGTCAGGATGGTGAGTGACATGGAGGGGAACTTCCAGGTTGTAAATTGCATGAACCGACCCCACTCCCCACCTGCCCCACAAACCATAGGAGGCTTGTAACTTACTCTTTGTGTATCTGCTTCATCGAGTAATAGTACTCTTATGTCCTTGTGTTTGAAAACTATATGTTCAACGCCCATCCTGCCACATAACCTAGGCTAATGCTCAGTGCTCCAAAAAGCCGTGATATTTTCTCAAAGCTTTTAGCTGATTTGCAACTCAGCATGCAAATAAAGGTTATGTTGTCAGCAAAGCCTAATATAATTGGCAAATATCAATGAAATGTTTGATGTCAGTAACTCATAGAATCATACAACACAGAGGGAGGCCATCACCCCATTGTGCCTGTGTTAGCTCTTTGAGAGAAGTATCCAGCAAATTACACTCCTCCTGCTCTTTCCTCATAGCCCTGCAGCTTTTTCCCATTCAAATATTTATCCAATTCCCTTTTGAAAGTTATTATTGAATGCTTCCAGCACCCTTTCAGATAGTGTGTTCCAGAACATAACAGCTCGCTGCGTTAAAGCTATTGAATAATACTGTAATATCAGACATTAAAACACAATGATATTTACTTAGCCTCATGATACCGATCAGCATTGGCAGAAGATCTGTGGCTGATGAATATATTTTTCAAGAGTCTCTGGTGATGCTGTTGATGAGTGGCCTGGGTCCAAAACACAGTTATGATATTTGTCAGTGAAGCTAGCCTGCCCTTTTCCTTAGAGACCATTGTTCAAGGCTATCCTGTGAGAAGCTACATAACTGTTTATGTGGTTGTTTATTAAGTTCTTAGAGTAAATTAGCGGTCAGAAAGCTCCATGTTAGAACTCAACATGAAATGCCTGGCATCTGTAGTGCAACGTCTAATGCAGTGTGTCTAGTCTAGTGAGTAATTGAAATGTGCTGGATGTCATTTGTATAGTTCGTAAGCTATATTTACAGTCCAAAATTACAGTTGCAGCCAGTAAGTTAAAAATCACAATGATATTCGAGATTTATCTCAAGCAACTGGTCTGTTTCGCAGATCCACCTAGAAATTTGACTGCTGACCAGGCGGTGGTAAGGCTGATTGCTCATGCTGCCAAAGGTATAGAGCATCCAGCAGAGGACCGGAAATCTGGTTACCCACTCAGCACTGTACTGCCAAGCTGCTCTTGAATAATGCAGGCAGCTGAAGCATTGCTTGAACATGCCAACTATCTGATCATCGAGTTCTCTGGCAGCAGAATGGCTCTCAGTAGGCAGGCTCTGCAGCTGTGGCCAATTTCTTGACAGGAGTTGTGAACCAAGTCTGAAGGACTTTGTGACCTAGTAGCCAACCTATATCCTGAAGGCCTGGTTGGAACAAAGGCATCACAGGCAATTGGAGCAGGCTAAATGAATACGGACTTCTGCCAGGAAACTAGGTACAGAACTACATGTTGTGCTGCCTGTTTTTTTTTCATTCACTGTATGAGGATGTCGCTGGCAAGGCCAGTATTTATTTCCTATCTCTAAATTCCCACCTTCTTGGACCATAGCAGTCTGTGGGATGAAGATACTCCCACAGTACTTTTAGGTAGAGAGTTCCAGGGTCTTGACCCAGCAACGATGAAGGCACAGCGATATATTTGCAAGTCAGGGTGGTGGGTGACTTGGAGGGGAACTTGGAAGTGGTGACAGGGAGTGTGCCTGCTCCCTTTGTCCCCTGAGGTGGTGACGGCCATGGGCTTGGGAGGTGCTGTCAAAGAAGCCAACAAGCTGGACACTAAAAGAGTGAAACCCTTTTCTATTCAGAAAGATGTCTGGCCAATGATGAGAAGCATCTAAGGCAATGTAGTGTAGGCTGTGGCAACTTGCACCCTGGAAAAGTGTGCAATGCAGGTGAAACATACTCCTCTCTCAACCTGCTTCACTCTGACCATAGGGAATGAAATGTAACTGTTTTTGTTGGTGTAGAGGACCTTGATGACATAGGTGACATAGCTCAGTGACAACTTCTTTAGTGAGGGATCTGAGTTATTGGCACTGTTTTGATTCCCCCTACCCCTGCCCACCCCCCCCCATTGATTCATGGGCAGAAGAGGATTGTGAGGAGATGTCCAGCGATCTGACACCAAACCAACCCCATCTCTGGCTTTTTACATATTTACTGCCCTAAATCAGGCCATTGACAATGGTACCAAACACACAGCACAAAACCAATGGCTAAGCATTCATTATGTATGAGCAGTCTGGAAAAAAGTCTTCTGATCTTACCTCTTGTGCCCCACATTCCCCAATCATAGGCCTAGCTTGTGGCCTTCATTTAGTATCTAAGGGCGGAATGTTCCGTGCCCGTTGGAGTCGGGTGTCATGGCGGGTGTAAGCGGACAATATGGTGGGAAGGCCAAAAGCCGGTTTCAGTGCATTGTGAAGCCAGTTTGCGATCGTTCCACTCCGCCCGTCAACCAGACATCAGGAACTTCATTTTGATAAATCTGCGTATGATTATAGGTCCTACTTGCCAGAATCATCCCCGCACGCTGGATCATCCGGACACATCGGCGTGATTGCACACCGACTTGTTTCACAACAGCATTTATAAGGCGTGCACCTGGCGAGCTGTACTTTGAGGGGAACACAGGGGTGAGTGCACACTAACGTTGCACAGTGCTCGCAGGGGTCACCTATTGGATTTCAAGGTTGAGGCGTTGCGCATTCATGCGAGGGTAGAGGCAAGCTGCGTTTTCTCGTCTGGCTGACAGAGTGATGCTGGGGCAAGGGCTGCACTGCGGTTGGGCTGAGTTGGGGAGGGCAAGGGCTGCACTGCGGTTAGGGCAAGTTGGGGTGGCAAGGGCTGCACTGCGGTTAGGGTGAGTTGGTGAAGGCAAGGGCTGCATTGTAGTTAGGGTGAGTTGGTGAAGGCAAGGGCTACACTGCGGTTAGGGTGAGTTGGTGAAGGCAAGGGCTGCACTGTAGTTAGGGTGAGTTGGTGAAGGCAAGGGCTACACTGCGGTTAGGGTGAGTTGGTGAAGGCAAGGGCTGCACTGCGGTTGGGGTGAGTTGGGGAGGGCAAGGGCTGTACTGCGGTTAGGGTGAGTTGGGGAGGGGGCAAGGGCTGCACTGTGGTTAGGGTGAGTTGGGGAGGGGGCAAGGGCTGCACTGTGGTTAGGGTGAGTTGGTGAGGGGCAAGGGCTGCACTACGGTTGGGGCAAGTTGGGGTGGCAAGGGCTGCACTGCAGTTGATGGTAGCGTACAATGCCTGGGGGGATGGGGGGTGGGAAGCGGCCAAGCATTAGGGAGGCCTTGTATAAAGTGACTATTCCTTGGCAGCTGAGACAGTTCAGGAGCAGCCACATTGACATGTTTGGATCCGGGTCTCTCGCTCATCTGCCCGCTCAAACAACGCAAAGGCATGAAAGTGCCACCAATTGCTCCAGAGCTTTTCACCCCTCAGGCGCAGACTGCAAACTAATGAGCGTTTTAGTGGACTGCAGAACAATTAGATGACTGGGCAAGTTATACAATCTCCTTGCAAAAGCTGGTCATGGAGCAGTCACTGGTGGAGGTGCTCATGGCCCATTGCAATGTCATCATTCAGGTTTGGACCAGCCTCCCCCATGGGTCAGTCTTGCAGTGCGGTTTAGGAGAATTCCTGAGCCTGAGCTGAGAGCACAGCATGCAGTCCAGTGGACGAAGCTGCCACCAATCGGTCAGGTGGAGTGGGGCAGAGGTGGGTGGGGTTCCAGGCAGCCATGCATCACACTAAACTCTTGCCATCCAAGTGGTAGCCAGCACTCTCTGGGATGCATTATGGGGCCTTCAGGCTTAACCAAGAGAGGTTCTAAGTACACCCATGCTAACCCATGCATCTTTCTCTTTCATCCTGCAGGTGGAGTGCATCAGGAGCCTGCAGCTTGGCAACCTAGCTATATGCCTTATGGCTTACACAGAGCGGAGAAAAAAAGAGAGGAGAGCGACGGAGGCACCTGGCTGGACAGAAGGACGAGCAGCACCCTCAAGAAGAGGGGCAGCTTGGGCTCTCGCACACACCGCTGAAGAGCCACAGCTGCTGGTCATTGCCTAGCTAGATCCAGGGTCCAAAGACGGCGCTTGTCATTCCTGCAGGTGACTGAGAACCAGTATTGCTGAAGGCTACGCATGTCCAGGGAACTGGTCGGTCACATATGCCTCATGCTGGAGGATTTGGATCCACAGGGACATGGAGAACATCCACTGCCAATGCCGTGAATGTTACCACGGCGCTCAATTTTTACACCAATGGCTCCTCTCAGGGCTCCGCAGGTGACCTCTGTGGGATATCGCAAACTTCCACGCACAAATGCATCCATGAGATCATGTATGCCATCTTCGTGAAGGCAAACAAGATTGTGCATTTCACCTGGGATCAGGGAAGCCAGGAAGCAAGAGAGCTAGAAATTGCCCAGATCTCAGGTTTCCTACAAGTGCAAGGTGCCATCGATCGCTTTCAAGTGGCACTCAGATCTCCATGGCAACAAGCGGTTAACTACGTAAACTGCAAGGGCTTCCACTCACTGAATGTTCAGCTGATGTGTGACCAACACAAACGCATCCTACAGGTCTGCGCACGGTTCCCAGGAATTATCCGCTACTCCGACATTCTCAGTAGGTCTCAGATCGCTGAGGCCTTCCGTCTTCCAGGGTCCACAGAGGCTGCAGGGTTGACTCCTCAGGGACAAGGGCTACCCACAGAGGACGTGGCTGATGACACTCGTGCACTGGCCTCAGAGTGCAGCAGAGAGAAGGTACAATGTGGTTAATGCTACAACTCGCATCTTGGTGGAGCAAACCATTGGAATGTTGAAAATGAGTTTCCGGTACCTGGACCGGTCTGGTGGAGCCCTGCAATATAGTCCACAGAGGATCATCATTGCTGCTGCGACCTTCATAACCTAATGCTGCAATAGGGAGAGGAGCTGGCTGAGGAGGAGGTTCAGGGTGCTGGAGGTCTCCTCCGATGAGGAGGGCGCCAATGGGGATGAGGTTGAGGAGGTCCTTGAAGGTGAAGATGATGGTGATGAGGCCATCGCACTGGCCAGACGAGACAGGCGTGATGGGGAGGACTTCATAGCTGCTAGGTTTGTGGAGGATGATGACAATATGCTGTGAGGAGATGCCACAGATCCTCACCTTGCAGCTGTGAATGTTTGACTCCTGTCTGGCTGATGGCAGCTTGCTTACACTCTGTGAACAGGGTCATGTCATGGAGACTCAGCAGGGAAACTTTGACTTCTTCTGATCCTATGTTACTCTTCATGAACTGAACTGTTCGGGATCACACTGTTCCCGGACATAGATGCTGATGAGATGGAGAACCAGCTGCACCTCAAACGTGTTGAGAGCACACAGAGAGAATGTGCTGCTGGCCCAGGACATTCTGGCAGCACTGATAAACCCCATTAAGGTGCAGGCATGACTGATGTGTCCAGTGACTATGAAGGCACTCCATCAGTTTGCTGAGAAGGTTGCACAAAGCACAGGGAAGAGCCCCTGGGCTGAGACACCTGCCTTTATCTTGTGCAGGGACCAAGGTTTCACATCTGAGTGACATGAATACTGCTCATCAGAACAAGGAGCCATAGGCAAGGAAACATTCTTGGGCTTTATTTACAATAGTGAACATTATGTACAAGTGATTAACACCCGTGCCCGCAAGGTGCAACTATGTCTTCTTAACCTTCATAGCCCTGCCGCTATGTCTTGGTGTTCCCCCGACATCCACAGCAAAGGTGGAGGCAGCATGCTGACTGCTACACCCTGTCAATGGTGACCTTGACAGGCGGCTTCTGGAGGGTTGAGACCTGGAGGGCCCCAGCCTGCCTTCCCAGAAGGGAAAAACAGTAAAAATTAGGAAATAAGAATACTGGTCAGAATTGGTCTTGTATACCTTAAAATGGGACACCAGTTAAAACTGGGAAATAAGAGTACTGGTCTGAACTGTTTTTTCCCTTCTGGGTTTGGGGTCCTGCTTTGTGGCAGTGGCACCCTTCTCGGCCTGTGCGTCTGGAGCTGCTGGAGTGACAGGAAGAGGGGATTTGGATCGGCCAGACGCTCCCCGAGGCACGTTGGTGGATGGCTCTGGGGCATGCACCTGCTGATCCTCCTCCCTATGGGTGCCCGAAGGTCCTTGGCTGACTCCTTGAGGAGAAGGGGGAGCTGGACTGAGATCAAGCTGCCTTGCACCCGTCTCGTGTTGACACTGTTGGAGGCCAACTATGGTGTCAGTGATGGAGTTCAGCCCGTGTAGCAGTGCAGGGCAGATGTCCTGGATCACAGTCTCCATAAGGTAGCCAACAATCTGCCAATGTTAACCTCAGTGCAGTAGCATGACGATGTGATCAGCTCGGACTGAAGGTGGATGGACGCCTCCATCATGCCACGCAATCTGAGGAGTGCAGCTGTCATCACTTCCTGCTGTTCCTGTGATTGTCGGTGCAGCTCCAACAAATGATTTAGGACGAGTCCAGAGGCTCATCGTCTGACTTGGACTCAGCAGATCCTTTGCCTCCAGCAGTCCTCCCAGTAGCGGTGACCTCAGGTGTCCCTGCCTCCACCTGCTGTGGAACAGATTGTGTGCTGTGCTCACCAGATAGTGAACCTTAGCCTGCTGTACACGTAGGTTCCACCAAGGCGTGTGTCGCTGCGCTGGTGGAGGGTGTGGTGAGCGCTGTGACAGGTCTTCGAGGGTGCTGTCCTCAGGGTCCTCATCCAAGTTGCTGTCGGTACTGGAGCCATGGCCAAGGTTGCCTGAGGGTGACATGGAAGAGGTGCCTATGAGACAAAGTGGAGATTATTAGTGTATGGCCGCCGCGGTACACAGGACACTGGACTCACAGTTGAGTTGGCGGAGGGATGATCTGGTGCATGATCCTCACTTGAATGCTTACACCAACCTCGCTGTTGCCACAAAAGCAGCCCACATCCTCTCTGGCCAGCATGGTCTTCGAAGGGAGTGAGGACCTTGATGTCTGGCACTCCATCCCTGGTCTAGGACCTCTCTCTTTTATTGTGCACGATCTTGTCCTGCATAAAGACGGATGGAGAGAGTGTGAGCAAGATACAATCCCAGCCAAATGAGAAGGATGCCAGGAGTGCGTGTGTTTGTGTCCTGAATGGAGTCATGAGGAGGCAACCTCCAGAGGAGTTGGGGTGTGTGAAAGAATGAGCGGTGGTGTCCCTTGAGCTGGCAGAGAGTGAGATGCCAGTGAATGGACTTGCGAGTGTGTGAGTTTAGAGTGATGAGATGGTTGACTTACCCTGGATGAGATCGTCCATCCTCTTTCTGCACTGGATGGCCAATATCTTGTGGGCAATGTTGGCACTGATCAGCGCTGCCCCCGCCTCTCAAACCAGATTGGTGATATTGCTGCCTCTCCTGCGGCCAGAGCGGGGGTAGAGGACATCATGGTGGGCCTCCACGGTATCCAGGGACGTGTCAGTGAATTGAGGGGGTGGGGGGTGGGGGTACTGCTGCAGTCTTTTTGCCATTCAGGGCCATTACTTCTGTCCTGGGGTGGAAGAACTGTGCAGATTCACTTTAAATATGGTGCCCGGCGTGAGGAAGTGGTGAGGTGAGGCCATGTTGGGCGAATCGGAGGCCACCCACCAGCGAAACGGCGTATTTCCCGGGAATGCATGATTAATGAGGTGGGATTGGGATGATATGGCGTTAAAAGCTGCTATTGTAACCAGCGGGTATAATGTCCTTCTTACCGCTTGCTACCGCACTTTGTGCAAATCTGGGACAATTCCGTCCTATGTGTCAGCTTAGTTGATCACTAACAGTAGGAGGAGCAGATCCCTCCAGGGCCTACAAGGAATTCTTGAGCCTCCCCAAAGCTCCCCTGATTTCTGATCATTCAAACTGCCAGATCCAAACTTCCACCTCCTGACTGCTGCCCTACTGGTTGACTGAACCAATCAAAAAGTCAAAGAGGCAAAAAGAAACAACATTGGAATTCTCCATCCTCAGCCCCTCTCATTTGCTGTCTGGATTCCTCCTTCTTACGCTATCTTGATCATTGTCCAGATTCATCCTGCTTCCCCCCCACCACCCAGATCATGCCTAGAGGCTTTTAGAGAATTCCCCTCCCCTTCCACCAAATTCTGGGGCCTCCTGCCGCCAAATCTCTATTATTGCTGCTCACTAGCCAAGCAGTCAAGCTGGCCAGCATTTGGGACGGAGTCGGATGCCTTGCTACATCAAGGTTGGCAGGGTCTCTACTTCCCTGGCTTTGTCCAGTTCTTTGCCTGTTACCAGGCTCCCCTGCATCCTTCTGTCTTCAAACAGCATCCGCAGTTTTTTGCTTTTATCTTCTGTCTCCTTGTTAGTATCAAGGACTTTGATCCTCAGTGAGGTTCAAGTAGGGGAAGACCTCCCTGAAGACTCAATGTGGGTATGGCCTCTAGCAAACTGCCCTCCTCTTCCCTGTTCTGTGAGTTCACTCCTTTCTTTCCTGCTGATCTCCCCTCATCTTCCAGCCCCAAAGGCAGCCTACCAGACCACCCACAAATGCAGTACTAATGATTGAAAGGCAGCCAAAAGCAATGCAGCACCAGCGAAACTTTCGCCTCAAGAAATCAGAATTAAGCTTTCATAGTCAGAAAACAGACCAAAAGATGCCAACTTGTTAACCAACAGCGTCAAATGACAAACCAGCAAATAACTTGTATGAAGGAGAGGATCCCTTTCAATATTGTAACTAGAAAGTCCTTCTTGCCTATTAGTGCCATGAGTTGCTGGACCAATTTATCATGTGGTGAGTCAGGGGCTAGGGAGGCCCAATATCTCAAAAGGGTCCTACAACAAGTGTAGGATTCTTATTTAAGTATTTTATTCAATGATTTAAACAGTACTGGGGTGCACCCTGAACGGCTACAGTGCAGCCCTCCAATCTGGCAGGCAGCACACTTCCGGCACGCAATGAGTGTGTGTGGTCCACGCATTAAGTTGGGTGCTTAAGGGTTTGTTTGATGCCTGAAAAATATGCATGGCGTCATTTTACTCGGTAAATTTGTGATAAGTGAATTAACTTTTTCAAGATCAGCATTTTCATAAGTACAGGAGCAAATAGGAACTAGGAATAGGACATAGGCTCCTCAGGCCTGCTTCACCATTCAGTTAGATCATGGCTCAGCTTCTACCTTAACTCCACTTTCCCACCCTAATCCTTTCCCTATAGTTCTGCTGATCAATGTTCTGGGGTCTGCACAATCTGCCTGTCTCTTTGAGGTCTTTGCTCAAATATTCTCTGTACACCACATCATTGCAGTTCAAATCACAGCAGAAATGTTGCCGCTAAACACAAACGAGAGGATATATCTAATTACACATTTCTGACAATTCTATATAGTTAATTATTGGCTTGCCAAGAATGAATGACATTTAATTCCTTGCAGTCACATACTGAATAGAAGAAATCTGAAGCTGGTTAATATTCTGCAACAGCCTGTTTCATTAGTCCACTTAGCTTGTTGAGCTAACGCAACATGTCATGGAAATATTCCTCCTCTTACAGCAACAGCCCAACATAGCAAGCAAGTCAGTTCCCGTGACATGACTGCCATTTTGAGACATGCATCATGGAAACAGGGGAACTCCCGATGATTAGTAGAAGCATTCAAGGCACCAGATGTGATAAATACCTGTAAATATGAATGTTGAAAGTGATTATTCTGGCTGTCACCGGGCCTGAATCAGAATAGCAATAGAAATTTACTCCATACATATTCTTTTTATAAACCAAAAGGTCATAAATAAAAGTGCAAAAGAGGAATTAAAATGAAATGTTAAACTGAAGGAATGACATTCTGAAAGTCTGATCTGGAATTGGCCCAACTTTGACACTTTGTCTAACCAGTTTAGGTGATTTTGTTTAACTTGCCTGCAAGAAACAGTATTAACCCTTGAAGTACTAAATTCCAAAGCAATTGCTGTCCTTTGGACATTTCTGGTTCTAATGTCATAGCATTCACACAAAACTTTCTGATAATTCACTGGGAAAAGCATTGCATTCATATACAGTACTGAGCAGGAAAGCAAGAAAGTTTCATGCTCAATCGCTGGTACAGCTCCACAGGCATCAAACGTTCTCAGTACCATATGCTCCGTGAATCAGTGACATTCAGTCTCAGCATGCAATTCCCCCAGTGTTTCCACAACTGAATCAATCCTACCCTTGCTGATGTCCACACACTAATCAGTTTTTAAGAATGGGAAACTTGGATGATCTTGCCCAATTGAGACCGATTGTAGCACCCCTGCCAATAGCTAACTTAGCAAGGGCTAAGAATTAAACATGACTCATTTCTGGTCTGTGTGACTCAGTTGCTCAAACTGCTTTTACATTGGAATCAGCAGACTGTTTGGTCTAAAGCTTGTGCCTTGCACCACCAGTGGAAATCTGTGATCTAAACTTGCCATATTGGCTTAACCTGATGTCTACAGATATCTAGGTTTTGCTGAACACCAGCCTTGGCAAATCTAGCAAGTTTATATTATGGTTGGCACAGGTTGTTTGAGATCCATGCTTTGTGGATTACAACAAGAACTTGCATTTAGTGCTTTCAACATAGTAAAATGTCCTAAAGTGCTTCACAGAAGAGTTATCAAACAAAATTTGGCACTGTGCCACAAAGAAGATATTGGGACAAATGAAAGGAGCAGGTTATAAGGAGTGTCTTAAAGAAGAAGAGGGAGGGAGGCAGGGAAGCTTAGGAAGGAAATTGCAGGTCTTAGAGCCCAGGCAGCTGAAGGCACAGGCACCAAGACTGGAATAATTAAGATTGAGGGTGTGCAAGAGACCAGAATTGGAGAGAGCAGACATCCTAGAGGATTGTGTGGCTGGAAGAGGTTACAGATATAGGGACTGACAAGGCCATGGATGAATTTGAAAACAAGAATGAGGGTTTTAAAACCAAAGTATTGTTGGACTGGGAGCCAATGTAGGTCAGCAGGCACAAGGAGTGATGGGTGAATGGAACATGGTGCGATTTAGGATATGGGTGGCAGAATTTTGCATGTTCAAGTTTATGGAAGATGAAAATTGGGAGGAGGGGGGCAGCTCGGAAAGTGTGGGAATAGTCATACAATTCCTACATTTCAAACATACTTGTAAACACATTGTGAAGCGCTTCGGGACGACACGAATCCAAGGGCAGAACTTTCCCAAATTTGCACTAAGTGCAGTAACAGGCGGGTAAAGCGACATTTTACCCACTGGCCATATGGTGGGTTTTCTCATCATATCATCCCGAACCCGCCTCATTATTTATGGACTCCTGGGAAACGCGCCGTTTCCATGGCAGGTGGGCCCTCATTCGCCCACCTGCCGTCACCCCGCTACTGTATCACACCAGGCACTATGTTTACAGTCCAGCCACAAGCACACATCTCAGTGCTTCCAACTCACCACTGCTGCACGGAAGATATGGCCCTGAAACTGAAGAAGATTGCAGCCCCCAAGTGTGGCTTTTGGATGCCATGGAGGCCCACCGGGATGTCCTATGCCCCCACTCTGGCCACAGGATGAGCAGCAACAACACTAACCTGGCTTGGGAGGTGGTGGCAGCAGTGGTCAGTGCCAATGCCCTGCAAAAGAGGACAGCCACCCAGTGCCGCAAGAGGGTGAATGATCTCCTCCGTTCCGCCGGTTCAAGGGACTTCACCATTCACTCTCTCACACTCACTGTCATTGTCCTCATCCCATCTATGGGACCGCTAAACACCCATACAGGCCAGGCATACTTATTGTATGGCCTGGCAGGCATCCTGTTTACACTTTTTCCATCTCTATCCATGCAGGACAAGCTGGCACACAACAAGAGAGAAAGGTCGCAAACCGGTGGAGGAATGCCCGAGATCAAGGTCCTCACAGACTTTGAAAACAGAGCCATCCAGCTGGCGAGGATCTGGACCGGTCCTGTGCTGACGATGAGGCCAATACTGCTTAACCAAGTGAGGATCCAGCAGTGCAACATTCATCAGATAACCATGCCATAAGTGATGTGTCCTCTTTCACAGGCCATGCCATGCACTAATTATCTCTCCTTGCTTTTGCAGGCACATTTGCCAGGGCCTCCTATCAAGCCCCAAAGAAACCTCTGAAGAGGAATCTGGAGGCACCTTCCCTGAGGTCCCATCACAGCACTCACCCACACCTTCCACCAGTGCACAGACACACACCTTGGTGGGACCTAGCTTTAGAGAGCCCCAGGATCACAATCTGGTGAGCACATTGCACTGTCTATCCACTGCAGGCAGTGGCAGGGACTTCCTAGCTGTCCGGCACTCGGAGGACTGCTGGAGGCCAGAACATTGCTGAGTCTGAGTCAGATGAGGAGCCTCTGGATTTGGTCATATGACAGTTGCTGGAGCTGCAAAGACAAAGTCGAAAACATCAGGAAAGGATGTCCGCTGCACTCCTCATCTGACTCATCTGAGGCATGATGGAGGAGTCCGTCGGCCTTTAGTCTGAGGTGATGCCAATGCACCAAGATCAACACTGGTAGGATGTCAGCCACCATGGAGGCCTTGGTCCAGGACTTTGTTTCTGCACTGCTGCGCGGGCTGAACTCCATCGTTGATGCCATAGTTGGCCTCCAACAGTGTGTACACGAGAGGGGTACTGGGCAGCTCGATCTCACTCCTGCTACCTCTGCTCCTCAACGAGTCAGCCTGGGGCGCTCGGGCACCCATAGGGAGGAGGATCCACAGGTGCACACTCCGGGCCCATCCACCCAGGTGACTCCAAGAGTGTCCGGCCCATCCGACTCCCCTTTTCCTGTGACCTCAGCAGCTCTAGCTCCACAGGCTGAGGAGGGTGCCGCTGCCACACAGTAAGATCCTGAAAGCAGGTCGGGGCCCTCCAAGTCTCGGACCTCCAGAGGACGCCTGCCAAAGTTATCACAGACAGGTCATCGCAATCAGCAGGCTGCCTCCACCTCCACTGTGGATGTCCAGGGAGCACCAAGACATTGAAGCAGGGTTAGAACAGTTAAGGAGAGTTAGTTGCAAAGCCTGGGCATGGATGTTAATCGCTTGGACATACTGTTCACTATTGTCAATAAACTCCTAAGAATGTCCCTCTGCCTATGGCTCCTTGTTCTGATGAGCAGTGTTCTTGTCACTCAGATATGAAACCTTTTTGCACAAGATAAAAGCAGATGTCTCAGTCCAGGGCCTCTTCCCTGTGCTTTGTGCAGCCTTCAGACCACAGTGATGGTCCGGCCTCATACCCCCTGGAGACATTACTGATGCCTGCACATCAGCAGTGCTTGTCATTGCTGCCAGAATGTAGTGGGAAGGTGCCACAGAGCTCTCGTATTCTCTCGGTGTGCTCTCAGCACCTGTATGGAGGGACTGGCCCCCATCTCTTCAGCATCTGTGATCACTGATATTGGGCTCTGCAGTCCACTAAAGTGCACATGAATTTGCAGTGTGTGTCAGTGGGAAGAGCTCTGCAGAACTTGGTGGCACTTTGATGCCTCTGCGTTGCTTGAGTGGGCAGATGAGCTAGTAGTTCCCCCCCAATCATATCAGTGTGGCTGTGCCTGAACTGTCTCAGTTGCAGAAGAGTGGTCACTTTCTACAGGTGTCCCGAATGCGTGGCCATTCCCTCGCCCACCCATCCCCCCACTCTGAATGTTTGTGCGCCATATTCAAAGGCAGGGCTGCCCTTGCCCACCCCCACCTCCACTACCAGTTGCCTCAGAGAAAAGGCTGCTCTTAACTACCCCCTGCCAACCCCCTTCCTCCCCCACAGCCACCAGTTGCCTCAATGGCAAGACTGCACTTGTCCCCCACTCCCCCTCACCCTTAAAAGCAATCTCAGAGGCAGGGCTGCACTGCTCTCTGATCCCCCCCCCTCTGCCACCAGTCGGGCAGGGCGGCACTTAAACCTGAACCCCCGGCGCCCCTGAAGCCTGCAAAGCGACAGACGACCCTGGCGAGCTCTGCAGAATGTTGCTGTGCACTCACCTCCCGTTCACTCAGAATGTAGGCTGCTAAGCGCATATCGCCTCGGTGCTGCGGCGTGCTTTCCCATCACGGAATGGACGATCCAGCAGGGGGCGCAACAGCCTGGCGGGGAGGGCTGATAATGATATGCTAATGTATTACAATGAGGCTCCCGACGACTGACGGTAGGAAATGTGGCCCGCCATTGGCGGGCTGAGGGGACAATTGCGACCTCCCTTCCTGCTGGCGTGAAACCAATCGCACCATATTGTCTGCTCACACCACCCGCCAGCCAGCAGGCACAGAAAATTCCACCCCAAGTCTTTCTTTCTTTAGATCAGTGGTGCAAACACCCCACAGATACAAATATAAGGCAGCTTCATTGGATAAACTTACTGAGCCATCAGGGGAGCCTTCAGAGGTTTATTTTGATAAGAAAACAGATGGTCTCATAGTTAATCAGAGGATTCAAATCAAAACAACAAATTCTAACCTAAATTTATTTTCGTTCAGGAAAACTAAACACTCTTGATTTAAACATAAGAGCGAAATTTTCTACCAAATGATAATTAGCAGCAGACATCATCAGAATTTCAGCAATGTGTTATCATTTAAAGATCCTTTGAGAAGACACTTCCGGATAATCAAGAGAGACCAACAGGCTGTTTTTCTCCTCCCTCGTCCCCTCTCTCAGGGAAAACTGAAGTCGGGGGTGGGGGGAGGGAAACTCAGGGACTAATTTGACAGCTGGATGAGACAATTCACAGTTCCCCAGGGGAAGCTGCAAATCTCTTGCTGACCTCCTGTTTGACAGATCCTCTTATTTGCTCTTAGCGCCTCGCATGAATAGCAAATAATAGACTAATTTCAAACTGTAGCTGCTGTGGTGCCCTCAGCGTACAGCTAAACAAAGCCCTGTTTGAGTGCATTTAAACACAAAAAAGAGCTGGCCAGGGTTATGAGGGAACAGTACGCATTCCTCAGCTAGTGTTTTCACAGGTGTTGAATCTAAAATGAGGTTTCCCTTTCAAACTATAAAGGAATGAGATGGTCTAGTGGGGAGGAGAGCTACTGTTTTCAAATGGTCATTTCCTTTTCATGGTTCTATTCTTTATATGACAAAGAGTCTCTATTGTGAGGGAAATGAACACAGCTAAAGCATAGGTTCTTGAATCTTTGACATTTAATTAATTATAAGATTGGGGGTGGGTTATTTTTTTAACACAACTCCACATGATTTTATTAGTTCACAATTAGCTTTTACAAGTGCAGCAGGATCTGGAAGCAAATTAGATCCCTGTGGCATGAAATTGAGATCAGTAGAGTCTGTTGTTTGAGCACACTGGTGTCATTTTGGGATCAAAATGGCTTCCTCGCCCCACCCACACACACTCACACTCTTTGGGCAAATTGCAATGGATACCATATTGGATAGGACATTTGCGCACATGGCAACAACAACTTAGATATGTATACCATCTTTAACATAATCAAATGCCCCAAGATACTACACAGGAGCATCCTAAGTATAACACCAAACCACATAAAGAGTTTTTAAGTTGTATAACCAAAAGCTTGGTCAAAGAAGTAGGTTATGAGGAATGTCTTAAAAGAGGGAAGCAAAGTAGAGAGGCAGAGAGGTAAAGGGAATTCCAGAACTTGGGGCCTAGGTAACTGAAAGCACAGCTTTGGGGAAGCCTTAAGGCTTTGTGCCTTAATGCAAGGAGCGTTCGCAATAAAGTGAATGAATTAACCGCATAAATAGATGTAAACAGGTATGATATAGTCAGGATTACGGAAACATGGCTGCAGGGTGACCGGGGTGGGAACTGAACATCCAGGGATATTCAGTATTTAGGAAGGACAGACAAAAAGGAAAAGGCGGTGGAGTTGCATTGCTGGTTAAAGAGGAAATTAATGCAATAGTGAGGAAAGATATTAGCTCCGATGATGTGGAATCTGGAAGGGTAGAGCTGAGAAACACTAAGGGGCAAAAAACATTAGTGGGGGTTGTATATAGACCCCCAAACTGTAGTGGTGATGTTGGGAATGGCATTCAACAGAAAATTAGAGACGCATGCAATAAAGGAACATCTGTAATTATGGGTGACTTTAATCTGCATATCGATTGGGCAAATCAAATTAGTAACAATACTGTAGAGGAGGGATTCCTGGAGTGTATATGGGATGATCTTCTGGACCAATACGTTGAGGAACCAACTAGAGAACAGGCCATCCAAGACTGGGTATTGTGTAATGAGAAAGGACTTATTGGCAATCTAGTTGTGCGAGGACCCTCGGGGATGAGCGACCATAATATGATAGGATTCTTCATCAAGATGGAAAGTAACGTAGTTGATTCTGAGACTAGGGTCCTGAAACTTAATAAAGGAAACTACCATGGTATGAGGCACAAGTTGGCTATGATGGATTGGGAAACGTTACTTTAAGGGATGACGGTGGATAGGCAATGGCAAACGTTCAAAGAGTGCATGGGTGAACTGCAACAACTGTTTATTCCTGTCTGGCGCAAAAGTAAAATAGGAAAGATGGCCAAACCATGGCTTACAAGGGAAATTAGAGATAGTATTACATCCAAGGAAGAGGAATATGAATTGGCCAGAAAAAACAACAGACCTGAGGATTGGGAGCACTTTAGAATTCAGCAAAGGAGGACCAAGGGATTGATTAAGAAGGGGAAAATAGAGTACGAGAGTAAGCTTGCAGGGAACATAAAAACTGACCGTAAAAGTTTCGATAGGTATGTGAAGAGAAAAAGATTGGTGAAGACAAATGTAGGTCCCTTACAGTCAGAAACAGGGAAATTTATAATGAGGAACAAAGAAATGGCTGGCCAACTAAATACATACTTTGGTTCTATCTTCACAAAGGATACCACAGATAACATACCAGAAATGCTGGGGAACACAGGGTTTAATGAGAGGGAGGAACTGAAAGAAATCAGTATTAGTATGGAAATGGTGTTGGAGAAATTGATGGGGTTGAAGGCCAATAAATCCCCAGGGCCTGATAATCTACATCCCAGAGTACATAAGGAAGTGGCCCTAGAAATATTGGATGCATTGGTGGTCATCTTCCGAGATTCTATAGACTCTGCAACAGTTCCTACAGGTTGGAGGGTAGCTAATGTAACCCCACTATTTAAAAAGGGAGGTAGAGAGAAAACTGAGAATTATAGACCAGTCAGCCTGACGTCTGTAGTGGGGAAAATTCTAGAGTCCATTATAAAAGATTTAATAGCTGAGCACTTGGAAAACAGTGGCAGAATCGGACAGAGTCAGCATGGACTTACGAAAGGGAAATCATGCTTGACAAATCTACTGGAATTTTTCGAGAATGTAACTAGAGTTGATGAGGGGGAGCCAGTGAATGTGGTTTATTTGGACTTTCAGAAGGCTTTCGACAAAGTCCCACATAAACGGTTAGCATGTAAAATTAAAGCAGATGGGATTGGGGGTCATGTATTGAGATGGATAGAAAAATGGTTGGCAGACAGGAAACAATGAATAGGAATAAACGGATCTTTTTCCGAATGGCAGGCAGTGACTAGTGGGGTACCGCAGGGATCAGTGCTGGGATCCCAGTTATTCACAATATGTATTAATGATTTAGATAAGAGAACTAAATGTAATATGTCCAAATTTGCAGGTGACACAAAGTTGGGTGGGAGGGTGAGCTGTGAGGAGGATGCAGAGATGCTTCAGGGTGATTTGGACAAGCTGAGTGAGTAGGCAAATGGTAGATGCAGTATAATGTGGATAAATGTGAGGTTATCCACTTTGGTAGCAAAAACAGGAAGGCAGATTATTATCTGAATGGCTATAAACTGAGAGAGGGAAATGTGCAACGAGACCTGGGTGTCGTTGAAGGTAAGCATGCAGGTGCAGCAGACATTAAAGAAGGCAAATGGTATGTTGGGGTTGAGAAACTTATCAGTCATGATTGAATGGCGGAGCAGACTCGATGGGCTGAATGGCCTAATTTTTGCTCCTATGTCTTATGGTCTTATGGCCTTCATAGCCAGAGGATTCGAGTACAGGAGCAGGGATGTCTTGCTGCAATTATACAGGGCCACACTTGGAATATTGTGTGCAGTTTTGGTCTCCTTATCTGAGGAAGGATGTTCTTGCTATAGAGGGAGTGCAGTGAAGGTTTACCAGGCTGATTCCTGGGATGGCGGGACTGACAAATGAGGAGAGATTTAGTCGGTTAGGATCATATTCGCTGGAGTTCAGAAGAATGAGGGGGGATCTCATAGAAACCTATAAAATTCTAAAAGGACTAGACAGCGTAGATGCAGGAAGGATGTTCCCAATAATGGGGGAGTCCAGAACCAGGGATCACAGTCTGAGGTTACGGGGTAGACTATTTAGGACTGAGCTGAGGAGAAATTTCTTCACCCAGAGAGTGGTGAGCCTGTGGAATTCGCTACCACAGAAAGTAGTTGAGGCCAAAACATTGTATGTTTTCAAGAAGGAGTTAGATACAGCTCTTGGGGCAAAAGGGATCAAAGGGTATGGGGAGAAAGCGGGAGTAGGCTATTAAGGTGGATGATCAGCTATGATCATAACGAATGGCGGAGCAGGCTCGAAGGGCCGAATGGTCTACTCCTGCTCCTATTTTCTATGTTTCTATGAAGCACAAGAGGCCAGAATTAGAGGAGCACAAGTGTCTCAGAGGGTTGTGATATTGGAGGTGACTGCAAAGATAAAGAGAGTTGAGGTCATGAAGAGACTTGAAAACAAGGATGGCAATTTTAAAATCAAGACATTGCTTCACCCGGAGCCAATCTGTAGGCTAGCGAGCACAGGAGTGATAGGGGAATGGAACTAGTTGCAAATTAAGGTGCAGGCACATGGTTGCAACACAAAGATTGCAAAGTGGCTGACTTAGGACAGGATTTTCTGGTCCAGCCAGCGGTGGGCATTGTGGCAGGCAAGACCGGAAAATTCAGAGTGTGGCCAAAAGTCAGCTTTCCTGACAAAGGCAGTCTTGGGGCAGTGCACACCATGTAGTCAGGGCCAGAAAGCAAAGGCAGTCCTGGGGCAGTATGCACCATGTAGTCAGGGCCAGAAAGCAAAGGCAGTCCTGGGGCAGTGCACACCATGTAGTCAGGGCCAGAAAGCAAAGGCAGTCCTGGGGCAGTGCACACCATGTAGTCAGGGCCAGAAAGCAAAGGCAGTCCTGGGGCAGTATGCACCATGTAGTCAGGGCTAGAAAGCAAAGGCAGTCCTGGGGCAGTATGCACCATGTAGTCAGGGCCAGAAAGCAAAGGCAGTCCTGCGGCAGTGCACACCATGTAGTCAGGGCCAGAAAGCAAAGGCAGTCCTAGGGCAGTATGCAACATGTAGTCAGGGCCAGAAAGCAAAGGCAGTCCTGTGGCAGTGCACACCATGTAGTCAGGGCCAGAAAGCAAGGGCAGACCTGGGGCAGTATGCAACATGTAGTCAGGGCCAGAAAGCAAAGGCAGTCCTGTGGCAGTGCACACCATGTAGTCAGGGCCAGAAAGCAAGGGCAGACCTGGGGCAGTATGCACCATGTAGTCAGGGCCAGAAAGCAAAGGCAGTCCTGGGGCAGTGCACACCATGCTACAACATGTTGGTCCCAATCCAGGGAGGGGGAGAGTGTGTCGGTGTAAAATTGGTTTGCAACTTTCCCCTCCCGACTTTCATGGTGGTTTGGGTTGCCTGCTGCGCCATGTCGGGAAATGCATTTGCATGCCCTTCCAAACCCATGACCACTACCACTAAAAAGACAAGGGCAGCAGAGAGATGGGAACACCACCGCCTGGAAGTTCCCCTCCAAGTTACACACCATCCTGACTTGCAAATATGTCGCCGTTCCTTCAATGTCGCTGGGTCAGAATCCTGGAACTCCCTCCCTAACAGCACTGTGGGTGTACATACATCACAGGGACTGTGGCGGTTCAAGGAGGCAGTTCACCACCACCTTCTCAAGAGCAGCTAGGGATGGGCAATAAATGCTGGCCCAGCCAGCGAAGCCCAAATCCTGTGAACGAATGAAAAAACACCTCATGGACACTCATTAAAAACCCAGCTCACCAGAATCACGCTTCCACTCCAAATCTAATCGCCACACCAGCGGATAATTAGATTTGTGTGAATCATGACTGGCTACAACTGCTGTGTACCTGGTGAACTGCACTTTACTCGTGACCTCGAGGCTTGTACATGTAGCATTTGCCTAGCTTTCACTGCGCTGCTCTCGTAGGTGCTCCGACTCTGTGTCAGGCAAGACCAGCAGGGAGGGAAGTGGGGGGTGGAAGGCACATGCTTGACTGGGGTGGGAGGGTGACTAGACAGAGGCAAGGGAAGGGGCTGGAAAGTACATGCTTGCCTGAGGGCGGTGGCATGTGTTGATGAGATTAGACAGAGGCATTATGGGAAAGGGCTGGATGGCACACACTTGACTGGGGTGTGGGGTTCTGACTGGAGCCCAGGAGGGAATGGGTGGACAGAGGCACATGACTGGGGGGGCGTTGGGTGACTGGAGCACAGGAGGGAAGGGGTGGACAGAGACACATGACTTAGGGTGGGTTAAAGGAAGAGGGGGGATAAGGCTGAGGCAGTTCTGGGCAGTGCGCACCATGGAGTCGGGACCAGAAAGCAAACGCAATACAGGGCAGTGTGCACCATGCTACAAGGTTATGCCTGGCACGCATGCCTTGGTCCCAGTCCAGGGAGGGGGCGAGCCTGTCGGTGCTGTGTCGGCCGTGCACAGCGTGGCATGCAGGGCGTGATCAGTCCCTCATACATTCGGACTCTGGGGGTTGGTGGCTGGGCAGCAGATGACACAGCCACAGTCAGGGAGGCACCTGCAGCCTGTAAATGGGAAACTGGTAAGTAAGAGGGGGCACTCATGCTCTCATGGGGGGTCCTGGTCACAGCAGGTCACTGTGCATAGGGCCTCAAAATGGGGAGGGGTGAAGTTGACATGGGGCATGGGGACATCCACAGAAACTGGTTCTGGGGGGAAGACAGGGATATCCACAAGAATAACAATGGGCTCCAGGGTTAAAGGGGGAGGCAGGAGAGAAACTTGCACATGATGCTCTTTCGGGATAATAGGAGGGACTTGGACAGTGACAGTGATGGGCTGGAAGCTGGTCTCATTGTAGAAGTGGAGCGGCACCATTTCAACAGCCAGTGGAATGACACAGTTGAAAAATAACCTCGGAAAAGAATCACCAGGAGAGGGGTCTGAGGGCTTGTGGGAGGAGTCAATTTTGGGCCGATTGAAGGAGTATCCTAATAATTTCCACTTCAGGATATGTAGAGCAAAGCTTAGCTGAGACATGTTAGGAAGATTCAAATGCCAGTTGAAGGATTTGGGCATCTTAGCTCATGGTGTGCATTCTTGCAAGAATCCATCAGGGCTTGGGGCCAAACGTTGATTGGGTATGAATGAACATTTGTCTCTCTCATA
Source organism: Cetorhinus maximus (assembly GCF_964194155.1). Taxonomy (NCBI): domain Eukaryota; kingdom Metazoa; phylum Chordata; class Chondrichthyes; order Lamniformes; family Cetorhinidae; genus Cetorhinus; species Cetorhinus maximus. Next base: position 15,196,496 of record NC_135900.1, read on the forward strand.
GGAACATGCAAAGGTCACGAAAGATCCAACTGTAAAGGGGGAAACAGCTAAAGTACATACTCAAAACGCTCCAAAGAAGCCTACAAATTGCAGCTGAGGGGTTCAGGCTTTACATGGCTTAATGATTACAGTCAATACATTAATGCAATACTGGGCTCTAGCCTACTCCAAAGGAGGCAGCCTTACCATGTCCTGACTGAGGCTGATAGCACCTAGCTGTACTCATCCAGATCCAACCCACTTAGTGAATGCACTGTCAATACCTGGGGCATAGTGGGGGAGTGGGGTGGGGGGTGTGGGGGGAGGAAACTCAGCTACCAGTGACCCTTAAAGCTGTGCTACAGCTGCAAGGGAGGATCTATGGATGGAATGCCTGGAAGGAGGGCAGCCCAAGGGCTTTACAATGACTCTCTAGATTGGTGGTGGAAGGTGATCATTGCAGGGTAATGTTCAATCATGTCTCTGATCAATTTTTCCACACAGGTAGTGCAGAATGCAGGCAGCAGGCAATGCTGCCTTTTTCATGGCTTTCATGCAACTGAGGAGGAGAAGAAGGGCCCATTGCTGTCAGGTAGGGCAAAGGGAACAGCCTCGCCCTGAGGAACATGGGCCAGCAGAGCCTCATGAAGACCAGAAGCTGAAGAGGAGAGACCAATTCCACAGAGGCGTTTGGCATGACCCGGGGTGTACTGAAGACGCCTCTCATACTTTAAGATGAGCTGGAGACAGTGCCAAAAACACCTTCGCTTGTCAAGGGATGTGGTAGCTCACATGTGCCACATTCTTTGGGAGGATCTGATGCCGCACACACTGGGAGGCCATCCATTGCCAGTGACTCTAAAGGTGAATACCGCACTCAATTTTTTGTGCTTGTGGCTTGTTCCAGGGTTCCACTGGGGACTTCTGTGGAATATCACAATCCTCCACTCATAAATGTATGCGATAGGTTACCGATTCAGTAAGTCACACAATTACGTCCAGTTCTCCCTCGATAAAGGCAGCCAGGCTGCCAGAGCAATGGGATTTACAATGAACTCCGACTTCCCACAGGTACAGGGTGCCATTGACTGCACACATGTGGCATTAAGAGCTCCCTGGTAGCAGCCACAAAGATTCATCAATAGAAAAGGCTTCCACTATCTCAACATGCAGCTGATCTGTGATTGCCAAAGCAGATTATGCAAGTCTGTGCAAGTTACCCTGGGCGCTTGCATGAGTCTTAGGTCTTGAGTCACTCGCAGATGCCACAGATCTTCAAGGGCCCTCAGCGCATTCAGGGTTAGCTGATCAGTGATAACGTCTACCCCCAAGTGATGTTGCTAATGGTGCTCATTTGGCGGCCACAGAGTGCTTCAGGGGAGAGGTACAATGTGGCTCATTCCGCAACACTGTCCTTGATTGAGCAGAACACTGACACATTGAAGATGTGCTTCAGATGTCTGGACCGGTCAGGCAGTGCTTTCCAGTTCTCTCCCAAAAAGCTGTCCCACATCATGGTGGTTTGCTGTGCTCTACATAACCTGGCGCTCCAAAGAGGGATGAGTTGCCAGATGGAGAAGCAGCACGTCTCCTCTGATGAGGAGGACATCGAAAGGGATGACCTTGAAGAGGGTGAGGATGTTGAGGCCCCACAGGAAGAGGCCATAGCACAGGCCAGATATAGCAGATATGCCTCAAGCACCAAGGTTTCAGAACTGTGAAGACAACAAGCTCATATGAGCCCATTTCACCTGTGCCCTCCATGTAGGCTCAACATTAACACCACCTTTGCTACCTTCAGTATCTCAATGAAAAATATCAATCTCAGAATGAGCAGTCACAATCTTGTATGACAATGGCCTCATCTTTGGAATGCTAGGCAGCCTATGGAGCATGTAGCCATTCTGTAATGGGATAAGCACTCCATTTGTGCTCAATGCGAAACAAGTAGACATGGTGCACTCCATTCGAGCATCGTGCCAACATTTCACTGCCCATGGCAGCATCCAAGAGGCAGGGCAGCACTGCAAACCTCAGTGCACTCATAGCAGCAGGCCTCGAGCATTTTCATTCCAGCAGATTAAGATATACACAAAGAAGCTTAGTACACTGATGGCACAGTCACGATCAAATAATTATGTCGATTGCCCTTCTGAGAGCTAGGACAAGGATTCTGTCAAGCTACACTAGCCACGCCTACAGTTGCAAACCAGCACCTTCCCATGTTCTAGGCCGGCATCATGAGGCTGGACACACATCTCTAACGTTGTATAGTCATTGCCGTCCAGCAGACATTTCAGGAGTTACCAAGTGCTAGCTAGGTCCATAGCTCTGCATCATACAGGTGGAGAGTGGGGACTATTATAGTGGGAATGTTTGTTCATAAACGCGGTCATGACATCATGCTACAGGCTGCCATGAATGACTAAGGTCCCCGACTATTACTTGAAATGTAACCCACACCGAAGCCTGACAGACATTACATGGAGGCCATTGAAAAATGTACCAGGTTCGAATGACTCTAATGTGAGGTGTCACCATTAAAACCTATAATATCCACAGAAAACAGAATCTCAGAGACCCAGGGTAATACTCTAGAGCCCAGGTTCGAATCCCACCACGGCAGATGGTAGAATTTGAATTCAATAAAAATCTGGAATTAGAAGTTTAATGACGACCATGAGACCATTGTCGATTGTTGTAAAAGCCCATCTGGTTCACTAATGTCCTTTAGGGAAGGAAATCTGCCGTCCTCACCTGGTCTGGCTGACATGTGACTTCAGATATGCAATAACGTGGGTTGACTCTTAATTGCCATCTGAAACGGCCCAGCAGGCCACTCAATTGTATCAAGTGCAGAGTCAATAAAAAAGAATGAAACTGGACCAACAACCCGGCACCTACCTAGGCACCAGAAACGACAATGGCAAACCCAGATCTGTTGACCATGCAAAATCCTTCCTACTAACATCTGGGGGCTAGTGCCAAAATTGGAAGAGCTATCTCACAGATTAGACAAGCAACAGCCTGACATAGTCATACTCACAGAATCATACCTTACAGATAATGTCCTGGACACCACCATCACTATCCCTGGGTGTCCTGTCCCATCAGCAGGTCAGACCCAGCAGAGGTGGCAGCACAGTAATATGCAGTTGGAAGGGAGTTTCCCTGGGAGTCCTCAGCATCGGCTTTTGCCCCCATGAAGTCTCATGGCATCAGGTCAAACATGGGCAAGGAAACCTCCTGCTGATTACCATGTACCGCGCCCCCTCAGCTATAATGAATCAGTACTCCTCCATGTTGAACACCACTTGGAGGAAGCAATGAGGGTGGCAAGGGCTCAGAATGTATTCTGGGTGGGGTCTTCAATGTCCATCACCAAGAGTGGCTTGGAAGCCCCACCACAGACTGAGCTTGCCGAGTCCTAAAGGGCACAGCTGCAAGATTGGATCTACGGCAGGTGCTCAGGGAACCAACATGAAGGAAAAACATACTTGACCTCATCCTCACCAACCTGCCTGCTGCAAATGTATCTGTCCATGACAGTATCAGTCGGAGTGACCACCGCACAGATCTTGTGGAAATGAAGTCCCGCCTTCACATTGAAAATACCCTCCATTGTGTTGTGTGGCACTACCGCCATGCCAAATGGGATAGATTTCAAACAGATCTAGCACCTCAAGACTGGGCAACCATGAGGCGCTGTTGGCCATCAGCAGCAGCAGAACTGTACCCAACCACAATCTGTAAACTCATGGCCTGCCATATCCCCCCACTCTACCATTACCATCAGACCAGGGGATCAACCCTGGTTCAATGAAGAGTGTAGGAGGGCATGCCAGGAGCAACACCAGGCATACCTAAAAATGAGGTGTCAACCTGGTGAAGCTAAAGCACAGGATTACTTGCATGCCAAACAGCATAAGCAGCAAGTGATCACAAAGCTAAGCAATTCCACAACCAACGGATCAGATCTAAGTTCTGTAGTCCTGCCACAGCCAGTCGTGAATGGTGGTGGACAATTAAACAACTCACTGGAGGAAGAGGTTCTACAAATATCCCCATCCTCAATGATGGAGGAGACCAGTATACCACTGCAAAAGATAAGGCTGAAGTATTCACAACAATCTTCAGCCAGAAGTGCCGAGTGGATGATCCATCTCGGCCTCCTCCAGAGGTCCCCAGCATCACAGATGCCAATCTTCAGCCAATTCGATTCACTCCACGTGATATCAAGAAACGGTTGAAAGCACTGGATAGTGCAAAGGCTGCGGACCCTGACAATATTCCGGCAATAGTACTGAAGACTTGTGCTCTGGAACTTGCCACGCCCCTAGCCAAGCTGTTTCAGTACAGCTACAACACAGGCATCTACCCGGCAATGTGGAATATTGCCCAGGTATGCCCTGTACACAGAAAGCAGGACAAACACAACTCGGCCAATTACCGCCCCATCAGTCTATTCTCCACCATCAGTAAAGTAATGGAAAAGGTAATCAACAGTGCTACCAAGCGGCACTTGCTTAGCAATAACCTGCTTACTGACGCACAGTGTCAGCTCTGAGGGGAGGGAAGGCATGTGGAAGTGGATGGTAATAGGGTCCAAGGTAATGGGGGGAGATTCAATAGTGACAGAGGGGAGAGGAATTGTGATATTGGGTGGGTCAAGGGTGATGGAGGGATGTTGGTGGGTGACAGTTGGAGGGTAGAAGGTGGTGGAGTGAGTCTGAAAAGTAACACATACCATTTTTGGAGTAGCAATAATACAAAGCATTTGATGTAAAACTGCGATACTTCGAGGTGAGAGGAGGGTATTTTCAGGTGGGCGGAACTCAAGGTCAGCGTAATTGGCCGACTAAAGGGACATCCTAATAATCATGAGGCAACCGAATGACAACAATGCTCAGTTGTGTTCTCCTCTCTATGGTGAAGCCCACATGGCAGCAGGTTTGTTCCCAACTCTTGGGTCTCATAACATCAAGATCCCAGCAAGTTGTGAAGCTGCTGTTCATTCTGTGCCATTTGCCATTTGCTGCTGTCAGAGTCAGAGACAAAGGGAGGGGGTGAGGTGGATACCTCCAAGGGCCTGTCTGGTGGACAGCAGCAAACTCCTGGCTCCAAACTTCCATCCTCCCGGGTAAATGGTCACATCTGACAAGGGCTCATGTGGTAAGTTTTTCTATGCGCCAAGGCAATGATCTCTCTATAGAGTCTCCAGGGTAGTGGAGGCAAGTTGAATAGTGTCAGAGGGAGGGTTCTCACAAGCGGCTCTCACCACCCCAGTCAAAAAGCAAAGTCTCCCTGTGCGCAGCCATGTAGGAATGGGAGACACACCTATCTGGTCCTCCAGGAGGTCCTTCACCTGGAAAGGGTGGGGTGGGATGCCACATCTATACAGAAGCCAGGCATAGGGCTTAGCACTGGCTTGGTGACTCTGAGATGGAGGCAAACCTGTAAAGAATATATTCACTACATTTATTACTTCAGCTCATTTACAGATCCACTGGATGATGCCGGCTCCAGGCAAACCTGCCTTATTACTGGCTCCCATCCAGATGAACATACAAACGTACAAAATAGGAGGAGAAGTAGGCCATTCAGCCCTTTGAGTCTGTTCTGCCATTCAATAAGATCATGGCTGCTCTGTTTGTGTTTCAAGTCTCACATTCCCATCTACCCCCGATAACCTTTGATTCCCTTGCCTAACAAGAATCTATCTAACCCGCCTTAAAAATAGTCCGTGACCCTGCCTCCACCATCGTCTGAGACAGAGTTCCAAAGTCACACAACCCTCAGAGAAAAAATTCTCCTCATCTTTGTCCTACAAGGATGACCCCTAACTTTAAAACAGTGCCCCCTAATTCTGGACTCACCCACAAGAGGAAATATCCTTGCCACGTCCACCTTGTCAAGACCATTCAGAATCTTATATACTTCAATCAAGTTACCCCCTCACTCTAAACTCCAGTGGAAACAAGCCCAGCCTGTCCAACATATCCTCATAAGACAACCTACTCATTCCTGGTATCAATCTAGTAAACCTCCTCTGAACCGCCTCCAATGCATTTACATCCTTCCTTAAATAAGGAGACCAACGGTGGGATTTTCCGCACCCACCCGCCGCCGCGATCTTCAGGTCCCGCCACAAGTCAATGGACTTCTGGCCCGGATGCCTCCTCACCCGCGGCGGATCCGGCCTGCGCCGGGGCCGGAAGATCCCGGCCCAAGACTGCACACAGTATCCGAGAGGCACTCTCACCAGTGCCCTGTATAATTAAAGCATGACATTCTTACTTTTACATTCAATTCCTCTCATAGTAAAGGATAGCATTTCATCAGCCTTCTTGATTACATGCTGTGCCTGCATACTAATCTTTTGTGGCTCATGCACGAGAACACCTAGACCCTAGATCCCTCTGCACCTCCAAATTCTGTAGTCGTTCCCTGTTTAAGTAGTACTCTGCTTTTTTATTCTTCCTGCCAAAGTGAACAGCTTCACATTTTCCCACAATATACTCCACCTGCCAGATTTTTGTCCACTCACTCAACCTATCTATATCTATCTGCAAACTCCTTATATCTTCTTCACAACATACTTTCCTACCTATCTTTGTGTCGTCTGTTAATTTAGCTACCGTGCCTTCGCTCCCCTCATCTAAGACAATTGATGTCAATTGTAAAAGGTTGAGGCCCCAGCACAGACTCCTGCTAGACTCCATTCAACACATCCTGCCAATCAAACAAAGGCCCATGCTTTGTTTTCTGTCAGCCAGCCAATCTTCTATCCAGGCTAGTATGTTATCCCCTGCACTGTGAGCATTTATTTTCGGCATTAACCTTTGGTGTGGCACCTTATCAAATGCTTTCTGGAAATCCAAGTACAGTATGTCTACAGGCTCCCCTCTTTCCACTGCATATCTTACTCCTTCAAAGAGTTTGCATAAATTGGTTAAACATGATTTCCCTTTCATAAAACCATGCTGACTCTTCCTGATTACCTTAAGCTTTTCTAAATGCCGAGCCTCTTTAATGATCGGAAAGTAACACTTTCCCCACGAAAGACATCAAGCTAACTGGCTATAGTTTCCTGTTTTCTGCCTCCCCCAACCCCTTCTTGAATAGAGGGGTTATATTTGCTACTTTTCATTCTGATGGAACCTTTCCAGAGTCTAGGGATTTTTGGAAAATTAACACTAACGCATCTACTACCTCATTAGCCACCTCTTTTAAGACCCTAGGCTGAAGTCCATCTGGAACCAAGGACTTGCCAGCCTAAAGCTTCATCAGTTTGCTCAGTATTGCTTCCCTAGTGATTGTAATTTCACTAAGTTCCTCCCTCCCCTCCACCTCCTGATTTACAGCTATTACTGGAATGCTCTATAATGAAGACAGAAGCATAATATTTGTTAATTTCATCCACCATTTCCTTATTATCTCCCCATTCTCACTCTCAAGAAGCCCTTGATTAACCTTTTAGTCATTCTCTGCCATTATTTATATTCAGACCAATCGTCTGACCTGCCACTCATCTTCAGACAGTTGTATGCTTTTTCTTTAAGTTTGATGCTTTCCCTAACTTCTTTAGTTAACCATGGATGGTGGGTCCTCCCTTTAGAATTTTTCTTTATCGTAGGAATATACTTATTCTAAATGAATATCCCCTTAAATGTCTGCCACTGCTTCTCTATTGATCTATCCCCTAGCCTAGTATCCCAGTTCACTTCAGCTAGCTCAGCTTTCATGCCCACATAGTTGCCCTTATTTAAGTTAAAGATACTAGTCTTAGACCCGCTCTTCTCCCTTTCAAACTGGATGTAAAATTCAATCATATTGTGGTCGCTGCTACCTAGGGGTGCCTTTACTCTGAGGTCATTAATTAATCCTGTCATATTACACAATAACAAGTCTAATATAACCTGCTCTCTGGTTAGTTCCAGAATGTGCTATTCTAAGAAACTATTTCAAGAGCTTTCTAAGAACTCTTCATCCACTACTGGCAATCTGATTTTTCCAGTTTATCTGTAGATCGAAGTCACCCATGATTATTGTTGTCCCTTTATCACAAGCACCCAACATTTCTTCTTGTATACTTTGTCCTACATTGTGGTTACTGTTAGGGGGGCCTGTAGACCACTCCCACTAGTGACTTCTTTCCCCTACTATTCCTCATCTCCACCCAAACCAATTCTATATCCTGATCTCCTGAACGAAGGTCATCTCTAACTATTGCACAAATGCCTTCCTTCGGTAACAGTGCTACCCCTCCACCTTTACCTAGCTTCTTATTCTTCTTGAAGGTCATATACCCCTCAATATTCGGGACCCAATCTTTGTCATCTTGCAGCCAGGTCTCCATAATGGCTATCAGATCAGATCATATTTATTTACTTCAATGTGCACTATCAATTTGTTTACTTTGTTTTAAATGCTGCACACATTCTGATACAGAGCCTTTAGTTTAGTCTTTTTGTTATCTTTGTGACACCTAGTCTTGATTCTTTGTGCATCCTTAAGTTTTTTTTCTCTATCCCTTCCTGCCATTCTCCAACCCTCATTTCCAATTATTACTATTTTCCTTTCTTACCTTGTCTCTACTCTTTGATATCCCACATCTTTCCACATTTGATCCCTTAAACCCACTATTTAGTTCAAACCCTCTCTACTTCCCTAGTTATGCGGTTTGCAAGAACACTGGTCACAGCCCAGTTCCGGTGTAGGCCGGCCCAAAGATACAGCCCCCACTTTCCCCAATACTGGTACCAGTGCCCCACAAGCCGGAACCCACCCCAGTCGTTCAGCCATGTATTCATCACTCTAATTTTATGCGCCCTAAGCTAATTTGCACGTGGCTCAGATAATAATCCAGAGATTATAACCTTTGAGGTTCTGCTTTTCAATTTATTGCCTAGCTCCTCATACTATCTATGCAGAGCCTCTTTCCTAGTTCTACTTATGTCATTGGTACCTACATGGACCACAACAACTGGATCCTCCCCCTCCCACTGCAAGTTCCTCTCCAGCCCTGAACAAATGTCCCCAACCCTGGCACCAGGCAGGCAACACAGGTGTCTGGACTCTCACTCTTTGCTACAGAAGACAGTGTCAGCCCCCGTCACTATACCGTCCCCTACAACCAATACGTTCCCTTTGCTCCCCCCTCTTGAATGGCTTCCTGTGCCACGGTGCCATGGCCAGTTTGCTCATCCACCCTGCAGCTCCCACTCTCATACAAATAGGCCGAGAGGCAATTGCAGGGGCTCAAACTTCTGCACTCCTGCCCTCTGGGTCCCCTTACCTGCCTTACTTGCAGTCACACCCTCCTGTCCCTGACCTCTGAACAAATCAGAAGCTCCTATCCTGTGGTCTGACTGCCTCCTGGTGGAAAACATCCAGGTAGCTTTCTCCCTCCCTGACCTGTCGCAGAGTCTGCAGCTCAGCCTCCAGCTCAATGACTCTGAGCCAAAGTTCCACAAGCCGCAAACGCTTACTGCAGATATGTTTCACAATGTTATTCAGGAGCTCCCACATGCAGCAAGAAAGACAGAACTTAGCCTGCCTATACAGTACTTTCCAGTTACTGCTAACTACAGACTAGATTAGATTTTAAGAGCAAAATTTAAAAACAAAATTAACACTTAAAACTCCCCCTCTCACCAAACTTCAAGTCTTTACTCAGTTACTCAGCTGCACCCCGGTTAAGGAGTAGGGCCCATTGTAGGTTGGCACAGGGCCAGGAGGAGCAACGTCCCGAGCAACAAGAGGTAGCAGGGCCTCAAGAAGGTCAGGATGCTGGCAAACAGGGTCCACTGCAACAACGAGCAATGACTCAACCACGGGTATATCACAGGTGGTGCAGCTATCTACAAATGAGCGAAAGGCAATGCCAGAGGCACCCCTGAATATCTGGCACACATCTGCCAGCTTCTCCACAATGACCTGTGGCCGCAAAGACTTGGAGGTAATTCCATGCCAGTGGCACTGGAGGTCACAACCACCTTAAACTTCTTTGCCAGTAGTTCCTTCCTGGGCTCCACTGGGGACCTGTGCGGTATCTCCCAGTCAGAGACAGGCAAGCGCATCCGGGACGTGACTGACGCCTTGCTCAGGAGAGCGCACCAATTTGTCCAATTCCACCTGGATCCTGAAAGTCAGACTACAAGAACATTGAGATTTGCAGCAATTGCAGATTTCCCACAACTGCAGAGAGCATCCTGGCAACAGCCAGGAACAGCCTGAGAGCTTCTTGGCAACAGCCAGTCATTTTTATCAATAGAAAAGGATTCCACTCTTTGAAAGTGCAGCTCATACATGATCAGAGAAGGCAAATCCTGCTTGTTTGTGCTCGTTTCCCAGGGAGCTCTCACAATGCCTACATTCTGATCCATTCCCAGGTGTGACAGGTTTTTGAAGGACCTCGGCGATTGCAGGGCTGGTTCCTTGGGGATAAGGGGTACCCCCAGGAGAGCTGGATGATGGACCACCACATGGACAACAGCGGTTCAAGAAGGCAGCTCACAACAACGTTCTCAAGGGCAACTAGGGATGGGCAATAAATGCTGGCCCAGCCAGCGAAGCCCACATCTAACAAATGAATAAAATTTTTTAAATTCTCAGTCCTAGATGGTCTTAGCGTTAGTGCAAGACTGTGATCCATCATTGTGGACACCCCAGCCAAGGTAAACATCTTTCCTGCATGGACCCTGCAAGTGGCCTGTTAGTGCTGTTGATGTTTCACATCTGGATAGCCTCTAAGTCCTCAGCATCGTCCAGCACACAAGCCCATTCTACTCTCTCACCTCACGCACTAAAACCCCAGGCCTTCAATCATGTCACCCTTTATGCGAGGTCTACTGCCAACCTTGATTATGAGCCGAGCAGGCCAAACGAATCCCCATGTGAAGTCTGACAAAAGCTCCAGTCAACTGCACACACACACACCTCCTAAATCCTACACACAACTCCCTCTTGCAGTCAAAGCTAACTCGCCTTTGTCTCCTTACCTGAAGCTTTCATCTGCATGTTATCTCAAAATGACAAATCACCAAGGAAGGCCATTAATGATTGGACATGCCCACCACTGCTTCTCCAGACATGTACGGCAGCCTTTGGTTTTCTACTGTTTGAAGACAGTGGAGAGCTTCATTCTCTCAGCCCTGAAATTGCATCTATGGCGTTCCTTGCGACTCACATAGCAGATTTAACTCCCCTCGAGTCCTCGTGGCATTCACCCACATCTGACATAAGGACAACTGCAGCAGGAGATGCAGTGACCTCGCTGAACATATTTTCAGAGGTCAGAACATGGTGAGCTGCAAGCAATGGCTTGCATGATGTGTGGCTAGGTAGCACACTCACAAATGATGGCCAGTGCTCAATCATGCACATGTGGGATTATTGAGTAATCATTATGTTGATAATGTGAGAGAACTGAATCTAAAGGAGTTCGTTATCAGACTCTGACAGGGGTCTACATTCAAGACATTAAAATGCCCATGACTATTAAAGCAGCTAGGGCTAGATGTTGCTCCTCCTGGCCACTGATTGGCAAACTTAGATGTGTGGCTTGCTATTCGATCATCAAAGTAGTTAATAACATAGGCCAGATCTTCCAAGCAGCGCCAATTATCGTTGGATTGCCACTTTGCTCCAAGATTTCCACTAACTCAGAGCTGCTTCGCATTTCTTCCAGGACCTTCCAAGCCTGTCTTTCCCAGAAATGTGCAGTGCAGCATCCATTGGATTTTAGTAGCGACAGGGACGGAGACAGGATATGCCCCGTTTTTATGGCACTAGCTGCCATATTTTAAGTTTAAAGGTCCAGTTTGAATGTTAGTAAATGGATGAGTGAATGGGTGAGTGGATGAGTGAGTGAATCAGTAGGTGGGTAGGTGGACAACTTGGTAAGTGAGTAGCTGGGTAAGAGGGTAAAGTGGGTGGGTGGATAAAGTGGGTAAGTGGGTGAGGTGGGAAGGTGGGTTGGTGGGTAAGGCTGTAGGTGGGTCGGGGTAGTCAGAAAGTCGGGAGAGGTAGTTGGGTCTTATCTGGCATGTAATGGGGTTGGGCAGGAGGTAATCAGATGGTCAAAGGGGTAATCAGGTGGTCGAGGGGGTGGTCGGGTTGGATGAGGTTGGGGGCTAGTCAGGTCTGATCGAGGGTTAGTCGGATCAGGTGGGGATGGGGACAGTTGGGTGGCTGGGGAGGTAGTGGGACGGTTTTTCTGTCTAACATTTCTCAGGTAACTATTCAGGTAAGAACAGTAGAATTGTCCGAAGTCTCCAATTTTAACTCAGCGTCAGAGGCATTTGCAGAGGGTCCTGTGAAGTGGGGGGATTTCCCATTGGAAGTTGAAGCTTCCCGTGCAATTCCCATGGAGGGCTGTGCATCAGAACTTCGACAGGGTCCCAACTCACATCTTCAGTTGTATGTATGGTCTCCGATGATCCAGAGACCGGAGGATTTAGCCAATGACTAGTTGAGGCACCAGCACAGACCCTGGCAGCACACCATTAGTCAGAAACTGTCAATTAAACACCTGTCCATTATCTCTGCTCTCTGTCTCATGCCACTAAACCAATTTTCTAACCAGGTCAATAATTTGTTTTCAAATTTCATGAGTTTCAACTTTAGCTAACAGCCTCCAATGATGGCTTTATTAAATGCCTTCTGGAAGTCCATATAAAATAACTTCTATAGACACTCTGCTGTCCTCTTCCTTAGTCAACTCTCCAAAATATTCAATCAGGTTTGTCAGGCATGACCTATCTTTTACAAACCCATGCTGGCTCACTCTGATCATCTGAAAATGTTCAAGGCTTTCTATCCTTAATTATAGACTCTAGTAATTTCCCAACAACAGATGCTAGGCCAATTGATCAAAAAATGCTTTGGTTTCCTTTGCTCACCTTTCTTAAGCATTAGAGTGACAAACGCAATTTTCCAAACTAGAAGAACAGTTCCCAAATAGAGAGACATGAAATTTATAGTTAGGGCATTTGCAATGTTCTCACCTATTTCCTTTAAACCACTGGGATGGAAGCCATATGGTCCTGGAGATTTGCCACTCTTTAGTGTAATTATTTGTTCATTACTGTTACTTTGTGCACATTAGTTTTGGTGAGTCCCTGTACCTGATTCAATATTACTTTATTTGGGATGTCTGCCATGCTGCCCTCTTCCTCTTCTGTGAATGCTCATGCAAAGTAATTATTAACATATCTGCCATTTCCCTATTTTCATTGACAATATCGTTGTTATCAGTTTTCAAGGAGCAGACGTTGCTCCTGACAACCCTCTTTTTCTAACACAATTGGAAATGTGTTTGTGTTGGTCTTGATATCCCATCCAAGTTTTTTTTTTATCACTTTCTGTAGTTCCTACTATCTAGTTTGTCATCCTTTGCTGTTCTTTGTGTCTTTCCCAGTTCCAGAATCTGTGCTACTTTTTGCATTTTTGTATGCTTTATCTGCTGCTTTTTTGTTGTCTCTTACCTCTTTAGTTATCCATGGCTGTTTTGTTTGGCAAGTAGCACTCTTGCTCCTTAGGAGTATAAACTGCTTCTGTAACACATTAATTTATTTTTTGAACACCACCTCATCTCTGTCATTTTACCCATTGACAGATTTTCCCTGTTTATTATAGATAGTTTCTGTCTCATCAAATTGAAGTCAGACTTACTGAAATCTAAAATCTTAGCAGCTATTTTGCAATTCTCTTTCAAACGCTATGGTGAATTCAATCGTATTATCACTTTGAGATAAAGGTGCTTGTTTGATTAGTCTATCAACTAATTTTGGCTCATTACAAAATCTAATATATGGCGTGGTCCTTTGTCGGTTCTAGGACATAATGGGCTGAATTTTTACTGATCTGACCCGTAGGGAATTGGTCGGTCAGAAAGTTGTGGGAAACCCGCAATTCGGGACTCCCCACATTCTGTGGAGCTTTAACTCCATAATGTGTCACTGATGTCATGGTTTGGGATTGTTCTCCTTTGGACAAAGATAGTTCAGGGGAAGTTAAGGGGTTAATTAATAGAGGTCTTGAAAATTATGAAAGGAATTGATAGAGCAAATTGGGAGAAACTGTTCCCACTTGCAGGTGGGTTGGTAACCAGTGGACACAGAATTAGAATAACAGGCCAAGAACCCAGAGGTGAGATGAGGAAAACTATTCTAAGTAGTGAGTTGTTGTGATCTGAAATGCACTGCCTGAAAGTATGGAGGAAGCAGATTCAGTCGTAACTTTCAAAAATATATAGGTGAAAAGGAAAACATTTCAGGGCTATGGGGAAAGACCAAGGTAGTGGGACTTTCAAAGTGCTGGCACAGGCACAATGGGCTTAATGGTCTACTGTGTTGTATAATTCTATGATTCTATACTGTACAATACTTGAAACATTTTTATTCACTAACTTACTGGAGTAGATCCTTCCTTCATTACTGAGCTTTAATTTTGCTTAAATGTTGTGCTGGAAGGCCACTAGACTTTAGCTCCTGTTTTTTTTTATCATGATTCTTTTCTATTCTCTTCTTTGGTATCAGTCATGGTTCAGTTGGTAGCATTCTCACCTCTGAGTTGGAAGGTTCAGGACTTGAGCACAAAAATCAAGGCTGACATTCCAGTGCAGTACTGAGGGAGTACTGTTGGAGCACTCTTTCAGATGGGACATTAAACTAGACCTTCTTTGCCCTCTTATGTGGGGGTAAAAGATCCTATGGAACTATTTTGAAGAAGAGTGTCCTGGCTATATTTATTTCTCAATCAACATCAGAAGCACAGATTATCTGGTCATTATCACTGCTGTTTGTGGAGCTTGCTGTGTGCAAATTGGCTGCTGTGTTTCCTACATTACAACAGTGACAAAGCTTCAAAAGTACTTCATCAGCTGTAAAGTGCTTCAAGATGTGCAGTAGCCATGAAAGATGCTGCATAACTGCAAGACTTCCTTCCTTTAAGATACAATTTACACACTTTATGAACATTTATATTGTAACACACAAATGCCAGGTACCCAGTGACCGTGTTATAATGAGGGTGGAGAATGTAGCTATTTGGCAATAAATAATTTTTTGCTGTGGCCAATGAATTGTTCCTCAAATAGAAATGATTAATGGTGCTGCATTACCAGTTTTCATATCTTAGCCCCAGCAAAGTTCATTGAGGATTTTTTTGTTTCTTTTTCCTCCCCTGCACCCTTTCCCTATTGTGGACCTAAATTCAATAGTTCCTGAAAATGGGTGCAGGGATCACAATGCAAGATTAACCCACCTCTGTTGCTTCCAATGCAGGCAGCATGCCAACCTCATACTTACTGCTAATTAAGATGATTGTAGCTTATACTAAACACCCTGTTGAGCGTCTGCACATCTCAGCAGGGGGCCCAATACCTTGAAAGGCTAGCTGGCACCAATTAAAGCTTGCTTACACTACTTAAAGTCAACCTGTGCCTCTAAAGGGGAGATGCATTGTGACTGGAGCAGGTCCTGGACTCTGCAACTGATTCTGACCTGGGAAATACTCAAATGGCACAATATGGGAGAGAGTCTACAGTTTATTCTGGCATTGCACTGAGGTCTTAGTCAAGGAGTTGCAAAGAAGGAGAGATACATTCTTTCCAAAGGGACCAGGAGGCCCTCAAGGTGAGCTCAGAAGGCAATGGGACTGACTTTTGTGGTGGTCAGCCCTGAGGACCTGGGTGACCTCATGCATTCACTTAGTGAATATATTTTCAAATGTCATATCCCACACACTGTACCACTGGCCTCAGCAACTGCTTAGTGTACCACACCCTCATCACTCACCTACCAAATATCTTTATCAATCAGGACTCATGCTTAACATTCATAGCTTCACCTCATCCTCACCTTAGCATTGCTGACTATCAGGTATTCAACTATGACATTTACGTCATTCAAATAGATTGCATCGCACACACTGACGCACTTCCGTCTCTCTTGCAGGGCAAAGTGGTGCACAACCAGAGACAGCAGCATCTAACTCTCGAGGGATAGGCAAGGTGGCACGTTCTAACCACCATAGAGGGTATGATGCTATCCATCATTATAGTGACAATTGCTGAGGCCATGGCCAGTGGCCAGTGGTGAGGTTGCGGTGGGGAGCTGACACAATAGGTGATGACATCTTCATACCTAATCTCCCTTTTCACGTCCAATTTCCCTCGTCATCCCACAGTTTCTTCTGGTTTAGAACAAGCAAAATAATGTAAGTATGCACCTCTTACTTTCCCTGTCTCCTCTCACCACAACCCTATCCTTGTACCTTTCTTCTTTCAGATACTCAAGAATTGCAACCTAGTTAAGCAGCTGTGGGAGAGGAACAGATGGAAGAGAAAAAAGACAGTTATGTTGAAAAAGCACAACCACTTGATCTCACACTCACAGCCATCAGCTCAGATATTAATGTTGCGTATAATTTTGAGAACGGCTTACGTGGTGAAACACTGGGCATGTGTGGCCCGCAGCCAGGGCAAGAGACAAGAGAAGCACAGATGCCAGCTCCATGGATGGCTGAGAGGACCCGAATGAGCACTTGGATGGAAAAGGCTACAGATGAAGTTTGATAGGTATGCACAATAAAAATGCTTGCTCCATTAGCAGGTCTACCAGGAAGTCTGCGGACAAAGTCAAAAAGCATGGAGGAGTCTGGCACTAACTTTGCATAAGCCTTTGTTACAGGGCTTGGAGGCCATCCTTTCCAGCATGGAAGTGGTGGTTAGCTCTATTTACATACTTGCATGATGTAGCACCTGATGGTCGATGTCTCATCTTCCGTTACAGCACAGAATCCACTTAATGTCTGGGTGCTGCAATGAAAGCTCAGGCATCTGTTTTGCAAGGTCAGCTCGATGTCAAGCAAGCTCAGACCAGTGCCACAATGGCTTCTGGATACGGGTGTTCAAAAGGGCTTGCAGGGTGTCACAGCAATCCAGGAATATGTCATCCAACAGATTGCTAAGCTTGCTGAGGTACCATGCCGAGGGACTGGTAATGGCCCCGTGGAGCATGAACCTGCTGTCCTCTCTCAGGGTAACAGCATTTATCCTCCCAACGCTACCATCAGCCAGTGTCCCTGCTGAAAAAAATGAACTTAATAACAACACCTTGTATTTATATAACACATTTAACATAGTAAAATGCCCTAAGGAATTTCACAGGAGCAAGCTGAACAATAAGTTTGACACCGAGTCATATAATGAGATATTGGGATAAGTGACAAAGAGCTTCATCAAAGAGATAGGTTTTAAAGAGTGAGATACAGGAAAAGAGAAAGATAGAGGAGCAGAGAGTTATTGGGAGAGCCTAGGCAGTCAAAGGCATGGCTGACAATGGGAGCAATGGAAATCAAAGATATGCAAGAGCATGGGATTGTAGGAGCATAGAGATTGTGGTGGGTTGTAGGGTCAGAGGAGGTTAATGAGATAGGAAGAAGTGAAACCAGAGACTGACTAAAACACAGGGATTAGAATTTTAACATCAAAGCATTACTGGACCAGCAGCTGGGTCAGCAAGCAAGGGTTGATAGATGAATGGAACTTGGTGCAAGTTAGGTCATGGGCAGCAGAGTTTGGAGAAAAAAAACCAAATAGGAATCTTCCCATAAGTTCCCATCCATATCACAGAATCACAGAATTTTAACGGCACAGAAGAAGGCCATTTGTCCCATCTTTCCTGCACTGGCTCTTGAGATGAGCATTATGAACTAGTGCCATTGTCCTGCCTTTTCCCCATACCCCTGCTCATTATTTCTATTCAAATAATCATCTAATGCCCTCTTGAATGCCTCAATTGAACTTGCCTCCACCATACTTCCAGGCAGTGCATTCCAGACCCAAACAACTCGTGTGAAAAAGTTTTTTCTCACATCATATTTTCTTTTTTTGCAAATCACTTTAAATCTGTGCCCTCTCGTTCTTGATCCTTTTACGAGCGGGAACAGCTTTTCCCTATCTACTCTGTCCAGCTCCCTCATGATTTTGAACATGTCTATCAAATCTCCTCTTAGCCTTCTTCCCTCCAAGGAGAACCATCCCAATCTCTCCAATCTATCCTCATAGCTGAAGTTCTCATCCCTGGAACCATTTTAGTAAACCTCTTCTGCACTTTCTCCAATGTGTTCACATCCTTCCTATAATGTGGTGCCCAGAATTGTACACAATACTCCAGCCGAGGTCTAATGAGTTGTCTTATATAAATTCAGCATAACCTCCTTGCTCTTGTACTCTATGCCTCTATTAATAAAGCCCAGGATACTATGTGCTTTATCAACTGCTCTCTCCACCTGTCCTGCCACCTTTACTGATCTATACACATATGCACCCAGGTCTTTCTGCTCCTGCACCTCTTTCAAAATGTCACCCCTTATTTTATATTGCCTGTCCATGTTTTTCCTGCCAAAATGCATCATCTCTCACTTCTCCACATTGAACTTCATCTACCACCTATCTGCCCACTCCACCAACTTGTCTATGTCCTCTTGAAGTTCCACACCGTCCTCCTCACAGTTCACAACACTCCCAAGCCATGTATCATTTGCAAACTTTGAAATTATCCCCTGCACACCAGGATCTAGGGGCAGGATCTTCCCCCCATCGGTGGGGTTGTGTGGGAGCAGGCGGGTTCCCGATCAGCACCCCCTGTCAGGGACGCGCCGCCATTTTACGTGGGCGGGCCAATTAAGGTCCGTCCAGTGTGAAGTGCACCTGGAAGTGCTGTGCGCTCCCTGTGAGGCAAAGTGCTGCCTCAGGGAGATCAGCTCAAATGTGAAAAACAGATTAAAGAATAGAAAAAATTTTACTGACATGTCCCCTCATGTGACACTGTCACATGAGCTGGGACATGTCCATAACTTTTATTTGAAGAGTATGTTAAAATTTTAAAACTCTCATGAAACTTCAACCTGGTCGTGGATGAGGTTTCATGTTTTTTCTGAAGGCCGCCTGGGCTCTACGCCTGCCCGCCAGCCTTAAGGTTGGACAGGCAGGTCCATTAAGTGTTTTAAGTACCTCACTAATGGCCTTAAGTGGCCATTGACAGGTCGGCGGGCACGCAGCCAAGTTGGGTGACGTCGGGACGCACGCATCATTTTATGCATTGGTAGTGGGCCCTGCCCCCGCTCGCCAACTGGGAAGTGCTGCCCTAGATCATTAATATATATCAGGAAGAGCAAGGGTCACAATACCAACCTCTGGGGAATTCCAATACAAACTTTCGTCCAGCCCGAAAAATATCCATTGACTATTACTCTCTGCTTCCTATTTTTCAGCCAATTTTGCATCCATGAAACATATAAATATACTATTAGATCAGTTCCAAAGAAGAGTCATATTGGGCTCGAAACAGTAACCATGTTTCTTTCTCCACAGAGTCTGCCAGATCTGCTGAGTTAAAAACAATAGAAGATACATTTTAATTGCATAGTATCAGAAAGGATATTTACCTCACAAAAACAGGCCATTTGGCCTAACAGAGTCATATCAGCATCACATGAACCTCCTTGCACCCTCCTTCATCTAGCCCAATCAACATAACTTTCTATTCCTTTCTTCCTCATTTACCGAGCTTCCCCTTAAATGCAATTATGCAGGTTGTCACAAATACTCCTCCGGTAACAAGCTCCACATTCTAACCATTATCTGGGTACAGGGGTTTCTCACGAATTATCTATTAGATTTATTAGTAACTATTTTATATTTATTGCTCCTCGTTCTGGTCTCACCCATAAGTGGAATCATCTCAATTTCTACCCAATCAAAGCCTTACATAATCTTAACAACCTCTCCAGCAGGTCACCACTCGGTCTTCCCTATTACAGAGAGAAAAAAAAACCGACTATTCAATCTTCCTTGAGTGTTGTAACATGCAATTTTCGGGATCATTCTAGTAATTCTTTTTTACACCTTCTCCATTGCCTCTATATCCTTTTTCATAATATGGAGAACAGAACTATTCAAGGGTACTTCAAGTGTTGTCAAACCAAGGTTCTATGCAACATAACCCTCCACTTTTCAATTCTATCCATCTAAAAGTGTGTTGTTTGATGTTTTTATGGTCTTGTTAACCTGCATTGCTACTTTTGCTGATCTGTGTGCCTGTACCCACCAGATCCCTCTTTTCCTTTAGACACTTATTTTCCAAGTAGTATATGGCCTCCTTATTTTTCCTGCCAAAGGTACCACCTCATACTTATCTATGTTGGAGTTAATTTACCAATTACATACCCATTCTACAAGTTTACTATAGTCTTCCTGTATTTTGTTGCAGTCCTCCTCTATATTAAATACAGCCTCCCAGTTTGGCTTCATTTGAAAACTATGAAACTGTACTTCCAATTCCCTGGCCCAAATAATTTATATAAATGGTGAACAACAGTGGTTGCAGAACCGATTCTTGTCAGTCTGAGTAATTACCTTTCACACCTACTCTGTTTCTAATTTATAGCCAGCTTGCTATCCATGTTGCTATCCATGCCCTGACTCCATGTGTTCTTATTTTAATGCAGTCGAAGATCATTTGAAAATCCAAAAATATTGCATCTACTACATTACCCTTATCTAGCCTTTCTGATATTTCTTCAGAGAATTCAAAAAAGTTGGTCAAGCATGACCTACCCTTTATTATATATTCATTACATTTTTCACGTAAGGATCCAATTATTTTTCCCGCCACCAATAATAATTGGTAATAATAAACATGGTTCCACTGACTTGTTATACCTCCCTTTTGAAATATAAGATTCACATCCATCAGTCCTCTGACACAATTTATTTTTCTAATGAATGGTAATATACTTACAATATATAATAGTATATATGTAATATAATTGTACCTCTTCTATTTATTCTCTAGCTTCTTTTAATATGGAAGCAATCCATCCCAAACAAGACCTTTATCCTCTATTAAGTTTGATTAGTTAATTAAATATCTAGCCCCTTTCTAGTTTAAATGTTTATTTCTTTTTAGAACTCTTCTTTTAATATAATGTCACTATGTTAGTCCCCTTGGTAAATACTGGGACAAAACAATTATTTGAATAGACATTTGAAATAAACTAGTCACACACAAAATATATATTGGTAACTGTTTTAGTCAGCATTTTAGTCATAAAAATAGCTAACAAGTATTATGCTAGTATTTTCTCATAAGTTTGCCTAATAAGTGGTGTTTATGTCTTTTTAAGGAATTGTTTCTACTTAATTCTCAAGCTCTTACAGTTTTTTTAGCTAACTATATTTGATAACTATACAACTCATTTCCCACCATTTGCTGGGTTCTAGTAGGTGTGTACAGGAACAATGCTGTTGTAATAAATCTCAATTACTTGGGAAAATGCCACTTTATATTAACTTTAGTGGAGAAAGACTGTATTTAGATAGTACTTTACACCTTGTAATTTATTTTGCCTCTTTTCGCTCTGTATGGTTCAGTGGAGGCAGACACCCTGTGTGATTTGAGCCATTATCAGGTAATGAAGCATTTTGGCCAAGTACACAATTTAAACAGCATCTTAGGGGAACTTCATTGAATTGCAGAAAGATTATTTTCTTTTTCTTTCCCTCGCTTTAAACTCTGGGGGCAGCAACTCAAGCAAGAACGTATATATTTTTTCTGCATCTTGTGACCAGCTGAAGATGCAGCTGATCTGTCATTCAGTACAGTATCTAAACCTCCCTTGCAGACCTAAATGAGCATTCTGTACATGCAAACTATTAGTCAATTGAAGAAGGGAAGGTGAAGAGAAAATCCAGTGGTCAATGAGTGCAGTGCTTTCATTACAAACTTAATTGTACTGCTGAACTGTTCAAATGATGCAATTTTTATAAGCTTGAAAACATTTACGACGAGTCTCAGGGTCCATTTTGTAAACTAATGTTATTTGAATTATCTTCACGTCTTTCCCCAATATCTCTAGATGTAAAAATTATATACAAGGGCCGACATTATTTTCTCCATTCCTATCTCAAAGGCACAGTTACTCAATGGATTCTACTCAATTATTAAGTCCTCTTTTGCCACCCAAATTCAGTGTAGTTCAAAGTCATTTAATTTCTAAACAAGTTTTGTTTCTGGTTGAAATATGAGCCAAGGATTTATGCATACAATGAAAAAAATCTGCATTTTAATACTGTAAAGGATCAAATTAGCATACCTTTTGAGAGGGTTTTATTGCACAGCAGCTGAAAGACTGGGTTCTTTCACCGGCATGAGGCTGTATCATAAAGTGATCTGACTTTGTAAATTAATCCATTATCAATTGAACGAGCTTCACTTAAACTCATCCTGTTGCTGGTGATTTCTGCACAACAGCCTTCTTTTAAACATTAACATATAAGGAATGAGAAAAGTTGCTGTGTGAACACTACACTTCAACCCCATTTGTCTCTTGGACCCTGCAGTAGAACTCTTAATAGAGTCAGCACAGAAACCATATTATTGAAACAATTGCATGAAATAGGTCAACTCTTTGAATGTTTTAACAGCTGTTTCTTTTTTATCAGCGAGTTCAACTGGAGATCTAATTTCTCTCTGGAGGGGTGGTCTAAATGCATGCCAAAAAACCCAGCAGGGTAATGTTTACTTTGAGGCTCAGACAGATAGATTGTTCATTCCTTGGGTCACAGATGTTGACATTTGTTGATATAAGAACGTGCTAGCAGGCCTTAGTTCTTTTTTAAAAATAAAATCCAATATCAATTTGTATAGGTGGTTTTTTTTCACTTTTGCTAAGTTTTGCAAAATTGTGCCAGAAAAAAAAATACAATGTAATAGGATAAGATGTTTGTTGAGTGTTTCCTGTTTACAGGCTTTATATATAGCACACATAAGCATTGGGAGCAATGAATTATGCAGCACGTAGAAAGGTTTAGGTCTCAGATGAAACCTTTGGTTTCTCAGTAAATAGAAGACAGAGCTTAATCATTTTTCACAAAAATCTATGTGCCCTTTTCTCTTCAATAATTCTTGTCCCAATTTTCCCCATTGGCAGGTCCACATGCAATAGCAATCCTCCAGTCTTTCATCCCAATGGCCATCTGTTGACATATGAGCCTGGATAATCAGCATTACATTTGACCATGGAAACCATCAAAGCTGAGACTGACTTACGCATCCAACATAATTCCGGTAAGCATTGCTGAATGGCAATAAAGGGATAAACTTTGGCCAGCTCTCGCTTCCTACTTAAAGGATGTTGTGGTGAATTGCAGAACATCCATTGTCACTCCAGTTGACATGGTCTAGTTCAGCACAGAAAAGGGTTTGTATGGCTCAATAGTGCACTATATGATGCCTTCTGATCTGTATGGCTCAATAGCACTATGGTGTATTTAAGAACTGAGCCACCAGGGAATTCAGTGGATAGTTGAAAAAATATAATGCTTAGTGGATGATCACAAGAAAACCAATGCTCAGTTGATGATCACAAGGAATCCAATAGTTGGTTGATGATCTCAGTTGTACAATCAGGTGAAGAAAAGGAATAAAAGACAAATCAACAGGTGAGTCACTTTGTGCTGAGCATCTGAAGAGTAAAATTGGTAGGGGAATTAATGTAGGCTTTTCTATCATCTACTGCTATTTTGAGACATAAAATTCAAGATATTCTGCCTTTTTTATTTTTTGAATATTCTTCACCAATCCGAGTTGAGGGGTCGGGTGGGTGGTCAGCTCCCTGACGTATATCTATTCTGTTCTAAAGCCAGCCACTGAGAGATATCCAAGAACACCTCCCCAAGGTTGTGAACTTGCATCCTACCTTTCTGTGCTAAAGTGTGTGGGTACTGCAAATTACTGCTTTCGCTTACTATTAATGAGAAGAATAAATTAAAATTTATGAGAGATGGCTCCCTCATCAGTAAATTGATGTCACAAGTTGCTGAGTTATATAGATCAGGTATGGTGTAGTTTCGATTCCTAATCTGTGTTGATCCCAGTGGGGGCAGGGGAGAATGCTCTGTCAGTGTTCCTGCTCCTGATCACTATACAGTGCCCCATGAAGGAAGCATGAGTGTAAGTCACGTGACGACAGGATGACTGCAATAACCTCTCTTTCCTCCAAGATTAAATAACATGCAGGTATTGAAGCCCAGACTTTCATTCCTGGGTCGGGTGCCCAGAGACGAGAGAATTCCCAGCTCCACGACCTTAGAAAATGGCTGCCTGAACATTGGATTTTCAGTCCAGAGGTGCGGACTGGATCAGAAGCCAGAGTAGGCGACTCAGGAGTACTGAGGAGGATGCCAGGTGCCGGCTGGGTTGAAGGCCTGCCTTGGGGATCCGGTATTGTGTTCAAAATTTAAAAATAAAGATTAAAACATGAAATATCTCTCCAGCCCTCAACCCTCACCCCCTCAACCCCCACGCACTCCCCATGCCCCATCCATGCCAATCTATGCTAACTTATGTGCCCCCACCCCCCCCCACCCGCCCCATAACCCCTTATATCCTCCATGGACAGACCTCAGGGCCCATACAGAGATGAGATAAAGTTCTGTAAAATAAAGTTCTAAGGGTCTAGTGCAGAGTTCGCTATATTGAAAAAAACACACTCATTCATTAAATCATATTTACTACATTTACATTTCTTCATATAAATAATGGGCAACATTCTCCCCCCCCCACTCCCCCCCCCCCCCAATCGGGGGGCATGTGTGCCAGCAGGCGGGCGGGTTCCTGATTGACGCCCCCGGTTGAGGCCGCACGACCATTTTACATGGGCGGGCCAATTAAGGCCCGCCCAGCATGATGTCCGCCAGGAAACGCTATGCGCTCTCTGCGCGGGCAGGGGGGATTCCCTTAGCCAAGAGTGCGCTCTTTCGTGTGCATGCACGCGAAAAAGCACTCAGATCTCCCTGAGGCAAAGTGCTGCCTCAGGGAGATCGGCTCAGATGTTAAACTTTAACTAAAGCTGAGAAAAAAATTTTGCTGCCATGTCCAACATGTCATTCAAGTGCACAATCCCTTATAACAACACACATTGGAATTCATTGTTCCACATCAGTCTATAACCACTTGGAGCTAACAATCAAACTGTGAAGTGGCAGGCAACCTGAAGTGATAATGGATGGTTGTGAAATTTGTCATGCAGCAGTAATCCAGTAATGGAAGCCCTCAGGCTTACCTCAACATACAGAGTAAAATAGCAATCATTTTTTTTAAAACACTTCAGACATTTTTTTTCAAAGATTTAAAGTGCAGGACTTATAAGTGCCTTGACAGCTCGACAGCTCTCTTTGACAGGTGCTTCGCACAGTTTTGACAGCTCTCTTTGTCAAGTACTTCTAACAGTTTTGACAGGACCCTTTGACAGCTCACTTTTATAGGAGTTTTGACAGGTTCTACTGACAGTTTTAACAGTTGATTTTGACAGGTCTGCTCACAGTTCCAGTGAGCTTGACAGTAATGAGTTTATGCACTTTATTTACACACATTTATGCCTACTTTTGACCCCAAAGGACACCAGACCTACCCCAAAAGGCATCTTATCTTGCCCAAAGCTGTCCCGGGACCAGATCCAAAGGTATACCTTACCTCTCCAAAGAGGTACCCTGGCAATTCAAATGAATCCAAAAAGTTCAGCCATGCTCTTACCTGGTCTAATCTGCACAATTCGGGTTCCACACTCCTGGTCTACCAAATTCCAGTTCAGTGGAGGCAGCTGATGGTTTAAATGGCCAGCTGCCTCCATAACTGCGCATGCATGAAATGTGTCCCACCCCAATTTTCTCTCTCTCCCTCCTGTTGTGGGCCACCTTCTCCTGCATAAATACATATAGATGGATTGTGAGCACATATGATGAAAGAGCAGGTTGCAGGCTGCTGATTCCGTGGCTGATTACTGATCTTGTGACTCTCCAAAACCCTACCAGCATGTGCATGGCACAAGTGAGGAACGAGATGGAAGCTCTCCAGTTGTCTGGATGAGTGCAGCTTCAACAACACTCAGGAAGCTGGACAACATCCAGGACAAAGCAGCCCATTTGATTGACACCCTATCCAGCACTTTCAACATACAGTCCCTCCACCACCAAGGCAGAGTGGCAGAAGTGTGTATCAGGTACAAGATGCACTGCAGCAAGTCACCAAGGCACCTTCAACAGCACCTTCCAACCCCACAAGCTCTATCAGCTAGAAGGACAAGGGCAACAGATGCATGGCAGCAACAAAAGCACCTGCAAGTTGTCCTGCACTCCACCCCATGGTTGTGCCTTTACTGTGGCTGGGTAAAAATCCTGCAGTTGCCTCGCTAATAGCACAGCACATGAACTTCTGGGGTTCAATAAGGCAGCAGCCCAACACCTTGGCAAGGAAATTCAGGGATGGGCAAGAGAAATGCTGGCCTTGTCAGTGATGCCCAGGTCCCATGAGAGAAACAGAAATGACTGGTGATGTGGGTTGGGAGAGTAGAAGGTTCACTTACCCTAGCGGCACAGGTTAGGTCGTTGACTCGTTCCTGCATTGCAGAGCAGCCCTCCTCTGCACCTACGGGTGCTGACCACCCTGGCAACCTCATCCCAGGCTGTAGTGGAAAGCTGGGATGGCCTCATGTGGCCAAGCCTAGGGAAGAGAACTTCCCATCTTTCCTGTAATGCCTCGAGGAGATGCTCCAGGATTGCGTCGCTGAAGTGGGGAGCTGTGGCTCGTTGCGTTCTTCTGCTCATCCTTCTTCACTGCTAGTGAAGGCCTGTCCAGTTGCCTTTTAAATATGGCATCCGGACATGATGATGGGATGCCCGACTTCCTTTCTGTCCCGCCATGAAACTCAATGCAAAACGCGCGCATGCATGACTAATGAGGCAGGGGGTGGACAATTGCGTGTAAAATCACGTCCCACTCCATGGGGGGATTCATGCTGACTTTCTGATCCCACCACGGAACCTATGGCAGGAGGGGAAAATTCCACCCAGGGAGAGGAAATAGACTAGAAAGAAAGCATTAAATAATACAAGTGACTAATTGGCACCAATCATATTCCAATGCAGCAAATAAGTTAACTGAATAGGTTAAGCAGCAGACAATGAAGTTTAATGTCTCTTGACAGCTGGGGATGAGCAAATTCTTTGACCTAAAATTCAATATCTCCTTATCCGCATTTTCCTGGTTCCAAAAGTCCCGATGTTTCCACCACTCTAATAATATCATCCCCTTATAAGGCCGTGTGCAGTGTTTTCACCAGCACTGTTTGGTTTGGCTTTGGTGAACAAAGTGTAAAATGTTGCTCACAAACTCTGGATAAAACTATGTGACCCCGACCCCACCTAATCAAGGCAAGATTAAATGGTAAACACAATTTGAGATCTAAAAAAATCATTCATTGGATGCAGCTGACTTTTTAAGAGACAACCTTCATCTCTCCAGAGCGTCTCAAAGTACATTTTATTCCCATTTTCAATATCTGCAAGGACTGCACTTAGGAAATTATCACAGCACTAAAAATACCATGCTCACATTTCATTATAAATGTCTAAAATAAAAGAAAAACAATTTTGGTTTGAATATATGCACCCATTAACAATAAAATTATCCATTATATGGAAAGTTAAATTGTTCTATTTATTTTATAATTTCGCCGAGTTGTATTTATCCCTATTCTCTCTATCCAAACTACCCTTGTCCAAATGAAGGTGGCATGGTAGATTGTGAAAGTGGTTAAAAAGGGATATGGAATCCTGGGCTGTATAAATAGAGGCAAAGTACAATATTTCCCGTTTAAGGTCAGGACCCTGACATCGGCAGCAAATCCGGGTTCTTACTTCACACTGTGTTGGGAATAGTTACTCAATAGGAGACCCTCTGGTACTACAGCCAGGTATTGCAAGCAAGAGAGGGTGTCTCCATCTTGAGGTGCCCACTCAGCAGTGATCCTGGGGGTGTTAGGTTCCTGTTCTGCTGCTGGAGACTGCCTAAAGGCATCTCCAAAATTCAGAGGGGTCCACAGACTGACCGAAACATTCCAGGCGGCCTCTGATCTCTGGCCTTAATTAGCCTGTTATTTGAGTTAACTAGCCATTCCACACCTCATCCAGCCTCCAGAAAAATGGTCAGGAACCAGGACCGTGGCAGGACTTTAGAGAGGGTGCAGAAAAGATTTATGAGAATGGTTCCATGGATGAAGGACTTGAGATTAAAGAAGGCTATTCTTAGAAAAGAGGAAGGTGAGAGGAAATTAGATAGTGGTGTTCAAAGTTATGAAGAGTCTAGCCAAAGTAGATAGAAAGAAACTGCTCCTGTTAGCAGAAGTGCCTTGAACCAGAGGATGCCAATCAACGGGGCTGAATTTTTGTGCCAAGCTGCAGATGGAAATGAAGGATGATGTGGTCTGAATATACCCGCACTGACCAGTGTGCCGGTTTCCTGACTCCATTCACGGTACCAAGCAACGCAAGTAGCCAGTTAAGCTCATTGTGAACCTTGTCAAACAGACTTAAAGAGGCCAATTGGGATTTTTCAGTTGGCCTCGAGTTTCGAGTTATTGTCAAAAATTGAGAAAATTATGGTAAAATCGTAAAATTCATAGATATAATTTTGTTAACACCTTTCATTTCTCTCTCATCACTTCTTTTTCACTCGTGCTTCATTTCCTGCTCTTTCTTCCTTCATTTTTCTTCTCTTTAGTTCTGTTGTCCTTTTTATTCTTCTTCACTTCTCATTCACTTATTCCTCTGAGCAGGCGAAGCTAATTGGAGTACCTCTACTGCTATTTGGCTGGAGACAACAATAACTGAACCTGGGACCCTTTGGACTTTACCACACTGGCAGCACATTTATCAACTGAGCTACTCAGGTTTTTTTTTGTTTAATTTCCCCTTTAATTATATGTTTGGTTCAACTTTTGAGTCTGGATTGTCCACCTGTTGCCTATTACTTCCATCTCTGTCTGCTGCCAGCCTTTCTCTAGTCAATTCTGCTGGTGCAACAGCCAAACTGAAGTCTCTCTCAATTTGTTAACCACCTGAACTATGTTTTGCAATTTGTAGTGCGGATGTGTGCTCCATTCCTTGCACACACACACACACACACAGTTACTCAACATTTTTTTTAAAAGTGCCTTGGCAACATCCATCACAAAGCACATGAGCTATGACTTTAACAATTACCAGATGTGTCCACTCACCATCTTTATCCACAGGCTTTCTGCACATACCAGCATGGCTTTGATCCACCCACAGAGTATGCTTTTAGATCTGATTAATAATTTGTTTTCTGAGAAGAAAGAAGTTTTCCATTGTCTGTGAAGGTGCTTCCTCAGATGTGCAAAATATAACACAAAATAAAATCTGACCCCAGTTGAAGTTGTTTTTGACTGAACTAAGGGCACAGGCAAAACCAAAAATACTGAAACTTTTTAATTTTCCCTTGGTGACTTATTAAAATGCAATTTGGAATTCAGCAGCATTCTTCTAGGCTACTTTGGAAATGTTTCATTCAGATTTAAAAGTAGCAGAGAGTTCAATCAGAATAGATACAGAAAGGTTTAACTAAACTACTGACTCTTTGCATGCCCTCTTTCAGTGAGAAGCTTGACTACACACTTCCAAAAAGCTTGGCTTTTGCAATAGCACCAAGGATGAAGGTAATTTTTCCAGTGCTATGGTCACAATTTAATCTTTTCAAAGTTGCTGAGTGACAACCAAGTTGAAACATTGGAACGAATTTTCCGAGCATGTGATGGTATTTTAACATCAATGCCTGTGACCGCGTCCCTGTAAATTTTTTGACACAGATAGGCAATGGGTAATGCACCTAGCTGCCAGCGCTTGCTGAGAAAATTAAGGTTGGCGTTTTCCATTGCATAACTTGAATATAACTAGTCCTATGTAACTTGAGTTCCCCCTGCATCCATTCCTGTGTGCAGTTTGGCTGCCACTTCGGACCCAGGTCCCTCAATCTACTTTTACTTCTGTTTTTTCTTTATAACTTCTTTTCTCTTTACCCCTCCTAAGCTCTATTCCACTGTCATGACTGTTTTCACTTCTCCAGTATTAGGTACTCTGCCCTCCCACTTCCCTACTCCATTCAGTACTCCTCAACCTTCCTGCTCTCTTGCTGCCACCATAGGCTTGACTCTCTGTTAGATAAAGTTACAGTCACCCCTGTGCCTTTTTTGGTATCTTCCAATAGGCTTATTGAGGAACTCAGCACTGGCACATTACAAGCAGCAATCCCAATTATCCCATTCCAGTTTCTCATCTACCTTTCCACTTGGTGTGCCCATTGGGGGTGACCTGTACTACTTCCTGTCCCAACCATTCCTCGCACAGCTCATCCTCTGTGGGTTCTGCCAGTGGATCAGATCTCACCACTCCTCTAAACATATCTTCCAGAATGTCTGTTCACCTATGAACAATGCCCTTGCTATCCATTAACTTATTGTGGATGATTGCATCAGCATCAGGGTCTTAACGGAAACCTGGCTGAAGGGTAATGAAATCTTCCCCCTTAATGAAACCTCTGGGCCTGGCTCCATTTTTCACAAATTACCCCAACAAGATTGTCACAGTGGCATTTATTTCCAGATCATATCTTAGTCTGACTCCTCTGGTAATTCCTCCTTCTTTGAGCATCTCATCTTATTCCACCACTCTCACCTCTCTTTCAAAATCACCATTCTGTACCACCCTCTGAAGTACAATAAAAATGTTATCACTAAGATATCTTTGCTGCTTTCCTTCCTCAGCTTCTGCACAGGACAACATCTTATCCTCATCTATTTCAACCTCCACCTCAACTCATCATGTTCTCTCTTCTGATTTCACTGCCCTCTTAACCTCCCTGAATTTCTCTCTCCATGTAAACTCCCCATATTCATGGCTACCCGCTTGACCTTGTCATTTCACATGGTCTTGCTAGTCCCATCATATTAATTATAGATAACAACATCTCAGATAACTTCCTTGTGCTACTCACCATCCACATCCCTCTTCCATGCAGTATCCCTTCTGCTGAATCTGTTCCTGGAAAAAAAACTATCTCCCAGTTCACTTAACAATGTACTTTCAAAATCCCAACTATCCAGCCTTTGGTCCTCTGTTCACCACAACATTTCTGCAGCTATTACTTTATTCAGCCATGCCATCATCTCCACCTTTAATGCCCGAACATCCAATCAAACCATTACTCTCCCACACCCTTTCCAATTCCTGAATATAGCCCTTATCTCTGCTTCTTAAGTCCAAGGCACACAGACATGTAAGGATAATGATTTAGATAATAATTTAGAAGAACGAGAGATGATCTTATTGGAACACATAAGATCCTGGGGTACATGATAGGGTAGATACCAGGAGGATGCTTCTACTTGTAGAGGAGACTAGAACTAGGAAGGCACAGTTTAAGGAAAAGAAGTCTCCCTTTTAAGAGTGAGATGAGGAAAATTCTTTTCTCTCGGAGGGCCATTAGTATATAGAATTCTCCTTCCAGAAAGCAGTAGAGGCTGGACCATTGAATTTGTTCAAGGCAGAGTTTTTTGATAGACAAGTGTTATGGGGGAAGACAGGAAAATGGAGTTGAGACCACAACCAGATCAGTCATGATCTTATTGAATGGCAGAGCAGGCTCAAAGGGCTGAAAGGCCTTTTCCTCCTCTGTTCCTATGTTTTCTGTGATAAGGTGCACAACTGGTTAGCTATCCACTGCCAGATCTGGTTGGACCACTTAAAACACTTGTGGTTCCTGTTCTCATCTGATAAATCTGTTCACTATTCCAGGATCGTCTTGCAGTACAAAGATAACTCCCAGCTTCTTTCCTCTACCGTCTTTTTAATCCCTTCTCCCCCATCCCCATCCTCACCTCCAAAAGCAATTGCGAGGAGCTCATGGACTTCCTTGTCACTAAGATCAAAATAATTTGATCAGCTGCCTCTTCTAGCCCACCTGGCCAAACTTCCTTTAATTGTGCCCCTTGTCCTACCTCTGAACTCACATCTTTCTCTAGTTTGTCTCCTATTTCCCCTCATGCCCTCTGTGAACTCATCTTGTCCATGATACTCACCTCCTGTTCCCTTGATGCTATTCCCACTAAACACCTGATCCTGACCCCCACGGTAGCTGATATTAACATAAACGGTTCTCTCTCTTCAGGTGTTGTCCCTCTCGCCTTTAAAACTGCTTTTGTCAACTCTCTCCTCAATAAAACCAACCATTGATCCTACTGCCCTTGCAAATTACCATCCCACCTCTAACCTCCCTTTCTTCTTTGAAGCGCTTGAACGTGTTGTCGCCTCCCAAATCTATTATCATTTTTTCTGAAACTCCATGTTTGAATGTGTGCAATCAGTTCCATCCAGAGACAGACCTCCTTTAGGGGAACTCAGAATCACAGAATTTTAATGGTACAGAAGGAGGCCTATCGGCCCATTGTGTCTGCACCAGCTCTCCAAATGAGCATTATGACCTATTGCCATTGTCCTGCCTTTTCCCCATACCCCTCACATTGTTTCCATTCAAATAATCATCTAATGCCCTCTTGAATGCCTTGATTGAACCTGCCTACACCACACTTCCAGGCAGTGCATTCCAAACTGGAACCACTCGTCGTGTGAAAAGTTTTTTCTCATTCGTGGCTAACCGAGGTGTCCCCAGCAGCAATGGCTGCCCCTTCAGTAAAGGCACTGATCATCAGGGCCTTCCTGCCAGATGACTGTTACCCCCTAACCTAACATAGGTTAGGCACCCGGCCATTGAGGTGCTTTTTCCCTGCAATTACAGTCTTAGCAATGGTCACTGTTAGCAGTGCCACTGCTGTGGTTACCAAGGTGCTGGCCCATGATTGGGGCATTTAAGTGGCCGTTGCAAGCAAAATGTGGCTCTGGGTCCTGCTGCCCAATGAAGAATGGTTGCCTCCTCCTTTCGTCCCTGGCAGCAGGACTTCTGCCCTCTCAGGAAATTTCAGCCCAAATAGATCTGCTTGCCTCACTTATTCTCTTGCTTTCATTGTATCTGCCCTTCATGACTATGGGACTTAACTAAGATACGGTTCCCATTCAGCTTATTTCCAATTACAAATGAATCGACACACTCTGTATAACTAATTTTGCGGCATATTACTGCATAAGCATTTTATTTTTTACACTCATTTTTCAGCCTCTTTCTAGAGCAAAGAGGAATCAAATCTAAAGTATGTATAGTTTGAAATTTGAAAAAGCAGCCAGCCAGAACAGAAATGAAAACAGGTGCTGAAGTAGCAACCGTGTTAATTTTCTACCACAAACTTGTACTAAGAGACCATTATTTTATTCTAGCTGAAACCCAACCAAAAGTTTGACTCACTATTGCACCTCCTCAAATTTTTATTGCTTACCGAAGCAAATAGAAGCCATATCCTCTGAATTTTTTCATTGACTTTATTCCAGTTTGTAATTATGAATAAGATATCAATTTACTTCATAAGTCACATGTGACCAAAGAAAACATCACCTCAAAAATGTAGCACATCCAAAAAACAATAGATTTCAATAAATCCTGTTATTGATGAGAAGACAAGTATTCATAACCATCAAAGCAGAATAGCATTATATTTAGCCAAAATATGCTGTCACCAAGATGCTAACATGAAACATGTCCACAGCTTCCTTATCTCACACAACTTACAGGCAAACAGCCATGGTTGAAAATGGTAAAATTAACTAATTTGATGCCTATAGGAACCAGTCCATCATACATTATACACTAGAAAGGCATAGTCAGTGCCAGCTGGACCAGATTGTAGCAATCTACCCATGAAACTCTCAGATTGTTGTATAATTGCTACTGGTTCACTAATGTCATTTAGGGAAGGAAACCTGCCATCCTTACCAGACCTTGCCTTTATGTGACTCCAGTCCAGTTAGCATGGTTGAACATTAAGTACCTGCTGAAGTAGCGAAGTTGTATGACGTCACTGAAAAAAATTAACACAGTTAATGCACCAGTTCAAGTTGAACCACCTCCCACATCTCAGGGCAATTGTGGATGAATAATAAATGCTAGTTTTGCCAGCAATAACCACATCCCAAGAATCAACTGTAAAGAAAAATATTTGTCTCCAGTTGACTGCTGAGCTTATCCCATTTCCAACCACTTAACCAAGCCAAATCCCATCCTTATAGCAAAGCCCCGATAAAGGTGCATGCATGCAGAATTCATTGGATACAGTAAGAAAGACGAGTTACATCTGATTTAGTCTTGCAATGTTGAGAGCACTTATAAGACATTGTTATATTGAATACTTCTCCAGTTTAGATAGGAGGAGGGCAACCACCTCTGTACTGGTTATCTGTGTTTACATTTCTAAAATAGGGCTTTTATGCATTGACTGCATTCATAGGCAGTGAAATTGTTCTTAGGCATTAACACAAAATGGATGATAGAGAATTGTTAGCCCCATTTACAATCCCCCTAATTTTATTTTCCATTGAGGTAATGCCTTGTCTGAGATCAGTTGAATCAGCTCAGACATGGGATCAAAATAAGTATCTTTATGGTCTGTATGGCTTTGGACGACACTATGTGGCACATTTATCCACTGAGGCCTTAGAAAATCCCTGTCTGCATTGTATGCAATGACTGCCAGACTTCACCACACTAAGCTGTGGGTGGCAATTTTACAAGTTAGTGCTTCTAGTACAGAGATTTGCACAGATCGAGAATTCTCACCCAGATGCCATATGATTTTCCATCCCATAAAATAACAAGCTTATTGAATTTTTTCACAATTACTGGTTTTATTATAGAGTCATAGAGTTATACAACACAGAAACAGGCTCTTCGGCCTATCATGTCTGTGCTGGCCCATCAATGGCCACCTATCTATTCTAATCTCATTTTCCAGCACTTGGTCCATAGACCTGTGTGCAATGGCGTTTCAAGGGCCCATCTAAATATTTCTTAAATGTTGTTTATTGTTCATCCACAATGACCCTGAGAAGCAGGAGGTGGCTCAACTTGAACTGGTGCACTAATTGTGTTAACTCTTTTCAGTGGTGTCCTACAACTAGGCTACATCAGCAGGTACTTAAGGGTTAACCGTGCTGAATGGACTGGGGTCACGTAAAGGCATGGCCTGGTAACGATGGCAGGTTTCCTTCCCTAAATGACATTAGTGAACCAGTAGCAATTATACAACAATCTGACAGTTTCATGGATATGTGTTTGCTACATTCAAAACATGGATGAAGGATTGGCTATTTACTCAGCTTCTCTGGATTTCTGCCAAAGTCATAGCAGGGGATTGAAGAAACCACCCCATCACTATGGGAGTTCTCCCCATTATTCTTAGGATTCTATGGTGAAGAGTGTGGAGAACCTCATGACCACTCAAAGGAGATGTTATTCTTTTTGGGGGTGTGATTGGAATTTTTTTGAGAGATAGAAAAGTGTTTAACTGTTTATTTTTTTTCCTACTTGCCTTTTGCATGAATGCTTCATTGGCTTTAAAGTGATTTGAGGTTATTATGTTCTCTTATAGAAATGCAAATTCTTCTATCTTTAAGCGAATATGAAATTTGGGCTGATCAATATTTTTACGAAACATGTAAGTTTTTTTATCCATCCCAATTACTAAATCTTTACCACTGAAATTCCCATCGCACTAAAAGTCCTCACAGAAATCCCATCTTTCAAACTCTGGTCTTCCTATTATACCAAATTGGGAGATATTTGACAAAAGGGCAATATTTCAGTTCCGTAGCAGTAATTTAATGAGTACATGCTGCTAGTGGGGATTTGTTCCTCCCTTCAATGCATGTCAGAAATTCAGGCAGATGTGCACGATGATTTTCTTTTCTTTGCAAAATCATGTGCAGCATGTACCCAAAATTCCAACAGGCATTGACTAGTAGTTAAACTCACTGCCAGCAATGCACACATGTCAAATTAACCCTGCCAGTTAAATTATTACATTGATTAGTATTCAGATAGCTATAAAGTACATATTAGGTGAGGTCAATGATCCAATGTCCCACTGCTTTTCATTGTCTACTTCACCATATGAGTGAAGTACTAGACACCTGTCAGCATCATTGATTCGTACACCAGCAAAAGTCATTGACATTAGAAGAGAAAGTATAAAGGAAGAAAATCAAGGACAATCTAAAGGAGAAAAAGTCAGATTTAACAACATCCTGTGCATTATCCCATAAATATCATATACTCTGCATTAGAATCTTGGAATCATAGAGTAGTTCATGTGTACTTCCTCTTCAATAGATTGATAACCCTAAAAAGTAAAAGGTGCAATAGGGTAGAAATTCTGATTGAAAAACTCTATGCTTGAATTGTAATGATAATATTTTATTCACGGAACACATTCCCATCCTGAAGGCTGAATTGCAGTGTAACTTACATTGAAAAAATCATATAGACTAAGTAATCAGATTAAAGCATGCAAACATGTAACAATCATGTAGAAACAAAATTAAACAAATTCAGCGGGTGCCAGGGGAGTGGTGGACAAACCAATACCATTCCTACATTACAGGCACTGAAGTACTCATAAATTTCATCACTTAAATACTTCATTGAGGACCTAAACCATGTAAGGAACAGAGCTACATTGGTACCTTTCTGTCCTGCACCTTACAGGATTGAATGCAGTTGAACTTCTGAGTTGTCTTGATTGCTCTGGGCGTAGCGGGGGTGACAAGTTCTGAAATTGGGTATGTTGCATAAGGGATTTTCCAAACTTAGTACAAATATTAACTCTTCTTGTCTTTGGGTTTTGAGCTTCGTGGCGTGAAAGGTATTGTTATATGGCTGGTACTGAGAGTCTTTGTAAATACAGTACACAGAGAAAAATAATGCAAATGTATAGAGCATTTGTATTTGACCTTTGCTTAGTTAAATTTATACTCCAGTGAAATTTAGTTCAAAAATGAGTAAGAAATTCAATTTGTAATGTAGACACAGTATGGGGAATGACATAAAAGTGGGATTAGATTAGGTGTCTCATAGAGAAACATATTGATGTGGGCTTGTTGGGCTGAATGGCCTGTAGCATTCTATAATTGTACCTCATACTGCAAATTTTAAGGGTTAAAAGTCCTCTTGCAGATTGCTTCATGTTAATCTAAATCTAATGGTTCTTATTATAAATGTAGGCTACTCTTGCACTCAAAAGCACTTCTAACATGTCTGATCTGTTTGCATTTTTCTCAGTCATTTCAATAGCATCAAATTCTTAGTAAAAACAAGCTGCTACAATTGTTTTCAAGTTGTATTCCAGCTGCAGAACACACCAGTGGTCCAAGGTAGCTTGGCACTCTTGTCCTATAGCCTGCCTGAATTATCATTCTTTGTTGCAAAAAATCAGAATGCGGTAATAGCCTGTTAAAAGCAGATGAAAGTAAGCAGTTTAACCACAATTCTTCATGTTTAAAGCTGACTTTATTCTATAGAGTAATTTATGCTAAGCTCTGGCAGAAAAACAGAGCTGTAGTGGTGGCATACACAAGGCATATATTTAGGCATGCAATGTCACATGCTTGGTGCATATTGAGGCTGCAGTACAGGTGTTTCCAAGTCTCATGTTTATGATAATTGGGCATCAAGCAAAATAACATGACTTTAGGGAAACCTCCACCCACTGCATGTACCTCACCCATATAAAATGTGCGGACTGAGACTCTTAAACTGGAATCTTACTGGTACTCCGTGGGTCCTGATGTCAGGACCAAATGGAATTCCTGAGACCATGGGGGCAATTTTACCAGTGGTGGACAGTTAAGAGGCCACTGCTGGGACCACCTTCCAATTGAGGACAGTGGCCTGCCTCTCTGAGCTGAGGTCCAATCAGAGGGCCAACCTCTGCAGTCTTAATAGAAACTGCCACTGCTGAGGTTGCAAGGAAAAGGAGAGCCATGTTGAGGTACTCTTGAAGGGCTGTTAAGTGATTCATGGATGTGCCAGGGCCAGGCAGGCAGGGGTGAACCCTCCAGCGGTGGTGTCAGAGCCACCAGGGTGGCCATTGCTGATGGGAAGCCCCTCCTTGGTCCATGAAGCCTCAGGAAAGGAAGCCCCCCAACTGCAGGAAAGCCACTGGGAGATTGCCTTGATGCAATCAAGACCCCCCATGCAGTGGAGTGGGGAGGGGGGAGTGGGGGTAGGGGAGGGGGGGGAGGGGAGCCATTCTGGAGCTCATAAGACCCAGGCGGCGGTCAGCTGGTGGTCAAGCTGCTACCATTCCTGCCTTTTGTAACATTTCCTGCCAATGGGAACACATCAGGCTTCCCTCCCGCCACTACCATTTTACCACCCTCCCCGCCTAACAGACCATCTTCAAAGGGTAAAATGCTGGCCTTCGGGCCTAGACTGTGCAAGTAGGTTCTTAAAGAGGCTTTAAAATTTGAGTTGATTTTAAAAGTGTTTTTTTTCCAATTAGATTTATATTTTGTTCCCTACATCCATTTTTGCTCAAACACAGAACCCATATAGGCCCTACCATTTATGTCTGGATTTGTCTTAGATGTCTAATCTTTGCCATCTCCAACACAGAGATATTGTCACATCTTTGTGTGCTGCACAATGACCTTGTAGATGTCATTCAAAACAGAAATGGCTCTTTCCATATCAGTAAAGGTTATCACAATGCAGATTAGTGGATCTTTCCAAGCCATTGCATGGTGTGTCAGTTTATCAGCAGCACACAAATATATCAAGAAAGTAGCAGGTACTATCTACCTTTTTGCTCTCCTTTATATAACATGAGAATTGTGGACTGCTGCATAATGAAAGCATCATGTCAGCTTCTTGTGTAACAGTTATTGACATGCATAATGATAATTCTGAACATCAATATGAAAAAAAACATCATGTTAGTAAAGTGGAATGCTTTCATCACTTTCCATGTGGAATGAAGAATCAGCTGGACACACCAAGTGGTAGGGATCCTCTGAGTGCAAGGCACTGCAGATGACACCATGTGGGAATCAGTGCTTCTCATATCAACCTCATGAACAGAAAGGGTTTGGGTTAAGTTGATGTTCAGAATTATCATTACACATGTCAATACTGTTAAACAAGCAGCTGACATAATGCCTTCATTATGCAGCAGTCCACAGTGCTCTGTTATATAAAGGGCAAAATGTAGATAAATGGCTTTTAGGAGACCAAGACTATGCTCTTTGTAGTAATTATGGTTTTATTTAGTGCATAATGTACCTTTAAGAATACTTGTTAAGGAAGATCACATGATCTGTAGTAACCAATAGGAGAGTAGTGCGAGCTACCTCAGCAGTCAGTGTAGAGATGGAGTTGGAGTTGAAAGCACGCATGTATTTGTTGCTGAGTGTCACTACGTGCTGAGGTTCTACCTGTCCCTGGTGTTGCGAAGGACGGGTCTGGCCACGCTGCCGCAGAACGCTCCAAGTAGTTGGACCGTGCTGTACCACCTGTCCCTCGTGGAAAAATGTATGCAGAGAAACACCTTTGACCACAAGTCCATCAGGCAATGGTCGGCACATAACATCCTAGAGGACCTGCGGGAAAAGGAGATGGTGGATCCTGTCGGCTGGTTCCCAAGCAGACTGTCAAAGTCATTTGGCAGAATGCCTCATTACCAGAGCTTTCCAACAAGCACAAGATGTAGCTTGGCTGGTGATGAGAAAGGCCCCCCACCATCAGATCTTTCCAACATGCCAGGAGTCTCACCCCCTCTGCACGTTGCCCTCGAGGTGGCTGTGGTGGGAAAAGACCATTGTTCACCTCCTTGTGGAATGTGCCTTTGCAAAGAAGGTCTGGAGAGAGATGCAGTGGTTTTTGTCGAGGTTCATCCTGAGCAGTGCTGTGACACAAGACCCTGTGGTCTACGGGCTGTTCCCAGAGACACACACCGAAACAAACATCGACTGCAGCTGGAGGATCATCAGCTCGGTAAAAGACGCTCTTTGGTCTGCCCAAAACTTGTTGGTCTTCCAGTGCAACGAGTTGTCCCCGACCGAGTGTTGCAGACAGGTACATTCCAAGGTCCAGGACTACGTGCTGAGGGACGCACTAAGGCTTGGGGCAGCTGCCAGAAAGGCGCAATGGGGAAAGGTCGCTGACTAAGACCATTCTGCCATAGTGCACCGAGGGGCTGGGAAAGGTATAGACCCCTCGGGTTGTACGACTCACAATAAATGTATGTAGTGAATACTAAATGTATCATAATTGTATTGAAGCACCTCAAGAGTGCAACATAATGTATGTCGATAACTCCAATACCATTGCACTGTCTGACTGTCTGTAATGACCATATTGAAGTGACTGTAATATTCATTGATTGTATTGAAGCACCTCGTGATCCATGTGTGAAAGTTGAAAATGGCTGTACTTTTTGTGATGGCCATTTAGAAATGTTTTGTAATGTTCTTCCAGATATTTCATGAAAAAAGTATATTTTTTGAAAAAAAAATGTAAATACGCTTAATGGGAGGAACTTTGCCCTTGATGGGCGGGTGGGCCCCACCGGCTCGGTGACGGGCGGGCAGCCGATCGCCGCCGCCGAAATGGGGCCTGCTGTCTTTTTCAGTGGGTGGGCCAATTAAAGCCCGCCCAGCGGCCTGCCCGACAGGCAGCGCTATGCGTTTCCTGTACAGGGAGGGGAGGGATTCCCCAACTGTCAAAGTGCGCTCTTTCACGCATGCGCACGAAAGGGCGCACATCTCCCTGAGACTAAGTGCTGTCTCAGGGAGAGTGCTGAAAGTTTAATAAACCTAAAAAATAGCAAAATAAAAAAATTATTAACATGTCCCCCTCATGTGACAATGTCACACGAGATGAGACATGTTAATAAATATTACATAAAGCTCCTTAAAGTTTTTTTAAAACAAATATGAAATCTCATCCTGCCAGTGGATGAGGTTTCATGTATTATCAGAAGCCCGCTGGGGCTCCTGGCCTGCCCGCCAGCCTTAAGGTTGGACGGGCAGGGC
This sequence comes from Cetorhinus maximus, assembly GCF_964194155.1. NCBI lineage: Eukaryota > Metazoa > Chordata > Chondrichthyes > Lamniformes > Cetorhinidae > Cetorhinus > Cetorhinus maximus. Next base: position 15,237,375 of record NC_135900.1, read on the forward strand.
CTTTAATTGGCTTAATTATCCTGTCAATGGCCTCATTTGGCCATTGACAGGTTGGCAGGCGGACAGCTGATTTCGCTGTGCCCCCGCCTTCCTGAATATTTAAATGGGGCGGGATGACGTCGGGGGTCCCCCTTGACATCACCCTGCGTCATTTTTGTGTCGGCGAGCAGGCCCCGCCCCCAACTCGCTGACGGAAAAGTTCTGGCCAATGTTTCCACCCCCAAGAAGTGTCTGCGAATCAACTATATTTTTAATAATACAACTCGGTCACCCTAAAACAAAATGGTGATGAAGATAAATCAGATCCGGTACTGTCCCTCGCCCGACGATTGTGAGTACAAAGATAATTAATAAGAAAGGAAGATATACTTACCGGGTAAGCTGTCACTTTAAGTTAAGGTAAAAATGAGCCCCGATCCAAATGGCTGAGAAATCTCCTGGAGCACTCCCGACATTTAAAAAAAGATACCAAAATTGCGAGACCCCCGAGTGAGGATCCACAAGATGGGTAAGCAAAACATTTTTTTGAAAAGAGATAAAAAACCCTGCAGAATCGCCGATTAAAGGGAGAAGAAATCGCTGCTGTGCTTTTTTTCTGAACAGGAACGAAGTTTTACAAAGTTAAAAAAAGAGAGGGCCCACGATCATGGGGATCCCGCCAAAACTCGAAACGCACGGGAAACACAACTCAGAAAAGCCGCCAGCCGCAGAGACATCCCGAGTTTAAAAAATGATGAAACAAAAACAAAATTGCTAGAAAAAAAATCAGCAGGTCCGATATCATCTGTGGAGAGGAAGACAGAGTTAACGTTTCGAGTCCGTATGACTCTTCTTCAGAGCTAAAGAGAAGTAAAAATGTGGTGAAATATAAACTGTTTAATGGGGGTGGGAAAGGTGAAGCTGGATAGAAGGCCAGTGGAGGCAAAGAAGAGATTGCAAAAGATGTAATAAACAAAAGGTCGAAGGGGTGTTGATGGTGGTGATACTGGCTAAAGGAGGTGCTAATGGTGACACTAAGAGTAGAAAGCAGAATGAGCAAGTGACAGATGGCTCTAGTGAGGGTGGGGTGGGGGGAGGGGACAGTGTGGGAGAAAAATAATGGTTGCTCTTAAGCGATAATACATTTAAAGTGGTAAATACAAGAAAAATGGCTATGAACAGAAAATTAGATGAGACCCCAGAGAGAGGGCAACTCTGCCAAAGGCAACAAGAGACCCCAAAGAGAGAGCAACTCTGCTGAAGGGAACAAGAGACCCCAGAGAGGGGGCAACTCATCCAAGGGAACAGGAGACCCCAGAGGGAGGGCAACAAGAAATTAAACAGTTGAAAGGACAGTTGATTGTCCTTCAAGATCAAATGCAAAGGAATGTGTAACCATAAAGAAATGAAGGTCTTCTCAGACAGTAGAATGGAAGCACAGCAGAAGAAACGCCAAGAGGGCTCAGGGGAAGCCCTGGTGAATGAAGGGGGCTCAGGTGAAGCCCTGGTGATTGAAGGGGGATCGAGGAAGCTCTGGTGATCAAAGGGGGCTTGGAGAAGCCCTGGTGAATGAACAGAGCTCAGGGGAAGCCCTGGTGATCAAAGGGGGCTCAGGGGAAGCCCTGGCAATCGGAGAGGGTTTACAAGTAGCCCTGTGAGTCGTGTATAGCGAGATACAACCAGGAGACAGGAGTTCAGATCAACTCCAAGGCAGTGCCAGCTCAGTGTCTAGCAAAGAGCTGAAGAATAAGCTAAATGAAGCCAAATAAGCTTTGGGAGCAAAAGTCGTAGAATTTCCTAAGAAGCAGACAGATAATGAAATTTTGGGAGACTCAGCCATTGAGGTCAGACAAGTTGAGCTTGCATCTGAGAGAAGTCTGGCCAATGGTGAAGTCAAAAAGAAGGCCAAGATTAAAGTCTGCGCTAGAAAGAAGAAGGTACATAGACAGAAGATACAGAAATGCTAACAGGGCCTCCACAGGCTGAGAAGAAAATGAGAGCCATAAGAGAGGCACCTGCGCCAAAGAACGCCTCAGAGCTCAAATCGTTCCTAGGAATGATCAACTATTATGGGTGGTTCTTACCCTACAGCGCTGCCCCCCCAGCATTCTCTATTCAAAAAGAACTAAAGTTGGTCTTGGGAGGCACCCCAGAAAGAAGCTTTCATAAAGGTAAAACAGTGGTTGCACTCGTCCTATCTATTACTGCATTATCACCAGACGAAAGAATTGATGTTGACATGTGATGCATCTCCGGAGTGGAAGCAGTGCTCTCTCACCAGATGGTCGACAGCACAGGCCAATAGGTTACGTATCAAGAACACTCGCCACAGCGGAAAAGGGATACTCGCAGATAAAAAAAAGGCCTATCCAACATCTCTGGTGTCAAGAAATTTTATCAGTACATACACAGCCGCCAGTGTGCTTGCACACGAACAGGAGTGAGAGCACATCCTGAGTGGGGCAGAGCCAGAGTGGGTATTGGCAATTTGGTGCAAATTCGGTGCATAGGGGACGAGGTGCTCTTTGCACTTTTTCCCTGCTATCCAACTTCTTAAATCTTCAGAGCGTGCTGCAGCAGTAGAGGCTATAAGGGAAAGGAATCACTGGTAAGTAGTGGGTAAGGTATTTACCACTTTAATTGCTTATAGTTCAAGGTCTTTTTGAGGTTTACAGTTTGTATATTCTACAGTAACAAGGATCAGGAAAGAAGAGCCCTAGAGTAATTGACTTAAAAGGGTTAATTTAAAGGGATAAGTCATAGCAGGAGCGCTCAAAGCCGTGGTGTGCTCCTCGTGCTCCATGTGGGAAGCCGGGGACATTTCCAGTGTCCGGGACCAGCACGTGTGCAGGAAGTGCATCCAGCTGCAGCTCCTGGAAGCTCGGGTCTCAGAGCTGTAATGGCGGCTGGGAACACTGTGGAGCATCCGCAAGTCAGGGAGCATCGTGGATAGCACATTTAGAGAGGTGGTCACACCGAAGATGAAGGGACTTGAGGAAGGAAAGGAATGGGTGCCCACCAGGCAGTCCAAGAGAAACAGGCAGGTAGTTCAGGAGTCCCCTGGGGTCCTGCTCGCAAATTGGTATTCCATTTTGGAGGCTGATGAGGGCACTGGTTCCTCCAGGGAGTGCAGACAGAGCCAAGCTTCTGGCACCACAAGAAGCCTGTCTGTACAGAAGGGGAGGAAGGGAGGAAGAGCAATAGTAATAGGGGATTCTATAGTCAGGGGAACAGATAGACACTACTGTGGCCTTCAACATGACTCCAGGATGGTGTGATGCCTCCCTGGTGTCAGGGTCCAGGATGTCACTGAATGGCTGCAGGGGATCCTGAAGGGGGAGGGTGATAAGGCAAAGGTCATGGTACATGTTGGTACCAATGACATAGGTAGAAAGAGGGATGAGGTCTTGCAACAAGAATTCAGGGAGTTAGCCAGTAGACTAAAATGCAAGACCTCTCGGGTTGTAATCTCTGGATTACTCCCAGTGCCACGTGCTAGCGAGCTCAGAAATAGGAGAATAGAGCAGATGAATATGTGGCTTAAGAGTTGGTGCAGGAGGGAGGGTTTTAGATTCTTGGATCACTGGGACCGTTTCTGGGGAAGGTGGGACCTGTACAAGCGGGACGGTCTACATCTGAACCAGAGCGGCACTAACATCCTTGCGGGCGGGTTTGCTAGTGCTGTTGGGAGGAATTTAAACTAATTCGGCAGGGGGAGGGGACACAGAATGTTAGCAGAACAAGGACTCATCATAATACAGTAAAACAATCAAGTCAGAGGGAGTACAGATGCATTAAGCTTCCAGGGAGTAAGGCAAGGCTAGATGGCCTCTACATTAATGCCAGGAGTATTACAGGTAAAACGGATGAGTTAAGGGTGAGGATTGACACATGGAATTGTGATATAGTAGCCATCACAGAGACGTGGTTGAGTGAAGGGCAGGATTGGCAGCTCAACATTCCGGGATATAGAATCTTCAGGCGCGACAGGAGAGGTGGTAAAAGAGGAGGAGGCGTTGCATTGTTAGTTAAGGAGTCAGTTGCTGCAGTAAGGAGAGATGATATCTTGGAGGGGGCATCGCTTTGTGGGTAGAATTTAGGAATAAAAAAGGGGCAGCCACATTGTTAGGTGTTTATTATGGACCGTCAGATAGTCAGCTGGAAATTGAGGATCAAATATGTGCACAATTTGCGGAGGTGTGTATAAACAACAACAATAGAGTAATTATATTAGGTGATTTCAACTTTCCCAACATTAATTGGGATAGACATAGTGTTAAGGGCTTGGATGGAGTGGATTTCTTGAAATGTGCACAGGAGAACTTTTTAGGTCAATATGTAGAGGGTCCAACAAGGGCTGGACCTAATTCTGGGGAATGAAGGCGGACAGCTGGCTGCGGTGGTGGTGGGCAAGCATTTTAGCAATAGCGACCACAACATGGTACAGTTTAAGTTTGTTATGGACAAAGAAATCGAAAAGTTGCAAAAAAAATGTTTTGGATTGGGGGAGAGTGGATTTTAGTAAAATAAGGCAGGATCTGGCCAAGTTAGACTGGGAACAGTTACTTGCGGGGAAACCTAGAGAGGACAGTGGAGGGTGTTCAAAAAGGAAATGGGGAGGGTACAAGCTCAACATGTTCCCTCTAGGGTGATAGGAAGGAGTAACAAGCCCAGAGAACCATGGATGACCAGAGATATTCAGGTTACGATGAGAAGGAAAAGAGAGGCTTTTAGCAGGTACAAGGGAGGCAAATCAGCAGAGGCATTAGTGAAGTACAGAAAGTACAGGGTGGAGCTTAAGAAAGCAATTAGGAGAGCAAAGAGGGGATATCAGAAAGCTCTGGCTGGTAAAAGTAGGCAAAATCCCAAGATATTCTATAGGTATATCAATGGGAAGAGGATAACCAGGTAAGAGTAGGGCCCATTAGGGACCAAGGGGGCAATCTATGGGTGGAGCCAGAGGACATCGCTAGAGTGTTGAATGAATACTTCACATCCGTCTTCACCCAAGAGAATCAGGATGAAGGTATCAAACTTGGGGAGAGAGACTGCGAGGTTCTTAAGCAAATTGATAACGGGAGTGACAAGGTATTGGAGGTGTTTGCAGGCTTAAAAGTGGACAAATCTCTAGGTCCCGATGATTTGTGTCCCAGACTGCTGAAGGAGGCAAGGGAGGAGATCGCAGGGGCTCTGACCCAAATTTTTAATTCCTCTCTGGCCACGGGGGAGGTGCCAGAGGACTGGTGAACAGCTAATGTGGTTCCTCTATTTAAAAAGGGTTGTAGAGATAAGCAAGGGAACTATAAGCCAGTGAGTCTCACGTCAGTGGTAGGGAAACTATTGGAGAAAGTTCTGAAGGAGAGAATCTACCTCCACTTGGAGAGGCAAGGTTTGATCAGGGATAGTCACCATGGCTTTGTCAGAGGGAGGTCATGCCTAACAAATTTGATTGAATTTTTGAGGAGGTGACCAGGTGTGTAGATGAGGGTAGTGCAGTTGATGTAGTTTATATGGATTTCAGCAAAGCCTTTGACAAGGTCCCACATGGGAGACTTATAAATAAGGCAAATGCACATGGGATACAGGGTAATTTGATAAGGTGGATTCAAAATTGGCTTAGCTGTAGGAGACAGAGGGTGATGACAGAAGGATGCTTTAGTGACTGGAAGCCAGTGTCCAGTGGCGTACCACAGGGATCTGTGCTGGGTCCCCTATTATTCGTCATTTATATAAACGACATAGATGACTATGTGGGGGGTAGGATTAGTAAGTTTGCGGACGACACAAAGATTGGCCGGGTGGTTAACAGTGAGGTTGAGTGTCTTGCGCTACAGGAAGATATAGACGGGATGGTCAAATGGGCAAATAAGTGGCAGATGGAATTTAACCCTGAAAAGTGTGAGGTGATACACTTTGGAAGGAGTAATTTGACAAGGAAGTATTCAATGAACGGCATGGCACTAGGAAGTTCTGAGGAACAAGGGGACCTTGGCGTGTGTGTCCATAGATCTCTGAAGGCAGAGGGGCATGTTAGTGGGGTGGTGAAAAAGGCATATGGGACACTTGCCTTTATCAATCGAGGCATAGATTACAAAAGTAGGGAGGTCATGTTGGAGTTGTATAGAACCTTAGTGAGGCCACAGCTGGAGTACTGTGTGCAGTTCTGGTCGTCACATTATAGGAAGGATTTGATTGCACTGGAGGGGGTACAGAGGAGATTCACCAGGATGTTGCCTGGGATGAAACATTTAAGTTATGAAGAGAGGTTGGATAGACTTGGGTTGTTTTCATTGGAGCAGAGAAGACTGAGGGGCGACCTGATCGAGGTGTACAAGATTATGAGGGGCATGGACAGGGTGGATAGGGAGCAGCTGTCCCCCTTAAATGAAGGGTCAGTCATAAGGGGACATAAGTTCAAGGTGAGGGGCAGGAGGTTTAGGGGGGATGTGAGGAAAACCCTTTTTACCCAGAGGGTGGTGACGGTTTGGAATGCACTGCCTGGGAGGGTGGTGGAGGTGGGTTGCCTCACATCCTTTAAAAAGTACCTGGATGAGCACTTGGCACATCATAACATTCAAGGCTATGGGCCAAGTGCTGGTAAATGGGATTAGGAAGGTAGGTCAGGTGTTTCTCACGTGTTGGTGCAGACTCGATGGGTCAAAGGGCCTCTTCTGCACTCTGATTCTGTGATTCTGATTCTGTGATTTTACAATAGTTTCAGACCACAAACCATTGCTAGGATTGTTTAGTGAGGACAAGGCTATACCACCCATATCCTCAGCAAGAATACAATGATGGGCTTTAATTCTGGCAGCATATGAATACACTTTCATACATAGGCCTGGCAATTAAATCACAAATGCCAAAGCTCTTAGTTGTATGCCTTTACAAGAAAATGATGAGCACATCCCAGTTACACAGGAACTTGTTCTACTGTTAAATTTCTTAGATTCCTCGCCGGTATGTGTTCAACAGATCAGAGACTGGACATGTCAGAACCCAGTCCTATCTCAAGTACGAGAACAAGTGCTACATGGTTGGTCACAGGAGCCCATATCTGATTAAATGAAACTGTACTTCAACAGAGGACACGAAATAACCAGCCAGGATGGCATCTTATTGTGGGGAGCACGAGTGATAGTACCTCTAAAGGGAAGGGAGCTAATTTTAGTTGAACTACACAGTGCACATCCAGGAATTTCCCGAATGAGGACCATAGCATGCAGCTATCTATGGTAGCCTGGGATGGATGGCGAAATAGAAAGTTTAGTAAAGCATTGTGTGCAATGTCAGCAACTGCAAAAGTTTCCAGTGACAGCTCCATTACACTCATGGGAGTGGCCAGGTAGACCCTGCGTGTAGTTACACATTGACTATGTTGGACATGTCCTGGGAACGATGTTTCTGCTCATTGTCGATGCCTGTTCAAAATAGTTGGACGTATATGATGTGAAATCGCCAACAGCGGCTGCTACAATTGAGAAACTACGTCAGAGTTTTGCCATTCGTGGACTACCAGAAGTAGTTGTTTCCAATAACGGCATTGCATTTACGAGTGCTGAGTTTCAACAGTTTATCAACCTCAACGGTATCACTCATGTGAAAACTGCACTGTACCATCCTTTCTCAAACGGACTGACCGAAAGGGCGGTTCAAACATTCAAGGCAAGCATGAAAAAGCTAGCTGGAGATTCTGTGGCAACCAAGCTTGGACGCTTTCTTTTTCATTACAGGACTACCCCTCACACAACAACAGGTATCACACCGGCGGAGTTAATACTGAAATGCTGTGTCAGGATGAGATTGAGATTAATAATGCTAAATTTGGAGGGGAAGGTGGAAAGGAGTCAGGGAAGTGAGAAAACTGGAGACGACTGGCATAGTTGTGAGAGGAAATTTACCGTGGGAGAGCCGGTATACTTGAAAAACTTCAGGGAAGGACCAAAGTGGTTACCGGGTGAAATAAGTGCTGTGACTGGACCTCTATCTTACCACGTGGAGGTGGAAGGCCGGATCATCCATAAACATTTGGACCATTTAAGGAAGAGAGAGACAAATCACCAAGATTTGGTTCCACCAGTGATCATGACCGGGTCTGCGTTTCCTGTTGAGGATACTCAGCCCAGGACTGACATGTCTGATGTTCCTGTAAGAGTTGAGGATACAGAACTGTACGTGCCCACTGAAACACCCGATGTTCAGGCAACTCTGGAAAAGGAGGTTCCTGACAAAGAATCTGAAGTTGTGGAGCTGCAACGTTCCACACATACCAGGCAGCCACCTGAAAGACTGAACTTGTAAATTCCTTACCCAGTGTAAATATGATGTTGTCATGAAAAATATGTACTTGTAAATATAGTATGTATAGCCAAGTTAAAGGGAGAGGAATATAGTAATTATGGTTTTATTTAGTGTGTAATGTACCTTTAAGAATAATACGAGACAAGGAAGAGCGCATGATCTGTAGTAACCAATAGGAGAGTAGTACGGGCTACCTCAGTAGTTAGTGTAGAAATGGAGTTGCAGTTGAAAGAACATGTGTAGTTGCTGCTGAGTATGTTGTAAATAAATTTAATGGGAAGAATTTTCCCCCCGTTTGGGGGGGAAGTGCAGGAGTGGGCGCATACAGGCGCACCTCCGATTGGCGCCACCGATCAGGGGCACGCCGCCATTTTACATGGGCAGACCAATTAAGGCCCACCCAGCATGACATCCGCCAGGAAGCGCTATGCGCTCCCTGTGCGGGCGGTGGGGGGGATTCCCTAAGCTGGGAGTTCGCTCTTTCACGCATGCACACGAAAGAGCGCACTCATCTCCCTGAGGCTAAGTGCTGCCTCAGGGAGTTTGACGCCAAATTTAAAAATGGTAAATGGACAACAATAAGATTTCCCTGGCATGTCCCCTCATGTGACACTGTCACATGAGTTGGGGCATGTCCATCACTTTTATTCAAACTTTTATTAAATTTTTAATAACCCTCATGAAACCTCATCCCACCCGTGGATGAGGTTTCATGCTTTTTCTGAAGCCCACCAAGGCTCCCGGCCTGCCCACCAATCCTAAGGTTAGACGGGCAAGTCCATTAACTACTTGAATTACTTTTCGGCCTCAATAGGCCGTTGACAGGTAGACGGGAGCACAGCTGATTCGGCTGCGCCCCCACCGACCTGAAAATTGAAATGATGTGGGGTGACATCGAGAGTTCCAACCAACAAAATCCCACATCATTTTACGTGTTGGTGAGGAGGCCCTGCACCCCCCGCTCGCCAACCTCAATATCCTGGCCAATGTTTCCACCCAAGGAGTGTCTGCAGATCAACTATATCTTTAGTGGTACAACTCAGCCACCCTACAACACTCTTCAATCATGACTTTTGAGAGTAGTAAGAAATGGCCTGACAGCAGAGACATTTGGACATTTCAATACATTCAAGGCACTATATAAATGCAAGTTGTTGTTAGTCGTATTGCTCAGTGTCTCAGAGTGGAAGCCTAGATGGATAAAATCTTATAATAATAGAATGACACAGCACAGAAGGAGGTCATTCAGCCCATTGTGCCTATGCCAGTTCTCTGGTAGAGCTATCCAATTACTCCCACTTCCCTGCTCTTTCCCCACAGCCCTGTAAATATTTTCAAGACAATTTTCTTTATCTGAATGCTGAAATGTATAGAGAATTGCAACAACTTTAACATTTATAGCATGTAGGACTGCAGTTCAAGAAAGCACAGCACCATCTCAAGTGTGAATAACAATGGGCAATAAAAGCCAGCATTGACAATGCACTCAGATCTTGGAAATAAATTAATAAATACAATGGAATCTCGGGCACACAGCACAATTCAGGCTCCAGCATTCAAGAGAGAGAGAGAGACAGAGATCAGGATAGAATGCTATGTGGAGAAAATTGCTTGGAAGTTTCTGTAAGAAACAATTGCTGACCTCATGGGAAAAATCTGTGCTTTCTTTGCTGAATTAGTTAATGTTTTATTTACTTATTGTGTTAGGTTATAAATATTATTTATACAACTGGGTCATTATATTTCTCTGGGTCAGAAATCAAACTCCTTTCTGAACAACAAAAATGATGATGAGGAGGAGTAGTGGTTAAAATATACCAGCTCCATTTCCAGCTCTATTCCCACCAATGCTAGTGGAAGCTTCATCCTTAAATACTAATTAAGATTCTTGTGGCATACATGGGACCCCGATGCAATTTTAACTGGTGTCTGAGTCTAATACAAATGCCCATCCAGGTAAACCTGTCATGGAACATGTTAGGCCACTGATATAAGTTGAAAAATAAGTCTTTTCATAAAGTACTCATCCTGGCATCATACAGAAAGTCTGGGTCTTCGTTGCCCTGGGTCTGAGAGTCCACTGAGCCCAATGTACAAGCTGCTCCAATTTTCCAGTTTCCCACAACTGGCGATTGCAATGCGGTTCCCATCTGGTGCTCGTGATCACCAGTGGCACTTAAATGGGACCTGAAGTATGACTCCAGCACAGGGATAGATTGGGTCCTGGAGGGGTGGGAGGAGAACTTTATTTTCAGGCACAACATAGATAGCTAAAATTTGCATTTCTCCCTCATTAAGTTTGTGATTTAATTAATCTTAAGATTAGAAGTAAAAATGACCAACTGAATCTTTATATTTGATTTTTACTTTTTCTGATTTTCCAGTAAATTAGTGACCTGCGTCATCTGAGAACACATTAGGCTTTCGTCATGTTCTTCATATTCTGGTTATGTGGCAACATTTGAATCTGAGTTAATATCGAATACAGTTTATGGCTATTTCTTCATTATATCCCAGTCTGTGTGCCAACATCTACCAATATAAATCACAAACGATTGTTAATTTTTCTATTCCTTACGAGTTGAAAAGGTCAATGTGAGACACAGAATTGGCGTTTCTACCCGAAAACAATAACTTGCATTTATATAGCACCTTTCATGTTGTAAAATCCCCCAAGTAAGTTTTGAAGGTTCAAAAGGAAGACAAAAATGTTGGCCTGTTTTACGAGGATTTGAAATTTAGCCTGTTTCCAAGGAACAATTATCAATCAATATTTGACTCTGAACCAAATAAAGATATTTTAGGACAGGTGACTACAAGCTTGGTTAAAAAATGATACAGAAGGTGTACTAACTTTAAACTGATGGAAGATGGCTTCTTGGAGGAAGGTTTCAAATGCATCTGCACTTGCAGGTTTAATATGATGTCTGGGATTCTAGTATGCACTTTGGGGTCAGTTTTAAGAATATAGTGATACAACAACACTTCCAGATATATTACAATCGAAACATTAAACAGTGAGCTGTGTTTACTTTCACAAAGTAGGAAAAGCAGAAGCAGGGACAAGAATTGAAACCAAATAAGGTGAATCTCACTAGGAATGAGTGGGACTTGGCAAGCTTATGATTGACAGTTGGAAGAGAATTTTAAAACTCAGTTATGCAACACACTGCATCTGTGTTTTACGAGTGCAATACTTTTTCCAACACTGCTTCAGGACTGAGGCCAAATATGACAGGCAACTCCAGAACAAGTAGAGTAGAGCTTGTGACAGAAATCTGTTTCCACACCAAACAGAAGCTATTGTATCATTCCCTAAGGTCATTGTTTGTCCCCTTAGGTCAAGTCAAATCACAGAGGACATCACTAGGTAGGAAAACGTGCAGATAAACACGATTAAAATAAGCAAGAAGGAAATGCAGACGTTGCCTAATGAAAAATGTGCTGATGGAATAACTAAATGCTGCAGTTGTTACAGTTAATTCTCCATGCAGGTCCTCGGGCCAGATAGAGAAAATAGTCTTGATTGAAATATCAATTCGGTGAAATAGGATCAATGCTTTCTTTTTGTAAAAGCTGTACCTTCGTGCAATCACTTAGCCAGCCAAATGAAGGAGGCTACCCTGCACGATAAGCTCTCTAACAAGGGATCAAAGTTTCATCTGCCTTCTATTTGCAGAAAGGCCAGGGCTAAAGCTAGCATTCCTCACACTTGATCCACTCTATTTCACTTCCTATCTGCTTCATCAGCTAAGTAACAGCAAGCATTGGGATGAGGTCAATCAACACAATTAATTAGGTATTGCTTCCTCAGTATCTGTGGACCAAAGAAAGATTACTGATGTTTAATTACCAAACATTTGTATTCTTGTATACTTTAACTCCCTTCCTCATTGATTTTATCAAATGATTTCTCTGTTTGCTAAAGTAAATATAACATAGATTTTGCTGATGCAGAACATCTCACAGTTTGCCACGTTAATTAGACTTTTTCTTTTATCCTTCAGTTTGAAAACATTTTGCTCTGTAAGTTGCTGGATGTGGAAACTGATAATGGTACAGCGAGGGCTTGTGATCTTGCTGAATGATGGGACCAATAGTCTATTTCATTAACTAATGATTTAAAGGTTAACAAATAGGAATGATGGAGAAGAAGGGTAAACTCAAATGGGTGAATTAAAGTCAAATCAGATACTGAAAGAGAAATAAAGAAACCTGGATTAAGGGGAAAAGTCAGAAAGGACAGGTAAGAAAATAAATATTTAACATTAAATTTTAAAAGTCTCTCATAATAATTTACTGTGTATAGGAATGATACTCCACAATTTCAGTTGTTCCCTTTTTGGGCTAGAGAGACTGATTGCATTGCAGGAACATGAATATCATCACTAACATGAGAACACCACCACCAAGTCACTAACCATTCTGACTCAGAGCAATATCATCATTCTTTCACTGTCATCGGGTCAAAATCCTGGAACTCCATCTCTAACAGCACTGTGGATATGCCCACATCACACAGAATGCAGCAGTTTAAGAAGGCAGCTCACCACCACCTGCTTAAGGGCAATTAGGGATGGGAAACAAATGCTGACCTTGCAGTGGTGCATACACCCCAAGAACAAATTGAAAATAGGTACTTACACTGTTAAGTTCCAGTCCTAACTTTTGTGCAATGGGTTTAAGTGGCAATTAATCACAAATGTAGCAATTTCATGAAACTAACAGGGAATTTGAGGGCATGTTGCTGTTTTTGCGAGAAGAGCAGTGCAAATCATCCAACAACTTATGGCTACTCACAATTCAAGAGGAATCTATTTCTTGCCACAAGTTGCTGAATGATATACCCATTAGTAACGGTGAGCCACATTAAACTTGCAGCAAAATTTGGGCCAAAGTTAGCTTGCATGTCAACATCTAAAAAAGTAAAATTCCTAAGTGTTTCAATGAGTAACAGGCCATGTGGACACCAAAACGGATACCAGATAGCTGCTGAGGAGATCAGCTTAATTCCTTTTTGTGCCATTTTTCTCCACTTCCCTAGAAAGTTGATTGTTTCCTAGAGTGTGTTTCCAAAATGTTATACCTTGCCCAAGTGACCACTGGATGGCAATTAGAAATAGGAATCTTGGCCGATTTTCTTCTTTCCATAACCCAGAATACTGGTGCCAATTGTAGTACCTTGTATTGCATGGGCTGGGATCAGCAATTGAATAGCTTGCCAAGGCTCACATATAAATGATGACCACTTGGCTAAGGTTCTACTCAGTAGCTGTGGAATTATACTCCAGCAAGGGGTATAATTCCACAGAGGAGGAGGAAGGAGAGAAGAGTTAGAGGGGTTTTTTAAAAGCTGACAATTTTGATGCTTGTCACAACTTAAAATAATTTTAAAAATCATTTAAATGGATTTGTGATCTGTCTCACACTTTATGTTCTTAAGAGTCGCTCATTTTAATCTTACTAACTTTCTCTCCTTATCTCTGAAGGTGTTGACACATACTGTGATAGAGGAAGTTTGGTACCTTACCCAAGCTGCCATTTTTAATGGCATTTTACAATCTGAACAGCAAGCATTGTCAGGTGATTCAACCATTGGGGCATTACAGCTAAAGTGATTCTGCCTTCACTTGATGTTTACATGTACACACTTTCAGTAAGGGTCACTGGATAGCAATTAGGAAGGAAACTTTTCAGTAGCTTTCTTCATGCTAGCTCGGGGGTGTTAATGCCAATTATAGCAACCTTTTCCCTCCTCCCTTGGGGTAAACAAACACAGCACAGGCCTGAAATTGAGCCTGGCATCTGCTGTTCTATATGTCTCACTTAGACAGTAGGAGCTCAAAATTCTAATTAGGGGTGCTCCACCAGCAGAAGCTGAAAGCCTTAAATCTGTCCCAAATTGCAGGGTTGGGATTTTTTTTCATAGATGGAATGGAAAACCTGCAAAACTTAAGGCATAGTGGTGATGCTGCCCAACTAAAGTCAGGAAAATTGGAGCAATCCCATGCTAATTCCACAATGGATCTTCAATCTGGGAAGGGTCAAAATTAGGAAATCCAAAAATATAATGATTTCTCCTAAGGGAGCTGTGGGGCACTGAAGTTAAAATGATTGATTCCATCTGGAATTAATTATCTCTGGCTGCAAGAGCTCTGTGGCCTTGCTTGAGGCCTCACCAGCTCCAACCTGGTGAGAGCTCCACTGAGGGCCTGCCAAAGGCATGTTGGACAGAATTTCCAGTGTAATCTGGGCACTCCCCCATATATGTCACCTCATCATGGGGAAGGGTGGGCACAAGATTTTCCCTGTTGCCTCCTTCCAGAATTTTGTGCACATTGGTTAACAAGGCTAAATTCTGACAAAGCTGGGCTCTGACCAATTTTCTGTTCCCCTGTCAAATGCTTTGTCCAGTTTTCATCCAGAGCTCAGTTGGAATAGGGGTAACAACTTAAATCTCCTTGTTAATATTAGCTCAATTTTGAAAGCTCTCTCATAAGCTTGAAACTACCAATAGATCTGGAAAAAACTGCCTGCTCAGGGAGATGATTAGTGTTGAGCATTATTCAGTCTGCCTTATGTTTTGAAACATGGTTCTAAATCCTCGATATTCATATTCGGAACCACTTTTCTTGTTTGTGCAAAAAAATGTCAACATTTTATCTGACTATTGGGAGTGTTGTGCAGAGACTTGTTGACCATGATCACAGTCTGGTAGTATTGGGATGCCAACTTCGGTCTGTTTTCTTTTCACCGGTTGTTTTGCTTTGTTTGCCAAGACTTTAGAGCCAGGGTTTTCCCGTCGGCGAGCAGGGTGGCGGGGCCCACTCGCCGATGCATAAAATGACACCCAGTGACGTCAGGCGGAAATCCCAGCGTCACTGCGCCCCATTTAAATTTTCAGGTAGGTGGGGGTTCAGCAGAATCAGCTGTGCGCCCGCCGACCTGTCAATGGCCAATTGAGGCCATTGACAGAGTCATTAAAGTAATTAATGGACCTGCCCGTCCAACCTTAAGGTTGGCGGGCAGGCCAGGAGCCCTGATGGACATTGGAGAAAGCATGAAACCTCATCCACGGGCAGAATGAGGTTTCATGTAGGTTTTTAAAAATTTAATTAAAGTATTTTTAAAAGTTATGGACATGTCCCAACTCATGTGACTGTGTCACATGAGGGGACATGTCAGGGAATTTTTCCTTCTATTTTTTAATATACAACCAATCTCCCTGAGGCAGCACTTTGCCTCAGGGCGATGAGTGCGCTCTTTCATTGCGCATGCGCGAAAGAGCGCACTCTCAGCTCAGGGAATTCCACCGCCCCCCCTCCACCGCCCACACAGGGAGTGCATAGCGCTTCCATGTGGATGTCGCACTGGGCGGGCCTTAATTGACCTGCTCACATAAAATGGCGGCGCGCCCCCAATCGGGGGTGCCGATCGGAGGCGTGCCTCCATGCTCCCGCTCTTCAACTTCTCCCACCCCCCACACCCCCCCCCCACCCCACTCCCCCCAATGGGGGGAAAATTCTGCCCCAGAATTCTTTTGTTATTTCTTAAGACGTCAGGTTATAACTTTACCCGTACTCACTAATATATTTGTTGTTTTAATGTATCTTGTCAGCCATGGTTTATCTTTATTGCATTTTGTAGTTCATTGTGTACTTCTTTTTCTACAAGTTCAGCTATTTATATAAAATGGTTACCTCTGACAGCAACAGGATTGAGGCTATGATAATCAGTGCTCAGTTCCACCATTAAGACAGGTTTGTATGGTTGTCGAGCCAGGTGCTTTACTATTTTTTCAAAAATTGGTGAATAAGGCAGACAATAAAGGAGCTATGTGGACACACTCAAGATTCACTTGAAGCAGTGCACCATGGTCATTGGCTTTTGGCAAATCCAGGCCACTGACATACGGCTATAATGTGCTGTAGTGAGAAAAGAAGGGAATGGCTTTGAGCTGCCTGTAATGCCATTGTGGAGGCAAGACACAAGAGATGGAAGGCTATGCAAAATAAAAGGGATCAATAGGAGAATTCCTCAGGAACATGTTAGCTGTGGTTTAGTTGGTAGCACTCCTGCCTCTGATGCAGAACATTGTAGGTTCAAGTTCCACCCCAGGATTACGAGCACAAAAATCAAGACTGACACTCCAATGCACTTTAGAGAAAGTGCTGCACTTTTGCGAGGGTGATGCCTTTCGGGTGAGATGTTAAACCAAAGCCCCATCTGCCAGCTCGGATGGATGTAAAAGATCAAACAGCACTATTTTGAAGAAGGGCAGATGAGTTATTCCTGGTATCCTGGCCAATTTTTATCCTTCAATCAATACCACAAAAACATATTACCTGACCATTATTACATTGCTGTTCGTGGGAGTTTGCTGTGTGCAAATTGGCTGCAGTATTTCCTACATTACAACAGTGACTATACTTTAAAATGTACTTCATTGGCTGTAAAGCACTTTATGATGTCCTGTGGGTGTTGAAGGTGCTATATACATGCAAGTCTTTTGTTTTCTTTCTTATATATATTTACGTTAGGCTTATTGTAGACAATATCCATCATATATCAGCCTACTTAGTCATCAGTGCACTTATCTACCAGGAGCCTTTGTTCCTTTCCTTGGTGCCACTGGCTTCTTCAAGTTAAGTAACATGCTACTACTTTTCCTACTACTATTTGCTGTTTGCTAAGTTCAAATTTTTCTTTTGATGTCTTTATTTTATGTTCTCAAAGAAATCTTACAACCCTATTTTGATTTTATTTTGCATTCTTCTTCGCGTTTAAACATTTTCTTTCAAAATGCACGGTGAGTTGTTAACCAATGCTCGTACATTTATTTCTAATTTCCACTGCGAAATTGTATGATATCAGAGGAAATATTACCAGCAATGGACACGGCTGCTGAGGCCGTAATGTAACAGCTGTTCCACCTCCACTTTTAAAAATGTTTTCTGTCTTCCTACAATTCTCTTATGTGCACCACCATGTTTCATCAAGACAAACAACCTACTTTTAGACTTCTACAATACTGTTCTACAGCTAACCACACAATGCACACAATATTGCTTTGCTCTGATTTTTCTTTTCCGCGTAAAAGAACACTTTTCCATTCCCATTCTCCCCCGAAAGACCCATGTACACTCAGGAATTCATGATGTGTGCCAGAATTCATCATCACATCAGTGCAACACATTTGTACCTCTGTTGTGTGCAACGTTGGACTCCAAGGGCAGAATTTCACCCATGTCGGGCGGGGTCGGCGGTGGGCGGGGGCGGTTGGGAAGCCGACTGCCGCCCATGTTTAGGGCCAGAAGGCAATTTCACGCTGGGCGGGCCAATTAAGGCCCGCCCAGTGTGAAACGCAAGCAGCAGTGCTCAGCCCCTGCCTGTGTAGGCGGGGGGAGGAGTGCGAGCGGACCTTCACGTATGCGCATGAGTATACACTTCATAATCTCTCTGAGGCACAGGGCTGCCTCAGGGAGATGAAGAGATATGAAAAAAATAATTTAAAAAAAATAATGAAACATGTCCAATCTGTCACATGAGCAGGGACATGTTCTTAATGAAAAATTAAAATTTTTATTTTATTTTTATTTGCTTTTGGAAGCCTCATCCCGCCCGTGGATGAGGTTTCCAAAAAAATGCAAAGACCGCTTAGCTTTTCCACCTGCCCATCAACCATAAGGTTGGACGGGCAGCGGAAAATTTCTTTTAATTAACTTTTTAATGGCCTTAATCGGCCTTATAATTTTCGGCAGGCATGCTGCTGACTCCGGCGTGCGCCCGCTGATCAGAATATTATGTGAGTGCGCAATGATGTTGAGACGCTCGTCCGACGTCATCACATGTCATTTTATGCTCGACTGGGTCGGGCACGCGCCCACCCACCGAGCTAAAAATTTTACCCCATATTTAAGAAAGGATATACTTGCATTGGAGACAGTACAGCAAAAGTTCACTAGGTTGGTCCCTGGGGTGAGAGGGTTTTCCTATGATGGGAGGCTGAGTAATATATTCTCTGGAATTTAGAAGAATGAGAGGTGATCTTATTGAAAGATTCAAGATTATGAAGGGGATTTACAGGGAGAGATTGCTGACAGGTTGGTTCCCTTGGCTGAGGAATTTAGAACAGGGCCGAATTAGGTCAGTCCCTGTGCTGGTCAAATACCCTGCCAACACTTAAGGAGTGACTTTCACCCAAAGACGCCTCACACTAACTCCCTCCAGGCTATGATTTTAACTTATTCTTTGGGGACATTCCTTAATATACAGATGGAGCCCCAATGGCACCTTTGGGTCATTTTCAGGCTAAGGGGATGTTCATTTAGGGCTGAGATAAGGAGAGATTTCTTTATTCAAAGGGTTGCGAATCTTTGGAATTCTCTACCTCAGAGAGTTTTGGATGTGCCATCCTTGAAATATCTTTAAGGCTAAGATAGACAGATTTTTGGACTCTCAGGGAATCAATGGATATGGGGAGTGGGTGGAAAAGCAGAGTTGAAGCCCCAAGATCAGCCATGGTCATATTGAATGGCGGAGCAGGCTTGACGGGCCATATGGCTTTCTCTTGCTCCTATTTTTATGTCCTTATGTTATCTTGGGTAGCCCTGGACGATACAGCATTCTTCCAGCAAAAAAGTGGGAATTGGAGAAAAAACAGAATGTAGCGAGAACAAATAGACCATTAGTATTTAGTAGGTTAAATTGTTAATGGGCAGGATTTTACGTCCCATGAATAGGTGCACGCTTGACTCGATCGGGCATAAAATAGTGCACGATGATGTCGGGCGAGCATCCCAACGTCATCATGCACTCACGCGATATTTTGGTCAGTGGGTGCGAGCGAGAGTTGGCAGCGTGCCTGCCAACAATTAAGAAGCCTATTAAGGCCCTTAATCAATTAATTAAAACCTATTTTTCACTGCCCATCCAACCTTACAGTTGGTGGGCGAATCAGCCAGGCAGCTTATCGATTTTTTAGCAAACCTCATCCATTGGTGGGATAAGGTTTCCACAATTAAAATAAAAAATAATTATAAATTTTTGGGCAGAATTTTTATTCTGTTAATGTTATTGTGAGTGAGCTCCATGTCGGGACAATTTTTTCAGATTTTAAAAGTCTTTATTTTTGATTTTAAAATTGTTCAGCTCCCTGAGGCAGCTCCCTGCCTTCAGGGGCCTATCAGTGTGCGCTCGCTCGCCCGCGCATGCACAGACTTCTGCACTCGCAATCCTCCCGCCCCCACCCCTGCAGCGCTGAGGTTCTCAGTGCACGTTTCACGCTGGCTGGCCATTAATTGGCCGATCGCGGGCGGCGGGCCGTTGCCCGGCTGCTCCCAGACCTGCCTGCCACACCCGCCCAACAAACCGAAAATCCTCCCCAAGGAGGACAAGAATGTTATGTCAACCAGGACAAGTTGGAAAGTCTGAGTGGTTGAGTATCCTAATAGGTCTACCAGTAGACGTTCCTAGTGGCTTAGTGGATAGCTCATGGTGCTTGCACTCAGCGACAACAGGAACTAACCACCACTCCAACCCGCACCACCTCCCCATTCTAGTTTATAAGCAGTCACAATTGCATAGCATAAATGTGCAAAAGGTTCTGACACTCCCCAAGAAGTATGCAGCATTTGGCACCATTATCCGTGACCATGTTGAAGCCTATGGCCCTGAACATTTCATTCTTCCAGCTGAAAGAGGGCAGTATCCAGCCTCAGTCGATGTATAAAAAGTGAAGAAAGAATTTTTTTTAAAAGTCCAAATGAAAGTCTGGGTGGTCTTTGTAGAATTGCTAGTGTCAATGCACAATGGAAAACTTTCATTATATTGGTACGAGACTATTCAATCCATCTGTGTTTTTAATTAGGGCACACTTCAACGTCACAGTAAGCCACTGGATTTAATAGCCACAATCAATTAAGAATTACCCTGCAAAATGAAAGTAACATTTCAAAAGTCTGAAGTTAATGATAGTGCAAAAAATAATTGAAGTCCTATAATATTCATTTGCTTGTGCGTACTTTAATTACATGTGTTGGGACACTTCTGCAGTCACGTTTCTTTTATACCGATATAGTTTATTTTGTAAAAATTATTCAACATATTAACATGAAAATGATGTAGGGTTGCAGTGTCTAACTGCTCCCAAAACAACACTGACAGGAGGTCCAGTTTCTAGGTTATCTTGTTATGTTAGTAAATGTCGATCATTTTTGCAAAATCTTTTTTCAAATGTTGTCGTGTTTTATCATTTCCTCTCCAGAATGCAGTGATTCACATCGGCAGAAGATCTACAATACTTTTTGTTACCTCTCTCAAGTACAATTATTTGAGCATGTACCCAGATGTTAAAGCCCTACTTTATAAGGGTGGAAATTGAGCAGGTGAGGACTGAGGTGGGTGGAAAAGCGCCTGGACCTCGGCAGCGTGAAGCCCAGGACATTTTGCAAGCCCCTGGCCAGGCAGATGTGGAGGCTAGCCGGTGGGTAGGAGGGCAATATCTGGCAACAGGAGCCTGCCACTGAAGGAACAGTCTGTGGTACTCGGGTAAGTTGCAAAGAGAGGTGATTTGGGATGACTTTGCAATTCGAATGATATCAGTAGGGATGTCTAAACAAGCATTCTTGCTTCTCCTGACACCACAAGAAAAGTTAAAAAAGACCATTTTATTTCTGCTAGGTGAGCCTGGCAGGATAAACCCAATGACTTTGCCACTAAGACTATTCATTACAATAAAGGTCAGGACTTGAAGATGTAATTGGAGCCCTATCAGTATATTAACAAAGATAAAAGCAAAATACTGTGGATGCTGGAAATCCGAAACAAAAATTGCTGGAAAAACTCAGCAGGTCTGACAGCATCTGTGGAGAGAAAGACAGAGTTAACGTTTCGAGTCCAGGTGACTCTTCTTCAGGACGAATATTATAGTATATTAACGAAGGCTCACAAAGAGCAAGTTAAAATCATAGCCTGGGGGAAACTCACTTTTAAGCCTTAGATATTTGATCAGCGCAGAGATTAACCTAATTCGGTCTTCATCTGCCCCACACACGCTCCCAATAGGGCCCATTAGTGATAATCAGGGACAAGAATCCCAGCTAATTGTTCTCCTTTAGCCGGGGAATGTTAGGTCAATTGTGTATTCCCACCATCATGGCTAATATCTGCTGCTAACATGGACCAGGGATCAAACCTTTCTGATCTCTCAGTAAAGTTCCAAACAAGAACACATGGTGCTATTACCTACATAAACTTAGTCATTTTTCAATTTAGTAACTCAGTTTCACAATGTAATTATTTTGAGAAACCTATGAGCAGCTTTCTGCATGTCATGTTACCTTGTTTATTAAGTTATGAATAGACAAGTTCAATAACATTATTTACATATACTGTGGTAGGAATTATTAGATAGTTCTCATGTAGTTGGACAATCACCTCTATTATTGTGTGTAGCCAAACTGAATTCATTGGACCATTAATTAGTGTTGGTTAAAAACAATAGATCATTCATTCTGTAAGCCACCCTTTCTATCCTATATTATAAGCAAAGTCAGGTCAGAAGCAGGAAGTGCTGGAGACAAGGCAGAGGTTCATAACTGTGTCACAGACTAAGAACAGTTTCACTGTTGCTATAGGAACCGTATTTGAAGTTCCAGAAGCCCAACATCTATAGTTTCCTGAAAGAATGATGTACTGTCTGTCTCACAGCTGCATACACAAACCAAAATTGGTCTACCATGTCCATACCTGTCTAATGGCTTAATGATAAAAAGTGAATAATTATGGAATAATGAGCCGCTGGGCATTAAACACCTCTTGTAGTTAGACTTTAAAAACATGCATTGGTGGCTCTTTTAGTATTATCCCATTCCTTTTTTAAAATGTTCCTCCACCAATGAAGTTTCTGCAGCTGCCAATTCTACAATGCCAAAAGTATGAAATGAAAATCCTAGGGGGTTATGGAGAAGGAGAAAAGAAATCTCCACTTTTGCATAATCCTTTCAATATGGTTATGGTAATCCTGCACATTTTCAACCAGTCAAATAAACAGCGTTGAAAGAAAAATTTAGCACAAGTTTTCAGAAGTGCTGATCTTTGACACAGGAAGTTCATTATACAGCTGACCTAGCCTGCCAGAATATGACGCCACCATCTAAATGAGAAAAACAGATTGCACATCTGTTGGAAGTAATAGCTGCCCTTTCCTGCTCAGCCACATTCTAACAAATTGAGTTTTTAAAAATAAATGCCATACAGTAATGTTGTAAAATTCCAGTGATGTGCAGAATGTAATCTTGGAGGACTTCAACCTGACAAAAGTGCATTTCATTTTGATTCTGCTTCTTGCCACTTATGATTTTTGTCTACAATTTCTGATTTCAGTTGGTAGCTGCGCAAAAAAATTTTTTTTTGATAGTGTCTTCTTGCAATTGCATTTGAAAGAGCCAAATGTGATGAATGGATGGCTTTAACACTTGATAGGGTAGAAATTGTGATCTGTGGTGTTTTCAACAAATGCCTGTATCAAATTCCTCTGTACTATTGTAATTTGATACAAGTATGTAAATGTTCATACTTGAGCAGCAGCTGTTGTAATTTTTACCCTGATACCTCTAGATGAGGGAGGAATTGGATATGCTTTTATGATTCAAACCAATGCCTCTCCTTGGTCTATTATTTTGTGTTGTTTTGAGAGGTAAATAAAACTTAGCTCTGCCTGCTTTATATTCTTGACATAATATCTGTATTGTATGACAATTTTCCACACTTGTCAAAAATGAATGTCAATTCAAAGCAAATTATACTGCATTGATTTATAAACTGGTATATATGTTTGACACTGATACCTGGGTTGCACAGAAAGGCAAACACAGATATGCAAGGCAACAAAAAAAAAACATACAGAGCATTTAACAGATGTGGAGGTGAACTTCCTCACTGAGGAAGCCCTTAAAACATTTTGGGGATTAAAACCCATGGCCAAAAACCCCACAGAGAGGAAGCAGTCCTGACAGGAAATTGTTAAAAGGATAAATACATCCTCCCAGGTCAGAAGAACAGGTGAGGTTCAGCAGTTGTTTAGGGGTTGTGGGCGGGGGAGGGTTCAAGTCAACTGGTTAAAATTAAAAGGGCTTCTTTTGCATGGGTGGCAATAGAGACTAATTGGAATGTCTCACCTCTTTGAAGAAACAGCGAGAAAACTCAGCTTGCCACTGAGAAGACCATAAAAACTCAGATGTGGGAAGCTACTGACCTAGATTTTTGGATTAAAATGTTACATCAACTTATTTTATTTAAAACAATAAAAAATTTTCCTGCTTAAAAAGGAATTAAACTTCTCAATGGCTGCTTATTAAAAGTGCCCCATAGTATAGTATTGAACAGGCTATGCACTACTTGTTCGCAGCCAAGGTGGCAATGGAGGTAGAGTAATTTTCCCCTGGATTAGGAAAGGGAAAATTACATGTGAACATACATACGAATATATGAATTAGGAGCAGGAGGAGGCCATTCAGCCCCTCACCTGCTCCTCCATTCAATAAGACCATGGCTGATCTGATTGCAACCTCAACTCCCCATTCCCATCTACTCCTCATAACCTTTCAACCCCTTGCTTATCAAGAATCTATTTAGCTCTGCCTTAAAAATGTTCAAAGACTCTACTTCCACCGTCTTTTGAGGGAGAGAGTTCTAAAAACTCACCGTCCTTTGAGAGAAAAAATTTCTCCTAATTTCTGTTCTAAATGGGCGATCCCTTATTTTTAAACAGTGACACCTAGTTCTAGATTCTCCCACAAGTGGAAACATTCTCTCCACATCCACCCTGTCAAGACCCCTCAGCATCTTATGTGTTTCAATTAAGTCACTTCTTATTTTTCTAAACTCCAGTGGATACAAGCCTAGCCTGTCTAACCTTTCTTCATAAGACAACCTGCCCATCCCAGGTATTAGACTAGTAGACCT
Organism: Cetorhinus maximus; assembly: GCF_964194155.1. Taxonomy (NCBI): domain Eukaryota; kingdom Metazoa; phylum Chordata; class Chondrichthyes; order Lamniformes; family Cetorhinidae; genus Cetorhinus; species Cetorhinus maximus. The sequence continues at coordinate 15,261,621 of NC_135900.1, forward strand.
TCTCTGAACTGCTTCCAATGCATTTACATCCTTCCTTAAATAAAGAGACTAATGGTGTACACAGTTCTGCAGATGTGATCTCACCATGGACTGCAGCAGTTCAAGAAGGCAGCTCACCACACCTTCTCAAAGGGAATTCGGGATGGGCAATAAATGCTGGCCTAGCCAGCGATGCCTATATCCCATGAATGAAGTAAAAAAAACAATGCCCTGTATAACTGAAGCATAACCCCTCTACATTTGTATTCAATTCCCTTGCAATGAACAATAACATTCTATTAGCTTTCCGAATTACTTGCTGTACCTGTAACCTAACCTTTTGCAATTCATGCACCATCACACCCAGATTCCTCTGCATCTCAGTGTTCTGCAATCTCTCACCATTTATGTAATATGCTTCTTTTTTATTCTTCCTGCAAAAATGGACAATTCATATTATATTATACTCCACATTATATTCCATTTGCTAGCTCTTTGCCCACTCACTTAATCAATCTATATCCTTTTGTAGGCCCCATATGTCCTCTCCACAGCTTACTTTCCTACCTATCTCAGCAAATTTAGCAACCAAACCTTCTGCCCCTTCATCCATATTATTTATATAAATTGTAAAATGTTGAAGCCCCATCACTGATCCCTGTGGCACACCACTCATTACATCTTGCCATCCAGAAAATAATCCATTTATGGCCAATCTCTGTTTCCTGTTAGCTAGCCAATCTTCTTTCCATGCCAATATGTTACTCCATACACCATGAGCTTTTATTTTTTGCAATAACCTTTGATGTGACATCTTATCAATTGCCTTCTTGAAATCCAAGTACAGTACAGCTACCGGTTCCCCCTTATCCACAGCATATGTTACTTCCACAAAGAATGCCAATGAATTGGTTAAACATGATTTCCCATGCACAAAACCATGGGGTTCAGGCAGGATTCTCAACCCAATTCACTGCCAAGTGTCCCTTGTTGCAAGATCTATGGGGATGCATTGGGTAAAGATAGGGTTAATCTTGATTGTGATGCCTCACAAGGTAAGTCAGCTTGCTGACACTCCAGGGATGACAGACTATGGAGCTCCATCCTGATGGTTATATTTGAATCATGCCCTCCAGCGCTGACCTATCTGAGTCTGCAAGGTTGGCAGGAGGACACTTGGTTGGCAAGGGGCAAGCAGGTGCAAAAGCCCTTCGGGTGCAACTCCAGTGCCTGACTGTCCATGACGATTGTAAACTCCAGCACCAACATACCTTTTGTCCAGACCTCAGACCGAACTGACCCATGAACCCCCACCCCCCTCATGTAAAACCTTTCAACCTTTAAAAAATGGCTGTTTCCTGTCAATAATGGGCATGCTCTGTGCATGTGCAGTTCAGGCATGTTGCTTCATGACATCATTTGAAGCAACAAAGTAGGCAACAGCTGACACTGCTGAAATCATCACAGTTGGGCGATGGCATCCTTTCAACATGCACCCCGAGCAGAATTGTGAAACGTATGAATTTGTAATCAGCCAAAACAAAATTGGTTTTACAATAAATCCTTGTTCTTCGTGATAGAGTGAGTCCTGGAAGTGAGAGTTAAGGAGGTTAATTCTAGGCATGAGAGATTTAACAGCTAAAAACACAGGCACCAATTTTGGAACAATGAAGAATGCTAAAGAGGCCGATATTGTAATAATATGGAAATCACAGAGGGTTGCAGGGGTTGGAGGAGATCGCAGAGATAGGGAAGCATGTGGGGGCTGAGGCAGGTTAGTGAGGTTTTTTGGGGCTAGAGAAAGTACCAGAGATAGGGAGGTACAGGAGGACTCCCCACAGAGTGGGTCAGATTTCATGGTGGCTGTGCATGGTGCCCGTTGTTGACTCGGTTGCACCGTTTGATGACCTCTTCTATTGTGAATTTGGGAGATGCTGCTGGTGATGAAACAAAGGGCGGAATTGTCCCAGATTTGCACTAGGTGCGGTAATGGGTGTGAAAAAAGATGTTTTACCCACCAGCCGCAATGGCTCACACTCTCTACAACTGTCTTTATGCGAGACAAGATGGCACACAAGCACCAGGAAAGGTCCCAGACCAGGGACATCAAGATCCTTACTCCGTTTGAGAGTCAGGCTTTGGAGCTGGCTGAAGAGGACACCATCCGTCAACATGATCCCTCTCCGAATGTTACCCTGAGCCTATTGTTCTGTGTTCAACGTGACTGCCAAGCACTAATAATCCCAACTTTCTCTCCTGAGCACATCTGACACGTTGCCCTCAGGCAACCGTGACCCCGACCCAAGCGCCAAGAGCACCTCAGAAGAGGACCCTGAGGGTGGCACCATTGAAGACCAGTCACGGCGCTCACCCACACCCTTCACCAGCACAGCGACATGTACGTCGGTGGGACCTCGATGTAGTGTAGCCTTGAGATCACAATCTAGTGGTCACACCACACGATCTGTTCCACAGCAGGCAGAGGCAGGAACATTCTTGGTCACCGGCACCCAGGGGACTGCTGGAGGCAAGGAATCTGCTGAGTGCAAGACAGACAATGAGCCTCTGGACTCCGTCCTCAATCAGCTAGAGGAGTTGCAAAGACAATCATGAGAATATTAGGAAAGGATATCTGATGCACTCCTCAGATTGCAAGGGACGATGGAGGAGTCTATCCACCTTCAGTCTGAGGTGATAGCACTGGCATGCCAAAGCATCAAGGTCAACACTGGCAGGATGGCAGCCGTCATGGAGACCTTGGTCCAGAACATCGGTCCTGCGTTGCTGCACGGGCTGAACTCCATCGCTGATGCCATAGTTGGCCTCCAACAGTGTCAATGCAAGAGTGGTGTGGGCAGCTCAATTTCACTCCAGCTTCTCCTACTCCTCAAGGAGTCAGCCATGGGCTGTTGGGCAACCAAAGGGAGGAGGATAAGCAGGTGCATACCCCGGGGGGCCATCCACCTAGGTGACTCTGGGAATGCCCGGCCAATACAAATCCACTCTTGGATTTGTGATCTCCACAGTTCCAGCTCCACAGGCCGAGGATGCAGCTGGCCCACAGCAGGACACCCAAAGAAGGCTGGTGCTCTCCAGGTCTCGGCCCTCCAGAGGGTGCCTGCCAAGGGCATCACAGACAGGGTGTAGCAGTCAGCAGGCTGCCTCCACCTCCGCTGTAGATGACAGGGGAGCAATAAGATGTAGCAGCAGCGTTAAGAAAGTTAAGAAGATGTATTTTCACAGCCTGGACACAGGTGTTAATTGCTTGTACATAATAATCATTATTGGAAGGAGCAACTGGTGTAAAAATTGAGCGCCGCAGTCACTTTCACAGCCACTGGCAGTGGATGCCCTCCAAGTCCCCATGGTGCCAAATCTTGCAGCAGGTGCCATATGTGACCAACCAGTTCGTTAGACATGAGCAGTTTGCGGTGACACTGGTTCTCAGTCATCTGTAGGAATGACAAGCGCCTTCTATAGACCCTGGGTCAAGCGAAGCGCTTACGAGCGATGGCTCTCTGTGGACCTTCAGCTGCGTGTGTAGCAGCCCTGCTGCCCCTTCATCTTGAGGAAGGTACTCCTCCCTTTGCTGAGCCCAATGCCTCTGCCACACACTTCTTCTCTGCTCCCTGTAAGCCATGAGGCATTCCATTAAATCACCAGGCTCCATGATCCTGATGTTCTCCTCCCTCAGGATCAAAGAGAGAGATGCATGTGTTAGCATAGGTGTCCTGAGAACCTCTCTTGGTTAAGTCTGAAGGCCACTTCACGCATGCTGGAGAGTGCTGGCCATCCGATTCCACTTGACTGATTGGCTCCAGTTTTGGTCACTGGACTGCATGCTGTGCTCTCAGTTCTCCTAACCTGCACTGCAAAGCTGCACTGTTAGCTTGAACCATGAGGGATTCTGATCCAAAACCTTCATAAAGACACTGCAAGGGGATGTGAGTGCCTCCATGGCCACCTTTAACAAGGGGGTTCTACAACTTGCCCAGTCAGCCAATTGTTCTGCTGCCCCCTAAAATGAACATTAATTTGCAGTCTTCGCCTGAGGGGTGAAAGGTTCTGGAGCATTTGGTGGCACTTTCATGCATTTGCATTGCTTGAGCGCGCTGAAAAGTTTCAGAGGCCCGACTCCGAGCATGTCAATGGAGCTGCAGCTGAATGGTCTCAGCTGGGGAAGAATAGTCACTTTTGACAACCTTCTCCTAGTGTGTGGCTGCTTCCCTCAGCCTCCCTTCCCCACCCCACCCTTGGCATGTATTTGTGGGCTTCCTTCAGTCTGTGTTGCCTTGCCCCCGCACCACCCGTGGCCTCACCCGCACTGGAGCCTTTCACCCCGACACCGCACTGAAAGCCAGCCAGTACAAAGCAACTTGCCCGTGCCCCCTGCGAATGAACTGTGCCTCTTCTCTGATGCCCTATGGGCGATGCCCGCGAGCACTGCACAAGATTGTGCGCACTCACCTCCAAGTTCTCCTCAGAGTTCAGCTTGCCAGGTGCATGCCTTTTAAAGACAGTTGTGGAGCACACTTTTCTGAGGTCATGCCAACGCGGGCAGTAAATTTGATATGAGGGTATGATTTCAGCAAGCAGGACTTATAAGGAGATGCTAAAACATTGAAATTAGGTTCCTGAAGTGAGGCAGCAGGAAATGCGGCCCGCTTTTGATGGGTGGAGTGGACGGTCGCAAATTGGTTTCACGATGGCATGAAACCAATTTTTGGCTTTCTCGCCGTATTGTCTGATCACGCTCTGCATGACACCTGCCACCAGACGGACTGGGCGATTCCAGCCAAAGAGAGAGAGCACCTCTCTCTCTCTCCACAGCTAAATAAAGCACTGAATTTTGAAATTCACACATGTGTGATCCTCCTGCCACGAGCACACCTGTCCGCAGTGGCATCATCAGCACATGTGCAAAATGGGCCTGGCAGACTGGGCGCAGCATTGGGTTTCCGCGCACGCGTGTTGCAGTATGCTTGTGTAGAAGTGCTGTTGGTGGCCATCTTGTGTTGGCAGGAGTCACAGTGTTAAAAAATGTTTCCAAGAATAAATCCTGCTTGGAATCCTTCAGCGTCACTCTCTCTGAGGCCAGAGCACTTGAAATACTTGGTGCACCCACTTCAACAGCAATGACAAGCACTGGCCGAGCCAAAGAAGTAGATACCACCCTTATACATAACAGATGATTTTCCAGTCCTGCCACTGGCGAGCATTGTCGCAGGTGGGATTGGAAACGGGTCTCCAAATTTTCCTGTCCCGCCTGTGATGATGCCCAATGGTGTTGAGGCTGGAAAATCATGCCCATAGTCTCCATCTCTACGTCTGTGCCCACGCCATCATTTTCCTCATGGGAATGGACAGTCAAAAAGGGATCGCCCATAAATGAGAGGAAAAGAGGGAAGGAGAGACATCCTGCACAGCTCTTGGCATTTTATCACTGAATGGTATTATCAAAGGCTTCTCAGGAAGGGATGGTGCAGGTGAGGGAAGGCATCAAAAGGAAAGTGAGGAAAAATGTGAAAGACTTTTAAATGATATTTTAAAGAGCAAAGATTATTTTAAATGAAATGATTACAATAACAGTAGATAGCTTAAAAACCCAAAGCAGATGCCAAGGCATTTAAAGAGAACCTTGCATTAGCTGTTCCCAGCTGAGACATCAGTGGGCTTGCTACAACTGGCCTCAGGAAGGGGAATATTTGTCAGGATTTGCATTTGTGTTCACTATTCACTGGCCCCTTTTGGAAATGCATGTGTTTATACATCAGGTTGGAACAGGACTGAACTCAACTCTGTCGACCCCATGGTCAAATAAGAAACTGGCGCTCCTCATCAACGGTTAAACGTTAATAATGTCCACTTGGGCGACCTATCGGAGGGTGATCAGTACTCATGGAACCATATCCTAGTAAGATGCCTGTTATGTCTTCTGGTTCCAGGGTTCAAAATAATCACATTTTTAGACTCAAAATGCTGGAGTTTCACTGAGTGTATTCCTTACAGTTCTTTACATGGTTGATGGACTGGAGTGCAGTGCAGTAGTAAATGTGGCATCCTGGGTGTACATCCACATAACGATTAGTTGCAAAGTGCGTATTGAATATTCTTAACAGCGAAGATTACTCATCAAGTTTCATGGTCCAGTATCCATTTCTGGCATCATGCTTGCTGTAAACTTTCCCCCCTTTTAAGGCTGGTCTAATCTCTTCCAGTGTTGGAATAAAGTGGTGATTCCTCTTTATTGCTTGATTAAGATCTTTGGGATTCAGGCAAATTATTAGTCAACAATTTGGCTTCTCTCTCACCATGTTAGAATTTATCCAATCTGTAGGGTCTGTGGCTCTAGCAATTACTTTCTTTTCCATCTCGTGGAGCTCTCCTTCACGTTTTCCTTTTAGTTCAATTGGTGGATGAATCACTGGTTTCTTCGCTGGATCAATAGTGATATTATACTCAAAATCTTCCATCCATGCAACTGTCTCATCAAAACATTGGATACATTTATACTTGATCTGCCTTGCTTCTGATCAGAGGGCACTTTTCAACAGATTTCTACCTTCCACCCTCATGGTTACTGAGATAAGCTGCAGCTCTTCTCAATTGCTCAATCCTCGGATACAGGACCATCTGTTTCAGTGACGTAGAACGTACATGCAACATCTTTTCCTTTGTGTGCCCCTCTGATTGGGTAGTTCCTAGCTGCGAATCTCAGTACCCCTGTATGCCGTTAGCATGACATTGCTTGGTTTCAGAGCATCTTTCTTCAGGTAACCATTTTCTTTCAAATTTTCAGGAAAGATCTTCTGGTATAGTCTGAGAAGGATGATGCTGCTTTGCACTCTTGTATCAATCTTCAACTTCAGAATTATGGTTGTGGGGTTATTTCTCACCCCCTTCCTGATCTGAATCATTGTGTGAATTTTTTTTCTCTGGGAACTGTTGCATCCAGCCATGTCATGCAGTTTGCCTATTGTGTCCTCAAGCCCATCGGCATCTTCTAGGGTGTGAGGACTAAGGTTTCTTTTTCTTTTCATTTGCCCTGTTGCTCTGCCTCTGATAACATATCTATTGTCTTCTTTCTTTATTCTGCACATCTTTTCCCAGTGATTTCTGTCCACAAGCTCTGCAGTTTGAGACATGTACAGGACACTTCTTTCTGTGAACTCATGTGGTCACCCACAGCTCCTCCACTTATTTTTTTCTCTCTGGAGTACACTTTTTTTTTGCTGTTTCACTGCATCAAACCTCCTACTTTCCCCTGACTTAACTGAAAGCTAGTCATTGGGTAGTCAGTCCTTCACCTATTCCCGGTTTCATTTGTTCTGAAATATTGTGAACTTGTCCTATTCAGCCAAATCTTTTTGCACTTCAGACTGTGCAGAACCCAGCTTTTCGTCTGTTTCCTTTCATTTACATTTTTTGGCTGCATTTTTCAATCTTGTTAAGGAATTGTCAACAAGTCCACCTGGTTCCTGCCTCAGACTTTGAAGCTCATATCAATGGATCCAATGATTTGACTTTGGTTGGAGATGTGTGCTGAATTTTTCAAAAAAATTATTTGGGTGTTTACTGTCATAATTACTCATCTCTGAGCTAATAAACAAATTCAGCCCTTTTTCTCCTGCCCACAAAAAGATGTCACAGGCCCTTTCTTTTTCTTTTAGAAAGCTATTGAATATCATTATGCACTTTTGTTTAAACTTCTCAAATGCATCTATGACATCATCAGATTCCCAATTCATTATGGGCTGTAGCTGTGCATTTATTGCTGTGGTGGCAGCAATTTCATTTTTGCATGACTCATCAGTTTCTCTCTCTCTCTCTCTAGCACTAATTCAGTTTATTTTTCTCAATCTAATTCAACATTAAATCCATTTAAGATGTTTAGATATAACTCACTGACACCTGCTGCCACTATGTTATGTTTTCTGGTTCTCTGAATGCAAAATAATCACTTTTAGGCTCAAAATGCTGGAACTTCATCAAGTGTATTTCTTACAGCTCTCCGTGTGGCTAGTGGACTCATTCATTGTTGCTCGGCACTTGATTGCAGTACCTCAGTAAATGTGGCATTCTGGATGTACAACCACGTAACAATTAATTCTTAGCTCTTTATAAATAACATAACAATATAAAACAATGCTAATGCTATAGGCCATGAGTGGAATAGCAGATTCCAACCAAATATTAAATAATTTGAGTACTGCTGAAAAAATCTTGCATTCATTAGGACTGTGAAAAGGGGGCTTTAAAAAATATTTTTGAGTTATATTGTGTTATTCTGTAAAGAAAGCTGAGCAGAGATTAATAGGAGACAGGTTTTCTGAGGGGGTTTAAAACATGAAAAGGATAAAAGTGTTAGGTTTGAGATACCAGTGAATAGGTTAAATCTAGCATTTGTATTTTTAGATAAATTGAGAGTTTGTTTGAATATCAAAGGGGAGTCAGAGGTAAAAAGGAACATGTTTGCATCTTGCAGGAGTTCCATAGGTAAATAGTAGTGGGGTTATTATATTTTATTGACCCTAAAGCAAAGATAGGATAGAGACATAAAGTATTTTATATTTGGAAGGATTTGAGTTTCAAAGAGGTGTGAGAACAATGGAACCTGAGATGAAAGGATAAAAAGGTATTTTAGAGTTACTGTGGAGAGTTTAGGATAGAGATAGCTAGAGATAGCTGGAGCTGCTGTAAAGCTAGGAGCTGTTAGCTCTGGGCTAGGAGGAGTTGCAGTTTGAATCAACCATATAGTCAAGCCAGAGAAGTTATGCACTGCAACAAGCAGTCTTATTCTGAGGTGGAGTGGAAGAGAGTTATGTGATATGCCTTTATTAGAGGTACAGCAGTTTCCCTTGGGTAATATTACTGGATATTAAAGTTAAACATCTATAAAGGAGTGTTGCCTGGAAGGTGTTTACTTGTGGGTCTGACCAAGTAGAGATATTCTTTGGGGAATGGTCTGTAAGACTAACCTTAATTATGTAACTGTAATCTTATGTGCATAAGTTTTCTTTTATTCTTGTTAATAAAACTTTTACTTTTAATTTTTAAAATCCCAAAAGTGTTACTGGACATCTTACTGCTGAGATCATTTTCAGAGTACAAAAAAAATATATAGTCTGTAGGCCAAGTTTCCCTCAGGGATCTGGTTTGCGCTGCAATTAATATCAGCTGTGGCCATAACAAGGACAGACGTGAGAATGCCAAATCTCTAAGGAGGCAGCAATTTATTCTGCATGAGAAAGGGGTGCTGAATAGTTAGCAAGTGGCCTTTAATTGTTTGAGGTGTTGCAATAGAGAATGCACCATTGTCCCCCATGCTTTTGTTTAATTCAATAAATGCGCCATGCCTGGACATGTGCCTTTAGCCTGCAGAGAACAGGTTCCTGAATATGAATACATAAAGCTTCTAGCAAGCATAAATAAGACACGTTGTGAGCCTGAATTATCGTATTAAATTGGTTATTAGTGTAATTCTTAGCACACTTTGGATTGTTCAGCAAGTGTTGTCCAATTGTGGAATCACATCGAATATTAGACATTATGTACTGAGCTTTGGGAGCACAGGCTGGTTGAGTACAGTCAGTACTCTGCCTGTTGTGAACAGCTGAAGGGATGTGCTGTTTGATATGATCCACCAGTCGTTGGGACATATTGCCTACGTACCTGGCATCACACCAGCACTGACTGTACATAGCCAGGCTGTGCTTACAAAGCTCTTCTTCAGTGCCCCATGAAATTGTGAGCACTTTGTGCTTGAATTTTAGGTTAATAGCCATAGTCCACAATGGACCATAGACAACTTACTCTGTTAGAGAAAAACAAATGGTTTATAGATCAGGGGCACCACTCTGCATCAAGCATAGGGTAATGAAGGAGGGGCAGACCTCCATGACTTGAATTAGCTATAAGCATTACCACCCTCTCGAGCTCTTATATCCAGAGGCTGAAGAGGATAATCTGACTCTGCTGGGTTCATCATTCAAGGCGCTGTTTTAGTTTCCAACCATCATAGATAGTAGTGAATGAGTTCCTACCAACGTTGTCATGAACAGTCATCAAAGTGACATTTCAAGCTTTATTAATTTTCTAGAGCCTCTCAAAAACATGTTGGTTGGTAATCTAGCTGAGCCATGATGGGGGCAGGAAATAGGTCACCTAAATTCCATAAAGCACACCATTGTCCTCGTGGATTCTTAGTGACTTCACAAATTGGGTCATCCATGATTAACTTGGACTGCAGTGCAAATATATTGAATTTCAACTCCTCCATTACCCATCCCCAATTGCCCTGATATCATTAAGAGTAAACCACAAAGCATGCGACTGGAGCCAGGCTAACTAATGGTGACTGGTTCCCTTCTCTGAAGTAAACCAATTCACAATCTACCGCAAACCAGTTGTTTTTTTTTCCCTGGCATTAGATTTTATTAGATTCAATTTTACAAGTTGTTATAGTGGGATTTAAGCTCACCATTGCTGGGTTTCTTGTCCAGTATCATAGCCATCAGGCTACCCATACACTGTTGCATTTGAAGTGTAATCATCAGTTTAGATTAATTGGTAAACTTATCAGAACTTAAAGAATTCAGCAAAATTCCAGTAGTTTTTTAAAAAATGTTCTATTACTTTTATGGGACAATCTTCAATTTCCAGAAGTCTATTTCTCACCTGACACACAGGTGATCAGCAGTTGAAAATAAGGGTGGAAAAAGGACATTGGACACCTCACTGATGCTTTAGGCCCATATGATATATCACCTCTTTGAAGGAGAAGGAAGGATGGACAACTGCCTCCTTGGTAATATAAGCTATGGGATGCCAGTGAGGTTGATTTCTACTAAAGGTATGAGCGATATGGGATTTTGAGGGGAGGGCAGTCTGTAAATAGATCAGCAGACTTGCTTCTGGCAGTGAGCTGCTTAAATATGCCAATTTCAGGACCACATTACAATTTTTCAAATGGACTGACCATGCACAGTGGACACTCCATCCATTTGTACCAGGTGTTGAGTGCCTTAACCAACAGTATTTAAAGGAAAACAAAAACAGAATTACCTGGAAAAACTCAGCAAGTCTGGCAGCATCGGTGGAGAAGAAAAGAGTCGACGTTTCGAGTCCACATGACCCTTCAACAGAACTGAGTATAGTTAGGAGAGGGGTGAAATATAAGCTGGTTTAAGGTGGGGGGCGGGGGGAGAGAAGTTGAGGGTGGGGTGGTTGTAGGGACAAGCAAGCAGTGATAGGAGCAGATAATCAAAAGCTGTCACAGACAAAAGGATCAAAGAGGTGTTGAAGGTGGTGATATTATCTAAGAAAAGTGCTAATTAAGAATGGATGGCAGGACACTCAAGGTACAGCTCTAACCATCCCCTGCTATTTACACTAGAGCTTCTTTTTTATTCTTCCTGTCAAAATGAATGATTTCACATTTGCCCACATTATGCTCCACAGAAGACTGTGTGTCTGCATAGTTAGGGAGAGGGGTGGAAAGGGCTCATGATGTGCAGAAATTAAAGCATGCCGATATAGGCAGGCTCGATGGACCAGCTGCTCTTTTCCTTTCTTTGTTCATGTGATTGCACACTTATAGTCGTTTGGTAGTACAGAACTTGAGTATTGCTTAAAAATGACATTTTGTCGAAGCTTTTCATCTTGCACTTATCAGGACAATCCCAAAAATACCAATGTCAGGGAAGCAAAAACTTTATACTGTATGAGAAGAGAGTGCTGATTCGTTGGCAGGTGGACTCTGATTTGTAGGGACATTGCCATGGATGATGCACCAGCTAATGGTGAATGACAGTTAACTGCCAAGCATTGTTTGAAAGTTAAACCAGGCAGCTTGTCGCTGATTGCCCGAAGGAATGAACCAGTGAATGGCTATCATTTATTTTGTTTAGCTGAAACAGGCGCAATGTCTGTACATGTTCTTTCTGCTTGCAAAGAACAGGGCCCTGTGGATTAATAATAATAATATGTAGCTTCCAGTACATGCAAATGTACCATACTACGAGCCCAACTCACAATCTTAAATTGGTTGTCAGCATAGTTTTTAGCACACTGAGGATTATTTAGTGAATGTTGTCCAATCACGGAATCACATCTAATGTTTGACACTGTATTTTGAGTTTTGCAAGCATGGGCTGGTTGGGTACAGTCTGTACCTTGCCCATTGCGAACAGCAGCTGGGACACACTGTTTGATATGATCCACCAGTCTTTGGAATGTACGGACTCTATACCAGGTATCACACCGGCCCTGAAATTCGTATACCACATTACTCATTTGTGTGATAGGCAGAACGCCTTTTTGGCTTGACAGCAGCATCCTGTTAATGGCAAATACCACTCGTGTTGCTACTGCATAGTAGCAATGTGAGAAAGCTACCTGTTGCTCAAATTTTTGAGATACCTTGTCCTTCCAGGGTAATCTGAGGTAGGCAGGGCACTTTTCAGGGCCGAAAGTGACAAGAGTTTGCACGATATACAGCGTGAAATGATCTGATCCGGGTAGCCATTATCCCACAGGATGTCTTTGAAGTGCTCTATTTCAGCATCATGCACTTGCATGTGAGAAAATGGCTTGGGCCCTACTTACAAGGTTGCTGATAAGGCCAATTTTATAGCATGCGGAACTGTAAGAATCCCAATGTGTGTATTGACCAATAAAGGTAGGCTTGCGGTAGACCATGGTAGGGAACACCCCCCCTTGCAGACTTCCCATATAGCATGTCAAGGAAAGGGATTTAACTTGACTGCTCCATTTCAAAGGTGAATTTCAGCACAGGATGGAGCCCATTAAGACGTGCAAGGAAATTTTTACATGCTGCTACAGATTTAAATATAGCAAACGTATCATCCACATATTGGAAATATGCAAGGGGTAGGAGGTTAGGCGTCATTCCATCAAAGACATGTTTCTGATGTAACCCAACAAAGATATTTGTGAGAGCTGGGCCTAAAGGGGATCCCATGGCAACACCATCTATTTGGGCATACATGGTGTCATTAAAGCTGAACTCAACTGTGCGAGTTGCCAAGTTCATAAGCTTAATGAGTACTGCTTTACGCAATGGTGGCAGGTCTAGATCGCCATGATATAGTGCTACAGCGCAAATATCTATGCCTTCTCTAAGTGGAACATTGGTGAATAGGCTAACAATGACAAATGAGCACACGGACACAGCATTGCTATCAATATGCAAGTCCTGTATGGTCTTTGGAAATGTTAAGGAATCCTTCATCGTGTATCTGGAACACTTGTTCAAAACTGGTTGTAACAATTTACCCAACCATTTGGCCAAATCATGCTGTGCAGAACCGATCATAGACAAGATAGGGTGTAAAGGGACATCACTTCTTTGTGTCTTGGGTAGCTTATTCATGCGCGGATGTAGCAAGCCGTGAGGATGAACCCTGTCATGTGTATCACACAGCAGCTCATCGCTCTTACACAAGTGCAGCAAGCGTTTTTTTCTGCTTACTTTTGAGCAAGGCTGACCAATCATGTTGGGCAGCAGGTCCAATGGATATGAATTTAGAAATGTCATTAAGAATGGCATGCATTTTGTTGCTATAGTCATGCTTGTTAAGGATGACTATTCCTGTCCCTTTGTCAGATTTACTGAGGTGTGTGTCCGGGTTGGTCTTAAGGCTTCACAACGCCGAAAAACATTCATGTTGCATGTGAAAATCAGACAGGTCATTCAGAATATCACAATACGCATGCACTAGATTGTATATTTATTTACTCACTGAAATACTAATTCCTTTACCTATATATTTTTTGTACAGGACTGCATTTGTTAGGTTCATCTTTAGCTTTGCACATCTGGCATTTTCCTTCTTCCACAATAAAACAATATGGTCGATCTTATTGTCTGTTTAGCCCATGTACGAGATATGATTAATGCATTTTGCAGGCAAATTTTTCCCTTGTGCATCACAAATTTCTGTGCGTTATATCCTTTGTAGTTCTATGTTTCTAGATGCTTCTTAGGCTGCAGAAGCACTTGTGAGAGATGTTCTTACTGTGCCTACAGCCTGTGTAACAATGAGGCTCATTGCAAATTGATGTTACCATATGCTCAGTCACAGACCGTAGTACAGACGAATATTCTATCAAGACATTATTTGTGGGAGAAGACGGCGCTCATCTGGGTGCTGGATTTTTTCATCCTAGCCAGACAACCTCTGATAGTTGTGTGCAAGAAACCATGCAACTGACCACAATGCACATGTTGTTATGCCAGCATTAAATTTTGAATCAAATTGCCCAACTCTGTCCTTGTCTTGTTGGAAGCCTAATCCATGCCTTTGTTACCTCAAGACTTGACTACTCCAACCCTCAAGACTTGACCACTCCAACAGACTCCTGGCCAGCCTCCCAGATTCTACCTTCAATAAATTTGAGGCCATCCAAAGCTCTGTTGCCCACATTCTAACTTGCACCAAATCTTGTTCACGCATCACTCTGGTGCACATTTACTTTCATTGGCTCCTGGTAAGCAATGTCTTGATTTTAAGATTCTCATCCTTGCTTTCAAATCCTTCCATGGCCTTGCCCCTCCTAACCTCTGTGATCTCATCCAGACCCTCCTGTGTTCTCTGCTAATTCTAGCTCCTTGAGCAATCCTGATTTTAATCAACCCACTATTGGGACCATGGTTTCAGCTAAGCCATAAGCTCTGGAATTCCCACCCTAAAACTCTTTGCCTCACTAGCTGTCTCTCCTCCTTTAAGACATTCCTTAAAAACTGCTCCTTTGCTCTAACTTTTGTTCAATTATCTCCTTTTGTGCTTGGTGTCAAATTTTAATGCTCCTGTGAAGATCCTTGGGACATTTCATTCATTATAGGTGCTATAAGATTGCAAGTTATTGTTGTTGCGATTCCTTCTCACCATCACAGCTTTAGCAGTGTCTGTGCAGCTGCTTGATGCCAATGTGAATGTTGATAATTGGTGCTATTTTGCCTATAGATTCTCTAGTTCTGCTGATGACTATGAACTCATTGATCCATGAATGGTACATTCCAAGAGACATGGGGTTTAGGAAGAGAATTCCAGAATGCAAGGCCACAATGGTTGAAAGCTCTACCCCCAATAGCAGAGCGGAGGGAGTGAGGTCAGAACGGCAGGATGTGAGCCATGATGGAGGGTTGAAGGAGGTTACAGAAATAAGGTGTGTGAAAGGCATGGAGGAATTTGAAAATGAAGATAAGAATGCTAGAAGCAATAAGCTGGGGATGAGAAGCCATTGGGAGGGAGAGAGAACTGATTTTGGTTACCTGGTCCCTCCTTGACATCACTGCACCAAATCTTTGGGACCAAGAGCCAAACAGCAAGGATATTGCAATATGCATTTGTTAAAACACAGCATATATATAGTTTTCTTTTAAATCATGATTTATAAAGTTGCTAATAAAACAAATCCTGCTGCTGGAAAATTCTAGAAGTAAACATTCTAATGATTCCTGCAATTAAAAAGTGCCAGTTAGGCTACATTCATAGCATATACTTCTTCTAAAATATGTTTACCACTAATACGAGTATGAAGCAGAACCTTGTTAGTTGCAGCTTGATGGTATCTGAGTGCCCTGCAGTCCAATTCTGGGTCCGGTCCAGTCAGTATGCTGCCAAAAAAAATTCACTGGAATCCTACTTTAATTTGAATTCAACTGATTCAACACCCTTCACGTAGCCAGGATATAAGGAGGAATTCTTTTTTCCCAAGTGACGAGACAAGAGACTAACCCAGTCTGAAAAGTCATTTGGTATTTATTGAAAAAATAAATGTGGTTATTAAGGGTTCCTAAAAATTGTATAAATAACATGAGTCCCTGAACTGTATTTAGAATGGATGAAGCTTATTGTAAGGGTACTGTTCCAACCGTACACTTGGTGGGTGGTGGTGGGGTGGGAGGATGCTAAGTTGGATAGCCTCCAAATTCAAGTACAGGGACTGCAATGCATGATTACCTTGCACTTGAAGACAGAGGACCTCTTCCCTCAAGGGGCCACGAGGTTCTCCAGTGACATACTGAGAAAATAGAAGGAGCAGGTTGCCTTCGCCATCAATGCCTGTATCATAGTCCTTTAGGAAGTAAATTCAGTGTTGAAAGAAGCTGAATGACCTTAAATGAATGGTCAAGATCAACCAGTGCATCCTCATATGTCATATCCTACCAACTTCACTACTAGCCTCATACATTTTCGCCATGCCCCCTTCACTCACCTACCAACAATTTCAATCAATTATTAGGGTTTGCAAGGACTAATGTGTGGTTAATGTGTGGGACTGCGTAAATAGCACCTCCCTTAATGATGATGTAAGAGAACACATGATGAGGAGTCTTGGGGAAAATAGTCAATGCTTCAGCAGTGTAACACCTAGTCATGTGTAGCTGTACATAGTTCCGTTGTATAAAATAAACTAGGTGTTGTTTGAACATGTCAATATCTCAGTAATCATTCCGGAGTTAGACTAACCAACATTCAACATGGTGGCAGCAGTAATGGATCCCAAAACACTGAAAATACAACTTTAAAGATTAAATGTCAAACCTATAAAAGTGGTGCCAAAACTGTAAGGCACAGTTGAAGAACTCCAAAGCTGCTCCATTGATGAAGTGGAAGAAGGAAGAGTCAGAATAATCAACTTTTAAAGTAATTCAAGGCTGCACCACGGCATGTGGTGGCCTGTGAAGGAAATCCCAATCCAGAAATCAAAGGCTTCGAGTCGGAGAACCAAACAAAGATTGTGTAACTGATGAGCAACCCTGAAAAAGGGTAAAACTCAATTTTGAAGTCACATTGGGAAGGCAGCACTGGGAAAACCAGATCCCTGTTCAAGGTCGGCGACATTCCACTTGGCGACCGTGAGGCAGCACAAGAAAAAATGCGGCTGCAAATATTGAATGCTCCAGGGGAAGGGGGTGAAGAGATTATTGAAATAACTTAAAGCAAAGCAGTTCTTAACAACTTTGCAGCATTCAAGAAATAAATACCAAGTCTAGGTGAGAGATTCCCCCAGGGACAGAAGTGAACACGGAGGGTATCAGTGAGAGGCTGATCAGTGCGGGAAAACTTCAAAAACTGGAAGGAAAATTTAAAACTTCGGGAAAGCCATCTAAAAGTTTACAAAAGCCATAGATCCTAAATTTATGCCACCTGAGAGGTTTGGACAAATAGAAGGACCAAATCAAACTCAAAACTGGGCACTTTGGAGAAAAAGACTCTTGAGGTTCTGAATTGCTTCAGGTTTGAACAGTAAGTCTGAAGCTGAACAGATCAACGCATTACTCCACAGGAATGGTAGCAGATGATGTTATTGCAAGATGGGATATCAGTGAGATCTCTAAATTTGAAGAGGTCTGAAAGGCCTTCAATAACTATTTCAACCCAAGGAGCAATAAGATTCTGGAAAGGACCAAATTCAACACAACGGTCCAGAAACCAGGTGAATCAGTAGATGCTTTGATTAATGACCTTTACAGGCTAGTTGAAAAATGCAAGTATGAAGACCTAAACACAGAATTAATTCTGGATCGCATTACAGTCAGTGTTATTGATGAATACCTATCAGACTTATTGCAATCTAAGGAAGGTCTCACCTTAGAAAAAGCAACAAACCTGGTGAGACACACAGAGGTCCATAAACAGAACAGGGCAATACTGAGAGGTGAAGAAAAACCTTGACTCAGGAAACTTCCAGTGACCATACGTTCCTTAAGCCCAGGAATGTAAGAGAAGCATCAGGAAAGAAGGTACAATTTGGAGGGAAAGTACAAGGTGCCTTAAAACCCAGTGGCACCAAAAAGACCCACAGGCACGAGCAATGTCCTGCAACATTGCAAGATGCTTTCTCTGCAGAAGAATTGAGCATTTTGGGAAGATGTGCCAAATTTCAAAGGAAAAGTCTTCACGTATAATGCTATTAATGACATTAAAGAATTTCCGCTAGAGGGAGGAACAAAAATGCTTCCTGGGTGAGACGAATGACCCCAATCATGCTTTCTGGTATGCAGATATATATGTCAATGGACATATCACCAACTTTAAACTAGATACTGGAGCAAGTGTAACGGTTTTATCAGACAATGAACCATGGTTACCAATGCATTGCCTGCAGACAAGGGAAACCCAGCTATATGGTCCAGGAAAGATCGAACTAAAAGCTAAGAGAAAGTTACAGACAACACTCCAGTACAAGGGAAAGCAGATATTGGAAACGTATGTACTAGAGAATCAGGAATACCAACTATTAAGGAGAAGGTTTGTATAGACCTCAATCTTAACAGGAAAGTGCAAGAAGTCAATCAGCAAGAATCCAAGGGTGACTTTAGAAATGAATCCCTGAAACTATCCAACTGCAATGAAGATCTGGATTGCAATTTCAGTGCTGACTTTTTGACACTCTTCAAGAGATTGATCATCCAGCCATTTTGCAGAAGGATGTACAGAATGGGGGAAGTCCACTCACTCACAACCAATGCACAGTGAAAAAATTGTGAAAAGACACAAACACAAGAAAAAATACAAGAATGAGAGTGATCACTTAGCACTCTGTAATATTGCTTCAAAAGTGGAAGATGAAAGTCTGGTGATAGAGTACTCTGTTCAAATACCACATTCATCCTACAAAGTACATCTAGAAAGTACATCTACACCTATCCATCCACCAAAAATGGTCATAATGGCTGCTAGTAGACAAAGAAGTCAAAAACTAGACATGGAACCAAGCTACAAAATGTCTGCCTTTTCTAACCTGGGAAGAAAATGAACCTATTGAAAAACCAGATTTTGAGGGAAACCAAGACATTGATCATGTGGATTCCTCATGGCATCCCATCTTACCCAAAGAATACTTCCAGGGCTTGAGATCCAGGCCTATCTGAGTGTCCAAGAATGAAAGACTGCAATGAGTCATTGCTCCAGCAGTAAGGAAGAACAGGAAAAACCTAAACAAAGGAAGAGGGCAAACTCAAGAAGCAAGGATATAGAGCATGCGAAACACAAAGGGTGGAATCATACCAGATTTGCACTAAGTGCTGTAGCAGGCGGAAAAAAGGATGTTTTACCTGCTAGCCGCAATGGTGGCTTTATGCGCCGCATCATCCCATTCCTGGTGCATCCCATCAAAGTCATCACAGGCACTGATGAAGTAATGGGATGACAATCACAGATAGTCATCACACACAGGCTGTCTCCACCTCTGCAGTGGATGTTGGGGGAACACCAAGACATAGCGGCAGGGTTAGGCAGGTTAAGAAAATGTAGTTTCACTGCTTGGGCACGGGTATTAATAACTTGTACAAAATGTTGACTATTATAAATAAACTGCCAAAAATGTCACCCTGTATATGACTCCTTGTTATGATGAGCAGTGTTCATGTAGGTCTGAAGTGAAAGCATGGTTCCTGCACAAGATAAATGCAGATGTCTCAATCCAGGGCCTCCTCCTTGTGCTTTGTGCAACCTTCCCAGCACACTGGTGGTGCGCCTTCACAGTCACTGGACACATTTGTCATGTCTGCACCTCGGTGGGGCTTATCATTGCTGCCAGAATGTCCTGGGCTGGAGGGCACAGTGTTCCATCATTCTCTCTGTGTGCTCTGAGTATCTTTCAGGTGCAGCTGGCCCCCCATCTCATCAGCACCTGTGTCTGGTGACAGCGTGGTCTTGAAGGATACAACTCATGAATGATGCCATAGGATTAGGAGAAGTTAAAGTTTCCCCACTGCAGCTCCATGATATGACCATGTTCACAGAGTGCAAGCGAGCTGCCATCAGCCAGACAGGAGTCAGACATTCACATAAGCTATCCTCCAGGGATGTAAGGACTATGGGCATCCACTGGGTCTGCATAACAGGAGCCTTATCACAGGGGGTACTATGCTGACATCAGCCAGACAGGAGTCAAACTTTCACAGATGCGATATGAGGATCTATGGACTGTCCTCACTGCATGTCGTCATTATCCTCCATGAATCTAGTGGCTATGAGGGCCTCCCGAGCGCTCCTGCCTTAACTAGACAACGTGATGGCCTCATCGCTTTCATCTTCACCTTCAAGGATCTCGTCACTTTTATTCCCATCGACGTCCACCTCATCAGATGTGCAGCTCCTCCATCTCCTCTCCTCATCAGGCAGATCCTCCCCGCTATTGCATCTCCAGGTTGTGAAGGGCACAGCAGGCGATGACAATGCGTGACACCCTCTGTGATGCTGAGAGCACACAGAGAAAATGATGGAACACTGTGCCCCCAGCCCAGGACATACAGGCAGCAATGAAAAGCTCCATCGGGGCAGGCATGACAAATGTGTCCATTATTGCAGGGCTCCAACAGGCCAGTCCAGGCACTGGAACCTCATTTCCAACATCCCAATGGTTTGCTCCACCAAAGTGCAAGTTTTAACATGAGCCTCGTTGTACCTTCTCTCTGTTTGCACTCTGAGGCCACCGCACAGGTGTCATCTGCCACATCCTCTGCGGGTAGCCCTTGTCCCCAAGGAGCCAATCCTGAGCATCTGTGGACCCTGGAAGACATCAGGGATCTGAGACCAACTGAGAATGTTGGAGTTGTGGACACTCCCTGGGAATCGTGCGCAGACTTGCAGGATGCATTTGCTGTGGTCACAGACTAGCTGAACATTCAGCAAATGGAACCTTTGTGGTTCACATACAACACTGCTGGTTGCCACAGAGATCAGAGCGCCACGTGAGTGCAGTCGATGGCACCCTGCACCTGTGGAAACCCATGATCTGTGCAAATCCCAGCACACTTGTTTCCTGGCTTGCCTGATCCCGGGCAAAATGCACAGAGCTGTGTGCCTTCACGAATATGGCGTCCATGACCTCCTGGATGCACTTGTACATGGGGGCTTGCAAGAGCCCGCAGAGTCACCTACGGAGCCACCGGTGTAAAAATTGAGCATTGCAGTCACTTTCACAGTCACTGGCAGTGGATGCCCTCCAAGTCCCCATGGTGCTAAATCCTGCAGTAGGTGGCATATGTGGCCGACCACTTCCCTGGACGTGCGCAGTCTTCGCCAACACTGGTTCTCAGTCATCTGCAGGAATGACAATCGCCTTCTATAGACCCTGGGTCTAGCTAGATGCCGACCTGCAACGCCTTGCTGTGGGTCTTCAGCAGTTTGCACAGGAACCCCAGCCTGAGGGTGCTGCTCCTCCCTCTGCCCATCTAGGCACCTCCGTCACTCTCTTCTTCTTCATCTCTGCTCCCTGTAAGCCATGAGACATACAGCTAGGTCACCAGGCTCCATGCTCCTGATGTACTCCTCCTGCAAGATGGAAGAGAGAGGCATGTTGGTTAGCATTGGTCTCCTAGGGACCTCTCATGGCTACATATGCGGCTCCATCTCAAGATCCCTTAATGCATGCCAGAGAGTGCTGGCCACCACTTGGATGGCCAGAGTTTAGTGTGCTGCATGGCTGCCCAAAACTCCACCCACCTCCGCCCGACTACACTTGGCCAACTGGCAGCAGCTTCACCCACTGGACTACATGCTGTGCTCTCAGCTCAGGCACAGGTATTCTCCTAACCTGCACTGTAAGGCTGCGCTGTAAGCTTGAACCATGGGGGAAGACTGGTCCAAACCTGAATGAAGACATTGCAAGGGGCTGTGAGCGCTTCCACCAGTGACAGCCCCATGGCCAGCTTTCGCAAGGAGAATGTACAACTTCCCTCTCATCCAATTGTTCTGCAGCCCCCTAAAACGCTCATTAATTTGCAGACTGCACCCGAGGGGTGAAAAGTTCAGGAGCATTGGGTGGCTCTTCCATGCCTCTGCTTTGCTTGAGTAGGAGATAAGTTAGAGGCCCAGCTCCAAGCATGTCAATATAGCTGCGCCTGACCTGTCTTAGCTGCAGAAGAATGCTCAATTTATACAAGGTTTCCCTAACGCATGGCCGCTTCCCTTCCCCCACCGCATGTGGTTGTGCGCTACCATCAGACCGTGCTGTCTTGCCCACCGCCCACCCACCCCCACTGCAGTACAGCCGTTGCCCCAGCACTGCACTGTCAGCCAGCTGGGATAAAGCAACTTGCCTGTGCCCTCGCCTAAATGCACGGTGCCTCTTCCTTGAAGTTGAACGGGCGACCCTCGCGAGCGTTGCGCAACGTTAGTGTTCAGTTACCTCCGATCTCGCCTCGAAGTTCAGCTCACTAGGTGCACACCTTTTAAATGCTGTTGTGAATCACATTGTTCTAAAATCACACTGACGTGGGAGGTGAATACGACATGGGGGGGATGATTCTGGCGGGCAGGCAAGATGATGAGATACAAATGCAATGAAGTTAGGTTCCTGACGTTGGACAGTGGGAAAGGTGGTCTGCCATTGATGGGGGGAGTGGACAATGGCTAACTGGTTTCACGACGACGTGAAACTGATTTTTGGCCTCCCTCCCATATTGTCCCCCTCGGCCCGCCATCACACCCAATGTTAATGGCGATAGAAAATTCTGCCAAAAGAGAGAAATAAACCTGCAGAATTAAATAAAGAGAGAAGGAAATGTGCTCAAGAAAAGTGTAATGTTAAATAGAGGAAGAAACAGATGAACTCCAGATCCAGAAGCCAGACCAAGGGAAAGGAGGTGTAATAGTCCAGAGAGATGACAATCAACAGAGATCTTAATTAGTACACACTTCAGAAGATACTATACGTAGAACCCAGGGGAATCTTATTTCTATTCATCAAAGACAACAATCAGTCATATATTTGGAAGAACCAGACAATGATTCAGAAATTAATACTACAACTCTCAATGAAGACCATCCAAGTCAAGAAAAAGGACTTCAAAGAGAGATTACTGACCTTCCAAGTCTGAAATGAACATGATCAGGGAGAGGTGTGAAGACTCCTGACAGATTGAATCTGTGATGTCAGAGGCTTGGGGGGGAGATGGGGTGGTAAGTAAATATGAATGTAAAAAATATGGAAGAAGACTTGGGGGAGATGTAGTATTAAGGTTTGTGAGGGTTAATGTATGGGACTGTGTAAATAGCACCTCCCATAATGATAATGTAAGAGAACAGACAATGAGGAATCAAGGGGGAGAATGTTCATGGCTTCAGCTGTGTCATGGGTAGCTGTTCAGTTGGATAAAATAAACCAGTTGTCGTTTGAAGATACCAACATCTCAGTAATCATTCCAAAGCTAGACTAACCAAGATACAACATCAACCACAACTTATTCCTCACATTCCTATGCTTCACCTTATCCACGCACACCTAACGCTGCACGCACATCTCACAGCATGCACACATTGCCAGTTGTTTAACAGTGGCGAGCACATCGCCCAGATACATTGCACTATACTCACTGACACACTTCCCTCTTTTTTGCAGGAATAGGTGACTCATAATAGATGGCAGCAGCAGCAGCTAACTAGTAGGATGTGACTCCGTATGCTGACCCCAATGGAGGAGACAATGCTGGAAATAATTGAAGTGTCTGTCACTGGGACAATAACCAGTAGTGTACCTGAAGGTATTGAGGATGATGGTATGTTCCTGCCTAATATACCTCAAAACCCACTTACCCCTAAACCACCAACCTGTTACAATGCCCAAACTGCAGGATGAGGTTGAAAATGGCTGTTCAGGTCTCAAATCAGCGTTCGGTGCTGACTCACGTTACAATTTGCCTTCTCTGTAAGCTTCTAGCACAAGCACCTAATATCCATGCCAACACCCCCAACAACATGGGCCCTGAACTTCCTCAGAATGGTAGTGTCGGACTGCCACTCTGTGCCCAATTACTTAACTTAATTTTTTTTTGATCCTATCTTGCCCGACCTTCCAACTCAGGCTGGGCAAAATCCAGGCGGTGATGAGTGCATCACTGGGGCCTAGTGCCGAAGTGCACCTGACTCAAAGTGAGGAAGGCCACGTCCCCTTTCTTACAGCGCTAGCTGCCGTAAGTCAAAGGTCCATTGAAGTTTAAAAATCCTTGGCAGGCCAGGGAGAAGCTCAGTGCCTAATGCAAGTACATAGGATTTGGGGTATTGGGGGCGGAATTGGTAATGGTGGGGGGGGGGGGGGGGGGGGGAGGGTGGAGGGTCGGAGGTGGGGGGTGGGAGTATGATAGTGGGCGTTGGAAGGGGGGAGGTAGGAGGGGGGAGGTTGGGAGGAGGTCAGGCCAGGTCAGGCCTAGTGGGGGGAGTCGGAGATCAGGTCTGGCCTTGGTGTAGTGGGGAGGATGGTAGGGGTAAGATTTGGGCCTGGCGGGGTGAGGGGGTGGGGGGTGGTGGGGGAGGAGGGCAGAGGTTGGGACAGTCCCCTTGGGGAAATCCTGTGGGTTTGGGAGTTCCTGTTAGGGGTTGTAGACCCTTGGAGTTGGGGGCAGTCCTGTAGTTGGCGGAGGGGGGGGGGAGGGGGGGGGAGTAGTCAGCGGTATGGGGGAGTCCCCTGGATCTGTACAATAGCTACCTAGAAGTCAGAAGTGGTTATAATCCTTCTAACTTTATCTGGATAACTATTGATGTCACCCAGTTGGAACCACCCAAAGTTTGTGATTAAAATCGCATTTTTAAATGGATCCCAGTAAAGGGCAATTGCCCAGGGGAAGTTTGTACTTCTGGGCCATTGCTGTGCAAACTTTACCCGGGAACTTCCAAAGGGGATTACTCAGTGCATCTATAGTGATGTTGGGGCTCAGAAGTTACAGCACATGGTGTTCTGCACAAATTGCACCAGAAATGGGTGGGAGCAAGAAGCATACCAATTTCCACCTAAACCAATACGCATAGCGTCAAAATACTGGAGCCAAATTTTTTGGCCCTGGTGTTTTCATAATTTTATCAGCAATAGCTAATTCTAATCAAAAATTACCAGTACATAAAAACAAAAATGAACATGTGCTTCGTTCATATACATTATTGTAGGTATCTTTCAATGTTCTTGGGCATTTTATTGCTGTTGGACAGGGGTCAAGGAGAAAGTTTGAGCCTGGAGCAGGCAGGTTCCAGAACCCAAAGTTGGGGCAAGGAGCAAGGAGCAAGCAGGGCCTGAAGCTGCAAAGGAGTGAAACAGGACTTGAAGCTGTTGTGAGAGCGAGTGTAGCAGTATTCGATTTTTGAAACCTAAGTGGGGAAAGAGTTTAGTGAGATTAAAGTGCTTCAAGAAAGTACTCACATTTATATAGCATCTTATTACATTCTCAGGACATCGCAATGGTTAATTTTGAAATGTAGTCACTGTTGTTAGTTATGCAAAGTAAGATCCCACAAACAGTTAATCTGTCTTTTGGTGGCATTGTTTGGGAGGGGAATGCTGGGCAACACACTGGAAGAACTCTCCACTCATGTTCTCAGAGGGATCCTTTACATCCGCCAAAACAGGCATACACATCACTGACAAGGCAGTGTTCCTCAGTGTAGGTTATATGCCCAAGTTATGAAGTGGGGCTTAAAGTTGGTAGGAAGTAGATTTTTAAAAATTCATTCATGGGATGCGGGCATCGCTGGCTGGGCCAGCATTTATTGTCCACCCCTAATTGCCCTTGAGAAGGTGGTGGTGAGCTGCCCTCTTGAACGGCTGCAGTCCATGTGATGTAGGTACACCCACAGTGCGGTTAGGGAGGGGGATCAAGTGTGAAGTTGGGAATTTGGTTCACATGGGAATTTCTGTTAAGTTTTTCTCGAGTTTAAATTTAGATTAAGAGTCAGATTCTGACATGGACTTTCAAGCTGCAAGCTAGTTAAGTAGCCTAGTTAAACAAGAGCTGCTGGGAAACTCTTTCGAGTTATCAACAGTCACAGATTGCAACTCTTTCGAGTACAATCACAGTTCTTGGTTTCCGGGAGTGGGACATGAACCCACAACCCTCTGATTCAAAGGCAAGGGTGCTATGAACTGAGCCACAGCTGACACCTCCCCAAAGAGCTGCTGGGAAGTGGCAGTTATCTTCAATCAGCTGAAAGTGGTTGCCTTGTTAATTATTGTAGCAGGATGCTGAGCTAGCATTGCGACTTGGGAGTGAGTCATCAGTATTCTATAAAAGCAGACACATTTGCTAACCGCATGGAGTAAGGGGAGGCATGGAGAGGAGACTATGCCTGAGTGCAATGTAAGCCAAGTGCAAAGTCGGAAATTTGATTCACATGAGAATCCTGTTGTTCTTTGAACCAGGTATCTGTTATCGCGACAACATCATATTTCCACATGGCTATCTGCACCTGCAACTTACCTATCTTATTTACCTAACTCCACGCCTTCACATATATATCCTGTAACCCTGATTTAGGCTTTGGCCTGGATTTACCTTCCTAAATCAGGCGTGCAGCCCCCACCACACCCACCACACCCATTCCCCACCCCCACCCCTCCCCTGCCATGCTAATGATTCTTCCTGCACATATGGTTATCCAGGACACAGGGCAGAATTTTACGACAGCGGGATTTTATGTTCCTGCTGTCGTCAATGGGATTTATAACGGCCCGCCGCATTTTATGGCCCCGTCCCCGCCAAAAAGGGGCCATAAAATTCTGCCTACAGAAAATTCCCTCATGAAAGAGGATGTGCACTCCAGAGGTTGGAGATGCCCTGCCGTTCCTCTAGCTATTATATAATAAAACTCACTACTTAAAAAAATAAAGATTCACCAGCTACTCACTTTAGTTGTCACTTAAATATAGGGAGGTTAATTGAAGTGCTTTACTTAACTCTTATTATCAAAAAAAAATGAAACTATCAATTACCCAGCTCCTTGACTAACTGCCTAGGGAAACAAAACTACTAAATTCATTAGCCAACCAACTCATGGTCTTCCTGTGATATCACAGTTTGATTTTTTTTCTCTCTCTCATTTCAGTGATCATGTGCTGCTTCACAGTGATTCCCAACCTGCTCCACAGTGATCTTGACCTGCTGCACACTCCTCCCAGTCTGCTTCACAGTATTCCTGACATGCTGTACACTCCTTCCGGTCTGCTTCACAGTGATCCTGCCCTGCTGCACATTCCTCCCTGTCTGTTGTCTGGAATGCCATTACAGCCACAGTGGCTACAATCTGAACAGAAATACATTCCAGGCTATCACTCCTGTACCCCTGCTATTTCCTCAAGCTGACTTCACATCGAGCTCCCTCCCAACCCATATTCCAAACTCTGCTCTTTCCTAGCCTAAGCAACAGCAACCCCTATCAGGATCCCCCATCGTGCTCCTCAACTCCAACCAGCCCTTTCACTCCCAAGTTAGGTCCAGAATCCAGTTTCTCTTACACAATTACATGTTGCATTGCATCCCATGGGGGCCTCTCCCTATGTAGGACCAGTGGTTCTTCACACTCAGAATTACAAATTGGCCACTATTTTGCTGTGCACAATACCTTTAAAAAAAGGAAATGATACAAATTCAGTTAATTGGGAAGGAACCAATTGTGCAAGGTATATAGAAACAATGAAAGGCAAATAAAAGAGACTGAGGGAAGATTGACTTTTCAGAAAGAGAAGGATAAAAAGAATGAGGAAATAGCATCGGGGATAAAAAGACAACTAGAGGAAAATATAAAATTTTTTAAAAAACCGCAATTGCTAGAAATGTGAAATCAAAAACAAAAAATGCTGGAAACACTCAGCAGATCAAGCAGCAATGGTGATAAGAACAAATGGGTTAATTTTGCAGATGTAGACCTTTATGAGAACAAGTATGTGAGAGCCACACAAGGAGAAAGAGTGGAAGATAAAAAGAACAGAGAGGTGCAGACAAAAATTCAGCGAGTTACAGGGAGAGATTTCTCTGTTCCCATGCTGAGCATATTGCATCACCTGGGCACAGAGTCTCGTCGAAAATCAGGCAGGGAAGATTATATCCCTGTAATGGGACCTTGTCTGATTTATATCCATGAGAAACTCCATGGGAGATCAACTATTATATGCAATGCTTTCAATACTATAAATGTTTGCAGCACTTTTTGTGATTTGTGAGGAGAATAGGCATTCGGTAATTGTCTTGAAAAAACTGCAAGCTTTCAGAAAATACTTTTTTTCATTTTCATACTTATGTATCAGTATATGAAGAAAACCACAAATATGATACAGTTTGCAAGTTATGACAAGGTGTGTTTGGGCTTGTGTTTTAAACCTACATGCCCGAAAGCTACATTTTGTCTTCAGTGTTGAAAAAAAACTAGAAATCAAATTATAAGTGTGTTAGAGTTAATTTATTTCTCCTTTATTAGTGTTTTAATAGGGTCAACTTTAACATAAGAAGGCATGCGTTCCAACAGCACCCTAGCTGATCAAACAGCTGCACCATGTGTGAAATGTTCTATACTCCAGTTAAATTCCTCCATTCAATTACCTTATATCTGAATCCCAGTGAAGGAGGAACATTTTAACAGTTCTAAACATGTTTCACAACTTTCAATGAACCAGCCGAAACCTTTAGGGTGATAGCTTCTTGCATACTATTCAGATGATCTCAAATGTTTGAGGGAGCCTTCAGTTGCCTGCCTCAGTGAATACAACATCTTTATACAAAGTGTCAAATTTCAACCATACGCAATTGGAGATAAGAAAGTTTATCTTGATACACAAAAAAATGTCGTAGACAAAGATTATAGGATACAAGCATCATGAGTTGACAAATTGTTTATTTCCTCTCTTTAACTTCTTGCCTGTGGATCAGATAGTAGTGTGATTGACACACTTATCACTTGCTTTAACTATGGTGTTACATAAAAAGGGATTTTGTTGGCTGTGCTTGACATGAAGCTTTCATTCACGTTCGCAGCTCCTAATGCCCTGCAGCAGACATGTCAATATTTATATTCCTGGTGCTGTTTCATTCTTCTGACTACATTTGAACACTTCTACATTGATGAAATTGTGTCGATAGATAGGCGCATGGCATTCCTGCTGTTGGCAGACCATTCTAATATAAAGCATAAGAACTCTAGACAGCTGACAACATCAGAACTTAAGGGGACTTTAACTAGTGGTGGGCTGTAACACAGGGTAGAGGTGGCCATCAATTTGAGACCTGGGGCTATTTTAACTCCTGGACCTTATTTTCATCTAGCCTGCCAACTACAGGGCAGGTCAAAATTTTGGGGGTTGGAGGTGGCCTGCTTGCAATGGATATGAACTTTGGGTATGGACTATGGGATGCTTCGCAGATAGGAAGTGGGTAGCCCATAGCAACAGTTGTTCCTGCTCCTGATTTTACTAAGGAAAGTTTTTAAACTGACTTTAGAGGACCTCCTCTTTTTCCCTGCTGGGATTTACTCATTGTGGGACCTGACTGGATCACTAAATGAATTTGGAGTAGATGTGTCAATGGGCATTCTTCCCATGCAGCTCCAACAACAGCAACAACAAAAATAAAAACTTACCTTTATATATCACTTTTAACATAGTCAAACATCTCAAGATGCTTTGCAGGAGAGTTAGCAAACAAAAATTTAACATCAAGCCATGTAAAGAGAAATTAGGACAGGTGGCGAGGTAGGTTTTAGGGAGCATAAAGGAGGAGAGAGAGGTAAAGAGGAAGAAAGGTTTAGATAGAGGATTCCATAGTCTAGGATCTAGGTAATAAAAGGCCTGGTCACCAGTGGTAGTGCGATTAAAATCAGGGATGGCCATGAGGGATGTGGAAATCTTGTAGGTAGTAGGACTGGAGGTGATTACGTTGATAGGGAGGGGAGAGGCCATGGACAAATTTGAAAATAAATATTTGAAATTGAGGTATTGTTAGCGAATACATTCATGGATTATGTGATCCTAACCATGCAAGCAGCGATGCAATGTCTATTAGTGCTCTAAAGGGAAGCGACAAATTGGCCAGTTAAGCTCTAGCCACATTTGGTGCAGACTTTGGGGCCGCTAAGTTTTGGCTTTGTCAACTTGTGTCTAAACTGCCTGGATTTAGGTACATGGAGTACATCCCTATGAGGAGACTTGTGTGCACACTACCTGCAAACAAAAATTCTACATGTTGTGCAGGTTCATCAGTGGCTTGCTTGAAGATTTCTAAATATGGTGATAAGTTCTCCTCACATGTTAGGCACCCAGTTGATCAAAGGAAAATAAGTGATAATACTTAGCCAAAAAAGGATAGTCGTGCTTGCTGCCAGTGTGTGACAGCATTCACCCATTAGTAGTATAAAGGCACATTTAGTGGTAACTAAAGATCAGCAAAAAGCACAAATTGCTTCTCAAATCATACATGTTTCAATGTTATAATGATCAATTGCAACATAATGCTGCAACAGTACATAAAAAAACATTGAATCTAACAAAATTTTGAACATCATTTTACTTTTCTTCTGCAAAGAGTTTCTTCAGGCTGATGTAATGCAGTACTACTTCCTCCAGCCATTCTGCTTTGTGAGTGATTAGACATGTGCAATTCATCATTGGAACAACAAAAGAATGGAAAGCAACTTCAAACAGTCTATTCATTGGATAAGCATTTCACACCTGAAAATGAATAGCGATAGACATAGCAGCTGCTTAACTTGATACCTATATGCACAGGTGTGATTTTCACTTTGTACTGTCAATCATTATTGGGGTGGGGTGGGGGAGGGGATGTTTGCAGGGGCCAACCGGCAGGACATCTCAGCTGGGAAACACATGGCTTTTTGATTGAAAGACAAAATGTGGTACATAAAGGAAGATGGAGTTAAAATATTTCTCTCAGCAAGCATTGGAAGAAACAGTTGAAGAAAGTTTGAAGAATTCATGTTTAGCCTTGATGATATGCAGATGCCTGTTATGGTATATGTCTAGGTAAAGAACTATATCAGTAGAGTGAGTAAAATAACATGGATCACTTAAGACTAATCTATAAGAAGTGTTTGTACAAAACCGCTTAGTTCAAACTAGTATGAACAGCTAGAATGCAATACTAACAAATTTTGAGTCATAGGGCAGGAATTTTAAGTCAGCATGTGGGCTTGATCAGTGGGCTCAGGAGCGGCCGGGGAACGGACCGACGCCTGCGATCAGCCCCCGACCACGATTTCACGCTGGCTGGCTAATTAAGCACGCGCTGAAATGCTCAGCACTGCCAGGGTGGAGGCGGGAGGAGGGCAAGCACTGACGTAAGTGCAGGCCCGGGCGAGCGCAGAATGAAAGCTCCCTGAAGGCAGAGAGTGCCTCAGGGAGCTGAAGACTTCAAGGGTATTAAATGAAGATTTTAAAATCAGAACAAAAATGTCCAAGCATCACAGTCACCTGAACATATATATAATAAAAATTCTGTCCATAGAGTTTTATTTTTTTAATGTTTAATAACGGAAACCTTATCCCGTCCTTGGATGAAGTTTCATGAAAAATGTAAAGGCCGCCTGGCCAATTCGCCCATCTGCCAACCAGAAGATTGGGCGGACCACAAAAAATCAGGGACAATTACAACATTGATGGGCTTGACTGCTCTCTTAATTGTCACTTTTGCACATGCTTGCTGACTGAAATATCGCGTGAACGCAGGATGACATCGGGACGCTCACCCGATGTCATCACGCTCTATTTGACACTTAAGCAGGTCGGTCGCGCACCTGCACGCCGACCTGAAAATTGTGTCCATAGAGTCATTATGGCACAGAAGGAGGCTATTCGGCCCATTAAGTCCATGCCGGCAAAAAACTTTTATTCCCTGACTGAACATGTTTCTGCTACTAAATCTGTAATGTGATGTAGATATTTGACTGATTATCCAATAAGCTAAATTGGCTGGAAAGCAGTCAATGGCGCAAAATCTCCCATTTCGGGTCAGAACCCCTATTGCCGGCCATGATTAGAGAAAGAAAAACACACTTACCTTCCTCCAATTTTTCAGGGCAATCTTCCGATGGAGGATTCAGCAGGACTCAGTCAGTGCAGGAAGGCCCGGAGGGAGCAGCAAAGAGAATCTGCACAGAAGCCAAGTTCCCTATTTACAGCACTAGTGACTGTATTCTGGTAAGTAACAAGCTTAAACGTCCCAAAACTTCTTCGAATATCTATGGAGAGAAGGTAAGTGGGTAAGGGGATAGGGTGGGTGAGGGGCGCGAGGGGGTGAGGGGGTAGTGTGGGTGGGGGGGGGTAAAGGGGTAGGATGAGTAAGGTAAGTGGATAGGGTATATGACAAGGTAGGGTGGATAAGCTAAGTGGGTAAGAGGGTAGGGTGGGTGAGGCAATAGAGTGGGTAAAGGGTAGGGTGGGTAAGGTAAGTGGGTAGGATGGGTGACGGAGTAGGGTGGGTAAGCTAAGTATCTAAGGGGTGGGTGAGGGGGTAGGGTGGGTAATCTAAGTGGGTAAGGGATTAGGGTGGGTGAGGGATTACGTTGAGTAAATTAAGTGGATAAGAGGGTAGGGTGGGTAAGGTAATTGGGTAGGGTGGGTGAGGCGGTAGAGTGGGTAAAGGGGCAGGGTGGGTAAGGTAAATGGCTAAGGAATGGTTGAGGGGGTAGGGTGGGTAATCTAAGTGGGTAAGGGATTAGGGTGGGTGAGGGATTACGTTGAGTAAATTAAGTGGGTAAGAGGGTAGGGTGGGTAAGGTAAATGGCTAAGGAATGGTTGAGGGGGTAGGGTGGGTAATCTATGTGGGTAAGATGTTAGGGTTGGTGAGGAAGTAGGTTGGGTAAATTAAGTGGGTAAGAGGGTAGGGTGGGTAAGGTTAGTGGGTAATGTAAGTGGGTAAGGGGGTAGGTTGGTAAGCGGTTAGGGTGGGGAGGTCGGGTTAGTTCAGGTCGAAGGATAGTCGGTTAGTGGGGGCTAGTCAAGTCAATTTTGGGGCTAGTCAGGTCAGGTAGGAAGGGAAAGTCGGGGGGTTGGGATGGAGTCAAGCGGTGAGGTCAGGTCCGGTTGGGGAGGTCCAGGGGAATTCGCGTTGAGGGGGTAGTTGGTGGGTTGGGGGAAGTCAGCGAGTTGGGAGGAGTTGGGTAGCGGGGACTAGTCAGGTTGGGTTGGGGGCTAGTTGGGTCTGATCGGGGGGGTGGAGTCAGAGGGTTGGGGGGAGCCAGGTGGCGGGGGCTTGTCAGGTTGGTACAGGGTGAAGTCAGGTTAGATCGAGGGGGAAGTTGAGCGGTGAGGTTGGGACGTCAGGTCGAGGGTGGGGGTGACTCACTGGTAGGAGTCGGGAGCCGGTGGGGAATTGGAAGGTTGAAGGGGAAGTCAGGGTGTCAGTGTAAGTGATTGTTGGGGGGAGCAGGGGGACAGTTCTTTAGTTATCCAAGGGTTAGACCAGGCTTTAATCTGTCTAACTTTCCTAGGTAAGTATCCTGGTAAGTAAGTCAGAACTGTCAGAAGTCTGTGACTCTAACTCAGTGTTGGGGACTTTATCAAAGGGTCCTGGGGAGCAGGGGAATTGCCCATCAAAAGTTCAAACTTCCTGGGCGATTCCCACAGAGTCATTGCGTTGGGACTTCCAAGGGATCCAGTGGCGTATCTTGGGAGCTATGTCTGGTCTCTTACTGTGCAGAGACTGGAAGATCAGGGCTAATGTATTTTGTGGCAATTATTTTTGATACCTGGCCTGCCGAGTATTTCCAGATTTCCAACATTGTAGTATTTTGCTTTTGTACTTATAAAACACCTTTAACATAACTGAACATCTCAAGCTATCCAACAAAATTTGACACCGACCCATATCAAGAGTTATTAGGATAGCTGGTCAAAAACATGATCAAGGAAGTAGGTTTTAAGCAGCGTATTAAAGAAGGAAAGAGTGGTGGAGCAGTAAAGAGGTTTAGGGGCGGAATACCAGAGCTTGGGCATCTAAAGGCACAACTTTTCTGATGAAGGGTCATTGACATGAAATGCAAAAGGCAGGTGCTGCCTGGCCTGCTGAGTATTTTCAGCATGTTCTGTTTTATTTCAGTTTTCCAACATCTGCATTATTTTGCTTATGTAAAGACACAACCATTAATAATGAAGCAAAGGAAATTGGGCATGCACAAAAGGCCAGACACACAGAGGAATTCAGAGGGGATTCTAGGGCTGCAAGGGGTTTCAGTGACAGGGAAGGGTGAGACCAAAGACAGATTTGAAAACAAGGATAGGAATTTTAAAATCAGTTCCAAACTTTACTTTTTCATCTCCCCCTCAGTGTCAATGCTGTCCAAGAGTGTATAAGTAATGCACTGTTAATTATATTTTTCTTTTGACATTCCAGCAAATATAAGGTTTATTGGGACTTCAAGTAAGGAACTTTGGTAAATGTAAGACAAGCTGCATGCATTCTTTTCACGTGCAGAATCCTTTCAGTAATCATCATCAGCTTGCTTCTGCACTAGTCTGGTTTATGTAATGTTTTTGTCTGGCCAATCTACTACATATAACAGAGCACTTACTGTAACTGTTCCTTATAAAGAGCAAACTTGATAGCTGAACTACTTTGGCAAAATTCTGTGACTTTTAACAGTCACAAATTCAAAGTTTAATCAGTGGGGAGCTGTTGACAGACAGCATTCTTGTTGTGTTTACATAATGCTGTTGGTGCCGCTAGGAGCCCTGACATTAGGACCAGAAATTGATGAGCCCCCAGGTGTGGGATGGCAGCTGGCAGAGACATAAAATTGGGTGCCATGGCAGTGGCTCTGTGCCCACAACCTACCCGCCCTGTCCATCCCGCTGCAATTTCACCAGCAGCAGTCAAGGCATTGGGCAGCCCACTCGCCTACGGGCCAATTCAGAAGGCCAATTAATGACCACTTAGGAGCTTCCTCCTACTGCTGGTGTGATTTTACCTGCAATGGATGAGGCTAGTGCCAAGTGTTAGCCCATCAGGTAAAAGCTGGCACACTGGTGGCTGGGCAAGGGGGAGAGGGCAAGGTGGGGGAGATTGTCTCCTTTTTGGCACCCAGTGCCCATCAGAGGCAATCCCCGCAAAGGTAAACTCTCCCTGGGTGTCCCCTCCCCCCCTGCCCTGGCGATCCTGGCCCGCCACCCCTCTCGCCAGGGCATGCCAGCTTAGCACCGGCAAGATCCCAGACTTGCATTTGGGTTTCATTGGCGTCCCAGCAGTGGCCACCACTCCCAGTAGCATGGTTGGGACAAGAGAGCTGTTGGCCCTCTGACCATCTGGCAGCTCTCGGAGGCAGAGCTTCCTCTTGGAATGGGGCAGAAGGGCCACCTCAAGCTGATAAAAGGCCCAATGGCCATTGGCTACAGGGCAAGCTGACCAAGTGGAGGCGGGTTCACCACCGCTCTTACTTGGAGCATAAAATGCAGCTGTCAGAGTGGATGCGCTGTGAGATAAATGAGATGCTGTCACTGCCGTCAGCAATGCAGAAACAACCACAACAATTTGCAGTTATATAGCACCTTTAACATAGTAGAACTCCCATAGGAATGCTGGTAAATAAAATTTGATAATACTTCAAGAGGTAGTTTGTCTCCACTTCAAAATGGCATGGTATACCTATACTGTTGTGTTGCATTTAAACAGCTTCTGTTTCTGCAGTTTCCTTTGTTAATTTCAAATCTATTTTATAAATTCAAAGTTTAAGATTGAAAGATGAAACGGATGATAGTCTTACATTTATATAGCATCTTTCACAACCTTAGGATATTCCAAAGGGCTTTACAGAAAGATAGTGACTGTTGTAATGTGGCAAACACAGTCGCCAGTTTGTACACAGCATGTTTCCTCAAATAGCAAAGAGATAATGACATGCTCTTATGGAGTAACAGACCAGAACTTTCCGTTGAGTGGGCAGACGCGCGCCCGACCCGCTCAAGTGCGATGACACCGCACTCGCACGATATTTTGGTCAGCGGGCATGCACATGAGTTGCTTACAATTAACAGGCCTATTAAGGCCATTAAAGTAATAATTAAACACAATATTTCACTGCCCCTCCAACCTTACGGTTGGTGGGCAGGTGAATCGGCCAGGCGGCCTTTGGGTTTTTTATGAAACCTCATCCACGGGTGGGATGAGGTTTCCAACAGGAATTAAAAATAAAATAAAAATTTTTAAATCTCACTTATAACATGTTTTTAACATTTTAAAATTCTTTATTTGTGTTTTTAAAATTTTTCAGCTCCCTGAGGCAGCTCTGTGCCTTCAGGGAGCTTTCCGTGCTCGCATTCACACACATGCGTAAACTTCCACTCTCGCCCTCCTCCCACCCCCATCCCAGCAGAGCTCAGCATTGCAGCATGCGTCTCACGCTGGCTGGCCGTTAATTGACCAGCCAGCGTGAAATCGTAGTCAGGGCCTTATCGCGGGCAGCAGTCGGTTTCACGACCGCTCTTGGGCCCACCTGCAGCACCCGCCCGATGAGGTAAAAATCCTGCCCATAGAAAATTTACAGCACAGAAGGAGGCCACTTGGCCCATTGTGTCTGTGCTAGCCAAAAAATGAGCCACCCAGCTGAATCCCACTTTCCGGCATTTGATCAATAGCCCTGCAGGCTATGGTATTTGAGGTGCATATCCAGACACCTTTTAAATGAGTTGAAGGTTTCTGTCTCTACTACCAATTCAGGCAGTGAGCTCCAGACCCTTACTACTCTCTGGGTGAAAAAATGCTTCCTCATCTCCCCTCTAATCTTTCTACCAAACACTTTAAACCTTTGCCCCCTAGTCACTGACCTCTCTGCGAAAGTAAATAGGCCCTTCCCGTCCACTCTATCCAGGAATCTCACAATTTTGTACATTTCAATCAAATTTCTCCTCAGCCTCCTCTGTTCCAAGGAGAACAACCCCAGCCTGTCCAATTCTTCCTCATAGCTGCATTTTTCTAGTCCTGGTAGCATCCTTGTAAATCTCCTCTGTACCCTCCCTTGTTCAATTACATCCTTTCTGTAATAA
This sequence comes from Cetorhinus maximus, assembly GCF_964194155.1. Classification (NCBI taxonomy): domain Eukaryota; kingdom Metazoa; phylum Chordata; class Chondrichthyes; order Lamniformes; family Cetorhinidae; genus Cetorhinus; species Cetorhinus maximus. Next base: position 15,298,380 of record NC_135900.1, read on the forward strand.
GGTGACCACGCTGCACATAGTACTCAAGTTGTGGCCTACTTAATGATTTATATAGTTCCAGTATAACCTCCTTGCTCTTATATTCTATACCTCGCCTAATGAAGGAAAGGGTCCCATTTGCCTTCTTAACCACTTTATCGACCTGTCCTTATATCTTCAGGGATCTGTGGACATTCACTCCAAGGTCTCACTTCCTCTACACCTCTCAGTATTCTCCCATTAATTGTGTATTCCTTTGCCTTGCCTGACCTCCCCAAATGCATCGCCTCACAGTTCTCTAAGTTGAATTCTATTTGCCACTTTTCTGCCCACCTGACCAGTCCATCTTATCAAGATTTTTTTTAAAATTCATTCATGGAGTGTGGGCATCACTGACTAGGCCAGCTTTTATTGCCCATCCCTACTTTCCCTTGAGAAAATAGAGCTGAGCTGCCTTCTTCAACTGCTGCAGCCCATGTGGTGTAGGTATACTCACAGTGCTGTTAGGGAGGGAATTCCAGGATTTTGACCCAGCAACAGTGAAGGAACAGCAATATATTTCCAAGTCAGGATGGTGACTAGTTTGGAGGCGAACTTCCAGGTGGTGGTGTTCCCATGTGTCTGCTCCCCTTGTCTTTCCAGATGTTAGTGGTCATGGATTTGGAAGGTGCTGCCTAATGGTGCAATGGGATCTTTTACATCAATGTTAAAGGAAACATGGGGCTTTGGTTTAATGTCTAATCTGTAAGACGGTATAGCTCTGGCACCATAGCAGTCTATCAGGAATGCACTAGAGTGTCAGCCTAGATTTTGTGCACAAGACTCTAGTGTGAGGCTTGAACCCAGAACTTTCTGACTCAGAGGTGAGAGTGCTTCCAATTGAGTCATGGTTGACACTTAAGATCTATTATTTGTGATATGCAATGGGAGGAGGGATGCAGCGATGCCATGGTGCAAGATGGACATGATTTTCAAAGAGCAATGTTACAGTGATACAGAGTTATAGTTGTCATGTACACATGGGGAGGACATGGAGTAAAGGCTGATACTTCCCCAAAAGGAGAGGAACTCAGTTAACCCAGTTTGCTTTTGTTGGCTTCCAAATGACCACCTGAAGAGTTCCTTTGATATCAGTCTGGTCACAGACACCTTGCTGTCTTAGCAAAATCATGATGCAATGCCAGAGAAATCATGAAAGTGGTGAAATGCTCACTAAATTAATAAATGAACCAAAAGACCTACAGGAAAAAACCCCAAACAAAATGCAATAACTTATTGATCTTTTCAAAGAAATTCCTGGGACTGGGAGTGCGCTGGGCAGAAGGAGGAGGGGCAGAATTTGAGCAGGACCTGACCCTGCCTAGTCTCTATCCCTTTTTTGGCATAGAGCCTAGACTCCCTCCTCTACTGGCTCACCATGGCTGTAGTGTATACTTTTTACAGGTTTTACTGCAGAAACTCAGCAAGACTTCTTTGATAGTACCTTCTGAGCCAGTGACAACCACCACCTAAAAGGACAAGGGTAGCAGGTGCACAGGAACTCCATCACTTCCAAATTCCCCTCCAAGTCATACACCATTGTGATTTGCCCCTATATTGCTGTTCCTTCATCATCACTGGGTCAAAATTTGGGAACTCCCTTCCGAACACCACAGGGGGGATACTTTCACCACCATCTTCTCAAGGCCAACTAGTATATATTGGCCTTGCAATATCAATATCAATATCCCCAAGAATTAATTTAACAAACAAGGAAGGATTCTAACTGGAAAGGATGTAAGAACTGCGTCGTATTCATTTAATCAATTGTTCAGTGTTTGATTATGTGTGTCTGTTGACTGCTAACTGCTCACTGAATGATTAATTAAGCCTGGGTGTGGTCACTTAGAAAAAAAAGCTAAACTGACACAAACTGCTATAACAGACATCATGAGAGAGCAGACATTTTAAAACATTGAATGTTACACACATACACATGTTACACACATAGAAGCTGGTGCATCATATCTGCATATCTCTGAGGCATAAAACACAACAACTGGCAACAAGGATGATGAAGAATAGTTTAAATCTACTGGCTCCTGCACCTATTCTTCCTCACCCAGAGATCCACCCAATGCCATCGGGATGGATGGATTTTGGGGTACAAAATTTGCTCACTCTAGAACAGACAGTCTGAATGTAGCAGCAATCCACAAGAAGGTAATACGTTGTGTTGGAGCAGAAGGTGACCAGATATTCGAGCAGCTCACAAAAGACACTTCTACATTTGGTAAGTGCTCATAATACTTTGAGACAAAGAAAAGTGTAGCGATCAAACGATATACAGTCTTCCAGAAACACCAGGGAAATGGTGAGCCTATAAAACAGTACGTGGCAGCATTTCAGCAATTGGCTTCTACATGTAAATGGACAGGCGACGGCGTAGACTAGTAAGCCAGAGACCCGGTGTAATGCTCTGGGAACCCGGGTTTGAATCCTGCCAAGGCAGATGGTTGAATTTTAATTCAATAAAAATATGGAATTAAAAGTCTAACTTAAAAGTCCAACATTGTCGATTGTTGTAAAAACCCATCTGGTTCACTAATGCCCTGTAAGGAAGGAAATCTGCTGTCCTTACCTGGTCTGGCCTACCTGTGACTCTTAAATGCACTCTGAAATGACCTAGCAAGCCACTCAGTTGCATCAAACTGCTACAAAGTCACAAAAAAGGAATGAAACCGGACAGACCACCCAGCATCGACCTAGGCACCGGAAACGACGACGACAAACTCAGCCCTGTGACCCTGCAAAGTTCTCCTTACTAACACCTGGGGGCTAGTGCAAAAATTGGGAGAGCTGTCTCACAGACTAGTCAAACAACAGCCTGACATGGTCATTGTCATGGAATCATACCTTACATACAATGTCCCAGACACTACCATCACCAACCCTGGGTATGTCTTGTCTCACTGACAGGACAGACCCAGCAGAGGTGGCGGCACAGTGGCATACAGTCGGGAGGGAGTTGCCCTGGGAGTCCTCAATATCGACTCTGGACTCCATGAAGTCTCATGGCATCAGGGCAAACATGGGAAAGGAAGCCTCCTGCTCATCACCACGTATCGCCCTCCCTTACCTGATGAATCATGCTCCTCCATGTTGAACACCACTTCGAGGAAGCTCTGAAGGTGGCAGAATATACCATGAGTGGGGGACTTCAATGTCCATCACCAAGTGGCTCGGTAGCATCACTACTGACCAAGCTGGCCGAGTCCTAAAGGACATATGCTGCTAGACTGGGTCTGCCGCAGGTGATGAGGGAGCCAACAAGAGGGAAAAACATACTTGACCTTATCATTACCAACCTACCTGCCGCAGATACATCTGTCCATGACAGTATCGGTAAGGGTGACTACCATACAGGATACCCTCCATCGTGTTGTGTGGTACTACCACCATGATAAATGGGACAGATTTTGAACAGATTTAGCAACTCAAGATTGGGCATCCATGAGACGCTGTGGGCCATCAGCTACAGCAGAATTATACTCGAACACAATCTGTAACCTCATGGCCCGGCATATCCTCCACTCTACCATTACCATCAAGCCAGGGGATCAACCATATTTCAATGAAGAGTGCAGGAGGGCATGCCAGGCGCAGCACCAGGCATCCAGGCATATCTAAAAATGAGGTGTCAACCTGGTGAAGCTATAACAGGTCTACTTGCATGCCAAACAGCATAAGCAGGAAGTGATAGAACGGAGCTGAGTGATTCCACAGCCAACGGATCAGATATAAGCTCTGCAGTCCTGCCACATCCAGCCGTGAATGGTGGTGGACAATTAAACAACTGACTGGAGGAGGAAACTCCACAAATATCCCCATCCTCAATGATGCAGGAGCCCAGCACATCAGTGCAAAAGATAAGACTGAAGCATTTGCTACAATCTTCAGCCAGAAGTGCCAAGTTGATGATCCATCTCGGATTCTTCCGGAGGCCCCCACCACAGATGCCAGTCTTCGGCCAATTTGATTCACTCCACGTGATTTCAAGAAATGGTTGAAGGCACTGGATAGTGCAAAGGCTATGGGCCTGACAATATTCCAGCAATAGTACTGAAGACTTGTGCTCCAGAACTTGTCGCACCCCTAGTCAAGCTGTACCAGTACAGCTACAACACTGGCATCTACCGGGCTATGTGGAAAATTGCCCAGGTATGTCCTGTTCATCCAAAAAGCAGGACAAATCCAACTCGGCCAATTACCACCCCATCAGTCTACTCTTCATCAACAGGGGTCATCAACAGTGCTATCAAGCGGCACTTGCTTAGCAATAACCTGCTCACTGACGCCCAATTTGGGTTCCACCAGGGACATTCAGCTCCTGACCCCATTACAGCCTCGATTCAAACATGGACAAAAGAGCTAAGCTCCCGAGGTGAGGTGAGAGTCAATGCCCTTGACAACGAGGCCACATTTGACCAAGTGTGGCATCAAGGAGCCCTAGCAAAACTGGAGTCAATGGGAATCAGGGGGAAACCTCTCCATTGGTTGGAGTCTTACCTATTACAAAGGAAGACGGTTGTGGTTGTTGGAGGTCAGTCATCTCAGCTCCAGGATATCACTGCAGGAGTTCCTCAGAGTAGTGTCCTCGGCCCAAACATCTTCAGCTGCTTCATCAATGAACTTCCTTCCATCATAAGGTCAGAAATAGGGATGTTCGCTGATGATTGCACAATGTTCAGCACCATTTGTGACTCTTCAGGTACTGAAGCAGTCCATGTCCAAATGCAGCAAGACCTGGACAATACCCCAGCTCGGGCTGACAAGTGGCAAGTAACATTCACACCACACAAGTACCAGGTGATGACCATCTCCAGTAAAAGATAGCCATCGCCCCTTGACGTTCAATGACATTACCATCACTGAATCCCCCACTATCAACATCCATATCCTGGGGGTTACCATTGACCAGAAACTGAACTGGACTAGCCATATAAATACTGTGGTTACAAGAGCAGGTCAGAGGCTTGAAATCCTGTGGCAAGTAACTCACCTCCTGACTCCCGAAAGCTTGTCCACCATCTACAAGGCAAAAGTCAGGAGTGTGATGGAATACTCCCCACTTTCCTGGATGAGTGCAGCTCCCACAACACTCAAGAAGCTTGACACTGTCCAGGACAAAGCAGCCTGCTTGATTTGCACCACATCCACAAACATCCACTCCCTCCACCACCGATGCACAATAGCAGCAGTGTGTAGCATCTACAAGATGCACTGCAGGAATTCACCAAGGCTCTTTAGACAGCACCTTTCAAACGCACAACCACTACCATTTAGAAGGACAAGGGCAGCAGATAGATGTGAACACCATCATCCGGAAGTGCCCCTCCAAGTCACTCACAATCCTGACTTGGAAATATATCACCGTTCTTTCACTGTCGCTGGGTCAAAATCCTGGAACTCCCTCCCAAACCTCACTGTAGGTGTACCTACACCATATGGACTGCAGTGGTTCAAGAAGGCAGCTCACCACCACTTTCTCAAGGGCAACTAAGGATGGGCAATAAATGCTGGCCCAGCCAGCGAAGTCTACATCCCATGAATGAATAAAAAAACAAATTTGGTCCACGAGCTAACTAACTAATTTGTTACCAATTAATTCAAAAAAACCTCAATTCCATGAATTAGGGGACACCTCCTCATGGAGGATGATGATTTAACTTTGGAAAAAGCCACAATCTTGGTGGTCCAAATCATATCTGCCATGTTAGATTCAAAGAGGTTACACAGAAATGAACCCTCAGACTCAAGGTTACAAGCACAGCTTGGCCAACCAGCTCAAGTGCAAAGGTTATGGAAAAAGAGACATCAGCAGACTCATCAACATGTCAGTTAGGTACCGTCAAACATATGCCCAAATGGTGGCAATATTCATCAATTCTCTGCACGAAGTCCAGCTTGAGGGAAAAAGTGCAACTTGCGTTTAAATTAGAACCACTTGGCAAAGGTCTGCAGGTCATCTTAGAGGGGACCTTCATTGGTTTGACACGTAGGGGAGTCCTGCTGAGAGTGAGGTGCAGCATGTGTATACCATCACAAAGGATAAAGCACTAGGTCATTTTAAGGAATGCTCAGTTGATATTGCAGGCATCTCAGTGTTGCTGCTCATCGATATTAGCGCAAAAATATCTATATTGAGTGACAAACTCTACCATTCTCTTACCCCTGAAACAGGTACCCTTCCAGCTTATGACAACTCAATTATTCAAGTTTTGGGAATGATCACAGTATCACAGTTCCAGTGCAGTACAAAAATGTCACCCTAGACAGGTTGACATTCTACATAGCCCTAAAGGCAGAAGCTTTATTGGGGGTGGGTGGGGGTAGGTGAGCGGGGTAAAGCTTTGCAATAGGCTTGGCTTCAAATCTGAAGACCCTGCTGGAGCACACATTAATGTTATTAATGACACAGGCTATACTATCCAGTATCCTTCACTATTTACCAGATTTGGGGAGATTAAGTGATACTGTCATGTTCCTCATATCGACAAGTCAATTCCACCAGTTTTTCAAAATTCGAGACAGTTGCCATTTGCAATCCATGCCTAAGTGTCACAGGAGCGGAAACAACTAGAAGCAGACAGTATCATGGAGGGAATCGACTCACTGCCATGATTTTGAACCTAGTCATCATGTGACAAAAAATTGCAAACTTAGACTATACATTGACCTCAAGGCGGTCAACAAAGCTATCATTCCAGATAAGTATCGACTTACTATGACCTAAGAAATGTTGCCATTATTTCATGACTCCACAGAGGTCATGAAACTCAACATGCAATGAAGCTATCTCCAGATATCACTAGCGGAACAAAGCCAATATCATACAGCTTTTGGGACTCATGAAGCTGTGTTTCAGTCCCGCAGAATGCCTTCTGGACTAGGTTCAGCACAAAGCACATTCAGTAAGATTGTTCCATCAGTCTAATCAGACATTGAGGGTACCCTCAACTTACTCAATGATGTCATTGTCCATGAAAGGCACAAAACAGAACAAGATCAGCAGTTATGTGCGATGCTCACTCAACAAGAACAAATGCACATTTGCAGCATTTGAGATTGACTTTTTAATAGCAGCTGGAGTAAGTCCTACATGCGACAACATCAAAGCCATTCATTTGTTTCCGACCCTCTTGGAAAGAGTTGGCATCATTCATCGGTTACTAACTTTTATCACAGATTCATTCCTAAGTAACGCAGAGATCACAGGGCCACTTCAGAAGCTACTATGCAAAGGTGCACAATGGGAATGGACAATCACACAACAAACAGTGTTTGATACGTTAAAGATGGAGATAGCATCTCCGCCAGTCCTTGCACATTTCAACTCGCATGCGGAAACTTATGTCACAATAGATGTGCCAGGAAATGCGATTGGAGCTGTACTCTCACAGTGCATTGAAGGAAGTGAATGGCTTATGTGTCATGTCTGTTGTCAGAAACTGAATGCAAATACTGTGCTGGAGAGCAGGAAGTATTAGCCTGGATCTATTTCTGAACATCGGTACGTGTATATTTATAGTATAAAATTCACTCTTTGCACCGATCATCAAACATTGTTAGCCATGCCAGGGTCTACTCACTGACCTCTACACATCTACAGATGGTCAGAACATCTTCATCAGGACAACTTCAAGGTCAAGTATCTCGTAGGTTCACACACTGAGTTGAATGCACAGAACCACGACCTCAAATTTGTAGGTCTTGGAGCCATCATCAGAGACCTTCATATCTCAAAGACTACGGGTGGAATTTTCCGTGTCCATTGGTATCAGGTGTCATGGTGGGCGTGAGCGGACAATATGGCGGGTAGGCCAAAAATCAGTTTCATGATGTTGTGAAGCCAGTTTGCAATCGTCTGCTCTGCCTGTCAATGGCGGGTTGCGTTTCCCGCTGCCGCACATCGGTAATTTCATTGTAATACATCTGCATATCATTATAGGCCCAGCTTGCTGAAATCATTCCCCCATGCTGTATCATCTGGGCCACACCAATGTGTTTAACAACTGAACATAAGCGACATGCACCTGGCGAGCTACACTTGGCTCAGGACTTTGAGGATTGTTTGCCAATCGTGCTTCGGGCAGCACTCACGGTCATCAGTGTCAGCCTTCACAGACAGCACCAATCACTTTTAGGGGGGCTCATGGGCAGGTGTCTACTTACGAGACCAGCGGTATGGCTGGGGGTTGGCTTTTCAATGGCTGCAGGGCTGTGGGTTTCTTGGGGAAAGGGGAGAAGTGACCTCAAGTAAGGGAAGAGGCTGCAGGGCTAGGGCATTATTGGGGAAGAGGGGTATCCTGGGGTGTGTGTGGGGACACATGTTGATATGTTCAAGTGGCCTAAAGAGGGTGAGGGTTCAGGAGGCAGTCTTCAGAGGAGGTGAGTCTAGATGGAGATATGGGGATACGTGTGAAAGAATGAGTGGTGATGTCCCTTGAGCTGGTAGTGAGTGAGGTGCCAGTGAATGCGTGATGGGCTTGTGAGTGTGTGAGTTTAGAGTGATGAGACGGCTGCCTTACCCTGTGGCAGGGATGAGATTATTCATCCTCTTTCTGAACTGGATGGCGAACCTCTTTTGTGCAGCGTTGGCTCTCACCACCACCTCCCAAGCTGAAGTGGTAACATTGATGGGCCTCCTGCAGCCAGACTGGGGGTAGAGGACATCACAGCAGGCTCCAACGTCATGCAGAAGGCATCCCAGGGATGCGTCACTGAATCGGGGAGTCTGCAGTCTTCTTGCCTTTCAGGGCTATGTCTTCTGTGCAGCAGTCCTGGGCTGGAAGCACTGAGAGGTATGCACGTAGCTGCACTTTAAATATGGTGCCCAGTGTGAGGAAGTGGCAAGGTGACAGCATGGCTGGTGGGTTAGAGGCCACCCACCAGCGAAATGGCGTGTTTCCTGGGAATGCAAGATTGATGAGGCAGGGTTGGGACGATACGGCACAAAAACATTGGCATTGTGGCCAGTGGGTAAAATGTCCTTTTCCCGTCCACTACCACACTTATTGCAAATCTGGGACAATTCTGCACTATTTCTGCATTTAGAATTCAACTTGTCCATTTTCACTAAGCAGTGACTTGATGTATGTGTTTTTGTTGTTTAAGATGGTTTAATTTAAAATAAGGTCTTTTAGTTTTATAAGGGGGAAAAGTTGTATTATTCAGTAGTTGAGTTGTTTAGTGTTGTCTGATTATGTGTGTCTGTTGGCTCACTGTGTATGATTAGTTCCCCTCCAAGCCACTCACCATCCTGACTTGGAAATATATCGCCGTTCCTTCACTGTCGCTGGGTCAAAATCCTGGAACTCCCTCCCTAACAGCATTGTGGGTGTACCTACACCACATGGACTGCAGTGGTTCAAGGCAGCTCACTACCACCTTCTCAAGGGCAATTAGAGATGGGCAATAAATGGTGGCCTAGCTAGCAATACCCACATCCCATGAAATAATGTTTTAAAACTCCACTCCTGACAGTGAACCAGGCATCTAGATGACCCAGGTTTCAGAAATGAGTGGTACAAGCACCTCATTGGCAATATTAAAGCAGCTTTTAATTTGGACTTGCCACCTTGCACCCAAGTAAACTAACATAAAAGCATCATTTATTATGGAGTTAACTTAATATAAAAGCAGACTGCTCAGCCAAGCCCCATTTCATACAGCTCATCCAATTACCATGATGAACTATTTTCCAGTCTTATAGCAGTAGTTAATCAAGAACCAAAGGTAAGAATTCCAAAATACACAAAACAGCTTCCTGTGGCACCTCAGAGTGGCACCTCAGCGTAAGCAGATGCCTGCTCTGTGGCAGTCAATTATTCAAAAAGTAATTTCCTAGAGGCCATGCAAGGTCCTTTTGCTTGCTCTTCGTTTTGCAAATACTTTCAAAATAAGGCATTGATCCTGCCTAAAGTCCAGATATATTTCTAAAGTCTTACTGTTATTCGTGGAATAAGTTAGCATTACAATGGAATGTGTTGCACTTACTTGCAATTGCAGACCAACACACAAATTAGTCAGCAATTTAGCATTTGTCTGGTGCAGTGTAAGACATCTCATGTATTTCATCAAGATTATAGGCAAAAGGGCAATGAAATGTGTAATCTTACAGAATTTTTAAAAACTAGAAAATACACAACTCATGTATAATTTACAGATTTTTGAATAATTTCTGTTAGAATAGAAAGATGGGACACTAAATCAATGATACTTGTTGTGTGAATTCTCACTGTATCATATTAGGAACAGATGTTTTAACATAGTCAGATGAAGCTCCTGTCTGCCATTTAAACAAAAGTATTAACTCTTAACATAAACAAGTTAATGTAGTTCTTAAAATAGCAAGTAATGGAATTTTATATGTGAAAGAAAAGAAAGTCTTGCCTTTTATGGGCCCAGGATATCCCAAAGTGCTTCTAAGATAATGAATTACTTTTGAAACATAGCCATAATTGTTATCTAGGGGAACTTGCCAATTTATAGGCTGTAACCTCCCACAAAACAGAACTGAAATAAAATACTAGATTGTTTGTTTCAGTGATATTGGTTGAGGGTAAATGTTCTTTTAATAGTGCAGTAGGAGCATTCACCTCAATGTGAGAGGGCAGACAAGGCTTTGGTTTAACATTTCATCTAAAAAAACAGCACCTCTGCACTGCAAGAAGTGATAGCCTAGATAGTGTACCCACATTGTTGGAGTGAGGCTTGAGTTCACAACCTACTGACTCAGAACACTGAGACAATTGCAACTAATGCAATGTAATTTCAAACCATTGATAGGTATTTGTGTTATCAACCGTTCCCATGTATTGACAACAAGAAAAACAACAAATGCCAGAAACATGAAGTAACAAGATAAAGTCCTGGTAATTGTTGGTCAGCATCTGAGAGCAAAACTAACATTTTGGATGTTCTAAAAATCATGTATACTATCCATCACCAAGACTACTTCTGGTTTACTTCAACATCACTCAATACTTTTATATGTTCTCCCATCACCACTAAAACTCCAAACCATACTACTGTTACCTACAAACTCAACTTCTTTACTGTTAGCCTAACTAACACCTTGACCCATACCCTACACAAATTTCAACTCATCCAAAACCCCACATCAGGCACCCTGTCTCAAACTAAGGGCCAGACATGGATAGGCTAAGTGAATGGGCAAAGATCTGGCAAATGGAGTATAATGTGAGCAAATGTGAAATGGTCCATTTTGGCAGGAAGAATAAAAAAGAAACAATCTAAATGGTGAGAGATTGCAGAGTTCTGATTTTCAGAGGGATCTGGGTGTCCTAGTGCATGAATCACTAATGCTAAAGATGCTAGTATGCAGGTACAGCAAGTAATTAGGAAAGCTAATAGAATGTTATTGGTTATTGTGAGGGAAATTGATTACAAAAATAGGGTAGTTATGCTTCAGTTGTAAAGGGCACTGGTGAGACCACATCTGGAGTATTGTGTACAGTGTTGGTCTCCTTACTTAAGGAAAGATGTAAATGCATTAGAAGCAGTTCAGAGAAGGTTTACTAGACTAATACTGGAGTGGGCATGTTGTTTAATGAGGAAAGGTTGGACAGGTTAGGCTTGTATCCACTGAAAGTTAGAAGAGTAAGAGGCAACTTGATTGAAACCTTTAAGATCCTTAGGGGTCTTTGACAGGATGGATGTGGAGGCAATGCTTCCTCTTGTGGGACAATCTAGAACCAAGGTCACTGTTTAAAAATAAGGAGTCACTCATTTAAGACAGAGGTGAGGAGAAATTTTTTTCTCTCAGAGGGTCATGAGTCTTTGGAACTCTTTCTCAAAAGGCAGTGGAAGCAGGGTCTTTGAATATTTTTAACGCAGAGCTAGATATATTCTTCATTAACAAAAGGGTGAAAGTTATTGGGGGTAGGCAGGAATCTGGGGTTAAGGTTGCAATCAGGTCAGCCATGGTCGTATTGAATGGTGGAGCAGGCTCAAAGAGCTGAGTGGCCTACTCCTACTCCAAATTCGTATGTTCATATTTTCACTACTGGAGCAGGTACCTTGAGTTGCAAAATTTTCCTGACTTTGCAGACCCACCTCCATTTAAAGGGCCCCATTTCATCAATCTTCGCTCCGGAGAAGCGAGGACAGGATAGGGTCAGTCCTGCCAGCACCAGCAGAAGATCATAGGCAGCCATAGGGGCCGGCAAGTGCAGAGGAAGGGTGTTTAGAAGGTCCACCTTGGTTCTCTGGAACTTCATCCCAGTTGTTTTAGAAACTGTGAAGCCTTCTAACCCTCATCCCTCACACCACCTCACCACACCATCCACTCTCTTTGCCCCTCCATGCCAACTCATGTACATATGCCACCTCCATCCTGCCCCTCATACCCCCATGCCCCTCCATGCAACCTCATACCTTCATGTCACCTCATTAACCACCCACTCAGTATCCACCATGGGCAAACCTCAGGAGCATGAGGAAATGAAAACAATTAAATTTCTAACAATCTAATAGAGCTCTCACTGATACACACTTACTACAGAAAAAACTCTCATTCATGAAATGCATTCAAAGATGTTACATCCCCTCAAGTGTTCAATCTGTTATGAAATAAAAACCTCGATTCAGTAACCACATCAAAGACAATTAATCCTTTAATAGCCTCTTGAAACTGTGGCCAGGATTTTACATTCGGCGCGCAGGGGCGAGCCCGACACGTCAGAACGTAAAATGACGTGCGATGAGGTCGGGCGTTCGTCCCAACATCATCGTGCAGTCTTACGATGTTTCATTCGACGGGCACGCACTGGAGTTGGCTGTGCACCCGCCGATAATTGAAAGGCCTATTAAGTCCATTAACAAAGTAATTAATTTCAAGTTTACGCTGCCCATCTAACCTTATGGTTGGCGGGCAAGCGAAAAGGCCAAGGGGCCTTTATGTTTTTTAGGAAACCTCATCCATGAGCAGATGAGGTTTCCTAAAGCTTTTCCAAACTAAATAAAAACTTTGTCTGAAAAATAAAAAAAATGTCCCATCTCACATGAGGGGGCATATTTCATTTAATTTTTATTGCATTTATTTATTTTAAAAAGCGCTTAAAACTCCCTGAGGTATCTCCATGCCTCAGGGAGATTGAAGCATCTTTCGTGCACATGCATGAAAGAGCGCTGGACCCGACTCTCCCTCCTCCCCCCACCCGTACAGGTAGTGCGCTACCGCTCACGTATTACATTGGGTGGGCCTTAATTGGACCGCCTGCGCAAAATGGCAATGCAGAGCTGATCATAGATGGTGGTTGGCTCCGCGACTGCCCCCGCCCGCTCCCGCTGAGCCCACCTGACGCAGGAAAAATTCAGGCCTGTGAATCAAAATCTGAACTCAGTCCCTCCTGGCGTAAGTGTTTTACAGCTTATGAAACTCAGCCAATCATTCATAATGATCTCAGCTGTAATAATGGCCCTCAGGAAATGTCAACAATGAACTATATTGAGATTGCAGGAACACATGGTAATTTTTTTTCTAAGCTACACCAGGTGGCATGTCAATCAAAGCAGTCCAGCAGCTGGTGTTTGTTTCACACTAACTGGCAGCTTCAGCCTTTTTACATGTTTAAAGGGTTAAGGATTTAAATAAGTTCATATTATGACACTTAAACAGACCTTATCTGCCCTTCAAGAACATTTATATGTACTCCATAAATTTGTGACTCTCACACTGCAGGTTTAGGCCCTTGGAACAGCAAAAATGGGACCTGTTTTAACTCAGCATTATTTTCAAATGGCCCTGCTGAGTTTGGCTTTGCTGCCTGTGTGAATTATGCCTCTTTCCCCTTGCCCCACTGGCAAAAATGGGATCTGTCAGAAATGGGGTCAGGACGTCTGCACCTAGGTCCCATGCACTATTTTTGAAAGTCTCCGGAGTCGGCTTGACTTTGCGAAAATCTAGTCCTAAGTCCCTTTTCTCACCTCTATCCTCATTCACCATCATTGTTGTTCCATCCTCCAATCAACTGTGTTCAAATTCTTTATTTACCCATTGCATTGGCTCAACCCAGCCTACCATGCAACCTTACCCTCTCTACACCTAACCCAAACCCTTTAGTTCTCCAACTCTAGTCTCTTGTGCATTGCTTCTCCTGTAATTTCACAATTTTTTGGCAGAGCCACAAGTCATCTAAAACCTACTTTCTGGGATTCTTTCCCTAAAACTCTCTACCTATAATTTATCTCTTAAATGTCTCCTCAAATTTATTTCTTCAATGATACTTCATGGCTTCTCTTCTACCTCTTCCATCAGTGCCTACTGTTATTAAACCTCACTATCGTCTATTACATTAAAGGCATTAAATAAATGTAAGCTGTTCTTATGATGTCGCCTTACATCAGAACTTCTTTTAAAAGCAGTTTCAGGTCAACATAGGTCCAGACAGTAGAATGGCTTTATCATTTTCAGTGATAACAATTTAAAATATATGATTTGAATCTTATCCATTTGAAGTTATAGCAAGCGGTTCCATAAATTTTTCCCATCTCCAGGCATAACTAAACCCCAGAATCCAAGGTTAACCAAGCTGCCTCAGCCACCAGATCCCCAAGCCAATTTGCTCACCCATGCAGGTCATGTTAAAAACCCTGAATGTGTTGATGCATTCCTCCCATATGCACAGTGAAGTTAGGATGTGCAACGATTTTATGAAATATGCACGGGAATGCACAATTTCATAAAATATATATATGAGTGTATACCTAAATGTACTAGATCCTCATAAAATATTTATGGGAACGTGCACTTAATTGCACAAAGACTTTTCAAAATAGATTTGTGAAAGTACGCCTGGATGTATTATAGTGTCATACATATAGAATATATATGGAAATGTACTTTCTTCAGGTTTCCCCAAAAATCTTCTCTGTCAACAGCAGCTGCTGAAACAAAACATTAATATCTGTTGGGCTCTTAACAGTTTTACCGGGAGTCTAAGGTGGTAGATCATTGGAAATTGGATTTATTGGTAAGCAATGGGGAAAATATGTAAACTAATGTACCTGTATATTGTCAGAGCAATTTTCTTCACCTTTTGAGGATTGAAGTAATAAGCACAAAACAAAAATGTAACAAATTTACAATCTTACGTTCAGAGAATACAACAAATCAATAAATATTTTATGGTCACATTGCTTCTTAAATTCATTTAGTTTGCTTTCCATTTTATTTACTTTCCTGCAGCTCAGCATCGACCCAGCCAAAAATTATTTCTGCAGCTGTTAGATAAAGAAAAGTATAATTTTGAACACTTGAAAGGGCTTTCAATAAATTAATAGAATGAAAGTAAATATTGCAGCAATCACCTTGGGTAACAGTATATACAATATTTGTTATTACTGTATTTGGGTTGAACAAACAGTCTGCATTAGAAGCTCAGTGCAATCCAATCTTGGTCCTGATCAGACTTACTCACTTGACCTGATTTGTGTTCAATTTCGTCCTCCATCTCACTGTTAATTTAAGCTTCTTTCCTGTGTTTCCAGCTCATTTGAAACAATTAAAATTAAATACAAATCTTTACAAACTCAAATCAAAGAAAGCATTTTCTTGGTCTGATTACACTGAGCAAAGTTTGTGATCTTTGTTTGTGAGGGGGAGTGATTTATATAGAGAGTGGTTCTTTTACTAATGCCAATACTTTTACAGCATGGAATGATCCTGATTGCAAAGCTTTAATTGTGGGTTTCAGAAATTGTAGGAAATTTTTTTAGCATCTCTGAGTGGTAAAAATGGTGGTCAGAAAATGACGTTATGTCACTTACCACCCTACTTTCTTGATGCTGAAGCTGTTGTCAACTTGGATGGGGCCCTAAGAAGTTCAGCCAGAACACCCACCTTTTTTAATGCGAGCCCACATGTGGTATGATCCCGATTGCAATTTTAAGGGTCAAATAGGTTAAGCATGTGCTGCCAAAGCTCCATTCATTTTTACCAGCATTGAGCGGTCTAACCAGTGGGCCTGAATTTTACGGTCTCCCCCGGTAGGTTTATAGGCAGTTGTGGGGGGCAGGGTTAGGGGGGTGGTGTTTGGAGCATGAAATTGCAGGGAAGGGATTCCCTCCGGGTTCCCGCCTACCCTGACCTTGCAGCGATTTTACGCTATCAGTGCAGAGGGATCTGGGTGTCCTCGTGCATGAATTGCTGAAAGTTAGTATACAGCTACAGTAGGTAATAAGGCAGGCAAATGGAATTTTGGTATTTATTGCTAAAGGAATAGAGTATAAAAATAGGGAAGTGTTGTTGCAACTGTACAAGACATTGGTGAGACTGCACCTGGAGTACTGTGCACAGTTTTGGTCCCCTTACTTGAGGAAGGATGTAGTTGCATTGGAGGCAATTCAGAGAAGGTTCACTAGATTGATTCCAGAGATGTGGGGCTCCTCTTATGAGGGGAGATTGAGCAATTTCTCTCCATTTAAATAATAAGACACCTTTTTATTCTTTTGGCCAAAATGGATAACCTCACACTTATCCACGTTAAACTTCATCTGCCAAATTTTGGCCTATTCACCTAACCTGTCCTTTTCCATTTGTAAATTTCTTATTTCTTCATTGCAACTTACTTTTCCACCTATTTTGGTGTCATCGGCAAATTTAGCTATAGTATCTTCTATTCCTGAATCCAAGTCATTAATATAGATTGTAAATAGTTGGGGCCCAAAGACTGAACCCTGTGACACCCCACTAGTTACAGCTTGCCATCCAGAAAAAGACCCATCTATCTAACCCCAATATAATCCCAATTATCTTCTTGCCATCTTCAAGTCTCTCTGTCCCGGCCCATCCCGACTCTCTGCTTTCTGTTGGTTAGCCAATTCTCTATCCAAGCTAATATATTACCCCTAAATCCATGTGATCTTATCTTGTGTATTAATCTTTTGTGTGGCACCTCACAGACCATATGGATTGGTTGGAGCAGCAGTTGGATGCACTTAGGAGCATTCAGGTGGCGGAAAGCGTCATCGACAGGAGTTTTACAGACGTGGTCAAACCCAAGGTACAGACAGACAGATGGGTGACCGCTAAAAGGGGCAGGCAGTCAGTGCAGAAATCCCCTGTGGCTGTCCCCCTCTCTAACAGGTATACCGTTTTGGATACTGTTGGGGGAGATGGCCTATCAGGGGAAATCAACAGCAGTAGTCAGCGTAGTGGCACCACGGCTGTCTCTGTTGTTCAGCAGGGGGGGTTCAAAGCACAGAAGAGCAATTGTCATAGGGGACTCTGTAGTCAGGGGCTCAGATAGGCGCTTCTGTGGTCGTGAAAGAGACACCAGGATGGTATGTTGCCTCCCTGGTGCCAGGGTCCAGGATGTCCCTGATCAGGTATGGGGCATTCTGAAGGGGGAGGGAGAACAGCCAGAGGTCGTGGTACACATTGGTACTAACGACATAGGCAGGAAGAGTGACGAGGTCCTGCAGCAGGAGTTCAGGGAGTTAGGCAGAAAGTAAAAAAACAGGACCTCTAGGCTTGTCATCTCAGGATTACTCCCTGTGCCACGTGCCAGTGAGGCTAGAAATAGGAAGATAGTGCAGCTGAACACGTGGCCGAAAAGATGGTGTAGGAGGGAGGGTTTCCGATATCTGGATCATTGGGATCTCTTCCGGGGCAGGTGGGACCTGTACAAGAAGGACAGGTTGCATCTAAACTGGAGGGGCACCAATATCCTGGCTGCGAGGTTTGCTAGTGTCACTCGGGAGGGTTTAAACTAGTATGGCAGGGGGGTGGGAACCAGAGCAATAGGACAGCAGGTGAGATAAAGGACTGGGAACCAGTGAATATGGCCAGTAGGACTAAGAGGAAGGGCAGGCAGGGAGAAATTACTGAACACAGTGGGACTGGGGGTCTGAAATGCATTTGTTTCAATGCAAGAAGTATAACAGGCAAGGCAGATGAGCTTAGAGCTTGGATTAGTACTTGGGACTATGATGTTATTGCTATTACAGAGACTTGGTTGAAGGATGGACAGGATTGGCAGATAAACGTTCCAGGATTTAGATGTTTCAGGCAGGATAGAGAGGGATGTAGAAGAGGTGGGGGAGTTGCACTGCTGGTTAAGGGGAATATCACAGCTGTACGACAGGAGGACACCTTGTTGGGATCATGCAGCGAGGCAATATGGGTAGAGCTCCGGAATAGGAAGGGTGCAGTCACAATGTTGGGGGTTTACTATAGGCCTCCCAATTGCCGGCGGGAGATTGAGGAACAGTTATGTAGGCAGATTTTGGAAAGATGTAAAAGCAATGGGGTTGTTGTGGTGGGTGATTTTAACTTTCCCTATATTGACTGGGAATCACTTAGTGCTAGGGGTTTGGATGGTGCAGAATTTGTAAGGCGCATCCAGGCGGGCTTCCTGAGACAATATGTAGATAGTCCAACTAGCGAAGGGGCAATACTGAACCGGGTATTAGGGAATGAACCCGGCCAGGTGGTTGAAATTTCAGTAGGACAGCATTTCGGGAAAAGTGACCATAATTCAGTAAGTTTCAAGATACTGGTGGATAAGGATAACAGGAGTCCTCAGGTTAAGGTGCTTAATTGGGGGAAGGCTAATTATAACAATATTAAGCAGGAACTGAGGAATCTAGACTGGAGGCGGATGTTTGAGGGCAAATCAATAACTGACATGTGGGGGGCTTTCAAACATCAGTTGATAAGAATTCAGGACCGGCATGTTCCTGCTAGGATGAAGGATAAGCATGGAAAGTTTCAGGAACCTTGGATAATGAAGGATATTGTGAGATTAGTCAAAAAGAAAAGGGAAGCATTCGTAAGGGCTAGAAGGCTGGGAACAGATGAAGCCCATGGAGAATACAAAGAAAGTAGGAAGAAACTTAAGCAAGGAGTCAGGAGGACTAAAAGGGGCCATGAAAAGTCACTGGCAAGCAGGATTAAGGAAAATCCCAAGGCCTTTTATACATATGTAAAAAGCAAGAGGGTAGCCAGGGAAAGGGTAGGCCCACTCAGGGACAGAGGTGGGAATCTGTGTGTGGAGCCAGAAGAAATGGGAGAGATACTAAATGAATATTTCTCATCAGTATTCACCAAAGAGAAGGACTTAGCAGTCGATTTGTCTAGGGAAGAGTGTGTAGATAGCCTGGATCATGTTGAGATCAAAAAAGTGGAGGTGCTAGGCGTCTTGAAGAATATTAAGGTGGATAAGTCCCCAGGGCCAGATGGGATCTACCCCAGAGTACTGAGGGAGGCAAGGGAGGAGATTGCTGGGGCCTTGACAGACATCTTTGTATCCTCACTGGCTACGGGTGAGGTCCCAGAGGACTGGAGAACGGCCAATGTTGTTCCATTTTTTAAGAAGAGTAGCAGGGATAATCCAGGAAATTACAGGCCGGTGAGCCTTACGTCAGTGGTAGGAAAATTATTGGAGAAGGTTCTTCGTGACAGGATTTAATACCATTTGGAAGCAAATGGGTGTATTAGTGAGAGGCAGCATGGTTTTGTGAAGGGGAGGTCGTGTCTCACTAACTTGATCGAGTTTTTCGAGGAAGTGACAAAGATGATTGACGATGGAAGGGCAGTGGATGTTATATACAAGGATTTCAGTAAGGCCTTTGACAAGGTCCCTCAAGGCAGACTGGTACAGAAGGTAAAGTCGCATGGGATCAGAGGTGAGCTGGCAGGATGGATACAAAATTGGCTTGGTCATAGAAGACAGAGTGTAGCAGTGGAAGGGTGCTTTTCTGAATGGAGGGCTGTGACTAGTGGAGTTCCGCAGGGATCAGTGCTGGGACCTTTGCTGTTTGTGGTATACATAAATAATTTGGAGGAAAATGTAACTGGGCTAATTAGTAAGTTTGCAGACAACACTAAGGTTGGAGGAGTTGCAGATAGTGAAGAGGATTGTCAAAGGATACAACGGGATATAGATCGGTTGGAGACTTAGGCGGAGAAATGGCAGATGGAGTTTAATCTGGACAAATGCGAGATAATGCATTTTGGAAGGTCTAATACAGGCAGGAATTATACAGTAAATGGCAGAACACTTAAATGCATCGACAGGCAGAGGGATCTGGGTGTACAGGTCCACAGGTCACTGAAAGTGGCAATGTAGGTGGATAAAGTAGTCAGGAAGGCATATGGCATGCTTGCCTTCATTGGCAGGGGTATTGAGTATAAAAGCTGGGAAGTCATGCTGCAGCTGGATAGAACCTTGGTTAGGCCACACTTGGAATATTGCATGCAATTCTGGTCACCACATTACCAGAAGGATATGAAGGCATTGGAGAGGGTGCAGAGGAGGTTTACCAGGATGCTGCCTGGTCTGGAGGTTGGAGAAACTCGGTTTGTTCTCACTAGAGCGATGGAGATTGAGGGGCGACTTGATAGAAAATTATGAGTGGCATGGACAGAGTAGATAGTCAGAAGCTTTTTCCCAGGGTGGAAGAGTAAATTACTAGGGGACATATATTTAAGGTGAGAGGAGAAAACTATAAAGGAGATGTGCGGGGCAAGTTTTTTTTTACGCAGAGGGTAGTGAGTGTCTGGAATTCGCTGCCAGAGGAGGTGGTGGAAGCAGGTACGACAGTGGTGTTTAAGAGACAGCTTGACAAATACATGAATAGGATGGGAATAGAGGGATACTGACCTCGGAAGTGCAAAATGTTTTAGTTGATGGGCAATATGATCAGCGCAGGCTTGGAGGGCCGAATGGCCTGTTCCTGTGCTGTACTTTTCTTTGTTCTTTATCAAAGACCTTCTGGAAGTCCAGATATACTACATCTACAGGATCCCCATTATCCACTTTGCTTGTCACATCTTCAAGGAACTCTAGCAAATTAGTCAAACTAACTGGTCTATAGTTTCCTACTTTCTTCCACCCCTCCCCCCCTCCCCCCCTTTTTGAATAAGTACATTATATAAGCATTTTTCCAATCCACTGGAACCTTTCCAGAATCCAGGGAATTTTGGAATATTATTACCAATGCATCCACTATCTCCATTGCCACTTCTTTTAAGACCCTGGGATGTAGGCCATCAGGTCCTGGGGACCTGTCACCCTTTAATCCCAATAGTTTGCTCAGTACTTTTTCTCTAGTGATAGTGATTGTTCTAAATTCCTCCTTCTCTATACCCTCTGCTCTACCTGTTACTATTGGGGTGGTACTAGTGTCCTCCACCGAGAAAACTGAGGCAAAATATTGATTAAGCGTCTCTGCCATTTCTCCGTTCCCCACTATTAACTCCCCAGTCTCATCCTCCAAGGGACCAACATTCACTTTAGCTGCTCTCTTTCCTTTTATATACTTGTAGAAGTTTTTGCTATCAGTTTTTACATTTTGCTAGTTTTCTTTCATAATTTACCTTTGCTCTTTTTGTTAGTTTTTTAGTAACCCTTTGTTGATCTTTAAAAGTTTCCCAATCTTCCAGCCTGCCACTGACCTTTGCAATTTGGTATGCCTTAGTTTTTGCCTATATGTTATCATTAACTTCCTTGCTTAGCCATGGATGCTTTTACCCCCTCTTGCCATCTTTCTTCCTCTTTACAATATATTTTACTTGGGAGGAATTGAATATCTCCTTAAATATCTGCCACTGTTCATCAACTGTCCTGCCTTGTAGTCTTCCTGCCC
Organism: Cetorhinus maximus; assembly: GCF_964194155.1. Classification (NCBI taxonomy): domain Eukaryota; kingdom Metazoa; phylum Chordata; class Chondrichthyes; order Lamniformes; family Cetorhinidae; genus Cetorhinus; species Cetorhinus maximus. The sequence continues at coordinate 15,320,016 of NC_135900.1, forward strand.
AGTCCACTAGGGTCAAATCTGCCCTCATGTCTATGTAGTTACCTTTGTTTAACTCCAGAACACTAGTGTGGGACTCAAGTTTCTCGCTCTCAAACTGAACTTGAAATTCTAGCATGCTATGATCACTCTTCCCTAGAGGGTCCTTTACTCTGAGATCATTAATTAATCCCATCTCATTACACTGGCCATCCATCCATCTCCATCCCTGGCACCTGCTCATAACCTTAGTATTAGATCTGACCTGAGATGGGCTTCTTACCACACATCTGCCATTATCAAGACCACCTATTTCCATCTTCATAACATTGCCTAAATGCCCTTGCCTCAGTTTATGTGCTGCTGAAACCCTCACCATGCCTTTGTTACACCGAGACTTGATTATTCCAATGTCCTTTTGGCAAGTCTCCCTTTTCTACCCTCCGCAAAATTGAGTTTATTCAAAACTCTGCTACCCATGGCCTAACTGACACCAAGTCTTGCTCACCAATGTCCCCTGTATTTATTGATCCGCATTGGTTGCTGGTCAAACAATGCCTCAATTTTAAGATTCTCATCCTTTTTTAAATTGCCCATCCCAATCTCTGTAATTTCCTTCAGCCATATTGACCCCTAAATCTCTGCGCTCTGTAAATTGTGGCCTACTGGGGATTCCACATTTTAATCACTACACCATTGGCTGCCGTGCCTTCAGCTGCATAGGGCCTAAGCTCTGGCATTTCCTCCCCTTAACTCTCCACTGCTGCTCCTCTCTTTCCTCCATAATCTCGCTGTTTAAAACCAACCCTTTGTCCAACATTTTGGTCATCTGGCCTAATATCTCCTAATGTAGCTCGGTGTTTAGTTTTGTTCCGCAGAAACATAGAAATTAGAAGCAGGAGTAGATCATTCGGCCCTTTGAGCCTGCTCCGCCATTCAATATGATCATGGCTGATCCCCTAACTCAACACCATACTCCTGCTTTCTCTGCTTACCCCTTGACACCTTTAGAGTCTAGAAATCTATTTCCTTCTTAAATATGTTTAGTAACTTGGCCTCCATAGCCGTCTGTGGTAGAGAATTCCGCAGAAAAAGTTTCTCCTCATCTCATTCCTAAATGGCCTACCCCATATCCTGAGATTGTGACCCCTTATTCTAGACCCCCCCCGCCCCCTCCCGCCACCCCCCCACCCCCACCCCCAAGCCAGAGGAAATGTTATCCCTGCATCCAGTCTGTCCAGCCCTGTCAGAATTTTATACGTTTCAATGAGATCCCCTCTCATTCCTCTAAACACCAGTGAATACAGGGCTTATCGGCCCAAACTCTCCTCATACGACAATCCTGCCATCCCAGGAATCAGTCTGGTGAGCCTTCACTGCACTCCATCTATGGCAAGTTCCATGATCCACAAACATTCACTCCCTCCACCACCAACACACAGTGGCAGCAATGTGTATCATCTACAAAGTGCACTGTAGGAACTCACCAAGGGTCCTTAGACAGCAACCTCCAAACCCACAACCGCTACCATCTGAAAGGGCAAGGGCAGCACACACATGGGAACACCACCACCACCTGGAAGTTCCACTGTAAGCCACACACCATCCTGACTTGGAAATATATCACCGTTCCTTCACTGTCGCTGGGTCAAAATCCTGGAACTCCCTTCCTAACAGCACTGTGGGTGTACTTACACCACATGGACTGCAGTGGTTCAAGAAGGCAGCTCACCACCACCAAGGGAGGAGATCGCAGGGCCTCTGACCCAAATTTTTAATTCCTCTCTGGCCACAGGGGACGTGTCAGAGGACTGGAGAACAGCTAATGTGGTTCTGCTATTTAAGAAGGGTTGTAGAGATAAGCCAGGGAACTACAGGCCAATGAGTCTCAGTGGTAGGGAAGCTATTGGAGGAAATTCTGAAGGAGAGAATCTATCTCCACTTGGAGAGACAAGGTTTGATCAGGGATAATCACCATGGCTTTGTCAGAGGGAGGTCATGCCTAACAAATTTGATTGAATTTTTTGAGGAGGTGACCAGATGTGTAGATGAGGGTAGTGCAGTTGATGTAGTTTATATGGATTTCAGCAAAGCCTTTGACAAGGTCCCACATGGGAGACTTATAAAGAAGGCAAATGCACATGGGATACCGGGTAATTTGATAAGGTGGATTCAAAATTGGCTTAGTTGTAGGAGACAGAGGATGATGACAGAAGGATACTTTAGTGACTGGAAGCCAGTGTCCAGTGGCGTACCACAGGGATCTGTGCTGGGTCCCCTATTATTCGTCATTTATATAAACAACATAGATGACTATGTGGGGGGTAGAATTAGTAAGTTTGCGGATGACACAAAGATTGGCCGGGTGGTTAACAGTGAGGTTGAGTGTCTTGGGCTACAGGAAGATATAGACGGGATGGTCAAATGGGCAGATAAGTGGCAGATGGAATTTAACCCTGAAAAGTGTGAGGTGATACACTTTGGAAGGAGTAATTTGACAAGGAAGTATTCAATGAACGGCATGACACTAGGAAGTTCTGAGGAACAAAGGGACCTTGATGTGTGTGTCCATAGATCTCTGAAGGTGGAGGGGCATATTAGTGGGGTGGTGAAAAAGGCATGTGGGACACTTACCCTTATCAATCAAGGCATAGATTACAAAAGTCAGGAGATCATATTGGAGTTGTATAGAACCTTGAAAAGGCTACAGCTGGAGTTCTGTGTGCAGTTCTGGTCGCCACACTATAGGAAGGATGTGATTGCACTGGAGGGGGTACAGAGGAGGTTCACCAGGATGTTGCCTGGGATGAAACATTTAAGTTATGAAGAGAGGTTGGATAGATTTGGGTTGTTTTCATTGGAGCAGAGAAGACTGAGGGGTGACCTGATCGAGGTGTTAAAGATTATGAGGGACAGAGTGGATAGGGAGCAGCTGTTCCCCTTAGTTGAAGGGTCAGTCACGAGAGGACATAAGTTCAAGGTGAGGGGCAGGAGGTTTAAGTGGGATGTGAGGAAAAACCTTTTTACTCAGAGGGTGGTGACAGTCTGGAATGCGCTGCCTGGGAGGGTGGTGGAGGCGGGTTGCCTCACATCCTTTAAAAAGTACCTGGATGAGCACTTAGCACTTCATAACATTCAAGGCTATGGGCCAAGTGCTGGTAAATGGGATTAGGTAGGTAGGTCAGGTGTTCCTCACATGTCGATGCAGACTCGATGGACCGAAGGGCCTCTTCTGCACGCTGTGATTCTGTGATTCTGAAGGGCAATTAAGGATGAGCAATAAATGCTGGCCTAGCCAGCGATGCCCACATCCATGAATGAATTTTTAAAAATGCTCCTGTGAAACGGTTTGGGAAAACCGCAGTAGGTAAATGCATGTTGTTGTCGTTGTTGAGATGCTTATTGGCAGTAAAAGACAAGACTTTTATCCCATCAGTCTGCATTGAATTCAAGCAGTTCATTGTCTACCTCACTCCACCATCAGCCTCCATTACAAAGTTGATGAGGCTACCTTTCCTCTAGACGGGTACAGTGACATAAATGTCTCTCATGCAAGCGTGATTAAACATTCAGAATATGTGTTTCATAAAAAAGGCAATCAATAAGCAAAAATAGTGTCAATATAGTTTAAATAAATTTAAGACGCTTCACTACTTTAAAGGTGCTACATAAATGCAAGCTGTTTTTGTTACCCGGAGCCAAGTTTTCATTTTATCATTTAATTGGTCATAAAAGGTTATTTCAATGCACAAAGGAATGTTTTATAAATCAGAACAGATACTATTTGTATTGCAACAACTAGAGGTAGGGTAAAGCTGATTGCAAAAACAGTGCTCAGCCTTCCTGACATACCTGAGACTTATAATTCTTTTGCTATGACAAGCTTTTGCATGATTTAAAAAACACATTGAAAGTCAAGCATTTAACTTGGGCACACAATTGCAATAATGAAAAATGAACCAAATAATTACTTCTATTTGAATTCCTTCCTACAACAAATCAAGGCATTGATGCCCGGAACTATTATGTCAAGACTATGCAGAAATTTATTACTAATGCCAAATGGGCCTTTAAAAACAAATGTTACAACAGAGACACTCTGCATGCCTGCAGCTACTGTATTCATCAATGTCATAATAGGACATTGTCAGCGCTGCACTATCATACTGGCCAAAATGCTAGGATAATAGGGAAACAATGTGTGCTTATAGGTAGACTGAAATTGGGTCAAACCTAATACAAAAGTGTCAAAAATCATGCCAAATGTGATTTATAAAGTTAGCTTGATTGAAAGATCTTTATTAGAGTTGTCCTTCAAGACTTCACTGTGCCTGTACCAACCTGTGCTGGAACATTTTTATATTAGGTGTAAAGACTTGTTATAGCATTGCTATGACTCTGTGCTTGTGGGTTAGTAAATAGGCTGTCACCATGGGTAGATTGTAAGTGGTAAATATTCCAAACAGCAACAATGATAGTATTATAAATCAAGGGCGAATCTCCTTCACACAGTGTGCTGCTAACCTATGCAGGGCAGAAGGTTCCAACTTCTTTCCACAATCTGTACTGTATCAGTGGAGCTCAATTCAGGTAGAGGTTTGAGTTCTAAAATGGACCTCAGCATCCCTGCACTAGGAAGGGAAAAAATTATTCAGAGTGCCCACTTCTCATCTTTCCAGTGGCTTCTACTGTAAAGAGTATGTCTATGGACATCAAAACAAAACATGATTGAGGTTGGCTGCCAGGGTATCTTCCATGGTGAATTGTCTTCCAATGTTTCCGTTGAATCTTATTCCTTAAGCATGGCCATTTGGACAACAGCCCAAATGGCTCATACTACTGGCAATTTGAGAGTTTTTTAAAAACTAGTTCAAAGTCACTAGGAATAATCTCTAGATGAGAATGGCTGACACTGTGTTGATTCCATCCTCTCGAAACTGGGGTTAGGTTAATTCTACAAGATCATTACTAGGGCTGCATACATTTGTGATCAAGTCAAACACCTTGTACCTGGCACAGAGGAGTTGCTGCAGCTGTAGACCTTAATTTTGTACGAGTCAAAAAGGACTGTAATGAATACCAGCAGGGAAGGTTTATACATCAACTTATTTCAATCTGTGGAACTATTCCAGACATTGTTACTTATTGATACTCTGTCCTTTATACGCAGATGTTTGAATGCTAAACCAGGGTTATTGGAGCATGTTTTAAGTCACAAGTATGTTCTTGGATTGTCTCCAAAAATAAAGAACATTTTTTTTTCAAGCTTTTCTATGCTAACAGCAGCTATCAGCATCAATAACCTGAGATACCAGTTCCAGATACCGTTGCTTCTGGTTGTGCTATCTTGCTATGCCATTGAATAAATTTTTAAAAATGATGGGGGACAGCATATTTTTACAAATCCCTTGTAACAAATGGCAACTTCTTGTAGCAAAAATATGAATGAGTGCCTGCATGATATTCTATTTCTGGTATGATACCAGAAGTGCTGATCCCTGTTTGGGAGTCACACAGATTGCCAACTCTCCCAGCCACTCGCCTTGCAATATTCTGCGGTGAGAGTGAATACCTTTGACATTAAAGCAGCATTTGACTGAGTGTGGCATCATGGAGCCCTAGCAATAGGAACCACCTCCAATGGTGCAACCATACCTAGCGCAAAGGATAATGGGGTTGCGGTTGTTGGAAGCCAATTATCCCAGCCCCAGGATGTTGCTGCAGCAGTTCCTCAGGGTAGTATCCTCGGCCCAAAAACTTCAACTGCTTTGTAAATGTACTCTTCCTTCCAACATAAGGTCAGAAATGGGGATGTTCACTGGTTGATTGCACAGTGTCTCTTTCCATTCACAACACTTCAGATAATGAAGCAATCCATGCCTATATGCTGCAAGACCTGGATAAAATTCAGGCTTGGGTTGATAAGTGGCAATTAACACTTGTGCCACACAAGTGCCAGGCAATGACCATCTCACAGAATCACACAGTGCAGAAGAGGCCCTTCGGCCCATCGAGTCTGCACCGACACAAAACACCTGACCTACCTACCTAATCCCATTTACCTGAACTTGGCCCACAGCCTTGAATGCTATGTCATGCCAAGTGCTCATCCAGGTACTTTTTAAAGGATGTGAGGCAACCCACCTCCACCACCCTCTGCATTCCAGACCGTCACCACCCTCTGGGTAAAAAGGTTTTTCTTCACATCCCCCCTAAACCTTCTGCACCTCACCTTGAACTTATGTCCCCTCGTGACTGACCCTTCAATGAAGGGAGACAGCTGCTCCCTATCCATCCTGTCCATGCCCCTTATAATCTTGTACAGCTCGATCAGGTCGCCCCTCAGTCTTCTCTGCTCCAACGAAAACAACTCAAATCTATCCAACCTCTCTTCATAACTTAAATGTTTCATCCCAGGCAACATTCTGGTGAATTTCCTCTGTAACCCCTCCAGTGCAATCGCATTCTTCCTATAATGTGGTGACCAGAGCTACACACAGTACTCCAGCTGTGGCCTCACCAAGGTTCTATACAACTCCAACATGATCTCCCAACTATTGTAATCTATGCCTCGATTGATAAGGATAAGTGTCCCATATGCCTTTTTCACCACCCCACTAACATGCCCCTCCACCTTCAGAGATCTATGGACACACACATCAAGGTCCCTTTGTTCCTCAGAACTTCCTAGTGTCATACCGTTCATTAAATACTTCCTTGTCAAATTACTCCTTCCAAAGTGCATCACCTCACACTTTTCAGGGTTAAATTCCATCTGCCCCTTATTTGCCCATTTGACCATCCCATCTATATCTTCCTGTAGCCCAAGACACTCAACCTCACTGTTAACCACCCGGCCAATCTTTGTGTCATCCGCAAACTTACTAATTCTACCCCCCACATAGTCATCTATGTTGTTTATATAAATGACGAATAATAGGGGACCCAGCACAGATCCCTGTGATACGCCACTGGACACTGGTATCCTTCTGTCATCACCCTCTATCTCCTACAGCTAAGCCAATTTTGAATCCACCTTATCAAATTACCCGGTATCCCATGTGCATTTGCCTTCTTTATAAGTCTCCCATGTCAGACCTTGTCAAAGGCTTTGCTGAAATCCATATAAACTACATCAACTGCACTACCCTCATCTACACATCTGGTCACCTCCTCAAAAAATTCAATCAAATTTGTTAGGCATGACCTCCCTCTGACAAAGCCATGGTGACTATCCCTGATCAAACCTTGCCTCTCCAAGTGGAGATAGATTCTCTCTTTCAGAATTTTCTCCAAAAGTTTCCCTACCGCTGACATGAGACTCACTGGCCTGTAGTTCCCTGGCTTATCTCTACAACCCTTCTTAAATAGCGGAACCACATTAGCTGCTCTCCAGTCCTCTGGCACCTCCCCCGTGGCCAGAGGGGAATTAAAAATTTGGGTCAGAGCCCCTGCGATCTCCTCCCTTGCCTCCTTCAGCAGTCTGGGACACAAATCATCGGGACCTGGAGATTTGTCCACTTTTAAGCCTGCCAGCACCTCTAATACCTTGTCACTCCCTACATCAATTTGCTCAAGAACCTCGCAGTCTCTCTCCTTGAGTTTGATACCTTCATCCTCATTCTCTTGGGTGAAGACAGATGTGAAGTTTTCATTCAACATTTCATTGTCCTCTGGCTCCACCCACAGATTGCCCCCTTGGTCCCTAATAGCCCTACTCTTGCCCTGGTTATCCTCTTCCCATTGATATACCTATAGAATATCTTGGGATTTTCCACACTTTTACCAGCCAGAGCTTTCTCATATCCCCTCTTTGCTCTCCTAATTGCTTTCTTAAGCTCCTCCCTGCACTTTCTGAACTCCACTAATGCCTCCGCTGATTTGCTTCCCTTGTACCTGCTAAAAGCCTCTCTTTTCCTTCTCATCGTAACCTGAATATCTTTGGTCATCCATGGTTCTCTGGGCTTGTTACTCCTTCCTAACACCCTAGTGGGAACATGTTGAGACTGTACCCTCCCTATTTCCTTTTTGAATGCCCCCCTGCTCCTCTGCAGATTTCCCCACAAGTAACTGTTCCCAGTCTACCTTGGCCAGATCCTGCCTTATTTTACTAAAATCCGCTCTCCCCCAATCCAAAACATTTTTGTGCAACCTATCTATTTCTTTGTCCATAACAAGCTTAAATTGTACCATCTCCAACAAGAAAGAATCTAATCATCTTCCCTTGACATTCAACAACATTACTCTTGCTGAATCCCACACCATCAACATCCTGGGGTTACCATTGGCCAAAAATTAACTGGCCATATAAATACTGTGGCTACAAAAGCAGGTCTGAGGCTGGGAATTTTGTGCTGAGTAACTCACCTTCTGTCTCCCCGAAGCTTATCCACCACAAACAAAGCACTTGTTAGGAGTGTGCTTTTCACAACCCCAGGATGTCCGAAAGTGCTTTCGAGTCAAAGAAGTACTTTTGAAGTAGGCACAAGTCTGTCATGTGATGAAATACTCTCCACTTGCTTGGGTGACTGCAGCTCCAAAAGCACTCAAGAAACTCAAGGCTATCCAGGAGAAAACAGCCTGCTTGATCTGCACCGAATCCACCACCTTGAGTATTTGCTCCCTCTACCACTGGCATACAGTGGTAGCAATGTGTACCATCTAAACGATGCACTGCAAAAAATTGCCAAGCCTCCTTCAACAGTACTTTCCAAACCCACGACCTCCACCACTTCGAAAGTTAAGGGCAGAAGACACCACCTCCTGCAAGCTCCCCTGCAAGCCACAGATCATCCGGGCTTGGAATTATATTGCCTTTCCTTCGCTATTGCTGGGTCAAAATCCTGGAATTTCCTTCCTAACAGCAATGTGGGTGTACCTACACCACATGGACTGCAGTGGTTCAAGACGACTCACCACCACCTTCTCAAGGAAAATTAGGGACAGGCAACAAATGCTGGTTTTGCCAGTCATGCGTGAGTAAAAAAATGAACCAACTGAAGAACACTCTATATTTGTAAAATGCTGTACACTCTGATTGAGCCACCGAAAAATGGTGAAAAATAAAGAGGTCATGTTTGCATCCCTATGAAGAAGAGAAAACTGAGATAATTTCAAATCCTTTGATTTTGTTCATCAAAGTTGCCTTTCTTTGGTCATCCTTGTCTCAACAGGAAGTTATGAGTACTGTTGCAACATATTACCCACAGATCTGGCATGATACAAAACAATATCTGCTTATGGTTACCAAAATTAAGTCACACCAAACTAGAAATGTTAAAATACTGCCAAAAAGGGATTAACAAATGCATCCAGAAGCCACATCTGAGAGAAAGATCTTCATTATCATTGTTTAAGTCTGCTTCCCCCTTTCTTCTGCTATTTTATTAGTGACATGGCCTTGTTATAGCATATCTTTGTGTGTGCTTGTACTAACAAAAAATGTGAATTTGTATACCTAATGAGAAGGTGGTAACCACACAAACATGAATTTCTGCAATATAAACAACAATAGCAACAGATAACAGAAACATTAAAAAACTGTAAAATTTACAATCATGTTGAATATAACAATTAGAATGTATCACATATAAATTCTTATTATTTTAATATCTTAGGCAGATAGTTGTACATGTAATCCCTTAATTACAGAATTTTAATGGCACAGAAGGAGGCCATTCAGCCCATCGTGTCTGCACCAGCTCTCCAAATGAGCAATATGACCTAGTGCCATTGACCTGCCTTTTCCCCGTACTTCTGCACATCCAATACCCTCTCGAAAGCCTCGGTTGAACCTGCCTCCACCATACTTCCAGGCAATGCATTCCAGGCCCGAACCACTCGTTGTGTGAAGAAATTTTTGTCACGTCACATTTGCTTCTTTTGCAAATCACTTTGAATCTGTGCCCTCTCGTTCTTGATCCTTTTACGAGCGGAAACAGCTTCTCCCCACCTACTCTACCTACTCTAATCCAAAATCTGTATATTGGCTAATTTCATATTGCTAATTAGTAAGCAATTTACTGCTCTCAGTAAGATGATAATTTTGCTCTGTTCAAACTAGGAACAATGACAAAAAAAATGATTAGAAATTAGAATGCGTACAAGAGAAGCCTGGTGACGCCAAAGGTGATGAACTATTAAACATTGATGATGTACCTCAATGAGGATTGATGACCCTCTGATACCTCAATAAGGAAGGTTCCCAATCTTTGCTGAATCTTTCAATGGAAAGCAATACCAGCGGTGAAAATAGATGCGTAAGCATTCAAACTTTGCAATGGAGTCAGAACTTTATACTGGAATTAAATGAACTGTCAGCCATAAGGATCAAACATCATCACCAGCTTGCATTTATGTAATATTTTATGTAGAAAGTCGTCCTAAGGCACTTAACAGAGGCACAATTAAAGAAAAATTAGTACTGAAACAAATAAGTTATTAGGAAGAATAATAGAAAATTAGTCTAAGCAGCGAGTCTTAAGGAAATATTTAAAAAGGAGAAAGAAATAGAGACAGAGGGGTTTACTGAGCAATTCTAAACCATGAAACAACTTCAATCCTCCCTCCCCTCAGGAACCAAGTTGCCAAGGAAAATAGAGACAAACTCAGAATTTACTTCCAGGAATCAACTTCCTCATTCCCCAATCAGGAAAAGGGTTGCACATTCATCATTAAGCTAGCCAGGATCAGACAGTCACACTGCAGAAACAGTGAACAAACTATCCTTGCTAGTCCATCAGCAATCAGTACACCTACACATAAATAGTACAAACACTTCACATAAGTGAGATTAGAAGTTTCTAAAACCAAGTGGGAAACTGCAGAATATGAGCCAGTGAAAGTAACTGAAGACATGGTTGATGGGTAGTCTTTTGAATGTTAGAAGAGAAGGAGAAAACAGAGAGCAAAGCACATGGACTATGGTAGTTGATTACTCTGCTCTGATGAAGTGCATGGAACTGGTGTGCACAGTAGTCAGAAAGCAAATGACGAAAACTGGGACACAATGTCACCTGGGACAGAATGTGCTAAATTTTATGGTGGGTGGGCGAGGGATGGGGTGTGTGGGGAAGGCATATTGCTCAACCCAGCCACTGAAGAAAAGCCCGTTCCAAACTGACCAACTATAAAAAAAGGCCACCCCACATCAATAAAGCGCTGGGGCCGACTAAGCAAGTTGAGGGTCAGACTTCTGTCCCTCAGTAGAAGGATGTCCAGCCCTCAGGAGGTGTTTTTGCAGTCCCAGAAGTGCCAGAAGACTGTGGTGGGTGCTGCTGAGACTGCAAGGAGGCCTACAAAGAAGTATGATGGACACCAGGGACAGGGAAATTGAGCCTTTTTGGGAGGTGAGGGATCGGGCACCTTAGAGAGGGGGCCAAGGGTGGGGGTGTTGGGTTTTGGAGGCCAGGCAGGGAGGCACAAAGAAGAGTAGGTTCTTAGGGGGAGTGCCCCCGATGTGCACAGGGCATTCCCCAAAGGACATACCCCGCTTCCTTCCTGCCTGCTCACTAACTTTGGTGAAGATAAACGGCTTTCCCACTCGCACCTGCCTTCCACTGCCCAGCACATTATACTCTTTCGAGTTATCAACAGTCACAGATTGCAACTCTTTGAGTACAATCACAGTTCTTGGTTTTCCGGGAGCGGGACATGAACCCACAACCCTCTGATTCAAAGGCGAGGGTGCTATGAACTGAGCCACAGCTGACACCTCCCCAGCATATTATAACTCTTTTGAGTCAAAACAATTAACTAAATTAACAATAACAAGGGAGAAATTAAGCACAGCCCCTAATTCAGGTCAGCTGTAAAACCAAGGACAAAGTTTAAAGGAAACTTACAAACATTAAACCAAAATGTGATTAAAGGGGTCAACAAAACACCCCAGTCCCCGTGGTGCCCACCGGGCACGGAAGGCCTTCCCCAGCATATTATAGCAGAGCAAGTGGATTGAGGTCCTTAATAGGCCATCAGTTGGCCACTCAAAGGCTTCAATAGGCCTAATGATGGGTGGGTTAATGGGTGCCTTATTATGAGGACCATATTATAGGGATTGTTTTATGGGTAACAAGTCAGGGGTAGGTGAAAAGATGGTAGACGACCCGCCTGTCATATTTTATGTGTCTCTCCCTCCCTCTGAAAACAAGTCAGCTGGGGAGCATAAACACAGCCCATTATTGAGGAAGATTGCAGAGATTGGGTTGGACAGAATTGTACATGAAGACAGTTGAACAAGAATAGTGGGCTGGATTTAACAAGGGTGAGGTCATTATTGTCTTGAAGCTGGCCTTCTGCTCCCATCGGGGAGGAAGTCCTGCTTCCAAAATCTGCCAACCAAACAAATAGCTGGCAGCTCCAATCCCAATGGTGTCACCAGGAGCTGTAGCCACTGCTGAGATTGCAGCAGTCCGAGAGGAAAGAGCATTGCGATGGAGCATAGACTTTAGGTAAGTCCAGGGTTTTGACAGGGCTAGACTGGCAAGCCTCAGTGAGGGTAGACAAGGAACGGGATGTAAACGAGGGTCAGACATTCTTTGGGTGGGGGGGGGAGGGGGGTGAAAGTGGTGGGCCTCTGATGGGCACAGGGGCCCTGAAGAGGATGCACACAATCCCTTCCCAGCCCCTTCCCATCCAGTGAAACCTGGCGGGCTGGAAACTTGGTGCCAGCCTTACGTAAAATTCCAGCAGTGACAGGAGGGGGCTCTTAAGTGGCCATTAATTGGCCAATTAAGGGCTTCAATTGGTCCATGGGTGAGCAGGTCTTCCAATACCTCTCATGCCACTAGTAAAATTGCAATGGGAAAGCAACGAATAGGCAGTGGGAATTTTACGACTCACCTGTACGGGTTGCCAACCCACCCATGAGGGTGGGTTGGGGTGGGGGACAGGGGTGCCAAAAATTCAGCCCAGTGACTCTGTGTGTAGGACATCCTGCAAATGTTAGAAAGTAACTCCAGCTCTCCATCTAATTAAAAACAATTGGTAGAATCGTCCCAGATTTGAACTAAGTGCAATAGCGGGAATGAAAAACGACGTTTTACCCACTGGCCCCCGTGGCAGGTTTTCGCGCTGTATCATACCCTTCCCACCTCATACATTATGCAGTCACGGGAGACACGCCGGATTGCTGGCAGCACACCACATGGTTACATCACCGCTTCCTCATGCCAAGTGCCATATTCAGCCGTGCGCACACTTCTCAATGCTTGAGGCCCAGGACTGGTCCACTGAAGACGTAGCCTCAAAAGCCAGGAAGATTGCAGCCCCTGATTCAGTGATGCATCCATGGGACATCTTCTGGACACCTTGGAGGCCTGACATGAAGTCCTCTACCCCAACTTTGGCCGCAGGAGCCCATCAGTCTCACCACACCAGTTTGGGAGGCGGTGGCAAGCACATCACATTTACTGGCATCTCACTCACTGCCAACTCAAGGGACATCATCACTCACTCTCTCACATGCACTCTCACATCTCAATCTGGCCTCATCTCCTTAGGAGACTGCCTCCTCATCCCAACCATGGCTTTACTCAGCACAAACACACTTCTCATATAAGATAAAAGCAAAATACTGTGGATGTTGGAAATCAGAAACAAAAAACAGAAAATGCTGGAAAAACTCAGCAGGTCTAACAGCATCTGTGGAGAAAAAAAAAAGTTAACATTTTGAGTCCCTATGACTCTTCTTCAGAGCTAAAGAAAAGTAAAATATAATGAAATTTATATTGTTTAAGGAGGGGCGGGGGGAGAGGTGAAGCAGGTGGAGCTGGATAGGTGGAGGCAAAGGAGAGATTGCCAGAGATGTCATCGACAAAAGGACAAAGGGGTATTAATGATAGTGATACCAGCTAAAGGAGGTGCTAATGGTGGCATGGTAACCATGACCCAGACCTTCCTGTCACTTGCCATATCAACACCCCATCCTGCTCTCATGCCCACATAGAGCCATAGAGGTCTACAGCACAGAAAGAGGCCCTTCAGCCCCTTGAGCCTGCGCCGGTCAAACAAGTACCTAACTATTCTAATCCCATTTTCTAGCACTAGGCCCATTGCCTTGTATGCCATGGCATCGCAAATGCACATCCAAATACTTTTTAAATGTTATGAGGGTTTCTGCCTCTACCACACTTTCAGGCAGTGAGTTCCAGATTCCCACCACCCTCTGTGTGAAAAAATTCTTCCTCACATCCCCTCTAAACCTCCTGCCCTTTACCTTAAATCTATGCCCCTTGGTTATTGATCCCTCCACCAAGGGGAAAAGTTCTTTCCTGTCTACCCTATCTATGCCCCTCATAATTTTATACACTTCAATCACGTCCCGCCTCAATCTCCTCTGCTCCAGGGAAAATAACCCCAGTCTATCCAATCTCTCCTCATAACTAAAACTCTCCAGCCCAGGCAACATCCCAGTAAATCTCCTCTGCACTCTCTCAAGTGCAATCATATCCTTCCTATAATGCGGATTCCAGAACTGCACGCAATACTCTAGCTGTGGCCTAACCAGTGTTTTATTCAGTTCCAGCATAACCTCCCTGCTCTTATATTCTATGCCTCGGCTAATAAAGGTAAGTATCCCATTTGCCTTCTTAACCACCTTATCTACCTGTCCCACTACCTTAAGGGATTGGTGGACATGCACACCAAGGTCCCTCTGCTCCTCGGTACTTCCCAGGATCCTACCATTCATCGTGTATTTCCGTGCCTTGTTTGTCCTGCCCAAGTGCATCACCTCACACTTATCCGGATTAAATTCCATTTGCCACTAATCAACCCAACTGACCAGCCCGTCTATATCCTCCTGTAATCTAAGGCTATCCTCCTCACCATTTACCACCCCACCAATTTTCATGTCATCTGCGAACTTACTGATCAACCCTCCTACATTCAAGTCTAAATCGTTTATATGTACCACGAACAGCAAGGGACCCAGCACCACTGTGGACACAGGCATCCAGTCACAAAAACAGTCTTCGACCATCACCCTCTGCTTCCTGCCACTCCGCCAATTCTGGATCCAATTTGCCAAATTGCCTTGGATCCCATGGGCTCTTACCTTCATTATCAGTCTCCCATGCGGGACCTTATCAAAAGCCTTGCTGAAGTGCAAGTAGACTACATCAAATGCATTGCCCTCACGTACACACCTGGTCACCTCTTTGAAAAATTCAATCAAATTGGTCAGACATGACCTCCCCTTAACAAAACCATGCTGACTGTCCTTGATCAATCCCTGCCTCTCCAAATATAGATTAATCCTGTCCCTTAGAATTTCTTCCAATAGTCTCCCCACCACTGAGGTTAGACTGACTGGTCTGTAGTTCCCTGGTTTATCCCTTCCTCCCTCCTTGAATAACGATACCACATTGGCTGTCCTCCAGCCTCTGGCACCTCTCCTGTGGCCTGAGAGGTATGGAAAATTATTGCCAGCACCCCTGCTATCTCCTCCCTTGCCTCACTCAACAGCCTGGGATACATTTCATTCAGGCCTGGAGATTTATCTACTTTTAAGCCTGCCAGACCACTTAGAATCTCCTCCCTTTCTATGCCAATTTCTTTAATTATATCAATGTCCTTCTGCCTGATTTCCATACCCACGCTGTCCCTCTCACTTGTGAACACCAACACAAAGTATTCATTTGGAACTCTACCTACATCTTCCGGCTCCACACACAAATTACCACTATGGTCCTTAATGGACCCTACTCTTTCCCCAGTTATCCTCTTACTCTTAATGTACTTGTAAAATAACTTTGGATTTTCCTTTATTTTACCTGGCAATGTTTTTTTATGCCCCCTTTTTGATCTCTTAATTTCCTTTTTAAGTTTTCCCCTACACATTCTATACTCCTCCAGGGCTTCCGCTGTTTTGAGCCCTTGGTATCTGCCATAAGCCTCCCTCTGTCTCTTTATCCAATCCTGTATATCCCTCGACACCCAGGGTTCCCTGGATTTGTTGATCTCACCCTTTGTCTTTACTGGAATATGTTGGCCCTGTACTCTCCCTATTTCCTTCTTGAATGAGTCCCACTGCTCTGACACAGATTTACCTAAAAGTAGCTGCTACCAGTCCACACTTGCCAAGTCACATCTGATCTTATTAAAGTCAGCCTTCCTCCAATTTAGAACTCTGATTTCTGGCCCATCCTTGTCCTTTTTCATAACAACCTTGAATCTAACGGAGTAATGATCACTATCTGCAAAATGCTCCCCCAAAGATACCTCCACCACTTGCCTGGCCTCATTCCCTAAAATTAGGTCCAGGACCGCCCCCTCTCTTGTAGGACCTTCTACGTACTGGCTTAAAAAGCTCTCCTGGATGCATTTTAAGAATTCCGCTCCCTCTAAACCTATCACACTATGACTAACCCAGTTAATGTTGGGGAAGTTGAAATCCCCCACTATTACTACCCTATTACATGTCCGTTCTTGGCCTGCTGCAATGTTCCGGTGAAGCTCAACGCAAACTGAAGGAATAGCACCTCATCTTTCAATTAGACACTTTACTGCCTTCTAGACTTAACATTGAGTTCAACAACTTCAGACCATGAACTCTCTCCTCCATCCTCACCCCCTTCATATTCCCTTTCTCAATATTCATTCTCATTTCTTAATTTTTATTTTTTACCACTTATTTTTATTTAAATTCATTTTTATTCATTGTTTTTATCCTATTTTCAATCCTTTTTCTCACTACCATCCCCGCCCCCCCACCCCACCCCCACTGGGGCCATCTGTCACTTGTTCTTTCCAGAGTGCTTACCCTTGTCCTGCCATTATCACATTCCATTCTCCAACCTTAATGACACCATCAGCATCAACTTTAGCCAGTATCACTATCTTTAACACCCCTTTGTACTTTTGTCCATGACATCTCTGGCAATCTCTCCTTTGCCTCCATCTATCACTGGCCTTCCATCCAGCTTCACCTGCTCCGCCCCCCCTTAAACAGTATAAATTTCATTACATTTTACTTCTCTTTAGCTCTGAAGAAGAGTCATAAGGACTCAAAACCTTAACTCTGTTCTTTTTTTTCTCCACAGATGCTGTTAGACCTGCTGAGTTTTTCAGCATTTTCTGTTTTTTTTTCATATGCACTTCTCATTTGGCCAAGCATGCGCCTTGCTCACACTCTCTCCATCTGTCTTTATGCAGGGCAAGATCATGCACAATAGCCGAGTGAGGTCCCAGACTGGGGGTGGAGTGCCGGGCATCAAGGTCATCACTCCATTCGAGAGTCGAGCATTGGAGCTGGCTGAAGAGGACATCAACCGTTCCTGTGGTGATGGTGAGGTTGGATTCTCTATTGCTGGAGATGGTCATTGGCTGTCATTTGTGTGGTGCGAATGTTACTTGCCACTTGTCAGCCCAAGCCTGGATATTGTCTAGGTCTTGCTGCATTTGGACATAAACTGCTTCAGTATCTGAGGAGTCGCAAATGATGCTGAACATTGTGCAATCATCAGCGAACATCCCCAATTCTGACCTTATGATGGAAAGAAGGTCATTGATGAAACAGCTGAAGATGGTTGGGCCGAGGACACTACCCTGAGGAACTCCTGCAGTGATATCCTGGAGCTGAGATGACTGACCCCCAACAAGGACAACCATCTTCCTTTGTGCTAGGTATGACTCCAAATAGCGGAGAGTTTCCCCCTTGATTCCCATTGACTCCAGTTTTGCTAGGGCTCCTTGATGACACACTCTGTCAAATGCTGCCTTGATGTCAAGGGCGGTCACTCTCACCTCACCTCGTGAGTTCAGATCTTTTGTCCATGTTTCAACCAAGGCTGTAATGAGGTCAGGAGCTGAGTGGCCCTAGCGGAACCCAAACTGGGTGTCAATGAGCAGGTTATTGCTAAGCAAGTGCTGCTTGATAGCAATGTTGATGGACCCTTCCATTACTTTACTGATGATCGAGAGTAGACCGATGGGGCGTTAATTGGCTGGTTTGGATTTGTCCTGCTTTTTGTGTACAGGGCACACCTGGGCAATTTTACACATAGCCGCATAGATGCCAGCGTTGTGCTGGGACAGCTTAGCTAGGGATGCGGAAAGTTCTGGAGCACAAGTCTTCAGTACTATTGCCAGAATATAGTCAGGGCCCATAGCCTTTGCAGTATCCAGTGCCTTCAGCCATTTCTTGATATCACATGGAGTGAATCAAATTGGCTGAAGACTGGCATCTGTGATACTGGGGACCTCAGGAGGAGGCCGAGATGGATCATCCACTCGACACTTCTGGCTGAAGATTGTAGCAAATGCTTCAGCCTTATCTTTTGCACTGATGCGCTGTGCTCCTCCATCTTTCAGGATCAGGATATTTGTGGACCCTCCTCCACCTGTGAATTGTTTAATTGTCCACCACCATTCACGACTGGATGTGGCAGGACTGCAGAGCTTATTTATGATCCGTTGGTTGTGGGATCGCTTAACCCTGTCTATCACTTGCTGCTTATGCTGTTTGGCACACAAGTAGTCCTGTGTTATAGCTTCACCAGGTTGACACCTCATTTTTAGGTATGCCTGGTGCTGCTCCTGGCATGCCCTCCTTCACTCTTCATTGAACCAGGGTTGATCCCCTGGCTTGATGGTACTGGTAGAGTGGGGGTGTGCTAGGCTAGGAGGTTACAGATTGTGTTCAATTACAATTCTGCTGCTGCTGATGGCCTACAGCACCTCATGGATGCCCAGTCTCGAGTTGCTAGATCTGTTCAAAATCTATCCCATTTAGCACAGTGGTAGGGCCACACGACACGATGGAGGTTATCTTCAATGTGAAGTCGGGACTTCGACACCACAGCGACTGTGAGATGGTCACTCCTACCAATACTGTCATGGACAGATGCATCTGTGGCAGGTAGGTCAAGTATATTTTTCCGTCTTGTTGGTTCCCTCACCACCTGCCACAGATCCAGTCTAACAGCTATGTCCTTTAGGACTCGACCAGCTCGGTCAGTAGTGGTGCTTGGTTGTGGACATTGAAGTTCCCCACTCATAGTACATTCTGTGCCCTTTCCACCCTCAATACTTCCTCCAAGTGGTATTCAATATGGAGTAGCACTGATTCATCAGCTGAGGGAGAGCGGTACGTGGCAATCAGCAGGAGGTTTCCTTGCCCAAGTTTGACCTGATGTCATGAGACTTCATGAAGTTCGGAGTCGATGTTGAGGACTCTGAGGACAACTCCCTCCCGCCTATATACCACTGTGCCACCACCTCTGCTGGATCTGTCCTGTCAGTGGGACAGGACATACCCAGGGATGGCGATGATGGTGTCTGGGACATTATCTGTAAGGTATGATTTCATGAGGATGACTATGTCAGGCTGTTGCTTGACTAGTCTGCGACACAGTTCTCCCAATTTCGGCACTAGTTCCCAGATGTTAGTAAGGAGGACTTTGCAGGGTCGACAGGGCTGAGATTGCATTTGTCATTTCCGGTGCCTAGGTTGATGCTGAGTGGTCCATCTGGTTTCATTCCGTTTTTGTGACTTTGTAGCGGTTTGTTACAACTGCGTGGCTTACTCGGCCATTTCAGACGGCATTTAGGAGTCAACCACATTGCTGTGGGTCTGGAGTCACGTGACTAGGTAAGGACGACATATTTCCTTCCCTAAAGGATGTTAGTGAATCAGATGGGTTTTTACAACAATCAACAGTGGTTTCATGGTTATTATTAAACTTTTAATTCCAGATTTTTATTGAATTCAAATTCCACCATCTGCTGTGGAGAGCATTACCCTGGATCTCTGGATTACTCATCCAACAACAATACCATGACGCCATCGCCTCCTCTGATGTCCCAAATAGGATAAAAGCAAAATACTGCGAATGCTGGAAATCTGAAACAAAATCAAAAAATGCTGGAAAACCTCAGCACGTCTGACAGCATCTGCGGCGAGAAAGACAGAGTTAGCGTTTCAAGTCCGTATGGCTCTTCTTCAGAGCTGAAGGGAAGTAGAAATGTGGCGAAGTAGATACTGTTTAAAGGGGACGGAACAGGTGAAGCTGGATAGGAGGCCAGCGATAGGTGGAGGCAAAGGAGAGATTGCGAAAGATGTCATAAACAAAAGGTCAAAGGGTTGTTAATAGTGGTGGTACTGGCTAAAGGAGGTGCTAATGGTGACATTAAGAGTGGAAAGCAGAAAGTCATAATGGCCGGACCAACGTAAGCACTCTGGAAAGTGACAGATGGCCCTAGTGGGGGTGGGGTGGGGGGAAAAAAGATCAAAAAGGCTAAAAGCTGGGGATAAAACAATGAATAAAATGGAAATAAAAAATAATAATAATGAAAATAAGTGAGGAAAAAAATAATAAAATAAATAAATAAATAAACATTTAAAAATAAAAATGAATAAGAAAAAAAGGGGGGAATCAGAAAGGGGTGCGGATGGAGGAGAGAGTTCATGATCTGAAGTTGTTGAACTCAATGTTAAGTCTGGAAGGCTGTAAAATGCCTAATTGGAAGATGCGGTGCTGTTCCTCCAGTTTGTGTTGAGCTTCACTGGAACATTGCAGCAGGCCAAGGACGGACATGTGGGCATGACAGCAGGATGGTGTGTTGAAATGGCAAGCGATAGGAAGGTCTGGGTCATGCTTGCGGACAGACCGAAGGTATCCCGCAAAGCGGTCACCCAGGCTCCTTCACTTGAAAAGTGTGTTTGGGCCCTTGGATGGTGAGGAGGGGGCAAGTAAAGGGGCAGATGTTGCACCTCCTGCAATTGCATGGGGAGGTGCCGTAGGTAGGGGCTGAGGTGTTGGGGGTGATGGAGGAGTGGACCAGGGTGTCCCTGTGGAATGCCGACGGGGTGGGGGGTGAAGGGAAGCTCTGTTTGGTGGTGGCATCATGCTGGAGTTGGCGGAAATGGCGGAGGATGATCCTTTGAATGCGGAGGCTGGTGGGGTGAAAAATGGGGTCAAGGGCGACCCTATCATGGTTCCGGGGGGGAAAGGAAGGTGTGAGGGCAGAGGCGCGGGAGATGGGTTGTACTCAGTTGAGGGCCATGTCAACCACCGTGGGTGGGAAACCTTGGTTAAGGAAGAAGGAAGACACGTCAGAAGCACTGTTTTGGAAAGTGGCATCATCGGAACAGATGCAACGGAGGCAAAGGAACTGAGAAAATGGGGTGGAGTCCTTCCAAGAAGCAGGGTGTGAGGGGCTGTAGTAGAGGTAGCTATGGGAGCCAGTTGGCTTGAAATGAATATTGGTGGATAGTCTATCACCAGAAATTGAGACAGAAAGGTCAAGTAAGGGAAGGGAAGTGTTGGAGATGGACCATGTGAAAGTGATGGAGGGGTGGAAATTGGAAGTAAAGTTGATAAATTTTTCCAGGTCCAGATGAGAGTATGAAGTGGCACTTAAACAGTCATTGATGTACCGAATAAAGAGTTGTGGGAGGGGGCCTGAGTAGGACTGGAACAAGAAATGTTCCACATATTCCATAAAGAGACAGGCATAACTGGGGCCCATGCGGGTACCCATAGCCGCATCTTTTATTTGGAGGAAGTGAGACAAGTTTAAGGAGAAATTGTTCAGTGAGAGAACAAGTTCAGCCAGACAGAGGAGAATAGTGGTGGATGGGGATTGTTTGGGCCTCCGTTCAAGGGAGAAGCGGAGACCCCTCAGACCATCCTTGTGGGGGTTGGAGGTGTAGAGGGATTGGACGCCCATGGTGAAGACGAGGCGGTTAGGGCCAGAGAACTGGAAATTGTTGATATGATGTAGGGCATCAGAGGAAACACGGATGTAGGTGGGAAGAGACCGGACAAGGGGAGAGAGAACGGAGTCAAGATAGGAAGAAATGAGTTCCGTGGGGCAGGAACAGGCTAACATGATCGCTCTACTGGGACAGTCCTGTTTGTGGGTTTTGGGGAGGAGGTAGAAGTGGGCTGTCCGAGGTTGGGAGACTATGAGGTTGGAAGCTGTAGAGGGAAGATCTCCAGGGGAGATGAGGTCAGTGACAGTCCTGGAAACAATGGCTTGATGTTCGGTGGCGGGATCATGGTCCGGGGGAGGTAGGAGGGAGTGTCTGAGAGTTGGCACTCAGCCTCTGAGGTAGAGGTCAGTACACCAGACAACAATAGCACCACCCTTGTCAGCGGGTTTGATAACAAACTCAGGGATTGGACCTGAAAGAACGGAGTGCTCTGAAGAAGGGTCATATGGACTCGAAACGTTAACTCTGTCTTTCTCTCCACAGATGCTGTCAGACCTGCTGAGTTTTTCCAGCATTTTTTGTTTTTGTCCCAAATAGGATCCCTCTCTTAATGCATCTCCACTTTCTCTCCTGGCACATCTGACATGTCACCCTCAGGCAACCATGACCCCAACCCCAGTGCTGAGGGCACCTCGGATGAGGACCATGAGGACAGTATCATTGAAGACCCATCACAGCACTCACCCACACCCTCCACCATCGCAGCAAAGCACACCTTGGTGGGACCTAGATGCAAAATAGCCTCGGGATCATAATCTGGTGAGCACACCACACAATCTGTTCCACAGCAGGCAAAGGTAGGGACAGCCTTGGTCACCAGAACTTGGATGACTGCTGGAAGCAAAGCATCTGCTGAGTCTGAATCAGATGATGAGCCTTTGTTCTTGGTCCTCAATAAGTTGTTGGAGCTGCAAAGGCAATCACAGGAACATCAGGATGGGATGTCTGGTGCACTCTTCAGATTCCAAGGGATGAAGGAGGAATCTCAGTCTGAGGTGATAGCACCGGTTTGCTGAAGCATTGAGGTCAACACTGGCAAGATGGCAGCTGCCATGGAGACCTTGGTCCAGGGCATTGGTCCTGCACGGCTGTGCAGGCTGAACTCTATCACTGATGCCATGGTTGGCCTCCAACAGTGTCAATGCGAGAGGGGTGCTGGGCAGTTCATTCTCACTCCAGCATCCCCTACTCCTCAAGGTGTCAGCCAGGATAGTTGGCACCCATAGCGAGGAAGACTAGCAGTTCGACACCCTGGGGCCATCCACCCAGGAATGTCCGGCCGATACAAATCCCTTCTCCCTGTGATTCCCGCAGCTCCAACTCCACAGCCTAAGAAGGGTGCAGCTGGCAAAGGAGGCCAGGGCCCTCCAGGTCTCGGCCCTCCAGAGGATGCCCACCAAGTTCATCACAAACAGGGCTTAGCAGTCAGCAGGCTGCCTCCACCTCTGCTGTGGATGTCAGGGGACCACCAAGACATAGGAAAGTTAAGAAGGTGCAATTGCACAGCCTGAACATGGGTATTAATCACTTGTACATAATGTTCACTGTTGTCAATAAACTCCCAAGAATGTCTCCTTGCCAATGGCTCCTTGTCATGATGAGCAGTGTTCGTGTCACTCAGATTTGAAACCTTGGTCCCTGCAAGATAAAGGCAGGTGTCTCGTTTCAGGGCCTCTTCCCTGTACAGTGTGTAACCTTCAGACCAAAGTGATGGTCCGGCTTCCCATTCACTGGACACATCAGTGATGCCTGTAACTTGATGGCGCTTGCCATTGCTTCTAGAATGTTGTGGGCGGGCATCACAGAGTTCCATTATTCTCTCTGTGTGCTCTCAGCAGCTTTGAAGTGGGGCTGGCCTCCCCATCTTTTCAGCATCTGTGACTGGTGATGGTGTGCTCCTGAAGAGGACAGGTGCTGAAGGCTGGCAAAGGATCAGGTGCATCGAAAGTTTCACCGCTGCATCTCCATGATATGACCCTGATCACAGAGTGAAAGTGAGCTGACCTGAGCCAGACAGGAGTCAGACATTCACAGAGGCTATGTGAAGTTCTAAGAAGTGTCCACACTGCATGCCACCATCATCCTCCTGGGATCTAGCGACTATTAGGTCCTCCACTGCATCTCCATGACATGAGCCTGAGCACTGAAGAAGCTTGACACTGTCCAGGACAAAGCAGCTCGCTTGATTGGCACCACAACCACAAACATTCGCTCCCTCCAACACCGACGCACAGTAGCAACAATGTGTACCATCTACAAGATGCACTGCAGGAATTCACCAAGGCTCCTTAGACAGCACCTTCCAAACCCACGACAACTACCATGTAGAAGGATAAGGGCAGCAGATAGATGGAAACACCACCACCTGGAAGTTCCCCTCCAAGTCACTCACCATTCTGACTTGGAAATACATCACCGTTCCTTCACTGTCGCTGGGTCAAAATCCTGGAACTCCCTTCCTAATAGCACTGTGGGTGTACCGACACCACATGGACTGCAGCGGTTCAAGAAGACAGCTTACCACCAGCTTCTGAAGGGCAACTAAGGATGGGCAATAAATGCTGGCCCAAGCCAGCGAAGCCCACATTCCATGAATGAAGATAAAAAATTTGTGCTGCCATCAGTCGCACAGGAGTCAAATGTTCACAGATGCAAGGTGAAGATGTCAGGACTGTCTTCAATTCATCTCGTCATCATCCTCCACGAAACTTGTGGCTGTGAGGGCCGCCTGAGCACGTCTGCCTCATCTGGCCAGTGCGTTGGCCTCAACGCCAGCATTCTCGTCACCCCCTTCGATGTCCTCCTCATCGGAGGAGACATGCACCTCTTCAGCCAGGTCCTCCCCCCGTTGCAGTGCCAGGTTGTGTTGGGTGCAGTAGGCTACGATGATGTGCGATGCCTCGGTGGACTATATTGCAGTGCTCCGCTGGAGCTGTCGATGCAAGCGTCCATGCACAAGTGTATCCAAAAGGTCACGGATGCCATCTTCACGGGTAGCCCTTGTCCCCAAGGAGCCAACACTGCAGCATCTGTGGACCCTGGACGATTTCAGGGATCTGAGACCTGCTAAGGATGTAGGAGTCATGGACACTCCCTAGAAATTGTGCACAGGCCTGTAGAATGCATTTGTGGTGGTCGCACACCAGCTGAACATTCAGCAAGTGGAAGCCCTTGCAGTTGACCTAGCTGACTGCTTGTTGCCACAGGGATCTAAGCGCCACATGAATACAGTTGATTACACCCTGAACCTGTGGAGAATCAGAGATCTGTGCAAATCCCAGTGCTCTTGCTTCCTGGCTTTCTTGATCCCGGGCAAAATGCACTAATTTCTGTGCTTTCGCAAAGATGCTGCCCGTGATCTCCTGGATATACTTGTGTTTGTAGGCTTGCGAGATCCCGCACAGGTCACTTGTGGAGCTCTGGAAGGAGCCACTGGCATAAAAATTGTACGCCGCGGTCACTTTCATGGCTTCTGGCAGTGCTTGCCCTCTATGTCCACGTGGCGCCAAATCCTCCAGCAGATAGCATATGTGACCGACCAGTTCCCTAGATGGGTGCAGTCTGCTGCGATACTGATTCTCAGTCATCTTCAGGAATGAAAAGCGCTGTCCATAGACCTTGGGTCTAGCGAAGCACCTACGTGCGACAGCTGTCTGCGGACCTTCAGCTGCTTGCACAGCAGGCCCTACCACCCCTTCATCTTGAGGGAGGTGCTCAGCCCTTTGCCCAGCCAGGTGCCTCCGCCGCCCTCTTCTCCTTCTTCTCTGCTCCCTGTAAGCCATGAGGAATATCGCAAAATCACCAGGCTCCATGATCCTAATTTTCTCCTCCTGCAGAATCAAAGAGAGACACCTGGCTTAGCATATGTGTCCTAAGAGCCTCTCTTGGTTAAGTCTGAAGGCCCCTTCACGCATGCAGGAGGGTGCTGGCCACCACTTGGATGGCCATTGTGTAGTGCGCTTCAATGCTGTCTGAAACCCCTCTGACCTCCACCCCACTCCACTTGACCGATTGGCAGTGGCTTTGGCCACTGGACTGCATGCTGTGCTCTCAGCTCAGGTGCAGGCATTCTCCTAACCCTCACTGCAAGGCTGTGCTGTTAGCTTGAACTATGAGGGATACTGGTCCAAACATTAATAAAGACATTGCAAGGGGCTGTGACTGCCTCCACCACTGACTGCGCCATAGCTATCTTTTGCAAGAGGATTCTACAACTTGCCCAGTTATCAAATTGTTCTGCTGCCCCCGAAAACGCACATTAATTTGCAGTCTGCGTCCGAGGGGTGAAAAGTCCTGTTGGCACTTTCATATTTTTGCATTGCTTGAGTGGGCAGAAAAGCTTCAGAGGCCCAACTCCAAGCTTTTCACTGGAGCTGCTGCTGAACGGTCTCCGCTGCGGACGATGCTCACTTTTGACAAGATTTTACAAGTGCGTGGCCACTTCCATCACCACCCACCGTCCCCCAAACCTCCCCCGGCATGTGCTTCTGTACTTCCTTCTGTACTTCCTTCAGTCCGTGCTGCCTTGCCATCGCCTCCCCTACCTCCAGGCCTCACCTGCACTGGGGCCCTTGCCCTGGCACGGCATTGAAAGCCAGCCAGGAAAAGGCAACTTGCCTGTGCGCCACCTCCGCCCCCCCCCCTCCCCCACCCCTCCAACCGAATGCACGGCGCCTCTTCCTTGATGTTCTATGGGCAATGCTCATGAGTGCTGTGCAAGGTTGTGTGTACTTGCCTCCAAGTTCCCCTCGAAGTTCAGCTCGACAGCTGCATGCCTTTTAAAGGCAGTCTTGAAGCACGCCGTACTGAAGTCACGCAAACTTGGGCAGTAAATTTGACGTGGGGGCTTGATTCTGGTGAGCAGGGTTTATAACGAGATGCTAATATATCAAAATTAGGTTATCGATGTGCGGCAGCGGGAAACACAGCCCACCATTGACGGGTGGAGAGGACGATCGCAAACTGGTTTCACAATGGCGTGAAACGGATTTTTGGCCTTCTCGCCATATTGTCCCCCCTGCCTACCATCACACCCACCACCAATGGAATCAGACGTTTCCGCTAAATATCAGCCACCCAAAGAAAAATTACGCTAAGATTGCAGAAAATGTATTTTGTTCTTACAAAGCAACTGCAATAACACACTTGGCATGTGAAATTCTGAGACTTTTCCTTGGAATACTGGAGAAATGTATGCAGCCACTGGTTCTTCCCACTGGCTATCAACTTTCACAGTTACGGGTTCTCTCTACATATACAGACCAATGATTCAGTTTCCCCACACTGCTCAGTATGGATTTTCCTCAGCCAATAAGGCCAGATACTAGTGGACTTGCAGCCATAAATAAAATTCAGAATTGTAACTTTTTGAACAACTGTACTCTGAAATCCACTACAAGATGGAGGGGCAGATTCATTTTGCAGAACTACATTAAGTAGAAGCAGCTCAGCAATGTCAAGGGGATTGCAGAATGCTCTACCATATCTAACCACTTTTTTGAAGTAATTTCAATAAGGACTTAGCTGTTCATTCTCTTCATATTCAAAGTAGTTTTGGCGTTGTCCATGCATACTACCTTCACTGACCCATTGAATGCATACAATAACTTGAAGATAATTAAAAGCACCATTTTATTGACCACATCCATTCAAGCAATGCCTTTGTTGTTATAAATAAATTTATCTTCACAACCTAGCCTTTATAGATGTTGATTCTGTAATTACTTCTATACTCAAATACCCAACGTTTCATGGTGAGAACATGTGTGGCAGATATCTTGAAGAACTAGAAATGCCTTAGGTTGTCCATTTATTTTCCTTTAATTCAAAAGAAAACACTATTTTGCATTTTGACTTAAATTAACGGAATTTGAACATTCTTTGCCCTAGGCAGGACGTGAAAGTTCATGTGGTTCTGCTGTTTGCAATCACAGCATTCAAATTATGCATAATTTAGTTGCCATAGTTTCAGTCTGGGATCACATAAAGTCGAGCATAATTGTTACCAATGAGAGAACCTCTACACGTACCTTGGGACATCCAGCATGTGTTCATAACACACAGAAAAGGACCTGAATTAGTAGGAAATTACTTAAGTACACTCTACTGTTTCCTTCAAAGGCACATGAAATCATAATGAATGATAACAGGAACTTCTTTAAATGAGCATGAGTTTAAGGGATATTTTAAAGTGAAACAATTTACTGTAATGATATGGTACATTTAAAAATATCCTGTTAATTGGTCTTTTGTCAATAAAATTCCAGAGGTATATTCCCATACTGGTTTTTGTTTTTAAATGGTACTGGGAATAAAACAAAGTATCTTGGATACCTGCTGTCTTGGTATAAAAGATCACCAGGAATATTTAAACATATATTGAGATCTATCATATACAGCATTGACAAACCAAGTTTTCGGGTTATTAAATCTTCTCAAGGTCTCTTTGTACAATTAGTGCAAACAGAATTTAATCTGACAATGTGATATTCTAATTAAAAAAATTATATCTGTTTAGTGTAAATGAGAAATACTGGCAAAAATCACTCATTGTGTTGACAGAAATATCAACACAAATCATCCAATGATGATGAGACATAAACACAAACATTTACATCAAGCTAAAAACTGGAACTCTTCTTGCCTAAACTTTTACAAACTGCAAGCTAAGCACTAAATTAAAAGCAGCTACCGAAAGTGCCTTGTTTCAATGGAATTCCAAATTTTCATAGGCCTATGTCATACAGACAAGGTCAATTTTATAATAATGTAGTCAACAGGAATTGGCTCAAGGATACTAATGTCCCAGAATTTGACCTGAACAAGAGGACACTTTTATATTGAGTCTTTCTAGCCACTGACCTTTGTGAATCCATTAGGTTTACTCTGGAAATGCTGCTGGCTATGCAAGACCCTCGAGTTGGGAACCAGCGTCCCTCAGTTTATTAAATGCAATGTAAAAGTAGTTAAACTGTGAGCTGCTTTATCTCTGTCATCTCCTCCTCCCTCTTAAAATAGGGAAAAATTGTTTTTCTTTTAATTTAACAATTAACTCAAGTGTTTGGAAAGTTATTATTCCAGGCATCTACCATTGTAGATCTTTGTCAAAGGTGGAAGTAATCTGACATCTAAATGATTCAGAGATGAACAACAGGAACTATATGTATCCCAAGTCTATGATGAGTTTCTAGGGACAATACTAGGGAGTGGTAAAATTGGCTGCAGTTACTCAAGATGGGGGAAAAACAGGGTCAAAATTCTCCCTTCTAACCACTAAATAATGATCCCTAATAAAAGTGAAAGTGTTTAACAGCTAGAGCTTTGGGGGATAGGATTGGATTTAACTCTTATGTCTTCTTTGGTTAGATAACTTGTAAGCATCCTTGATATATGTTCACAGCTGAATTAGTTACCACTTGGGCAAGGTGCCCTGGGATGTTTTATTATGTTATAGGTACTATATAAATAAAGCTGTTGTTGTTATTAACAGCATCATCTTATGTATATAAACCATTCAAGTTTCAATTCCATTTTTATACCATCTGAACCCATGATGTATTTCTTTGTTTATTTTTTTTCTTTACTCTATCTAAATGTTATGAATCTAAATTGCCCTATTTGGCATATTAAAATATATAATTTACTTTTTTTGTTGCTTAAGGATTGGTATGATTCTTTGAAGTCACCACATTCTAATTAGCAGACTGCTGAAAGATTACAATAATCTACAAGGATTACAGGTAACAGAGATCTGATTGAGTAATATGCAAATGCCTTTATACAGATATTGCTATAGCATCAAAAGCCTTAACTAGCGTATTTTGGTTAAATGATGTGTATTTCATTTTTCAGACATAATTAAATTCTTTGTGCACTTCACAAATGTTGTCCTCCTCACCAGAAGCCTCTAACTTTTGGCTGGGGTATGTGTACTATCTGGTTCTTGCTGTAGCATCCTTTATTCACATTTGATCTACAGCTGTAAGCATTGCAATGCTATTTAATTGTAGTGGGGGTGGGTGGGGAGACATCACTGTCAACCCAGATCGTATCATCAATTAAATTCCACATATATGCATTTCCAGCAGAAGTCACTGGATAATGATCAGAAGAAGAAACTCAGGCTGATTTTTCCCCTCCTGAACCTCAGAGGCCAGTTGTAACACCTTTATAGCCATCCTGGTTGTGATTAGTTAACTCAGCACAGACCTGGGATCAAACCTAGGACCCATATGTTATTATGCTTCAGCTACTTTTTTGGATGAATTCACAGGGCAATTAGAGCATCCCTAAAATTTTCTTTCTTAATGAGATGTATTTTATGAACTTAATCTTTAGTTTGAAATTATATTTTCCATTACATTGTTCTTATGATTCAAAGCCACTAAAACTCATAGCAGCTTTTATACCACAGGTAGAGGCAATAACCATGAAAAATATTTTCCACAGGCGATTGACACCACCAGCTGCAGTGATTGAATTTAGTTTTTACAAGTCCCTCAGTCCCAGAAACTTCCTGTTCCCAGCATCACATTTGATTTTTCCATTTGAATTTCAATCTCCTTGACCTAAATATTTTTTTTAATTAATACTGAAAAGAAAACTTATAACATTACTTGCTATCTCAGCACAGAGGTCATCCTATACAGAATGTAAAGTGCATATACACAGACTGAACTACACATGTCCGTAGCTTGAGTGGCATTTGTACAGCACAGTCTTGCAACTCTTAACTTCTATCATATTTTGGTAAAAAATAAAAAGGACATTTTTAAAAATTCATTCATGGGATGTGGGCATCACTGGCATTTATTGCCCATCCCTAATTGCCCTTGAGAAGGTAGTGGTGAGTTGCCTTTTTGAACCGCTGCAGTCGATGGACTTTGCAGCGT
The DNA here is from genome assembly GCF_964194155.1 of Cetorhinus maximus. NCBI lineage: Eukaryota > Metazoa > Chordata > Chondrichthyes > Lamniformes > Cetorhinidae > Cetorhinus > Cetorhinus maximus. The sequence goes on from NC_135900.1 coordinate 15,350,601, forward strand.
TGACAGAGTTTGTCATTGTCGTTTCTGGTGCCTAAGCCAATGCCGAGTGATCAGTCCAGTTTCATTCCTTATAGACTTCATAGCTTACTAGGCCGTTTCAGAGGGCATTTAAGAGTCAACCAGATTGCTGTGGGTCTGGAGTCACATGTAGGCCAAGTAAGGATGGCAGGTTTCCTTTCCTAAAGGACATTAGTGAACCAGATGGGTTTTTACGACAATTGACAATGGTTTCATGGTCAGCATTAGACTTTTGCTTCTAGAGTTTTATTGAATTCAAATTCCACTAACTGCCATGATGGGATTGGAACCCGGGTCCCCAGAGCATTACCCTGGGTCTCCGGATTACTAGCCCAGTGACAATAACACTACACCACTGCTTCCCTAATCATTAATGGTACTAGACATTTAAATACATTAGGGGCAGAATTTTCCCCCCGTTGGGGGGGGGGGGGGATGGGGAGTTCAGGAGTGGGCGCATGGAGGCGCTCCTCCGATTGGTGCCCCCAATAGGCTTGCGCTTCCTGTGCGGATGGGAGGGGATTCCCTGAGCCGAGAGTACTCTCTTTCATGCTTGCACGCGAAAGAGCGCATTCATCCCCCTGAGGCTAAGAGCTGCCTCAGGGAGGTTGGCTCCACAGTAAAAAAATTTAAAAACAGAAAAAAAAAAATTCCTGACATGTCCCTCATTTGACACTGTCACAAGAGTTGGGACATGTCCATCACTTTTAGTTACATTTTTATTAAATTTTTAAAAACCTACATGAGACCTCATCCTGCCAGTGGATGAGGTTTCATGCTTTTTCCAATGCCCGCCAGGGCTCCCGGCCTGCCCACCAATCTTAAGGTTGAATGGGCAGGTCCACTAATTATGCTAATTACTTTGTCAATGGCCTCAATAGGCCATTGACAGGTTGGCAGGCACACAGCTGATTCGGATGAGCCACCGCCGACCTGAAAATTTATAAGAGGTGGGGTGACGTCAGGAGTTCTGCCCGACATCATCCCATGTCATTTTACGCATCGGCGAGCGGGCCCCACCGCTCGCCGACTGGGAAATCCTGTGTTAGGAGTAGTATATTGTGTTCCAGGGACTGCCTTCAGCATTTCAAACTTACCCAAATAACTGTGAAAAATGTGAATGTGGTTGTTGCTTTTGAAGCTAGGAATCAGTGACAGCTCAATCCAGCCCAGCCTCCTAGACACACACAGGCTCCTGGCATCACCTGAGCCTGAAGGAAGCTGCATATGATTAAAGTTTCCACTTCTATTTTGAGTATTACTAACTTCTCATAGACAGTCAGGGATGGGCAACAAATGCTGGCCGTTCCAGCGACGCTCACGTCCCATGAAAGAATTAAAAAGAACAGCTATAAATATTGAAGGGAAACCTAATATAATTAATAAGACATCTTAATTATATAGGTGGCTGAATTCATAGAAGTATTAAATAACAACAAAAAACGCTTGAACTGCAGAGCAAATCAGCATCTGGAAGGAAAAGCAAGGTTAATATTTTAGGTAGAACTCTTTAACAGAACTTCTAAAAGTTCAGAACCCCTTTTCTCTAATCCCCTTTTTTCTACATTCATTTTTATGGTTTTACCCATTTATTTTTATTTTTATTCATTTATCCACGGTTTTATCCCCCATCTATCCCCCTTCTATCCTGTTTTCTATCCTTTCTTCCCCCCACCACTGCCCCCTCCCCACAACCCATCCCCTACAGGGCCATCTGTTACTTGTTCCATGTTGTTCTTTCACACAATGCTACCCTTGTTCTGCTATTGTCACATTCTGCTTTCTCACCTTTATGCCACCATCAGCATCTTTTTTTTAGCACTAACCACTACCATTAACTATCCCTTTGTCCTTTAGTTCATGACATCTTTGTCAATCCCTCCTTTGTCCCCGCCTATCGCTGGCCTTCTATCCAGCCCCACCCCCCTTAAACAGTATAAATTTCATCACATTTCCACTTCTCTTCAGCTCTGAAGAAGGGTCATATGGACTCGAAACGTTAACTCTGTTTTTCTCTCCACAGATGCTGCCAGACCTGCCAAGTTTTTCCAACATTTTCTGTTTTTGCTTCTAAAAGTGTTCCCTGGGGAAGTAGTTTGTGTCCTGTATATATAGAATCATCCAAGTATGAACCCTGCTTTGAACTACATGAGAAAAATGCTGCCGTTTTTCATTTCATGAAATAAAGCACATGTTAATTTAAAAATTCAATATTAGATCTTGCAGTTCACTGTCATGTGAGAGAAACATCCTGCTATGGAGAAATGTAATATAGGCTTTGTAAACAGATTATACTTCCCAAACAAAAGGGAAGAATTCATTCAAATAATTTTACATTATTGGGGACACTTCATAATGTATATTGTACACAAAATCCATCATTATTTCTATATATTAGTAATAAATAAATTGTAGTAAAACATTCTGAAGAAATTTCTCTAACATTTTAGCACAGTTGTTAAGTCATTCTTTTGGAAAGAATCATAGAGCTTGCAATAAATAACATCTTACATGTGCTTCAAATATCCCAACGAGCTATTTCTGTAGTGCAATTACTGCTATAATGTATAGCCAATTTGTACACAGCAAGGTGCCACAAATGTTAGAGATAAATGACAAGATCATTTTATTTTTTAGGTATTGAGCAAGGAATAAATATTGGCAAAGCAATGAGAGGACTCATCTACTCTTCTTCAAATAGTGCCATTGGATCTTTTACATCCACCTGAGAGGATGTCCAAGTCCTGGCTTTGACAAATTATTCAAAAGAGGGAACCTCAAACATTTTAGCACTTCTTCAGTACTGCAGTAACGTGTTAGCCTAGGTTTTGTGCTCAAGTTGCTGGAGCGGGACTCCAACCCACAGCATACTGACTCAGAGATGAGAGTGCTACCATTGAACCAAAGTAGATCACAATAGGTGATGATGCGCTGAATTTTTAGCCCTGAAACCATAAAAGGATGAAGCCTGAAAACGTTACATTATGACATCTAGTTTTAGCCACTACATAGACCTAAAATTTTTGCCTCTGGCCATTAATAATTCTTCCCAGCATGCACTGATATTTTAGAGTTGATCGAGTTGCTGAAGAAATTATCTTGCAGTATAAACGATGTGGATTTTATAGCAATGATTCCAGTGTTGGCAAGCCATTTTTTGAGGCTGTAGATTTTGTATTGTAACATTCTATAGAGTTAATGTTTCACCCTTGTTTATATAATCATAGATTCTCACAGCACAGAAAGAGGCCAGGCGACCCATTATGCCTGTGCTGGCTCTTTTAGAGAACTCTCCGATTAGCCCCACCAACATCTGCTCACTCTTTTCCCATAGTCATAAAATTTTGTTTCCTTTTCAGGTATATATTCAAACCCCTTTTAAGAGTTGCTATTGAATCTGCTTCCATTAATATTTCAGACAGTGTATTCCAGATCATAACAGCTCTCTGCGTAATAACATTTCTCCTCATTCCCCCTTTGGTTCTTCTGCCAATTACCTTTAAATTTGTATCCTCTGTTTACTGGCCCTCCAGTCAGTTGAAACAGTTTCCCTTTGTTTACTCTAAACAAAACCTTTCAAGATTGTGAACACCTCAATTAAATATCCCTTTAATCTCTTCTCCCAGTTTCTCTAGTCTACAGAAATAGCTGAAGTCCCTCATCCCTCTACTTAACATATTGACTCTTGCACTTGCAGTCCTGCTAACATTGTAAGAGTGCTAATTCTCTACATGAACTGAGATGGTGAGTGACCATGCTTTGGCTGGTGGGTGGAACACATCACAATCCAGCCTGAGCTGATCCTCAATTGTTATTTGCACATGCACACTTCCATGCAGGGTCACTGGATAATCTTCTAGAGTGGAAAGATTTCCATTGTTGAAGCCCTAAAGCCAACTGTAGCACCCCTGAGTTTGAGCCGGACATACTGATCATTGAGCTGGACATATTGGTCACTATGGGCTGAATTTTCAGCTCGTCAGGTGGGCACGATCGTCGAGCCCAGGAGCAGCCGGGAAACCGACCCCCAACCGCGATCGGCCCACGACCACGATTTCACGCTGGCAGGCCAATTAAGGCCCACTCAGCATGAAATGCGACTTCCCAGTGGTTGGGAAGGGCCAGGCGGGGGCGGGGGCCTGGCGACCAGGTGACCAATTTAAAAATGGCATAGGCAGCCCCTTGAAGGTTGCTGGTGAAGAAGCATACAGACTGCATTGTGGACTATGGCCTCGGCAGCGGATGGAGACACAAAGCAGGAGGGCAGGTCGGGTGGGTACTCGGCCCCCTGCTTTTCAGAAGTGTGCCTCGTGCTCCTCCTGGAGGAGGTGGCTGCCAGGAGGGACACCCTTGTACCAAGGGATGAAAGGAGGAGGCCACCGCGCCTAACGAAAACAGCTTGGGAGGAGGTGGCAGCGCAGGTCAGCAACCATGAGGTTGTGTGGTGTAAATGGGTGCAGTGCCGCAAGAGGTTCAATGACCTGCTGCACTCAGGAAGGGTGAGTACTAGGTTGGCATGGATCAGCGTGGTGAAGTGTTAAGGGCTGGCCATCCCCCTGTGGAGCTCAGGGGTTTTAGAACCTGTGCACCAACTGTCAATGACGCCAGAGCTGACCAAGGGGATGAGCCCTGGTAGCTTGGGCTGAGTGCCTTGCAGCTCGAGGGCCAAGAATCGGATGTGCCCTGCAAGGTGTTCCTCAGGTAGGGTCGGCCAGGCTGCAATGGCACTGCAGATACAGAATGGACCAATCAATACTCCTCTGTCCTTTCAGAAGACAAACCATAACCAATTGGAGATGTCATGGACAGCAGAGGCCCGCCCAACCTGCTGTTGCTGACCACGATCAAGCAGGGTGCCCTGGAGAAAGAGAGCCAGCACGTTCCCCATGCAACCAGTCCTGGAGAGGCAGGGATGTCAGACGAAGGTAACAGTGCAGTGCACAGAGCTGAGAGTTTGGGATTGTGCAGACATTCTTGTGTAGTCTCTTAATTGATGGGAGCCTCAAACCTGGAGTCTTCATTGATCATTGAAAGGCGATGGCACCCTGATGCAGATCCCTATTGTCTCAGGATGTCTGGCATGTACAGTGATAGTGATGACTTTAACTAATGACATGTCCTTGTTCTCCCTTATATTTGCCAACCCAGAAGGGCCACTCCTGATGCCAGAGGACCACTGGGCTTCACCTGTACCTGCATCACACCCGCACTCTGAACCAGGCTCCAGCGCAGATACCAGCACCTCAGTGGGCATTAGATTGTTGGCTACATTGTCGGTGCACATTGGTGAGGGTCCTTCACACTCACTTGAGATGCAGGTGGAGGCAGAGAGTGCCCAGGGTGCTGGCAGTCAGAGGACTGCTGGAGACCAGGATGATATTGGGTTGAAGGCAGATGATTAGCCTCTGAAATCATCCATTAGGCAGCAGATACTGGACCACCAGAGGATGTGAGGGAGGATCTGGCAGAGATCAATGAGGGAATGCGTGCCATGGTCTCTGTTATGGAGGAGTCCATGCGGATCATCAACTCTGCGGTGACCCTCATGGCCGAGCGCACTGCTTCCTCCATTGAGAGAGTGGAAACTCTCATGGAGAGGCAGCTCCAGGTTTCAGAATCAGGGGTTCCGGGAGTTGCACTCGGACCTGCAAGCCCTCACACAGGCAATGACCTCAGGTGGTCAGTGCCAGTGTGGGAGATGGATGAGGCACCCAGTATCCTAGCTAGGTGCTTGTCCATCAATGGCGAGCAAGGAGGTCCATTGCGACCTCATGTTGGCGCACGACCTGCTTGACGTCTCTGCGGGCTCCTCTGAGAGCACTCAGAATGATGGCAGCAGCTCCTCCACCCCTCTGCCAGCGACCGTGGTATCTGATGAGGCTGCGATGACTGGGGAGATGCCAGCCGTGACACTGGCCGCTGCCTCCCAGGGGGGGCCAGTACAGGGTCCACTGGCCAGAGGAGAATCACCAAGGTCATCAAGGCCAACAGGACATCAGAGTCAGCAGGCTGCCTCCAATGCCGTTGCCATTAAGGGAGGGCACCAAGACGCAGCACTCGCAAATGTAAGTTTAGCGCATCATGAGCACAAGAGGGACTGTTCATGGGTGATCTTCTGTTCAGTTATGTTTGGTTTATATGCCTACTGTTGTGGACATCAACATCAGTATTGGTCATGTCAATGTGATTTGAATGTGTCAATAACATTAAATTTGCTTTTGTTGTGATGGCCTGAGTATGCTTCACCTTTTATTTTTGGTGCAGGGTATGCCCTTATGTAATGCTGGACATAAATAGCTCTAAACTTTATTGCACAGGCACTGAGTGGACTTTGGGTTCACATGACAGGGACATTTCAGACTTCCTGGATGGAGGCAGCAGCCCTGGCGGATCTTTGGCAGCCTAGCTGAAGGAGCATTGGATCAAGGCGTCCCTGGTATCCCTGAAAGTTACAGAGGTCTGCCTCCATGCCCTCAGATTTCTCCTCACCATGCTCCTCATCTGGCTCACTACTGGATTCATCCTCTGTGGCCTGTGGAGCTGCCTCAAGATCCCCTTCCTCCAGTGGATCCCCCTTTGCCAGTGCCAGATTGTGGAAAGCACAGCATGCAGCCACAATCAGTGACACCTGTTCTGGGGGGTATTGTAGTATACCCCCTGAATGGTCCAGGCATCAGAAGCGCATCTTGAGAAGACCTATGGCACTCTCTATCACCACCGTTGTGGAGGCATGACTCCTATTATAACGTTGCTCTGTTTCTGTTCTTGGGTGGCGGTGTTGCGTCATAAGCCACCTTTTCAATGGATAGTCCTTGTCACCCAGCAGCCATCCATCCAGCCGAACTGGAGCACTGGAGAGTATTAGCACCTGTCAGTGTCTGAGGATATAAGTGTCATGGGAGCTGAAAGGGTAACTTGCACAGACTTGCAGAATCTGCATCCCGTGGTCACGAACCATCTGAACGTTTATCGAGTGGAATCCCTTCCTGTTGACGAAGGCACCCGGCTGACCTGCTGGTGCCTTGATGGCCAAATGTGTGCAGTCGGTTGCACCCTGGATGTGGGGGAACCCAGCAATCACCGCAAACCCTCCGGCTCACTCAGCCTGGCTGGCCTTGTCTGTACGGTAAAGAGTAAAGAGCAGTACCCAGCTGAACAGAGCTTTTGTCATCATCTTGATGCAACTGTGGACAGCTGATTGGGACACTCCACACAGATCCCCCACTGACCCCTGGAAAGAGCTGGTTGCATAGAAGTTGAGGGCCACTGTGACCTTCAGAACCACTGGCATGGGGTGTCCACCCACACAGTCTGAGCTGACCTCAGGCCCAATCATCTGACAAATGGAGGTTACGGTCTCCCTGGAAGACGGAGCGTCCTTCGGCATTGCACCTTGGACTTGCTGAGGTAGCTGTATCACCACAGGATAGCGGCATCTTCTGCGGCCCCTTACGCCTTGGGCTACCTGCTGGCCCTGCACCCCTTGTGCCTGTGCCTCTCCTCCCACAGATCACTCTCCTGGAAGCTGCATTGGGACAACTGGCTTCCTCTCCCTTCTGCCCCTCTCTACCTCCTCTGAGGAAGTGACTCGAACAGAGACCACAATCCCCACTACCAGGGTAAAAGAAGGCTGTCTGATACCTGGAAGGGTCCACATGGTCTGAATCCTCTGGGAGACACTAATGAGTCCTGAAATGAACCCTAGAAATGCTAACAATGAAACCCCAAACAGAGATGAAGCTGTCAAGTACCAATAAGCAACCAGCAGCAAACTATCTCCAAACCTCCTCACTACTCACAGTGGCAATGCTTTTGACCCTTTTTAGCCCGCCCTTGGATGAGGGTTTGCAAAATGTTGGCTGCCTGCTTGCCCATTTTGCCCGTGCAATGAGCGCGAAATCGCCCAGGCAACATGAAATCTTAATCAATTTCCTTTTTAATGGCCTTAACTGGTCTCTTAATTGATGGCGGATGCGGCTCCGACACCCACACTCTCCTGCCGACCGAAATATCGCGCAAGCGCGGGATGATATCAGACTTTTCGCGAGACACCATCTCTTGCAATTTCATGTCCAATTGGTGTAAAATTCCGCCCTATATCTCAATAACATGCTTCCATTATCAACTGAGCCATTAGGGAAGGTATAAAGCAGGATTTCTAATCCAGAAATACCCACCACCCACCCCGGAAGTCCCCAGGTAAGGACTGCACAGCAATTGCCCGGGAAATCCAAACTTCCCTGAAATGGGAACCATCCGAAAGTATGACGTAAATCACAAATTTTGGAATGTTCCAACTGTCTTACAGTAATAATTACCTAGAAAAAGTTAGAAGAGTTAAAACCACTTCTAACTTCTGGGTAACTATTGTAGTGCAAACGTCCCTCCCTCCCACCCCAACCTCCCACGGGACTCCCATCACTTCCCCTGAACCCCCCACCCCCCAAGGGATCACTCGACTAATCCCCGACCCCATGGGACACCCCCACAACTGCCTTCCCCTCTCCCAACTACCCTCCCCACACCCCCACCGACCACCCGGTCACACCCCACTGACCACCTGACACCCCCATTGCCCACTGACCATTGGACACATCACACTGAACTCTGCCCCTGCTAACCAATCTCCACTGACCACCCACCCCCACCAACTAACCACCTCCCCACTGACTACCTGAAATCCCCACCAACTAACCCCCCTAACCAACCCCCCCACAATGGCCAAGTCTCAACTGGCCACCTGACCCTCAACCCCCCGACCACCCAAATCCCCAGTGACCGCTTGCCCTTCCAAACACCGAACCACCCCCACCCACCATCTCCCCAATGACCTCTGACCACCAGTTGGTGGGGGGGCGCTGACTACTCGGCCCCACCCCCCCACCAACCACCTGATCCCACCCACTGACCATCCCCCTAACCATCTACCACCCCCTACTGACCACCGAGCTACCCCACTGACCACCCAAAACCCTCCCACTGACCACCTGAACCCCTACTGACCACACGCCTCTGAACACCCAACTTCCCCACCACTGACCACCTCCCCAATAACCGGACAACCCCCAGCTGACCACCTGACACCCACACCCACACTGACCACCAGCTCTCTCAACATCCACCCCCCCACCACCATTGACCACCTTTCTAATGAACACCCCTCTGACCACTTGGCCCCCACACCCATATTGACCACCTGACTCCCCCATTCACCACCTCCCACTGACCACCCGACCCCCCTCCCAACAACCCAACATACCCCCCTGACAACCCCACACCCGATGGCCCCCCAGTCCCAAATGGACCTTACAAACCTATATTGTCACTGGCTTCTCAAAGTGGCTGGACCTTTAAATATCTGCTTTGCAGCGGCTAGTGCTGTAAAAAAGGGGGCATGGCTTCCTTATCTCGACAGAAGGCTTAGAAATCTGCTGTATTACGCTGTTCTCACCTGGCCTGAGTCAGAAGGTTGGATGAGAAAGAAACGGCTTCATTTCCAGGTAAGCAAGTAGGAGTGGAGTGGTAATCTGACTTACTACTCCATGCAAGTTATGTGCCCTTATGTCTTCTTCACAACTTACTTTCCTACCTATCTTTGTGTCATCAGCAAATTTGGTCCCTTCATCCAAGTCATTAATATAACTTGTAAATATTGGAGGACCCAGCACTGATCCCTATGGCACTCCACCCTTCAGACCGTCCAAACCGAAAATGACCCATTTATGCTTAATCTCTGTTTCCTGGTAGCTGAGCAATTCTCTATCCATATCACCCTCTACACGTTGAGGAAACTTACCCTGTCATGCATTCCCAACGCAACACATCCCTATTTTCCTAGCCCCCAAACCCGGTCTCTGCTCCCTCCACAACGAGGTTGGGAAAATTCAGCCTGCTGATTAACACCACGCCTAATGGATTTTACTGTATCCTTAATTAGTCAGGGAACTAACCAAAATGTGCTTTGTTTCTACATCCCATCTGATTTTACCCTCTATTGAAGTCAACAAGAAAATCAGCATTCCACCTGACCCCATGGGTTTCCCACCTGACAAGTTAGGTTAAAACTGCCCCATACATGTTTCCCAATGAAAGGCGTGTTACTGAATTTGTAAAAACAAAGATATATATTTGAGTATTTGAGGAAAGAAAAAAAAGTCAACATTTCGAGTCCGTATGACTCTACTTCAGAGCTAAAGAGAAGTAAAGATGTGATTAAATTTATACTGTTTGGGGTGGTGGAGCAGGAGAAACTGGATAGAAGGCCAGCGTTAGGTCGAGGCAAAGGAGAGATTGCCAGAGATGTCATGGACAAAAGGAAAAAGGGGTACTAATGATAGTGATACTGGCTAGAGGAGATGCTGATGGTGGCATTAAGGTCAGAAAGCAGAATGTGATAATAGCAAGACAAGGGTAAGCACTCTGGAAAAAACAACATGAACAAGTAACAGATGGCCCTTGTAGGGGTGGGGTGGGGTAGGGGACGGGACGGTGGTGGGGAAAAAGATTGAAAATAGGATACAAGGTGGGGATAAAACAATGAATAAAAATGAAAATAAATTTTAAAAAATAAAAACAAGTGGATAAAAAATAAAACTGAAAATGAATATTGAAAAAAGGGGATATAAAAGGGGGTGAGGATGGAGGAGAGGCTTCATGGTCTGAAGTTGTTGAACTCAATGTTAAGTCCGGAAGGCTGTAAAGTGCCTAATTGGAAGATGAGGTGCTGTTCCTCCAGTTTGCATTTTGCTTCACTGGAACATTGCAGCAGGCCAAGAAGGGATGTGTGGGCATGAGAGCAGGGTGGAGTGTTGAAATGGCAAGCGACAGGAAGGTCTGCGTCATGCTTGCAGACAGATCGAAGGTGTTCCACAAAGCGGTCACCCAGTCTGCATTTGGTCTCTCCAATGTAGAGGAGACCACATTGGGAGCAGCAAATGCAGTAGACCAACTTGAAGGAAGTGCAAGTGAAGTGCTGCTTTACCTGAAAGGAGTGTTTGAGCCCTTGGACGGTGAGGAGGGAGGAGGTAAAGGGGCACGTGTTGCACCTTCTGCGATTGCATGGGAAGGCGCCGTGGGAGGGGGTTGAGGTGTTGAAGGTGATGGAGGAATGGATCTGGGTGTCCTGGAGGGAACGGTCCCTATGGAATGCCAACAGGGGATGTGAAAGGAAGGTGTGTTTGGTGGTGGCATCATGCTGGAGTTGGCCGAAATGGCGGAGGATGATCCTTTGAATGCAGAGGCTGATGGGGTGAAAAGTGAGGACAAGGGGGATCCTATCATGGTTCTGGGAGGAAGAGGAAGGTGTGAGGGCAGAGATGTGGGAGATGTGTTGGACACAGTTGAGGGCCCTGTCAACCACAGTGGGTGGGAAACCTCGGCTAAGGAAGACAGAAGACATGTCAGAAGTGCCGATTTGGAAAGTGGCATAATTGAAACAGACACGACAGAGGCAAAGGAACTGAGAGAATGGGATGAAGTCCTGACAGGAAACAGGGTGTGAGGAGTTGTAGTCGAGGTAGCTGTGGGAGTCGGTGGGCTTGAAAAAAGCTGTGGGTCAGGGCCTCTTTTTTTGGTACATCGATGACTGTTTTTGTGCTGCTTCATGCTCTCGCCTGGACCTGGAAAAATTGATCAATTTTGCTTCAAATTTCCACCCATCACCTTCACATGGTCCATCTCTGACACTTCCCTTCCCTTCCTTGACCACTCTGCCTCAATTTCTGGTGATAGACTGTTCACCAATATTCACTACAAGCCCACCGACTCCCACAGTTACCTCGACTACAGCTCCTCACACACTGCTTCCTGTAAGGACTCCATCCCATTCTCTCAGTTCCTTCGCCTCCGTCGCATCTGTTCCAATGATGCCACTTTCTAAAATGGTGCTTCTGACTTGTCTTCCTTCTTCCTTAACCGAGGTTTCCCACCCACTGTGGTTGGCAGGGCCCTCAACCGTGTCTGACCCATCTCCTGCGCTTCTGCCCTCGCATCTTCCTCTCCCTCCAAGAACCATGATAGGATCCCCCTTGTCCTCACTTTTCACCCCACCAGCTTCCTCATTCAAAGGATCATCCTCCACCATTTCCGCCAACTCCAGCATGATGCTACCACCAAGCACATTTTCCCTTCACCCTCGCTGTCAGCATTCCGTAGCGACTGTTCCCTCCGGGTCACCCTGGTCCATTCCTCCTTCACCCCCACGCCTCGTCCCCCTCCCACGGCACCCTCCCATGCAATCGTAGAAGGTGCAATACCTACCCCTTTACCTCCTCCCTGCTCACCGTCCAAGGGCCCAAACACTGCTTTCAGTTAAAGCAGCGCTTCACTTGCACTTCCTTCAAGTTGGTCTACTGCATTCGCTGCTCCCAATGCGGTCTCCTCTACATTGGAGAGACCAAACGCAGTCTGGGTGACTGCTTTGCGGAACACCTTCGATCTGTCCGCAAGCATGACCTAGACCTCCCTGTCGATTGCCATTTCAACATCCCCAACGCAAACCGGAGGAGCAGCACCTTATCTTCCGATTAGGCACTTAACAGCCTTCCGGACTTAACATTGAGTTCAACAACCTCAGACCATGAAGCCTCTCCTCCATCCTTTTATATCCCATTTTTTTCAATATTCATTTTCAGTTTTATTTTTTATCCACATTTTAAAAAAATTATTTTCATTTTTATTCATTGTTTTATCACCACCTTATATCTTATTTTCAATCTTTTTCCCCACCACTGTCCCTGCCCCAAACCCCCACCTCCCCACACGCCCCCCGACCCCCACAAGGGCCATGTTGTTCATGTTGTTCTTTCCACAGTGCTTACCCTTGTCCCGCTATTACCACATTCTGTTTTCTGACCTTAATGCCACCATCAGCACCTCCTCCAGCCAGTACCACTATCATTAACACCCCTTTGTCCTTTTGTCCATGACATCTCTGGCAACATCTCCTTTGCCTCCACTGGCCTTCTATCCAGCTTCACCTGTTCCACCCCCCTTACACAGTATAAATTTCATCACATCTTTACTTCCCTTTAGCTCTGAAGAAGTCATACGGACTTGAATCTTGAACTGTTTTTTTCTCTCCACAGATGCTGCTAGACCTGCTGTGTTTTTGCAGCATTGTGTTTTTGTTTCAGATTTCCAGCATCCGCAGTATTTTGCTTTTATACATTTCAGTGTTTGCTTAAATTTCTCAAGTCTGCAGCCTTTGGCAAATAGGTGCAAACTGTTCCCTACTCACAATCATGATTCTTGTGTGTTGATTGGCTTTTGATTTCCCATTTCCTCTACTGCTCTCCTGAAGGTGCTAACTCTTGCTGGGAAAAGTTCCATAAACCACTGCTCCATTACAGCACCAAGCAATTAACAGAAAGTGGGATTAAAAACAGAACATATTGGACAGACTCAACAAGTCCATGCTGAGTATTTCCAGCATTTTCCCTTTTAATTTAAATTCCCAGCATCTGCAGTATTATGCTTTTGTAAGAGAAAGGGCCCTATGAGTAGACGTATAGTCCAAACCACCAATTTTGCAAATAACCAAACAATCTGTTGAGCTTTCTATACAATTGAATAGCGTCCTTGTATAATGCATGTCGCAATTCGCCACTGTTGACTGTTGAGGAGCTTTATTTACACGTCCTGCATCTTCCTGATCAGTATGAGCATCAGATAACATGGTCAGTATATCAGATTGGCAATGCATCCCTTGCAACTCCACCCCGTGCCTTGCAAACTCAAGGCAGCAAACAGTCCGCAAGTTTACCGCGCGCGGCAGGCTGGGAACTGTAGTCCCCACCGTGCTGGCGCGCTGACGGCAATGAACGGCCGCTAGCGCCATAGGAAAACTCCAGCGACCAGAAACCACCGCGGTGGGGGGCGGGGCGGAGGGCTGCACGCCAAGCGCTTTGCCTTGTTTTGGTCACGTGGGGGCGGAACGCTGTCCAATGAGGGCCGCCCGGGGGCGGAGAGGCTCCGGCCGAGTGGAGATTGTTCTTCACACGGGGAGCGAAGGAGACGATATCGATCGTCGCTGTTTGTACCTGCGGTGAATCGAGAGCGAGAGAGGCGAACGGGATAAGAGTGGGATTTATCCAAAAGTTCACAGGGAGGAAAAAAAAAAGTAGTACCAACTTTCTTCTGCTGCTGCTGTCGCCGCCACCATCTTCCCGATCGTCGTTTTTTTTCCCCCTCACCTTCGGTTTGGGTTGAAAAGCTTGAAAGTTTTTGAACCGTAGGAAAACATCGCTCCCCCCCCTCCCTCTCTCCTCAAACCCCCCCTCTCCTCACCCCCTCGTCCTCCTCCATCTTCACCACCCCGGTCTTGGATCCGGGAATCCGGGTTGGCGGGGGGGGGGGGGGGGGGTGGAATTCAAACCATGTCCCCGATCGTTCAACGGCCGTTGAGCGCGCCGGCGCTCCTCTTGCTGAGCGGAGCGCTCGCGCTGGCGCTGCTGGGCGCCCGGACCCCGAACGCCGCCGTCGCCGCCCTGGAGCAGCCTCGCGCCTGCCCGGCCCGCTGCTCGTGCCCGGGTCAGCAGCAGCAACAGCAGCTGCAGCGGGAGCTGCTGGACTGCAGCCGCCGGAAGCTGAGCCGGGCGCCGGCCCCGCTGCCCAGCTGGATCGTCCGCCTGTGAGTATCTTCGCTTCGTTTTCCGCACCTTCCAGAACGCGCGCCGAGATGCGATGCAATCGCAGTATTTATTTATTTTTATTATTATTAGTAGTAGTCACCGCACCGCAACTTTGCTCTCCTTGAGTTTCCAGCAACTTTTCTAGGCTGCCAGCTTTGGTGGGGGCCGTCTTGGGTCCAAACTCTCTCTCTCTCTCTCTCTTGCACACAGTACGGGCCACATCGGTGGGGGTGGAGGGGAAGAAAAAAGGATTTGGAATGGGTCTGCCAAAGTTGCGGCTGAGTTGAGGTCTGGATGATGGATCGTGGTGCCAGAAGTCTTGCTGCGTCTGCGTTTGATTCTAGAAATGCATTTTCTGGTTGCCATCCAATTAAAACAGTTGGTACCAACCCTCTCTATAACACAAGCCAGTTACAATAACTGCATTCAGTTAACAGCCCGTGGATTGCACTGGTCTCGCAGATGGCGTTTAAAATCAGGTTACGGTATTGCCTTCGGAATATGTCGAGTGCCGTCCAAAGTGTCCCAATTAAATTCCGCTCTAAAAAATTGGTCGCAATGAAGGTTCTGCGCTGCGAGTTTATTCAAGACGGTTTCCTCAATTGCACGGTTGGTTAACTTAGGAACGGCATGAGTTAATATGGACCCAAATGGTCCCGATGTGTGATCTGAGACCTCTGATCTCAGCCAGGTTGCAGCGTGCTAGCTATTTTGTGGCCCAGGTTTGGTGGAGGAAAGTCTACTGGGGTTCATAATTCTGATCGTTATCTGGATGCACATGCTGTGGAATATTGGGCGAGGACAGAATTGTATTTGGTCTGTGATGCTTTCTGCAGTGGAATAGTTGATATAGACTCAAATATGAACGCCCCCCCCCCCCACCTGGGTGAAGTACCAGAGTGCTGACGGTACATATGTCCCCAACTGTGTCCAAATGGAGCAAAGGTCCTCAGAAGGAAGAAGTATAGAACAAAGAAATCGATAGGAAAATAGAGGGGAAAATTAATTGAAGGATTATGTGGTAGTTGGAGTAATATTAATAGTATAGTTTTGTCCATAAAACTATTAAAGAAATCAAGGGATAGACACTCTCTTAAAGTTTTGCAATTCTCCAACCACATTTGAACATGAGCTGAAAAGGGTCTAAATGTTGAACAAAGCAGGAAAACTTGCAATTAGTTGTGGCTAATTCCTTTTAAATTAGCTCATCTGGAGGTCACGCTGCCTTATTCACAATACTTGACTAGCTCTTTTAACACACTTTTTCAAACATTTGAATGCCAATGGAATGAATAACTTCCAAGGATTAAATTGTAATAAATGCAACAGATTTCCAAAATAAGTTACATGATTTATAGAAAATGTGCCCTTTGTCAAATTAAAATGCCTAAACTTTGTATAGGTTACATATTAAATAATAGGTTCCAGTATATTCTATCTGACATTGAAAGTGAATGAATTTCTTTGGGTGAATACCCTTTATGAGATGTTCTTTTTTTCACCTCGTAGTGAGTTCTAACATTGCACTTTTTGTTTAGAGCCAAATTTTGAGGTTTAGTTGGATCAAACTTGGATTCCAGCTTTCCTTTATTATTGAACAATTATTATTAATAATACATTTTATTGTGCCTCATTTTAGTTGCTGTAAAATACCAGCTCCTTCCAAACATGAAATTAATTTTTCCAAGTTTTGTTAAGCATGATAAAGTGGCTCAAATTCTAATTTATGTGGTTAGAATTTCATTTTGACAATATCAGGTCAACCATTAAATGTGTTCATAATATTTAGGAGTTTGGAATTGCTTCACAGTAATGTCTTCTGAAAGATAATAAGTAGATTTTTTTGTATTAAGTATGAGCTAATAATGAAGCTCATGGATAGTCATGTTTGAATTATTCCATTATTTCATTCAGAGATTTGGATTTTTACTCAAACGCTCCTCTTGGTCAGTGGAGAAGTGTTAATGAGAAAAGCAGCTGTGAATAGTTTCCAGTTGTGTAAACAAGTACTAGCAGTGCTGTTGGTGCACAAGCTGTGATCACCCTTTGGAGAGTTCTGCCAGTTGTTCAAATATCAGTGAACATCTCTTCTGTTTACACCAAGCCATGTGTTAATGTTATCAGAGTGTAAATACTTATTAAGCATATTCACTAGCAATCAAATGTTTCCTGAGGAAAGTAATAGGCTGTGTTGGGGTTGATTTGAGGAAGTGTTTCATATAATTCACTGTCCTCCTGAAGCTAGCCTTGTGAACATGGAGTAATATAACAACTCTTCAGACAACATATCATTGGCCCATTGAAAAAACAGTTCTGAAATCTTCCTTTAATGTCCTTGCTGTGATTCTGGAATTGCTTTTGGAAGTTTTTTTTTATCCCTTTCCTAATAACAACAAAGAAATGAATGTAGACAGTGCTTTTCATGTCTTCAGGATATTCCAAAGTACTTCACAGCCAATTAATTACTTTTGAAATACAATAGACAAACACAGCAGTCCGTTTGTACACAGCTAAGCCCTTTAAAGCTCAAATGAAGTAAGTATTGTCTAGACTCTGGAAGAACTCCCCAGCTCTCCTTTGGATAGTGCTATTGGTTCTTATGTCCACCTGAACAGGTGGACATCATTCTTTCATTTCTTAACCAGCTAGAGGGGTTATAGTTTTTTTTATTCAGCCATCCTAGTTTGTAATCTGTTACACAACATTGTCACCCCATTCCAAAAAAAAGTTACCTGAACCACCTTTTTGATAACTATTACTTTATTCCTTGTTCCCTCCTCTTTCAATTTTGTGACCAAATTTAAATAGACCTCTTTCAAGCTTTTCCATCACCATCTCTTTATTTCCAAAGAGTGAAGTCCCAAGACAGATTATTTTAACTTAATCTTAAAATTCTGGAATCAGCTTTGGAATTCTCATTCTGGACTCCTTCTGTCTTTCCTTTTGTTACAAATATTGGAATTAAACCTCAGCACTAAAGATGCCCCCCCACTATGGCCATAAAATACTTCACCATCATCTCTTTAACCTTTAACAATTCTCTCATCTGTAACAACACATCTCAACATTTATTTGTTTACCAACAGTTTTAACCTATTCACCAAAGTCTTCAGGAAATCCACCTTCTTGTTCTTAAACATAATCTCTTGATTTTACACTTGTTGAAATTTATCTGTAACCTTTCTGGCGATTTACTTAGCCTATCCACATTCCTTTGAATTAATACCCATCAGTTAGCATTACTGGCCACTGCACCCAGTTTGGTGTCTTCTGCAGACACTGGCAACCAGTTTCACTTTTGACACCCCCATGTACCACCATATTAACTTGGCTCCCTTTCAACCAGCATAAATTCAACCCTATATTTTGCTAGATGTCTTATAGTTGTGGAAGCATCATGAAAATTTAAAAGTTCCACGATCCCCGCATTCTCTCAGGACCTTGTGGCATTGAAATTTGTCAGTTTAAGTGCTCTGTGAGAACCAAGTACTATTTATAAATTTTTAAAAGTACAGTTTAAAAAGTAAAAGTTGAGTTGGCAATAAAGTATTGGTGCCAACATGCGATCAGCTGTGATGTTTTCAATGTATTGTACAATAAAATCAGATGTTATTTTGATCACATTATGCTTCCCAAGATAGCTTGATACAGTCTGTCAAATGATAGCACAATAATTTATTTCCTTCAACAGCATTTCTCTAGCTTCTTTATGAAGCACTCACAAGGTATTTCATAGAGGAAATGCAGTCTGCAATGGTCGAGTTAGCAGAGATGGCATAAGAATGGTCAGAAATAAGATTGAGGAGGCTTTTAAAGACTGAGAAGAAGCTCAGTGGGGGGGTCTGGTGCAGGTTAGACTGTGTGTTACGGAGACTCAGTTACCATTATTCATCTTTTTTCAGGCATTGGAAAAGGTATTCTACTTTGTAAAAATTCTCCTGACCATTATCAGCACCATTCTATGACCGATAAGCAGCAGGCACAATTAGAATGAGGAAAGTTGAATATTTTTCATGTTTACAAGCTAAATAATTTTCTATATGCAAGTGACTTGGACAGTTATTAACTTGGAACATAAATGCAATTTAGGGAGAATTAAAGTTTTTCAGTAATTCCCAATTTATTGAGATTCCCAGCCTATTCCAGACCCTCAGCATGAGGCACTGGGCAAGCCTTTACCCCACAGTGCAAAATGAAAAGGAGCCAATTCCAACGTCTAACAAAAATGTCATCCTGGGAGCAGATTACATGCAAAAGTGAGTAAGGTGAAAAAAAAGGAACATTTAATTGATGAACTCCTTGATGTGAGAATTTAAAAATAAAAGCTCCTTCAATTGGGAATCAAGTTTCGAACCTCATGAACATTTACCTGATGCTTTGTTTTATGTGTAAATCAGTTCCAGTACAATTTCATGTTAGTCTAGTTCAGTTTTGTCTACGGTCTAAGTCTCTACTTGAATACAATCAGTGATTTACACCAATGCTAAGTGGTTATAATGTAATTCCCGGAGTCGCAGCATACCAGATTCCTGAGGGAAGTGGAGTCAAGGCTGTTGTCTCGAAGGGAATTTCATTCAAGTTGCCACACAGATTGTAAAGTCCCTGGCCTGATAAATTGCATGATCTTCGCTGACGGTCTGCAGTTGGCTTAGTGTACTTATTTTAAGGAAGGGGAAAATCAATTTGCTTCAATTCCTGATTGGTATTCATTAACTCCTGCTGAACGTGCAAATGTGTTACCTAAGGAGGCTAGGATCTCGCTTTCTGTGATGACTTCTTTGATAAATAGCTCTTGTTAAAAAGCATATTGGTCAGCCTTGTGTATTGGCATCAGACAGTTGGTGCCAGCCATAGAACTACTTCAGTGTGAATTGCTGCTTTCAGGGAGGAGGGGTAAAGGAAGAAAACTGTAGGGGAAGTAAAGAGAAATTAACTTTGAGTGCCAAAATATGCACTCTGTCGTAATGAGATTTTTTTTTTCAGAGCACACTCTTAAGACTGAGCTGTTCAACTTGTGTTGGCATTTGAGTAACTTTCAGTGAATTGAATTAGCTCTTTGTTGTCAGTGGATTGCTGTTTGACTGGTTTATTTGTTCTTTGAAGCTGTGGTCACAGTCATAATTACTTTAAATACTTCAGCACCTGTCAATTGCAGTGTAAATAAAAACGTGGAGAAAATTAACTTCTGCTTGGAGAAGTACTTCCAAATGAAAACCATAATTACAACCTAAACTGACCAAAAAAATAGTTAATTGGTTATTTTTAATGTTGGCTTTACTTGTTAACTGATCTTTTAGGTCTGTTCGGCCAAAAAGTAGACATAAATGGCTCTAGCATTTTTTTTGGCTATCATATATAAGGGTCTGTTCTGTACAAGTTTACTCAAATCCAGTGGTTGCGTAACTAATAAAATGTGAGACAATAAAGAAGTAATGCCTCATGCCATTTGTTTTCTATGGTCTATTAATGTTTGATCCACATTCCATAAAGTTTTTAAGTGGCCGTGTTTGACAATAAATGTGAAATGTTTGATGAAAAGACCATGCAACATAGTATGCCACATCAGACAATTCTTGCTTAGAGTTTTACAATAAGGGCCTTCCTAGTGTCTCTGGTAAGTTTACTTTGGATTGCCAGTGGGTTGCGGCATACCCCTGTCAAGAGTCAGCATTAGCAGGGCATGTAGCCCAGCATAAAAGCAGCTTCACACTAGATAATGAGGGAACAAGTGATAGAAGTGTGTACAAACAATAGGACTAAATAATTAATTGCAGCAGAAATAAATCACTTCTCAGACCACACATGGTTATAAATAGAACTAATAATTATCTGGGACTGGCTAAGACAATAATCTAATTGGGGGATTGCAAATGTGAGGGCAAAGCTGAAGCTGTTGATAAATTTCTAAGATTAGATCATAGCTTTGAAATCATTCTGAATCAACAATTATTTATAATTTATGTATTATTGTTTTGGAAGAGTGAGAGAATATTCAATCTTCAAAAAAAAAGAGACTTGTGGTGTCTGGCTTTTTACTTGTAATCTTTACGCTGTGGCTACTCAACACAGCAAGCACACGAAGACTTATGATTGTGAGATCACTACTGATTTATCAAGGAGTAATATTCGTTATCAATTATACGTGGAATTTCTCCAATGTGTGTTTGCTAATTTACGGAGCAACTGACATGACTTTTTTTAGAATATTCTAACAGTTGTTTAGATTTGCATTCACAATTAGCATTAAGTTACCTTGTATGTTTCTACTAATGGTCAATAAATCCATGGCCCACTATTAAACCCTTCAGCAAAATTCTGTCTAAACAGCACAAATTCACTTGGGGAAGAATTTTCGGGTAGGCAAGGAGGGGCTGGGTCCATTCGCCAACGCGTAAAATGAGGCGCAGTGACGTCAGGCGTCTGTCATTCAGACTTTCAGTTCGGCAGGCGTGCACCCGAGTCGGCTGCGTGCCCACCAAACGGTCAAAGGCCTGTTAAGTCCATTTAAATATCAATTAAAGTTATTAACTGAGCTGCCCGTCCAATCTTAAGGTTGGTGGGCAGACGAAGAGCCCAGGCGGCCTTCGCGTTTTTCATGAAACCTCATCCACGGGCGGGATGAGGCTCTATGAAGGGTTTACAAATTAAATAAGTTTTTTCATTAATGTTCCTTGACATGTCCCAGCTCATGTGACACTGTCACGAGGGGACCTGTCTTAAAATATTTTATTTTCTTTATTTAAACTTTTAAACCTTAAACTAATTTCCGAGGGACCTGTGTGCCTCAGGGAGATTTCTGCGCTCTTTTGCGCGCATGCACGAAAGAGCGCAGGCCCTGACTTGGGGAATCCCACCTGCCCCCATGCAACACCTCCCCCCCCCCCCTCAAAACGGGGGAAAATTTCTGCCCTCAGAATGGCAATCTTCTGGTACAACAATAAAATAAGTATAGCATGTAGAAGGAAAAAGTTTGGTATGAACAGTCATCCTTTTCCTGAAATTAGCACAGTAACTGTTAAGATCCAGTTTTAAAAAAACTGATTTTATTGCTATGGCAGCCAGGAAAACACATGGCAATGAGCTGTTCTCCACAGCTGCTTTTCTCCACAATCCAAACCAAAAACATTTAACATACAGATTGATTTATGAGTCACTCAGTATTGGTGTCTTAAAGTAGTTAATGCTTTGCTCTCCCTTCCCAGCACTTTTTTTTGCTGAATTAGCAGATCTACCACACTATGGTATTGATTAAAATCTATTTAGTTTTGCTTATGCAGATATTTTAACTATGGGATTAAATTTTTCGCAATGCAGGAATGGCCCTATATACCTATGACTAAATGGCAAAACTGCTATCCTGTAACACAAGTGCAGTTTGCAATTCTCCTGAGTTATGAAATTAGCCCCTTACAGTCTTTTGGCCTCCAGTATTTACCCCAGGTGCAGATTGTTTACTGGGTCACGATGTGGCCTTAGTTCCCTGCAGGAAGAATATATGGAGGTATTAATTTCTTCCAAGTGACGGTTGTTTTGTTCTGTTTGGTTTGGGGCTATTTCCTTACTTTCTTTGTTAACACCTTTCAAACAAGCATGAGAAATAGTTTTTTTTATAAAATGGAGAGCACGAGAACTTGGCTTAGCTAATTGAGGTGGGTAACTATGAACTGTTGACTTAACTATTCATTGCCCTTCAATGTACCAAACTCCTTATATTATGCGATCACAAATATATCTGAAAGTACTTTTTTGTGAAGATTTTAAAAGTACTTTTGAACTAAAGCAGGATCCAAGAATCGAGTGCACTGGGGGATTCAGTTCTGTGCACTGCTCCTCGCTATTTTGTTCTAGGTTGGGAGAGAATTTATATATGCTGTTCTGGGCACTGCTGTTAATATGGAAACACAGCAAATGCACACACAAGTTTGGCTCCTCATTTATTGCAAGAGCTAGCCTTGACCCAAAAGCTTAGTTGTACACTATGGGTTGTGTACACAGTGGAGCTTTGCAGATGGGAGATCTGCCTGTCTGCAATCAGCTGCTCTTATATTTTGTACAAACATCTGAAGTTGCCTCCAGAACAGACATCTTTTAATGTATATTATTTACAAATTCATAGTAACATTTAACAATACGTGGTTGCTGTTCGATTTATTCTGTAAGTAACAGGTAATTGTTTCCAAGTGCATTGTTTGTGTTAAATACTCAGGTTACTGATAAAACCACTAATCTATGTCTACATCTTGTGATTGAGTATTTGAGTATTTCCCACCTCAGCTTGTATTTAAGTTCCAAATTGCCAAAAAGCAAAATTACCTTTGCTTTTATTTCTCTTTTCTGTCCTTCTCCCCCCTCATTTTGATATGAATGGTAACCCTTTGGTATCTTAACCTATCATATTCATGAGTAAGTGCTGATAATGACTTGGTAGATAGTTAAGCCACCTATTCATACATGTAACAGATGCTGCTGCATTGTCATCAGTCACGGGAACCCTGACCCAAATCCACTGTGGCATTCAATTTGAAATTAAGGGCTGGATTTTGGTTTCCAAGGTGGGTAGCTTGAGTCGGGAAAACTCCTGACATGCTGGATTCACCTCAGGAACAAATGCCTCAAATCGCAAGATTTTCAGTCTGGGAGGAGGGTTGTGGGATGAAGTCTGACCCGCCGACCACAGAAGCAAATGCTAGGAGGATGTGGGGGAGGGCGAGTGTCAAGGTGGGCTGGTTAGAAGATCCGCCTTGGTTCTCTGGGACTTGGTTCCATTTGGTTTAGAAGATTTTAGGCCCTTAAACCCTTGTCCCCTCTACCCAACCCCCATGACCCCATATAAGCTCTGTGGCAGCTTATGTCTCCTAGCCCCCCCATGGCATTCATACTCTCAACTCATCCAGGATCTCAAGAAGTTTAGAGTGGGATATGTAAAAACCTTCAGATCATGGCAGTTAAACAGACCTTCTCTGCTCTTCAGGAGCATTTAGTTATGTCAAGTTGTGACTCCTATGCTAAGTTAAGGCCCTTGCAACAGCTAAAATGGGGCCTGTTTGAACTCAGCACTAAGCTCATGTGGCCCTGCTGAGTTCGGTTTCCCTCCTAAGTGAATCATACCCCCCCCATTTTTTCTTCAACTGGATCCAAGCCCTGCCCACCATTTTTATAGGTCTTCCCGACTCCACAAAAATCCAACCCCAAATCACTTGACAGAACAGGGATTAAATGAGGGCTCTTAATCTTCTATATAGCTCAGTTATTCATCAGACAATATCACAGATCTGCCTTTGGAGGCAAATCAGTTATTTTTTTAATACCCTGTCATCTGTGCATTCATTTGTAACAATAGTTTTTAACATTTTGTTTTAGACTGATTAATTTAGGAGATTTATGGTACGAGCAAGAATTTACTTGCAAAATAAACGAAGAGCAAATGCCAACAAGTAATTCATTGTGTGATGTGGTTTGAGAAGGCACTACATATGATGAGGCACTACATAAATACAAGTGTTGCATTTGTTAGCTGCCTTACAGGAGACTTTTTTAAACCCTAAATGTCACCTGTACTCCTGAAAGGAATGACCCATACTTTCAAGTTGTTAGCCCATCCTTAAATAGCACGTCCAAATAGTTATGTGGGATTAGTGAGTGTATGTTTTGTTCTAGGGACATCCAAACTTTATGGACCACATAGTTGCATACTATATTAAGTAGTAATCTGTATTTATATTAAATTGTTTATATTTGGATTTTACAAGTAGGGGAAAGAGCAGAAGTTATGATGAATTTTAACAAAATAAGATCACCTAAGTACTTAGTAAATTTCAGAGCTCTGTTGTAGAAATGGCTTTAATGCCTTTGAGAATGCACATAATAGATTTATCAGTATAATATCAGGAATATGAAACTAGTCATGAGGAGAAAGTTGAGATGCTGGGATGATTTTCTACTGGAACAGATACAGCTGAAAGAGATTTTAAATCGCAGCCTTGAAATTTGTGAAAAGAGTTGATAGTAAGTAGTCTTTCTCTAGTCACTATAATTGCAGAGTATTGAAAAGAGGTTATTGATTTTAAAATGGTCAGTGAGTGAATGTGGAGGAAGGCTAGGATGCATTTCTTTACGCAGAATGCTGTAAGACTATAAAATATTTTTGTTACAAGGAATAATTGAGGCAGAGACCTATGCATTTATTTGCAGAAAGTGTAGATAAATATTTTGAAGATACTGGGTTATGGAGAGGGAAAGCAGGATAGTGGGGTTTAGTTTTTCGATCACTTCAGCCAAGAGCTGATACATCGTTTCACATGACATTTGCCCACGTGGATAAGAAGTCTCCTGTT
The DNA here is from genome assembly GCF_964194155.1 of Cetorhinus maximus. Lineage (NCBI taxonomy): Eukaryota > Metazoa > Chordata > Chondrichthyes > Lamniformes > Cetorhinidae > Cetorhinus > Cetorhinus maximus. Next base: position 15,375,583 of record NC_135900.1, read on the forward strand.
TCATGTGGAACAGTACCTTGGTAACAAGCTAGCACCTACAGAAAGGAAAGAAAGACAATGGTATAAATAAAATCTACAATGAGTTCTAGCTTTTGGTATGAGCAAACAAATTACAGGAAATCCCTGTTGATTCATATTTTCTTCTGACCAAATTGCAAGTTTTTTGGACTACTTGATACTGTTGTCCACTGAGTTCACATACTCATTTTTCAACAGTGGGATACTTGGATATCAATTAGGAGTGAAAATTGCAGCTGTGTTCTTTCAAAAATCTTCTCAAACCTATGAACAGAATAATCAAATGCAGCCCCCCTTTGACTGAAAACAACTAACCCAGCAAAAGTAGGAGATGAAAATTGCCAACTTCTGATCTGTACAGATTAGTGTTCTGCTGGGCAGTGACTGGCATTTGTTTCTTTGAACCTATTTACAATTTTTTTTGTTTCGGTCTGCAGTAAGTCAAATGTTTTCCATTAAATTTTTTTTTTTGTCTGGTTGACTTTTCCTTTCCTCCTAAAGGTGGTGATGACTGGTTGCAATTTCTGCAAATTTCTTTTTTTTTGGGTGGGAATGGGGAAGAAAGGGGCATTGCAGAGAAGCCACAGGTCGCCTTCACCCAGAGTCCAAATGCACACTTCACATCAAGGTTCAGTGGATAAAGACAAGAAGACTGACTATTTTTTTCTCTTCACCCCTTGCCCCTTAGCCAGTGATACTGAGGGTGATCACTTTGATCTCAGCAGCTATAGTGGAGGCAGTCAACCAAACCTTGATCAGCCATTAAACCTGGGACATTTTGGCCTTTTTGGCTCGGTTCCACTTTTCATAATAAAATTACCAACTTAGCCACGTGGACAGGACTGATGAGTTTTAATCACACTTGTGTGTGAATTTTTTTTCCATTTTATCAGCTGCAGTCCTAATATAAATTCAAATTTAATTTGAAACTTAATTCCTAAAACTAGTTCAGACAATTTTGTACCAGAAGAAGGTAACAAAATCAATAGTTTTAGAGGCTTAGTTTCTTTGGTCAAAACAACTGTGTCTAGAATTTCATTCCATAAATGGTGATTGTCTTGCCTTGGGATTTTTTTTTGGTGTGTGTGTGTGTATAAAGAAATTTATATGTGAAGTGGGACACAGCACTTTTCAAGGGCAAGTTGCCATATGTAGAAAATTCCTTAGCTGAAAATAATCCTTTACTAAAACAAGCTGTTCTTCTAGTAGAGACTTGCACCTATGTGCTTCCAGACTATAGTGTCTGTATTTTCTAAAACCCGTTGCATAAAAGTGCTAAATGGAAGGCTTTTCCACAAATGGAAAAAGTGCAGCTCGAGGTCCTTTTTTCCTCCCCCCACCCCCCCCAAAAAAAAAGCATTTTGGAGAGATAAGTTACTTCAGAATTCAACTGCATTATTTTTCTTTGCACTTGCAGTAGTGTGCCAGATTAATTGAAATACTTGACTGGTTCCAAAAAAAGTGATAAATAATTTAAAATATCTTTCTTAAACTTGTGTGCACAAGAGTGCTATAAATTGAGCTTGAGTGTGGTTCCAAGTTTCTCTCAAATCCATTTACCACCATGCACTCTAGTGTTTTTAATTTCTGCTAAATAGTTGTATTTTGACTTTTTGTAATCCTCTGCAGAAAGTAGTTGGGGCAACTTTATTTCAAATGGATTGAATGCTGTTTTCGCTGTCACTGATAGACTACAGATGGGATGGAGCTTGTACTCCAAGCAAAAGTGTCTGGCTCCAGTGTGGCAATTTTGCACAGCAGTTTTAGTAATTGGCGGATTTTGTAGTTTGAATCCTTTGCCAGCTCAGTACATGTTGCAACTGCAGCAGAACAGTTCTGCTCGTGTCTGTAGCTGTCTGGTGGGTCCCTTTACAAACATGCTTCAAATAATTTTTTTGAAGGTTTTTGGTTTAAGTTCTCTGGCATGGATTGCAGTTTTAAAAACTACTGATCATTAACCTCCCAGCTTAATTCATGACAAGGTTGTGCACAACCGTTGATGCAGAACAACTGATTGATTTCAACCAGAATAACATGTAAAAGCAAAATACTGCAGATGCTGGCAATCTGAAATAAAAACAAAAAATGCTGGAAATACTCAGGTCAGCAAGCACCTGTGCAGAGAAAGAGTTAATGTTTCAGGTTGAGATGACTTTTTGTTAACACTGTCGTTCTCCACGGATGCTGTCTGACCTGAGTGTTTTCACCATTTTCTTAAATGTTTCAGTATAAGTCAGAAACTTAATTCTTTCCAGTGAACAGCACACAGCATAAATTTAAGTAAAGACTTTCAGACTTTGACTCTTGCTTATATTTTTATATCCTACAGCATTGGAAACTTTTGCATTAGTATCCTTGTGGTTTAGTGATGTGTATCCAGACTTTCACTTGTATGTTTGAGAAGATTGAGTTGTAAAAAAGAAAATGTGTTTTGTTTTTGATTTTCTTCTCCCTCCAGCATGCTTCTAATACTTAGAGGCGTGTCGATTAAGCATGGTGCAGTATTATATGCTTTCTATTAGTTGTTCAAATCCTGTCTGAAAGCATGGTAACAGTTTGAACACGTCCTTTATTGGCTGAAAAATGTAATTTAAATGTTTGCGATTCAGCACGTTGTAAACATCTTGCACTGCAAAATTCTAAGTATATTAGAAACAACAATATGTTGTTAAAAAATCTTTGTCTCCATTTTCTTCTGAAGGCAGTGCTCCATACATTCTGTGGCACAGATACCTTTGCACCAACAGCTCTCTGTCATATTGTCTAAATAATCATTCAATCATTCAGTTAGCCTGGACAGTCACCACTTGGCACACAGTTTTACCCCAAAGGATGTCACAGCTGATCCTGTTCCCAGCTCGTCTATTTATAAGCTGTAACTTCCCAATGACTTCCTGGATCAGTGCACCACATATACAATTTCTAGTATGAATGATTAGAAAGCAGAGCAGGAAACCTGACCCTATTACCGTCTGTTCAACTCTGTGCCCCCAGAATACAATTGGAGTTCCACCACTGCTGTCCTGCTGTAGACAACTTAATTTGGAACAAGAATTAAACCTGTGACCTTCTTGGTTTGTGTGTCTCAGGGTTATGCTGCAAAATACCTACTGTGCTATCAGGCAGTTACTTTTTGTAGTTTAAAACTTGTAGCTTATTTATGAACTTAACTGATTTAAAAATTCAGCATGAGATGTGCATGTGAATTTAACTAATTTTCCCATGACCCCAGCATTGTAGTTTGTGCAGGTGTTTTTACTGATTATTCTGTTATTTTGTTGTAAATTACATACATTGAAATGGAATTACACATTAATATGTAATGTGTGTCATATTTTACAGGGATTTGAGCCACAATCGAATTACTTCTATCGATAGCAGCTTATTTAACAATCTTCATAACCTACAGGAAGTGTAAGTCTCTCAATTTCCTCTTAGAGATTAATATGACTCAAGTTGCATGAGATTCTAATCAATTTATTATTCATTTATAACTGTTTCACAATTTTTGACTTCCAGAAAAATAACCCACAACGAATTAACTGCGGTACCGAGCTTTGGAATTGTGGCTTCAAACATTACCCTTCTTTCACTGTAAGTGTCAAATTTTTACATAGTCTTCTAGCTTTATTTGAAATTTACGGTACCATCAGGCAGGCATGTATTGTGATGGTGTCCTGAGTTTCCATGGAAGCTGGATAGTTCAGGGAAAAAATAATCCGCACACTTTACGCTTGTGGCATGATCTATTATTCCAGAAGTGTATCACTTGGCATTGTGTCCTCTTGGTCAGAAGATTGTGGAAATGAGATCTAGACCACAGTTAAAATAATAATTTAAGTCCTCAATTTACTGTAGCCCTGAGTGTTGCTGCATTGTTGGACATGCTGTTCTTTGGATTAAATGTTAAAACAGTGGCATGAACCACCTGTATTGGTTTTTCAGGCTGCATTATTTAGAGAAAAGCAGTTCTTTTGTATTCTGACTCCTACATCTTAAATCACATTAACTGTTCAATCACGCTACTAGTCTGTAGCAAGTAACTGGTGCAGAATGCCACATTTGCCTACCATATGACTCGGGCTGTGGACAGGACTTCAAACTAACAAAGGTGGGGGAGGGTTTGGATGAAGGGAGATTTAGAAATCCAAAGAGAAAGGTCGTGGCATCAGAACAGTTTATCAATGTGGGTAAAGGCAACCAGAATGGAACAGGAAGGGACAGAGAGTTTAACATACATTGTACGTCAGCGAGTAAGGTAATTACAGGGAACAGAAGTAAAAAAATGAAATGAAAGGTTCTTTATCTGAACCCACAAAGCATCTGTGATAAGATGGATAAATTAGTGGCACAAATAGGGATAAATGATTTAGATCTAATTGCCATCACAGAAATATGGTTATAAGGTGATCAAAGTTGGGAAATAAATACTCAAGGGTACACACTATTTCAGAAAAACAGACTGAATCGCAAAGGAAGAGGGTAGCCCATATCGTAAATGATGATATAAGACATTAGTGAGAATGTACCTGGCCTCTCAAGATCATGAAGTAGAATCAGTATGAGTGGAAATTAGGAATAGCAAAAATCCAAAACACTGGTGAGAGTAGCTTATAGGTCCCCTAACATTATTTATACTATTGGATAGATAAACAAAAAATTATTGGAGCTTATAACAAAGGCAATGCAATAATTGTGGGGACTTTAACTTCATATAGATGAGGACAATCAAATTGGCCAGAATGGTCTAGAAGATGAGTTTGTGGAGTGTTTTCATAACAATTTCATGGAGTATTACACTGTAGAACTGACTAGGAATAAAGCTATCTTAGATCTAGTATTGTGTAATGAAGCAGGGTTAATTACTAATATCATGGTAAAAGATCCACTGGGAAACAGTGATCATAACACCATTGAATTCCAGTATTGAAAGCGACATAATCCAATCACAAACAAGAATCTTAAACTTGAACAAAGCCAATTACATAGGTATGAGGGGAGAACTGGCTAAAGTTAATTGGGCAAATATACTGAAAGGTATGATGGTAAATGAATAGTGGGAGACATTCAAAGAAACAATTAAAAATGTTCAACAAAAACCCATTCCATTGAAAAACAGAATTGAGCAAGAAAGACTCATCTGTGGCTCACTCAGGCAGTTTGGGATAGTATTAGATTGAAATAAGAGGCTTACAATGTTGCAAAAAAAGCAGCAGCAATTTTGAGGATTGGGAATATTTTAGAAACCAGCAGAGGGCTACCAGAAGGTTGATTAAAAAAGGGAAAAACATGAGAGTAAACTAGCCAGAAATATAAAAGCTCTTACAATCTTTTAAAAGTATGTAAGAAGGACGAGCGTAGCTAAAGTAAACACTGTTCCCTTAGAAGCAGAGGCTGGAAAAATCGTCATGGGGAATGAGGAAATGATAGAGGCATTGAACAGTTATTTTGTCCATCTTCACAGTGGAAGACACAAGTTTTCATACCAGAAATTGACAGTAACCTTGCAGCTAAAAAAGAGTGAGGAAATTAATATCAGCAGAGAAAAAGTATTGAAGAACTTGAAAGGACTAAAATCCGACAAATCCCCTGGACCTGATGGCTTACACCCTAGGGTTCTAAAAGAGGTAGCTGCAGAGATAGTGGATGCGCTAGTTATGATTTTCCAAAATTCCTTAGATTTGGGGAGGGTCCCACTAGATTGGAAGTTGGCAAATGTTACACCACTTTTCTAGAAAGGTCGGAGAGAGAAAATCATGAACTACAGGCCAGCTAACCTAACATCAGTTGTTGGGAAAATGCTGGAATCTATTAAGACAGAAGTCTTAACAATGCATTTAGCAAAACATAGTATGATTAGTACAAGTCAGCATGGTTTTACTAAAGGGAAATCTTGTTTGACAAATTTTTTAGGAGTTTTTATGGATGTAACTAGTAGGATAGATAATGGGAACCAGCAGATATATACCTGGATTTCCAAAAGGTATTTGATAAGGTGCCACACAAGAGCTTAATAAGGGCTCATGGAGTTGGGGTAATGTGTTACCATGGATAGAGGATTGGTTAATGGACAGGAAGCAGAGAATGGGCACAAATGGAGCATTTTCAATTTCGCAAATTTCTCCATTGTTGATTACGGCTAAGGCTCAGATAGATTTTTAGTCTCTCAGGGAAACAAGGGATATGGAAAGCAGGCAGAAAAGTGGAGTTGAAACCCAAGATTAGCCATGATCGTATTGAATGGCAGAGCAGGCTCAATGGGCTATGTGGTCTACTCCTATTTTTTGTAACAGCCACTGCACTTTAAAGCAATACGTTGTGTGAGGTGCTATATTAATGTAAGTATCATGTGTTGGATTTGTATTGTTGGAAAACTTTGGTACCTTGTATACTGTATGTTGTTTGAAAGCTGATTGTAGAAGATAGACATTCGTGAACTTGCCCTAGGTAGATGACTGCCATTGGGGTAAGGGAATTATGAATACAAGGATTGTGTTTGAGCTGGATTCACAAGCTCAAACTTAAATGTTGTATTTAAAAGCCACTATATGAATATATTCATGTGTGCTGTTGTGCTCGTTAGCTAATGGTGTGTGACTCTATTCTGCACTGCTTGACCACTGCATTGAATAGCTTTGACCAGAACATGACCAGAACTGCTTGATTTCAGTAACCTCACGCTGCCTTTATGCAATAATAGCAGGAATATGACATGACAAGTGATATCTTACAGAGGATTTGTTATTTATGAACCAGTCAAATGGTATTTTCAGTGATCAGAATCAGAGATTTAGGGGAGAGAAAGAAAGAGAGAATGCTTATCCATTGGAGCGCTGGTTCTCTGTAGTAATCCTGGTTACGTGGAAACGTCTGAGAATTGTCACTATAGAACCCTACTGTCTGCCCATTTATCCATCAGATACCTGCAGGACCAATTTTGTAGGTTCTAACAATCTCTTAGCACAGAAGAATCAACAACATTGAAAGTTAAGGAGCCCCATGGCATTGTAAACTGAGCTCCAGATGCATTTTAAATCTTCAGAAGCAGCCAGGCGTTTAATGTTTACTGCTCATAGTACTAAAATAAGTCTTTTGTGTTGTTAATGTTAGTTATTGGCCCCAACTCCCTGCTTTTTCCCAATTTTTAAAATCACATTGAATATGAATGTTTACAGTATCTGTATTTTGCTACAAAAGGTAGAACCTCTGAATGCTTCTATTGAAAGCAGATCAATCTTAATAAAACACCAAGTGTTTTTTTTAAATTTTATGTTGCACATACAAAGTCCCTCAAACCACAAGAGTGTAGGTGTGGCATGTAGGTCCAGACCTCCAATTATGCTGTTGTTTTGTAATTTAGGAAAACATATGACCACTTTGGTTTAACTCTTGCTTGTGACTTTCTCCATAAGTAAGCATGGCTCCCCAAACAGTTCTCTTGAGATTGAACATTTGTGTACGAAAATGTGCGATCAGGGCCTGTTTCCTTGTGCTACGTGCAGAATATGTCATGTGCAATGTCCCATCAGCATTGTGATTTTAAAAATAATTCTCCCAGGCATACCAAACCTACCATGTTTCTCTCAATATAAATTGTCGTTAAAGTTTCCAAGCATAGAATTAAGCACCGTAAAGTACTTAGTAATCTTCCAAATTTTCTGCTTATAGCCAATTTTAATCATTTCTTTCTACCACCTCATTCCCATTCAAAAGCCTTGCTGCTGCCCCTTATTTCACCAAATCTTTTCTTCCACCTTCCACACATATATTTACCATACATACCAATTGGAAGTGGGAATCCTAACTCTCTTCTTCGGCCCATTCCCACTAGTTCAGGGGTGTTGAAGTCAAATGTTTCATCTCAACTGGGGTTGAAACCAAACCTTCCTTGTCTATATGGATCAATGCCCCAATAAATAGTGTTTATTTTGTTATTGCTGGTTTTCACTTCATTGCTATTGTGAGAGTTTAACGTAGCCTGGAAATTGAACCTAGGTCCTCTGGTTTCTTTGGCTTAGTTATCTGCTGTCTTTATCAACCAAGTCATTGAGTAGTTGTGCATTGCAGTCCCACTACTCCATTTGAAGGAGTGTTAATATTTGTTTAATATTCAGATCGGTAGTTCCATTTTTATTCCCTTTGCTGAAATTTCTTTCTTTGAAGTTTTTCAGAAAGTTGCAAAATTTGATCTTTGCAGATACTGTATTCATATAGAAGCAGCATGAGCTTCGGAATGATACTGCAGAAACCTTTCTAGAACCAAACAACACAGCTCCAGCTCAAGCTAGATCCAGGGCTAAAGAGCAGTACTCTTATAATCAACATTGACGGTACCATATGTTGTTATATTTTAACATGAGCCACATGGATATAAAGAAAAGACTTTCATTTATATAGCTCCTTTCACAACCTCCAGACATCCCAAAACTTTTTTCAGCCAATGAAGTACTTTTGAGTTGGACTTGCTGTTGTTAATGTAGGAGATGCAGGCAGTTTGGCTACAGCAAGCCCCTAAAAATGGCAATAAGATAATAACCCGCTCTTCTTCAAAATAATACCATGGGAACTTTACAACGACCCTAGAGGGCATTTGGGGTCTTGGTTTAATGTTTCATCCGAAAGATGGCCCCTCTGACAGTATAGCACTCCCTCAGTACACACAGGGCATGTCGGCCAGTATTTTGTTCTCCAGTCTCTGAATTAGGAATGAATCTTCAACTTCTGACTCAGATGAGTATGCTACCACCGAACCATATCTACCATATGTAATTGTATCATGGTCATTTGTTGCACATTGTCTGAATGGAATTAGATAACTGTTTTGTTTTGATTTTCCTTTCAACTTCTTCTGAAAGCATCATTTTGTGTATGGATTATAGTTCCACCAAAATACATGACATCCTGCAGTGAAGTAGTCATTCTTTGTGAGGCTAGACTGCGAGTGTTGGTAGCCTGGGGCAGGGAACCAGCGAAGATCAATCCTGTCCGCAGGAACACTTGAGCCAGACTTTTCTGTCCTTTGAGCTCTAGGAGAGCAGATATTGACACTGTACAGCTCAGCTGCAGAATGCCCTTGTTACAACCAGAGACCTTGCTTCTGTTTCTTTACAAAAAGCTTCAGTTAGGATTGTGGAAGTTGAATAGCGATACATTTAGCAAATGGGTTATAGAAAAAGTTGACCATAAGAGAAGCTATGTGGTGTCGGTGGTGAGTATTCAGGAACACCACATTGCACAAAATGCTTGAATTAAATCAATGATGTGAAGATTGTTTGACCTCTTAAATGCGTGACAGACCAGAAGGTCAATGGTTTTGGTCTTCAGTTGACTATTTTGTCAGTCACATGCATAAGTTTTGTGTTTTTTCATTTACAAAGGTGATCTGAATTATTTTTGAGCCTGTCTGTTATCTCCATACTATTCATCGCCCATTTATGTGGTTCCTGCATAGATTTTGACATAAATACTTACGAACTAATGTTAGCTGTCGGGGGGAGATAAGTCTTGGCATATTCTCTTACTGCATTTGGTGACTGCTGGCTCGCAGTTTCAATGGTGTCAGCAGTACTTGGTTGTTAATTGTATATCAATTGGGTGTTAATTGTATTCTGGCTGTGGGTATTAATTGGAGACTCAACTGTGCACTTACAGGAACAGGCTGAAAGGGGGATTTTTTTTGGAGATGCACAATATACAATACTTCTCTGTAGATAGAAGCTTGTAAGTGGGGGAATAAAGACTAGTTTCCAATGTTCTATCCTTCACCATCTGGCTTTCTGAGTTTTCACATTGGCACCTCCTCCAAGTAGCTGTTGTTCATGTGTGATTTCTAAACAGTGACAGATGACAGCCTTGGTGGGACATTCCGTTGTTTGGGAAAGGTAGTTTTTTTTAAATATAAATGTGATGAGCTTAATGTGTCTGTTTTAAAACTGTATTCTGTGGAATTGCATCATCATTTGCAACTTTGGCACAACCTTCACTGCATGTGTGGCATTTCCTATTGGAGAAGGAACACACATTTGTAAGCCATAATACAAAATTTTTTATTCCGTGGTCCCTTTAATGAGAAACAGAATCATCTACACTTTGAAGGGCTTTGACTCATAAGATGAAATGAAACTTGGGAATTAGTATTGAATGTTAGCAGATAAACACGGGATGTTGGCTAATCAGACTTTACTCGGGGAGAAACTATACCATCACCATGTGTTAATTTTTAGCAAGGTTCTCCACTTCAGCCAATCAAACTTTCATTCTTATAGAAAGTGACATACCACAGTTTCTAACCTGAAATTAACATGTAGAGTAATTACTTCAAAATGAGTTTTGAGAGTTACGTAACACAAATTCCCAGGAAACTATTCAATTAATTAATCTGATCACAGCTCAATTACTTACATCTGGTGATTTATTGGGGTTTATTTTATTAGGCCCAGGTCAGCTGGTCCAGTCAGCATGTCTGCAGTGCTGCTTGAATAAGAGTTAAGTGACACATGATATTAATGTGAGCTTTCCAGGAGTGAAGGGGAAAACCAGATGGCACTTGGGAAATATGCCATTAAACATGCAAACTGTTTTATGCACTAATATTTAAAGGATAGGAGGCGAAACCTTAAGAATTTTTCTTGGGAAAGTTGTCAGGTGAAGTATAAATGCTGATTGTCTGTGGTCCACAGTAGAATTCTTATGAAAAAATGAAAAGTCTGATTTTCATAGTTAAATTAACAGCCGACGTTAATGAGCGTTGCATATCAAAGGCTGCTTTTATATTCCACGAGGCCTTTGTTGATGTAGCCAGATCCTGGAATGTGAGTTTCATGCAGCAAGTGGCAACACCACAGAAACAAGCTGGTTTTTCACTTGGCAAATCTGGCAAGTTTACTTTGTTGCTAGCTCTGTGAGGCTAGGGGGGTGGGGGTCAGGATCCAGCAGACCCAGTGTGGGACTCAAACAGGCAGCTGAATACCCAAAGGACTCCAAAGAAATCCCTTTTTCTGTCCGCCATATGAGGTACAAATAGATTAAGATGGCCTTGTAAGCAGGTCGATTTGTGCTATGAAATGTAAATGTGAAGATTACAAATAACAGTGTAGGTGTATAAAGCTTTATAACTTGGGGTGGGCATAGCTTTGAAGTGCGTAAACAAATGCTGGGACATAATAAAATGAGGTGATTTTAGATTGTAGAAATGTGAGGAAAGAAGAGAAGAATGTTGTGTTCAAGGCAAATGTGACAGTAGATTGATGGCTGTTTATTGATCTGAGATTTGTAAATTGAGACTGACGGTTTAAAGATACTGGAGTAGTGCTATCTGTGGCTTGAGCAGTGAACCAGAATAAAGCTTATATAAAGGGATGGAAAGCTTGTTTTTGTAGTATTATTAAACCTCTTTTGAAAAATCTTCTCAAATGAGTTTTGTACCAAGATAGAGTTGCCCATTGCTTAAAAATTGCAACATTACAAAAAACACAGCTGCTTTACAGTAATGAATGAATCAGAACTGAAATTCTAGTTCATACTGTTCTACGTAACGCACTTGTATAAATGAATATAAATAATGTTCGGTATTCTTAAAATGTCTGTGCCATGGTTTAAGAAGTCTTAACAATAACAAGTGAAAATAGTTTAAGCATTGAGTGTGGGTAGGAGTAGGAAATAACAGTGTCAATCTTCATTATTGTATAGCCTGGGGTATAAAGAAGTATAGTAATTGTAGTGCTTACATTATAGACAGCTGATATTTTATTGGATTAAAGATAATTTACTAAATGTTCAATTTAGTAAATTCTGCCCTGTAAGTTGAGGACATAAAAATAACCACTTCATGTGACATTGTTGCCTTTCGCTTCAGAAAGATTAAATTCAACATATAAGATTAAAAATGCTCCATATTTTAGGTGGTAGGAAGCTGTGCATCAATAAATTCAAAATCTTTCTTCTGTTAAATTTAGCTTTAAAGCCATTCCAGTGACAAGAACCGCTACTTTGACTGTAACTTTGGAAGGTAAATGAACTGGCACTACTGAGTATACATATACCAAGTCCTATTTGAAGTGGTTTTTCCTTCTCCCTGTCAAAACAGCAGCATTCTCCGCTGGTTGGAGTCATAGCTAGTACAAAGGAAGATGATGTGGTTGTTGGAGGCCAATCATATCAGCCCCAGGACATCACTGCAAGAGTTCCTCAGGGTAGTGTTCTAGACCAACCATCTTCAGCTGCTTCATCAATAAGTGACCTTCCCTCCATCATAAGGTCAGAAGTAGTGATGTTCGCTGATGATTGCAGTGTTCAGTAATATTTGCAACTCCTCAATACTGAAGCAGTCAGTGTCCATGTGCAGCAAGACCTGGACAACATATTCAGACTTGGTAAATGGCAAGCAAGATTTGTGCCACGCAAATACAGGTCAAGTATCCTTTATCCATAAATCCGAAAACTGAACAAGTCCAAAAACCGCACTTTCTTTGAACCTCGTCGAACTTTAGCACGGGACATATAGTTGTTTGTCTGCACTGTTTACCTTGCAATTTTTGTGGTGAACATGTGAAAAAGAAACTTATTAAAGGTACTCTTTATTATTCAGTGATGTATCTAACTTTGCTAGCCATTTTATTTACTTTGGACTATAGCTTGCCTAGGCTTAGGCTATTGTAATGTAAGTTTATATGCAGTATCCAAAAACCAAAATTATCTGAAATCCAAGACGCAGTTGGCCTTGAGGGCTTTGGATAAAGGATACTCGACCTGTACCAGGTAATGACCATCTCCAAGAATCTAACCATCTCCCCATGACATTCAATGTCATTACCGTCACTGAATCCCCCACCATCAACATCCTAGGGGCTACCATTTGACCAGAAACTTAACTGGACCAACCGTATAAATACTGTGGCTACAAGAGCAGGCCAGAGGCTGGGAATTCTGCAGCACATAAGTCGCCTCCTGATTCCCCACAGCTTGTCCGCGATCTACAAGGCACAAGTCAGGAATGTTGGAATACTCTCCACATGCCTGGATGAGTGTAACCTCAACTACACTCAAGAAGTTCAGCACCATCCAGTCAAAGCACTTGATTGGCACCCCATCCATATCTTAAACATTCACTCTTTCTACTGCTGACACATAGTGGCAGCAGTGTGTACCATATGCAAATACACTGCAGCAACTCATCAAGCCGCCTTTGACAGCACCTTCCAAACCTGAGACCTCTACCACCTCGAAGAGAAAGGCAGCCAACCCATGGCACCACCACTAGCAGTAATTTCCGTTCCAAGCCCCACACCATGCCGACTTGGTATTGCATCGTTGCCCTTCCTTCACCGTAACTAGGTCAAAATCTAGAACTCGCTTCCTAACAGCACTGTGGCTGTACTTATACCAGATAAAGTGCAGCGGTTCAAGAAGGCAGTTCATCACCACCTTCTCGAGGGTAATTGAGGTTGAACATCAAATGCTGGCCTAACCAACAACACCCACAGCTCGTGAAATAATAAAAAAAATTAGAATAGTGATGTAAATGGGTGTTTTTTGGCCGTATATTTTCTTTTGGTTTGATGTGGGCTGTGTGTTCAGCCTGTCCCCATAGGTCCGTATTGTGGTTTGTCTCCTGCTGGCATGTATTGCCAGACATGGAAGCAGGTTTGGTGGCCAAAAATGAAAACTGTAATTTGCTACTTTCAAATAGTTTCCAAAACCAATTGTTGGTGCTGTGTAATTTGCCCAGAAATGTAATTGGAGCAAATATCAGACACCAGTGGTTCTCACCATACTGCAGAAATAAATACACTATTTTTCTCTCTGTTATTCTCATCTCTCTTGTCCTAATTCAGTGTTTCAAGAACTGAACAATGCATTGACGTCGTGGAGTAGGTGTCATTAGTATTAGTCCAGGTTTGAATTGCATTCTTCACGGTATCTTTTACACACTTGGAATGTGTGAAACTCTGTATCTAATGTTGTATATTTGCTCTGTCTAAATCCAAAGCACTTGGAATTCCTTTCAAATAGTGTTAAGTACATCTTGTACAAGATAAATCTGAGCTTCACTCTGCACTCACGGTGCTCACCCACCTCTCTCCCACCCCCCCACCACTACCACCACCAAACTATACTGCTCCTTTCTATCTCTGACTTCTGATTAAGATTATTTGAGCTTATTTGTACAGTACTAACTACTTTGCATCCTGAGGATGATGGGTCAGAGAAAGCTGAAGGCATTTGTCTCGCTCAGATAGTAACTTCATGAATAGGCGATTGTAATGCCTTTACCTTCCCCATCACACTCTAATTTCACATGTTTCACAAGATAGATATTGATTGCACAAAAAGTTGTATTGTCGCATTAAATCATCCTGCTAATAGTTTCTGTAATGTGTACAATCTTCAAAAATCAAATCATGACATAAGAATTTAAAACTAAAAAAACCCTGCATGCTGGGTGACTAAAGTGTTTTAATCTAAGTTTGCGTAGATGAGATTCTCGAGGATTTTTTTTTTCCCTTCACTCTCTCATGGGATGTGGGCGTCACCGGCAAGGCCAGCATTTGTTGCTCTTCCCTAATTGCCCTTGAACTGTGTGGCTTGCTAGGCCTTTTCAGAGAGCCAACCACATTGCTGTGGATCTAGAGTCACATGAAGGCTAGACTAGGTAAGGATGGCAGATTTCCAGCCCTAAAGGACATTAGTGAACCAGATAGGTCTTTATGACAATCTGATAGTTGTCATGATTGTTATTACTGAGACTAGCTTTATAATTCCAAGTTCATTAATTGTATTTAAATTCCACCAGCTCCTATGGTGGGATTTGAACCCATATCACCAAAGCTTTAGCTTGGATTCTGGATTACTAGTCACTGTCTCCCCATGATGTTATGTGCTGAAATAAAATTTTATACTTATTGCTGCATTGTGCCAAGAGTACCAGTTTATAGCTGTGATTTAATCCAGTAAGTCCCCTTAACCTCTGCCAGACAGTTCTGTCATGAGATGGAGAAGGAATATGAGCTGAAGTTGGCTTTGTCAGCTGTTGCAGACCTCCCAGCAAGCAAGCTATGAAGTGGTATCGTCTGAGGCCTCGGTACAGGTGGCTTGCTCTGGGGAAACAAAATGGAACACCCAACATGTAATTCTGGAAAAAAAAAGTGGAATTCTTTTGAATGTATCTGTGATTTCACAATTTAACCTGGTTTAGGGGAAAAGGGCACGAAAATTTGAAACTGCTGTAAAAAGAATTTCCAATTTTCTCTTCCCTTTTTAAACACACTGATTCCTTTAGGGGAGTAGTTGCACGAGCAGCAGCCAAACTCCAGTACCACAAGTGTTTATTTTCACCTGGGAACCTTGATGGTGGGTATCCATAGACTATTCCAAACATGAAGGGCATTACAGCTGAGCTTGGCCCTGTCTCATCCTGTCTTAGCTTAGCATGTGCCCACTTGCAAATATGGTTGCTATAGCAGTATAGAGCAGGAGAATTGAAGGACAGTTAAGACAAGGAAACTTTGCACAGAAATTGGTTAGGGTCCCCTGCTACCACATAGTGCTGTTGAAGCAGAGTGCATAAATTCTTCTAAATTGGAATTACTTCGATAGACGGAGAAAGGATGTGGGAAGCAAGCAGCTTCCAATAGGATTGGAGAAAGATACCAATGCAGACTTGATTGGCTTGTTTTAGTATAAAAAGGGGGAGGCGGTGACATAGTGGTAATATCACTGGACTAGTAATCCAGAAGACCAGGCTAATGCTCTGGGGACACGGCTTCACATCCCATGATGGCAGCTGGTCGAATTTAAATTCAATTAATAAATAAATTTAAAGCTAGTCTAATGATGACTACGAAACCATTGTCAGTTGTCGTAAAAATCCATCTGGTTCACTAATGTCCTTTTAGGGAAGGAAATCTGCTGTCTTTACCTGGTCTGGCCAATATGTGACTCCAAACCCACAGAAATGTGGTTGACTCTTAACTGCACTGTGAAATGGCCTAAAGGCTAAAAGAAATAAAACCGGACGGACCACCTGCCATTTATCTAGGCACTGGAAACTACAACGGCACACTCAGCCCTAGCGACCCTGCAAAGACGACCTGACTGACATCTGGGGGCTTGTGCCAAAATCGGGAAAGCTGTTCCATAGACTAGTCAAGCAACAGCCTGACAGTCATACTTACAGAACCATACCTTTTGCAGATAATGTCCCAGACACCACCATCCGTGTGTCTGGATATGTCCTGTCCCACTGACAGGACAGATCCACCAGAAGTGGCAGCACAGTGGTATTCAATCAGGAGGGAGTTGCCCTGAGAATCCTCAACATCGACTCTAGACCACACGAAGTCTGTAGGCATCAGGTCAGACATGGGCTGGAAAACCCTCTGGTTACCACCTCCTGTCCCCTCTCAGCTGATGAATCAGTATTCCTCCAATTTGAATGCCACTTGGATGAAGCACCGAGGATGGCAAGGGCACAATGTACTCTGGGTAGGGACTTCAATGTCCATCACCAAGTGTGGCTTGATAGCACCACTCCTGACTGAACTGGCTGAGTCCTAAAGGACATAACTGCTGGACTGGGTCTCTGGCAGGTGGTGAAGGAACCAACAAGAGGGAAAAACCTACTTGACCTCATGCTCAAAAGTCTACCTGTCAAGGATGGATCTGTCCATGACAGTATTGGTAGGAGTGACCACTGCACAGTTCTTGTGGAGACATAGTTCCGTCTTCACTTTGAGGATACCCTCCATCGTTGTGTGGCACATCACCGTGCTAAATGTGATAAATTTCAAACAGATCTAGCAACTCAAAACTGGGCATCCATTAGGCACTGTGGGACATCAGCAGAATTGTATACGACCACAATCTGTAACCTCGTAGTCTGGATATTCTCCACTCTGCTATTACCACCAAGCCGGGCTATCAACCCTCGTCCAATGAAGAGCGCAGGAGGACATGCCAGGAACAGCACCAGGTATAACTAAAAATGAGGTGCCAACCTGGTGAAGCTACAACTCAAGACTACTTGCGTGCCAAACAGCAGAAGAATATGTGATAGACAGCTAAGCGATCCCACAACCAACGGATCAGGTCTAAACTCTACAGTCCTGCCACAACCAGTTGTGAATGGTGATGGGACAATTAAACAACCCACTGGTGGAGGAGGCTCCACAAATATCCCCATACTCAATGATGGGAGAGCCCAGCATATCAGTTCAAATGACCAGGCTGGCATGTTTGCAGCCATCTTCAGCCAGAAGTGCCGAGTGGATGATCAGTCTCTGCCTCCTCCTGAGGTGCCCAGCTCCACACTTGCAGTCTTCAGCCAATTCGATTCACTCCACGGCTGAAGGCGCTGTATACCGCAAAGGCTATGGGCCCTGACAATATTCCAGCAATAGTACTGAAGACCTGTGCTCCAGAACTAGCCATACCCCTAACCAACCTGTTCCATTACAGCTCCAACACTGGCATCTATCCGGCAATGTGGAAAATTGTCCAGGTATATCCTGTCCATACAAAGCAGGACAAATTCAACCCAGCCAATTAACACCCTTTCAGTCTACTCCTGATCATCAACAATGTGATGGAAAATGTCGTTGACAGGATCATCAAATTGCACTTGCTCAGCAATAACCTGCTCCAACAGCAGGTGGCTACAAGAGCAGGTCCAAGGTGCAGAGTAACCCACCTCCTAACTCCCCAAAGCCTGCCCACAAGGCACAGGTCAGGAGTGTGATGTAATGCTCTCCATTTGCCTCTAAGTGCAGGTCCAACAACATTCAAGTTCGACACCATCTAGGACAAAGCAGCCTGCTTGATTGACACTCCCTCCACCACTAATGCACACTGGCAGCAGTGCATACCATCTATTAGATGCAATGCAGCAACTTGATAAGGCTCCTTCGACAGTGTCTTCCAAACCCAAGACCTCTACCACCTAAGAAGGACAAAGGCAGCAGATGTATGGGAAGGCCACCATCTGCAAGTTCCCCTTCAAGTTGCACACCACCCTGATTTGGAACTATAATTGCCATTCCTTCTCTTGTCGCTGGGTTAAAATCCTGCTTCTGCCTTCCTAAAGGCGCTGTAGGTGTTCCTACAGGACAGGGGCAGCTGAAGTTCAAGAAGGCAGCACACCACCACCTTAAGGGCAATTAAGAATGGACAATAAATTCTAGCCTGCCCACATCCCATGAATGAATTCCTTTAAAAGCCTTTGGAATCCTCCTTTGACCAATCGTGTCTGTTCCCGCTGCTTTCCTATAGATGCTACAGTGAAGTACATTACCCCTGCTACTGTCCTGAAATTAACTAACACAGCAAAACCTAGTAATTTGAATCTGGGACCTTCCTAATCAGTGTGAGCCAGAAAGTGCCCTTGTATGCTTTTCTGCCCTATCAGTACTATTGGCTCTGGATGTGCATGGCTTGCACAGCAGATGGTCAGACCAAAGTAAACTTAGTAGATTTAATGCAGCTAGGAATGCCCAGTAAAATTGGACCTTTCCAGCTGCTAGCCTTAACAAATCTGGCAAGTTTATTTTAGTAAGATTTGTTGAAATGACTGACTCCTTGCAGATGTGTGATTGCAGGGTAGCAATAATCCTCCAGTACCACTATTGGCAGACTTTATGCGACACTAATATGCAACACCTCAAAGCAGAATCAAGTACTGTCTTTTTAATTCATTTATTCATTATGGGATATAGACATTGCTGCCAGGGCTCTCGAGAAGGTGGCGTTGAGCCTCTTGACAACTGAGTGGGTTGGTTAGGCCATTTTAGAGGGCAGTCAAGAGTCAACTGCATTGCTTTGAGTCTCTGCCATTCTGCCCAATCTAGGGCAGGATAGCCGATTTCTTTGTTGAAGGCATCAGTGAACTACATGGTTTTTATGACGATCTGGTAGTTTCATGGTCATCATTACTGATACTAGCTTTTTAATTAATTTACTTAACTAATTGAATTTAAATTCCTCAGCTGCCATGGTGGGATTTGAATTCCTTTCTCCAGATCATTTATTGGCCCCGTAACATAACTATTATGCCCTGTTTTTACAAATACACCTCCAGAATTGTATAACATGCTAACACAAATACAACAATATAAAAGCAGGTAGAGTATCAACTTTCCTCCTTTTAAAATACACTTTGGGCTTCTTTAATAGGCCTGGAGTGAAGTCTTCGGCCATTTACAGTTCTAATCTGAAATCCCTAATGCCAAATTGTGTGAGAAGGTATTTGAATGTGTTAAGTTTCGTACAAGCAAGCCAAAGTTTGAATGGTTGGTTTCACATCCAAATTCAAACTGGATATTCGGGTTTCATTCTTTGCAAGCACTCCATTTTGAGTATCTGCTCACGTTTCGGTTTGCAGTGTGCATTTCTATTGTTTGAGAAAAATTAACTAATTGCCATTTCAAGATCTTTGGGACACCCACGCACAAAAGATGCCTTATTACAAGTTGTGGTGGTTTGTGTTAAGCACCAGGTGAAAATTTGCTCTAGTTACCTAGCTAGTTCAAATAGGCAGTTGTTCAAGTATTGCAGTTTGATTGCTGTATAGTCCTTTTCTACTCCTTTTTCCTTTGCAGTCAGTCTCAGAATAAGGCGTTGGACTGAGATGAGAACTTTTTTCATTCAAAGGGAGCATTGTGGATGCTCAGTCATTGAGTGTATTCAAGGCAGAGGCCAATATATTTTTGGGTATTACGGGAATTAAGGGATAGTGCAAGAAGATGGAGTTGAAGTAGAAGATATTGTTGAATGACAGAGCGGACTTGAGAGGCCAGCTTGAGCTCCTATTTCTTATATTCCTATGTCATACTGACTCTTTTATTAAATTTGTAATGTTATTGCAATGTTTTGTGGAATAAAATTACTTTATTTAGAGTGAAATAAGTCTGTGATGTTTGTCTATACTGATCAAATCTGACCGTTATACTAGCAGATAATATACGGAGGTGAAACAACAGCTTGCATTTATATAACTCCAAGTAAAAGAACATCTCTGGGTGAACAGTAAACAAGAAGTGAAGGGATTTGAGATTGAAGGCATATAGTAATGAATTTTCTACAAGGCGTTTGAAGGATTGAGATGGAAATAAGGCCAAATTGTTTTGGAAGAGAATTTCCAGGGGGCAGAAATGTAATCTTTGAAAGTTTGGCTACATTTGGTGAAGTGGAGGGCTGAGGTCATAGTCTTGAGTTGGAAGAGCAAAAAGTGTGGACTGGGAGGCATGGGTTTGGATAACCTTTTCAAGAAAAGGTGGGGGGGTTAAAAAATGAAGATCACAGTCATAGAAAATATTTGGAGGGATTAGAAACAGCTGAGAGCGATGGGCAAAAATGAGAGTGATGGCTGTGAATGAAACTTCGGGCGAGAATAGAAAAGTTTGCACCTTGCCCCTTTAGAGGCTGCTCATTTATTTATTATTAAGTTTCTAGGTTTGCTGTTTCGAGTGAGAAGTAAGCCGATCGGTCCTGCCATGTACTGTTGCTGTGGATCCTAAATTTTTTTTTCGGATTCATTTAAATTTCAAAAATATAACTCACTACTGAATTAATTGATAATTTCAAGAATGTTTATTAACGATAGTTGGAAACGATTTATGAACTGCGTTATCAAAACTACAGTGTGAGCTATGTCACAGCCCTCTTGCATTGGTTGTTGGATGAAACAATCAGGAACATTTCACAGATCAAACCCAAGACTTTCCAGGGTTCAATGGCTCAACTACCCTCCTAAGCAACTGTGGACGTCCCCTTCCTTCACAGCTCATTCAAAACAAAAATGTGATTTACCAGTTTGAATGCAAGAAATCCCTATCTTTTAATTAACTTTAATAGTTCGCAGTAACAAAGGTGTCCATACATAGAAGATGACAAAATCAGTGTGTATTCCTTGCATTTTCTGCTAAACACTGAGGATAATACCAGTCATAGAATAAATGCTATGCAACCTTTTTTTTTCTCTTCTTCCTTTTCTCTAGATTTAGCATGCATTATTGTTCAGGTAATGGCAGTCTAGTTATACTTTGTTCAGTTTTTTCCTTCCCTCATCCAGAGATGCTGCGGCCAACCTGCAATGTCCCCACCGAAAGCCTGTGTAGAATTGGCAAGCTCAGCGTCTGCATGATTCAGTACTAAAGCCTAAAGTGTACTTCCTTACAATCATCAGCAAATTGTTTATTTTAATTTTGATAGTATGAGTCCTTTAAGTTGTTTGAATTGGACCAATAGTTGCACATCAGTCATGGTCTCACATGCCTAACACTTTAGGTAAGTTACAGAAGAGCACATGAAACATGTCCAGTGAGGTAATAACCTCACTTGAAAATGGAAATAAGTACAATAATGTGAAAGATGCAAACTTTTCTATTCTCTCCCAAAGCTTTATTCACAGCCATCACTCTCATTTTTGCCCAGCACTCTCAGCTGCGTATAATCCCTCCAAATATTTTCTATGACTGTGATCTTCATTTTTTTTAAACCCCCCCACCTTTATTTGAAAAGGTTATCCAAACCCATGCCTCCCAGTCCACACTTTTTGCTCTTCCAACTCAAGACTATGACCTCGGCCCTCCACTAATGTCCCCATTTGTGTAGTTTTTCATTTCTTGAAGATCTAATTTGTCCGTTTTCTTTTTTTTGTCACGTTCCTTAGTTATTTTACGCCCATCAGACAGAAAGATGCAAGAGTTATCTCTTCAATAGTTTTACAATATATATTATGCAATGAGCAAGACTGCAGTACAAAAAATTCAATAAAAAGTACCTAACTCATCATCATCTCTGAATTTGCTATGGGGCCTGTGAGCAACTCATCCTATAACTGTTTTCCATGTTTCATGGTCATCGCCCCTGTATGCTATTATGCTGTTTCCTTTGTCTGCTCCAGAACACAACATTACTGCTGGATCACCTTTAATCTACTGCTGGTTTTGTACTAGACGTTGCACTGATTTCACAATGGTTGAACTGGAGGGACGAAAACTGATAATCAAATATTATTGATGGACGTAAAATAACTGAGGAAAATGACAAAAAAAAGAAGAAAATGGACAAATTAGGTCTACAAGGGATGAGAAACTACACAAATGGGGACATGGGACTGGGAAAGACTACTGTGGTCCATCTAGCCAGCCACACTATCTAATAAATTACATATCACTTGATACTTAGCCATTTCCTGAGCGTACAGGTGCAATCAGCCCTCACTGATCGTTCCCCTTCAATCAGTTATATCTCATCTGTTCATCTTCTCAATTTGCATCATCTCACACTGCTGTGGGGAAAAATTCTTCTGATTTGTTTGTTGTAGTAAATTCATAGCTGTTTATAAACAACCATTTTGCAAAATTTCCTGCAGCATTTTGCAGACAACTTGTTTCTCAAACCTAATATACTTTGTGTAAAAACAGTCCACCTGACACTTGCTTATTCCAGAGTACTTAATTTTTGTGTGTGTGAGCTTTAGCATTGACTAATGGCAAGCTTCACAGCTCAGCCATCTTTCTGCACCCATGCATATACTTTGCAGCTAGAGTTACTTGTTGGCTAGTAACAGAAACCCTGCTTTAGGTGCCAAAGCCAATTGTACTGGTATTGCTGTCACTTTTGTGCCAGATCGACACCGCACATATATTGAAAAAGACCAGTTTCTTGTTCCAGAGTTTGCTTTTTCAGTGCTGCTCTCCAATTTTCAAAATTTCCTGAATTCAGTGAACTGTCTGTTGCAATTTCACTAATTTGAATCCCCCTTATTTCTAGACTTTTAAGATCCATGTTGTCCAAATAAGGTTGCCCTTTTTTTTATTAAGCGCATCTAGCCTTTTCACATGTGTCTTCTGAAAATAACATTTAGATCTAACTACTTTATACACAGGCTGGCGAATGTATGGAAGGGAGGGGGCTGGTCATTGAGGGCAGATTGCACGTGTAAGTTCAAGAAATGGCTAAGTATCAAGTGATATGTAATTTATTAGACAGTGTGGCTGGCGAAATGGACTACAGTAGTCTTTTCCAGTCCCATGTCCCCATTTGTGTAGTTTCTTATTCCTTGGAGATCTAATTTGTCCACTTTTTTTTTACCTTTTCCTCAGTTATTTTACATCCAGCAATAATATTTGATCACCTGTTTTTGTCCCTCCAGTTCAACCATTGTGAAATCAGTGCAAACTCTTGTCCAATGTGTAGTACAAAACTAGCAGTAATGTTGTGTTCTGGATCAGACAAAGGAAACGGCATAATAGCGTACAGGGCGATGACCATGAAACATGGAAAACAGTTATAGGATGAGTTGTTCACAGGCCCCAAAGTAAATTCAGAGAAGATCGTGTTAAGTGAGATACCTTTTTTATTGAATTTTTGGTACTGCAGCTTTGCTCATTGCATAATATAAACTGTAAAACTATTGAAGAACTAACTCTTGCCCTTTTAGAAACTTTGTTTGTTTATAATTAAGTCTCTAGGTTTGCTATATTGAGTGAGAAGTGAGCCCATAGGTCCTGCCATGTATTGTTGCTGTGTAATCCATTTGAACTTGAATAATTTATTTTTGTATCTTGTGTCACTCATTCCACCCCTGAGGACTCGGGAAGGCCACTTATATCATGGGCCGCTGTCTCAAGACCTAGCCTTAAGAGGGCTGCAGTTCCAATTCAAAAGGTTGTGCTAACTTCCTCAGCGACTGCGAATGTTTCAAACAGAAAGTGTTTCTTGAAAAATTGATTGCTTTGCACTTGCAATGTGATTACATCAATGATACGAAACAGTGGTATTTTTCGTGTACTAGGTTGGAGTGTATACTCAGCCACTGGGATTTTCTGGTCCCGCCCACGGTGGGAATCGTTGTGGCTGAATGGAAAATTTGATGACTCAGCCAAGGTCGGTTGACCCTGGGTGGGAATTTCCAGTCCTACAGCAGGCGCAATCAGAAAATCCCAGCCTACGTCATGACAGCATCATTATGAGTGCATACATGTACATAGTGATGATTGTGCCCCTGCTAGCACACTTTTTACTGGGCTCATTGAGACTTTGAAACAGGCAATGAGATTGAAGAAGCAAGGGTTAATACAAGACAGCCTGCACATTTTTTAATAGACAATCTTGGCTGAGTAATCTGATTGAGTATTTTTGAAGTAACAGAAAGGGATGATAAAGGTAATGCAGAAGATGTATATATGCACTTTCAAAAAGCACTTAATGAAGTATCACATAACCAACTTATTCAAAAAAGCAACTTTGGTACGTAATTGGCCAGGCAATAGGAGGTGATGCGTAGCGCTGAATGCATGCTTTTCTGGAGAGGAGTATGCAGTGGGAATCCCCAAGGATCATAAGGACTATTCTTTTTGTCTATATAAATAACCTGGACTTGGTTATGGAGACTAAAATTTTGAAGATTGCAGGCAATACACAACTTGGCAACGTAGTAGATAGTGAGCATTGTAGCAGACTTCAGTATGAACACAGTCTGGTGAAACGGTCAGACACATGGCAAGTCCAATAATGTAGATAAGGTTGCACTTTAGATGAAACAACATGGAGAGTTAATCTAACTGGTACCGTTTGGAGGGATGTGCAAGAACGGAAGAGATGTATATTCATAAATTTTGAAGGTGGCAAGATAAGTTTTAAGGCAGTTAAAGTGCATGGAACTGTTAGTTTTATAGATAGGGGCATTGCATTCAAAAACAAGGAAGTCATGCTAAACCTTTATAAACCTCTGTTTAATCCTCAGATGGAGTATTTTGTATAATTCTGGGCAGCACACTTGAAGGGTGTCAAGGTCCTAGCAAGGGTAGAGAGGAGGTTTGCCGGGAATGAGGGACTTAAGTTATATGGAGAGATTGGAGAAGCTGGGATTGTTCTCCCTAGAGCAGCAAGGGAAAGGTGAGACCTCATAAAGGTATTCAAAATTCTGAAAGGTTTTTATAATTTTTTTTTCCACCTTGCTCTATTTGCACCGTGGGTCAGTAATCAGAAGTTGTATATTTAAAATAATTAAGCGTTATTCAGATTTGGAATGCATTACTTGGAGGAGTGGTAGAAATGGATATCATTGAAGCTTTTAATAATTAGGCTAGTGTTTGAAGATGAATAATTTGCAGGATTATTGGGCAAAGGATGGGGTGTAGCACTATATTGGACAGCTCTTTTTCAAAGAGCCAGCACAAGTTTGGCAGGCTGAATGGCCTCCTTTTTACATGCTGTAAGATTCTATAGTCCTAATGTATATATGGAAAATGTATAGAAAACTGTCTATTCTGTTTCTTTCCCCTTGTGTTTGCAGTTTTCCCCTTCAATCCACCCTTGCCTTCTCACATAAGTTGCAACTTGTGTACCGATACAGTTCCATGGGTGATGATCACAGCTCTTCACAACTGACTGCACAGTAAATATTGGCTGTCTGTTCAGCCATGGAGGCCAGTAGGAGCTAAGGTGACCCTGTCCACACAGGTATTTGTAGCAGAACCACTGGCTAGTGACCAAGAAAAAACATTTTCTTTTCTCTCCCTCATCCTATCCTAAGAACACTGAAGCAAACCCAATGCTCTGTGGACTTGGATGAGTTACTGAGTAGGCCAAGCACTGAAGCTGAGAGTTTTCGAGCTCACATTAGTTTACTGTTCCATTACCTGATGCAGTAGTTCCTGAACCATCAGAGGAGAGATCCCTGTTGTTTGGATTGTGTGATTACTGCTCGCAGGGTTGTATTTCCCCAGCCTCCCCCTGTTTGTGTAATTTTAAAATAGTTAGTCTCTCATCTCTCAGTTCAGCGCGAATACAAAATAAACAACCCCCCAAATGCACTTAGCAGATTAGAGGAGAGAGAAATAAAAACAGAAAATGCTGGTAAAACTCAGCAGGTCTGACAGCATCTGTGGAGAGAGAAACACAGTTAATGTTTCAAAACTATTCTTCAGAGCTAGAGGAGAGAGGAAGGTGTGTTCTGTATTGGACATGGGAAACCAAGGGCCTTTCTCTTTGACCTGCGGGGGCGAGCCCTGCACGCCGACTCATAAAATGACGTGAGGTGATGTCGGGCGTACGTCCCGAGGTCACCGCGCGTCATCACGATCCTTCGTTCGGTGGGCGTGTGCTGGTGTCACCTGTGCGCCCGCTGAACTGTCAAAGGCCTGCTAAGGCCATTAATGAACCAATTTAGGCAATTGACGGGGCTGTCCGTCCAACCTTAAGGTTGGCGGGCAGGCGAAGACCCAAGCGGCCTTCGTGTTTTGCATGGAACCTCATCCATGGGCGGGATGAGGTTTCATGAAGGTTTTATTAAAGAAGTAAAAACATTTTTGACAATTCATAAACATGTCCCAGCTCATGTGACACTGTCACATGAGGGGACGTGTCTGAATAATTTTATTCTTTTCTCCAAACTTTAAAACTGAACTTAATCTCCCTGAGGCAGCCTCCGTGCCTCGGAGATTTCTGTGCTCTTTCACATGCATGCGGGCGGGCATCATGCTGGGCGGGCCTTAATTGGCCCGCCCATGTAAAATGGCGGCGCGCAGCCGATTGCGGGCGGCGATCAGCCCTGCTCCTGACCAGCTCGCCCAACAGGCAGAAGATTCTGCCCCAATACTCGTGAGCCTGAATGCTGGTATTAAAGGAACACATTTATTTTGAAAGTTATAATTTTAACATATTAGCATGTCAGAATCTCTATTAATATCATTAATGGAATATGCACATGCTTAGTGTGAAATGTAATTTCCTAGAAATGACAATTTAATCGGAAGCTTAATACTTGCTATTGGAACTGAATAAAAAGTGGAAGTAAATTCCAACTGTAACCCATGAAGTTATACAGAATATATTGAATCGGTGTTGCACTTTGCTTGCTTATACCAGCATAAATAAACTCCCTTTATAAATAAATCAGATCTCCAAGTAAGCATCCATAAATGGTTTGTGCAAGTTTTAGAAATATTTAGTTATGTAAATTTTAAATGGTGGAAAATTGTACATTTTTCTAATTGATCCCCTTTGGTGATCATTCATGATGCTATCATTTGAGCATTGGTAAAAGAAAACTGTAATAAAAGTTATTTGAATGTACTTTTAAAATAATTCCAATAACTATTTATGGGTAAATTTCAGGAGTAAAACTGCTCAGTCAGCATTTGAGGTTTTTATGCTCAGCCAGAGATGTTTGAGTTAGTAGAAATCAATTCTAGACCAAGATACAGACAGTGCTTCTTTTTCTTGTTTTATACATTTACAGATTGGTAATTTTACTCTGGTAGAAATTTCACCTTGCCTCTTGTCAATTCAAGCCTCAGTCCAAGCACACAATCTTGTGCATTGCAGTTGCAATGCAATAATGACTGACTACAACGCACTGAGAGATGCTGTTCTTTAGATGAGATGTTCAAAATCTCATGACAGCATTTGAAGAAGAGCAGGGAGCATACTGGCTACTGCTGTTTTCTCAGTCAATATAATCAAACAGCAGATTAATTTAGTTACTCATTTAAATTTGCTGTTAGAATTTTTCCTGTGCATGAAATGGCTCCAACCATTGCCTACATAAGTGACTACAGTTCAGAGTTGTTCATCATTGCTTGCAAGTAATTTTAGATATGTCAAGATTATATAAATGCAAGTTATTCGTGCACTTATCCAGCTTTGAATCATCGTTCTATTGCACAGAATTGGACCCCACACCTTTGCTGGCTTTCTCAAGCTTTATCCATTTTACCTTCTTCATTGTCTTATCATCTTCCTGTAACTTTTGTAAGATTTCCCTTTCTGAAATAAATACCCCCCACCCAACCAACCAAGCGTACCATGGCAGCTGGCTGGCCGCCTGATAGTTCTAGTGGGAAACCTGATCCAGTTTGAGACATGCTGGACTGTGGCTGGAGATCTGGCACCCAGAGAGAGCCGGTCAGTTGCAGGCTGCCACAAATAAGTTATCAACTTTTTTCAATGCTCTACAGTCTTTTTAGCCTTCTGAACTCAAGCTGCTATGTTTTGGTTAAGAAGATATTTGTTTTCTCAGAGTGCAACAACAATATTGATTTTTCCAATTTTGTCTACACCTCTAATATATGCTATTTTGCTACACCACACTTTTGACAGGAAAAAGGTTATAATTACCGAAAATAAGGTTCTATTTAATTTTTTTCATACTAAATGTAAATTAATTATAAGTATGGTACTTTGCGTTATTTCAAGAGGTTGTGTTTTTGTAAAAGTAGATTTTGTTCAGCTGATTTTGATTTCTCTGCAGGTCTAATAATAAAATTGTTGAGATACAAGCTGAACAACTGACACCATTTCAGTCAATGGAAACACTGGACCTCAGTAACAATCACATTTTTGAACTGAATACATTCCCTCCTCTACAGCTTCGATATCTGTAAGTATATTGGATAGTTTCGAACGCATTTTCTGATAATCGTGCTGAAAGAATTCTGCTTAGCAGATAAGTGACGCTTCAGTTTAAGCAGAGAAAACTGGAGCCTTTCAACTTGACTTCGTTCAAAATATAGAACCCTATTTATTTTGCAGGCTGCCTTTCACCAGGCAAAACCCTGTTGAATGCATTAAATTTCCCTTGGAAGAATGCTTTCCGACATTCCCCTGAGCACCATGCTAGTAACGACAAATGTAAAAAGTAGCCACAACAACAGCTTGAATTTATTTTGTGCACGTAATATAATATAGAATAATGCCCCAAGTCTCTTCACAGAGGTGTAATAAAAACAAATGGATTTCAAGCCAGTGGAGGGAATATTAGGAGTGGTTATCAAGGAGGGTAATGATTAGCAGAGAGGCAAGAAGAGATGGCAAGGTTGGCCAGGAATGTGTATGGGAGGTGTATTGACAGGAAAACAGTGAATTTGGAGGAGAAAACACACTGGTGAGCTGAGTCACAGCTAATAATGACTTTCCCATTACATTGGGGAACTTTCCAGCTCTTCCCATTTGGTATTTACAGCACCAATTGTGAGATAAACGAGTTAATCAGCCACAGACCAGCTTCCGCCCGACATCACAGAATCACAGTGTGGAAGAGGCCCTTCGGCCCATCGAGTCTGCACCGACACGTGAGAAACACCTGACCTACCTACCTAATCCCATTTACCAGCACTTGGCCCATAGCCTTGAATGTTATGACGTGCCAAGTGCTCATCCAGGTATTTTTTAAAGGATGTGAGGCAACCCGCCTCCACCACCCTCCCAGGTAGTGCATTCCAAACCGTCACCACCCTCTGGGTAAAAAAGTTTTTCCTCACATTACCCCTAAACCTCCTGCCCATCACCTTGAACTTATGCTCCCTTGTGACTGACCCTTCAACTAAGGGGAACAGCTGCTCCCTATCCACCCTGTCCATGCCCCTCATGATCTTGTACACGTCACTGCGCGTCATTTTATGTGTTGGCGAGTGGGCCCCGCCCCCACTCGCCGACGCATAAAATCCTGCCCTAAGGATTGAAGCTAAGATTTTGGATGTGAATGTGGAATGACATCTGTTTTTTTAAGATATTTTTGGAAGGGGGAGGAGGAAGAACTAACAAGAAATCAGATTAAATTTGTTCAGTGAACGCTTCTGCAAATGTCTTTGGTGTAGTTTTACAGATCACAGATCCCTAATCATGAGTGTGTTCTTGTTTAGGTACATCAACAATAACAAAATAACTTCTCTGGATCCTGGTTGCTTTGACAATCTTTCCAACACACTTCAAGTCCTAAAATTAAACCGGAACAAAATTTCAACTATTCCTTCCAAGATGTTTAAGCTGCCACATCTTCAGCACTTGTAAGTTCATTTTGTGTCAAAATTGCAAAAAAAAAAGCGAATGAATTTCTGGTTTAAATATTCAAATTCTACGGCCCCTGTTCAATTTTGTTTAAAATGGAAAAATTTGTTGTTCTGCCATACCAGTCTTTCTTTATTTAATTTTTATTTTGTTGCAGGGAACTCAGCCGCAACAAGATTAAAAAAGTGGACGGCCTTGCGTTTCAAGGACTTAGTGCTTTGAAATCTCTTAGATTACAAAGAAATGGCATTACTAAACTCATGGATGGAGCTTTCTGGGGACTGAGTAACATTGAGACCTTGTAAGAACTGCTTTTAATTATTTAGCATGGTTTTACATGAACAGTTCATAAACCAAAAATAGAATTGAGTTGTGAATCTTAGACACAGTAAAATATTTTATGTTCAGATGTTCACAAGTTATGAAATCACTTCATTTGAGTTTTAACCAAAAAACATTTTCTTTTTTAAACCAAGTACTCGGTTCAGCAAAATATGTAAAAAAAAAGAACTTGGTTGTAAAATGAGCTGCTTTCTACCTTTTTGGCCTCGCAGCTTTGGCAATTGACTCTCATTCCAGAGACTCCAGCCACATGGCTTCGCTCTTTTATATTGCCTTTGCCAAGCTTTTTAACTGTGTAACAAACAGGTAAAAGAAATAATAAAACCCTGTTTTTCAGGGTAATGCAAGTTGACATTGTTGTTAATTTTTTTTTTCAGACAACTAGATTTTAACAATTTAACAGAAGTAACGAAAGGATGGTTGTATGGGTTGCTCATGTTGCAGCAACTTAACCTCAGCCAGAATGCCATCAACAGGATCAACCCAGATGCCTGGGAGTTCTGCCAGAAACTCAGTGAGCTGTGAGTAGCTTTTATTCCATTCCAGTTTCAGTGTAGACAAAAGCCAAAATGTTAGCTTTGTGTTTGTGAGTATTTTTCATAAAGTTTTTTTTATGAAGATGACCAAAGCAATGCTTCTTATAAGAGGTAAGATACAAGATTTCTTTTCAAACCACAAATGACTTGTTTGTTGTGCTGCTCTTTTTCTACTTCAAATTTAGGAAGATGTGGTAAACCAAAGAGCAGAGACAAGGCAAGAGAGACAGGTATTAATATGGACAACGATAAACAGACTGTGAGGAAGGGACAGAGAGTACAAATCTATGAAATCAGCAGATAAGGCTAGATGCTACAAAAAGGACAAAACTAAAGGCTCTGTATCTAACATGTAACACGTAGCATTCAAAACAAAACAGATGAACTGATATGGTACTTATTTAATTCTATTTGCACTCTGATAGCCATTACAGAGACATGGCTACAGGATGACATAGATTGGGACCTGGATATTGAAGGGTATGTAACATTTAGGAAGGACAGAAAGTTAGGAAAAGCTGGATGGGTGGCTTTACTAATTAATGATGGTGCTAACACATTAGAGAGGGATGACCTAAGTTCAGGAAACCAGGATGTAGCAGTGGTTTGGGTTGAGATGAGAAATGATAAAGGCAAGAAGTTACTTGGAGTCATGTACAGGCCCCCTAATTGTAACTACATAGTAGGACAGAATATAAAAGAAGAGATGATGGCAGCTTGCCAGAAAGATACAGCAATAATCAAGGGGGACTTTGATTTACATATAGACTGGAAAAATCAGATGAGTAAAGATAACATAGGTGGGGAGCTCATAAAATATTTTCTGGATAGTTTCTTAGAAAGGTACGTTCTGGAGCCAACCAGAGAGCAGGCTATACTAGACCTGATATTGTGCAACGAGATATGATTAATTGATAACCTCCATAACGAAGGCACTCCTAGGTAGCAGCAATCATAACATGATTGAATTTTACATTCATTTTGAGGGAGAAACAAGTGCGTCCGAGACTAGTATTTTAAACTTAAGTAGTGCAATTCTGAGGGCATGAAAGCAGAGCTAGCTAAAGTGAACTGGCAAATGAGGTTAAGGGATATGTTAATAGAAGTTCAGTGGCAGACATTTATAGGGATATTTCAGAATACACAGAATATATACATTCCAATGAGAGAGAAAAATTCCAAGGAGATGGCCCACCATCCATGTTTCACTAAAAAAAATTAAAGACAGTATCAAACTTAAAGAAAAAGCATATAATTACGCAAAGACAGGTGGCAGGTCAGAAGTTTGGAAAGAATATAAAGGCCAGCAAAGAATGACAAAAAGATTGATAAGGAGGGAAATGTTAGAGTATGAGAGAAAGCTAGCTAGTAATATAAAGATGGATGGTAATAGTTTCTATGGGCAGAATTTTTACCTTGGCAGGCAGGCGCATGCCCGACCCGCTCGAATGTAAAATGACGTGCGTTGACATCGGGCGAGCGTCCCAGTGTCAACGTGAAGTCCCGCGATATTTAGGTCAGTGGGCGCGTGCGGTAATCGGCAGCGCACCCGCCCGCAATTAAAAGGCCAATTAAGGCCATTAAAAAGATAACCTAAGTTTTTTGCTGCCCGTCCAACCTTACGGTTGGCGAGCAGGCGAAAAGGCCAAGCGGCCTTTACATGTTTCCAAGGGCGGGATGAGGTTTCCAACAGCAAATAGCAGTAAAATAAAACATTTTACACTTCATTTATAACGTGTTCATGTGACAGAGTCACATGAGGAATCAGGTTTTATAACATTTAAAAAAAATTTTTTGGAAAACTGTTCATCTCCCTGAGGCAGCTCTGCGCTTTGGAGATTTTTAAGCGTGCACTCACGCGCAATTGCGACGTTCATGCTCGCCGCCTTCCTCTGCCTGCACAGGCAGCGCTGAGCTCGCATTTCACTCGCATTTAATTGGCCCGCCCGCCTGAAATTGCGGCCCTGCCCCGATAGGTGGCAGTCAACCTCCCGACTGCCCCCATCGAGCCCGCCCGATGAGGGCAAAATTCTGCCCTGTGGATATTTAAATAAGAAAAGAGTTAACAAAGTGAGCGTTGGTCCTATAGAGAGTGCATCTGGAGAATTGATAATGGAAAGTGAGGAGATAGCAGATGAACTAGGCAGGTATTTTGCTTTGTTTTTCACTTTAGAGGACACAAGTAACATCCTGGAAATAGCTGTAAATCGGGAAATGGAAGGGAGGGGGGAACTCAGGGAAAATTAAAATCACCAGGGAAGTGGTATTGAGCAAATTGTTCAAAGGCTACAGGCTGAATAATCTCCAGGTCCAGATGGACTTCACCTAAAGTCTTGAATGAAGTGCCCAGTGAGATAGTTGATGTACTAGTTTTAATTTTCCAAAACTCCCTGGGCACACTTCCAATCCGCTCGAGCGTAAAATAACACGTGATGACATCAGGCGAGCATCCTGACGTCATCCTGACGTCATCCCGTGCTCACATGGTGATGTTGGGTGAGCGTCCCGATGTCATCCAGCGCTCGTACAATATTTCGGCCGGCATGGTTGCGGAAGTCGGAAGAATCCCTGCCGACAATTAGGGCAATTAAGCCCTTTTAAAGTTCCAATTGACTCCGATTTTTCATGGCCCATCCAACCTTACAGTTGGCGGATGGGTGAATCTGCCAGGTGGACTTTGCATTTTTGATGAATCCTCATCCGCAGCGGGATGAGGCTTCCGTTCTTAAATTTTTTAAAAAATTGTTCGAATAGAATTTTCATCATCGATATGTTCAGGTGACTGATTCTGATGCGTGGACATTTTTTTCTGAATTTTTACCTTTATTGATTTGCTTTTCAAATCTTCAGCTCCCCCGCACCCATGTTTACATCAATGCCCTCCCCTCTCCCTCTCCCGCCCTGGCATCGCTAAGCAGTTCAGCGTGCTGTTAATTGGCCAGCCAGCGTGAAATCTTGGTCGGGGGCTGATCGCGGCCATCAGTCCATTCCGAGGCCACTCCCAGGCCTGCCGATCGCACGCGCCTGCCCAACTAAAAATTCTGCCCCCTAAATTGGGGGAAGGTTCCTTTAGATTGAAAAATAACAAATATAACTCCTTTATTCAAAAAGGGAGAGAGACGGAAAGCAAGGAACTATGGGCCAGTTAGCCTAACATCTGTCAGAGGGAAAATGTGAGAAGCTATTATTGAAGATGTTCTAGAAGGACACTTCAAAAAATTCAAGGCAACCAGGCAGAGTCAACATGGTTTTGTAAAGGGGAAATCATGTTTAACCAATTTATTGGAGTTCTTTGAAGGGGTCACATGGGCTGTGGATAAAGGGGAACCGGTGGATGTACTGTGCTTTGATTTCCAGAATGTATTTAATAAAGTGCCACATCAAAGGTTATTGCAGAAAATAAAAGCTCGTGGTGCAGGGGGTAACACATTGGCCTGGATAGCTAACAGGCAACAAAGTTGGCACAAATGGGTCTTTTTCTTGTTGGCAGGATGTAATGAGTGGTGTGATACAGGGATCAGTATTGGGGCCTCAACTTTATACAATTCATATAAGTGACTTGGATGAAGGGACGGAAGGGATGGTTGCTAAATTTGCTGACGTCACAAAGATGGGTAGGATAGTAAATTGTGAAAGGGACGTAAGGAAGCTACAAAGTGACATGGATAGGTTGTGAGTGGGCAAAGATCTGGCAAATGGAGTTTAATGTGGGCAAATGTGAAATCGTACATTTTGGCAGGAAGAATTATTAAAAAAAAGCTTATTTAAATGGTGAGAGATTGCAGAGCTCTGAGATTCAGAGGGATATGGGTGTCCTGGTGCATGAATCACAAAAGGTTAGTATGCAGGTACAGCAGGAAAGCTAATAGAATGTCATCATTTATTGTGAGGGGAATTGATTATAAAAGTAGGGAGGTTATGCTTCAGGTGTACAGGGTATTGGTGATAACTATTTGGAGTATTGTGTACAGCACTGGTCGTCTTATTTAAATAGAGATATAAATGCATTGGAAGCAGTTCAGCGAAGATTTACTAGACTAAAGCCAGGAATGGGCAGGTTGCCCTATGAGGAAAGGCTGGACAGGTTAGGCTTGTATCCACTGGAATTTAGAAGACCAAAAGGGACTTAATTGAA
This sequence comes from Cetorhinus maximus, assembly GCF_964194155.1. Classification (NCBI taxonomy): domain Eukaryota; kingdom Metazoa; phylum Chordata; class Chondrichthyes; order Lamniformes; family Cetorhinidae; genus Cetorhinus; species Cetorhinus maximus. Next base: position 15,410,401 of record NC_135900.1, read on the forward strand.
ATCTTTAAGATCCTGAGAGGTCTTGACAGGATGGATGTAGAGAGGATGTTTCCTCTTGTGGGAGAATCTAGGTTGTTGTATTTGTTTAAATAACAGAAATGACTACACCTCAAAAGTTACCCTACGGCTACGGTTTATTTGGGGCTATTTTGAGATGTCCCAATGATGTAATGATGGTGTATAATGCCTTTTTTGTGAAGATAACTTTCTTTAGAAATTAGTCATTGATAATGGATAACTTGTGGTTGATTGACATTAATCTCCACATTCTAGCATGGAAGCTGTGCTCAAAGGGAGTGCAGTTTGGAGAACCAGAGCTACTGTTAATTATTGAATGCTGTTTGGCAAATGGCTTGGGCCTCTTTTTTATAAAAAAAAAAAATCCCTCTTTAAATTCCTGCATTAGGTCCTTTTATCAAAAACTTTTTGGAGTCTGGGGAAGGGTACTGGGAAATCATTGCAGACAGTGTCCCAGTAGAATCAGTGCTTGAAGTGATCCTTTCATCCGCCAGTCACGAATACCCTACTGACCATACACCCCTGTGGGGATGCTAGTGCTGGAGAGAAGTGGGTACCTGTGGAATTTTGGGGCTGTTGACTTTAAACAAGCATTGTAATGAGAATGCTACACATTAACCAGCAAATATGGGTTGTTTGTCCAATTGTAGCTTAGCTTACGAAATTTGTGCAAAATTACAACAATCTTTACACTGGGCTGTTTTTATGGCTGCCCCCCACCCACCCACATGAATGCAAAGTGGGGCGTGATATTGTCGGGTTGGCAATGTGACATCATCATGTCAGTCTCCAAAATTATGGCAGGCGAGTGGCACAGAAATTGGTAGCCCGCCTGCCATTTTGTAATTATCAGTAGCAATTAATTAGTAATGACCCAGTCGCCCACAAGTTTTCATCGCCCAATGCATTTTTCAGACGTGGGACTTGAAAACATTTGGTCATTTTTTTCTGGCAGCTGTGACAAGGGAGCATGAGGGCAGAAGAAAAGGCTTGCAACCAGAACCATGGCTGAATGTAGCAACAAATTCTGCTGGGGAAGGTGGTAGTGTTGTTTCAAATAATTTTTAAATCCATTTTGAACCTTCTTTACAAATAAAAACAGATATTGAGATCAGAGGGCCTTTAAATTTGTACCCGTGACCGACTTCCTGTTGCAGCATAACCCCTCTGCTGCCTGACATCCTGGGCAGACTCACGATTTGGGTGTGGAGCGGCGTCCCCTTTCCACATCTAATTGGCTACCTTCCTGCTGGGCAGCTACTAATTGGCCAGCCGACGCGTGAGTCAACAAGCTGAAGCAGCGGTAGCTAGTAGACCACTCAGTTTCTATAGTGTCTCTCCCTCACCCCCGCCAGAAGAGCATAAAACCCAACCACATGTTGCATATAACCTGTATGAGTTGCTTTAGTTTAAATGGAGATTGTTGCTAGTGCAAAGATCATAGCAACAGTTTCAGGCAGGAAAACGTCCTTTGTCGATTTAGCCCGCCTATCCACTCTAATCCCTTGCTGCATTTCTAATAAACCGGAATCCCATGTTAATACTTGGGTTTGTTTATTTTCAGCTATGCGTGGACATGACCTGTCATTTTAAGACAGATATATATTTTTAGGAGCTGGTAAAACTGGGTGCACAAGTTTGCTGCCATGCTGCAGAATATTGATTTCACAGTGTAATTTCAGGAGCTGAATCTCAATTAGTAAAATGATATAAAAGCAATCCTACTAAGCAGGGTAGAATTAAACTCGGGTCTCTCGTGGGGCAATTTAGTATGTATTGTAATAATGAGCCTTGAAGCAAAACCCTCCTATTAACTTTCTGACTCACTGGTACAGTATTACAATACAAAACAGACCCAAGTTCAAAACTGACTGTCTAAACTTGAACAGTTGCGGTTGTGCTGAGATTTGACAAAATTTCAGTACGCTCCATTGTTTTAATCAGACACTGCTAGCTACCTGCTGGGATATCTAATCTTTTAAGGGTTTTTTCTCTCCCTCCAGTTTTTCTTTACAAGTCCTCTCCTAAAAGGATCCATAATTTGTCATTATTAGGCTTGAGTTGAGGAACAGAGGGTGAACTGTCAAATGGTTGGGAGTCTTTTTTTTTATACAGAGGGAGAAGGAGATGGGTGAGCAAATTTGTGGGCAAGTTTCAAAGGTGTGTAACAAAAGTAAGAGTAGTGATGTTGAGAGAATTGCATTTTTCTCAGACTACATTAAGGTAATGAAACACTAATGGTTTGGAAGGAGAGGGATTTCTCAAATATGTAGAGGCAACTTTTGGATCAATATATCTCCACTGCAACAAAGAAGGAAGCATGTTGGATCGGTTTCCGTACGACAGTTGGAGTGTGATACGGTAGGATATCGTATAACAGTGACCGCAGCATAATTCAGTTTAGAGTCACTGTGAAAAGAGATCAGAAGTAAAACTGCTCAACTGGGGAAGAGCTAATCTGCGATATAAGAATTTATCTAGCACAGATTGAGAGGAAAAAGCAATTGCAGGGTAAAGTAGTAACAGATCATTGGGGGGCATTCAAAGAAAGTGAATGTGCAGATTATAAACTAGGTGTATCACCTTGAGGGGAAAAAATAGAGCATCCATTACAGCACTGAGCCCAATTTGAATTCCACCAAGACCACTCCGCTCTAGACCTCACTACAGCCCTGGTCAAAACATGGACCTTGCTACCATACTATGTGAACTTGAAAAATTTGGAACTGACCAGGGATCAAACCTGATGTGTTTTTGGTTTGTATGGTCCAACAGGTTACTAGATAAACTTGTTGAACCATTGGAAAGATATTGAATTTGAGATCACTTAAGTATAACTAGTATGGATCCTCGTACCTTTATTTGCTGTTCATGATGCTCAATTTATTTTTCCCATTGACAGAGATGTTTCATTCAATGAGTTAACACGTCTAGAAGATTCCAGCTTCGTTGGCCTGAGCCTCCTTGGACAGCTGTATATTGGAAACAATCAAGTGAGCTACATTGCTGATGGTGCCTTCGGAGGACTTTCCAGCTTGCACAGCCTGTAAGTTTTATAAATGTCCTCTGTTTGTTTGTAGGAAAATAATAATGGTGTACGTGTGAAACACAAGTGTTTATTTCAGCCTACATTTGCCAAGATGTTTTCTTGGTGCTTGTGCTCTCGTCAGGTTTCTGCCCCGCCACAGTACCAAAACAGCTCTTTATGTCACAGATGACAATGTGTAAGTGTGACAGTGGTAAACTAACTTCCCTCATTCTTCTCCTCTGTGCCTTTGCACAATTGACCCCCACATTCTCCTCTATCATCTAGCTGGGTTGGATTGCACTCACCTGGTTCCACTGTGATCTATCCAGTCACAGCTGGAAAATCACTTTCGATGGCTTCTCTTCTCAATTCTACTCCATAATTCCTGGAGTCCCCCTTGGATTTATCTTTGTCCCCCCTTATTTCCAATCTTGATGCTGTCCCTCAGCATTCAAAAGCAAAGCATCAGTTTCTGCATGTACACAGTTCTACCTCAGCACCATCTCTCTAGAACCCTCCACTTTACCTAAATTGTCAGATCGTTTGTCAGCGTCCATTAGGTGCCAGAAGCTACAAAGGCATTCTCATTCGACCCTACAAGGTCCTCCTCAATACACGTGTAAACTTGTGCCAAAATTGGGAGAGTTGTACCACATATTGGACAAGCAACAGCCTGACGTAATCGTACTCATAGCCAGTGTTCCAGATTCCTCCATCACCATCCCTGGTTATGTCCTGTCCCACTGACAGGACAGACCCACCAGAGTCGGCAGTACAGTGCTATACGGTCAGGCGGGAGTTCCCTGGGAGTCCTCAACGTTGACTCTGGACCCCATGAAGTTGCATGGCATCGGTTCAAAAACAGGCAAGGAAACCACTTGCTGATTTCCATCTACCACCCTCTCTTAGCTGATGGATAAGTAGTCCTCCACATTGAACAGCACTTGAAAGAAGCACTGAGGGTAGTAAAGGTACAGCAATCTACTCCAGGCGGGGGATTTAAATGTCCATCACCAAGAGTGCCAGTGTGGTCAGTAGTGATGCTGCTAAATCAGAGTCCTGAAGGACCAATCTGCCAAACTGGACCTGCAGCAGGTGGTGAGAGAACCAATGCAAAGGAAAAACCTACATAACTATGCCCACTCAATCTATCTGTTGCTCTGTAAAACACACAACCCAATGCCAGAACAGCCAGAATTTGGAGTGGGGGTAAAACATTCCTTGGGGAATGAATAAAAACAGAAAATGCTGGAAATACTCAACAGATCATGCAACATTTGAGAAGTAGTTCTGCTGGCTGCTTCTAACTGCTGTGTGCTGGTAGTGGACTAATATAATCAGCTTGCACCTGGGTTAGGTGACTTCACAGGCCAACAAAGGTGAATGTTGAAACTTTTAATTTGTTGTTAAGTCCACCCAGCAATCGAAATGGAGCTCAGATGATTGTTGCTTAGCCTTATCTAATCAGATTTCTTATCTGTTCTGCTTGTACAGTGGTTGTAAGAGCTTATTTCACCCCTCATGTCTGTACTTTTTTGAGTGGGTTTGAAAGGAGCCAATAAAACATAATTAGTGGTAACACTCTGAAAGCTTGATTCGTGGTTTAGTGGATATAAAATCCAAGGAAGCTCATAAATGATGCATGTAGGGCCATTGAAGGGCAGGTGTATAGCTGGAGATGATTATTAAGACCCTGGGCCATTCAGCTGGCCGGTGAAAGGATAGTTGAACCTGTTGTCCGTTTGAAGTTAAGTCAGTGTAATTTCATGTGGGCCCTTTTTGTGCCACAAGAATTAATAAGAACCTATTCATCTTAACCGGTCTTTAATATAAATTGATTTATGCAGCTTTTACCAATGGCAATGGATTATTTTTGACTTTCAAAATGTCTCCTCACCTATAAAATCTTTACGCAGTTTATTTTTAAAGCTTAGAAACTTCTGTTCTGGTCAGTAACTTAGTAGTTGTCTTTTAATAGCTTGGTGATGGTAAAAGCTTATAACTGAACATACTCGGTGAAATATAACCTTTTTATGCAAATAACATGTATTTGTATTAATATCAAAGGTGGCTTACAGTTCAGTTCAAGTAAGTTTGAGTTCTCGGACACCGTTTTTTAAATTTAAATAGCATTGAGCCAAATTGATATGAAACAAATCCATATTTTACAAAACATTTACTTATCTATTCCCTTTGATTCCTTTTATTTTTAATCCACCCAAACAGAGACTTGAAAAACAATGAAATATCGTGGACTATTGAGGACATGAATGGGGCTTTCTCTGAATTGAGCCAACTTAAGAAATTGTAAGTGCTGGTTATTTTGTTTATGATGGGATAATCACTAAATAACTAGGATGGTTTCAGTGTAATGTTTTGTGCGTGTGACCTGAATTTAGATGCAAAGATAGATCAGAGGTGACTTTAAATGTTGAAGCAAACTATTTCAGGCTCAGTGAGCCCTATGGTATGGAAAGTAATGAGGGCCCTCTGCTCTAGGGTGAGGAAAGTAAGCATGTCTGCGGATATGCTTTGATCAGGGCAGCTCGATACAGCCATGCAATTGGAGATGCTGTTGGAACTCGAGGACCCTGAGCTTTATTTTGAAAATCTAAAATAGGATTGTGCTTGAATAATAAGTCAGACAGAAATTACCTCATATAGTGCAGAAGACAGGGCAGGTATAGCAACAAAATTGGATTTCTTGTTAAACAGAGTGATCTTGCCTGCGACTGCAGATTTTAGTTTCAGAATTTTCGACTAAGGGGTTAGCAAAATGGTGCTGCAATAGTTATTTCACAAAAAGTTTGTGTGATCTCTTGCTTGCAAAATGTGTCTCTTATTAGAATATAGAAGAGATTTTTGTATGAAGTGAAGCTTGATTCATCTATCTATTCCAAAGCCCAGTTAATACTGCTGATTTTACTCAAATGTGCACAGTTCTGTTGCCCTATAATTAAAATGAAATGCTTATTCTCTAGGGGACTACAGGGAAACCGAATTAGATCAATCACAAGAAAAGCATTTTCTGGCCTGGATGCACTTGAATACCTGTAAGTATCTCTTAATTCCAGCACAAACGGTGCTGAATGCTTCAGCCCGTTAAATCATTAGTATGTACTTGCTGATAAAGTGGTAAATGATCATTTTAAGTGTGTATTAATTGTAGTGTATCGATGTAGAGATGAACACTTTGAGCCACGCCAAAGACCTGTGGATTTTAATTGTTTTTGCTTATCGTCACTTTACAATCAAATTATGTTATTAGTAGCCTTTAAGCAATCAGAGCTTACTAGTCCTCTGAGTGCAGTCACTCTTTTTTAATGTTTTTAACCCAATATTTTAAATTAGACAAAGTTGGAGTAGTAATATGGAGTAAAAAAATTACTAACTGTGTAGAGAAAATTTTAGTGGGTGTTGTACTTCATGAATACACGTTTTAGTACACTTTTTTGTTTTTTTTTTCCAGTGATCTGAGCAATAATGCAATTATGTCTGTCCAAAGCAATACCTTTACTCAAATGAAGAAACTTCATGAATTGTAAGTGAAACATGATTGTGAATATTCTGTAACATGAAGGGCTGCAACTAAATTTTGGATCTCTCTTGGGTGTATTAAAAGCAAAGTGATTGCAATGTTGCAGTTTGATTTTGAATTCTTTTCTCTTGTGAATTTATTTTACTTGCATGATATTAGAGCATTTGTTTTTTTAGGTATTTGAACACTACAAGCCTCCTTTGTGATTGCCAACTAAAATGGCTGCACCAGTGGGTGACAGATAATGGATTTCAGCCATTCATTAATGCAAGTTGTGCTCATCCCCAGTGGCTGAAAGGCAAAAGTATATTTGCTACCAAACCAGAAGACTTTGTATGTGGTAAGTGATGAGCTTTTTTTAAATGCAAATTAAAATCTCTTAAATCATTTAAGAACCAAAAATTGTTAATATATGCCTAATATGAATTATTCTCAAATGTCTTGTTAATCCAAACTTTGCATAAAGCATCTGTCTCTATACAAATTATCACACTGAAATATTCCGCAGTTACTGTGGGTTTTTGTTCTTGTTTAGTTTAAATTTAATTGGAAAATGATTCCTCACAGATGACTTCCCCAAACCTGAGATTATTGAACAGCCTGAAACCCAAGCAGCTGTAAAGGATTCCAATGTCAGTTTCATCTGCTCAGCAGCGAGCAGCAGTGACTCGCCGATGACATTTGCCTGGAAGAAGGATAATGAAGTGCTTCATAATGGCGAGATTGAGAACTACGCACATCTTCGGTCTCAAGGTGGCGAAGTAATGGAATATACTACCATCTTGCGCCTTCGACATGTGAATTTCAGTAGTGAAGGAAAATACCAGTGTGTCATTTCCAACCACTTTGGTTCTTCCTACTCCAACAAAGCTAAGCTAACTGTGAACAGTATGTATCAACTATTTTCACTGCTGAAAGTTAATGTTGGTATATAGTTTTAAATATATTTAATTTGAAACTTTCCACCTGAACATTTCGTAGCACACAAAAGCCAGTATTGGAATGTTTGTTAACACCTCTTTAGACATCTGAAACACTTCACATACAATTAATTACTTTGAAATATGAGAACTGTTCTGTATAAACAAGGACGGCAGTCATTTTTTGCACAGGATTTCTCCCCCTGTCCCTCCCCCACTCAAACAGCTTGTCAGATGAAAGACCAGTTAATTTTTTTGGTGATGCTTAGTAGAGGAATGATGGCCAGGGCATCTATTCTTTGATTAATATCAGGCACCCTCATTTTTAATGTCTGATTTAAAGAGGCAACACCTCCAGCATCCCCACAAGAACATAAGGAATGGGAGCAGGAGTAGACCTAGACCCTATGGCCTGTGAAGCCTGCTCCACTATTCAGTACGATCATGGCTGAATATGGGCTTCAGCTCCATTGCCTGCCTACTCCCCATATCCCTTAATTCCCTGAGAGACTAAATATCTGTCTATCCCAGACTTAAATACAAGAAATTGCACTGGGATGTCAGCTGGGATTGTGTTCTGAAGTCTTAGATTGAGGCTTCAATCTACAAACTTCTGATTGTAGCGTGAGAGTGCTACCAAATGAGCCAAGCTGGCACTTGTGGCACAGTGAAATCCTTGCCAATAAGTGCTGGTTATTTTGAACCCCTTTTTCCTTCTCTAGTAGGAACTTCAGAAACACGTGTTCTCATTTGTCACAATGGCAGCAACGTGTTTGGTTTATGTCCATTTTTCTTGCCCCATCCTGATGGTCTTGTGAGGCAACTGTCTTGGTACATACGCCTGCTTTAACAGAAAATAGGTGTGCTCAAAAATGATGCTGTTTATATTGAGTTGACAAGTTGTGCTCATGGACCAGTGTTCTGAGATCACAGTTTTTTTTTTCTTTTTATATTTGTCTTTTATTCCTGTAAGCCTTTCACTATTTTATTGTGTGTTCAAACTTCGATATATAATCAATGGAAAGTATGGAAATAGCAGCATTAACTATGTGCTAAACTGATTTTAAAAATGCCATGACTTCACAACTGGCAATCTTATTATAACAACGATGTAATCCTGTGTCCTGCTTTACACTTCATTCAGTTAATTTGATCAATTTTGCCTAAAATTACTTTAATATGTAGTACTCTTAGATGGCAATTTTCTCATGTCATGTTATTTGTGGGGAGGCAGTGGCGTAGTGGTAATGTCACTGGACCAGTAATCCAGTGACCCAGGCTAATGCTCTGGGGAATATGGGTTCAAATCCCAGCATAACAGCTGGTGGGAATTTAAATTCAATCAATTAATAAATCTGGAATTAAAAGCTAATCTCAGTAATGGTATGCTTTGGCGCGCTGCGTATGTACCTACAACACATGGACTGCAATGGTTCAAGAAAGTGGCTCAAAACCACCTACTCAAGGGCAATTGGGGATGAGCAATAAGTGTTGGCTGAGCCAGCAATGCCCACATCCCATGAAAGAGTTAAAAGAAAGGCCATTGTCGATTGTCGTAAAAAACCCATCTGGTTCACTAATGCCCTTTAGGGAAAGAAATCTGCTGTTCTTACCTTGTCTGGCCTATATGTGACTCCAGACCCACAGAAATGTGGTTGACTCTTAACAGGTAATTTGGGATGGGCAACAAATGCTGGCCTTGCCAGTGAAGCCCGCATCCCATGAACAAATAAAAATAAATAAAATTGCCTGGATGATATTTGCTGCTTTATTGACTCTATTGTAGCAACACATGTTGTGCTCTGCCTACTAGTTAAACTGAGAAAGAAACTGTTTATTCCTTTATTATCTGGCCACCTCTGTGTCACAAACGGCAGTCAGTGTTATTGGAACAAGTAGCAGAAGTGTATCAATCACAGTGGAATGAAGAGAGAGAGACAGAGAGAGAGTGTGTCTCTCACAAGTTCACATATAAAAAACAATTGCTGGAAATCTGAAATAAGCAGAAAATGGCAGAAATACACAGCTGGAAATCAATGATACTCCCACAGAACAGATCAAACCTCGCTACCTGTCTTGCTTCTCATGGAAGGTGACTGATCTGCTTGCTATATATTTCCTGTGAAAGGAAAAAAGATGGGTAGTGATACGTCATCTGCTCTGTTAAAACGTACACACCTGAAACTTCACTACCTGTCTTTTCTACCACGGATGCTGTATATTTCTGGCATTTTCTATTGCCTTATTTCACTTGTAGTTAAGGTGTGAGTAGACTCATGGTTGTGTATAGAATCCAGATGTCCATTAATGTCCAATAATATCTTCCATAATTTTCTCTTTTTGTGCTTTTCAGTGTTGCCATCCTTTACAAAATCACCAACAGACCTTACTATTCGGGCAGGAGCAATGGCCCGTTTAGAATGTGCTGCTATTGGTCATCCAACGCCACAGATAGCCTGGCAAAAAGATGGTGGCACTGATTTCCCTGCTGCACGAGAAAGAAGGATGCATGTTATGCCAGAGGACGATGTATTTTTTATTGTAGATGTGAAAATAGAGGACATTGGAATCTATAGTTGCACAGCTCAAAATAGTGCTGGAGCCATTTCAGCAAATGCAACACTAACTGTACTAGGTGAGTCAATGTCGTCATTTAACAAATGTAAACAGAAATTTTAGAAATAAATGTGTCATTTTGTTTTGTAATATAAAACAGAGAAAGTCTTGTTTTCTTAAAATGTTCAGCTCAACATAGTTGAGAAATTATATTTTGCAGCTTGTGTGATCTGCAGTATTTAGCCAATGCATTCTTTTTGAGTGACGTTAACAACAAAATAAATAGATTCTTATTTCTTATGATATGTTTTTTTGATCCAGAAACGCCTTCATTTGTACGTCCTCTGGTTGATAAAACAGTAGCAAAAGGTGAAACTGCGGTTCTGCAATGCATAGCAGCTGGAAGCCCTCCTCCAAGGTTAAACTGGACCAAAGATGATAGCCCTTTAACAGTGACTGAAAGACACTTTTTTGCTGCTGGAAACCAGCTGCTGATTATTGTAGACTCCAACCTGGAAGATGCTGGGAAGTACACCTGTGAAATGTCAAATACCCTTGGAACTGAGCGGGGCCATATACGTCTAAATGTCATTCCTATACCAAACTGCGACTCTACACAGAGTGCTGCACCATTCGAAGAGGATGGATGGTCTACGATTGGAATTGTAATCATTGCTGTGGTCTGCTGTGTGGTTGGCACTTCTTTAGTCTGGGTGGTTATCATTTACCATACAAGAAGGAAGAGTGAGGACTGCAGTGTAACAAATACAGGTGTGAACACGCTTTGTGCTTGTAAGCTCATAATTACTTAACACTAAAAACACAGATGTCCTATCTTAACTTTCTCTTTCCATTCCTATTAATTTTGAGGAGAAGAGTTGGAAATAATAATAGCTTGTATTTTTAATAGAACTTTTCTCTTTCACCACCGCACCCCCAACCCTGCTTCCTCCACTTGACTGCATTCAGTCTTGCCGGGATAGGGTACAATTCCATAAATAGAGATCACCTGATTAAAAGTGGTTGTCGTTTGTGACTGGACCTTGACCTGTTAGTATTGGTACGCTATTCCACAATGGGGAGGATCACAACCTAGCTTAATCCTGAAATTGTTTCACATCCAGGCATGTATACTAACAATTGGGGAAAGATTTTTATTCTTTCCCCCCGCCCCTTCATGCAAACATCCTGGGAGTTGTAGTATTCTGACTTCCCATTGAGATAATTTAAGTCAACACATATTAGGGATTGAACCTGAGATGTTACTAACATGTAAGGCTTAGCTATTCACTGGATTGAATTACAAAGCCATCATGGGAACTGGCAAACTTTTTCCTATAAACTCTTGTTTTTATTTAACCTGTTCTCCCTCCCCATCCACCCTTATTATAAGTAAATAAAAACAGGAATGGTCCCAAGATAATTTAACTCATCGCTTGCACCTGCATTTGCATTTTTGTGTTATGACACACTGCAGTATTTTGAAGGCATTGGAGACAAAATGTTCTACATTTATTCCCAAGTGTAAAACATATTGTTTCTGTTCTAACAGTTCCTTAAGCAGAACAGTCTGCTTTAAAGCAAACTACCTTCTGAGTTTTTAATTATAAAAATGATATGGAAGAAAAATAGGGATAAAAAAGCACTTTGAAATTTTAATATTTAGAACTTTTTTAAAAACAGGTTTTGTTCTTTCAGATTGACTGACTTGTCAATTACAGATGACATACCTAGATAATATTGCAGCATCACTAGACATTATCCCTGATCAATATAAAGACCCAGCATCTTTGCTTACTTTTTCTCATTCCTCCCTGTCATTCTTTCTCTTCTGAAGGCTGTAAACCATGCTTTTGTAGACATTCACTTTTTGACTCTGGGGTTAATTACAGTCAGCCTGACCCTGTCTTCCATTGGTGTCCCTAAAGTCCTCCAGTAGGAGGAACCGAGTAGTGACCAGAAACAAGAACCCTTTCCCTCCTTGCCAGTGGAGCTCCTGAGGCCAATTGTTTTGTACCCATCATTGCCCTCAGTGAGTTGGCCTAACCTAACACAAGTGATAGTGTCATATTCAGTTCTCCTTGGCCTGCAGAACTCAGTGCCACCTCTTATGGAGCACTTATACACACACTGAGCTTCTTACCTTGCTGCTACTTTATTTTCCTTAATGGAAGAATGACATGATTTTGTAGTCTTGTGGATTTCAAATTGAATGCACTAAATTACAAAAAGTGGCTCTTTCAAAGTTGTAATTTTTATGGTTAATACAAGGGTATAAGACCATAGAAGAGATTATAATAATTACATACAACACACCAGAGTGTTGTTTAGAAAGGAGATTACAGAGTAATTTCCAAAAGTATTTATCCATCACTTGCCATATTCAAAATTGGCTGCATTTGCCATAAATGTATTAAACCTAAATATGTTCTGTACTAAAGGGACCTAACATGACTTTAAGGAATTTTACTCGGTAGGTTTTCTAAACTGAGTTAAAACAAATATGTTCTTATGATAATTTATAATTTTAAATTATAATATTTGTTTCACAGATGAGACAAACTTACCTGCAGATATCCCAAGCTACTTATCATCCCAGGGAACACTATCAGATCACCAGGAAGGGTATGGACGATCAGAAGCTGGAAGTCACCATCAGCTTATGACTGCTTCTATGAATGGATATTTACTTCAGCACAGAGGAAGTGATGGTAAGCATTCAAACTAATTTGCATGGGGAAAATCATTAATAATCCAACTGCCTTCATTTGCACTGAAAACTGGTGAATGTTGACAACTTGTACGCACACGAGTCCCAGCTGCTAAACCAAAATGATATGCTTTGGGCATTGACTTCCACGTACAAGTATTCCAAGGGAGTTGGTTGGCTGTCTTTTAGAGGGAAGATGAAACTATTCTAAAACACTCCCTTAACAGTTTGATAGCAAGCAGCAGGGCGGGATTGGAGATATTTTTGAGATGTGATAGCACTTATATGAATGTAACTTCCTTTCTTGAGGTTTTTGTTAAAGTAGTGATGTGCAGGAAAAGAGATTTTTTAGAACAAATAAAACCAAATGCATATGAACCAACTTGATTAGAAAATGTGTTTTTTTTTGTTTAAGATCTTTGTCACATTGACAATGGAAGTGACACAGATATAGAAGGTTTGGCCGACCCACTAGTTTTTCATGACCCGGACCGAGCAGGCTCAGTGTACATGGGAGGAATTGTGTATGATTCTGAAACGCTGGAAGGAATCCATCAGCAAGGTAAATGCAAGTAAAGTACTTTGATACAAAACCGCAATACTGCAGGTGCAGAAATGTTGACCATGCAAAACGTCTCTGTTTTTCACTGTAATATTTTGTTATTCAAACCAGGTGGAAGCTCCGATCAGATGGTAGCTTGTGCAGGTGCCTACAATGATTCCAGCATACATTCAAAGAAAAAAGAATATTGTCAGTACACCCAGGTGTCCCCAGAAGACCCCTTCGACCAAGCCATTGCAAAGATAATGGTACAGCTCCCAAATTCAAACTTGTTCAATTCTATGCAAACTCTGCACAAAGGATCTGCTGTCAGCATTCCAGTTTCCATAAATCCAGGAAAATTTCCAGCGACCATGTATGGTGGTAGGTATTTTTTTTTCTACTGATTGTACAATGACAGGATTGTAAAAAGCCTAATCGCGCACGTTGAGTGACCAAATGTTAACTTTTTTAACCATTGCAGTATTCCTTTTTTTAAGGGCAGAATTTTTCATCCTGCGGCAGGCGCATGCCCGACCTAAAAGGGAGTAAAATAGTGTGCGGTGACGTCGGGCGAGCATCCCGACTTTCACGGTGCAGTCTCACGATCTTTCAGTCGGCGGGTGCGCGCGAGAGATGGTGGCGCGCCCACCGACAATTAAGAGGCCTATTAAGGCCCTTAAGCAATTAATTTGTTTTTATTTTTCACTGCACACTTAACCGTTCAGTTGGCGGGCGGACGAATAGGCCAAGCGACCTTTGCATTTTTTACGAAACCTCATCCACAGGCAAGATGAAGTTTCCAACGGTTACTAAGAAAGAAAAACAGTTAAAAAAATTTTAACGTCAGTTTTTACATGAAGAGGGACATGTGACTGAATCACATGTGGGGACATGTTTATATCATGTGTGAAATTTTTATTTTTGTATTTAAAATTCTTGAGTCCCCTGAGGTAGCTCTGTGCCTTCAGGGAGCTTTCAGTGCGTGCTCCCCCACACATGCGCAGACTTCAGCGCTCGCGCTCCTCCCGCCCCCACCCCGGCAGCGCAGAACGTTTCAGCATGTCTTTCTGTTAATTGGCTAGCCAACGGGAAATCGCAGTTGGGGCCTGATCACCTACGGTGGTCCGTTTTGCAGCCGCTCCCAGGCCCACCTGCCACTCCCACCTAACGAGGGGAAAATCCTGCCCTAAATGTCCATTTTTTTCATCAGATAATATTTAAAGGTGATGTAGCACTGATTTCATTTTTAAAATTGTTTCATTGCTTGATAATTAAAGCACAAGCACATGTGTTTTTGTAAATTTCACTGAGAATCTTACTGTGCTGTTTCATCCATGTTTTCTTCATTCAGTGACAAAATACACATGCTGCGCGCATGCAAAAGTCAATTTGTTTCAATTACTTTCCATAACCCAGAGCTATTTTGGCAAACTAGTGCTCTTACCAGCCTGACTAAAATCACTTGCCTTGTCATAAACTTCTTGTGTAACTTGAAATTTAGAAGCCTATGAGGTTCAGCTACTCACTGAATAAACTGGTATCAGAGGAGCTGTCAGTAACAGTTCAGAACCTTTTTTTTGGCAATGTATGATCACATTTCTATAGTAAAGTATATAGACCTAAAATTGGACTATTAGATTTAATTGAAAAAAGGATATGCACTGCTTTTTAACTAGATCCTTTTAGATGCAGCATCAGTTCAGTGTCAGTGTTTGTGCTAGTTTCTCATGAGCTTTTTTTTTGGGACTTGGGTTGAAAAAGGGAGAAAGATTTGTGTCAATAAAACTAAACTGGCAACTTGAGTAATGTTCAAAGAACACTATGGTTTTTGTGGTTCAGTGAATCTTCCTAATTCTGCTTTTGTTCAGGATTAAAAATATACAGATCCTTTCTGCTCCACTGGATAAGGAGGGGAAAGAATTTATCTTATGGCTCCATCTTCCACTGGACATTAATATGTCGCCAACTTAAAAATCCTTTAGTAGATTTAGAAGTAACTTCATGTGTGACTTTTTTCCCTTTGAAAACCAGCACACTTGGAACTACTATGGTCCATTTACATTTCTGTAAGATCTGTCACCACAAAAATTGAACTACTTCGTTATTTTTCAGATTACATTGTGTGTTACCCTCAGACTTGTTATAATATTCCAGTTGCCAGCAAAAGCGGTTGCTGTAAATTTTATTCTGAAGTTTGAACAAGACAAAGGATAAAGAGTACGCAAATGTTTCATGCATTAGCTAGACCTTTTTAAATTTGTAGTCCATTTGTATTTCTGTGTGTACAGAGAACATAAGATATAGGAGCAGGAGTAGACCATTTGGCCCCTCGAACCTGCTCCACCATTCAATACGATCACGGCTGCTTTTCTGCCTCAACTCCACTTTCTCACCCATTCCCCATGTACCTTGAATCCCTGTGTTACAGTACTGTACTTCATTCTTGATGTTTTGTACTATATTGGCCCATGTCTTTTTCTGAAATTTTTATTTATATATGTTGCATTACAGCAAATGTGCTTTTCAAAAACTAAATTTGATATTTAGAACTTGGTGGTAAAAGCAAAATTGTATAGATTAGCAGTTTGACAATTTGTGCAACTAACTTGGAAGATCTCATGCTTTTTTGACATTTGCCTCTCTTTTTTGTTTCAAGGGACATTTGGAAAGCCCTTGTGGAGAACATTCCAAGATCCCTATTCTGACTGTTCCCAAGCAGCTGCATCTCAGTCATTAACTCTTCATCATAATCCTCATGACTCATTGGACACTGACTCTGAGGCTGAAGAAGAGTCAGCAAATCCCTCAGTTTCTGTCACTGGGCAACACAGTAGTACTTATGAGCACAGCGTTGATAAATGCAGGACTCCAACATTTCGACCTTACAGAGTTAATACGTAGACATCACCACCACACTGAAATTTATTGTACCAAAGAAAGACTTGGAACAAACTACCTCATAAAGCCGTGTTGCTTCAGTTCTCCAGAAACTGATTCTTTCATTTAGGAAATACTTGTATCTTGAACTGGTTGTAGATCGGCATAAACTGATGATTGATGGACCAAGAGGAAGCATTGCCAATGTATGCTTTTATTTTGAGAACACTATCCTTCTGAAGTATGATGAATTTGCTATATTTTTTATTATTTTATACTTTTTTTTACTGAATATTATAAATTTTTCACCTGTAAATTATGTAAATAATTAACCAGTATTTTACCTATGTTTGTATAATAGGGGATACTTTTTTTTTACTGAAACTTCTTGTTGGTATGCTAGAATTTATCATTGGCGGTACAGCATGTTAGCTATGTGGTGCTAAGTCTGACTATAGGTCAGAATTTTAGTGCCTTGTTTGCACATTTATGTTGACAATAAAATGACATTTGGCTTTAAACTATGTTTCTAAAGGAGCCTGTTGTATTTGTGTTCTGACTTGAGTTTGTTGACTACATAATCTTTGTAACTTGCATTATGCTCTTAACAGCCCAGCGTAGCCACTGTCGAAGTTGATTGAGTAACCTTGACAACATACAGAAGAAGAAAATTTGCACTTAGAGGTGTGATATTTTGTGTTGAGCCTAAAATGATGAACATTGGCATTAGACTGCAGTATATGTACCTTATGAAGGAGCTGTAGCAGTATAGATATTTGTGTTTCAGCAGGATAAGTTTTGTGATCTAAACATTAGGTGCCTATATTTCTGTGGTTTATATTGCTGTAGTACACCATAATGATCGATATAAAACGTAAAGATCAACTCCTATTTTCCTTTTAAGGAAGCCATAATTGCTCAGGTCCTACATCTTGTAATTTATGGATCTTCCCAGATAAGATCCTGTTTACTGAGCACTATGGTAAATTATTTTTAAAGGGCATTCTTTGTGTTGCTGTTGAATCCCTCAAATTGTATACAGAGGAAAATATCACTAAAGTTAATTTGTTATTTTCTGTCCCTAATTGTTCTGTCAAGAAAATAAACTTATTCTTGCCCATATCCCTTATACTTTCAGATTTCTGGTGGTGCCATGCTACCCAGTCAGTAGGATATGTGTACAGATTGTCTGGAGAAAGTTACACTTTCTTTAACAAAATACATAATCTTCTCATTCTTTCCACAACTTTAGTGTCTTACCTGCTTCACAGTGACATTCTGACAGCCTGGATTCTATCAGAATATTATGTATGGCTAATTGCAGATACAAATCATTGTCCTGTATTCAAAGTATGTATAGTAGTATGTCTAGCCATTGGGATTTAAGCTTTTCTTAAAAAGTCTGTGTGCATTCAAAACAAACCTCAGGTTAGTGTAAGATTTATATAGTTAGGCAATGTATAGATATACTGCAAGAGAGATTCTAAAGGCATCAAGGGGTATGGGGAGACAGTGGGAGCACGGTGTTCAGATAGAGGATCAGCCAGGCTCGAAGGGCTATTCTTGCCTCTATTTTCTATGTTTTAATTAATTTTTTAACTGTTCACTCTTGACTTCTGACTGAGTCACAGTTAACCTATTTGTAGTGTAAAATCTATAGAAAGGTACTACTAAAGAATTCCCAACTGATTTGTTTTAATTTGCGCATGCATTACATGAAAAGAAAGCAATGACTCATTTCCCCCCACTAGGAATTACAAGTTGGATTTCTCAACGTTCATGTGATTCAAAGGACTTGAACATTCTGATTGAGAATAAGGGTCCTGACTTAGCAGACCCGCCTCAGTTTAAAAGTCCCCCGTTACACCCAATTTTCACTCTGGGAAGGCAGGGGCCCGATAGGTTTGAGTCTGCTGACCCTGGGAACAGATCCTAGGCGGCCTCAAGCATGGGCAAATGCCAGGGCTGCTAGTTAGAAGGCCCGATTTAGTTCTCTGGGACATTAGTCCAAATTGTTTTAGATGCAGTTTAGCCCTCACAGCCCTTCACCTCACCCACCACCCCCCTCACCCTTCATTTCCCCATTCCCTCATTGACCTCTCCCATGCCCTTCATAACACCTCATCAGAATTTTGCAGCTTTTGTGCACCCTGTTGTACATTTCCAATACCTCTCCTCTTGCTTGACTCTGCTGGTTGGGCCAGATTTTCAGAGTTGGGAAATCTTTACAGACCTTTAAAAATGTTGGGTGGGAACTGGATGTGGAAGTCCTGCCTCCATTTCTAATATATCCAGTTTTTTGCAGCAGGAGGCAGGGTTTGACTCACACATGAGGGAAACCCAAACTCAGCAGGGTTATTAAGCTTAGTGCTGAGTTCAAACACCCCATTTGGACAGGTCCAAAGGCTTCAACCCACAGTGTGAGAATCACAAATTGATGGAGTACACAAATGCTCTTGAAGGGCAGATAAGGTCAGTTTAAATCTTATGATCTGAAGTTGTTTTAGATTATCCGTTCTTTTGAAAAAGGCTGAATATGTCAGTGACAGTTCAAAAAGAAACCCTCTGCTGGACTGCTTTGATTGACTTGACAGGCCATCTGGTATAGGTTAGAAAAAAATTACTATCTGTGCGGTTTCAGTAGAGGTCTTTGACATTTCCCTAAAGGCTATTCATTATGAATGCTTGGCTAATTTCCAAAAGCTACAATTATCTTAGCAGGGGAGTTTGCAGTTTGATTGACAGTTTAAAGAGGCTATTAAAGGAGTAGCTCACTTTGAATAGAAGTTTGTTCTTATAAGAGATTAACCACTTGATATTTAAAAGCTTTAAATGGATTTCATGAAGGGGAGTATTTTTTTTCACTATCAATTTTATATGACTCAGAGCTGTATTAGATAGTTTTTTTTAAAATTCAAACATTTCCGTGGCTCCTGAGGTATGTCCTTAGTGAATACTGGATGAGTGGCTATAGGGGTAGGTGGGGGATGAGTTGGAATGAAGGTGGCATGTGAGTATGAGAGAACATGGAGTTGGGTGGGAGGGTGAGGGCTGGTGGACCTAGCAGCTTCTATAACAACTGTGACAAAGTCCCAGGGAACTGAGGCAATGCTTGTAATCAGCTCACCTTGGCCTCTGCCTGCTCCCGGGGCTGCCCAGGACCTGCTTCTGGGGTTGATGAGCCTGACTCTATCCCACCCCCACCCCTCCCCATCACCCCCGCAGCGAAAATTGGGCATAATGGAGCCCCTTTAAACTGAGGTGTGCCTGTCGAGTTGGGAAATTTCCTGACTAGTTACCACCTTGACAGTGAAAATCCGGTCCCCTTTCTCCAGCACATTTATTTCAAGATTCTTGGCATCCAATTTATGCCTTGTCTGTTCCAACCATATTCCCCTCTTCCCTTGACTCTTGCTGCTTACCCCTCACTTGATTTGTTGGTGACGAATTCTTCAATGACTACATCCATGCCTTCTGAAGCTGTCCCCCTAAACATCACATTTCTCTGCCTTCAAAAACCTGCTATAAAATTCTCTGACTTCGTTTTGCACCACAGTTCCCTAATTATTCCCATACTTTGAGTTTGTGCATTTGGTTGACCATCCTAAGTTGTTGGGTATGCAAGGAGTGCAGTACAAAAATAAACTGTTGTTTTAAGTGTGCTAATTTACTACACTGTCTGGTTTTGCCTACCCCAACTCAGTCTTCCCTCTTTTCTTGAAGTCATGTTGGAGGTGATTACACCAACAATGGTAATACCAATGCCTCATGCAAAAATACATTGTTTAGGCTCACACTTAAAGAATGTGCACTGGACATTCAACTGCGCTGTTCAGTTGTAGTGGCATCTAATTCTCATTTGACTGACATGTCCACTTTCCAGTGATGGCCATTGAATAGCTACCTGGAATCCTGTTGGGACACTGAAGTTTAACGATATATTTTCGCAAGCACCTGGCCTGCGATCAGCTAACTCATCACAGACTTGGATTTAATTTAGAATTTTCAATTGTAGCATCATTCGCAATCTTTCAATTACTCTTTGTGTGAAAAGGTGCTCCTTGATTTCACTCCTAAATGGCCTAGCTCTCATTTTAAAATATGCCCTCTTAATCTGGATTATTTCCCTTATCAAATCCTATTATTGCTTTGAACACCTATTAAATCAACAGTCAGTGCTAAGATTAAGGGGATACATACCAAGTTTATGCAGTACGTCATAATTTAACTCTTCCCCTGGTAAGCAATATATTTAATGACTGTATTTGCTCAGCCAAGGGGCTAATCCACTTAAATGTTCAATAGATAAAAAAGACAGGTTTGTAGTTTCATTACTTGGTAATTCACTTAATAACTACATACCTGTCCTCTATAACTTTCTTTCTGAACTACTCCACCTTACTTTGTTTTCATCATTGCTTTGCATTTATACCACTAATTTACATTTTCAGTTGGAGGTAGAATTCTCCAAACAGTGAAGGCTGTCAACAACATTTGTTTTCACATTCTCTGCAGTTCAGCCTTACTGCAAGTACTTCAGCCAGAAGGTATTCCTGGGATTGAAAAGTGATCCACAATAACTCAAAACTTCATTTGCAGCCGTTGGTCACAGTTAAGTTTTAGCCTTTTATTTCTTTGTGGCATCATCATCTCAATTTCTGCAGCTGCAGGAGTGGTCTGAGGCTACATGGTAATGCAATATGAAATATTGAAGTAATTTTGAAGCAACTGGTACTAAATGCAAAATTAAACCTGGGGAATCTCACTTATTCAGGAAGAAAGGGAGAAAGAAAGTATCAAGAGTTGAAGATTTGCATTTATTGCATGACAACTGGCAAACATTGGTCTTCACGGTAAACAATCTGGTACAATGAATTAGGATAATTCATTTTCGTTTGTATCTGGATTTACTGCACCAGCACAATGAGCATTCAATTGTTCGCAAGTTACTTTGATCCATAACATTTTTTCTGTGTAGCTGTTTTAAGCACCATGTTGCACAAAGATGGCAGCTTGAGACTTGAGTGTAGTGAGGACGAATGCTTAAATCCAGGAATTTGGGATGTAAGAGAGTTTTAAGGGTTGATCACTTTCTAAAGGCTAATCAAGTTTGCATTTAACACAACTGTAACAGTAAATTGTTGTTTCTTTCAGTCTTATTGATAATCAAAGTCCTTCCCTGTCTAGAGGCACTTGCAGGGTAGTTAATTTGGTAACTATTTAGATCAGGTCCCTAGCCAGCAGTGACTGACTCTAAGTGAGTAGGTTTAAACTTTCTAGCCACGATGAGATTCAGCACATGCACAAAGTAAGTCACAACAAGGTGTACACTGGAGACTGAGTGCAACGAGGCTGAGTGCTTAAATCCAGGAATTTGGTGCAGTGAAGGGGGAGGTATTGTTCTGGCCTTTCACAAAAAAACTATCTCCTGACGCCGAACTAAAGCACGAAGTTGGCACCCTCTCCGTCTGCTGACACATACGTGGTTCCTCTCGCCGCTGCTGTCATTGTGCACCCGTTGAACACTCAATGCCTCCCACTCATCGTCCTACTTCAGACTCTTTGCTACCTCCTTGCTGTTTCATTCGCCACCTCGCTTGCTGCCCCAATCCCAATGTTAGACCACCCTGCTCACCGCCCCCTCCCAATACTTGGCCACCTCGTTTGCCACTCCTCTCCTGAGCTCTTGCTGTCAGTGAGTGGTAAACAGTGAAGAAGTAGAGCAACAAGTGGGAGGGAGGCAGTAAATGATCAGGAGTGGGGTGGCTAGTGAGGCAGCAAGGAGGGTGACGAGCGAGACAACCAAGGTTTGGGAGCGGGGCAGCAAACAAGGTGGTGAGGTCGAATCGCAATAGTAATTCTTAACTGGTGTTTTGGGGTCCAATATTCTGTGAAAACTGCAATCCTTAACCATGGTATTAGGCCAACAGACTGAGATCACGTATCATTAAAATCTCTGCACATCGGAGAAACATTTGAAGAAATACATTTTATTTCTGTTGCACTTGTTAAAATATCTTTTCGCCGCTCAAAATTACAGATGGTCTTATTCTTTGATGCAGCCAGCTACCTGCGGCATCATTGACAGTGTTGTCACAGGCACTGCTATTGCATATGCAGTGAGTGCACCCCCAACAGTTGTGGTGTCACGCAACACAGCTTATAAAAAGGAGTGGTCCAAAAGAGGGAGCTGGAGACAGGCGAGACCTGAGAGATGAAGCCCAGAGGCATTATGTGTGCAGATAAGTTTTAAGTTTTGTTTCCCTTCTAAACTGAGGCTTTAGTTTAGGTACCGGGGCGATAAGTATTATATTGAATGTATAGTGTAACTAGTTAAACACCATAATAAAACTGCAGATAATTGTTAAATGATATTCTAAACTTGTAATCTAAGTAATTAAGGCTGAAGCATTTGCTACAATCTTCAGCCAGAAGTGCTGAGTGGATGATCCATCTCGGCCTCCTCCGGAGGTCCCCAGCATCACAGCTGCCAGTCTTCAGCCAATTCGACTCGCTCCCTGTGATACCAAAAAATGTTTGAAGGCACTGGATACTGCAAAGGCTATGGGCCCTGACAATATTCCGGCAATAGTACTGAAGACTTGTGCTCCAGAAGTTGCTGTGTCCCTAGCTAAGCTGTTCCAGTGCAGCTACAACACTGGCATCTACCCGGCTATGTGGAAAATTGCCCAGGTATGTCCTGTACACAAAAAGCACAAATCCAAGCCAGCCAATTACCGCCCCATCAGTCTACTCTCTATCATCAGCAAAGTAATGGAAGGGGTCATCAACAATGCAATCAAGCTGCACTTGCTTAGCAATAACCTGCTAACTGACACCCAGTTTGGGTTCCGCCAGGGCGACTCAGCTCCTGACCTCTTTACAGCCTTAGTTCAAACATGGACAAAAGAACCGAACTCCCGAGGTGAGGTGAGGTGAGAGTGACTGCCCTTGACATCAAGGCAGCATTTGACAGAGTGTGGCATTAAGGAGCCCTAGCAAAACTGCAGTCAATGGGAATCAGGGAGAAAGCTCTCCGCTGGTTGGAGTCATACCTAGCACAAAGGAAGATGGTTGTGGTTGTTGGGGTCAGTCATCTCAGCTTCAAGACATCACTGCAGAAGTTCCTCAGGGCAGTGTCCTCGGCCCAACCACCTTCAGCTGCTTCATCAATGACCTTCCTTCCATCCTAAGGTCAGAAGTGGGGATGTTCACTGAAGACTGCACAATGTTCAACATTTGCAACTCCTCAGATACTGAAGCAGTCCATGTCCTACGGCAATCAACAATGGTTTCATGGACTTTATTTTATTGAATTCAAATTCCACCATCTGTCGTGGTGGGATTCAAATCTGGGTCCCCTGAGCATTACCCTGGGTCTCTGGAATACTAGCCTAGTGACAATACCACTATGTCACTGCATCCTCCCTCTGCAGTTGAAGCAATAGTGAGTTTAGAGTACCGTTTTGGGTAGTTCAGGGAGAGATAAGAGTTGGGTGAGAAGTATCAAATAAATGCTTAAGAATTCACTGGAAGAAAACCATTTACATGTGCGCCAGTCCCAAGCAAGGAGACTTTGTGTCAAGCTAGTGGTAACTCTTTACTAGTTTATGTGTCTGTAAAGATATTGCTGGGTAAAAGAATATTGGGAAATTGAATCATCTTTTTGTGTTTGTATTGAGACCTTTCCAACCTTTTTGTCTGGTGTAGTATAGTTCATTTTTCTTGTTTGCATAAATATTTTATTCTTTGTGCTAAAACTTTATCAGTGGACTGCTGTGAATTTGTTCAGTAACTTTCTGCCACGTTTTAATTTAGGGTCTGTCACTCTGGGATCTAAATTGTCCAGTATTAACATCAGCTGGAATCTTAACAGAAAGAAAGACTTTATGAGAAGGATGCACCATCCATGGCTAACTAAGAAAGTTAGGAATGACATCAAATTGAAAGAGAAGATGCAAAGTGCTGCAAAAATTCATGGTAGGCTAGAAAAAAGAATTTAGAAACCAGAAAAGGGTGACTGAAAAAATAATAAAGACGAAGAAATTGGAATATGAGAGAGAACTAGCAAGAAACATAAAAACAGACAGTAAAAGCTTCTATAAGTATTAAGAAAGGAAAAGAGTAGGGACAGTGAGTATTGGTTCCTTAGAGAGTCAGGGTTGGAAATTACTAATGGGGAGCAAGGAAATGGCAGGCTTTGAACAAGTATTTTGCATCTGTCTTTACAGTCGAAAACATAAAAAGCATCCCAAGAATAATAGAAAAGCAAGGGGCAAAAGGGAGAGAGAAACTTAAAATTAACACTAGAGATATAAAGTACTAGGAAAGCTAATGGGACTAAAGGCTAACAAGTCCTCTGGTCCTGATGGCCTGCATCCTGCATTCAAGGAAATGGCTGCAGAGATAGTGGATTCATTGGTTGTAATCTTCGAAAATTCCCTAGATTCTGGAAAGGACCCAGCGAATTGGAAGTCCGCAAATGTAACACTATTATTCAAGGAAGGAAGGAGACAGAAAGTAGGACATTATAGGCCAGTTAGTCTAACATATGTCTTTGGGAAAATGTTAGAACCCATTATTAAGGAGGTAGTAGCAGGACATTTAGAAAATCAATATAATCATGCAGCATCATTATGGTTTTATGAAAGGGAAATTGTATTTGACAAATTTATTAGAGTTCTTTGAGGACATAAAAAGCAAGGTGGATAAAGGGGAACCAGTGGATGTGGTGTATTTGAATTTCCAAAAGGCATTTGATAAGGTGCCACATAAGAGGTTATTGCACAAGACAAGCGCTCATGGTGCTTGGGTGATTATTAACATGGATAGGGGGTTGGCTAACTAATAGAACACAGAGAGTCAGGATAAATGGTCATTTTCAGGTTGGCAAATTGTGACTAGTGGAATGCCACAAGGATCAATGCTGAGGGCTCAACTATTTACGATCTATATTAATGACTTGGATAAAGGTACTGAGTGTATTGTAGCAATCTTGCTGATGATACAAAGGTAGGTAAGAAAGCAAGTTGTGAGTAGGATGCAGAGTCTGCAAAGGGATAGGTTAAGTGAGTCAGCAAAAATTTGGCAGATGGAGTATAATGTGGGATAATGTGAGGTTTAACCACTTTGGAAGGAAGAATAAAAACGCGGAATATTATTTAAATGAAAAGAACCTGCAAAATTCTGCAGGGCAGAGGGATCTGGGATACCTTGCACATGAATCATAAATTATTAGCATACAGGTATAGCAAATTATTAAGAAGGCAAATTGAATGTTCACCTTTATTGCAAGGGAGTATAAAAGTGGGGAAGCCTTGCTACAACTGTACTAGGCATTGGAGAGCCCGCATCTAGAGTACTGTATGCAGTTTTGGTCTCCTTCCTTCAGGAAAGATATACTTGCATTGGAAGCAATTCAGAGAATGTTCACTAGGCTGATTCCTGGGATGAGGGGTTTGTCTTATGAGGAAAGGTTGAACAAGTTGGGCCTATACTCATTGAAGTTTAGAAGAATGAGAGGCAATCTTATTGAAACATATAAGATTCTGAAGGGGCTTGACAAGATAGATGCTGAGAGGATGTTAAAAAAATAATGGATCTTCCATTTAAGATAGTGATGAGGAAGAATTTCTTCTCTCAGAGGGCCATTAGTCTTTGGAATCCTCTTCCCTGGAGAGCAGTGGAGGCTGGGTCATTGAATATATTCAAAGCGCAGTTAGACAGATTTTTGATTGATAAGCGGGTGAAAGGTTATGGGGGACATGCAGGAAAATAGAATTAAGGCTAAAATCAGATCGGCCATGATTTTATTGATTGGTGGAGCTGGCTCAATTGGCTGAATGGTCTACTTCTGCTCCTAAGATCTTATGACCACTTGCAGAATATAGTATCACATGCAGAAATTGGAGACTGCTTCCTTTTAAGTTAGCAAGGAATATGTTACAAATGATTGATAAAAGTTAAACCCTGCACCATCGTATTGGATAGTTCCAGCGGAGCAAATTTAAATGATTGATATACAGAGGAGCGGAAGAGGCATCTTATTTTGTTCCTTTTCTTACTTAGTTATTGACCTTACACTGAATCCATTAACAATCTTGTTTAACAGCTGCTCTTACATGTGAGATAAATGATTGACAGGAGAAGAGAAAGTGTATTGGGTGAATCATTGATTGATTTTCTCTCTGTTATTCACAGCATCAACAGGGAACAAAAGAGCAGTGTTAGGATGTCAAGGTCTTCCAGGGTAAAATAGGCAAGGACAAAAGCTTGGAAAGTGCATGCAGACTACAAAAAGCAAAGATATTGCATGCTACCATGAATGGAATTAATTATTGTAAATCAAAGAGGCTGCCTTGTATAAAATAAATATTAATCAGACTGCCAGTTGAGTTTTCATTCTGCTTTTTAAATCTTATTTTCGAGGCAAAAATGCTGGGTTTTATTTTCCAATGCAAAGAACGTTGCAAGTATATAAATTTAAATTCATAAACAACATTGTACCAAAACCTGTTCAAATTTACAGTCGGTTGTAAGATTACTAGTACTTAGATTTATTGTTATTACAAAAGCATTAGCTGCCTCTCGAGGAGCTCTTAAGTTATCACCTTCATCAAGAGCATGTTAAATATGGAGGGGAATCCAGTTGTGCATATTGAAATATTCATTGCAAATAGTACCCTCAAATATACAAGAAAAATACTTCTCAAAAGTTAAAAAAGGAATTCTAACATTAAATGCAAAGCACTCAACTGGCAAAGTACAAGGTTGTTAATTGGAATACCACATTCAGTAGTTAATGGGGCATTCTCTTCATCCAGGTTTTTTTTCTGCTGGGGGCAATGTCACAACATTAGAGAGTTTCAGCAGGCTTAATTCTTGGAATATGTATGAAAGACCTGTTCTGAAAGAAGTTGGAGAAATAGCATAGTGTTCACTACCCCCTGTTACTCTTGTCCATTGCCTTTTAATTGCTTACTAGAAAATTAGCTATTGGTTATTGGTGCCTGGTGCTCCTGGCGTGTCATGAACAACATGGCTGGAATATCAGTAAATAATGTCTATGAGGTGATCTTCTGCTAACCAAACATTTTGGACACAGGGTGCATTATCAGTCTCCACTTGTTATCTGAATAGTTATAACATTAGATATCTCAAAATCTACTTAAATTATCCTAGCTATACATAAATATATGCTCAAATAAAATTTTTCTTCCCACATATTTTTGCTCCCGAGTCGAGAGCACAAAGTCAAGAACACAAGAAGTAGGAACAGGACTAAACTGGGGAGTGGGGGTGCTATCTGGAGTTGGGCCCACTGCCTCCAGAAACTGTGCAGAAGCAACCACAGATGCTGCTAGGTGCTAAAGTGGGCTATTTAAAAAGCCCATTTGTCCCAGCTACAATAAAAACAAGAAAACAAAAACAGCCCTCTAGCCCTCACACCCCTTCATCCCCCCACATACTCCCCATGGCAACATCCATGTCAACTCATGCCACCTTATGCCCCCACCCACACCCCCATGGGCCCTTCATAACCTCCATGCCATCCTATGCCCCTCTACCCACCCACATGGCTCTTAATATCCCCTCTGCCAATTTAATGGTAATTCACGTCAACCCATGACTCCCAATCATCCCCATGGTGCTTTATAACCCATATGCCAACTTAGGGTCAACTCATGCCAACCCATGATCCCCATCCATCACCCTTTGCCCTTACACAGTCCATGCCAATTCACCCAGTATTCACCATGGGCAGACCTCAGAAGTCATGTGGAGATGAAATAAAATAAGGTTATCTGTCCATTGCAGACTTCACTATTTAAAAAAACATTCATTCATAAAAACCCATTCAATACATTTAAATTCCTTCAAGTAGTTAATCCTTAATAAAAACAAACATTTACTTCAAGTACTTAATTCCTTATGGAAGCAAACATTTGTGTTCATAGCCCCACATTAAAAATTTTCTAACCACTTGGAGCTGTCAATCAAACTATGAATGTACAGGCCCCTCTATGATAATGATAGGTTGCAGAATCAATCATTCAGCATTAATCCTATAATGCTAACCCTCAGGTCAAAGTCAATAGACAGCTAGTGAATTTGCAGGCAATGACAACAAGCTGTTTTTTCTCAACAATTTAAAGGGCTTGGGGATTTAAGTGACTTAACAGCTTGACAGTACCACTAAGCTTACCCACTTTTTATACATATTCATGTCTACTCTTAACAATTCCAAGGCCCCTGACCTCTCCCAAAGGGGCATCTGACCTCTCCCAAAGGGGCACCTGACCTCTCCCAAAGGAGCACATGATCTCTCCCAAAGGGGCACCTGACCTCTCCCACAGGGCACCTGACCTCTCCCAAAGGGGCACATGATCTCTCCCAAAGGGGCACCTGACCTCTCCCAAAGGGGCACCTTACCTCTCCCACAGGGCACCTGACCTCTCCCACAGGGCACCTTACCTCTCCCACAGGGCACCTGACCTCTCCCACAGAGCACCTTACCTCTCCCACAGGGCACCTTACCTCTCCAAAAGGGGCACCTGACCCCTCTCACAGGGCACCTTACCTCTCCCAAAGGGGCACATGATCTCTCCTAAAGGGCACCTTACCTCTCCCAAAGGTGTACCTGGACCTTTACAAAATGGTACCCTGCCTCTGCAAATAACTCGGGCAGCTTTAGACCTTTTCCTCAAGTTTCTAGAGCCCACAGGTCATGTTTTAGACATCCCAGTTACAAAATTTGCATCTGTTTGAAGGCAGCTTCACTTTTACATGTGCAGTAGCCCCTGTGAACAATGGATGTGCAACTACAACCCACCCCCGTTTGCTCCCACCCCTGGTGAAAATGGTGGGGTTTCAGGAGTCAGAGGCAGGAGTTCTGGAATCAGGGCTTGGGCGCCATTTTGGCTAAAGCATGGTACCCTTACGGCTTTGTGAAAATTCGGGCGACAGTCTATCAACAAGTCGTACTTATCCATCACCCATCCTTGCAACCCGCCATTGACTCAGGGCATTAACTCAAAATCATTATTCTTGTTTACATTGCTTTGCTTTACTCTACCTTTTCCAGCCTTCTTTCAGTCTCTGCTCTTATAGCTCTGGTCTGCAGCCTTTTGGCCCCACACTCCGGAACTCTTTAACACTACACCTTGCTGCACCCTTAAAACGGCATCCCCGAATAAGAAGTGATTTGAGATGTTTTGCCAGCTTGAAGGTGCCATATAAACATACATGTTTCTGAGACAGCTAATTTCATTAACTATATGGCAAGAAACATTACCTGTATTAATAATACTTACATTTGCTAACCCAATGATGAATGAGTTACAGCACTGGGTAGGAATCATGCCTGTAGAATAGCAACTGATACCTAAACTATTCCCATCGACTGGCAGACTTTCTTATTAGCATATATGGGAAGTAAATTGGTGCCTGAATGAATGTTCCCTCTAAGCAAACATTCTTAGGTTGCCAAAACCAGAATACTGGACTCTTAACTATGAAACCACAACTTGCATCTCGGTCATTCCATTCTCAGTTCACCCCCCCCCATCTCCTGCCGAAGGTGGATCATATTCGATACAATTCTACAGTTGTTGGTAGCCCTCTTTACATGAATGGCCATTCTTCAAGTGTTGGCTATCCTGTCAACTGACCTAGCTTCTATTTCAAGCAATGCTCACTGCCCAGCAAGCGTGAATGGAGTGATTTTTCTCCTCCCTTGTCAAGAGCACTTAGGCTAAATTTCGTTGCTGCAACCATTGATCCAGATAACTCAGCAAAAACTAGGTACTGAACTTGTGACCTTCCCAATTTGTATGGTCAAGCACCATACCAAATAGTGTGTTTACCCACTAAACCATTGGTGGATTCCTGCAACCCTGTGTTTATTGACACTTCATCAAAGGCTTTCTCACATGTGGCAAGCTGTTCTCTTTCTGCAGCTACTGAGTACAACTTCAGGTCATTTTAACACTTAATGGAGGTGGTCATGGGTAGAGCCTTGCCAAAACAAGAAGGATTGATAGAGGGGCCAATAGGTATAGTAGTGTGATGATTTTATTAGTAGGCTAATATCCCAGAGGTCATGAGTTTGCACCACACTGTAGTATGTTACGAAAGTGAATTCAATAAAAAGGCTAATTTGTGTGTTAACACCAAAAATATCCATGAAAACTGCTGAGCTTTTGTAAAAATTAAGGTAGCATGACTCCAGTCCTATTGTACCTCTGAGTATCTACTCAAACCTAGCCATAAATTAAATTGTTAAAATAAGAAGGTTAGAATAAAGTTTGCTTTATAAAAGGAAAATTTCAAATGAGCCAATGTGGCCAAAATCATTCTGCACTCCAGATTAGTAGAATCTCCCACAGTAACATTTTGATCGGGCAGATATCGAATAATTACATACTGTATCACATCGCAATATTTGGTGAAAGCATAAAAAATGTTCTGAATTATGCTTTATATTTTTCTTGGTAGCAAACCTAATTACAGTATTTCACATTGCTAACTCTGTATGGATATAATCCCAACATATGCATTTTGCTGGTTCTAATAAATTATTTTGATTGAGAAAGTTTCTCCATTTTCACTGTGCTTTGATTTTAGCAGAAGATGGTAAAATCTTCACAAAATCTGCATTTTCTAAAAAATTGGTGTGATTAGGAATATATACATCAGTATAGTAAGACTCAACTATCTGCCATGTATTACTGTGTCTGGAAACAGATTTGCTCTCATCCAGCTTGTCCTTCAAGTTGTTTGTTTAAAATTCATTCACGGGATGTGGACTTCGCTGGCTGGGCCAGCATTTATTGCCTATCCCTAGTTGCCCTTGAGAAGGTGTTGGTGAGCCGCCTTCTTGAACCCATGCAGTCCATGTGGTGTAGGTACACCCACTGTGCTGTTAGGAAGGGATTTCCAGGATTTTAACCCAGGATTCCCATGGAGGCCAGTAGCTTTAAAAAGCAATGAGGAACAACCGATGGACATGGCTACATGTTTTAAGACTTCTACTGTAGAAAACACGCTAAATTCTACGTAGATCAAACATTAATTAACAGGCAACTAATATGCCATCTAAAGAAAAGGAACTTTCACATGAACCAACCAACACAATCGAGATATTTGTTACAACTCCTTTCACTGTGCACTGCACTTCTAGCAGGCGTGTAGCATTACAAGAACAAATCCAATGTTGCTCCTGACTCTTCAGCACTTTTCCCTGCCATGCTAGATCACAACTGCCAGTATCCTTCCAAAGCCATTCCACTCAGTCTGAGTCTTCCAGAACCAATTTCTAGCAGCAAGCTGCCAGGCCCACCTTGGCAACTATTTGTTCCTTAAATCTCCAAAAGCTGAACAGTTCCGCTCCCTTCCTTTCAAACAGCAAATGAATTCCTACAAGCATCCTGCTTCTCCACAGCAGTTAGCTGCTTTGTCCCTCCACACAGCAGTAGTTGTTCTCTCGCTCCCTCTGTGTGTCACAAAAGCAGCTGCCCTTTACTGTGAGTCACTGAGGAAAGGTGTGGAAACTGTCACTTGATTTCAATAGGTTTCTGTTTGAGTTTCACCCCTTTGGCAACTAGATCACATAGGCATGTCTCTGAGATGGGATGATTTCGGAATTCACAGTTTTATCTTAAAGTAAAGGAGATATTTTAAAACATAGTCATCTTGTAAAGTCCAAAATTTGTAACAAAACAGCAACTAGAAATGAACCATTGTGCTCTCTAATATAGTCAATGTAATCAAGTATCATATAAACAAAGAGCACCTATTACATTACGTTTATTCAATGGATAGACCCAGATAATTAGTGCACAAGCAAAAAATTCATAAGTTTGTTATGAAACTGAGTCCAGCCTTTGAATGAATGTCATGTGTGAAGCAGGTGAAAAGGAGGGAAGGTAACTATGAAAGCAGTTAGTCGGGTTCGTCAGCTTAAATATAGAAACAATAAATGATCTCAGCATGGTATATGGCATTGAAGTCATGGTAATTCACAAGTTACATTTCTAACATTTAGAAGGTTAATAGAATGACAACAATTAACCTTAACAGTACAGAGATCCAGCCTGGCAGATACATCAACGAGATGAAAAGAAAATATGTTCAGCTCTTTTCCTGGATGGAAAATAGGGGCAAAACGAATCAGTTTTGCAGGGCTATGCTTCAAAGATACTTGAAAGACAGGTTGAATGTTTTTTCAGGCATCCCTGGCAGCCACCTAAAACAGGCATTAGACCTCTTGCATTTGTTAACACCTGTTTTTAGGCCCATTTCAGAAATTAGCCAGCATAGAGAAAAGCAGGCGTTGATTAGCTGGTCTGCGTGGGGCTAAAGAGCTGTCTTTAAATGGACTGCTGGAGGCCATTACTGAAAAGGTAATTATACTTACCTTAATGTGGAGCTGAGAAGAGAATGAGTACTCCTGGCTCATTAGCACGATGACAAACCAAGATGGCCTGTGTTTTACCCTCTCCTGTTCTTCCAGGCTCTCCCCACAAGGAGTGACTTCAGGGTGGCTGCTGGGCAAGGCGGCTTGGCTCAAATTCGAGGGCAGCAAAATGGCTTGTTGCATTTGGAAGTTTGACAAGAACTTACAGGAATTATTATGACGATGCCCCAGGACATCATCCTCGGTGATTCTCGGGCAGACCTCTTCAGAGCTGGGCAATGTGCACACCTCCCCATTTATATTGGGAAATAAGCCAGAGGAGTTATTTTCCCCTATATTTGTGACTGAGATTGAGATCATTTAACCATATATTTGATGGCCAAATATAAAGTGTTGCTGTTTGGTGCTGCCTCACCAATCACAGAAAACAAAAGAACTTGCATTTATATAGTAAAAGCAAAATACTGCAGATGCTGGAAATCTGAAATTAAAAAAAAACAGAAAATGCTGGAAAAACTCAGCCGGTCTGGCAGAATCTGTGGAGAAAGAAACAGAGTTAACGTTTCAAGTTTGTATGACTGAAGGTGGTGGCATAGTGGTATTGTCACTGGACTAGTAATCCAGAGACCCAGGGTAATGTTCTGGGGACCCTTGTCAAACTCCCAAATCCCACCACGGCAGATGGTGAAATTTGAATTCAATAAATATCTGGAATGAAAAGTCTAATGATAATCATGAAACTATTGTTGACTGTTGTAAAAACCCATCTAGTTCATTAATGCACCTTAGGGAAAGGAATCTGCCATCCTTACCTGGTCTGGCCTATAAGTGATTCCAGACCCCTATGTGAATGACCCCTAACTGCCTCTTTGAAATGGCCTAGCAAGCCATTCAGTTGTATCAAACTGCTAAAAAGTTTAAAAGGAATGGAACCAGATGACCACCCGGCATCGACCTAGGCACTGTAAACGAAAATGACAAACTCAGCCCTGTCGACCCTGTAAAAGTCGTCCCTACTAACACCTGGGGCTAGTGCTTCACAGATTAGTCAAGCAACAGCCTGACATAGTCATACTCACGGAATCATACCTTACAGGCAATGTCCCAGACACCACCATCACCATTCCTGGTATGTCCTGTCCCACCAGCAGGATAGACCCAGCAGAGGTGGCATCAGAGTGGTATATATTCAGGAGGGAGTTGCCCTCGGAGTCCTCAACATCAACTCTGGACTCCATGAACTCTCATGGCATCAGGTCAAACATGGGCAAGGAAACCTTCTGTTGATTACTACATACTGTACCCCCTCAGCTGATGAATCAGTACTCCTCCATACTGAACACCACTTGGAGGAAGCACTGAAGGTAACAAGAGCACAGAATGTACCCTGAGCGGGGTACTTCAATGTCGATCACCAAGAATGACTCGGTAGCACCACTACAGACCGAGCTGGCCAAGTCCTAAACAACATAGCTGCTAGACTGGGTCTGCAGCAGGTGGTAAGGGAACCAACAAGAGGAAAATAAGAAGCCACAGGTGCATCTGTCGAATTCAGTATCGGAAGGATTAATCACCTCACAATCCTTGTGGAGACGAAGTTCTGTCAATACCCTCAATCATGGTGTGTGGCACTACCACCATGCTAAGTGGGATAGGTTTTGAACAGATCTAACAACACAAGACTAGCCAGCCATGTGGCACTGTGGGCCATCAGCAGCAGCAGAATTGTACTCAACCACAATCTGTAACCTCATGGCCCGGCTTAACCCCCACTCTACCATTACCACCAAGCCAAAGAACCAACCCTGGTTCAATGAAGCGTGCAGGAGGGCATGCCAGGAGCAACACCAGGCATACCTAAAACTGAGGTGTCAACCTAGTGAAGCTACAGCACATAACTGCTTGAGTGCCAAACAGCATAAGTAACAAGCAACAGACAATAGACACTCAGCTCCTGACCTCATTACAGCCTTGGTTCAAACACAGACAAAAAAGCAGAACACCAGAGGTTAGGTGAGAGTGACTGCCCTTAACATCAAGATATCATTTGACTGAGCGTGGAATCAAGGAGCACCAGCAAAACTGGAGTCAATGGGAATCAGAGGGAAAACTCTCTGCGGGCTGGAGTCATACGTAGCTCAAAGGAAGATGGTTGTAATTGTTGGAGCTCAATCAGCTCAGTTCCAAGACATCATTGCAGGAGTTGCTCAGGGTAGTATCCTCGGACACTTCAGCTGCTTCATCAATAACCTTCTTTCCATCATAAGGTCATAATTGGGGATGTTCGCTGATGATTGCACATGCTCAGCACCATTCGTGACTCCTCTGATACTGAAGCAATCCATGTCCAAATGCAGCAAGACCTGGACAACATTCATACTTGGGCTGACAAGTGGCAAGTAACAAATACGCCACACAAATGCCAGAAAATGATCATCTCCAGCAAGAGAGAATCTCACCATCGTCCTTTGACATTCAATAGCATTATCATCGCTGAATCCCCCACTATCAACATCCTGGGGGTTACCATTGAACGGAAACTGAACTGGACTGGCCATATAAATGCTGTGGCTACAAGAGCAGGTCAGAGGCTAGGAATCTTGTGGCGAGTAACTCACCTCCTGACTCCCCAAGGCCTGTCCACCATCTACAAGGTACAAGTCAGGAGTGTGATGGAATACCCTCCATTTGCCTGGATGAGTGCAGCTCCAATAACACTCAAGAAGCTTGACACCATCCAGGACAAAGCAGCCACTTGATTTGCACCCCATCCACAAACATTCACTCCCTCCACTGACGCACAGTAGCAGCGTGTGTACCATCTACAAGATGGATTGCAGGAACTCACCAACCCTCCTTAAACAGCACCTTCCAAACCCACCATCACTGCCATCTAGAAGGACAAGGGCAGCAGACACATAGGAACACCACCACCTGTCAATCCCCTCCAAACCCCTCACCATCCTGACTTGGAAATATATCGCCGTTCCTTCACTGTTGCTGGGTCAAAATTGGAACTCCCTCCCTAATAGCACTGTGGGTGCGCCTACACCACTTGGACTGCAGCGGTTCAAGATGGCAGCTCACCACCACCTTCTCAATTGCAATTAGGGATGGGCAATAAATTCTGGCCTAGCCAGCGACCTCCACGCCCCATGAACGAATTTTTAAAAATGCGTTGAAGAGTCACATGGACTTGAAACATTAACTCAATTTCTCTCTCCACAGATGCCACCAGATTGGCTGAGTTTTTCCAGCATTTTCTGTTTTTATTGAATTTATATAGCATCTTTCACAATCTCAGTACATTCCAAATTTCTTTGCAACCAATTAAATATTTTTTGAGGCATGATCATTGTTGTAATGTAAGAAATCAACCAATTTTTACACAACCTAAGGTCCCACAATCAGCCATGAGATAACAAGCAGATATATATTTTTGGTGGGTTTTGGTTGAAGGACAAATGTTGGCCAGGAGAATTGCACTGCTCTTCAAATAGTGCCACAGAATCTTTTTCATCCACCAAAGAGAGTAGACAGGGCTTCAGTTTAACAGCTCACCTGAAAGACAGCTGCATCCCTGACACCGCAGTACTCCTCCTTTACTGAAGCATCAGCCTTGATGATGCACTTAAATGCTATAGTGGAGTTTGGAACTCACAGTCTTCTGGCCAGAGATGAGAGTGCTGCCATTGAGTTATAACTATGGTTGCTAGTTTTCAGGTTAACAGATGAAATATGACCAGACATTGAATAAAAACCAGCTACCAGAAATCTTAAATTTAGCAAGTTAACCTTCTGAGAAGATGCTGCTGGGGATCTCAATGGTACATTTTTTTCAATAGTAATGCTACCTCCTTCCATTTGGACCCTGCTTTTATTTGAATTAACCAGGGCGCCCATGTCTCCAGTGACAAGAAATTGAATTGAGAGGAGCACAAGGGGACCAGGCCTTCTGCATCTCAACTACATGTTAAGAGGTCACTCAAATCAGGCATAAAGGACAAAGTTTATGAACAGCACAATATTTGAGGAGCAGACCTAAATGGTGTCAGTTGAAAAGGACACATGTAGAATAGATTAAGAGACAATGTTTTAAACATAAAATAACACGATCAACTCAGATTTACTGAATGGAAACTAAAAATACCAAACTTTGTACAAATAATTTTAAAAATCAGTAGAAATTCCCCTCATGAAAATCAGGAACCCTAGCCACCACTGATAGCAAATAGTCATATTCATATATGTGTCTTTCTTATAAGTGCTGGCAGGCTAGAAATGAGGGAATCACAGCCAAAACTGTTAGAACAGTTGGGGGTTGAATTGCCATGGGGGTTCTCACAATTGTTTGCCATAGCTCCTCCAAAACCCCAGAGAAAACAATGTGTTTTCATGCTGTTTTTGTAGACCTTTTACCAAAGATGCAGTGGACATTAGGGAGAACACCCATGGAAATTGAGCCTCGAGGTGTTTGTTATGACTCTGTCGTCATCGACGTCTGCACTCAAGCAGATTCATCAGGGATCACTGGAGAATGAACACAAATGGAAATTCTGATCTAATTCCCTTTCCCTAACCCAGGAATATGAAAGCCAAATGTAACAGTGCTCATCCTGCTGCGCTGAGATCAGCTAACTCGTTGTGTCATTAGGGGGTTCCTGATCCTTCTTAATTATGGAATAAAATCTTACTCTCCTTAACAACAACTGAAAAACCATATGTGTCTCCCATCATGTGAGCAACAAGCTCCAAAAGCATATCTAGGCTATATAATTGTGTGCAGTGGACAGCTATACACAAGATTTAATGGCAGACCAGTGGTGGAAATTTAAATGTGCGTTACTTTCCCAAAAGCACCCAACATACATTTCAAGAACAGAGATTTTTGGTTAATAGTCAGGCTGATCTGGACAAATATTTTACACAGTTGAAAAAACACGCACTATATGAAACTGTATTATGTAATTGTGAACAAGCATGGCAGATGAATCAGCTATATTGTTCATCAGCAATTTGAAAGCTGCTTAAACTTCTCCAATCAGAGAATGGACAGTTCAGTTACTTCAACTCCAAGTGTGATTAACCAGTAATTTCACTTATTGTGCAAAGACTTACATCTCATTTTCATACCTATTTCAAAGGTTATTATTCAGGATTCCAAATGAAATATTTCTCCGAATGAACGATTGGATCTCCTACTTTCTGCAGAATGGAAGCCCATTTATAATTTTTTTCCCCAAATGTTGCCTTTTGATTTGTTCCATTTGCCACACCTACAGGCATGGACTCATGCTGAATTATGTTTTCACAATCCTCCCTATCAGAGTGGTGATTCCTCATGTATGAACCTGAACAGCCAATGCAGCTTGGCTATTAAAGTGATCAAAACTGTGCCCAATTCTGTCTTTGTTTCGAGCCCTCACATGCACACCTCTGGTAGAGGCCACTCAATAGCAATCTTAAGTAATTCTTCCTCTTCCGGATTGATTTTTCCTTTCCCCTGGCTAGGGTACAAGGTATAAAGTTGCAGTGATAGCCTGACGAAGTTGACCTAACGTGAATCTGTCAGCTTGTACCACTTTGTACCACACTATGCAGTGTATTTATCCAATAACATATTAGGCTGGATTGATTTTCTATACCGCCACTTAAGGGTAGATGAGGGATCATTTTCTTTTTACTACTGGGCTCTCCAGCTGAAAACCATCGCAAGTTAGAATATTGTTTCTCCAGATGTAGTTCCTGTAGATGTTGCTTGGTAGGATATGGAGAACATATTGTGCTGGCTTATATTTTATACCCATTGAACAAGTGCCATACACAGAGATTACTAAATTCCCAAGAAATGCCAGATTCACCCATGCTATCCATTGCTGGTTAAAAAAAAACGTTTTGTTGCTTTCCTTCCCTAGGCAACTCTCAGGTCTGCTTAAACTATTTTAGTAGAATGAATTTTAAACTTGGCATCAGATGATTGTTGGAGAATTTGCAGAGGAGTTACAGAAGTTACACTAAAAAAAACATTTCAATGGCTTATGGACCATTGTCTTTGGGGAAAAGAAAAGAATTATTTAAATAACTCCTGATTCAACACTTCATCCAAAGCAAAAGTAATGTTCTCCAGTATAGGGACAACAAAGCGGAAACCACAGAGGAAGCCAGTATATTACTGAACATCATTCTTATTTATGTTTCTATTTTAAAAGATACGACTTCTTTCGAGCAGGTTTAGGAATAGGACGTACATACGCTGGATTATTTTTACCATAAAGAGTGGGAAGCATTGCAGAGGACTAGTCATTCCGCCTCCAATAGACAACTAAAAGAAAAAAAAGGAAAGATTTGCATTTACACAACACTTTTCACATTCACAGAACATCACAACATGCTTCATGGCCAATGAGGGTGCTTTCGAAATGGAGTTACTGTTGTAACATAGGAAATTTGCATCCAGCAAATTTGCTGCCAATTTGCATCCAGCAAGCTCATCCAAGATGATAAGCAAGGTTAATTTGTTTTTAATTGATATTGGCTAAGGCACCAGGGATAACTAGCCTGTTCCTCTTCAAAATAGCACCATGGATTCTTTTACACCCACCTGAGAGGGCAGATAGGGCCTGCATGTCTCATTTGAAGGTTGGCACCTCCGACAGGGCAGCACTCCCTCAATACTGCACTGGAATGTCAGCTTGGATTTGTGTACTCAAATCCGGGAGGGGGACTTGAATCCATAATCTTCTGATTTAGAGACAATTAACTGAGCCACAGCAGGTATCTTTAGATACCCAAAGGACAATTTAACATGCTGTATAAATGAAAATTATTAGTATTAATATCCCTGGAGCTGTGACACTGGCATCGTGGTTCTAATCCTGAGGTAAGAGATTTTTTGGGGGGGAATAGCTCAGCATTTTTGGACTTCCAGCACAGAATGGCCTACCTACCTGTAATGCCATGGCACGGCAGTATTGATTTTCAACAGGACTTAGATGTTTTAAGAGATGGAAGGAATTCTAGGAAGGTCAAGAAACAAACAAAGGACCCCGTGCCTTCTTTTTGTTCAGAATATTCAATGAAAGCATCAAAAATAAACTGCTAGTTTATCAATATATCTTTTTAAGAAAAACAAA
Source organism: Cetorhinus maximus (assembly GCF_964194155.1). NCBI lineage: Eukaryota > Metazoa > Chordata > Chondrichthyes > Lamniformes > Cetorhinidae > Cetorhinus > Cetorhinus maximus. The sequence goes on from NC_135900.1 coordinate 15,450,142, forward strand.
ATGATGTAGATGCTGGAATGTGCTGATAAAAGATCATCGATCTGAAACATGGGCTGGGGTTTTACTGGACCACTTAGAGCGAGTTTGGAGGTGTGGGTGAAGGGGAGGTGGGGGTGTAAAATGAGAACGGACCGTATTTGGTTGGAAGTCTGACGCTTTGACATCGTTTCTGGTTTTTACCAGCAGCAGGAACCATGGAGGGCAGAGTAGGATACCAACTAAGTTACTTGAAAGGCCAATTAACTCCAACTTTTAGCGCATTTCTAATTTTATCAATGCAAGGGGACCACAGGGCTTAAGAATCCCCATCAGGATAAATGAGGCAGCAGGGAATGGGGGATCACTAATGGCTCTCTAAGGAAGCCATCGGGAGAGCTAACGTGCAGTGGCAGGGATGGTAGTACATATACATTGGCAGAAGGAGAGAGAAGCTGCCAGGACTGTGGGGCATGTGGCCAGGGTTACATAGGGGCATAGTGGTACTGAATCCTTGAGGAAATCCTTGAGGTTTGGCGGGCATGGTGGTGCGATGGGAGTTTTGCCATCTGAATAAAAGGTCTAGAAATCAGAGAGTGAACATCTGCCATGGGCCTCATCCACCCAGGCCTCATGGTCCCCATTGAGGAGGTGGGGCAGCTCAGAGCGAAGGAGGTCCAGGCACCAGTGGGGGTACATCAGCACACTCAGGACCAGCAAGGAGGCTGGTCTCGGGGTGGTTATGCCACAGAAGGGCACAGAGGGGCACACCAACAAACACCTGTGTGCGAAGGAGGCTATACCACAAGAAAGAGTGTACCACCTGAAGGTGAACTTTCTCCAAAGGTCCAAGGGGCAGCAAAGACTGCAGTTTTCCAGGGAGGCCGTCACTGATCTCTGTGCCATGCTGCAGGATGAGTTAGATCCATGGGGATTGATGATATCTAATGCTAGTGGTGCAGAATATCAACATGGCCCTTTCCAGGGATCTACTTGGGACATTCGCTCCCTGCACCACCAACGCATAATAGCAGCGGTGTGTACCATCTACAAGATGCACTGCGGGAATTCATCAAGGCTCCTTAGACAACCTGGACCATGACTCTACCACTGAACATCAAGCTATTGTTTCCAGGACTGTCACTGCCCTCATCTCCTCCGGAGATCTTCCCTCCACAGCTTCCAACCTCACAGTCTCCCAACCTCTGACAGCCCGCTTCTACCTCCTACCCAAAATCCACAAACAGGGCTGTCCCGGCAGACCGATCATGTCAGCCTGTTCCTGCCCCACAGGACTCATTTCTTGCTATCTTGACTCCATTCTCTTTCCCCTTGTCCAGTCTCTTCTTACCTACATCCACGATTCCTCTGACACCCTACATCATATCAACAATTTCCAGTTCCCTGGCCCCAACCACCTCCTCTTCACCATGGACGTCCAATCCCTCTATACCTCCATCCCCCACCAGGATAGTCTGAGGGCTCTCCACTTCTTCCTTGAACAGAGGCCCGAACAATCCCCATCCACCACCACTCTCCTCCGTCTGGCTGAACTTGTTCTCTCACTGAACAATTTCTCCTTAAACTCGTCTTACATCCTCAAATAAAAGGTGCGGCCATGGGTATCCACATGCTCCACAGTTATGCCTGTCTCTTTATCGGGTATGTGGAACATTCCTTGTTCCAGTCCTCCTCAGGCCCCCTCCCACAACTTTTTCTCCGGTACATCGATGACTGTTTCGGTGCTGCTTCATGCTCTCGTCTGGACCTGGAAAAGTTTATTAGTTTTGCTTCCAATTTCCACCCCTCTATCACTTTCACATGGTCCATCACTGACACTTCCCTTCCCTTCCTTGACCTTTCTGTCTCAATTTCTGGTGATAGACTATTCTCCAATATTCATTACAAGCCCACCGACTCCCACAGCTACCTCTACTACAGCTCCTCACACCCTGCTTCCTGTAAGGACTCCATCCCATTCTCTCAGTTCTTTCGCCTCCGTCGCATCTGTTCTGATGATGCCACTTTACAAAACAGTTCTTCTGACATGCCTTCCTTCTTCCTTAATCGAGGTTTTCTATTCACAGTGGTTGACAGGGCCCTCAACCATGTCCGGCCCATCTCCCGCGCATCCGCCCTCACACCTTCTTCTCCCTCCCAGAAACATGATAGGGTCCCCCTATCCCCCTTGTCCTCACTTGTCACCCCACCAGCCTCCACATTCAAAGGATCATCCTCCGCCATTTCCACCAACTCCAGCATGATGCCACCATCAAACACATCTTCCCTTCACCCCCCTGGCAGCATTCCGCAGGGACCGTTCCCTCCGGAACAGCCTGGTCCACTCCTCCATCACCCCCAACACCTCAACCCCCTCCCATGGCACCTTCCCATGCAACTGCAGAAGGTGCAACACCTGCCCCTTTACTTCCCCCCTCCTCACCGTCCAAGGGCCCAAACACTCCTTTCAAGTGAAGCAGCATTTCACTTGCACTTGCCTCAATTTAGTCTACTGCATTCGCTGCTCCCAATGCGGTTTCCTCTACATTGGAGAGCCCAAACGCAGACTGGTTGACCGCTTTGCGGAACACCTTCGGTCTGTCCGCAAGCATGACCCAGACCTCCCTGTCACTTGCCATTTCAACACACCACCCTGCTCTCATGCCCACATGTCTGTCCTTGGCTTGCTGTAATGTTCCAGTGAAGCTCAACGCAAACTGGAGGAACAGCACCTCATCTTCCGACTAGGCACTTTACAGCCTTCCGGATGTAACACTGAGATCAACAACTTCAGGACATGAACTCTCTCCTCCATCCTCACCTCCTTTTTGATCCCCTTTTTTCTAATAATTATTATTTTTTTATATATATATTTTTCTTTTACCACCTATTTCTATTATTATTTTAAAATTTTATTTCCATCCATTGTTTTATCTCCACCTTTTAACCTATTTCGATCCCTTCCCCACCCCACCCCCACTAGGGCCATCTGTCACTTGCTCATCCTGCTTTCTACCCTTAATGTCACCATTAGCACATCCTTTAGCTAATATCACCACTGTCAACACTCCTTTGACCTTTTGTTTATGACATCTTTGGCAATCTCTCCTTTGCCTCCACCTGTCACTGGCCCTCTATCCAGCTCCACCTGTCCCAACCCTCTTAAACAGCTTATATTTCACCACATTTCTATTTCTCTTTAGTTCTGATGAAGAGTCATACGGACTCGAAACATTAACTCTGTCTTCCTCTCCACAGATGCTGTCAGACCTGCTGAGTTTTTCCAGCAATTTTTGTTTTTGTTTCAGATTTAGACAGCACCTTCCAAACCCATGACCACTACCACCTAGAAGGACAAGGGCAGCTGATAGATGGGAACACCACCACCTGGAAGTTCCTGTTGGAGACACCATGCCCCTTGACCCCCTTTCACCTGATGACTGTTCCGCTGTGCTCATGGACAAGACATTGGTCTGCAGGTTGACCTGCATCTCTGGCCTGCTGGATCTGGCTCTCCATGAGTGTCATCAGCCTCTTGATGGGGAAAGCCAAGTGTGTACATGTCAGAGACATGGTAGCACTTATGGCCTGGGTATTCCTCCACTGTCTGTGCATAGGTATATATAGCTTCTGGCTATAAGAGATGCCTTCAGCTTGGGGCTCACCATGGGCCTGGTCTCTCCCAGTCCTCCGACTGTCAGTGGCCTTGGCAGTCACAGGCTCTGACAGCTGAATGGATGCCTCTGTGATGTGCTCTCCAGCTTGCGACCCTGAATCTAATCGTGAAAGCGTTTATATGAGAGTATCTGCTCTGGTGAAGAGTGTAGGGGAATGATGTGAACCTGCATCGTCTGAGAACTCCTCCTCCTCAGAGATGGCCCGATGGCCTCAGATCTCTTGAGCTCTTTGTACATCGGCTTGACCCTGACTTACATGAGAGAAGATAAGCATGCAAGGCTTAAGGGCTTCCCATTTCCTCATTCCAGACATGCTTGCTGCAAAGATCCATGTGTACAACATTGGTCACATTGGCACTATGCCTTTTAAGTGTCAGGTGTACCCTTGTGCACCCACACTCATTCTCTCTTGGGTAGGTATGTCTGTCTCCCCAGCAATAACTGCACAATAATTGCCAACTCCAAGGCCTCCTCCTCCATGGGGCTCACAATGTGGCGATACGGCAACCCTCTGTTAGTCTTGGCCTCTCATTGTTGTTGTTTGCTGTCTTCTCCAGCAGGCACAAGAAGAAAGACTGTTCGTTTCCCCATAGGGACAAGTACAAACGCCTATGCTGATAGAGGCCCAGTGGTCCCTGATGGGGGCACATGAATCCCACCTGTATCGGGCCATTCTTGAAGGATCTTGTGGGTGTTGGCAAAGGCAGATGGGCTTCTCACTAAGGTGCAGTGACGCCTTTGGCAGGATATGCTGCTGCGTAACTCCCATGCCATTGACTGTGTGGTCACTCCCTCTGCACCAGGTGCACTATCACAAGTTACCACATACAAGCCACAGAGGTATGGAAACATCACCTGAATGAGGTCATTGACACGCTTGTGACACTGGACCCAGGTTCTGCGGGTGGCCCCACACCTGCTGTCCTGCTCTGTGAACTCTGTCCAGACTGGCTTGGCCAGGTGAGCTCTCTCCTCCTCCTGATCCTGGGGAAGAGGACCTCCCACCTTGCCCTTACAGCCTGGAGGAGAGGCTGTAGCGGGGCATTATTGAGCCGTGAGACCACCTGGGGTCTTTTTTTTATTCCGTCATGGGATGTGGGCATTGCTGGCTAGACCAGGATGTATTGTCCATCCCCTAATTGTCCTTGAGAAGATGATGGTGAGCTGCCTTCTTGAACTGCTGCAGTCCGTGTGGTGTAGGTACACCCACATTGCTGTTAGGGAGGGAGTTCCAGGATTTTGACACAGCAAGAGTGAAGGAATGGTGATATAGTTCCAAGTAAAGATGGTGAGTGGCTTGGAGGGGAACTTCCAGGTGGTGGTGTTCCCATGTGTCTGCTGCCTTTGTCCTTCTAGATGGTAGTGGTCATGGGTTTGGAAGGTGCTGTTGAAGGATCCTTGTTGAATTCCTGCAGTGCACCTTGTAGATGGTACACACTGCTGCCACTGTGCATTGCTGGTGGAGGAAGTGAATGTGTATGGCTGGGGTGCCAATCAAGCGGGCTGCTTTGTCCTCGATAGTGTCAAGCTTCTTGAGTGCCATGGAAGCTGCACTCAACTAGGCAAGTGGAGAGTATTCCATCACACGCCTGATTTGTGTATTGTAGATGGTGGACAGTCTTTAGGGAGTCAGGAGGTGAGTTACACACCGCAGCATTCCTAGCCTCTGACCTGCTCTTGTAGTCACAGTATATATATATGGTTAGCCCAATTGAGTTTCTGGTCAATGGTAACTCCCAGGATGTTGATAGTGGGAGATTCAGTGATGGTAATGCCATTGAATGTCAAGGGGCGATGGTTAGATTCTCTCTTGTTGGAGATGGTCTTTACCTGGCACTTGTGTGGCGTGAATGTTACTTGCCACATGTCATAGCCTGGATATTGTCCAGGTCTTGCTGCATTTGGACAATGACAGCTTCAATATCTGAGGAGTCGTGAATGGTGCTGAACATTGTTCAATCATCAGCGAACATCCCTAATTCTGACCTTATGATGGAAGGAAGGCCATGGATGAAGCAGCTGAAGATGGTTGGGCCAAGGACACTGCCCTGAGGAACTCCTGCAGTGATGTCCTGGAATTGAGATGACTGAGCTCCAACGAAGAAAGCCCAGCACATCTTCCTTTGTGCTAGGTGTGACTCCAACCAGCAGAGTTTTACCCCTGATTCCCATTGACTCCAGTTTTGCTAGGCCTCCTTGATGCCACACTCGGTCAAATGTTGCCTTGATTTCAAGGGCAGTCACTCTCACCTCACCTCTGGAGTTCAGCTCTTTTATCCATGTTTGAACAAAGGCTGTAATGAGGTCAGGAGCTGAGTGGCCCTGGCAGAACACAAGCTGAGCGTCAGTGAGCAGGTTATTGTTAAGCTACTTGATAGCACTGTAGATGACCCCTTCCATCATTTTACTGATGATGGAGAGTAGACTGATGGGCGGTAATTGGCCAGGTTGGATTTATCCTGTTTTTTGTGTACAGGACATACCTGGGCAATTTTCCACATTGCTGGGTGGATGACAGTGTTGTAGCTGTACTGGACCAGCTTGACTAGGGGCGCAGCAAAGCCTGGAGCACGTCTTCAGTACTACTGCCAGAATATTGTCTGGGACCATAGCCTTTGCACTACCCAGTGCCTTCAGCCGTTTCTTGATATCACATGGAGTGATTCGAGTTGGTTGAAGACTGGCATCTGTGATGCTGGAGACCTCTGGAGGCCGAGATGGGTCATCCACTCGGAACTTCTGGCTGAAGATTGTTGCAAATGCTTCAGTCTTATCTTTTGCAGTAATGTGCTGGGCTCTCCCATCATTGAGGATGAGGATGTTTATGGAGCCTCCTCCTCCAGTGAGTTGTTTAATTGTCCACCACCATTGACATCTGGATGTGGCAGGACTGCAGAGATTAGATCTGATCTGTCGGTTGTGGAATCGCTTATCTCTGTCTATTGCTTACTGCTTATGCTGTTTGGTACACAAGTAGTCCTGTGTTGTCGCTTCACCAGGTTGACACCTCTTTTTTAAGTATGTTTGGTGCTGCTGCTGGCATGCCCTCCTGCACTCTTCATTGAACCACGGTTGATGGTCTGGCTTGATGGTAATGAGAGAGTGGGGGATATGCCGGGCTGTGAGGTTACAGATTGTGATTGAGCACAATTCTGTTGTTGCTGATGGCCCACAGTGCCTCATGGTTGGTCAGTCTTGAGTTGCTAGATCTGTTCAAATTCTATCCCACTTAGCAGAACGGTAGTGCCACACGACACGATGGAGGTTATCCTCAATGTGAAGACAGGACTTTGTCTCCACAATGACCGTGCGGTGGTCACTCCTACCGATATTGTCATGGACAGATGCATCTGCAGCAAGCAGGTTGGTGAGGATCCTCTTGTTGGCTCCTTCACTACTTGCCGCAGAACCAGCCTTGCAGCTATGTTCTTTAGGACTCGGCCAGCTTGGTTAGTAGTGGTGCCACCGAGTCACTCTTGGCGATGGAGATTGAAGTGCCTACCCAGAGTACATTCTGCATGCTTGCCACCCTCAGTGTTTCTTCGAAGTGGTGTTCGACATGGAGGTGTACTGATTCATCAGCTGAGGGGGCGTGGTACATGGTAATCAGCAGGAGGTTTCCTTGCCCATATTTGACCTGATGCCATGAGACTTCTTTGGGTCCAGAGTTGATGTTGAGGACTCCCAGGGCAACTCCCTCCCGATTGTATACTATTGTGCCGCCAGTTGGACAGGACATATCCAGGGATGGTGGTGGTGGTGTCTGAGATATTATCTGTAAGTTATGATTCTGTAAGTATGACTATGTCAGGTTGTTGCTTGACTAGTCTGTGGAATAGCTCTCCCACTTTTGTTACAAGCCCCCAGGTGTTTGTAAGGACTTTGCAGGGTCAATAGGGCTGAGTTTGCCATTGTTGTTTCCCGTGCCTCGGTGGTTCATCCACTTCCATTCCTTTTAGGCTTGATACATCTGAGTGGCTTGCTAGGCCATTTCAGAGTCAACCACATTGCTGTAGGGTCTGGAGTCATATGTAGGCCAGACCAGGCAAGGATGGCTGATTTTCTTCCTAAAAGGGCATTAGAGTTTTTAGAACAATCAACAATGATTTCATGGTCATTAATGGACCTTTGATTCCAGATTTTTATTGAATTCAAATTTCACCATCTGCCGTGGTGGGATTGGAATCCAGGTCCCCATAGAATTACCTGGGGTCTCTGGATTACCAGTCCAGTGACAACGTCACAACACCACCACCTTCCTCTGCCATTGCTGCTGTAGCCTTCAGGAGACTTCCTTAGTTGGTTTGAGGCTTCAGTCAAGGGAGAAGCAGCATTAGCAGCAGCAGGTTGGAGTCCTTTATTCATGTACGAACCAACACAGGGTTGTCCCCCCCCTTTAAATGTGTCTCCAGCCCTGCTTCGGAATCAACTGACTCTGAACTCGCCACCTGTGGTTGTGCCTCAGAAAGCCTCTGCACCTTGCATTTCTTAATTGGTTGGCTGCTGCGAGATTAAATGTGGCCAGTTGCTTATCAACCAAACAGAGACAGGACTCTCTTCTGGTGCTGCCATCGTGACCTTTGCCCTTAGGACAAAATTCAGCCCATGAGCTTGTTTCCCTCTCCACAGATGCTGCTTGACCTGCTGAAGTTTTCCAGTGTTTGTTCTCTTCTTAACAAGTTTATCAAAAAGAGCATAAAAGCCCATATTTCACAACATTATGGATGGGTTTAGTTATGGGCTCCAGCACAATCTCAGGGGCCTGCAATTTGTGATGTCAGTACAGCCCTAGTCAAACCACACCACTTGATTTTATTTCATTCCTGATCAAACTGATGAGTAGACCAGTTTTGTTTTTGGAAAATGATTTCAAAAATATACTTTATAATACTTAAGTATGGAATTTTGTAGAAGATTCATGTGGCTTAGCCTTGATCCAGAACTAAGGGCCTGGATCCAAGCAGCACACACACATGCCTACTTTGGAGACTGCCAGTGGTATGTCTCCCAGACTTCCTAACATCACAGTTAGAAAAACTAAGGCAGAGGTCACAGCAGAAATGTTTAAGGAGAGTACTTCTTACTCCCTTGAATAACATAAAATGTTTCCTTTTCTCTCTATTCTGAGCAGCTGCCTTTATACAGATGCTAAGTACAAAGGGGTAGAAAGCAATTAAATAAATATTAGATGGGTTCTATAAAGTGTGCTCTGCTGTATTGCTGCTCAGGTGGTGAAGAGAAAGACCTATCCCAATTTGTATTGGACTGATAACTCACTGCAGTCCACTGCTGTTAATTCAAAATCACTCCCACATAGAATATACAGCACAGAAACAGGCCATCTGTATTCCGACTGAGTTTCCTCCCATTCCATCTAACTGACACATCTCAACCTTTCGGCACATCTTTCTATTCCCTTTTCTGTCATGTACTCATCTAATTTTGTTTTGAAAGAACCTAAGTAATTTGCCGCGATGACTTCCGGTAATAGCAAGTTCCATTTTCTGAGTAAAGGCATTTCTCCTTGTTTCCCCATTGGATTTATCAGTGACTACTTTGAATTTATAACTCCCCAGATTTGGATTCTCCCACAGGTCTTTTTTATTATTTCATGGGATATCAGGGTCACTGGCTAGGCCAGCATTTGTTGCCTGTTCCTAATTGCCCTTAGGAAGGTGGTTTTGAGAAGCCTCCATGAACCACTGCGGTCCACGTGGTGTTGGCACGCCCGCAGTGCTGTTAGGGAGGAAGTTCCAGGTTTTTTGACCTAGCAACAGTGAAGGAATGGTGATACATTTCCAAGTCAGGGTGGTGTGTGGCTTGGAGGGGAACTTCCAGGTGGCGCTGTTCTGCTGTGTCTATTGTGCTTGGCCTTCTAGGTGGTAAAGATTGCCAGTTTTGAAGGTACTGTCGAAGGAGACTTGGCGAGTTGGCATTCTCTCAACATGTAACCTGTCCAGCCCATTCAAAATCTTAAAGACTGCTAGAGTCCCCTCTTTTTAAAAGAAAGAGAAAAACAACCTGTTCAATCCTTCCCAATAGCTATAATCTCCATTACTGAATAACTTGATGTTTTCAGGCTAGAAGTCTCCATGTGTTGTGGTTTTTACATAGGTAAATTTGAATTACTGAATAATCATGATTTAAAATATAAAATTGGTGAGTTATATGTTGAAATCTATATTTGGTAGACTGGTGCAAATAAAGAATTCATTTTGCTTGAGGTGTACTGTAGATATATCGATCAGATGTATTATTAAATATTTCTCCAGCATTGACACAGATCTTTTAAAATGTGTTTTAAGTGTATTTTTGGAGTGAATAATTGGAATGTGGGTAAGGTCTGTGAATGAGCCCCTAAGGCAAAGCAGTGATTAAGGTAAGAGCGGGTATGAAACCACCAAAATCTTAGCTATTGAATCAGGACTGATATCCACAGGGAAGAAAAGATGTGTGGCTCAGAACGTAATATTTATATAACTCGGTAAAAGATGCTCTTTGGTCTGCCTGAAATTTGATGGGCTTCCAGTGCAAAGAGTCGCCCTCGACCGAGAGTTGCAGACTGGCACATCCCAAGGTCCAGGATTACATGCTGAGGGACGCACTAAAGCTTGGGGCACCGCCGTAGAGGTGCAATGGGGAAGGGTTACTGTCTAAGACCTTTTAGCCATATTACACCGACAGGTTGGAAACTGTAGAACTACTCAAGCTGTATGCCTGACAAGGAATGTACATTGTAAATATCAAGAGTATTGACATTGTATTGAGGCACCTCAGAGTGTAACATGCTATGTGGAGAAAAGTTGAGTTTTATTGCACCTTCTGTAATTTTCAAGTTGAAATGATTTGTAATGTACTTTTACAAATTTTATGAATGAAGTATATTTTGGGGAAAAAATATTTCTATAACTGCTTGAACTTGAAGGTATTTTCCTTAGCATTTTCTGATGGCCGGGTAATAGGCATCGTTGAGTCGTGAGATGAGCGGCCCATCCCTTGGACGTGTTATCCACATAACCAGGATAGGCATTCTAAGTGATTCCTTTTGAAGGAATTAGTTCCTGTGGTCAAACATAGACTATTATCTCTTCGGAGTTTGAAAAACCTGCTTAGTGGCTTAGACTTGCAATACATTTCCTACTTCTAGTGCTTTTACATACCCCCACTGTGCTTTGAACTAACAATCCCTTTCAGTCTGAATGATGCCCCTCGAAATGAAGAGAGTAACATCTGACCTTGATGCTACACATCAGTTGTTATCTCTTTCAATTGCATTAACCTTTTCTAAATTCAGCTTTCTGGAATGATCACAGGGAAAGCCAAGCCATCAGAGCACAGGGATAATAGTGTTGGATGCTAATGAACCTTTACTGAGTCATTCATGGACATTGGGGTTAGTGCAGGATCTAAATTTCAAAAGCCCTTAATTGGCTGTAAAGCAGTTTAGGATGCCCTAACGTTGTGAAAGGTGCTTTATAAATGCAAGCCCTTTCTTCTTTCTTCCTTTCAGAGCACGTGCTTTGAGGATACTTATCTTTGGAAAATATATTTTGGCTGATCCGATGTTTTGGCGGAGGTGAGTTCTCATTTTTGCACAATGTCCTTGCTATTATCTCTAAACCTTCTAAATTTTCTGCCACTCCATTTTCAAACAAATCTCTGGATGTTTTCTGGCAACAAAGTCATGTATTTGCATTTGCCTATGGGAATCTGCTCCAAGAGCAAGCCAGTTCTCTAGTTAATGACAGTAATTAATGCTTGAAATTGGGGACTGTGTGTGCTTGTTTGCTTGAGATCAACAACAGAATATAAATGCAATATTTGTCTCTCCTGATAATGACAATTCTTAATAAGGAAAATGATATGGCCTGGAGCTATATAGTGCCTTTCACAACCATAGGATTTCTCTAAGCATTACCTACTCGATATCGTACCATTGTGAAGCGTAGTCATTGTAATGTAGGAAATGTGGCAGCCAATTTGCACATAGCAAGCTCCCACAAACAGCAACATTGTAATAGGGGAGAGAGGGTGGTGTAGTGGTAACATCACTGCATGAGTGATCTAGGAATATGGCTCCAAACTCCACCACCACAGCAGCTAATGAAATTTAAATACAGTTAATTTAAAAAAAATATGCACTATAAAGCTTGTCTCAGTAATGGTTATCATAAAATTATCATCAATTGCAGTAAAAACCCATCTGGTTCACAAATGCTCTTAAGGGAAGGAACTCCACCTTCCTTATCTGGTCAGACCTAAATGTGATTCCAAACCATGCAGCAATGTGGCTGACTCTTAACTTCCCTCTGAAATGGCCTAGCAAGCCACTCAGTTCAAGGGTTATTAGGGATGGGCAACAAATGCTGGCCTTTCCAGTGATGCCCACATCCCATAAAAGAGTAAATGACCCAATAATGTTGATTGAGGGATAAATATTGGCCAAGGCACTGGGAATAGCTTCCCTGTTCTTCTTTGAAACAGGGCCGTGAGATCTTTTATGTCCATCAGATGGGCCCTCGGTTTACTGACTCACCCTCAGTACTGCACTGGAGTGACTGGAATTTTGTGCCCTAGACTTTGGAGTAGGACCTGAACCCACAACCCACAGAGGCAAGGTTACTACCATAAGCCACAACGGTATTAAAGCGCCCTCCTGCCCAATCAAATTCTCTCCCCACCTCAGATCTCGCTTCCAGGAGGGGTGTGAGGGGGGGGGCATTAAATTCTGTCCAGTATGTGTGTATGTGGCTATTAAGGAAGGGCAAGTGCTATTTGGAGGGCACACTGTATTAAATGTATTTGATGGTTTACAGGTAGGATTTGTGCTTGCCCTCAGCTTTGATTTATGAATTTTTAAGGATTTTCCCTCATCTTGCCCAATCAGGGACCAAGATACTAGCCCAGTTGCTATCAACTAACTCAGCTTAGATCAGGTAATGACTAGGGATTTTGACCCAGCGACAGTGAAGGAACGGCGATATACTTCCAAGTCAGGATGGTGAGTGGCTTGGAAGGGAACTTCCTGGTGGTGGTGTTCCCATGTGTCTGCTGCTCTTGTCCTTCTAAATGGTAGCGGTCATGGATTTGGAAGGTACTGACTAAGAAGCCTTGGTGAGTTAAAAGCTGGTACGTATCTTTCGGATGATGCGTTAGACAAGCCCCATCTGCCATTTCATATAAATATGCTTGTTTTTACTGCATTCCCTGTATGTGATTGTCATTGGCAAAGCTGAGATTTATTTCTAGTTGCCCTGGGAAGGTGGTGGGCCTCTTGAACCTCTTGCTGTTTAGCAGTTTGAAACATTTGAATGGCTTGTCAATCCACTTCAGAAGGCAGTTAAGGGTCAATCGCAGCCTTTTACCCTATCACCAATACTTTCTTAACTAATAAATTGAAGTGTTCAGAGAAATTGAAAATAAAGCTCAAATCTTGTTCTGCCTCTGTGAAATTTCCCTTGGGTTGTCCGCAGCAGTGTCCAGGAGATTAATTATCACACTCCAGTGTAGCCCTGGATTGTTGGCAATGCCAGCCATTGCGGGATGTAAACACTCATTTCCTGGAATATTAGTCCACTACTAGAATCACAGAACTGTTACAGCACAGAAGGGGGCCATTTGGCCTGCTATGGCTTTGTTGGCTCTCTGAATAAGCAATGCACTTAGTGCCATTCCCTGTCTTCTCCCCGTAACCTTGCACATTCTTCTCTTCCAGATAATAATCCAAAACCCTCTTGAATGCCTCGATTAAACCTACCTCCACCATACTCTCAGGTAGAATATTCCAGATCCTAACCGCTCGCTGCGTGAAAAAGTTTCTCCTCATGCCTCCATTGCTTCTTTTGCCAATTACCTTAAATCTGTGCCCTCTGATTCTCGATCCTTCCACCGGTGGGAACAGTTTTCCCCGTCTACTCTATCCAGGCCCCTCATGGTTTTGAATACCTCTATCAAATCTCCTCCCAACCTTCTCTTCTCCAAGGAAAACAGCCCCAACTTCTCCAATCGATCTACAAAACTGAAGTTCCTCAACCCTGGAAGGATTCTCATGAATCTTTTTTGCACTGTCTCTCATGAGCCCAGTAACTTAACCACATTTCTGTAACAGTTGGAGGTATCAAGATTCAAATAAATATAAAGTGGTGTGCAAATGTACATTACCATAAATATTTTCTTTTCTATCTGCAGACGCAAAGAAAATAAAACACACAGCTGTTTTTTTTTTCCACAGGCCTGGAAAACCTGTTCATAGGCCTGCCCGGAAAGCCTTCTGGCTCTTGCCCAATTTTACTGGATTGCGAAACCCATTTAGGGTGATTTCTGTTGAGAATAGAGCAGCATCCTTGCTGAAGGACTTAGGTAATTTTTTCCATGTACAGCTTAGGAAACTGTGCCAACAGCTGCTTTCACCGTTAGATGTAGTTTCAAAAGCTGAAAGAAGTCAAAACCAGATGAGGCAGAGTTGGACTGTGGAGACTTTGGAAAGCATATGCCTGACATGAAACCAAGTAAGACAGTCTGGAGACATGTCTATACAGAAATTCAAACGCTTGCCAGTATTAAATTTATAGCAATGTGGTAAAGTAATTTCCCAAGTGACTTCTATGTCTTGGCTCCATTTCCCTGATGTTTTGTATTTCATCAGAAAGTCTTATTCTGCCAGTTGAGTGCACATGAGGAATACATTTGATTCTTTCAGACAAAAAAGATCTAGCGAGAGGGGCGGGGAGAGGGGGGAAGAAAAAAACACAAATTTGGATACCGACCAGATGCAGCCATGTGATTATATAAAGAAGAGAAACATGAGGATGTCGAGTCTGTGTACATTAGCGCAATGCTGGCCTGAGTGCATCAGTCATAAAGGTTCGATTTGCTAATCGGAATGGGGACGGCGAGGCCACTTAGAACAACCTTAAAAGTCCATTTATAATGTCAAGCAGCTCCTACAACTTCAATTCGCTTCCTTTAGCCCAGAACTTCATTATGAAAAATAAATTAGCAGTTCAAGTCATAAAGGGGTGTATGAGTAAGGTTGTGGGCTCAAGCCGCAGCCCAGGAACTTGAGGGTGTATTTTTGCCCGACACTCAGGTAGCACGTTGAATGAGCACCACCACGTCAGATGTGTCACGTTTTGGATGAGATGTTTAAACTGAAACCTTGTTTTTCCTCCCAGGTGGGTGTATAAGATCGTATGGCATCATTTAAAGCAGAGCAGGGGAGTTCTCCTGGTGTCCTTGCCAATATTTGTCCCTCTGACAGCCTTATTAAAAACAAATTATCTGGTTATTTATTTTATTACTGTTTGTGGGATGTTGCTGTCCAGTGGTCACTGTACTCGCTTACATTATAACAGTGACTGCAATTCCCAAGTACTTCATTGGATTGAAACACTTCTATGCGCTCTGGGATCATAAAAGGGTCTATATAAACATAAGTTCTTTCTTTAAGTCAGAGCTAAGAGATAACAGCAGCTACTGGAATTTTTTGTAGCATTTTTCATTTTAGGAGTGGGCCAAGATCGAAAAAACTGAAGACGGAGTATTAGTAGTTGAGGTGACCAAAGGCATGTTAGAGGGAATAGAATATGGGAAAGCTTTTGAAAGTGGACAGGGAAGTAAAAAGACTTTTGGAGAGTTCTTGGGTGCAGACCCAAGTTAGTTGAGGGCTCTGCCATTGGAAATGGAGGGTGGGGGGTATATAGGCTGCCAGGAAGGAAGAGTGGAAGTTTTACGCTGACCTGTAGGACTGGAGGAGATTGCAAACACAGGGAAAGGTGAGACTGTGGAGGAATTTGTAAATGAGGACCAGGAATTTGAATTTAACGTGTTATAGTTCAGTGGTTGGACTGGTGCACTAGATTTGGGGCAAATTTTTCACTCTACATGCGGGCACGTGCCCGACACGCTCGATGGCAAAATAGCGTGCAATGATGTCGGGTATGCCCCCTGACATCGTCACACACTTGCGCGATATTTCGATCGGTGGGCGCAAGTGGATGCCGGAGCCGTGCCCTCCATTAGTTAAGAGGCCACTTAAGGCTATTAAAAAACCAGCTGATGCCAATTTTGCATTGCCTGTGCGATTTTGTGCTTGTCGCACGGGCAAAATAGGCAGGCGGCAAGCCGACAATTTCAAAAACCTCATGCACGGGCGGGATAAAAGGGGTCATCAGCATTGCCAGTGTGATTAGTGAGGAGTTTGGTACATAGTTTGCTGCTGGTGACTTATTGGTACTTGGCAAATTCATCTCTGTTCAGGCCTTCATTGTTAGTATTTCCAGGCTTCATTTCAGGTCTGCTTGGTGTCCCCAAGGCCCCCAGAGGATTCAGACCATGTGGACCCTTCTAGGTATCAGACAGCATTCCATTACCCTCGGAAAGGGGTTTGTGGTCTCCGCTGGTGGCACCTCCTCTGTGGAGGAAGAGAGGGGCAGAAGGGAGAGGGAGCCAGGTGTCCCAATGCAAGCTTCCAGGGGAGGAACCTGTGGGAGGAGAGGCACAGGCACAAGGGGCGCAGGGCCAGCAGGAAGTCCAAGGCATAAGGGGATGCAGAAGACGCCACTATCCCGCTGCCAGGGTTTACAGGCAGCGATGCAGCTACCTCAACGTGTCTGAGGTGCAGTGCTGAAGAAGGCTCTGCCTCTCAAGGGAGACTGTGAGCTCCATTTGTCAGATGATTGGGCCTGAGATCAGCTCCAACTGTATGGGTGGACACCCCATGCCAGTGGCTCTGAAGGTCACAGTGGCCCTCAACTTCTATGCCTTCGGATCTTTCCAGGGGTCAGTGGGGGATCTGTGTGGAGTCTCCCAATCAGCTGTCCACAGTTGCGTTAAGCTGGTGACAGAAGCTCTGTTCAGGTGGGTACTGACCTTTATTCTTTATCGTACAGACGAGGCCAGCCAGGCTGAGTGAGTCACATGGTTTGAGTGATTTCTGGGTTCCCCCGTGTCCAGGGTGCAATCGACTGCACACATGTGGCCATCAAGGCGCCAGCGGGTCAGCTGGGTGCCTTCGTCAACAAGAAGGAATTCCACTCCATGGAAGTCCAGATAGTGCATGACCATAGGATGCTCCTGCGAGTCTGTGCAAGGTACTCTGGTATCTCCCATGACACTTACGCCTGACTGGATGGGTGGCTGCTGGGTGACTAGGTCTATCCCCTCAAAAGGTATCTTATGATGCCTCTCCACCACCCAAGAACAGAGCAACGTTACAATACGAATCATGGCTCCACAAGGTCAGTAGTAGAGAGGACCATAGGTCTTCTCAAGATGCGCTTCTGATGCCTGGACCTTTCAGGGGGAGCACTACAATACCCACTAGAGCGGGTTTCACTGATAGTGGTTGCATGCTGCGTACTACACAATCTGGCACTGGCAAGGGAGGACCCACTGGAGGAAGAGGATCTTGATGCAGCTGCAAAGGCCACAGATGATGAGTCCAGGAGTGAGTCAGAAGATGAGCACAGTGAGGAGAATGCTGAGGACGTGGAGCCAGGCCTCGGTAATCTGCAAGGGGCCAGGGACACCAGGGACGCCTTGATCCAACACTCCTTCAGCTAGGCTACCAAAGATCAGCTTCAACCTCACACCAGGGCTGCTGCCTCCATCCCAGATGTCTGAAATGACCCTTTCATTTGCACCCAAAGTCCACTCAACGCCTATGCAATAAAGTATTCAGCCACTCACATCCAGCATTACATACTGCACCAGAAAGGAAAAGGATACTTAGGCCTTCAGAAACAAAGCAAATTTAATGTTATCAACACATTGAATTCATAATGACATTACAATTACTCGTGTTGATGTCCACACCAGCAGGCATATAAACCAGACATAAATGAACAGAAAATCACCTGTGAACTGTCCCTATCATACTCATGGTGCCTTAGACTTAGGTTTGCGATTGTTACGCCTTGGTGCCCCACCGCTGCCCTCACTGGCACTGGCATTGGAGACAACCTGCTGATTCTGGTGTCTTTTTGGCCTTGATGACCTTGGCAGTCGTCTTCTGGCTAGTAGAGCCTGTGCTGGCCTCGCCTGGGAGGGAGCAACCAGTGCCACGCCTGGCACCTCCCCAGTCATCGTAGCCTCATCAGATGTGACAGTCACTGGCAGAGGGGTGGAGGAGTTGCTGCCATCATCCAGGGCACCCTGAGAGGACCCCACAGAGATGACAAGCAGCTTGTGTGCCAACTTGAGGTCACTCTGAACCTCCCTGCTCGCCATTGATGGACATTCGCCTAGATGGGATACCGGGTGCCTCATCCATCTCCCACACTGTGTGAGGGCTTGCAGGTTTGAGCGCAACCCCAGGAACACCTGATTCTGTCCCTGGACCTGCCTCTGCATGAGAATCACCACTCATTGGTGGAGACAGTGCGCACGGCCATGCGGGTCAACGC
Organism: Cetorhinus maximus; assembly: GCF_964194155.1. Classification (NCBI taxonomy): domain Eukaryota; kingdom Metazoa; phylum Chordata; class Chondrichthyes; order Lamniformes; family Cetorhinidae; genus Cetorhinus; species Cetorhinus maximus. The sequence goes on from NC_135900.1 coordinate 15,468,200, forward strand.
AGTGCTCATGGTCCGCATGGACTCCTCCACAACAGAGACCATGGCACGCATATCCTCATGGATCTCTGCCAGATCCTCCTGCACACCCCGCTGGACATCCAGCATCTGCTGCCTAATGGACGACTCCAGAAGCTCATCATCTGCCTTTGACTAAGCATCGTCCTGGTCCCCAGCAGTCCTCAGGCTGCTGGCATCCCAGGCACTGTCTACCTCTGCCTTCACCTCAAGCGAGGGTGAATGCCCTCACCAATATGCATTGACATTCTAGCCATTGATCTAATGCCCACTGAATACTTGGCATTGGTGTCTGCTTCGGAGAGGGGGTGTGACGCAGGTGCAAGTGAAGCCTCCAGCGTTAGGGGTGGCCCTTTGGGGTCCAGAGAGCGAGTGCCTGCTGGAAAACCTATAAGGGAGAACAAGCACATGTCATTAGTTAAAGTCATCACACTGTCACTGTGTGTGCCAGGCATCCTGGTGAGATCTGCATCACGGTGCCACTGTCTTTCAATGATCAATGGGGACTCCAGGTTCGAGGCTCCCATCAATGAAGAGACTACACTAGAATGGTTGCACAATCCGCAAGTCTCGCCTCTGTGCACTGCGCACTTATCTTCGCCTGGTATCCCCGCCTCTCCACGCCCGGTTGCATGTGGAGCGTGCCGGCTCTCGAGCTCTAGGGCATCCTGTTCGAACCTGCTGAGCAGCAGGAGGTTGGGTGGGCCTCCGCCTGTACGTGCCCTCTCTGCTTGGTTATGTCTTGTCTTCTCCTGAAAGGACAGAGGAGCATGGATTAGTCCAGTCTCTACCTGCAGCACCATTGCAGCCTGGCCAACCACACCTGAGGAACATCCGAGCCGTGGCCTTTGAGTTGCAAGGCACTCAGTCCGAGCAGCCAGGGCTCACCCCCTGGGCCAGCTCCGGCGTCATTGACAGTTGGCACTCAGAATCTAACACCCTTGGGCTCCACAGGGGGACCTTAACACTGCACCACGCTGAACCATGCCAACACATTACTCACCCTTCCTGAGCGCAGCAGATCATTGAACTGCTTCCGGTACTGCACCCATGTGTGTTCTGCCATGCATGGCTGTTCACTAACACTGCCACCTCCTCCCATGCCCTCTTTGTGAGGTACGGTGGCCTTGTCCTCCCATCTCTGGGGACAAGGTTGACCCTCCTGGCAACTACCTCCTCCAGCAGGACCTCGAGGCATTCATCCGAAAAGTGGAGGGGGGGGGTGGGGGGGGGAGCGAGTGCTCACCCGACTTGCCCTCCCACCTGGCATCTCCAGCCGCACTTGTCTCCATCAAGACAATGTAGAACAGACGTCCTTCTATGACAGCCTATCTGGGTCTGCCTGTGCCGTTTTTAAACTGGCCACCGGGTTGCCATTGGACCCAGCAGTTGACAGGCCCCCGTCTCCACTAGGCCCTTCCTGACCAGTGAAGAGCTGCGTTTCACGCTGATTGGGCCTTAATTGGCCGGCCAACGTGAAATTACGGTCAGGGGCTGATCGCAGACAGCGGGCTGTTTCCTGGCCACCTCCCAGCTCCTGCTGACCATGCACGCCCACTGACCTGAAAATTCTGCCCTTGGTGTAAACCAGGGTGCAGTTAACTCAGCTTTGGAGTATATCTAGGGTTGGGCTTGAGAGACCAGCAAGGAGAGCATTGGAGAAAATCAATCTGGAAACTAAGACTAAGGAGATGGCAGTGAAGGGGCAAGAGTGTTGGTAGAAACTGGACATCTTGATGATGCACGGGATATAGGCTTTGAAGCTCGTTTCATGGTCTGGTAAAGCACGTTGGTTACATCCCATAGCATCTAATCTATGCAAACAAATAGGGAGATGCACAATCTGATGACTAAGTTGTGGACATTGTGACAGAAGCTGAACAGGAATGATTCAGCCTTGCCAACATCAAATTGAACAAAACGTTGTTGCTTGGTTTATTGTCCTGTGAGTAAGAGTGAAAGTACTAGGGCAGAATCGTCCCAGGTTTGCACTAAGTGCGGTAGCGGGCAGAAAAAAGGGCAGTTCTCCCGCCAGCTGCAATGGCAGGTTTTGGTGCCGTATCATCCCAATCCCGCCTCATTAATCATGCATTCCTGGGAAACACGCCATTTCGATGCCGGGGTGGGCTCTCATTCACCGCTTCATCAAGCTGGGTGCCATATTTAAAGTGCAGTCACGCGCACGCCTCTTAGTGTTTCCAGCCCAGGACTGCTTCACAGAAGACATGGCCCCGAAAGGCAAGAAGGCTGCAGCCCCCATGCCGCCCACCCAAGTTTAATGATACTTCCCTTGAGCACCTTTTGGTGTCCCACTGTGATGTCCTCTACCCCCGCTCTGGCTGCAGCAGGGGCAGCAACATCACTAATCCCGCATGGGAGGCAGTGGCAGCGGTGGTCAGCGCCAATGCCCTGCGAAAGAGGACAACCACCCAGTGCCACTACAGGATGAATGGTCTCATCTGTTCTGCCAGGGTAAGTCACTCTTCTCATCACTCTCAACTCATACACTCACAAACCCATCACACATCCACAGGGGTCTCACACCTCAAGGGACAGCTCCACTAACTCTCACAAACACCCTCACATCTCCATCAGGCTCATATCCTCTAGAGCCCGCGTCCTCATCCTGTCCATGGCTCTGCTCACCACACAAACATTCCACACAGTGTCATGTGTCCTGCTCACACTCTCTCCAACTGTTTCCATCCAGGAGAAGCCTGCTCAGAACAGCGGGGTGAGGTCCCAGACCAGGGGTGGAGCGGCCCCTCACTCACTTTCAGGAGCATGCCATCGCACTGACTGGTGAGGACCTGGACCATGTCTGTGGAGGCGGAGAGGTCAGTGGCGATAACACTCGTGAGGATCCTGCACCATATCATCCCTCTCTTAACGCAACTGTGAGTGCTCTCTCTCCTGCTTTTGACTCTGCTGTCATGCACAAATTATCTCTACTTTGGTTCACAGTGAGCTCTGTCAAGTGACCGACACCCTCAGCCAGCCAGTCCCTCAGATCCATTCAGACTCTCGCCTCCAGCCAAGAGGACACCTCCTCCATTGAAGAGCTGGAAATAAGCAGCCTGGAAGACCTGTCACAGCCCACACCCCCCACCAGCACAGAGACACACACCTTGGTGGAACCTAGATCTAGAGTAGGCTCGGGTTCACAATCTGGTGGTCACCGCATGGACACGTGTCCGCGGCAGGTCCAGCCAAGCTCCCCGGCACTTGGAGGACTGCTGGGGAAGAGGCATCTATGAGAACCAAGTCACATGATGAGCCTCTGGACTTGGCCTTCCAACTCATCGTGGAGAGTCAGCAGAAGGCGGGGGAGCATCACACAGATCTGTTGGAAGCCCTTAATAGGGTGGTATGCGAGTCAGAGGAGTGTGTCTGCCTGCTCTCTGATGAAGTGGTGCCCACATGTGTGCATATGGAGGTCTCCATGAGGATGATGGCAGGTGCCATGGAGATCCTGGTCCAGCAGAATGCGGAGATGTGTGCAGACCTGCACTCCATCGCAGTGGTGAGTTCCTGCAATTGCGACGCGAGAGGGAAATGGGGCACCTCGACATTCCTCCAGGTGCTCCTTCCCTCCAAGGAGTCAGGCCGGGGCCCCCAAGGCCTCAGCTCTCCTGAGGGATCCACGACAAAGGCATCAGAGGCAACAGGGACAACAATTGCACAGGCTGTCTCCACCCCTGCTGCGGATGTCAGGGCAGCACCTAAAAGACTAAGGCCTTCAAAAGTTAAGAAATTTTGATCACAGTTGTTTGCATGGGTGAACACATATTGTCACTTTACAACCTGAAAATATATTCACTTTCAATGAATAATGTGTAATGGTGTCTTTCAGCTTCATTGGCAGGCTTCGCAAGCCTGCCCACTGTACCCCACCAACCACTAGCAGTTCAGCTACATACAGCCGGCCCACGAGTGTTTCTGGAGGGAGAAGTGTGTTGCAGGGCCTTTCAGAGCCTCGTGCAGGCACTCTCCCACACACGCGGATCCTTCCAGCATCACACTCATCTCAATGTCCTGAGCATTTTCAGTGCTGCCTGCTGGGGTTCACTTTCAGTTGACCATCTGAGCTGACCTGCAGCTCCACCTACCCACCAACCACACTCCCATGCAGCAAATGATCTCACCCACCACGACTCGTTTCACTTTCATTCAGCAAGCATGGTGCATCTAACATTTTTCTTCAGGTCCCCCGTCCTTTCCCCTCCCCCAGTAACCCATTTCCTTTCCCCATCACCCTCGAACCATCCTCTCCCCACCCCAACCCCCCGGCAACACCTTCCACTTCCCCTCCGTGACTTACAACAACAACCCTTTTCTTTCGGGGATGTCCAGGTGAACGTGCATATTTCCTTCCTTCCTGAAAATCCCACCTCCATCCCATTAACAACCCTGACTCCCTCCTCCCCACCCTGAGGGCCCATGTCTGCCTTCGAGTCTCCAGCAACCATCCTTGTTGTCCCTTCTCCCAATAACCGTCGCACCCTCACTTTCCCATCCTACCACCTCACTCTGGCCTCGGTTATTCTCACCATTCCTTCGTTCCACACCCACCCTCAGTTTGCTCCCCAGGAGGCAGTCATAGACTCATCAGAGCCCTCCCTTGCATGTTCATCTGGACATCACCCTCCAGACTCCAATCCCCCTTGGAACTCCTTCCCCCCTTGAAACTCCTTTCCCTCTTGGAACTCCATTTCCTGCCAGACTTCCCCTCCCAGGACACCCACCACCCCCCATCCTGGACTATGCCCCACAGGACTCCTTCTCCCTTAGTCCTTCCCCCTTCCTGATTCCTTCAGACACCCTTACTTTTTCCTCCACCCTTGCTCCTTCCTCTCTCCAGACTCCTTCCTTTCTCCGCAATCCTTCCTCCCCCCTGGACTCCTTCTGTTTTCCGCACTCCTTACCCCCAACGAACTCCTTCCCTTACACCTTCCACTCTCCCTTACACCTACTTTCCCAGTTGCTGTCTTCTCCCCCGTTACCACCTCCTCCCCTCCATAGTTCCTCGCCCTCCCAAACTACCCCCCGACACCTTAGTTCCCCCCTCCCAACCTCAACCCCCCACCACCCCCAACACCTCTTCCTCTCCCAGTTGATCCTAGTCCTTCCTCTCCCACCCCCCAGTACATCTTCCTCTCCCAAACCCTTCTTCTCCACCCCCTCAACGATCATTGGTCGTGAGCAGATCATCAACGGTGACTTTCCAACTTCTGTGAGCTGATTCTCAGCACAGCCATGTCCAAGAGTGTCTGCCCAGCATGCCATGGACATTCCTCTAGGATCCCATTGCTGTTGGGCTCCAACATCTTCTGCTCCCCAGATATCCATGATGTGAGCAAAGCCCTGGCGGCAGGTCCTGACTTCTGCATGTCACACTTGTCAAGGTGTGTTCTGCACCGGCATGTTTTCCCACCAACGTGGGCAGATGATCCAGTGGGGGTCAGGGTTGGGGAGATGATTCTGGCGGGCTGGTCTTATAATGATATGCTGATATTTTACAATGAGGTTTTTGATGTCCGATGGTGGGAAACGCGGCCCACTATTGATGGGCAGAGCGGACGATTGCAAACTGGTTTCACGACATCGTGAAACGATTTTTGGCCTTCTTGCCATATTGACGTGTCATGCCGTCAAACACGCCTGACACCAGCGGGCACAGAAAATTCTGCCCCTTATTGTAGAAGTGGCAATTGTGGCTGCTATTAATTGCAAACATGCAGATCACACAATACAACTAGGCAAAACTCATTAATGTTGGAGAGACTAGACTTATTCTAGGAAGAGTCTTCAAAGTGGCTTATTCAAAAAAGTTCATTTTACTTTCAAATAAGATAAAATGAAAAGAGGATACATTCATAGAGTAGGAAAGTGTAACCGAGAGCGAGAAAAACATAAAAAATAAAAATAGAGAGAAAACAAAATAATGGAAGTGTCAAAATAAACAAGAAGAAATAAAAGAAAATTTGAGTCTGTGAAGAGAAACAATGACAGCAAAAATCCTATGGAAAAAATAATCGAATCAGGAACAGAAAGAAGGATTACAGCATGGAGATAAAGTAAGTTATATATTTTGTAGAGTCATTTTTGAAGATGAATAGGAAGCTGCTGCATTATACCGGTCAACATTTATCCGTCAACCAGCATAATGAAAGTGGATGGTCTGGTCATTTATTTAACTGTGGGATCTTGCTGTGCATGACTTGGCTACCTTATTTACTTCGTGACTGAGAAAAGTACTTCATTGGCTCTGAGCATTTTGAAATAACTTGAAGTTGTGGAAGGCTCTACATAAATGCAAGTGCTTTTTGATGCTATAGTATAACCTCGGAGCTATACCTTTTCTGGGCATGAACAAGGGCAGGCTATTCCCACATAGCAGCCCTTAAATCCCAGTTGCTCGTACTTCACTGGCATTGAAACATTCTGAGACATGTGAAAGGCACTATAGAAATGTATGTTTCTTTTGTCCCTTTTTTCCTTACCTCCACATAAAGCCCTTATTTCGTAAATAAAGCTTAAACCCTTGAATACCATGAATAAAAATACACCAACATTGAGTTTGGTCTTGTGTATATGGGGGAAACACATATGGAAATTACACATATGTTTCACTCTTCCTTTAGTTTCGTTAAAATAGGCTACGTACTTGTAGCTGACAAAAAGCATGCAGGTTAATCTGTAGCGATGCACAGCTCTTGTCTAGAAGGGATTTACTCCGAATGTTTTAATTCATCAAATGGAATATTAAAATGCTTCAGATTCTATTCAGGAAGAAGCAGGTCTGTGCTTTGGGTCAAAATGACATTATCGTTCAGTTGCCAGGTCAGGTTTCAACCTCAAGTCTCCTGACACTACAAGTCTGCTGGTTCGAATCCTAGACCAGTTTCTCTTAGCCAGGAGTTCTCAAAGCACGGGGGGTGCCTCCCTTGTGGAGTGCAGGGAGGTAACAGCAGAGACATTAGGAAATTGTGCTTTGCCACTGAAGCGTGAGGCAATTACTTGCTTGGATGTAAGGAGTGGGCACCGGGAGAACAAAACAAAAGTTGGAAAATTGAGCGCAGCCCCCAAGCTGCAAGCCATCAATCATCTGGCACACAGATCCAGATCCTGAGCGAACGTGCTTGCCAAGTTGTTTCAAACATTACTAGCTGATCTCTTGTGGCGTTTCTCATGGGGAATCTGGAGAACAATGGTGATGTTTAGCTTCCATACTGGAGCTGTGGCTAATCTTGCCTATCACATTAGGACCAATGCTCAGCAGCTCCCGGTGGTGAGAAGGGCTAAACGGTAACATTATGACACCATTTACAGGTTAACAGCCAATATGCAGATTGGCAGTTGTTTGTAAAACTCCAAATCCTTCCCTTTCAAGGTCATAAAAAAAAACTAAGCATTGACTGCCTTCTCTCTTTTTTTATTTCTATTTTTGACATTCTGAGGCTAATTTTAACCTAACCTGCCCGATGGGAATCTGAGAGGCTGAATTTGAAGTCAAATGGAAAGTAAAAGAAGACGAGAAGTAAAATGGACGGCCGATCTGATCCTATTGGCTTCCCACCAGGCAGGTTAGGCAGGTCCAATTAGCCCCACCTAGAGGTGTGACATCAAAAACATGGGGCCAGGTTTCCGTGTGGAAACCCAACATGCGCACCTTTGCACCTTCCGAAATGCACACACGACCTATTTGTGAGTTTGCCCAGGACTTTTGTCTTTTCACACAGGGTTTGGATTCACAGTGCACTTGCGAGCTGCAATGGAGTGCTTGAGGAGTGCGGGTGCTGAAGTGGGCTGGTAGAAATCCCACCCCGGTTCTCCAACATAGCAGCTCTCAACATCCTTTAATGACCCTCTAAACCTATCGGCTTCCCGCCAGGCAGGTTAGGCGGGTCCAATTAGTCGCACCGAGAGGTGTGACATCAAAATCATGAGGCAAGTTTCCAAGCTGAAGCTGCCGGGCTGCTCTTGAAAATGTTACTCTCGCCGAGCAGAAGCTTAAAGGGGATACTTTAGAATGGTGGACTCTCGCATAAAGATGTTAGAGCTGTAGCTGAGAAAAGATAGGGAAACTGTGCATTAAAGATGAATACCTGGAGACTGGAGACTGCAACACCTCACAGTAACATAGGCACACACCCATCTTACTTTGTGCTAGGTATGACTCCAACCAGTGGATAGTTTTCCCCCTGATTCCCTTTGAATTCAGTTTTGCTGGGGCTCCGTGATGCCACACTTGGTCAAATGCTGCCTTGATGTCAAGGGCAGTCACTCTCACCTCACCTCAAGAGTTAAGCTCTTTTGTCCATGTTTGAACCAAGGCTGTAATGAGGTCAGGAGTTGAGTGGCCCTGGTGGATTCCAAACTGAGCATCAGTGAGTAGGTTATTGCTGCGCAAGTGCCTCTTGATAGCACTGTTAATGACCCCTTCCATCACGTTACTGATGATCGAGAGAGTAGACTGATGGTCGTCTGAAGGTAATTGGCCGGCTTGGATTTGCCCTGCCTCTTGTGTACAGTTCATACCTGGGGAATTTTCCACATTTCCAGGTAGATGCCAGTGTTGTAATTGTACTGAAACAGCTTGGCTAGAGGCATGGCAAGTTCGCAAGCACAAGCCTTCAGTACTATTGCCGGAATATTGTCAGCCTTTACAGTATCTGGGTCTTCAGCTGTTTCTTGATATTACGTGGAGTGAATCGAATTGGCTGAAGACTGACTTCTGTGATGCTGGGGTCCTCAAAAGGAGGCCGAGATGGATCATGATCCAGTAAGGGGTTGGGGAGGGTTAGTAGTTAGAATTGGTTTCAATCCTTCTAACTTTTCCTGGATAATTTTTCTGCTAAGAGAGTCAGCACCATCCAAAATCTCCAACTTTAAATCAGAGTTTTGAAGGGTTCTGGATGCAGGAAAATTCCCATGCAGTCCTCGCATGGGGACTTCCGAGGGTCCCCCAGCCCATCTTCTTGGGTATCTCCAGCGTACCACCCTCCAGATAATGGAAGATTTGGGCCATAATTTCTTTGATACAAATAAGAGAAATGCAAAAAGTGATCAGAGAAAAGATCCTTTGCACATTAGCGCTAAATGTCTCTTCTTGCCTTACTGTCTGGAAGTAGTTAAATAAAAACAATAAAATGAGAGGAGGTGGTGGCATAATGGTATTTTCACAGACCCAGGGGAATTCTCTGGGGACCCAGGTTCAAATCCCACCATAGTCGATAGAGGAATTCAATTAAAGACCTGGAATAAAAAATAATCTGATGATGACCATGAAAACATTGATGATTGTTGTAAAAGCCCATCTGGCTCACTAATGCCCTTTAGGGAAGGTAATCTGCTGTCCTTACCTGGTATGGCCTACATGTGACTCCAGACCCACAGCAATGTGGTTGACTCTTAAATGCCCTCTGAACAAGGGCAATTAGGGATGAGCAATAAGTGATGCTCACATTCTGTGAACGAATAAAAAAAATCAGGCTCTATCTATAGAATGGTTAGGTAGATGGCTGAAACTTTGAAAGCAAAGGGTAGGGGTGAAGGGTAATTTAGGATGACAGAAGGTCATCCAGGGATTAGTGCTGGGACCATTGTTCTTTATAGTAACAACTTGGACTTTGGAAACACAAACACAATGTCGAAGTTTGTGGACAACACAACATTAGGAGGGATAGTCAACAGAGAGGAAGACTGCAACAAATTTAAATAAGGCATTAATAAACTTGAAGAATGAGCATGTAATTAGCAAAAGAATTCCAACACAGATAATTGTGAAGTATTGCATTTTGGGGAGAAAAATAAGGAGGTCACATATTACTTGGAAAATAAGAATCTAATTGGGGTAGAGGAGCAAATACAAAAATCACTAAAATTTGTGATGCGGATTAATAAGGCCATCAAAAAACCAGGAGGGTTTATTTCTGGAGGGATGGAACTGAAAAAATAGAGAAGTTATGCCAAACTCATATTGAACCTTGATTAGATCACATTTGGAGTTCAGTGTACAGTTCTCATTGTCATGTTATAAAAAGGATACGAATTGACTCGAGGGAGGGTGCAAAAAAAAGTTACAAGAATGATACCAGAACTGTGACGTTATACTTATCAAGAACAGATGAAGAGGCTGAGTCTCTTTTCTATTGAAAAGAGGAGGCAGAGGGGAAGAGGTGATTTTTGGAAGCATGGAAGACTTTGAAAGATTCACCACAGAGATAGTGTTTTCACTGGTGTGGAAGAGCAAAATTAGAGGCATCTGGGTGCTTTGATGTATAGTAGTTTTGAGATGTTAATTGGGTGAACAGTAAGGTGAACAGTGAAGTAAGGTGTTCCTTTGCATTTGTTGAATAAACTATTCAAGACTGCGGGTTAAATCTTGAACCTAGCTAGAAGAAGTCAAGCAATGTGTTCATGCTTTCAGCTTACTAATAAAATTGGTGCTATGAAAGGGGTTTTTATTGTTGGAAGAGCTGAAGTTCAAAATATCTAGTGATATAATGGAAAATTTACATTCAAAGGGAAAGCTGGGTATACAAAGGAAGGAGTTTGTGTGTGTAAGGTAGAGGCATTTAAGACCTAACCAGCCTGTATGCCTCAAACCAACTTGCAAAGGAACCTTATTTGGAATTTGTAAGATCAAACGTGCTTTGTCTGGCATCTATTTAAAGTCTATGGGTCACCGTTGCTTTAGTGGAGATTTACCTGGGGGTAATTAATTTGGGGGTTTGTTAAAAAGTTATTATAGTAGCAATTTGTAGTCATGTGTATGTGTTTAATTTGTTGTTAAATTAATAAATGTGTAATTTATTTTTATATAAAAACCAGGAGACTTGGTGGTCTTATTCCTATTGAATTCAAAGTCTGCCTCTCGAAATTACAAATTGCAAAAATGGATTATGACAGATGTTTCAAGTTTCACTCTGGGATTTGAACAACTCAGCCTTCACCATTGGCTGTGTCATAATATATGCTGTGTAATTGTATGTATTTTATTAGAATTATGAGGTTTATACAATTGTTATGTTTTGGGGCTGTGTCTTTAATTTAGGGTAAAATGAAGGAGGTCATATGACCAGTTCTGAAATCTGCCTAACAACTGACCTGACCTAAAAGTTTAAAGGGTGGCCCGGGTTGTTTTTCTGGAAAGTAGGTGTAAGGTGCTCACACTTGGAGACAATGGCAGCAGTATCTGTGTTTGCAATATTTAGACTGCTAGTCTCCAAAGTCCCAGGAAGGTGTTGAGAATATCGGATTGTAAACAATTAAGCTTTAAACTGTCCATTTATTTCCAAGATAAAAGAGATATGGTCTCAAAAATAGCTAATCAGCATTTCTACCTAGATACAAGGCCCATGTGATTCACGTTGCCATGGAAATGGGCTTTGAGAGGGGAAGGGTTTCTAAGATATCCCTGAAACTCACAGACAAGCTGGTGTGCCAGGACCCAGGAGAGAGGGAGCAACTAGAGTTTGAAAGTTTCTATAGTTCACCATGCAGAAATGTAGGTGGGAGCTTGTGCTCAGATTAGAAAGACCAAATATGTGAGAATTTGAAACAATGCTGGAAGATTCACCCAGCTTGCGCTACAGGGAGAATTGCCATTTAAAAACCTTCACTGTGAAAGACATTTCTGGGGTTAAAAGTCACCAGGCTGGGAAAGGAAAGGAATGGAAGTAAACATGAGGGAACTAAGCAAACTTTGGACTGGGTTTAGGAAAATCAAATGGCTACATAATGGACTGGATAACGTATACCTGTGATTAGGTTTTTGGTTGTGTTAAAGGTAAAAGGGGGAAGTTCTGTTCTGTAGTTTAAAGTATAGGTTGCCTACGAAAATAGTGTTTAGTCAATAGTGTTTTAGTCTGTTTGTTACAGTAAAAGTCCACGTGGTATCTTGTCATGTCATCCTCTCACTTATCATCAGGAAGTTTGAATTAATTTTTAAAGGTTAATGATCTCCACAGGGATCATAAATTTATCGTTATGAGTTACACAGCAATTCCAATTAGGACTATCAATAATTATTGGGCTGTCTTTCCAGCAGGGAATTTTTCATTTGTATTAGCAAATGAAATTTTGGGTATGTAAACTCAAAATTAGAGAGGGATTGTAAAACAGTAATGAACTAGCACTGAACTATCTGGTATAATCCGGTTTTGAAGCTATTCATTAATACTGAGCTATCGCCATTTCATTCAAATTGAATCATTGAAAGTTGCAGCAAAGACAGAGGCCACTTGATCCATTGTGCCTATGCTGGCTCCTTGGTGGAGCTTTCCAATGTTATGTCAGATGTTTCTGAGTGATACAGAAAACTCTCAGAATTTAATGTTTCAGGTACTGAAGGTATATTTTTCTCTTTGTTCCCATTTCAGAATCCACGCATTCCTCGTTTTATAAAAAAATCTATAATTGATGACAATCTGTAGATCAACCATTTGGTTTTTAACAAAAAAAAAACAATGCTGGATGTGCATTCGTTTTGGAATGAATTTTCCCAAGGAGCTCGTCATCAAAAGCTTTGAAAGGACGCAGACCTGAAATGTTGGCCGGAATTTTCCAGCACCTCGTGGAGGGTTCCCCTGTGGTGGGGCCAGCGAGCCATTGAAATCTGCATCCACGTCGGTGGGATCGGAAGATCCCGCCAGCGTGAGGGGCTGGAAATTTCTGGCTGTTAACTCTGTTTCTCTCTACACAGATACTTGCAAACCTGCTGAGTACTTCCAACACTTTCTGTTTTTGTTACACTATAGTATAGCCTGGCTGTATTCCAGGGAACTGATTTATAGTTTTCATGCAAGAATGGGGTGGTTTTGTGGAATTTGACCCTTAACAAAATGGCAAAATTCTCAGAATTCCAGTTAATAAATATCGAATCCGTTTTGTTCACTCGCTGTTTGTCAACGTCCTTAGTTACAACGTCTTGGAATAATGTGATTCTACCTACTAGGTGACGTATTCATGTGTGCTGGAGCTCCCAATGTTTTCAATGCAAGAATGATGGTTTGCTTACTTAAGAGTTTTACACTGATGAGGTGGGAAGCATTGTTGATTGGGCAGCTAGTCACACTGAACGGGAAATGTTTATGTTGCAGGTGTGGTCGGGAAGTAGATTAAAATGTGCTAATTTTTCTTTTATACTGATGTTATTTTGGCACTGCATATTGATTTTAATTGAGTCTACGTTCTTGTGGAAGGGACCTTTAAACTGGCCTGCCACGCCTGAGTTTTTGGATGCTTTTACATTGCAGTTTCACTTTTGGGACTCTATGGCAGTCTTTCAGAGATGCTGTCCCTTGTTCACATTCGCTAACAACAACTTGTATTTATCTAGCACCTTTCACATAGTAAAATAACCCAAGACACTTCACAGGACCAAAATCGAACAAAATCTGACACCGAAACACATATTAGGGCAGCTGACCAAAAACTTGGCCAAAGAGGCAGATTTTAAAGAGTGCCTTAAAGAAGGACAGAGAGATAGAGAGGCCAGAAAGATTTATGGAGGGAGTTCCAGACCTTAGGGCCTTGGCAGCTAAAAGCACAGCCGCCAATTGAGGAGTGATTGAAATCAAGATTGTTTAAAAAGCCAGAATTAGAGGAGTGCTGGTAGGGCTGGAAGAGGTTTCGAGATATGTGGTGGAATTTAGTGCAATCCACTGACGTGGGTTTCATGGCGGGGAAGGGCCTTAGAATTGGGCGGCAGAGGACGGGAAAGACTCCCGACGACGGTGGATTAAATAGCCGGTTGGAAGGCAGCAAGGTGGCAAACCTGCATCAACGCGACGGGAAGCCAAGTGTGATAGTTAAGAAAGCTGTTAAAGATAATTTGCATGCTGGTGGATGGGATTAAATGTACCTCTGGTGATAAAGTCAGCAGGGATCACATCCATTACAAGTGAAAGCTGGCCGTGTTGAAGGGGGGAGGTGGAAGGTCAGCCATTTCACAGCTCTGTTCCACAGGAGGACGGAAGGAATTTGCAAATTGCAGTCCGAGGGGCAGAGGTCAGAGGGGAAGGGCCTGATGGAACAGTCCACAGAGTACAGATCAGAATGTGGGCCAACAGCCAGTGACATTTTTTGTCAACTTAGCCTCAGTACAACATGACCTCTTTGACATTGGAGCTTGGGTTGGCAGCACGAAAATGATCCAAGACAGCAGAACTTTGTATCATAGAACATAATCACCTGTTATTATATTATTATGAGTAATCTTACACCACCCTGGTATGGAAGGATTAATGCTGTTCTACCCAACTCAGGCTTCATCATTTTTAATGGAGGTCACAATGTCCGATACATAGGCGATGCAGCACCAATGGAGGCATCTGCAGGCTCAAAATTATCGATGAAAGCAACAAAAGGTTCTGTCTCCACCATGTAATCGGACGGGCTTGGTGCGTCACTTTCCCTAATTGGCCTTTCTGTCCGCTCAGCAATCCTGCTGGCTCCAATTCCACTGGAAGGACCCCCAACGCCTGAGCTAAATTCAGCCCAGTGAGGGCGGGGGGATGCCATGGAGGGATTTGAAAACAAGGATGAATATTTTGAAATGAAAGCATTTCTTAACTGGGGACCAAAGTAGGTCAGCAGACACAAGGGCGATAGGTGAATGGGGCTTGGTGCAAGTTAGGTAGCAGAGCTTTGGATGACCTCAAGTTTACAAAAGGTAGGATGTGGGAGGCTGGCCTTGAGTACGTTGGAATAATCAAGTCTAGTGGTAACAAGGACATGGATGAGGGTTTCAGCAGCAGAGGGACCGAGGCTGAGGAAAGTTACAGAAACGGATTCCCAACTGGTGTTGTTCTCAGTTGGAACCCAGAGATGAATTAGAGCCAACCTTAAATTTAATTGTTTCATAATTGCAATTTGAACTTTCTGTGCCAATGGCTGGAAATTTCCCTCCCATTGTTGGCAGATGTCATGGCGGGGGTGAGCGGACAATATGGCCAAAAAATCAGATTTATGTTGTTGTGAAACCAGTTTGCGATTGTCCGCTTCACCCGTCAATGGCAGGCCGCGTTTCTCGTCATCCAACGTCGGGAACTTAATCTTAATGCATTTGCATCTCATCATCGTGCCCGGAATCATCCCCAATGTCAAATTTACCTCCCAAGTCAGTGTGACTTCAGGACCGTGTGACTTACGACTGCCTTTAAAAAGGCATGCACCTGGCGAGCTGAACTTCAAGGGGAAATTGGAGGTGAGCCCACACAACCGTGCACAGCGCTTGCGAGGATTGCCCACAGGACATCAAGGAAGAGGCATTGCATATTTGGTTGAGGCGGTGGGGTGGGTGGTGCACAGGCATGTCACTTTTTCCCAGCTGACTTTCAGTGCAGCTGCAGTGTGGGTCAGACCAGGGGTTGGGGAGCTAGGCAGCACAGATGGAAGGAAGTACAGAAGCGCATGCTGGAGGGCTGGGGGGAGGAGGGAGGGAGGCGATCCTGCACTTCGAAAAGCTTGTCAAAAGTGAGCATTCTTCCGCAGCTGAGACCCTTCAGCTGCAGCTCCATTGACATGTTTGGAGTCAGAATTCTGAAACATTTCTGCCCACTCAAGCAATGCAATTTCATGAATGTGTCATCAAATGCTCCAGAGCTTTGCACTTCTCGGGTGCAGACTGAAAATTAATGTGTGCTTTAGGGGGTTGTAGAACAACTGGATGACTTGTGAAAGGTGGCCCTGGCGCAGCCACAGGTGGAGGTGCTCACAGCCCCTTGCAATGTCTTTATTAAGGTTTGGACCAGTATCCCTCATGGTTCAAGCTAACAGTGCAGCCTTGCAGTGAGGGTTAGGAGAAGGCCTGCGCCTGAGCTGAGAGCACAGGATGCAGTCCAGTGACTGAAGCTCCTTCCAGGGCTCCGCAGGTGACCAGTGCTGGATCTAGCTGGGCTCCACACACAAGTGTATCCAGGAGGTCATAGATGCCATATTCATGAAGGCACTGAATTTCTTGCATTTTGCCCATGATCAGACAAGCCAGGAAGCAAGCGTGCTGGGATTTGCGGTGATCTCTGGTTTTCCACAGGTGCAGGGTGCCATCAACTGCACTCACATGATGCTTAGATCTCCATGACAAGAAGCAGTCAACTACATCAACAACAAGGGCTTCCACTCGCTAAATGTTCAGCTGGTCTGCGACCACCACAAAGGCATCCTAAAGATCTGTGCACAAATCCCAGGAAGTGTCCATGACTCCTAAATCCTCAGCAGGTCTCAGGTCCCTGACATCTTCCAGGGTTCACAGAGTCTGCAGGGTTGGCTCCTAGGGGACAAGGGTTACCTACAGAGGACGTGGCTGATGACGCCCATGCGGTGACTTCAGCAGAGAGACGGTATAACGAGGTTCATGCTGCAACCCGGAGTTTGGTGTAGACACATTGAAAATGAGGTTCTGGTGCCTCGACAGGTCTGGTGGAACACTGCAATGCAGAGCCCAGAGGATGTCGCCCATCATCGTTGCTTGCTGCATGCTCCACAAGCTAGCACTGTAATGGCGGAGGATCTGGCTGAGGAAGAGATGGAAGAGCTGCACGTCTTCTCCAATGAAGAGGATGCCAAAGGGGATGAAGGTGATGAGGTCCTAGAAGACAAGGATGCCGGCAGTGAGGCCATCACACTGGCCAGGCAAGGCAGGCGTGCTCAGGAGGCTCTCATATTTGCGAGATTCGTGGAGGATGATGACGAGATGCAATGAGGACAATCCTGACATCCTCACCTTGCATCTGTGAACGTTTGACTCCTGTGTGGCTGATGGCAGCGCACATACCCTCAGTGCTCAGGCTCATGTCATGGAGATGCAGTGGAGGCCCTAATAGTCATAAGATTCCAGGAGGATGATGATTATGACATGCAGTGAGAACACTCCATAGATCTTCACATTGCCTCTGTGAATGTCTGACTCCTGTCTGGCCAAGGGCAGCTCACTTGTGCTCTGTGTTCAGGGACATATCATGGAGATCCAGCTGTTAAACTTTAAATGCACCTGATCCTTCGGCAGCCTTCAGCACCTGACCCCTTCGGGACCACACAGTCACCGGACACAGCTGAAGAGATGGGGGGTGGGGGCAGCCCCATCTCAAAGGTGCTGAGAGCACACAGAGAGAATGATGAATGTGATACCTTCCCACGACATTCTGGCAGCAATAACAAGCACTATTGAGGTGCAGGCATCACTGATGCATCCCTTGAGTGTGAAGCCAGACCACCCAGTCCAGAGGCTCATCATTTGACTTGGACTCAACAGATTCCTTGCCTCCAGCAGTTCTCTGAGTGCCGGCGACTTTGGATGTCCCTGTCTCTGCCTGCTGTGGAACAGATTGTGTGCTGTGCTCACCAGATTGTGATCCTGAGTCTGCTCTAATCGAGGTCCCACCAAGGTGTGTTTCACTACATTGGTGGATGGTATGGGTGAGCACCGTGATGGGTCTTCAATCGTAGCGCCCTCAGCATCCTCATCTGAGGTGCTCTCGGCACTGGGGTCGTAGTCATGGCTGTATGAGGACGATGTGGCAGATTGGCCTAGGAGAGAAAGTAGAGATTAGCAGTGGTTGGCAGCCACATCACACACAGAACAGTGGACTCAGAATAGCATTGACAGAGGGATGATGAGGTGCAGGATCCTCCTGTGGATGCTTGCTACCGACCTCACCGTCGCCACAGGAACGGTCGACATCCTCTCTGGCCAGTTCCAATGTGCAGCTTCCGAATGGAGTGAGGACCTTGATGTCCGGCGCTCCACCCCCCCTGATCTGGGACCTCTCTTATTGACTGTGCACGATCTTATCCTGCATAAGGACTGGTGGATAGAGTGTGAGCAAAGTGCATGCCAGGCCAAAGGAGAAGGATCCCAGGCGTACGTGTGTGCTGAGTGGAGCCATGAATGGCATGAGGAGGAGATCTCCAGAGGAGATGAGGCCAGATGGAGATGTGAAGGTGTGTGTGAGAGAGTGAATGGCGATATCCCTTGGCCTGGCAGTGAGTGAGATGTCAGTGAATGCATGATGGGCTTGTGAATGTGAGTTGAGAGTGATGAGATGGTTGACTCACCATTGTGGCACGGATAAGATCATTCATCTGTTTTCTGCACTGGATGGCTGACCTCTTGTGTGCAGCATTGGCACTGACCACCTCTGCCACCTCCTCCCAATCCGGAGTGGTGAGACTGATGGGCCTCCTGCGGCCAGAGCAATGGTAGAGGACATCACAGCAGGCCTCCACGGCATCCAAGAGACGTCCCAGGGATGCGTCACTGAATTGGGAGGCTGCACTTTTCTTGGTTTTTGGGGCCATGTGTCCACCGGAGCAGTCCTGGGCTGAAAACATTGAGAAGTGTGTGCGTGGCTGCAGTTTAAGTATGGCACCCAGAGTGAGGAAGCGGCGAGGTAACAGCGTGGCAGGCAAATCGAAGGCTGGCCACCAGCGAGGTGGCGTTACTACATAATTTATGAGGCGGGGAGGGGACAATATGGCGCAAAAACCCACCTTTACGGCTGACACATAAAACATCTTTTTTCACGCCCGCTACCGCATTTATTGCAAATCTGGGACGATTCCGCCCAATATCTGAACCATTCTCATATTTAACCTAACCTATCTCTTAGAAATAATTTGCCCTTTCCTATTAATTCACCTCTGATCACACTATTAACACAATATTATTTATTTTTTTCCTTTCCGTGACAATAATTCTGTAGTTTCTGTAAGAGGTCCTAGTGATCCTGACAAAATCACCCTTCACTCCCTCTCCCTTAAATGTATGTTTTACAACCTCATTGTTATTTCCTTAGTATTATAGACTACTGGTCCCTAATAACACGAACATTCACATGCAATACAACTACGGTTACCTTGACATCCCTTCATTTTATTATTAAGATCCTTAATGCTGGCCCCAAGCAAAGACATAACTGCCTTTTTGAATTGCTCAGTTCTGTACAGCCCTTTACCTGAATTTTTGACAACGGTATCCCCAGTCAACAGACCTCAGCTATTTCCCTTGCATTTTGTTTTGTTGCTTCCTGGTTGGAGAGTTAGGCTTTTGAACATTTAGAAGGTAATTTTACGCTGACATGAAGAGTGTATATGAGGAATTCCAGTGGACGCTGCTGGAAAATTGTGGACAGTGCCCCTCTTGCCCCCTTTATTTTTTATTTTTTCAACAAACACCTCTTGTAGACATATGAACATAAGAAATAGGAGCAGAAGTGGCTCTGCCATTCAATATGATCATGGTTGATCAATTACACTGACTCCACTTTTCCACCCTATCTCCATATCTTTTGATTCCCTTTGTGGTCAAAAATCCATTTATCTTGTCCTTGGATATACTCAACAACTGGGCATTTAAAGCCAACTAGGGAGTTGCATGTTGACAAATTGGGCTCAGAAAATGTACCCTATGGCCTCGTTCACGTGCCTGTCATTAATAGACGTCATCTTTAATTTAATTCACCTACATCAACAACAAAAACATACATTTATAAAATGTCTTTGACGCAGCAAGATGCCTCAAGATGCTTTACAGAAGCATTATGCCTTGCTATCCCCCTCAGAAACCTGTGAATAAGTAGTTTAAGTCAAGCTCTGAAATCTATTACTATCTATAGCCATGTGTGCCCAAAACTTTGAGAGGAGTTTTCTTTCTTTATTTATTCATTCTTGCAATGTGAGCATTGCAGGCAAGGCCAGCATTTATTGCCCATCCCTAATAGCCCTCGAGAAGGTGGTGGTGAGCCACCTCCTTGAACCGCTACGGTCCGTATGGTGTAAGTACACCCAGAGAGCTGGGTGAAGAATGCGGTGCAGTCACATGAGGTAGATCTGTCTGGCAAAGTGTCCCAATCAACGAAAACCCTCAGTCCCAGTTTTTGTCCCTAGCGTAAGTCGGCTAGTGCATTTTTCACAAGCGGCCAACTTGATCTCTGCTGAGCTGGCTGTACTCCAGGCCTTCATCTCATAACTTGGCCTGATGCGGCACAGATTCCTGGCAGTGGTGTCCTTTTCTCTTGGCTTGCTGGCTGCTGTCGGAATCAGTGTCCAGATGTCCTCCACCTCCGCAGTATTGTCCTGCTGCACTGAAGATTATTTTCCCCGGCAATGTGAAGAACCTCTGGCCAAGTTGTGCCAGGTCATCACGGAAAGCAGCGATTCAGAGGAGCAAACCTGCAACTGCGATGAAGTGAGTTTTCTAGAGGTTTCTACTGAACGAAAACAAAACTTGACCGCACGGAGTAACATGCATGCTGGCGGCTGTGAGCAACAACCAGGGCAGATTGAGACTGCAATCCTGTTGTAATGTTAACAGCTCGCATAAAATTTGCCCCTTTCTTACCGAGAGGTCAAAGTTGCCTCACTGTTTTTGCAAAGTCAATGACGACAATCTACCACGGTGGTATAAAGAACAGAAATGGCCCGTAACATATTTTAGTGATGGTTTGGTTGCGTATTTGCTTAAGAAGTATAACAGGTCCAGCAAGGGACAGAATAAAATGGATTGCTCTGTTGCTGCTGAGTCATTGCTGCTGGTGATGTTCCCACAAAAGGAACACATTTTTCTAGTCAACAGAACATTTTTCTAGTCAAAGCAGAATTACAAATGAGATGGTTGCAAGTCTAGTGACTAAAATACAACTTTCATTTTGCAGAATCTGAACAAAGAAGAATTGCTCTAGGAGAGTAGAGTCAATTGAGAGAGGGTTGGACTGTTAATGAGTGAATACTGGATCAAGGTCAAGGTGCAGTCCATTGAGTTGTGGACAGCACATCTGATGCTGAACTAAGGATTGACGTTGTTGCTTAGGGTTGCTGCCCTAATAGACTGACTCACAGGAGGGTGTGCACACCCCGATACAGTCTGATGATAATCGACTCATCAACAAAATGATTGCAGATAATGAAATTGTGGCCTTTAGTTCAAAGTAGTCATGACATTACTGATGATGAACCAGAGGAAATGGAAATTGAGCCAAGAACAAATAATGTTTACACACATTGCGCCTGTTTCAGCTAAACAAAGTAAGCAATAGCCATTTGCTGGTTCATTCCTTAGGTCAATGCCTTGACTAATCAGAGTCAAGCTGCCTTGTTTAAATTTTAAACAATGCTTGGCAGTTAGCTGTCAAAGACCATTAACTGGTGGATTCTCCATGGCAACGCCTCTACCAATCAGAGTCCACTTGCCAACCAATCAGAACTCTCTTCTTATATAATACAAAGTTGTTGCTCCCCCTAACATTGGTATTCTTGTGATTGTCCTCATTGAGTGCAAGATGAAAAGCTTTGACAAAATGTCTTTTTTCAGCAATACACAATATATAGTCCTGTATTGAATTCTGGTGAAAGAAGTAATTATTTCCAGTACTGTGATTGTACACTCAAAACTCGCACTTAGCGCAAAACAAATCCCAAAATGCTAGCCTAGAGATTTGATTTCCCTGGCACACCTTTTCTGGTAGTGACTGAGGAAAGCTGCCTCTGCCAGCTGTATGTTAGGAGAGAGGTTGTCCCACCTACTGTAAGGAGACAAGCAGCCAAACTTCACCACAGAACTGACAAGGCCAACAACTCCCTCAACCTTTCTGTTTTTGCCTCCTTCTAAAGTAAGACAGAGTTAATTTACAATAGCAGCTATTGGCCTACTCCAGCTCCTATTTCTCATATTTTGTTAACTTGCAGCTCACAGATATACCAGAGAAATGACCACTGCATTATTGAGGAGAGCAAGCATTTTTGTCTCCATTCCCATTGAATTGTGACACTGAAGCGCCTGCTGAATTTCCCTACACTGTCTACATCTGACAAAGTCTGGAAGTTGTTACTGGCATCCATGTAGCCATCCAGGCAGCAGACACCTTCTCCTCCACTTGCACCATCGCCTGCTGCTACTTATCTGTATGTTGTTACTTATCCAATTCTTCCTCCGCAAGTTCATTAATCATATTCTCCAGGTGTGTGTAACTGTGTCGAGGCTTGCAAACATTAGTGAGACGTTTACAAGGTGCTATAAAGTCCTGCCTTGTCTCTGATGGATGCCAGTGCTGGGGGTCTACTGTTCCAGGACTATAATGATAGATGAGGAATGTATATTAAAATACTGGCTACAAGAGAGATATTCAAACACAGCTTTAATTGGAAAATGGTATGATGCTTTTGTGGTTGAAGTATTTCTGTGTGGGAGTAAGGGAGACAAGACATAACAAGAACAGTTTGGCACTAGCCCTGAGCTTGGGTGAGGCCTCCAACTTCCCCAGCACCTAGCCTCTCCGAGCTATTATAAACAAGGAGGTCCGGGATGGCCTCCTCGAAAGGAGTTTCAGCTTTCACGTGTTGGGACCATCTCGAGTTTAGTGCATTCTGTTTTATTAAGTGCAACCTTGGTCTTGCAGCCTTAGAAAGTTACAGCACAGAGACGGGATCCATCAAGTCTGTGCAGTACTGGCACTTCTCTCCACATGAACTCCTGAGTTTAAGACTAGTGTCCTTTTTGGTCCTCATACCCTTTCTTAAGCAACGGTTTCATTCCCTTTAAAAGAAATGATAGATCCTGCTTCGATGATTGCTGGTGTAGAAGCCACAATGTAAACATCTTTTGTGTAAATAACTTTCTTTTCTTATCAAGAGTCTCTTCTTAACAGTAATCTCATCTCCCTGTATGTAGAGACATAGGGCTGAATTTTCTTGCAGGCCTCGGGACTGAATGTGGGACCTGACCCCAATGTTGTGCCCCCCTCTCGTGCTTAATCTTCCTGGAGGCAGCTATTTAACAGGCTGTCTCCAAGGGCCCTATACAAGTAGGGACGACAGGGAGGGCTGCATGGGTGGGAGGGCCTGAGCCCGTGGGCGATAGAGGTGGGAGATTGTGAGGGCATCTGAAGTCTTTAGTAATTGTTACAAGCAAGAGTGGCTGCAACTGTGAAGGGCTTCCCCTCAACAGGATGTCCTGTAACCAGGGCTGTGCCCCACTATCTCGTGGCTTTGCTGACGGGGGTGATGATCTGAAAGGAACATAAATTTCAGTTGAAAGTTACAGTGTAAAGGTCCTTATTGTTGGAGACTGGGAACACGTTGTAATCAAACTAAAGAGCTGTAGATTGTCAGGTTTTGCAATGGGTGAATAAAAAGTTGAAAGGCAGCATTTTATGGCGCATGCTTTTTGGTTCATCCATTTTGAATGATGTATTACTCTGACTTAAACTGCGCCATCTTCTTCCATTCGCCAGCGAGTACTGAACACAGTGTTGACCCTGACCACCCAGTTACTGCCAGATATACTGCACTACATGCGCTTTTAATGAAGGCATTAATCCATTGAAAAGAAATGGACTATGGTTCTATTAAAATACTGGACAAAGGACTCTCATGCAAAATCATTAGACATTTGTAAAGCAGCATCGTTACCACCAGTTTGAATTTACTGCTAAACATAAGGGTGCTGTGGATCATTTGAAATGTACTCCCTCTCTGCCAGCATGCTGGCCTGCAGAATTGGTAAGGAGGTTTTGATTAATCTTAGCACTAAAATCCCAATTCTGAGGGAGAAAATGTTTTGGAAGTCCTGAAGGCAGAGATTTTTCAGGTCGCTGGCCTTATTATCTGTTACTAAATTATGCATATGAATGTACATTGATCCCAATCCAGATTCCTGTACTTTATCTTATAGCTGCAGCACTTAAAATGCTGTGTGTCTGTGCAAATGGGCACTATAAAAGAGTTTGTTGATGAGATGCATTATTTAATATGAGGTGACTGCTTTAATGGGGGCTGCATTCTAATTGGCATTTTTAATGGACATTGATGGCTGTTAGAGCCAGTGGCCCTGAAATTCCACATTAGTTCCGATCTCATGCCATAACTTTGATAGGAGGCTGGTGGAAAATGACATTAGCAAAGTTCCAGCTAGTAGCTGGGGAGAACCATTATGGAATTTCAGCCTATTAAAGGATTAGCTGCCTTTGATACAGAGTCTGATTAAAAATTTGTCTATTTTTATAAGAGATTGAACACTTGAGGAGTTTTAAAAGCTTTGGATGGGTTGCATAACTGGGAGTTTTTCTTCCATAATTAAGTGTGTATGAGTGAGAGCTGTATTGTATTGTTAGAAGTTTATTTCTTACATCTTCACATGGCTCCTGAGGTCTGCCCATGATAGATACTTGGTGAGATGCTATGTAGGTGGCATGGGTTGTGAGAGGGCGTGGAGGGTGTGAGGTGACGGAGGGGTGGCGTGGAAATGAGGGTGATGGGGGAAATGCATTGGCATGGAGGGTCCATGGGAGGTGAGAGGGCATGAGATAGGTGGGGGGCATGAATTGGCAGGGAGGGGCCAAGGGGGTGGGTGGATGGCTGAGTGGATGTGAGGGGTGAGGGTGAGAGGGCCTAACAGCTTCTAAAACAGCTGGGACAAAGTCCCAGAGAACTGAGGTGGGCCTTCTAAGTGGCTCGCCTTGGTGCTCGCCTGCCCCCTGGCTACCTACGATCTGCTTCTGGGGTCGGCAGGCCTGATTCGATTCCAATCCCTTCTATGGAGTGAAAATCGGGTCTAACGGGCTCTTTTAAACTGAGGCAGGTCTGCCAAGTTGGGACATTTCCCAACTGAGCTACCTGCCGCGGTAACAAAAATACAGCCCGATGCATTTCTTACATTCCAATTGTGACTGCACTTCAAAAGCACTTAATTGACTGTAAGGCACTTTGGGACAGTCAGAGGCCATGAAAGGCACTACATATTGTAATTATTTTGCTCTCCATATGGCACAGGCCTAATTATGGGTGGCAACAGCATGATTTCTTGACATGTGCTCATGGTTTGTGAAGCTCTGTGCAGTAGTGTTGAAGACTAAAAGTTACCCCTTATTCCATTTCTTGGTGGAGAAAACAGTAACGTCCATAGCAGAAGAGAGAAAAATATGCGCACGATTTTGTGCTCTTTGAATACACTTTGTGAATGTGTAAAATTGTAAATGTAAACAGAGCTCCCTGGATGAAAATGGAGATAGAAATTAAGATTAAAAAGAAAAAGTGTGCATTTGACAGGTGTCAGGTAGAAAATACAACTGAGAACCAAAAGGAATGCAGAAGGTTCAGAGTGGAGGTGAAAAAGCATATTAGAGAAGCGAAGAGGGATTATGAGAAAAGACTGGCAGCCAACATAAAGGGGAATCCCAAAGTCTTCTATAGGCATATAAATAGTAAAAGGGTGGTAAAAGGAGGAGTAGGGCCGATTAGGGACCTAAAAGGGAATTTGCACATGGACGAAGGGGCCATGGCTGAGGCATTAAATGAATACTTTGCATTCGTCTATACCAAGGAGGTAGATGCTACCCAGGCCATGGTGACAGACGAAGAAACTCTGTCACTAGAAGAATTCAAAATTGAAAAGGAAGAAGTGTTGATTAGACTGTCGGTACTTAAAGTTGACAAGGCACCTTGACAAGGATTGGATGAGATGCATCCAAGGATATTGAAGGGAGTGAGGTTAAAAATTGCAGGGCCACTGGCCATAATTTTTCAGTCTTCCCAAAACTCAGGGGAGGTGCCAGAGGACTGGACAATTGCAAACATTACGCCCTTGTTCAAAAAAGGTTGTAAGGATAAGCCCAGCAAATTATAGACCAGTCAGTTTAACTTTAGTGGTGGGCAGGATTCTAGAAACAATGATTCAGTATAGAATTAGTTGTCACATGGAAAAATATGGGTTGATAAGGAAGAGCCAGCATGGATTTCTAAAAGGGAAATCATGTTTAATTAACTTGCTGGAGTTCTGAAGAGGTAACAGGAAAGGTCAATGATGGTAATGCTGTTGATGTGGTGTACATGGACTTTCAAAAGGCATTTGATATAGTGCCACACAACAGACTTATGAGAAAAGTTATTGCTCGTGGAATAAAAGGCACAGTAGCAATGTGGATACCAAATTGGCTGAAAAATAGGAAGCAGAGAGTAATGGTCAATGGATATTTTTCAAGCTGGAGGGAGGTTTGTAGTGGAGTTCCCCAGGGGTCAGTATTGGGTCCCTTGCTTTTCCTGATATATATTTATGATCTAGATCTTGGTGTGCAGGGGACAATTTCAAAGTTTGCGGATGATAGGAAGCTTGGGAGTGTTGTGAATTGCTAGGAGAACAGTGTAAAACCTCAAAAGGACATAGGCAAGTTGGTGGAGTGGGTAGATTGGTGGCAGATGAAGTTCAATGTGGAGAGGTATGAGGTGGTGCATTTTGGTAGGAAAAACATGGACAGACAATATAAAATAAGGGGTGAAATTGTAGAGGGGGTGCAGGAGCAGAAAGACCTAGATGCATATGTGCATAGATCATTGAAGGTGGTAGGACAGTGGAGAGAGCAATTAATAAAGCATATTGTATCCCTGGCTTTATTATTAGGGGCATAGAGTACAAGAGCAAGGAGGTTATACTGAATTTATATAAGACAACTCGTTAGACTTCAGCTGGAGTATCGTGTACAGTTCTGGGCTTCATATTATAGGAAGGATGTGGACACATTGGAGAAAGTGCAGAAGAGGTTTACAAGAATGGCTCCAGGGATGAGAAACTTCAATTACAAAGATAGATTAGCGAGGTTGGGACAATTCTCCTTGGAGAGAAGGCTAAGAGGAGATTTGATAGAGATGTTCAAAATCATGAGGGGGATGGACAGAGTAGATAGGGAGAAGCTGTTCCAGCTTGTAAAAGGGAATCAAGAACAAGAGGGCACAGATTTAAAGTGATTTGCAAAAGAAGCAAATGTGACGTGAGAAAAAAACTTTTTCACACGAGTGGTTCATGTCTGGAATTCACTGCCTGGGAGTGTAATGGAGGCAGGTTCAATCCAAGCCCTCAAGAGGGCATTAGTTAATTATTTGATTAGAAACAATGTGCAGGGGTACAGAGAAAAGGCAGGGCAATGGCACTAGGTCATAATGCTCATTTGGAGAGCCGGTTCAGACACGATGGGCCGAATAGCCTCATTCTGCGCTGTTATAATTCTGTGATTCTGTGGTTCTGTGATTCTGTGGTGTAGTAATCAAGATTTTGCGAAGTGAAGCTTGTGGAAAATTTCACTTTAGACCTGATTCCTAAGGCTGTTCTTGAGGACTGTATGCATTTTCTAATTCTGCATTGTGGAATCACCTATATTTAGGAGGATGCCATTTGGGATTAAGCAATACATGCTGCTCAACCTCCTTCACCCTTTATTATATTCAAACTAAGACCCCAAGGTACTATTTGCTTCCTAATTTACAACTTATGCCCTATTCTTTTTATGGAGCTTAGAAGCAACTATTCACAGTCACAGAACAAATGAAACCCATTAATTTGATGTATAGAAAGTCACACTAAAAACTTTCCCATGAAGTGCATACTTGGCTATGCTGAATAGTGAGTCACAATCATTGTGTTTAGTGTGCTCCAAAGACAAGTAATCTCACTCAGAGAGCAGTACAGGGTATTATTTACAAAGCAAGCATCTGCTGATGTGTAAAATATACTTTTCAATCTCAGACATGCTCTCACAGGTGTTGGAACCCTTCCAGGTTTAGATGTGCCACCTGATGATTTGGAAGCCAGAGGCGAGGCTTAAACAGAGAGTTGCCAACATTGACACAATAAAACCAGGTTGGGCCATCCGAAACAAATGAATTTACAATTGCCCTGCTAAGGAGAACGCCACTCTAGATCCATCAATGTCACAAGAGATGCCAAATAGCTGCTGTTTCTCCTTACATCAGCCCCACCCCTTGCACCATAAAGGCTTTTATGATAGCCACTTCCATATGTCATTCTCCCTATGCTACAGATTTTGCCTCAAGCAACATTCTGGACGCATTTGTTGATGAGCTGCTTGTAAATGTTACCATTTTGTACTCCTTTTATTCCACAAAAGGCCTGTTAAGACCAGAAATGTAAACCAAAGTATAAAAGAGAGCTGAGTAGATAAGCATATGGATAAACATACAGATGAGCAAAAGATAAAATGCCTGTATTTATACCTGTGAATGGTTGCATCAAAAAATCTTGAAGAGCTGCACACAATAAGTTACTTTTGAGATTGTCACTGTCATCATGATTGCTAGATAGATGAATCCACACGGCTATATGCACATTGATACCTCACAGTCCAATGGGCAGGCAATTCTTGCAGCAGTGTTTAATATAAACTGAAATATATAAAATATAATTTGAGAGTTCTCATTCGGAAACAGGAGTAAATATGTAAATGATCAGAAGTTGTGTATTTTTTGTGACAGGGAAAAATGTCCTTTGTTTAAATTTTCCAATTAGGCAAGCCCATGTGGAATGTGTGTAGGCCAGAAAAAACCTTTCATTTTAAACTAATGTCCTCATTTACCAGGTGCACATTGACTACCATGTACTGGATACAGTATTGGGCCCAGAAAAGTGTCTGCACCCATTTTTTGGGCACTTGGGTGGGGGGCACAGGTTTCGTCCCATGTGCTGGAATGGTGAAAACCAAGGCTCCCCAGGTATTGGATCTCAAGGCTAATTATAATTGACGCTGGTACTAGTACTGGGATAGGAAGGGACTGTTCCATTAGAACGGGCTCCACCTGACTCAGGCTGGGACCAGAGTCCTGGCAGAAGGTATGATTAGGCCAGTGACAAGGACTTTAAACCAATATATTGGGGAGGCGGGGGGGTGGGCTTACGTGGAAAAGGTAGCAAAAATAATACAGTAATTACAGAAGCAAAGGAAAATAGTCGAGTAATGGCATTTGGGACTACAGATAAAGGGAAAACTAAAAGATGTAAAGACATTGAATCGGGGAGAGAAATAAGAAATATGTGAGAAAAACAATATTGGAGCAGGAGGACAGGTTAGGGTGTGTGGCAAAAGTAAGTGTTCCTTACAAAAATTAACAGAGTATAAGAGACTAATTGAATGAATTACAGGCACAAATTCAACTTAGAGGATACAGCAGCATACCATGACTGAGACATGGCTATAAGTCAGTCAAGGCTCAGAACTGAATGTACCAGGCTATGAGGTCTACCGAAAGGATAGGGAATCCAATAGAGGGAGAGGCCTAGTGATTAAGGATGAAATTACGCTTATGATAAGAGATAAGATAGTGAAAGGGAAGCAGGCAGTGGAGACTTTGGGAGTAGAATTAAGAGGTAGATAAGGACTACAGGATGAGTAGTGTATGGTCTCCCTAGCAGCAGATGTGAAAATGGAAAATGTATTAGTGCAGAGGTTAGAAAAGCATATTATAAAAGGAGATTGGTTTAATGGGGGACTTTGACATCCTTGTAAATTGGGAAAAGCAGATGAGCTCATTCATGCCAGGAGGTTTGAGAATTTCTTCAGTAATTTCAGGCTATTTTTCTATTGGTTGAGGTTTTAACTCATTCAAAACCCATCCACTTGCACAGGCTAAAAATTGGATTTATGATGT
Organism: Cetorhinus maximus; assembly: GCF_964194155.1. Taxonomy (NCBI): domain Eukaryota; kingdom Metazoa; phylum Chordata; class Chondrichthyes; order Lamniformes; family Cetorhinidae; genus Cetorhinus; species Cetorhinus maximus. The sequence goes on from NC_135900.1 coordinate 15,497,645, forward strand.
GACCTAGAATCAACAAGGGGACAGGCCATATTAGATTTAATATTGAATAAAGAGCCACATTTAGTTAACAGCCTAATGGTGCATGAACATTTATCTAAGATTAACAAAACCTCAGGATCAGGTAGTTTTCATCCTTGGATTGAAAAGGAAGTAGGTGAGAATATTTCAGGAGCCCAAAGTATGATCATCCAAAATTCTTTTCACTCAGCACCTGTTCTATGACATTGGGAAATTGCACATGCCACTCTGCCATTTAAGAAAGATGAGAGAAGAACCTAGGGAATTATAGGCCAGTTAGACTAACATCTGTTGTCTAAAATTGCTAGAGTCTATAGCTAAGGATAGAGTGTTTGGACCCCTTGAAAATTTTCAGCCAATCAGAAAAAGCCAGCATGGATTTGTGGAGGGTAGCTCATGCCTGATGAGCCCAACGAATCTTTTGACAAGTTGACTAAAATAATGGACGGGGAAAGGTCCATGGATGTTATTTAGATGGACTTCCAGAAGGCATTTGATAAAGTTCCTCACAAGAGACCCATAGCTAATGTTGAAGGAAAGTTATCGACGTGGTAAAGAGATAGGCTGAGCAACAGGAAATAGAGATCAATAATAATGGACAGGACTCTAAGCAGCTGGATGTCACTAGTGGTGTCCTGCAAGGATCTGTGTTGGGACCTCAACTATTCACCATATTTATTAATGACTTAGATAATGGTTTAAAGAGCCAAGTTTGTTGATGACACAAAGATAGGCGGCATTGTTAGCAGTGTAGGTGGTAGCATCAAATTACAAAAAGATATCAATAGATTAATAGAATATGACAGGGACAACACTTCAAAAGAAAGTTCAATGCCTGTTAAGCACTTTGAGGCATATGATGGCAGTGAAAAGCACTATATAAATGAAAGTCTTTCTTATGTGAATGGGTAAAACTGTGGCAAATTAATTTTGATTTAGGCAAGTCTGACATCATCGACTTTGGATCCAAAAGGGATAGGGGTCAGTGTACTTTCTAAATGTTAAAAGCTCAAAGCCGTGGAGAGCAAAAAAGCTTAGGGGTTCATGTAGATGGATCATTAAAATGTCATGGGCAGATAATGTTATGATCCCAGCTGAGGGTACCACTGGACAAGCCTGATCCCAGAGTGGAACCCAGCTTGATAGATCCTAACTTTAATTTGTTTGTTTAGATACGTGGAGAGTAGCAACTGAACAGAGTCACCAGAGTCAGCTGATGAACTTATAACAAAAGAATTGATACGTGGGGAGTAGCTACTGAGCAGAGTCACTGGAATCAGCCAATGAACTTTTAACAAAAGAATAAAACATATATTAAACAAGAAAAGATGAATTATATTATAATACTCCTTCACCCACAATTATATCTTGACAGATGTATACTGATTTGTAAGGATAACACAAGTTACAAAAGTTATATTATACTCTAATGTCCACAGTAAGTACACAGTCCATGTAAATCTATGGCACCCTGTGGTCAGACACACCACACACTGAAACCAAATGACAGATGCCACTTTAACCAGATGCTATTGATCTCTCCTCAACTATCCCCCAGACTCTTGTCACACCATGAGCCAACCAGTCTCACTGAACTCAGTCTTTCACTCAAGAGTTTCCAATCTCCACTCTCCAAGACCTCGCCTTGGAATCTTCTCCCAAGCCAATGTTTTCTCTCAGGTGCCTTCCGCAAAGGTTCACCTCCAGGGTTTCGAACTCTCCTTCTGATGTCCCTCTCCCCTGGGTCACCACATACATTCATGCTGTCATCCACACACTGTATCTCACTGACTTAGCCATCAACAGTACCACTGCTTCACATGCCCATAGCAAAGAGTTACAGACCTTCAGTTGTGTCTTTGGGCCTTCTCGCCTCTTACAAGCTGTTCTCACTTTAAATCTGCATTCTGCAGCTTGAAGCTTTAAACTTGAAACTTGGAGCCTTTCTCTGCCCCTCACTCTCAACTTCACTCAACAGGACCTTTTCCAGGTTCCTGTCCTTCCTTTGACAAGAAGGTCTGCTTTGGGCTTTCCCCTCTTCCAACTCCTGGATTTTTGGGGTTTTCCTTAGGTTAGGACTGGCTACCTCTCCCCTTTTCTCCAGTCTCTTCTGGTAGCAACTTTCAAAAAACCAACTGAACTCCACAGTTTCCAAATCAAAAATGATGGTTCTCTTCTTTTGTATGTGTGTCTCTGGGAGGGACCTGCCTCTCTGGTCCCCTGTTGCTAGACAACAGCCCAATTCTTCTACTCTTGTTTACTTAACCTAGTTTACAGTCGTAAAACTCTTATTAGAAATGCGAGCACCTTTCTAAAGTGAAACTAAAACTCCATTTGATTTTTCTTAACACACAGTTACAGAAATACAAATCAAACTTAAACTTTAAAGCTAAAACTCATTCCTAACACCCACAAATACAACTTACTTAAAATGTCTCTATTGCCTAATGACAAAATAAATCAAAAAGAATGCTGGCCATTGTGTTAAGAGGACTAGAAAACAAGTAGAGGGTAGAAGTTATGCTGCAACTATGAAAAGCCCTGGTTAGGCCACACCTGGGGCAGAATCTTCTATTGCCTGCCTAATCCCTCCCCCGCATGCCGACGCATAAAAAATGACACGTGGTGAATTCGGGCGTGCGTCCCAACGTTACCGTGCATCATTCTGATCTTCCGTTCGGCGGGCGAGCACCGGAATCGGCTGCGCACCCGTCGAAGTGTCCAAGGCCTGTTAAGGCCATTAATAAACTAATTAAAGTAATTGTCAAGGCTGCCCGTCCAACCTTAAGGTTGGTGGGCAGGCGAAGAGCCCAGGCGGCCTTCACATTTTTCATGAAACTTCATCCATGGGCGGGACGAGGTTTCATGAAGGTTTTATTAATTAAATAACAATTTTTATGAAAATTCATGGCCATGTCCCAGCTCATGTGACACTGTCACATGAAGGGTCATGTCTGAATAATTTTTTTTTAACTTTTCCATCTTTATAACTGAACTTAATCTCCCTGAGGCACGGAGCTACCTCAGGGATATTTCTGCGCTCTTTGGCGCACATGTGCGAAAAAGCACAGGCCCCAACTCTCCCTCCTCCCCCGCCTGCACAGGTAGCACTGAGGCGGGCGCGCATCACGATGGGTGGGCCTTAATTGGCCCGCCCATGTAAAATGGCAGCCTGCAGCCGATTGCGGGCAGCGATCGGCTCTGCGCCCACCCCTGACTGGCCCGCCCTGTGGGGAGAAAATTCTCCCCCTTGAGTACTGTGAGCACCACACCTTAGGAAGGATATAGTGGCCTTGGAGGAAGTACAGTGTACATTTACCAGACTGATACTTGGACACCAAGGGCTAAGTTACAAGGGGAGATTACACAATGGAGTGTTATGTTCCCTGAAGTTTTAAAGATTAAATGGTTATTCAATCAAAATTTTCAAAATATCAAGGGAAACTGATGGGTTAGATAAAAATAAACGTTTTGCACAATGTAATAAACTTGGTGTACAAGACAGGTTTCTTGATAGAAACAGTAAACCTTATTTACAGAGCTCCTAATGATGCTAATATGCTTGAAGCAGGTACACGACTAGAAAGCTCTGCTCCTAAGATTGTCCGTGCTTTTAGGGCTAATTCATCTGTACAGTCACATGATCCCCAAAACAGTATGAAAGGTTTTACTTACGATCACTACATTCCTCCCCTTTAATTTTGTTTTACATTTCTTATTTACAAGAATATCTTAATCCATAAGAAATACAAATATGTACAGTTCATGCAATTATAGATTAAGTCTCTGAAGTGATTTTCTAATTCGGTTAGAGCAATGTAGCTCAATGACTTGAGTTTCTTCCACTGGATCGACTTGATCAGGAACTGCAGCATCAGAAATATCCTTAGACAATGGCAGTTCAGAATTATTTATTTCAATAGAGACATGAGGTATGTCTATTTTATGTTGATCTGGCACCTCAGGAATCAAAGGTTCGACTTCAATTTTAGGTGGAATAGCTGGTTGTTGGAGCGTCTCTCTATTTCTTAGATGAGCCACATGTTTTCAAACAATATGGTTTTCCACTTCCGTTTGATATGACAAAGGTCCAGTTTCAGAGACAATAGTACCAGGAATCCATCTAGATCCATTTACTGTGAATATCATGATTCACTTTCTGACTACTCTGGCTCTTCTCTACCTTCCCCTCTAAGTTAGGGAACACCAAGGCTCAACCTTGTATGAAGGCAGCTTTTCATTAGTAATTCAGATGGTGTTGAACCCGTGGTTACGTGAGGAGTCATGCGATAGTTGAGAAGAAATCGTGAAATTTGTGTTTCTAACATTCCTTCGGATAATTTCTTCATTCCTGTTTTGAAAGTTTGACCTGCTCTTTCTGCTAACCCATTGGATGAGGGATGATATTGTGCAGTTTTAATATGTTTAATTCCATTTAGGTACATGAATCTCTGGAATTCCAGTACCATTGTCTGACACGATAACTTCTGGTAGGCCATGTACACCAAAACATTGGCGCAGCTTCTCAATAGTTACATATGATGTTGGTGATCTCACTTTGAACACATCCATCCACTTAGAATGTGCGTTGATGATCACTAAAAACATGGTACCTAAAAATGGACCTACATAGTCTATATGTAGTCTAGCCCAGGGTCAACCCAGGCCACTCCCACGGATGCAGTGGAGCTGAAACGGGCAACTTCTGTTGTTGCTGACACTGGAGACAGCGTTTAACCATTTTTTCTATATCACTGTGTGTACCTGGCCACCAGACATAGCTTTGCGCCAGCATCTTCATTTTCGATATGCCTTGATGCGCAATGTAAAGCTCTGTCAAGAGTGGTTCCCTTCCTTGTGAAGGGGCGACGACTCTTGCTTCCCACGACAAGATACCATCTTGACAACTTAATTCAGCTTTACAGGCATGGGATGGTTTTAATTCTTCAGGGACTTGTGCATTTGACCATCCTTGCAATGCCTGTTCTCGGACTCTTGATAAAATTGGGTCCCGGTTTGTCCGATTCTTTATCTGCTTCACACAGACTGGCGAGGGCTCCAGGAAATTCAACACAAGTAAAACTTCTTGAGGCACAGGAGCATGTTTAACGCCATCTGGCAAAGGAAGATGGCTGAAGGCGTCTGCATTTGCTATATGTACACCTAGATGGTGCATAAAGGTTCACTCATAAGCCAACAAAATCAAAGCCCATCTTTGAATTCTGGCAGAGGCTATCGGCAGAATTGCTTTATCTTCACTAAATAAACCCATAAGAGGCTTGAAATCTGACACTATGGCGACATGTCGACTATGCAAAAATGGATGGAATTTCTTTACTCCAAATATTACAGATAGGCCTTCTTTTTCAAGTTGTGAATGACCCTTTTCAACTGCAGAGAGGGTTCTGGGGACATATCCTATTGGCCTTTTGGAACCATCTTTCATCCTATGTGACAATGCCGCTCACACACTGTAGGGAGATGCATCACAGGTTAATATCAATTCTTTTGATGGGTCGTGATGCACTAACAGACATGATGAGTGTAATAGCTTCTTGACTTTTATAAAGGCTTCTTCTTATTGTGTCTTCCAAGACCATCTATGGTTCTTCTTCAATAATAAGTGTAAGGGGGCTAACGCTGAAGACAAATTAGGCAAGAAGCGGCCATAATAATTTATCATGCCCAAAAAAGACTGAGTTCAGTGACACTGGTAGGAGAGGGTGCCTCCTTGATTACCCTGACATTCCCTCCTACTGGATGCAAACCCTGGGTATCCACTCAGCGAACCAAGTAAGTGACTTCAGTTGCTTAGAAAGTACACATCTCTTTCTTCAATCGTATACCAGCCTTCAAAAATCTCCTGAAAGCCTCTTATAAGTTGGCCATATGTTTGGCTTCTGTTGATCCTGTCACCAGGGCATCATCCAGGTACACTACAACTCGAGGAAATCCTTGTAGCTTCAATCCTCAGGATTGGATGTTTGTCTAATTTAGCATCCTTGCTCACAGTTAATTTGTAGTCTCCACAAATGCGAATAGTTTGATCTGGTTTCATCATAGGGACTATGGGTGCTGCCCATTCCGAAAATTGGACTGGTTAGATTATTCCTAACTTCTCTAAATGGCACCATTCTGCATCCACCTTATGCTTTGGGGAGTAAGGCACAGATTTGGCCTTAAAGAACCAGGGTGTTGCCTCTGAATCTACATATATTTTTGCTTGGCGGCCTTTTATCTTTCCCAACTCTTCTTGGAATATGCTGTCATACTTTTTGAACAGCTCAAGAATTCATCCTGTTCTAACTTGAAAAAATTTTGACCAGTTGAGTTTAATTTCTTTTAACCATTCGCGGCCCAGAAGGCTAGGTCCTTCACCTGTTACAACAATCGCTGGCAGCTGGGCTATCTGTTGCCTATCGGATACAGGTACAGAGGTAATGCCTTTCAACTGTATTGTCCCTCCAGTATACATCTTCACATGAGCCGTGGTTTGCTCCAGATTCGGTGCCTGGGTATCTTTGCTTAGGTATTCAAGGAAGCATCCTCCCACCACTGTTGATGCTCCTGTGTAAACCTCCATGGCTAGAGGCTTCCCATTCACTTGAAGGGTGACAGTGGTTGGTTCAGTTTTCACTGCGTTGAGATTGTATAGGAAATAGATATCAGTATCAGCAGCTTCTGGTTCATTTATATTGTACATTTCAATCATCTTGGCCTGCTGTCTGATTGGCTGTCTTGATTTCACCCTGCATTGCTTTATAACATGCCCTTTTTTGTGACAGTGGTAGCATTGTACCTCTTTAAACCTACAGGTTTCTGGTGCATGGTTACCCACCCACATCAGTAACAATTTGATTTCTGAATCACTGATGAGATGCTTCCAGTATTTCTTTTTGAGTGATAGAGACTGTTTCCTGCTTTGTGGCTGTCTCCCTGGTGTTCACGCCATGCCCGGTGGTAGGTTCCCACCCCAACTGAAGAACAGTGCCATGTTGCACACTCTCTAAAGCCCACGAATCCCTCTCAAAACTCTCCATTGCTAGCGCTATCTCCATGACACGCTTCAGATCAATATTAACTTCTGCAAGTAAACGGCTCTGAATAATGTTGTTGTGTACACCACAAACCAAACAATCTCTCAACATGTCATTAAGAGCATCTCCGAAGTGCTCCGTTAACTGTTTTAACTTCACGCTATACCTTGCAATTGACTCACCCGGGGTCCTAAATGTGCCTTCACGAGGTCTACTAGCTCGTTAAAGGATTTGAATTTGGTGCATTTAGGGCCATCAGACTATGGATGAGGTTATATGTCTTGCTCCCACAGAAACTTAAAAGAATTGCTTTCTGCTTCTCCTCCAGTGTTATTTTGTTCACCACAAAGTAGAAACCTAGGTGCTCTATGTACTGACCAAGTCTTCCATGGATGGGTTGTATGGGTCAATTCTGCCAAAGAGTGGCATGACTGGTGAGTACACTTTTCCTTCTTCCCTTAAAAAGTGAAATACTCACACTCAAGGGGGGAGGTACAGCATCAGAGCTATTTGTCTTCATTGCCAATTGTAATAAACTTGCTGTACTGGACAGGTTTCTTGTTAGGAACAATGAACTTAATTTACAGAGCTCCTGATAAAGTTACATGCTTGAAGCAGGTCCACGACTAGAAAGCTCCATCCCTAAGATTACCCGTGCTTAGGGCTGGTTCGTCTGTATAGTCACATGCTCCCCAAAACAGTATGAAAGGTTTTACTTACAATCACTACACACTAGTTGGGGAGACTAGAATTAGGAGTCATATCCTAAAAATTAAAATCAGGCCTTTCAGGAATGAAATTAGGAAATACCTATACATGCAAAGGGTGGTAGAAATTTGGAACTCTGTTTCCACAAATGGCAATTGATGCTAGATTAATTGTTAATTTTGAATCAGAGATTGATAGATTTCTGTTGACCAAAGGTATTCAGGGATATAGGACAGGCATGGATATATGGAGTTAGGTTACAGATCAGCCACCAATCTCATTGAATGATGGGGTCAAGCTTGAGTGGCTAAATGGCCTCCTGCTTTTTGCAAATTCCTATATTTCTAGGGCTGGTGAAGAGTTGTGTGGTGTCGGACCACTTATTATGTTGCAGCAGCCCTCAGATAAGCGGGCCCGATGTTCAAATAAAGTGCAGATGGAGATAAGCGCTACAGCACTGATTCTCTGACCTGCATTTTCCTCACGCACAGCGCTATGCAGAGGAAGCATTGAGGACATCTTTAAGTAAATAGAACTAAATTGCAAAGGCTTTGTGGAATTGTTTATGATTCATGGCCATAAATGAGGAAACATCTCTTCTAGGTTATTTCATTTGCTTTCAGATCATTTTGAACGTTCCATGACATTCTTTTTATCTGGTGACCCCTTTTCTCCCTTTTCTTTTCTCCTTGAGCCACTGGTTCTTGTAGCTGTATCTCTCTATAGATAGTGCTCAGCTCCTCTATCTGGCCAAAGTGGTCATCCTTCAAATATTAAGTCTGATACTAAGGGTAAATATTATAAAGGGGTAGAAACAGGCAGAGTTTTCTTCACCAGAAGCGTATATTGATAATTAGGCACTGAGCCAAGGATTTCTGTCCTAATTTGGGGAATCTACCCTCTAAGTGTCACTGGCTATCCAACTGCAAATGGCATCATAGCTGAGTTCAATCCAGTCTTCATCCAATTGCCCATACAAGGAGGATGATCAGGAGCAAGATCCCTGGCTGATTTTCTTTCTGAGGCACCAACATCAAATGTAGCAGCTTAATTGTTACACCTGCTGGGGTCAGCTGACTCACAATAGAGTAAGAATTGTACCTGAAGCCTCTGGTAGATGTACATCAGCCTCTCAGCTTCCTGTTTACCAACTGAAGCTTCAGGGGAGTTATTTGAGGATTTGCTCAACAGTAAGAAGTATCCTTCTGCTGCCAAGTGCGTCCACAGCTGTCAGAAATAAACTCCTATTTCTTGGTTTAATCCCTGACTACATAAGGACATACGAATTAGAAGCAAGAGTAGGCCATTTGGCCCTTCGAGCCTGCTCCACCATTCAATGAGTAACCTCAAATCCACATTCTGACCTACCCCTGATCACCTTTCACCCCATTGCTTATCAAGAATCTACCTACCTCTGCCCTAAAAATATTCCAAGACTCTTCTTTGACCGCCTTTTCAAGAAGAGAGTTCCAAAGACTCGCGGCCCTCCTCCTCTGTCCTAAATGGGTGACTCCTTATTTTTAAACGCTGACCCCTAGTTCTAGATTCTCCCGCAAGAGGAAACATCCTCTCCACATCCACCCTGCCAAGACCCTTCAGGATCTTATATGTTTCAATCAAGTCACCTCTTCTTCTTCTAAGCTCCAGTGGATACAAGCCTAGCCTGTCCTACCTTTCCTCATGAGACAACCCGCCCAATCCAGGTATTAGTTTAGTAAATCTACTCTGAACTGCTTCCAATGCATTTACATCCTTCCTTAAATAAGGAGATCAATACTGTACACAATATTCCAGATGTGTTCTCACCAGTGCCCAAATAACTGAAGTTTAACCTGCCTACTTTTATATTTGATTCCCCTCGCAATAAATGATAACATTCTGTTGGCTTTCCTAATTACTTGCTGTACCTGAATACTAGCCTTTTGCGATTAATGCACTAGGACATTCAGATCCCTCTGCATCTCAGAGCTAACTGCACTTGCCAAACTTCATTCGGCACTCTGTGCCATTTGAAAGAAAGATAGCCATGTTTTAGTGGAGGATGATATACTAAGTTCAAAAATGCAGTGATTCTCAATAGGAAAATTCTGTTTTTGGTTAGCATTTTGTAAGAGACATCTTCATTCGCACTTCCTGCTAAATCTAAATTTGGATCAAAAAACCACATGCTGGAGAGTGGACACCGAATCATAGTCAGTACTTCTCTTACAAATCGTGTGATTTGACAAACAAAATTGATCTCATTGTCAGAATTCTATGAAAAACAGACACTCTCTTTATCTGTGAGACTGTGAGCGATCTTTAATTTTTACCGGGCATGAGAAAGAAAGAACTTGCAATTGTACGTCACTTTATCTTGTCCTCAGGATATCCCAAGGTGCCTTAGAGTCAATAGGTTACCTTTGAAGTGCAGCCACTGCTGTTATGAGGCAAACCTCTTCCAATAAATAATTAAATAATAACAGGGAGGATTAATTTCTTGCACATCTTGAAAACAAAATCTTGCTTTTTCCACTAATATAGCAAACCACAAGAAGAATAAGACCTCTGTTCGAGTACTGTGTAGAGTTTTGATTCCAAAATGAAAGATATCGAAGGCAGAGGGTAGCAGTGGAAGGGTGCTTTTCTGAATGGAGAGCTGTGACTAGTGGTGTTCCGCAGGGATCAGTGCTGGGACCTTTGCTGTTTGTGGTATACATAAATGATTTGGAGGAAAATGTAACTGGGCTAATTAGTAAGTTTGCAGATGACACTAAGGTTGGAGGAGTTGCAGATAGTGAAGAGGATTATCAAAGGATACAACGGGATATAGATCGGTTGGAGACTTGGGCGGAGAAATGGCAGATAGAGTTTAATCTGGACAAATGCAAGGTAATGCATTTTGGAAGGTCTAATACAGGCAGGAATTATACAGTAAATGGCAGAACCCTTAAGTGCATTGACGGGCAGAGGGATCTGGGTGTACAGGTCCACAGGTCACTGAAAGTAGCAACGCAGGTGGATAAGGTAGTCAGGAAGGCATATGGCATGCTTGCCTTCATTGGCAGGGGTATTGAGTATAAAAGCTGGGAAGTCATGCTGCAGCTGTATAAAAGCTTGGTTAGGCCACACTTGGAATATTGCGTGCAATTCTGGTCGCCACATTACCAGAAGGATATGGAGGCATTGGAGAGGGTGCAGAGGAGGTTTACCAGGATGCTGCCTGGTCTGGGGGTTATTAGCTATGAGGAGAGGTTGGAGAAACTCGATTGTTCTCACTAGAGTGACGGAGATTGAGGGGCGACTTGATAGAAGTTTACAAAATTATGAGTGGCATGGACAGAATAGATAATCAGAAGCTTTTTCCCAGGGTGGAAGACTCAATTACATAGGGACATAGATTTAAGGTGAGAGGAGAAAACTATAGAGGAGATGTGCGGGGCAAGTTTTTTACGCAGAGGGTAGTGAGTGTCTGGAATTCGCCGCCAGAGGAGGTGGTGGAAGCAGGTACGATAGTGGTGTTTAAGAGGCAGCTTGACAAATACATGAATAGGTTGGGAATAGAAGGATACGGACCCTGGAAGTGCAAAATGTTTTAGTCGACGAACAATATGATTGGCGCAGGCTTGGAGGGCCGAAGGGCCTGTTCCTGTGCTGTACTTTTCTTTGTTCTTTGTTCTGTAAAGAGGATATAGTGCAGATACGGTCTGGTATGAGGAAGTACAAATACGAGGAATGACTTGGAAAATTGGGGCTGTTTTCATCAGAACAATGCAGATTTCAGGGCGATATATGGACAAGTGTTTAAAGTTATGAGATAGAAGTAGGCTGTTTCCAGTGGCAGAGGAGTCAAGAATGAGAAGGTATAAATATAAATTAATAGTAAGAGATTTGGAACAGAGACCAAGGCCTGAAACTTTGCTCCCGGCCAAAGCCAGGACAGTTCCCGGCTCTGTAAACCCAACTTGAGAAAAGTGCCCCGGAACTTCCAATTTTTGGTCCAGATGGGCGGGGTGTATTGGGAATCACAGCGGGCAGCCCCAGAAACAGGGGCTTCTAGATGTGGAGGCAAGCTGGGCAGAAAGGCCCCCCCTTGGTGCGCTGGCACTTTGTCCCAGACGAAGAATGAAACAAAAAACAGCCCTCCAGCACTTACCCCTCACACTCCTTCGCCCCTCACATTCCCATGCCATATCCAAGCCAACCCATGCCACCTCATGCACCCTACCCACCTCCCCATGGCCGCTCATGCCCCCCCACCCCTTTATAGCCCCCAAGCCAACTTAGAACAAATTCCTGACAACCCATGCCTCCCACCCTCCCTTTGACGGTTCCAATAGACAGTTCCTTTCGGCAGTTCCATTTGACAGTTTCAATGAGCTTGACAGTTCCAGTGCGTTTATTCACTTTTTAATGCCTTTATGCCTAATTTTAACAATCCCAAAGAGCACCTGACCTCTCCCAAACGGCATCTTGCTTCTCCCAAGTAACCATATCCAAAAGAGTACCCTAGCTCTCCAAATAACTCGGTTAACTTTAGACTTTCTCCTACCAGGTCTAAAATACACAAGTTATGATTTGGATATCCCACCTGCCAAAATCAGATTAGCCCGAAGGCAGCTGCACTTTAACAGGTTTGGTGACGGGACTTCTAGACCCAGGCCTCCAACGCTAAGATGGAGAGCCACTTCACCCGCACGAAAACTCAGGCCCAAGAGTAGGAAATGTATGTGGGTTTCTTACCAAGTTTTTCTCCAGTAGGGATGTAGATGTGTGGACCTCAAGTGTGAACTGACTCAGGTTCAGCTGTCGTGCCCCCTATGATTATTGTCACTAGAATAGATCTTCCTTTGTACCACCAGGGGTTGGGTAAAGTATTACTTGAAAGGAACACAGAAGGAAATGGGGCAGGGAGAAGTGTCGACCATACAATCCATTCATTTAAATAGAAAGGAAGTTGGGCAGCCTGTAACACTCAGTGTAGTGCGTTCAGCCTGAACTTACTTTCTGTGCCCCATCCAGGTAAATATTTTACACCCAGGTGACGCAGACAAAAATCATTCCCACCATCCAGCGTAACATGTAATAACATTGTAAAATTCAAGGTGGGTCTGTCCCTTTAAACAAAATTGAAGCACACCAATGAATAAAATCCCCTTTGTCAAATGCACACTGCTGCTCCGCTTGTCTCAATTCTCGATACATACTTCTATTTCCCCACATGACAGCTTCCACAAATTGCATCAAAAGTTGACCTGATAAATAGACACCTGCATCCCCTGGCTCTTCGTACCTGCTTTCAAATAATTCCATGAAGCCTCCTATTGCAAAGACAAACACTTACGGAAACCCTGCCATCCCCTCTGTCCATGCCCTGGGGCTTGCTGTCTCTGTCAGGATATCAGGAAGAGGTGGGTGCTGTTAATGTCTTGGTTTACACTACAAGTCACACTAGTACAGCAGTCAATCAGTACAAGTAGTGGACTGGACGATTTGGGGAGGTTACTGAGTTGCCTTTCCCTGACTCGTCAATACATGGAGAACTGTTTGAACAGGGCAACATTTAGACATTTGTGATTGAGACTTAAATGAAAAAATTTGGTTCACTTTGGCTTGCGAACTGGGATAATCTATTATTTGTGTGTAACAGTACTTATGCAATACCCACAGCACTATCTAAATGTAAAATCATAACACAAACCTAACCATCATCCCTTGGCATTCCAGGGCATTACCATCACTGAATCCCCCACTATCAACATCCTGAAGGTTAACATTAACCAGAAACTGAACTGGACTAGCCATGTAAATACTGTGGCTACAAGAGCAGGTCAGAGGCTAGGAATCCTGTGGCACGTAACTCATCTCCTGACTCCCCAAAGCCTGTCCTTTGACAAGGCACAAGTCAGGAGTGTGATGGAATACTCCCCACTTGCCTGGATGAGTGCAGCTCCCACAACACTCAAGAAGCTTGACACCATGCAGGACAAAGCAGCCCACTTGATTGGCACCGCATCCACAAGCATTCACTCCCTTCACCATCGAGGCACAGTGGCAGCAGTATGTACCATCTACAAGATGCCTACAGGAACTCACCAAGCCTCCTGAGATAGCACCTTCCAAACCCATGACAGCTACCATCTAGCAGCACAAGGGCAGAAAACACATGGGAACACCACTGCTTAGAAGCTCTCCCCCAAGTCACTCATCAATCTGATTTGGAAATATACCGCCGTTCCTTCACTGTCACTGGATCAAAATCCTGGAGCCCCCTCCCTAACAGCACTGTGGGTGTACCTACACCACATGGACTGCAGCAGTTCAAGAAGGCAGTTCACCACCACCTTCTCAAGGGCAGTTGGTGATGGACAATAAATGCTGGCCTAGCCAGCGATGCCCACATCCCATGAAGAAATTTAAAAATAAACAAACACAATTTACTGTCAGATATATCTACTTTATCATCACGTACCATATTTAGGTGCAAATAAAATGCCTGAAGGAGGCATAGAAGTATAATTCGGCTGGCGTTCACAGAATCACAGTGCAGAAGAGGCCCTTCGGCCCATCGAGTCTGCACCGACACGTGAGGAACACCTGACCTACCTACCTAATCCCATTTACCAGCACTTGTACATTGCACTGTGTATTTTTGAATTTTCATTTGTGTTTCATTTTGTGAATGAAGTAGATAGAAAAGTGGGGGAACCTCAGGAAGGATATTATTATAAATAAAAATGTAGCAAATTAAAATGAAAGTCAAGCACTGCAGTAGATTGCAAGAGTCTGAACACTAAGCAGATTAACAGTAAAGGGTTAAGCGAACTGTTCAGGGTGTTGAATTTAATAAAATAGAAAACTGTTCTGTTACATTTGGGATGAGTGTTAATACATTATTTCCTATCCTGGTACTGGAAGTATTAGGACTGAATGTAATGAGATTCTCACTATCGGCCCAAGGGCTCAAAACACCATACAATCATTTATGATATAATAGATAGCTGGGGTGAATTAGGAAGTCATAACCTAATCTAGGTGTTTTGAAAGTATTATAAAACTAAAAAAGTGATTTATTGCTTCAAATAAGCTTTAACCCATTTCCTCCTCGAATTAATAATTGGTTATTGCCGCAAATTGAAGGTGTGTTGTCAAACAACCACTTGTGATTCTAAACAGTGCATTTGTTTGAATGAATAATTTTTTTTGGCCATCTAAGTCTATTCTGAACGGGCAGAATGAGGAAGTCCCATCAGTAAATACGCTGAAGACCCCCAGAATCAAATGTGGAACAGCCACATAAATCGTGGCCATTGTCAGCGCTGGGCCTGAGTTTTTCGCTCGTTGGTTGCACACCGTCAGTAGGCCCGGGAGTGGACGGGAAACAGGCCCCCCGACCACAATCGGCCGTCGACCGCGATTTCATGCTGGCTGAAACGCGTGCTGAGAAAGGCTCAGTGCCGCCGGTGGGGGCAGGAAGAGGGTGGGCACCGACATCACTGTGGGTGCTGGTGAGCACTTCCAGTGTGCTCCCTGAAGATGGACCGATGCCCCAGGGAGATGCAGACCTTCACAGAATAAACGAAACAACAAAAACGATGCAAAATACGTCCATGCAGCACAATCAAGCGCCTGAAAGCGTGCCTCATAAAAAAAAAACAGTCCCCAGCTATCTCCTTTTATTTTATCTCCCCATGGAGATTTCATCTCGCCCTGGATCGAGGTTTTAGCAAAAATGTAAAGGCCGCCTGGGAGTGTGGCCCGTCCGCCAACCGTAAAAGTGGGCAGGCCAGGAAAAATCGCTTTCAATTGCCTCCGTAACGCGCTTAACCGCCCGCTGAATTGTCGGAGGGCGCCCTTCAAACTGCTGTGCGCACCTGCCCAGCAAGATAACGTGCGAGTGCGCAAAAACATCGGGACGTCGCCTGACATCATCTCACGCTATTTCGCGGCCAGATAGGTCAGGCGCGTGCCCGCCTGCGGGACGTGAAATTCTGGCCCTGGCGTAACGATCTTGTTCTTCCACCCGATGCAGACTGGAAATTGCCGTGGTTCGATTCCTAGGCTGTGTTGAGTCGGCTCACTGCGCTCAGGATAGACATGGGGCTGCTAACGTTGGCTTCAGTGCCTCAATTTAAGAAGGTGTTAGGTATGATTACCACATCAAATCACTGCTCTGTGACTTGTGCGGAGTCAGCTGTGGTGCCCCAATAGCTGGTTAGCTCGTCAACATCCACTATCTAAGATCACACAAAAGGGAAGGAAAATTTCAGGTTTGGTGGGAACACAAAATGGCTGGTTGTGCCATTGGTCACTAGTTATGATACTGACAGAGGAAGAAAGAATGAAGAAAGAAACACTTGAGAAAGAAAGAAAGTTATATAACACCCTTCACAACCTCAGGGTATCTGAAAGTGCTTTACAACCATTCCAGCACTTTTGAAGTGGAGTCACTGCTATAGTGTGGGAAACATGGCAGCCTATTTTCACATGTACAGCAAAGTCCCACAAACAGCAATATGATAGCAGAGGATGGGAGACAATCATCAGGACTCTCAGTTTAAATTGGTATTGTGGCAGAGCTTGTGTCGATTTTTACTTTAAAACGACCAGACGACAATGAGAAATTGAGGTAGAAATGTTTTAAAACTACTAAATAGAAGAGAAGGGAGACAGCCAAGCTGATGCATGGGATATTTTTTCCCTCCTGGTGTTAGAACCAGTCTGTAATATAAACAGTGCACCTTCAAGGGGAACTGAACAACACAGTTGGTTAATACACTAGCCATTTGCCTTTGGGACTTGTGTTTTAAATTCAGTCAAGATTGATGACATGAATATATCTCTGGTGGATCGAAAAGTCCCTCATGAAATGAGCTTGCACAATCTTACCGCCACAAGAAATCCCACCGATACCAATCCTTGTGGGTTCCATTTCACAGCATAATATTTAACTCATTGAATAACCAGTCTTGGTAAGAGGAGAACAATGGCTGGAATTTGCCGTCCCCATTGGCATTGGGCGTCATGGTGGGTGGGCGGTGGGGAGGGAACAATAAGGCCAAAAATCGGTTTCAAGCCGTCGTGAATCTAGTTTGCGATTGTCCGCTCCACCCATCAATGGCAGACCGCCTTGCCCTCTTTCCAATGTCGGGAACATCGTTTTAATACATTTGCATCTAATTATGAGCCCTGCTGGCTGCAATCGTCTCCCCACGCTGGATCATCCAGGCACGTTGGTGTGATTGCACGTCAACGTGTTTCACAACTGTGCGTAAGTGATGGGCACCTGGCGAGCTGCACTTCACTCAGGACTTCGAGGTTTGTTTGCCTACCTTTCTTCGGGCAGCACTCACAATCATTAGTGCCAGACTTCACAGGCAGCACCACATCACTTTTAGGGGGTGCTCATGGGCAGGTCTCTACCTACCAGACCAGCTGTGAGGCGGGGCTGGCTTTTCAACAGCTGCAGGGCCATGGCTTGACAGGGAAAAGGGAGAAGTGGCCTCAGGCAAGGGAAGAGGCTGCAGGTCGAGGGTTGTAGTGGGGAAGGGGAGTATCTCAGGGTATGTGCGGGGCACATGTTGATCTGTGCAAGTGGCCTCAAGATGGTAAGGAGGCAGTCTCCAGAAGAGATGAGGCTAGATGGGGATGTGAGGGTGTGTGTGAGGGAGTGAGCGGTAATGTCTCTTGAACTGGCAGTGAGTGAGATGCCAGTGAATGTGTGATGGGCTTGTGAGTGTGTGAATTTAGAGTGATGAAATGGTTGCCTTACCCTGGCAGCACAGATGAGATCATTCATCCATTTTCTGCACCGGATGGCTGACCTCAAGTATGTGGCACTGGTACCTCTGCCACCACCTCCCAAGCTGGAGCGGTGAGACTGATGGGCCTCCTGCAGCCAGGGTGGGAGTAGAGGACATCATAATGGGCCTCCAAGGTCCGGAATGTACCCCGGGGACGCATAACTGAATTGGGAGGCTGCGCTCTTCTTGGCTTTTGGGGCCATGTCTTTACCGGTGCCCTCCTGGGCTGCAAACATTGAGCAGCTGCAGTTTGAATATGGCACCCTGTGTGAGGAAGTGGCGAGGTAGCGGACCAATCGGAGGCCGCCCTGCAGCGAGATGGCATGTTCCCTGTGGCTGTAAGATTAATCAGGCGGGAGTGGGACGAGAAAGCGCGAAAAGCAACCATTGCGGCCGGCAGGTTAAAAGTCCTTTTACCCACCCACTGCTGCAGTTAGTGCAAATCTGGGACGATTCTGCCCAATGTCACACTGGTGCAGGAAGGAATGCTCTTCTGAGGGTTGTGCCTGATGCACATTGACAGTATATCGGGAGCTTTCCTCTGCATCTAGCTGTATTTTATCTTCAGCTGTGAGTGCTTAATATTAACACTGGATACTTCAACATTCCTGACTATGACAAGAAACACTTACCAAGAATTCCTTATGGAAAGGAAAGAACTTCCAATGCTCAATGTCACATATCAGTTGTGACCCTGAGTACAAACAAGGCATATAAATCTTCCCTTGTTATTCTGAAGAAATGCAACCTTAGCTATTTGGCTGTTCTGGTGATTTGAAAGAACCTTTCTTATTATTAAGTGTGCTGAAGCATGGCCTTGTCTAGATCTCTAACTAATCTCAATCAGAACAATACGATGTATAGTGTAAGGTGATTGGGGCTGGGTTGCTGCAATATCAGTCATTAAAATTACTTCTCTGTAGCTCGGAGGTGTACATTTCAGCATCCAATGTGTGTAGCATGGCTTCAGCGAATGTGTAAAACATGTTAAAACTTATAAAAAAATGTCAAGTGCCACGATTAATCTGTACCTAGAGAATACTAAACCCAGCAGTGATTAAATAGCAAACTCTGGAAACAAAATGAATTCGTCCCAGTTTATTGGTGCGGAGGCCGTGATCCATGGTGTCCTGTTCAGGTCGAAGTGGGTAAGACACAAAATTGGTCTTTCATGCATCATCTGCATGATTTCAGCACCATTACCTGCTGGTCTTCTCAAAGCTGCCAGCAAGCTTTACAAACAGCAGGGGGTGCCAGCAACATTGTTTGTTGATCACATGGTGCAAGCAGCCTGTTTCTCCTTAAAGGCAGGCTGCCTCTTAAAGGGAAGAGAGAAAAAAAAGATTGCTGCAATGGAAATGTCTGCAAACTGAACACCAGGGCACACAAAGGTGTCCAGGCTGACACTCGCAACAGTGGGGGCAATAGTTGTCCAAGTGGGCAGGAGGAGAGATGTCATCGTCCCACAGGGAGAAAAGCAGAAAATCAGAAAGGGATGGCAGGGGTATATGAAGCATGAGACTCATGGTCACACCATCAGCCGCTTGCTCATCATGCCATATAGCAGGATGAGGGTGTTCTGGGAGTTGAGAAAGGGCATAAGCTGCCATCTTCAATGTTCTCAGCAACACTGGATGCAGCGGACCCTGTCACAGAGAACCATCTTCTCTGTAGGGCCACCCTCAGAAGGGAGTGGGAGGGGATGACCTGGGAGTCTGGACATGAGAACCTGACAGCAGTGCCACAAAAGGTCTAATGGCCTCATGCATGTTCTCAAAGTCATCTTCACTAACATTTCCAACTTGTCATAACATCAACCTTTTACGCTGCTCAATACACCCATCACTCACCTAGCAGCACTCTCTGGCACTCAGGACTAGCATCTGAATACTCCATCTCACCCTCACACACGTGTCAATGTTCCCAGCCTCACATCCACCTCTTACTGCCTCCATGTAACTCCAGCAATTCAGCTATGGTTGGCACATCACCCATTTGGGTGCTACACGTTCACTGATATTGTGGGGTGGCACACAATAGAAGGGAGCAGAGCAGAACTGGTAGGGCACAAGCCCTACAGAGAAGATGGTTCTCTGTGACAGGGTCCTCTGCATCCAGTGTTGCTGAGAACATTGAAGATGACAGCTTATGCCCTTTCTCAACTCCCAGAACACCCTCATCCTGCTATATGGCATGATGAGCAAGCGGCTGATGGTGTGACCATGAGTCTCATGCTTCATATACCCCCGCCATCCCTTTCTGATTTTCTGCTTTTAGTCACTCAAGAACTGCCAACTGGGCTGTCATAGCAGCCCAAGGAGAAAGAGGGGGAGCAGAATTACAGCACTGATGAAGACTCCCAGTTCCTTGATCTGACAGTCATAGCCACAGATCAGGCATTTGCACTGCAGCTACCTTGGAGACTAGCATGCAGCTGAGATCAGCACATGTTGAGTCACTAGTGAGTGAGTGTGAGTGGTCAGGGGCAAAGAACGGTCCGTGTGCCAGCTTGTTGGAGGATGAGGTGGCAGGCAAGTAGTGCTACAGAGGATTCAGATGAAGTCCTTGATGGGGTGGCACACAGGAGAATGCTGATGGGCATGCACAGTGAGAAGCTGAGTGCATTAGCTGGCCGGGCAGGCAGCTTCCTGTCACTGTCATAGAGCATGGAGGAGTCAAGCTCCAACCTGGCACAGAGCTTGCCCTTTCTCCAGCCTCTGCTCCATTTCCCTGTCAGGCTGCTTACTCAGAAGCACTGGCACTGCTGTCCTCATGCATGTTGTCACATTTGTGTGGACATGTCACTTACCCGTTTGGCACCCCTGTGAGGATAGGGGCAGCACTTCCCAGCAACTGCACCGAAACATCTCCAAAAACATTCCAGAGTACTTTAGGTTCTTTCTAATATTCTAATAAAAAAGTTCCATAAATTTTACTTCCCTGCAATCAGAGTGCCTGGCCCTTTAAAGAACACAACTGCTGGGCCCATCTTGCTACTACATGCTTCTTTTTCAGACATGAACAACACTGGCAATGTCTGGACATAGGAACTTGGAACAGGAGTAGGCCATTCGGCCCCTCTGCCATTTAACTAGATCTTGGCTGATCTTTTATGTCAATGCCATTCCCTTAATCCCTTGATGTCATTGGTATCTAGAAATCTGTTGACCTCCGCTTTGTACATACTCAATGACTGAGACTCCACAGCCTATGGGCCTGTGCTGCCCAACGTCAAATCAGCCGGTTTTGACATCAGGATTGCACTGTGTCCATGTGCTTGGCTTGTGTGCACCCATATCAATGACGCCAGCCCTGTGGTTAGCGCTGCCTGCCCCGGGAATTCAAAGTAAGCCTGCGCAGTGTTGCAGGAAGCGGCATTATGCGAATATACCTAGCTGTGCCTGACTATAAGACGTGGATCATAGAAGTTATGGAAACTTGCAGCACAGAAGGAGGCCATTCGGCCTATCGTGCCTGTGCTAGCTCTTTGAAAGAACTGCCAAGCTTTTGTATGTTTTGTAACCCTGTAACTTTCTCATCCTGAAGTACCTGTCCACATCCCTTTTAAAATTATTTATGGAATCAGCTTCCACCACCTTTTCAGGTGGAGCGTTCCAGAACCCAACAACTTTGGTGAAAAATATTCTCATCCCTGCTCTAAATTGTTTTCCAATGATTGTGATTCCACGACCTCTGGTTATTGACCCCCGCTCAGGAGGGAATAGTTTTCTTCTAACCTACTCCATCAAAGCTTCTCATCATCTTGAAAGCCTCTATTAGGCCACTTCTTAACCTGCCCTGCTCCGAGGATAACAGTCCTAATTTTGGATGACATCAGGAGTGAGTACGGCTTAGATTCTGTCATTTGAGCTTTGAGATAAAGTTGAAATTTCACTGTTTATCCAGTCTTTCACACAGTTCATTGAGAATATTTGTACCAGCATGATATGGAAAAAAGCTGCACTTAACTAATACGTTTTAGCATTGCACAATACACATCCTGCTTGACACTGTTAATTAATCATCTCAAATTGCTCCCACCACTACACCCACCAGTGGCAGACCTGTAATTACCTAGACTTGCTGCCACTATTAAATAAGTGGGTAGTCTTTCGCCAGACACAATCCTTAGTTGAAGGGGCAACATAATTGTCTTGTCAATTATTTGTTGTAGTCCAACTGAACAACAACAAATACTTGCATTTATATAGCACCTTTGACATAGTAAAATGTCCAAAAGTGCTTCCCAGGAGCATTGTCAGATGGAGTGTAAGCCACAAAATGAGATATTGGGACAGGTTTGGTCAAAGAGGTGCATTTTCAGGGGCACCTTAAAGAAGAGAAGGATTGGGAGCTGGAGAGGTTTAGGGAAGAAATTCAGATAGGGTCTAGACAGCTGAAAACCTGACTACCAATGGTGGGGAGAAGGAAATTAGGGTTGCACAAGAGGCCAGAATTGGAAGAATACAAAAGTTTTTGGAGCATAGTAGGTCTGGTGAAGGAGGAGAGTGTTGAGTTGATGGAGGTATTTGAATGTAAGGGAGAGAATTAGAAATTTGGGACACAGACGTAGTTGAGTATGTTCACTTATTTGCACTTTCAACAGAGAGCTACTGTTATGGAACCTAGGTGAATCAGTTCTATCATGCGATAATGCTAATAGCCCTTTCTCTGACCCGCAGTCCCCTTGATTCTTACTGGAATGTGGAATCCGTGAATTTATTCCCCTATGAAAAGTTACAAACAGCTATTATTGCATTTTATTGAAATCATGGTGAGATTATTATACCTGGAGTTTCTCGAATTCCTTTTAATCATTTTCAACAACACCTCACATTTATATAGCACCTGTAACATCCCACAGAGCTTTTTAGAAGTGCAATCAGACTAAAATTGATAGAGTTACAGAAGTAGACATTAGGACAGGTGACTAACAGCTAATCAAAATGTAGGTTTTAAGGAGTGTCTTAAAGGGGAAAAAGAGAGAGGCAGAGAGTCAGAGAGGTTCAGAGAAGGAATTCCAAATTAGGGCTTAGAGAACTGAAGTTACAATCGCCAAGGTTAGGTGATGAACATTGTGGATATACAAAAGGCAATAATTAGATAAGGACAGATATCTTAGAGGGTTGTAGGGCTGGAGAAGGCTACACAGATAGGGATTGATTCTGCTCACAGTGTAACCTAAATGTCCAGTGCTATCTATTATTAACGTATAATGATAATCAAGCTCCAGGATTAATTTCATCTGGTTGTGTTTGAATTAAACTCCTTATGGGCTATTTTAACAATGCTATTAACCAGTGTAAACTAAATGCAGCAAAACCAGGTGAACTAGTCATCCTCTCATTGCTCCTGTGGGGTCTTGCTGTGTGTCTATGTGAAACAGTTGTTACACAAGTTAATATATGAGAGACATGATCAAACATTACATTACTTCATGCTTTTTTAAAAAAGAAAAGGTGTCTACTCACTAACTCTACACTTTTGCATGGGGAATGTAATCGGTGCATGCAACCTCAATGTTCTGGGTACACACTAACAGCAAGGAACTCTGCCCAGACAGTGTGCATGTCGAAAAATCAGAGGTGTGCTAGCTTTTACAAGCAATTCTTCAGGCAATTGTTATTGAATCTACTACTTCAAAACAAGTTTAGCTTGACAAAGCAGGAAAACTTTGCACAGGCCAAGCAGCAGAAGGGGAATGACAGACAAGAAACTGTAAAATGAAGGTGCCTTATGCAAGACTTAGATATTTCCTAACAACTGGGTCAATTAAAAGAAAGAGACAGATAGAAATCTGGTCACGAATGGAATTGATGATATAAGTAAAGAGATGATACCATGCTGTGAATGTTTTCTGAAGAACTGGGAGTTTGGAAATGTCCTGCTAAAGTAGGTAACTGGTCTAGACTGTAAATTATATTACATAAGAACAGTTTCTCTGGATTCACTTTTAGAGAGGCAAGGGAACAAGGGTGAAGGACCTCTCCTAGGCTATTAGTGTGGATAGGATTGCAAATGGGCTTGGATAGTGGTCAGATTGGGAAATCCTGTGATCCATGCTTTCTCATATCTTATTTTAACCCCTGCCAATTTTCATCTCTCTCTCCTCTTGTCCTGGGAGAACTTGTACCTGGGATATATTTTCTTGTGTAGCATTGTGCTCCCGTACCTCGCTTCATGTGGAACACTAGGCAGCGGGGGATGAATTTTCGGGTCGCACCAGGGTTGGGAAGGGAGGCAGGACGGGGTTGAAAATATCGGCGGGTCCAGTGTGCCAGTTTCCCGATGCCGTTCCCAGTGCCGGCCATTTTCACCAGGATGGAGGTGGGCGGTCCTCCCGTGGTCCCGCCCAATCCATAATTAAAGCCAATTAAGCTGGCTAAAGAGCTCATTAAAAGCTCTTTAATGGGGATGTTGTGTTTTACACAGGGTTGGGGGAAGGGCGGAGGCTACAGGCTGTCCACGTTATCTGGGACCGACCTGGGACTATATTATACCCTTGGCAGGTAAGCATGATTGGCGGGCCCATGTCCCATCGGGAAACGGGCTGATGACCGCGATCGACCCCCAACCGCGATTTCACACTGGCCAATTAGCGGTCAGGCAGCATGAAATGTGCACTGAAACGCTCAGCGCTGCCGGGGTGGGGGTGGGATGAGGGTGGGCGATGACGTCACCGTGGGTACGCGAGCGAGCGCCCAGATGCCTCTGGGAGCTGCAGACATTCAAATGATTATGTAAAGGCTTAAGAAGCTGCCAAAGGATGTCCATGCATCACAATCAATCACCTGAAAATATACCTAATAAAAATGCTGTCCGCAGCTATTTATTTTCATTTTATTTCATAACGGAGATCTCATCCCACCCTTGGATGAGTTTTGATGAAAAATGCAAAGTCCGCCTGGCCGATTTGCCCATCCGCCAATTGTAAGGTTGGACGGGCCACGAAAAATCGGAGACAACTGCGCCCTCTTAATTGTCAGCGGGCACACTTCTGACTTTTGTGCACACCCGCTGAGTGAAATATTGCGCAAGTACGCGATGGCATCAGGACACTTGCCCTACGTCATCTTGCATGATTTTTTGACTGATCGGGTCGGGCATGTGCCCGCTCACGGGGCTTAAAATTCTGCCCCTGGTAAAGGGAGGCAGGCACGAACTGGAGAGCCATTCATGACCACCCTCAGGAATTATCTGAGCCCCTTAAAAGGATGAAAGGCTCGGAGGGGGCTTTGCCCAGTAGGAGACAGGTGACATCGGGTCAGTGCAGGTGGCAGGGAGAGTGGGCATTCAGGCAGTGCAAGGGGTTGCTACCTTCCTGGCATTGCAGGGGCTGAAGAGCAGTGGGTAAGGCTGACAAGAACAGTTGGGGGGTCACTTGAGCACAAGGAAGGATGCACCTGGCAATGGTGGCACAAGCCTCAATTTTGGGCGCAGTACACTCCATGGGAAGGGCATAGCCCTGGGCATCAGGAGGGCAGAGGAGAGTGATGAGGGGCTGGAAGGACACGGAGGCATCCCTCAGCAGGCGATCTACTGCTGAAGACTAAAAATTGTAGCAGAATCGTTGCGATTGAACTGCAGGTTCCTCAACCTGAAACCCTCTCCGAGGATCCACCATATCAGCTTGAAACTGTGAACGAGCATACAGCCAGGATCAGAGAGTAGCCAGTGGCAACATCCCACAGACCATGCCAGAACAGATTGTTGTATTTCTCAACCTTCTGTAAAGATGTGTGCCTCCACTCTCTGCAAAATTAAGTTTGTTGGATTTTATTTGATAAAGTGAAGGCCTTGGATAATAGAGAACAATATATAAATGAGTGTGTGAGCAGGTAACATTTTGTTTTGGGTGTACTGTTGTAAAAGTTAACGCCCTGATAGGTAACTCAAAGAAGAAATATTCCCTCGGGTGAAATAGTTGTGAGGACCTTGCATTGATATTTCACACTCTCAATGAAAGCTATGGAATTGTACGTGCACAATTTATTCTGGGAATGAAAAGCAACACCATTCAGCCATACCCCAGCTTCAGAGGCCTGAGGAGATGCCACTTCTGGGTCAGGACCACTGGTGATGTCAGCTCCAACATTGTTGCCAGCAAACTCAGCCTCTGAATACTCTGTTTGTCATTGGGTAGAAGTACATTAATGTGTCCCATAAAGAGTCAGGCAGTAACGTACTCAAGATGCCTAGCTGACACAGTCCAGTTGACAATATTCTCTTTCAGCTTGAGACACACAGCTGACTATAACTTTTTAATTATTTATAAGATGGAAGACAAATGATGGAATGTGGTTGCTGCCCACAGTTTTGCAAGTTAATGAGGCAGTATCGGTAGGAAAGACCCTTGCATTTGTTCCTTTTGGTTGTTATCAGTGGCACACTGCAGGAAGGAATCCTCTTTGATGTTGTACCCAGTGGAAGATCCTTTGAAGTTCGGGCAATTTTAACATCAAGTAAGTGAAAGTGAACCTCATGATATTTCAGAATTTTATTATTGATGTGCAAGAATCTCTTACTGAAAGTAATAAACTGTTTAAATGGGATTCAAAAACCTGTATGTATTATTCTCAAACTTAATTAAATGTTGTGATGAATTATTAAATACTTTATGGTGTCGGCTGTGAGCCTGTGGTAGTGCATTCACATCTGAGTCAGAAGGTTGTGGATTCAAGCCTCATTCCAGAGACTTGAGCATAAAATCTAGGCTGACACTCCAGTGGGGTACCAAAGTGCTGCACTGTCAGAGGTACTGTTTTTCTGCCTTCTCAGTTGGATGTAGAAGATCCCATGGCACTATTTGACGATGAGCATGGGATTTCTTCCCGATGTCCTGGCTAATGTTTATTCCTCAAGCAACATCGCTAAAGCAGATTATCTGGTCATTCGGACATTGCTGTTTGTGGGAGCTTGCTGTGTGCAAATTGGCTGCTGTGTTTTCTACATTACAACAGTGACTACACTTCAAAATTCTTTGGTCTGACCATCAGCATCAGGATGACAAATATCATGGTTTAGGATGTTGCCATACCACCATCTATCAGCAGTGATAACCTGATGCTGAATGTTGTTGATAGCTTCACATATCTAGGCTCCACAATCACCAGCAATCTGTCACTTGATGCTGAAACCTACATACCCATCGCAAAAGCTGCAGTTGTTATGTCCAAGTTGAGTAAGAGAGTGCGGAGCAACAGCAACTGAGAACACCAAAGTGCGAGTCTGCTAAGCCTGCGTCCTCAGTGGAGAGACCTGATCAACAATATGCTAGGCAGGAGGAAAGGCTGAACAGATTCCACCTTTGCTGTGTCAGATGTACCCTCAGCATCTCTTGGTAGGATAAGGTCATCAACTCAAAGGCCGGAACTTTCTGGCCCTGTTGGCGTCGGGCGTCATGACACAGTGGGGTGGGGGGGGGCGGGAAATATGGCGAGAGGGCCAGAAATCGGTTTTACGCTGACGTGAAATAGTTTTGCGATCGTCCGCTCCACCCGTCAATGGCAGGTTGCATTTCACACAGCCGTATGTCGGGAAAGTCATTTAAATACATTTGCATCTGAGGGGCAGAGGTGCCTGGCTCGGTAAAGGGAGGAGCATCTCTCTCAAGATGAAGGTGTGGCAGGGCCTGCTGTGCATACGCAGCTAAAGATCCACAGAGAACCGTCGCTTGTAGGCGCCTTGCTAGACCCAGGGTCTATAGACGGCGACTGTCATTCCTGCAGTTGACTGAGAACCAGTGTCACCAAAGATTGTCCATATCTAGGGAACTGATCGGTCACATATGCCACCTACTGGAGGATTTGGCACCATGGGGACAAGGACGACATCCACTGCCAATGGGCGTGAAAGTGACCGCGGCGCTCAATTACATCTTCTTAACCTTCCTAACCCTGCTGCCACGTCTTGGTGCTCCCCTGATATCCACAGTGGAGGTGGAGGTGGAGGCAGCCTGCTGGCTGCTATGCTCTGTCTGAAATGACCTAGACGGGCATCCTCTGGAGGGCTGAGACCTGGAGTGCTCCAGCCTGCTTTCGGGATCCAGCTGTGTGGCAGTGGCAGCCTCCTCGGCCTGTGGAACTGGAGCTGCTGGCGTCTCAGGATGAAGGGGTTCGGATGGGCTGTACGCTCCCGGAATCACCTGGGTGGATGGCCCCAGGGTGTGCAATTGCTGATCCTCCTCCCTGTAGGTGCCCAAGAGCCCCTGGCTGACTCCTTGAGGAGAAGGGGAAGCTGAAGTGAGATTGAACTGCCGCACACCCCTCTCGCGTTGACACTGTTGGAGGCCAACTATGGCGTCAGTGATGGAGTTCACCCCACGCAGCAGTGCAGGACCGATGTCCTGGACCAAGGTCTCTATGATGGCTTCCATTCTACTAGTGTTGACCTCAGTGCATTGGCATGCTGGCGCTATCACCTCAGTCTGAAGACGGATGCGCCCTGCCATCAAGCCTTGCAATCTGAGGAGTGCAGCGGACATCCCTTCCTGATGTTCCCGAGCTTGCCTTTGCAGCTCCAGCAACTGAGGTCTGGACCGAGTCCAGAGGCTCCTCATTTGACTCAGACTCAGCAGATTTCTGGCCTCCAGCAGTCCTCGAGTGCCGGAAACCTGGGAAGTCCCTGCCGCCGCCTGCTGTGGATCAGACAGTGTGATGTGCTCACCAGATTGTGACCCCAAGTCTACTCTAGAACTAAGCCCTACCAAAATGTGTATCTCTGCGCTGGTGGAGGGTGTGGGTGAGCGTTGTGATGGGTCTTCAATTAGGGTGCCATCAGATTCTTCCTCCGAGGTGTCTTTGGAACTTGAGTTGAGGACTTGGGGTGTGAATCCTCTCAGCTGTTTCCCAGATGTGCCTGCGAAAGTAAGCAGAGATAATTAGTGCATGGCAGGGGACTGCGGAACAGGGGAACTGACTCACAGCATGGTTGTCTGATGTATGTTGCACTGCTGGATCCTCATTTGGTTGAGCACCGCTTACCTCACTGTCAGCACAGGAACGGTCCAGATCGTATCCAGCCAGTTGGATGGCTCTATTTTCAAAGTCGCTGAGGACCTTGATGTCAGGAATTCATCCACCAGTCTGTGACCTCTCTCTTTTGTTGAGTGCCAACTTGTCCTGCATGAATACCGATGGAGAGAGTGTAAGCAGGACACCTGGCAAGCCATATGAAAAGGATGCCTGGCATGTGTGGGCGGTGAGTGGTGCCATGGATGGGATGAGGCCACGATCTGCAGGGCAGATGAAGGTATGTGTGAGAGAGTGAATGGAGATGTCCCTTGCACTGGCAGTGAGTGAGATCCCTGTGGATGTGTGATGGGTTTGTGTGTGTGTGAGTTGAGAGTGATGAAAAGCATGAATTACCCTAATGGAATGGAGGAGATCATTCATCCTCTTTTGGCACTGGATAGCTCTTCTCTTTTGCAGGGTGTTGGTGCTGACCGCCGCTGCCACTGGCTCCTATGCTGGATTGGTGACCTTGCTTGCTGGCCTTCACCCAGAGCAGGTGTTGGGGACTTAATGGTGGACTTCCACAGCATCCAGTAGGCACCCAAAGGAGGCATTGCTAAATTTGGGGGCAGCATGTTTACTCTCTTTGGCAGCCATGACTTTGCAGCAGCTTCCGATCCCTTACCGAGTGCTAGCTCTGTGCAAGGGCCCCCTTTACATATGGCACCCAGATTACTGGAGGCCTGAGGTGGCGGTGGTGAATCGGAGGCCGCCCTGCCAGCGGCCAGCCATCTTTCCCAGGAATGGACTATTAATGAGGCAGAACGCGCCAGGAACGGGACGATACGATGCGAAAAGCCGCCATTGCCTTTTTCCTATCCGCTACCGCACGCTGTGCAAATCTGGGTCAATTCCGCCCACACACCCTGGGAGGTGCTAATCCCATCAGCATACACTCATTGCAAAGCCAATGACATTTGCATTGGCTCGGCCATGGTCATCAGATGGATAATAGCCATATACCCAAAAGCAATTCTGTATGGTGAACTGGCCAATGGGTCACGACCTCCTGGGCATCCATACCTCCGCCACAAGAAGAACTGTAAGCGAGATCTAAAGATGACGGATATTGACACGGACAACTGGGGGACAGTCACTGAAGGCCGTGCCCTGTGGAGGCTGACTGTTTGGGAGAGACGAGCAGAAACGAAAAGCCCACCCGGCCGAGAAGATGGCCCAGAGAAAACAGAGCCCAGAGAATCATGCACCTTCTCGGACCACTGTCTCCATCTGCAGCAAGTGCGCCAGAGATTGCCATGCCAGGGCGGAGCTCCTGAGCCACACCGGGCGATGCCACTATCATCTTACGGCTGCCACCACGCTTCGAAAGAATTGGTTCTAAAGCATTTTGGGATGTCCTGAGGTTGAGTACGCTCTA
This sequence comes from Cetorhinus maximus, assembly GCF_964194155.1. Taxonomy (NCBI): domain Eukaryota; kingdom Metazoa; phylum Chordata; class Chondrichthyes; order Lamniformes; family Cetorhinidae; genus Cetorhinus; species Cetorhinus maximus. Next base: position 15,527,580 of record NC_135900.1, read on the forward strand.
TGCAAAAGCAAAACCTTATTTGACTTGATATGTTTCACTTAGTAGTGCATTTATGGAAGTAACTTCAATTTTTGTGGTACAGGACTTTCTTTTCCCACAGAAAAACAGAAGAACCCACAGTGAGCATGTAAATGTCATCCTGCCTCAGGCAAGGTCTGGTTTTCTATCACACCTTTATATGCGGTATCATTGACGAACAATCGGAGAGTGAAAGGACACACATTTACATTTCTCCCGAGGCAGGCAGACACTCACAACTGTCATTGTTTTCAGTGGGAAAAAAAGAATGTTACAAACCTGGGCCTCATCTACAGCCAATTCATCAGGCTAACAATAAATTTCTGTTTGGCTTTTACTCAGAACACATTAATTCCCTGGGAAAGCACGCAGCAAAATGACCAGAATGCAAAACGAAAGTATTGGTTTGGCTCAGTGTTCGCTGTCGTGTTGCCAAAGAGGAAAAGATTAGAAAGAAAGACTTGCATTTATACAGCACCTTGCCATGGGGCAGAATTTTCTGCTCATCGGGTGGGTGTAAAATGATGCGCGGTGAGGTCGGGCGAGCGCCCTGATGTTATCGTGCACTCGCGTGATATTTCAGTTCGGCGGGCACGCGCGGGAGTTGGAATTCATGGCCAACAATTAACAGGCCTATTAAGGCCATCGCCAATCTAATTGAATGAAATTTGTCGCTGCCCGTCCAACCTTATGGTTGATGGGCAGGCGAAAAGGCCAAGCGGCCTTTGCATTTTTTTGCGAAACCTCATCCACAGGAAGGAAGAGGTTTCGATAGTGATTAAAAAAATTAAAAATTTTCATGCTAATTTCTAACGTATCCCTGCTCATGTGACAGAGTCATGAGGGGGCACTTTTTAACACCTTAAAATTCTTTATTTTTAATTTTTTATGTCTTCATCTCCCTGAGGCAGCTCTGTGCCTCAGGGAGCTTTTCCCGCATGCACCCGTGCACATGGTGGAAGTTCCCTGCTCGCACTCCTCCCCCCCTCCCAACACAGGCAGCACTGAGCACTGCAGCACATGTTTCACACTGCGCGGGCCTTACTTGGTTGGTCCCCGATCATGGGCGCTGGTCGGCTTCCCGACCGCCCCCGCCGATCTCGCCCGATGAGGGCAAAATCCTGGCCATGAGCTCAGGATGGTTCAAAGCACTTTACAGTCATTGATGTACTTTTTTTGAAGTGTAGCCACTGTAGTCACACAGTCCCGCCAACAGCAATGTGATAATGGCCAGATCATCTGTTACTGTGAAGTTGATAGTGGGAGAACTCCCATGCTCTTCTTTGAACTAGTACTACTGAATCTTTAACGTCCACCTGAAGAGGGGTCACATCACATCTGCAAGACAGCGCCTCTGCCGGGCAGATGATGCTGGTTAGAGGCCCATATCAAATTGACAGGGCATGACCTGGTCTGAGATTGACATTAGCCAAGGCTCAGTCCTCCTGTTGAGGTGGATGTAAAACTATCCTATAAACCTATTTGAAAGAAGGGACAGAGCATTCTTTTGGCACCTTGGCCAATTTTCCTCTCTCAGCCAATAGTACAAGGAATAAGTGGCAGGTCCTTCAAATCTGCCAGAATGTCCCAAAGCTATTCATGTACAATGAGTCATGTTGAAGTGCAGTCACAATTCCTCCTGTTCGGCAGCCCCATGGGATCAGGGGTTAGTTTGGTTTGGTGGGTTTTGAGATGGCTGATAAATCATCATCATGTGGGTGAGTGCAGGAGCCAGTCAGTGCACTTCATGGGAATGTAGATGGCAGTGAGATGAATGAGCAGGTTACTCATCTTTCTTGGTGACTGAATGTTAGTCATGACAAATTGTACCATGGGACAATTGCTTACTAAACAGGTTAAACTAACTTTTGCCAATAAGTTCAGTGTTATTCCTATGTATGAGACATGGGCAGCGATTGAGGATGAGGAACAAAACCCACTTTTCCAGCATTACTCAGACTCGCCTGAGAAAGGACTATTAAAAAAAAAAATCTGGAGAGATAGTTGCCTCTGTTGATCGCGTGTCAAGGTGTACATGATGTACAACTCACTCGACACATTCCTAGCTCCATTGTTGATGCACATCTCTAAACTGGGTTAACGGAGATGGAGGCACCAACATATTCTATGAACCTGTCCTAACTTTTGAGTTTTCTGGCTTTTGATTTTGAAGGGGGTCAGATCCATAACCAGTATCATTCATTTGATAAAGTCACATCACCGTACTTTCAAGGAATCATTGAACTTTACAGCACAGAGGGGCAATGGTGGCATAACAGTAATGCCACTGGACTAGTAATCCAGAGACCCAGCTGATGCTCTGGAGACCTGGGTTCAAATCCCACCACGGCAGCTGGTGGCATTTAAATTCAATTAATTAATAAATCTGGTCTCAGTAAAGGTGGCCATGAAACTATCGTCAGTTGTCGGAAAAGCCCATCTGGTTGACTAATGTCCTTTAGGGAAGGAAATCTGCTGTCCTTACCTGGTCTGGCCTGCACGTAACTCCAGACCCACAGGAATGCGGTTAACTCTTAACTGCTCTCAAGAGGCAATTCGGGATGGGCAACAAATGCTGACCTTGTCAATGATGCCCACATCCTCTGCACAAGTTTAAAAAAAGGAGGCTATTTTGCATGTCCAATCTAATCCCACTCCCTAGCTTCTCCACCATAATCCTGCAAATTAGATCTCTCCAAGTACGTCTCCAACTGCCTTTTAAAAGTTCCTATGGAATCTCTTTCTACCGCTCCTTTCAGGTAGTTCCAGATCCTAGTAGCCCTTTGTGTGAAATAATTTCTCCTCACTTCCCCTTTAGTTCATTTGCTAATTATGTTAAATCTTGCTGAAAAAAGAGCCATGTCTAATCTTTTTGTCTTGCACCTTGCAAGGATACCAATAAAAGGGGAAAACAACAATTTATACTCTATGTGAAGAGAGCGCTGATTGGTTGCCATGGAGAATGCACCAGTGATGGAGACTGACAGTTAACTGCCAGGCATTGTTTGAAATTTAAACCAGGCAGCTTGACCCTGATTGGATATTCAGGTTGCCACCATCTCTTTAATACCATGTGCTTCTAATTTCTGAGTATGGTACTTTAACAAATGCCTTTTGAAAGTCCATATATATGTCTGCTGCACTGCCTTCATCAGCCCTCTCTGTTACTTCATCGAAGAATTCAATCAGGATTTACCTTTAACAAATCTGTGCTGGCTCTCCCTTACTAACCCCTGCCTCTCCAGGTGAGAATTAATTTTGTCCTTGACAATGGTCTCTAGTTATTTTCCCACCACTGGCATTAGACTAATTGGTCTGTAGTCACCAGGTTGATCCCCCTCTCTTTTTTTGAACAGGAGTGCAACATTTACCATTCTGCAGTGCTCTGCCACCACACCTACATCCAAGGAAGGTTGAAAGACTGTGGATAGAGCTTCTGCAATCTCCACCCTGGCTTCTGGTCAGTGACCTAGGATGCATCCTATCTGGATTGGGTGAGGCGTTCACCTTGAGCGATGCCAACGCATTTAGCTCTCCTCTCCACCTATTTTTATCCTATCCCATGGGCTGAACTTTACACCAGTGGGATTTTACATTCCTGCCAAAGTCAATGGAGTCTAGAATGGCTCGCAGTAATTTATGCCCCCCCACCATCCCGCCCTGACGGGACTGTAAAGTTCTGGCCCATATCTCCATTTCACCTTGCCTCCCTACCCCCCCACCGCCCCCGTGCCCTATACAGCACCAGTTAATCCCCTTGGGGCTGTCTTTTGTCCTCCTGGACACCAACATGGGCCTCTTCATTTACTATCTTTGCAGCAGGTCTCCGTTTCCCAATAATCTGGCCGACGTCTCTCCTTCCTGATGTGTCTGGAAAGGGATGCTGTGGCAAATTACCCTTTCTAAAAGAATCATGAATTCTCTTAGGCTTTCTTAAAGTACGTTTAAAAAGCTTTGGTTCTCATTTTTGAATTATTATGCTTTTTTTTTGTTCTTGGGATGAGTGCCCCTGGAAAGGCCAGCATTTATTGCCCACCCCTAATCGCTTGAGTAGTTGGGGGTGAATTGCTGCCTCTGTTAGTGTTTTGCAACCTTGAAGTGCATTCTAGAAGGTATTAAAGTTTATCTTTGTTTGAATGGACCACTGTGGTAATTATAGTTTTGGGAAATGTTGGACTGTAGCTTTAAGATCACATGACCTGTTTAAACCAATGACAGGGAACCTCTACAGAGGAGAGTACTTCTTTTAGTGATGGAGTTTGATGCACACGTGTAATTGCTGCTGCTATCTTGTAAATAAAACCAAATATTTTCACTAAGGAAAGTTGTCTGAAGATCAATTCTATAACAATCACAAAAGATTATGTCTGACTCTCCTTGAGTAGACTTGAAGGCCAAGCACAATTGTTTCCTTCTCTAAATCTCTTAAAGTCACTAAACCTGGTCTTGGCTTAATCATTAGAGTGCATGGGCTGGAGTTTCCAATAGGGGTGCAGTTGGGAAAATGCCTCCAGAATGCGTTGGACATGGCATCGGTTTTATAGAGGTGAAGTTACACCAAAAACCCCATGGAAATACATTGGGATAAGCCTGAATATAAAATCTTACTTTTCTCCCATGAGCTAGATCTTATCTTCATTCTCAACTCTGTCTTAAAATCATATTTCAATCTATAATTTATAATGTTAGCTCTGTTATGGTAGGTTTCCTCCTTGATTGAGGCTGGATACCTAATACCTAAGTCACCTAGTGCTCAGGGGTCTGCCAGCCTCCTGCTATGAAACTCTTCTCCACAGCTAGGCTGAGAGGATGCTGACATAACCTTCATGTGTAAATTATGCCATGCTTTTATCCTTTTAAGGTTTGCTTGTTAATCGGATATTTGAGGTCGTAATATTTGCTTTCCTCTCTATGCGTAAACCTTAGATAAAGCCAGAAACAGTTCCAAATAAAAAGGGTCAATTGTGCTGTGTAAAGCTATGGAAAGGAGCTGAGGCTCACAATGTCCCCTTGCCTCCCGAGCTAGATTTAGTTCAACATTTTACCAATCCCACTTTTTCTTTCTGCAGTCTTAAACCTTTCATTAAACTGGTTCCATTAAACAATCCACCACAATGCTTCACCACACCTAAACTTCCAGTGTACTGATTCACTCCCTCGCAGGCTTGGACTTTTCCTTCTCTACCGGAGCACCAGCATCTGCTCGGTGACTAATTGCAGCTGTCTTTTCAATTCTCCGTCGCTGCAAAGTTATTGGATGAAAAGCACAGCTTTTAAGATTTTTAAATCTAATTGGGTCTCCCCCCACCACTGTACGAACGTAATAAAAAAGTCACACCGTTTGTATCAATAAACAGGAAACACTGAGCATGTGCTACCAACATGTAACTGAGCTGTGAACGTATAGCATGCATGTTAGACACTGTTCCATTTACCGGTTCAGAAAATTTGCTGCCTCTGCACAACAAAGGAGGCATGATCAAAGATGCACTTGGAAGGTTTAGTAGAAATCACAGATTACTAGCATGTCAGTTAACAGTTAGAGTCAGCTGTTACAGCAAACAGCTCATCCAGAAACTAAGCTAAGTGGACTCCTGCCATAAGCACTACCAAGATAAGGGTGGTAGAAACAAGTAACAAGAGCAAGTATCTCTTGACAGACCACCACTATCTTCTGATTTCAGCTTTTTTAATTCATTCATGGGATGTGGGCATTGCTGGAAAGGTCAACATTTATTACCCAATCCTAAAAGCCCTTGACAAGGTGGTAGTGAGTCACCTTCTTTATAACTGAGTGGCTGGCTAGACCATTTCAGAGTGCAGTTAGGACACAACCATGTTGCTATTGGTCCAGAGTCACACATAGGCCAGGCTGAGTAAGGATGGCAGATTTCCTTCTCTAAAGGACATTAATGAGCCAGGTGGGTTTTTATGGCAACTTGGTAGCTACATGGTCACCATTACTGACACCAGCTTTTTAAAAAAAAAATGGAATTTAAATTCCAGATTTATCTAATTAACTGAATTTAAACCCAGCTGTCATGTGGGTTTTTCACTCTTGTCTACAGATTGTTAGTCAAGATGTCCGAGTGAGTCATATTCCACTCACATAATACAATTTGCATGGCTATGGGAAAGAGCATCATCAATGATGAACTTGGCAATGTGTGTTTTCATAGAATGATACAGCACTGAAGGAGGCCATTTGGCCTGTGCCCACTCTTTGAAAGTGTGATCCAATTAGCCCCACTCCCCTGCTCTTTCCTCATGGTTCTGCAAATGTTTCCTTTTCTAGTATTTATCCAATACCCTTTTAAAAAAAAAATACTATTGAATTTGCTTCCACCATTCTTCCAGGCAGTACATTCTGGACCATATCAACTTGTAACATGAAAAAAATGCCCTCTTCCTCCTTCTGGTTCTTTTTTCAGTTTGTACTCTTATCAAAACCCCTCAAAAATTTTGAACACCTCTGTTAAATCTCTTAATATTCTCTCCTCAAAGGACAGCATTCTCAGCTTCTCTAATCTTCCCACATTACTGAAGTTCCTCATTCCTGGTACCATTCCAGTAAATCTCTTCCCTACACTCTCCAAGGCCTTGACATCCTTCTGAAGTATAGCACCCAGAATTGTACACAATATTCCACCTGAGGCCTTAACCTGTTATTTATAAGTTCTGGCATAAATTTTTCTCCTTTTGAACTCTATATGCCTCTATTTATAAAGCCAAGGATCCCATATACTTTTTTTTTACCCACTTTGCCAACTTGTTCTACCACCTTCAAAGGTTTGTGTGCATAAATACCCAAGGTCTCCGTTCTGCGGCCCCCCTTTAAACTTGTACCCTTTGGTGACATGCTTTGCCCAGATCTATATGTAAAGAACTTTCTAGAAATCAGACATTTATTCCCTGTCATTACATCAGTGCACTATTAGGAAACTGCTTGTTATAGAAGCTGATGTTCCTAATCCTAATGGAGCCATTTGAATAGTGCAACATGCTTGGACACAAGCACAGTGACATGTGCTATGGAGCTTGTATCAAATTAGCACTTACTGCTGATATTCAGTAATGCTTTTACACTGGCGTTCAGTAAGTGGGAAAAAATATTGTAAATATGACTTGTTCATGTATAGGTGGTGAAAGGTAGGTGGTTCCTGGAGGGCAGAGGTCAGATCAGACCTTAGTGTGTTCTCTCCCTGCTCACCCCAGTCTTGTGCCTCTACTCCCACCTACGCAGATCTTGCCTCCTGCCCACCCCGCATTGCTGCGCTGCTGTAGCTTTTGTTACCCAGCTGAGAACAGCCTACCCTTTCAGAGGTGAAACATTATATAACTTTATTCCTTCTCACTTATCTGGCACAAGGCCCAGTTTGGAGGTTACTGCTGTGGTCTCAGCCAGCAGAATTCTGTCTGCGGTTTCAAAAGCCTCTTCTTTCTTTTTGGGGAGCTGTTTGGCAGGTTCGAACTGTATTCCAGTCTGTGCACGAAGAAAGCAGTTACTGTAAGTAGATGTGTCTGTATGAAAAAAGGTTTACATGCTTGGATTTATAGATTAACAGCGACTTGAGTTAGGTAACTCGCAAAGAATGTTGGGACCGAAAACTCAACCACTTCGTAAGTAGCCAGAACTTCAGTCCTTGCTGAAGGAATAATACTTTTGTTAATGAAAGGAACAAGAGTTATTTGAGAGAAGGCAAGATCTGAAGAAAAACAAAGTAGACAAAATGATTGTGACTTCGGACAAGAGAAAATAAGTTTGAGAAGAGGTAGGCCATTTGGCCCCTCGAGCATGCCACCGTTCAGTAGGATCATACCTGATCTTCTGCATCCACTGGACTTTCCCGGCATTCCCCTATTTCCTTTGATTCCCTTAGTGCCCAAAAATCTATCGATCTCTGTCTTAAATATACACGTGGACTGAGCATTTGCAGCCCTCTTGAGGTAGAGTATTTCAGAGATTCACAGCCCACTGAGTGAAGAAATTTCTCCTTATCTCAGTCCAAAGGCCCAACTCCTTGGCCTGAGTTCATTCCATGTCCACCCCCCCTTCACCCAGACCTAAAGTTCCTGTCAGGTTTTTGACAGGATGAAATGTGCCAACAGTCAAGAGCTCCCTCTTAACCGATTCCATTTTAATCACTGTTGTGCTCCAGCATCATTCGCTGCCAAGGCTGCCTGGACCACACTTGCTTTGCAGTTCTCACTCATCTACTTTTGTTAGTTTTGTTACTACCTCCCGGCTCAATCATGTCTCAAAAAAAAAAGCTCTTCTTCTTCTCGCACCTGGCGTCTTGATGAGTCTGAAGTATCCTGAGCCAACTTTTCTCCTGCCCATAATGTCTGTAAATTCACTATCAGTGCTGCTACATGCAATCTTGTTGAAAAAAATATCAACTGCTACCTTCCTGTGCCTCCAGCAGCCACTCCTTCTGGCCTGTCGCCAACACTCTTTCGTGCGACTTTTGAGAATTCTCCTTCCCACCTCCCTTCCACCCAAGTTCCCTGCTTTTCTTTATCGCAACCTTTGCATTTATGTAGCACCTCAAGCAAGTTCGGATACCTCAAAGGTTTCAAATGATCTTTTGGAGTGTGATAACTGCTGTTATGTAAGCACTGGTCATCTTCTCTGATCCAGTGATCTCGATGGAGAAACTCCCTCTAATATTCCATTCTATTCAACTGTCATAATTAACATCAAATTTTATCCCCGTGAACAGATGAACACAATTGAGCAATAGATGGAGATTGCTTTTATTCAAAGGAACAGGAAATGTGGCAAAGCCTCGGACAAATGTCAAATCCTCTGCAATTTAAACACCAGTATAACTCTGGTCCTGGTGGTCCATTGCTCACAAGATGTCTATCCTAATCTAACTTCTCTTCCTTCTTAGCTCTTCAACCTTTTTTTTTATTTCGCTCCATTTTTCCTCCTTCTTGGAAATTTACTTGAAACATGAAAAAAAAACTCCTTCTCTTCCTTCTGCTTCTTCTTTCAGTTTCTCCCAACATTCTCTATCAAAACCCCTCACTAATTTTGAACACCTCTATTAAATCTTGGGCTAACACTAAGGAAGATGATCCTTCATAGTCTTCATTGCCTTTACTGTGGTACTTTCTAAAATTGTGCAAAGGCCTTGAAGGCCGTAGCTGACCAGAGAAATCAGGAGCCCTCTGCACACCATCTCTCCACTTGAGGAGCAGTTGTTGGGCATCCTGGGTGAGAGCAAGTTAGAGTTGGCAATGCAGAAGGAAATTTCAAGCTGGGTTTCTTCATGCTTACCCTTTTCTTTCCCTTCTCATTTCATTTTCAGCACACACACTCTGCACGAAACTCTAGATACGTTGACCAATCACTCATCTCTCTCCGTCCTCCCATCGCAGTTAACTCTGAGGGCTGGATTCCCAGAGGTGGGTAGCGGGAGTTGGGAAATTTCCCAGCTCGGCACAGGCGCTTTGGGAGAAAGTGGCAGCAAAGGCGAGATTGTGGTTCCAGGGGAGGTGGGGGCATGGTTTGAGGCGGGGGGGGGCGGGGTGCTAATTGGAATCAGACCTTCCACCCCTGGAAAGAGTTCAGAGGTAGCCACAGGGGCTGCCGAGTGCTGTGGTGGGATGTTTAAAAGGCCTCCCTCAGTAATGACAGCAAAACAAAGAACAGTCCGCTCGCCCTCATCGTTCACATCCTCCCTCACCCACTTTAGCATGGAGAGTAAGGAGCCATGGGGAGGTGGGTAGAGGGTCATAGCTTAGCATGGGGGGGTGGCATGAGTAAGAACTTTTGAATTTACCTTTCAAAAGGTTCCCTCATCCACACTATGGCTAATGACACCTCTGAGAGGCTATGAACCATGTGTCCTTTAAAAGCTGGCCTGACTTCACGGAAGCTAAGGAGGACTGGGGCATACTTGTCCTGCAATGGGGCCGGTCAGGTCAAGAGTGTGGGATGTGGGCTTGTGATCCGAACGACCCAGCATTGGTGAAAATTGGGCTGGCCGGGAAAGTGGTCGGGATTCCCCGGAATCGGGTCCCGGCCTCCTTTTTTTATACCCCTCCCCACCCCACCCCCCGCCACCCTGCAGAGTCTCTGTGAAAATCCAGCCCTAAGACTTCCTCATTTTTCTGAAAATATGGATTTCTCTGTGTCAGTGCAGGAAGAGAAGCCTACCTGAAGATGCAGGATCATGAGATCTGACCCTAACAAGCACCAGCTCAGAGATTGGCACCAAAGACAGAATTTAATGGTGGCGGACGAGGCCTTTAAGCAAGTGGGATGGTGAAGGGTGGGGACTCCACAACCTTCCCACCTTTGTCCTGATTAATTCTGTGGCAGCAAATAATGCCCACTTAGGCACTTCATCCCGCCGCCTCTGGTATTCACCCAGTGGCGGGCGGTGTGGGGGGGGCTTGCCATGCGGGACCCAGCATTGGGATAGGTGGGCCCAGCTGAGAGCCATCCTTTTGCCCTTGCTGTTGGAACCCCCTCCTTCCCCTCATCCCGCAGGACCTCCAACCCGGGAACCCCCTCCCACCATCACTCACCTGTGGCCTGGGTCCTTCGGCAATCCTAGGCCTTGGATGGGTGCGTTACCAGCAACAGCCACATCCCCCTTGTTGGCGCTGCTGAGCAACAAAGAGCTGGAAGCCTCTCTTTGGCTGGCAGCTCTCGGTAGGCGGGACATTCAGCCCAGAGTCCTTGACCGGCACTTAGATGTGGTGGGCCTTCCACAAAAGAGGCAATGTGGGGTTCTTGCCATCTCTTCAGCTGGCGGGCGAGATCCCTTTCACCTAAGTTAAATTCTGCTCACATGTGTACTTTTGAGGCAGGCAAGAGAAGGACACCACACTTGATGAATCGTTGGGCAGAAATAATGCAGGAACTAAGGTAGAGGAATGGAATGCCACACGGGCCAGTTCACTGGAGGGTGAGTTCACATTCTCGCAAGAGAGACTTGCATTTGCGTTTTTCGTGACCACCAGACATCTCAAAGCATTTTACAGCCAATTAAGTACTTATCGAAGTGTAGTCACTGTTACAATGTGGAAAACATGGCTGCCAATGTGCACACAGCAAACAGCAATATGGTAATGTCCAGATGATCAGTTTTTATGATGTTGATTGAGGGATAATTATTGGCCAGAAAACTCTCCTGCTTTTCTTTGAAATAGTGCCGTGGGATTTGTGCCAACCTTGATTTTTGTGCTCAAGCCCTTAAGTAGAACTTGAACCTGGAACCTTGGGCTGGATTTTTGCAGTGTCAGGAAGATTTTGCGGACCTTTAAAAACGGTGGGCAGGAGGACCCAGATACGGATGTCCCATCTCCATTTCTGATAGATCCAATTATTGGAGGCATGGAAAAGGGGGTGGGGTGTGACTCACACAGGAGCAAAACAGGGCCATTTGAACTTACTGCTGAGTGCAAACAGACCCCCTTCTGACTGGCCCAAGGACCTTAATACATAGTGTGGGTGTCATGAATTGATGGAATAGATGTAAACACTCTTGAAGGGTGGATAATGTCTGTTTAAGTGTCATGATCTGAAGTTTTTTAAATTCCTTGCTCTATAAACTTGAATAAAACAGACCCTCGCTGCCAGTGAGAGTTAAAAAAAACAACATCTGCTTGACTGTTTTGTCTGACAGGCCATCTGGATAGGTTATAAAAAACATAACCATCCGTTTGCGTAGTTTCAATAGAATTCTTTGCTGACATCTACCAAGGACTATTATTATTATCATTATGAATGCCTGCCTGAGTTTCAAAAGCTTTAATTATCTCAGCAGGGCTGAGTTTATGGTTTAAGGAGGCAATCAAAGGATTAGTTGGCATGGAGAGTCCACGGGGGCTTAAGGGGGCATGGTGGTGAGTGGGGCCACTAGTTGACATGGCAGGACCATAGGGGTTGGGTAAGGGGTGACTAGTGATGACTAAAGGACCTAACAGCTTCTAAGACAACTGGGACGAGGTCTCAGAGAACTGAGGCGGGCCTTTTAATCTGCCCTCCTCGCACTCACCCGCCCTGTACGATCTGGTTCCAGGGGAGATGGGTCCAATTCAAACCAGGCCCCACCTCCCTGTAGTGGAAATTGAGTCCAACCGGGCCCTTTAAACCGAGTCGGGTCTGGCGAGTCGTGAAATTTCCCAACTCAAGTTATCCACCTCGGTAGTGAAAATCTAGCCTCTTGTGATTCAGAGGCAAGAGTGCTATCAACTGTGCCACAGATGACACTAGTTCTGTCTCAAAGAATTCAGATGCTGACTTTGAGATCCCAGACTGACAAAGAAAGCAGTTGGGTGGACGTCTGGTAGGGCTAGAAGCCTGTAAATGAACCTGGCGCCAGTGATTGAGTGCATGGAGGAGAGCAGCTCCAGCTTGTGTCAGACATTGCGCTGTACATGAATGCCATTCTGCCAAGCATGGAGTAAGTGAATCAGTTCTCAATTCTCTTTGTGCACTGTGATACGATAGTCTACCCTCTCCATTTATTTGTTGGAATTGTGCAGTCAGTACCCACATTGCCAATCAAGCTCCAAGGCAAATAGATTGTCCATATCTGCTTCCACAATAAAGACACCAACTTGCATCAAAATGTGCCTTGCAGTATTTAAGGTAGTGTAATATTATTGCTACACACGCCTGTACTATGGCTTTGTCGCTCATTCATTTTGTGAAAACTGTTCCCTTCATTTCATTCATAGGGATTTGAACAGAGCTGTGCCAGATATGTCAGTGCCATCTAAATGGAAATGGGTCAGCTAATACTTGTAGCAAATGTTCAGACACTCGGGAATTGTGGTATGAGTCTTTCATTGATAACTAACAAATTGTCTATTGTAAGCTTCCCTTCATCTAGGTTAGATATATTTGACACAGGGTATGGCTTTGTTTAATTCTTATCATTTTTCGTATTCATGCTTCATTTATATATATATATATATATATATACATATATATATGCATATATATTTAGAAAACAGGAAGATAATTGTGTAGGTGGCACGGCTGCTGGGAGCCAGACTTTTTTGGTTTCCAAGGTGTTTCGTATTCATGCTTCATTTATATATATATATACAAATATATTTAGAAAACAGGAAGATAATTGGGTAGGGGTCGAGGCAGCCATGTTCCATGGCCGTCAGCCAATCTCCCTGTACCGCCTGGCAAAATGGATTTGCGCTCACCAGCTGGAAGGAGGCTGGGAGGCTGCTCCAGCATCGCTGCTTATTTTCCTCCATGGAGAGGTGCGTGTGAGTGAACCTGGGCGATTTGTCTGCTGATTTCCCCCCCCCTACTTCTTCTGAGGAAGCGCCCTGTCTCTGCCTCACTGTATCAGAAATTGGTAATTGCCTGAGTTTGGCATGTTCTGACGGTGCTGTGCTTGTCTTCCAGGTGTAAAACAGTCTAAGCGTCCAATATGGTGAGCAGGCCTTGCACACATTTATTATGCTGTGCCTGCTATACTGTGCAACAGCCTACCCTGCTGCGATTAAGAGTATTTTTATCACTACTTTTCAAGGCTATATACCACTTGTAGTAAAGGTGATAAACTTAATACAATCACAGAAAAGATAAAGCAGTCTGAAAGTTGAAGAATTGATGCAATTTACGTTGCTTGATTGAGTTTTAATTGTCCATCTGTAAAATTTTATTGTACTGCTCTCACGTTTTTGCGGATAGATTGGCTGTTCTCCTCAGAGAAGAGAAGGCTGAGAGGTTTGATGTTTGGAATCACGAGGGGCCTGGACAGAGTAGATCGGGAGAAACTGTTCCCATTGGCGGAAGGGTTGGGAACCGGAAGGCACTGGCTTAAGGTGAATGGGGAGGGATCCAAAGGTGATACAAGGAGAAACATTTTTATGAAGTGAGCGGTCAGAATCTGGATGCATTGCCTGGGAATGTCCTGGTGACAGATTCAACTGTGGCCTCTAAAGGGGAATTGGATAATTATATGAAGAGAAAAAATTCACAAGGGCTACAGGAAAAAGGGGAGAGGGGGAGGTGGGACTAGTTGAGTTGCTCTTGCAGAGAGGCAGCACAGATATGATGGACTGAATGGCCTGCTTCCACGCTATAACTATTCTATGATTCATTTTGATTCAAGAGCCCTCAAAGGAAAGATTACACTTGCACCTTGGATTTAAACCAGAACAACTTCATTTCAGAAGCGCTACTCCTGAGAGACAGGCCTAGATATTGGATTGTACCCGTACCCGATCCTGGTGCAGCATGTGCCATAGCTGCCAAATAAATTCAGCAATAGGGCCGCTACAAATCAGTCTGCCAACCTTGTTTGAATTGTATAGGTAAGCTCCAGGCACCATTTGTCCCTCCTGAGGCAACTCACCAGACACGGGGGCAGCAACATTGGGCCTGTTCAGTTAGCAGTCAAAATCCTCAGGAGATTGGCAGCCTCTGGCCTCCCCTTTAAGGACCACAGTTGGCTACTGAGTGCCTGAAGAAACCGCGCTGTGGTTGCTCACAGTCCAAGATGGAGAAGAGGTCATCTTAAGAAACATGCTCTAGATGATTATTGGGTGACCTTAATCGGCATGATGAGCAGTGCACTTACTGGACTGAATGAATGCACGTATGTCCTCTGCCATATTGGACCCTTCCCATTTCCTGTCTTTGAGAAGGGTGTCGCACAATCCAGTTTGTAGATCATTAAGATTACAGTCTCAAAGCTTCCAGCAACTCCCTTTGTTAGCTGGCTGTGATGAACACACTCGTCTGCCGACACTCACACTTCAGCTCACACATGAAGAATAGCCACATAAAGCTCCTTAATGGCCTAATGGGTAAAGGCACTGGCTGGTAGAAGATTTACTAAGGCGTTCAAAATGATGAAGGTTTTAGATAGAGTAACTAAGGAGAAATTGCTTCTACTGGCAGGAGGGTCACAACTAGAGGTCACAAATTGAAGACAATTGGCAAAAGAGCGAGGGAGAGATGAGGAAAATTTTTGTGGGGGGTTGTTATTGATCCAGAATGCACTGCCTGAAAAGGCCAGTGGAATAAGATTCGATAGCAACATTCGAAAGGGAATTGGATTACGGCTTGAAATGGAACAATTCGCTGCGCTATTGTGAAAGACTGGGAGTGGTACAAAATGCACAACTCTTTCAAAACCTGGCACAGGCCTGATGGACTGAATGGCCTCTGTCTGTGCTCTATACTTCTATGGTACCGAACCATACAGACTAGAAGGCCCCAGGATTTTTGGCTGACTCAGCTGGGGAGGAATCTTAGAAACTACAATTGGCTTCGGTTGGCTAATGGGAAGAAAATCAACCAGTCTCCATGCTACTGGTCACTTTGCACTGATCCTTGTTGGGTGTCAGATAAAAATACATTTCAGTTTGGCTGCATTTCCCTCTACAGTCAACAGCTAGCTGACTCTCACTGCTTTGACTTCCTTGTGTAATATGGTCTATGACGTCCCCTGATTACCTTGTATTTGAATACACCCTTCATATAGTTTCTCAGCTGGGGCCACAAGAAGATCCCAAGTTCAATTTTGTGCTGAGTCAGGTCATAGAAACCAGGAAAAAGCTGACCCTTTACCATGGTCCTCAGTCCTAAGGAAGGGACCAGCAACACCATTCCCACGCCTGATTGTTATCAGTCGACATCGGTTGGAATATGCACTACGCAAGTCAGGTGAGGACAGAATGCGGTCAATTGCAATCTTCTCCATGGCCGTTTAACAAGCCAGCATTTACTGTTCAGCTCATGCATGCAGCTGGTATTGCATTGGAGGGTGGGTGGTCCGATGTTGGATGCCAACATGAGTCAGAATCTTCAGAGTCCTAGGACAGGATGTTAGGAAGGAAATTCCTGACCAGTCTTGTGCTGTGAATTATCCCAAACAAACGGGGCTCACATTGTTTGATAAAGGAAACAAAATCCTGGGTTTTCCTACTCTCACTAGAGGAGGGTCTGGCCAGGACTTCCATCCAATACCCTAATGCTGCTGTGACCCTGACCCAGACAGCTTTTGGGTGGGATCTCCAACATCGAGTGAGAGTTCAGTAGCACCAAGAAGGGAAATACAATGTTCTGTTCCCCAAAGAGGAGGGAACCATGACTAAAGAGGCAGAAGTGCCTCAAAGAAGTCATTAGATCTTTTAATGGCTTCCAACAGGATGCTGTTGGGGGTCATTATGGAAAGTCAGGGTCTTAATCCACCTTCTGGCTACTCTTCTTCCAATGGGTGAACACGTGGACATGCTGCCACTATCTGAGGGATGAGCGTCGCCCAATTCTTGGTATTCCATGAGGTAGGAAATATCCACAGTGGTTCGAAAAGAAGCAGGAAACAGAAGAGGAGCAGACTCTGCCTGCTCGCTGTTACTTACACATGGTGATAATGAAGAGGTTGGCAGTGAACATTCTGGTTGCCACTGTTAGGGGGAAGAGGACAAAATGTATGGTTAGAGTAGAGATACAGCAGAGATAGGGCTCTCTGCATCACTTTCCTGTGTTTTTACCCCTCTGATTTTCCTTTGGGTGGGTTTGTCGGAACGATGTCTGATAAGCCATTGTTTAACTGATAAAATAAATCAGCCTGAACAGACATGAATGATAGAAAAGTGAAACAGTTACTTGTTTTTGGTCAATTGCTTTTTCATCAAGACAGCTCCCTCTTGTAAGGCTGTACATCAAAGTACTGTTCCAAATCTGTAGCAAAAAGAGGCAAAACATTTCATGGAGTCCAGTGCCTTTTGTGACAGGACAGTTTGTTGGACTAGTTGAATAAAGAACCGAGGGAATCGGGAATGCTGATGACGAATTTTTCCTGAAAGAGCATTCCATATTCTGGAAGTAACTGGTGGAAAAAAATGTGTTAGGGAGGAAGTGGAAGGTCGCCAACTCTCCGGGATTGTCCTGGAGTCAGCAGGAATTTAAGATTAATCTGCAGGATACTGCTGTGAGCAAACTCAGAAGCAAAAGCATTCACAAATTATGTGCATTTTATAATTCCTTTGAACAGCTTTGTTCATTACTTATATAAAAGTTTTGGAGATAGGAGAAAAATAAGCTGCGTGGCTAGAATACATTCGGCGAGAATTGGCAACCCTGGTGGAAAGGCAAGAATGGGAGGGCGTGGGGAGGGGTGAGGAACAGAAACTAAGATCTCAAAATGCCCCTTGAAAACAGCTAACATAATCTAGAACCTTGAAAAATGAGAGAGGCTTGTGAGGCATAATCTCTCAGGAGGATGCATAGCGTTACAGCTCATGTGAGCATTCACTTATTGTCTCTGGATAAGAACAAACAGATCGATTTTTCTTCCTGTAAATTAAAACCTGATTTTTCACAACATTCTCAATGAATCTTATCTATTTGCTCTGTTGTTACAGCCCTCTGTAGTCTTCAAGAATACTGGTGAAACGGCAAAAACAGTGAGTCTTGAGTTCCCAAGGTTTTCCAAAAGTCAGGCAAACAAATGAAATCTGATGAAAAGAATCTGTTGTTTGTTCTTAAAAGCCACGGTATCCTTGAATTGAAAAAGTGCCACCAAATCTGAAAGAGTCTAAGCTGTGACTTGTAGACTATATGGCAGCACTTTAGCACCACCCACAGGCCACTAACATCCTCAGCTATTTGCAGTCACAAAATTAAAATGTTGAATCCAATTTGCCTTCCCCTCACGAGAGTCAAGGTACAATTTGCAAAGGGTCTTCAAAAGTTGAGAATGAATATGTGTTGTAATTTTCAACAAGTTCTCAACAGCAATGTTGATGTTATTTACACAAGTCTTATTTTAGGCTTCACGTTCTGGAGATCAGAAAACTAATTTCCAAAAATCCTAAGTGCTTATAAATAAAATCAATTAATTTATGACTCCTATTGTGTTTTATGCCTTGGATATATGTAGAGATGATACACCTCAGGTTTTAGCTGTGTATAGGAGTTTTATTCAATGCTTTAAAATGTCTGCTCTCTCATGCTTACAGCAGCTTGCTTCAGTTTAATTTCTTTTTCTAAGTGACCACACCCAGACTCAACTAACCATATACAGTGAGCAGTCAACAGACACGCATAATCAAACACCAAACAATTGAACAACTGAACGCGACAACTCCTGCCTTTTAAATATAAGCTTTTTTGTTTTAGCTTATTTTGAGAAAAGTAACTGATTCTGTACAAGGGTTTTCACCCTTACAATTTACAGGCAGGATTTTTGTCCTTAAATGAAGATGGGAATGAAGGCAGGTAGACGTGAAATTTTGCAATGCTGGCGGGTATGTTGGTTTGCCGGCACCATCTCACTTCTGAGTCATTTTGGCACAAGCCAGATCGGGGCGAAGCAGCTATCCATCCTCAAGCAGTTGATAGCTTGTTAAGATAAGTAAAAGATCAATTAAAGTCAAGTATCAGAGGCCGACTGGAATTTTCCAGGAACAGGCCAGCTGTGTGGAGTTGGCCTCCCTGCAGTAAACTGGGGGCGGGTGAGCTCAGCGCTGTAGAATGCCTTTGAGAAAGCGACCCTCTCCACCTGGCCCACAGCCTCCAACTTGAGGGACCCACTCAGCAACACTAAAGAATTGCCCCTCGACAATGGTAACCTGGCAGCTCTGGCCATTTTTTGTTTAGAATTTATTAAAGTTTCTCAAAATTGAGGTGCCCTCTCTCTCTCCCTTACCTGGAATGGCAGGCTGCAGCTCCTTACTTGCTGAAGAGCCTTCTACTGGCCCTCCAACTGTGAGATCCTGCCCACCATCCCTAATTGGACAGTGTAAGCATCCTCTGGGCTCTAGTTGGCTATTCCCTGCAAAGTCCATGTCAAATGACCGTTCCTGACATGGTGCAGCGTCAGGACCTGCATTTGGCCTTGACCTGGGTGTCTTGGCCCAATATGTGAAATACTGCCCTGCTGCCCTCAAAATCTATGTTTATATAACATTGCGTCTGCAAAGAATGTCACTATTTACAGATTTCTTATGCAATATTTTATAAACCTGAGAAATTCTGTAACGCCTGAAAGTTATTAAATTACGAATGAATGCTCTTAGAATAAGCGGCAGTGGGTGGGTGGAGGGAGAATTGGAACAACATAGGAACTGTCCTGAGAGCCCTCACCCTGGCTTAGTAGGTAGCACTCTCACCTCTGAATTGTGAGTTCAAGTTGCAGTCCAGTCACTTGTGCATATAATCCAGTTGACACTTCTGTGCAGTGCTGAGGGAATGCTACACTGTTGCAGGTTTCATCTTTCAGATGAGACGTTAAACTGAGGCCCTGTCAACCCTCTCAGGTGGGTGTAAAATATTCCATGGCTCTATTGGAAGACATGCAGGGGATTCTCCCCCAGTGCCCTGGCCAATGTTTATCCCTCAATCAACATCAATATCATTATCTGATTGCTGTTTTGGAAACTTAAAGGTTTACCACAACAGTCAGTTACCTGAGCCTGGCAAAAGGGCAATGAATGAGAAAACAGAGACTCAGCAGGTAGGTTATAATTCAGGAGGATCATTTAGCTCATTAAGATCTGAAGGAAAGTCAGCTATCACTTGACTGCCAGTGACAGCAAAAGTTAGCACTATGGTCAACTTCTAGGCAACAGATCACTTTGAGATTCTTCTTGAGTTCTCTGCCTGAAGGCAGCTCCAACCCACAGCACTACAACCTCCACCATGGGTAGAGCAAAGAGGCAAGTCCCGAACCCACCCCAGCCAGATGAGTCCCATGCTGTTGGCACCAATCTGACTCACAGCAACCATCCAGCCACCTCGTGGCAACATGCACTTTTACACACTTCTTGTCCAGAGCTATAAATGGTGATGGTAGAGTTTCTATTTTCTTTCCATCACATAGCTGAGCATGAATCTCTTCCACTCTTACTGCCTTACCATTGGCATATGTTAGGATTTTCAGGATGATATTCAACCTGTTTGGCCGCATTATGAACTTGGCCACCAAGGAGCGGGACTGGAACCTGAAGCTTCTGGCTCAGAGGTAGGGACGCTACCCACTGCACCTCAAGAACCCCCCTCACTTTGAGATACCCACAGTGATATTTGAGGAATGAGGCACTTTGGTTGTCTTTTGGAAAGCTGATATTCTTGTTTTGCAAATGATAAAAGGGCAAAGAGACAAGCGATTCCTCAATACAGACTTACAGCATTAACAGTCTCCATTTTAAAACAAGCTCATTGTGTTCGTTATCCCCAAGAAAAAGATCACATAGACATTAAAAAATTATTTCTTATTGCTTGGGGCTATCTTTCACTCTGTCTGCCTTTCTCAGTGATTATTTTCTCTTAGTTTATTTCTCTCTCTCTCTTTCTTCCTTGCACAGTCGTTCACTTTGATTTCTTTTCATGGACGTATCCAAATGCAGTCAAACGGGATCTTAAATTTTTAAAATATTTTTTTCTTAAAATAAAGCATAAGGGCATTAATTTTAACCTTGCTGCCTGGTGGAAAGCTGTGGGACATTGGCTTTACACTCCAAACAATATGACTCTCTATTGACTTCAATGAGGAGCAAAATAGGGCAGGTTCCCGACGGGCAGGCAACTTTAAAATCGCCCCTAAGGTATCCGGGTGTGCGGTGCAAATAGACTTTGTACCAGAATCCGGCGTTCATTAAAGGCAGTAGATTACCTGTGACATGACCAGGATATTCATTGCTGTCCACAGCACTCGTGACTTATATGCCAGTGCCACTTAATGGATTCTGTTTTGCAATTCGTTCCTTCCGCTGTTTATTTGGAGTCATGGCGCATCAGTGCAGCACATTTTGTAATCACAGAATGTCCTGTAGCATTAAATGCTGAGAGATTTCTCTTCTTCCTCCATTCTGTTCCCTTGAACACTCTGTACTCCTTATGGACATCTGAAGAGAGCATTCAAAATAAAAGCATGTGATGTTTATTGGCACTTATAGCTGCCCAATCTTTTTTTTTGTTGATTATTGCAATATTTTGATTGCAGTGTTTATGTTCCACTGATCCCCAATTAAATGTGGCTGCCTGGGATGCATATTTACTCAATTAGGTCTTCAGTCTTCATATTTATGATAGTAAATGACAAGGATTAGCAGAGGTCATTTTGACTTTGTGCGACAGTGTGAAACTGGTGACTTTGACAGGGAATTGGCAGCCTGTTGCACATTTCTCTCAACTTTCTGTGAGCGTTGAAGCCCAGAGACGTTAAACAGGCTGATGATTTGGTATCGCCCACCGCGGCATGAGGCAAAATCGCCCCACCTGGTGGAAGAGGCAAGTTTCTGGGCTGTTTACAGCTGCATAGAATCTCACAGATCGCATTTCCACCCAAAGCTAAAATATTGGCATTTCCCTTTAGCTTGTGCGTGCCAGATCAGCTGTGTTCAATATTAACAACGCCAAACTATGCACTTGGCAGTCACCGTATCACATCTTCCTGTTGCCAGCTTACCAAAGATGGAAGCAAAGTGAGAATGTCATTAGCACTTTGGAAACAAATTGAAGGCTTTTGCCATTCGTTCTGGGAGAAAACAAAAAGAGCACATTTTACATGGGAGATATTCGTGGTGTTGGCCCTGATCATCACCGAAGCACTTCTGACTTGATAACAAATCCTGGGCAAGAGTTCCAATCCAGCGTCTTACATGAATGCACATGTTACAAGCTTCCATGCAAAAAGCAGTTGTTGTAGTTCATCCCTCAGCTTAAAATTGATGCTCATTCAATCTATTATTTATTTGTATTGGGTAGGGTTCATACTGAGTTAAAATTAAAATGCATCAAAACCCATATCTGTTTGTTAATGACTGCCTGCCATTCATTCGCTTGTTAAATCATTCATTTGATGTTGGAATAGGTCCAAAGAGGAGAAATCTGCTATTATGCTCAACAATAAAATCCTCTGTCACACTGCTCCGCATCTCAGGACTATGGAAAAATCGGGCTCGTGCCTTTGAAATACTTCTTCAGCTCAGGAGAATAAAAAGTTAAGACTTACAAGGCCATGAATAAGAGGCTACTTGGCTAATCTAGCTTGTCCTGTCACTTGGATTCATGTGCAGACACTGCATAGAACATTTTTGCACGTTTTTAACTTGCTGCTGATCACCTATACCTCTTGTCGCACCATTCAGTTGAAGCAAGCCTGCATTCATTGTGCTGATGGCAGTATGGCCATAGGTTCAAGCGGGCAAGTCTTCAGGAAAAGATTTTAACAAACTGTTTTTTTTTCAGGAATGGACAACGAAATGGCACATTGGTCTGTGATGCTTCTCTCATTATCATAGGCACTTTTACATTTTGCACTACTGGGCCTCAGAGACCAGGAAAGCAATGCCCACTCACCAGTTGCTGATCTGTGCCCTGCTCGAACTCACATTGGTTCTCAGGTGGACATAAAAGATCCCGTTCCATTATTTGATGAAAAGTGGGGAACTGTCCTAATGTTCTGGCCAATATTCATCCCTCAGCCAATATTGTCAGAAACAGATATAGTAGTCATTCATTTTGTCATTGTTCATGAAACCTTGCTATGTACAAATTGTCTCCTATGTTCTTCTTTATTGCAGTGGTGACTATAATTTAAAAGCAAATGATTGGGTATGAAATGCTAAGCATTATTCTTTTGCTGTAAAAGGCACCATATAAATACAAACAGTTTCCTACGAACCTAATTCATCTTTTCCCCAGTATTTCCTTTTTTTGGTCCTCTGGTGCTTGCTCAGACATTGTTCAGTCTTCTGTTAACCAGATGACAATCCTTTTCGTGTGAGCTTGGGCAGTGTGTGTCGGTCAGTTACTCAGTTATGAGAAGGAGTTCTGGGAAGAGGGCTGAGTTTGTTTTCACCTTCACACAAGCCCACTTACAAATATTTTCCATCAGATTCCAATCGATACAGGCCTGGAGTTGATCTTTTTGAACGTAAGGATGTAAGAAATAGGAATAAGGGTGGGCTGTTCTGCCCCTCGAGCCTGCTTCATGCTGATCTGATTGTGGCCTTAACTCCACTTTCCTGACTGCAAACTCCATCCCCACCCACCACCACCACCACCACCCCACCCGCCCACCGGCAATAACCCTGGACTCTCTTGAGAATCAAAAATCCCCCTTTGTCAGCCCATGATGCTAAGACCAACATAACATAAACACAACTTAACAAATGTAGTGAATTGTACTTTAGTGGTTATTTTCTTAAATATCAAGTTCTCTACATGCTGGCTTATGTTTTGAAAATTCTTGTCTAAACAATGCCTGCTGATGATATCCACAGGGAGTATTAGTTTGGATGAATTACTGAGTCCAATTGCATGAGGGGGATAAACATATAGTTCATATTGACTCATTCCTACATCTGTGCTAATGATAATTAGACCAGTCATCCTCAGTAATCGCTTCAATACTCCGGTGTTGCTTACAAAGGAAAATCTATTTTAAACAACGAACCGAAATGGATAAAGGGAATGCTTGTAGATGTTAATTTATAATTGTTTGATTTACAAAAAAAGTAACCCCGACGCCTGGACTCAATGGATTTGTAATTCCTCTAGTTAAAAAACAAGGTGTGAGTACAAAATAGGAAATCTCATTGTCCAAGAGCTGACACTTTCACCAAAATTACCAACATAGGGAATAAAACCTTGTAATCTTTCTCTGAGGCTGTGAAAAGCCTTTGCCCATAAATATTTTTCATTCAATTTAAAGTTTACAAATCTCTTAGTCTGACTATGCAAATTAATAAACACATTTGACTCAACAGGACGAGTTTCCTCGGGACTTCTCTTTGCCTCCAGCATCATGACTTTGCTTATGGGTATTAACAGGTTCTCCGCTGAACCTTCATCATAAACACAAGAGGAGCTCTGAGGAAATTCAGGCTCTGTGCTACTCGTGGGCAGGAGTTTTCCAATAGCGGGGTTTCCTCACCAGGGAGGAAGGTCTGCCTCGGAGGGCTACTGGCCAATCTCCTTGGCCGCCAGCTCTGTGGTCCCAGCAGCACCGCTTTGAGCAGCTCCCACTGCTGGTAAGTGCCAGAGCCCACAAGACCACATGGGTGCGGGGTCTCACAGCAGGGACAGGACAGGAGGCCTGGCTGTAGTGAGAAGAGGGGGACAGGGTCATGAATGCAGGGCCGGGTGGGAAGGGAGCACCTTGGGGGGAGGTGGGAAACGGGCCTTATGGAGGGATGCCCGATCGGAAAGGGGCCGGTGATGGAGGTGCCCAACCCCCCCCCACCCCCTGCCCAAGACCCGAGCAACGTGGTCCGCAGGCCATCTACCCCGTCCCCCACCTCCCTCCTCCCGGCTGTAAAATTGTGGCTGGGAAGGAAGCAGCCCTTGAGTGGCAAATAATTGACCACTTAAGAGCCCCAATTGAGGCGGGCCCTGAGCCTTGCACACCACCTGTAAAATTGTGGAGAGTTTGGGGGCGGGCAGGAAGACTGTGGAGAGGCCACCTAGGGAATTTTATGGCCCCTCCACCCCACCCCTCAACCTGCAAGTGCGCTGGCAGGGGACTGGAAAATTCTGCCCTATATTCAAGGAACATTAAAAGCCTGTAGAGGGTGCCTGCTTCAAATTACTTAGGTCGAAGCTTTTCTACTTGAAGTCACCCACCACCGTCAGCTTCAAGGTATCCTGGTTTGCTGATGGTGTTTGTCCCCTGTCGGCCTATCAAGTACGATTGGCCTAACATGTGAGATATCAGCTGAGATGTCAGCTACTCAGCTGCGTAGGGTAGCAGGATGGTTGTTCTGTAATATTTCTGCCCTCTCCTCCTGATAATGGTCATTCATGTTGAGTTATGGCACGTAATGGTAACTTCTGAGGCGGTGTTTCCCCTGGCTGGTGAGTCTAGAACTATGGGCACAGTCTCAGGATAAGGAGTCAGTCATTTAGGATTGAGATGAGGAGATCACTGAAAGTATTTAAAAAGGAGGTAGATAGATTTATGAAATATTGGAGAGTTGAGGGCTATGAGGAGCTGGCACAAAATAAGAGTTGAGGCCTGAGGCATTTCATCCATGATCTTATTGAATCGTGGGGCAGGCTTGAGGGGCTGAATGGCCTACTCCTGCTCCTATTTCTCATGTTCTTATGTTCATATGTAAATCTGTAACTCAGACGGCTGTGAATCTTTGGAATTCTCTACCCCAGAGGGTTATGGGTGGTCAGTCACTGAGGAGATTCAAGGCTGAGACTGTCGGGTTTCTGGGCACAAAGAGAATCGTGGGAAAGAGATTTGGGTTGGGATGGTGGAACTGAGGTTGCAGGTCAGCCAGGATCCCATGGATTGGCAGAGCGGATTCAAGGGTTGTATGGACTATTCCTGCTTCTGTTTCTTTTGTTTTTATGTGAGCCTTAAAGAAACCAGATCTGCAAGGCAAACTACTACACACAGATTAGTTTCGCTCGTCCTGAGGCCATTCCGACTACACACAACAGGGGTTGAACTTTCGGGCCCCACCGAGGTCAAGAACAGAAGCAGACGGGGTCTGAAAACGCTGGTGCCCGGTGACGTGCCAGTTTCTATCGCCATTTCTGACACCAGCCATTTTAGCGTTCAGGGCCAGCAGGACTACCCACCTCCATGAGGGGCACAGCCAACCAGGTTCGTCAAGACTCTGGTTAAGCAGAACTGAAAGGAGGTGGGCTGGGATTTTCTAGTCGGCCTCCAGTTTCCCAACCTGGCGGGGGACAGATTTACTACCTGGAAGTGGGCAACTAGCGGCAGGCCAGGGTAGGTGAGGGGGCAGCCCTCCAGGTAGGCCTAGAGTGCGACCCTCCCTGCCTCGGTGCGAGTGTAGCCACACGCCGCCTGTAAAGGGATCTCCCCCAACACCCCCCCCCCAAACACTCCCACGGTGGTGGCCTGGCAGTTGGTTGGTGAGAGGTCGCCTCCAATTTGAAGTTCCCTCTCAGGTACTAATCATCCATTACAGGCTGCTGCTCCTCTCAAGCTGTAAGGACTCATGACCTCCACCTGCTGCCCTTATTTGGACAGGGAATGTGCCCCCTCGCCAATAAGAGGGCGCCTCCTTAAAACATTCCAGGTTAGTGACTGTTTCAGCCACTGCCCCACCCCCATCCCCAAACCTGCTGTAAAAATCTAGCCACAGGGATCAAACATCAGACCACTTAGGCTGTCCAGCCCAGTGAAGCAATAAGTGAGTTCAGAATGTACGGCACGGAATCAAGTACAAAGCGACTATTCAACCGTACGAGGTTAGATATGGAAAGAAATAGGCTATCAGTGCGGGAAATGTTTAAAGTTGGCATATTACTTGTACTGCTTTCTTTTAACTTACTGGGCTTGGTAATGTTTCCATTTGTTTTTGAATAATGAGTTCGAACCCAACACATTTTATGAAATGTCTGAATAAAATTCACCTTAGGTCATTATGATTGTGTCTCTTTCTGACACTCCTCCTCCCATTTTACCTGATCAAACGTCACCAGCTATGGGGTGGAATCCGTGAAAAAAAGCCAACAGAAGCTCTACCTGTCAGACACATCAGGCCGGAATTTCATCTCTGGGTCAGGGCCACGGCGTCCAGAGCATTTCCGTGTTCCGACCCCGCGGCACCCGGCATGCTTTTCAAACAGCCGGCTAACTATTGTTCCGGTGACGGTGGAGGCAAGGAATAGGCCGGAGAGGAACATGGCGAGTCCAATTTAAACCGGGCCTGGCAGCAATTATTGTGTTTGATAACTTATTTGGCAATGGAAGGAAGAGGAGACCAGCTGCCCAGCAGCAGGACAGACGCCCCAGGCTCACCCCACGCACGGCTCACCAATGCACCCCTTGAGGTTCTTTTAGAGGCGGTGGAATCACAGTGAAGGGTTGGATTATTGGAGAGTCACAGGAGGCCAAAGCAAGTTGGCAAGGCTGGAGGAGGCCAAGGAAGTGAGTACTCGCAGCGTTGGGAGGAGGATATGGGTGCAGTGCTGGTAGCTAGCACTGCAATGACCGTCTTAAGAGCTCTATGGGACATGAGACAAGCAGCCATTGCTCTATCTGTTTGGAACTCTATATAATACACTGCCCTCTCAAATAGTGCATCTAATTTTATTCGTTCATGGGATGTAGGCGTCGCTGGCTAGGTCTCCTTTTATTGCCCATCCCTAATTGCCCTTGTTCATTAGGCATTTAAGAGTCCACCACATTGCTGTGGGTCTGGGGTCACATGTAGGCCAGACCAGGTGAGAGCAACAGATTTCCTTCCCTAAAGGACATTAGTGAACCAGATGAGTTTTTACAACAATCACCAATGGTTTCATGGTCATCATCAGACTTTTAATTCCAGATTTTTTTTATTGAATTCAAATTTCACCATCTGCTTTGGGTCACATTTACCCTTGCGCCCCTGTAATCCCTGTAGGTTCACTGCCTCATCGGTCACTGATCAAACTCCCAGAGAGCACTGATCTCATGATGGCCACTGTGTGCCAATGCATGCAATGACCCCTGAGACCTCCCACCAGCTCTTATACAGTGTTCGTATCAGCACCTGCATCTCCCGATGCGATGGCCCTTCCTTCTCATGGACGGGCTGAAGACCCTCCGTGTTTCCCGCATCTCCTCGTAAAAATTACCATGCAGCGAGCTGATAATTAGCTCTTTTGCATGCTAAATTACAGACCCACTATTCTTGGGCACCTTGCTGCTTTCCGCTACCCGACTCCATTTCAAGTATCGCAACGCATCGGGGAATCCACCATGCCACTCGATGATGCAATTCCCCTGCCATGCCTGGCTCTGTCCCCGCCTCCTCTGCACTATGAAAATTCTGCCCATTGTAAATTTAGAGAAATGCTTTAAATCCAGCAACACTCCCCCTACGCCACCCTGCAAAAGGCAAAATGCTATTTTTGCTAAATCCATGACGTGAAAGTAAATGTGAAGGCTCTACCCATGCAAATCAGCTGCATGTAAATGTTTTCCCCTACTTCTTTTCAGGGCCCGTTTATATAGGAAGGAGGGGGATGGGCTCGCAATCTCCTTGGAAGGGGCCTATATTCTGTTATGTCAAAGGTCTACCTCTGTACGCCACTTCCCATTCAGTGGTAATGTGAAGCCTGAGTTTGTACATCCCTTTTAAGATTCACTGGGAGCAAAATTGCTGTGCTGTGAAGCATTGTAATTGCTTCTAATTTTTATTTCCTAGGGACTGCGTGAAGCATGTAATGAATGCAAAAAATGAACAAAGGTTTAATATAAACGGATGCTGGATGCAACCCCACCCCATCCCTTACCCACACCACCCATCCCCTCCCTCCCCACCACCTCAGCCAGGGTAAGTGAAATTATTATGACAGGGTCAGAGACTCTGCCTGAAAAAAAACACCGTAAATTAATTACCTTCTTGACATTTTCGAGGAATTTTTTTAGATTGCAAATTTAACCCAGGCAAAGCAGTCTTTTTATCTTGTCAGTATGCAAACTACTTCTCACTGCAGTTGGTGAATAATTCATCAGAGGGAATCCCCAAAAGGCATTGAAAATATTGACTTATTTGATCCAAAACTGTAAAGACCCCCATCGTTCTCTTTCTTCCAAGTGTGCCTGTTGCATCTCTTTCAGGTTTTCTCCTCATCGTTTTTTTGTATCTGCATTTGCCTAGATCGCTGTTGAATATTCCTGAGCTTCATTTTCATGACATGAAGCTTTTGCGCGATCAACTTACTTGGAGATGTTCATACACGACGTTCACGTTTAAGAGGTAATATAGAGCTGCAATGAACACCTTCGTTCTTTTATTACATGACTATTGTTTTCCTGCCCAGTTCCTTTCAGAATTATTTGTTATTCATGTTGGCCAAGGCAGAGCACAACGAATTACCTAGTTAATGCTGACATGATTGATTTTTTTTTATACATGTGCACTGATGTCACTGAGCACTAAGGTGACTCGTGTAAAACAGACCTCAAAGGCATTTTTTTTAATGTTGGCTTTAAAATATATGAAAATTGAATAAAAAGCCAACTTCAGCAGACTGGGTCAGGCATCCCTTTCACAATGTCGCTGGCACAGATCTAGCTCTGGGCTGCATTTCAAAACTCTTTCAGACACTTGTCCTTACACTGTGAATAGCCCATGAAATTTCAGAGGTTAAGCTCATCGAACAGATTGACATTCATGGTACAGTATTGAAAGTGCAGTGCTGCATACCATCAAAGCACAGCCACCAAAACCTTAAACAAACGCCTGTCAGAACCCAGCACGCTGATGGATTCAGTCTTTAGACTCAGTGGGGGATGAAATTGGTCTACACCCAGTAACACAAAATGGGCTGACAGCGAATCAGCAGCCTTGCCCAATTTTCCACTGACGTCATTTTTCAAGGAATTCAGGCACAAGTTAAGGCAAGCATAGACCAATTTCACCCCCACACTGGCAAAATACCCCTCCCCAGTCACACATCATTCTTAAAAGTGCTACATGCATTTGAATCTAAGTAAGGTCAAGTGACCATTTTTTTGAATTAAAACCAAATCAGTTCAATTCAACTGGTACACGTTTTCACCTTTCACCTTGTTGCTCATTCCCGAATACTTAATGAACATTCCACCCTCCGTAAACTTGAGGTTATCCAAAACTCTGCAGCCAGCGTCTTAACTCACAGCAAGTCCCATTCCCCTATCACCCCTGTGCTCACTGTCTCCAAGTCAAGTAATGTCTTGATTTTAAAATTTTCATCCTTTTGTTTTCAAATTTCTCCATGGTCTCACTGCTCTCTATCTCTGTAATCTCCTCCAGCCCCACAACCCTCTGAGATATCTGGACTCTTCCAATTCTGGCCTCTTGTGTATCCCTGATTTTAATTGCTCCTCTATTGGTGATTCCACCTTCAGTTGCCTAAGCTTTAAGCTATGGAATTTCCTCCCTATGCCTCTCTGCCTCTCTACCTTGTTTTCCTCCTTCAAGACACTCCTTAAAATCTATCTCTTTGACCAAGCTTTTGATCATCTGCCCTAATATCTCCTTACGTGACTTAATGTCATACTTTCTTTTATAATGCTCCTGCGAAGCGCCCCCTTGTTAAAGGTGCTATACAATATAAGTTGTTGTTATAGTTTGTTTTGATTGGGTGCTCATTCGTAACATTCATATATGCGGAATTCTCAGCTTGGAAACAGTACAAGTCTGAATAAATATCAAACTGCTTGAATAATTCAAAGTACTTTGCGTGACTCGGCAATTAGTTTCTAACTGGGTGGAGTCTGCAAACAACATTTGTCAGTATTTAATGGAAAACCGCCTTGGCAGAAATTCTGGGCTCTTTTTTTCAGAGACCATCATCTGAACTTCGTTAAGAAGAAAAGGCATTGCATAGGATACGCATCAGGCTTTGAAACATTAAAATTCATAAGCCTTCAAGATTTGTGGGTGGAAGAAGTTCATTCCCTCAGTGTTAACTGGAGCTTATCCCACTCTAAAACACTCAGATGGATTTGCTTTATGAGTCTGCACCGGGAGCAGGGAATCACCATATATAAACTGTGAATTGACATCGTCGGCTGTCCCTCAGTTTGAGGATGATGTCCACTCAAAGTTGCGAGTTTGTAGTCTTCGTGTGACTAAACAGGTTGATCCTCAACCCACAGATTGTTGGGCACGTGGGGCAGGACATGCACTAAGATCCAGAGCGCAGGATTTTCCTCCTTTTCTTCCCTTCTCTGTCACCGCTCTGCCGCACCATTAAGACGTGACTTAAAGCACGATGCAGATTGATGGACAAGTTGTCACCATTTTGAACGTTTGGTAGCCAGTCTCTGCCCACTGCTTGTGGAACTGGCTTTAAGAAGAACACTAGTATTTGTTCTATGGTCCGTCTGGAAGATGCAGCGGAGGCATTACTAATGGAATTTCTCTCGTGCTGAAGGAGATAGCTGAAGAGATAGTGGATGCGTTAGTGGTGATCTTTCAGGAATCACTGGAGTCAGGGAGGGCCCCAGAGGACTGGAAAACTGCTAATGTAACCCCCCTGTTTAAGAAGGGAGTGAGGCAAAAGACGGGAAATTACAGGCCGATTAGCCTGACCTCGGTCGTTGTTAAGATTTTAGAGTCCATTATTAAGGATGAGATTTCAGAATCCTTGGAAGTGCATGGTAAAATAGGGCAAAGTCAGCATGGTTTCATCAAGGGGTCATGCCTGACAAATCTGTTAGAATTCTTTGAGGAGGTAACGAGTAGGTTAGACAAAGGAGAGCCAATGGATGTTATCTACTTGGACTT
This sequence comes from Cetorhinus maximus, assembly GCF_964194155.1. Classification (NCBI taxonomy): domain Eukaryota; kingdom Metazoa; phylum Chordata; class Chondrichthyes; order Lamniformes; family Cetorhinidae; genus Cetorhinus; species Cetorhinus maximus. The sequence continues at coordinate 15,558,795 of NC_135900.1, forward strand.
CCAGAAGGCCTTTGACAAGGTGCCGCACAGGAGGCTGCTCAGTAAGATAAAAGCCCATGGTGTTAGAGGCAAGGTACTAGCATGGATAGAAGATTGGCTGTCTGGCAGGAGGCAGAGAGTGGGGATAAGGGGGTCCTTCTCAGGATGGCGGCTGGAGACTAGTAGAGTTCCGCAGGGGTCAGTGTTGGGACCACAACTTTTCACTTTATACATTAATGATCTAGATGAAGGAACGGAGGGCATCCTGGCTAAGTTTGCAGATGATACAAAGATAGGTGGAGGGACAGGTAGTATTAAGGAGGCAGGGAGGCTGCAGAAGGATTTGGACAGGTTAGGAGAATGGGCAAAGAAGTGGCAGATGGAATACAACGTGGGGAAGTGTGAGGTCATGCACTTTGGTAGGAAGAATAGAGGCATAGACTATTTTCTAAATGGGGAGAGAATTCAGAAATCTGGAGTGCAAAGGGACTTGGGAGTCCTAGTCCAGGATTCTCTTAAGGTTAACTTGCAGGTTGAGTCGGTAGTTAGGAAGGCAAATGCAATGTTGGCATTTATTTTGAGAGGACTAGAATATAAAAGCAGGGATGTGCTGCTGAGGCTTTATAAGGCTCTGGTCAGACCACATTTAGAATATTGTGAGTAATTTTGGGCCCCGTATCTCAGGAAGAATGTTCTGGCCCTGGAGAGGGTCCAGAGGAGGTTCACGAGAACGATCCCAGGAATGAAAGGCTTAACATATGAGGAATGTTTGAGGACTCTGGGTCTATACTCAATGGAGTTTAGAAGGATGAGGGGTATCTGACTGAAACTTACAGAATACTGAAAGGCCTGGATTGAGTGGACATGGGGAAGATGTTTCCATTAGTAGGAGAGACTAGGACCCGAGGGCACAGCCTCAGAGTAAAGGGAAGACCTTTTAGAACAGAGATGAGGAGAAACTTCATTAGCCAGAGAGTGGTGAATCTATGGAATTCATTGTCACAGGAGGCTGTGGTGGCCAGGTCATTGAGTGTATTTAAGACCGAGATAGATAGGTTCTTGATTGGTAAGGGGATCAAAGGTTACGGTGAGAAGGCGGGAGAATGGAGTTGAGAAACCTATCAGCCATGATTGAATGGCGGAGCAGACTCGATGGGCCGAATGGCCTAATTTCTGCTTCTATGTCTTATGGTCTTATGGTTATGTGTCGCTGATACACAGTCCAGGTCTCACTGCACTACAGGAGTGCAGTGAAGACAACTGCTCTGTACAGTAGGACTTCTGTTGACTTGTGGAAGTCTTTATTGTCAGACACTTAATGCCATAGTTTGTAGGTGGCTGAGCTGGCACAGCTAACCCGGTGTTGGATCTCCTTTTCAATGGTGGCCTTTTAAGAGTCGTGGCTGCCAAGGTATGGGAAGTGCCCAATACATTCCAGAGCCTTTCCTTCAACATACATGGGAGGCGGAATATTTGACTGACCAGGTTTGGATTGAAATATGAGTTTTGTTTTGGCAATATTCAAGGACAGGCTGAGCTTCTTATATACAGAATTGAAGAGATTGAGAGTGGCTTGCCACACTGTTGCAGAGTGGGCAACAACACTTTAGTCATCTATAAACTGTAGATCATGTATGTCTACGGTGGTCGCTTTAATTTTGGCACAGAAGTGGCTATAAGGTTGAAGGGTTTTCCATCTAGCTTTACTTAATAATAAAACCAGCGAGCAATTGATCTTTGATGAGGTGAATAGCCACTGTCAGGATGATTGTAAATAGTATGGGGGCTATCACACAGTTTTGCTTGAGTCCTGTCTGGACTTTGAAGGGGGCTGTTTCAAATATCCCACCCAAGACAGTGGCATTCATCTCATCATGAAGCAGCTGCAGGATTGTGATGAAGTTTCTTGGACATCCAAACCTCTGGGGCACAATCCACAGAGCTTCGCAATTTACTTTGGTCAGGTGGATGAATGCAATGGACAGTTCCTGGCGTTGTTTTCGACATTTTTCTTGGATTTGTCTGGCAACAAAGACCATGTCGGAGGTTCCTCTGGAATGTCTAAAGCCACACTGCGTGTCTGTCTCTGGGAGGATTTCCTCAGCCACAGGAAGCCAGCGATTCAGGAAAATGCCTGACAGAATTTTCCCCGCTGTGGGCAAGAGAGAAATACCTCTTTAGTTTCCACAGTGTGATGTACCTCCCTTCTTAAGGATAGTTACAACTGTCACATTCCTGAAGTTGGGGGAAGGTGGAGGGCAGGTGGGTGGGGGAGGGGAGGGGAGTTTTTTTTCCTCCCAAATCCGATGAGTGCATGGGGTCATGATCTAAGGAAAAGCCTGCCAGCTTTGAGGGCCCCAGCTGGAATACCAAAGGGGGCCGCAGGCTTTGTCTTTTATCATCCATTTGATTGCTTGTTGCAGCTCTCCCATCAATGGTGATTCACCCATGGATTCTACCACAGGGCACTGGGGGATAGCCTGCAGAGTATCAGCTGCCACTGTGGATTCGCAGTTCAGGATTTGTTGAAAATGTTCTTTCCAATGTTGATGGACTGCATTGAAACCCTTACAAAGAGGAACACCATGAACAGATAAGCGTGTAGGAAAGCGCTAAAGAATTTTATGTGTTATGACACAGATCTTACCCCCCAGTCTCTATTACAGGCATATTGTGTCAGTATTAACAAACTTTATTTAAGATTCAGGTCCCTAGGCTACACAATTACGCTTTGTGTTGGCCAAAGATCTGGTCAGCAACTATTGTAGGAAAGTCTCCAACCCACTACGAAAAAAATGTTGCCATCAAAATATCTCACAAATAGAATTCTCTGCCAAGTGTCCAACATGCCCTGCTGTGTTGTGGAAAAATCCAGCACATAGCTAAATATACTTTCATTAACGTCAGAATACCATTGGCACCCCTTCCTGCAATCCATAATGAGACGAATCATCTAATTGTAGCCAGCTTGTGTTATATTTTCAGCTGTTTTCAAATCCTATATTAACCCATAAACAAAGAGAAACCTTGCAGCTATTACTTTTTACAATGCAAAATTATGTGGAAAGTTCAACAGTACAACTATTGAAAGTAAGTGGATGGAGTGAAGTCACCCTTTCCCAACCAGCCGTCTGACACCTCGCCCACCCCTATTCATTACGTCTAAATAGAGGCGGTAGCATGGGCAAACTATTTTCCTGTGGTGGTGCTCTGTTATTGTTCACTCAGGGAGTCTGTGGCAACAGGCACTTTTACATGCATGTTGTCATCTGGAGTTACGGATAGTGATGGTAGAGGCTCTAATGTTCCTTCCATCACATGTCTGACCAGGAAGCTCTCCTGCTCTTACCACCTGCCATTGGCATGTGTTGGAAGGATTTGCAGGTTAATAATCAATCTGTTTGGCTGCGTTGTGAACACGCCAGGCGGAATTTTACAGCTCTGCGCAGCAGGGGTGGGGCCAGAGAAGCGGCGAGCCAGCCAAAAGCCCATTCACTTCAGCAGGACCGGAAGATCCCGCCTGCAGGTGGGGCCAGAAAGTTTCAGCCACCCTCTTTGGCCATCAAGTCCTGGGCCGGGATTTTCTAGCCCCGCCCGCTGCCGGGATTGTCCGCTTCTACCTAAAGTCAATGGACGGCCCTGAGTGGGACTTGAACCCAGAGCTTCTGACTCAGAGGTAGGGACACTACCCACTGTGCCACAAGATCTCCATAGTCTCTGTATGCACCATCGTAAATGCCACTGATCTTCCAACCAAAGAAGAAACACTGTAAATATTGATAATCTGAAGTAAAAAGAGAGAATGCTGGAAATAAGGAGGCCAGTCAGCATTTAACACCATTCTTCGGAATGAAAGCTGAGAGATAAAGAGAAAAGATTTATGAGAATGGTTTCAGGACTAAGGGGCTTCAGTTATGTGGATAGATTGGAGAAGCTGGGTTGTTCTCCTTAGGGAAGAGAGGCAATTTCATAGAGTTGTTCAAGATCATGAGAGCTCTCAACAGAGTAGACAGGGAGAAACGGTTCCCATTGGCAGGAGAGCCAAGAACCAGAGGGTGCAGGCTTAAGGTGATTGACAAAAGAATCAAAGGTGACATGAGGAGAAGCCATTTTACGCAGTAAGTGTTTAGGATCTGGAATGCACTGCCTGAAAGGGTGTTAGAAGCATATTCGATTGTGGCTTTCAAAAGAGAATTGGATAAGCATCTGAAGACAAAGAAAAATGCAGGGCTATGGGGAAAAGGGCAGGTGAATGGGACTAGTTGAGTTGGTCTTGCAGAGAGGCAGCGAGGGCTCGATGAGGTTGAATGGTCTCCTTTTTGCTGTAACCATTCTATAATGCAAAGAACAATGATTGCAGATCTTTTGGTTTTCGATTCTGCTTAACAACGTACTTAGCCAGAAGCATCAATTTGTCTTTTCTCTTCAACACTACTGACAAACCTGCACAGTATTTCCAGTATTTTTACAATTTACTTTCTATCTTCACCTGACATCCACACCTGTGCACATTCTAACAGAGGTTATTGCTTAGAAAGGAGCTGGAACCAGGCCTGATGTTTTTTTTTTCCCCTCAGTCTTAGAAGAATGGCACAGAGACAAAGTGGAGCATTCCTGAAATCATAAAATGATTCAATAGGATAGATACGGAAAATTGATTTCCTCTGCTAGGTCTGAGTACAGAACAAGGGAGCATAACCTTAAAATTTGAGACAGGCCATTCAGAAATGAAATCATAAAGTGCTTCCTCACACAAAGGGTCATGAAAATCTGAGCTCTCTTCCCCAAAAGGTTGTGAATGCTGGGACAATCGAAACTTTCGAGACTGAGATCAAAATACTTTTGTGGGTAAGGGTGATGAGGACTATCGAGTAAAGGTGAGTAAAAGTGATTGATGTACAAATTAGCAATTATCTAATTGAATGGCAGAGGAGACTTGAGGGGCTTGGTAGCAGTCTAGCTTGTGGGTCACCTGAGCGCAAAGGTCTAGGCTGTCACTCCAGTGCAGCGCCGAGGGGCTGCTGCACTGCTGGAAGTGCTGTCTTTCAGACGAGATGTTAAATCGAGGCCCTTTCTGCTTGCTAATACAAGCGTAAAAATCCCATGACATGATTTCAAAGAAGAACAGGGGAGTTATCTTCAGTATCCGAGCCAATATTTGTCTCTCAATTGACAACACAAAAAAAAATGACCTGTCATTATCACATTGCTGTTTGTGAGAGCTTGATGTGTTGATGTGTGCAGATTGGCTGCTGCATTTCCTACATTAAGGCAGTGGCTACCCTTCAAAAGCACTTTATTGACTCTAAAGCACTTTGTGACATCTGGCGGTCATGAAAAACGCTATATAAAGGCAAGTCTTTCTTTTTGTTCTTCCCAGGGAGTTGACAGCCAAGGCTCTCCCTACCTATCCTATTCACCTCAGTAATATATTTGATGGTGCAATAATTCTGTGATACATCAGAGACTAAAAAAATAAAATTTTACAATCTGGGTTTATCTGCAACGCCAGTCGATTCTGTAGAAAACTAGATAGAGTGTGCCCTTTGTAGGTGACCCTTTTAAATGCATATATTTTTGAAAAAATGTTTTTCCTTTTAGATTAGTTTCTGTTTGCTTTAATCCTCTTTAAGACCTACATTTTCTGAGTATGTGCCATCAATTAACAACTTTTTGTCCCTTGCCAGTTCTTATTGGACAACCACAGGCAATGGGTCAACAATTTTGTAACGGACGGTTGTGATGGGAAGGATTCCTCACAAGGTGATTTGTACTCAAAACATTTAGGCCAAAACTAACCTTGATGGACTTGGATCCTATATCTCTGCTTTCCAATAGCTCACTGTCTAGCGCCCGTCCATTATTTTCCTCACATGATTTCCTTACTCCTCATGATCTTCATGATGAATTAAGGGCAACAGCAGAGCTAGAACATGGCTTTGGGATGGAGCTGCGCTGGCTGGTTATGGCCTGCCCCAGGTTGAATTAAGTGTCGGCAGCTGCTTCATCGATAAGCCTACCACATCAAAACAGCTTTCCATCTGCCTCCACAAACACTTGCTTCGCTGTATATACTAAATCGTTAAAGATCTTCAACAAGATATTCCCATGGATAATACTCCCATGGATTACATGGAGATGGGAGCAATACTTGTTTTGTGTGGTGGGTGGGTAGCAATTTGTCTTGAGTGGAGCTGTTAAATAGGCATTGCAGTCAATGGAATTAAATATCGGGAGCTGTGTAAAACAGATGGCCCATACGAAGCCATCCATTTTGCGCCACAGCCCATGATTTGCTACCCATTAGACTTTCTGCAGGCTTTTAGATTCTGGCCTCATCTGGGTGTGTCTAGGACTCAAGCAATTGAAAATCAGATTTATGCATTTTGACGCTTTAAACCTGTGTGCTGTTGTATCAAGCTCATGTCATATAAAGTTAAAAGTATAAACCATGTGCATTGCCATGACCAGTGTGAAAATAAGAGAAGGGCATTGTAATAATGCGATAGAGTGGACAGGTTTCAACAAGAAACAGATAAACTTTGTTACAGAGAGCTTTTCAGGTGCTATATGTTCGAACAGGACTCTCACCAGGAAGCCCACCAACCACCCGCCCCCAACCCCCCCCCCCCCCCGAATTGCCCACGTTTAGGGCTCATTGGTCAGAGTCTCCCAGAACATCACATGACCCCTGATAGACAGCAGGAGAGGCTGTACCTCCAGTCACTATAGAAATCTACCCCAAAACTTTATCATGCGACCAATTTTAGATCGGTTTCCCTGTTGCAACAGTGCAAATTATAGAATCATAGAATGGTTACAGCACAGAAGCAGGCCATTTGACCCATTGTGTCAGTGTTGGCTGTCTGCAAGAGTAACTCATCTAGTCCCACTACCCCAGCCTTTCCCCATGGCTCTGTGAACTTTTTCCGAGCTACTTATCCAATTCCGTTCTGAAATCCACGATTGAATCTGTTTTGCCCATACTGTCAGACAGTGCACTCCAGTTCCTAACCACTTGCTGTGTAAAAAAACAAATAGTTCTTCCTGTGCCATAGACTAAATTAATGCAGTCGCTATGCAGCCTGGGTAACAGCAGTAGAGTAACTCAGTTTCCACACATTTTGGAGGTCATGCCTGATAAATCTGTTAGAATTCTTTGAGGAGGTAACGAGTAGGTTAGACAAAGGAGCACCAATGGATGTTATCTACTTGGACTTCCAGAAGGCCTTTGACAAGGTGCCGCACAGGAGGCTGCTCAGTAAGTTAAGAGCCCATGGTGTTAGAGGCAAGGTACTAGCATGGATAGAAGATTGGCTGTCTGGCAGGAGGCAGAGAGTGGGGATAAGGGGGTCCTTCTCAGGATGGCGGCCGGTGACTAGTGGAGTTCCACAGGGGTCAGTGTTGGGACCACAACTTTTCACTTTATACATTAATGATCTAGATGAAGGAACTGAGGGCATCCTGGCTAAGTTTGCAGATGATACAAAGATAGGTGGAGGGACAGGTAGTATTGAGGAGGCAGGGAGGCTGCAGAAGGATTTGGACAGGTTAGGAGAATGGGCAAAGAAGTGGCAGATGGAATACAACATGGGGAAGTGTGAGGTCATGCACTTTGGTAGGAAGAATAGAGGCATAGACTATTTTCTAAATGGGGAGAGAATTCAGAAATCTGGAGTGCAAAGGGACTTGGGAGTCCTAGTCCAGGATTCTCTTAAGGTTAACTTGCAGGTTGAGTCGGTAGTTAGGAAGGCAAATGCAATGTTGGCATTTATTTTGAGAGGACTAGAATATAAAAGCAGGGATGTGCTGCTGAGGCTTTATAAGGCTCTGGTCAGACCACATTTAGAATATTGTGAGTAATTTTGGGCCCCATATCTCAGGAAGGGTGTTCTGGCCCTGGAGAGGGTCCAGAGGAGGTTCACGAGAACGATCCCAGGAATGAAAGGCTTAACATATGAGGAACGTTTGAGGACTCTGGGTCTATACTCGATGGAGTTTAGAAGGATGAGGGGGGATCTGATTGAAACTTATAGAATACTGAAAGGCCTGGATAGAGTGGACATGGGGAAGATGTTTCCATTAGTAGGAGAGACTAGGACCCGAGGGCACAGCCTTAGAGTAAAGGGAAGACCAGTGCCAAGTGTCAAGCAGCAGGATGATTCAAGGGCCTTGCATTAACTGGATGTCTCAGACAGATAGCTTCCCCCAGGCCGCCTTTGAACACATAAATCACCAGCCGACAGCCAAGGCCTCAGACCAGCGCAGTAATCAAGTATATCAGTCTAACACAACCACAGAGGTAAAATGAAACAAGATATACCTGTGACTCCCTTCAAGCTGCTGCCTTCACAAGTCAGAGAGAATTGTTGAAGGATATATATTTAGTTTAGAGTATTACTGACATTGTCACATTGCAAAGTAAGAAAAGCTCTCCTCCTGATCTAAGGCTTCATTTTTCCAAGGGATAGAGCAAATCTTGGTTGTTGGAATTGGGCCAAAACTCATATTCCCTTGAATAAATGCATGACAACCAAATTAGGATAAATTTGAATTTCAAAGCTCATCACTAGTTGATGGCAAAGGCTGCAGATTTGTAAAGATTTATGTTTAAAATACCTTTCAACTTTAGATAGCTTCTCTGTTGAAGGCTAAAATGTACTATTCAGATTTCAACAAGTTATCTTTATCATTTTCTGTACTTATGTGCCAATGCTGTCAACTCAGATGCTTTCCTAATTTTTTTTTCTGTTCTGGGATTTCGTAGTAAGTACATCAAGTGAGGGCTACATCTGTACAGCCACATATGTTGGATATTAATACTTGTCAGATTATTTGTGATTCATTTGAAAATGGTTTTCTTATTATTAATGCATAGATTTGATTTTGACCAGCACAAACTTGGAAACAATTTCTTGCATTTCAAAGATCCCCCGGAATAGCTGATGATTTTCTTTGTAACCTGGCAAACATTCATTCCTCAACCAGAATAATCAGGTTAAAGGGAAGATTTTTCTATTTCACTTAGTATCTTATACATACACACAGTCGATTGGTAGGAAAGAACTTGATTATTGCCGAAAGGAAAGACAAGTTGCGGAAGCTTTTCATCTTCAACTCATCCAGGACAAATGCAAGAATGCAAAATTTCAAACGATCACGATTACTTGTGCTGCAGGGAAAAGGGTAAAGAGCAAGTTGACCCTGATTTGTGGAGGCATTCCCATGGAGAAAGAACAGGGAACTATAGGCTCCCCAAGCTCCTGGGTTATTCAAAAAAGTGCAAGGCTTGAACGTATTCCCTTTGCTCATAGAGAATGAGTCCCTGAATATAAATGTATATTGGTTTCAGCAAGTGTAAGTGAGCCACCATACGAGATAAACTTGTTATCTTAAATTGGTTGTTAGTGTAGCTATTAGCGCACTCAGGCTTGTTCAGTAAGTGCTGCCTAATCACATCTAACAGTAACACACCTAACGGTTTTCTCACTTTCACCTCCTTTAAGGCTGAAAGAGTCCAAGTTTTTCCTCATAAATCCATCCTTTGACACTGGAAAATCTGGAAAAAGAAAGGTGATGTCAGCACAAGTGATCGTGAGGCCCTCAAATTGTCAGACAAATCCAGCTGTTTCGTTGATATCCTTTAGGGAACGAAGCCTGTTATCCATTCCTGGGTCAGGTCTTCAGTCCCTCACCAATGTGATTGACTCTTAACAGCCCTCTGAAGTAGCCTAGCAAACCATGCAATTTTATCGGGAGTTGAGCATCACTGGCTAGGCCAGCGCTTATTGCCTATCACTAGTTGCCATAAAAAGCTATTGATGGGCTTGCTTCCTTGAATCACTTTGATAGTATTCTGCTTGCCTTGTTGATTGTTGTTCTGTGATGACTGGACACGGTGGTTGTAGCTATCTCCTTCAGACTTTTCCCTAGTGAGTTTGATCTCATTTATTTATGTGTCTCTCATTTTTCTTCTGAAATATAACACTCTGCACTTGGATGTACTGAATTCCATCAGCCATAGTTATGGCCATTAACAAATTTTGTTTCACAATTTAATATTATCTGCACATTTGACCAACTTGCGCAGCATTGCTAGAGCTGGGTTGTGCAATTAGATTAGAAATGGTGCCCCTTAGCACTGATCCACTCAGTATATCTCCTAGGCGATCACTTTCCTAAGCAGTACCCGCTATTACTCTTCCTATCTCCAATTCCTTATCTACCATTAAGTTTTACCTAGGATATTTTAAACTTGTGCAAAAGTCTTTCATGCTTCTAAAGCCTTCCTGGAAGGCTTGATACATTGGACCATAACAATTTCAGTAGTTGCTTGGGAGAGTAATTCCACAAATAATCAAGGAGATTATGCAGAAACTTGGGAAACAGCAATAAGGAAGGAACATGACTGTATACTTTGGAGGCACGGATGCTGAGATGGGGTCAGCGAAGAGTGTGGAAGCATTGAAGAAAGCAGCTTAGAAGAAATTGAAATGGTATGGTCGTCTGTTGCAGAGTGAGAGAAGAGGCGGCGAGGTGAGTGATGGAGATGGGACTGCCAGGAGGAAGGAGAAGAGAAAGGCCCAAGACCAGATGGAAGGATGTGGCGGTGAGATACTTAAACACAGCGGGATTGGAAGGCTGACTGAAAGGAAGAGATGGAGAAGATGGAGAAGGGAGATTAACCAACGTTGTGACGACCCCAAGTAAAATGGGAAAAGCAGAAAGAAGAGGAAGAAGCATCCAGGTGATTAATCAGGCACGATCACTTTCTTCTGAGACTGTTGGCATCGATTTAATAAACTGTTTATACAATTCTCAAGTTTGTTCCTAGCAAACAATTCTGTTTCTTCTGATGTTCTTATATTCCATTTTCCCCTTGTTACCAACATGTTGTGCCACCAGTTTCCACACTCCCACACCCGCCATTCCCTCTTTCTGAAGGTCTTAACAGTAAACGTCAGTAAGCTGGTTGGCAGCAGACCCCAATCTTGTGTTCATCAAACAGCTCAGCGCACTCCGGTGCCTAGCAATCACGAGCCAATGTCACTGTCACTTAGCCAGGAACACTGAGGTCAATATATTGCACCCACTATAGCTGATATCAGTGATGATTAGACCTTTGACCTTCCATCGCTGTTATCCAAAGTTATCCAGGGATATGGGACAATGACTCATATGGAGTAAAGTCACAGGTCAGCTATGATCTCATTGAAACACAGAACAAGTTCAAAGGGTTAAATAGTCTCCTCCTGTTCCTAAGGCTGGAATTTTTTCATGCCCCCACTCCCCCCCACCCCCCCGCAGCAGGTTCCCCCACAACGGGGCTGATGGGACATTGAAATCTCCGTTCACCGGAGATGAATCTCCGGTCACTGGACCGGAATATCCCACTAGCGTAATTCTGGCTTACGTTGCTTTGATTGCATATATCAGCTTACAGGAGTCTTTCTCTCAGCAGTTTGTTGGGAGCTTAGGTCCTATATTTGTCTGGGCTATGTGTTATACAGTTGTGAGTGCGAATGAATCTTCCTTAATGTATGGCAAGAAACACTTTTATTGTGGCAGTGCATTTGCAAAATCTATAGCCTTTGAATCTGTATGCAAATTCTTTGTGGCTTTCTTCTTTGACCTATTTCATTAAATACTCCTCAGAGCACGGAGTCGCATCCGAAAAGTGTCATCTTTTGGATTGAAATTAAAGAGGAGTGTCCTCCCATTGGGGGTTCTGGCTCTCTAACATGTTTTCATTCAGAAAGGAATGTTGGAATCCATCGCTTGTTATCTTGATACATTGGACCATAGGTTGTGATGCAGGCGCAGTGAGGATCAGGAACGCTGCGCAGTGTGCCTCAACTTTGATCTTTGCCAGTTTCTCCCCTCTGCACGTGGTATTGTGTTGTTGTTTTTAAAGTCCTGACGAAAGGAAAAGCGGGAGTGAGTTCGTTCTTTTTCCCGAAGCAAATTCAAATTTATGTTGGCTGACTCGAGCGTGAAAGCTTGGGATTTTTTTCTATTTGCCTGATGCATCACATTTCCAAAGCCAAACTAGTGATCTTCCAGACCACCATTGCCCACTTTGAAATCATTGCTCTATTGCAATGCCGAATTCTGTCCTATACAGCACAATTCATTATTATGTAATAAGCGGACCACGCATGCCATTGCTCACATTGCCTAGGAACAAGAGTAGACTGTTCAGCCCCTCTAGCCCCTGTCTGCAGTTTTGGTCTCCATATTGAAGGAAGGATATACTTGCCTTGGAGGCAGTACAGCGAAGGTTCACTGGATTGGTTCCTGGGATAAGGGGGTTGGTCCTGTGATCAGAGGTTGAGTAAATTTGGTTTGTATTCTCTGGAGTTCCGAGGAATGAGAAGTGATCTCGTTGAAGCATACGAGATTCGGAAGGGGTTTGACAGGGTGGGCACTGAGAGGTTGTTTCCACTGGCGGGGGAATCGAGAACATGGAGGCACCTCAGGATAAGAGGCCAATCATTTAGGACTGAGGCGAGGAAGAATGTCTTGATTCGAAGGATTGTGAATCTTTGGAATTTTCTACCCCAGATTGGTGCGGATGCTCCATCGGTGAATCTGGAATAGATAGATTTTTGGCCAGTCAGAGAATCAACAGATATGGGGAGTGAGTGGGAAAATGGAGTTGAGGCAGAAGGTCAGCCATGGTTGTACTGAATGGCGCAGCAGGCTCGGTGGGCCATAGGGTCTACTCATGCTCCGAGTTCTTATGAGCCTGCTCTGCCATTCACTTAGATCACGACTGATTTGCTCCTCAACTCCATTTACCCACCTCAGTTCCATATCCCTTGACATCCTTACCTAACAGAAATCTAAAATCTGAGTCTTGAAAGCTCCAATTCTCCAGGCGTCCACAACTTTTCGTCAAAGAGAATTCTAGACTCCTTCTACCCTTTGTGCAAAAAAAAAAGTCCTGACTGATTTCCCTCCTAAATGACCAGGTTTTCATTTTAGGATTATGTCTCCTTTGTTCTTTGTTCCTCTATCAGAGGAAATAGTTTCTCTTCATCTAACCTTTCAAATTCTTTCAACATTTTAACCACATTAATCAAATGGAAGATTCATTGGTTTTATAATAATAGATGGTTATCAAAAAAATGACAGGAAAGGTTTTACTGAAAGCAAGTGTGACACCATGCACGATATATGTCTCATTTGTTATAGGTATAATTCATCTCTCATAGTATTATTCATAAACTCACAAGTTAGAATAATTTACTTGTTTCCATTGAGCTCAAATGTCAACGTGCCCAGGACCCGGGGGGCAGAAATCCCACCAGCACCCCCTCCGGGAACGACTGGTCAATCAGAGGCTGGCAGCTCTTTTGCTCACCAGCCTCACCAGGGTGGCTGCTGCCTGCTGGGGGCCCAGGATTGAGGATCGACTTAAGTGGGAGGGGTTTGGGTGTCGTGGGAGAGGAGGGATGAGGGGTGTTGGCAGCAAGGGCTGTGGGCTAGCTCTCAGCGCCCCCACCCCGCACCCCCTTCCCAATGCTGGGTCCGTTGATCAGTCGCCAAGTGCCTTTGAACAAGGGACAACCCCCACCCCCATCCCCCAGGAGGCCTCAAGCTGTCCGCATGGTTATACTTGTCGTGCGCGCTGCATGACAACAGGCCTGCCCGCAGCTGGGTTAATACCAGCGATGGTGGGTTGAGGCCTAAAAGTGGCCATTCATTTGCCACTTAGGGGCCTCAATTGGGGGCTGGGTGAGAAGCCCAACCCTGGGCCTTCCCGCCCCGGACTTCCTATTGGCCGAGGTGGGAGGAGGGCGGGGTGCTCACACACCACTCACCCATCTGATTAAATGCTCTCCCCACCTCCAAACACGCTGCAAGAGAGGGCATAAAATTCCAACCTCCCCCCCGCCCCCTCCCTCCCCTTCCCCAGCACCCCTTGGCTGGCATAGTGCTACAACTGGGCTCAGCGGTTTGGTTTTTGACAGAGGAAATTAGTCACGGCACCTGTTTAGATTTTCATTCCTCTGGAAGCCTGCGTGTGTGGGCACTGAGTCAGCGTGGGCTCAGATGTGATAATCTTCCATGGCCAAATAGCTTGCCAACGGTCCTGTATTTTATGTGCGGTTTGCCCAAAGACAGGTCCTTGGCTCATTGTCTGCTGGGTGCTTCATCCTGAGCCCCTTTCTTGGAAGCTTTCAGCAGTGGTGGTTTTCCATTGGCTTCCACTCTCGGGGGGGTGGGGGTGGGGGGGGGGGGGGGGGGGTGGTGGGAAGGACAGGAAACCGGCCCCAGGTCTAACCTGAGCCAGAACAGGAATCAGAGCTGCACTGTGGATGTCATTCTAAATCACACGCCGGCCATCCAGCCAACTGAGCTAACCAAACTTGCCAACACTTGCTGTGAAAAAAAATAATGACTTAAGCGAGGCACCCCTGAGTAAAACGACCCACGGAGAGAAGATAACAAGAGAATTTGGGATTCCTCCTTTGATGGATGCGACCTTTATCATTAAATTTGAGCTTCTACCTATCCTTAAAGGTCAATTCGTAATTTGAACCCATTTCATGTTCTAATGTACTTTTGGTGATGTCAATGAAGTATTTTTGTAGCAAAAGTGGCCAGTTTTAGGTATTGGGTTTTATTTACAAACCCTGCACACAGTGCGTGGCAGGTGAGCAGCGAATCAATGCTGACCTCTAGTGGACAATGTCATAGACAGATAAGGAACTTTTCCCGACAGCTGCTGTTGTATTACTTGTTCTATTGCGAATTACTGCGACGCTAGCATATTCCCATTCATTTAAATGCCTGCACCAAATATATCTATTGCAGATTTTGCGTATTGACTCCTCCGATAACAAAATTTTAAATGTTTCACAGGATGATTGATTCACAGAGGCTTACAGTGCAGAAGGAGGCCATTTGTCCTGTCGTGCCGATGCCGCCTTTTTTGAAAGAGCAGCTGTGCTTCATCCCTCGCCCTCCCCCTCCCCCCTCACCCTGTAAGTGGCTCGTCCTCAAGTGACCGTGAAACCGTCTTTTAAAATTATTGATGGAATCAGATTCCACCGCCTTGTCAGTAAGAGCATTCCGTATCCTGACAACTCGCTGAGTAAAAACATTTCTCCACATCTTTCCTCTAGATCTTTTGGTAATAGCTACAGTGTCGATGCAGCTCTGATGAATGCAGATTGCTGATAGATACAAATTGCTGCTCAATCTTGATTTGTTGCTAACATGAGATAAACTGGTACAAACTGTTCTGTTACAAGCAGGTATTGTTCCAATCAAACTTTTCTGTGCTGCAACCTATTGCAAGAACAGGATTTACAAACAGGGTTTAATTGTACATTATTAATGACGCGATCACTGTGCCTTGCTGCAGTTAATTGCTTCATTAGTTGGGCTGATAACTCTATCTGATGGTTCTGCCTCATTGATCCCTCCACGTGTCTTAGCTGTGGATGAGAGTTGGTATCTCAAACTCCAGAAATGTTAAACCTTTAAAGGGTGGTGGATAATATAGAAGAACTGGACCACATTTCAGGCTTGGACTGATAAGTGGCAAGTAACTTTCGCCAGGCCTTGACCATCCCCAACAAGAGAGATTCTAACCATCTCCTTTGACACTCAATAGCATTGCCATCACTGAATCCCCCACCATCAGCATCCTGGGGGTGACCATTGACCAGAAATTTAAGTGGACCAGCCATATAAATACTGTGATTACAAGAGCAGGACAGAGGCTGGGAATTTTGGGATGAGTAACTCACCTCCTGATTCCCAAAAGCCTGTCCACCATCTACAAAGGCACAAGGTTTCTTGATAGAATACGCTCCACTTGCCTGGATGAGTGCAACCCCAAAAACACTCAAGAAGCTCGCCACCATCCAGGAAAAAGCAGTCTTCTTGACTGGCACCCCATCCGCAACCTTAAACATTAATCTCTTCCACCACCAGTGTTAGGAAATAGAGACAGTTTAAATAAGTTATATTGGTATTTGGTAGGTGTTAGGAATGAGTATTAGCTTTACAGTTTAAGTTTGATTTGTATTTCTGTATCTCTGTGTTAATAAAAGTCAAATGGAGTTTTAGTTTCACTTTAAAAAGGTGTTATTTCTAATGAGAGTTTGGGACTTAAGTTAAGCAAACAAGTGTAGAAGAATCGGGCTTTTGCCTAGCGACAGAGGTCCAGAGAGGCAGGTCCCTCCCACAGACACACAGAAAAACTAAAGAAACAGCAATTTTAAGTTCAGTTTGAAGCCTGGACCCCAGAGAGACTGGACACTGGGAGAGGGAGCTGCAGATTTCCCAAAAGAACCAAAAGGTCCCAAGACCAAAGGAGTGAGACAGGAACAGGGGATTGTCTAAAGCGGACCTTCTAGTCAAAGGAAGGACAGGAACCTGGAAGAGGCCCTGTTAAGAGAAATTAAGAATGAGGGGCAGAGAGAAAGGCTCCAAGCTTCAAATTTAAAGAGACAAAAGCTGCAGAAAGCAGGTTTAAAGCGAGAACAGCTTGTAAAAGGCAAGAAGGTCCAAAAAGACAACTGAAGGTCTGTAACTCTTTGCTATGGGATGTGAAGGAGTAGTGGTTCTGTTGATGGCTGAGTTGGTGAGAGAGAGTCTGTGGAAGACAGCTTGTATGCATGTGGTGACCCAGGGAAGAGGAAAATCAGAAGGAGAGTTCGAAACCCTGGAGGTGAACCCTTGCAGAAGTCACCTAAGAGAAAGTGTTGGTTTGGGAGAAGATTCCAAAGCGGGTTCTTGGAGATTGGAAGTTGGAAATCCTCAAGTGAAAGACAGAGTTCAGTGAGACCGGTTGGCTTATGGTGGAACAAGTATCTGGGGAGTTAGTTAATGAGAGATCCACATCATCTGCTTGAGGTGGCATCTGTCACTTGGTTTCAGAGAGTGGTGTGTCTGACCACAAGGTGCCTATTGGTTTACATGGACTGTGTACCTACTGTGAACATTAAAGCATAAGATAGCTTTTGTAACTTGTATTATCCTTACAAATCTGTACGTATTTGTAAAGATATGGTTGTGGGAGTATTATAATATAGTTCATGTTTTCTTGTTTAATAAATGTTTTATTCTTTTGTTAAAAGCTCGTCAGCTGACTCTGGTGACTCTGTTCAGTAGCTACTCTCCATGTATTTAAACAAACAATTAAAAGTTACGAACAAAAAGCTAAAAGCTACTGTGGATGCTGGAAATCCAAAACAAAAACAGAATTACCTGGAAAAACTCAGCAGGTCTGGCAGCATCGGCGGAGAAGAAATCAGTTAACGTTTCGAGCCTTCATGGCCCTTCGGCAGAACTGAAGCATAGTTAGAAGAAGGGAGAAATATAAATTGGTTTAAGGTGGATGGGGGGGGGGGGGGGGGGGAGAGACACATTGAGGGTGTGGTGATTGTGGAGATGAGCAGATAATCAAAAGATGTCACAGACAAAAGGGTCAAAGAGGTGTCGAAGGTGGTGGCATTTGTCTGAGAAAAATGCTAATTAAGAATGGAAGACAGGATATTCAAAGTACAGCTCTAGTGGGGGTGGGGTGGAAAGACTAACGAGGTTTTAGTTTAGATTTAAAAATAATGGAAATAGTTGGGGAAAGAAGAATCTATATAAATTATTGAAAAAAAAGGGGGGGGGGGAAGAAACGGGGTGGGGATGGGGGGAGGGGGAGTTTAAGATCTAAAGTTGTTGAATTCAATATTCAGCCCGGAAGGCTGTAAAGTGCCTAGTCGGAAGATGAGGTGTTGTTCCTCCAGTTTGCGTTGGGCTTCACTGGAACAATGCAGCAAGCCAAGGACAGACATGTGGGCAAGAGAACAGAGTGGAGTGTTAAAATGGCAAGCGACAGGGAGGTTTGGGTCTTTCTTGCGGACAGACCGCAGGTGTTCCGCAAAACGGTCGCCCAGTTTGCGTTTGGTCTCTCCAATGTGGAGGAGACCGCATTGGGAGCAACGAATGCAGTAGACTAAGTTAGGGGAAATGCAAGTGAAATGCTGCTTCACTTGAAAGGAGTGTTTGGGCCCTTGGACGGTGAGGAGAGAGGAAGTGAAGGGGCAGGTGTTGCATCTTCTGCGTGGGCATGGGGAGGTGCCATAAGTGGGGGTTGAGGAGTAGGGATGGAGGAGTGGACCAGGGTGTCCCGGAGGGAACGATCCCTATGGAATGCCGTCAGGGGGGGTGAAGGGAAGATGTGTTTGGTGGTGGCATCATGCTGGAGTTGGCGGAAATGGCGGAGGATGATCCTTTGAATGCGGAGGCTGGTGGGGTGATAAGTGAGGACAAGGGGGACCCTATCATGTTTCTGGGAAGGAGGAGAAGGCGTGAGGGAGGATGCGCGGGATATGGGCCGGACACGGTTGAGGGCCCTGTCAACGACCGTGGATGGAAAACCTCGGTTAAGGAAGAAGGAGGACATGTCAGAGGAGCTGTTTTTGAAGGTAGCGTCATCAGAACAGATGCGACGGAGGTGAAGGAACTGAGAGAATGGGATGGAGTCTTTACAAGAAGCGGGGTGTGAGGAGCTGTAGTCGAGGTAGCTGTGGGAGTCGGTAGGCTTGTAATGGATATTGGTGGACAGTCTATCATCAGAAATTGAGACAGAGAGGTCAAGGAAGGGAAGAGAAGTGTCAGAGATGGACCATGTGAAGATGATGGAGGGGTGGAGATTGGAAGCAAAATTAATAAATTTTTCCAGGTCCCGACGAGAGCATGAAGCAGCACCGAAGTAATCATCGATGTACCGGAGAAAGAGTTGTGGGAGGGGGCCGGAGTAGGACTGGAACAAGGAATGTTCCACATACCCCATAAAGAGACAGGCATAGCTGGGGCCCATGCGGGTACCCATAGCCACACCTTTTATTTGGAGGAAGTGAGAGGAGTTAAAGGAGAAATTGTTCAGTGTGAGAACAAGTTCAGCCAGACGGAGGAGAGTAGTGGTGGATGGGGATTGTTGGGGCCTCTGCGTTGCTCCCAATGCGGTCTCCTCTACATTGGAGAGACCAAACGCAAACTGGGCGACCGTTTTGCGGAACACCTGCGGTCTGTCCGCAAGAAAGACCCAAACCTCCCTGTCGCTTGCCATTTTAACACTCCACCCTGTTCTCTTGCCCACATGTCTGTCCTTGGCTTGCTGCATTGTTCCAGTGAAGCCCAACGCAAACTGGAGGAACAGCACCTCATCTTCCGACTAGGCACTTTACAGCCTTCTGGGCTGAATATTGAATTCAACAACTTTAGATCTTAAACTCCCCCTCCCCCCATCCCCACCCCGTTTCTCCCCCCCCCCTTTTTTTTCAATAATTTATATAGATTCTTCTTTCCCCACCTATTTCCATTATTTTTAAATCTAAACTAAAACCTTGTTAGTCTTTCCACCCCACCCCCACTAGAGCTGTACTTTGAATATCCTGTCTTCCATTCTTAATTAGCACTTTTCTCAGACAAATGTCACCACCTTCGACACCTCTTTGACCCTTTTGTCTGTGACATCTTTTGATTATCTGCTCATCTCCACAATCACCACACCCTCAATGTGTCTCTCCCCCACCCCCCCACCCACCTTAAACCAGTTTATATTTCTCCCTTCTTCTAACTATGTTTCAGTTCTGCCGAAGGGCCATGAAGGCTCGAAACGTTAACTGATTTCTTCTCCAATTAAAAGTTACGATCTATCAAGCTGCGTTCCACTCTGGGATCAGGCTTGTTCACGGGTAACCTCTCAGCTGGGGATCTTAACACCGGTGTACAGTGGCAGCAGTGTGTAAGATCTATAAGATGCACTGAGGCAACTCGCCAAGGCTCCTTCGACAGCAGCTTCCAAACTCACGGCCTCTACCACCTAGAAAGACAGATGCAGCAGGGGCATGGGAACAACGCCACCTGCAAGTTCCTCTCCAAGTCACATCTCCGTTCCTTCACTGTCGCTGGGTCAAAATCCTGGAACTCCCTCCCTAACAGTACTGTGGGTGTACCTACACCACATGGACTGCAGCAGTTCAAGAAGGCAGTTCATCACCACCTTCTCAAGAGCAATTAAGGATGGGCAATAAATGCTGGCCTAGCCAGTGACACCCACATCCCATGAACACATTTAAAAAAAGGTGATATGTCCCATAGAGAGTGTGCTTCCCAAGGGTAATCACCTGAGTCTGTGACACTGGAGGGAAACTTCTCCCACCAGAAATGGGATACATTCTGACTCTTCTTCAGGGCAATGATATGGACTCGAAACGTTAACTGTTTTTCTCTCCACAGGTGCCATTAGACCTGTTTGAGTTTTTCCAGCATTTTCTGTTTTTGTCCCAGGTTTCCAGCATCAGCAGTATTTTACTTGTATCTCTGCATTCTGATGACAGTCCTCTGACCCCCAGCATGGACTTGTGTGTCAGGGAGCAGCTCCAGGAGGAGACCTGAGAACTATTGGCTACGACTTACCTGGACGCCAATTTAGAAGCGGCTGAGTCAGAAAATGCTCCCTAGTTAGTCCCAGGCATTAAAGTGTAAGTTCCCACATGTTGCTGATTCCTGACATTTTACTTTGTTGCCTTTGATTGTTATCCTGGGTGACAGCGAGATGAACAGTGCAGTTGGAGTCGTGTCTCCTGAATGATGTCACAGTGGCAACATCTTTCCTCCAGCAGCTCTGAATGTGCTCTGATTGTCCCGGACAGGATATTCCTTTTGGGGCTAGGGCTCCGATGTTGGCATCAAATGTGGGTCCAACCCCACAGTGTTGGGAACAGTCTCCCGACACGACTTATACAGAATTGGCCAATTAGTGGCCAGGGAGCACACTCGCCATGCAATTAAGAATGGCAGGTGGTCTACTGAGGATGGAGGCCCTCCAGCAATGACATGTGGGAAGCCGGGAGCTGCTGATGTAGAGAGAGAGAGAGAGAGTGAGAGAGAGAAAGAGAGAGAGAGAGGGGGGCTATGTCCTGATGGCCATGTCAGAGGCCAGGGGAGAGCTCCTAGCAGGCTGAAGCGAGGCCCTTCTCCCATCCCGCTGGGAGGCCGCCTTGTGGAACAGGTTCTGTTTTGGCTGTTGTGTGGGGCATTCTTGCCAACTGGAAGATCCCAGTCAGTGTGGGAGATGGCTCAATTGTCTGCCTGGACTTGCTGGAGATGACTCGGGGGTGGGGTGGGTGGGGGAGGAGCAGGCAGAGGCACAGGATAGTGCTGGCAAACAGGCACGCTAGACGGCATTTGGGAAATTATGTGCCCGCTTGTCTCAGTTCCCGCCCCATCAGCCTCTGAAAATCCTGCCCTATATGTTCCAAATTAGCAGATGCTGTGTGGGAAACTTACTTAGACTTACTTCCTCCAGTCCCAAGACTCAGCCACCAGTGCCAGTCCATCACAATCCCTTGCAGTCCGGCCTGCTGCTGTCCCACTCTTAAAGGTCCTCCTTAAATATAGTTTGCCAGGTCACCTCTGACCAGCCCTTTTCCATCTGCTGGTGTCTATTCTACTGTCAGCCTGATGGGTCAGACATCCGGGAGGTGAAATACATGTCCTGCCAGCCTCAGGCATCTCTCTGTCATGATGTCCTGCAGGTGACTCTGAGCCATCCTTTGTAGCATTTCTTCGTTGGTGATGCTGTGTCATCATATGATGCCCAAGATCTTACATAGGCAAGGCTGGTGAAAGACATGGTGACACCTTTGTTATTCTCATCCGTCTCTCATTGGCATAGAGTGCATTTGGTACTATGGACGTGGAGAGTCACATCTTCATGGCTGTGTTAATGGTGTTGGATGCCCAGACTGTGTGGAGCCGTTGGAAGACTGATGCTGCTTTATCGATGTCAATCTCTTCATTATCCTTCTAGCTTCTTAGTTAGGAGAAGTGGCCAATGTCTTTAATGTGCTGTTGTCCGATAAGTATGGGAGGTCCTCGTTGCCGTCCAGCCATCACTGTCTTGGTCTTCTGATGTGTAGACCAACCTTGGTGCTGCTACTTTGAAGACTAGTGGTCATGTCTTGGTGTGTGCGTGATTCTTCAGCCAGCAAGGTGATGTTGTCTGTGAAATCCAGGTTCGTCACCCGGTGGTGTTGCCACGGGATGCCAAAGTCTTCACCCACCATCGCCTTCCTCATGATGAAATCAATAACCAGGAGGAAATGGAATGGGGAGAGCATGCAGGGTTGCCTTATTCCTGTGATGATGTCGAAGGAGTCCATGGTGCCTATCCTGATCTTGACACAGCAGCTGGATGTGTGGTATAAGACTTTGAAGATGTTAATATAATGCTCCAGGATGCCATAATGTCTTTTAACGTACCAGAATGATTGCTGATGGATGCTACCTAAAGTCCTCTTGAAATCAATGATGTGGCTTCTGATACTCTGCTCTATGATGTTCCTGAGCATGAAGACCTGCTCCCAACCATGACCTTCCACCCTGGAAACGTACCTGTTCTTCGCAAAGTGTACTGTCTAATTCTGTTTTTAATCTGTTGAGGAGTACCGTGCTGAAGACCTTGCCTCTGGTTGTTGCAGTTTGACAATTACTCCTCACCTTCAGTCATCCGGGACGTCTTCCACAGTCCAGATCTTGTTGAACAGGTCCTTCAGCTCTGTTGCGATGGTCTTACCATGTTTCAGTAGTCCTGTTGGTATCTCATCAAGCCCAGGTGACTTGCTGTTCTCCAGGATTTTGATGGCTCTTTGGACTTCTGAATGGGCAATTTCTCCCAGATTGACTTTCAGCTGCTGAGGTGCAGTGCTGCCATCATGTGGAGCTGGGTTTGGGCAGGTTGAAGATCTCTCGAAAGTGTTCCACCCATCTTGCCTCCTGTTTCTCATCTGTCAATAGCATCCTACTATCCTTACCCTTGATTGGTAAAGTGGTGTTGCTTCTCGCACCAGTCAGTTCCTGAATGATTCTGTACAGGGTCTTGGAGTCATTCCGATTTGCTGCTTCTTGTGTCTCCCTGCTTTTTCACTCTATCCATCCTCATGTGTCTCTCCTGCAGCTCTTCTTCACAGCTTTATTCAGTCTTCGTACTTTTCATTATCTTCTCATCTTTGCTCAAATGTTATTTTCCTGGTCCAGAATCACAGAATTTTTACAGCACCGAAGGAGACCATTCGGCCCATTGTGCCTGCACCAGCTCTCCGAATGTGCAATTCCCTTAGTGCCATTCTCCCCACCCGTCTCCCCATAGCCCTGCACATTCTTCCTCTTCAAATAACGGTCTAATTCCCTTTTGAATGCCTCAGTCAAACCTGCCTCCACCACACTCTCAGGCAATGCATTCCAGACCTTAACCACTCGTTGCGTGAAAAAGTTTTCCTCATGTCACTTTTGCTTCTTTTTCAAATTACTTGAAATCTGTGTCCTCTCGTTCTTGATGATTTCATGAGTGGGAACAGTTTCTCCCTATCTACTCTAGACCCTTCATGCTTTGAATATCTCCTCTAAGCCTTCTCTTCTCCACAGAAAACAGTCCTAACTTCTACAATCTATCATCATGACAGAAGTTCCTCATCCCTGGAACCATTCTTGTGAATTTTTTCTGCACTCTCTCCAATGTCTTCACATCCTTCCTAAAGTGTGGCGCCCAGATCTGGACATAATACTCCAGCTGAGGCCAATCTTGTTTCTTAATTATACAAGTTCAACATAACCTCCTTGTACTCTAAGCCCCTATTAATGAAGCATAGTATAGTGTATACTTTATTAGCCCCCCTCTCAACCTGTCCCACCACTTTCAATGACTTATGCACATATACACCTATGCCTCTCTGCGCCTGCATCCCCTTTAGAGTTATACCCCTTTTTTTTGTCTATGTTCTTTCTACCAAAATGAATTACTGTGTATCCCTTTTTCTCTTTACCAGCTTTCTTTCACTAATCAAATTCCACATTGGGTCAGTGATCTATCATCTTAGTTCTTCTCCTCTGCCCGATGGTGACTTCTGCACTTTCCTTTATCCCTCTTCTGAAGATTTCCCACTGTTCATCAATGTTGCCAAACCTAAGTAGTACTTCAAACCTGTTGGAGAAGGCCAGCTAGAAATGGTCCAACGTATCTTTGTCCTTCAGTTTCTCCATTGTAAATAGCCATTGTGACTTTGTGGTTGTTGCCTTCTTCAGGTGGATCTTGCCTAACACAAGGCGATGGTCCGATCCTACATCAGCACCTCAGCAAGCCCAAATATCTTACTGCTGTTGCATATATAGTCAATCTCATTCAAGGCTTTAACCATCTGGAGACCTCGCATGTCTTTTTGTGGGTGTCCTTGTGTTTGTAGAAGGTGTTACCAATGCTGAGCCCATTGTTCTTGCAGATGGCATTATGATGTCATTGCTGTCACAGAGACATGGTTGAGAGAGGGGCAGGATTGGCAGCTCAATATTCCAGGATATAGGGTCTTCAGGTGAGACAGAGAAGGAGCTAAAAGAGGAAGGGGTATCACAATATTGATCAAGGAATCAATTACAGCAGTAAGGAGGGATGACATCTTAGAAGGCTCCTCAAATGAAGCCAAATGGGTAGAACTGAAAAACAAAAAAGGAGCAATCGCATTGCTGGGAGTGTACTATAGGCCCCCAAACAGTCAGAGAGAATTAGAAGATCAGATATGTAGGCAAATTTCAGAGAAGTGTAAAAATAATAGGGTAGTAATAGTGGGGGATTTCAACTTCCCCAACATTAACTGGGTTAGTCATAGTATGATAGGTTTAGATGGAGTGGAATTCTTAAAATGCATCCAGGAGAGCTTTTTAAGCCAATACGTAGGAGGTCCTACAAGAGAGGGGGTAGTCCTGGCCTGAATTTTAGGGAATGAAGCAGGGTAAGTGGTAGAGGTATCATTGGGGGAGCATTTTGCAGATAGTGATCATAACTCCATTAGATTCAAGGTTGTTATGGAAAAGGACAAGGATGGGCCAGAAATCAGAGTTTTAAATTGGGGGAAGGCCGATTTTAATAAGTTCAGATATGATTTGGCCAGAGTGGACTGGGAACAGCTACTTTTAGGTAAATCTGCGTCAGAGCAGTGGGACTCATTCATGAAGGAAATGGGGAGAGTAAAGGGCCAACATATTTCAGTAAATACAAAGGATGGGACCAACAAATCCAGGGATCCCTGGATGACAAGGGATATACAGGATTAGATAAAGAGAAAAAAGGAGGCTTATGTCAGATACCAAGGGCTCAAAACAGCAGAAGCCCTAGAGGAGTATAGAATGTGTAAGGGGGATTTTAAAAAGAAATTAGAAGAACAAAAAGGCAGCATGAAAAAATATTGCCAGGTAAAATAAAGGAAAATCCAAAGTTATTTTACAAGTACATTAAGGGTAAGAGGATAACTAGGGGAAGAGTAGCCCATTAAGGGCCATAGTGGTAATTTGTGTGTGGAGCCAGAAAACATAGGTAGAGTTCTAAATGAATACTTTGTGTCGGTGTTCACAAGTGAGATGGACGACGTGGGTATGGAAATCAGGCAGAAAGGCAGTGATATAACTAAAGAAATTATCATAGAAAGGGGGGCTTATAAGTAGATAAATCTCCAGGCCCGGATGAAATGTATCCCAGGCTGTTGAGTGAGGAAAGGGAGGAGATAGCTGGGGCGCTGGCAAAAATTTTCCATACCTCTCTGGCCACAGGAGAGGTGCCAGTGGATTGGAGGACAGCCAATGTGGTACCGTTATTCAAGAAGGGAGGAAGGGATAAACCAGGGAACTACAGGCCAGTCAGTCTAACCGCAGTGGTGGGGAAACTATTGGAAGCAATTCTGAAAATTAATCTACACTTGGAGAGGCAGGGATTAATCAAGGACAGTCAGCATGGTTTGTGTTAAGAGGTCATGTCTGACCAATTTGATTGAATTTTTCGAAGAGGTGACCAGGTGTGTAGATGAGGGCAATGCATTTGACGTAGTCTATTTGGACTTCAGCAAGGCTTTTGATAAGGTCCCTCATGGGAGATTGATAGGTAAGAGCCCATGAGGTCCAAGGCAATTTGGCAAATTGGATCCAGAATTGGCTGAGTGGCAGGAAGCAGAGGGTAATGGTCGAGGGATGATTTTGTGACTGGATGCCTGTGCCCTGTGGGGTTCCACAGGGATCGGTGTTGGGTCCCTTGCTGTTTGTGGTATATATAAATGATTTAGACTTGAATGTAGAAGGGTTGATCAGTAAGTTCGCAGATGACATGAAAATTGGTGGGGTGTTAAATAGTGAGGAGGATAGCCTTAGATTACAGGAGGATATAGACGGGCTGGTCAGATGGGCTGATCAGTGGCAAATGGAATTTAATCCGGATAAGTGTGAGGTAATGCACTTAGGCAGGACAAACAAGGCACGGGAATACATGATGAATGGTAGGACCCTGGGAAGTACCGAGGATCAGAGGGACTTTGGTGTGCATGTCCACCGGTCCCTTAATGTAGCTGGACAGGTAGATAAGTTGGTTAAGAAGGCATATGGGACACTTGCCTTTATTAGCTGAGGTATAGAATATAAGAGCAGGGAGGTTATGCTGGAACTGTATAAAACGCTGGTTAGGCCACAGCTAGAGTATTGCATGCAGTTCTGGAATCCGCATTATAGGAAGGATGTGATTGCACTAGAGAGAGTGCAGAGGAGATTTACCGGGATGGTGCCTGGGCTGGAGAGTTTTAGTTATGAGGAGAGATTGGATAGACTGGAGTTATTTTCCCTGGAGCAGAGGAGATTGAGGGGGGACATGATTGAGGTGTATAAAATTATGAGGGGCATAGATAGGGTAGACAGGAAGGAACTTTTCCCCTTGGTGGAGGGATCAATAACCAGGGGGCATAGATTTAAGGTAAAGGGCAGGAGGTTTAGAGGGGATGTGAAGAAGAATTTTTTCACCCAGAGGGTGGTGAGAATTTGGAACTGACTGCCTGAAAGGGTGGTAGAGGCAGAAACCCTCATAACATTTAAGGAGTATTTGGATGTGCACTTGCGATGCCATGGCATACAAGGCTATGGGCCTAGTGCTGGAAAATGGGATTAGAATAGTTAGGTTCTTGTTTGACTGGCGCAGACTCAATGGGCCAAAAGGCCTTTTGCTGTGCTGTAGGCCTCTATGACTCTATGACTCTATGGCATGCTTGCTGACCCATGTGGTCTGATCATACTGTTCAGTCCTCACCGGTTGCCACCGGGCTTAGCATTGGGTAGCTTGATATCATAGCTGGGCACCTCATCCAGCATGTCCTGCAATTGTTGGTAGATTTCATCTTTCTCCTCTGGTGTTTGCCTCTGTTGGCAAATAAACTTGCACGACAGTGACTTTGGCGTGCCTTGTGTGGAATCTGGCAGTGATGATATGATGGTTTACTGGCTTCCACCCCACTAACACTTGTGCTGAGCATCTGTTGAGTATGAGCCAACTCCATGGGTGTGGTGTTCTTCTTGCCCGGAATAAAGGATTGTCGCACCCACAGTGCTGATTCCTCCTTGGCCTATCCCCCGCATCTTGTTGATGCCTAAGATGTCAAGTTAGTAGGTCTTCATCTCTCGCTGAATGTGAGACATCTTCCCACACTGGAAGAATGCTCGCATATTCCAAATGCTGATTCTGGTGATGGTCTTGGAAGTGAAGATTGGGTCAGACTATATAAGCACCAGCAGCAAGATGTCTGGGCTTGTCGAAGTGGTGATATGGAATCGGACCACTCAGTCCAATCATACATACATCCTCGGATGTGCTGTCCTTTCTTTGCTGGGGTTTGCTGTTATGGCTACTTAATTGCTGGTTCCGTAGCAGTGATGGGTTTTTAACAGGGTGAGGGTGCTAGCCCCATGTCCAACTCCTCTCCTTTCTCAACCAGGCTTGGGCCAGGCTTTGGCAGAGAAACCATCAGGTGAAAAGCTAAAATTGATAGACCTTTTCTGTGCACGCCTTCAAAAATTTCCCAAAATTGAGTTAATAAAATGTGTTTGTTCATGCCGAGATCAAAAGAGGTCGATTTTGATTTTCAAGTGGGAGAGCTAGAATCCTGACCAGAAATGAGACAGCTTCAACAGCCAGATTGTACTGTAGAGAGCCTGAAAAATAGGCTTCATTTGTGCTATTGCTTCAAGAGACTATGTGCAGCAAATGTTGACTATTTTTCTTCATTTCTGCATTAGAAGATTCAAGAGAATGAACCCTTGTTGACATTTTTAAGAAGGGCATTTGCGATTGATTAGTCTATTCATCTCATTCCTGATGCTAATTTAAAATAAGAGAATGCTGGCGACACAGCAACAGGCAGCCTGGATCTGTAGAGCAGCAAATACACATAGATGGTTCAGGCTGGGGTTCCTCTTCAGAACTGACAGGCAAGTTTATTAATAAAATGAGTGAAAAGGAGAGGGAGTATTTCCATGCACAGAGAGGAAGTGAATGACCTGTAATTTGCTTAGTAAAAATGGCAGGAGATTGTTAGATGATGCAAAGGGCCATTTCAGTCAGGCAATGGGAAGGAGCTTTAAAGAAACAAAAAAAAATTGTTGAATTGGCTAAGGCAGTGAAAGCTCCAACTAAAACAACAGCAAATTGCACCGACATAGCACGTTTAACAGAGTAAAGCGACTTAAGTTGCTTCAGAGGAATGGTTATCATAATTTGACACCGAGCCCCATAAGGAGATAGTCAGATTGGCGATCAAGAGATAGATTTTAAGATACGTCTTAAAGGGGGGAGGTAGAGAGGCAGAGATTATAGGAAGGGAATTCCAGAGCTTACGTTACAGGTGGCTGAGTGTATGGCTACCTATGGTGGAGTGAAGAAAATTGGGAATAGTCGTTTGGTTGTACAGAACTTGAGTATTGCTGAAAAAAGAGACAGGCTGTCTAAGCTTTTCTTCTTGCATTCATCAGGACAGGTTGCAAGGTTAACAACAATAAAGGGAGAAACAATTTATACTGCACGAGAAGAGTGCTGAATGGTTGGCAAGTGGACTTTGATTGGTAGAGGCTTTGCCATGGAGAATGCAGCAGGGAACAGGGAAAAAGGAGGAGGGTTGACAACCAACCAGCACTCTCTTCTCATGCAGTATGTTGTTCCGTTTACTATTGGTATTCTTGCATAGCTGTCCTGATGAGTATAAGGCAGAAAGCTTCCACAGCACGTCTCTTTCTTCAGCAATAAAACTGGGAATGTTCAGGAGGCCGGAATTGGAGCAGTGCCGAGTTCCCAGGAAAAGGTGGGAAAATTGGGGAAATCTGAAACAGAAAAATCCTAATAAATTATAATGAGATGCCCACAGAAAAGAGAGAAAAAAAAACGTCACCACAAACAGCAGGGAGCCACTGTCAGCCCTACGCTTTGATGAAGCTCTCCACCCCAAGTATCAGTCAAGCTCATCTCCCTGCAGGCACCAACATTACCAGCTCACCCTGTTGTAACTGTCTGAGGTTACCAACATCAAGATTCAGAACAATGGGATATAGAGTGCTCAGGGGCAAGATGAGACACGGTTTCTGAAACCTGATTTCAACTTGGTTGGAACAGTAGGAGGCAAGAAACAAACAGATAAAAATGGGAATGGGAGGAGAATGCAAATGGATTGCCAGTCAGGTCAGAGTTCCAAACAGAACAGTGCAAGAAAGCAGTCACCTAACCTGCACTCAATTCTCTTATGTGTTGGTGAGAGTGCATTTAGAACAGTGATTACAGGATGTTAGATTAGAAGGAGTACAGTGCAAAGGGCCAGGAGATAGACACTGGACTGTGGGAGTGGGTGTCCATTGCTGTCAATGCAAGCTGTCTAGGCCTAGGGATCTGGATGCGCTGTAGGAAAACTTTAATGGGCCAAACAGTAAAGGCCAGTGAATGCATCTTCAAATGTTACATCCTTAAAAATGAACCATTATCCTCATACATCACTCAAATTACCCCCTTTCAGTCAACCACCAGCATTCCCTATCAACAACCATTCAACATTGATAGCCTCACCTTAACCTCACATACTGAGCACTGCTGAAAGCCTCACACCCAGATCTCACAGCTTGCATATACTGCCAGCTATGCAGTCACATCAACGAAACACATTGCTTCATTGTCACTGACACATTTACCTCTCTCTTGTAGGACAAGTTGGTGCATAATTGTAGGCAGCAACATCTAACAATGGGAGACAGGGGCTACTGCATATCTTCATCCCCAGATAGGAGATGGTGCTGGCCATCATGGAGGCGACCATGGCTGAGGAACCATTGAAGATGGTGGTATGTTCATGCCTTATCCACCTTCTCACACCCTGCTTACCAAGCATGGAAGCATGAAGTCCAAGAGGAATAATAGACTCTTGATGATGGAATACTGTCACTTGCTCTCACACTCATAGTCAATATCTCAGATACAGGCACTGCATGTCCTTTAGAGGGCAGCATAGAAGGAGGATCTTCATGAGGTGATTCACCAGCCGTAAGTAGCCTGCAGCCAGGACAAATGGGAAATGTCTCACATTGTGCCAACCCCCGGCAGTGCGAGGTCACACATGAGTTCAACTGCAGATGAGGACTTTGATGGGGTGGCATACAAAACAAGGTTGATGGGCATGCACAATAAAATACTTGGTGTATTTGCAGGCTTGTCAAGTGCTTGTTGACACCATCATGAAGCATAAGACTTTGTGCAGAGCTTGTAGCCCATCCTTTCCAGAGTAGAAGTGGTGGCCAACTCCATCAGCACATTTGCAGACCCAACATGATCCAGCGTCTGATGGCTAATGTCTCAGCTTCCATTGTAGCACTTGCAGAAGCCCCCAACATCTGAGTGCTTCAGCAGAAGCTCAGCTTGATGCCATTGTTACAGACAGGAGGGGATTTAATTTAAACAGCTCCGTTTTTTCCTCTCACCACCCATCCATAAACAGAAGGGTGTTTTGATTTTGATTTCTCCCCTTTATAAATGGTGGCGTATTTTTCCAATCCCCCAGTTTTGATGTGATCCAATTGCTATTAACAACTTCCCAGCAAACTCGAGATAGGGTAAAATCAGAGGGGTAGTTTATTCACACACACTCAAGGGGTTGAAACGTAGCCCCCTTTTTCACTCATACAATAAAAGAGGGGGAATAGGCAAAGAAAGGGATTTACAGGGCAAAAACCACAGAATAAAGAATTGTTGTTTCACATTTGTCCAGAGTCCAGAATTAAAATCCAATGGTGTATTCTTTCACAGAGTTAGCAGGTGGAAGACTGATGCTGGATAATTCACTTTTCCAGTAGAGATGACTTCCACAATGGGATTGGCACATAAAGATGAATTAGTCTCGTAGGCGCCGGTACAGAAGTTCAGAAATTCCTGTAGAAATGGTGTAGATGGGGGCCAGGCAGTTAAACCTGGACAGACCTCTGGTTCTGAGCCGCTGCTTGCTAGATAAGAACATGTGAGTAAAACAGGAACAGGAGTAATCATTCTACCCCTTGAGCCTGCTCTGCCATTCAATAAGATCATGGCTGATCTTCTTGTGTTGCGATTTTCACATTCCCATCTAACCCCGATAACCTTTGATTCCCTTGCCTAACAAGAATCTATCTACCTCTGTTTAAAAATATTCAATGACCTCGCCTCCACCACCTTCTGAGGCAAAGAGTTCCAAAGTCGCACAAACCTCTGAGAGAAAAAAATTCTCCTCATCTCTGTCCTAAAAGGG
This sequence comes from Cetorhinus maximus, assembly GCF_964194155.1. Classification (NCBI taxonomy): domain Eukaryota; kingdom Metazoa; phylum Chordata; class Chondrichthyes; order Lamniformes; family Cetorhinidae; genus Cetorhinus; species Cetorhinus maximus. The sequence goes on from NC_135900.1 coordinate 15,590,405, forward strand.
CGACCCTTAATTTTAAAACAGTGCCCCCTAATTCTGGACTCATCCACAAGGGGAAACATCCTTTCCACATCCACCTTGTCAAGGCAGTTCAGGGTCTTGTATACTTCAATCAAATCACCCTCACTCCAGTGGAAAGAAACCCAATCTGTCCAACCTTTCCTCATAAGAAAACCCATTCATTCCAGGTATAAATCTAGTTATAACATCCTTAACGATCGATTCTAACAACTCCCCCTCAACAGAGGTCAGGCTAAATGGACTATAGTTTCCTGGAAGATGGCCAGCTTCTTTGCAGCTCCACAAGGCAATATTACAGGTTGCACCAGCTTGGGGTGTGGGGTGTCATGTGACTCCCACCTCTCCACTTTGGCTTGGACAAAGGGACAGAGGATATATATTCCTTAGTCTGGATTCTTGAGATTGGCCAGATTTCAATCATTAAGGGTTTCAAAAGAGGTTTCAGGGCCCTTTGGCCTAGCAGACTGGTCATCTCCATTGGCCAGACCCGGTTTAAGAAATGGAAATGACTTTTATATAATGCCCTTGGAAGTTGTTCTTCTGCAGCTCATTGGGTCATTAGCATCTCTTCAGAGATAACGAGGTGGCAGCTGTTCTGAACGCCAGAAAGTTCCTTTTATTTGCCATGGTTTCAGTTATTTTATACCCTTTGTCCAGTTTTTTAAAAAATGTATAAATTAGCCATGATTCTTTATATATATATATTATATACATATATATACCTTAATAAAAATATTGAGTAAGTCTTTACCCCCTGACACCATGCAGGCTTAGCCAGCTGCCATTATGGCCATGGACAGCATGGACAGTGTTCAATGGGGTTTGCGTGGTTTCACAAATGTCCATCAGGTTTCTGAGGCACCATTAACGGGCAGTGGCAGGAGCTCCATGGTGACGGCAATTGAGCTCCCCACCACTGCCAGTCTGCCAGTGCCCTTGCTATAGCCTGTCAGCCAGCCAGTCCAGAGTGCTGTCGCCTGTGCTGAGGAGGCTCAGTCCAATGTTGGGTGTTCTGGGTCCAAAGCTGTTGGAGGGCATCCTACAAAGCCATCTGCAGTCACCCCCTGTGCGAGTTGTAGTCTTCTACTAGCCATGCTGTAGTCACAGTTAGTACTGTGTAGAAGCACCCATGCAGGCACTCAGGAAATTCGCTGGGGTGATTATTTAACTTTTGTATGGAATATTGGATCGTTTGTTTGATAATGTTGGTTTGTCATGGTCGTCTTTTATTTCAGCATTTTGGCCGAGAGACAGTGTGATGGTCAGCAACAGACGGAAGTAAGGTGTGTGACTGCTGAATGGGAATTTAGGGCTGTGTTCACTGGAACTTTAGCCTGATGAAGAAATCATGGACAGCCAGGCTAGAAAAGGGGTGTGTTAATTGCCACTTCCCTTCCTCTTCCTCCTGTCCGTCAGCTGCTTGTCATATCCCTGGCAGCAAAGCCTGTGCCTTTATCAAGGTGAGGTTATGCAGGATAGAGCAGACCATGATGAATTGTGACATGTGCTCTGTTGAGTATTGCAGGGCTCCTCTGGAGTGGTCCAGGCAGCAGAAGCATTGCTTGAGCAACTTCCAGCTTTGACTTCATATGCAGCATTTGCAATCAGTTATGCAAATCGAGGCTTGGTCTAACGTCACACATGAGACGTCATCAACTTGGACTGTAAACCGTTTTCCTTTTGCTGAACACTCATCCATTAAAGTGGGAGAATGCATACATATATATACATACAACTGCAAAGAGAATCACAAATCAAACTCTTATCAACCATATGCAACTTTTCTTCAACCAAGTATAAAGACATTTGCAAACTTGTCTAACGGTATCACTAATAAACTGCATAACCTTTTTCTGACTGATCCCGCCTTTGGATGTGTTGCTACGAGGTAGCCTTCCTGGTTACTTAGCCCAACAATCACCTTGAATTATTAATATCCCTGAAACGATATCTGCAGCAGCCCGCTTTCACACCTTTGCTGACCAAAAAATTAGGGAAGTTACCATGTGCCATGCCTGCCTATCTGATCCGTGCTCCCATTGAGGAAGGCTCCATGCTGGCATTGTTACCCCCTAAAATGCACCCCTATACATGTTATCACAGGCCTGGGAGGTGCTACTTTTAAAGATGTCTTCTTTAGCTGTGCTCCCGAAGATTCCTAGCATTGAATCCTGAAAGAAGTCTGATTGCATGGTTTGCCCCACAACATTTTTTTGTTGTAGGCAGAGTGCCCTTACTTGGCTGGGTGGCAGAGGGAGTCATCGGCCAGGTACATAGGGGACATTCCTTTTCACTGACCGGATGTAGACTGGTAGCCCTTGCAGTCATGAAACATCTCCCTGTTAACAGTTCCCTGCACCATTGGGAATCCTGCCAGTCTGGCAAATTCACATGCTGTCTCCTCCTGCTTCTCTCTGGTCAGTGAGAAGACTATGAAGCCCTCCATCCTGGCATGCTGGGCCTTTGTCACCTTCTTGATGCAGCAATGGATGGCAAGCTGTGAAATATTGCTGATGTTGCCTGTTCCCACCTGGAGGTATCCATTGGCAGTAGAAATTGATGAAGATGATGGTGACCTTGACAGCCACTGTTAGCGCTGTCCCCACCCTACAGGGTAGCAAGTTGAGTTGCAGGAGGTAACTCAGTTCAGTGACTCTCATCTCTTTGCTGAAATGCAGGCACCTCACATGCTCCTGACTGAGGTGGAAGTAGAAGTGCTCTCTAAAGACTCTGGGCAGAATCGTCCCAGTTTGCAGTAATGGCGGCAATGGGAGGGAAGAAGGACATTTTACCCACTAGCCACAATGGCGGCTTTTCGTGCTATATCATCCGTTTCCCGTCTCATAAATTATCTAACCACAGGAAACACGTCATCTCACAAAAGGGCAGCCTCTGAATCGCCCGCCATGCAGTTACCTCACTGTTTCCTCACTGTGGGTGCCATATCTAAACTGCAGCCACACACAGTTCTCAATGCTTGCAACCCAGCTCTGCTCCAGTGAAAACATGGCCCTGAAAGCCAGGAAGAGTTCAGTGGCTCGTCACTGGAATAGCTTCAGGGGTCCCGCCGTGATGTCTTCCACCCCCGCTCTGGCCACTGGAGGTCCAGCAATCTCACCACTCCAACTTGGGAGTTGGTGCCAGTGGTGGTCAGTGCCTAAGCTGCACAGAAGAGGTTGGCCATCCAGTGCAGAAAGAGGTTGAACAATCTCACCTGTGCTGCCAAGGTAAGGCAACCATCTCATCACTCTAAACTCTCACACTCACAAGGCCATCACACATTCACTGGCATCTCACTCACTGCCAGCTCAAGGGACATTACCCCACACTCTCTCACACACACCCTCACATCTCCATCTGGCCTCATCTCCTCTGGAGACTGCCTCCTCAACTCTCGCCATCTTGAGGCCATTTGCACAGACCAACATGTGCCTCCACACACACCCTGGGATACCCCCTTTCCCCAGTACAGCCCTCGCCCTGCAGCACCTTCCCTTGCCTGAGGCCACTTCCCCCCACTTCCCCAAGCAAGCCCGAGCCCTGGAGCGGATGAAAAGCCACCCCCGCCTTATGGCCGATCCGGTAGGTAGAGACCTTCCTGTGAACACTCCTAAAAGTGATGTGGTGCTGCCTGTGAAGCCTGGTGCCGATGACTGCGAGTGCTGCCCGAAGCAAGGTAGGCAAACAAACCTTGAAGTCCTGAGTGAAGTGCAGCCCACCAGGTGCACGTCGCTTATGTATGGCTGTGAAATACATTGGCGTGCAATCATGCTGACGTGCCGGGATATTCCAGCGTGGGAGGATGACTCTGGTGGGCAGGGATTATAATTAGATGCAAATATATTAAAATGATGTTCCTGACATCTGGCGGCAGGAAATGCAGCCCACCATTGACAGGTAGAGTGGACGGTCGCAAACTGGTTTCACAATATCGTGAAACCGACTTTTGACCTTCCCGCCATTTTGCTCGCTCAGGCCCACCGTGACGTCCGATGCCAACGGGCATGGAAAATTCCAGCCTCTAGGTGGATATGAGCCCTCCTCTTCTTTCCTCTGTGCACAGCTTCCCCTCTCTGCTGCCTGAGCTGCATTTCCAAGACGAACTGTAACTATAGTCCACGCTTGTCCAACCTTATTACCTGGCAGGCCACATTGCCAATTTTTTTCTCACACAAAGGGCCGATGAGCAGATTTTGGGAAGATACATGAGTTTCAAAGAACAGATGAGTACGAAGAAGCAGCTTGCTGAGAAAAAATAAAGCAATGTCAAAGGAATAAAGCAATAATTAGAAAAGAGTAACTGATAAAAATGACCATTAGCATCAAAGAGGATGAGAGTGCGTGTGTCCAGCTCACTCAGTCTCAGGGTATTTAGTCACTCCCTCTTACCCGCTATGAGAGTATGTGTTGATGAGTGGGGATGAGGGTGACTGGGAATCCTGAGACTGGGAGTGAGCCAGATGCACACTCTTTCCCTCTCTCTCACACACACACTCACTCTCCCTCTCTCTCTCTCTCACACACACACTCTCTCTCCCTCTCTCTCTCTCACACACTCACACACACTCACTCACTCATTCTCTCTCGCCCTCTCACCCACACACACCCACTCGTTCATGCTCTCTCACACATGTATACACACACACACACACACAAACTAAGAGCAGGAATAGGCCACTTGGCCCTTCAAGTCTACTTCGCCATTCAATATGATCATGGCTGATCTGATTTTAACCTCCTGCCTATCCCCAATAACCTTTCACCCCTTGTTAATTAAGAATCTATCTATCTCTGCCTCAAAAATATTCAAAGACACTGCTTCCACTCCCTTTTGAGGAAGAGAGTTCCAAAGACTGATGACTCTTTGAGAGAAAAAAAATTGACACACACACACTCACTCTCTCCCTCTCGCACACACCCAAACACACACTCACACTCCCCCTCTCTCTCTCCCTCTCTCTCATATACACACACTCACACTCTCACACACACACTCTCTCTCACTGTCTCTCATGTGTACACTTACTCTCTCCCTCAGTCTCACACACAGCCCTCTAGCGAGCCTCTTCAACCCCCAACCGGGCCCCGAAGCCTTTCTCTCTGCACCTGGCCCCACAGCCTCTCTCTCTCCCCTGGGTCCTGCAGCCTCTCTCCCCGACCTCCCTGGGCCCCGCAATCTCTCTCTCTACCCCCCCAGACCTCCAGTCTTACTCTCCTCCTGAGCCCCGCAGCACCTTCTCCTCCCGGGTCCCTAGCATCTTCCCTCCCCTGAGCCCTGCACCTCTCTCTCCTCTCTCCCCCACTTCCCCGGGCCCCACAGCACCTTCTCTCCCAGGCCCCACAGCATCTTCTCTCCCTGGGCCCTGAGCACCTCCTGCCCCTGGGCCCGGAGCACCTTCTCACCCCAGGCACTTATTCCCTCCGGGCCTCAAGCACCTTCGCTCCCTGGGTCCTGCAGCTTCTTCTCTCCCCAGGCACTGCAGCTTCTCTCTCTCCCTCCTGGGCTCTGCAGCCTCTCCCTCTCTCTCTCAGGCTCCGAGCATCTTCTCTCCCCTGGGCCCAGTAACAACTTCTCTCGCCGGGCCCCGAGAAGCTTCTTCCCCTGGGCCCCACGAGCTCCCCCTGGGCCCCACAGCACCTTCTCTTCCTGGATCCCGCTGCACCTTCTTTGCCCCTGGGCCCTGCAGCCTTTCTCTCTCCCCCTGGGCCCCACAGCACCTTCTCTCCCTGGACCCTACAGAATCTTCTCTCCCTGGACCCCACAGCACTTTCTCTCCCCAGGCCTCACGACACCTTCCCTACTTTCTTCCCCTCCGTAACCCTCCCTCTCTCTCCCCAGTGCACTTATCACTGCCGGTGATCGTTGCTCATCCATTTACAGGCTGTTTCTCTCCTACTTTTGCTGCTGATAGGCTCACTAGTGTGAGCCTGTGATTGGAGGAGTAGCCCCTTGCAGAATCTTCAACTGCATTTACCTGTCTGGCCAGCATTTTGAACAGTGGCTCCGGGGCCCCTTAGAATGGCTTCAGGGGCCGCGATTGGACCCGGGAGCCGTGTGTTGCACAAGCCTGCTATAGTCCCTATAACTGAAGCAAGCCTCTGTTGACAGGGCAGAAAAGTCTTGAGTTTCCTGTCTGGATGCAGCGCCATTGCCCTGTAGGTCCAAATCGTTAGCAAAACTCCTCCAAGGCCGGTACTTCCACAAGCTCTGCATCGGTGTAAGTAAGCCAAAAGCACCTCACCTGGAAGTTCAATGGTTATCCCTTGGAATCGCACTGATGGGGATGTCCCAGCAGTGAGACGTTAGGACAGGGCGTTATCTTGGCCTGAGTGATGATATGATCCACCCATTCTACATTCCCTGGTGTACAACATGTCCGTGCAAGTGCCAGTTGTCGGTCAGGGAATGCCCTTGAAAGTGCTCCGGCCGCCATTATTTCCCTTTGACACTAACACCAGTGGCACCATGAAGTCCAATTTTTCAGACAATTTTCATGGAGCATTACTACCCTCTACTGCCTTTTTGCCATCTCTTATTATAAGGGGTACCCCTCCCCTATCCTTTTCGATTTTGCCTGTACAAACTTCTAACCTTCTAAAATTCAAGTCTCATTGAATATTTAGTTCCCAACCTTGGTCAGTCTGTCAGCACACCTCTTTAATGGCTATTAGATCGATCTATCTGTGCTATGAAATCATTTATTTTTGTTGTAAGTGCTTCATACATTCAGATGTAGCGCCTTTAGCTTTAGTGTTTTTCTATTTTTCCTGAATGTCACCTTAGTCTCTGTTCCTTTTTACCTTTGTTACTCTCTCTGTCCCTGCTTGACCCACTGTACTTAATTTTACCCAAATCGCTGCTTGGCTTCATGTGACATTTCTTTTACAGTTTTTAAATTTAATCTCTCCTGAATCCATTCCTCCATTAGTTTAAAGCCCTGTCTACAGTATCCAACTGTTCCCTAGATGATTGCAGGGTTAGACCATAAGACTAAGAGCAGAAGTAGTCCATTCGGCCCATAGAGTCTGCTCTGCCACTCAATGAGATCATGGCTGATCTGATAATCCCCAAACCCACTTTCCTGCTTTTTCCCAATAACCCTTGATTCCCTTACTGATTAAAAATCTGTTGATCTCAGCCTTGAATATATTTAATGACCCAGCTTCTACAGCCCTCTGTGATAAAGAATTCCACAGATTAACTACCCTCTGAGAGAAGAAATTCCTCCTCATTTCTGTTTTAAATGGGAGAACATCTTACTCTGAGATTACAGTTAATGTTTCGAGTCCGCATGACTCTTCACCAGAACTGAGGAAAAATAGAAAAGAGGTGAAATATAAGCTGGTTTAAGGGGGGTGGGGTGGGACAGGTAGAGCTGGATAGAGGGCCAGTGATAGGTGGAGATTGCCAAAAGATGTCATAGACAAAAGGACAAAGGTGTTGAAGGTAGTGATATTATCTAAGAAATGTGCTAATGGTGACATTAAGGGTAGAAAGCAGGACGTGCAAGGGACAGATAGCCCTAGTGGGGGTGGGGTGGAGAAAAGGGATCGAAATAGGCTAAAAGGTAGAGATAAAACAATGGATGGAAATACATTTAAAAATAATGGAAATAGGTGGGAAAAGAAAAATAAATATAAATTATTGGAAAAAAAGGGGATCGGAAAGGGGGTGAGGATGGAGGAGAGAGTTCATGATCTAAAGTTGTTGAACTCAATATTCACTCCGAAGGCTGTAAAGTGCCTAGTTGGAAGATGAGGTGCTGTTCCTCCAGTTTGTGTTGAGCTTCACTGGAACATTGCAGCAGGCCAAGGACGGACATATGGGCATGAGAGCAGGGTGGAGTGGTGAAATGGCAAGCGACAGGGAGGTCTGGGTCATGCTTGCGGACAGACTGAAGGTGTTCTGCAAAGCGGTCACCCAGTCTGCGTTTGGTCTCTCCAATGTAAAGAACTCCCAATACGGTTTCCTCTACATTGGAGAGACCAAACGCAGACTGGGTGACCGCTTTGCAGAACACCTTCGGTCTGTCCGCAAGCATTACCCAGACCTCCCTGTCGCTTGCCATTTCAACACTCCACCCTGCTCTCATGCCCACATGTCCGTCCTTGGCCTGCTGCAATGTTCCAGTGAAGCTCAACGCAAACTGGAGGAACAGCACCTCATCTTCCGACTAGGCACTTTACAGCCTTCCGGACTGAATATTGAGTTCAACAACTTTAGATCATGAACTCTCATCTCCATCCCCACCCCCTTTCCGATCCCCTTTTTTTCCAATAATTTATATTTATTTTTCTTTTCCCACCTATTTCCATTATTTTTAAATGTATTTCCATCCATTGTTTTATCTCTACCTTTTAACCTAATTCGATCCCTTCCCCCCACCCCACCCCACCCACACTAGGGCTATCTGTCCCTTGCTAGTCCTGCTTTCTACCCTTAATGTCACCATTAGCACATTTCTTAGCTAATATCACCACCGTCAACACCCCTTTGTCCTTTTGTCTATGACATCTTTTGGCGATCTCCACCTATCACTGGCCCTCTATCCAGCTCTACCTGCCCCCCCCCCCACCCCCTTAAACCAGCTTATATTTCACCCCTTTTCTATTTTTCCTTAGTTCTGGTGAAGAGTCATGCGGACTCGAAACGTTAACTGTGCTCCTCTCCACAGATGCTGTCAAACCTGCTGAGTTTTTCCAGGTATTTTTGTTCTTGTTTTGGTTTTCCAGCATCCACAGTTTTTTGCTTTTACTCTGAGATTATGCCCCCTGGTCCTAGACTCTCCCACAAGGGGAAACAACCTCTCAGCATCTACCCTTTCAAGCCCCCTAAGAATCTTATATGTTTCAATAAGGTCACCTCTCATTCTTCTAAACTCCAATGAGTACAGGGCCAACCTACTCAACCTCTCCTCATAAGAAAATCCCTCCCTACCCGGGATCAACCTAGTGAACCTTCTCTGGACTGCCTCCAATGCCAGTCTACCTTTCCTTAGATAAGGGGACCAAAACTGTTCACAGTATTCTCGGTGAGGTCTAACTAGTGCCTTGTATAGTTATAGCGAGACTTCCCTATTTTTATACTCCATTCCCTTTGAAATAAAGGCCAACATTCCATTTGCCTTCCCTATTACCTGTTGAACTTGTACGTTAGCTTTTTGGGATTCGTGCACATGGACTTCCAAATCCCTCTGTGCCGCAGCCTTCTGCAGTCTTTCTCCATTTAAATAATACTCACCTCCTCTATTCTTCCTGCCAAAGTGCATAACCTCACATTTTCCCACATTATATTCCATCTGCCACTGTTTTGCCCACTCACTTAAACTGTCTATTTCCCTCTGTAGACTCCTTGTGTCACCCTCACCACTTGCCTTCCCACCTATTTTTGTATCATCTGCAAATTTGGCGATAGTACATTCACTTCCCTCATCTAAGTCATTGTTGCTTTTACCACATTAATTCGAAGTGCATTCCATGCGTTGTGTGCTGTCTGACATCAGTTGTAAGTTTGTGGTTTACAAGTTTGGACCCGTGCTCTCTTGTCACACTGCTATGGTTTAATATGAAGAACTGCTCCAGATTCACCTGTTCCATATCATTGTGTATACCTCAAAGAGGCCATCCCTTTCTTGTCTTCTTTCAAAACTGAAAACAATTTGTGTTGATCTAATGCCCGTAACAAACTAAAAGATCTTACATAAACAAATCACCAACAAATTCAAGGAAAACAACGATGAACATGGAACTAAGATATGAGGGTGACCACAGTAGAGTAGGTGCAACGCAATTGATCTTGTGAGGTTCCTAAATGTGGAAGAAGAAATGATCATGAGGTGGAGAGGTTTAGGATGGTAAAGTTCTGAAGAGTGGGGCTGAGATGGATGAATGTTGTGCCATTAATAGTGGGACAAAGGGAAGGGGCAGGGGCAGTGTTGTACAGTACACCATAGCAAGAAGAATGGAACATTTTGGTTGGGATATAGTGCTGGAGGAGATTGATTGGATAAGGTGCGGCAAAGCCATGGAAACATTTTGGGATAAGGATAATTATTTTAAATGTGATGCATTGGGGAACGAGGAGCAGGTCTAGACAGGAGGATGGGAGCGAAGGACAAGGAGGAATGAATGTGCGTCAGGATATTGTGCAGCAGAGCTTTTGGAAAACTAGGAATTGACGAGGGGCGGAGATGGGAGCCAGACAGAGAGCACTGGAGCATTTGAGCCTGAAAGTGACAAGGATGAGGATTTGGGTTTCAGGTTGGAGGAGATGAGGGAGAAGTGGAGGTAAGTATTGTAGTGGAAATGGTGGTTCAGGGATAGGATGTGGATTCAACTCCTGGTTAATAAGGCACCATTATGGACAAGCTGGTGCTTGGGGTTCTTTGCAACAATGTGCTGGTTAGACAGTCTGAATCTTCGTCGTCAGTCTATTTATTTTCTTCTCTCAGGCTCTTAGAACATGCTCAACCTTGCTAGTGTTTTTGTGCTTCCATATCTATCTGCATTATCGTCCGTCTCCTCAGCGAATCACAATTCTCTGTGCCTTGTAAATATTTTTCTTTTCTTTGATTTCTCTCATTATTCCCCCTATTGTCTCATACTCGTATCATTTCTGCCAGTTAGCCACACCCTTAAATCTCTTTTCTCATGGTGTGCTGTGTGTGAATCGGCACACCTGAATATTTTTTCTCCCTCCCCACAACCCTTTGTTCTGCTCCCTTGACAGACGGTCCACGTCTGAAATGCTAACATGTCCACTCTCAGATTCTGCCTGACTTACTGAGTGTTTCCAGCATTTTCACTTTCTGCTCTGTTGCCTGCAGAGCTGGTGCATAAAGGTTAGCCCTCTGCCATCTGACCCACACAAGTGCCAATGTGAGAGCATTGTAATACAGGGCTGGATTTTGTGGGGCGATGTATTCAGCCCCCGCTCCCCCCACCGACTGAAAAGTCGGTCATGAGCCCACCTACCCAAAAGTGTGTTGCCCCCGCAGCCATTTTACGCCGCGAGCAAACCAATTGGCCGGCAGCTCTGCAGTCCCAGCAGCGCCAGGTTTGAACGGTGGCCACTCCTAAGACTGCAGGCAGTCCCCAGGCAGCCTAGACTGACAAGTAAGTCCAGGGTAAGTAAGCTACAGGCCCCAGCGAGGGATGAAGGAGGTGGGTGGGGGGGGGCTGGGTTTGAGAGGCTGGGGTAGGGGGAGGGTTAAAGGGAGGGACCTTGCTGGGGGTTACCTCAGAGGGGTACAGTGGAACCCCCAAAGGAGTTTCCCTCCCTTCTTACTTGGCCCCAGCCCACAAAGCTGCCAGCCCCACGTGGCCTGGGCCTCACCCTGCCTTGGATAAAATTAGTGGCAGGAATGGAGTGAGGTCCTAAAGTTGTCATTAATTTGGCCGCTTGATGCCTTCCCCACCCACTGTAAAACGGGAGACAGGTCGGTGGTCGGCGGGAAGGTGGTGGGAAGGCCGCGCACTCTATTGTATTAGCCTCCCACCCTCAAACATGCCTGCGGGGATGGAGGGGTGAGGTCATAAAATCCAGCCCACGGGAACACTGATCAATAGAGCACGGCTCTCAGCGCTTACCCCATCTGACAGAGCTTCAAGTGCTCACCAGTCGTCAAGCTTGACAGGTTCAAAATTATGCGGAAGTTCACAACAACAATGTTTCTCCTTTGGAGCATTTGCTTTCAAAATTTTGCAAACTGCATCTCTCAAATATGAGAACAAAAATCCCCTTTGTATTCCGCAAGGAGCAACAAACAAGAGCCTATTTCCCCGTGGGATACATCCCTCCTGCAATTGCTAAAACCTTCTTAACTAATGGGAATAAAGCATTTCATCCCACAGTTATTTCGAGAGGTTTTCTTTTCAAAAGGAAAACGCCATACAGGAATGTTGACAGTGCCCTGCACCTTGTATATTCTGTTAGTTGAGTGCTGGAGGCATGAAGGACCCGGGCAGAATTTTCTTTCACAAAGACCGTGGAGATGAAAGCCATTAAAACAAGATTAGAAGCTATTTCCTCCATCAAGTAGCTCTCCTAGCACATCTTTCACAAAAGAATAATTCTTCACCTAACACCATGTGTCGGGGGAGATAAATGAATGCATTAATGTTGTTGACTGTTTCTTGATGGGCTACAAATGGACACAATATAGAACAATATTTGAACAGTAATGATTTGTGCTTTTTGCTCCAGGTGCAAGTTGATTTCAAGGACTCTTACACGGCCAGGTAAATAGCTAAGGGCTGGGGGTTGGGGGGGGAGGGGGGTTGGGGGAGGCGCGAGAGGTCTGGCGGTGATATAGGGAGGCCGTGCATCTTAATAACCTCCAAATCAAAAGGATCTGCAAGTTACAGCTTCTGACTGGAGTACGAATGGAAGGTATAAATATTAATAGCACCTGTTAGAATTTGGCAGACAAGCTGTCTGAAATCTCACAGTAGGAAGATGGAAGCAGATTTGGATAGAGCAGACAGGACTCTCTGAACTGGAAATGATCTGACAGCTTGTGTGTAAATACATTTCCCCTGGCTGCATATTTAAGCCTCCCAGTCTTACTCAGGATACTGATTCAAATTTTTCACCCCTTTTCAGATGTGTATACAACTTACCTCACAAAATCAAATATGATCTGAGGTCTAAGCTATTTGCTTTTAGATGGAGCTCATTAGAATTCTTCACTATAAAGGTTCTGTAATCAATGTTACCACAGGGGGATGCAGCATCAATCCTTCCAACAGTTGCAGACTAGAAATCATTTATTTTACTGCTGGCACCAATTTTGGAATACTCACTCCCCATACTAACTTCCATTAGGAACTTGCTTTGTGCAGAGCTACCTGTTATATTGTTATATTATTCGTAAAGAGCTAGGAAATAATTGTTATGCAAATCCACAGCCAGGGTGCCACACTTATTGCTGCACTGCGGTCAGGTGCCAAGCAATAACGTATCGGTCCACCAAACACACGGAGAGCTGTAAGAAATACACTTGATGAAGCTCCAGCATTTTGAGTATAAAAGAGTGATTATTTCGAACCTTTGGGTACCAGAAGACATCACAGAACCACTGCAAGTGTAAAGTGTAGTTCATTACTTTATCATACCTACTGAGTGGGCAGCACGAAGTCAGGACATTTCCCAACTCGGCAGACACGCATCAGCTTAAAGGGTCCCTTTAGAGCCAATTTTCGCTCCAGTGGGCAGTGGAAGGATCAAGTCCAGGCCCGCCCAACCCTGGAAGCAGATACTAGGCAGCTGTGGGGGCAGCCAAGTGCCAAGGTGGGCTGACTAGAAGGCATGCCTCGATTTTCCACAGCCTTATCCCAGTTGTTTTAGATGCTATTAGACCCTGTAGTCCTCACCCCACATACTCCCTCGTACGCACCCACCCCCCATGTCCCCTTATACGTCATGCTATCTCCAGGCCAACTAATACACCCACCCAAACCCCAAGGCCCCTCATACTCCCATGCCAGACCCATGCCATCACAGACCCCCATGCTACCTCCATAGGCATTCACCCAGTATCCACCATGGGCAGACCTCAGGAGCCATGTGGAGGTGAAAAAAATGAACTTCTAACAATATAATATAGTTCTCACACATATACACTTCTTATTAATGAAATCTTTCTTTAAAATAACCAATTCAAAGCTTTTAAATCTCCTCAAGTAGTTAATCTCCTATAAAAACAAATTTCTATTCAGACCCCCACATCAAAGTCAATTAATCTTTAATATGTTGTTTACACTTTCATTCAAACTGTGAACTCAGAAACCTCTGCTGAGATAATTGTAGCATTTGAAATTCAGCCAAGCATTCATAATGACATAAGCTCTCCATTGAAACTGCACAACCAGATGGTAATGGTTTTTTTCTAACCTACACAAAGTGGCCTGTCAATCAAAGCAGTCCAGCAGAGGTTTTTTGACAGCTGACAGCTCACTAACAGCTAAAGCCTGTTTTTTCATGTTTTAAGAGCAGGGTATTTAAAAAACTTCAGACCATGACACTTGAACTTATCCACCCTTCAAGCATGTTAACATTTATCCCATCAGTTTATGACTCCCAAATTTTGGTTAAGGCTCTTGGAAGAGCCAAAAGGGGATCTGTTTGAATTCAGCACTAAGTTCAAAGGGCCCTGCTGTGTTTGGGTTTCTCTCCTGTGTGAATCACACCCAGCCCCTTTCCCCCAACAGAAAAATTGGATCTATCAGAAATGTGGGTTGGACCTCCAAATCTGGGTCCTGATGACCATTTTTAAAGGTCCACCAAGTAATCCTGACTCCGCAAAAATCCAGGCCTTATACTCCAGAACTAGTTGCATCCCTAGCCAAACTGTTCCAGGACAGCTACAACACTGGCATTTGCCTGACAAGTTGGAAAATTACCCAGGTATGTCCTGTCCACAGGATACAGTGTAAATCCAATACGACCAATTACCACCCCATTGGTCTACTCTCAATCATCAGCAAAGTGATGGAGGCTGTCATTGGCTGGGCTGTTATCAATAACCTGCTTACTGATGAGCAGTTCTGGTTCTGCCAGGACAACTATACTCCAGACCTCATTACAGCCTTGGACCAAATACGGGCAAAGGCTGAATTCCACAGGTGAGATGGGAATGATTGCCCCTGACATTATGGCAGTCTTTCCCAGATTGTGGTGTCAAGGAGCCTGAGTAAAATTGAAGGCAATGGAAACCATGGGGAAACTCCGCTGACTGGAATCATACCTACATGTAGGAAAAAGACGGTTGATGCTGGAGGCAAATTATTTCAACCCGAGAACATCACTGTAGGAGTTCATCATGGCAATATCCTAGGCCCAACCATCTTCAGCTGCTTCAATGTCCTTCTCCCCATCAGAAGTGGGGATGTTTGCAGATGATTGCACAGTGTTCAGTTTAATTCGCAAAATTTTTTGTTATTCTTTCATGATTTGCCCTTGAGCTGAGTGGCTTTCTAGGCCATTTCGGAGCCAACCACATTGCTATGGATCTGGAGTCACATGCAGGCCAGACCAGGTAAGGACAGCAGATTTCCTTCCTTAAGGCACATTAGTGAACCAGATGGGTTTCTACAACAATCAATGACAGTTTCGTGGTCACCATCACTGAGACTAGCTTTCAATTCCACGTTTTATTATTTGAACTTGAATTCCACCAGCTGCCATGGTGGGATTTGAACCCATGTCCCCAGAGCATTAGCCTGGGCCTCTAGATTACTAGTCCAGTGACACTACCACTATATACCACCATAGTGCAAATCTTCAGTTACTGAACAGTCTGTGCCTGCAAGCAGCAAGACCTGGGCAACAAAGAGGTTTGGGCTGACAAGAGGCAAATGATATTCACATCTCACATGTACCAAGCAATGGCCATCTCCGACAAGAGAAAACTTAATCATCACCCTTGACCTTCAAAAAGTATCACCTTTGCTGAATCCCTCACCATCAATATCCTGGGCATCACTATTGACCAGAAACCTAATTGGACTAGTATAAATATTGCAACTACAAGAGCTGGCTGGCAGGTAACTCATCATTTGATTCCCCAAAGCCTGTCCACCATTTACAAGGCATAAATGAGAAGTGTGATGGAATACTCTCCACTCGCCAGGATGATTGCAGCTCCAATAGTATTCAAGAATACCGACACCATCCAGGACAAAGCCAGCTTCTGGACACCACCCCCTGCAAGTTTCCCTCCAAGTCACACTCCATCCTGACTTGGAACTATATGGCTGTCCATACACTGTCACTGCGTGAAAAGCCTGGAATTCCCTTCCTAATACACTACGGGTGTACCTACATCAGGTAGACCGCAGTGGTTCATGAATGCAGCTCGCCACCACCTCTCAAGGACAAGTAGGAGTATAGGAACATGGGACTTAGGAGCAGGAGGGGGTCATTTGGCCCTTTGAGCCTGATCTGCCATTCATGAAGATCAGGGGCAGAATGTAGCCCTTGTTGGGCAGGCTCGGCGGGGGCGGGCGGGAAGCTGACCGCCGCCTGCGATTGGGGCCGGACCACGATTTCACACTGAGAGCAGCCTCAGGGAGACGAACATTTTTCCAAATATAAAATAAAAACTTCAAGAATATAATAAAACATATCTCCTCATGTGACAGAGTCACATGAGCAGGGGCATGTTATTAATTAAATTTTAAAATTTTAATTTTATTTTTATTTGCTTTTGGAAACCTCATCTCGCCCGTGGATGAGGTTTCCTAAAAAGCGCAAAGGCCGCTTGGCCTTTTCGCCTGCCCCGCCCACCGTAAGGTTGGACTGGCAGCGAAAAATGTTAGTTAATTACGACTCTAATTGCCTTAAAAGGCCTTTTAATTGTTGACCAACCGAAATGTCGCACAACTGCATGTTGACATTGGGGGCGCTCGCCCGATGTCAACTCACATCATTTTACACTCGAGCGGGTTGGGCGCGCACCCGCCCTCCGAGGTAAAAATTTGGCCCCATGGCTGACCTGGTCGTGGTCTCAACTCTCTTTGCCATCTGCCCCCCTTACCTTTGACTCTCCTGTCTATCAAAAATCAGTCTAATTCTGCCTTGAATAAATTCAATGACCCAGCCTCCACTGCTTTCTGGGGAAGAGAATTCCACAGATTTTGCTAGAAAAAAATTCTTCTCATCTCACTCATAAATGGTAGGCTTTTTATTCTTAAACTGTGTCACCTGGAGGAGAATTTTAAGCTCAGCAGGTGGACGCGCGCTCAACCTGACTGAACGTAAGATGACGTGCTATGACGTTGGTAGAGCGTCCTGATGTCATCGACACACTCATGCAATATTTCGGTCGGTGGCTGCGCACTGGAGTCGGCAGTGCGCCTGCTGACAGTTAACAGGCCTATTAAGGCCATTAAAAAGTTAATTGAGAGAAATGTTTCGCTGTCCGTCCAACCAAGTGGCCTTTGCCTTTTTTAGGAAGCCTCATCCTTGGGCGGGTTGAGGTTTCCACCAACAAATAAAAATAAAATCAAAATTTTAAAATGTAATTCATCACATGTCCCTGCTCATGTGACAGAGCTACTTTGAGGGGACATGTTTCATAATATTTTCTGAATCTTTATTTTTTATTTTGAAAAATGTTCATCTCCCTGAGGCAGCTCTGTGCCTCAGGGAGATTTTCAATTGCGCACCCGCGCGCATGCGCCAAGTTCCTGCTCGCCCTCCTTCTCCCCGTGGCACAGGCAGCGCTGAGTGCTGCCACGCGTGACTCACGCTGGGCGGGCCTTAATTGGCCCGCCGGCGTGAATTCGCGGTCTGGCCCCGACTGCGGGTGGCTGTTGGCATCCCGACCACCCCCACCCACCCCTGCTGAGCCTGCCCGATGAGGGAAATATCCTCCCCCTCTTTCTAGTCTCTCCCACAAATGGAAACATCCTCCTGGTATCTACCCCATCAAATCCTCTCAGGATCTTAGAGATGGATAACAAATGCTGGCCTTGCTAGTGATGTTCACATTTCATGAAAAAAATTTTTTTAAAAGCACCCACCAACTCAAACATTCACTCTGTCCACCACCACCCGCACACCTTGGCAGCAGTGTGCACCATCTGCAAGATGCATAGCAACAATTCCCCTAGGCTCTTTTGATAGCACCTTCCAAACATGTAACGTCTGCCGCTTAGAAAAGCAAGGGAGTATTGTATTGCCTGACATTTTAACTTGGCTCTGTGCAATGTAAAAGGTTCCTTTAATCTCTTTGAAGAAGAGCAGGGAGCTCTGGCCACCTCTCTCAGCCAAAAAAAACCCTCCAATCGTTCATCTGCTGTTTGTCAGATCTTGTGGTGCGCAAATTGGTTGCAATGTTTGCCTACATAATGGCAGTAACTGTACCTCAAGTGTCATGCATTAGTTATAGGGTGCCTTGATACATGCTGAGGACAATATAAAGCACTGTATAAATGCAAATTATTTCTTTGTTAAATGCCTCACCTTTGATACATCTTTGCCTACCTTCAAAGACCTATTTCCAGCCACCTCCTCTTCTCCCAATCCACACTTGAATCTTACCTCTGTGAAACAGTTACATTAGAGATACCAAATTAATGTAAGAGGCTGTAATCAAATCTTCTGCAACTTTTGAGAGTTGACATTTTTGGCAAATGATCTAGTCAACATAATTAATTTTCAGCATAATCCAATAGCAGTTATTGGCATCGCTTCAAAGTTCTGTGTGAGAATGTAGCTCAGGTAACCATGCAGAAAAAATTGTAAGGCAGAAGGCATTGAGGCTGGGGTCAAACAAGCTACAGAATTCTTTAGGGTCTTTGAGGATTGCTGCTCTATCTCAAAACATGTCATTTCCCCTTCTCACTCTGCCAGCCACTTTCAACTTTATCCCAGAAGTGTACATCCTCTTGATGAACATCCCACGGACAGTTCCTCAATTTAATTTCTGCCATCTTTCAACCTGACACCCATAACCATCCTGGATTAACTGAGCCCTGACATCCAACAGGCTGACGGATGACCTTTTAGCAGAACTCGATTAATATGCACTCAACTCTCCTCTTCAACTTAAAACTGCAGAAAATCAACACTAGTTTGAAATAAAATGTAAAAATGCATTAATTCTTTTTTTCTAATAGCTGTCCTGATAATGATAGAAAGTGATTCACAAAGAAAAGCGGTGGCACATTCCAACATCGTTTGGGGGTTCATCTTTTAGTTAATCACTGATTCTGTTATGGGGCTTAAACTCTTCTGCTTGTTTACTAGTTAATGCATTTGCGTGAGATTCCTTTTCAATCCAGTTGCTAACCTGTTTTAAATGAATGGGTGGATAACTGTGTTAAAATACCACACAGAGGAGCTTTGGGCGAGCGTTTTAACCAGAGAGCTACCAGAGGAAATTAAATCGCATGAGGGAATTTACATTTTCCTGCTTTGGGCAAACATTAATTTGACCTGATTTCTCATGGCGGGCTAACTTTGCATCTTCAGAGGTGAGCTCCTGGCATATATTGGGGCCCCTTACTGCAGCAGGGAGGGGCTCATAGGAATGGAGAGGGGCTGAGGGATGGTGGAGTGGGAGAGAAAGAGGAAATCACGTGACAATTCATTGCATTGTGGGAAAACTAAAAGGAAAATGTATATTTAAAGTAATATGCAAATACTGGGGTAGAAATGAGGATGGCAACTTTTTAAACATTCTTGACAAAGGCTGTGTAAAATATCTGAAGATTAAAAAACCTCTGTAAAGACTGCAAGGGGGAAAAACCGAGGCAGACAAAGTAGGTGCGGAGGCAGGAGATGGTGTCTTTGACCAAGGGTAAGTGAACTCAGCATCCGAGCCTTTGGCTACAATTGGTGAGGTAGACATGCTGCTGAATGCATTGTTTGGTGGGCCAGTGTACCTTCCCCTGAGCACAGTGCTGCAGCAAGGTTTGCTGACTCCGCAAGGCAGGCTGAACACTGCAAGACTTGGCACCAGGCCTGCGAGAGCGAAACAAACATTAACAAAGCTGTCAAGGTAGGTGTACCCAACAGTGCCTTTGAACAGCTACATGATCAAGTATACATGCCACCCAGCGTTACTCAGAAAACCGTTGCACATTTATCACGTCCCTCATGCTCTGCAGAATGCAGCAATGCAGGGACATTGCTGCAGCTGTTTCATGACCCTAAGATTGGTCAGTAATCTGCCAAAGGCTCTATATAAATGCAAATTGTTGTTGACATTAAATAGTCGATGACACATCGGTCTAGTGCTTCGAACATCTACGGCCACCGATCTGCTGAAAATGCAGGTGTTTCCTGTTCTAGAGTAGAATGAAATGTAGGTAAACAAAAGTTCAGTGGGTTGGCAACCTTAGCCCTCCTGACAGTGCTTCCTTCATGGGACAAGTTGGCTCCAAGTGTCCATACAGGAGATGTGACAGATCTGCAAGTAGCTACAATGCTGATCAGGAGTTAATATGTGACTCCAGACCCACAGCAATGTGGTTGATTTTTAATTGCCCTCTGTAGTACTGGGTAGCTGTCCCAAAGCCTACAGATATGGCTAATCCAGTTCAGATCCCTTCTGATCTCTATTCTAATAAACCATTTAAAACGTGAAATATTGTAACGTGTGTGTTTTCAAAGTGATGCTCAGCGCTAAGGTACCAGTGGCTTCCAAAAGTGCATGGCACTTGGTGTAGCTTTCATTTAGAAACATTTGTATTATGGGGAGACTATCCCGTCTTCTTTAAGAGTCCGGTTTCACAGGACACTTTTGTTCTGTGCCGCGGGTTTCTCTGCAATATTGGCAACGTCGATTCAGCTCCTTCATTCATTTCACAAGCTTTTTCTTCCGAAAAAAAAAGAGAACATTAGAAACGTAGGAATTGCGAGATGAAACCAGGCCAAGGAACATCCAGTTCACCTTTTACCAGCCTGGTAGCCGCATAATTCAGTGAAAATGGAGTTGTTGGTTAATCATAGCGATCAATCTCTGTTATCATTAACCGTAGCAATCAATCATTATCAATTGGTCTACAACGGATCAAGGCATGACATGAGGAAAATGCCACTGGTGGAGGGCTTATTATTCTCCATAGCAGTCTGTTACAACCAAGCTGTTCCTCGGGCCACTTCAGAGGGTAATCAAAAATCAACCACATTGCTGTGGGTCTCGAGTCACATATTGGCTCGGCCAAGGTAGGACAGCACATTATTTCCCCTAAAAGGTATTAGTCAAGCTGTTGGGCTTTTATAATATGTTACTTCAACTGACTTCAAATTCTCAAACTACCATGGCAAGATTTGAACTCCCATCTCAATATCGCTAATCCAGTAGCATAACCTGCATAACTGCAGTAGCATTCTCAAATCTGATTCCGAAGGTTGTGGATTTAAGCCCCTCTTCACAGACATGGGCCAGGATTTTGACCTTGTCGGGCGGGCCCGGGAACGCTCGCGAGGCCGATCTCCACCCGCGATCGGGTCCCGGCGTTGATTTCACACTGACAGGCCCATTAACGGCCAGCCCAGTGCGAAACGTGCGCTGCAGCGCTCAGCGCTGCCGGGGTGAGGACGGGAGGAGGGCGAGCGCGGAAGCTCGCGTGTGCGCGGGGGTGTGCGCAGTAAGAGCTCCCGGAGACACAGGGCTGCCTCAGGGAGCCGAAGATTTTTTAAAAGTCAGAAATAAAAAACTTAGCACAGTTAAAATCATGTCCCCTCATGTGACTCTGTCACATGAGCAGGGACATGTAATAAATGAAATGTAAAAATTTTTATTCAATTTCGAATTGCTCTTGGAAACCTCATCCCGCCCGTGGATGAGGGTTCCTAAAAAATCCAAAGGCCGCTCGGACTTTTCGCCTGCCCACCAACCGTAAAGCTGGACAGGCAGTGAAAAATTTCATTCAATTAGAACTTTAATGGCTTGGTAATTGTTGGCGGGCATGCGGCCGATTCCCATGCGTGCCCGCCGACCGAAATATCGCACGAGCGTGCGATAACGTGGGGGCGCTCGCTCCCGGCATCATCATGCGTCATTTTACACTCGAGTTGTCGGGCGTGCGCCCGCCCACTCAGCGCAGATTTCTGCCCCCTGCAGTCTAGGCTGACATTCCAGTGCAGCACTGAGCGAGTGCGATATAAATGTCAAAGAGGGTGGTCTTTAGGAAGAGATGTTAAATAGAGGTCCTATAACCTGCTCTCCCCGGTGGATGTAAAGGAACCCAGGGCACTATCGGAAGAAGAGCAATGTACTGGCCAGTATTTATCGCTTGGCCAATGTCACCGAAATAGATTAGCACAGATTGTGTTGCTCTTTGTTTGGCATTGCTTTGTGCAAATTACCACATTTCCCCACATTACAACAGTAATCACACTTCAAACATACTTAATTGGCTATGAAGCATTTCAAATGTTAAATATAGCATGGCACCATATAAATGCAAGTTTAATTTCCTAATCAAAGTACTTTATAAGTTGAGTTGCTGTATTGCAAAACACATATTTTCTTAAGCCTATTTATTATGATAATAACTAGTCTTATTCAATATGACAGGGAAATGAAACAATGAGTTATTCTTTTCCCTAGGAAAGAGATTTTTACACCCTAACACTGTTACCTCTCATCTTGACACTTTAATTTGCAGCCTGATAGGATTTCTGTTTAATGTAGTCCAGGAAGAGAGCTTGATGAAAGAATTGACATAGTTAAGGAGTAAGTGTAAGATTGCTGTCAGAGACTGCATCATCTGATACAATTTCTTCAAGATTTCTTTAAAAAAAAAACTGCAATTTTCAAATAATGTGACAGGAATGTGATAGATATAAAAGCCAAAAATGTTTAGGCTTAGTCCCTGCTGAAGTTAAATACAAATATTAACAGAACCTATTTCAGCACCATATCTCTGCAAAACCTCGTAGATCACATGAAGCATAAAGGAAAAAGCTGCATTCTTTAACAGGGGTTACATAGAGTTAACACCTAAGTCGAGCATAGTCATCGCTGTGACATGAGATGTCAGAGGACTTTTCTTTGTGATAGCAAGATTGCTTGAGTTTTGTTTTTCATCCCTAACAGTGCAAGTGTAGGATATCACACTGTTGATGGCTCATTTCCATTATCTTGCCACAATTATGAAAGGCCCATAACTCAAAAGGACAAAAGATCTTTCAAGGAAGGAGAGAACAATCGGAATATAAAATTGCATGTGTGATATATATATATGCTAGAGAAATTGCTATCACAGTCTAGAAAGGAGAAGCATTTTATTCTCCGCGTTTAGGATTGAGTGGATGTATAGTTGCTTGCTAACTAGAGCTAAAGCTTTAGTAAGTGATGAAATATTGGAGTTTGCTGGATGATGTACAATTGAAAGATCTGTTAAAGTTTCTTTCATTCTGCAAGCTGCATGTTTTTGTTTTGTATTGTTGATAGATGAATGTGTGGGATAGCATTTTCATCTAAACTCATACTTTGTTGATAAAAACAAAAAACTGCGGATGCTGGAAATCCAAAACAAAAACAGAAACAGAAATACCTGGAAAAACTCAGCAGGTCTGGCAGCATCGGCGGAGAAGAGTACAGTTGACATTTCGAGTCCTCATGACCCTTCAAGGGTCATGAGGACTCAAAATGTCAACTGTACTCTTCTCCGCCGATGCTGCCAGACCTGCTGAGTTTTTCCAAGTATTTCTGATTCTGTTTTTGTTTCATACTTTGTTGGCCGGTGATAAACCATTAAATATAAAAGATAAACATATAAATATTCATTTATATTCTAAACATGAAAGTTACTAAATGGTTTTGTTTTTGATAAGACATTCCTACCGGCTTGAGTGGCAGTAGGCTAGGAGCCTTTCCTCTTAATATTGAAACACATCAAATTGAAGAATCTGTCCGACTATCTATGAGAAACAAGGTCCAGGGCCTTTGTGATAATGCTCCTTTCCCTCAGTTCAATCAAAAAAGCTGTTGTGCAGGTATTACTGTGGATGTATGGGATTTACTCAGTAACTAGATATGATGCAATAAAGACAAATGAGGGCAAAGAGATATACAAACCCCTAAATGTCATTCATGAATGCCACTCATAGACCCAGATCTTCCGATCTCCGGATTGCCAGAGATCAATCATACCTCCCAAAGATGTGCTTCAGGACCTCTCGGAAGTCCCGGCGCGCTGACTCTGTGGGAATTGCCTGGGAAGTTAGAGCTTTCAATGGGAAATTCCCCTGCTCCCCTGAACCCTCTGAAAAAGTTCCAACTTGCACTTACCCGGATAGTTACCTGGGAAATGCTAAACAGAAAAATCCAAAGCCTGAATTTTTTGGATGTTCGTTTCCCTTCCCACCATCTGAGCAGTCGGCGACGAACACGTTGTTGCAATACTGCCTGGCCTGCAGCCATTTAACGCTCCCACAAGCGTTAATTGACTGCAGATGGGACCTTCAATCTGACTGGCCAGCAGATCTCTGGTTTTAGCAGCGCCAGAAACTGCAGTGGGCAGGACTGGGACTGCAAGCCTAGTCCCCAGAGTCTAAGTCCTGGGGTCAAGGAGGGGAGCTGAGGCCCAGGAGATGATCAGAGGGCATAGGGGTGTTGATGGAGAGGCCTGGGGGAGAGGAAGTGTGCGCGGGGTGCAGACCTTTTGGAGGGGCACCCAATGTTGAAATGAGACCATTGTTGAAGGTCCCCACCACCGTCCCTACAACTTCCAAGGCCTGAGCAGGGTTACTTTTTGGGCTTCCCCCCTCCCCCTGAACTCCTCCCACCAGCCTGAAAATTGAGGCTGGGTGGAAAATGTCCTTTAAATAGTCATTAATTGGCCATTTAAGGTCCTCAGCTTGGGCAAGGGTGGGGCCTAGGCCCTACCACCTACAAACCTGCCAGTGAGGAGATGTTAAATTCTGCCCCTAGTCTAATTCCTGGGTAACCATACAACTGATCCCGTAATCACTCACACTACCCCCCTCCCTCAGCACCCCCTGACCAGAACTGACTAACCACCACCACCAGACTCCCCCCCCCCCCGAACTCCTGACTCCCCCTCGACCTGGCCTGACCAGCCCCCAACAAGCACCCGACTCCCACCCCTCCCCCGAACTCCTGACTCCCCCCCTGACCTGACCAACTGATTCCTCTCCAACCTCTTGACTCTCCCCAGAACCAACCTGACTAACACCCACGGCACAGCCACGCCCCCATGGGCCCCCGACTCCCTCCCCCCACCCTTCCCTGGGCTGACCCGACTAGCCCTCGCTCTGACAACCCCTCTCGACCTGACCTGACCCAACCACCCTCCCCCAAACCACCTACCCAGTCACCCACTTCAACCACCTGCCACCCTACCCACCTTCCACCCTAACTAGCTCTCACCATACCCAGCTGCCACTTACCTCACCTCCCTTACTTACACTCCTGCATATTTGCCCATTCATTCATCTGTGCACTCATATACTCATTCACTACACACTGTAAAGCTGTTTACATGTCCCAAAGTGTGACTGAATGTTTAGCAGAATACAGCTGGTGCCATAAAAAGGCAGAGTGGCTTGTCTTCTCCCGACGATCTAGTGCTACGAAGAAGAAGTTCCATTGAAGGTATGCTCCACATATCTGAAGAAACTGGGATCGGAAGACCAGGCCAGAAATGTGGAGCTCCGGCGCAGCACAGGAAAGTAGGGGCGGAGCGGCAATCTGACGGTGAATGCCTGTTACTCAGAAGATTTGGGCCATATATCTGTTTTCGGCAATGCTGCAAGATCTTGGAGTGGCTTTCAATCCTGACGGTCAGCATGGAATGTGATGGAATACTCAACACTCACCTAGGTTGCTGAAACTACAACAATGCTCAAGAGACACAACATCACCCGTGCTCGATCAGTGCGCTCAATATCCACCCTTCCACTACACCAGTGCACTCTGGCTGTAATATGCGTGTGGTCTTTCAGACGAGACATTAAACCAAAGCCGATCTGTCTTTTCAGGTAGACAATGAGCCCGTGGCACTATATTGAACAAAAGCCTCAACCAACATCACTAGAATAGATTATCTGATCATTGATCTAGTTGCTGCTTTTGGGAGTTTGCTACATGCAAACTGACTGCAGTGTTTCCTAGATTACAATGACTACAGTTCAAAAGTACTTTGTTGGTGATAAAATGCTTTGAGATGTTGTGGGGTCATGAAAGGTGCTATATAAATGTAAGCTTTTTCCCCCTGCAAGGTTCACTTCAGCAACTCACTGCAATAGCACCTCCCTCCCCTATGATTCTACCACCAAGAAGGATTAGCAGCAATGTTGTGGGAATGTCGTGACTTCCCAGTTACTCTCCAGGCAACTTAAACATATATCTCCATTTCTTCATTGCCACTGGATCAATTTCCTGTGATTGTGGGTGCACTAAGACAGCAAAGGCGGTAGTGGTTCAAGGAGAAGTTGCATCGCCATCTTCTCAGGGCAACAAGAGATAGGCAATTATAACAACCTTACCTGTGTTACATTTATATAGCACCTTTCATGACCTCACAACATCTGCAGTCAGTTTGCAAACTCCCAAAAACGGCAACAAGATCAATGATCAGATAATCTCTTTTAGTGATGTTGGTTGAGGCTCTTGTTCAATCTAGTGCCTCGGGCTCTTTGATGTCTACCTGAAAACACAGATTGGCTGTGCCACTGATCAAGCATGGATGATGTTGTGTCTCTTGAACATTAAGAGAACAAATGTAAAAAATAAACATTCATTGCATATAGGAGTAATTATTCCGTTTAGTACAGGACAGGACAGGTTGGATGCTGAAAGGATGTTTCCCCATGTGGGAGAGACTAGAATTGGCGGACGCAGTTTAAAAATAAGGAATTCCCATTTGATGAAGATGAAAATGGGAAGAAATATTTTCTCTCAGAGGGTCGTGTGTCTCAGGAACTCTTTTCCCCAGAGACCAGTGGAGGCTGGGTCACTGAATATTTTTAAGGCAGAGGTAGGTAAATTTGTGACTAACAAGGGAGTCAAAGGTTATCAAGGATAGGCGGAATGTGGAGTTGAGGCCACATCAACCGTGATTTTACTGAATTTCAGAGTAGGCTTGGGAGACCAAATGGCCTACTCCTAATTCATAAGACAGAGGTTAACGATAATTTATTTCACATGAATTTGTGAACAAGTGATCATATATAAGTAAAATAATAGTCTAAAAATCTGACTAAACTTGGACATTGGATGTAAAACATACATTCCAATATTTACTTTAGACTGGTCTTGGGCAGGGATGCAAAACAGGCAGTATTGGAATTATGATCCCAGCTGACATTATTACTGGACAAACCAGATTCCCAGGGTAGAACCAGACTTGTTAGATCCTAACTTTTATTTTCTGTTTAGAAACATGGAGAGTGGCTACTGAACAGAGTCACAGGAGTCAGCTGGTGAACTTTTAACAAAGGAATAAAACATTTATTATGCAACAAAAGGTGAACTATATTACAATACTTCTTCACCCACAACTATACCTTTACAGATATATATATAGATTTGTAAGGATAACACAAGCTACAAAAGCTAACTTATACTCTATCGTTCTCCGTAAATACACAGCCCATGTAAACCAATAGGTGACTTGTGATCACACACATCACACTCTGAACCAAGTGACAGATGCCATCTCAAACAGATGCTATGGATCTCTCATTAACCACCACCGCCCACTGCACCCCCCCATCCCCAAACACCCCCAACACCAAGAGCCAAGTGAACTCCGTCTTTCAAATGAGGGTTTCCAATCTCCAATCTCAAAAAACTTGCTTTGGGATCTTCTCCCAAACCGATGCTTTCTCTCGAATGTCTTCTACAAGGGTCCACCTCCAGGGTTTCACACTCTCATTCCAATAGTCTTCTCCACTGGATTGCCATGTGCGTTCAATCTTTACTCCACACACTCGCTCACATATGCCCAGCCATGGCAACAGAACACCACTGCTTCACATGCTGATAGTAAAGAGTTACAGACCTTCAGCTGTCTCCTTGGATCTTCTGTCCTCTCACGAACCTATATTGCTTTAATTCTGCATCCTGCAGCTTCTCCCTTTGAACTTGGAGCCTTTCTCTGCTCCTCACTCTTAATTCACTTAACAGGACCTTTTCCAGGTTCCTGTTCATTGCCTTTGACTAGAAGGTCTTCTTGGGAGCCCTCTTCTTCTGTTCCCTGGGGAAACCTGCTTCCTGTAGCTCTCTCCTATCCAGCTTCTTCTGGCAGCTGGTTTCAACTTTAGATTGGGACTTGCTATCTGTCCCTCTCCTATACTGCTCCTGATGGCAACTCCTTTCAACTTTAGAGCACACTGACCAACTGAACTCAAACTGCTTTTGGTTTCTGTGCGTGTGTGTGCCAGGGTGGGGGGTGTGGGGGGGTATTTCTCTCTGGACCCCTGTTGCTAGGCAACAGCACAGATTTTTCTACCTTGTTTGCTTTAACTCCCTTTCAAAAATCATAAAATCTCATTAAAAATGCAGGTATCTTTTAAAGTGAAACTACAACTCAGGTTTCATCCTTTTAACCCACAAATACAGAAATACAGGCTAAACTTAAACTTAAAGATATGCCTTATTCTTAACAGACCCAAATATACATATGACTTACCTAAACTATCCCTATTTCCTAACAGAATGCCGATCTATTATATGCAGTAACTGTTATTCGTTCTATTGCAGTCAATGGGATTAAATTTCAGGTGCCTGTATATAAAAGATGGCTGATACGACATCTGCATCACTGCCGGAGACAAATTTCTACCCTTATCTCTTTTCTTTGCGCTATGCTTTGTGTTATCATTCAATGGGAAACTTGAATTAATGGAAGAGGGATAAGGAGAGATAGTATTTTGCTTTTTCTTTAGGTATGCCGCAAGGAATGCCAAGGGAGGGCCTATATGTATTATTCTCCTGGGATGGTGTAAATGTAGTAAACATAACCTAAGGACACCTACCATAGCTCTCCATGGAGTTGTCTCTCAATACAGCTGACATCTTGATGACTTATGTACTAGATTGATGGTTTTCTTTTCTCTGAAGTATATGGAGTGCAAGCTGCTTGTGCAGAATGTAAAAAAATGTTTTCCCTGCTCAGACCCATTTCATGAAGAACACAATGGATCAGTTATTCCCAAGCAGTCTGAAATAAGTTTGATTAATCTCTGCACAATAAAGTATTAAGCTGCAATGCAGTAACATGAGTCACACTGATGATAGCTTGCTGGTAACCATAAATTTGGAAATGTTAGAATAACTCCTCAGGGCTCTGTTCCTGATATGGTGCCACACTGGTAGGGGCTGCCAGCTGACTTAAAGTGGATGGCACTCCTAGGACAGGAACAAGGCTGTGAGTGCGAGTTATTGGGGGGCAGTTGCTGTTAAAGAGCTGCTGACTGTCCTTACAGATGTGTCCATTTGATTTTGAACAAAAAAAGGGTCCTTCACAAATAGAAAGCTTTCATATACTGTTCAGGCAATGGGATGGTCACAGGGTAGGAGGTCCTGGATTGAAGGGTAACCCTATGTGAAGGAGCGACACACCATTCAGTATGGGACACTTATTGTACTACAAGAGCTCCAATGCTGGGAGTTGTGTGTGGGAGTAGCCTGATGATTGCTCTTTATTCAATTCTTCCACCTTCCCCCTGCTCAGAGGGCACCCGCTGTACAACTGCTGAATTTGCAATGCAAGATATTAGGATCGCAGGCACCACCCTGCACACCATTACTCTCTTAGCCCTGCATTCTGGTAGTCCAATGCACAGAGCCCTCGCGCCATTGAGGTTGCTTTTATCTTGATAACATTGTGTTCAATCCCTTTACCGGACAGAAATGCAAAACTGCTATTCTTTTAATATTGTTATGCACGGAGTCATCAGCACTGTGAACAGCCAATCTGTGCGTTGGGGTTTCAGTTGACAGCCACAGATGAAGTTTTTGGAAAGTTAATTATTGTCCTTTTTAGGGGGTGGGGGTGGAATTTTCATTCACACCAATCTTCTGATTTATGCTCCGCAGGATGTGTTTGTAAAGCCATGTCGTACAATCCACTATTATTAATATAAACTCCTAATCTCGGATTTTAGTGACTACTATGCTATGTTATAATCACAGAAATAGCAGCAGAGAAGGTGGTCATTTGATCCATTGTGTCCACGGTTCTAACTCCTCAACTGGGACTATCAAAGCCAACCCCATTTCGCAGCCTTTCCCCATACCCTTCTGTACTCATTCTTTTCAATTGCATATTGCTTGATGTAATGTTGTCATTTTACAGCTTATTGTGATAAAATATTCTGTTCTCTGTTTGAGAAAGCGATTCTTCTCACTTTCCCCTTCATTCTCCTCCTGCTAACTCTGAGACCATGTCCCTCTGCTACTCTTTATCAATCAGCAGTGTTAGAATCATATCTCTCAGGACTGAATTTTTCCAAAACAAGATGGAAGGACATGGCACACAATCTGGATATTAACATGGGATTTTTTTTTAAAAAGAAAATCGTAAGTTCACCTTGGAAATGTCAGCAAGCAGGCCTCTTCCAAGAAATCCCATGACCTTTGTGGTACTTGAGGAAGATCTGGTTGTTTTTTTTTTTGAACTGCAATCACTTTAATTAATGGAGAAATAAAACTGAAGAAGGTGGTCGGTAACTTGCTGGAAATCACATGGGTGAGAGGAAAAAGACTTAAGTTGTGAACCTGCTTGTTTTGAAGGCAGTCTTGTTAGGGAACAAGCTGAGGAAGGAAGACAATCCTAGCTGGCTCCCTCTCTTTACCTCGCCTAAAATTGGGTGTGGCTATCAACCTGTAGCCAGAGAACCCGCATCTGAGTGTAAAGATCTGCAAAGCTGAGGCCAGTTGGTGAGAACTTTCCAGACACCCAGCGGGACCGGAAGCCCATCTTCACACGAGGGAACTCCAGGTCAATAGCGTCGAGACCCTGCCGCCTTTCTCCTTTAAATTATGACACCCATCCTCCAAAGCCCATCTCTGCAATGAGACTCTGTTTGTCCTTTATAAAAACAAAAAACTGCGGATGCTGGAAATCCAAAACAAAAACAGAATTACCTGGAAAAACTCAGCAGGTCTGGCCTGCTGAGTTTTTCCAGGTAATTCTGCTTTTGTTCTGTTTGTCCTTTGTTTGTCTGTGAGTGTGCTGAGGGATTCTTTAGGAAGTGAAAGATAGTTATACTTCAAATTGTGCGTTAACCAGTACTTGCAACTTGTTAAAAGAAGTTTTGTTTTAAAATAAATTAATTATCCTACGTTTTTTTTAAAAAGCCTGGTCAGAGTCTCTTTTCTTCTGGGTACTTGAAAAGTATAGGTAAACAATTGGCCATTTCAGTGAGAAAATTAAACATTTAAATTAATGGTATGATCTGCAGAGTAGTGGGGCTTGATAATTCACACACTCCTCCCATCGCGGTGATAACAGCAAAAACATTCATTCATTACGCAGCCTTTAAAAACTTTTCATAATTTTGCATACTTTGGTGAACCAGTTATAGTACTTGTTACTGCATAAAAAAACTTTGAAGAATCTAGGGTTTCAGACCCTACAGACACAGGAGACAGAATAGTAATCTATTCCATTTAATGAAGACAAGAGGGACTAATTCACCAGTCACTTTGCTGTTCACAGGTTGCAAAAGTCCTTCAGTCTCATGGTAAAAATGAGAATTCTTTCCATACAATGAAAAAAGGATTGTTTTGCCTAAAATATGATAATTTTAAGTTTAAACACATAGTTCAAACCTGGTATGATTCCAGCCAAAGGGTGGTAGTGGGCATGAAAATAGATGTTTCACCCGTTGGCTGCAATGGTGGGTTTTCGCGCCATATTGTCCCTTTTCCACCTCATTAATTATGCAGTCACAGGAAACACACCAACCTCCAGTTGGCCCTCCATACTGTTACATCGCCGCTCCCTCACGCCGGATGCCAATGCAGCCACGCGCACACTTCTCAATTCTTGCAGCCAAGGATGGCTCCACTGAAGACATGGCCAAAAAATCCAGGAGGAGTGCAGCCCACCCCGGTTCAGTGATGCGTCCCTGGGATACCTTTTGGATGTGTGGAGGCCTGCCATGATGTCCTCTAGCCCCGCTCTGGCCTCAGAAGGCCCATCAGTCTCACCACTCTGGCTTGGGAGGCAGTGGCAGAGGTGGTCAGTGCCAATGCTACACCCAAGAGGTCGGCCATCCAGTGCAGAAAATGAATGAATGATCTCATCCGAGCCACTAGGGTAAGTGAACCATCTCATCAATCTCAACCCACCCACTCACAAGCCCATCACACATTCGCTGGCATCTCACTCACTGCCAGCTCAAGGGACATCACCACTCACTCTCTCACACATGGCCTCATATCTCCATTTGACCTCATCTCCTCTGGAGCTCACCTCCTCATCTCGTTCATGGCTCCACTCAGCACACACACACACACACACACACACACCTGGCATTTTTCTCAATTGGCCTGGCGTGCACCTTGCTCACACTCTCTCCATCCGTCTTTATGCAGGACAAGGTCATGCACAATCAACGGGAGAGGTCGCAGGTCAGGGGTGGAGTGTCGGACATCCAGGTCATCACTTTGTTTGAGAGTCGAGCGCTGGAGCTGGCTGGAGAGGACGTGGACCATTCCTGCGGCGATGGTGAGTTCGGCGGCGAACACCCACATGAGAATCCTACACCACATCGTCCTGTCTCAACACTGCCCTGAGTCCACTGTTCAGTGTCCAACATGGCTACCGAGCACTGATAACCTCCACTATCTGTCCTAGGCACATCTGACAGGTCACCCTCAGGCAACCCTGAGCCTGACCCCACCGCCGAGAACACATCGGATGAGGTCCCTGAGGCAGCCTCTGGACTCGATCCTCAATCAGATGGTGGAGCTACAAAGCCAATCACGGGAGTCCGTCCATCTTCAGTCTGAGGTGATGGCGCCGGAATGCCAATGCGCCGAGATCAACACTGATGGCTGCCACACAGACCTTGGTCCAGGACATTGGAGTTCACCATTGCTGATGCCATGGCCTCCAACAGTGTCAGCGCAAGAGGGGTGCAGGGCAGCTCGATCTCACTCCAGTTTCCTCTTCTCCTCAGCCAGGGGCTGTCGGGTACCCATAGGGAGGAGGACCAGCAGCTCGCCATCCCGGGGCCATCCGCCCAGGTAATTCCGGGAACATCCGGCCAACCCAATCCCCGCTTCCTGTGACCCTCGCAGCTACAGGTCGACAGGCTGAGAAGAGTGCAGCTGGACCACAGCAGGACACACAGAACATGCCTGGGCCCTCCAGGTCTCGGCCCTCCAGAGGGCGCTCGTCAAGGTCATCACAGACAGGGTGTCGCAGTCAGCAGGCTGCCTCCATCTCCACTGTGAATGTTGGAGGAGCACCAAGATGTAGCAGCAGGGTTAGGGAGGTTAAGAAGATGTTGTTGCACGGGTGTTAGTCACTTGCATATAGTATTCACTATTGTAAATAAAGTCCCAAGGATGTCTCCTTGCCTATGTCTCCTTGTTCTGATGAGCAGTGTTCATGTCACTCAAATGTGTAACCTCGGTTCCTGTACAAGATAAAGCAGGTGTCTCAGTCCAGGGCCCCTTCCCTGTGCAGTGTGTAACCTTCAGACCAAAGTGATGGTCCGGCCTCACACTCCCTGGACACATCAGTGATGCCTGCACCTCGATGGTGCTGGTCATTGCTGCCAGAATGTCATAAGCTGATGTCACAGAGTTCTGTCATTCTCTCTGTGTGCTCTCAGCAACTTTCTGGTGGGGCTGGTCCCCTATCTCTTCAGCATCTGTGTCCGATGTTGCTGTGCTCCTGAAGGGGACAGGTGCTGAAGGCTGACAAAGGATCAGGTGCATTTAAAGTTTCATGGCTGCGTCTCCATGATATGACCCTGATCACAGAGTGAAAGTGAGCTGCCCTCAGCCAGACAGGAGTCAGACATTCACAGAAGCAATGTGAAGATCTATGGAGTATTGTCACTGCATGTCGTAATCGTCCTCCACAAATCTTGCAGCTATTAGGGCCGGAAGTGCACCTCCCTCGTCTGGCCAGTGTGATGGCCTCATTGCCGGCATCCTCGCCTTTGAAGACCTCATCACTCTCATCCCCTTCGATGTCCTCCTCAACGGAGGATACGAGCAGCTCTTCCATCTCCTCCTCAGCCAGGTCCTCCCCCCCCTGTTGCAGCGCCAGGTTGTGTAGTGAACAGCAAGCTACAATGATGCACGATCCTCTGGGGACTGCATTCCAGTGCTCCACCAGACCTGTCGAGGCACAGAAACCTCATTTTCAAGATGCCTATCGTTTGCTCCACCAAAGTCCGGGTCACGGCATGTGTCTTGTTTCAGCGTTGCTGCAGTCTGAGGCCGCCGCACGAGCGTCATCAGCCATGTCCTCTGTGGGTTGCCATTGTCCTCGAGGAGCCAACCTTGCAGCCTCTGTAGACCCTGGAAGATGTCAGGGATCTGAGACCTGCTAAAGATGTAGGTGTCGTGGACACTCCCTGGGAATCGTGCGCGGCCCTGTAGGATGCGTTGGTGGTGGTCGCACCCCAGCTGAACAGTCAGCTACTGGAAGCCTTTGAAGTTGACACAATTGACTGCTTGTTGCCATGGAGAACTAAGCATCATGTAAGTGCAGTCGATGGCACCCTGCACCTGTGGAAAACCTGAGATCACCACAAATCCTAGCATTCTTGCTTCTTCGCTTTCCTGACTCTGGTCAAAATGCACAAAGTTCTATGCCTTCATGAAGATTATGTCCATGACCTCCTGGATACACTTGTGCATGGAGGCTTGTGAGATCCTGCACAAGTCACCTGTGGACCCCTAGAAGGAATCAATGGTGTAGAAATTGAGCGCCACAGTCACTTTCACTGCCATTGGCAATGGATGCCCTCCATGTCCCCATGGTGCCAAATCCTGCAGCAGGTGGCATATGTGACTGACCAGCTTCCTAGTTATACAGTCTTCGGTTCTCAGTCACCTGTAGGAATGACAAGTGCCATCTATAGACCCTGGGTCTTGCGAAGCACCTACGAGCGATGGCTCTCTGTGGATCTTCAGCTGGATGGCCAGTGTTTATAGTGTGCTTTATGGCTGTCCGAAACCTCACCCACCTCTGCCCCACTCCGCATGACCGATTAGCAGCAGCTTCAGCCACTGGACTGCAACGCTATGTTCTGCTGCAGCCTAAAACGCCCATTAATTTGCAGTCTGCGCCCGAGAGCTCTAAAGTTCTGGGGCATTTCATGGCACTTTCATGCTTTTGCATTGCTTGAATGGGCAGTGAAGCTTCAGAGGCCCAACTCCAAGCGTGTCAATGGAGCTGCAGCTGAATGGTCTCAGCTGCAGAAGGATGTTCACTTTTGCCAAGTTTTTCCAAGTGTATGGCCACTCCCCTCACCAACCCCTCCCCCAACCCCTCCCCCCACTCCCCCTCCCATACCCTCCAGTTTGTGCACTTTCTTCAGTCTCTGCTGCCTTGTAGCCCACCCCTGGCATGTGCTTGTGTACTTCTTTCAGTCTGTCAGTGCTGCCTTGCCCCCTACATACTGAATCCTTTGTCCCAACAGTTGGAAACGTAGCCCGTCAGTGACGGATGAAGTGGACAATCTCAAACTGGTTTCACGATGGCGTGAAACTGATTTTTGGCCTTCTTGTTATATTGTCCGCTCATGCCCGCCATGACACCTGATGCCAACAGGACCAGACGATTCTGGTAATGAGTCCAGTGGTGCAGTATAGGCAGGCAGAAGAAGACAGAGGCTGTATCTAGAAGTTCAGAATAAGCAAGGGTATAGTTGTTTGCAGCTCTTCCTATTACATGAAGATAACATTGATGGATCTACACCATCCAGATCGTCGCAAGCAGAGTTGAAGAGGTTTTGCAGCCGTGTGCCATTTTTGGTGAAGACCCTGCCTGTGGAGCTCAGGTTGGTTGCGCGCTGCTCAGATTAAATCCTAAAAGAAGAGGAGCTGAAATTCTTCATGAAGGAAACAGAGATTTGAAGGACTTTGTGGCTGATATTAACAACTTATATGCTGACTGGCCTACCAAACAAATTGATAAGATCTGTCTTAGTTGTATCTGCCAGTTATTAGATAATTTATTGTTTGTAATCGACTGCAATTTGCCTGTTAATTCATGTTTAATTTATGTTTGTTCTAGGTTTTAGAACACTGAATATGGTTAATCATGTTAGGTATTTAGTGTTTGCTTTGTTTGACTTTGTAGAGTATAAAACTTTTTGTTTTAAATTGTGGAATCTGATGGCTTAATTCTTTCAGTAAATAACTGGGATTTCAGATTTCTTTTTTAAAAAGAAAGTTACTGGTCTCGACAGAGATCATAACAATAAATGTTAAGTTACTTCACCATGGTGACTGCCTCTCATTCTTCCTTTCTAGGTGTAACTGCACATCTTATTCAAAACCCTCTTTATGAAGATGAACTGTAAAATTCATGGAACAATTTTAGACTAAGTGATCCAAGGGGTATAATGACTGTGTTGAGCTATGAAGCAAGGTAAAGGCCCCGATAAAAGAAACCTCCTGCCTTCTATACGTACTGACATCATAAATGCTATGTTCCCAATTTTAGTAGAAGCACCAATCAGCGGAAGGCTTCATGCCTGTACTTACAATGTCACAACAAATAGCAACTAGAGAAATTCTTCCCTTTGATTACCACGTGGAATGAAACCATTGCTGTCATTTCAGCATGGATGCCATTGGGCTTAATCAACTCAAAATACCTGAAAAACAACAGAAGCAGTCAGACAGGGAGAGTAATTTCAGTCACAATACCGTTACACCATGCAATGAAACTTTATAACCACACAGGAGAGTGGCAGCTTTAATTTATCTTGACATCAACAGTTACAAATCATTGCTTTTGATTATTATCCTGAAACCATTTGTTGGAAGGAATTGGTCCTTTATATGCCATATAAATGGGAAGAGTCCCAGGCTGGGAGGTGTGGTGTTTGAAAAGCCTTGCCTGCGTTGTGCTACTGATAACAAAAGAAAACATATTTCATCAAAATTTATCCTTTATCAATCCTGCATTTTATTTACGATTAATACAGTGTACCTCAACAATTTTGGATGCACTGTGAATTGCATATATACATATTGCACTACAGTATACCAGCTTTTGACACACTTGTCCTGTTCATTGGAACACTTGTCTAAAGGGATTATTTGCCCTCGGCACTGGTTTATCTCGCATATATTTTAATGCAAAAGCTGCTGGTACAATGAAGGAATATGGGTCATGGAACTTTGCTCTGAGGCACCATTCTTAGTCAGAACTGCAACAGATCTATCATTATATTGACATGCTTCAACATTTAATACACAGCCTGATTTACATACACTTAAAGGAGGAAGAGGCTTTAGGGAGAATGCATTTACTCCCATATATATCCAAAGGCATTTGTCTCAACTGAGTCCTATCTTTGAACAGTAATCCGACTGTAAAGAGAGGCTCCCTAGAGTAGAGATGAACTGTACTTCAGGAAATTGGATTAGCTCTGCTGATTTTACACTTGGGAAGTCCAATAGAGCACATCTATTGAGAGCCATTTAGCTCTGTATCATTACAAAGCAATTGAAAACAGTGCTTTTATTTTTAAAGTGGCCCTTGGAAAGATTTTCTCCTTCCCCTCTAAATATTGTGACCCTTTATAATATTAATTAACTAAGCTTTTCATAAATAAAATGTAACTAGCGCCGCTAAATAGATATAACATAACCCTTGCAATTGTTACGCAATAAAGTCAGCCCTGCATCATTCGTTAGATTAATTTGATAGTTTATAAATGGGCTAGGGGTTTTAATTCTTGCAGGCTTGCAGAAGATAACATAGGAAATCAGAGTCAGAAATGAAGCTTGATTATTTTTGTATCAAAGGTATTAAAGGATATGAGCAAAGAACAAAAGTGGCTATATGCAGTTAGGTCACAGGAGAGCCATGATCTCACTGAAAATTGTATCAGACTCAAGGAGTTCAATGGCCTGCTCTTGTTCACGTCTCTATGTCCTGTTTTCCTAAGGGATTCTAACTACCTTTTGGCGAAATAGTTCTGCTGACAATCTACGTGAACAACTCGCGCCTCTTAAGTTAGAACTTCATGTGTGCATGCATTCCATCGGTCGCCATGCTTAACATGTCACACACTGCCTGACAAAAATTACTTTAAAGAAAAGTCAGGATGCAAAGTACAACAAAAAACCTTTTCCCGAACAAAAAAAATGCTTAACTGACCGATCCAGAAACAAATCCACGGTCTGGTCGCCACACTGAATAGCAAGCAGCCTCTGAATGAATTCAGCTGCTTTTAAACTTTAAATTAGACTTTGTGCCCGGCCAACAGCAGCAAAATTTTGCATATTCTGTTTTTATAAGTGAAAGGGTTGGTGACGTTATAAAGAAGTGCCATAGGAGATTGGCTATTGTCATGACAGAGGATCGCAACCCAAATTGCTTACGGACATACTGAGCTTTTTAAGTAAGATGTGTTTTTTTTTCCAAAAGACCTACAAGCAAAAATTGGCTGAGAATGTAAAGTAGCCACTTTCTGTAAAATTCCTATGTGGATTATATTTGATCAACTAGTCCAGAGAGACCTTGGAGTGTCACACCTAAAAAGGTGCCAAGGCCCACTTCAGACAGAGACACTTGAAAAGGAGAGATATAATGCAATAGACTGAACTGTAATCTCCTGTGGTTGTGGAGATATTGGAGACTGATTACCATCTCAGCACAAGCCATCTGCTGTTGAGTTATGTCTCAGAAAGTGGAAATGATCTGAGTTCAAAGAAAGCAGATTCTGGGCAAAAAACATGTTTGTTTTTTTCCCTTCCAGGAATACACAAGGAAATGGGTTAAAAAGCCAGTTCCAAACCTGATCTGTGTGCTCTAGTGCTAGTTCAGTTTGTGCTAGTTCTGGTGCTAGTGTGTGCTGTGAAGGTCACAGCAGAAGAACAGCAACTAGACATCCCTGCAGTTTACAGGTGAATGACTCTCTCATCTCTCTCTCTCTCTGGTTGGAGGCAAGTCAGCAAAGCCTTAGTTAAAAAGGAAATGGGAAAACTTCTTCAGCTAACTTGCAAAATCAAGGGTCTCCAAACCAACTGCTCAACTGCCAAAATCAGCCCTACCAGAATCACCCAACATGACGGCCGCAATGTTTCGCCATCTACTCCTCACGGACAAGCCAAAGACTGATTCACAAATCTTTTTTAACTTTTATTTTTGGACTCACCTTCTCATTTCTAATCTGTGTGTATGTGTGTTGTTTTTTTATTATTTTCTCTTGAGTTTTAATAACTAATAAACTTACTCTTTCTTTGATTCAAGAAAGCCAGGTTAAATTGGCTCCTTTTAAAACATATATACTCTTGGGCTGGGAAAACGTATCCACAAGAGAAGGGATCCTACTTAAATTAACCTTGATGTGCCCAACCGAGGGGGAGCCAGCTAATCAGCTCATTCCTCCTCACCCAGAAGCATAACAAAATTGGGGTCCCGTTCAGAAGTTGAGAAATTGGGGGATCATAAAAAACTGGGGGACCTCGCCCAGGGGATTGGTCATAGCACTAAAAGAACCTGATAAAAACATTGCCATCAACCTGCAATTATGATAACGGAGCAGAATCATTGATCTTCAGAGTCTGGTTTATAAAGAATCTTTATTCTTTGGGCAGAAATTTGCACTGATCGGATGGGCCTGTGCCCGACCCGCTCAGGCGTAAAATGATGTGCGATGACATCAGGCGAGGGCATCCCAACGTCATCGCACACTCGTGCGATATTTCGGTCAGTGGGCGCGCGTAAGTCGGCAGCGCACCCACCAAAAATTAACAGGCCTATTTGGATTTTTTAGGAAACCTTATCCACGGGTGGGATGAGGTTTCCAACAGCAATTAATAAAAATTTTTTAATGTAATTTACAACATATCCCTGCTCACGTGACAGAGTCACACGAGGGGACAAGTTTTTGAACATTGCTAACTTTTTAATTTCTGATTTTTAAAATCTTCAGCTCCCTAAGGCAGCTCCGTGCCTCGGGGAGCTTTCATTGCGTGCAATCGAGCGCATGCGTGAACATCCACGCTCGTCCCCCCCGCTCCACCCCGCCCCCCCCCCACAACCCTGGCAGCGCTGAGCGCTGTAGCGCGCATTTCATGTTGGCTGGCCATTAAATGGCAAGCCAGTGTGAAATCGATGTCGGAGCCCAATCGTGGGAAGTGGTCAATTTCGCGGACGCTCCCATGCCCAACCTCCCCCCCCCCCACCGACAAGGGGAAAATCCTCCTGTTTATAAAGAATAATGCATTCTACAGAGTCCTTAAAAAAAAACTCATGATTGAGCTGAATATGAGCTAATTCCTGGAATAATTCTATCTTAAAATAGGCACATCAACATTAGTAGACATCTCAACCAGCACCTGGAATTTCCACAGGCTTTCTTCCAATGCTCTGCTATAGCTTTGTGAGACGTTTGACATAAACCCTTGACAAACAGCACAAATGGCTGTTTACACTGTTTCCCTAGTAGTTTCTGCCGATCTTCCTCTGTAGTTACAGGAGGGCAATTAAGAAGATCCTGCAAATATTCTACCATCAAATATTCTACTCCAGATAGTGCACTTTGCTATAGATTCAAAGCAATCTTATACAGCTGCTAGTTGCTTGTTCCAGTCTGAATCTGACAAGCACATTCTGACCTCTAAAATCCCCTGGCTAAACAAAAATTAAACTCAGGTTCACTTTACTTTCTAACCTCTGTAAACTTGAGGTCATCCAAAACGGTGATACCCGATAACTCACACCAAGTCCTGTTCCACTATCACCTCTGTGCTCGCTGGCTTACATTGGCTCCAGGTTAAACAAAGTATTGATTTTAAAATTCTCATGCTTGTTTTTAAATCCCTCTACGGCTTTGTCCCTCCATATGTCTAATCCCACAACCCTCTGAGATATCTGCTCCTCTAATTCTGGCCTCTTGTGCAGTCCCAACCATAGCTGCTTCCCCCATTTGTGGCCAAGCCTTCAGTCACTTAGACTCCAATCTCTGGAATTCCGTCCCTAAATCTCTCGATCTTTTACCTCGCTTGCCTCCTTTACGAAACTCCTGAAAATCCTGCATCTCTTTGACAAAGCTTTTGGTCATCAGATCTAATATTTTCTTTTGTGGCTCGGTGTCATACTTTATTTTATAATGTTCTCATGAAGTACCTTGGAATGTTTCATTACATTAAAGGCACTATATAAATATAAGGCACTGTTATTACTTACCAGTTACTACGTGACCTTGAAAGCTCATCAGGGCACAACTTCATCTTACCAGTATAATACTACATTGCATCTTGTAACAGTCCTGTGCTTGTAAAACAACCAATCATTCAACTTAAAAGAGCAACTGTGCGTGAATCTGTTACACTGAATGGTTCAGTGGTGAAATAGTTAATCTTTATTTTCATCTCTACAGTCAATGGATGGATACAGACATTCATGTTTCACAGTAAAAGGAAAGATTTGCATTTATATAGTATCTTATCATATCTGTGGAAAAACATCCAAAGCATTTCACAGGCTATTGAATTAATTTGAAGTGCAGATTGTTCTTATGTAAGCAGAGCAATGACCATTTTGCACACAACAATGTCCCATCAACAGAAATAATATGAATGACCGGTTATATTTTTTAATGTATTTTTTGGTACATTGGCTCAATTGCATTCGTTAGAAAAGGAGTAGTGGTACAATCATGAAAATAGGCCACTCAGCCCATCCAACGTGCACTGGTATCCTTCTGCAAACGAGTTTCTCCAAAGCCACTCACCTGCTCACTCTTCATATTCTCTGGTTGTCCACTTTTCTCAAGGAAATATCTAACTGCCTTTTAGGAAAATTCAGACCTCTATTTCACTAACGATTCAACACAGAATAATAATTATGCTTGCTCAGTTTGACAAAATAATTTTACAACCACCTCCTCGTTTTTTTCTTGTGATCATCTTAAATTTGTGCCTTTGCATTAATGTCTCATTTACCAAAGGGAACAAATCTATTAAAGTGCGGCTTATGTGAATGATTCATAATTCATAATTTCTCGATCAGATTTCCCCTTAACCTCTTAATGTAAATGATGAAGTCTAACTTCTCAAACCTCTTTCCAAAATAGTAACCACCTATTCCCATTAACATTCTGGTACTGAAGCTATAAAAGAGTTTTGCCCATACATTTTCCATCTGGAACCTTGAGCTTCCCCCTGATGGGGGAAGACTTCCTTTGTTGATATTTTTATACTTCTGTTCATGATTTTGCCTATGAATGGAAGAGTTCTTCCTCCAGGTATTTATAGATGTATATCAAGGCTTTTCTGTGCAAGGGAAAAATGTTTGACCTTTAAAAGCTTGTCTGTCCTAGATTGATCTAAAGTCACCTGCCTTCTTTCTCGCCACATCACTTTAGTTGCCTCTTAAACAACTTAAAAGTGCTCATTTCTCCATTTATCCCACAAGTCCATCACCCTTTGAGTAACAAACAAAATGTTAATTTCTCTCCTTATTCCCAGCTTTGTATTTCTTAGTTTGTATCCCCAGGCACTGAAACTCTTGACTGTAATGAGTAATTTACCATGATTAATTGACTTTGTCAGTCCATTCAAAAATTTGAAAACTTCAATTAAGTCACCTTGGGGTCTGATCTTTTCCAAAAGGCCCACACTTACAATTGTCTTTCATTATAGCCGTCTCATGCACATCACAATCTCAGTTATATACTGCAGTTTTTTTTTCTTTATGGCTTCCCATTCTCCCTATGAGAATCAGAAGCAATAAGGGATTGCATTATAACCAAGGCTGTGCTGTGCAGTCTGTCTTCAGTTTAGCAATCTCTTCTCACCTCAGGCAGTCTTTCTCTAATGTGGCACAGCACTTCTACCAAAATGATACATTTTAGTATAAACTGTGTGAAGATTCTGTGCCAGGGTCTGTTGTTACTGCTAGAGACACAAAAGGTAGAAATATTGTACGACTGATAATGGATTTAACTAGCGACAACTAATATAAGCATTCTGACACGACTTAAAGCAAAATGTCATCTCCAGATGGGTTCATAATTGTACAGCCATCAATCTTTTCTGCGATAAATCCTGCCTAAAGAGCAATCAAGTCAGTCAATGTTACAATGTTTTGTCTGTGACATCTTTTGGTTATCTCCAATCACTGGCCCTCTACCTAGCTCTACCTGTCCCACCCACCCTTAAACCAGCTTATATTTCACCTCTCTTCTATTTTTACTTAGTTCTGTTGAAGGGTCATTCGGTCTCAAAACGTTAACCGTG
This sequence comes from Cetorhinus maximus, assembly GCF_964194155.1. Lineage (NCBI taxonomy): Eukaryota > Metazoa > Chordata > Chondrichthyes > Lamniformes > Cetorhinidae > Cetorhinus > Cetorhinus maximus. The sequence continues at coordinate 15,633,313 of NC_135900.1, forward strand.
TTCCTCTCCGCAGATGCTGCCAGACCTGCTGAGTTTTTCCAGGTATTTTTGTTTTTGTTTTACAATGTTCATGGATTGGAAGTGTTGTGTACAGGTAACAATGCTTCTGACGTAATTATCTGACCAGCACAACTGAGGTACATCAAAGAAATGCTGCCTTGTTTGTGTCAGTTGCATCATGCAGCATACAAGGAGACCATTTAGCCCATCATGTCATGCCCTTTCTGAAGAAGCCACCTAATTAGCTCTCCCTGTCCTTCTCCTTCCCTGAATGCCTTCCTGCATTTGACAACGCATTTCTTCTGATGCTCTGTGCACAAATCAATTTCTCTGCTCCTCTCACCCACCTCTAACCTGTCTCTTCCTGAACTTGCCGCACTCTGTTCTCTCAGGTCCAACCCTGACTTTGTCATCAAACCTGCTGATAAGGGTGGTGCTGTTATTGTCTGGTGCACTGACCTCTACCTCGCAGAGGCTGAGCGCCAACTCGCAGACACTTCCTCCTACCTCCCCCTGGACCATGACCCCACCACTGAACATCAAACCATTGTTTCAAGGACTGTCAATGACCTCATCTCCTCTGGAGATCTTCCCTCCACAGCTTTCAACCTCATAGACTTCCATCCTCGGACGGCCCGCTTCTACCTCCTACACAAACAGGACTGTCCCGGCAGACCGATCATGTCAGCCTGTTCCTGCCCCACGGAACTCAGTTCTTGCTATCTTGATTCCATTCTCTCTCCCCTTGTCCAATCTCTTCCCATCTACATCCGCGATTCCTCTGACACCCTGCGTCATATCAACAATTTCCAGTTCCCTGGCCCCAACCGCCTCCTCTTCACCATGGATGTCCAATCCCTCTACACCTCCATCCCCCACTGGGATGGTCTGTGGGCTCTCTGCTTCTTCCTTGAACAGAGGCCCGAACAATCCCCATCCACCACCACTCTCCGTCTGGCTGAACTTGTTCTCTCACTGAACAATTTCTCCTTAAACTCCTCTCACTTCCTCCAAATAAAAGGTATGGCTATGGGTACCCGCATGGGCCCCAGTTATGCCTGTCTCTTTATGGGATATGTGGAACATTCCTTGTTCCAGTCCTACTCAGGCCCCCTCCCACAACTCTTTCTCCGGTACATCGATGATTGCTTCGGTGCTGCTTCATGCTCTTGTATGGACCTGGAAAAATTTATTAATTTTGCCTCCAATTTCCACCCCTCTATCACTTTCACATGGTCCATCACTGACACTTCCCTTCCCTTCCTTGACCTCTCTGTCTAAATTTCTGGTGATAGACTATTCTCCAATATTCATGACAAGCCTACTGACTCCCACAGCTACCTCGACTACAGCTCCTCACACCCTGCTTCCTGTAAGGACTCCATCCCATTCACTCAGTTCCTTCGCCTCTGTCGCATCTGTTCCGATGATGCCACTTTCCAAAACAGTTCTTCTGACATGTCTTCCTTCTGCCTAAGCCAAGATTTTCCACCCACGGTGGTTGACAGGGCCCTCAACCGTGTCCGGCCCATCTCCTGCGCATCCACCCTCACACCTTCCTCTCCCTCCCAGAACCATGATAGGGTCCCCCTTGTCCTCACTTATCACCCCACCAGCCTCCACATTCAAAGGATCATCCTCCGCCATTTCTGCCAACTCCAGCATGATGCCACCACCAAACAGATCTTCCCTTTACCCCCACTGTCGGCATTCTGTAGGGACCACTCCCTCCGGGACACCCTGGTCCACTCCTCCATCACCCCTGCCACCTCAACCCCCTCCCATGGCATCTTCCCATGCAACTGCAGAAGGTGCAACACCTGCCCTTTTACTTCCCCCTCCTCACCGTCCAAGGGCCCAAACACTCCTTTCAAATGAAGCAGCACTTCACTTCCACTTTCCTCAATTTGGTCTACTGCATTCGCTGCTCCCAATGCAGTCTCCTCTACATTGGAGAGACCAAACGCAGACTGGGTGATCGCTTTGCGGAACACCTTCGGTCTGTCCGCAAGCATAATCCAAACCTTCCTGTCGCTTGCCATTTCGACACACCACCCTGCTCTCATGCCCACATGTCCGTCCTTGACCTGCTGCAATGCTCCAGTGAAGCTCAATGCAAACTGGAGGAACAGCACCTCATCTTCCGACAAGGCACTTTACATCCTTCTGGACTTAACATTGAGTTCAACAACTTCAGATCATGAACTCTCTCCTCCATCCTCACCCACTTTCCGATCCCCTTTTTTCTAATAATTGTTATTTTCTTTTATATATATATATTTTTCTTTTCCCACCTATTTCTATTATTATTTTAAAAATGTATTTCCATCCATTGTTTTATCTCCACCTTTTCGCCTTTTTCGATCCCTTCCCCCTACCCGACCCTCACTAGGGCTATCTGTCACATGCTCATCCTGCTTTCTACCCTTAATGTCACCATTAGCACATCCTTTAGCTAATATCACCTCCGTCTACACCCCTTTGACCTTTTGTTTATGACATCTTTGGCAATCTCTCCTTTGCCTCCACCTATCACTGGCCCTCTATCCAGCTCCACCTGTCCCACCCCCCCTTAAACAGCTTATATTTCACCACATTCCTATTTCTCTTTAGTTCTGAAGAAGAGTCATACGGACTCGAAACGTTAACTCTGTCTTCCTCTCCACAGATGCTGTCAGTCCTGCTGAGTTTTTCCAGCAATTTTTGTTTTTGTACATAACACTAACTGGAGTTCGGTGAGCGTTGCAAAAATTTTTTTTTAATTATTCGTTCATGGGATGTGGGCATTGCTGGAGGGGCCAGCATTTATTGCCTATCCTTAATTGCCCTTGTTCAGAAGGCATTTGAGAGTCAACCACAGTGCTGTGGGTCTGGAGTCACATGTAGGCCAGACCAGGTAAGGACAGCAGATTGACTTCCCTAAAAGGACATTAGTGAACCTAATGGGTTTTTTTTCAACAATCGGCAATGGTTTCATGGTTATTATCAGACTTTTAATTCCAGATTTTAATTGAATTCAAATTCCACCATCTGCCATGGTGGGGTTCAAACCCAGGTCCCCAGAGTATTACCCTGGTCTCTGGATTACCAGTCCAGCGACAAAACCACTTTGCCACCACCTCCTGCGCTTACCTGTGAAATGGACATGGCCCCAATGACAATGGAGAGAGACAGCATATCACCAGATTTTTACCAGAGAAGCTCATCTCTTTCATTACCATATGCTCCTGGCACATGGAAAATGTGCACTGGGATACAGTTTGTTTGGTTGGGAGTCACACAACTACAGGGTCGGAGCAGTTCTTATCAGGTTGTTGCTGTGCATGAAAGTGGGGTGATGGGTGAAGTGGCAGGGAGTTGTTTCCATTTGGAAATACTGTAATAAAGCCTGATAGGTCGGGAGGGAGCGTTGGGGGCGGTGCAGTGGTGGTGAGTGGGGAACCTACTATTACATTTTAGGCTGAATATGTGCGTTGATGACAGCGATGAGGACTCCCATATTTAATGAAGACTGCTTGGAAGTGTTGCAACAAATGCAGGTGGTTCTCTTTGGTGCCAATGCCTCATTACTTATTGAAGTGTAGGCACAAATTTCACAAATGCAGGTAGCAGAGCAAGCGAACAAAGTCTCTTGGGTCTGCTATATCTGGGTGAAAGTACAGAAGAAGTTCAGTGTCATAAAGAAAGGAACCATGTGGGTGCACCCACCTTTGTATCTTGTTTTTCATTCATAGAAGGCAAGGAACTAATGTAGATGTTGACCTCCCCTCCTGAACCCTCAGTGAGATGCAGGCAACTTTTACTCCATTTCACAAAACTCCTTAAAATACAATCACAGTGTGGCATGGTGCTGCCTTACATACAGCAATTCAAAGTTCAACCAATGGGTATCTCAACCCAGGAATTTCAGGGCCAGGATATTTTTTCCCTCCTTAGTTGCTTTGCCACATCAGAACTATTTTTTTCCGCCTGGGAAGTCAAAGAGGAGCAGCCCATGGCCATGCCCAATAAAGCTCATTGTCCAAGTACACAGAAAATACAATGTCAACCATTTGGGACTTAGCCATTTGCAATCATGCTCATCACAACAACTGGCAGTCTGGCAAAGGAATGGTGTTATCTTCAAATGGGCATTTTGCAGATAACTAAATATTATGCCAAAGCCAACAAACACCAGGGCTGATCCTCAACTTCAATGGATGTTATCAAGTCCCCTTAGGGGATGAACTTCTAAAATAAACATAAATAAATAACTCTAAACCAAATGATATGGGATTGGCTCTTGTATTGGAGAATTCTATGGCCAAGAAATTTGATCAGTGGCCAAAATGAGTGCAAAATTGATGGAGAGACATCTCCACATGCTGGTCTGTGCCAACCAGAGGCCTGAACTAAATTTGGCTTCAGACCTCAATTAAATGCCAACTCCAGTGGGCATCCCACTGCAGCTTGCTGATTAGGAAGGGTGGGACCCGGACCACTCTTGGCCATCCTGGGCCCACAGAAAATAAAAACAGAAAATTTCCGGGTGCCTATTTTTGAAAAACCTCCAGTGTCCCCGTTTTAATCTGAATTTCACATTCAGAGCCCTACAACTGGTGTAAGACTGCGATTTGCATATTTAAGAAACCGACCACCTGTTTTGGACAAGAGCCCTGGATGTCTAAAAGTTTCCTCAGCCAATTTGGCATCATCTGCATAATTTGGGCATGGCTGACTGAAATCCAAATTTAGCCATCTGGCACTAATTTTACACTGGAAAAACAGGTGGTCATTGATGTAATATGGCTTTAAGGTTTTTCAGCATGACATCACCAGAAGGGAAATGTGTCATGTGATCCAGTCGTAGTTTCACTGTTGCTTTGAGCAGAGCACACACACACACACACACAGCTCTGATGCCTTCAAGCTTTATGCCCATGTATACCTATTCTCATGTGCCTAATCTTAATAAATGAATCCACAATATGTTTACCCAATTCCTTATGAGTGGTTAGCACCTTGTGTCTTGTACAGTAAATAAGCTCAAGGTATTATATCATTATAATAACACAACATGGTGATCAGCATTGGTAAGAGAGTTGACACTAAGATTATGTATAAGTATGACATGGCGAACAGACTTAGATCATGCTAAACGGCATGAGACAACCCTCAATGTTTTGGTCAGACTGCAACGAAGTCGTAGCATTGTAGAGTATGAAAATGCAGTGTGATGACTGCAAAGAAAAGGCTTTTGAGATATAACACTGAGTTAGTGGCTCAGATAAAGAGCGGTAGGCAGATGTGTCACTCATGGTGAGATTGCAGCACATAGCCTGTCAGTTCATGGGTGGGACAGTGTGACAAGAGGACCGGTATCAGGTCAACTCAGTCCGGAAAGGCAAGTGACCAGGGTGTGGGCTGGATTGATAGTGTGCAAGGAAGAATCAAACAAAAAAACCCAAAAGAAACTGGGCCAGGGAAGGTTGCGATTATAATGGGTGGCTTTGGGAATTGCTGAACACTAAATTGACTAAATTACTCCGTGGTGTGTTCCTGTCACAACCCGTCGTCATGGGTAGAGCTTCGGAAAAGCATGCAAAAGCGGCTACAGCGAAATTCACCTCAGGTACTACAGAAGAAGGAAGGATGGTCAAAGGGATATCGTCAGAATGTCCATAAAGTTCCCCACTTTGAATTGGGATGCAACTGACCTACTGTCTGAATTCAAAATGTTTAAACAGTGTACAGAGCTATGGTTTCTTGATCCAGGTGTGTCTGAATCAGACAAGCGAGCCATAAAAATTTGCCTAGCAATTGGGAATGAAGGTCTACGCAGGCTGAACATGTCACGATTAACAGCAGAAGAGCTAAAAGATCCCCAAAAGATATGGAATACATTGGAAGACCAGTTCAGAATCATATTAAACTACTGTATTCATCAAACAGAGTTCATGCCATTTCGACAACAGCCTACAAAATCCATAGGCCACTTCATCAGCAGATGCAGAGAAAAGGGCACATACTGTGATTTTTGAAACGCTGAGTTAGAAGACAGAATTGAGTTGGTGATTGCATCCACTCCCATGGAAGTGTTCCGGAAGGATCTGCTAGACAAGCCCAAAAGGCATAGCATCGATGAGCTACTCAAGGATGGACGTAAATATGAAGTGATCCTCCCAGGTTGACAAAGCTTGCAGGTCCTAAGTAAAACCCCAATTGTTGATGTACTCACTAGAACACCCAAACATGGCAAGACATGTGGAAGGTGTGGACTTCTGCATACACCAATGAAATGCCCAGCCTTTCATCAATTCTGCAAGGCATGTGGCAGAAAGGGCCATTGGCAGCAGCAGTGCACTAGAGCAAAGGCTGATGCAGCTACAAAAAGCCGTGCACTGACCTAAGCAGACCGTACACAACGAGTACTTTCAAGCAATAAGAATGACCATCCAGTAACTTGTCAGAAACATATACATGAGGTGACGGACAAAGCAGAAACTGACAATGATGTGAAAGACAGGGTTTAGAGCAGTGAACAAATGTTTAACACCGTCAATCTCATGGAAAACATAGAAGCCATCACACTGTCTGAAATGTTTGTCAAGATTCAAATTATCTGTCCTAAGGAAGTTGGTAATTATCTGTTATTGGCTAAGTTTAACATAGGGGCAAGTGCCAACATACTACCTCTATGAATTCTAAAAGACATGGAAGGCCAAGGCAAAACATACTACTGTGAAACTTTCAACATAGAGTTCATGGAAATAGTGAAACATTGTATGTGCAGGATCCATAGTCGTGGAGTACAAATACCATCAATCCTCCTGGGTGCCACAGATGTTTTACATTGTGGAAACTAAAGGCCCAGAAATTGCGGATCTACCGGCATGTTGTGACCTCACACTAGTAACAATCCATGGAATCAGTCAGACATCACAAAGCAGATCAACCTCAGAAATTCCCCCAACGCCTTGTGAACTTAGGTTCACAACCTAACATCAAAATATGCAGAATGTTTTGAAAAAAAACTGGCAGCTTCAAGGGAACTGCAACATTACACTTACAGGAGAATGCAAGGCTGTCAACTGATCCACCACATAAGTGCAGCATCTACATACAAGACAAATTGGATGTTGAACTAGACAAAATGGAGAAAGCCAGCATCATTAGAAGAGTATAACAGCACACACATTGGTACAGCTCACCATGTGTCATAAAGAAGAAGGACAGATTATTGAGAGTATGCCTCGATGCATGATGTTTAAATACAGACTTGAAACATTGTCCTTACAAAATACCCAGATTAGAAGAGTTAAATCCAAAGTTTGCAGGTGCAAAATTCTCCTCAAAGCTTGAAGCCAAGCGTAGTTACTGGTCAGTACATCTCATGGAGAAGTTCCAAGAGCTGGCTACATTTCGTGCCCCATTCAGATGATATGGTTTTCAATGACTTTCTTTCGGGCTGTTAGCCAGGATCTCTTTCAAGCCACATTACATGCTCTGTACTAGGATGCATCTGTATTGCAGATGATATAGGTGTTGTGAGAAGAAGAAAGCTGGAACATGACCATAATCTGCACTTATCGATGCAAGTGGCAGGTACTGAAGGATTGGTGTTCAACAGTCTGAAATGCAACATCAACATGTGGCAGATAAATTTCTTCCATTCTATTTATTCCAGTGCTGGCATAAAATAAAGGATATTAAAGTTGTGCCAACTCCTCAAAATAAGGATGATCCTTAAAGATGTCCAAGTCTCTTTAATTTCTTGTCACTATACATATCCAATTTCATTTAAAAATCTTCATTGCTAGGTGAATTGTGAGGAAGGATGTGCCTTTCCTGTGCAACAAAGACCTCTTCAGAGAATTGAAACAATTATTATCAGAAGCATCAACATTGAAATTTTACGATCCTAAGGGGACAACTACGCTTCACAGAAAGGTCTGGGGGCATGCATACTACAAAAAGGAAAACCGATTGCATTTGCTTCAAAATGTCTGTCTGTAACACAATCCAACTACTCCAACATTGAGTGGGAAACATTAGCTTTGGTGTTTGGAATCAGGCTTTTTCACATCTATCTATTTGGCAAATGATTTGTGGTAGAGACTGGCCACAAGCTACTGGAGATGATTTGGTGAAAACCATTGACCAATGCACCACCAAGATTGCAATGTCTCTTGATAAAGATACAAGATTACAACTGTGAGGTTCGGTAGAAACCAGGTAACTTGATGGTCATATCGGATACGCCAAGCAGATTGCCTAACCCAGTGAAAACAGAAGATATATCCTTAGATCTGTAAGTTGACTTCATTGACGTTGAACTTGAAAATGTCCTCAAAATTGATTTGGTGCATTTTGCACACGCAAATGTCAGCAGTTGCAAGAAGAAATGGCGAAAAATTCAACTCTACAGAAGACCATCATCCAGGGTTGGCCAGATTTAATTCAGCGTGTCCATGAACACATGAGACTGCTTTGGCCATATCGGGATGAGCTAGACATCTCCTGGGGAGTCATTTTTAAAGGCAGACCAGTCACCATACCAGAATCTTTGTGACCTGATATTCTTCAGCAACTTCATCACTCACACGTGGGCATAGATCAGATGAGAAGACTCACAAGAGAGACAGTCTATAACTAGGTATGAACAATGACATTGAAGGCATCGTCATAGAGGGAGGCGATAGCGTAATGGTGTTGCTACTGGACTAGTGATCAAGGGACCCAGGGTAATGCTCTGGGGGCCTGGGTTCGAATCCCACCAAAGCAGATGGTGGAATTTGAATTTGATAATAATCTGGAATTAAAAGTCTGATTATGACCATGAAACCATTGTTGATTGTTGTAAAAACCCATCGGGTTCACTGCCATCCTTACCTCTTACCTGGTCTGGCCTACATGTGACTCCAGACGCACAGGTTGACTCTTAAATGCCCCCTGAACAGGGGCAAATTGGGATGGGCAATAAATGCTGGCCTAGCCAGTGAATGAATAAAAAAAAGTGTGAGGCATGTCAAGAGCACAAAGTAAGCGCAATTGCTTCTATATGAAGTTCCTACCCATTCTTGGTCCAAAAGCACATCTGACCTCTTTCGTGTCAATGACACTGACTTTACCATTATCATCGACTACATTACCAAGTACCTATGTCCCATTATTGCACAATATGTCAAGCACAACTGTCGTGCACTCTCTACATGCTATTTTCAGCTTATTTGGTGTGCCTAGAGTGATCATTACAAATAACGGTCCACAATTTATTGGTAAGCCATTTCAGGATACATGTGAGAGAAGTGAAATATCGATCACACCTCTTCCTCATTACCCTCGATCTAAGAGCCTAGCTGAACAAATGATTCGCATGGTGAGATCCCCAATTCTCAAGTGTAGACAGACAAAGCAGGATCTACACATTACAATGCTATATCTGAGAGCGACACCTTTGAGTGCAACTATTCCATCACTGGCAGAGTTCATTTTTGGCAGATCAGTGTGTACCAATTTACCTATCCTTACCCATTCTACCCTCTCAGAAACTAGAGAGCAACTTTTGAAACAACAAGAGAAGCTGACCACCGTGCACATTAAAAATGCAGGTACAGAATTGCCAGGTGTACAGTTGGGACAACAAGTTCATATCCAAGATCTCGCAGAACGTATGTGGTAACCAGCTGAAGTGTTATAGTGTGGCCTGTCACCTATTTGTAATAGAGTTTACCTGCAGACAACATTCTAAGTGGAAACATTTGCTTTATTTACAATACAGCCAGCAGCAACTACACGTGTGCTTTCAATTCCATCTCTATCTCTACACTGCCTCTGGAAGTAGCCTGCGCTGCTAACACATTGGCTTATACAGATCATGTGATCTTACATCACAGGACTGTTCTTAAAGGTATAGTCCAACATTTAACAAAACCATAATTACTACATTCCTCCCCCTTTAATTTTGCTGTACATATTGTATTTACAAGTATATTTATCTCATGACATTATAATATTTACACAGGTCATAAAACATACAAGTTCAGTCTTTCAGGTGGTTTCCTGATTCGTGTGGAACTTTGCAGCTCCACAACTTCAGATTTTTTTTTCAGGAACCACATTTTCTGGAACTGCACAATCATCAGGCACCTCGATGGGCACTTGCAGTTCAATGTCTTCCATTCTGATAGAGACACCAGACATGTCAGTCCTTGGTTGAGCATCTTCAACAGGAAACACCGATTCAGTAATGGTTACAGGTGGACCATTTCTTGTTGTGGTATCTCTCTTTTTTCTAAGTGGTCTACATGCTTACGGGTAATCTGGCCTTCCACTTCCACTTGGTATGATAATGGTGCGGTCACTGAACTTTACCTGGTAATCACTTCGGTCTTGCACCGAAATTCTTTACATACGCTCGTGAGAGTAAATTGTCTCTCACGACTATGCAAGTCATGTGTAGCTTTTTGGTTTCCTTGATTCTTCTCCACCTTCCCCTCCAAATTTGAAGATATTAGGCTCAGTCTTGTCCTAGGACAGTGTCTCATCGACAATTCTGCAGATGTTGCTCCTGTCATCCTGTGGGGGGTCGTTCTGTAGTGAAAAAGAAAGCCTGCAAGCTTGGTCTTCAACACCTTTTAATTTCTTCAGGTTTGCCTACAGTATCTAGAATTCCTTCCATGATAAAGCCTTGGAAGTAACTTGTACCTCTTTGATTTTATCTTCAGCATCATCATCCAGCAAACCATTGTGAGGGACTGGAATAATATCAAAGTAGGCATAGTTCGATAATTTTTGTTTATTGCCTCCTTCAAGTGTTTATAGGTGCTACCAGCCACCAATTTATCATCTTTTTGGAACCTTCTGCCTTTCTGTCTTTTTCTTTCTACCGCAGAGTTTAGCCTCATCCTTCTTTTTGACTTCACTTACAGCCAGTCTTCTCTCAGGTGAAATCGCAACTTGTCTTAGCTCAGTAGCTGAGCCTTCTAAAACTCCATTATCTGCTTGCCTCTTGGAAAGCTCTCCACCTTTTGCTTTCAAAGTCTCTTTGGCTTTATTTAGCTGATTCTTCAGCTCTTCAGTCTCTTTTTTGTATTTGTTGGCTGCCTCCTGGAAACTCGAACATTGATGTGTCTTCTCTGCCAACTGGTTCTTCAGTTTGTTCACAGAGGTGCTGAATTGTTTCTGTTTCTCTTCGTATTGTTCCAGAGGCACAAACTTTGACCTGAGGGAATCTTGTAGTATGTGAAGATCTTTCAACAGGCTTTCCTTTTCCTTGTAAAGGTGAAGCCTTTGCCTTGACTTCTGTCATTCAGCAGGGTATCCTTGAGTTCCTTCTACTTTTCTTCCATGTTTTTGTTTGAGATAGACTGCATTTCTTCAGGTTGTTGAGTCCTTACACACTCCTTTTTCAAGACACGAACCCTTCCAGCTTCCTTTTGAAATCTCACTGGCCAGTCAAGGTTGATTTCCCTTAACCAGTTTCACCCTAGAAGGATTGGTCCTCTGCCTCTCAATACCATCACGGGTAGCTGCACCGATTGGTTTCTATAATGGACAGTTACTCTGCTGATACCTTTTACTTGGATTTCTTCACCTGTGTACATTTTTAACTTGGCAGATGTTTGTTCCAAATTTAATTGATCTTCACCATTATTTAAATGTCTGAAAGTGTTGTTCTCCAATTACAGTAGTGGAAGCTCCCGTGTCTACTTCCATTTTTATTGGTTTACCATCTACTTGTACTGTAACAAATATTGGCTGTCTTCCCAACTTTCATGTTAAAAATAATGAATAAATGTCAGAATTTGTTGTGTCAGGCTCTTCTGTAGATTTCATTGGACTTCTATTGTTTGCAAGCCCGTTTACATCTCTCTTTACACTGCCTCATTATATGTCCACTTCTGTGATAAAGTAACATTCTGCTTTTTTAAACTGCCAATCGCTAAAAGACTGATTGTTCAGTTGTTCTTCGATTTAGCTGCTAAATTATTTCTTCTTATTTTTCGGTTAGCGGGGACTGTTTCCCGCTTCATGGTGGAGTCTCACTTTTGTGTGCCACTTTTGGCTGACTGTCCATTTGATTTGGAGTATGGCACCATTTTACACCCCTTGCATTGCTTGTGAATCTCTTACAGTGCTTTCCATGGCCAGCGCTATTTCTAACACCTTCTTAAAATCCAGATTCAACCAGCAATCTTCTCTGAATAGTGTCTTCTTTCACACCACACACGAAACAATCTCTGATCATGTCAGTCAGAGTCTCACCGAACTTGCAATGCTCAATTAGTTGCTTCAAACTCACCACGTAGCCAGCAATTGTCTCACCCAGGGCTCCATTTTGCGAATTGAACTGGAACCTCTGCATCATGACTGAGGGCTTGGGTTGAAATGTCTCTTCACGAGGTCCACCAATTCTCCAAAAGTTTTCAAATCTGGGGCACTGGGGGCCATCAAACTTTGGATCAATCGGTAGGTTTTGCTCCCACAAGTACTCAAGAGGATTGCTCGCCTCTTCTCTTCCCCCATGATTTTGTTCACTTTAAAGAAGAACGTTCTATATACTGAGGCCAATCATCTGTGGGTGGCTCAAAGGGATTGATTCTACCAGATTGTGGCATTTTGGGTGAGTATATCTTCTGTTATTTTAAAATGGCATGGAAACTCACAATCGCTAGGTGAGGCACAGTACCAATTCCGATTTATTTTGATTTACCCTGATTTATCCTTGTCGCCAGTTTGTTGTTGTGTGGCCTGTCACCTATTTTTAATAGAGTTGATCTGCAGACAACTTTCTAAGTGGAAACATAAGGTTTATTTACAATACAGACAGCAGCAGCTACATGTGTGCTTTCAACTCCACCTTATCTTTATACTGCCTCGGAAGGTAGCCCGTGCTGCTGACACATTGGTTTACATACATCATGTGATCTTACATCACAGGCCTATTCTTAAAGGTACAGTCTAACATTTAAGAAAACCATAATTACTCCATGGAGTGACAAGAATTTGTTTGGAACCAAGGTCCTATGAAGTCATTACACATAAAGGCACAATGCTAAGGCATAACTGAGAATATATCAGATCCATTCCAGCTCTTCAACCACATTATAGTTCTATTGCATCTAGATCTAGATCCCAAATGCATCCAGAACAAACATCCAAGAAGGACAGTCCCACAGAACACTGTGAGCAATTAAAGAAGCCTCCAGATAAGGTTACCATTACAAGACCTGGGTGTATTAAAAGGTTACCTTTACGTTTTAGAGACTCATAAATTCAGCAACTCTATGGTAACTAAACATAAACGCGTGTTGTAAATAGTTACACTTCTTTACAGTGGGACGGTGGTGGATTATCTCTAAAAAGAAAGGAGGATATTTTAACATGCCTTTAAGGGATATCAGCATGACATCAATAGAAGGTGAATGTGTCGTGTGATCCAGTCTGAGTATCATTTTTGCTTTGAGCAGCGCACACAGACAATTCGGATGTCTTCAAGATTTTTTATCTACGTGCAACTGTTCCCATGTGCGTAGTCTTAATCAATGAACCCACAACGTATTTGCCCAATTCCTTAGGAGTGACTGGCACCTTGTGTCTTGCTCAGTAAATAAACCCAAGGTCTTATATCATTACAATAGCTCGACAATCACTGAGTTGAATTTCTCCCCCTATAATTCTCTGTAGCATTATCACAAAATCCCCTGCTGGAGGGTCTAGTCGCCTTAGGGTAGGAAGTTTAACTGCCAAAATAACCCACAGGGAAACTATTATTGTGACAATGATGTTGTATTTCTAAGTATTTCAGGGGTTTTTTTTAAAGCCTGTTTTGCAAAATGAAGAAGTTAGCTGCTAGATTATGACTTATTGAAACAGGGTACATATTAACATCATTATTCACTTTCAGTTCTTTTACTCTTCTGCAATAAAAGCAGCAGCTTTGATCTTAGCACTTCTTAAAAATTACATGGGGATTGGATAGCACTTGATCCTAAAGCTCAGGTCTTGAGAAATTGTATTAAATGTGAAGAATCTTGGCGTTCAAAATAAAAAGTTTATGTGCACGCAAGGCATTTTCCAGTGATGTCCTCACATTAACAATCAGATAGGTTACCGAGCTGTTTCATTATCTTCATTAAAGCAAAAGAACTTCTGGAAATTTGAAATTGTCAACACATCGCTCCCTGGCTCAATCATAAAGGCAGGAAGCATCTTCTTTTTTTGCAATTTTAACATAACTAAAGAAATGGCGATTGTAGCTGATGGCTTTTTCCTGAGATGCTTGTTTCCAAGAGCCTAGCTTGTTTGGAGCGAATCATTTTCTGCTCAATTACACTAAGATGGTTCTGTTTAGATTTCCACTCAACTGTGAAATGGCCTAAGAAACTTCGATAACGGTCCCGGGTGGGATTTTTTTTTGTAATCACAGGCATCGGACAATCTATACAGCATACATAATGGTCTAACAACAACACTGAAATGGTAACAGTTCGAAACATGCACTCCAACCATTTATTCATCCTATTTTCCAAGGGGAAGGGGTGTTGGCGATGAGGAATATTTCTCATTTGTTGCCTCCTTCTATCAAGCAATCATGGGAATACTTTATGCAGCTCACAGAGTCTTAGAATTTTACAGCACGGAAAGAGGCTCTTCAGCCCATCGTGTCCGTGTCGGTCATCAAGCCCCTATCTAATTTAATCCTAATTTCCAGCACTTGGCCCGTAACCCTGTGCGCTATGGTGTTTCAAGTGTTCATCTAAATACTTCTTAAACGTTGTGAGGGTTCCCATCTCTACCACCCCCTCAGGCAGTGACTTCCAGATACCCCCGCCACCCTCTGGGTGAAATTTTTTTTCTCAAATCCCCTCCAAACCTCCTGCCCCTCCCTTAAATCTATGCCCCCTGGTTATTCACACCTCCGCTAAGGGGGAATGTTTCTTCCTATCTACCCTATCTATGCCACTCATAATTTTGTACACCTCAATCAGTTCCTCTTCTGCGCCCCCCCGCCCAGCCTTCTCTGCTCTAAGGAAAACAACACTAGCCAGTCTCTCTTCATAGCTGAAACTCTCCAGCCCAGGCAACATCCTGGTGAATCTCCTCTGCACCCTCTCCAGTGCAATCACATCCTTCCTATAGTGTAGCAGCCAGAACTGCACACACTACTCTAGATGTGGCCTAACTACTGCTTTATACAACTCCATCATAACCTCCCTGCTCTTGTATTCAATGCATCGACTAATAAAAGCAAGTATCCCATGTGGGACATTCAAATGGTATTTTGTGATTACTACAGGCCACAGGTGGAATAGAAGGGCCCTGATGCTAATAGCAAATATTACAGCAAGCTCAAACAGAGACTTAAGTTCCAATGAGTAATGCTTTCCTAGCTGGCTTATAAATCTTGTTTAATAAAGAACCGTCTTGTCACAGTGCTAAAGAGTCCTGGCTTGACACAGTGGCACAGTACATGGTGAATTGCCAGCCAGAGGGGAGTGCTGTGAAGCAGGGAAGTGAGTGCAGATTTTTCTGTTATTTTGCCTGGCGTGGGTGCTTGAGGGAGCACAGCGCGGACAAAAAAGATCGGGCAGGGAGTTTGCCCGGCCACAATCAAGCCCAGCTTAGTTTCTGCTTATTAATTTAAACCAGCACGACCCATTATGGGTGTGCAATCTTGCCTGGCCAATTTTTTTCCCCTGTGCTCCAATCTTTCATTTAATCCTCAATACCAATAAAATCCGCTCCTGTTTTTATACAGGGCGGGAGGGTTAAAAAGAGAATAGGAAGGGGCCTATTCTGATAGAACTTATTTATATTTCACGTTTCACAACCTCAGGTTGTTCCAAAGTACTTTACAGCTAATAAGGCACCTTTGGAGAGTTGTCACTCTTGTAATGTAGGAAATGCAGCAGTCAATTTGCACACAGCAAGCTCTCGCAAACTGTAACGTGACAATGCCAGATGATCTGCTTTATGGCGTTGGTTGAAGGGTAAATATTGGCCAATACACCAGGGAGAACTCTCCTGCTCTCCTTTGAAATAGTGCCACGGGATCTTTAACATCCAACCAAGAGGGCAGACACCTCCTTGGTTTAATGTCTCATCTGAAGATGGCACCTCAGACACCACTCCCACAGCACTGCAGAGATACATCAGCCTCAATTTTGTGCTCAAGTCGCTAGGGTGGGGCTTGAATTCACAGCCTTCTGAGTCAAACAACAGTGAGAGTGTTACCCATGTGCACCAACATCAGCTAATCTTGACAGCAAAAGGGTTGAGTTTACATTAGGATTGCCGGCAGAAACCCATGGTGGAAAACTTCATCGTATGATATGGAAAATAATGAGCCAGGACATTTGACTTACCACATGGAGCACGCTGTAAGCACTGGTCCCCATGGTGAAATGTGGCAGTGTGGAATCAGCCCTTGTCAGCAAGCTATTTGGCCCAGGAGGGCATCACAGCTAAACTTAAGCCCTTCTTCATCCAATGTCCATACCTTCCAATGCCCAAACCAAACTTCTGTTGATGCTTGTCTTAACCAACCACAAAGAGACAAAGGATAACGGCTCTTCAATGACTCTCTTTCCAACCTTCCTTGACCATTATGGGGCCTGCTCACATCCACCTCCCCCCTCCCTCCCCCCCCCTACCACCGCAACTGAATCCTTAGGGCGGCACTGTTAAATCACCATTGTGGATGTCTCTGGTAAGGCCGAAGTTATTGCTTATCCCTCATCCATCTGGGAAAGTATTGGATCCTGGTCACCAGTTTGTTGAGACTTATGTATCTGGCTTGTTTTGGGATATCCGTGTTGGTACAATAGACAGAGTAGGTCAATAGACACTTCTTAAGTGGAACACATTTATTTATTTACCAAGGTATTCAGCAGCTCCATTTCTGTGCTTTCAACTCAAACTCTGTCCCCACAGTACAGGCTCTAACTATAGGCTGCTGAGGTAGTTCTGCACTACTCCTCTATTGGATACTAAGATCATGTGATCTTCCATTATTACATTCTTCTTAAAGGTATATTACACATCAGATTACCACAGAAAGCGTGGTGAATGTGCTCCTTGAACTACTGGAGTCCTTGTGTTGATGGTGCACCAACACGGATATAGAGGTTTCAGCCTACATCCACAAATACAAAGACATTTTTTTCCCCCCTAAACAGGTCTCACAGAGAGTTCAAAGAGCTGTGTGTGCTGCTTCCTGAGAATCATGACATTCATTGTCAGTCATGAATCAGTCACTATTCTGATTCAGAAGGTTATGGGTCCAAGTCCCAATCCTTGAGCACAACATCTAGGCTGACACTGAGGAAACAACGCATGACACCTTTTCCAAGAAGACCAGGAGGTTACTGGCTAATATTTCTGTCATTATTGACACACTAGTGCAGTACTGAGGGAGGATCGCATTGTTGGAGATGTTATCTTTCGGATGAGATGTTAAAGTGATTGTGGCCTTTTATCGTCAGCTTGGGTGAATGTAAAAGATCACATGGTATTATGTCAAAGAAGAGCAAAGAAGGCTGTAAAGCGCTTTGAGCCATTTGGGGTTGTGAAAGGCGCTTTTTAAATGAAAGTCTCTCTTATTTCTTAAGTACATTGCGGCTCAAGAAACTCAATACCATCAGCAGCCCTCTTGATTAGTACACCACCTACTACCTTAAACATTCACTCCCTCTGCCACCAGCGCACAGTGGCAGCTTGATGTGCCATCTACAAGATGCACTGCAGTAACTTGCCAAGCCTTCTCTAACAGAACCTTCCAAACCCACAACCTCTACAACCCAAGATCGCAGCCACATGGGAACACCATCACCTGGAAGTTACCCTTTCAAGTCACACACCATTCTGATTTGAAAACATATTGCTTCTTTACCAGGTCAAATCCCTGGAACTCACTATCTATCAGCACTGCGGGTGTACTTACATTGACTGCAACGGTTGAAGAAGGGAGCTCACTACCACATTCTTAAGGGCAATTAGAGATGGGCAATAAATTCTGGCATCGCATCACATCCTGTGAACAAATAAATAAAGGGGAAAACATGGGTAGTAAATAAGCGTACATAGACCAAAATAAAATAAAATAAATACCTTAAAATGAAAATGCAAACTAAAAATTATTCAACCAACCTGTCGTACAATTTGCTCAAATTTGAACAGCCCAAGTTTACTTTATATTAAAAGTTTGACATTTTTCCTCAGCTGGCCAAATTTGCAGCAAACATACAAAAAAAAAAATTGCACAACCTTATTGTTCAAAAGATTGTTTCCTGATTTTATTAATTGAGATCATGAGCTGGTGAAAGTTGAGTTATTATAAGGTTGAAGGTAATATTCAGCAGCCTGTGAACTGTGTACAGTTCAATCAAAACCATGATTCTTTTTTCTGGAATTAATATAATTCATAAAACACTCATTTGAGGTTAAACTGTCCGTGAATGTGATTACTTAAGACAGTTAACGTATAATAGGATTGTTTGCTATGCATGGAAAGGAATCTGGATTTGTTTTTCACCTTTAGTTGTTCCACTTGATAAGCGTTGCATGCCAGCAATGCCAATCGGAAACTTTAGCATGTGTCCAGCAAGGCTTTCCGTCCATCCATTTTAATAAACAACATTGTGGGGGACACAATATTGAATTTCCCCAATGCCTTGCTAACTCTGTACAGCACAAAAGAAGATATTAAACCCCTTTATCCCTTCATGGTGATAGCCAGTTCGAAATAACATCAACTTATTGTCAGAGTGCTATTTATCTTTAACCTGATTTAGAAACTGATGCAAAGATTGCTTTTAAGGGCCGGTTTTCCTCTTTTCACTAATTCTAGGATGTAAGATCGATTGAAGGAGCAAAGTTCATCTGTGTTTATTTCTTTCCCAACAGGCGGGCAAAAAGCGGTGGGGGCGTAGGCAGTGGATATAATCGGTAAACCTTCCCACAGAACTAGCACAGACACGATGGCCGGTATTTTGCGGACGCGCAACAGAGGCGGGATTGGAAAAAATGGCCTCCAAGATGCGTAAGCAGAAGTCCCACCTTGTTCCGTTTCCGGACATTTTCAGCAGCGCGGAGGGGGAGGGTCAGAAACCTGACACACCTATTTAGAAGCTGCTGGCACATTTGTAGAAGGAGGCGTTTTAGAATTTCCAGAATTTTCATGGAGATAGCTCCAATTTGGAAGCCCTCCTAAGTCACAGCTGAAGAGTGGAGGCAGGAAGAATGAGTAAAAATGGTTTTGCTCTTTCACACTTCATCATGAAATGCAATAGCCTGAGGTATATCTGTGTTTAGTAAAGTGAGTGATGACAGCACTGAGATTGGAAAGAGTAAATGACCGTTCAATAACGTGGTTGCTGGGTTATTACTTCTGACAACTGGCAAGCTGAAAAGTGAAAGAACAGCATTGTAAAAGTGGAACAGTCTTCAGATGCATGAGAATAGATCATCCGCTGGGTAAAGTTCTATTCTGCATTGTACCATATTAAAAGGGTAGCCCAGTGTGAGACCCAGAGCAATTTTTTAAAAATCCCCCCATTGCTTTCATACATACTTTGCAGATCAGCTCAGCCATCTGTTTGGCTGTTTGCAAATGTTGACAAACTTATATGGTGAAATTTCCCGAGCCTGCTGGTGGCGGGCGTGATAGGTGGCATGCACGGGAAATATGGGGCGACCTACTTCACAATGGTGTGAAGGCAGGTCATGAGTGTCTGCTTAGCCTGCCGACAGCAGGCCACGTTTCCCGCCAACAGTCGGCAGGAAGCTAATTGTAATACATCAGCATATAATTAAAAGGCCATCCCGCCAGACTCTTGGAACCCCGCTGTATTGTCCATCCACATCGGCGGGAAAGAACACCAATGTGTTTCACAACAGCATGCAAGCAACATGCACTTGGCGGCCTTCAATTTGGGGGAATTGAGTTGAGTGAGCAGCAGCGTTCTCACAGCTTACCTGTTGTTTGCTGGCCTCAGGGGTGCTGGGGGGGCCGGAGCAACTAATGCCTGGCCTCGGAGGTGACTGCTGTCGGCAGGGGGGTGGGGGGGGGGGGTGGTGGAATGGTGTGTCCGGGGGGCAAATGCTGGCCAGCCTCGGAGGCAACCACTGAGGGTGGGGAATGGGGTGTCTGTGGGGGGGAGGGAGAGGCAACCCGCACACAGACAATCGAGGTGGGGGGCAGGGTAAGTGAGGGGAATGGCCACACATTAGGGACATCTGTATAAACTGACCATGCCTCTGCAACTGAGACAGATCAGGCGCAGCCACAGTGATATGATTGGGGTTGGGCTCCTAGCTCACATCGCAGTTATGAACGTTTCACTCCAGTCTAGCTTATGGCAGCGCCAATACCTTCTGTGAGAATACTCCTGTCATGGAGATGCAGTGGAGGCCCTAATAGTCTCCCGATCGCAGGAGGACGATGACAACATGCAGTGAGGACACTCCATAGACCTTCACACAGCCTCTGAGAATGTCTGACTCCTGTCTGGCTGAGGGCAGCTCGCTTGCGCTCCAAGATCAGGGCCATCTCAGAGACACAGCCATGAAACTTTAGACGCATCTGATACTGCGTCCGCCTTCAGAACCTCAGCCCTTCAGGAGCTGGTGCACAGCATCAATGGTCCCAGATGCTGGTGTGATGGGGGCCAGCCCCACCTTAAAGGTGCTGAGAGCAGACAGAGAGAATGCGAGAACTCTGAGGCGCCTGCCCACTATATTCTGGCAACAATGACCAGCACCGCCGAGGTACTGGCATCAGTAATGTGTCCAGGGAGTGTGAGGCTGGACCATCACTGTGGTCTGAAGGCTGCACAGAGCACAGGGAAGAGGCCCTGCACTGAGACACCTGCCTTTATCATGTGCAGAAAGGTTTCACATCTGAATGACAGGAACACTGCTCATCAGAACAAGGAGCCACAGACAGGGAGACATTCTTAGGAGTTTATTGACAATAGTGAACAATATGTACAAGTGATTAACACCGGTGCCCAGGCTGTGCAACTACTTTTACTTAACTTTCCTAACCCTGCTGCTACATCTTGGTGCTCCCTGAACATCCACAGCAGAGGTGGAGGCAGCCTGCTGACTGTGATGCCCTGTCTATGATGACTTTGGCAAGCGTCCTCTGCAGGGCTGAGACTTGGTGGGCCCCAGACTGTTTTCGGGGTCCTGCTGTGACAGGACCTGTGGAGCTGGAGCTGCGGAGGTCACAGGAAGGAGGGGATTCAGTTGAGCTGGTCACTCCCAGAGTCACCTGGGTGGATGGCCCCAGAGTGTGCACCTGCTGATCCTCCTCTCTATGGGTACCCAAGGGCCCCTGGCTGACTCCGGGAGCAGACGGGGTAGCTGGAGTGAGATCGAGCTGCCCAGTACCCCTTTCATGTACACACTATTAGAGGTCAACTACGCCATCAGTGATGGTTAAACCCGAGCAGCAGTGCAGGAGTGACGTCCTGAACCAAGGTCTCCATGGCGACCGCTATCCTGCCAGTGTTGACCTCGGTGCGTTGCAATGCCAGCGCTATCACCTCAGCCTAAAGACGGACGGACTCCTCCATCGTGCCTTGCAATCTGAGGAGTGCAGTGAACATCCCTTCCTGAGGTGCTGCATCCCCGCTCTGGCCGCAGGATGGGCAGCAAAGTCACCAACCTGGCTCGGGAAGCGGTGGTGAGCGGAAAAGCCCTGCAGAGGAGGACAGCCGCCTAGTGCCGCAAAAGGATGAACTGCCTTTGCAGCTCCAGTAGCTGTGACATGACCGAGTCCAGAGGCTCGTCATCTGACTCGGACTCAGCAACATTCTGGCCTCCAGCAGTCCTCCGAGTGCCGGGGACCTGGGAAGTCCCTGCCTCCGCCTGCTGTGGATCAGACAGTGCGATGTGCTCACCAGATTGTGGTCCCGAGGCTACTCTAAAGCTAGGTCCCACCTCGTGTGTCTCTGCGCTGGTGGAGGGTGTGGGTGAGCGCTGTGACGGGACTTCAGGAAGGGTGCCTCCAGATTCCTCTTCAGAGGTTTCTTCGGAGCTTGATTGGAGGCTCTGGGTCATGGGCTCCATCGGCTGTTTGGCAGATATGCCTGTGGAAGCAAGGGGAGATAATTGGTGCATCTCAGTGGCCTGTGAAAGAGAACACATCAGTCACAGCATGGTTGTCTGATAGATATTGCACTGCTGGATCCTCACTTGGTAGAGCAGCGCCGACCTCACCGTCAGCACAGGACCGGTCCCGGTCATCACTGGCCAGCTGGATGGCTCTGTTTTTGAATTCTGTCAGAACTTTGATCTCTGGCATCCCTCCAACTGTCTGAGACCTTTCCCTCCTGTTGTGAGCCAGTTTGTCCTGCATGGATAGAGATGGGGAGAGTGTATCAGGATGCCTGCCAGGCCAGATGATAAGTATGCCTGGCCTGTGTGGGTGGTGAGTGCTCTCATGGATGGGATGAGGACAATGACGGTGTGTGTGAAAGAGTGAATGGTGGCATGGTGTGAGGGCCCTGTGGGTGTGTGATGGGTTTGTGAGTGCGTGAGTCAGGAGTGCTGAAAAGAGTGACTTACCCTCAGAGGAGATCATTCATCCTTTTGCGGCACTGGGTGGCAGTCCTCCTCTTTAGGGCATTTGCGCTCACCACCACTGCCACCGCCTCCCAAGCCGGGTTGGTGACTTTGCTACCCATCATGCGGCCAGAGCAAGGGTGCAGCACATCCCGGCGGGCCTCCACGGCATCCAGCAGTCGTTCAAGGGACCCGTTGATGAAGCGGGAGGCTGCAGTCTTTCTTCCTTTGCTGGCAATTTCTCCCAGGCAGCGGTGGTGAGCTGGTGGCAATGAGCGCTTTGTTGGTGTCTGCTTTTTAAAGTTGGCGGCTGGCATGATGCAACAGCAGGGTGATGGCAGGCGAACGAATAAGAGTCCGTCCGCCATGCAAACGGCGTGTTTCATGGGAGTGAATAAGTAATGAGGCGGGCTCAGGGCGATACAGTGTGAAAACCCGCCATTTTCATCAGTGGGTAGGACTCCATTTTACCCGTCCGCTACTGCACAGTGCAAATCTGGGAAAATTCCACCCATAAGCTTTTGGCTGCCTTCAAAAGCATTAATAGGTTTTGAAGTGCAGAGTTTGTTATTATAGCTCCCCCTGAGGAATATGTGGGATGGCTTGGCTGCTTTCAAAATGTTCTGAAAATGAGAGTTTGTTTACTCAGCTAACCTGGAGAAACTGCATTTGTTGGCTTTAATGATGAGATTCTGAAGAGCCGTATGGTTTTTTAAGTGCTGTTCAAGTAATTATCTGTTTAGTTTGACAGATTTATGACCCTTTCAATGACTTCCAAATATTATTATAGAGCTTGAGTTCTCTTTCTAAAGTTGATACTGGGTGAATGTGTGAGGGGGATGAGGTGGTAGGGGAGGCTATGTGGATGAGGCGGAATGAGGGGATAATGGTAACTGGGGCTTCACATTGATCTACAGGTTTACTTTTATTTAGAGGACACACTGAAGGCAATGAAGAATTGGGCCAATGTTTCTATGAATGGTGACGGACCTTTTAAGCTGGCTACTTTGGCACACAGGGCTACCTCCACTTCCGCCTCCATCTCTGACTCTGGCCTGCTGCCCTCCAATGCGTGAAGATGGGTCGGAGGTGGGATCACGGTGTGAGAATTAATCCCAACTCCCAATTCACCTTCAATGGTAAAATTCTGATCAATTTTTGCATGTCAAGGTCATTTACAAATAAATAGACCCACAAGGTTACCCAAAAGTAGATACCTCAAATTCATCTCTGCCATGGCATGTGCTCTAAGCTGGCATTCCATGTGATTTCATGGTCTAACACGGGTTGGTGGCTGGAACCTCTCACTTGATGTGGGGGTGATGGGAGGTTTAGGTTATAGCTGTGGCTCAGTTGGCAGCATTCTTGCCTCTGAGACAGATGTTTGTGGGTTCAAGCCCAACTCCATGGCCTTGAGCACAAAAATCTAGGCTAACATTTCAGTGGAGTACCATGGGAGTGCTGCACTGTCAGAAGTGTCATTTTCATGTCATGAACCTAACATTTTTTCATAATATTTTTCTGGTTTATTGTGAAGTAGGTTTACGGTGGTAAGTATAGTTGGGTCTGTATGTGATTTAATTAAGCTTGTAGCCAAGTAGACTGCAAGATTTAAATTATCAAAAGAAGCTAGGTGCTAATGAGTAAACATGGATGCTGGCTTAGCATGTAAGGTGTGAAGGAAATTTGCATTTTTAGATTTAAAGAAGGGATGTTTGGATTTCAAAGGGATCTTAGTCTGTTACAACTAGCCAGATAAGCAAGGCTAAGGAATGTGTTTATTTTTCCCAAAGGTGCCTGATAATATTGGCAACATTAAAGTTTTATGTTATAAGGAAGATACATTTTCAAAGACATATGGAACAATAGAATTTACATAACAAGAATGAAAGGCTATGTGGAAAGAGAAGGCCATATAAGATTTAACACGAGTGTGTGAAATAACCTTAAGAAGCCTCCAGCATTTGTACATAAGTCTGCTGTCTACCGAACAGAAGCTGGAGAAAAGCCATTTGGAATTCCTCTGTCCAGGATATTGTGTTAACTTGCTGAGTTTGTTTTAAATCTAAAATCTATTTCGAACTGTTGGCTTAAAGCGAGTTTTACTGGGGGGTTAGAGTAATTAGGAATATTGGGAGTTATTATAGTAGTAAAGTGGTAATTGTAGTATGTGCTTAAAGTCTTTTATTTTGTTAATAAATATTTTAGTTTAATTGTTAAAATCTCTAAAGGTCTTGGTGGAATTATTACTTCTGAATTCAGTGCATGCATCTCGTAATAAATACAAATTGCAAAACCATTATGATAGCACAAACAAGGTTCCCTCATGGATTTGGTCTGCCTGGCACACATCATCTGCCATGTCATAATATTCAGTTGAGAAGTTAAACCAAGGCCCTGGCTCCCTATTCAAAGAAGACCAGGGGAGTTCTATTTATCCCTCAACTGACATCACTTAAAAAGAAACAGATTACCTGGCCATTATCACATTGTTGTTTGTGGGAGCTTGCTGTGTGCCAACTGGTTGTTAGGATTCCTACATAACAATAGTGTCACACTTCAAATATATTTAATTGGCTGCAAAGCAATTTGGAATGTCTTGAGGTTGTAAAAGTTGCTATATAAATGAAAGTTCTTTATTTCTTTGGAAGTTGGGTGATGTATTCTTAGTACTAACAATCCAGAGTTCATGCAAAAATGACAGCAAGAGTTTCTAGTCACTGAACTGTTAGCTGCTCAGGGGACTTTTTCAATTGTTCTACAGATCTTTTTCTCCATACCAAGTGTCATCAATGGGTTTCTTTACTTAATACCCCAGTTTTTGACAGATGAAGAAAAGGACTAATGGAGAATGCCAGGCTGGTCAGGGTGGATAAGAGATGCTCAGTGCCCACCAGATGGTATGCTGACCCCCACATCTGCAGACAAAAGTAGCTCACTTTACAGCAGCATAACCTATAACTTGCACTGAGCAATACTGCCAGAGAACTGCTGGGTGCCATCACACTTGTATTAAATTTTACAAATATTTGGAATGTTTGCCTTTCCAACGAACCTGATTTGCAATAATTGTGATTCATTATTGTAGAGGTCATTTCTATTATTTACATTTTACTTTTGGTCAAAAGTCAAAACAACCAAATCTAAAAAAATGAAAGTTAGCAGAAAAATGTTCTGATGATGAAGTCACCTGCAACCTCACTCTATAACAAAATATAATAAAATATAATAAGCAATTATAGATATGGAATGCTCAATAAATGTCAAGGACAATGACTTTCAGACATGCAAGTGCAGCGTTTACGCTACAATTTGGTTTACTTCTTATCACCAGAGACTCAAGCTCGTCATTTGATTCTAATAACTTTAAGTCGGTGTCCATTTTATTTGTAGGCTGAGCAAAACTTTCATTTTGTGCCCATTGCATAAATCTAACACTTCTTCAGGTTCACAGTCGGATTGCTCACAAAGGGGTTAGATCCATCTCTACACAACCTGGCTCTAGCTGTGAAGCCACAAATCCCTGCGGATTAGATTGTACTTCAGCTAGCTCTGGAATCCATGGGAACCAGAAAGCAGTCAAATGTAAAATGTCCACCTGACCAGTCAGGGAAAAGTACATAAATTCTGAGCGGTTATTAAATTAACCATGCTGTAGTCCAGGCTACTGTCTTGGAATGAACTTTCCAAGTACACTGTGGGATTCGGCATGCAAGGAATAGCCCCAAAGGCACGTAATCATATCCAGATGGAATAAAAAGTACTTGAGCAGAGAAGCCTGCTGAATTAATGTGAAGTCATTTCCATACCCTGGGCAGACCTTGGCACCATTTAGGTAGTTAGACTATTAACCACTTCTTTGCAAAGTGCAGAGATGTGCTTTCTTTATGCGGGAATTAATTCCACGGCCAGGAATATGACAATTTACTGCAGAGACAACTGCAAATGATAAACCATGCTGAAATATCACTTAATGGGTTTTGCCAACTGATGCATTCCAAGAAATGTTTAAAAATTGATATCTTTGAATAAATAAAATATCCCACCTACTGATATTGAATTGCGAGAATTATTTTACTCCTGTGAAAGATCATTATAATTTACACCTGTGGTGTAAATGAAGAAATGGGTAATCTACTATTTTCAGATTTATGTCAGTATATAGCAGCATAGATCATTTTATTAATCCATTGTGTCTGTTACTATTCCCTGTCCAAGTATAAAAAGGAAATATTTACTATTTGATTTGTATTTACCAAATAAGTTTGACTTAAATAAAACAACCAAACATATATTCTCCATGAATTGGTCATTGTACAGCTTTGGCATGAGAGAGAAATAACAGCTCCATCTGCTATACAGAAAATGATTAAACAGTAAAAGTATTAAAAACAAACAGATTCCTGGGACATTGGGACCGGTTCTGGGGGAGGTGGGACCAGTAAAAATTGGACGGGTTACACCTGGGCAGGACCGGGACTGGTATCCCAGGGGGAATATTTGCTAGAGTGGTTGGGGAGGGTTTAAACTAAAATGGCAGGAGGATGGGAACCTATGCAAGGAGTCAGAGGAGGGGGAATCAAGGACAAGAACAAAAGACAGAAAGGGGAATAAGAAAAGTGATAGGCAGAGAAATCAAGGGCAAGAATCAAACAGGGCCTCAATAAAAAATAGTGGGAATGGTACAAGTAATGTTAAAAAGACAAGCCTTAAGGCTTTGTGCCTTAATACGAGGAGCATTAGCAATAAAGTGGATGAATTAATCATGCAAATAGATGCTAACAAGTATGATATAGTCAGGATTACAGAGACATGGCTGCAGGGTGACCAGGGATGGAAACTGAACATCCAGGGGTATTCAGTATTTAGGAAGGACAGACAAAAAGGAAAAGGTGGTGGAGTTGCATCGCTGGTTAAAGAGGAAATTAACACAATAGTGAAGAAAGATATTAGCTCCGACGATATGGAATCTGTATGGGTAGAGCTGTAAAACACTAAGGGGCAAAAAAACGTTAATGGGGGTTGTATATAGACCCCCAAACTGTAGTGGTGATGTTGGGAATGCCATTAAACAGGGAATTTGAGACGCATGCAATAAAGGAACATCTGTAATTATGGGTGACTTTAATCTGCATATAGATTGGGCAAATCAAATTAGTAACAATATCGTAGAGGAGGGATTCCTGGAGTGTATATGGGATGGCTTTCTGGACCAATACGTTGAGGAACCAGCTAGAGAACAGGCCATCCTAGACTGGGTATCTGGGTATTGTGTAATGAGAAAGGAATAATTGGCAATCTAGTTGTGCGAGGCCCCTTGGGGATGAGCAACCATAATATGAAAGAATTCTTCATCAAGATGGAGAGTGACATAGTTGATTCTGAGACTAGGGTCCTGAATCTTAATAAAGGAAACTATGATAGTATGAGGTACAAGTTGGCTATGATGGATTGGGAAACGTTACTTAAAGGGATGATGGTGGATAGGCAATTGCAAACATTCAAAGAGTGCATGGGTGAACTGCAACAATTGTTTATTCTTGTCTGGCACAAAAGTAAAATAGGAAAGATGGTCAAACCATGGCTTACAAGGGAAATTAGAGATAGTATTAGATCTAAGGAAGAGGCATTCAACTTGGCCAGAAAAAATAACAGACCTGAGGATTGGGAGCACTTTAGAATTCAGCAAAGGAGGACCAAGGGATTGATTAAGAAGGGGAACTTAGAGTACGAGAGTAAGCTTACGGGGAATATAAAAACTGACTGTAAAAGTTTCGATAGGTATGTGAAGAGAAAAAGATTGGTGAAGACCAATGTAGGTCCCTTACAGTCAGAAACAGGGAAAATTATAATGGGGAACAAAGAAATGGCTGACCAATTAAATACATACTTTGGTCCTGTCTTCACAAAGGAGGACACAAATAACATACCAGAAATGTTGGGGAACACAGGGTTTAGTGAGAGGGAGGAACTGAAAGAAATCAGTATTAGTATGGAAATGGTGTTGGGGAAATTGATGGGATTGAAGGCCAATAAATGCCCAGGGCCTGATAATCTACATCCCAGAGTGCTTAAGGGACTGGCCCTAGAAATAGTGGATGCATTGGTGGTCATCCTCCCAGAGTCTATAGACTCTGGAACAGTTCCTACAGGTTGGAGGGTAGCTAATGTAACCCCACTATTTAAGAAGGAAGGTAGAGAGAAAACAGGGAATTATAGACCAGTCAGCCTGACATCGGTAGTGGGGAAAATTCTAGAGTCCATTATAAAAGATTTAATAGCTGAGCACATGGAAAACAGTGGCAGAATCGGATAGAGTCAGCATGGGCTTATGAAAGAGAAATCATGCTTGGCAAATCTACTGGAATTTTTCGAGGATGTAACTAGTAGAGTTGATGAGGGGGAGCCAGTGGATGTGGTTTATTTGGACTTTCAGAAGGGTTTCGACAAAGTCCCACATAAGAGATTAGCGTGTAAAATTAAAGCGCATGGGATTGGATGTAGTGTATTGAGATGGATAGAAAACTGATTGGCAGACAGGAAACAAAGAGTAGGAATAAACAGGGCTTTTTCCGAAAGGCAGGTAGTGACTAGTAGGGTACTGCAGGGGTCAGTGCTGGGACCCCAGTTATTCACAATATATATTAATGATTTAGATAAGGGAGCTAAATGTTATATCTCCAAATTTGCAGATGACACAAAGCTGGGTGGGAGGGTGAGCTGTGGGGTGGATGCAGAGATGCTTCAGTGTGATTTGGACAAGCTGAGTGAGTGGGCAAATGCATGACAGATGCAGTATAATGTGGACAAATGTGAGGTTATCCACTTTGATAGCAAAAACAGGAAGGCAGATTATTATCTGAATGGCCATAAATTGAGAGAGGGGAATGTGCAATGACACCTGGGTGTTCTCATACACCTGTTGCTGAAGGTAAGCATGCAGGTGCAGCAGGCGGTAAAGAAGGCAAATGGTATGATGGCCTTCATAGCAAGAGGATACAAGTACAGGAGCAGGGATGTCTTGCTGCAATTATACAGGGCCTTGGTGAGACCACACCTGGAATATTGTGTGCAGTTTTGGTCTCCTTATCTGAGGAAGGATGTTCTTGCTATAGAGGGAGTGCAGCGAAGGTTTACCAGACTGATTCCTGGGATGGCGGGACTTATATATGAGAAGAGATTGAGTCGGTTGGGATTATATTCACTGGAGTTCAGAAGAATGAGGGGGGATCTCATATACACCTATAAAATTCTAACAGGACTAGACAGGGTAAATGCAGAAAGGATGTTCCCGATGGTGGGGGAGCCCAGAACCAGGGGTCACAGTCTGAGGATAGACCATTTAGGACTGGGATGAGGAGAAATTTCTTCACCCAGAGAGTGGTGAGCCTGTGGAATTCACTACCACAGAAAGTAGTTGAGGCCAAAATATTGTATGTTTTCAAGAAGGAGTTAGATACAGCTCTTGGGGTGAAAGTCATCAAAGGATATGGGGAGAAAGCAGGAGCAGGCTACTGAGTTGGATGATCAGCCATGATCATAATGAATGGTGCAGCAGGCTTGTAGGGCCGAATGGCCTACTCCTGCACCTATTTTCTATGTTTCTAAAATGCTGGAAAAACTCAGCAGGTCTGACAGCATCTGTGGAGAGAGAAACAGAGTTAACATTTCGAGTCTGTATTCCAGCATTTTCTGTCTTTATTTCAGATTTCCAGCATCTGCAATGTTTTGCTTTTATCTTAGTAAAAATATGAACATGGTTCAGCACTTTTTCTCTCTCCATAGATGCTGACAGAACTGCTGAGTTTTTTTCCAGCATTTTTTGTTTTTATTTCAGATTTCCAGCTTCTGCAATGTTTTGCTTTTATCTTAGCAAAAATAACAATGTGGTTCAGCATTTTCTCATCCAACTATTCAATAAAGTTTCAAAGTCTAAAACAAATTAAGGTTGGAATGCAAATTCTGTTTTTAACCACTGTTATCAAAAAATAACAATTGAAAGTAACGAACCAACAAAAAGTTTAAAGACATTGTGTAATGCACTCCATCTGGCAAAAATTCATTTTGATTTATA
The DNA here is from genome assembly GCF_964194155.1 of Cetorhinus maximus. Taxonomy (NCBI): domain Eukaryota; kingdom Metazoa; phylum Chordata; class Chondrichthyes; order Lamniformes; family Cetorhinidae; genus Cetorhinus; species Cetorhinus maximus. Next base: position 15,663,941 of record NC_135900.1, read on the forward strand.
AACCCTATTTTGCAAGTCACTATCAAAGAGTTTAGCGATCTCCTAGTAACCTAATCAGGAAATCACAAGATGCTTTGACCAAGATGTATTTGCAGGTTGGTTCAGAGATTGCACAACAAGCACAGAAAACATTTCATGAATAAGAATGAGAATTTTCGTTATCTTCAAGATTGCGTGCTGATGATGATGGTGGGATGTAATTACTTCAATTTTCGAAAGTCACGTTGAAGGGTCATTCTTTTTTATTGGCTCTCAATTGTTGGCAATGTTTGAACGGCTGTATTATTTGCCCATTCCTCATTGCCCTGAGGTGATGGTGTTGGGCTCTCTTTTTTTTTAATCAAACCAGTCCCTGTGGTGATAGTGTTCTGGAATTTGAGTTTTAAGCCAGAAATTAAGAAAAACCACATGCGTCCAAGTTAGGATGCAGGGGAAACTTAGAAGTGATGGCATGCTCATAACTTTGCTACTTTTATTGATCCTAGTGGAGGATGTTGCAGAACAAGGTCAAAATAAGCTTGGCGAGTTGCTGCAGTGCATCCTGTAGACCGTACATTCTGCAGCCACAGGGCATATTGAGTCCGGTATCAGTGACACCAATCAGGTAGTCTGTTCTAGTCTTGATAGTTTTAAGCTTCTTGAGTGTTGTTACAGTTTACAACCAACCAGCTGAGTGGTAAATATTCCCTCACGTGCCTGAGCTGAGCCTTGCAGATGGTGGAGCCAGGAGGTGAACCATGTGTTGCTGAGCACCCAGTGTCTGGTCTGGTCTGCTCTGGTACCCATGCCATTGGCTGCTGTTAGGGTGCTGATCAATGATACATACAAACAGAGAAATTTCTAGACGAGAATAACTTCATGTGTAACAATTCCAGTGTCTAAATGATACTGTGATAATAGAGTCATTGAGTAGTCATAACGAGTAATTTCTATCAATTGGTCAGTCACGAATAACTTTGGTAACCATAGGTCCCATCATTCATGCTACACTTATCAAATCTCAAGTTACTTAAATAATATATCCAAAAAATGTTGACCACAATATGTTGATAGGGGGCAATCCAGAAATGGTTGTGTCACTGAAGGATAGTGGATGTTGCTGGAGATGGGCATTACACTTAGGTAACACTGTTATCTGCCAATTCTCTCATATACTGGAACTTATATAATACTGGCATTTAAAAAGCACCTTCAATGTTGAAACATCTCCAAGTACAATGAAATAACCTACCGAGTGCATGACAGCATGAAAACACAGCAGGCAATGTGCCCTAACAATGTCCCATAACTAGGGCCAGATTTTTGTCAAGGAGATGGGTATTAGGAGTCTAGAATTTCTGAATCTCCCATCCTGTCTCCTGGAGGAACTTGCCCATCTTCCCCCCCCCATCGAGTCGTGGAGGTGGGAATGAGTTGGAGACAGACCCACCATCTCCCGAGGCAGGCCCGGGGTGGCAACAGAGGCAGGCAGGTGGTGAGGCTGGCAGGTTAGAAGGCCCACCTCTGTTTAGTGGGGCATCAACCCAATTGTAAACATGGTTGTTAGGTTCTTTGGCCCTCATCCTTCACCCCATCCCCCCGCTCCATCCCACCCTGCCAGCATCTGGCAACTGTATCAACAAAAAGTAGACTGAGCACACGGCCAGACAACTGTTTTTCCAGATGACCTCAATATGAATGAGCTCCAAGAATTACTAACAGACTCAGCCCAGTAGGGGTTTATGTACTCAGTTGCAAAAGGGAATGCCAGCTTTATGTGATTGACATTTTTATTACCTTGTAATAAAGATATCTTTCCCTGAAGAGGGTTTTCAATGCTTGTGTGTTTATTTGACAAGGTTAAGCAGCGTGAAGTGGATTAAAGCTTTTCTCGATGGGTGTGTTCGATTGACAGCCACATGTTAAGGAAAGGGGGCAATGTTTTTCAAAGAGTATGGTAAACGCAAAATTGTTTTATTTGTGGGTTCCTGATTTGAGACTAGGGACCCCCCCACCCCACCCCCCATGGTTTACGACTCCCTCTGAGGTGCTGTGAACCACTCCTCTAAACAAAATGGGCCCGGCTCCATCAAAATTGCAGAATGGTTTGAAATGGCCACGCCCACAATGAAGCCGGCAAAGCCGGGACTGCTGCTTGCGCACCCTTATCCCGCGCCAGCAAAAGTCGCTGGGAATGGTAATCAAGCCCCACCCACCATTGTTAAAAGCTTTCTGACTCTGAAAATCCAGGCTTTAGTTCTATATGTGGAAGGAAACGGAGTGGAATAGCAGCAAGACATGCACAACATCCAGGCTTGGCCGATGGGCAATTACCATCTCCAACAAGAGTGAATCCAAACACCTTCCCAGGACATTAAATGACATTTCTATCACCAAATCCACACCATCAACATCCTACGTGTTTCCATGGACTGGAACCTCACCTCAACTGGGCCAGCCACATAGGCTATTAGAGCAGGTCAGAGATTGGGTATTTTGCAGTGAGTAGGGCACTTCCTGACTGTTCAAAGCCTCACCACCATCTACAAGGAAAATGTCAGGCATGTGATAAAATACACTTAGTTTCGCTGGTTGGACATGGCTGCAATGGCACTGAAGAAAGAAGCTCAAAACTACTCAGGACAAGACAGTCTGCTTGATCAGCACTCCATCTGCCACCTTAAACATTCATTCGATCATTATTGTACTGTGGCTGTAGTACGTCCTTTCTATCGGGTGCACTGCGGCAATTCACCAAGGATTCTTCCACAGCACCTCACAAACCCACATTCTCCAGCACTTGGAAGAACAAGGACAACAAGGCATGGGAACACCATCACCTCCACGATCCCCATCAAATCCCAAATTGGACATTTATCACCATTCCTTCATCGCTGCAAGTTCTTACTTTATAGCATTGAGAGTATATACACTCTTGTTTGAGAATAAGGCATACCACCAGCTTCACAAGGTCAACTAGGGATATATATATATATGGGTGAATACTGGCCTTGCTAGCAATGCCCATATCCTGAGGACGAATTTAAAAAAAAGTTTCCTGCTATCATAAAAGAAACCTTATTAGCAATAAATCCACATTGCACCATATGGTTTCACTGGCCCATATATTAAACAGGGCAGGGATCTGAGTGGAAGTCAAATGCACACAATCCTCCCTAATGGCAGTTTAAAACTGCCATTAAAACTTTCCTATTGCCAAGATGCATTTTTGTCTCAACTTTGGTGCCCAGCTTAGTATATAATCGAAAATTGGACTGTATTCATTAAGACTGCGGCTATGTTTATGGGTCATCTTTAAATGCCTTCTTCTGAATAAGTCATTCCGATTCCACCTCCGTATTGGACTGTACATTGATTGTTCGCTCATATCTGGATAAGCAGGAGTAACCGGTAGTCAGGTGAGTTAGTAGTCTCAAACCATTGAGATGTATGGGGAATCCGCAATCTTAAATAACTATTCACAAGGGATTTTTATTTAAGGCAGTTTGCTGTTAGCTGCAGCTATCCTGCAGAGAGGGGATTTTTAAAGGTCCAGTAGGTTAATTATTTATATTGAGGATTATAAATTGTTGGTTCTTGATAAGGCTCATCTGCTGTGGCTCAGCTTTTAGTTATGAATTGAACTGTGTAGAAAATGATAAGGTATTAAAAGACAACTCAACGAAAAACATTAAAGACGATTTATGACATTCAACTAGCCTAATTGAGCGAGGGCTTTTCAACTGGGGGAATTACTCTTAAGACTTCTCTTAATAATTTCCACTTCTTCCAAGGTTATTATACATTTCCATTGGTTGTTTTTACAAAGTTATTAAGTCATAAAATATGTTTTTTTTGAAAAATAATGAACCATTTCAGTTTAAAATAAAATGAATGCAAATTAATTCTTCTGCTAGGGAAAGTCACTGAAACTTTATTGATCTTCATTATATTTAATTTAAGTTGTCAGTAACAGGGAGGAATTCAATTGTTTTCTTTCATAGATATTAGTTCCGTTTTTAATAAGAGTGAAGGAAAAGGTTGTGTAGAATTCATAAAGGAAGCATAAAGTAACTGATACAGTAACCCACTATAATTCAAACAGAAAATTAGCTATTGCATAGAAAAGAACAGGTAAAGGCAATTATACATTGCTAAATTCTGATACTGAGTTCTGACACAAAGGCCTTTTCATAAAGACAGAGAGGGCCTTCGACTTAACAAAATGGTGCCAGACCCCCAATTCTGGAAAGTCACACCCCCGAACCAGGCACCCAACAGTTTTGCCAGAGGGAATCAGAAATAGGATATATTTTGCACATCTGTGGTTCGTGAGGCAGCTGCTCATGTAAAAGTGCAGCTGCCTTCAAACAGCTCCAGTTTTCATAACTGGGATGTCCAAAACATGGCTTGATGGCTTTAGGCCTTCCAGGAGAAGGTCTAAAACTGGCAAATTTCTTTAAAGAGGTAGGGTACCCTTTTAGAGAGGTCCAAGGGCATCTTTGGGAGAGGTAAGCAGCCCTTCTGGGGTTGTTAGAAGTAGATATGAATGTACGTAAAAAGGGGATAACTCATTGAAAACGTCAAGCTGATTGGAACTGTCAAGCTATCAAGGGAACTGTCAGGCTAACAAGGCATTTAACTCTCCTACTCTTTAAATTTTTAAAATAAAAAACATGCTGCAGTTTAAAATAAATGATTGCCATTTCACTCTGTTGACATAAGCCTAAAGACTACCACTATAGGATTTGTGCTGCATGACTAATTTCACAATCTGTCATTATCATGAGGTGCCTTTCTTTTTGGAGTTTGATTCACAGCTCCAAGTGGTTGTAAAGTCTTTATGAGGGGCTTTCAATAGAAATGCTCATTTTATAAGAGATTAAGCGCTTGAATGAAATGTTTGTTTTTATAAAGGATTACATAGTTGAAGGAACATAAATGTTTCTTTATGAATAGGTGTGTATTTTTAATATTTTAAAAATCACACCTTAAGTCTGCAATAGACTCTTAGAACTTTATTTTATTTCATCTCAGTTCGGGTCCTGAGGTCTGCCCATGGTGGATATTGGGTGAGTTGGCATGGAAAGCGTAAGGGCAAAGGGTGGTTTGAGGGGAAATGCTTTGGCATGAGTTGGAACTAAGTTGGCATAGGAGCAATAAAGGGCTTAGAGGTGGGTAGATGGTTATAGGTGGGCATAAGGTCTATAAAAGGCCATGGGGTGGTAGAGGGGCGTAGTTTGGCATGGAGGGCCATGGGTGGTGGGTGGGATGCTTATGATGGAATGGGTTGGCATGGGTGGGACATGGGGAACGTGTGTGTGTGGGAGGTGAGGCAGTGTGAGGGCTGGAGTTATGTTTTTTCTTCAATTTTTTTTTTGAACAGCTGGAATGAAGTTTCAGAGCCCAGGGTGGGCCTTTTATGTAACCTGCCTCTACACCTGGCAGCCCTTGCAGCTGCCACCAAACCATTTCCAGAGGTGGCAGACCCGACTCCTGCTAACACCTGAAACCACCCCTCCCTAACCAGGAATGGACATTAGACCACCCAGGGTGCTTTCTCCAGAGTGGGTTTGTGGAGCCGGGAATTATCCCGACTCTGTGCTCCAAACTCGGGAGCGAAAATTCATGCCAAACATTTTGAATCATTAAAGCCGTTCACATAGATAAAAAGTGTGTAAGCAAAATAAAGGTTTCATCACTGAGGTTACCTCACTAATACTTTTGATATATCTTATTGACCTGGACCTGGATAAATGGGGCATTATTTCAAAATTTATAGGTGACAAAACTCAGAAATGTAGTAAACAGTGAGGAGGATAGCAACAGACTCCAGGAGGACACAGAGACTGGTGAAATGGGAAGACACATGGCAAATGAAATCTAACTCAGAAGAGTGGAGTAATGAGATCAGGCAAATGGTATAATTTTAAATGGGATGCAGGACCTGAGAGACCTGGAGATGGATGTACTCAAACTTTTGAAGTTGGCAAGACATGTTGAGAGATTGTTTGTAAGCATATAGGATCCTCAGCTTTATTAACAGGGGTTTCAAGAAAGTACAAAAACAAGGAAGCTATGCTATGCCATGCCTGTATAAAACACTGTCTTGTTCTCAGATGGTTTACTGTCTTCAATAATGGGCACCATGTTTTACGAAGGACGTCAAGGCTTCAGGAAGGGTACAGAAAAGATTTGCTACAATAGTACCAGGGATGGGGTGGGGGGGGGCCTCCTTGATGTGGAAAGACTAGGGAAGCTAGAGTTGTTCCCCTTACAGCAGAGACAGTTAAGAGGAGATTTGACAGAGGTGTTCAAAATTATGAATGGTTTGGATAGAACAAATAAGGACAGAGTGTTCCCAGTGGCAGAAAAGTCGATAATGAGAAGACACACATTTAAAGTGATTGGCAAAAGAACCAAAGGTAACATGAGGAAATTCTTTTAGCTAGCGAGTTGCTGTGATCAGGAATGCACTGCCCGAAAGGGTGGTAGAAGGAGATTCTATAATAGCTTCCAAAGGAGAACTGAATAAATGTTTGAAGGGAAAAAAAATACAGTGCTATGGGAAAAGAGAGGGGAATGGGACTAACTGAATAGTTCTACTTAAGAGATAGCACAGGCACGGTGGACAAAACGGCCTCAGTCTGCGTTGGATGCAATGATATCATGCTCGGATGAAGAATCCTTGTGAAGCAGCCAAGTGCCATTTGTCTGGTTTCAACAAAATGCGATTTTTTAAAAAATGAGTTGATTGGACTTTGACTTTTATTGCAATTTTCATTAGCAAAACTCTTCAGAATTGTCCTGCATGATTTTAATAAGTGAGAGGGGGGATCTTGAGGCTTTAAAAAAATATTTTGTTACTAATTTGTTCATATTTGTAAGTCAAGGCATGTTATACTTGAATTACCATTTGAATGTAAAATCAAATTTCATCATTGTAATAATTATGGTTTTATTTTGATGTAATGTACCTTTAAGAATAATGCTTGTTAGGGAAGATCATGTGGTCTGTAGTAGGCAATAGGAGTATAGTGCGGGCTACCTCAGCAGTTAGTAGTATAGAAATAGAGTTGGCGTTGAAAGCACACATGTAGTAGCTGCTGAGTACCTTGTAAATAAACCTAAAGTTTCCACCAAAGAAGTGTCTGCAGATCAACTCTGTCAATAGTACCAACTCAGCCACCACTCATAACAATCATTCACTTCAACATTGATGGAAAGCTATATGAACAAGGAGCAGGAGTAGAACATTCAGACCCTCGAGCCTGCTCTGCCATTTAATAAGACCATGGCTGATCTGATAGTGACCTGAAATCTGCATCCCACCTACCCCCGATAACCTATAACCACCTTGCTTACCAAGAATCTATCCGCCTCTGCCTTAAAAATATTCAAAGACTCCGCTTCTGCCACCTTTTCAGGAAGAGTTCCAGAGACTCACGATCATCAAAAAAATTTCACCTCATCTCCAGTTTAAACGGGCAACACCTTATTTTTAAACAGTGACCCCGAGTTCTAGATTCTCCCACAAGAGGAAACATCCTTTCCAAATCCACTCTGTCAAGACCCCTCAAGATCTTGTATGTTTCAATCAAATTGCCTCTTACTCTTCTAAATTCCATTGGATACAAGTCTAGCCTGTCTAACCTTTCCTCATAAGACAACATGCCCATTCCAGGTATTAGTCTGGTAAACCTTCTCTAAACTGCTTCCAACATATTTATATTCTTCCTTAAATAAGGTGATGAACACTGTACACAGTACTCCAGATGTGGTCCCACTGGTGCTCTGTATAACCTGAAGCATAACCTCCCTATTTTTGTATTCAATTCTCTTTGCAATAAATTATAACATTCTATTAGCTTTCCTAATTACTTGCTGTACCTGCATACTAACCCTTTTGCAATTCATGCACTAAGGCATCGAGATTCCTCTGCATCTCAAAGGTCTGAAATCTCTCACCCTTCACAGAAGATGCTTCTTTTATTCTTCCTGCCAAAATGGACAATTTCACATTTTCCCACATTATATTCCATTTGCCAGATCTTTGTCCACTCACTTAACCTACCTATATCTTTTTGTAGCCTCCTTCTGTCCTTTTCACAAATTACTTTCCTTCCTATCTTGTGTCATCAGCAAATTGGACAACCATCCCTTCACCCGAGACATTTATATAAATTGTAAACAGTTCAGGTCTCAGCACTGATCCTTGTGGCACACCACTTGTAACATCTTGCCAACATGAAAAAGGCCCATTTATGCCTACTGTTTCCTGTTAGCTAGTCAACCTACTATCCATGCCATTATGTTACCCCCTATACCATGAGCTTTTATTTTCCACAATAACATTTGATGTGGCATTTTATCAATTGCGTTCTGGAAACTTAAGTACAGTATATCCACCAGTTCCCCTTTATCCACAGCACATTACTTCCTCAAAGAACTCCAATAAGTTGGTTAAACATGATTTCCCTTTCACAAAACCATGTTGACTCTGCCTGATTGCCTTGTACTTATCCAAGTGCCCTGCTATAACTTCTTTAACAATAGCTTCTAACATTTTCCCTGTAGTTTCCCGCTTTCTGTCTCCCTCCTTTTTTGAATAGTGGAGTTATATTTGCTATCTTCCAATCTAATGAGACCTTCCCCAAATATAGGAAGTTTTGGAAAATTAAAACCAATGCATCAACTATCTTACTAGACACTTCTTTTAAGACCCTAGGATGAAGTCCATCAGGTCCCAGGCACTTGCTAGACCATAGCTCCACCAATTTACTCAGTCCCACTTCTCTGGTGGTTGTAATTTTCCTGACTTTCTCCCTCCCTTCCATTTCCTGATTTGTAGCTGCTTCTGGGGTAGTACGCGTATCCTCTATAGTGAAGACTGATGCAAAATACCTGTTCAATTCATCTGCCAGCTCCTTGTTTTCCATTATTAGTTCTACATACTCTTTCTATAGGACCAACACTCACTTTGTTTCATTTTTAACTATTTATAGAAACTATTACTATCTGTTTTTATATTCCTGGCTAGCTTTCTTTCATACTCTAATCTTTCCCTCATTAGTCTTTTACTCATCCTTTGCTGTCCCTTATATTCTGTCCAATTTTCTGGCCTTCCACCTATCTTTGCACAATTATATGTTTTTTCCTTAAGTTTGATACCATCTTTAACCTTTCTAGTTAACCATGAATGGTGTCTGCCCCTTGGACATTTTTCTTACTTGTTGGAATGGATCTATTCTGTGTATTCTGAAATATCCCCTTAAACGTTTGCCGCTGCATCTCTATTGACCTGTCCCTTAATCTAATTTGTCAATTCACTTTAGCCAGATCTGTTTTCATGCCTTCAATTGCTCTTATTTAAATTTAAAAACATGGTCTCAGACCCACTCCTCTTGCCCTCAAACTGATTGTAAAATTCAATCATATTATGGGGCTGAATCTTACCTATATCGGGTGGACTGGGTGGGAGCGAGCAGCCTGTGATCAGCTGCGCGCCGCCATTTTATGTGGGCAGGCCAATTAAGGCCTACCCAGCGTAATTAAGGCCCACCCCCGCATGCCGACAGCAATATTCAAGCCATGGTCACTGCTACCTAAAGATGCCTTCACTGCAAGATCATTAATTAATCCCATCTCGTTGCACAATACCAGGTCTAGTACAGTCTGTTCTCTGGTTGGCTCCAGAACATACTGTTCTAAGAAACTATCCCAAAAACATTCTATGAATTCCTCATCTAGGCTACCTTTGCCCATCTGACTTTTCCAGTCTATATGTAAATTAAAATCTCCCATGGTTATCGCTGTGCCTTTCTGACAAGCTCCCATTATTTATACTTCATCCTACCATGTGGTTACTGTTAGGGGGGCCTATATGCAACTCCCACATGTGACTTCTTGCCGTTAGCATTTCTCATCTCTGTCAAAATCTTTTCCACATCCTGGTTTCCTGAACTTAGGTCATCCCTCTCTATTGTACCAACACCATCATTAACTAACAGAGCCAACCCTCAACCTTTTCCTCACTTCCTGCCCTTCCTAAAATGTCCTGTACCCTTTAATATTCAGATCCCAATCCATGTCCTCCTGCAGCCATGTTTCTGTAATGGCTATCAGATTGTATTTATTTATTACTATGTGCGCTCTCAGTTCATCTGTTTTTTTTCTCCGAATGCTGTGTACATTCATATACAGAGCCTTTAGTTCTATTCTTTTTATAACCTCTAGTCTCATCTGTTGATTTACTGTTAGATTTGTACTCTCTATCCCTTTCTGTCACAGCCTGCTTTTCATTTCCTGTAATACCACCTTTCTCTTTTGCCCGTCTCTACTCTTTGATTTACCACACTTCCCAAATTTGATCCCTAGACCCCATTATTTAGTTTAAAACCCTCTCTACTTCCCTCGTTACTCAGCTTGCATGAATACCGGTCCCAGCATGGTTCAGGTGTAGACCACCCCAATGGTACAGTTCCCACTCTCCCCAGTGTCAGTGCCCCAAGAACCAGAACCCACTTCTCCCACACCACTATTTGAGACATGCATTCATCTTCCCAATCTGATTTGTCCTATGCCAATTTGCACATGGCTGGGGTAGTAATCCAGAGGTTATGACCTTTGAGGTTCTGCTTCTTAATTTGGTTCCATGCTCTTCATGCTGACAATGCAGAACCTCCTTTGTCCTGCCTATGTCATTAGTACCAGCATGGACCAAGACAAGTGGGCCCTCCACCTCCCAATGCAAGTTCCTCTCCAGCCCCAGATGTCCCAACCCTGACACCAGACAGGCAACACAGCCATCCGGACTCACGCTCTTTGCTGCAGAAAACGGTGTCAACCCCTCTGACTATACTGTTCCATACAACCACTACACTCCCCGTTACTCCTCCCGCTTGAATGGTTTCTTGTACTACTGTGCCATGGCTAATTATCTCATCCACCCTGCAGCCCCCACTCTCATCCAAACAAGCTGAAGAAACCTCAAACTTGTTGAAAAATTGCAAAGGCCGAGTCTCCTGCACTCTGGGTCCCCTTACTTGCCTCACCTGCAGTCACACCTGCCTGTCCCTGACCACCGACCGAATCAGAAGACCCTATCCTAAAAGGTGTGGCTGCTTCCTGGAGGAGTAAAGTGTCCAGGTAACTTTCCCCCTTCCTGATGTGCTTCAGTGTCTGCAGCTCAGCCTCCAGCTCAATAACTGAGCTGAAGTTCCTGCAACCACATTTACCTCAGATGTATTTGCCCTGGATTACATCAGTATCCAGAAGCTTCCCACATCCTGCAATCGCAGCACATCACCTACCTTGCCATCTCCAATATATGTTAATTAATTAATTAATAAAGGCTACACATCCCAATAGGTCTTGGCACTGCCAGTAAACTTTACAATACCAATAAAATCCTTACAGTTTCTAATAATACCAGTTACTGATTTCCCTGCTCCTTCTGCTGCACCAAAGTGGAAATCAAATACTAGAGGCTGAAAAAGATAAAAATACTACTCAGTACACTTTACTTCTTTCAGTAAACCTTACCTAAAGCAGCCCTTTCCCCCTTTGCACCAAATTCCCACTTTGAACCAAATTCCTAATTTGCCTTACTCAGTCTCTGCCTCACTCAGGCCAAAGTCTCCCTCACTGACTGTGCACTTTAAAAAGTTCCTTTCTTATAGAGCTGTGATGAGTCACTCTCTAATTTAGCTTTCTACTAAAGTAATTAACACCTATTCAGGCAAGGGCTTTCAGGTGATTGGCAGTTATCTGTCAATATCAGACAGCTGCGTGTTTAACTAGGCTATTTAACTTACTTAATTAGTTCCATGTTGTTAGTTTTATGTCTAAATTCTGGTCAGTTGTATTAGAATATTTAGACTGCATGAAATTACCCAAACATGAATAATTACAGTAAGATATTAATTTTAACTACAAGCAGATGCATTCAAATGATTAACTGTCTTTCAGATGTCCTTACACCTCCCTTAGACCCATACAAGGATTAATTCCAAACAATCCTGTGACCAGTGATATTTATTTATAGATAGTCATTATGCCTAGAAATTTTAAATTAGAAGCCACAAACATTTTAAATTATATTTAAATTATATTTAATTTCTTAGCTCACATTTTCAAGCATCTTTCTTTAAATGACAGTAATCTGCTGTAAAGTTCAAACCTAGCAATGTTCCTAATTATTTGTGGATTCTGGAACCATCAGCAACAATTCATAAGGCCCAGCTCCAGGCACATTTCAGACGCATTTCATTCAAAGGATTAAACAGTAGATTGGTTCATCATGTTATTTGCTCCCAGTTTTTCTTCACGTCAGATCTATTTGTTGATTTTTAGACCAGTTCAAATACTGTGGTGTGGTGAAGGTTCATGTCATAGAGAGCATAATGCACCATGGTAGGACTTCTGGGGGTCGCAATGATCCTGCCCCTAGTCCTGAGGATGAGGCAATTACCATATTAGGATCAGGCACCCAGGCCAATAGTACAGGGACACCCACCCTCGAAATTGGTGGGATGTCAGTGCTGGACCCTACCAGTCCACTGCAGTTTGATTGAAGACTGGCTGATTTGCATCTTCTGACATAAAATCTTCAAAGTGAAGCATCTATCTGGGATCAGTTGCATTGAAATCCTCTTAGAGGGGTCCACAGAATTACATGCATGTCTGCTCTTTGCAGGGACACATATTAATGACTGAGGGTGTGAAAGTTGTTATATAATTGCCAATTCTTCCTTTCTTTTCTATTCCCTGCACCAAATAGATGATCTGATTATGAATGAAAACATGTCCCAACCTGTCACACATTTACTACCTGTGTAAAGCACTCAAATAAACTTACAGTTGTTTCATTGTTTACCATACACCACCATCTGGCAAAGTATGCTTTCAGACTGCAGCTTACAGTTGAAATGTTTGTGCACTGACATAAGTTAAAGTGACTTCATACAATATTTATTTTTAAAAATTATGGCTCTTGGGTGGTCTTTAAATTTCCATTGTCTTCAACACTAATCATCTCCTTGCAGGAAAAGCTGCTTCATAACAGGAGAGAAAAAAATCTGCAATTTTTAAATCTCCCACGAACTGAGAACTATTATAATCCTCTTATTGTGTCGTGCCCTTTCCCGCTTAGTCAATCTCACATGAATATGGTGTACGATATAAGGGGAAATTGTACCAACACTATTCAAGGAGCAATATTTTCCTGGTGTGAAAAATTTACCCTTCCTGTTAAGACAGATAATTTCCATTGTTCACATTTCCACAAATGCTCTTTTCATTTTTTGAAACACATTCCTTCAATAAGATAATTTTGCAAGATAACATGCAAAGAAAGAAGCTTTCAGTCCAGTTGCTTGACTTACTTAATGTGGTACTGTTATTCAAGGAGGGAGGAAGGGATAAACCAGGAAACTACAGGCCAGTCAGTCTAACCTCAGTGGTGGGGAAATATTGGAAGCAATTCTGAGGGACAGGATTAATCTACACTTGGAGAGGCAGGGATTAATCAAGGGCAGTCAGCATGGTTTTGTTAAGGGGAGGTCATGTCCGACCAATTTGATTGAATTTTTCGAAGAGGTGACCAGGTGTGTAAATGAGGGCAATGCAATTGACGTAGTCTATTGGACTTCAGCAAGGCTTTTGATAAGGTCCCGCATGGGAGACTGATAACGAAGGTAAGAGCCCATGGGATCCAATGCAATTTGGCAAATTGGATCCAGAATTGGCTGAGTGGTAGGAAGCAGAGGGTGATGGTCGAGGGGTTTTTGTGACTGGGTGCCTGTGTTCAGTGGGGTTCCACAGGGATCGTTGTTGGGTCCCTTGCTGCTTGTGGTTTATATAAATGATTTAGACTTGAATGTAGGAGGGTTGATCAGTAAGTTCGCGGATGACACGAAAATTGGTGGGGTGGTAAATAGTGAGGAGGATAGCCTTAGATTACAGGTGGATGTGGACGGGCTGGTCAGATGGGCTGATCAGTGGCAAATGGAATTTAATCTGGATAAGTGTGGTGATGCACTTGGGCAGGACAAACAAGGCACGGGAATACACGATGAATGGTAGGACCCTGGGAAGTACCGAGGATCAGAGGGACCTTGGTGTGCATGTCCTCCGGTCCCCTAAGGTAGCGGGACAGGTAGATAAGGTAGTTAAGAAGGCATATGGGATACTTGCCTTTATTAGCTGAGGCATAGAATATAAGAGCAGGCAGGTTATGCTGGAATTATATAAAACGCTGGTTAGGCCACAGCTAGAGCATTGCATGCAGTTCTGGAATCCGCATTATAGTAAGGATGTGATTGCATTGGAGAGAGTGCAGAGGAGATTTACTGAGATGTTGCCTGGGCTGGAGAGTTTTAGTCACGAGGAGAGATTGGATAGACTGAGGTTATTTTCCCTGGAGCAGAGGAGATTGAGGGGGGACATGATTGAGGTGTATAAAATTATGAGGGGCATAGAAAGGGTAGACAGGAAGGAAGTTTTCCCTCTGGTGGAGGGATCAATAACCAGGGGGCATAGATTTAAGGTAAAGGGCAGGAGGTTTAGAGGGGATGTGAGGAAGAATTTTTTCACCCAGAGGGTGGTGGGAATCTGGAACTCACTGCCTGAAAGGGTGGTAGAGGCAGAAACCCTCATAACATTTAAGAAGTATTTGGATGTGCATTTGTGATGCCATGGCATACAAGGCTGTGGGCCTAGTGCTGGAAAATGAGATTAGAATAGTTAGGTACTTGTTTGACTGGTGCAGAATCGATGGGCTGAAGGGCCTTTTTCTGTGCTGTAGACCTCAATGACTCTACGATTCTATGACCTAGTTGATGGGAGAGTGGTCTTTAAAGTGCTAGGTTCATTAACATATAAATAATAAAATGGTGGTCAAAGAAAAGGTGGGGCTGATGAGGGGGCCAAAAAGGTAAGTTCCTTATTGATGCAGAGGAGGGCATACCTGAGGTACTAAATGAGTGCCTCGCATCAGTGTTCACTAAAAAAAAGAGATTGCTGCTAATGTCACAATAAAGGAAGAGGTAGAAGAGAAATTGTATAGGGTAAAAACAATTAAAGAGAAGGTATTTAAAAGGTTGGCTGTGCTCAAAGTAGAAAATTCCAGTCTGAATGGGATGTATCCTAGGTTGCTATGGGATGTAAGGGTGGAAATTGAAGAGCCTTTGGCCAGAATCTAGCAAATCTCTTTAGACAAGGGGTTGGTACCAGAGGATTTAAGGATTGCAAACAGCCCTATTCAAAAGAAGGGGAGAGGGATAAAAATTCACAATTAGACCTATCAGCAGGTAAATGATGACCTGACAGCAGCGCGGCGCCCTCGCCTGCATATCTGCCCTCGCCCCACGGGTATCCATGATGGGGGAGGCACCAGACAACCTCCTTGCCTGTGGGCCTTTAAGGGCTTCCTCCTGTCACCGCTTGGATTTTACCCTGGCAGGGGAAGGTCTATGTCTGGTCTCCAGGTCACCCAGCAAGAGCTGTCAGACTGGTCGACAATCTGGGGAATGTGCTTCCTGGTCGGGCATCCGGTGCCCATCGAAGGCCCCCTCCTCAAAGGTGTAAACTTGCCACTGCGTTCCACCCCTTGACTTGTCACCTCTTGACCACCCACTCGCCCCATCACCCCTCGCCGGGGCGTGCCTCAACTCACTGCTTGAGCTCCATCACTGAATGCCTTCCTCAGGGACTGTTACAGTCAGCAATGGCCACCATCCCCAGCCATGCTGCTGAAGAGTTGCCTGGTCAGCAGCTCTCTGAGGCAGGGCTTCCTCTTAGAAAGGTGGAAGGAGTTCCACCTCAAGCCGATTAAAGACTTAATAGCCATTAAATGACTGCAAGATGAGTCAGCCAAGGGCAGGCAAGCTCACCACTGACTGTTACCCCGCCCTCCACCATAAAATTCAGCCCTTGGTAAACAATTAGCCAAATAGTAACAGATTTCAGGAAGACATAGACTGGTGAAATGGGCAGACACACGGTAGATTACATTTAACACACAGAAGTGTGACATGATTTATTTTGGTAGGAAGAATGAGGATAGGCACTTTAAAATAAATGATACAATTTTAAAGGGGTTGTAGGAGCAGACAGATCTGGGGTTGCATGTATAGCAGACTTTGAATGTGGCAGCATAAGTTGAGAAGGCTATTAAAAAAGATATAAGGGGTGTTGGCTTCGCAAATCAAGGTATAGAGTACAAAAGCAAGGACATTATGATGAACCCTTACTGGTTAGGCCCTAGCTGGAGTATTGTGACTGATTCTGGGCATCACACTTTAGAAAGGATGTCACAGTCTTTGAGTGGATGTAGAAGAGGTTTAGTAGAATGGTGCCATGCATGAATGACTTCTGCTACATGGAGGCACCAGAGAAGCTGGGGTTGTTCTCCTTAAAGGAGAGACAGTTAAAGGGTGATTTGATAGGAATGTTGAAAATTTTGAAGGGTTTTAATAGAGTAAATAAGGACAAACTGTTTCCAGCAGCAGAAGGGGCAGTAACCAGAGGGCATGCATTTAAGGTGATTGGTAAAAGGGCATTTTTATATGCAACAATTTGTGATGATCATGAATGCACAGCCTAAAAATTAGGTGGTGGGAGTAGATTCAATAGTAACTTTCAAAGGGAAGTAGATGAAAGGGAAAAACTTGCAGGGCAATGAGGGAAGAACAAGGGAGTGGGACTGATGGGATTTCATAAGAGTTGGTACAGGCACAATGGGCTGAATGGCCTCTTTCTATGCTCTATCATTCTTTGGCTGCATGCGGTATTTTGTTTAAATTTGGGAACATGTGGCTGGGGTGATGTTTTCTCATTGAATGCACCAACAGAGGCAAATAATTTTCCTTAGCGCAAAAGAGAGTGTGGAATGAAGTATTATTTTACTTCCTCATGAAAATTCTAATTGCTTTTGAAATCAACTCACCTTAAGGCCAGGTTCCCTCTGCACACCAAATAGCAAACTTGTTTATAAACTGTGGTCTTATCTTATAAATAGCATGCATCAGAAATTCTGCCCCCCTCCCCTTACCTACAAGTAATAACCTGTAGCAAAAAACAGTGATGTAAACTGATGGTCAAGATAATATATTCCTTCCCTAATGTTTGGTTCCTTAGCAACAATAGCTTGCTATTAACTTGAAGGCTTTGGGAGTCTGTCAGTTGTAAATAATGTGGCTAGAAATTCTATAGGAAACATTATAAAAACTAACTCAGGAGCACAATACTCATCTATTCCTGATTTGATTCCAGTTTCACATGCAATGATACCCAGTTATAAAGGGATTGATTGTAATATCTAGTGTTCAACAGAATAGATCATAGTATTGATGTTTTTTCTCCATTGTAACGCTCACTTATCCCTCTCCTAAAATAAAAGATGTCTCTCAATAACACATTACACATACATTAAATTGGGTACAAGTTGCTTGATCAAACAGAACAGATATTTTCCCATGCGCCTCCAGCTAACTCTTGTTGACTAGTTTAGCGTTGATAAAGTTGATTATTTTCTTCTGACTCTAGTATGACATTACTTCTGATGGGAGATCAAAATGGCTAAAAGGAAACATACTGGTGCCAACCTATAGCACTGGCCCATAATTTAAAAAAAAAGAATTGCACCAAGAACCCTGTTTACTGTAAGCCTCTCTGCACTAGTGCTGCTGAGGCCCTAACCTCTGAAATTTCCTCCCTAAACCTCTCTCTATCTCTCTCTCCTTTCTTAAGATACTCCTTAAAGCCTTTATCTCAGACCATGCTTTTGGCAATGTGCCCTAATGCTTCCTTGTCAAATTTTGTTTGATAATGTTTCTGTGAAGTGCCTTGGTGCTATCTAAATGCAAGTTGTGTTGTCACCAAACTCACTGAGCTAACCACCCCAGCTTGAAAAATCACATCTCAAAGATAAAGAGAGAGAGATGTCTTACATTTTCAGCCCTGTTAAGGCTCTAGATGTGTGGGAAGGTGGGAGAGTTTTGATGTTTATAATCAGGCCAACACCAGTATATTATTAAAATCAAAAAACTACTGCGGATGCTGGAAATCCAAAACAAAAACAGAATTACCTGGAAAAACTCAGCAGGTCTGGCAGCATCGGCGGAGAAGAAAAGAGTCGACGTTTCGAGTCCTCATGACCCTTCAACAGTGAAGGGTCATGAGGACTCGAAACGTCGACTCTTTTCTTCTCCGCCGATGCTGCCAGACCTGCTGAGTTTTTCCAGGTAATTCTGTTTTTGACCAGTATATTATTGGTTGCATTCAACAGGAAACACACCACTTACTTTCCCCCATTTTGGGATTTTCACACATTGTTTTGGTATATTTGAAAAAGTCTCATGTACATCTGATTGGTTAAAATTCAATCTTCAGCGTAATCATTGATATGTGTTTACAGTTTATTGGAGTATGTTGATGCATTAATGAATTATTCACCTCCTTTCCCAGCTGAATAATATACAACTTGACATTTTGTCAACATCCATCACAAAAGCCGTGAAATATATTTCAGCAGAGGTAACATTCATGCCATGATGTGGCATATAAATAGCCTGATTGAAAGATTAATGGTATTTCTTTTAAGAGGAATGAGATTTAGTAGTTGCTTTCAATACATTTTACTGGAATTTAGAGTTTAGTGGCAAAGTTCTAATGAGATATAAAGCAGCTGGGATCACTGTGGATAATTCATGCATTAACATACTTCGATAAACTTCCCACCATCTACGTTCCTGATCAAGCCAAGTGAAAATGCAATGAGCCTTACATTAAATGAGTCTCATTGCTCCTTATGTGACTGTAACATCTGCTAATGTTTGTCTTACTGTGTGGTCAATTATTCTCGACAGAGATATTGACTTAATCTTCTTAGCAATGAAGATAGCACATATATATCTCCCCACTGTCTAATTCTTGTCTATATCTATCAACAATGTGCCAGCCACTGCTTGCCCCTTCAGATGGAGGGGTTCGCCACTTTGTTAACATTATCGATAAAGAAGGCAGGAACACCTTCAAAGGCAGTGGTCGTCGATGGAGAGGAGCAGCAGAGTTGCATCAAGACCACTTCCTTTCGAGGCGCCACTTGCAGTTTTGTGGTTATGAAGATAAGTGCTCATTTATCATAATTCAATGCCTGCTTTCTCTGAGGCAGTCACACTAGCGGTTCAACAGCTCATCATATGGATTGCAGTAGGCCAGCTTCTCACTGAAGTCTGAGAAATTGTAAGGACTCCTGGTCGAGCTTCAGTTAGCAAAAGTGAACGTAACAGATTTGGATAGAAATGGCCTACGGCTTTTCAAAACTTATTTATTTAACAGGACTTTTCACTTATTGAATATTCACATGAAGGCCTGACTGCAATACCAATGAAATAAAAATAGAGCATTTCATTCCAGACATAAAAGCATGTCAATGTCAAACGTGCAGGGAATTTACATGACATCTTTGACATGAGCAACACCAGCCCGCCAACTCCTTTCAGCAACAACGGTCAAGTTTCAGGATGGCTTCTGGGACTCAAGAGCTCTTGTTTCCATGGATCTTGTCCCCATTTTAACTGCCCTAATTGATAGTCTTTAAGCACTTGGGCTCATGAACATTTAAAGTGAGAAGGTGATTATGGTGAGGCACGTCCATGAATTAGAGTGGTCATTGAGAGGAGTACAAAAGTCATGAAGGCCATGTCTCACTTGCTAGCTAAATAACTTCTGGAAGAAAAATCTAATTGAATTTAAATCATGGCGGAATTTGAACTCATGGGCAGAATTTAGCCCTTGTCGGGCGGGCTCGGCGGGGGCAGTCGGGAAGCTGACCGCCACCCGCGATTGAGGCCGGAAGGCGATTTCAAGCTGGCAGGTCAATTAAGGCCCGCCCAGTGTGAAATGCAAGCGGCAGCGCTTATCGTTGCCTGTGCAGGGGGGCTCAGTGGGGGGGCTGGTGGGGGAGGGGAGGAGGGCGAGTGGGGCGAGCTCGAACTTCGCGCACGCACGTGAGTGCACACTTGAGAATCTCTCCGAGGCACAGAGCTGCCCCAGGGAGATGAAGAGTTTCAAAAAAAATAATAATAATAAAGAATTGAAAAATGTTATAAAACATGCCCCCCTCGTGTGACTCTGTCACATGAACAGGGACATGTTATTAACTAAATTTTAGAATTTTTATTTTACTTTTATTTGCTTTCGGAAACCTCATCCCGCTCATGGACGAGGTTTCCTTAAAAGTGCAAAGGCCGCTTGGCCTTTTCGCTTGCCCCGCCAACTGTAAGGTTGGACAGGCAGTGAAAAATGTAAGTTAATTGAGACTTTAATGGCCTTAACAGGCCTTATAATTGTCGGCGGGCGCGTTGCCGATTCCCGCGCATGACCGCCCACCGAAATATCGCGCAATAGCGCGTTGATGTCGGGATGCTCGCCCGACGTCAACGGGCGTCATTTTACGGTCAAGCGGGTTGGGCACGCACCCACCAGCCGAGGTAAAAATTTTGCCTCATGTCTCTGGATCAGTGCAAAACCTACTACAGCAGCTGGGACATTGAAGTTCAATTAATTAAATAAAATCTGGAGTAAATCAGTAATTGTGACTAAATGATTGTTGTAAGAATCCATCTAATTCACTGATGTCTTTTAGGAAAGGAAATTTGGTGTCCTTACCTTTGAAAGTGTAGACAAGGAGCCTGATATGTGCCACAATCCTGAGAAACAGCAGTCACCTGGTGGTCACTCACAGTAGTACCCCTGGCACAGGTCTCAGGTTCAGGGTCCTAGGATCAACCGGATAAGATTTAATGGTTTCTATCATTTTGTGAAAGCACTGAGGCAAGCTGGCTCAGGTGTCACTAAGCCAGGATGGCGAGCACACTCAAGCCTCTCCCAGAGCTTTTACGGCTCTGGTTCCAATTTGATGGAACATGAGCAACAAATAAATCCAATAAGGAATTCAGGAGAAGTTTCTTTACCGAGAGAGTGATTAGAATAGTGAGAATAAAAAGCTCGCTACCACAAGGAGTAGTCGAGGTCAATAGCAAAGATGCATTTAAGCCAAAGCTAGACAAGGACAAGGAAGAAAGGAATAGAAAGCTCTCTCAATGGGGTTCCAGCTGGTACCCTTATTACTGGAACTTCCTTCTAGGCAAAGAGGGTGGAGGAGGTTCATGTGGAGTATAAATGTTAACAAGGGTTTGTTGGGCCAAATGGCCTGTTTCTGTCCTGTAAGTACTTTATAGTACCTTGTAAAACATACCAGTTAAACTACCACATGCTTCATTGATGTCTGCACTGAAGAAAAAAGTGTCCAATCTTGTTCCATACCTGAAAGTTCTGGAGAACGAGGAGAAGGTTAGTGCTGGTAAAGTCAGACAGGTGTCTTGACACCATAGGTATCAAGGCCTAACTTGTGTCACCATCCATGTCCTCAACAGTCATCTCTTAAGCACCTAAAGGAGCAGCAGAGCATGTTTTAGAATGCTAGCAGTTAGATGCTTCTTAAAAAAGAGTTTAACATAATATGACATTGTCATAGGTTGCATAACATCTCCGTCTATAAAATAGTGAATGCGTGAGGAGTTGAAGAATTAAATAGCAAAAGGCAATGCAAATTGGGAGCTTGACAGAGAGTTCTGATCTCACCTTCCTTCCAAGCCATCTATTAATTCCAAGCCAAGAATCATCTTGTAAGGGTAAATATTAGGTAATTCCCTTCCTGTCTATAGGCATTGGTTACATTCAATATTTCCCAACAAACACATGGGAAAAAAATGTGGTAAGAAGCAGAAACACTTTAAATGCATCTGTGAATGTGCAGCATATAGGGCATTTTGAGCTGGCAATGGCTTTGGTGTAATTTGCTTGCCATCTTTAATGGAACAGAGGGTAAATGCATTGTCATGACATAAGTGTATTTTATGAAACCCTGCGTATGTCAGCATTGGGAAGTGGCAGAAGTCATTATTAAACTGCATATAAAGGAAATACTCAATCACTGCCACATGACTATATTGAGAAGATTTTATTTGTATAATGCTTTCCATTCTACCATGAGTCTGATTAAAAATGTTGTTGGAGCGTAGAATACCTGAAAGAAATGGCGTTGGAAGCAAAATCCATAATACCTTTTAAAAGAGAACTAAGTAAGCATTGAAAGTAATTTTTTGAAAGGTTAGGGGGATAGGTAAGGGCCAAGAGCAAGAAAATGTGTCTAATAGGACAAGTCTTTTTAAGACCCAGGGCAGACACAAAGGGATGAGTGGCTCACAAGAACACAAGAAATAAAGAGGAGTAGACTACATGGCCTATCAAGCCGGCTCACTCATTCAATACAATCATGGCTGATCTTCGGTTTCAACCCCACTTTCCCATCCATTCCCCATATCCTGTGATCCCCTGAGAGACCAAAAGTCTGTCTATCCCAGCCTTAAGTATATTCACTGATGGAGCATCCACAACCTTCTGGTGTAGAAATTCCAATGATTCACAACCCTTTGGGTGAAGAAATTTCTCCTCACCTCAGTCCTAAATGATCAGCCACCTTATCCTGAGACACTGCCCCCATGTTATAGAATCCCTGACCAGAGGGAACAATCTCTCAGCATCCACTCCATCAGGCCCCTTCAAAATCTTGGATGTTTCAGTGACATTGCTGCTCATTCTTCTAAACTCCAGGGACAGAATTTTCTGCCTGTCGGGCGGGCGGGCCCGACCCAATCTCCGGCGGGCGGGGAGACGATCCCTGCCGGAGAAGCGGGCCCCACCGCCATTTTACGTGGGCGGGCCTTAGCGTGACATCCGGCGGGAAGCGCTTTGCGCTTCCTGTGCGGGCAGGGGGGGATTCCCCAAAAGCGAGAGTGCACTCTTTCGCGCATGCACAAGGAAGAGCGCACATCTCTCCCTGAGGCTAAGTGCTGCCTCAGGGAGATCGCTTACACTTTTAAAAAGATTAAAAATAGAGAAAAAAAAATTCCCTAACGTGTCCCCCTCATGTGACAATGTCACATGAGATGGGACATGTTCATAATTAACATAATAGCTTTATTAAAAATTTTAAAACCCTGCATGAAATCTCATCCCGCCCGTGGATGAGGTTTCATGTTTTATCTGTTTGCCGCCGGGGCTCCTGGCCTGCCCACCAACCTTAAGGTTGGACAGGCAAGTACACTAAGTACTTTAATTGATCTGTCAATGGCCTCAATTGGCCATTGACAGGTCAGCGGGCCCGCAGCTGATTTTATTGCGGTCCCGCCTTCCTGAAAATTCAAATGGACCGGGATGATGTCGGGGATTCCGCCTGACATCATCCCGCATCATTTTACGCGTCAGTGAGCAGGCCCCGCCCCTGCTCGCCGACGGCAAAATTCTGCCCCAGAGGTTAGGGGCCCAATTTACTCAGCGTCTCGTCATAGAACAATCCCTTCATATCAGGGACCAACTTAGTGAACCTTCGCTGCACCACCTCCAATGCAAGTATATCCTTTCTTAAATGTGGAGACCAAAACTGCACACAGTACTCCAGATATGGTCTCACCAAAACCCTGTACAATTGTTGAAGGACTTCTTTATTCCCGTGCTCCAATCCAATTGCAATAAAGGTCCTTCTATGCTGTAACAGTCTATGATTATGTGGTACACTTGAAAGAACAAAACTGAAATATTTTACTTATTAGAAATCACATTTGCAAGGCGATCTATTTTGGAGACATTTTTAATCTCATGTGTGCACAATGTTTGCATAATGCATCAACAGCAATTCAGCTAAGCTAGGTCTTGACTGCATAATAGGGTCACATTATTTGCAAATGCTATTCGCATATAAATAGCAACCGCACGTTAAGAAAATAATATTTGTATAGCGGTTTTATTAATTATATTATATATGCCTGTCCTTATTAATCAAGATACCACGTTAAATATACTTTCTGCATTAGAATGTTCCTTGCACAAGGCATTTTGGAATGGCTTCCAAAGAGCGCATTATAAAAGTATCTCCGAAAGGGATCACATTGCACACTTAGGCCTGAACTTATGCGTAGAGAGGTTCTCCGTCATAGCCAAAATGATGCTGGAGGCCGGAAGTCCCACAGGTTAGAGGTATGGGGGCAGGTTGCACTTTGGACATGTGCATTTCACAGAGGCAGCTGCACATATAAAACTGCCTTCAGCCAAGTCTGAGATTCACAAGGAGGAAGTGGGAAGTGGGACTTATACACATTAGACCTGGTAGGAGAAGATGTAAAGTTAGCAGAGTTCTTTGAAGAAGTAGGTACCCTTTTGGATAAGTTTGCGGAACATCTTTGGGAGAGATGAGGTGCCCTTTGGGAGAGGTAATCCTCCTTTGGGACTGTTAAAATTAGAGATGAATGTGTGTAAAAAGTGGATAAACTCAGTGGAACTGTAAAGCTCAATAGAAATGTCAAGGGAATCGTCAAAAGAGCTGAAATAAAAACAAAAAATGCTGGTAAAACTCAGCAGGTCTGGCAACATCTGGTGGAGAGAGAAACAGAGTTAACGTCTTGAGTCCATAGGACTCTTCTTCAGAGCTGTCGAGGCATTTAAATCTCCTGCCCTTTAAATATTTGAAGAAAACTGTTGGCAGTGTTTAAAAAAATCAGTGCTTACTATTTCTCTCGTTGATAGAAGTCCAATGGTTATCAATACAGAAGTAGTGCTGTATGACTGATTTTGCAACCTATCATTATCTCAGTGAGGTCCTGTCAGTTCACAGTTTGATTCACAGATCTGAGAGTATGTTAACTCTTTGAAGTGGGACTATGAATACAAATGCTTGTTCTTACAAGGGATTAAGCGGTTGAAGGGATGTAACTGTAGTGAATCAGTTTTTATCAATGAGTGTTTTTTAAATAGTGAAGTCATTAATGGGCACTTAGAACTTTATTTTCTCTTAGCATGGTTCCTGAGGTTTGCCCATGGTGGTTACTGGGTGAGTTGGCCTGGAAAGAGTAAGGGAAAAGGGTGGTGGGTGGGGGTGGCATGGGTTGGCATGAGTTGGCACTAAGTTGGCATAGGGGTTATAAAGTGCCATGGGGGTGGTTGGAGGGGAATAAGTTGGCATGGAGCATATGAGGGACCATGGGGGGGGTTGGTAGGGCATGACGTGGCATGGGTTGGTATGGATGGGCATGGGTAATGTGTAGAGGGCAGGGCTGAAGGGCTATTTTTTTTGCAGATGGGACAAAGTGCCAGATCACTGAGACTGGCCGTTCACCCAGCCAACCTCCACACACAGCAGCCCTTGTGCTGCCTTCGAACTGTTTCCTGGGTCGGCCGCACAACTCCCATTACACCCCACCCACCACCTTCCCCCTACCTCGAATGAAAATCAGACCATCCAACTCTGTGCTCCTGAATCAGGAGCGAAAATTCAGGCCTTAATTTTGATGAGCATGCCTGTCCTGTACTTCTAAAATAAATGAGCAACTTTTAAAATATAGGAATATAGCAATCAGAGTAGGCTATTCAGCCTCTTGAGCCTGTTCTATCATTAAGTTAGATCATGTCTGATACGTATCTTAACTACATCTACGCAGCTTGGTTCTGTAAATCTTAATAGCCAGCTTAACACAAATCTATTAATACAAAAGCAAAATACTGCAGCTGCTGGAAATGTGAATTAAAAATAGAAAACACTAGACATACTCAGCAGGTCTGAATCTGTCTCAAATGTAATAATCTCAGTTTGGAATTTTTTAATTGATCTAGCCTCAACAGCTTTTTGAGGGAAAGAGTTCTAGATTTCCACTGGCGTTTTTGTGGAGAAGTGTTTTCTGACATAACCCCTGAATGGTCTAGCACTAATCTAAAGGCTATGCCCTCTTGTTCTGGAGTCCTCCACTGGAGGATAGACTCTCCCTTTAGCCCATCAACTCCTTTGATCATCTTTTGAGCACTTTAATTAGACGTCCCCTTAATCTTCTATATTCAAGGGAAAACAAGCCTAGGCTCTGCAATCTGCCCTTATAATCTACTCCCATTAGCCCAAGCATCATTCTTGTTAGTCTTTGCCGCACTTGCTTCAAGCTCAATATACCCTTCCTGTAGTATGCTGAACGCAATACTTCAGATGGGATTTACTCAGAGTTCTGCACAGCTGTAACATAGTTCCACCATTTTGTATCACCCTGTTGAGATATAAACCAACATTCCGTTAAGCTTTTAAATTATTTCTTTGTATCTGTCCACTACATTTCAGTGAATTTTGTGCCTGGCCACCAAAATCTCTGTTCATCCATAGTTCTTAGTTTTATAATACTCTGATCTGCCTTTCTTAGAGCCATAAAAGATTACCTCACAGTTTCCCACATTGAACTTCATCTGTCACGGTGTTTCCCACTTAGTTAATAAATCAATGTCCCTTTGTAACTGTCTACTCCTATCTATATGATTTACACTACTACCTAATATACTGCCATCAGCAAACTTGGATATATGGCTCTCTATATTTACAAATTGCTTGGATTCAGAAATAGAGAAAAACTGAGGCCCGGGTACAGATCTCTAGAGGATACCACAAGGCACATGCTGCCAACTTAAGTACATTTCTATTTGGTCAGATTTTCGCAGAGTCAGGCCAACTCTAGAGACCTTTAAAAATGGCAGTTGGGACCCGATTCCAGGATTCCCGTCCCCATTCCCGGGGGTAGCAATTTTTGCTGGCACAGGATAAAGTGCAGGTAGTGAGCCCGCACCCTGCACTCACAAGCTGACCAGCTGCAATTGAGTGTAAACATCTTATACACCCACGCAATTTTTGTGGATTCGGTCCAGCTTCTCAAGGACATCTAGTTCACGATCCCTCAGAGGAGTCGTGAACCATAGTCTGGATTCAGGAAACTTTTGAGAGGTATATTTAAAAGAGATTACCCATGCCCCTTCCATGTCCCCATGTCCCTTCCATGGTTCCCTGCATCCTTCATGCTTACTCACCCAGTATGGACTATAGAACCAACAAGCCATATAATAACAATGGCAAATCTTGAAATGTTCATGAAAGAAAGACACATTCAGAAAACTGTTTCGAAAAAAAAAACACTGCAGTACTTACAACTCTATAAAAGTGCTAGATACTACAACTCAGTTTCAAAAACAGAAGCTTTACCTCACTTTGCACCTCCTACTCTTGTCCAAATACACATACAGGCATTGAGAGAAAGAGTTCAAAGAGAGAATAACTCATTATAACCTCATAAAGATGCCAATCAATCAAAGCAAACACTCTACTTATACCTGCCAAAGCAGATCCTTGATGAAATAATCCATTAGAGAGTCTTGGAGTTCAGCCAAGCATTCATAGGAAGGCCACCTACAGAAACAGATGTTGGTCACCTGTTGCTGTTGATAAAGTTCACAGATGGCCTCATTATAAATGTTTGGTTTAACTCCAAGACGTACTAATGGAGTATATACTAAAACATACTAATGTATGTTTTGCCTGTGATGGCATTTGCCAGAATGAGTAGACACTCAGATTCACATCGCTGGCTGTATCCGCCAGATGCCACTGACTGCATGCGTATGACAATCTGAACATGACCATAACAGTCAGGAGATTTTATAACCCACAAGTGATTAGATGTGATGGACAGAACAGAAGCAAGCTTTTCATCCCAACCAGTCCATGCTGGCATTTATGCATCACTCGAGCCTCCTTTCATCTTTTCTCACTGAAATATACCATCATAACCATCTATTTACTTCTCCCTCATATTCTTGTCCAACTTCCCTTTAAATGCATCTATACTATTTGTTTCAGCCACTCTCGGTGGTAGTGAGTTCCACATTCTCTTTGCTAAAGAATTTTCTCCTGAATTCCCAGTTGGACTTCTTGGTGACTATCGTCTATTGATGGCTTCTTCCCCACAAATGGAAGCATTGGGCTGAATTTTGCCAGGAACAGGGAAGTCCAGCTGCCAGGGCCGAAAACCGAAGGCAGGCCCACTTCCGCCAGTGGCGGGACCCAGAGTGGCAACATTGCATCAGTGATCTCGACATGCCAAGCACAGAATGAAGCATGTCCGCTGGATTCAGGCATACAACTCAGTGCATCGGAGGGGTTTTATTTCCCCTCTTAAATTCAGAAAGAATTTATCAATTTGCTACACAACCGAAAAAAAAAATTAAGAATTTATCGGTGAAAGTCAATTCAAAACTGAGCCCTATCCGAAGTGGCGTTTTCTCCATGTCAGCAAGGTGATATTGAAATAATCTTACTTCTCATGCACATTAAAATAAAACAATGCACTCTCTCTACAAAGTAAAGGAACCGCAATTCTTTCTACCTTCTGACACTTGACTTCCAATTATTCACTGACAGGACTTTAAAAAAATCTTTTCAATCTAAGGAAACCTACAGGAAAAAGATGCGGCTTAAAATGTCAAAAATAATGAGAATTCTTGTTGTTCCTCATGGCTTCCAAGTCATTGTTTTGCTGGTAAATTTATTATTTGCTCATGAGATCCGAGTGTCACTGGCAAGGCTAACATTTGTTGCCCATCCCTAATTGCCCTTGAGAAGGTGGTGGTGGGCAGTCTTTTCGAACCGCTGCAATTCCATGTGGTGCAGGTGCACTCAGAGTGCTGTTAGGGAGAGCGTTCTTGACACAGCGACTGTGAAGGAACGAAGTCAGGGCAGTATGTGACTTGGAGGGGAAATTGCAGGTGGTGGTGTTCTCATATATCTGCTGCCCTTGTCCTACTTGGTGGCGGAGGTTGCAGGTTTAGAAGATGCTGTCGAAGGAGGCTTGGTGAGTTGCTGCCGTGCCTCGAGAGGCAGCATACTGCTGCTGTGTGTCGGTGCGGTACAACAGGTCACGACCTTCTCAGAAACTAACAATGGGACACGTTTAATTTATCTCGTCCAGTGGGAAACTGACGCCATCAAAATGGCCACCATTTTACATATTCCTGATTTTATATTTCATGGGCTTCAGTAACAAAAAGTCAGGCTGGCTGTTAAAACTACCCCATTCCTCAGTTCCCCATTAGGCTTGTTTGTTTAAAATGATCGCCCTCCCCTCCAAAAGCCTTTCTCAATATCACAGAATAAGTTGCTGCAATAGCTGAGAGTTAGGGCGAAGATCAGCATATTTAACAATAAACCTTTAAAAATATCAGAAAATATTAGTTAATTATTATTTTCCCTTACACCTGATTAAAGGAAGTGATTGGTCATCTTCTTACAGATGGCGATGAAGTTGCAGTGCACCTCAACCTAGGATCTCCAGCTTTTGAGGTTTCTCTCTATCTACATATTTTACCATCAATTAAATAACTTACAGATGAATCTGCAATTCATCTGCAATTGTACCAGTGCACGGGTGCCGTGAGCTGAAGGCAAAACAAATATTTCAGTGGAACAGAACACCAATTCCACACCGATTATCCATCCTCTGTTGTGGATAATGGGACAATATATCACCAATATCAAGGTCAAAGCCTCCTTCATGTGGTATTGGTATCAATATGCTGAACCTGGATAATTTGGGTGGCTAATCCCTCTCTAATGAAGCCAGATGCTTGGCAGCAATTAGCAAACAGGAAACAATTAGAGACAAAAGCCATGCAAAAAACGAGCATCGTCCGTAATAATATCTTTTTCTTCTTCTGGAATGGAGCTGAGTGCAAATAGGGAAGGCAAAAGGATTGCGCCAGAAGCATTTGGTATTATTGACGGGGCCTGGAGCCTGTTTATTATTCCATGTACATCAGACACAATTTGAGTCTAACCTGTGCACCAAGGCTGATGATGTTAAAAATGTGCAGCTGTGGTATCTCTACTTAGCATTTTATTGGTTTTATAAGGTTGTACACGGATCTTTATTTTTGAGCTGCTTGTTAATTCTAGGGTGAGGTTTGTCATCTGTGCAACCACTGCAATGTCTGCTGTCTGCTTTCCACATTCTATGGTCTCAGTCAAGTTACATTCAGCTTGAGCAGACTAAAGTCAATACGATTGTAGTTGTATTTTTAATATCTGACAGAATGTGCGAGATAATGAAAAACATGTTCCAGCTTGGAGGCAAAACTCTGTAAAGGTTCAAGCTCGCTGCTATACTGGGGAAGGATGGTATATTAGATTTCCATGGAAGCGTGATCTCAAAGAACCGGAGAGTGAGATAGACAAGTAACACGCTGAAGGTTTCCTGTATGTAATGTGAAATGGTTTTCGAAACTGGCATCAAAATGGAAAAGGAAGCAGAAGGGAGAGAAGTAATCACTCTAGTTCAAGGATCAGAAGGATATTACAAACAGGCCTTTGGGGAATGGAATTAACTGGATTGTCGCTTGGTAGTACAGAACTTGATATCAGGGGACAGCCATTGCCTGGTTCATTCCCCATTTCAATGCTTTGACCAGTCAACCTGCCTGGTTTGAATTTAAACAAAAGCTTGGCAGTTAACTGTTCCCTGCTGCATTCTCCATGGCAACACTCCTGCCAACCAGAGTCCACTTGCCAATGAATTAGCACTCTCTTCTCGTGCAGTATAAATTGTTGTTCCCTTTGAGGTTTGGTATTCTTATGAATCTGTCCTGATTTGTACAAGATGAAAAGCTACAGCATATCTCTGTTTTCAGCAATTAATTGGATTGTTCTACCACAGCGCCATCAGAAGCATGCTGGGCTTAATGGCCTCCTTCTGCACAATGCCATTGTATGATTCTAAGCCTTTTTTTAAACACTTTCAGAACAATGGGCGGAATAGTCTCAGATTTGCGCTAAATGCGGTGGCTAACGTGAAAAACTACATTTTACTCACCAGCCACAATGGCAAGTTTTCCCGCCGTATTGTCCGCTGCCTGCCTAATTAATTATGCAGCCACAGGAAACACGCCGTCTCACTCAGGGCAGCCTCTGAATCACCCGCCACACCATTACCTCACTCTAGATGCCATATCTAAACTCCAGCCGCACACACAGTTCTCAATACTTGCAGCCCAGCACAGTTCCACTGAAGACATGGCCCTGAAAGCCAAGAAGAGTTCAGTGACCCATCACTGGAATGCATTTTGGAGGCCCGCTGAGATGTCCTCTACCCCGACTCTGGCCGCAGGAGGTCCAGCAATCTCACTGCTCCAGCTTAGGAGGAGGTGGCAGTGGTGGTCAGTGTCAACACTGCACAGAAGAGGTTGACCATCCAGTGCAGAAAGAGGGTGATCATCTCATCCGTGTAACCA
Organism: Cetorhinus maximus; assembly: GCF_964194155.1. Lineage (NCBI taxonomy): Eukaryota > Metazoa > Chordata > Chondrichthyes > Lamniformes > Cetorhinidae > Cetorhinus > Cetorhinus maximus. Next base: position 15,695,123 of record NC_135900.1, read on the forward strand.
GGGTAAGGTAATCATCTCATCATTTCAAACTCACACACTCACAAGACCATCATACATTCACTGGCATCTCTCTCACTACCAGCTCAAGGGACATCACCACTCACTCTCTTACACACACCCTCACATCTCCATCTGGCCTCATCTCCTCTAGAAATTGTCTCCTCAGCCCTCGCCCTCTTGAGGCCACTTGCACAGATCAACGTGCCCCCTGTCAGGAAGATATAATAATTTTCATAATGTTATTTGGAATTTATTGTAAAGTAGAGTAACAGTGGTGTATGTGTCTATGTATGTGTGCTTGTTCTGTGTGAATTAGCTGATTGAAGTAATTAATTAATTGAATTAGAGACAGCTGGTCTGAAGCCTTTGGTGTAAGAGAAGCTAGGTTTGAAATGCTAAATAGGTAAACATGGGTGAAGTTTTAGAATGTGAGGTATAAAGGGAATATTTGTATTTTTAAATTAACCAGAGTAGCTTGAATTCAAAAGAGGGTGAAATGTTTCACCTAGCTAGGAGAAGTTAAGAAACAGTGTGTTTATTTTTCCCAAAGATTACTGGTAAAATTGGTACTATGATAGATTTTTATTATTAGAGAGGTAAAGTCCAAAGACATAGTGAAACAATGGGAATTTGCATTCAAAGGGGAAAATATGTATAAAGGGAGAGAAGGCTCTGTGCAAAGGAAGGCATTTTTAAGATCTAACACAAGTGTGAAGAACCTCAAGTTGCTGTCTACAAGGAATCGAAGCAGAGGGAAAACTCATTTTGAATTCAACAGTCCAGGGTATGTGCTTTGCCTGGGTCTGTTTAAATTTGTGTGCTTTACAGTTGTCTTAACAGAGCTGTAACTGGGAGTTAGATTAGCTAGGGGAACTAGGAGGTATTATAGTAATAATTTGTAAACCAATGTATGTGCATAAAATCTTTTTTGTTTAATTAATAAAGGCTTAGTTTAGTTTTGTAAGAAACCTCTAAGCCTCGGTTGCTTTCTTTTTTTTACTGAATTCAAAGCCTGCATCTCGAAATAAATACAAACTGCAAATAGTTGTGGTAGCTGCTTCTGGGATTTGAGCAGCTTGGCATTTACCATCTGCCTGCCATAACACTCCCACACACATCTTGGGATATCCTTCTTCCCCAGTACAGCCCTCACCCTGCAGCCTCTTCCCTCGCCAAGGGGCACTTCTCCCCCTTCACCAAGCAAGCCCTAGCCCTACTCATTGAAAAACCGCCCCTGCATTATGGCTGCTCTGATAGGTAGAGACCTGCCCATGAGCCCCCTTAAAAGTGATTTGTTGCTGCGTGTGAAGCCTGGCTCTGATGACTGCAGGTGCTGCCCGAAGCAAAGTAGGCAAACAAAGGTCACAATCCCGAGCGACGTGCAGCTTGCCAGATACATGTCGCTTATGTACAGCTGTGAGAAACCCATCGGCGTGAAACCACGGCCAGATGATCCAGCATAGGGGGATGATTCCAGCGAGCAGGGATTATAATGAGATGCTAAGGTATTGAAATTAGGTTCCTGACATGCGGCGGCACGAAATGGCGGATAATTCTGCCCAATATGTCAATCAATACAATATTACAAAGGTTGGAATTTTCCGCTCCCAATGGCGGCGGGCGTGTTTGGCGGGCGTGAGCGGACAAAATGGCAAGAAGGTCAAAATTTGGTTTTAAGCCATCGTGGAGCCAGTTTGCCTTCGTCCTCTCCGCCCGTCAATGGCGGGCTGCGTTTCCCACCGCCCAACCGTGAGTAACTTAATTATAATGCGTGCGCATCTCATTATCGTGCCCTCACTCTGGAATCATCACCCCAGGTCAAATTGACCTCCCATGTCGGTGTGACTTCAGAACGGCGTGCTACACGACTGCCTTTAAAAGGTGTGCACCTGGCGAGCTGAACTTCAAGAGGAACTCAGAAGCGAGTGCGCAAAACATCCCGCTCACGAGGATCACCCGTAGGATATCCAGGAAGATGATGTGCCATGTATTCGGGGGTTGGTGGGGTGGGGGTGGGGGGTGTTGAGGGGAGGTGGGGGGATGGTAGGACACACAGGTAAGCCGCCTTTTCCCGGTTGGCTTTCAGTGCTGTGCAGGGACAAGGGCTTCAGGGCGGGTGGGCCGCAAGGGAGGCAAGGCAGCACAGAACGATGGAAGTACACAAGCACTTGAAGGGGTTGGGGTGGGTTGGTGGGGGGGGGGGGGGGGGGGGGGGGGAGTTGGGGTGGGGTGAGGGTTTGTGGTGAGCGGGGGGAGGGAGGAGGGGGAGGGAAGCAGACACGTACTTGCAAAAGTTTGTCAAAAGTGAGCATTCTTCCACAGCTAAGACCATTCAGCTGAAGCTCTATTGACATGCTCGGAGTCGGAGCCTCTGAAGATTTCCTGCCCACTCAAACAGTGCGAAAGCAAGAAAACGCCACCAAATGCTCCAGAACTTTTCACCCCTCGGGCACAGACTGCAAATTAGAGTGCATCTTAGAGGCCTGCAGAACAATTGATCGACTGGGCATGTTGTACAAGCCCCTTGCGAAAGGTGGCCCATGGCGCAGTCAGTCACTGGTGGAGCCCCTCACAGCCCCTTGCAATGTCTTTATTAAGGTTTGGACCAGTATCCCTCATGGTTCAAGCTAACAGCACAGCCTTGCAGTGAGGGTTAGGAGAATGCCAGCACCTGAGCTGAGAGCACAACATGCAGTCCAGTGACTGAAGCTGCCACCAATCGGTCAACGGGCATGGGGCAGAGGTGGGTGGGGTTTCAGACAGCCTTGAAGCGCACTACACACTGGCCATCAAGTGCTGGCCAGCATTCTCCGGCATGTGTGAAGGGCCCTTGAGACGCAGCTAGAATCATAAACTTAACCAAAAGAGGTCCTTAGGACATGGAGGGGTCCACAGGTAACCTGTGGGTGGAGGCTCGTGAGATCCCACACAAGTGTGCCCAGGTGGTCATGGAAGCCATATTCACAGAACCTTGTGCATTTCGACCTGGATCAAGCAAGCCAAGAGCAAGAGCACTGGGATTTGTGCCGATCTCAGGTTTTCCACAGGTGCAGGGTGCCATCGATTGCACTCACATGGCGCTTAGATTTCCATGGCAACAAGTAATCAACTACGTCAACCACAAGGGCTTCCACTCGCTGAATGTTCATCTGGTGTGTGACCACCACAAACACATCCTACAGGTCTGTGCATGATTCCCAGGGACCGTCCACAACTCCTCCATCCTCAGCAGGTCTCAGAGCCCCGACATCTCCCAGGGACCACAGAAGCTACAGGGTTGGCTCCTCAGGGACAAGGGCTGCCCACAGAGGACGTGGCTGATGACACCGGTGTGGCGGGGTCAGACTACAGCAGAGAGACGGTATAATGAGGCTCATGCCGCAACCCAGACTTTGGTGGAGCAAACGATAGGCATATCGAAAATGAGTTCCGGTGCCTCAACAAGCCTGATAGAGCCTTGCAATGCAGTCCCCAGAGGGTGTCACACATTATCGTATCTTGCTGTGCACTACACAACCTGGCGCTGCAATGACAGGAGGGCCTGGCTGAGGAGGAGATGGAAGAGCTGCACGTCTCCTTTGATGGGGAGGACATCGAAGGGGATGATGATGATGAGGTCCTCAAAGGGGAGGATGCCAGCGATGAGGCCATCACTCTGGCCAGTCGAGGCAGGTGGGCTTGTGAGGACCTAATAGCCGCAAGATTCATGGAGGATGATGACGAGATGCAATGAGGGCAGTCCTGACATCCTCACCTTGCATCTGTGAATGTTTGACTCCTGTGTGGCTGATAGCAGCGCACATACCCTCAGTGCTCAGGCTCATGTCATGGAGATGCAGCGGAGGCCCCAATAGTTGCAAGATTGCAGGAGGACGATGACAACATGCAGTGAGGACACTCAATAGATCACATTGCCTCTGTGAGTGTCTGATTCCTGTCTGGCTGAGGGCAGCTTGCTTGTGCTCTGTGATCTGGGTCATATCATGCAGACACAGCCATGAAACTTTAAATGCACCTGATCCTTTGTCAGCCTTCAGTGCCTGCCCCCTTCAGGACCACACCGTCACCAGACACAGTTGCTGAAGAGATAGGGGGCCAGCCCCACCTCAAAGGTGCTGAGTGACAGAATGATGGAACTCTGCGGCATCTGCCACAGCAATTCTGGCAGCAATAACAAGCACCATTGAGGTGCAGTCAGCACTAATATGTTCAGTGAGTGTGAAGCTAGGCCATCACTTTGCTCTGAAGGTTACACACTGTACAGGGAAGAGGCCTTGGACTGAGACACCTGCCTTTATCTTGTGCAGGAACCAAGGTTTCACATCTGAGTGACACGAACACTGCTCATCATAACAAGGAGCCATAGGCAAGGAGACATCCTTGAGAGTTTATTTACAATAGTGAACATTATGTACAATTGATTAACACCCGTGCCCACGTATTGCAACTACATCTTCTTAACCTTCCTAACACTGCTGCTACATCTTGGTGTTCCTCCGACATCCATAGCGGAGGTGGAGGCAGCCTGCTGACTGCTATGCCCTGCCTGTGATGACCTTGGTGGGCGTCCTCTGGAGGGTCGAGGCCTGGAGGGCCCCGGCCTGCTTTCGGTATCCTGCCAGGTGCACCCTCCTTGGCCTGTGGAGCTGGAGATGATGGGGTCACAGGGAGAGGGGATTTGGATCGGTCAGACATTCCCAAAGTCACCTGGGTGGATGACCCCAGGGTGTCGAGCTGCTGGTCCTCCTCCTCTGGCTGACTCCTTGAGGAGAAGGGGAAGCTGGAGTGAGATCGAGCTGCCCTGCATCTCTCTAGTGTTGACACTGTTGGAGGACAACTATGGCGTCAGCGATGGAGTTCAGCCTGCGCAGCAGTGCAGGAGCAATGTCCTGGACCAAGGTCTCCACGGCGACCTCCATCCTCCCAGTTTTGACCTCGATGCGTTGGCATGCTGGCGCTATCACCTCAGGCTGAAGGCAGACAAACTCCTCCATCACCCCTTGCAACCTGAGGAGCGCACCAGGCATCCCTTCCTGATGTTCCCGTGATTGGCTTCGCAGCTCCACCAACTGATTGAGGTCTCAGTCCAGAGGCTCATCTGGCTCGGACTCAGCAGATTCCTTGCCTCCATCAGTCCTCCAATTGCCGGCGACCTTGGATGTCCCTGCCTCCATCTGCTGTGGGACAGATTGTGTGCCGTGCTCACCAAATTGTGATGCCGAGGCTGCTCTGCACCTAGGACCCACCGAAGTGTGTGTCGCTGCGTTGGTGGAGGGTGTGGGTGAGCGCTGTGACGGGTCTTCAATGCCGCTGTGCTCAGGGTCCTCATCCAAGCTGCTCTCAGCCTTGGAGTCGGGATCAAGGTTGTCTGAGAGCGACCTGGAAGATTGGCCTAGGAGAGAAGGTGGAGATTATTAGTGCTTGGCAGCCATGTTATACACAGAAGTGAACTCCATAGCGTCGGGGGGGATGATCATTCGAGCGATATGGCGCAAAAATCCGCCATTGCAGCCAGCGGGTAAAACCTCGTATTTCACGCCAGCTGCCACACTTAATGCAAATCTGGGACGATTCCATCCTAATTGTTGTGGAACATAAGTCACCAGGAGTTGGGGATATGCTGAAGTTAGATAAGTCGCGAGCCTTTTCGCCTCAGGAGGGGCACGCGCTAAGCCCCTTCCCCCAGCCTGTACGCCAGCTGTTGGTGATCCCAAATACAACATTGTCTCCTTACACTTGTCTTTTCCTGTTTCAGTTACCCCCCTCCGTCGAGTCTTTTTGATCGTTGAGGGTCCGAGGAGGCCCCAGCAGCCAGACGGACCTAACTAAACGTTGGGTGTTGTGAATAAGATGCACACACCCTCTGATGTCTGCTGCCCACAGGAACTCTCCTTTCATCGGAACCGTCAGTGGATCCTGTTTGTGACACCAAGTTTTGTGGACAAATACCATTCAGCGTCTGGAGTGAACCGAAAGTGGGGAATCTTTATTTCAAGCATTCAGGGGAGTGGCGTCAGCATACCGAAGCTTCTCAAAAAATCATCAAGTTTATTTACACAACAGATTCACGAGGAACAGACACAGCTGCCTACACCACAAGCCCGGTCTTACCTGGCATGTGTCATCATCGAAACAATGGTTTAAAGACAAAACAGCAGCTGTGAACATGGCTAGCCTGCAAAACAAAATATTGGGAAAAACAAGACCGCAGTTAATAATACCACCACTGATTACTATGGATTAATTATTTGTCTTACAGCACAATCACGCTTAGTTTTAAATCAAGATCTACAAAGTAACCTTTAAATACCTAACACAGGTTAACCCATTTTTCTCCTCGTCATATCTTCACCATGCGGCCACATTGTCAAATCATAGCTCTAATCATCCGACTCTTGGTAAATAAAGAAAAGTAAAAAAAAATAATTCACTTTAAATATTTTGTACAATGTTTACAATGCTACAAAAGAGATCAGGAAGCAGAGTACAGATAAGGAAACCCGTTCAATCCATTTAGCTTGTCTGCTCATGAGAAATCTACAATTTCACCCTTTTTTTATTCCACTATCCTATTAACTACACCTATTGCAGATATTAATGACTCAACTTCTTCCTAACATCAACCCTGAACTTGCCATTTCCCAGTGTAACACCCATGTCACTCCACCATTATGGATTCAGTTGAAATATTCTACCTTGCATCATATATATCTTTGCTCGGGCCCCTCTCAAAATTATTGCTGGCACCTGCACGAGAACAAAAAGAACAATTATAAAGCTTGGACCCGAAAAATTATACCGTAAAGCTTAGTGCACAACTACTTCATACTTTTGTTTAAAGTTCCTTAGTACCCCATTTTAAAGTACACGTTAACTACAACAACAACTTGTATTTCGATAGCCCCTTTCTTGGATTCATAGGATGGTGACAGCACAGAAGGAAGTCATTCAGCTTGTTTTCTTGAACAAAAACAAAAATACCTGGAAAAACTCAGCAGGTCCGACAACACCTGCGGAGAGGGACACAGTTGACGTTTCGAGTCCGTATGACTCTTCATCAGAACTAAGACATATAGAAATGAGATGAAATATAAGCTAGGACAGGAGAGCTCGATAGGGGGCCCGTGATAGGTGGAGGCTAAGAAGAGACTGCCAAAGATGTCATAGACAAAAGGACAAAGGGGTGTTGACGGTGGTGATATTAGCTAAAGGATGTGCTAATGGGGACATTAAGGGAAGCAAGCTAGTGACAGATGGCCTGTTTTCTCCGTGGGTTCTGTCTCATATCCCTTTCCTTTAACTTCGGGCCTGCAATATTTTTTCTCTTCTGGTGACAAGGGTGGAATTGTGGATCTCCCTAGTCAAACAAATATGCATTGGAGAAATCTCCAGCAAACTATGGGTGGAATTTTCCAGTGCACCCGCACCACCACCCCGCCTCCCATCCCCTCCCCGCCACCCAACCCCCGGCGGTGGGTTTAATGGCAGGTGGGGTGGGAACCGTGCAGCAGGAGCAGAAAAGTCAGCTTCACACCGGCTTAAAATGACGTCGGGAACTTGCCCGTCATCCATTAATGGGATGCAGATGAAGGCCCGAGCGGAATTGTCCACCCCGACCCGATTGTCTGTACCACCAGCGGATTATCAGGCTGGCCCAGAACACGTCTGGACCGACGTGGCCTGGTCGTGACAGGGCTTAACTGAAGGAGGCCAGGGGCAGCCTGAGGAGATTGGGATCACTCAAAGCAAAGTGTAAATTCTTTGTTAACAAAGCCCACCTGTATGGATAGAAATAGCACATTATTGCAGTTTACCCAGAAACAGCAGTAGCGCTCGGGCCCATGACTCCTCTCCCTGGCCCTGACTTTGTGCCTCTAATTATAAAGCCCAGGATTCCGTATGCCTTCTGAGCCACCTTTTTTTAGCCTGCCCCGTACCTTCGACGATTTGTTCACACATATCCCCAGGCCCCTCTGCTCCTGCACCCTCCATTTGAATGGCATCCTTCATTTTTTATTACCTCTCCTCATTCTTTCTATCAAAATAAATCACTTCACATTTGTCTGCGTGAAATTTCATCTGCCAACGTGTCCGCCCATTCCGCCAGTCTGCCTATGTCCTCTTGAAGTCAGTCACTATCCTCCCCCCCAGTTCACAGCGCTTCCAAGTGTTGTGTCCTCTGCAAACGTTGAAGTTATGTCCTGCACACCCAACTCTGGAGTGAAATGTGCCAAGCCAAATAAAGTGTGACTCTGAGGCGCTTAAGGACAGATGACCAAAAGTTTGGTCAAAGAAGGCGGTTTCAAGGACCATCTCAAAGGAAGAAAGAAATGGAGGAGGTTTTGGGAGGAAACTGTAGACCTTAGAACCAAGGCAGCTGTAGGCATGACTGCCGGTGGAGTGATTGAAATCAGGGCTATGCAACAAACCAGGATTGGAGGAGTGCAGAAATCTCTGAGGATTGTAGGGCTGAAGGAGGAGATAGGGAGAGGAGAGCCTGATTGTTTTAAACATTAAAATAGACTTTCCTTTGAGAGCAGCATCTAAACTCAAAATCTATACTACCTAGAAGAACAAGGACAGCAAGTCCATTGGGCCACAACCATAAGACCATAAGATATAGGAGCAGAAATTAGGCCATTCGGCCCATCGAGTCTGCTCCACCATTCAATCATGGCTGTTAAGTTTCTCAACCGCATTCTCCCGCCTTCTCCCCATAACCTTCGATCCCTTACCAGTCAAGAACCTATCTATCTCGGTCTTAAATACACTCAATGACCTGGCCTCCACAGCCTTCTGTGGCAATGAATTCCATAGATTCACCACTCTCTGGCTAAAGAAGTTTCTCCTCATCTCTGTTCTAAAAGGTCTTCCCTTTACTCTGAGGCTGTGCCCTCAGGTGCTGGTCTCTCCTACTAATGGAAACATCTTCCCCATGTCCACTCTCTTCAGGCCTTTCAGTATTCTGTAAGTTTCAATCAGATCCCCCCTCATCCTTCTAAACTCCATGAGTATAGATCCAGAGTCCTCAAACGTTCCTCATATGTTAAGCCTTTCATTCCTGGGATCATTCACCATCTGCAAATTCCTCTCCAAAATTACAGACCATCCTGACTTGGAACTATATCGCCATTCCTTCACAATTGATGGGTTTGAGAGGAGACTTGATAGAGGTATTCAAGATCCTGAGGGGTATGGGACAGGGTAAATTGTGAGAAACTGCTCCCACTCAAGAGAACATCAAGAACTAGAGGGCACAGAGTCAAAATAATTGGCAAAAGGAGTAAATGTGATGTGAGGGAAAGTTTTTTCACCCAGAGGGTGGTTGGAGCCTGGAACAAGCTTCCTGAGAGGGTGATGGAGGCAGGTTCAATCGAGGTATTCAAAAGGGAATTGGATCGCTACCTGAAAAGAGAGAATATGCAACATTACGGGGATAAGGCAGGGGAGTTGGACAAGGTGGAATGTTCTTTCAGAGAGCCAGGGCAGGCTCGATGGGCCAGATGCCCTCCTTTTGCACTGAAAAGATTCTGTGATGCTGTGGGTCAAAATCCTGGAACTCTCCTCTAACAGCACTATGGCTGTACCTACACCAAATGGACCACAGTGATTCAAAAGGATAGCTCACCATCACCTTCTCAAGAGCAATTCAGATTGGGAAATAAATGCTGATCTTGCCAATGATACTTACATCCCATGAATGAATTTTAAAAAAACAAAAGAGTCCATCTTAACACTGTGTAATTTGACTTTTCTTCTCTCATTCATGGGATGGTGTAGGTACACCCACAGTGCTGTTAGGGAGGGAGTTCCAGGATTTTGACCAAGTAACAGTGAAGGAACAGCGATATATTTGCAATTTGCAAGTCAGGATGGTGTGTAGCTTGGAGGGGAACTTGGTGGTGTTGCCATGTGTCTGCTGCCCTTGTCCTTCTAGATGGTAGTGGGTGTGGATTTGGAAGGTGCTATCTAAGGAGGCTTGGTGAGTTCCTGCAGTGCCTCTTGTAGATGGTACACACAGCTGCCACTGAGCATCTGTGATGGAGGGAGTGAATGTTTGTGGATGGGGTGCCAATCATGCATGCTGCTTTGAACTGGATGGTGTCAGGCTTCTTGAGTGCTGTTGGAACTACACTCATCCAGGCAAGTGGAGAGTACTCCACCACACTCCTAACTTGTGCCTTGTAGATGGTGGACAGGCTCTGGGGAGCCAGGAGGGGAGTTACTCATCGCAGGATTCTTAGCCTCTGACCTGCTCTTGTAGCCACAGTATTTATATGGCTGGTCCAGTTCAGTCTCTGGTCAATAGTAACCCCCCAGGATGTTGATAGAGGGGGATCCAGCGATAGTATCCTCTGATAGTAATGTCATTGAATGTCAAGGGTAACCTTTAGATTCTCTGTTGTAGATGGTTATTGCCTGGTACTTGTGTGGTGCAAATGTAACTTGCCACTTATCAGCACAAGCCTGGATATTGTCCAGGACTTGCTGCATTTGGACATGTACTGCTTCATATCTGAGGAGTTGTGAATGGTGCTGAACATTGTGCAATCATCAGCGAACATCCCCACTTCTGACCTTATGATGGTGGGGGGGTAATTGATGAATCAGTTGAAGATGGTTGGGCCTAGGACATTACCCTGAGGAACTCCTGCAGTGATGTCCTGAAATGGAGATGATTGACCTCCAACAACTACAACCATTTTCCTTTGTGCTAGGTATGACTCCAACCAGAAGAGTTTTCCCCCTGATTCCCACTGACTCCAGTTTTGCTCAATGCCACACTCTGTCAAATGCTGCCTTGATGTCAAGGGCAGTCACTCTCACCTCACGTAGGGAGTTCAGCTTTTTTGTCCATGTTTGCACCAAGGCTATAATGAGGTCAGGAGCTGAGTGGCCCTGGTGGAACCCAAACTGGGTTACAGTGAACAGATTATTGCTAAGCAAGTGCTGCTTGATAGCACTGTTAATGACCCCTTCCATCACTTTGCTGATGATCGAGAGTAGGCTGGTGGAGCGGTAATTGGCTGGGTAGGATTTGTCCTGCTTTTTGTGTACAGGACATACCTGGGCAATTTTCCACATTGCTGGATAGATGACTGTGTTGCAGCTGTACTGAAACAGCTTGTCCAGGGGTGCGGCAAGTTCTGGAGCACAAGTCTTCAGTACTACTGCCGGAATATTGTCAGGGCCCATAGCCTTTGCATTACCCAGTGCTTTCGGCCATTTCTTGACATCACATGGAGTGAATTGAATTGGCTGAAGTCTGGCATGTGATGCTGGGGACCTCCGGAGGAGGCCGAGATAGACCATCTAATTGGCACTTCTGGTTGAAGATTGTAGCAAATGCTTCAGTCTTATCTTTTGCATTGCTGTGCTGGGCTCTCCCGTCATTGAGAATGGGGATACTTGTGGAGACTCCTCCTGCAGTGAGTTGTTTAATTGTCCACCACCATTCACAACTGGATGTGGCAGGACTGCAGAGCTTAGATCTAATCTGTTGGCTGTGGAATTGCTTATCTCTGTCTATCACTTGCTGCTTATGTTGTTTGGCATGCAAGTAGTCCTGTGTTATAGCCTCACCCGGTTGACACCACATTTTTAGGTATGCCCGGTGCTGCTCCTGGCATACCCTCCTGCACACTTCTTTGAACAAGGGTTGATCCTCTGGTTTGGTGGTAATGGTAGGGTGGGGGATATACCTGGCCATGATTGTGGTCGAGTACAATTCTGCTGCTGATGATGGTCCACAGCACCTCATGGTTGCCCAGTCTTAAGTGTCTAGATCCGTTCGAAATCTATCCAATTTAGCATGATGGTAGTGCCACACAACATGATGGAGGGTATCTTTAACATGAAAACAGGACTTAGTCTCCACAAGGAGTGTGCAGTGGTCACTCCTACCAATATTACCTAGGACAGATGCATCTGCGGCAGGCAGGTTTGTGAGGATGAGGTCAAGTACTTTTTTCACTCTTGCTGTTTCCCTCACCACCTACCACAGACCCAGTCTAGTAGCCATGTCCTTTCGGACTCACCCAGCTCGGTCAATAGTGGTGCTACTAAGCCACTTCTGGTGATGGACATTGACGTTCCCCCACACAGAGTACATTCTGCGCCCTTGCCACCCTCATTGCTTCCTCCAAGTGGTGTTCAACATGGAGGAGCACTGATTCATCAGCTGAGGGAGGACGGTACGTGGTAATCAGCAGGAGGTTTCTTTGCCCATGTTTGACCTGATGCCATGAGACTTCATGGAGGCCGAAGTCAATGTTAATGACTCCTAGGACAACCCCCAACTGACGGTATACCACTGTGCCGCCACCTCTGCTGGGTCTGTTCTGCCGGTGGGACAGGACATACACAGGGAAGGTGATTGTGGTGTCTCAGGCATTATCTGTAAGATATTATTCCGTGAGTATGACTATGTCAGGCTGTTGCTTGAGACAGCTCTCCCAATTTTGGTACTAGCCCCCAGATGTTAGTAAGGAGGGCTTTGCAGTGTTGACAGGCCTGAGTTTGCCTTTGTCATTGCCGGTGCCTAGGTCGATACCAGGTGGTCTATCTGGTTTCATTCCTTTTAGACTTTCTAGCTGTTTGACAAAACTGAATGATTTGCTAGGCCATTTCAGAGGGAATTTAAGAGTCAACTACATTGCACATCATGAATATTATTACAGTAACATGTGATACTTGGATCCAGTGAACTGCAGACTAGCATCCCAGCTTTTGAACATTTGGATTTCAGCCCAAGGGATATTCGCTTCTGATGGGAGTGATGTGATGACCTCTCTCAATTGCTTCTAGCCAATTCACCTCATAATGAGTCCTAAGTCAGGCTAATGACTTTATTACAAAAACAGCTCACACCATGTGTAGGGGTTCCCCCTTTCGCTCAGAGACCCTCCCCACACTCAAGTTCGTGGCACCAGATTCACAAGTGCATGGCTTGGACAGAATGGCCAGCGAGGCGAGTTTCTCCTGATAATTCACAATTGCTTAATTGAAACACCCACAACCCCACAGTACAAAACCCAAAATTTAAAACAATCTATTCGCAGCACCCGATACAAAGCCACCATGGCTCGGTTAAAACTTACAAAAACACAGGCAAAATGCCACTTCCTGTCCTGAAACCAGAAGAAAAAAACCCTCAGGCCATATCACCAAGATATGGCTGAAACAAATTACAAGGTACCAGCAAAAAGCACCAAGCTTTCACCCCTAACCTTCACAAAACCCTCAAACCAATGTCACTACGATTTGGTTGAAACTTACAATCCCCAACACAGCTGGTCTGACCGGTGTTGACTGTAGGCCTGAGTCAAGGTGACCAAACTTGACCTTCCTTCCGACTGCAGCCTAGATGTTCAGATCTGCTCTGCTTTTATAATAATTTAACTCAGACATGTCAAAACATATTTCCTGTTGTTCCAATGTCCATTTAGTTGATTCCACGCAAAGTCCAGACAAATGTCATCAGCTCCTGTTGGTTGAAACAATACAGGGTTTTCCCATGGAAGATGTATCCAGGTGAATATTATCAGTTATCATTGTATGATCAATTCTCCTGCAGTTTGAGGTGGCAGAGTAACAGCACCTGACTCCAAAGTTAATGAGGGTTTGAATTACCCTATTCCAGTACTATTGTCTGTGGTGGTTGAATAATTCCTTGAGCGTATTGTATTGATGGTATGTCCTTTGTGCCATTATATTGGGTAATCCGACTTCTTGATCATGTTAGTCAATGTCCAAACCCTTTTGATGAGTCACTATGTTTTCACTAAATGTTCGCATTAACCCCTTGCTGCCTAGCCCTGTACTACTGACTGTAGCTTATCTTTTTGAAATTTATAATTCCAATAATGAACCCAAACATGTCTGTGGGTTTGAAATTATGTTCCATAAATTTCCCAGTTGGAGGGGATTTCGATCCTACACGTGATCCAGTGTAAAGTTCTGGAAGCAATGGGGTGGCTCACAGTCCATTGGGTACAAAAGATAATGAAAGAAGAAGAATGTCTGATACTTTACCATCAACTACGGACTAACATTAGTTTCATGCAAAGGCTGTCAGAACTCTGCTTGTTGAGTTTTAAGAGGATCTAGAACTCAAAGCATCTTTCTCAGGATGTTACTCGAAATTAAAGAGCCAGAAAAAATCACAAGGCCGGGGAGGGAAAAGTCTTCAAAGGGCTTGAAGTGGTATTAAATAAATTCAGAAAGCATGATGAAAGACTGGCGTCACACTAGCGCAGTGAGTGGAGATCAGTTCAACCACGTAAAGTTGCCCATACCAGGATGAGAAAAGGAAACCTTCCATTCACATCAAGTTTCTCATAACCTTAGAACATCGCAAACCACTTTACAGCCAATTAAACACTTGTGAAGCCTAGTCACTGTTGTAATGTACAGAAATGCAGCAGCCAATTTATATGCGGTAACCTGTTGGTTGATGCCAGGCCTGAAGGAGAACTCCCCTCCTCTTTCTCAAATAGTGCCATTGGCTCCTTTGCATCCACATGACAGGGTAGGCAGAGCCAAAATTTAGTGTTTCCTCTGAAAGATGGCATCTCCAACAGTGCAACATTCCTTCAGTATTGCACTGAACTGTTAAATGTGGATTGTCTCCAAGAGTGGAGCTTGAATCTATGACCTTCTGACCTAGAGGTGAGAATATGACACGTGAGCTAAGGCTGACATCTTATACCCTGTCTATCTGTTGGCAACAACATTATTTATAACCTGATAGCCAAATCCCATTCTCCAGCAAGTGGAGGAGGGGATATTGAAGCAAAGGCTTGCCTTGTTGTTCCACTGCTTGGAAAAGCTACGCAAATGAAGGGAAATGGATTCTGCCATGTTTTCCACCCTTAAAGCTGTACATTACTGATCATCTTTATTTATTTATATAATAAATCCTGCTCTTGTCTTGTCCACCTATCACCCCTGTGCTCGATCTCCTACTTTGGCTCCCAGTTAAGCAAATCCTCAATTTTAAGATTCTCATCCTTGTTTTCAAATCTCTCCATAGCTTTACCCCTCCTTTTCTCCGCGATTTCCTCCAGCTTTACAAACCTCAAGGTATCTATCGTTGCTCCTCTAGTTCTGGCCTCTTAAGCATCCCCAATTTTAATTGCTCCACCACTGGCCGTGTGCCTTCAGGTACCAAGGCCCTAAGCTCTGGAATCCCCTCCCCTAAACTTTTCCACCTCTCTAACTCTCTTTCCTCCTTTAAGATGCTCCTGAAAATTGACCTTGCTGCCCAGGCTTTGGTCATCTGAGATAATGCAATCATAATGACTACATAGCTCAGTGTCAAATTTTGTTTGGAAAGGTTTGTAAAGTGCCTTGGGACATTTATTTGCATTAATACAGAGACGAGGAGAAATCTTTTCTCCCAGAGGGTCGTGTCTTTGGGACCCTCTTCCTCAAAAGGCAGCAGAAGCAGAGTCTTTGAATACTTTTAAGGCAGAGGTAGATAGATTCTGGATAAGCAAGGGGGGGTGAAAGGTTATCGAGGATAGGTGGGAACGTAGACAAGGGTTACAGTCAGTTCAGCCATGGTGTTATTGAATGGCAGGGAAAGCTCGGGGGCTGAGTAGCCTGCTCCTACTCCTAGTTCGTACGTTCGTATTAAAGGTGCAATATAAGTGCAAGATACTGCTGTTTTTAATAGCACTCTTAGAATGTTGGAGCCTCCTCTTAGGCCCTGGCATCCAATTATCTGACGCTCCCCAGAGCTGGCACAGGGGCTGAGATCACAGAAATGTCAATGCAAGAGCACTCAGGAGATGCCTGTGCACAGGCCGCAACATGTGCAATAATCTTTCTTTCTTAGCTAACATTGCATTTTGAATCAGAAAATTCTGCAGTTGCCTCTTCCTCCCATTGAAACACACCACAGGGGTCAGAGAACCCTGCTGCAACCAAACCTAGGGTCAGAAATACAGCTGGAGACTGGAGACAATTCTGGAGTTGGTGGAAGGGTTATCTCCCACACCCCCAACTACAACACCTTGGCCGCTGTGTCTCAGCCCAATAAAGTGATGTGATCCAATGAATTCGGAAGTAATGAATAACCCAGCAAAGTTTTGTGAACCTTTCAGTTCACCCACAGACATTAATCCCTCCCACTGCTGCTCAGCATCTTCTACGAAGTAGTTCCCCAAGCGAATAATTGATTTCACTCACTCTTTCAAAAAAACCTATTGTCACAACATCGACAGAAGGAACAAAGGACAAAAAAATGGTAAAACCAACTCTGACCATGTGTAACTGTTTTATGTTTAAGTGAGGTGCCAATACATGCCCCACTTTCTGTTGTTTTCTCCATTCTACATTCTCAATAAATCTGAAAATGCTAAAAGGAAAATGACAAATCTTGATCGTTAACACCCATAAAATTGAAAAAGAAGCCCTGTTATCATACATTTGATGCCGAGTCCCCTATTTAATGTATAGAGTGGTCTATTAAAAACAGGCTGAAAACAGAGTTCTAATGTAATGGTTGCATTAATTTATTTGAAATACCACTTAAGCTTTTCTGTCATGATGAAATGCAACTTGTCAAGTTCCTGATCATTTTAATTGCTTTCAACAATTTCACGGTCTAGCTACAAATCAAAAGCTGGAGGAAAATAAAATGACATTACAGTTCCGTAGTTAACTTGATGTTACAACGATTCCTACCAGAGATACTAGATAAAAATAGCATCTTTTTTTTTAAGTTCTAATATCTGCAGTTTCAAAAATGAAAGCTGTATAATTATTATCTCTTTCATACATCATAACCTTTTGTTGAAAAGCAAGTCACATCATCCATTTTCAGTTTGAATATATGGAAGGCTTGATGTGTGAATTGGTGGGCATTCATTTGCAAAGTACACATAGCGTCAAAAATTAATTCAAGTGCCCTGAATTTCCAAATTAAGCCAAAGCAATTGTTGCAGATTTTGTTGGTTATATTTTTCCTTTAGACAAATAAGCTATTAAAATTAGCCTTTATTTTACAGCTTAATAACGTGAGTTATTTTCTCAGTTAATTGAACTAAATATTGCACTATATCAATTTTACTGCCTTTTCAATTCAGTTATTTGAGATTCAGTTGTACATTGTTTGTCATAGCCGCCCACTTCTAATGGCAGATTGCACTAATCTTTCCTTGTGCCTTTTTGCAACAGTTAATGTCAAGACATACTGAGATGCATTTTCTTACCACTATTATTTTCAGTTCTCTGCATTCGTAAGCAGTACGCTTGCTTTGGTGATTGTTATCACCAAGTGCAAACTGGTGTCTAAAGGTAGCACCCTTATAGGAAGTTATTAAGTTGGGTCACCCACAGAACATAAAGCAGTGTCTGCAGTGCTATGACACATTAGAGTTGAAACAGTGCTTCACATTTTTCCCCTTTGGATGAGAAGAAAAGCAGCTTCCTCCACTAGGAAAAAATAATCAACTAACTTAAGTTTTTAGGAGTTTATCTTTTAAGCAGCAGCATTTGATGATGGGGAACTTAAGTTAAAATGTACTTGAATATTGCTGAAAAGGGAGACATGTTGCATTCATCAGGACAAACGCAAGAATGCCAAATTTCAAACAATCACGGCAATTTGTACTACAGGAGAAAAAGGTGCCGATTGGTTGGCATGTCAACTCAGATTGCCTGAGGCATTGCCATAGAGAAAGCAATGGAAAACTATTGGGTTTCCAAGATCCCAGATAATTCAAAAAGGCTCCATGTTTGAACATATTCCTTTTGTTTACAGACAATGGGTCCTTGTCACTTCTAGCAAACATAAATGAGCCACATTACAAGCTCAACTGATTATCGCAAATTGGTTGTTAATGTAGCTATTAGCACTCTCAGGATTGTTCAGCAAGTGCTGCCCAATCGCAGAATTGCATCTAACAGTAGACATTTTATTTTTGGTTTTGCAAGTTTAGGCTGGTTGTATATGGTCTTTACTCTGTCTATTATGAACAACAAAGCATCTACTGTCTGCCCTCTCAGATGGATGTAAAATATTCCAATTTTGATGAAGACAAGATAAGTTCTCCTTGGTCTCCTGGTTAATACGTATCCCAATACCAGCATCACTAAAACAGATTGGGCACCACTGGCTGGGCCAGCAATTATTGCCCATCCCTAATTACCCTTGTTCAGAGTGCATTCTAGAGTCAACCACATTGCTGTGGATCTGGAGTCACATATAGGCCAGGCCAGGTAAGGACAGCAGATTTCCTTCCCTAAAGGACATTGGCGAACCAGATGGGCTTTTATGACAATGGTTTCATGGTCATCCTCAGACTTTTAATTCCATATCTTTTATTAAATTCAAATTTCACCATCTACCATGGTGGGATTCGAACCTGGGTCCCCAGAACAATACCCTGGGTAATATTACATAATCACATCGGGCACATGATGACACCATCACACTGCTCACACCTGTTAAAATTGGAAACACTGCACTTTAAATGGAACACAGACATTAAAAAAGCCCTTTAAAATAAAACCACTTTAAAAGGGGGCACTTAAAATGCGGACTCCCTGTACTTATTTCAGACCTTCTGGCTGACCCCCTTCTACTCTGCAGTTGTTGTTTACCAGTACCCAAGCACCTATCTCTTTAATGCCCCAAGCAAATTAGACCAAGGCTGCCATTTCACTATCCTCTTGTAGTCTCACATTGTAGGCATAATTCAGTGATGCTTCATAATCTGAATAGCAACAGACAGGTCATTCACCAGGCAAAGGAATAGTAGTCCAGTGACAATACCACTATGCCACCGCCTCCCCTAGCTCATTATCACATTTCTGCTTGTAGCATTTTGCTGTGTTTTAATTGGCTGCTGGCTGGTATCTCGTTGTGAATCAATTTGGGACATTGAGATTATGAAAGGCTTTATACAAATGCATACCTTTATCTATTTAATTCATATCCCCTCTACACATTCAATAAGTGTGCCTTATATCTGAAAATAAATCAGAATAAAATATCTACACAATCAAACAGTTGTTATGACATTTGTCCCAACTTTTAGACGAAATATTTTTCCCGCATTAAAATTAAAATGCTTTGATATAATTTATCAGTTCCAATCTAATTAAATGTATTTTAGCATTGAGAAGGCTGATACTGATTAGAATGAGTAGATTCTCATTATTTTATAATTATATCATTGAGCGTTTTAATCATCAACTGCAATTTCTACCAACCTTCCCAACTTGTGTCTCTCTGTTTAAATTTACCAAAGCACTCGTTAAAAATGCAAAAAAGTTTCTTTTAGAAACCATTTCATTTCCAGTAGCTTGAGTTTTTATTGTTTTTTCTTTCTCAGCTAACCTGAGTGATATAATATGGATAGTGATAAAGAAAAATAATTCTGTGATTGTGACACTAAAAAAAACACTATATATGATAATGCTTGTATTAATATATTTTCTCATATTCCCCACCTTAGTTCACTCCCCTTCCAGGTGTTCCTAGGGCTCTATATAGATTATAGCTGTTTAACAATTTAAGGAGATAGATTTATCTATCCTTTTCTCTGCTCCCTGCTGGCGGGAAATATTGTTTTATATCTTCCAGATCAGAACATATCAGACAGACAACCAAGGATACTTATCTATGTTTGTACCAGAAATATAGCGCCGGATTTTCATGGATTCCTGGAGAATCCGTGGACCACTGAAAATGGTGGATGGGAACTGATTTCGGGATTCCCGTCCTCATTTCAGGCACCCCCAATTTTTGCCGGCATGGGAGAAGAGTGCAGGTAATGAGCAATAATATATTAAATCTAAAATGCTCCCTTTATTTTGTGCAGAAACCTACTGTGACAGAACATATGTGAAAATATATTTATCAATTTATCTTTATGTATGTATATATAAAGTAGTCAGTGAACTATAGCGAGCTTAAATACTATATTCCCTTCATAGCATCATATCTGTAATATACTGGAAAATTAAATAGAGCAAAATAACCCAAAGAAATACCTACTGAAGGCATCATGTCTGCTCCTCTGTCTGGTGAATGACCTGTCTGTTGCTATTCAGATTATGAAGCATCACTGATTGGTATTGAGTTACGCTTTCAATGTGAGACTACAAAACGGTAGTGAAAAGGCAGCCTTGGTCTAATTTGCTTGGGGCATTAAAGAGATAGGTGCTTGGGTACTGGCAACTGCAGGGTAGAAGGGGGTCAGTCAGAAAGGTCTGAAATAAGAACAGGGAGTCCCCATTTTAAGTGTCTGCTTTTAAAGTGGTTTTATTTTAAAGGGTTTTTTTTATGTGTGTTCCATTTAAAGTGGTGTTCCCGGTTTGAACGGGTGCGAGCAGTGTGGTGGCATCATCGCACGTCTGACATGATTATATCATCACGCCGAATGGCACTGAAGTAGAAATAGGAAAGGGGTGAAATATAAGCTGGTTTAAAGGTGGGGGGGGTGGGGTGTGGTTGTTGGGACAAGCAAGCAGTGATAGGAGGAGATAACCAAAAGATGTCACAGACAAAAGAACAAAGAGGTGTTGAAGGTGGTCATATTATCTAAAAGAATGTGCTAAGTAGAAATAGGAAAGGGGTGAAATATAAGCTGGTTTTAGTTCTGTTGAAGGGTCGTGAGGACTCGAAACGTCAACTTTGCTCTTCTCCGCCGATGCTGCCAGACCTGCTGAGTTTTTCCAGGTATTTCTGTTTTTGTTATGTCATCATGCCCCCGATATGATGATATCATCGTGTGACCAGGCCCTGTGCTTCTGAGAGTAGAGTCAGGTCTCCGATTGTGTTCATGCCATTTTGTCCTCACCGTGCATTCGAGGAACATCATTTTTTTGCTGCATTTTTAGGTACACCGCTGTACTAAATGAAACTTCATTTTTTAAACTGTATTTTTTACTGTACCTTGTGCTAGTTGAGGAACTCTGTGGACTTCGTTTTTTGAAAGAATTCTCCACTGTACTGTGCAGATACTGTAATGTACAGTACTGATACTGTACTATAGACTTTGTTTTTCAAATTTCTGTTGTTTGTACAGCACATACCTGAGGAACCACTGCAGACTTCTGTTTTTAAAAGAATTCTTTGTTGTACAGGGGTACTGTACTGTAAAGCACCCATGTTCAAATTTATGCGGTATTTCTGTTATATTCAGTGATTTCTTTAATTTTGCAGTTATTTCAGCTCGGAATGCACAGCGCTGCGCACGTACACTACAGTGTTTCAATTTTTACATTGATTTTTCTGGGCAAAAATTGTCCTCAGGAACCTAACTCTGGCTTTAACAGTGATTCCTATGGGAAACCACGGCCTAAATTTTACCCTCAGGGTGCGCCCGAGGTCAGCACGGCCGGAAGTGGATGTAAAACCCAACTCCCGGCCAAGACCGCTCTGTGAACGTGATCTTACGTTGAGTGGTCAATTAAGGCCCGCCCAGCGTGAAACGCGATCGCCGTACGTGGTTTCCATGCGCGGGGGGTGGGGACGTGTCGGACGCCAGGTCCAATGGGGACCCTGCGGGGTGTTCAAAAATGGAAGAGGTAGAAGCAAGCGTGGTGTGAGCTCCCACGGTAATGGGCACAAACTGGGAGAATCTGGATCCTGTGGTCACAGCTGATCTGAACACTCATTGAGTGGAACCCCTTTCTGTTTACGAAAGCTCCAGGGCTCAACTGCTGGCGTCTTGATGGCTGTGTGAGTGCAACCTATTACACCCTGGACGCGGGGGAACCCAGCCATTGCAGTGAAGCCTCGCGCTCTCTCTCCGCCTGGCTCACCTCGTCTGTCCAGAATTGGATGAACGTGCGGAAGTGTCTAACGATAGCATCAGTCACAAGCTTGACGTAACTGTGTGCAGCCGATTGAGAAACGCTGCACAGATCCCCCACTGAGCCATGAAAGAACTGGAGGCATAGAAGTTGAGGGGCACTGTGACCTTCAAAGCATGGGGTGTCCGCCCACGCGGTTAGAGGCGATTTCTGGTCCTAACATGTGGCATATTGCTGTTACTGTGTTCCTGGAGAGGCAGAGCATCCTGTGGCACTGGACCTCAGACATCTGGAGGTAGTTGGAGCACTGCCTGAACACTAGACACTGGGTAGTGGCGCCTTCGGTGTGCCCTCCCGCCTTGGCCTCCCTGCTGGCCCTGAACCAACTGAGCCTTCTGTCCCTGCGAAGCTGCCCACACTCACCTGGCCTCGTCTCCCTCCTGCCCCTCTCTTCCTCTTCAGAGGAGGTTCCACCAGCGGAATACACTATCCCCCATTAGATGGGATGCAGAGGGGCAGTGTCTTGAAAATTAAGGAGCACTGTGCTGCGATACTCAGGGGAACCTTCCAGGGAAGATGAAGACGTGAGATGCTAAAGGCAGGCTTGACAATGAAACAAGACGCCAAGAAACTCTGGGACAACTCTGTACTCACAAAGTAAAGGACCAGCAATGACAGAGAAAGTGCTGTTGCTCCAGGGACGTTATATCCCACCCGTGGATGAGGAAATGATAAAAACGTGAAATCCGCCCACCTGTTTTGCCCGTGCGATGAGCTGGAAATCGACAACTGGCTTAGTGGCCTTAATTGGCCTTATAATTACCGGCGGGCACTGCTCCAACTCCTGCGCACACCCGCCGACCTCAATACTGCACGCCTATGTGATGAAGTCGGGATGCAAAATTTTGGCCCATGCTTCACTTAGAGGTTTCACTTAAAGTGGCAATTTTCAGGAACACAGCCACCACTTTAAGTGACGAGTCCTTGTAAGTGCTCGATTAGGTCAAGGGTTGAGTGTTGAGGAGGTTCATTTAGGAGCAGAGGATCCTGAAGATTGGCATCATTTTATGCATACACATTATACCAGCCATTACCTACAATGGGCAAATTATGTTAGCTTGAACATATCCATTATTAATGTTGGAGACTGAATATGGTATGGGAAACACAGACAGAGACACATGATGGTAAGAGATGAAAAGCATAGGCAAGCCACATTAAGTTCCACAAAATTTGATAGTTACTTTACAAAAGGTTATATAATGAAGAATTACAAGCGAGTCATGGTGGATAAATCTAAATGCAGCATGCTGTGGGTGCAAGATGCAATCATATCCCTTGTTAATAAAGTACATTGGTTTACAGGCTTGGAATTTCCACAATACATCAGCACACCTTTCATAACGCTTTGCATACAACCTGTCTTGTAAATAATATATTGAAATTTCAGTTTAAAAAAAAGGTTCTTTCTTAAAAAAAACTAGTGCTCTAAACTTTAACACCATTTACCTCCAGTGTCTGTTTGATAATCTTTTCCACAGAAGAAATTGTTCGTAACCTTGAAGAAGCAGAAGTCAAGCAGAATTTGTACTTTGTGAAGAGTTTAAAGGATAAATGCAAGGGCCTCTCGAAAGAACAGAGAGTCATTGCATCTTTTATTGCAAACATCCTCCAGAAGATCAGAAGATCCCATTAGGGAGTTTGGACTCGTGAGAAGCCCTATCTTTATACCATGTTAGAGATAGAATGCCAAAAGGGATTCAGGCTGAAGGATAAAGTACGTTAGTAAATTAATACTTAATATGGTGCTTAAAGAGGCATTGTATTTATCAAAAGCTTCTGGCAAACTTTATTTGGTCATTTGCCAAACACTGTGACATAACTTGCATCAAAATGCACCACGTTATTGATAGATTAAATTTTGCAATTCAATTTTTTTTCTGTGCTTTTGTGAAGTTAAGCAGAATTTATTTGATTAATCTCTAATTACAAAGCAATGACTACTTAATGAAAGTGTTTTTCATAACTTCACACACAATAAGATACAACCATGTGTTCTGTGTTTGTGGAGACCCCACTGTGTTGAATATTTTGCAAGGATAATCTGTTGTTCTCCTCTTTACAATAACGGTAACTTGGGTGAAGATGTACCACACGACATTAGCACTGAATGTTTTTGAAATTTGGGGGGGGGGTAATTTTCACTGCCTTTATTTGGTAGATTACCCTGCATTTTGTAGAATTTGCCTGATTCTCATCGTATAGAAAACAATGGGGTGAAAATCAGGCAGGTTCTACAATGAGTGGGTGATCCTCTCCATCAGATTCCACCCCAAATGCTGAAGGCAAAATTTATGTTGCTTTTGGCCATTTTGTTAACAGAAGTGTTAACCAATTTAGTCTAAATGAGTAATGCATTTGTTAAAATAGCAAACAGGAGAATTTCATAGAAATATATTGGCAACACCTCAATTTTAAAATTCTCATCCTTATTTTCAAGTCCCTCCATACCCCCAACCACCCCCTATCTCTGCAACCTCCTCTAGCTCTACAACCCTCAGGTCACAGCACTCCTCCAATTCTGGCCTCTTGAACAACTCAGACCTTCAATGCTCTGCGATTAGCAGCCATGCCTTCAGCTTCCTAACCTCTGGAATTCCTTCCTTGCCTGTATTTGTCTCTCCATCTCTCTCTCTCTCTCTCTCCTCTCCTTCAAGATGCTCAAAACCTAATTCTTTGCCAAGGCATCTGGTAACCTGTCCTAACATCTCCTGATGTGATTCAGTATCAAATTTGGTTTGAAAATGCCTTGGTATATATTTCATATTAATGGCGTCATATAAATGTAAGTTGTTGTTATACACAAGCATTACATACAGCAAGCTAGGCAGCAATAACAACTTATGAAGTACATTCATGCAATAAAACATCCCTCAGCATTATGCAGCAAAATATGATACCACGCGGCATAATGAGATATTAGGGCAGATAACCAAAAGCTTGGTCAAAGATCTAGGTTTTAAGGAGCATCTTAGTACATCCAGTACTGGATGAGCAGAGATTTCCTCCAATTAAATATTAAAAGACTGAACCTATTGTCTTCAGTCCCCACTCCAAACTCCATTCCCTATGTCAACTCCATCCCTCTCCTTGGTAACTGCCTGAAATTTAACCAGATTGTTCACAACCATATTTGACCAAGGTGAGCTTCTGACCATATATTTACACCATCACTAAGACCGCCTACTTCCACCTCCGTAAAATTGCCCGACTCAACCCTGCCTCAGCTCATCTACTGCTGAGGCTCCATTACCTCTAGACTTGACTATTCCAATGCGATCCTGGTTGGCCTCCCACATTCCACCTTCTGTAAATTTGAAGCCATCCAAAACTCTGCTGTCCATGTCCTTACTTCCAACAAGTCACGTTCACCGCTCACACCTGTGCTCACTGACCTTCATTGGCTCCCAGTCAAGCAAAGCCTGAATTTTAAAATTCTCATCCTTGTTTTCAAATTCCTTCATGGCCTCATCTCTCCCTATCTTTGTTATCTCATCAGGCCCCACAACCCTCCAAGATATCTGCACTCATCTAATTCTTGCCTCTTGAGCATCCCCAATTTTATTTGCTCCAGAATTGATGGTCGTGCCCTCAGGTGCCTCAGTGCTAAGTTCTAGAACTCCCTCCCCAAACCTTTCCACCTCTCTACTTCACTTTCTTCTTCTGAGATGTTCCTTAAAGTCTATCTCTTCAATCAAGCTTTTGGCCTTGCATCTCCTAATGTGGCTTGGTGTCTGATATTGCTTTATAACACGCCCATGAAGCACCTTGGGATGTTTTTTTACGTTAAATGTGCTAAATAAATATAAGTAGTTGTTGGAGGAGGAGAGAGCTCAAGAGCTAGAAAAGCAGAGAGCTTTAGAGAGGGAATTCCATAGCTTGGGGCCAAGGCAGTTGAAGGCACGACCACTAAAGGTGGAGTGATTAAGATCAGAATGCTATTGGAGGTGTGCAGATATCTTGGAGGGTTTTGGGCTGGAGATGGCTATGGAGGTAGACATGGGTGCAGCCATAGAGGGATTCAAAAATGAGGGTGAGAATTTTAAAATTGAGGCACTGCTTCTCACCCAAAAGGTATCCTTAAAGGAACACCAAAACAAAATGCGACAACCAAAGAGCAGATTTGTGATATACCATCCACAGCAGAAGACAATGTTTTCAAGCTGGATATGTATTTAAATCTTCATCAGCAATTATAGAAATTGACAGCATAGAAGGTGGCCATTCGGCCCATTGTGTCTGTCCCATTTATAAAAAAGCTACCCAGCCTAATCCTACCTTCCAGATATTTGTCTGTAGTCTTAGACATAATGGCACTTCAAGTGTCATTAAACATATTTCAAATGCAAAGTGAGTTTCTGCCTCTACCACCCTTGCAAGCAGTGAGTTCCAAACACCCATAACCCTCAATGTCCCTCAGATTTTTTTTTTATATTCGTTCATGGGATGTGGGTGTTGTTGGAAAGGCCAACATTTATTGCTCATCCCTAATTGTCCTTGAACTGAGTGGCTTGCTAGGCCATTTCAGAGGGCAGACTCGATGGGCCGAAAAGCCTCTTCTGCACTGTGAGATTCTGTGATTTCTGCAGGTCTGGAGTCACATGTAGGCCAGATCAGGTAAGGACAGCAGATTTCCTTCCCTAAAGGTGGGTTTTTACAACAATCCAATGTTTTTTTTCAATGGTCATCATTAGGCTTTTGAGTCCGGATTTTTTTATTGAATTCAAATTCCACCATCTGCCATGAGTCCCCAGAGCATTGCCCAGTCCAGTGACAATGCCACAGTGCCACTGCCTCCCCTATCCATCTATCAATTACTTTAAATCAATGACCCCTTATAATTGACCTCTCGACTTAAGGAAGTAGGTTCTTCCTTTCCGCCCCCTCATTATTTTATACAGCTCAATTAAATCTCCCCTCAGCCTTCCTTGTTCCAAAGAAAACAAACCCAGTCTATTCAATCTTTCCTCATAAACAAAATTCTCCTGATCAGGCAACATTCTCACAAATACAAAAGCAAAATACTGCAGGTGCTGGAAATCTGAAACAAAAGCAGAAAATGTTGGAAAAACTCAGCCGAGCTCTGAAGGAGGGTCATACAGACTTGTAACGTTAACTCTGTTTCTCTCTCTCCACAGGTGCTGCCAGACCTGCTGAGTTTTTCCAACATTCTCATAAATCTTTGTATCCTCTCTAGTGCAATCACATCTGTCTTATAGTGCATTGACCAGAACTGTACACAGTACACCAGCTGTGGCATCATTTCCCAGCAGTTATATGCAATGCCTCAGCTAATAAAAGCAAGTATCACATATGCCTTCTTCACCACCTTACCTACCTGATCAACCACCTTCAGGAGTCCGTGGATATGCACCCCAAGGTCATTTTGTTCCTATCGACATTTCAATATCCTCCCATTGATTGTGTACTCCCTTGCCTTTGCAGCCTTCCCCAATGCATTACCCCATACTTCTCTAGATTGAACTTCATTTTACCACTCTTCCACCCACCTGGCTTGTCCACTGATATCTTCCTGCAGTCTGCAGCATTTTTCATCATCAACCACCCACCTTGTCTGCAAACTTCTTAATCATAAGTCCTACATTCAAACCCAAATAATTGATATGCACCACAAAAAGGAAGAGACGTTAGAGGCCCTGTGGAACCCCATTGAAAACAGCCTATCAGTCATAAAAATACCCATCTGCCATTACACTCTACTTCCTGCTATTTTGGATCCAATTCTACTCTGTAATGGAAGCGACCATTTTGTAATTTGGAATTAACTAGGCTGAACTAAATTAAACAGGAACCTCTCTGCTGTTTGGTAAAAAAAAACATTGCATTGCCCGCTGTGCCAAATATAACAGCTCAATTTACACCATCAATACATTAAGATTATATACATTTTTAAAAGTAGTTCTCTTTATGACCCCTCTGATGCGAACTCTGACAATGACTCATTCGTGGCAATCCATCAGATTAGATACATTGCTAATGTTACTGGAGTTCTCTAATTCACAGCTCTTCGGCCCCCCTGCGATAGATGCTGACTTTGTGCCAAATCAGTGACGGCAAATCAACAGCCCATTGATCTCTCCCTCAGTGATGTCAATGGTAACAGAAAAGGGGAGGGATGTATCGCCTGTTCCACACTATCGCACAAAGTGGAAATCTACCTCCCCCCCCCCACCCCCCCCAAAAAAACAAAAATCTGTTCTAATAACAGTTGTGCCTGTATCACTGCTGGGTAAGAAGGAAAGCGTAAACTTGAATGGAATGCAGAGGTTCCCAACAGAGAGCAGTCTAACCTTTAACTAAACTGTGCAATCTGCAGCTGGCTATGCTTGTGTTGAACTCTGCTCGGTCTTTAATGAGAGTATAATTTCACGGCTATTAACAAACGCAACTTTAAACCTGCAGTGGATGTATCCGTTCACTTCCAGATGATTAGTACTTTGTGAGTACTATTCATCTGAAGCTAGTTAATATCTCAGTTGAATGTTTGAAAGTCACCCATACTAATATCTACAAATTACACCCTCATTAAAAACGAACATGCCTATTCTCCCGATCCTGCTCAGGTCAGGACTTGACAAATGGTATGATTTTCACATTTGAACTGCAAACCTCAATGAGTAATGCTCAGCATTGATGTTGCGATAGCCCTAGGCACACCATCATTCCTGAGCTAAAGAGAGAATGCCGAAAGTGGATTACATTTCTTTTGCAGATTACAAACGATTTATTTTGCTGTGCTTAATCGCATGGGATTTTCTATTAATTTATTAGCTCTTCTGTGCATCTTGCTATTTTTTTTTTGAGCTCCTCAGCATTGCTCAGGGGTATCATTTCGTTGGTTGGTTGAGACTCTATGCGAAGGATGCGCCTTAACATCATTGTGGATTTTTCGCCTTCCGATCTCCCCTCACCCACCGCCTCCGGGGGGGGAAAAAAAAATCAGATCAGCTGATTATGAATGTGAAAATCTTCGCAAAGGATTGCAGATGTTTAAAAGGTCAGCATTGAGAGGCTACTAAGCATTAGTAAAACCACTGCATTGAGCACACATAGTCATCAAAGAAAACGAATGGATCAGCTATGGCTAATACCAACATTTTTAAATCTTATTTTTAACCCCTGGTCCATCAGTTTCCATCATGCAGATGCTTCCAGAATGGCACTAAGACACAGCTTTATGAAGTTATCTGTCATT
Source organism: Cetorhinus maximus (assembly GCF_964194155.1). Taxonomy (NCBI): domain Eukaryota; kingdom Metazoa; phylum Chordata; class Chondrichthyes; order Lamniformes; family Cetorhinidae; genus Cetorhinus; species Cetorhinus maximus. Next base: position 15,724,173 of record NC_135900.1, read on the forward strand.
GTTGCTCTTGCCTGTGAGCTGCTGAATTTATTTCTGAATTCTTACTCAAACCCATCCACTTTGTGGAGAGTAATTGCTTGGGATCAGAAATTGTAGCATATTAAACAGAAATCTTGGTCAATATATTCTTGGAGCTTTGTTCAAATCCAAATGAAGCTCTGTGTCATTGGAAGAATAATATTTGAGGTACATACCCTTATCCAAATAGACTAGAATTTTAAATACTGAGCTAATGACATCTTTCATAGTAGGAAGATAGTATGCTAAGAACTCATTGGGTTGGTAGATAATGAAGTCTGCAGGAAAACATAGTGGTCTACAAAATTGAAAGCAACTTTCTTTTGATTGAAGCCTTATTAGAACTCATGGATATCCTGGCAACAATAGACAAAGATCAAGTTTCCTCAGTTAGATCACATCATCTTCAGCATCCAGCTGAATAGATTGTCTTTCTTTAATGTGGTAATTCTATTCTTTGCAAGATCCTCCGAATCTGGTGGCAATCAATGCAATCCAGCAACAGTGTTCTCTCCCAAGCCAACATGCCCAGCATCAAGGCACTAATCCCTCAAAACCAGCTGTGCTGGGTTACATCATTCGTATGCCTGACACCAGACTCCCGAATCAACTATTCTACTTGGAACTCAGTCACAGCAGGAGACTCTCTGGAGGACAGCGGCAATGCTTTAGGGATGTCCTCAAAGGATCCGTGAAGAGGTCAAATATCCCTGCAAACTTATGGGAGTCCCCGGCTTGTGACCGACCAAAATGAAGAAGGTTTATTTGGGATGGCACTGAACACATTGAGAGACTTTGTCAGGATCGCGCAGAGGCAAAGTCAAAGTGTCGGAGAGTGCGCACAAACCTCCAAACAACTCATCGCCTGATCCTTCAAGCACCGTCTGCCTGCATGTGGCTGAGTCTGCAGACTGTACTTTGGATTTATTAGCCAGTCTAGAACCCATCAAACCTGAGTGGAAGCAAGTCATCCTCAAATAGATGGGATTGCCTAAGAAGAAGAAGAATTCTAGTCTGTTCATGTGACCGTGATAAATGGCAATACAACTGGGTTTCCTTAGATGTTAAAAATGAAGACCAAACAACAACGCATGCATTCATATAGTGTCTTTAATATAATAACATGTCCCAAGGTGCCTCACAGGAGTGTTATCAAAGTCTGGCATTGAGTCAAATAAGGAGTTATTAGGACAGATAACCAAAAGCTTGGTCAAGATGATAGGCTTTAAGGAACATCTTAAATAAGGAGAGGTGAAGTGGTTTAAGGAGGGAATATCAGAGCCCGGAGTAGATTAATTCACCAATGGTGAAGCAATTAAAATCAGGATTATACAAGAGGTCAGAATTGGAGGAGTGCAGAGATTTTGGAGAGTCATATTTTGGAGGGAGAGGCGAGGGCATGGAGAGACTTGAAAACAAGGTGAAGAATTTTAAAATTCAGGCGTTGCCAGACTGGAGGCAAATGTAGATTGTGAGCACAAGGCTGACGGGTGAAAGGTATAAAGTAATCTGTCTGTTCTCTGTTCATTTCTCCACACCTCACACTCTTGCACTTTCCTCTTCGTGTATTCATCCGGGCCTCCCATTTTCAATTTCAAATTGCATAACTTCATTCTAACATCAGTCTCTTTCTTCCTCTTGGCCTACATTGCTCTAATCTTCCTTCAATGACCCCTTTCAGTGAGTTCTCATGCCTTAGGATATGACCAAAACAAACTTGTTGCCTTTTTTTCATGACATTCACTGATGATCTTTCCTCCTCCACCATCCTGAGAACTTGTTCATTGCTCTAGTGTTCTCTCCACTGACCCACTCCATCCTTCTCCAGAACCAGATTTCACGACTTTCTACTCTTTGGATCGCTGCTTTCCTCAGGGTCCATGTTTCAGCCTCATACAAGAAGATGCTCCAAATCACAGTCTTGGCACATATTAGGAGACAGCAATTGTTGGTCAAGAAACTCCTCAAAGCTACCACCATTCCATTGATATTAGTTACCAAGAAGCATGGGGAAAATGGCACAAACTAGTCTCCCACAGGCTTCTGGGAACATCATAGGAGCGAAAGCAACTCTGAGGATTCATTATTACTTAATTATTATTATTATTATTCTCCTTTTCTATTAAAAACTACAGTGGGGAATCAAATCTGGTAAAGGAACTAAGTGGTGAGTGGAATTTGACCAAAGCCAGTGTTAGTGCAAAATAGATGTCATTGCTCGGCAGGCTAGACACACAGTGTGACCATAAAAAATATAGAAATCTTTGCCTCTTGGTGTCTGTGTAACCTTTATTTTTGTTATATATGCTCTCAAGAAGTCTTCAGAAAAGTCAGCAGCGTGATGCAATAATCTCCGCTTGCCCGAGTGAGTGCAGCTCCTACAACATTCAAGAACCTCAACACCACCCAAAACAAAGCAGCCCACTTGACCAGCGTCCATCCAGCACCTTAAACATTAACTCCCTCCACCACCAACGCACAGTGGCAGCTGTGTGTACCATCTACAAAATGCACTGCATCAACAGGTCAAGGTTCCTTTGACAGCACCTTCAAAACCCACAAGCTCTCGCACCTAGAAGAACAAAGGCAGTAGATTCATGGGAACACCACCATCTGCAAGTTTCCTTCCAAGTCACACACCACCCTGACTTGGAACCTCATCACCGTACCTTCATTGTCGCTGGGTCAAAATCCTGGAACCCCTTCCCTAACAGCACTGTGGAGGTACCTACACTAAATTGACTGCAGTGCTTCAAGAAGGCAGCTCACCACCACCTTGTCAAGGGCAACTAGAGGTGGGCAATAACCGCTGGTCTTACCAGCGATGCCCACATCCCAAGAAAGAATAAATAAAACTATAAAAAATCCGAGAATAGTGACGTTTAGGGGGAACTATCAAAGACCATTTCCCCAACTAGCTTTGACAGCAACCCATCCATAGTGGAAATAAATTAGAACCCGTATAGGATTGGCATTCAGGGTTAAAAGAAATTACAGCTGGCAAGAGAGAGTTGGAATGGCACATGATAAAGGATTAAAGTGATGTCAGAGCAAAATAACCTTATCTGGTTACATTTTTAAAATGATTTTATGTGCTTATCAGAACTAGAGGTAGAAATGTCAAGGAATAAATAGTTGTGCATTTTTTTCCTACTTAATGTAAGTAGCAAATTCAAATCCTCTCGAATCTGTTGCAGCATGATCCAACACATGCTAAAACCTTCTCTCTGCGGCAGCAAAATTCCCTCTTGGCTTCATTTTCTGAGAAGTAACCTGAAATAATTTTCACAATCACTGTTTGAGGGATTTTTATAGCACAGTAAAGGCCGGCAGGCACCTTCAACCTATCTGCAAAGTCAGTGATAGGGAGCTGTGCTAAAGGGCAACTGAGCAAAAAGACCCTCACCCAGCCCGCCTGATATCAGTAGGCAAGGAAATGCTAGAATCTATTATGAGGAACATGGTTACAGGGCGCTTAGAAAATTCGTAATATGGTTTGGCAGGATCAATGTGGGTTTATGAAAGGAAAATCATGTTTGGCAAGTTTTGTCATAGCTTTTTGAGTGTGTAGCTGACAGCTTGGGTAATTAAGAAGGAACCAGTGATTGTAGTATGCTTGAATTGTCTGAGGGTATTCAATAAGGTGCCACAAGATATGTTGTTACACAAGGTTAGGGTTTTTGGTTTTGGAGGATCTTGTTGAATGGCAGAGCAGGTTTGAGAGGCCATTGGCCTACTGCTGCTTTCTTGACTCTACAAGAGCCAGCATATAAAAAACTGGCAGGCAGCCTGCTCCTGATGACTTCCATCAGGGCTGGCACCAATTGCCACGTTTGGATGAGTGACAGAATGAGTGGCCTGTGTGTACACTGGAAGTCTGCAGAGTGGGCAGATCTTGATGTGAGTCTACTGTACAAGGAATGCCTTCCACCAGCACCCGTTAAAGGCGTCACCGTTCAACTTTGGGTTGAGGGGCTTTTGATTTTATTTAGCTGTTGCAGAGTTAATGGAAGCTCTGTGTAATGTGCTGTTGGAGGAATTGAAAGATGTACTTTTGGTCAGAAGAGAGTGGTATAGATTTGAAAGATCTCTGAGGAGAAAACTTGATGCTAGTTATGGAGAATCTGGATGCAGTTCCTCTTGGGTTGCAGCATGTCAGGGAGATAAATCAGAGAGAAGAAAAGCTGTTCACAGAGGGAGGGGCGGGGGGAGGAGGAGGGTGATTCTCACCAGGAATCCTTCTCCACCTTGGGTCTTCAAAAAGCTCTTCTTCTACTCCACCTCAGCTAGGACATGTGTCCTGGTTGACTTCACCAAGGCTGTGGTGACTAAACTGTGTCACCTCCTCCAACTGGACATACAGTGCAGAACAGGACTCAGGTGTCACTGCCAGTAGATTTTCCCTTGCTCTTTTTCATTTCTAATCTAAGCATTTTGATATAATGATCGCTCTTAACCAAATGCTCCCCCCAGATACTTGGGCCACTTGGCCCACCTCATTCCCCAGCACCAGATACAGTAATGACTCTTTTCTAGTTGGACCGAGAACATGCTGGTCAAGGGAGTTCTCCTGAACACTTTTCAGAAATTTTGGCCCATTGTTACCTTTTCCAAACATTATCCCAATCAATATTTGGGTAATTAAAGATTCCCAATATCACCACTCTATAGTTCTTGCGTGTCTCTAACTTCCCTACAGATTCCCGCCCTATCTCTCTCTCACTATTTGGAGACCCTATTCCATTAGTGTGATCATTCCCTTTATTCCTGAGCATTTCAGCAGCAGATGGTTTGAGGTAGGGACTGAGGCAGGCAATATCATGGAAGTGGAAATCGGCAGTCATTGTGCTGGGGGAATTATATATGGGGTCAGAAGTTCTGCTCAGTAGCAAATAGAATGTCAAGGTTGTGTACAGCCTGGTTCGGGCAGGAAAGGGCCAGAATCAGTGATGAGGATATGGAGTTTGTGGTAGGAGATAAAGACAATGGTTTCAGTCTTCCAAATATTCAGTAGGAGGAAATCGTAGCTCCTGCAAGACTGGATCAGTCTGTCAGCACAGAGATAGTGAAGGGGGTGAGGATATGTTCCCAAATTTATTGTTTGCTATGGATATTGAAGAAGGAATAATGAGCTTTGAACTGTACTGAACATAAATTAATTTGATTAAGGAAAGAAATTGACGGATCTTCTTTCTAATTTCATCTTATCCTTGCCCTCCTTTTAATATCAACCACGTTTAACAATCTTGAGATAATAGCTTGTATTTTCTACATCCACCAAATCAACCAAAATACAGAGCACTTCATTCAGTGGTAATAAAAACTGAAAGTGCTGGAGAAACTCAGCAGGTCTGGTAGCATCTGTGGGGAGAGAAACAGGGTTAAAGTTTTGAATCCAATACGACTTTTCTTCGGAACTCTGGAAATTTTGAAGAAGAGTCATATTTGACTCAAAGGGCGGAAGTTTATGGCCCTGTCGTGGTGGGGGGCAGGTCCGCAAAATGCAGCGAACTGTTCAAAAATCCATTGACTTCAGTGGGACCGTAAAATCCCTGTGGCATAAAATTCCACCCAAAATGTTAACTTTGTTTCTCTCTCCACAGATGCTGCCAGGCCTGCTGAGTTTTTCCAGCAGTTTCTGTTTTTACTGCAGATGCTTGAAAGCTGAAAAATTTTGTTCTTGCTTTATTCAGTGGGATATTGCCAATAAGAACCACTTCAAGAATCTATAACAAAATCATTTCAATGTTAATATTATCGCGGAAAAACAAAGTGTAGTTTTCTAATATTCGACTGACTTCTTGCTTAAACACTTGAAAAGCCAACCTATTAGCATATTCTTGCTAAGAAAAAACATCATGTTTGTACTGCAGGGGTGCTTTCTATTGCTTATTCATCAAAGCATCCAATTTGTACAAAAACCTGAGGCCATTGTGCCCTGTGATATTATTATATGGAACAGATTCGTGCAGGAACCAAGTAGCTCAATAGGCGAAAATCACATTCAAGTAATGATGCTGATCCTGTACACTCAGGCGCTTGATAGTATTTTTGCTCACATGTAGTTTGGGACAGAATCATATAAAAATCTAGCTGAAAAAAAAACTTACAGCGCCAACATTTTTTTATTTAAGTGAAGATGAGCTCTGATTATTTAAGCTGGTATTCAATGTGCATGGTACAAGCACTGATATTCAATTAGCTGAGCTCTATAATCTTTTTGCCCAAATAAGCCCCCTTTTGAAATCTTCTTCCTTTGAGATTCTCCAATCTTAGCGTCTTAGGTCGTAGCCCCCATATCTTTCATCTGACTTCCATCTTCTAACGATTTAACACGCATTTTGGAAGTTGTTTGTGGTCTTTCAGCAATATCTAATATAAGTACATCAATTGCGTTAGGTTCAATAAACATTTCTCCTTTTCCAATCCATTTATTAGGTGGTGCTTTGAGTTGTATATAGTGAAAATATTCATCCTCTTATTGTGAATTTTTGGCCTGAAGAGTTTCGGAAAATATAATTTTCCACCCTTAAATAACTCCTTTTCCATTCTAATCCTTTTTCGTCTTGGTTCTTTAGATGTGCTGCTTCTTACTGTGAATAATGGGAGTCAATCACTATGGTTACATACTAGTACCATTTTATAAATGTTTCTGTGCTTGATATGGTTTGAGTTGCTCTGTTATTTGTTGTGAAGAACATGCTCTTATTATAGGCATTATAAAAAGTGTTACAATAAAATTTGAACTGATGTTTTAAAATTATGGATGTAACATTTTTTGCATTTGATTACATTTATTTACATGGTGCCATTTTTGTTCATAAAGTAGTTGTAAGGGTGGAAATGATGTTGGGTGCTATGGTTAAGAAATTGGATTATGTATTTCAATGAAATTCTTGTGTTTGCTATTTTAACAAAGTTAAGAGTTTTAGTAATGCATTAATGCGCAGTGTAATAAGTGATTAGAACATACGAATGGAAGCTTCCTTAATTTGGCCTTTGCTTGTAGTCTACATTACTCACAGTTAATAAGTTATACAAGTTGTGTGTAAGCCTTAGCAGCAATCTCAAGAGGAAGGTTGGTGCCCACAGTACACAATTGACTGACTCTATTGATAATGGAGAAAGCATCATGTATGAGTTCAAAAGCTACTAAGGGATTCAACTGAGCGGGAGTTGTTTACACAATTGCATAATGGAATCTCATTAGGAATGTTTGACTGAGTTCCAAACACATTAATGGATTCAAATCAGCAAGGATTGTTGACACAGCTGTCAAAGGGACTGTGAATTTGGTTATATTGACAGATTTATGAGCAGTTAAGAGGATCATTTTTAAAAAGTGGATTTTGAAGTATGATTTGTTTATTTTGACATACTTATACTCAAAGACTTCCCAATGTTATAGGGTTCATGAGTTATGTACATTGGATACTGGGTGAACGGGTATGGGGGGTTGGGGGTGAGGGGAGGATAATGGCCTTACACTCAACTCAAAAATTGGGCCAATGTCCTGGTGAATGGAGGTGGGCCTATTAACCTAGCCACTTCGGCATCCACCTAGCTCCATCTCCGTCTCAGGTCTGCTGTGCCCACCCCCAGCCCATCCCCGTCACCCCATCATGAAATTAGCATGGGTGGGCAGTTCCAGTGAGGGTGCGGGGTTGTGACATCAGGAAATCCCCCAACTCTCAATTTTGGCCTTCAAGGAGCAAATCTAGCCCTGTGTTCTTCTTTCAAGTCTGGAAAAAGCCATTAAAATAACTCATGCTGAAACTTCTCTGTTTCTCTGAGCAAATCCTTCGCAATAGGATTTATGTTTGCCATTCATTTCAACAACTACAGTCTTTAACGTCAGGTGAGATATCAGTGGAGATAATAGTAAATAGTGCATTATGTTCCTGTGTTTTAGGCTCATCGGTCACTATCAGAATATGCTGGGGATGGATGGTGTTGTAGTGGTAATGTCACTGGGCTAGTAATCTAGAAGGCCAGTCTAATGCTCTGGGGACACAGATTCAAATCCCACCATAGTAGCGGGTGGAATTTAAATTCAATCAATTATTAACTCTGGAATTGAAAGCTAGTCTCAGCAATGGTGACCGCGAAACTATAATTGTTACAAAAATCCATCTGGTTCACTAACATCTCTTAGGGAAGGAAGTCTGCTATCCTTACCCACTCTGATCCAAATGAGACTTGCCAACAATGCCCAAATCCCTTGAAAAAGTTTTTTTAAACGCTTTCAGTTCAAAAGTTTTAGGTCTCAGTTTAATCTGTTTTGCAAACTTACCTTATACCGATGATGTAAACATTGGGTCTTTTATCTATCTTCAGAGATTTGACACTTGTATTAATGCTGCTTCTTTAGAATGTTCATTGAGCTAACATCAGCATTAAATAGATCCACGAAAATTGTATTTCATATTTGCTTTTGGGGAGTCATTAGTCACGGAATGCATGTCATGGCTGGGATTATCCACCCCGTCACCTGTGGGCGTCATCACAGGCAGGACAGTAAAATTTGGAGAGCCATTGACATTTAACGGCTTTCCAAATTTTCCCGTCCCGCCCATGACGATGCCCCCTGGTGGCAAGGCGGAAAATCCCACCCAATGACTAGCGCGTGGGGGAAATTGCCTTCCTATCGTTTTCTTTGCAGAAAAGAGCGGAATCGCCTGGCCCCATTGACGCCAGGCGTCATGGCGGGCTAGGGACAATATGGCGAGGGACCAAAAATCAGTTTCACGCCACCGTGAAACCAGTTTGCGATCGTCCGCTCCACCCGTCAATGGCGGGCCGTGACTGCTGCCGCCGCATGTCAGGAACCTAATTTCAATACATTAGCATCTCATTATAAGCCCTGCTCACCGGAATCATTCCCCCAGGCTGGATCATCTGGCCACATCGGCATGATTGCATAAGCATAAGCGATGTGCACCTGGCAACCTGAACTTTGAGGTGAACTCGGAGCTCAGTGCACAGAATCTTGTGCAGCGCTCACGAGCATCGCCTGTAGGGCATCAAGGAAGAGGCGCTGCACATCCGAGGGGTGTAGGGGGCACAGGCAAGTCGCCTTTTCCTGCTGGTTTTCAGTGCGTTGCCGGGAAAGGGCTCCAGTGCGGATCAGACCGGGGGTGGGGGGGTTTTGGGGCTAGGCAGCACAGACTGAAGGAAGTACACAAGCACATGCCGTGGGGTCTGGGGGGAGGGGGGGTTGAAGGAAGCGGCCATGCACTTGTCAAAAGTGAGCATTCTTCCGCAACTGAGGCCGTTCAGCAGCCGCTCCATTGACAGGCTTGGAGTCGGAGCCTCTGAAGCTTTCCTGTCCACTCAAGCAATGCAAAAGCATGAATGTGCCACCAAATACTCCAGAACTTTTCACCCCTCGGGCACAGACTGTAAATTAATGTGCGTTTTCGGGGGCAGCAGAACAATTGGCCGACTGAGCCAGTTGTAGAATCCCCTTGCGAAAGGTGGCCATGGCGCAGTCACTGGTGGGGATGCTTACAGCCCCTTGCAATACCTTAAGTACACGAACATACAAATTAGAAGCAGGAGTAGGCCACTCGGCCTTTCAAGCTTGCTTTGCCATTCAATAAGATGGTGGCTGATCTGAAACCCATTAAGATTTAGACCAGTTTCCATCACGGTTCAAGCTAACAGTGCAGCCTTGCAGTGAGGGTTAGGAGAATGCCTGTGCCTGAGCTGAGAGCACAGCATGCAGTCCAATGGGTAAAGCTGCCACCAATCAGTCAAGTGGAGTGGGGCGGGAGTAGGTGGGGTTTCGGACAGCAAGTAAGCGCACTACACACTGGCCATCCAAGTGGTGGCCAGTACCCTCCTGCATGCGTGAAGGGACCTTCACCTTCAGACTTAATCAGGAGAGGTCCTTAGGACACATATGCTAATCCACAAGTCTCTGTCTTTGATCCTGCAGGAGGAGAACATCAGGATCATGGAGCCTGGTGACTTAGGGGTGCGCCTCATGGCTTACAGGAGCGAAGAAGAAGAAGAGTGCGACAGAGGAGCCTGGCTCGTCAAAGGGAGGAGGACCACTCTCAAGTTGAAGGTGCAGCAGGGCCTCCTGTGCACGCAGTTAAAGATCCACAGCGAGCCATTGCTTATAGGCGCCATACTAGACCCAGGTCTATAGACGGCCCTTGTCATTCCTGCAGACTGAGGACCAGTGTCACTAAAGACTGCGCACGTCTAGGGAACTGGTCAGTCACATATGCATCCTGCTGCAAGGTTTGATGCCACGGGGACATGGAGGGCATCCACTGTCAGTGGTTGTGAAAGTGACCGCGGTGCTCAATTTTTCTGCCAGTGGCTCCTTCCAGGGCTCCACAGGTGATTTGCAGAGCATCTCGCAAGGCTCCACACACAAGTGTCTCCAGGAGGTCTGAAACAAAAACAGAAAATGCTGGAAAATCTCAGCAGATCTAACAGCATCTGTGGAGAGAAAAACAAAGTTAACGTTTCAAGACCGTATGACTCTTCTTCAAAAATGAGGTTCCAGTGCCTTCACAGGGCAGTGGAACACTGCAATGCAGACCGCAGAGGGTGTCGCGCGTCATCATCGCTTGCTATGCTCTGGCGCAGCAACAGGGGAAGGACCTGGCTGAGGAGGAGATGGAAGAGCTGCACATCTCCTCCGATGAGTAGGACGTCGAAGGGGATAAGGGTGATAAGGTCTTCGAAGGCAAGGATGCCGGCAATGAGGCCATCACTCTGGCCAGTTGAGGCAGGCATGCTCGGGAGGCCTTCATAGCCGCAAGATTCATGGAAGATGATGATGAGATGCAGTGAGGACAGTCCAGACATCCTCACCTTGCATCTATGAACGTTTGACTCCAGTGTGGCTGATGGCAGCGCACATACCCTCAGTGCTCAGGCTCATGTCATGAAGACACAGTGGAGACCCTAATAGTCACTAGATTCCAGGAGGATGATGGTGACATGCAGTGAGGACACTCCATAGATCTTCATGTAGCCTCTGTGAATGTCTGACTCCTGTCTGGCCGATGGCAGCTCACTTGTGCTCTGTGATAAGGGTCAAATCATGGAGACGCTGCTGTAAAACTTTAAATGCACCTGAGCCTTTGTCAGCCTTCAACACCAGGCCCCTTCAGGGGCACAGCATCAACGGTCACAGGTGCTGAAGAGACAGGGGGCCAGCCCTACCTCAAAGGTGTTGAGAGCACACAGAGAGAATGAGGGAACTCTGTGATGCCTGCCCACAACATTCTGGCAGCAATGACAAGCACCATCGAGATGCAGGCATCACTGATGTGTTCAGTGAGTGTGAAGCCAGGCCATCGCTTTGGTCTGAAGATTACACACTGCACAGGGAAGAGGCCCTGGACCGAGACACCTGCCTTCCTCTTGTGCAAGAACCAAGGTTTCACATCTGAGTGACATGAACACCGCTCATCACAACAAGGAGCCATAGGCAAGGTGTCATTCTTGGGAGTTTATTTACAATAGTGAATATTAAGTACAAGTGCTTAACACTTGTGCCCGGGCTGTGCAATTACATCTTCTTAATCTTCCTAACCCTGTTTAAAAGCCAGGGAAATTGACAGGCCAGGGATAAAGTAAGTGTCTAGGGTAAGTAGGTGGGATTTGGGGATTGGGGATGTCCAGGGTGGTTAGGGGTGTCTGGGAATTTGGGGGGGGGGTATGGGGGAGTGGTCCGAGTGGGTGGTCCAGGGGGTGTGGCCGGTGTCAGAAGTCAAGAGGGAGGGGCGTAATCGGACGTCCAGAGCTCGGGGCTGTCCGAGGTTGGGAGGGGAGGGGGTCCGAGGTCGGGCGGGGAGGGGGTCCGAGGTCAGGGTGAGGTCCAAGGTCAGGGGGGTGGGTGGGTCCAAAGTCGGGGAGGGGGCGGTGATTTTCGGATGGTTCTCAGCGCAGCGCAATTGTCCAGAGGAAGTGTGCGCTTCTGGGCAATTGCCGTGCAAACCCTTACCTGGGAATTTCCAAGGAGGGATTCCCCATCAAATCTCTGGGGTACCCCCCCAAATGCAATGCTGGGGAGCGTGGAAGTTACGGGCCTATGAGCAGAATTTTGCCTTCATCGGGCGGGCTCAGTGCGGGCAAGCAGGAGTGCCCGCGATCAGGGCCCAACCGCGATTTGACGCTGGCAAGCCAACTAAGGCCCGCCCAGCGTGAAACGCACGTGGCAGCGCTCAGCGCTACCCGTGTGGAGGGGGAGAAGGACGAGCACGGAAGTTCGTCCATGTCTGCAAGTGCATGCAGGAAAAGCCCCCTGAGGCACAGGGCTGCCTCAGGGAGCTGAAGATATCAAAAGCCAAAAATGTCAGAAATTAGTATGAAAATTTTTAATATTTTTTAATGTCGAATTGAAACCTCATCCCGCCCGTGGATGAAGTTTTGCAAAAAAAATGCAAAGGCCAGCTTGGCCTTTTCCGAATGTCCCCTCGTGCCCCCCCACCGAAGTGACTTCTAGCACCCGCCGCCCTTGGACCACCCCCTCGGAACACCCCCTCGGACCACACCCCCACCCCCCCCACAAACCCCCAGACACCTCCAACCACCACCCCACCGCCACCCACCAGACATCCTCAACCCCCAATTCCTTCCGTCTGCCCGATGAGCTAAAAATTCTGGCCTATACGTCTAGTCAGTCCAGAGGAGAGAAGGGATCTAAGGGTTCACATTCACAAATCATAAAACATAGCAAAGTAATTTAACAAGGCCATAAAATAGCAAACAAATCACTTGGGTTCATTTCTAGAGGAATGGAATTGAAAAACAGGTAAATTATATTTTACTTGTATAGGCCTTGGTTAGACCACATGTAGTGTACTGAGCACAGTTTTGCTCTCCGTATTAGACGGCAAAATCGACGAAAAGGTTTGTTAGGATAGAGGTAGAAAAAAATGTTTCCAGTTGTGGGAACTCAAAAATTTAAAATAATCACGAATAGGGTAAGATGAAGCAGAGTTGCAGGAGGCTTCTGTGGACCAGTACAGACCAGTTGAGCTAAACGGCCTGTTTATGTGTTGGAAATTACCCTGTCCACATTTATAATGGGAACTGCCTATGTAAACTTGTCACACTGTAATTATACACCTCCGCCATTGGTGGTGCTGCAATATTTCCACTGGTAAATGGGTGTAATCACAGCATGACAAGTGTACACTGGGAGTTTCCTTTATAATAGTGGATATAAGAATTTATAATGGATGCAGGCGGCAGGAAGGGAATGCAGAAGCAAGAAGCTGAACTTCACTGGCCCCTGGGTTACGTGAATAGAGGTGGTGGGGCTGGTAAACTGGCAGGGACCCACATTGGGATGATTCTCTGTTGCTGTCCCATGTCAGTGGAGTTTCCCAGTGATGTGGGGGGGTGGCAAGAGCGGGCTGCGGGGCAGATCCCCGGCTTCATGGAGGTGGGCAGCTGATTTCCATAATTATACGGTCTATTATGGGTCATTTTATGGGGCTGCCGGCATTTTTCTGATAGTGGAGTGGGACCCTGCTGCACGGGGAGGCCGCCAGCTTCATGGAGTGGACCACCCTGCCGCAGCCTAGGTGGCCATCAGAGCCGAAGTCTCTATGGTCCAAAGAGGGGGCCTCAGGCAGGAAAGGCTGCCCCTAAGGTAGCCCTAATGAAACCACTCTCTTGGGACCTACTGCCCTGGACCCCTTAAATTTTATTTCTTACATACCTGTTCAAGGGTGCCTCCTCCATTTTGAGGCACCCTCAGGGACTCTCGACTGCCTCAGCAGCATCAACCTCTCCTGGTGGTACTGCTGAGGCTTCAGAGCTGCTGGTCTTCTGATTGGGCCCCCAGGTGCCAATTCGGAGGCCACCTGTGGCAAAATCGCAGAGCTGGTCCCCCTGCCAGCAAGTTGTTGTGTCTCGATGTCCACTGTAAGAATTTTATATATTAGGGCAAAAATGAAATGGTAAAATTTAATCTGGACCCATTTTTGGAAAAGCTCAGTAATGATATTGATAGTTTGGAACAATACCAATAGACTCAGATGGAAACAATTAGAATGATTTTACCTTAACGTATTTCCTTTCACAGAACAATTTCCAATATGTGGATCAAAAACATGCCCAAATTTTGCAATTGCATCGGTCAAGAGCAGAGCAAGTTTCGCAGTGACCCATCCTTCACAATTCAATTAGTAAGGAAGTCTCCTACATTTACAGCTTCCTGTACAAGTCGGGTTCCCAGGCTCTCCCACAACAAACAAATGCGACCAGGCAACTTCCTGGAGGGAGAATTTATGCTGCTGAACTTGTCTGGTGTCTACTATTGAAGTGCGGAGGCCAGTGGAAGAATTTCAGTCCAGGGGAGCCTTTAAACCCAATAGCATTCTCCAGTGAACCTTGCAATGTCCTGAACATTCAAAATTGAAATATCTAGGTGAAGCACCAAGGCAACAGAAAAGCTGAACAAAAAAAAGAGTAGGAAAGATGAAAAAAAAGGATAAAGCAACTTAAAAGCGTAAAAAGCAATAATACTAGCACGAGTAATGCTGAAATTCTACTTTAAGTATTCAAGTCCAGTTCAGATAAGTTTTACCGGTACCCTTCATTTCCAAGTTTTAGTGGATGTTCCTTTCTGCTTCCCTCTGGTTAGAGGGAAGACAATGAATTCCCCTTTCCTTGTGTACAGGGCCTTATATCACCTCCCACTGAACTGTAATATGGTGTCAGGTGGAATGTACATCCTGCGGTATGTGTGAAGTCATGGATGCACCATGTGTCCCTGACAAACACATCTGTGGGAAGTGCCACCAGATGCACAAGTTTGAGCTCCGGATTTTGGAACTGGAGTCTCTGTTGTGCATCCACGAGGCAGAGGACTACGTGGGATAGCACGTTTAGGGAGGTATTCACACTGCAGGTCGGAAGTGTACAGCCAGAGAGGGAATGGGCGACCGCCAGGCAGTCTAAGAGAACCAGGCAGGTAGTGCAGGGGTCCCCTGAGTCTAACTTGCTTGCTAATCGGTTTTCCATTTTGGATGCTGTTGAGGGCAATGGTTCCTCAGGGGAGTGCAGCCAGAGCCAAACCTGTGGCACCATGGGTAGCTCAGCTGTACAGGGGTGAGGGGGCGGAGGAAGAAGAATGGAAGGGCAATAGTGAAAGGGGATTCCATAATCAGGGGATCAGACAGGTGTTTCTGCGGCAGTAAACGTGACTCCAGGATGGTGTGTTGCCTCCCTGGTGCCAGTGTCAAAGATGTCACGGAGCAGCTGCAGGTCATCCTTTTTGGGGGAGGGGGATCAGCCAGAAGTCGTGGTCCACAATGGTACCAACGACACAGGTAGGAAGAGGGATGAGGTCCTGAAAGCAGATTTCAGGGAGTTAGGAAGGAAATTAAAAAGCAGGACCTGAGGAGCAGTAATCTTCCAGTGCCACGTGCGAGTGAGCATTAGGAATAAGAGAGCTGATTGATTAGAAAAGTGGCTGGAGAACTGGTGTAGGAGGGAGAGCATCAGATTTATGAGGCTTTGGGACCAATTCTGGGGCAGGTGGGACCTGTACAAGCTGGATGGGTTACATCTTAACAGGACTGGAACTGATATACTCGCAGGGAGATTTGCTCATGCTGTCGGGGTGGATTTAAACTAGCTTTAGGGAGGTGGGAACCTGAGGGGTGGCCCAAATTGGAAGAAAGTGAAGTTGCTAACAGGAAGTAGAAGTGAGACCAGAAGGGAGGAGAAAGAAAGCAGAGCATTGAGTATGCTTTGATTGCAGAATGATGTCAAAAAGACTAAGTTAAGGGCACTCTATTTGAATGCACGCAGCATTCACAATAAGGTAGATGATCTAAAGGCACAAATAGAGGTAAATGGGTATGATAAAATTGCCATTACGGAAACACGGCTGCATGGTGACCAAGACTGGGAACTGAATATTCAAAGATATTCGACGTTTAGAAAGGACAGACAAGAAGGGAAAGGAGGTGGAGTTGCACTGATAATAAGGGATGGGATCAGTGCATTAGCAAGGGAGGATCTCAGATCGGCAGAACAATGTGTGGAATCTGTTTGGGTGGAGCTAAGAAACAGCAAGGGGCAGCAGACATTGGTTGGAGTTGTTTATCAGCTACCAAACAGTAGTGGTAATGTGGGGCATGGTATTAATCAGGAGATGAGAGAAGCATGTAGTATGGGAAAAACAGTAATCATGGGTAACTTCAATCTGCATATAGACTGGATAAACCAATTGAGCACTGATACTGTGGAAGACGAGTTTCTGGAGTGTGTCAGGGATGGCTTTCTAGAGCAGTATGTTGAGGAGCCAACTAGAGGACAGGCTGTTTTAGATCTAGTATTATGTAATGAAAAAGGGCTAATTAATAACCTTGTTGTAAACCAATCTTTAGGGATGAGTGACCACAATATGGTAGAATTTTACATCATGTTTGAAAGTAAGGTAGTTCACTCTGAAGCAAGGGTGTTCAAGTTGAATATAGGAAATTATGAACGCATGAGGGACAAATTGGCTAGATGGATTGTGAAAATACATTAAAAGATATGACTGTACATAGGCAATGGATAGTCTTCAAAGAACTATTACATATCTTACAGCACCTATATATTCCTTCAAGGTACAAAAACCAAAAAAAGTCAGTCAACCGTGGCTGACAAAGGAAGTTAGGGATTGTATAAAATTAAAAGAAAAGACCTATGAAGTTGCCAGAAGTAGTAGTAAACCTGAGGATTGGAAGGTTTTTAGAATACAGCAAAGGAATACCAAGAAACTGGTAAAGAAAGGGCGAATAAAATTTGAATGCAATCTAGCAAAAAACATAAAAACAGACTGTAAAAGCTTCTATGGGTATGTACAAAGGAAGCGTTTGGATAAGACAAATGTAGCTCCATTTCAGGCAGGGTCAGGAGAATTCATAATGGGGAATAGAGAAATGGCAGAGAAGCTAAATGGTTACTTTCTGTTTTTTTTTCACTAAGGAAGGTACAGGAAATCTCCCAGATTTAGAGATCCAAGGGACTAGGGAGAATGAGGAGTTGAAAGAAATTTCTATAAGTAAGAAGGTTGTATTGAAGAAATTAATGGGACTGAAAATTGATAAGTCCCTGGGACATGATATTTTGCATCATAGAGTGTTGAAGGAGGTTGCTATAGAGATAGTGGATGAATTGGTGATCATTTTCCAAAATTCTATATATTCTGGGATTGTTCCTGAAGAGTGGAAGGTAGCAAATATCACCCTGCTAGTTAAGAAGGGAGGGAGAGAGAAAACAGGGATCTACAGACCTGTTAGCCTTACATCAGGATTAGGGAAATGCTGGAATCTATTATAAAGGATGTGATAAATGGATACTTGGATAATCATGATCTAATTGGGCATAGTCAGCATGGATTTGCGAATGGGAAAATCATGTTTGACGATCTTGTTGGAGTTTTTTGAGGATGTTATTAACAAAATTGACAAAGGAGAGTCAATAGACGTAGTATATTTGGATTTTCAGAAGGCTTTTGATAAAGTCCCCCACAGGAGGTTGATTAGCAAAATAAAAAGATAGGAGGTGATATATCGGCATGGATTAAGGATTGACTAACAGGCAGAAAACAGAGAGTAAGAATAAACAGGTCATTCTCGTGTTGGCAGGCTGTGACTAGTGGGGTACAACAAGAATCAGCACTTGGGCCCCAACTGTTCACAATAAATATCAATGATTTGGATGTAGGGACCAAATGTAAAATTTCCAAGTTCGCGGATGAAACAAAGCTAGGCAGGAATGTGTGTGGTGAGGAAGATGTAAAGCAGCTACAGGAGGATTTGGACAGACTTAGTGAGTGGGCAAGAACATGGCAGATGGAATATAATGTGGAAAAGTGTGAGGTTATCCACTTTGGCAGAAGGAACCGATGTGCAGAGTATTCCCTAAACGATAAAAGATTAGAAAGTGTAGACGTACAAAGGGACCTGGGTATCAATGTATAAATAATCACACTGTAAAGCAATCACCTTGTTAAAGACAATTGCTAGTTAAACAGCTGATGGGCATTGATTATCCCATCTAAACAGAATAAAAAGAAACAACTGGAGCGCTTTGTGTGGAAGCTACTTGGAAGTCAGTAGCACTGAGGCGTTATCTTGAAAATAAACCAGTTGAAATAGAAGACCGGCCTGGATTAATTCTTCCACCACAAACTCTTATTGTGAGTAACGTGGTAGCGGAGGATGGTTTATAAGCTTTGCTGATTGATTGCTGTATACAAAGCTTTCTGCAATAACCCTCTGAGGGAAAGGGAGTGCGCTGTTGCTGACGATTTAAGTTACGGAATAGCGGAAGGACAGTGCAAAATCGCAAGCTTTGACTATCCACCAACTTTTCCTAGCTCTGAACCTTATCAGCAATGGAAGGCTGAAGTTGAAATGCAGACCCAGGTTACTTCCATACCCCGAAAGAAGCAAGGTATGGCTTTGGCATTATCATTACCAGCCAAAAGTAAGGTAAGGAGTAAGGTATTTTCAGAGTGGAAAGTGGATGATTTGGATCATGAAGAGGGATTGAACATTCTGTTACAATTTTTGGATAGGTTTTACAAAAAGCATGAGTTATTGGAAGTGGATGAGTTATTGGAAGTGGATGAGTTATTGGAAGTGGATGAGTTATTGGAAGTGTATGAAGCTTGGATGATCTTTGACAGGTTTAGGAAATCAGATGATCAGTCCATGGAAGAGTATATCATAGATTTTGATAAATGGTACAGGAAACTACAGAGATTTGAACTTGAAATTCTGGAATCAGTATTGGCATTTAAATTACTGGACTGTGCTCGCATTTCCCACGTTGGTTGACTTTTAGTACTACCAGGGTTCAATTCCGGGGGAAAGAACCTCTCCTAGATCAAATGGCTGCTGCCCTGAAAATATTTCTGGGGAAACAGTCGTTCCCTGCCACTCTCTTAGCAAATGCGAACAACTATGCTGTGAAACAAAGGATAGAGGATTCAACGGTGGCTGAGTTTCGAGGTCGACAAAATATTAGACGAGGATTCCAATACAAAGATGGGGTTAATGACAAGAGGTCTGAAAATGGTCGTAACCCGAGCCAATTTGAGAGTTGGGACAAAAAGCGTGTCTGGGGCGGTGGCCGTAGGCATTTAAACCCAAAAATTACACAGGGAATGGTTAATCGGTGTTTTGGGTGTGATTCCCAGTACCATTACGCAATGAACTGCACACAGTGAAGGAATCGTGTTTTTGAAGTGACCCACGAGATGGATTCATCTGAAATTGAAAATGATGACGGTGACTGCCACAATGGAATTGTATTGATCACTGAGAGTTTAAATCCGGTGATGAGTATCTTGATGGTAGATTCCTTCAACTGTGCAGTTCTGAACAGTTGTTGCACTTCTACAGTTTATGGCATGGACTGGCTTGTCTGTTATCTGGAGTCTCTCAATGAGGCAGACCGGCGGAAGGTCAAGGAGTATGAAAGCTCTACCTGCTTCAGGTTCGGAGATGATAATACATTAACATCCTCCAAACAGGTGGTCCTCCCTTGTAAGATAGCAGGGGTCAATCTGTTTATCAGTACTGATGTGGTTTCTAGTGAGATACCATTATTGTTGAGTTGATCTGCGATGAAGGCTCAGATGACACTAGATATAAAGAATGATAGGGCAGTCATGTTTTGAAAAAATGTGGATCTACATTTTACTCAGTCAGGCCATTACTGCTTGCCAAAAAGGAAGCCAGAGATTTCTCATCAAAAAGTTCATGAAGTTTTGTTAACTGCTGAGAAAAGGAATTTGGTGGACAAAAAGAAGACCATTTGAAAACTACACAGACAGTTTGCACATCTGGTGCCACAGAAACTGAAGATTCTACTTCGAGTTGCGGGAGTGGTCGATAAAGGATATGTTGACCTTATTGAACAAATCACTGCTCCGTGTGAAATTTGCCTTAAATATCTCAAGACACCACAGCATCCTGTTGTGAGCTGCCACTAGCCAGGGAGTTTAACGATGCAGTGGCAATGGACTTGAAAGTTTGGGACAAGGATAGGTTGTTTTTTTTACTACACTTCATAGATATGGCAACCATATTTAGCCTATCCACTGTAATACATAGTAAAGACAAAAGGACCATTATTGATAAGGTCATGAAGAAATGGGTAGGAATAGGGTTAGGAACACCAACGAAGTTCCTCACAGATAACGGTGGGAATTTGCCAATGAGGAATTTCGAGATATGTGCGAAAATTTAAACATCAGAGTTAGGCACACAGCAGCTGAGAGCCTGTTTAGTAATGGTCTTTGTGAAAGAAACCATGCAGTAATAGATGACACGGTACATAAAATATTGGCTGATCAACCAGATTGTAAATTGCAAACGGCACTAGCATGGGCGATGCATGCAAAGAACTCTCTGCAAATGGTTGGGGGGGTACAGTCCCTACCAGTTGGTGTACAGGAGAAATCTGAAGTTACCATCGGTGTTACTGGATACTCCCGCTGAAGAAGGGATTAGCATTAGCTCCACCTTTTCTGCTCATTTGAACGCTTTGCATGAGGGCAGAAAAGCTTTCATGAAAGCTGAGGTTTTGGAGAAAATTCGGCAGGCCCTATGGTACCGCATAATACCATCAGGAATACAGCTTAGACAAGGAGACATGGTATATTATAAAGGGGAAGGCCAGAAAGAGTGGAAACGACTTGACAAGGTACTAGGGAGTGATGGGAAAGTAGTAATTGTGCAACACGGCAATCAAACTGTTAGGGTACATTCTTCACGGTTAATGGGTACTGACTATGCCTTTACAGGTTCTGAACAGGACATAGAATGCAAGGAGGCACCATGCATTTCACATACACATACACTGGGTAGTTATGAGGAGCTGACGACAGCAGATACAGGGGTTACTGACTATGAATGACTATGAATACTGAGATACAGGTCAAGACTATTCATCCAAAAGGGCAACTACCCAAAGTAGGAACAAGGGTAACATACATGCCAGAAGGGACCAGTGTGTGGAGGGATGCCACTATCATAGGGAGAGCAGGAAAGGCCACTGGTAATTACAAACATTGGCTAAATGTGCAGGATGAAGGACAGGAGGCAAGACCTATCAATTGGAAAACTGAGGTAAAGATTTGGAAACCAAGAAAGCGCAGTATGAGTTCTGACAGTGGACCAGAAAGTGGTTGTGGCCCTAGAAAAAATCACGGACTTGCGAACGGAATTCTGTTCGCGTGGGAAGATGATCATATAGTAGCAGTCCAGAAAGAGAGAGGAATGTAAGTAGAGGCCGTAGCTTAACGAGGAGGACCAGAGAGCAAGCTAGCAATCTCAACAGAAGTAGAAGTCCGTATGGCCAAGAGATTCTAGTAGCTGCTAATAAATTGGAAAGTAAGCTGATAAAGGAAGCCAAATGGAAAGAGTTAGAAAGTTGGAAGGAATTTGGGGCATATTCTGAAGTACCTGACTGAGGACAGCCAGCTTTATCTTACAGATGGATCTGTACAGAAAAGGTACTCCCAGACAGCACATATAAAGCCAAAGCGAGATTAGTAGCTCGAGACTTTGAAGAGAGACTAGGAGATCAGGATATCAGAGTGGGCTCACCTACTGCGGGGAAAGTGAGTTTGAAGATTTTTTTAGCTATTTTGGCATCCTATTCCTGGGAGTGCAAATCCATTGATAAAAAGGCTGTGTTTTTACAGGGGGAGGAGTTTCAAAGGGAAGTTTTTACTGAAACCGTCCAAAGAAGCCGGGGATTTATAAGGAAAGCTATGGAAATTGGACAAGTGCGTGTATGGATTGAATGATGCATCAAGAGTTTGGTATTTTTCTGTGAGGTCTGTCCTGTTGAAAACAAGTTGCAGTCAGTTAAAAGCAGACCCTGCGATGTTCTACTGGTACCATAAGGAGAAACTAGCTGGGATCTTTATCGTGCATGTTGATGATTTCCTGTGTGGAGGCTCTGTAAAATTTGGGCAATGGGTAATCGAGAAGGTAAAGAAGAAAATCAAGGTCAGAACTGAGGCTCCAGGGGCCTTTAAATACATATGTTTAGACATTAAGCAGAGCAAGTTAGGAGTGACATTGAATCAACAATCTTATCTAGAGAACGCTATCATATCCCAATAACCCATGGTAGATCCTCACAAAAAAGAGGATCCTGCTACCAAGGAAGAAACGGAACAGTTGAGAAGTTTGATTGGGCAGTTGAACTGGTTGTGCACTCAGACTAGGCCTGACGCTAGTTATGATGTGTTGAAGCTATGTACCATGATGAAACGTGCTACAGTTGAGCAAATTCTGACAGCAAATAAAACACTTAAAAATTAAATTCTGAGAGACGTGTGCTCAAGTTTCCAGCCTTGGGTGACCCAGAAGATATGAGGTTGGTTATTTTTAGCGATGCTTCACATGCCAAACTTCCAGATAAGTACTCTAGCACAGCAGGGTTTATCATATGCTTGGTGGGAAAGAATGATAAATGTTGCTTGCTGGCTTGGGAGGCGAAGCAAATAAGAAGGGTAGTGAAAAGCACCTTAGCTGCTGAAACACTGGCCCTGGTAGAAGCATTAGATATGGGAGTTTACATATCCAATATACTGACAGAAATATTATAGAAGGAGCAATATAAGAAAAGTTTGCCCATAGAATGTTGTGTTACTAATTGGTCTCTTTGGGACAATGTTCATTCCACTAAAGGTTTCACTGAAAAAAGGCTAAGAAAAGAACTAGCCAGCATAAAAGAAATGTTAGAGAGCAGAGAGACCTCTAAGATACAACGGGTTGACACAAGTCGCCAACTATCAGACTGTTTTACAAAAAAAAGTACCTGCTCTAAGAAATTATTAAATGTATTGTCTTATGTTATAATGATGCAATGAAAAATAAACTTTTTTTTGTTCTATAATAGCTTATACATATATTTAGTAAAGGAAATACGGGAACTGTAGATGTGGAAAAACGTGACATTATTCCCTTCTGTTTGTTTAAAAAAAATGTTCTTCAAGTTTTTTTTCAAAGTTTTAATTTAAAAAGAAAAGAGGGGAATCTGTCTAAATAATTACACTGCATGGCAATTGCCTTGTTAAAGACAATTGCTAGTTAAACAGGTGATGGGCATTGATTATCCCATCTAAATAGAATAAAAAGAAACAGCGTGGAAGCTATTTGGAAGTTAGTGGCACTGAGGAGTTGCCTTGAAAATAAACCAGCTTGAACCAAAATACCAGCCTGGATTAATTCTTCCATCACAATCTCTTATTGTGAGTAACACTGGGTGTCATTGTCCATAAGTCACTGAAAGCTAACATGCAGGTGCAGCAGGCAATTAGGAAGGCTAATAGAATGTTCGTCTTTATTGCAAGAGTTTTTGAGTGCAGGAGTAGTGACGTCTTGCTTCAATTGTCAGCTGTGACTCAGTTCATAGTACCCTCGCCTTTGAATCAGAGGGTTGTGGGTTCATGTCCCGCTCCCAGAAACCAAGAACTGTGATTATACTCGAAAGAGTTGCAATCTGTGACTGTTGATAACTCGAAAGAGTTTCAATTGTCAGCTGTGGCTCAGTTCATAGCACCCTCGCCTTTGAATCAGAGGGTTGTGGGTTCATGTCCCACTCCCGGAAACCAAGAACTGTGATTGTACTCGAACGAGTTGCAATCTGTGACTGTTGATAACTCGAAAGAGTTTCAATTGTATAGACTGACCTGGACTACCGTGTGCAGTTTTGGTCCTCTTACCTCAAAAGATATTATTGCCATAGAGGGAGTGCAACAAAGGTTTATTACCCCAGAAGACTGTGGAAGCTCAGTTGTTGGGTATGTTTAAGATAGAGATGGAAAGATTTCTGATTAACAATAATGTAAAAGGTTATGGGGATAGTGTGGATAAAAGGCATTGAAGTGTTCGATCAGCCATGATCGTATCGAATGGCAAAGCAGGCTGAATGGCCTTCTCCTGTTCCTATGTTCCTAATGCTGCCTGCTTCCATCTGGAAAGATTCACTTGCTAAGAGATTGGGGGCAACCCAGGAGGGAAAAAACAGTAAAAACTGGGTAAAAAGAGTACTGGTCCGAACTGGTCTTGTATACCTTAAAATGGAACACCAGTAAAACAGGGAAATATGAGTACCGATCTGAACTGTGTTTTTCCTTCTGCGCATGGTGATCTTCACAGCCACTGGCAGAGCCATCATTGCCTGGCTGAAGACAGAAGAAGATGGCACAGTTCACTGACTGCATCCTTGCTGAAGTGTTGCCACCTCAGTCATTGCTCCTGGCAGAGGTGGAGTCAGGAGAAGAGCTCCTACAGATTTTGGTGAATATGGCCTTTGATTGAGAATCGTCTCCCTCCTCCTCTCTCTGCAGACTGTGCTTCGTGACCTTGTCATGCTGCAGCCCAGGAGGAACTGCAACTAAAGCCCCAGTGAGCAGGATTTCTGCTGATCAGCCATCAAAATTCTTTGGATTGCTTGTAAAAATGTAGCAACGCTCCTTTGCGATTCCCAAATCTTTTTGAAACCCCTCCAACAACGTTGAGGACAGCACTTCCACTCACATTGAGACAGCAAAAGAAATTCAGGGTCACCTCACCTGAAAGTTCCATGCTGACCCCTTTAAGTAGCGCTAGTGGGGGAGACCCCTGTGCAGCTGAATACATGTTCTGCAGCTAGGAGTGTCTAAAGAGAAGGTGTTAACAGAACCTGTGAGCTCCAAAATTGCAGACTGGGCACCAAATCAGTTTTTTGATGCTGAATGTCATCACAAACTATCAAATCATACATTGGTGCCCTTCAAAACATCCTGTGTCACATGGGGCTGTGCAGAAAGTTGGCGAAAGCTGTATTCCACTAGTTTAACCTCTTCAGACCACTGTAGGGCCAATGCCACTGGCTCCATGGGACTGAAATGTGTGACCCTCATCTGAACCTTAATGTACATCTCCCAGCCCTGCTGTCTTGTGACTGTACCCCTTGAGTGTATCACTCTACAGTAGTATTAACATATATTTACAACAAAGTCCCCCATGTTATCAGACAGAAAGCTCCTGAAGTATGACACTTGCATATTTCCGTTTTAACAAACAAGAAAAAAGGAAAACTCTTTTCACTGACTATATCTTTTAAACAAGATTTGAAAAGGTCTGAATTGAACCCCTGATATTCCACCCTAGAACAACCTTAATAGGAGCAAATTCTGCTTAGGGGTAAGTTCGCTCCATGTACATATTTTACCCATGCATTTCACTGCTGCTAGGTTCCAAATGATAGTAAACTACTCCTCTTCTGAAGCGTTTTATTTTGCATTCCAGTGCACAGTCCACGATGACAGATAAGTAAAACCATCTGATTGTGATAGCTTACTATCTAATAGATTTTTTATAGTTTTTAGAAAGTTACAATGCTTTCTTTATGGATTTTTTTCTACACAAAATGTCCATCTTAGAAGCATTTGATCCCGACATATCAATTGTGGTTTCAATTACTAATATTAAAGAGATAGGCAAATCCCTTGTAAGTAAAAGTCTTAATGAAAATACCTTCCTTGTCAGATAAATCTTAGGAGCAATTAGCTATATAGATCTTCAACCATTGTAGAATCAGAGTCTTGCAGCACCGAAGGAGGCCATTCAACCCATCATGCCTGTGTTAGTTCTTTGGAAGAGCTATCCAATTACTCCCAATCCATTGTTCTTTCCTTATAGTCCTGCAATGTTTTTCCCTTTTAAGTACCTGTTGGAATGTACCTTTAAGGGATAGCATGCCATCACTTCAAGGGAAGTGTATCATATGATCCAGCCTCAATTTCAATTCGGCCTGGAGCAGGACACAGCACCCAGGGCTCTGCTGCTGATGTCCTCAAGCTTTCTGTCCATGTATATCTGTGCACACATGCCTAGAATTAATCATATAACCCCACGTGTTTGCACAATTCTTTATAGGTGATTGGTGCCTTTATATCATTATAACACCCATGACAATGTCTATCCAATTCCCTTATGAAAACTAATATTTAATAGGTTCCCATGGCTCTTTCACGCATTCCAGACCATAACTCACTGCCTAAATAAATTTCCTCAGTTCCCCTCTGGTTCATTTGCCAATTACCTTAAACCTGTCTTCTGATAACTGACCCTTCTGCCTGTAGAAACAGTTTCTCCCTACATACACTATCAAATCCCCTCATTATTCTCAACACTTCAATTAAATCTCCCTTTAGCCTTCTACGCTCTGATGAGAACAATCCCAACTCCTCTAGTCTCTCCAGATACTTTTAAAATTCTTTTTCAGGATGTGGGCATCGTTGACTAGGCCAGCAATTGTTACTCATCCCTAATTGCCGTTGAGAAGGTGGTGGTGAGCTGCCTTCTTGAATCACTGTAGTCAATGTGATGTAGATACACCCACAGTGCTGAATCACTGATCTTTGGCACTATTCTAGTAAATCTCTGAACTCTCTCCAAAGTCTTGACAACCTTCCTAACTATGGCAGCCAGAATTGGCCACAATATTTCAGCTTTTTTTTCATTTAGTTACCTTGGATTTTGTTTCAAATAAGCATAATTTTTTTGTTCTGGTGCTTTTTTTTAACAATATCTCTCATCCTAATTTTGTGCATTAATTTTTTAACAACAAACTCAGTAGTCTCCAAAGATCAGATTTTAAGTTGTGCGCGTGCCAGGGAAGATAGGAGGTGCCCACCACATCACTGGTGTGAGGCCCATGGTATTTTGACTCCTCGGTTTCATTACCAGTCTTCAGGTCAAACTGCAGCCTGAACCCAACAGGAATGACAAAGAGGCCAATGAGCAGGAATGAGACTTCACCGAGCAGGAAGTTGGTGCTATGGGCTAAGGAAACCATCTCCACCACTAAGGGGTGGGTGCAGGAGGGGTAGGGAGAGCTGAGGTGAACTCAATTGTGGGAGGAGGAGGAAAGCCCAGGGAAAGGGAGGCCCAAGGGTTCTTTTGTGGTCCAGAGGAGCACAAAATTATCACTTAGTAGTGCAGAACTTGAATATTGCTGAAAAGAGACATGTTCCCAGAGATTTTTGTCTTGCACCCAACAGGATAAATGCATGAATGCCAAATTTCAAATGCAAGGATCCATTCTCCGCGAACAATTATGTTGAATGGGTTGAAGCCTTGTGCTTTTTTTTGAATTACTTAGAAGCTTGGGGAGCCTAGGGTTTCCCACTGCTTTCTCCATGGCAATGCTCCAGCCAATCAGAGTTGACTTTCCAACCAATTAATGCCTTTATCTCCTGTAGTTTCAATTGTTGTGATCTTTTGATATTTGACATTCTTGTATTTGTCCTGATGAGTGCAAGACGAAAAGCTTTGGCAATATGTCTCTCTTTTCAGCAATAAGTAGCATTTTCAAATTACTTGTGGCTCTTCAAGCCACAATCTCGTCTGCCACGGATCCAGTGATTAGCATTAGTGCCATGACCTGCAGTTAAAATCATGTCATGGCCTGAGCGATATCATCAGATCCTGGCTTCCAAGTGTCGATCAGTCACGATCTTGCTAAAAACCCAAAAAGTTAAAATCATGGTGAGCTCCTTGGGAATATAGTCAAAAGGACCCAGTCGCCATTATAGCACCTGCCCTGTTCCCACTGGGTGGGTAGGGTTAAGATCAGGCCTAGAACCTTAAATGGTTGTTTTGTTTAATCTCCATCTCAGGGCTTATTTAACTGAGCTTGGGATCTAGCATAAGGTTAACGTTGGAGTAGCCTGTTACAACATAGATTCTTCATCATGCCCGTAACTTTTTAAAATTAGTCCCTGTGAGATTAGAAAACATTCACTACCGGACTACCTTTCGTGCATCAGTGAGCAATAATCTCCAATATTTCCAGATCCTAAGTCTATGAACAGACATTGAGCAGCACTATTAGCTTTTCTCTTTAAGGAAAATGAGTTAGAAATTTATTTTTCCATCCAAAACAGTTACACCTTGTAACGATGTGCCCGATAATTATTTAACGGTGCTTTATTTGGTGGCAAATAAGATCTTCTCAATCCGTAAATATTACTATTGCAGCAATGCTACTCTTTGAAAATCACAAATCAATTGGAGAACCCATCAGTGATTTTAAATTGCAAGATGCGGTTTTCATGTGGTTGAAATAAGCAGCTTCACAATGCTTACTATTAGAATATGATTCAGCACATCTGACGCAATTTCCCCTGTTCCACATTGAACCACTTTGTTGTGAAGCAGGGGCTGTCAATGTTAAACACTTTCAGTTCCCACAAAATGTACCTTTCATGTGATTGTTACATGATAATAACTTATAGTGCCTTCTCAAACTACTCAATGGGATGCTAAAGATGAATGATAAAGATAAAAAAAAACACATGCTCGCATTTTTCATCATTTTTATTCCACATTTCCAGCATCAAAAGGCTTTCTATGAATCAATGGTTCCTTGACTGGACGTTGTGACAGCCATTTTAGAAGCAGCACTGAATCAGATTATAATCCTGTCCCCTTTTTTTGGGACTATTCCGAATCAGGTGTAATCCTTGGATAATCACTCTCACTTAAAGTTGAGAAAGACAGGCCTCACAGACACTTAAATGAGTCTGAAGAACTGATCTAACTCTCCCTGAAGGAAAGGAACTACCAGAGAATATTGACTTCCTCCAAATAGCCTTTTTAACAAGTTTTGGTTAGATTATAACAACCCGATTATTATAAGGGTCCGGGCACTCTCCTTAACAATGTACCTCTCCACTGTATGGAATGTATAGAGATGGGTTTTCAAGTTTTGATACAAAAGACTATATGAAAAAATAGATTTTCTAAATTATATAAAGGTTTATTAAAGAACCAAACACGCAATTCGCACTTGATGGTAAATCAATCACAACATGGACAGTTCTAGGAAAGGTGAGTATAATATTTTTTCTATTAGAGAGTCCAGGGTCTGAATTTCATTTGGCGTGTGTGCCCAGTGGGCAGGCCTGGAAGCGGATGTATAATCCGCTCCCGGGTGCGATCGCATTTCCAACGCCATTTCTAACTGGGTGGCCAATTAAGGGCCGCCCAGTGTGCAACGTGTATGCTCAATAGTCAGAACCTGTTGTGCGCCAGGTCCAATGGTGACCCAGTGGGAGATTTAAAAGCAGCAGAGGCAGCTCCCTGAAAGCTGCCAGGGGACACTTTGTAGCTTTGGAGTTGTTTCAAGAAACATTTTTTTTTTAGCTGCAATGGCAGCTGCACCTGCTGGGCATGCCGGGCAGGAGGGCAAATCCTGTGGGTACTCGGCCCCACGGTTATTCGATGAGTGCCTGGGAATCCTTGTGGAGGAGGTCAGTGACAGGCAGGACATCCCCAACCCCAGGGGTGGCAAGAGGAGACCACTGCACCTGACCGAGAAAGCATGGGCTGAGGGGGCAGCCCAGGTCAGCGGCCATGATGTTGTACGGTGCACATGGGTGCGGTGCCACAAAAGGTTCAATGATCTGCTTCAATTGGCAAGGGTGAGTGCCAAGTTGGCATGGATCTGCGTGGAGAAGTGTTACTGGTTGGCTATTCCCCCCACCATCCCCGGTGCTCAGGGGTGTAAGAGTCTAAGTGCCAACTGTCACTAATATAGGTGCCGGTAAAGGCAGTGAGCTCTGGCTGCTTGGCCTGATGGCTTTGTGGGTTGAAGGCCATGATGGATGTTCATTTTCTGTGAGTGCCAACATGATATAAATTTTGCTTTTGTGTTAATGGCCTGAGTAAGTTTCACTTGTTTTGTAGGTTAAGGTATGCCAGTATGTATGCTGGATGTGAGCTGCTTTAAACTTTATTGCACAGG
This sequence comes from Cetorhinus maximus, assembly GCF_964194155.1. Classification (NCBI taxonomy): domain Eukaryota; kingdom Metazoa; phylum Chordata; class Chondrichthyes; order Lamniformes; family Cetorhinidae; genus Cetorhinus; species Cetorhinus maximus. Next base: position 15,753,996 of record NC_135900.1, read on the forward strand.
CACTGAGTCGACTTTGAAATGGATCATTCCAAACATTCGGTAAGGAGGTGGCACCCCTGACATGAGGTGGAAGCAGTCCCTTGGCAAACTAGCTGAAGGAGCATTAAATCAAGGCCTCCCTGGTGTCCCTACCTCCCTGAAGGTTTCAGAGATCTGCCTCCACATCTTCACCATGTTCTTCCCTGGGCTCCTCTTCTGGCCCACGGCTGGAGTCATCAGCTGTGGCCTGTGGAGCTACCTCAAGATCCTCTTCCTCCAGTGGGTCCCCTCTTGCCAGAGCCAGATTGTGGCGAGGGCAGCATGTAACCACTATCAGAGACACCTACTCTGGAGGGTATTGAAGTGCCCCCTTGAACAGTCCAGGCACCTGAATCTCATCTTCAGCTGACCTATGGTCCTCTATATGTGGAGGCATGGCTCCTATTACACCTCTGCTCTGCTTCCATTCTTGGGTGCCAGAGAGGCATCATAATCCACCTTTTCAATGTATAGCCCTTGTCACCCAGCAACCATCCATCCAGTCGAGCTGGAGCCATGACACCTGTGAGTGTCGGAGGATGTGTGCTTCATGGAACCTGCCAGGGTACCTTGCACAGACTGACAGAATCTGCGTCTTGTGGTCATAAACTACCTGGATGTTCATGGAGTGGAAGCCCTTCCTGTTGATGAAGGCACATGGCTCACCCGTTAGCGCCTTGAGGGCCACGTGTGCGCAGTTGATGGCACCCTCGATGTGGGGGAACCCAGCAATCACTGCAAAGCCTTTGCCTCCTCAGCCTGGCTGGCCTCATCTATCCGGAAATGAATAAATGTCATTACCCGCCTGAACTGAGCATCAGTCACCAGCTTCACCCAACTGTGGACAGCTGACTGGGGCATTCTGCACAGATCCCCCACTAAGACCTGGAAAGAGCCGGAGACATAGAAGTTGAGGGCAACTGTGACCTTCAGAGCTGCTGGCATGGGGTGGCCACTCACACAGTTGGAGGTGATCTCCGGCTCAACCATCTGGCATATGGAGGTCACAGTATCCCTGAAGTAGAGGAACCTCCTTCACTGGACTTCAGACATGTTGAGGCAGCTGCATCACTGCCTGTAAACTCTGGCAGCAGGATAATGGCACCTTTTGCAGCCCCTTCTGCCTTGGACCACTTGCTGGCCCTGCGACTGCATCGCTCCTCCCACATGTCTCTCCCTTGGGTGCTGCCTACAGTCACCTGGACTCCTCTCTCTTCTGCCCCTCTCTTCCTCCTCAGAGGAGGTACCACCAGTGGAGTAGACAATCCCCATTACCAGGGTAACAGAAAGCTGTCTAGTGATTGGAAGAGTCCACACAGTATAAATCCTCCAGGAGCCTTGGAGACACTAATGAGTCCTGAAATGAAGGATAGCAATGCAAAGACTGAAGTGCAAAACAAAGATAAAGCTGTCAAGTTTCACTAAGCGACCAGCAGCAAACTATCTCCTAAACCCCTCAGCAAACACAAAAGCAATACTTCAGACCCTTTTTATCCCACCCTTGGATGAGGTTTTGTTAAAAACAGGCTGCCCACCTGCCCATTTTGTCTGTGCGATGAGCACGAAATCACACGGGCAATGTAAAATCATGGACAGTAGGGTTTTTAATGGCCTTAATTGGCCTTTTAACTGTCAGCAGGTGCTGCTCCAACTCCCACGTGCACCCGCTGACCTCAATATTGTCCACGTGTGCAATGGCATCGGGATGCACGCTCGACATCATTTCGTGCAAGTTTGCGTGTGTTCGGGCCAGGCATGTGCCCACCTGATCAAGGTAAGATCTTATTAATGTTAGAGAGATATTTAAGGTATCTATAAATATTTAACGTCGTATTCAGCTTGTACACTTGCATAACCTTATAGGGGTGATGTAAAGGCCAGTTCCTATTTTTTTCAGAGAAACTGTTTCTCTTTCCACAGATGCTGCCAAACCTCCTGAGTTTTCCAGCACTTTCTGCTTTATCTCTGGTTTCCAGCATCCAGAGTATTTTGCTCTTATTCTTGTTTTTTTTTTCAGAACTACCTTGTGTGAGAGGATATACCAAATTCTATGTTACAGGATGTTGTTGTCCCTGAGCACACTGTTATGCCTAGGCATGTTTAAAAACTTTTTAAGCTCTTGTCCCTTTGTCCAGCAGGTGAATACTGCTTATAATTTTTAATCCCTACTTCATGGGAGAATCACTTCTTTTTAACCTTATAACTCCTTATCCAAGCTAGACAAAAACCGAAAATTGCCCCCATTATTTATCAAATTGCACCACACACTAATGTATTTTATTGATCACACATGATTTATAAAAGGAAGTTTCAACAAAATTCAAAATTTATAAATGGTAAATATAACTCATACATCACATTTTTGAAATGCAGTTGGTTACTATATAGGCAAACATGGCAGACATTTTGCACACAGCAATGAGATGGCATATTGGTGGAGATGTGGGAAGAGGGAAGGCAGGAAGGCACCTCGCTACTGTTCATGCCGCCCTTACATTTCACCTAAACAGGGGGGCAGGACTTCAGTTTACCAAAGCGCCTAAAACAATCTTGGAGTGTCAGCCAAAATCATGACACTCAACACCTGAAGAGAAGTCTGAGGCAAGAGTGCCACCAACTGAGGAAACATGGCAGCTCTGCCAGCACCTTCTCAAGGGTAACTAAGAATAGGCAACAAATGTTTGCTTTGCCAACGACACCCACATCCCATGAAAGAATACAAAAAAAGAGTGAAATTTGTTGTTTTAAAAGGTGTTACTGCATTGGATTAGGAATGGGGAAAAAACTAACAAGAACCATTGGGATACAGATGACAGGAATCATTGGATAAGTGGCATGCCAAGAAATGCCATAGTAGGAACCAGGGGATGGGGTACAGGACTAAAGACGGGTTGCAGCCTGTCACAAGTATATAAACAAAAGATTCAACTGCCTGAAATGCAGGGATTTTTAAAACAAACCTGCATGTTGCTTCTGAAAGTATGATAGTATAGGATTATTTCTCTCTGGGACATGCCGGCTTGTCAAAGGCTTTTGGGTCTGGACTTATTTGCAGTGATTTATTCTGTCAATTAGCTTTTGATGATAATTATTGTGTGTCTCTGTTTAATACCACCTTCATGTAGGAAATCTATTTTCATGAAGGGCATCTGTGTAATCATGGCAGTCTTATACAACTTCTTATACAACAAGTTGACAATTTCACCAACAGAGCTTCAAGCAACTGTTCCATTTTGTTAAATTGTCGTAAGATTTTTCCTGGCTTCCATCTGCTTCCTGCCACTGCATTATCTCTCTAGAAAAGAACTTTGGTGTGTGAAAAAGGTCCATTGATCTGTGGAAGGAAAAGAGGTTCAAAATTCCTCTTAATATTATAAACACATTCATATGAAGTGCCAAGAAGATGTTAATGAAAGCGTGTTAACACCACAACGAATTACGGATAGAACTGAGAGTAACACAAGGGATTGGTTCCAGGGGCATTGATGCTTAAGAGATAGATTATCTGGGACATTAACACAAAAAAATGCACAAATGTGTTCAACTGTTATAGATCTGTTCAGTCGCACTAATCAGCACTATCAATCACAGATTGAGCATGTAAGGAAATTCTATGGTTCAACATAGTGGGTTTTGAGCAGGATTAAATAAAATTTGAAGGAACTACACATTTTTTCGGGTCAATGACCAGAATTTTTCTGTCGGCCATTTGGGGGCGGGGCCCGCTCACCGACAGGAAAATGATGCGGGATGACGTCGGGAGGAACCCCCGACGTCATCCCGCCCCATTTAAATATTCAGGAAGGTGGGCGGACAGCAAAATCAGCTGTCCGCCCGCCGACCTGTCAATGGCCAATTGAGGCCATTGACAGGATAATTAAGCTAATTAAAGGCCCTGCCCGTCCAACCTTAAGGCTGGCGGGCAGGCCAGGAGCCCCAGCGGGCTTCTGAAAAAACATGAAACCTCATCCACTGGCGGGATGAGGTTTCATGTCTGTTTAAAAAATCTTTAATAAAGTTTATGTAATATTTATTAACATGTCCCATCTTGTGCGACATTGTCACAACATGGGGACATGTTAATAGTTTTTTTATTTTGCTATTTTTGATGTTTTTTAAACTTTCAGCGCTGTCCCTGAGACAGCACATTGTCTCAGGGAGATGTGTGCTCTTTTGCACGCATGTGTGAAAGAGCGCACTTTGACAGTTGGGGAATCCCTTCCCCCCCCCCGCACAGGAAGTGCATAGCGCTTCCCGTCAGGCAGCCCGCTGGGCAGGCCTTAGTTGGCCCGCCCACTCAAAATGGCGGCGGGGCCCATTTTGGCGGCAGAGTTCAGCTGCCCGTCCACCGCCGAGCCGGTGGGGCCCGCCCGCCCATCGAGAGCTAAATTCTGCCCAATAAGTTGCTCATTGAGCATCATTAAATCAGATTATCCAGTCATTTATCGCATTGCTGTTTGTGGGATCTTGCTCTGCACAAATTGGCTGCTGTGTTTCCTACATTACAACAGTGACTACATTTGAAATGCAGCCAACTGGCTGTGAATGCCCCCAAGTTCTATTGTTTTGTATGAATTCCCCTCACTAGTATTTTAATCCATGTCACACATTGCTGAGCTCCAATCCTGGGTATAGCAAAGCTCCAACTGAATACCATTATTTTACCTCTTCATAATGCTTTTTAAGTAGATGGCATCACCATAGCCAGACTGTGTCTTGTCATTGTAGCTTTTATTTGGATCAGAAAACAAAAATTAGTCTGTGCTGTTTGTCTTATAATACCCCGAAGAAAAGCATTTGCATGATGATGAGACAGAAAAACAGCAGCAATAATGCAATGCTATGTGCCGGGTTACTCTGCACCACAATAGTACATGCACAGAATATTTAGCAGAGGGTTTTGCTCATGAATTACTAATCATGGAACTATTGATTCATCTTCTTTTTCAAAAAAATGGGGGAAAATGCGAGTAGCTCAGGTTGTCCTGGAGCACCTAATGGTGCTTGATTTTGGGCTAGCATTTGTACAGCCTGGTGGTCACCATCGGATTTGGAAACCAAGAAAGGAAAAGTACGGGAAATACAGAAGAGTCTTACCATCAAAAGGAGTCATAGCCACGTGACATTTCCAACCTCTGCTTTTTCTGGGAGACCTGCACTCTGCATCTTTCATAATGATTTTGTCATGATACAGACCTGTGTGGGTAACAATAATGAGCATTGTATCACTCTCTGGCACGCCACCTTATTCCACACACTAGCTTAAACCGCCAACAAATTTATTTGCTTAGGTGCTCAATTCACGTTGCCAATGGTTTTCCATAATCCCATTCCACTGATTTTCTTTCCTCTCCTGTACATTTACATTGACTTTACTTGGGACTTCTTCCATAACACCATGGCTGAGGTTAGAAACTCAACAGTTGTGTGCTTATATTGCCCTGTACCACTACACTGTTGCATTCAGAACCTTTTCTTAAAATGTAAGGAGCAAGGCATTTTCTTTTTCAGGCAAATCTCTTCTTTGAGTCGGAAAGCTTTCTCACAAATGTTAGGTAGTATTCCTAATAGCTGATACCTTTAATGATAATGATTGCCTTTGGATTCATGGATGTCAGTAATGAGACGTTACTGAACTGAGGTGTCTGAATATTTATAAGGCACCATGGCCATAAGAGATGCATTCAAGAGTACTTGAAGACATTAGGGTAAGTGCAGGGAGTCTTGCAGAAGATATTCTTCACAGCTCATTGGGCACGGGGAGGTACCAAAATTACCGAAAATCACTAATCATGTAAAGAAATTACAGGCTTGTTTTCTGATACCTATATAATAGTAGAAATATTGAAATCAAATACAATGAAAATAACTTAAAACATATCTAAAGCGTAAAAACAGTAATTCAAATGTTTATGTGGGTTTAAACAGGGAGTGGCAATTGGAGAAACTGACTGAAAGGAATTATTGATTCCACCTGCATGAACTAAGCTAACATTAGAGTCAAAATAGCAGAATCGTTGATGCATCGTAAGCTAATAACTGTATTTACCAATGTAAATTTAGCTCCTGTGCACTGATAGGGATTAGTAATTCCTCTTATTCACTGATCAGTATTCACTGCTTAAACAGAAACACTTTGAGTCTCAAAACAAATAGAACAGCCATAACTTATTTTAATTGGTTTCGAAAAATTTACTGATGCACGACTCTACATTTGGTAATGAGGTTTGGCAGTCCAGCTTGAGGTGGCAATGGTTTTACACTTGAGATTTATTTTCAAACCTGCAAAGACATTTGTTTTCGACGGCTCACAACAAAAAGATTCGCGCAAGTGGAAGTTTCTAATCTCGACGGATATTTCCGTGCAATCGTGGCCCATCTTCATTCACAAGTGACATTATCAAAATCAAATTGTTTTGAAATCCCAGAAGAGAGGCACAATGAGCCACACTGCTTTTTATATGCCCTCATTGTTCTGAGATGGGTCCTTCTATCTTGGGCCGGGACTTTCCAGCCCCACTGTGGCAGGACCCGCCATGGGGGATGTGGCGGGCCAGCCAAAAATCCATGGACTTTCGGTGGGACTGGACGATCCCGGCGGCGGGCGGGGATGGAAAATCCCGCCTTTGGACTCCAGGCATGGGACTTGGTTCTTCGACAGACTGTAGATGTACTCTGGTTTACTAGTACTACATCTAAACAGGTTCCAGAGTAGGCATGTTGCTCCTAGCTATGAATCCAACCTCTCTCTCTCTCGAGCCTAACACATAACTGACTTATGTCAGTGGTACATCATCATTTACGTCATACATTAGCATATCTCATCTGTTAACTTTTTATATTACACTAATGTTGTTAAAACTGCAAAAGAGACATTGAACAGCCTTTCTATTCAACAGTAAATCTCCTCTTGATAGATAGCTGGTGGAAAAATGCCACGTCAATTTTTGTCCGATTAATCCTGTGATTGGAATGCTTCACTGTGTTAGAGATACTGTATAAATATTAGTTGCTGTTTAAAACTCATGAATTTGAGCCTAGTTCACTGCTGTCAGTCACTCCCATACATGGTTTAGATATCATAGTTTCACTGGAGTTGGCTCACGCTATCCTTTATCCTCATATGATCTCGGTTTAATATTTGTGTCCTTCCTCAATCTTTTAAAGGAAGATTGAGTGAAGATTTAGTTAGACAAGGCTTGATACGAATTGTTAAGCTGCTTTATTTCACATCAGATTAATATACAGGGCAACTGAATGATCAACAACAACACCTTACATTTATATAGCGCATGAGGTTAGGTGAATGGGCCAAAATTTGGTAGATGGAGTTTAACATGGATAAGTGTGAGGTTATCTATTTTGTTCAGAAGAATAAAAAGGCAGCTTATTATTTAAATGGAGAGAAACTTCAGAATGCTTCAGTGTAGAGGGATATGGGTGTCCTCGTGCATGAATCGCTGAAAGCTAGTATGCAGGTACAGCAGGTAATAAGGAAGGCAAATGGAATTTTGGCATTTATTGCTAAAGGAATAGAGTATAAAAATAGGGAAGTGTTGTTGCAACTGTACAAGGCATTGGTGAGGCCGCACCTGGAGTACTGTGCACAGTTTTGGTCCCCTTACTTGAGGAAGGATGTAGTTGCATTGGAGGCGGTTCAGAGGAGGTTCACTAGATTGATTCCAGAGATGCGAGGCTTGTCTTATGAGGAAAGATTGAGCAGTTTAGGCCCACACTCGCTGGAGTTTAGAAGGATGAGAGGAGATCTAATTGAGGTATATAAGATGCTAAAGGGGATGGACAAAGTAGACGTGGAGCGGATGTTTCCCCTTCTGGGGCATTCTAGAATGAGAGGCCATAGAATTAGGCTAAGGGGCGGTAGATTTAAATCAGATGAGGAGGAATTACTTTTCTTAAAGGGTCATGAATCTATGGAGTTCACTACCTCAGAGTGCAGTGGATGCCGGGACCCTGAATAAATTTAAGGAGGAGATAGACAGATTTTTAATTAGTAACGGGTTGAGAGGTTATGGGGAGAGGGCAGGAAATTGGAGTTGAGGCCGAAATGAGATCAGCCATGATCATATTGAATGGTGGGGCAGGCTCGAGGGGCTGAGTTGCCTACTCCTGCTCCTAGTTCTTATGCTCTTATTTAATGTAATGGAACACCTCAAGGCACTTCGCAGGAGCATTATAAAGCAAAGAATAACACTGAGTCATACAAGGAGTTACTAGATCAGATGACCAAATGCTTGTCAAAGAAGCAGGTTTTAAGTGTCATAAAGGAGGAAAGCAAGGTAGAGAGGTGGAGAGGTGTAGTGAGGAAATTCCAGAGCCTGAGGCTGAGGCAACTAAAGGCATGGCCACCAATGGTGGAATCATTATGATTGGGAATACAATGGCCAGGATTAGAGGAGCGCAGATATCTCAGAGAGTTGTGCGGCTAGAGGAGATTACAGAGATAGGGAGGGGCAAGGTCATGGAGGGATTTGAAAACAAAGAGGAGAATTTAAAATCGAGACATTGCTTGACTGGGAGCCACTGTAGATCAGCTAGCATAGGGGTCATAGGGTAAAAGGACTTTCTGTGAGTTACATAGAAACATAGAAACTAGGAGCAGGAGTAGATCATTTGGCCCTTCAAGCCTGCTCCGCCATTCAATATGATCATGGCTGATCCCCTATCTCAACGCCGTATTCCCCATACTCTTGATGCCTTTACAGTCCAGAAATCTATTTCCTTCTTAAATATATTCAGTGACTTGGCCTCCACAGCCTTCTATGGTAAAGAATTTCACAAGTTCATCAACCTCTGAGTGAAGAAGTTTCTCTTCATCTCAGTCCTAAATGGTCTACCCCATATCCTGAGACTGTGACCCCTTGTTCTAGACACCCCAGCCAGAGGAAACATGAGCCCTGCATCCAGTCTGTCCATCCTGTCAGAATTTTGTGTGCACCAATGAGATTTCCTCTCATTATTCTAAACTTCAGTGAATACAGGCATAGTCAGCTCATTCTCTCCTCATGCAACAATCCTTCAATCCCAGGAATCAATCTGGTGAACCTTTGCTACACTCTATGGTAAGTATATCCTTTCTTAGGTAAGGAGACCAAAACTGCACATAATCAGGTGTGGTCTCACCAAGGTCCTGTACAGCTCTAGAAAGGCATCCAAAACAAAAATAAAAACACCTGGAAAAACTCAGCAGGTCTGGCAGCATCTGCGGAGAGGAACACAGTTCCTCTAGAAGGGCATCCTTGCTCCTGTACTCAGGTCCTCTCGCAATGAAGGCCAACATACCATTTGCCTTCTTAACTGCTTGCTGGACCTGCATGCTTGCTTTCAGTGATTGGTGTACGAGGACACCCAGGTCCCTTTATACATCAACATTTCCCAGCCTATCGCCATTTAAATAATATTCTGCCATCCTGCTTTTCTGACCAAAGTGAATAACTTCACACTTATCCATGTTATACTGCATCTGCCATGTATTTTCCCACTCACTCAACCTGTCTGAATCGCCTTGAAGCCTCTTAATACCCTCCTCATCATCCATATTCCCACCAAGTTTCGTGTCATCAGCAAAATTGGAAATATTACAACTTATTCACTCATCCAAATCATTGATATATATTGTGAATAGCTGGGGCGGAAGCACTGATCCCTGTGGTACCCCACTAGTCACCACCTGCCACTCTGAAAAAGACCCATTTATTCCTACTCTCTGCTTCCTGTCTGCTAACCAATTTGTAATCCATGTCAAAATATTACCCCCAATCCCATGTGCTTTAATTTTACACACTAACCTCTTATGTGGGACTTTATCAAAAGCTTTCTGAAAATCCAAATACACCACATCCACTGGTTCTCCCTTATCTATTCTGCTAGTTACGTCCTCGAAGAACTCCAGTTGGTTTCTCAAACATGATTTCCCTTTCATAAATCCATGTTGACTTTGTCTAATCCCGTTGATATTTTCTAAGTGTCCTGTTATCACATCCTTTATAATTGACTCCAGCATTTTCCCTACTACTGATGTTAGGCTAACCAGTCTGTAATTTGTTGTTTTGTCCCTTCCTCCTTTTTTAAATAGTGGAGTTACATTTCCCACCCTCCAACTGTTCCAGAATCTACAGAATTTGGAAAGATGATGACCAATGCATCCATTATTTGCATGGCCAGCTCCTTTAGTACCCTGGGATGTAGATTACCAGGAACAAAAACAGAAAATGCTGGAATAACTCAGCAGGTCTGACAGCATCTGTGGAGAGAAAAACAAAGTTAACGTTTCGAGTCCATATGACCCTTCTTCGGACTCGAAACATTCACTTTGTCCTTCTCTCAACAGATGCTGTCAGACCTGCTGAGTTTTTCCAGCATTTTCTGTTTTTGTTTCAGATTTCCAGCATCCACAGTATTTTGCTTTTTTTACTGTAGATTATTGGGCCCTGGGGATTTATCTGCTTTCAGTTCCATTAATTTCTCCAGCACTATTGTTTTATTAATATTAATGTCCTTCAATTCCTCCTTCTCACTGAACCCTTGGTTCCCTAGCATTTCTGGGAAGTTATTTGTGTCTTCCTCCATGAAGACAGAACTAAAGTAGTTGTTTAATTGCTCTGCTATTTCCTTTCTTTCTATTACAAATTCTCTCGCTTCAGACTGTAAGGGACCTACATTTGTCTTCACTAATCTTCTTCTTTTTACATACTTATAGAAACTTTTAGTCTGCTTTTATGTTCCTTGCAAGTTTACTCTCATAGTCTATTTTTCCCCTATTAATCAAGCTCTTGGTCCTCCTTTGCTGAATTCTAAACTTCCTCCCAATCCTCAGGCTTACTATTTTTTTTAGCAACTTTATATGACCCCTCTTTGAATCTAATACTATTCTTAATTTATTTTGTTAGCCACGGTTGGACCGCTTTCCTTGTGTTTTTTGTGTCAGAAAGGAATGTAAAACTGTTGAGTTAAGACATGGGCAGAAGAGCTTTGTATGACTTCAAGTTAACAGAGGTTAGAATGTGGGAGACCAGCCAGGAGCCCAGTGAAATAGTCAAGTCTCAAGGTAACGAAGGCATGGATGAGAGTTTCAGCAGATTCACAGATTTCAAATCAGTACAACTAGGGAGGCCAATACAAAGCAATAAACTCACTGCACTTCTTCAGAAGATTGACTGACTTCAACAAAATCACAACCCAGTATTCCCTCATTTTCAATCCTTTTTACTGCCTATAAGCATCCTGTCACAAAACCTTCTTTCCCATAAGCTCGCAGTATTATTGGTGGGCACACAGAAGAATATGCTGATAGGGTTAGATAAAGAGGGGTGGGAGGAGAGCATAAATACTGACACAGATATCTGTTGGGCTGAATAGCTTGCTTCTGTGCTGCAAATACATTGTAAGGCCTCAAGATTATGTAGAAAACTACATTTCATGGGGGTGAAAAATGAGTCCTGCCTAAGAATCCATTAAAAATTTGCCTGTATACTTCTTGTGAGACCAATACCTGCCAGACATAAGTATAAACTTACAGCCAATATAGTCAAGTATGTGCCATGAGTTTTTTTTTATGAAGGAGGGCTAGTGCAGCTGTGGGGAAGGGTACTTAGGGGATGGTGTGGGTCGTATTTGTCATGCATGTGAAATAGTAGCAGTACTCCACCTCTTCCCATCTTCACGGGAAATGTTTAAAACAAATTCTGAAAATTAATTTGCATTGGCTACCACGGGTGAGGTGGAGGGAGGGTGGTGAAGAAGAGAGCCTGCGATGCCTATAAATGAGACCCCATAAATGTAGCGCTGGGATCAACAGATCCAAAGGTGGGGTGCAAGCCATCCTACAGCTATATTCATACACTTTACACCTATTTTACACATAAATATGGGAGCAATGCACACCAATTTCTGCCCCTCCATCTGATTTCCCTGCCTTTATACCAACCTCTTCAATAATGTCTTTCTGATAGTCTCTCTTAGACGCAGAGCATTTTCTTGACTTTCCATATTTACAGTCATGCATAGGCCACGCAGCAAATTTATTTTTCATCCAACAGGTTCATTTCTACTGCAAATCCCATCATTTGAACTACCATCAAAATGGCACAATCCATCTGTTTATTATGGCTTAAATCTTTCCTTAGATTCCTAGCTCCCACTGACTAATCCAACACCATAGGTTTACACCACCTTATCCTTCCGTTGTTGCAAATTGGCTTCTCTAAGTCCACATCAGACTCATTAGATGCTGTCCATGTAACAGCCAAGGTAACAGAGGCTGATACTGCACCAAAGAATAATCTTATCTGTCACCTAACATCTTGATTCATACAATCCAGACCCCGTCAATTAAGTCTGAAGTTCAAGCTCTGTATTTGGTCTGATTTGTATACTTTCAATTAATTCAGAAAATATCGACTGTTAATTATAGCAACTATAAAATATTTTAAAAAGCCTGCCTCATGAGTTGATGATGCGTCAAAACTTGTACCATTACCTTGTCTAAATGCATGGGTGAATTTTCCACTTAATCACACTTGTAATACCGGTGCGAGCTTAGCGGATCAGACAACTCGATGCAAAAGAGTGTGGAATTTTAAATCCAAGAGAGTTGTGCACATGAGCACTCCAGTTTTTCATGACCTTTTAGGCTAGTTCAAGATTAATTTACCTCAGATCAGGCTCTCCCCCCACACCCACCCCCTAGACACATCCACAAGTTCAATTGCAGGATCCTATCGATTGTATTGGTTCAGGAAGGCTCCTCACGTTGGATGCATTTCTTTAGCGGCACAGGCACAGGCATAGGCACAGGCAGAGGCAGGCACATTCTCATATCATATCCAGGGGAGGTGATGGCACAGTGGTATTGTCACTGGACTGGTAATCCAGAGACCTGAGTTTGAATCCTACCATGGCAGATGGGGGGAATTGAATTCAATAAAAAATTTGGAATTAAAAGTCTAATGAATACCATGAAACCATTGCCGATTGTTGTAAAAACCCATCTGGTTCACTAATATCCTTTAGGGAAGGAAATCTGTTGTCCTTACCTGGCCTGGCCATGGCAATGTGGTTGACTCTGAAATGTCCTCTGACAAGAGCCATTAGGGATGGGCAATAAATACTGGTCTAGCCAGTGATGCCCACATCCAATGAATACATTTTTAAAAATCAAAAGATTTTTTACTAAGGAACTGACTAGAGTATACAAATGAAACTATTAAATAGTTCAGTACACTATGAAGTAATTTTCAGTGTTTTAAAATTATATTAGTCACAGATGGCAAACTGGGTCCCCCATTTGAAAAACGTTTATTTTTGGTGATAAACCCATTTTCATGTGTATTAATCATATGATGAACTTCCTGATGTCCGCAGGGAAAAACACTGTCCTCAAAGACTACCACCAGCTGACAGCTAATGAAGCATTCCCATTCACGTAGAACCTCAAAAGAAAACCCATGCACTCACCTGAAATTCTGTAGTCTCCACTGAAACACACTCCACACCTATACAAAGTGACAACAGCTCCACTCCTCGATAGCATACCTCCTGGTTGATTGCAAACATCACAAGCCATAATCTGGTTACTGATCTGAGTTGTTTTTATTTATTCTTTCATAAGATGTGAGCCACACTGGCAAGGCCAGCATTTGTTGCCCATGCCTAATTGCCCTTGAACTATGTGACTTGCTAGGCCATTTCAATGGGTCAGGAGTCACATGTAGGCCAGGCCAGACCAGGTAAGGATGGCAGATTACCTTTCCTGAAGGAAGTTCAATGAACCAGATGGGTTTTTACAACAATCGATGCTATTTGTCATGACTGAGAGTCGCTTTCAATCCCAGATTGTAGTAATTGAATTTAAATTCCACCAGCTGGGATTTGAACCTAAATCCTCAAAGCATTGGCCTGGGCCTCTGGATTACTAGTGCACTACGCCACCTTCTTCCTCAACTGGTGAAGTCCCAGGTTTCAGCCACTCACAGAAAATATGGACAACCTTCAACCCACTTGAGGATGGGTCAGGGAAGACGTGGCCACTTGCTCCACAAGTGGAACATAAGGGGCAGCTCAATTTGTGATTGTAGCCACCCAAGTCAGACCATCGCCCAGCTGCTGAACTCCTGCCCCGAGAGATCCATTCCGGGTGGCATAACAACAATTCATGCTGCATCAGCTGAAGCTGTTGAATAACCTCGATGACAAACTATAACTGCCCAGGCGTATGAATCAAAAAAAAAAGCTGCATTAATAAAACTGCATCAGATTACCTCTCTTAAATTCAGCAAGCAAAACCTTAATGGAAAAAGGGGAAATAATTACTTCTATTACACTACCAGACTTCACTGGTTCATGGAAGACTTCACATGTAATTATGAAAATAAATTTTAGCAGAAACCTGAAATCTAATCTAACCCGTGCAATTTTCAGCATATTTTAGGTGCAATTTCTTGATTTGTGCCCAAGCGGAAACTCTACCAGTTCAAATGGCAAAAGACACAAGAATTTTGATTGAATCCAAACTCTCCAAATATATCTGGTTTCACACGGTAAAACTGGCATCAAGCCTTTCAGATATGAAGGAAGACACAGCTTCTGCTTGTGTAGAGAGAGAAATGCTGCTTCTATTAGTCCACCTTCCATGAGAAATCCAGTAATATAAAGTTATACTTAGCTTAATTTCCGTTGAATGTTCCTTATACCGCTTCCATTTTAAGTAGATCATGGCAGTTTCTGTTTAAGGACTTGAAGGCCCTTTCTTTGTAATTAAATCTTTGCTTGACAAGACTTATGCATTTGTTCAGTGGAACAGCCTTGCCACATAACAGGACACCACCTCTTTAAGCCCATAAAAAAAATCTAAGCAATATACCCCAACAAAAACTCACACTGAACATAGATACAGGAGTAGGCCATTAAGTGCCCAAGCTTACTTTGCCATTCAGTTAGACCTGTAACTCGATTCTGTTCACCCGCCTTAGCTCCATACCTCTTGAGACCTCAGCATAACATAGATCTATCTATCTCAGTTTCAGATGAGTCTCAGCATCCAGGCCTTTGGGGGAAGAGAGTTCCAGATTTCTGCTCGGTGAGGAGAAGTACGTCCTGATTTCAATCTTTAACAGCCTGCAATAATTTAAAGATTACGCCCCCTTGTTCTAGGTTCCCCAGTTAGAAAAATCTAGTGTCTATCAGTCTAACCCTGTTATAACAAGCAGCCACATTAAAATTTAAATTCAAAACATATGAATTATTTCAAGAGTACCATTAAAAAGCGACAGAGGTGCGGAGGTCTTCAGTACTCCCATTGTATAAATAGTGTAAAGCACAATTGTGATGATAATAAACAACCCACTGTCATAAATCATGACTGATATTTATCATTCATGCATTATTCAAATCAGGTTAACTCAAATAAGTGCAATACTATTTCAGTGACCCCTATCAAATATCTTCATCTCAAGCCTAACCTTTTTGAAATACTTTCCCCAACGTCCCCCTCCCTCAAAGTCAGCAAGACATCACAAAACTGCATTTAACATTTCTTCCTGAATTTAGAGGAGATCCAAATAAGCATTCATAGGAATCCTGGAGTTGCGATGATAAAGTGAACAGCAATTCTATTGGTAGCCAGCTTTTGTAATTAAAGTCGGCCACTTTACACATTCTTGCAGTTATATTCTGATTGAAAACGTAAAGTGGTGTAAAGCTCCATTGGTCACAGCTCTAATTGAAAGCTCGGATGCATCTGAAATGCCTCCCTCCCCAACCTCCAAAACACACACACAACAACGGCTCTTTATTATTTTAAATAGGCTTTTAAAGTCAAAGTTATTGGAAAAAGTCAGCTTTATGCGTTAGTGATGAAGACCTGAAATAATTAGTTCTGTGGTGTCATTCTGATGAAGGGCTATTCCTTTGACATTACCAACAAGTTTTAGACAAGTTCAGCCTGAACAGTGTGATTCATTGCTGAAAATTGTCATGAAATCCAGTTCTTAAGCTCCCAAGTGCTTCTACATATTCATTCTAATTGGTTTTGTTCTTTTTTACACTACTATAAATCATTAGCTCTTAGAAACACATAGAAGCCTAGGCCAGGTATGCAATTTAAGAAATAACATTATAAGCATCAACCGAGAACTAGAAAGAATAAATCTAAAACTCATAGTCCCTGCTGTTGGATGTGGCATTAGCACACCGGCGTGTAGAGTTCAGGGAATGAAAACAACAACAACCTGCATTTACACAGCAGCTTTAATGTAGAAAAACATCCCTCACAGAAGCATCATCAGACAAAAATGAATATTGAGCCAAAAACAGATATTAGGAGCACTGGAGAAAAGTTTGGGTCAAAGAAGTAGGGTTGAAGGAGGAGGGAGACATTGAAGGGCTTAGGGAGAGAATTCCAGAAATCCATGGAGCCCTGATGTCTGAAGGTACAGCTGGTCTGTGGTGGAGTGAAGAGAGGAGGGATGCACAAGAGGCCAGGATCGGAGTAACAAGGAGTTTGGGGGGAGCTTATAGGCCTGGAAGAGGCCCAGCGATTGAGTGCAGGTTTTTCCTTGTCGGGTTCTGAATGCTACCATCACACTGAAATGCAGGTCAGAAGCCTGGTACTGTAGGAAACAGTCTCTCAGTGCGATATCCACCCGGTGGCCAATTATGGCCAGAGGAGGCTCACTGCCCAATGAACGATGGCTGGCAGGCTCTCTAAGCTGGAGGACCAATGAGAGCAAGCTACAAGGGTAAGTAAGGGAGAAGGCTCCTCACCATGGAGGCGCCCTTCCAACCTTTTTAAATTTAAATTTTAAAAAATAGGATTCTTAGCCAGGCCACCGATGTGGGGCTGGGCAAGGTGAGGGGGCTGCAGCACCCAGGCAGGCTAGGAGGGCTTCCAGTCCTGCCTGTAAGAGCTGTATTGGCCACCCACCTACTCTGCGAAAATGGCCCAGGGGGGGATGGAGCTGGGAACTGGCATGCCGGACAGTGGGGTTAGTCTTCATTCCTGCCCACCTTCAATCTTGGCCCTGATGGAGCCTAAAACTCAAGCACAGGGGTGGGTGAGACCATGAAGGGATTTAAACATGAGGGCATGAATATTAAATTGTAGGTGTTCGTGGATCAGTGGCCAATGTGGGTCTGCAAGGACAGAGTGGTGGTGAGTCAGACCCTAATGCGTTACCAATTTTATATCCACGGTAATATGATTAGTAACATCAAAGGTATCTGCAATTAATAGTAAATGAATGCTTAATACAGATCAACAGAATCAGGACCACAATTATAAATTTGATGAAGTATTACAGCTCCCTCAGCACTAGCTGGTAGTCACTTAACAGTTAAAACAAAATAACATTTAACAGTAGATTCCAGAACCTTTGATAACTGCACGTACATTATATAAACTTCCATTTGATTTTCAAAGATTAAATCTGCAGAAGAAAAATCAACATCTGATAAAATTTACGTTAGACATACACAGAACATTTTTATTTTTATCATTATTCTTGCTAATGTTATAGAGAACAAATTTGTCAAATACCAATAATTCAGATATGCCAAAGAATTCAGGAAAATTGACATTGTTCAGGAGAATAGTCACTATGGTGAGCAGCTACTGTACATGCCGTGGCCTTTTTAGTCACATCGCTTTTATGTTATCTGATGGGACGTATGCAAATTCTGTGCAACACATGTAGCAATGAGAGTGCTGACTGTCAGTATGAAGCTTAGAGATTTGAAGGAATTTTAGATAGATTGGGGTGAGGATTTTCAAATGAGGGACAGTCAAAGGTTGCAGCAAATTAGCTCACGGGAGACTAGATTACCAGTCTCTCACTTTGCTTTACCAGTCTTATGACAAAAAATGAGCAAAGTTTCTCTCAGTTGAAAGAATACCTGTCACACTGCATTTTTGATATGTCTGAAGTGTACATATGCTGTTACCAACTCCCTTGGATGCACATTACTCCATGGTGTTCTCATGCACTGTGTCAAACCTTATAACGAGGATTAAATTCAAACTACAAAGCCTACAAGAACTATTAGCACCCTGAATGTAATAGAATGTCTCAAAGCGCTTTACAGGAGTGGAAATACAATATGACATGAGCCACACAGAGAGATATTAGACCAGATGACCAAAAGCTTGGTCAACGAGGTGGGTTTCAAGGAGCATTTTAAATGAGGAAACGGAGGGAGAGAGGGGGCGAGATATAGAAAGGGAATGCCAGAGCTTAGCATCTCGGCAGCTGAAGGCTTGGCCATGTGGAGTGATTAAAATTTGGGATGCACAAGAGATCAGAAGCACAGATCTCTAAAGGATTGAAGGACAATACCGAGATAGGGAGGAAATTACCCCATAGGATTTGAAAACAAGTGCGAGAATTAAAAATAAATCAGAATGCTGCTTGACCAGGAGCCAATGTAGATTAGCGAGCACAGAGGAAGTGGGTGAGCAGGACTTGGTGCGAGATAGGCCAATGGAAGAAAACCACTCTTGACAGAGCTTCACGGTGCGCATCCAGACATTTTGAAAATGAAAATGCTCGCATGAAGTTATATCTAGTGCCCAGGTATAGACAGTGATATGGAAAAAATGGTTAAACGCTGTCTCCAGTGTCACCAACAACAGAAGTTGTCTGTTTCAGCTCCACTGCATCAGTGGGAGTTGCCTGGTCATCCCTGGGTTACACTACATGTAGAGTATGTAGGTTCATTTTCAGGTACCATGTTTTGTATGATCATCGATGCACATTCTAAGTGGATGGATGTGCATGAAGTGAGATCACCAACCTCGTGTGCAACTATTGAAAAGCGCCAATGTTTTAGCATGCATGGCCTATCCGAAGTCATTGGGCAGAATTTTACTCTCGTTGGGCAGGCACACGCCCGACCCAAACGAGCGTAAAATGATGCGCAATGATGTCAGGCAAGCGCCCCGATGTCATTGTGCACGCGCGCGATATTTCAGTCGGCGAGTGCGCGCGGGAGTGAGCAGCGTGCCCGCCGACAATTAAGCAGCTTATTAAGGCCCTCAAATAACTAATTGACTTGAATTCTTCGCTGCCTGTCCAACCGTTCGGTTGGCGGGCGGGCAAGAAGGCCAAGCGCCCTTTGCATTTTTGGCAAAACCTCATCCTTGGGCGGGATGAGGTTTCGACCAGTGATTTTTTAAAAATTAAAAACTTTCAGTACTTATATTTCACATGTCCCTGCTCATGTGTCTGAGCTAAATGAGGGGACATGTTTTCATTACTTTTAACATCTTTATTTTTATTGTTAAAAATCTTCAGCTCCCTGAGGCAGCTCTGTGCCTCAAGGAGCTTTTACTGCACACGCCCGCTCGCTTGTGCGAACTTCCGCAATCGCCCTCCTCCCGCCCCCATCCCGGCAGCGCTGAGCGTTGCAGTTAATTGGCCAGCCAGCATGAAATCCATGTTGGGGCCCGATCACGGGCGGCGGGTCAGCTTCTCGACCACCCCTGCCGAGCCCGCCTGACAAGAGCAAGATTCTTCCTTTAGTGTCAAGTTATTATGCACCAAATCGATGACCTTTGCAACAAGGTATGCATAAAAGGTAAACTCAAAGCAAAAGTAAAGTACGTGGAGTCATTTGGTATGATTCGAGAAGTTGATGATTGCCCTAGATAGGTTAGCTTCTCAGCAACTGTGTACAAAAAAACTGGAAAGATAGAGAGGGCTGGATTTAACAGTGGAGTGAGGGGCATATTGCTCGCACCCCCCTCTCCGCAGTAGGAAAATCGGTTGCGAACCGACCAACTTTCGAAAAGACTGCCTGGCAGCGACGATGCGCTGGGAGTGCCCTTAACAAAGTGAGTGTGAGACTTCCACCCCACAGGGACAGGTACTCAGTCGTGGCCACTGCTGGGACTACACTCAGTCCGAAGGAGAAGATCAGAGGTGAATCCCGGGGGTTTTGGACAGGGAGGGACCGTGGGCCCTCGGCAGAGGCACAAAGGCTGGGTAACATCTTGGGGTGGGGTGTCCCCAGTGCGCACAGTGCACTCCTCAAAGGATATACCCCTTCTTCCTTCCCGCCTTTTCACCTCAAATGGTGAAAAAGCTGGCCGGCCAATTACCTTCCGCCTTCAGAAACAGAAAATGCTGGAAAAACCCAGCGGGCCTAACATCTGTGGAGAGAGAAAAAACAGAGTTAATGTTTCGAGTCCCGTGTGACTCTTCTTCAGAGCTCCGAAGAAGAGTTATACAGACTCAAAACGTTAACTCTTTTTGTTTCTCTCCACAGATGCTGTTAGACTTGCTGAGTTTTTCCAGCCTTTTCTGTTTTTGTTTCAGATTTCCACCATCGGCAGTATTTTGCTTTTTTCCTGCTGCCTTCCCCTGCCCACCATATTATTGGTCAGTTAAGGGCCTCAACAGGCCTAAGGGCAGGCAGGCTAGCTGATGTCTCACCCCACCCACTATATTATGAGAGGCGGCCCGAGGTGTGCGGGATGGTGGTGGGCTAGCCACTCACTCTATTTTACATGCCCCCTCCCCCACAAACAAAACACACCCAGTGGGGTACCGTAAAATCTCCCCTTGGGTGAGCTTCCGGTGAAGGTTTCACCGGCACCAGCAGCTGTTGATGAGGCATGATGCCCAATTTTGGGACTGCCTTGGGCCTCTCTGTTTGGATGCGCTGGGCCCACAAACCAATTTCTACCCTAACGCTTCTGCTAAAATGTGCATCAGCACATTTTAATTGTAAGCTCCAGAACACAGGCTATCATCCTTGCCGTTAATGCTGATTATAACTCTCATTCGTGTCTTTGTTACCTCTAGACCCGACTATTCCAATGTACTCCTGGCTGGTTTCCCACATTCTATCCTCCGTAAACTGAGGACATCCTGCCCAATGTCTTAACTCGCACCAAGTCTGGTTCCACCATCATCCCTGTTCTCACTGAGCTACATTTGCTCCTGGTCAAACAATGCCTTGATTTTAAATTTATCATCCTTATTTTCAATGGTGGCATAGTGGTATTGTCACTGGACTAGTATTCCAGAGATCGTACCCAGAGTTACCCAGGGTAATGCTCTGAGGACCGGGGAATTTGAATTAAATAAAAATCTGGAATCAAAAGTCTGGTGATGACCATGAAACCATTGTCGATTGTTGTAAAAACCCATCTGGTTCACTAATGTCCTTTAGGGAAGGAAGTCTGCTGTCTTTACCTGGTCTAGCCTACAGTTGACTCTTAAATGCTGTTAAATAGGCAATAAATGCCGGCCTAGCCAGTGATGCCCACATCCCATGAACAAATGAAAAAAAAAATTCATATGTAATATATTAACATTGAAATATTGGCCCCATCTGAAATAATGGTACACTGCTATTAACAACAAGCTTATTTACTGTTATAGGCACCCAGGGCACTGTGCATAGGGATTTTCTTGTCCCTTAACAGCTTTACAACTTAATTTTTTAACAATAAACAGCCACTAAGTGAATATTAATGGCACTCCCTGTATTATTATTCAGTTGCACTCCATTGCCATCAGAGTCAGGCTTAACTTTGTGAGTAATTACCAGATTAATGTTATTAGAGTGGATGGTCAGTGATAATCTGTTTGGATTTTAGCAAATTGCATTTCTTATATTTTTACATAGTTTCTGTCATTCTCGAGAAATAATTGTGACACGTCAGTACAAAACTTAATATCAAACTTAATACTCCAGGAATTCCTGACTTCGAGTGTAATGATCAATTGCAAGAATAGCTCTAGCGCTGCAAGTTTTGTCCCCATGAATACTTATTGATGATGAAATTTAAATTACCACTCCACTATTTCAGCCTGAGTGGCCTCAGGATCCAAGTCATCACAAATGTTAATCTTTTCTTTTCCCGGATTCTAACAGATCTGCTGGCTAATGCCATTAGGTTCTGTTTGCATTTCAGATTCACGCTCATCTCAATCCGTCTTGACATTAACGCAGAAGCTGTGAGCACCGGTACTGCAAAAGTAGGCAGCAATGAACTTCAGCAGTAAAAAACGGAAGTAAAGGTCAAAATAGAGAATTTATGGCACAGAAAGAGGCCACTCAGCCTCTCATGTCTGTGCTGGCCAGAAAAAGACCTAGCCAGCCTAATCCCACTTTCCAGCTCTTAGCCTGTAGCCCTGTAGGTTACAGCACTTCAAATGCAAATCCAAAGTTTTTTTTTTATAAATGTGATAAGGGTTCCTGCCACTATCGCTCTTTCAGGCTAGGCAGTGAGTTCCAGGCCCCTAACGCCATCTGGGTGAAAACATTTCTCCTCAGCATCCTTCCAGTCTTTTTGGCAATTACTTTAATTCTATGCTCCCCGCTGATTTGTTAATTGTATATTTATTGGGTGTTTCATTGTATTCAGGTTGTGGGCATTAACTGAGGATTCACTTGTGCCCTTACATGCAGACTGAAACTGTGCCTGGGGGTTTGGAGGTGCATGCTTATAATCTGTGTTTCTGTAAATAAAGCATTACAAATGTTTAAAGATTAGGATCCAGATCCACCCTTCACTAACAGGCTTTCTTGAATAAAACCTATTGACCTTTCTGTTGAGGAAAATAGGCCCTTCCTATCCTACCTATCATAATTTCCCCTCATCAATTTACACACTTCAGTTAAATCTTCGTTCAGCCTCCTCTATTCCAAAAAAAAATAAACCCTTCCTTTCAAATCCTTCCTCATAGCTAAAATACAGTATCCTTCGTTTATAACAAAAATGAAAAGAATAGCAAACACAATTCTGTCCACCTCATGCAAATCATAATGCCGTCCCCTACCAATTTTAGAAGTGGGATAATCAGAATTAGTTGTTTTTTTTTTTCCTAGCTGTGCAAATCATTTAAATAGAAAAGCACAAAATAGAGTCACCACGTTGATCTAGTTGTTAATTTATGACATTCATTCTAGATAGAGCCAAGAAACGATGCAGCTTTTCAAATCTGCAAGATCTTCACGATTGGAATAAACCCGACAAACAAAATAATGCATTGCCTCAACTGCTTTTCATCTGATCTGAGTCTCATTAAAGCTGCACGCAATTAAAAGAAAATCTGTTGTAGCTTTCAGAACGTTTCTGTCACCGCCCGGAAAATTAATTGAAATCAGCAAACAAATCAAACAAAATTGCAATCATAACTAAATAAACTGGGTTAGTAGATTACACACTCTCTAAGCTCCAATGATATTGATCTGCAACATGCAGTGATGGAGTTATCTGCGATTTACATTTATACATGGGACACCATCCTTAACTAGCTTGGCTGTTTGAAAGACTTGAAACACTATAGATCTCTTTTAAAGTTAAATTTTGCAGTTACTGTTATATTAAAAATTTGAGGACTGCAGATAAGATTTCAATAGAACAGTAATGCTTTTTAGTTTAGTTTTTGCATCACTCTGAATTGGTAAATTCATTTCGGCCCAAATTGAAAATATTCGCCATTCTGTGTCTGCAGAGAATAATTTCGATAAACGCTGCTGATCAATCGGATTTTCAATGCTGCGGTACAGAACCAGTGAAGTTGCCCTAAAGACTGCGACCGAGTCCACTGTAAAAAAGCAGTAACATCTCACAAACGTGAGCCTGATACTTCCTGAGAAAGAGCGGGAAGAACTGCTACTGGTTTAAAAACCTTCTGCTTCGAGGTCTCTGCATGCTCCAGCAACTCGGTCCAACAAATGGTTCCTAACTTTGAATTTGAGCTTCTGCATACAAAGGTTGTAGCTCCAGGTAACAATATTTTCTGGAGCAAATGCCACAGTGGAAAGAGAGGTTTGCTATTTTAATAGCCTGAGCATACTATCTGGGTTTATGCGGAATATTCAGCTACAGCTGCAGCTACACTAGCTCTTCTGTTATGGAGTCATATAGTGGAATTCAATGCCCTCCCCTGTGGTAGGTTTGGTGGCAGGGGGCATTTACTCAGGTAGAAGGGTGGTGGGGAATACTCCTCCGCCTTCCTGCCTCCACCCCGTTTAAGCCCGGGGTGGGAAGGCTCATGAACGGCCTTCCTGCCCTGCTGCCAACTGAGGCCCTTAAGTAGCCAATTAATGCCCACTTAAGGGCCTTATCCCACTGCTGCTGGTATTAACCCCCCCCCGCCCCGCCCCGCCCCCAGCAGCAGGCAGGGGCTCGCCATGTGACGTGCACGACAGGCAAAGCCTGGCATGTTTGCTTATGGTCCCTCCTCAATCTGAAGCCTCAGTGGGTGTAGTACCGGTAGCAGCCACCACCTCCCCAGTGGCACTGCTGAGTACAGAAAAGCTGCCATCCTCTGATTGGTCAGCACTTCTCGGCGGGCAGGACCCCTGCTCCCAGGGTCTTTGATCCTGGGGAAGGGTTGCCAGTGGCCTGTCAAGTGCCTGAGTGGCACTCAATTTGGTGGGCCTTCCCTAAAAAAGGCGGTGCAGGACTTCCGCCAGCAGGAGAGCCCGCAGGTGAGATCCCCATCGCCTCCATTAAATCAACCCATAGAGTCATTACGGCCATTCAGCCCATTGAATCCATGTTTCTGGTATAAAGAGGAAGATATAATTTCAGTACCAGCACATTGCGAATTTGCATCTCTAGTAGGCCTGAGGCTTCTTCAGGGTTCCCTGCAATAGCTTCAATGCTTGTCTTCACTAACTGGTTGCCCCAGTTTTTGAGGACTGATATCAAAGCAAGGAGTTAAATGTTGACTTGAGGTCTTGTATAGAGTACAGCTGAGTATGCGCCATTTCAATCAATCTTCCTCAGAAAATGATTGACATTGACTTAAGAGTTCCTTTTGTCATGTGCTGTGTGTTGGAAAATTGCAAACATGTCTGAAGTATTTCTCTCTCCACTGTTTTGACAGAAATTGTGAGCATAACAACAATTAGAACTTTCACAGTACTTTTTACCTGGCACCTAACCAGTTGATGTGACACCAGGATTCCAAATTTGAACAGTTCAGGTGGCAATGCCAATAATGTCCAGTCCTTAAAAAAAGGCAGCATGGAACATCAAAACGGCCCCTAGAGTTATTGAAAGGACCAGGCGCCTTGATTACAGGTAAGATTGATTCATGGAACTTTTTTCCTTGCAAAGTGTCTGAATGTACTCTCAAGTGTTTTTTGAAGTGTTTTGCTGCTTTTGCCTGAGACTGTTGCCTTTTTCCTCAGGGATAGCAGAGGCCAGGGTAGGTGCCACACAAAGGCTGCACCAAGCAGGATGCAGTGGTGACAGTGCCTCATGGATCTGGAGCACAACAGGGAGATGGCACAGAGGCTGCAAAGAGGGCAAACTCTGCGCTAAGCCCTCTGCCGAGTTGGAACCGGAGTCCTCCGTGCTCCTTGGGAGTGACAGGAGCTGTCTGGCAGGTGAATCGATGCACCCAGTGTCTCAGGGTGCATGCCCATCAGCACTCTCCTGTATGCTGCCCATCGAGGTCCTCATCTCAATTCTCTGTGTCTGCCACCTTGACCTCTGGTGAGATGGCAAACAAACTATCCTTTAATCCTGGCCTGATTCCAGTCCACTCATGTCCAGCCACCCAACAGAGGAGATGTGCTGGTCCCAACTCTACATTGGTCTCTAAGGTAGATGCAGTGCCAGTGCCTGAGCTGGTGACTGTGCGTGTCAGATCAAGGAACTGGGCCCTTGTGTCGGCGCTGTGCTGTTGTCCCCTCCCTCCCTCCTGAGGCTGCTGGCCTGGTGGTATCTCTTGGGTATTTGAAAGTACAAAGTCAGCAGGGGAAGGAAGATTGGTGTGAGCGAAGGTGGGTGGGGTGGGGAGCAAGAGATTCATGGTCACACCGTCAGCTGCTTGCTCACCACGCCAGAAAGCAGGTTGAGGGTGTTCTGGGAATTGAGATGGGGCAAAAGGCAGGATAGTGCTGTCATCCTCAATGTTCTCGGCAACATTAGATGCAGTGGGCCCTGTAAAGGGAAACCACCGCCTCTGTAGGGCTCCTGCCCTGCTGGTTCTGCACTGCTCTCTTCCATTGTGTGCCAACCTGTCCTGCAGGATAGCATGTCAGTGATGTATAGCACCGTATGTTCCTGGCATAGCTGAATTGCTGGAGACAATGAGAGAGGCTGGCAGTATTGGAGAATTTGCGAAGGCGAGGTGGACTTTCTGGATTTTAGACATGAGTCCTGAGTGTCAAGGGTTGCATCTTGGTGAATGATGGGCCTGTGGTGCACCAGACAGGGTGAAAGGTTGGTATTGTGGCAGGTTGGAGATGTGGTGTGAAGAGTTAGTCACTGATATTGCCCACCCGTTGAGCTCATTAGACATCGAGTGACACTGCCACCTTGTCCTTGGGTCCAGACCCTGGGAGTTGAGCTTCCCGACCATTTTTTCCCACTTCACACAGAGGATTGTTTTTGAGGCCTTTCTGCCACAGCCCCCTCATGGGCCCATGGCATCCTTCCTTCTGCCCACCTGCACTAATAATACCCCCAGTCCTACATCCGTCAAAGTGGCTCCTACTGTGTGCCCTGGTGTTCAATTGCAAGAATTTCCACTGAGGCATTTCTTCTATTTTTCCTTTAACAGGCTGCCTGCCTTTAAGAAAAAGCAGGCTGCTTGTACCGAGTGGTGCCAGGCAAGGCTGCCAACACCTCCTGCTGTGTGCGGAGTTCTCTGGCAGCATTGAGAAGAGGAAATCAGCACTGGTGCAGGACCTTGTGCCATAATCATTCAGATGAAGTGGATAGACAAATTTTGTGTCTTGGTCACCTCAGTCTGAATGGGCCAGGCGTACTACAAATTGAAGCAATTGAGTTTCACGCCCAAGGAGCTTAGAAATTGAATTCTAGAATGCAAGTACATGTTGGCAGAATACATAAGTTCCTGAATTCAAAAGGAATGCTTATAATTGTGCTAAAAAATAATCAGAGTAGAAATCTTTATGAATTTAATTATAATGCCATTATGTGTTGAAATTGGACCAATTGTCAGCTCTATTGCTTTGCTCAGTGTTCAGTTTTATGTCTATATCTTAATTTAGGTGTCACACACCTTACCGATAAGGGAAATAACCATGCAGAGAATTCTGTCATCAGAAAATATGTTACTTTTGATGGCATCTGTCAAGTCATTGATGAGAATCAGCAAGAAAAATGATGGGGTTTGTGGATAAATATTGTGACATGGGAAGAAATGACCATTCATTGCAGAATAATGTCTGCATCTTCTGAGGAAGTTGCCTAGCCACTTCTAGCTTGTCACACGACACCAGTTTAATTAGAAAGAAAGACAAATCCTATCAGATACTCACGCTAGATCGAGCATTACTGCTTTAGTTTTGTGCTGAACATTAGTCTTTTTCCAGGCTATGAAATGGAGGAGGTTACAAGTGAACCAATTTGCTCTGAGACTAAATTGATGGCAAAATGCCAAGCTGCGATTGAGACGTTGCAACAGATTCTCATCCCATGAGCTTTTATCTGATTGATTATAACGGTACCGGTCTGTAGTTATTGGGGTCTGTTGTGTCGGCGTGTTTTTTTTAATCTCAGTTTTCCATTTCGACAGGATAACATTGGTTGACAGGAAAAGCTGAACTAAATGAACTAGAGAGCAGTAAAAACATCTGCTTGGTGTGAGCTCCAATGAACTTTGACCTAATAGATAGGATGGCAACAACCTGCAGCCGTCATGCACTATTGCTTCTCTTTTCAGCTTTGATCACACCCGAGACTTTGCTTCCAGTTTCTCATCTCTCCTACAAACAGGACCTCTCCATTCAGCTACCCCCACCTCTCCCATATCCGTATCAGTCACTTACCCCTCTCACAGATCAGGACCATTTATTCTGGCTCCCCACTTCTTTTTGAAAATCAGGGCAACTCTCCCAGCTCCCTTCCTCTCTTACAAGCAATAAATAATGATCTCTGTCATAAACCTGGTGTACGCACTTACTAGGTGTATGTACTTGCTACCCCCCCTCCCACCACCCCCTGCACCCCTGCCACCCCAATTCTTTCATAACAATCATTATGACTCAGAAGTGATCTATCTATGCCTGTCACATTGTACGATGTAATTTTATAATTGTGCTAAGGATTGGAGGTTATTCACGTGTGCTGTGCAAAAAGTCCATTCAGAACCTTAGAGAATATTTCCCATTTTCTTTGAGGTGCAATATAGCCCGTGTATTAGCAATGCATGTAGGTTGGCTTTTGTTTTTCGTAATAGTTTATTCTACTTTCGTAGAGGTCAGGCATCAGCATTTTTCAAGAAGAATTGTCAGCAGTTTTGTCACAGTCATTGATTGCCATCTACTGGCCCAAAGGGAGAAGACACCCTGAGCCATTCTGAGGAGCACAATTCCATGGTAGTCTTTGCATTCAATATTTGTTTTATCACTCTTGCACCTTCTCCTGCTTTACATTCACAAACAGGCAATTAGTCCACTTTCTAAGTCACTAAGTACAAATGTTATATATTTTGTATCATGGTATATACAGATGTAAATTTATGGTTTCAGCATAAAGCTTCATCAACTCATCAGTTTTGAATGTTGGTAAAATTTATATATTATAGTGAAAGTTATCTTGAATGCTATGAAGCTTGCAGAATGGGGTCAATTATTGGGTGACTTCAGAATTGCTACGTAGATCAATGGGTGGAATTGCATTGGCATTGTGACGATATAAGTCATATTAGTTTCACTGTTACTGGTTTGAGATATTAAAATGTTACAAGTGGCATGCATGTTTTATAGATTCAAGAGTTATGTACAGAATGATATCTTCTGAGAAGGAAAAAGGCATTACTATAAAGTTTTAAACAAACGTATTTCTAACCTCTTTCTGCATAGGAACCTATAATGAATGAAGGACATAATGAACAATTTGGTGAGAGGATATTTATTTTCTCCCATGCTCTTTTTCTGAAAATTTTATGTGTTTTTTTTCAATTTCATATCTTTTCTTTCTGTGTTTCATAGTCCACCAGCTTATTGTCTTCCATTCCTCGTACTCTATTTCTTCATGCTGGCTCTAATTCTGAACTATAGTGGAGGGGTGGGGACTTGCTTCCACCAGGTGGATGATCACCTGGATTGCTGGCCTGCTATATACAATTAAACTGTCCAGCTCATTCTGTGATATCACTAAAATTCACCAGCTGGGAGGATGGCTGGAGAGAGAATGGAATAGAAGCTGTGCTGACCACTATTATTTGTGTTACAGCATTCATTTGAAATCCCTCTGTTTGCTACTTAACAAAGGTCTTTGACCTAAAATGTTTATATCCACAAATGCTACCTGACATGCTGAGTATTTCCAGCATTTTCCGTTTTTATTTCAGATTTCCAGCATCCGCAGCATTTTTTTTTGGTTCTTTTTTTTGCCCTAAGGCACTAAACTTGTTTATTTTAGCCCCTGTATTAAAATAATATAGCAGAAGATCATACTTGCCACTAATAGCACTTTGCGATTTTCAGCCCAAGACTCTGTTAAGATTATTGGTAAATGCAGTGCTCTCCGGTATTGGTCAAAGATTTCCGTGTGCAAACCCAAGCAGAACAAACTAAAACAAATGTGGAAGGATTCAGCAAGTAGCTGCTACAGAAATTACAGGTCCAATAAGAAAATAATTTCAAACAGGGCACTTCAGTACAAATTCCCCTAGGCAATAATAAACTTATTTTTAATTCATTCACGGGATGTGGGCTTCTCTGGCTGGGCCAGCATTTATTGCTCATCCCTGCTTGCCCTTGTGAAGGTGGTGGTGAGCTGCCCCCTTGAACCGCTGCAGCCCATGTGGTGTAGGTACACCCACAGTGCTGTTAGGAAGGGAGTTCCAGGATTTTGACCCAATAAACTTGTGATTTTTTTTTTTCCGGGCAGATGTTTAGTGTGAAGGAGCAACAGGAAGATTATGATGGGAAGACAAGCAACTAGAAAGAGAAGGGAAACAGAATTGAATAAGAGTGGATAAATCAAAACACATGTAGAATGAATGTACAAAACAAGAGAGTGCCACAAGAGATCTCGGACCTGCTTCCATTTCAAGCGATCAATGGCATCAAATACTCATCGGAGCATTTTTTTTTTTGAAAAATATACTTTATTCATAAAATTTCTGAAAGAACATTACAAAACATTTCTAAATGGCCATCATAAAAAGTGCAATCATATTCAGCTTTTACACATGGATCACAAGGTGCTTCAATACAATCAATGAATATTACAATCATTTCAATATGGTCATTACAGACAGTCAGACAGTGCAACGGGATTGCAGTTATCGACATACATCATGTTGCACTCTGAGGTGCTTCAATACAATTATAATACAATTAGTATTCAATGCATACATTTATTATGAGCCCGAGGAGTCTATACAATATCCAGCTCCTCGGTGCACTCTGGCAAAAAGGTCTTAGACCTTTGCTCCCCATTGGAGCATATCTACCATCTTGAACAAACTGCCTGGATATCACTACAGAACACTGAGCTGGGCAGCAAGAGCTTTGCCGATGGTTCTTCAAAGTGACCTTAGTGCTGATTTTCTTTTACATGTTGGAATGGCTCCAGGCTGGAACAAGTCATTTCACAGGAGTGAGCTACAATTCAGTACAGTTGCCTTATCCAAAATGTCACCATTGCTGTGCTCGCTATGAGCAATGTGGTACCAAGTTCTCAACAGCAGACATATGCAATAGCAAGAAGTTGCCCAAAGCTACAGGGCACCATCCGTTGCACACATATGGCCGTTTGGGTTTCATCAGAAACAGCTAACATTCAGTTCATGTGTGCCTGGTGTGTAAGGTCAACTCGAGAATTTTCTCCCTATTAATGGCAGGAATTTGGTACATCCCGCAGCAGCTCAACATTCATAATCTGGGAAATGGGGCAGATGGTATCTTTTACCGTGACACCAAACAGATTTCTCATCCCTTCTTTTCTGTTTTCTTAGTCTCTCGCCCCTAGCGTGGATGATGCCCTTTGCATTGACTGCTGACAGGGCAGAGGGGTGTTAAAGTGAACCACTCCTGACAAAGCCAGGCTGCTCTTCAAGCAGTGATTTGGAGAGTGCATGCATGAT
Source organism: Cetorhinus maximus (assembly GCF_964194155.1). Taxonomy (NCBI): domain Eukaryota; kingdom Metazoa; phylum Chordata; class Chondrichthyes; order Lamniformes; family Cetorhinidae; genus Cetorhinus; species Cetorhinus maximus. The sequence continues at coordinate 15,785,066 of NC_135900.1, forward strand.
AGTGATGATGGGTTTACATCGCAATCAAGTGAGCATCAGCATGAAGAACATCAATGAGCAACAGCCTGAAGGGATGAGCAGGATGAAATAGAGCCAACACTGTGTCTGCTGAGGATGAGGCAGCATGTTGAGCGACCAGCAATATGAGCAATTAATTGCTGCATTCTTTGGCTGAGCTGTCACTGCTGAAATGTCTCAGAAGCAATGATGACTTTTTTCTCTCAGTTTGCTATTGTCAGTGCCGATGCTGCCTTGCAATTGATGGATAAGGAATGCTCCTTTGTCGGAGTTAATGGTTGGCAAGTGTTTCTCCATAATCACGTCTAAAATTCATTTTGGACTGACGCTGCTTTCACTGTCACCTGCCTGCTAGTTCCAGGGAATACTGACTGTAATGCCGAGATTGCCGGTTTCAGGGCAATGGCTGTTGAAGGGTATTCGGAAAGTTTCAATGAGAAGAGAGCTGTTTTTGCCCATTTTCCAAGCTCAGCTCATTTTGCACGGCATCAGATGCAAGTTAGGAAAAGTGTAAAGGGCAGACTACTTGTGGGTGTGGAAAATTGTGTGCAAGTCCAATTTAAAGGTATGGGTATAATGAAAGTGGAGCATCACAAAAATACTGCAGGCCATTGATTGAGAGCCATAAAAAGCATCTGAACACATACATCATCAGTTTGTACATAGATTGAGGGGGCAGGAAACTAAGAAGAAAAAACAAAAAACAAAGGGCAAGGAAACATATTGAGCTCACAAGCAAGTAAAGGCACCTTCCCCATAAGTAAGTATTGGAGTATACTGCAAGCCAGTTTTAGGCCAATCTGATTATTACTGTTCTTGAATGTACCAATGCTATGCTGCATGGTAGCCACAGACATCCTTGCAGAATATGATACTTCTTTGCCTCTGGCTTTCAGCTGATGCTGGATCATGGATATTGCCTGCTAGATATGTCAGGGTCTATAGGGTCTGCTTGCCATCTTGGTAGGTGTGGCCAGTCAGAGTCTTCCAGGTATTGATCACATTGGTAAGCCTGCTTTCATGCAATCCCATTCAAAGTTTGACATAGTCAAGAACAGACAAAAGGTAGGAGCAGAAGTAGCCCGTTGAGCCTGCTCTGTCATTCAATATGATCACAGTTGATCTTCTGCCTCAACTCCACTTTCCTCCCTGGTCCCCATATCCCTGGATTCCCTGACAGACCAAAAATCTGTTTATCCCAGCTTTAAATATAGTCAAGGATGGAGCATCTACCGCTCTCTCGATAGAGATTTCCAAAGATTCATAACCATTTCAATGAAGAAATTTCTCCTCATTTGATCTACCCCTTACCCTGAGACTGTGCCCCTTTGTTCTAGATTCCCCAGCCAGTGGAAACAACCTGTCAGATCTACCCCGTCAAGCCCCTTCAGAATCTTGTGTGTTTCAATGAGATCACCTTTCATTCTTCTAAGCTCCCGAGAGCATAGGCCCAATTTACTCAGTCTCTAATCAATGGACAGTCATCTCATTTCAGGGACCAATGTAATGAACCCGTGACTGGTATACCAAACAAGCATCCTAAATGATGATTAGGTGGGCATTCACATTCTTTAGAAGTGTCTTTGGGTCTGTTTCCCAATTCCTTATGAAATAACAGCCTTTGGCTGCACTAATAATCTGCTAAAGAAAAGTATGTTCCTCTCTCTCCAAAGATGTCAGTCCTTCCATGACCTACTATGGACTTAATATTTGCATGTCCGTTTTATATAGATGTTCTCCATGCCAGATTGACAAAAAAACATTCCGCTGGGAAAAAATCACTTCCAAATTTATTATTTGAATTAAGTGCCTGCCTGTTTGAGGTGTATGTTTCCTTTGATACTGACCCCTGGAGGTTACATGAGGAAGGAAAGTGAGCAAAGTTCCAAGCGTCAACACTACCACCTATTCTCCACAGCCAGTTATCTGATATAAACTGTAGTACAGGGGGTTAGCAGTGGGAAATATCGGCCTTGGGGTATTTATGCCCCATTCTTTCTTCCCCAAGATATCAGCCTTTATTCCATCAGGCATGGCAACCATGGAGCATTCGAAAAGATTGGGGCTACCAAGTGCTGAGTAACAATTCAACAACTATGAAATATCACCTTATGATTACTTTCTGTCATGTTCATTCCTACATTACTACAAATCAGTGTTGTCCTGTTCATACTCCATAGCCTCAGGATGTAAGTGCTGACCATGTTATATATACTGCATTGGTTACTGGATGAATCTGGCCTATTGTCTGTAAGCACTAACAACCCTGTAACCATCATTGGACTGGCATGTGTTTTAGCCATTACTCCCATGCTCCACTCGTGTGTAACTGAAAATTGCAAACAGGGCTTCTACAATGGGTGAATGTTTGCATATGCCTTCTGCTTGCTTTCGGCAGATATGCTGAGCTCAGCAAGGGCAGTTCTGAATGCTCTGTTTGTACAGAGGTTTCATCAGCAACAGGGCCAATCTTACCAACATACCCTCACCCGTTCCTTTGCAACTGTTGTCCTCAGTCTCTCTCCTTTTCTTATTCTCACTTTTTTCTCCTCTCTCGCTCTTGCTTTTTATCTCTGCCATTCCTTCTCTCACTTTAATATTACTACAGTCAGTGTTTTTTCCTGAACTTCCCTTTTTTTATTTCTCCGATGTTGTAAATGCATAGTCTTGCTTGTATCATCACTGTGTTGAAAACATCACATATTCCCCTACTCTAACTCAATCTTTGTAGAACTTCAAATTGTGGAATTCTTAGCCACCCCAGCCCCCACCAGTCCTTCTATTTTGCTACGACCTTCAGCCTTTTACAACCTAAGTTTGGCATCAGCTAATCAATACAGTACTTCCTGATCTACTACAACTTCTCACCTTCTTGGGCCATAGAGACTGCTATAAATTGATGTTGTTTTTGTTTGGTTCCCAGATGCTTTTAATAATCACAATTGTAGTGTATAAAAATCAGAAACTCTTTATGTTTAATTTTCCACACTGGATCAAAAGTGAAACCGGATTGAACTGCCCCTGTACACATCACTTCAGGCTCTAGTGCAGCTGTGAAATGTGGCACCCTGGAACACTTACATAAAACACATTAGTTCCTAGCCAAGTAATTCCTAGCTATTTGGAGATGTTTACAGATAATACAACAATATATAACAAGAACTGAAGGAGCCCAATTTGCTCCTTGAGCTTGTTCCGCCATTCAATCAGGTCATGGGTGATCTGCCACCTAACTTTATATAGTCACATTTGCTCCATATTGCTTAACAACTTTGGTATCTATCAAATCTACCAATCTCACATTTCAAGTTAATGATTGATCTAACATCAATTGCCATATGCAGAAGAGAGTTACAACCTTCTCCATTTTTGTGTGTGTAGAATTGTTTGCTACTTTCACTCCTGAAAGGTCTGGCTCTAATTTTTAAATTATGTCCCCTGGTCTTAAACTCCCCACACAATGGAAATAGTTTCTCTCTCTCGACACTATGTTCCCCTTGAATTTAAAAAAAGATCCTGGCATTTTGCACTTTGAGCTTTGAACTTCACTTTGGTATCTCTGTTTTTAATAACTTTTCTAAATTTTCATCTAGATAAATCATAACAGGGATCTGAGCAGGAAAAAAAATATTAAGTCAAGAACCTGTATAACTAATCTATGACTTTTTTTTTGCTTGTTGTTGGAGTGGTTACTTACTCATGAGATTACGTCCATGTCCATTTGTATGATATAATTCACTTCAATTTTTACCTATTGCTGGTTTTACTTCCAACTGAGCATTTTAAACTATTGCAACAGAAGCAACTAAAGGTTTTGCACTTCCCCCTCCTGGGCCATTTTGTAGAACTGTGTCATCACCTACGATACATATATGTTGCACAGTTTGACTTTCTCTGCTGCAAGCAATTTATCCTAATCATATTTACTTCATAAGAAAAAGACTCCAGGATTTATGGTAGGGCTCAGTCATGTTGTCATTTACAAACTGGCATGAGTTGGGCTTCAACTATTTTGCATTTTCCCTGAGTTCCTCAGCTCATATTGAGGATTCCAAGCTGACTGTGAGAAGAAGCCACAGGCAACTTGTACCATTCTCCTGCCAACTGCTGCAGTGTAGGTATTTGCAGGAGCCTGGGAATAGGTTGTGGTCTCTCTGTGCTTGGATATTGGTGCATGCTGTAGGAAATTACCATGTGAAAGAGATATTAACTTAGAAACTGGTTGGAAATAAAGGACAGAAGATGCAAACAAACCAATTGAAGTATCATAAAGCTGAGATTTGGATTTAAACTACAAACAGTCTATCTCTTTTATCCAACTTTATTCTTAGTGTTATGACCACATCTGGTGTTAATTGCTGTGCAAACCAAATCCTAGAGGGAAACTTGGCTCACGGGCCATAATCTTCTTTTTGTGTTCTGAAACCGAGAAGACGTACCAATCTTAGCAGTAACACTTTGGGATTTTAAAATTTAAAAGTAAAAGTTTAATTACCAAAAATAAAAGAAAACTTAAGCACACAAGATTGCAGCTACACAATTAAGGTTAGCCTTACAAAACATTCTCCCAAAACTCTCTACTTGGTCAAACCCATACCTTCCAGGCAATACTCTCTTAAAGATGTCTACTATGAAATCCAGTAATATGACCCAAGGAAAACTGCTGCAGCTTCAATAAAGGTATACCACATGACCTTTACCCTATTCCACTCTGCAGTGGAATCCACTTCAGAATAAAGCTGCTTGCTGCAGTCCAAGACTTTTCTGGATTGACTGGATGGATGATTCAAACTGTATCCTCTCCCAGACCAGAGCTCCAGCTATCTGATCAGCTCAAACAGCTTCAGCTATCTCCAGCCATCTCTAGCTCAACAGCTATATCCACAGTAACTCTAACATACCTTTTTCCCCCTTTCATCTTTGTTCCATTGTTCTCACGCCTTTTTGAAACTCAAACCCTTCCAAATATAAGATCTTTCATGTTTCCATCTTATCTTTGCTTTTGGGTCAATAAAATATATTATCCCCACTACTATTTACCTATGGAACTCCTGCAAGATGCAAACATGTTTCTTCTTACCTCTGACTCCCCTTTGATATTCAAGCAAACTCTCAACTTATCTAAAAATGCAAATGTTAGATCTAACCTATTTACTTGTATCTCAAACTTAACACTTCTATCCTTTTCATGTTTCCAACACCCCCCCCACCCCCCACCCCACACCCCACCCCAGACAACCCAACTCTTATCAAACTCTGCCCAGCTTAATTAAATCACACACACACAACATACATAATAACACAACATTCCCCAAAAATATTTTTAAAAAACAATCATTCTCACATTAGAGAAATATGTAGATGTTTGGCTTGACAAAACATAAAACACTCTAGCATAATACAAAATTAACAAAACATAAGAAATAGGAACAGGAGTAAACCATTCAGCCCCTCAAGCCTGCTCCACCATTCAATAGGATCATGGCTGATCTCCTTGTGTTTCGATTTCCACATTCTCATCTAACCTCAATAACCTTTGATTCCCTTGCCTAACAAGAATCTATCTACAAAGATAAAAACAAAAAGCTAAAAGCTACTGCGGATGCTGGAAATCCAGAACAAAAACAGAATTACCTGGAAAAACTCAGCAGGTCTGGCAGCATCGGCGGAGAAGAAATCAGTCAACGTTTCGAGCCTTCATGGCCCTTCGGCAGAACTGAAGCATAGTTAGAAGAAGGGAGAAATATAAACTGGTTTAAGGTGGGGCGGGGTGGGGGGGGTGGCGGGGAGAGAGACGTTGAGGGTGTGGTGATTGTGGAGATGAGCAGATAATCAAAAGATGTCACAGACAAAAGGGTCAAAGAGGTGTTGAAGGTGGTGATATTTGTCTAAGAAAAGTGCTAATTAAGAATGGAAGACAGGATATTCAAAGTACAGCTCTAGTGGGGGTGGGGTGGAAAGACTAACAAGGTTTTAGTTCTAGATTTAAAAATAATGGAAATAGGTGGGGAAAGAAGAATCTATATAAATTATTGAAAAAAAAGCGGGGGGGGGTGGTGGTGGGTGAGAAACGGGGTGGGGATGGGGGGAGGGGGGGGGAGCTCCTCACACCTCGCTTCTTGTAAAGACTCCATCCCATTCTCTCAGTTCCTTCACCTCCGTCGCATCTGTTCTGATGATGCTACCTTCAAAAACAGCTCCTCTGACATGTCCTCCTTCTTCCTTAACCGAGGTTTTCCATCCACGGTCGTTGACAGGGCCCTCAACCGTGTCCGGCCCATATCCCGCGCATCCTCCCTCACGCCTTCTCCTCCTTCCCAGAAACATGATAGGGTCCCCCTTGTCCTCACTTATCACCCCACCAGCCTCCGCATTCAAAGGATCATCCTCCGCCATTTCCGCCAACTCCAGCATGATGCCACCACCAAACACATCTTCCCTTCACCCCCCCTGACGGCATTCCGTAGGGATCGTTCCCTCCGGGACACCCTGGTCCACTCCTCCATCACCCCCTACTCCTCAACCCCCACTTATGGCACCTCCCCATGCCCACGCAGAAGATGCAACACCTGCCCCTTCACTTCCTCTCTCCTCACCGTCCAAGGGCCCAAACACTCCTTTCAAGTGAAGCAGCATTTCACTTGCATTTCCCCTAACTTAGTCTACTGCATTCGTTGCTCCCAATGCGGTCTCCTCTACATTGGAGAGACCAAACGCAAACTGGGCGACCGTTTTGCGGAACACCTGCGGTCTGTCCGCAAGAAAAACCCAAACCTCCCTGTCGCTTGCCATTTTAACACTCCACCCTGTTCTCTTGCCCACATGTCTGTCCTTGGCTTGCTGCATTGTTCCAGTGAAGCCCAACGCAAACTGGAGGAACAGCACCTCATCTTCCGACTAGGCACTTTACAGCCTTTCGGGCTGAATATTGAATTCAACAACTTTAGATCTTAAACTCCCCCTCCCCCCATCCCCACCCCGTTTCTCACCCACCCCCCCCGCCCTGCTTTTTTTTCAATAATTTATATAGATTCTTCTTTCCCCACCTATTTCCATTATTTTTAAATCTAAAACTAAAACCTTGTTAGTCTTTCCACCCCACCCCCACTAGAGCTGTACTTTGAATATCCTGTCTTCCATTCTTAATTAGCACTTTTCTTAGACAAATATCACCACCTTCAACACCTCTTTGACCCTTTTGTCTGTGACATCTTTTGATTATCTGCTCATCTCCACAATCACCACACCCTCAACGTCTCTCCACCACCCCCCCCACCTTAAACCAGTTTATATTTCTCCCTTCTTCTAACTATGCTTCAGTTCTGCCGAAGGGCCATGAAAGCTCGAAACGTTGACTGATTTCTTCTCCGCCAATGCTGCCAGACCTGCTGAGTTTTTCCAGAATCTATCTACCTCTGCCTTAAAAATATTCAATGACCTCACCTCTACCACCTTCTGAGGCAAAGAATTCCAAAGTTGCACAACCCTCTGAAAGAAAAGAAATTCTCCTTATCTCTGTCCTAAATGAGCAACCCCTAGTTTTAAAACATTGCCCCCCTCCCCCAATTCTGGGCTCACCCACAAGAGGAAACATCCTTTCAACGTTCACCTTGTTAAGGCCGTTCAGGATCTTATATACTTAAATCAAATCACCCCTCACTCTTCCAAACTCCAGTGGAAACAAGCTCAGTCTGTCCAACCTTTCCTCATAAGACAACCTACTCATTCCAGGTATCAATCTAATAAACCTCCTTCAAGCCACCTCCCTCCTTAATTAAGGAAACCAAACTTACACACAGTATCTGGGGTGCGGACTCACCAATGCCCTGGATAACTGAAGCATAACATCCTTACTTTTTATGTTCAATCCCTCTCGTAATAAAGGATGGCCTTCCATTAGCCTTCTTAATTACTTGCTGTACCTGCATGCTAACTTGTGGCTGGTACTAGAAAACCTAGATCACTCTGTACCTCAGAATTGTGCAGCCATTCTCCATTTAAGTAATACTCTGCTTTTTTGTTCTTCCTGTCAAAGTGAACAACCTCACATTTTCCTACATTAAACTCCAGTTGCCAGATCTTTGCCCATTCACTCAACCTATCTATATCTATCTGTAACCTCCTCATTCCTCCTCACAACATACTTTCCTACCTATCTTTGGGTTATCTGCAAATTTAGCTACCATGTCTTCACTCCCCTCATCTAAGTCACTGATGTAAATCGCAAAAAGTTGAGGCCCCAGTACACACCCCTGTGGGACTCCACTTGTTACATCCTGCCAATCAGAAAAATACCCATTTATGCATACTCTCTGCTTTCTGCCAGCCAGACAATCTTCTATCCATGCTAATATGTTACCCACTACACCACGCACTTATATTTTCCATAATATTCTTTGATGCGGCACCTTATCAAATGCCTTCTGGAAATCCAGGTACAGTACATCTACAGGCTCCCCTTTATCCATTGCACATGTTATTCCCTCAAAGAACTCCAATAAATTGGTTAAACATGATTTTCCTTTCACAAAACCATGCTGACTCTTTCCTATTGCCTTGAGCTCTTCTAAATGCCCAGCTACAACCTCCTTAATGATCAATTCTAATAACCTCCCCACGACAGGCATCAAGCTAACTGGCCTATAGTTTCCTGTTTTCTGCCTCCCTGCCTTCTTGAATAGAAGGGTTATATTTGCTACTTACCAGTCTGATGGAACATTTCCAGAATCTAGCTAATTTTGGAAAATTAACGCTAGCGCATCAACTACCTCATTAGCCACCTCTTTTAAGACCCTAGGATGTAGTCCATCAGGACTCGGAGATTTGCCAGCCTGCAGCTCCATCAATTTGCTCAGTACCATTTCCCTAGTGATTTCAATTTCACCAAGTTCCTTTCCCTCGCTCACCTCCTGATTTGCAGCTGTTACTGGAATGTATTTTGTATCCTCTATAGTGAACACAGAAGCAAAGTATTTGTTAATTTCTTCCACCATTTCCTTATTATCTACAGTTAACTTCCCACTGTCACTCTCTAGAGGACCAACACTCACTTTAAGCATAAGTATGAGTCCAAATATAAAGCCACTTACATTTTGCAATAAAACTAAACATTTGTTTTTAAACAGAGACTATGGATATTCAGAAATGTTTACTAAAACATGTACACATGTCAGGAAAACATGAATATTATCTGCACGGAATTGTTCTACAACATGTTGCCTTTCAGATTGAACTGGCATTTAAACTGATTTTAAAAGTCTAATAATTTGCTTCTCATCCAGATCAAAGATCTGTTGCATCTAGAGCACATCATATAAATACAGCAGTCACCATCGACACTTGCACTGACTGTTGCCTCAGAGTAATGTTGCCTTGACTGATTTATGAAGCCCGCTGCTGCATCTGCACATTTGGCCAGTTATGGATCACAGTACTTTAGCCTTTGGGCGTCAAGTCAGATCTGTGGCTTTTGATATTTCATACTTTTCTACTTCTGTGAAAGACTGGCAACAATGTTCAAACGATTTGAGGGAGCTAAAGATTAAAAAGTGAAAGAAACATACTCTGAATATTCTAATCACTGTGGATATTTTTTTTCTCTATGAGAGATTGAATTAACGTTTCATGGCAATATTTATCTATAGGGTGAAATTGATCATAATTGATTTTTCTTTGCTTAAGCAAAAGATTTAATATTGCCTGTGAGTGCAGAAACTTCAATATTAAAATCAGGGAGACCATTTCATGTCTTTTCTATGTTCTCTGACAGTTGGCAGCTCTACAGAAGAACATTTTAGCATTTAATCAACTTTAATCCATTTCTTTCAAGCATTCCTGTGTTGCTTCCTGCAGGGTTGGCAACTTTGAATTGCCGTAGTGTTTGGGGGAATTTTCAAGGTGCAGATGGGGAGTTGCTGGACAACATTCAGTGATTTAATAGTCATTTGGGTGAGGGGGATGCTTTAAATGCATCGAAATATCAGTAAGTGCTGCCATTGATCAATAAAAGTCCCAGCCAATGTCCATCATTTCCTGTGTGGTATGTTCCCATCTCAGTTCCCATCTTGGGTAATGGAACTGCTACCAGCTACTGCTCAGAGGGATGCAGCGAAATTCAGTGGGTGAATTGCCTAGTCTGCTCTTGTCCATAGAATCGAGTTATGGGGCTGGCAAACTAATAGAATTTATCATCAAGAGTTTGTAAGAAAATAATCTAATGAATGGCACGCAATGAGAACTGAGAGATTCTCCCAGCAACTTCTTTGTTAAAGAAGCGAAATTTCAAATTAACAGTAGAAAGGCCTATGACCAATGTACCCAGACTTGCCGAAAAGCTTTGATAAAACTCTGCCTTAGAAGTTTCTGCCCATGCTTAAAGCGATGAGTATCCATGATAAAGCTCAGATTCAGGTGTAGAATTGGCTGAAATCAAAGAAGCAGCAGGTTCTCATGAAGAGGATGGCGTCTGAGTTGATGTAGATGACAGAAAAGAAACAGCATATAATGGCATCTTTCACAACCTCATGCCACCCCAAAGCCCCTTGTGGCCAATGAGTGCTTTTGAAATGTAGTCACCGTCGTAATACAGGGAAATGAGGCAGTCAATCTGCACATAGCAAAGTCCCACAAACAACAATGGGACAAGTGACCAGACAATTTTGCTTTTAGGGATGTTGGCTGAAGGATAAATATTGGCCAGGGCACCAGGGAGAGCTCCACACCAATTCTTCAAATATATCCCATATGGACTGACTTAGGCAATGGTATGAGAGCCTTGGTCAAAAAGATTAGGGGCAGAACCTTCTACCTGTCGGGTGGGCCGGTCAGGAGCGGGCGCGGGCAGGTGCGGAGCCAATCTCACCCCACGATCGGCTGCGCGCCGCCATTTTACGTGGGCGGCCAGCGTGACGCACACCCGGTAGCGCTACCCGTGTGGGCGGGGGAGGAGGGGGAGTCGGGACCTGCGCTCATTCGTGTATGCGCGCAAAAGAGCGCAGAAATCTTCCTGAGGCACGGAGCTGCCTGAGGGAGTTTAAGTTCAGTTTGAAACTTCAAACTAAAGAAAGTTAAAAATCATTTACACATGTCCCCTCATGAGACAGCATCACATGAGCTGGGACATGTTTATGAAATGTTTAAAAAATATTTATTAATTTAATAAACCCTTCGTGAAAACTCATCCCGCCCGTGGACGAGGTTTCATGAAAAATGCAAAGGTCGCTTGGGCTCTTTGCCTGTCTGCCAACCTTAAGGTTGGACGGGCAGCCCTGTCAATTTGGTTAATTGGCTTATTAATGTCCTTAACAGGCCTTTGACAGTTCGGCGGGCGCGCAGCTGACTTGGGTGCGCGCCCGCCAAATGAAAGATCGGAATGATGCGGGGTGACGTCGGGAGGCATGTCCAATGTCACTGCACGTCATTTTGCGCATTGGCGTGCGGGGCTCGGTCCCGCTCACCGAAGATAAAGTTCTGCCCTAGAAGTTTCAAAATGCAAAAATATAGTTGTTTGAACTTTAAGAGAAAAAGATTGAAAATATATAAAGCAAAGTAAGATTCTAAAAAGAAAACTGATGCACAAAAAAATAAACTGCAAGTCTGTCTTTACTAATCAGCTAGTAGATTTTCCCAGCCTAGCAGTTGAAGGGTGCAGGGCCATGTGACATCCAGTTTTGTTGAGGCAAACAAGGATCAGTCATGAAAGAATTATTAAAAATCTGGAACACTTGAATATTCATAAGGTGCTTGAAGGAATGCAGTAGGGGATATATTTTTACAGCACACTAGGTGTAGGATTATACACAATCACAACATTTACAGAAGGTTAGATGCATAAAACTGGGACAGCCAAAGTGAAAAATATTGAAGTTGATTTTACAAAGAGCAATTTCTGCACCTTAATTGAAAGTGAAGCCAATAATTTCAAACTAGAATAGTATTATGGAGGAAATAAGAACAGAAAATGCTGGAAAAACTCAACAGGTCTGGCAGCATCTGTGGAAAGAGAAACAGAATTAATGTTTCGAGTCCGTATGACTCTTCTTCAGAGCTTCAGTTCTGAACAGCTCTCACCTGCTGAGTTTTTCCGGCATTTTCCGTTTTTATTTCAGATTTCCAGCATCTGCAGTATTTTTGCTTTTATTTTAGGATTATGGAAGGCTGGTTTTGTCAAAGAAATTTACTGGAATTACTAATGGAGCTTTTCCTCCTCCTGTGGAATTGTATGAACTCAGATGCTTGCAAAATCAGCGTATAACATGCAAAACTGGAAATTCTTGGCAACGTAATGCTTGACTTGTAAAAACACCTCAGCTAAAAAGAAAAGTTACCTACTGTATATAAAGTGAGGGAACAAAATGAGGTAAAATGGAAAATAACCCCCAATCTCACAAGCTGTGACTGAGGGTTCAGAACTCATGCGTAACGACTGAGAATACCTCAGTAGAGAAATAGGCAGAAGGCAGCAGGCCACACAGAGGATAAAGAGAAAAGAAAATCCAAATTATTAATCACTTACTTAAAAAAAATTAAAACAAAGATAGAAAACCTGTGTGCGCTGTGAGATCGGTCACCATATTTGCACATGCACACTCCTTGGGCTAGATTTAGTGGAGGCAACAAGGGCCTCACTCACTGGCTGGAGAGCTGATGGGAGACCCACATCACCTCTTTTAGGGAATACCTGCCATATTAAGTGCCAGCCAGGCACTTCACTAGACAGTGGCAGGCCTTCCCCTCAAGGACCTTGGGGGCAGAAGTTCCACCCCCAAGAGGACTATTGAATTGCAGCACCACCTGGGAGGTGGTGGCTGCAGCTGGTACTACACCCACTTGAGGCTTAGCATTGTCGCTGCATCCCAGACCACAGGTGAGTGATGGTGGGGGGGGGGGGGGGGGGGGGGGGAAGGGGGGGGCACCAGGTGGGGGTCACGGAGTGGGGGGAGGGTTGGAAGCAAAGGTAGGGGGTGGGTCTCAGCTGCTGGAGGGACCCCCTGGCAGCCCGTAAGCAACCTCGCACGGTTTTGCTTGTCATGCTTTCTGCATGGTGAGCCCACAACCTGCTGCTGGCTTAATACTAGTGGCGCAGGGTGAGGCCCTTAAGTGGGTATTAATTGCCCTCTTAAGGACCTCAGTTGGTGGGAAGGTGTGTGACTTGAAGGAGAAAATGAAGGCTCTGGTGTCCCCATGCATCTGCTGTCCTTGTTCTTCTAGATGGCAGAGATTTGGTAGGAACTGTTGAAGGAGGCTTGGTGAATTGCTGCAGTGCATCTTGCAAATGATACACACTGCTGACAACGTGTGCGGTGGTGGGGAGAGTAAATATTTAAGTTGGATGGCATGTCGAACTAGCGGGGTGCTTTGACCTGAACGGTGTTGAGCTGCTTGAGTGTTGTTGGAACTGCACTCATCCAGGCAAATGGAGAGAATTTCATCACATTCCTGACTTGTGCCTTGTAGTTGGTGAACAGGCTTTGGGGAATCAGGAGGTGAGTTACTCATCACAGAATTCCAAGATACTAACATGCTCTTGTAGCCACAGTATTTATGTGATTGATTCAGTTCAGTTTCTGGTCAATGGTAACCCCAGGATGTTGATGGTGGAGGATTCTGTGAAGGTAATGTCAGTGAATGTCAAGGGGTGGTGGTTTGATTCTCTCTTGTTAGAGATGGTCATTGCCTCGCACTTGTGTGGCCCGAATGTCACTTGACACTAATCAGCCCAAGCCTGAACGTTGTCCAGATCTAGCTGCATATGGAAAAGGATTGTTTCAGTATTTGAGGATCCATGCATCATGCTGAACATTGCAATTGACAGGAAACACCCCCACTTCTGACCTTATAATGGAGGGAAGATCATTGATGAAGCAGCTGAAGATGGTTGGGCCTAGGACGCTACCCTGAGGACTTCCTGCAGTGATGTTCTGCAGCTGAAATGGTCTCCAATAACTACAACCATCTTCCTTTGTGCACGGTATGACTCCAACCAGTGGAGAGCTTTTTCCCTGATTCCCATTGACTTCAGCTTTACTAGGGCTCCCTTATACCGCACTCAGTGCAAATGCTGCCTTGATGTCAAGAGCAGTCACTCTCACCTCACCTCTGAAATTCAGCTCTTTTGTCCGTTTTTGGGCCAAGACTGTAATGAGGTCAGGAATGGGCTGGCCCTGGTGGAACCCAAACTGAGCATCAGTGAGCAGGTTATTTCTGTGTAAGTGCCACTTAGCGGCATTGTCAATGACACCTTTCACCACTTCACTGATGGTCAAGAGTAGACTGTTGGGGTGGTAACTGACCAGATTGGTTTTGCCCTGCTTTTTGTGGATTGGACATGCCTGGGCTATTTTCCACATTGTTGGGTTGATACCAGACTTGTAGCTATACTGGTACAGCTTGGCCTCATCATAGGCCACAGAACCATGAGGGTCCATTTCACCAGTTTTTAACCAGTTGAAATATTCATAGGCAGTCCCTTGGGGTCGAGGATGACTTGCTTCCACACTAAGAATGACTTCTCAAGTGAGCTGAAGCGTTCAAAGCACGACTTATAGTCTCTGTCACAGGTGAGGCAGAGGATGGTAGGGGGAACGGATGGGTGGGGTGCCCGGGTTGCCACGCGCTCTTTTCGCTGTCGACGTTGGCTTCAACTAGCCCTTGGCGATGAGACTGGGAGTTCGGCTCCTTCCTGGATGCTTGTCCTCCACTTGGGCCAGGGATTCCCAGATGTCAGTGGGGATATTGCACTTTTTCAAGGAGGCTTTGAGGGTATCCATGAAGCATTTCCTCTGCTCTCCTGGGGCTCACTTGCCATGTTGAAGCTCCAAGTGGAGCATTTGTTCCGGGAGTCACGTGTCAGGCAATTGAAATAAAATCTAGTGGATAGGACACGTCCATGCAATCGAATCTGGGGTAGAAATTAATCGGAGCACTAGTTTTAATAACCCAGCTAGCAGGCTCATGTAAGCTCCCTGTTAGGCTCTTTTCAGTCCCTCATTAACCCGTTTTAGGTTAACAGCTTTAAGCAGGAGTTATACACAAACCCATTTATTAATGGGGTAAAAATTATGATTCTGTAATTTCTACATCCTGAACTAGCCAATTAAGGAACAGGTTAATTTGAAAATGATTTTAAAAATGGGAGATCAAGACATTTAAGTTCTTGGCACACCTGCTTACTCCTCCCACACAGCAGTAGAAATAAATGTATTAGACCCTTGTGGTTATTTTAGAGCAGGGTAGTGTACTTTGAACAGAGAAGTGACATTAGATAGCATTGACGTAGCTTTTCATCTTGGCTCCGGAGTTTATAAATCATTTATTTGGCAAAGGACTATGTTGAAGTCTCTGAGTATCATAATTCTCTCTTTAAAAATGTCAATGTATTTAATACTTGGTGCATTAAGGATGTGAATTAAATGCAGTAACAAAAGGTTCTAAGAGAACTCAAAATGATAGCTGTAATTTAATTACAGTTTTAAATATGCTGTTGGTATTTAGACAAAGTAATTCAAGGATATTGAAGGTTGAGAATAATTGGAGACTAGGGACACAATAATGAGCATGCATCAAAGAGAAGTGGAGCATTGTATTCCTACTGGACTCCATCCATAGGTAAACCTGATACGACTGTTATGCTAATCATTTAATTAATATCATGCATATAATTAGTAAATGAAGGGAAATATCATTGAAAACCTTTAATTACAGGGAGATAAGTCACTACCATTGAGCAAAGAATACTAAGTATTCAGATATATTTCTGTAAAAGGCATTTTTATATCTTATCTAATTTATTAGACACAATCCAGAGATAACATAAGGGGATGTTGTGCTCAGCTCATTACTTAAGCTACCATTTGTTATTTTCTGACCTTAAGCTTTGGATGATTTTTTTTTTTCCTCTAGATTGTACACAATACATTTAATGTAACATATTAGAGATTTTTTTCTGGTTTAGACAGTAGAAGGTACATATTTGTCATTTTTTATATTCTTAGATAACAAAGGCCATTGCAAAGAGGAAGATGGGCTTATAGAACCCTCTTTTCACCTTATTGTTTCTATCAGTTTGTATGTGTAAGTGCCCTGCTTCCATCTACAAAAGAATTACCAACTGTGATCTTGACTTAACAATGACATTTCTGACAGAACTAAGACAAATTCAGCTGTTACAGCCAAGAAGCTTTCACTGATTTTACAGCCAACCAGAAGCATTCAGTGTAGCAATCTTAGATGCTGCAGCCAATCCAGATTCTCCTTTAATCATCTAATTGATTGTGAAAAAAAAACCTTCAATGATGCATATACAGTACCTACAAATGCTTTATAAATTGCTGAAACGATAACACGGGTGAAAATGAAAAGACTATAGCCTGAACCATAATATATCAACCAGACCAGAGCTACAAATGCAATCACTGTTATACAAGAAAGACATTTATATGTCCAGTGTGAAATTCAGATCGAGTTGTGCGGACCACTCCACAATGAACTCTGACATTGCCACCTAGTGGTTTTGTTAACAATGACACAGAATTTCCTGGAGAGTCAGGTATTATCATAGAATTGCGCAGGAGGAGAGAATTCAGCCCATCATGGCTGCGCCCGCTCTCCAAGTGCCATTCTCCTGCCTTATTACGGCACTTCTATGTTGTAAAACAGTCCTGAGAAATTACGGGGGTTTTTTTTGTTCTTTCTTGGGATGTGGGCATCACTGGACAGCATTTATTGCCCATCTTTAATTGCCCTTGAGAAGGTGGTGGCGATCTGCCTTCTTGAACCGCTGCAGCCCCTGTGGTGTAGGTACACCCACAGTGCTGTTAGGAGTTCCAGAATTTTGACCCAGCGACAATGAAGGAACGGCGATATGTTTCCAAGTCAGGATGATAAGTGGCTTGGAGGGGAACTTCCAGGTGGTGGTGTTCCCCATGTATCTGCTGCCCTTGTCCTTCTGGATGGTAGTGGCCGTGGGTTTTGAAGGACAAGGGCAGTGGCTTACTCCATGCCATTATTTCCTGGGAGTTTTTGCTATTTCACCACTATGCTCAACAACAGGCTATTTAAGCCGATTACCAAAGCTCCACTTGAATCAGAATTGATGGCAGCACAACTTCCCTTGATTAAAGCAGTTTTCACATGGCAGCCATTTGGACTGAACAATAATGGCACTGCTAACCTGACAGCCAGTTGATTTATTTTCTCCAAGGTCAGTTTTCAGGACCTTTTAAACATGTTTTTCAGCCCTGAGTCATGAGACTTAAATGTAGGGGGCATGATTTAGGTGTTTGCAGGCAATACAAAAATTGATTGTGGGGCTGATAGTGAGGAAGGAAGCTGTAGGCTGAAGGAAAATATCAATAGGCTGGTAAGGCGGGTGGAAAAGAGGCAAATGGAATTCAATCCGACAATTCATTTGGGGAGAGAAAACAAGGCAAAGGAATACACAATAAAAGTTAAGATATTGAGAATTGTAGAGGAATAGAGGGACTTAAGAGTGCATGTCCATAAATCCCTGAAGGTAGCAGGATACATAGACAAAGTAGTTAAGAAGGCATTCGGGATACCTGCATTGGTTGGTGGTGAATTGTCTTCTCTGTTTGTTTTTGGCTGAATAGCTGAGGCAGGATTTGGACACATTGACTGGCCCAGCACCTGCATCTCCCTCTCGACCTTATAGACTGAATCCAGAGGAAGCGCGGGAGCCCTTGTCCAGAGTCTACTTAGTTGCAGAAGTTGCCAAAGGTGTTTGCCTAAAGGGACCACCAACCGCCTATACAATCCAGTGCCTTGGACTCTCCCAGGCCAGGCCCACAAGGCAGTGGGTACTATTTGATCCATAGCTGGACCTGGTTAATGGACACCAGGGTCAAAATATAAATGGGCCTTTATTTTTCATCTCTGGGGGCCAAAGCTCCTTCTAGACCTCTTGCAGTTCAGGGCCAGAGGATGCCTACTTTCTATGCATTGCTGTGACATGGCACTACAGGGGGTCTTGGTGAAGCAGTGGCTGTGTACTGGAGAGACGTACAAACTTGGCTGCATCTTTGCAGTAAGCTAGCCAGCAGCAGTGGATCATGCAACTGCCCTCGATGCATGACATCACCCTGTGGCATAACCATTGACACACCTTTATTAGCTAAGGCATAGAATGTAAAAGTCAGGAGGTTATACTGTTTAAAACCCCTAGTTAGGCCACAGCTAGGGTACTGGGTACAGTTCTGATCCGCACATTACAGGAACAATGTGATCACACAGACGAGGTACAGAGGAACTTTTACAAGGAATGGAGAATTTTAGCAATGAGGAAAGACTGGATAGGTTGAGGGTGTCTTTATTTTGGAACAGAGGAGGCTGAGGCATAACTTGCATGTACAAATTTATAAAGGGCCTAGATAGAGTAGGCAGGAAGGACCTGTTAGTAGAGATTCAATAATCAGAGAGCAAAGATCTAAATTAATTTGTAGAAGGATTAAAGGGGTGCTGAGGAGAATGGTTTTTACCCAGAGAGTGGTAAAGGTCTGGAATGCACTGCCTGAAATTATAGCAGAAATCCTCATTCCATTTCAAAAATACTTGGATAGGCGATGAACTGCTGTGACCTACAGTTTTCTTTTATTATTCTTCGTGGGAAGTGAGTGTCTCTGGCAAGGACAGCATTTATTGCCCATCCCTAATTGCCCTTGAAAAGTTGGTGGTTGAGACACTTTCTTGAACTGCTACAGTCCATGTGGTGTAGATACACCCACAGTGCTGTAGGAAGTGTTACAAACCAAGAGCTGGAAAGTAGGATTAGGCTGGATTGCACTTTTCGGCCAACACAGGTGCAATAAGCTGAATGGCCTCCTTCTGTGCTGTAAATTTCGATGGGCAGAATTTTTTTGACTTAGGAAATTTTCAGTTGTCCGGAACATTGTCAGGTCCCGAGCCTGTTCACAGCAGAAGACACCTTCCAGTTGTCAAGATGATGGGAAATTGTGACTGAGTGTGATCTACCTATAACTTCAACAGCTAACCAAGGACATATTGAACTGTTTAAAAGGATTTTTTTTAAAACTAGAAAAGACATTGACTTAAAAATGGCTGCCACAAGTCACCTGATTTATGCAATTGCAAGATGACCTTTTCTGGAAAGTTACTATATGAATTATACTGCTGACATGTTGCTCATGGTATTCCACACCTGTGGGTGTCAAGGTCCTCTTCATAAAGGGATCCTTGAAAGGAAGGCATTAAAAAGGTAAACTGCTCGACTTTAATCAACTGTAATTCTGTCAAAAAAATGGGAACTGCTAACCAGCCAGATACCCAACAGACATTCAAAACCCCCTGTGGAAGATGAAATAACCCCATCTCCAGTTGGCTTCTACTACTTTGAAATGTGTCAAAAGTTTCCGAGATGAAAGATTAAAAATGAGATTATTTGTTCTGCAACATGGACTACAAGACATGTTAATCGAATTCCTTCTTGGAATATACAAGCAGGAGGTTTAAGGACTCCTTTTGCCAAGCCAGAAGCAGAGAGAGAAAAATCAAAATCATCTGGAAACACTTCTGGAGGAAGAGGTAAGGAATCTCTCTTTTTCTCTCTCTCGCTCTCTCGCTCTCTCTCTCTCTCTCTCTCTCACTGAAGCCACAAATGTCTCCAGTAAAGTGCAGTTACCTGGACTTCAATTCAACTCCAGGATTTTAAAGGGAACCAGCTAACTTCTGACGGCCCGAACGTTCAACAATCTACGCCTCAAGGGCAAGCAAAGGACTCAATCATATATTCTTTTAACTTTTATTTGTACTCCAACTTTTCTTACTTCTGAGACCTGAGTGTGTGTCGCTGCATCTTTTAATATTTTTTCTTGGGTTCAGTAACTAAAAACCTACTCTTTCTTTGATTCAAGAAAGCCTGGTTTTATTGGCTCCTTATTGAAAGGTAAAATGGAAAAGGCATTTATGGAGAAAATCAATAAAAAAATCTTTGCTACAACCAACTGAGGGGGCTGAATAAAGGGGAGACAGCTCACTCCTCCTCACCCCGTCGTATCACAGGTCAGTCTTTTGGAAGGCAGCCAATTATGAAGCTGCCTCTGAGATTACTGTCCAATTAGGGACATGGAGCAGGGTTCAGGAGGCAGGAGGTTGATTCAGCACACCTCATTTCAAGGGTGTCCATCAGCCTGATATTGTATCTGCAGCGAGAGTGCTGCCGAGGGGGATGTAACAGGAGCAGGGGGGCGCAGGGGAGGGGGTGCGTGCAATGGGGGTGCAATCAGTTAGACAGGAGCAGCTGAACTTCACCACCCTCCCCACCAGCACTATCAGAGACATCAGCCTCCAGACACCATCACTCAAATGCAAACCTTCGCCAGCAGAAGATACCAGCCTTGCCTATTTTTACTGTTAAAGGTTATAAAACCTTGAACTCTCAAGTTCCAACCTCCCACCGTGCAACCGCCTCCTCTGCGTTGCCAAGGTGCTGACACAGCATGGGATCCATGCAACGCTGGGAAAGTTGCACTGTGGTGGTAAAATTGCTGATAATTACTCCCTTAACAGCCTTAAGTGGCTTCCTGCTGCTACTGGGCAGGATGTGAACATGTCAGCAAATGAGCCCGACACAGTGTTCTCTAAATCCCTACTGCCTTCACACCTGCCTCCAAGGCATGAGTTCAACTCCCCACCATCCATGTTTCTATGATTTTCTACGGATTTATTGCAAAGCATCCATTCGAAATGGACAGAATACAGTTCTATAATGAAACCCTGATCAATCTAAGACTGGAGTAAGCAGTCAATGCAACTTATTAGGCACTGAAGTGCTTTGCAGCCATCTCACCATTTGATACTCCACACAAGCATTTACTTTCCAATCAAAGCAATCAGCAGTACATAGGCATTGGAATTCCATTATCCTCCCCGAATGTTCCTTCAAAACTCTTTGAACAATCAAACATCCATAATATTCCAATCTCAATGGCTGTAATGGCACTCCCCTGAGCTCAATGGTCTTCCTGGCGTCCTGGCCCACACTTATCCCTTGACCAACATCGCTAAAAAAGATTTTACAGGAGCTTGCAGAGTGCACAAATAGCCTGCCACATTCCCTACATTACAACAGTGGCAAACTTCAGAAGTGCTTCATTGGCTATGAAGCACTTTGGGACATCTTGAGGTTATAATAGGCACTATTTAAATGCAAGTCTTTCTTTTCTGAAAGGGTTCAGTACTAATTATAATCATCTGTCTTCAATCACATATGTATTATCAAAAACACTATGGAAATAACAAAAATGCTTTGTTGTAATAAAAGCTTCCCTTTTAGCCTTTAGCTCTATGTTTCTCTTGGTGAAATTATCTTTTGTTTTGTATGCATTACTGTGATGTTTTTTATTAAGGAAAAAAATAATGAGATTCTCATTCAATTTATGGTGCGTGCACACGACATCTATTCCAGAATTATTTCACCCTGCCACCCTGCTAATGAATATATTTTGAATCTTAGAAATCTCATCTCCATCCCTTCCGTTAACAATAGCCCAGGGGTGATGCAGTGAGAACATTTGTGATGCATCTATGCGAGCAATGCACCTTGATGGTGACTACAGGGCATATGAAGTCCCTTGACTATTTTGCATCTTAAAGGGCAATGCTGACAGGTGGTTGGTCAGAGATCAGAAAACCTCATCTCTGATGTCAGCCAGGGCAAAGTCTTTTGACTTACAAGGATTACTGATGAGTTCTGATTGCTGTCACACTGCAGGCCAGAATACATTAGGCAGGTCTATGAAAGCAACAGAGAACCGGGGTTGTCTGGAATATTCAATGTATGCTGCAGATCCATCATATTTCACTAGATTTCTCCTTTATGCCTCAGTATTGGAATAACATGCAAACAGCAGTACTGTACGGCCATTAACATGAAGCAAGATGAAACCACTCAGGTTATTAACAAGCCTTACTACGAATCCTATTAAATTTGAAAGCTGTCTTATGAAGATCTATTGAATTCTCAAATGATATTGTAACATCCCTGTCCAATCTGTAATGCATGGGCCTCCTTGATGGTGACTCAGCTCATATAACACATATTGTGAGTATTGATCCATTCAGACCAAGAAGGTCTAAGGGTTTGATCCACGGCCTGTGCTGAGTTAGCTGCTGCCAGCCATACTGATATACATTTGATGCAATTCTTATTGCTGTCTGTGCCAGGGAGGAAAACAATTGCTCAGCAACCCATGGCTCCCAGTGAACTCTGCTGAAAGTTGCACTTGTGGTTTGGCTGTGATGGCTCCCATGGTTGAGCAGCATAAGAACAGGGGAGCATAGAGACATAGGCCATTTAGCCCTTGGAACCTGTTCCACTGCCATTCAAGAGACTATGCCTGATCTGTGATTTAACTCTATGTATTTGCTTTTTCCCTTAATGCCGTGGCTAACAAAAGCGTGTCAGTCACAGTTTTAAGATTAACAACTGCCACTTGCAGAAGAGTTTCAAACAGCCCCCATTCTTCAGGTGAAGAAGTGTTTCCAAATTTCACTCCGGAAAGTGAGAATTCTCTGATTAAGTTCACTCGTCCTTGATTCCCCAGCTAGAGGATATAACTTCTCCCAATCTGTTCTGTTCTATCTGTTCCCCTCAATAGCTTGAAAACTTTTATCAAATCACCCTTTAACCTTTTAAATTCCAGGGAATACTGTCCAATTTGTTTGATCCCTACTTGTATTTTAACCCTTGGAGCCCAGGTATCATTCTGGTAAATCTATGCTGCATTCCCTCCAAGGCTAGTATAGCAGAAGGATGATTTCAATTCCCGTGTATTCTATTACTGCAGGTATAAAGGCCAGCATTGTATTAGCCTTTTTGATTATTTTCTGTACCTGTCCATGAGATTTTACTGATCTGGGTACCCCAAGACTTGAAATCTAGGCTTTCAATGAATAATGGTTACTTGGGCTCTAAGACAACAGGTGACCTTGGAACTATGCACATCGATGGTCCACCCAGCATGTAAATAATAAAAGGGTGGTAAAAGAAAGAGTAGGGCCGATTAGGGACAAAAAAGGGGACTTGCATGTGGACGCTGGAGAAATAGCGGAGGTGTTGAATGAGTACTTTGCATCTGTCTATACAAAGGAAGAATTTGCTACCCAGATCGAGGTGAGAGTGGAGGTAACTGGTACACTAGAAGAACTTACAACTGAGAGGAAGGAGGTGTTGGAAAGGCTATCTTTACTTAAAATAGATAAGGTACCAGGACCAGATGAGATGCATCCAAGAGTACTGAGGGAAATGAGAGTGGAAATTGCAGAGGCACTAATGATAATCTTCCAGTCTTCCTTAGACACAGGGGAGGTGCCAGAGGACTGGAGAACTGCGAATGTTACACCCTTGTTCAAAAAGGGGTGCATGGATAAAGCTGGTAACGACAGGCCAGTTAGTTTGTCCTCAGTGATAGGGAAACTTCTAGAAACAATAGTACGGGATAAAATCAATATTCACTTAGATAAGTGCAGGATGATTAAGGAAAGTCAGCAAGGGTTCATCAAGGGAAAATCATGTTTAACTAACTTGCTGGAGTTTTTTGAGGAGGTACAGAGAAGGTGATAAAGGATGAAGAGTCATACGGACTCAAAACATTAACTGTATTCCTCTCTGCAGATGCTGTCAGACCTGCTGAGTTTTTCCAGGTATTTTTGTTTTTGTTTCAGATTTCCAGCATCTGCGGTTTTTTGCTTTTATCTTAGTGATAAAGGAAACGCTGTTGATGTGGCGTATATGGATTTTCAAAAGGCATTTGATACAGTGCCACACAACAGACTTGTGGGCAAAATTCTAGGTCATGGAATAAAAGGAAAAGTAGGCACTTGGGTAGGAAATTGGCTGAGTGACAGGAAACAGAGTAGAGATAAATGGTTGTTTTTCAGATTGGAGGAAGGTTTGTAGTGGAGTTTCTCAGGGATCAGTGTTGGGACCCTTGCTCTTCCTGATATATATTAATGACCTAGACTGTGGTGTGCAAGGCATGATTTCAAAATTTGCAGATGATACGAAGATTGGAAATGTTGTCAACTGTGATGGGGACAGTCTTGAACTTCAAAAGGACATAGACAATTTGGTGGATTGAGCAGACAAGTAGTAAATGAAGTTCAATGCAGACAAGGGTGAGGTGATTCGTTTCAGCAGGAAAGATATGGTGAGACAGTATAAAATAAAGAAAGAGCTTCTAAAGAAGATGCAGGAACAGAGGGACCTCAGTGTACATAGTTAACATATGTGCACAGGTGATTGAAGATGGCAGGGCATATTGAGAGAGCAGTTAATAAAGTATGTAACATCTTAGGCTTTATTAATAGAGGCATTGAGTGCAAGAGTAAGGATGTCATGTTGAACTTGTATAAGACACTAGTTAGGCCTCATCTGGAGTACTGTGTCCAGTTCTGGACGCCATACTTGAGGAAGGATGTGAAGGCATTGGAGAGGGTACAGAGGAGATTCACAAGAATGATTCCTGGGATGAAGAACTGTTGCTATCAGGATAGATTGGGTTTGTTTATCTTGGAGAAAAGAAGGCTGAGAGGAGACTTGATAAAGATATTCAAGATCCTGAGGGCTTTGGACAGGATAAATAGTGAAAAACTGTTCCCAGTCAAGAGAACATCAAGAACTAGAGGGCACAGATTCAAAATAATTAGCAAAAGGAGTAAATATGATGTGAGGAAACATTTTTTCACTGAGATGGTAGTTGGAGCCTGGAACAAACTTCTTGAAAGGGTGGTGGAGGCAGGTTCGATCGAGGTATTCAAACGGGAATTGGATTGCTACCTGAAAAGAGTGAATGTGCAAGGTTATGGGGATAAGGCAGGGGAGTGGGACTAGGTGGAATGCTCTTTCAGATGGGCCGAATGGCCTCCTTTCTGCACTGTAAAGATTCTGTGATACAGGAGAGGAGGAAAGGGAATAAAATAGAAAAATAATTGTAGAGGATTATTCCAAGGAACTTTAAGAATCCCATCAGATTTTAAATGGAATGTCTGTGATGTCTGAGGGGTGGTAAAAATCAGATTCAATAGTAACACTCAAAAGACAAATAGATAAAGACTTGAAGAGAGAAAAAAATACAATGGGCTAAGAGGAAAGGGCAGGTAAGTGACATTAATTGGATAGTTCTGTCATGAGCCTGCACAGACACGATGGGTTGATGGGCTCAATCTGTGCTGCAGCATTCCAAGACTCGAAAGTAAACCAGACAATAGGTTATTCTGTTCAACTAGAACACTGAGATTGACATGATGTAAAATGAAAAAATAAAGAACATGAGTAGAAATATTCCTCAAATGCATTATGACTTAAGACCAGGGTTAAAAATTCATTTGCACTGTTTTTTGGGCACAAGAAATGGGAAAGGCCTAGGGGAGTGGGGGTGGTGGTGGGGGGTGGGGAGCTTGCGCAGTGGGGACAGCAATTCACCACCTGCCTGAACCAGTTCTGTTAGAAGTGGCCAACACTCAAATGCGGTGCCCACACCTCGTTCCTGTGATTGCAGCGTGAGGCTGAACAGGCTCCTCGCTGCTGGCTTCCTTTGTGCACTGTTGACTGCCTCTGGACTCAGCGCGGGACAGAGCAGAGGGTGCTGATAGCATGTAGGGTAGCAAGTCTCCTCTGCTTAAAGACAGTGCATCCCTCTTCGAGGGAAACTACATTGAATAATGTTGTTAGAGTATAAAATATGGCAAATGGAACACCAGGGCAGAGAAAGTAAGTGGTGCAGGGGGGTATTAATGGCAGAGATGGGCAGGAGGATTGATGGGGGTGGGGAGATGCAGGAGGTCCTCAAGCACCACTCTCAGAAGGTAGTGGGAGCAGTTGGCAAGGGCAGTCAATTCCCAGGATCTGGACATGAGGACCTGGCAGCTGTCTCACAAGAAGTTCAATGACATCACGTAGGTAGTCAAAGTTAGCGAATGCATTTACACATTACATCCCCAACCCATCACAGCACCAACATCTCAAGGCACCACCTCCCCATCACTCAGCCATCAGCAGTTCCTAGTACCGCAGGACTCAGGCCTAGATGCTCCACCTCACTCTCACACATATTCCCAATGATGCCCGACTCACAACCAGTTTCCATTGCTTCCACCTACCTCCAACTATTCATCTGTGACAGGCACAACGCCCAAACACAGTGCAACACAATCGGTGACATTCTTCCCTATCTGTTACAGAGCAAGATCACCCTTAATCGCCAGGAGCAGAACAGGTTGTGGGGGGGAAGGGTGCCTGCACCTTCTGAGTCCTATGGAAAAGATGGTTCTCTGCACCGTGGGGCTGGCAACAATGATACCCGTGGCATCAGCATTGTTGAAAACATTGTGGATGAAGGTATGTTCCTGTTTTATGCTCCTTCTCAACTCCCAGTTCACCTTCATCCTGCTATCTGGCATGATGTGCGAGCTGGAGATGGCGTGAGCAGGACCTCTTGCAACCTCCTTCCCTCTCACACAAGAACTGCCACCTGCTCATGGACAGCAGGGCAAGAGGAGGAGAGAAAGGAACAGCACAGCTAGAATGAAGACACGCTGTCACTTGATCTGAAACTCGCAGCCACCAGCTTTAATAATGGCATTGCATCTACCCTGGGGGAGAGTATCACCACATGGTGCATCATCCAGTCCTGAATGGTCTGCAGCCAGGCCAGGGATAAAGTATGGTCCATATGCCATCTCTCTTGAGGGAGAGGTGCAGGTGGCTTCTGCTGCAGATGAGGACCTTGATGGAGTGGCATGCAGGAAAGCGCTGATAGGCATGCACTCTGAGATGTTGGACCACACACCCACTTATCACTGTCAAGGAGCATAGAGGAGTGCAGCTCCAAGTTGGCAGAGGGCATTGCTCAGAGCTTGCCTACTCCACAGTCTCTGCTCCATCTCCCTGTCATGCTGCAGGCACAGGTACGTCCATTGTTGTCCATACTTGTCACAGCCTTTGTGTGGACTAGGTCACCGAAACCTCTTTTCAGGATGCAGCAATACTGGCTGAAAAATCCAGAATCACACCTCCAAAAACACTCCAGAGTACCTTCAGGCACTTTACAATAGCAGACATTATTCAAAATTATCTTACCTGCAAGTTGGGTGCCTAGTCCTTTAAGTAACACTGGTGCTGGGCCCCTCTTACAGCTTATCACTTGTTTTTTGTGGAGAGATGTGCAGATTCAGGCCTGGGGTGCAGAGTCCAAAATGGTGTCACATCAGCCGGTTGAGCTGTGTAAATCAGGATAACATTCCTTCACAGCCGCCCAGCGTACAATTGGGGTGCC
Organism: Cetorhinus maximus; assembly: GCF_964194155.1. Classification (NCBI taxonomy): domain Eukaryota; kingdom Metazoa; phylum Chordata; class Chondrichthyes; order Lamniformes; family Cetorhinidae; genus Cetorhinus; species Cetorhinus maximus. Next base: position 15,812,392 of record NC_135900.1, read on the forward strand.
CTTCTTGAGGGCCACATATAAATAGCTGATGGTGCAGCATAACCAGGATGTTTACTACACACCAGAGTAGGTGTATAGGCTTTCTGGACTATTTACTCAAAGAAAGTTAAGTGGCAGTCCTGACATTGAACATACATCTATATACTATCTTTGAACATCTATATACTATCTTTGATAGTTGCTGAATTATTTTCAGTTCATTCTTTCATGGGATGTGGGCAAAGGCCATTTCACAGTCAACCCATTGCTGTGGTTCTGAATCATATGTAGGCCAGACCAGGTAAGGATGGCAGATTTCCATTTCCTAAAGGGCATTAACGAACCAAAGGAGTTTTTACAACAATCAAGGATAGCTTCAGCCGCTGTGGTGGGATTTGAACCCAGGTCCCCAGAGCATTAGCCTGGATCTTGGGATTACTAGTTGAGTGACATTACCACTATGCCATCACCTCCCCCACACTGCACTGGGCAATCTCTTATTACTATTTTATGTTTTAAGCCAACTGCTGTTTTAATTTGTAATTGCACTGTAAACTATAATCTATGACTACCGCAGTCGGGTTGGGGCAGCTGTGACAGAAGAGGGCAGATTGCAATAATAGAAGCGTTGATGTTTTCGTAATTCTCAAGCTTGATCCTTTTCTGCAATATTTGTTTAGAATAATGGAAGGCAGAATCCAATATATCTACTGATTTTGGTAAATGAGCTGTCAGCACTTCTACATAAAGTACACGCTCCTTGTGTTGCAAGCTGCACATTATAACTTACAAAGCAAAATCCTGGTTAAAAAATACTTTGCAAACTGTGACCTACAGATATTAAATTGTATTGTCTGAAAATTTTAATTTGGGATTCTGAAGATGTAATTTAATTTGTTTTACTTCTGCAAGCTCTTTTATTTAATATATTTTCTACTCTGTAGATCCTATGGGGCAGGAATTCATTTACAGCTGCCATGTTCCACCAGTACCATGGCCGCCAGTGGTTAAGAATGGGGGTTGGGGAAAATGCAGAGAGCGAGGGCACCGTTAGAGCTCCATTGGGCTCCCAAGGCCTGACTGGTACAATATTCAGGTGAGTAGCTTGCCCACCTGACTCAGGGGTAAGGCTGCTCAAATATGCAAATAGGGGCTGCAGGCCAATTATAAGACCCCAACTGCAAGTTCAGGTACAAATGGGTGAGGTGTTTACCATGCCCACTCTGCCTAGTTGTCACAGGCTGTGAAGAGGAAGAGGTCCCAAAATGGTATGTGAAACGCTACTTTTGTGGGGCGAAAAGCTGCAGGAATGCTCCTTGCCCCTCCAAAACAATATTGTGGGTTGCAGCAGGCCTGGTCTCTCCCATTCTGCATTCAACTCAAGCCCACCCCACCCTTCCCCAACAGGACCTGCTTTAAGCTGGTTAGGTTGGCCTCTGCCTAACCACCTGATTCTTCTCCAAAGCTGACTAACCCGAGTGAGGGGGCTCATTTGTTGCATTTAGTTTATTGAGGGCCCAAACCTCTGAATATGGTTTGGGCCTCTTTGCTGACATTATCAGGTAGACGGAGTGGCACACTGCCAACTTGGCTCCCATTTCAGGTGGGGGTTGCATTTCTCCCCACACATGCCATTTTTTGTTTTATTTGTTCATGGGATGTGGGTGTCACTGACTAGACCAGCATTTATTGCCCATCCCCAACTTTCCTTGTTCAGGGAGCATTTTAAGAGTCAACCACATTACTGTGGGTAGGCCAGATGAGGTAAGCACAGCAAATTTCCTTCCCTAAAGGACATTAGTGAATGGTGATGTTCCTATTCACCTGCTGCTCTTGTCCTCCTAGGTGGTAGAGGTCGCAGGTTTGGTGCTGTCAAAGAGCCTTGGTAAGTTGCTGCAACGCATCTTGTATATGGTATACATGGCGGTGGAAGGAATGAATGTTTAAGGTGGGGGATGGGGTGCTGATCAAGCAGGTTGCTTTGTCCTACTTGGTGTCAAGCTTCTTGATCCACACTTATCCAGGCAAGTGGAGAATATTCCATCACCCCAGCTTGTGTCTCGTAGATTGTGGACAGGATTTGAGGAGTCAGGAATTAAGTTACTCATTGCAGAATTCCCAGTCTCTGACCTGCTCTTGTAGCCATAGCATATATACATGGCTGGCCCAATTCAGTTTCTGGTCAATGGTAACCCCCAGCCCTCAGGACAGTCATTTGCTCTCTGTTTGCCAACATTACACATGACAGTGTGGTACAATTATGATTATGTGGGCAATGAATTCCTACATTTTTATAATTTCACAAGGCTTGACATACTGTAATTTACGATCTATTGTCTGTCTTCATATCTTCCTGGAAAACTCTTTAGTAATGTGGAAAGAATTTGTCAATTTGTTTCCAAATGCCTGAATAAGTCATATGCATGCAGATGGTTTGTTCTTAATTATGTTTACATCATTGAAAATTACAAGTAAATGAATTGATGGATAGGCCCTCATATAATTACTGAATTAAAAAAGAATTAGTGCCATTTTAAAAATATGCAGTACTTCATAAGAAGCACATTAAAATAAACTGATTGTCCTAATAATTTTTGTAATCCTAAAGCTAAGTGAATGAAATATTAAATGAATTTTGCTGTGTAGCGCAGATGCCAATATAGTTAATCTTATCTGGTTTTGAAGTTCTTTTTCCTTGAATAGGAAATGCATTTTTCTACCTATAGAGTCACCATAACAGAGAAGGTTGGAAAAATAAAATGTCAACAACATGGAAATAGAACACAGAGAAATGTCAAGGATGGTATTCATAGCTTTATAGCAATAACTATTCCAATACTGGCCTTATGTTGCTGACATTTTTTTTCACACTGTATGTTATTGCTTTCATGCTGTGAGGAGTAAAGAAATATATAAACGATGGAGAATGACAGTGAGTTGTTCATTCATTTCATAGTTTAATACCTTAAGTGTAGTTCCTTTAGTTTTCAGATGTTCCACAAAAGGAATATCAGTGTATTGCAAAACATTTGAAATCAGTGTTAAAGTCAACACTCCCCCAATAACATGAGGCTTTGTACACTGTCACTGAATACAGGCAAGCAAATAAACTTGCGTTTACATAATGCCTTTCATGATCGCAGGATGGTACAAAGCATTTCATAACCAATGAAATACCTTCGCATTGTAATTACAATTTTTAAAAATTATTCGTTCGCGGGATGCGGTGTTGCTGGCAAGACCAGCATTTATCACGGATCCCTAATTGCCCTTGAGAAGGCAGAGGTGAGTAGTCTTTTTGAACCACTGCAGTCTGTGTCATTCAATGTGCTTAGGTTGGGAGTTCCAGGATTTTGACCCAGCAACGATGAAGGAATGATGATATATTTCCAAGTTGGGATGGTGTGTGACTTGGGGAGGAATTTGAAGGTGGGGATGTTCCCAAGAAGCTGCTACCTTTATCCTTAGAGATTGAAGGTTTGGAAGGTACTGTCGAAGGAGGCTTGGTAAGTTGCTGCAGTGCATTTTGTAGATGGTACACACTGCTGCCACAGTGCATCAATGTTGAAAGGAGTGAAAACAAAAAGCTAAAAGCTACTGCGGATGCTGGAAATCCAAAACAAAAACAGAATTACCTGGAAAAACTCAGCAGGTCTGGCAGCATCGGTGGAGAAGAAATCAGTTAATGTTTCGAGTCTTCATGACCCTTCGGCAGAACTGAAGCATAGTTAGGAGAAAGGTGAAATATAAGCTGGTTTAAGGTGGGGGGGTGGGGGGAGAGAGAAGTTGAGGGTGTGGTGATTGTGGAGATAAGCAAGCAGTGATAGGAGCAGATAATCAAAAGATGTCACAGACAAAAGGATCAAAGAGGTGTTGAAGGTGGTGATATTGTCTAAGGAAAATGCTAATTAAGAATGGAAGACAGGACACTCAAGGTACAGCTCTAGTGGGGGTGGGGTGGAAAGACTAACAAAGTTTTAGTTTTAGATTTAAAAATAATGGAAATAGGTGGGAAAAGAAGAACCTATATAAATTATTGAAAAAAAAGGGAGGGGGGAGAAATGGGGTGGGGATGGGGGGAGGGGGAGTTTAAGATCTAAAGTTGTTGAATTCAATATTCAGCCCGGAAGGCTGTAAAGTGCCTAGTCGGAAGATGAGGTGCTGTTCCTCCAGTTTGCGTTGGGCTTCACTGGAACAATGCAGCAAGCCAAGGACAGACATGTGGGCAAGAGTACAGGGTGGAGTGTTAAAATGGCAAGCGACAGGGAGGTTTGGGTCTTTCTTGCGGACAGACCGCAGGTGTTCTGCAAAGCGGTCGCCCAGTTTGCGTTTGGTCTCTCCAATGTAGAGGAGACCGCATTGGGAGCAACGAATGCAGTAGACTAAGTTAGGGGAAATGCAAGTGAAATGCTGCTTCACTTGAAAGGAGTGTTTGGGCCCTTGGACGGTGAGGAGAGAGGAAGTGAAAGGGCAGGTGTTGCATCTTCTGCGTGGGCATGGTGAGGTGCCATAGGTGGGGGTTGAGGAGTAGGAGGTGATGGAGGAGTGGACCAGGGTGTCCCGGAGGGAATGATCCCTACGGAATGCCGTCAGGGGGTGGTGAAGGGAAGATGTGTTTGGTGGTGGCATCATGCTGGAGTTGGCGGAAATGGCGGAGGATGATCCTTTGAATGCGGAGGCTGGTGGGGTGATAAGTGAGGACAAGGGGGACCCTATCATGTTTCTGGGAAGGAGGAGAAGGCGTGAGGGAGGATGCGCGGGATATGGGCCGGACACGGTTGAGGGCCCTGTCAACGACCGTGGGTGGAAAACCTCGGTTAAGGAAGAAGGAGGACATGTCAGAGGAGCTGTTTTTGAAGGTAGCGTCATCAGAACAGATGCGACAGAGGCGAAGGAACTGAGAGAATGGGATGGAGTCCTTACAGGAAGCGGGGTGTGAGGAGCTGTAGTCGAGGTAGCTGTGGGACTCGGTAGGCTTGTAATGGATATTGGTGGACAGTCTATCATCAGAAATTGAGACAGAGAGGTCAAGGAAGGGAAGAGAAGTGTCAGAGATGTACCATGTGAAAATGATGGAGGGGTCGAGATTGGAAGCAAAATTAATAAATTTTTCCAGGTCCCGACAAGAGCATGAAGCAGCACCGAAGTAATCATCGATGTACCGGAGAAAGAGTTGTGGGAGGGGGCCGGAGTAGGACTGGAACAAGAAATGTTCCACATACCCCATAAAGAGACAGGCATAGCTGGGGCCCATGCGGGTACCCATAGCCACACCTTTTATTTGGAGGAAGTGAGAGGAGTTAAAGGAGAAATTGTTCAGTGTGAGAACAAGTTCAGCCAGACGGAGGAGAGTAGTGGTGGATGGGGATTGTTCGGGCCTCTGTTCAAGGAAGAAACTAAGGGCCCTCAGACCATCCTGGTGGAGGATGGAGGTGTAGAGGGATTGGACATCCATGGTGAAGAGGAAGCGGTTGGGGCCAGGGAACTGGAAAGGAGTGAATGCTTAAGATGGTGGATGAGCTGCCAATCAAATGGGCTGCTTTAATCTGAATGGTGTTGGTGTTCTTGAGTGTTGTTGGAGCTGCACTCATCCAGGTAAGGGGAGAGTATTCCATCACACTCCTGATCTGTGACATGTAGGTGGTGAAGAAGTCTTGGGGAACCAGAAGGTGAATCTGTAGAATGCTGAGGCCGGAACTTCCTGGTCCCACCCATAATGGGAAACATCAGGGTTGGGACGGAAAATTTGGAGAGGCAGCCAAAAGCCCATTGTCTTTTGGTGGGAATTCTGGTCCCGCCTATGGGCAAGACAGGAAAATCCCAGCCTGAGGGCAGAATTTTACCCTCGTTGGGCGGGCTCGGTGGGGGCAGGCCGGAGCAGTGGGGAAGCAAGTCTCCTGTGCTTAAAGACAGTGTATCCCTCTTCGAGGGAAGCTACATTGAATAAATGTAGTTAGAGTATAAAATATGGCGCAATCAGGGGCCGGACCGCGATTCCACACTGGCGGGCCAACTGAGGCTCACCCAGTGTGAAACACACACAGTAGCGCTCAGCACTGCCTGTGTGTTGGGTGGGGGGGAGGGCTGCGGGGGGTGCAGGAGGAGGGCAAGCACGCAAATTCGCGCATGAGCGCGGGTGCACACTGGAAAAGCTCCCTGAGGCAGATGGTACGGTTTTGAAATAGTTGAATAAAGTGTTGTAAGTTGGTTAAATAAAAAACATGTGACTCTGTCCCATGAGCAGGGACATGTTAGAAATCGGTATTAAAATTTTTATTTTTTTTTTAATGACAGATCGAAATGTCATCCTGCCCGTTGGTGAGGTTTTGCGAAAAATGCAAAAGGCCATTTTGCCGGCCCACCCATCGTAAGGTTGGACGGGCAGCGAAAAATTTAAATCAATTGGATTGTCACTGGCCTTTAATAGGTTTTTTAATTGTTGGTGGGAATGCTGCCAACCCCCACACGTGCCCGTTGACCAATATATCGCGCGTCATTCGGGTCAGCGGCGCACCCGCCCGATAGGCGAAAAATTCTGCCCTGAGTCTTTTACCTGCTCTTGTAGCCATAGTATTGCTATATAGAGAAAGCTGTAGCTAATTTGTACACAGCAAAGCACCACAAACTGCAGGGGCGTCAATGGCAGTTAATCTTGGTAGTTCTGGTGGGTTGAGGAATAGGTGTTGGCCCGAATACAGTTGGTGGGTGTTGGAGTGGGTGGTAGGGGAGAGCTCTCCTCTATTTTTCAGATAGTGCCACAGAATAGTGCTGGCGGAATTTAAATTAAATTCACAAAATAAAAAATCTGGAATTGAAAGCTAGTCTCAGTAACGGTGACCATGAAACCGCTGTTGGTTGTTATAAAAACCCATCTGGTTCACTTTTGTCCTTTGGGAAGGAAATCTGCCATCCTTGCCTGGTTTGGCCCACATGTGACTTCCAGATGGGAAACAAATGCTGGGCCTTGCCAGTGACGCCCACATCCCATGAAAGAATAAAGAAAAAAAATCTTTTACGTCCACCTCAGAGGCATAAGGGCCTTGGCTGAACATGCTATCTGAAATAGGAAACTGTTGTCAAAGAAGCACTCCGTGAACATTGCACTGAACTGTCATCTTGGGGTATGTGCTCAAGCCCTGGTATGGGAGTTGAAACTTGTGACAGAGAGGTGAGAGTGCTACCGCTAAACTGAGATAGATAGCAAAGGGTCCGTTTTAAGCCAGTCTTCTGGCAGGAATGGTGGCGGGGCGGCATTAAAATTATGTCAGAGGCTGCTCCGGTATCCGAGGGCCTGCGATTTGCACCGCAGGTTTTCCTATTTATATGATGCATTTTATGTTGGTGTATAATACTTGAACTTTAATAACTATACACTGAATGTTACTTTGCTGCTTTATTGCTCTTTTGTTTTAGTTAGCATCTGGTGTTGTGTTACTTTTCAAGTGGTAGAATGGGGGGAAATGGATTGGGAAATCCTGTAGTTGTTGTTCCACTGTAGGGGGTGGTAGTGTGTGTCAGTTTCACCTCTGACTTCTGAGCGGTTCGAATCGCTCCCACTCCCTGGGTTCTAGACCTTGGACTTATTTGGGAGTTGTGACAAAGTGCAGCAGACAACTGGTTTTGGTGCAAGAAAAACTGAGTTTATTGAAGTCACAAATGAATTTATAACATTAGGATTACACTGAGATTATACGGACTTACAAAGTACACTTAGTTGAGATTGGGGAACACACGGCATAACGAGGGAAAATTACGTTACTAATCCCCTTACCCTTGTCCCACCCCCAAAACCTAACTAAATTGAACTAGGAGAGGTCAGGGATCATGCTCACCAACCCAGGGTTCCTTGACAGTTCAAAATCCAGCCAGGTAAGCCCGTTGCAGTTTTGGGGTACGCTCTTTGTGTCCTCTGGGGCCTGCCGTCCTCACGCGGTCCTGGTCTGTGGAATCTGCGAAGGTTCTTCAGCTGAGTGGAGGACACGGTTGTGGGTGGTCGATCTTCATGGAGGGCTGCGGTTGCGGCCTTGTTGTCTTCGATTGAGCCTGCCACCCCGTGCCCCTCGCCGTGATGTCACCTGCGGGCCTGCAAACCTCCAGATCTTCTTGCTTAAACTCTGTTTCAACCGCTCCCAACTGCTCACTGCCTGCTAGCTGGTTTCCCTCACTCCTTCATAACTGACTGCCCAGTTATACTGTCTTTCGAATTTCTTATCGGAAACCAAATCAAGGTTAGTTCTTTGTTTGACTTTGGTGGGCTTCCCCCGGTGATTGTTGTCTCGTTGTTTTTAATGGGCTCGCATGATGTTTATCATTGTCTTCCTGCCTAGTAACTAGTTTTGAACTGAAAGCCATTGTATGTGTGGAGTATTGATGGGTTTGCATAATTGAATTGATTGTGCCTTCCTGCCTTAGTAGTTAGTAGCGATTATTTATGCAAGATGTTGATGGGCTTCAGTTTCGTGTGAGGTGAAGTCTTTCTCTGGGTTGATTGTATTAAAAGGAAGAATGTGTATTCTGTCTCCTCTCGTTGTCTGGTTTCAGGCAAAACAATCCACACTGCACTCAATAAGCCCGGGCATGTGCAGCCCCAGGCCTTCATGGGCCCAGCTTCCTGTCTGCAGGGTTTTACATTTAACTCAACAGTTTATAAGTCCAGAAGTCATATCCTTGTTGATGATATGAAAAATGTGGGAATTTTGAGAACCCTTCACCACCCAGTCTTCCACCTATCAGGAAAAACTTCCAGGATTAGTGTCCAAGAGTTCCTGAAGACCAGTCATCCCCTGTTCTCTCCTCCCAGCTCACTCCAAACTGTCTGAAAATGTGAATAGTCAGCCAAAACTGGATCACTGGGGAGGGAGAGGTGGGCAATCGGTTAAAACCCAGAAGCAAAAGAACATAAAACCAAAAGACAAATGTTCGATATACACTTATATTGAGTTGTTGTAACTGCAAATTGTTTTGAAAACGCTGTTGAAAATTTAGCTGACGTGAATTGATAGATTATTAAACCTGGCAAAGCAAACTGTGAATGTGCGGTACAAAAATTATAGAAGCTCGGAGCACAGAAGGCAGCTATTCAGTCCACCATGCCTGTTGTGGTGTCTTTGATGAACGGACCACAGGAGACTCAGGTACAGGTTACGATCGTTTATTCGAGCAATTGCAAGGAGGGCACCACCTCAATGCAGCTTGAGACAGTACTCTGCTAAACTACAAGTGTTCATCATATTTATACATTATTGGTCACGTACAAGAACAGTTTCCAGATTTCGATCTTGTCAACATACAGCTTTACATTAAACAGACAAGTCTCTGGAACAAAGGTACATGCATCATCACCCAGGCAGAAACCGGCCTTCCTATCTAAGCTGGGACCATCTGTCCTTCTCCTTACTGTTGAAGAGCACACTTAATCTATGTTAATGCCATCCTCTGACTCCAGTCTAACTCCTCTATCATATTTACATTCTTCTTCGTCCAATATGGCCTTGCTGATGCTTGCAAGCCCTGAGAATATGCAAGATTCAGCATTCTCCCTGTCACAGCCTGAACTTTAAATGTTAACTACTTAGCAATTGTGGTTTTGCATGTTGGGATATTTTAAGTCAAGTCCCTTGACCATTACTATATTCCTTTATTTCCCTCTAACAGTCCCCCCCTTTTAGCCCTTGGCTTAGCCCAATGTAGCCAATTACAGTGGTGTCCGCTACCCCCCCCCCCCCCCCCCCCCCACCCCCGGCCACCTTTACGCACCGCCACCCATTGATGCTGGCCAGTCATCCAGCTTTGGCACGTAAAGGGTACGGGTACTGGTCAAACCATCTGTATCATCTGGTCCTTTATTCCGAACCTCTGGCTTACCAGATTCCTACTCCATCTACTAAAACTCCCCCAACGCCACCTTTTTTGTGACTTCCGGGTGCGATGAATCAAGTATGTTAGATACATAATCAATATCAGCTGAAGTATAACTAGGGCATGGGAGATAATTCGAATCCAGGGGTGTATTTGTACATTCGAACCCAGTTCCTCAGATCCTCCCACCATGTGGAAGAATCTATTTGTTCAATATCCATCTTTAAGGCTCTAACTTGTTGCTGCAGTGTGTAATAAGTTCTGTATATTTGCTGAGCCTGTTCCCGAATCACGGTGAGATGCTCTGGCAGTAGAGGAATTTCATAGGAAAACTGGTTCAAATCCTTAACCTGAATAGTAGTCGTTCTTGTATATTTCAACGAGTTCCACCTTCCCCAGCCTTGCTGGCACCTGTGGGTGTAGGCACACTGAATGATTATGGATGGGGCATATCTGGTTACCCCCATACTGGATTCTTTCCTGCCACGTGGTGATACAATATCTCCCATTCCCTGTATATGCAACATGGGTCGGTTCTTTTGCAGCCCATATAGTTTCCATTGTACAGTTTGCAGCTTTTTTTTTTGTAAAAATATACTTTATTCATAAAATATCTTCAATCACATTCCAAACCATTTCAAAAACACCATTACAAGGGTACAATCCAGGTTAAACTTTTACAAAATGTATCACCAGGTGCATCAGTACAAACAATATTACAATCATTTACAGCCTTTCATTTTGAGCTGTACAGCCCGAGGGGCTCTAAACAGTTCCCAGTCTCTCGGTGCGCTGTGGCAGAAAGGTCTTAGACAGCGACCCTTCCCCATAGCGCCTTTGCGGCAGCTGCCCCAAGCTTTAGTGCGTCCTTCAGCACGTAGTCCTGGACTTTGGATTGTGCCAGTCCGCAACAATCGGTCGGGGACAACTCTTTGTGCTGGAAGACCAACAAGTTTCGGGCAGACCAAAGCGCGTCTTTCACCGAGTTGATGATCCTCCAGCTGCAGTTGATGTTTGTCTCGGTGTGTATCCCTGGGAACAGCCCGTAGAGCACAGAGTCCTGTGTCACAGAACTGCTCGGGATGAACCTCGACAGCAACCACTGCATCTCTCTCCAGACTTTCTTTGCAAAGGCACAATCCACAAGGAGGTGAACAACGGTCTCTTCCCCACCACAGCCACCTCGAGGGCAACGTGCAGAGGGGGTGAGACTCCTGGCGTGTAGGAAGGATCTGACGGGGAGGGCCTTTCTCACCACCAGCCAAGCTACGTCTTGGTGCTTGTTGGAAAGTTCTGGCGATGAGGCATTCTGCCAAATGACTTTGACAGTCTGCTCGGGGAACCATCCCACAGGGTCCACCCTCTCCTTTTCCCTCAGGGCCTCTAGGACGTTACGTGCTGACCACTGCCTGATGGACTTGTGGTCAAAGGTGTTTTTCTGCATAAATTTTTCCACCAGGGACAGGTGGTACGGCACGGTCCAACTACTTGGAGCGTTCCGCGGCAGCGTGGCCAGACCCATCCTTCGCAACACCGGGGACAGGTAGAACCTCAGCACGTAGTGACACTTGGTGTTTGTGTACTGAGGGTCTACGCACCGCTTGATGCAGCCACACACAAAGGTGGCCATCAGTATGAGGGCGATGTTGGGCACGTTTTTTCCCCCTTTATCTAGAGGCTTGTACATCGCGTCCCTGCGGACACGATCCATTTTCGACCTCCAGATAAAGCGGAAGATGGCTCGAGTGATCGCCATCGCGCAGGAGTCTGGAATGGGCCAGACCTGCGCCACGTACAGCAACAGCGAGAGTGCCTCACACCTGATGACCAGGTTCTTACCCGCAATGGAGAGGGAGCGTCGCTCCCACATGCCCAGTTTCCTTTTCACCATAGCCACTCGCTCCTTCCAGTTTCTAACGCATGCCCTGGTCCCTCCGAACCATATCCCCAGCACCTTCAGGCCGTCAGCCCTGACAGTGAAGGGGACAAAGGATCGGTCAGCCCAGTTCCCAAAGAACATGGCCTCGCTCTTCCCACGATTTACCTTGGCTCCCGAGGCCAGTTCGAACTGGTCGCAGATGTGCATCAGTCTGCGCACCGACAGCGGATCCGAGCAGAAGACGGCGACGTCGTCCATGTACAGGGAGGCTTTTACCTGAGTGCCTCCACTGCCTAGGATCGTCACTCCTCTTATGCCCGGATCCTTCCTGATGGACTCGGCAAAGGGTTCTATGCAACACACGAAAAGAACAGGCGAGAGAGGACAGCCCTGCCTGACTCCAGATTTAATCGGAAAGCTATCTGTTTCCCACCCATTGATTGAGACTGCGCTACTGATGTTAGTGTAGAGCAGTTGGATCCAATTTCGAATTCCCTCCCCAAACCCCATTTTGGAGAGCACATCCCCCATGTAGGTGTGCGATATTCTGTCAAAGGCCTTCTCCTGATCCAAGCTGATGAGGCAGGTATCCACACCCCTGTCCTGCACATAGGCAATCGTATCCCTGAGCAGCGCGAGGCTGTCAGAGATCTTCCTGCCTGGCACAGAGCAGGTCTGGTCAGGGTGAATCACCAATTCCAGAGCGGATTTGACCCGATTGGCGATGACCTTGGACAGAATCTTATAGTCCACATTCAACAGTGAAATGGGTCGCCAATTTCTAATTTCCTCCCTTTCCCCCTTGTGCTTGTAGATGAGGGTGATGATGCCTTTCCTCATGGATTCTGACATACTACCGGCCAGGAGCATACTCTCGTACACTTCTAGCAGGTCTGGGCCGATCAAGTCCCACAGAGCCGAATATAGCTCCGCCGGCAAGCCGCTTTAAATCCACACTTTGCTTCCTCCGTCTCATATATCAGATGTGCAAACACTACTGCGGTGGCTTCTATGACCCTTCTAATGTGGTGCTAACTATATTCCCTTCTATGTCTACTGCGTATGGCGGAATATTGTGATACTTAATATAGTAATCCCCCTGTATAACCCCAATATTTTCTACTCTATATAATGTCCTGCTGGGTGTTGACAGGTATGACAGGTATTACTAATACAATGCCTATTAGCATATTACTATTCACTATACATTTAACATTTATTCTATATACACGTGTTAAACCTCTGAGCTGGCAACCGGTCAAGTCATGATTCTTGTGTCGTGAGAGATTCAATAAATGCTCATTAGTTACCCATAAAGGAGCTTTAATCTGTCTTGAATTCTCTCGGGCTTGTTCCAGTGCCCAAGATCCATAGGTGCTGCAAACATCATTTCTGCTCGCTTCGTCTGAAATACCTTTCCCTATTTCAATTAATTTATTGATAGTCCCCACTTGGCTTTCGAGCACGGTAGCCAGGCTTCGGATTAACTGTGTCACATCCTGGTCTGTATTTAATTGTGCATCCTGGATCCCCTGTATTGAATAACATGGCAGCGTCATTTATCAGGCTGCGCTTGTCTCAGTCCCCCTCTGGGCCTGATTGCATCCCGCCATTAAACTGGACCGCTTCAGCCATCGACTGGCTCATCAGAGCTGTACAAAGTGCTTGGGCGTGGGTTGGGCACCACTGGGGCAGGGCAATACTGGATATGTTCAACTACGGGTACCAGCTCATGGTGTACATTGTCATATAAACTTCTGATTAACCAATACCAAACCATTCGTCGGTCCTGGACAAGGTGGGTCAGTCAGTGTGGACTGAAAGGCTTCAATTATCTCTACTCGGATTGTGGAAGTAGGTGTGGGAGGTGGCTGGGTTGAAAGTACTTGTTCTCCTCCTGTTACATTTATCATTCCCCGTTGCATGTCGCATTCGGCACTGTCCGTACTGTCCTGCGGTGCGGGATGAGCAGTGATGATCCCCGACCTTGTTGCCAGTACTGATACGCCCACGACCAGGATCGTAGATCTGTGGAGACATTAACATCGGCTCCCGTTCTCCGGGTTACCGCTTGGTCAATTGTCATGTATCTGTAACTGTGTGTAATGCCTCCATTTACTTCCCGTTCTCATATCTACAAGTGCGCATGTCTCACCTGTCATAATTACCTCGTATGGTCCATTGTTGCTCTTTGGATTTGCCTGTTTCCATATCCTTAATCACCTGTCGGTCTCTGACTTCCTTCTTTAACTCATGGAATTGTTTACTTATTTCCCTCACATAGTCTCGCATCCTTCCTTTTAGTGGTCCTACATCTCCCACTACTGCTATGATTCCCTCGGGTAACTGCATTGCTCTCCTTGTCATTATTTCAAATGGGGTGAACCTGGTGGTTCTGCTTGGGGTAGTCCTAAGGCGCATTAGAATATTGGGCTGTTCCCTGTCTCTTGAATTGCTTTTGTGATGGATGTTTTTTTTTAAAAAAGCTCAGTTCATCCTTTCCACCATCCCCGAGCTCTGTGGCTGGTAGGGAATGTGGAATTTCTGTTTATATTTAAATTTATACATTTCTTTAATGACTCTTCCTGTGAAATGAGTTCCCTGATCTGAATCCATCTGGGTCGGCATCCCCACTCCTTCCAGTTTACTCTCTCCTGCTGCTGTCTCATATCAGACCTCAATTCCTTAAACAACTCTACAATGCACCTTCTTATCCTGTCTTTCAATGGCTCAGTATCTTCACTTCCAGTGATGGTTCTCTCTGGGAGCTGCTTAACTGTCTGTCATCATAGTGTTAATCCTGTGGCCTTACTTTTTGTAGCTCGCAGACACATTAATACAATCAGTAATACATCTATTTAGACTTTTTCCAGTTTTCCCTTTACCTATATACATCTTGTGGTAAATTGTTGTTAAGTATTATTTCTCCTTACATTTCAATTCCTGGACTATAGATTTCACATAGTTTTACCTCTGAGTTTTTTTTCCCTGACCATGATCATCCTAAGATTCTCTTGATTTCAGTTTCTCTATTGTCTTGATCGTTTATAATGTTTCCTTGCTCTTTAGGCCATATTAACTATTCCGTGTCAACGAGGATCTCTGTCTCTAGATCCTTGCTATCTCCCCCTGTGCGTTTCCAATGTCTCAGCTGATGGCCAGATTATCAAATTCACTACCCTTAATCAGTTTGTACATTATGTCCTCTTTCTCTAACTCTTTCTCCTACTTTCCTCATACCATTTCAAACATGCAACAGCTACCATCTTATCTTGTTCAGGTTATCTGGAGAGACTTTACAGTCCAATAAAGTATTCTCATAACAGTTTTAAAAACAGAAATCAGGTATTGACATGTTTTGCTTCTTCATCTTCTTCTCAAACATTTTATTGTCTCAAAATTAACCCACTAAATTGTGTCTGACCCGTTTCTTTTAGAATTATCCCAGATTCATTAACTCCACCAAAAATTGGATTTCTGCCAAATTTTGTCAAGGTCTTGAACTTAGCTTCATATCTTGGGAACAGACTTACAAATACAAAAGCTTGCAGCATTTGAATTAGTGCCAATTGTTGTCAAACCTTTTAAAATGAAAATTCCCTTTTGAGAACTTTATCACGAACCAAACCTCAAATTTTAAACTTTGTAAGAAATGTAATTTATGCTATCAAAATTAAAACTACCTCTTTCTTATGTGTATTGATTTGTATCCAAGTTATAATTCCCGTATGTTTATCGACACATTCTTTATCTTAGATAGCATCCTAGTGATTCAAAATTAATCTTCTAAACTACACTGCACTTTACACCTCAAGCCTTGTCCCAAATTCAAATTACAGTGCTGTTGGGATGCAGATTTCCCTTCATATTTAATTCATCTCCTCATAAGAAACCTCTTTTTATCCATTGGAACCACCTAGACCATGTGTTTATGTCTTTTGGTTTTCCTAGAATCCCTTGAACTTCAGGTAATTTTTTTCCCCTCAGAATTTTAGAATACCAACTCGTATGAGTGAATGTAACTCCTATGTACCAATCCCAATCAGCTTGGAAGCTGGTGATGCTAGTCTGCAAAGGGGGTGGTACAAAGGTTGGTTCATTTAACCCTGTCTAGTTTCATGATACCTTCAAATTGTGACCCTTTTTGCCAGAAATCTCAACTCAAACCTTATACTCAAAACTTTGGAATGTTTTGGTATACTTTTCCTTTAATCTAACATGGGGCTTTCAACCCTAAAGTGCTGAACTCCACACACAAATAACAATTTACGGAAGAAAACACATTAAAGCTCACATACAAATGCTTCATTGCACACAAACAAACATACACTTAGAAGTAGGTATTTATATTCCTGTGTCCTTAACTTAACGACTTAAAACTCTCATATTTTAAATGAAACTTCAAATAGCAGTGGGGGAAATAAAGGGATCTTGAAGGCTCCACCTATAGTGACAATCAAACTGACGAAAGCTCACATTTCCCCTGCCTGCTGCCTGCTTATTAACTCCCCTAGGGGTAAGCCCCTTTTCTCTCTCTCTTTCTCTCTCTCCAGCACAAGCAGCTCTTGTAACTTAGATCAATTCATTTTTTTAAGTTACAAAAAATTGAGTAGTGGAACTTTCGGGTCCCAATCATCCTGCCACGTTTTCAGGAAAATCTCGTCATCCCTCACGGGACATTATCCACCCCCAATTTGTTTCTCCCTCCCCTAAGGCTTCCTTGACTGCTCCCTCAAACTCCTTTGTGCAGGGCTGTCGCCTTCTCCCGACCTGGGATGTCCCGAGGTTGGTTTCGCCCGGTCTCCACTCCTAGACTGCAGGGGTAATCTTCCCCAGATATCCCCTAGGCATTTAGCCTTCACCAGTATGTGATTATCAAGGGGGTGCATTGCATGGAAATCTTGCATTTCCCGTAGTTTGGTCCAAAACTCTGGGTTGCTATGCTGAGTGTCAGCAGTTCTTTAAGCAAAACCTGTTTCTCCCCCGGGCTGAATGGTACCTGTTTAACTTTCTCCGTAACCCTCTCTATCTTTTCATCTTCCCCCTATTCCTCAGCCCCCTTTCTCCCTTCGGGTTTCAATTCGCCTTTCCTGACTTTACTTTTCCTAACGGTTATTACCATAGGGGCCGTGGGGTTCACTGGGCTCAGTGGGGCGGTTGGTTCATATGAGGGCGGAACTGCCTCAGCTCCTTCATAGGTTTCTCCCTCGGAGCTTTCCCCCTCTTGATCAGTGTCACTGCAGGCTGCTGCTGCCATTGCCCTGATCTGTCCTGGACCTGACTTTGTTTCTCTCTCTCTAATCAACTGGAATTTAGTATTAACCCTTCTGCACAACCGTAGGTACAGCGTGATAATAACCATCACCCCTTTCTTTTCCTTATCCTTTTTTTCGCTCTAACCACCACTGTTTTTGTTCTCCAGGGGTTCCCTGTGGGTTCCACCCCTCCTTCAGCATTTTAGTGATTATTTTTGACTGTTGTGCTGCTATGAACCTCGTAATGGAGTCCACGGTTCCCCAGTCGGGTTTCATAGCGCTATTTTGTTTCCCTGACGGCATTCGATTCCTATTTCCTGTCTATCTCTGGGTGATACATTTGCACGGTCCTAACAACTTAGTTATCTGAGGTATGTATGTGCGGTTTAACAGGGGTCTGGCCTCCCTGCACGGCTTCGGCTAAGGTTATATTTCAAACCCTAATCACGCCAGCACGGCTCTGCCTCCTCTCAGCTGGGTAATGGTTCCGGCCTTCCTGTGCGGCTTCGGCCCCGCTAGCTCATCTGCACGGCTCCGCCTATTACACCTGGCGCCTCCTATCTCCTGTCCTGACTCCTCTTAATTCTTTGATACTCGACCGGACCGTTCTCGGGTAGGCTTACTGCACTAACTATGGGTGGTAAATAAATATTCCCACCCACTTTGCAGAGCTGTCCTGAGGATCCGATCCAAGTATCCTGCCAACTACGCCAAATTGATGTGGTGTCTTTGATGAACGGACCACAGGAGACTCAGGTACAGGTTATGATCGTTTATTCGAGCAATTGCAAGGAGGGCACCATCTCAATGCAGCTTGAGATAGTACTCTGCTAAACTACAAGTATTCATCATATTTATACATTATTGGTCACGTACAAGAACAGTTTCCAGATTTCGATCTTGTCAACATATAGGTTTACATTAAACAGACAAGTCTCTGGAACAAAGGTACATGCATCATCACCCAGGCAGAAACCGGCCTTCCTATCTAAGCTGGGACCATCTGTCCTTCTCCTAACTGTTGAAGAGCACACTTAGTCTATGTTAATGCCATCCTCTGACTCCAGTCTAACTCCTCTATCATATTTACATTCTTCTTCGTCCAATATGGCCTTGCTGATGCTTGCAAGCCCTGAGAATATGCAAGATTCAGCATTCTCCCTGTCACAGCCTGAACTTTACATGTTAACTACTTAGCAATTGTGGTTTTGCATGTTGGGATATTTTAAGTCAAGTCCCTTGACCATTACTATATTCCTTTATTTCCCCCTAACAATGCCCATACCAGTTCTTTGAAAGCACTATCGATCTTGTCTCACTTCCCTACCCTTTCTCCAGAGCCCTGCAAATTTCTCTGTTCCACGTATTTATCCAGTTTCCTGATGGAAGTTAGAATCTGCTTCTACCGCCATACCAGGCAATGCATTTCAGCTTCTATTCTGAGAATTGGGCTAGCTGGGAAAGGTCACACCTTTATCTATCTACTGTTGTCATGCGGGTTGTCACATCTACTCGAGCTTGGTGGTGTTGGCTGCTCCCTTAAGCAATCAGTGCTTGCCTTTATTTCTTTGGCTTTTCCTCTGTTGCCACGTGGTACTGTACTGATTGCAGTGTTCTTCACTGGGGATTCCCAGCATGGAATGTCATCAGGCTGTCCAAGTAGTCTATCACATTAAAGGATTTTCACAGAAACACGTGCAGGAAACAAAGCAGTAAAATGAAATCACGTTTAACAATGCTTACATTGAGTAAATTAAAGATTGGGGTGTACATATGGAGTGAAGGTAAAAGCTAAAATATTCCGAAAAATTCTTTTCAAAATTATTTAAAAATTTAACTTAAAAGTTAACTCCACGAATATTATTTTTTTTCAGGGCCATTTCTCTGCTCATAAAATTTTACTGGCTGGCTTAAGGAAGTTATGTTAACTTGTGTAAAACAGTGGTTCAGCTCCAACTGGAGTATTCTGTCCAGTCCTGGGAGCCACACTGTAGGAAGGATGTGATGGCACTAGAGGGCAGAAAAAATTCACGAGAATGGATCCAGGGATGAGGAACTTCAGTCACATCGATAGATTGGAGAAGTTGGCACTGTTTTCCTTGGAGAAGAGAAGGTTTGCTAAAGGTGTTCAAAATCATGAAGGGTCTGGATAGAGTAGATAGGGAAGAAAGATTCCCATTGGTGAAAGGGTTGAGAACAACAGGACACAGATTTAAGGTAATTGGCAAAAGAAGCAAAAGCTGAAGAAAAACTTCCTCATGCAGCAAGTGGTTAGGATCTGGAATTCACAGCCTGAGAGCGTGGTGTTGGCAGGTTCAATCGAGACATTCAAGAAGCAATTGGATTATTATCTGAAAAGGCAGAATGTTCTTGGGAGAAGATGACATTAGGTGAGTTGCTCCTCCAGGCAGACAGCGCAGACACAACAGGTCAAATGGCCTCCTTCTGTGTTATAACTATTCTGTTATCCTAGGTCTCTTCTCTTTTGAAAAAAGATGGCTGATGAGTGACCTAATAGAGGTATTTAAAATGATAAAGGTGGATAGAGTGGATACAACGAGAATGTTTCCTCTTGTGGGGAAGAGCATATCTAGAAGCCATCGATATAAGTCCAATATGGAATTCAGGCGAAACCTCCTCACCCAAAGAGAGGTGAGAATGTGGAACTCGCTACTACAGAGAGTGCTGAAGCGAATAGTGTAGATGCGTTTAAGGGGAAACCATACAAGCATATGGTGGGGAAGGGAACAGCTGGTCATGATGGTCGATTTAGATGAAATAAGATGGGAGGAAGGTGAAAAAGACCAGCATGGACTGGTTGGGCCGAATGGCCTATTTCTATACCACATATCCTATGTAATCCTACGTTTTAAATACATCACTCTTACACCTGATTGGACAAGATGTATATTTTTAAGGGGCTTCCAACAATCGAGTGGATGCAGGAAAGCTGAGGATCTCCTTGATTTCAGTGATTGCCAGCTCTGGCAGAGAGCACTGAATGGCAGGATCAGTGCATGCCCGAAGGTGGCATATAGTGGTATTCACAGAATCACAGAATCTCACAGTGCAGAAGAGGCCCTTCGGCCCATGGAGTCTGCACCAACACGTGAAAAACACCTGACCTACCTACCTAATCCCATTTACCAGCACTTGGCCCATAGCCTTGAATGTTATGACATGCCAAGTGCTCATCCAGGTACTTTTTAAAGGATGTGAGGCAACCCACCTCCACCACCCTCCCAGGCAGCACATTCCAGGCCATCACCACCCTCTGGGTAATAAAGTTTTTCCTCACAGCCCCCATAAACCTCCTGCCCCTCACCTTGAACTTATGCCCCCTTGTGACTGACCCTTCAACTAAGGGGAACAGCTGCTCCCTATCCAGCCTTCCATGCCCCTCATAACCTTATACACCTCGATCAGGTCGCCCCTCAGTCTTCTCTGCTCCAACAAAAACAACCCAAGTCTATCTAACCTCTCTTCATAACCTAAATGTTTCATCCCAGGCAATATCCTGGTGAACCTCCTCTGCACCCCCTCAGTGCAATCACATCCTTCCTATAATGTGGCGACCAGAACTGCACACAGTACTCCAGCTGTGGCCTCACCAAGGTTCTATACAACTCCAACATGGCCTCCCTACTTTTGTAATCTATGCCTCGATTGATAAAGGCAAGTGTCCCATATGCCTTTTTCACCACCCCACTAACATGCCTCTCCGCCTTCAGAGATCTATGGACACACACGCCAAGGTCCCTTTGTTCCTCAGAACTTCCTACTGTTTATTGAATACTTCCTTATCAAATTATTCCTTCCAAAGTGTATCACCTCACACTTTTCAGGGTTAAATTCCATCTGCCACTTATCTGCCCATTTGACCATCCCATCTATATCTTCCTGTAGCCCAAGACACTCAACCTCACTGTTAACCACCCGGCCAATCATTGTGTCATCCGCAGACTTCCTAATCCTACCCCCCACATAGTCATCTATGTCGTTTATATAAATGACAAATAATAGGGGACCGAGCACAGATCCCTGTGGTACACCACTGGACACTGGCTTCCAGTCACTAAAGCATCCTTCTGTCAACACCCTCTGTCTCCTACAACTAAGCCAATTTTGAATCCACCTTATCTAATTACCCTGTATCCCATGTTCATTTGCCTTCTTTATAAGTCTCCCATGTGGGACCTTGTCAAAGGCTTTGCTGAAATCCATATAAACTACATCAACTGCACTACCCTCATCTACACACATTGGTCACCTCCTCAAAAAATTCAATCAAATTTGTTAGGCATGACCTCATTCTCACAAAGCCATGCTGATTATCCCTGATCAAACCTTGCCTCTCCAAGTGGAGATAGATTCTCTCTTTCAGAATTTTCTCCAATAGTTTCCCTACCACTGACGTATGACTCACTGGCCTGTAGTTCCCTAGCTTATCTCTACAGCCCTTCCTAAATATCAGAACCACGTTCGCTGTTCGCCAGTCCTCTGGCACCTCCCCCATGGCCAGAGAGAAATTAAAAATTTGGGTCAGAGCCCCTGTGATCTCCTCCCTTGCCTCCCTCAACAGTCTGGGACACAAATCATCCGGACCTGGAGATTTTTTAAGCCCGCCAACACCTCCAATACCTTGTCACTCCCGATATCAATTTGCTTAAGAACCTCGCAGTCTCTCTCCCCGAGTTCGATAACTTCATCCTCATTCTCTTGGGTGAAGATGGATGTGAAGTATGCATTAAACACTCTAGTGATGTCCTCTGGCTCCACCCATAGATTGCCCCATTGGTCCCTTATGGGCCCTACTCTTTCCCTGGTTATCCTCTTCCTATTGATATACTTATAGAATATCTTGGGATTTTCCCTACTTTTACCAGCCAGAGCTTTCTCATATCCCCTCTTTGCTCTCCTAATTGCTTTCTTAAGCTCCACCCTGCACTTTCTGTACACCACTAATGCCTCTGCTGATTTGCTTCCCTTGTACCTGCTAAAAGCCTCTCTTTTCCTTCTCATCGTAACCTGAATGTCTCTGGTCATCCATGGTTCTCTGGGCTTGTTAGTCCTTCCTATCACCCTAGAGGGAACATGTTGAGCCTGTACCCCCCCCCCCCCCACCCCCATTTCCTTTTTGATTCATTGGACTAGTAATTCAGAGATTCAGGGTAATGCTCTGGGGACCTGGGTTTGAATCCTACCACAATGAGATTGTGGAATTTTAATTCACTGTCAATCTGGAATTAAAAGCCTAATGATGACCATGAAACCATTGTCATAAAAACCCATCTGGTTCACTAATGTCCTCTAAGGAAGGAAATCTGCCATCCTTGCCTGGCCTGACCTACATGTGACTCCAGGCCCACAACAGCATGCTTGACAATGGCCTAACCAACCGCTCAGTTATATCAAACCACTAGAGAGGCAATAAGGAATGATCTGGGCACCAGAAACAACAACAAAATCAGTCCTGTCGACCCTGCAAAGTCCTCCTCCTTTTTCCAAAATTGGGAGAGTTGTCTCACAGACCAGTCAAGCAATAGCCTGACATAGTCATACTCACAGAATCGTACCTTACAGAAAATGCCCCAGACACCACCATCACTGTCCCTGTCCCTGTCCCACTGGCAGGCCAGACCTAGCACATGTGGCAGCACAGTGGTATGCAGTAGGAAGGGAGTTGTCCTAGCTCAGCAGGGGTGTGGGAACCAGCAGAGAATATTAAGAAGTAATACCAGGATGCACAAAATACTGGGAGAGGCAGATAGCACTAAAATAGAGAATAGTAAATTAGTAGATGGAGTCAGAGTAAGGGAGCAAGTAATGAAGTCTAAATCAGGGTTACACTGCATGCATGTGAATGCATGGAGTGTGGTTAATGAAATAGGGGAGGTACAGGCACAGATTGCCTTGTGGGATTATGATGTTGTGGCGATAACGGAGGCCTGGCTGTTAAATATTCCTGGTTACAAGGTGTTTAGAAAAGATAGGAAAGGGAAAAAAGGAGGAGGGGTGGCGTTTTTGGTTAAGGAGAGTATTGCAGTATTGAAGAAAGGACAGAATCGATTTTGCTAGAGCTAAGGAATAAGAAGGGTGAAATTACATTGCTCAGTGTAATATATAGACCTCCAGCTAGTTGGAAGGATATAAAGGAACAAATCTGCAAGGAAATTACAGAGAGGTGTAAAATCACAGAGCAGTTATAATGGGGGTCTTTAATTACCCGTATATAGACTGGGATAGTGATAGTGTAAGGGGTAGTGAGGGCCAAGCATTCCTAGATTGTGTTCAAGAGAATTTCCTGCAGCAATATGTGTCCAGTCCAACAAGAAAGGAGGCACATTCACTTCTCCGCCTTTTGGCTAAGATCAAGTGTAGCATCTGTTCTCATCAGTTTAACATCTGATACGTCCCCTACCTGGGGACCAAATATTAAATTGATTTTTGGGACAAGGAGATGGAACAGGGGCTTGCCCATTTCACTCCACGCATCAACCTGGTATTGCAGTGTCTCCAGGAATTGTGCAGTTTCCCCTCCACAGAGTGAAAGGGAAATAGAAAAGAAAGGAGGCACTGCTAGACCTGGTTTTTCGGAATGAGGTGGGCCAAATAGACCAAGTGACAGTGGGGGAATATTTAGGGGTCAGTGATCATTGTATCATAAGGTTTAGGATGACAGTGGGAAATGACATTGGTCAATCCACAGTAAGAATAATCAACTGGCAGAGAGCAGACTTCAATGGGGCAAGAACGGAGCTGGGTGGATAGGCTGGATCCAAAGGTTGGTGGGAAAGATAATAGCTGAGCAATGGGCTACCTGCAAAGAGGAGATGGTTTGGGCATAGTCAAGGTATGTTCCCTCAAAAGGGAAGGGTAGGACAAACAAATCCAGAGTTCCCTGGATGACAAAGAAGATAGAAATTAAGTTAAAGGAGAAAAAGTATACTTATGGCAGGTGTCAGGTAGCAAACATAATTGGGAACCGAGCTGAATACAGAAGGTTCATAAGGGATGTGAAAAAGTAAATATGAGAAGCAAAGAGGGATTACGAAAAATACTGGCAGCTAACATAAAAGGAAATCCCAAAGTATTCTAAAAGCACATCAATACTAAAAGGTTATTAAAAGGAGGGTCGATTAGGGACCAAAAAGGGGATTTACACATAGAGACAAGAGGCATGGCTGAGGTGTTAAATGAGTACTTTGCATCCGTCTTTACCTATGAGGCAGATGCTGCCCAGGCCATGGTGACCGGGGAGGAAACTCAGTCACTAGAAGGGTTTAAAATTGATAAGGAAGAAGTATTGGATAAGCTGTCAGTACTTAAAGTTGATAAGGCACCAGGACCGGATGAGATGCATCCAAGAATATTGAAGGAAGTGAGAATGGAAATTGCAGAGGTACAGGCAATAATCTTTCAATGTTCCCTGAATTTGGGGGATATGCTGTAGGACTCGAGAATTGCAAACATTATGCCCTTGTTCAAAAAATTTTGTAAAGATCTGCCCTGCGATTACAGACCATTCAATTTTAATTTCGGTAGTGGGGAATTCATTTTAACTTCGGTAATGGGGAAACTTCTAGAAACAATTATTCAGGATAGAAGTAATAGTCACATGGAAAAATGTGGATTGATTCAGAAGAGTCAGCATGGATTTGTTAAAGAAAATCATGTCTAACTAACTTGCTGGAGTTTTTTGAAGACGTAACAGAGATGGTTGATGAGGGCAAGGCCATTGATATGGTGTATATGGACTTCTCAAAGGTGTTCGATACAATGCCACACAACAGACTTGTGAGGAAAGTTATAGGTCACAGAATAAAAGGGACAGTAGCAATGTGGATACAAAATTAGCTGAGGGATAGGAAACAGGGAGTAATGGTTATTGGATATTTCTCGGGCTGGAAGAAGGCGTGTAGTGGAGTTCCCCGGGGGTCGGTATTGGGACACCTGCTTTTCCTGATATATTTAAATGATCTAGATCTTGGTGTGCAGGGGACAATTTCAAAGTTTGCAGACGACACAAAACTTGACAGAATTGTGAACTGTGAGGAGGACAGTGTAGAACTTCAAAAGGATATTGACACATTGGTGGAATGGGTGGATAGGTGGCAAATGAAGTTCAATGCAGAGAAGTGTGAGGTGAATCACTTTGGTACAAAGAATATGGAGGGACAGTATAAAATAAAGGATACTATTCTAGAGGGTGTGCAGAAGCAGAGAGACCTGAGTGTATGTGTACATAAGTCTTTAAAGGTGGCAGGACAGGTAGAGAGAGCTGTTTCTAAGCATGCAGTATTCTAGGCTTCATTAAAAGGGGCGTAGAGTACAAGAGCAGGGAGGTTCCAGTTCAAAATCCTGGAACTCCCTTCCTAACAGCACTGTGGGTGTACCTACACCACATGGACTGCAGCGGTTCAAGATGGCATGTCACCACCACCTTCTCAAGGGCAACTAGGAATGGCCAATAAATTCTGGCCCAGCCAGCAAAGTCCACATCCCATGAATTTACATAAGACACTGGTTAGATCTCACCTGGAGTATTGTGTACATTTCTGGGCACCACTCTATAGGAAGGATGTGAATGCATTGGAGAGAGTGCAGAAGAGGTTTACAAGGATGGTTCCAGGGATGAGACACTTCAGTTAAGAGGAAAGATTGGAGAAGTTGGGACCGGTTTTTCTTGGAGAGGAGAAGGCTAAGAGGAGACTTGGTAGAAGTTGTCAAAATCATGAGGGGTTTGGACAGAGTAGATCGGGAAAAACTGTTCCCACTCATAAATGGATTGAGAACCAGAGGGCACAGTTTTAAAGTTTTTTGCAAAAGAAGAAAATGCGAGGTGAGATAAAACTTTTTCACACAGCGGGTAGTTAGGGTTGGGAATGCACTGCCTGAAGGTGTGGGGGAGGCAGATTCAATTAAGGCATTCAAGAGGGCATTGGATGATTATTTAAATAGAAACAATGTGCAGGGTTACAGGGAAAAGGCAGGATATTGGCACTAAGTTAAAATGCTCAGGGAGCCGGTGCAGACATGATGGGCTGAATGGCCTCCTTCTACATCGTAACAATTCTGTAATTCTGTCCACCATCTACAAAGTACAAGTCGGGAGTAAGATGGAATACTTCCCCACTTGACTGGATGAGTGCAGCTACCACAACACTCAAGAGGCTTGACATTGTCCAGGACAAAGCAGTCCATTTGATTAGCATCATATCCACAAACATCCACTTCCTCCACCACCAATGCACAGTAGCAGCAGTATGTACCATCTACAAGATGCACTGCAGGAATTCACCAAGGTTCCTTAGGCAGTACCTTCCAAACCCACTACCACTACCATCTAGAAGGACAAGGGCAGCAGATAGTTGGGGATACCACCTGGAAGTTCCCCTCCAAGTCACTCACCATCCTGACTTGGAAATATACCACTGTTCCTTCACTGTTGCTAGGTCAAAATCCTGGAACTCCCTTCCTAACAGCACTGTGGGTGTACCTACACCACATGGACTGCAGTGGTTCAAGAAAGCAGCTCACCATCACCTTCTCAAGGGCAACTAGGGATGGTCAATAAATCCTGGCCCAGCCAGCAAAGTCCGCATCCCATGAATTAATTATAAAAAAGAGAGCACCTAACCATTGCCCCTTGACATTCAATGGCTTTCGTGAATCCTCCACTACCAACATCCTGGGGCTTACCATTGACCAGAAGCTGAACTGAGTTAGCCATATAAATACTGTGACTACGAGAGCAGGTCAGGTGCTAGGAATCCTGCAGTGAATAACTCACCTTCTGATTCGCCAAAACCTGTTCACCATCTACAAGGCACAAGTCAGGAGTGTGATGGAATACTCTCCACATGCCTGAATGAGAACATCTCCAACAACACTCAAGAAGCTTGACACCATCCAGGATGAAGCAGCCCGCTTGATTGGCACGCCATCCACAAACATTCACTCCCTCCACCATCGACTTATGGCACAACTGATGGCAAATGTTGAGTTGTTCAAATTCCAAAGGGGATCTTGAAACAACTGCAATGACTTGTTATGTAATTATATAAATTTCAAGATGCGTGCCTTGAATTCAGTAGTAATAAGACTACCAAGTCTTACAGGTTTTTACAAAGCTAGATTAAACATTTATTAATAAGAGAAATGATTTTAAACACATACCTAGATCTACAAAATACTACTATGATAACTTTTAAATCCCCTACTTAATCTGATGCCCAGTTACATTTTCGTTAAGGCAACAGTAAGATACGTAGATTTTAAAAGACCAGACAAGGTGACACACAATACCCTGAACCAGTTGAATTCAAAGTGAGTTTTCTTAACTTCAATTATTTGAAAACAGCAGCCTAAGGCATAGATGCTGAAGGCTTTTCACGCTTGTTAGATCTTAAAAATGCCTACACTTACACACAGTCTTCACTCCTTTATACATATTTTTCCCTTTGAATGCAAATTCCCATTGTTTCACTATGTCTTTGGACTTTATCTTTCTGATAATAAAAATCTCTCATAGCATGAAGTTTTACCAGTAATCTTTGGGAAAAATAAACACACTGGGCAGAATTTCACCCATGTCGGCAGGCTCGGCGGGGGGCGGTCGGGAAGCCAAACGCCAACTGCAGCCCTTGATCGGGGCCAGACTGCGATTTCCTGCTGGCGGGCCAGTTAAGGCCTGCCCAGTGTGAAATGCAAACAGCAGCGCTCAGCACTGCCTGTGTGAGCAGGGGGAGGAAGGCAAGCGCAACCTTTGTGCATGCACCCGAGTGTGCGCTTCATAATCTCCCTGAGGCATAGAGCTGCCTCAGGGAGATGGAGAGTTATATAAAAAAGTTAAAAAAATAAAAATGTAATGAAACATGTCCCCTCATGTGACTCTTGTCATATGAGCAGGGACATATTATTAATTAAGTTTTAAAATTTGTATTTGCTTTAGGAAACTTCATCCTGCCCGTGGATGAGGTTTCCTAAAAAATACAAAGGCCATTTGGCCTTTTCAGCTGCCCGCCAAACAGGCAGCAAAAAATTCAACTTAATTGATCATTTAATCGCCTTAACAGGCCTTTTAATTGTTGGCGGGCGTGCTGCCAACTCCAGCGTGTACCCGGCAAATAAAATATCGCGCGACTGTGCGTTGAAATCAGGACGCTCGCTTGACATCAACATGCGTCGTTTTACACTCAATCAGGTTGGGCGCGTGCCTGCCCGCCGAACTAAAAATTTTGCCCACTGTTTCTAAACTTCACCTGGCGAGGTGACACATTTCACCCCTCCTTTGAAAACAATCTAGCCTGGTTTATTTAAAAATGCAAATCTCCTCTTATACCTTACATTCTAAAAGTCCCCCATGTTTACCATGTTTACATCAAAGCCTACAGATCAGCTGCTTTTAGTTCAATTAAGTCACACACACACATGCACACACACAGATGCATACAGACATAGATACCACTATTTTACAATAAATTCCAATAACATTATGAGAATTATTATATCTTCCTGACACACGATACACAGTGGCAGCAGTGTGTATCATCTACAGGGTGCACCGCATGAACTCACCCAGCCTCCTTAGACAGCACCTTCCAAACCCATGACTGCTACCATCTAGAAGGACAAGGACAGCAGACACGTGGGAACATCACCACCTGGAGATTCCCTTCCAAGCCACTCACCATCCTGACTTGGAAATATATCGTTATCCCTTCATTATCGCTGAGTCAAAATCCTGGAACCCCCTCCCCAACAGCACTGTGGGACTGCAATGGTTCAAGAAGGCAGCTCACCACCACCTTCTCAAGAGCAATTAGGGATGGGCAATGAATGCTGGCCTAGCCAGCAATACCCACATCCCATGAATCAATTTAAAAAAAATACCCTGAAGTTACTGTTAATTCAGAGGGATAATGATAGGGAACACCATCAACGCCCCATGTGAAGTCCAGTCCTTGGTCTTGAGCAAATGGAGGCCATTAGTTTTTCCAAAGGCAGATTGAGTTATCATCAGCTGGAGGGAACCAGCACGTCATTTTGTACCCTGAGTTATTCCACGATGGAACAACATAGCAGAGTATGATGCAACTCACTTGGTTCAATTAATTTCATTTCCATTTGCTGGTGTTGCAAAAATGAAGGCCATCCGCACCTCGGTGCACTTGAAGGATTCTTAGTCAATGTAAAGAAAGATTGGTTTATTGTGCTATCTTTCCTGGAGATGGTACAGAGGATTTTTTTTTCTCTCTTCCTTGCAAGTGATCTCCTGCTTTACAGACTTTCTGGTGTTTTGTGTTGCTTTTGAAGACATAAGGCAAACTACAGATGCTGGAAATCTGAAACAGAAACAGAAAATGCTGGAAATGCTTATCAAGTCTGTCAGCCTCTGTGGAGAGAGAGAGAGAGGAGTGTTAGCATTTCAAATAATCAGATCAGAATCAGTTTTGCTGAGGTTTCTGTTTCCCTTTCCACACACGTTGACTACCCTGTTGAGCGCTTCCAGTATTTCATTTTTTCACTTTTATTTCAAAAAGCCCCTTTTCAAAGCTAAGCAGGTATCTAGAAAATGTGTCAACTCTAAGCTGCCCAGTGTCTCCTGAATGAGCAAACATTGCCAATGAATGGACGGTTGATTAGCAACTCTACAAATCAGCAACCCATCTCATTTTTATGCCTCTGGATTTACAGCTAAGCATGTGACTGTCTCCAGAAACTAACTCCATGCTGTGAAGTTTTGTTTAAAATACATTTTAAGACAGCTCATGCCAAGCTCCTGTGCTGTGCATTCTATTTATATGTCTGCTGTATGTGAAAAATAGTCACAGAATCCCAAATCAGCAGAGGAATATTTTGGGCTCAGCACACTGGGGCTTTCGTTTGAACTGCATTAAGATCTTTGCTAAAATTGTAGTTCAGTGTCAGACTGCTAGTAGAAGAGGGATATTATTTTGAGACTTACCTGTTCATATTGCTCAATATTTGTTGTCGCTGTTTACTATTTGCACATTGATATCTTCCCGTATTGTGTTAATTTTACTTTGTTCCCTCTCACTTTTGCAATTTCATCTTGGATCAACATGGTCCAAGACAATTATGAGATATTTCTAAATTCAAGGCTTTAGTATTCTGTTTTCTTGTCCAATATATTGTGCTAACCAACCGGATACTATTCCAGATGAACCAAATTGAAAACATTCATAGACTGACAACCTATCAAATCAGATCTAGAGCTCAGGGTGTTCAGAGCTTTGACACAGACGAACATGTTTAATTTTTATTCCCACTATCTCTCCGATCACTCAGTTTGTGCATATTTGTTTTGTGGTGTCCTTCTTCTCGTTTCTATTCCTGTCTCTGGTTCGAGTTCATTGTTTCACAATATAAGCCTTATGAGGCTAGTAATAAACTTGCTTTGAAGTTATTGCAGTCATTTGAATAATGAACCTTTTAACCCTTTCAGATCTACATTTGCCTTTCACAGGAGCTAAGACATTGTTGTATTCCCACGATAGTCATAATACTTGTCTTGTAAATAATATATGAATCACAAAAGTTTAGCTATCGTAATAGGGCATTGTGTAAAGCTTTATACCCTTAAAGCAATGTAACTGGTTGACATGTTGAAAATTATTCAAATTGCAACGCTCAAAACAACAGCAAAATGGACTTCTAAGTTAAATTCACACTTCCAGACTGCAAAGAGACAGGAAGCAGCTTCACCTATTTCTCTACAATCGATGGATTTACCTGATGGGAATTCCATTAACTGAAGCAGATGCTTGGGTGACCTCTTTGACTCGTACTTGTCTGTCTATGAATAAATAAAAACATTTCTTAGATTGTACTGACAATGTGTGCAAATTGAGATTTGTTTGGCACCTTGACTCATTTATAGCAGGGGTGTAGAATGTGTGTTCAGAGCCAAAAGCAATGCACATTCTGTTTGAAAATGCTTCCATTCCACTCCAACACCTTTTAAAGTCCTTAAAGGTGCATCTTTCACATTTCAAGTCAATTTTTTCCCACCCATTTTAAAGCCCCTCTCTTCTGCTTGATTCAGTTACAATGTCTTTCCTCAAAATGCCACAATTGGACCTGCCAGGCTGCAATATTTCGCAAATTTTATATCTAAGAAAAAATGGCAGGCAAAAATAAGAATCCTAAAGAACCCAGTAATATTCATACAAAGTATTCGATTGATGTTGAGTAAAGTGGAATAGATCTAGATTTTGTGCGATAGTACGAAATAGTGGTGGTGAGTTGGCAACCCAGTTTTATATCCCTCCTGATCTTTATCTCCATTTAGCTATGAGAGCGGGGAGAGATGTGAAACTGGTTGTTGCTGATTTGCTATTGTCTGTTTACATAGTTACACAAAGTTAAGGTCTACCACAGGAAGTCAAGGCCATCAGCAGCCTTTAGATCAAGCAAGGTTAGAGAGTACGGCCAAAGTGGTAGGGGAGAAACCAAGAAAATCACATTAGCGGGAGGGAGGACTTGTTCCAATGACATGTGTTCAAATCCCACCATAGCAACTGCAGGGATTAAAATTCAGTTAACTACAATAAATCTGGGATAAAGTGCTAGTCTTGTTAATAATGATCATAAAATTAATGGATTGTTGTAAAACAAACATCCAATTCGCTAATGGCCCTCAGGGGAGGAACTCTGCTCCCCTTTGCCATCTGGCCTACAAAGCAACCTAGTGGCTGGAAGGACAAGGGAAGGTACCTCAGGAGACCCTGTCAGCAGAAAATGAGAACAGACCGGGTTGGAGTGGAGGGGAGAAAGTTTATTGGTCCCAAGTCGCAATTATAATGAGTTTGAAGGCACCCCAACTATCTGCAATTAGGAAGGGCCCAATTTTCATGATTTGGAGAAGGCCCCAATTTTGGCTTAATTTTTGCTTTTCTGCAGGGACCTTTGGAATTGCAGAAGGTGAGAATACTTAATTATTGACAGGCATTGATGCAACGAAGAGCAACTATTGTGTTACAGTTATAATGGTACTAATATGGAACGTGCTGATCCACCACCCGTTTTAGTACAAATCAGACTTGTAATATTTTGAAGAGCAGCGGCAAGTGTAGACCAATCACCACAACATTAATTTATGGTCGTGCAGTGGTTGTGTCACTGGACTAGTGATTCAGCTCAAAACCTTTCTTGGCAGTTTGAGAATTTGAATTCAGTTTAGAAAACAATTCTGGAAATAATAAATTAGTATCAGCGAAAGAAAAACTGTCAGATTGGCGTAAAAATCCAACTACCTCGCTAAAGTCCTTTAGAGAGAGAAACCTACTTTTGTTACCCCACTGACCTGTATGTCACACCAGCCCAGTAACAATGTGGATTCCCGACCAGCCTCTGCTTAGCAAGCCACTCAGTCGTATCAAACTGCTACCAATTATTCATCAAGAAGGTCCAGCATGTTCATGTTGCAATGCTGCCACAATGAAATGCTCATTGGTAACAGTGAGAGCAACTGTTATTAATTGGGGAAAGGTGAGGGCATGAGGGTATTATTCTTCAGGATATATAAGAACCGGTTTCCAACTGGTGGCGGGGTAAGTCGGATGCCGGAAGACTATGCTTGTGTTCTCTGGGTTTTGCCGATAAACTTATGTCACGGAAAGACGACATCCATATTCCTCCTTTACTCAGTGAATGAGCAGCGAATTAGAACACATCAGACCTTCCTAGGGCAACTAGAAGTGGACTATAAATGTCGGCCTTGTAAGCCACCCACATACTGAGAATTATTTTAAATAAATTTATTAGTGCATTTCTTTGAGTGCTTCCTGTTCACTTGTCATGTCAATGGTACTTTATTGGTTGTAAAGTGATTTGGGAGATGTCCTGAGGTCATGAAAGGTGCTATTTAAGTGCAAGTTTTTTTTTTAACAGAATGAGTGTCAGCAAGATATTTTTATACCCTGGAGAGCATCATAACTGAGCCCAATGCTGCTATTGCCTGTGCACTTTAGGGGTGATAGTAGCATAATGGTCATGCAGCTAGACCAGTAATCCAGCAGCCTTATCAATGTTCGCATGATATGTGTTCAAATCCCACCATGGCAACTAGAGGTTTTTAAATTCAACTAATTCAGAAATCTGGAATAAAATGTTGGCTTATTAATATAGATCATGAAACTAATGGATTGTTGTTAAGAAAAAACATCCCAGGGAGGAAATCTGATCCCCTCTGCAGACTGGCCTACATGTCACCTCAGACCAACAGCAAAGTGGTTGAATTTTAATTGTCCTTGAAATGGGCTAGCAAGCCATTCCGTTGTAGGGAGCTCATGACCACCTGCTCAATGGGTAATTAGGGGTGGGCAATAAGCCATATGAAGTAGTACTAATTTTAACATGATCACACATATAAGCCAGATACACCCCTGGCATTGGACCTTGTTTCCATGGAGCTGGGTAGTTACTCCTTCTGGAGCCTTCCTGTTGGTTAGCGCCAATTAAGACATGGGGCTGAATAACTTGGTGGTGGAGTGGGGGGGGTGATGGATAGCTCACTTCCCTGAGAAGCAAAGTCGGCATGGAGTTGACATACTCCATGCCGACCTGCCCCGCAACCATAAAGCACTGCGGGGTGGCTAAATGAGGCCCAAGTGGGACTTCTGCCCCTCACCGGGGAGGAAGCCCCGGCCTTAGGACCTGCCAAAATCAGTGCTGGCAGTGCCTAGAGTGTGTCACGGGCCACTGCTGGGGCTGCAGGAGCAGAAAGAAGATCAAGGCCCATCCCTGGAGCAGGTAAGTCTTGGGTCTTGGGCAGGGAGGGTGGGAGGGTTTGGGTAGGCCAGGGCGGGGGCGGGGAGGGGGGGTGGGTGGGTGGAGGTTAGGTTTAAGGCTGAAGGCGGGTAGGAAGGAAGAGCAAATCCTTCCTTCCCATCCTTTCAAGGACTTATCAAAATAACAGGCTACCCGCTCCCGTCCAGCTGCTCATGCCAAATGTTCCATGGCATGGGCAGCGTGTTATCAGGGTCAATTGGCTTGATAACAAGCCTGATTGACCTTTGATTACTTACTTGAATATGGTGGGCGGGGTGCCAATTTTGGCACCGACCCACCCCTCGTATTATGGGGTGAGCTCGGGGGGTTTGCGGGAAGGTGGTGGGCTGGGCACCCCGCAGCTTCTTCACGCTGGCCGCACATTTTTAAAGTGCAGCCGCCCCCACACCTCTCAGTGCTCCCAGCCCAGGACTGCCGCACAGAAGACATGGCCCCGAAAGGCAAGAAGACTGCAGCTCCCCGACGCAGCGGCGCATCCCCGGGATGCCTTCTGGACGCCGTTGGAGCCTGCCACTAGTGCCACTCTGGTGGCAGGAGGACCAATGTACACGAATGTACAATAGGCCGTGATGACTTTGGGTCAGCAATGCAAGAACATCGCAAGAAAATCTCAAACAACAGGGAGGGTGAGTCGGTGTGGAAATCGGTAGCCCACCCGCCATCTTGAAATGAATAATTAACAAGCTATTGAGCCTGTCAACAAATCAATTGTTTGCAATATTTCGTTGCCCGCTGCATTTTTGGGGCATCAGTCGTGAAAATGTTTGAGAGTTTTATACGGCAGCTATGACAAGGCAGCTAATTAGCCATCCAGCACTTGATTCAACAAGCTGAGACTGAGAGGGCGGGAGTGAGTGGTGCCCTCAGTTTCTGTACCTCCTCCCTCACCCCACCAAAAAATGTAAAATCCAGCCCGCTATGTAAAATACTGTTTTCTCCAGGTTTATGTCCGGGAATCCATAATATCAATTTAATTTCTTATGGCAGATTCCAAAATGTTTTACGAAAAAGACATAAAAAACATATTCATTGACTTTTTTAAATTCATTCACGGGATGTGGGCTTCGCTGGCTGGGCCAGAATTTATTGCCTGTCCCTAGATGCCCTTGAGAAAGCAGTGGTGAGCTACCTTCTTGAACCACTGCAGTCTATGTGCTGTAGGTACACCCACAGTGCTGTTAGGAAGGGGGTTCCAGGATGTTGACCCAGTGACAGTGAAGGAACAGCTGCGCGCCCGCCGACCTGTCAATGGCCAATTGAAGCCATTAACAGGGTCAATTAAGTAAATTTTCTACTCGCCAGGAGCCCCAGCAGGAAGTAGAAAAAACATGAAACCTCATCCATGGGTGGGATGAGGTTTCATGTAGGCTTTAAAAAATTTTAATAAAGGTTTTGTAAAAATTATGGACATGTCCCAACTCATCACATGAGGGGACATGTAAGGGAACTTTTTTATTTCTATTTTTAATATTTTTGAAAGTAGTGGCGATCTCCCTGAGGCTGCACTTAGCCTCAGGGAGATGAGTGCGTTCTTTTGTGCGCATGCGCAAAAGAGCGCACTCTCGATTTTAGGAATCATCCCCCGCCCGCACAGGGAGCACATAGCGCTTCTGTGCCGATGTCACGCTGGGCGGGCCTTAATTGGCCCACCCACATAAAATGGCGCTGCACCTCCGATGGGGGTGCCGATTGGAAGCGCGCCCGTATGCGCCCGTCCATCAACGTCCCCCCCCCACCCCCCAATGGGGGGAAAATTCAGCCCCATGTGACAGGGGACATGTTTAAATAAATTTTTACTTTATTTAGTGAAAAGTTTTGTAATCCATTCAATCTCCCTGGGGCAGCTCTGTGCCTCATGGAGATTGCTGCGCTCTTTCGCGCTTGCGCAAAAGTGCACAGGCCCCGAATCTCCCTCTTCCCCCCCGGCCCACACAGGTAGCACTGAGCGCTACTGGCCGCGCATTACGCTGGCTGGGCCTTAATTGGCCAGCCACGTAAAATGGCAGCGCGCAGCCGATCGTGGGCGGCGATCAGCTCCGCACCCACCCCCACCCAGCCCGCCCGCCATAGGAAAAATTCTCCCCACAGTAGTTATATGGCTCGTCCAGTTCAGTTTCTAGACTTCCTCAAAACATTGGTTAACCCAAGCATGAATATCAATTGAGACTGGGATTCAAATTATGTCTCTTCGGTGGAAGCTCAGTGCTCTGGCATTTTAAATATTTGTATGTGCTCTTTTTCACATGTGTGAAGTATCCAATCTCTATTGTTACCGAGAGGGGTTAAGAGCCGGTGAACCGAGATCAATGCCTTTTACTACACAGGAAAGCATGAACTCAACAAAATAAAAAAAACAGCACAACTTGGAAATGACTGGTTCTGGTCTGAGCTCGTCTTGTAAACCTTAAAATGGAACTCCAGGTCAGAGCAGTACCAGTCACTTCCAAGTTTTACTGGTTTTTCCTTCAGTTACCAGTAGGAACTTACCTTAAGTAATAAGTAGCTGCACAAAACACAGTGGTCTTCCGTGCTAAATCATAATACAGAATTAACTGTACAAATGTCACCAGACTGATGGGATATGTTAATGAGCTCCTGCCTGATATCAACTTAGTGGGAGAAGGCTGAATAATAACGTTGTGATGGGTGGGTAATTACACTGAGCCTTGTGTAATGGTTCAAATTCACAGCTCTCTTCACCCAGTCCTTTATTAATGCAGACCTGTTCACTGAAACCTTTTCGAATACTTGGCAGAGAAGTGACACTTTGACTTTTTGAATGCATTTTTATTTAATGGAAAATGCAATTAATATCTGATAGGGTGACAGCCAGCCTGTCCGTAAGACAAAAATTACAACAGATTATAAAAAAAAAACACATTATTTTCAGCCATTGGATGTGATAGCACTTAATATTGTTCTTAAGGGAAGAAAACCTTCTGTAAATAATAATAAAATATATATTATTGAGGGAAAAATGCAGAATATTTACACTGCATCTCGAGAATACAATCTGCATCTAATATCATTAGCACCATTTAGAGAATGTTCTACTTTGCAACAAAAGTCAGGAATCTACTTACTTTCATTGGTTGTTTGCTACCCAAAAAGGCTGCTGTCGTTTCAACACACACAGAATTTAATCCTTGTGCAGTGGTTGCTCATGCCAACTCGTTTCCTCGTTCAAATCATTCATTCGTTATTAAAGAAGGCTTGCGAAATGGTAAACCTATACAAATGATTGTTAATTCAATGAATCAAATCAAAATTTCACGAGGACCCTGAGGGATACATGGTGGTAAAAGTTGTTTGTGAAGATTGGTACAGCTAAAAATGGAGAAATAATCTCCAGAACCAATTTTTCTGCTGCTATTCGGGCAATGAAATGGAGAAGTGGGGTGAAAGAGTGCAGGCTCCAACCCAAGGTCGCCAACCCTGCAGGATTGCCCTGGAGTCTCCAGCAATTAAAGATTAAACCTCCAGACACTGCTGTGAGCAACCCATCATTAAATGGCATATTGTAAATCAACAAATGGTACTAAAAAATTATGTCTTCGCTTCATTGTCTTTGAACACCTTCCCTTATTAGTTATAACAATTTTGGAGGTAAAACAAAAGGCTGTTTGATTGGGCGAGGCAGCTGGAGACTGGGTGTCTGGAGGATACCTCTGGGAATCCATCCAACCACAGTTGACAACTCTGGCCCCTGCCCTGGCTCAAGAATGCCAAGTTTTCCAGTTTTGACCCAGTTCGTTGCCGAGGACCATCCCTGGCAAGGAAAGCAATGACTATTCACCGGGGTCTGTCAGGCTTGGTTTTAAGAGTTGGGCTTCCAGAATTGGGATCTTCAGCAGTAGCCGGAAAGTCGGAACTCCCTTCGGGGATGGTTTAAGCTATAATACAGTAACTCTCAAATGTTTTCATCACAAACCACTTGGGCAGAGCTGAAGACCCTACAGCAATCAAGCAGCCCTACCACCCTAGCTTTCGCTTATCACTGCAAAAATCTCACCAGAATTATTGGGAACTTTTCCTGGAGATTTCATCACGTGACCTCTGTCTCCAGCTACCCAGCCCCCCAGGCTCCTGCCATTGGTTGATTGAAACATCTATCCTCATGTAGCCGCCCCTTACCATCCAAATGAAAATGCAAATTGACTCCTCATCATCTGATTACATGATTCTTAACTATCAATATTTTCCCACTATGATATTTTGAGAGTTGCTCGCAGCAATGTTCTGAAAATTAATCTCAATTCCTGAAGGCTCTAGCACATTCCTGGAAGGAATGATGGGTTAACACATTATGTTGGTACGTGAGGTCAGCCTATTCATAAAATGCTGCTCCAAGCGAGTATTGTGTGACGTCCTTGGAGTTCACTGAGTTTGTAAGGACTTTGTTCCTTGAAGGATTATTTATGAGGTCCATCAATTAAAAGAGAGGCCCCGGTGCAAGTCTAGGGCCAGTCTGAAATGTTTTGTTTCTACACTCAGCATTGTCTTTTAATGGCTTTTGAGAAACTGGTGTGTTGCTCCAGGCAAGCCTAGGGCCTTGTTTAAGTATATTCTGTGCCTTTATTGAGCCTTGTGCACACTTCATACAAAGGGTCTTGTTTCCAGCCCACATTAGGGAATGAAGAGCATGGGGGACTAACATCTCTATACCTGTTAATAAGCTGGCACATGTTAGCACACAATGTTAACCGCAAAATCATGCTAATATATATAACCTCAGATTCACCTTGAATCTTGGGATGTGGGCACCACCAGTGAGGCCAGCATTTATTGCTCATCTGCATTTGCCCTTGAACTGAATGGCTTGCTAGGCCATTGCAAAAGAGACTTAAGTGTCAAACACATTACTCTCTCTCTGGAGTCGCATGTAAGCCAGGCTGGGTAAGGACGGCAGTGAGTTCTTATGATAATTTCATGATCACTATTACTGAGACTAGCTTTCAGTTCCAGATTTATTAACTGAATTTAAATTCCACCAGCTGCTGTGATGGGATTTGGCTCCAAGCCCCCAGAGCAGCAGCTCTGGATGACTAGCCCAGTGATGTTACCACTGCACCATCATCAGCCCATAGTAGTAATGGTAATGATTGAAGCTTCAAGCATTCTTCATCCATGACTAATTAACTAACTGTGGAATATATAGATTAATTATTACACTCAGTAACTCAGACACTTTCAGTTTTTTTTAATGATTCTATAACAGCTTCTGTAGGCAGACTGTATCTTTCATGACTCTGAAGCCACCTTTTCAGTCATTCACCCAGGCAGAATTTGACTCTTAAGAATTGGACCCCCTTGCAGTAATTTGGTTACCACAGTGCCTATGCACATCAAACATATAAATGGTATGCACAATTTAAAGGCGAAAGTAATTAATATATTTGTTATAATTCAATGGAAACATGAAGCAAAGAGTAACTGCACAAATACTATTGAACACAATATCACAGATAAACATGGGTAAAACATATGATGGATTCATTGCTCTTTTAAATAATTTTTCAAAGTTGTGTGCTCAGGTCCTATTCCAGAGATCTCAGCACATAGGCTGACACTCCAGTGCAGTACTGCAGGAATGCTGCACTGTTGGAAGTGTCGGCCTTTGGATGAGATGTTAAACTGAGGCCCGCTGACCTCTCACACTGCACTATGTAAAGAAGAGCAGGGCTGTTTCCCCCAGTGCTCTCGCCAGTATTTTTCCATCACTGGAAGGAAATTTCTCTGGTCAGTAGCGCATTGCTGTTTGTAGGAGATTGTTTTGTACAAATTAGCTGTTGTGTTCATTACAATGCAGCAGTGACTATACTTAAAAAGTACTTCATTGGTTTCCTGGCCACTTGAAGAAAGTAGCCGCCAAGCCGAAGACAAGGGTTAGCCTGGCCCAGAAACTGGTAAATACAAACTAGGGAGCATCAGCATCAGTACTCCGTACTGTGCACCGGTATGGAGCAGAAATAGCCACACTCAGCTTTCGATGTCCAACTGAACACTGTAACTCAGTGTATCACTGAAACCCTGAATTCGACCCCAGCACCGTGGCTACCTGTGCTGTTGCAGTTTGATCCCCTATCCATTCAGCGCAATGCTGCAGTCCTCCAAGAAATCCAGCAAACCAAAAGAAAGGAGTGTCTCCCCATCTATCGGGACCACAACGGCATCCCTCAATACTGTTTGAATTTGCACAAGCCCTTTTGGATTTTTGGACCCTCGCCTTTAACCTTTGATAATGTAACCTCACCCCTGCTGAAGCTGGGAAGGATGCCAGTAACCCACAGTGGATAAAGTTCAATTTTCAGATAACTCCAACCACTATTGACATTTTAAATAACGAACTAAACTAATCTAAGTTGAAAGAAAGCTTTTGATCTCTTGATTAGATTCTGCTGTCTGATCTTTTAATTGAAAATAGAAGCAAAGCATTTTGCAATAATCACGGTTCCTCAGGCTATTGGCCCAGACACAACCATCTTCAGCTGCTTCATCAATGACCTTTCCTCCAACATAAGGTCAGAAGTGAGGATGTTTGCTGCTTATTGCAGTGTACGGTGAGATTCACAGCTCCTCAGACTGAAGCCATCCATTCCTACATGCAGCAAGGCATTGGGCAAGCAACATTCATACCACACCAATGCCAGGCAAAAATCATCTCCAACAATAGAGAATCTAACCAACTCCCCTTGACATTCAACAGCATTACCATTACTGTCCAAGTCTCATACCATCCTTACTTGGAACTATATTGCTGTTCCTTCACTGTCACTGGGTCAAAATCTTGGAAGTCCCTGTACTGTGGGTGTACCCGCACCACATGGACTGCAGCAGTTCAAGAAGGCTACCTTCTCAAAGCCAATCAGAGATGGACAATGAATCATGGCCTTGCCCATGTCCCCTACCATCAACATCCTGGGGCTCACCATTGACTAGAAACTGGTTTTATAGACACTGGAGCTACCAGGGAAAGTCAGAGAATAGGAACTCTGTGATGAGTAACTCACCTCCTGATCCCCTAAAGCCTGTCCACCATCTAAAAGGCACAAGTCAGAGGTGTGATGGAATTTGCTCCACTTGCCTGGATGAGTTCAGCTCCAACAACCCTCAAGAAGCTCGATGCCATCCAAGACAAAGCAACCTGCTTGCTTAACCTCCACTTTAAACATTCATTCCTTCCACTACAGGTGCGTAGTTTCACCAGTGTGTACAATCTAATATTCAAGTTTAATAATAGTGTTGAGGCATTCCACATTTGAGCAAACAAAATAGTGGGGAAGGAGGTTGAAAGCTACATGGACGAGAGGTAACTTTAATGGAAATAATGAGAAAGCTTGTTGTAAAGGTTATCACAAACTAATTTCCTTATTTATCCTACATTTACATTAGCGCAGCATTGGATCAAAAGAGGAGGGAATATAACCTGATGCTAGGTCTTATCTCGACCATCAGCATCCCTACCAGTACATTCTTCTGAATAACTATTCCTAGCTATATGCTGCTTGAAATGTATCAGTTAAGTTTCATTACCAAATGGAATAAATATTAAATAATAAAATTTTTAAAAATAGTTGGGTTATCTCAGTCTATCTGATGAATCTGTAATGATCCCAACACCTCAAGTTTTAGATGCCAAAATGATGTCTACTAAAGTCAATGAAAAATCCTATGGCTGCTATAAGCCTTCTTCCCATAATAATGTATATTGTTATTGAATTACATCTTAAGGATCTGCAGATAGGCACTAAATTGCAAATAGACTTTTGAAGTGGTCAAGATTTGTCTGCCATTAATTATGTTCCCCATTGGTTTAATTCAGCTAACCCTGCATACTGAGTTGTGAATGCTTATTAATAATAGAGCAGTTTGACTAAGAGCACGATGATATTGAAACAATATTTAGATCCTACATTAAACTTAAACACAGCGTTTTTGGAAAAATTTGCAAATAAATAGATATAGAGATGTAAGCACATTGGAGGTGTGATTAAATATCAGTCACTGCTGTATTTATAATCGTAATTTCAGTCTTTAGCCAAGCTATCTATCCCCAATTATGTCTGGTATATTTCTAATTGTCTTTTAATACTTAAACCCCTGCAGCCGCACGTATCAAAATTCAAAACCCATGGGAGACATAAATCTTGTTCATGATTGAGAACCATATTCATTTCTTTAGAGTTCTGCATTTACTCTTTGCAGAAGAGGTTGACTTTTCTTCTCGTTGTTATCCAGTATATACATTCACACATACACAACTCCATTGTCCTCATACATACAGAAGGACACCTGTGAAGCACATTCAAATTGTATTTATCTCTTACCATTTGCTGATATATTTGCACCCCCTACGCTCCTATTTTCTTTTATCAAATGGGTAGAAATTGCCCCCCATCGGGGTGGTTGTGTAGGGGCGGGCGCGGATCCGCTCGGCGCCGCCGATTGAGTCCACGCCGCTATTTTATGTGTTGGCCCCGCCCAGCGTGATGCGCACCTGGAAGTGCTGTGCGCTCCCTGTACGGGCGGAGGGAGGGGGTTCCCTCTGTCGGGAGTGTGCTCTTTCGCGCACGCACGAGAAAGAGCGCAGAAATCTCCCTGAGGCCACAAAGGTACCTCAGGGAGATTGGTTGTAAGTTTTAACAGTTCAATAAAGTGTTGAAAAAATTTTAACGGCATGTCCCCTCATGTGAAACTGTCACATGAGCTGGGACGCGTGCATTAATTTCAATAAAAATTTTTGAGAAAATTTTAAATCATTCATGAAACTTCATCCCGCCCATGGATGAGGTTCCGTGAAAAACGCGAAGGCTCTTCGTCCACCCGCCAACCTTAAGGTTGGATGGGCATTTCCGTTAATTATTTTAATTGTTAGTTAAATGGCCTTAATCGGCCTTTGACAGTCCGGCGGGCGCGCAGCCGACTTGTCCCCGCGTGTCATTTCACGCCTTGGCGAAGGCTGTCCCCTATAATTCTTCCAGAGGAAAAAGCTTCTTTGCTTCTATGTCCTTTTAGAAAATGGCCGTGTACCTGCCATTTTTAGATTGTTTCTGCCCCTCCACTGATCTTTGCAACTTCCAGCATCGATATTATCCTGTGTGTTTGAGCTTGAGAGAAAGAATGTGCAAGGAGTTGAAAATGATCCATAATTGTGCCCAGCATAAACCATGTCACATTCAATGAGGTGTTCCTAGGTTTACCATAATGTTTTAGGGGATGCATATATCCTAACAATTTGGAAGATAATAAGTGTAGGGATTTGCAGTTTATGTAGTACTCCTAGTTGTTAATAGTCAATTTCTGCTTCAGACATTCAACATAATTATGTGCTCCAGTACACACATAACTAGGCAGTGCTGAGTCTTTACAATTGCGGAGCATTTTATGCTGCAGAGACTTGCATATACTTTATGAAAGATTACTTTACATGAGTACCAGTGCTACTCCCTTACAAGGCATAGCATTTCTGAATCTAAGAGGCGATGCATAGTGGACACAACGAACCCTACACTCTTCTGCTATGAACCCGTATGTAGGAAATGCACCAAATTGCAGCATGTCACACAGCCTCCCATGCCCTAAAACGCACCTCATCCCTTTCACCCATCACCCCTGTGCTCACTGACCTATACTGGCTCCCTGTTAAGCAACGACTTGATTTTAAAATTCTCAGCCTTGTTTTCAAATCCTCCCACAGCTTGTTCCTCCCATCTCCTCAAACTCCTCTTGCCCTGCAACCTTCTGAGGTCTCTCAGCCCCTCCATTTCTGTTCTTTTGCAGATCCCTGATTTTCATTACACCACCAATGGTGGCCAGGGCTTCAGCTACCTATGCCCTAACCGTTGAATTTCCTCCCTAAACTTCCCCACCTCTCTACCTCTCTCTCCTCCTTTGAAACACTACTTAGAACCAACTTCTTTTGACCAGGCTTTTGGTCATTTGACCCAATGTCTCCTTAAACTAAAAGCAAAATACTGCAGATGCTGGAAATCTGAAACACAAACAGAAAATGCTGGAGAAAAACTTAGCAGACCTAACAGCATCTGTGGAGAGAAAGGTGGAGTTAAC
Organism: Cetorhinus maximus; assembly: GCF_964194155.1. Lineage (NCBI taxonomy): Eukaryota > Metazoa > Chordata > Chondrichthyes > Lamniformes > Cetorhinidae > Cetorhinus > Cetorhinus maximus. Next base: position 15,856,249 of record NC_135900.1, read on the forward strand.
ATTTTGAGTCTGTATGACTCTTCTTCTTTAGCTCTGAAGGAGAGTCATATGGACTCGAAACGTTAACTCCGTCTTTCTCTCCACAGATGCTGTTAGGCCTGCTGAGTTTTTCCAGCATTTTCTGTTTTTTATTCTAATATCTCCTTATGTGGTTCAGTGTCAAATTTTGCTCCAATATCCAGCAAGGTGACACCACATGACGAAGAAGCAACAGCAATCATTGGATTCCGTTCTGCTTTGGCAAATGCAGTTGGAGATATGGGAGCTTTTCAGTGGGTTTATAAAAACAAGTACCATTTTTAAAACACCGCTATATGTTCTTGATGCTGTTCAGTAGTTACTGCTTGCCCCATAAGAAATCCACAAAGCAGCTACCCAAGATAGAATGCTACTCGAGTACACTAAACTCTTCCAGAGGTTGCAGCCAAGTGGAGAACATCGCTGAAGACCTTGAATATATAGTTCCGTATCCCTGGCAACTATTCACCAACTCATTGTTCACCCACTCCCTCACAGCCCAGAGACACCCACTTGCGGGAGGTTACCGGTGTGTGATTGAGGAATTGAGACATAGTGAGACACAGAGCTCAAGGTAGCTAAAGTGTGTAGATGTGGAAGTGGAACCTGATGTAGTTGAGAGGAAGCATAAAGAAAAACAGTCTATTTCGAGGCGGGAAGAATGTTCCTGCTCCCCTTGTCCCTCTAAGGGCTTTTGACTTTAACACCTGAAGAAACTGACCATATGCCGTTCACTGATCAATTTTGCAAAAAAAGCTTGAAGCAGGTGTTAGGTGCCCAGTGTGGACATGCAATCAGCCATACAGGCACATATCCCAGATGCCTAAAGAGGAGCATTATCCAATATAGTGAGATGCACACTCCCATAGCAAACTGAGCGTGTGCACGTCACTTGGCATATTGAATCAGTGGGCGCCCATTTTAATCCAATTTCTGGGGCACAGTGCAAATTAGACAGCCAAATCTTTCAGGCCTAAAACTAAGTTGCTCCTTGCTTTACTATCTTCCTACATCTATCCCCATCCCAAGCTGATAAAAAAAATAAATCGAGACATTATTTTTTTCCTTCAATTTTGAAAGAGAAATGTATTCTTTTGTGTTTTCTGTTCTTTTAATCCATTTAACATGCTGTGGTAACCTGATGTGTAATTTGCCTTTAAGACAAGTGTTGTAATGTAAGGTCACATGATCCTGATACCCAACAGCAGAATAGCGTGGGCTACGTCTTGAAGAGAAGTCTTGAGTTAGAGTCTGAAGAGAGGAGACAGAGTTTTGAGTTGTAAGCACATGAGTGTAGCTGCTGAGTTCCTTTTGTAAATAAACAGAATGTGTTTCTTCTAAGAACGGTCTACTGATCTTCTCTGTCTCTGGTACCAACTCGGTCACCCCGAAACAAGTGTGCAACCTGGATCCTTTAGCCCAATAAACCAGGGCACTGGATCCAACAAACTGGCGACGAGAGTAAAAAGCAAGAAAAGACACAAAAAAGATGAGGTACAAAGCAAAAAAGAACGAAGGAATTCAGAAGAACTGAAATCGGGCCTTACCTTGCATGGTAGTTTTAAGTAAAGAAAAATTTCCTTCCTGATCATCAAAGTAATCCCCTCAGAGCATGCCACAGTTTGGAAGAGTGGAGCCTTTCGATCCAATCTCGGATGATTGGCCTCACTATGTTGAACGCCTCACCTTCTTCTTCTAGGCAAACGATATTGCGGGGGAGGAGAAGAGGTGCCCGATTCTTTTGTCCACCTGTGGGAGTAAGACGTATGGATTAATTTGAAATCTGTTGGCACCCAGTGCCCCAGACTCGAAAAGTTTCGATGATTTAGTGAACCCCGTAAAGAATCATTACCAGCTTCCAACTGAGAACCAATGGGCTATCAGAGCTACTACAAAAATATGCCTCAGTTTTCAAGGACGAACTTTGAAAAATTGAGGGGCTACAAGAAAAATTCATGTAGATCCAGAGGCAACACCAAGATTCATGAAGGCAAGACCAGTACCTTAAGCAATGCAGGATAAGGTCGCGCCGAACTGGACAGATTAGAAAAACTGGGAGTGATACAACCAGCGCAGTTTTCAGAATGAACAGTACCAATTGTACCTGTTCTCAAACCTGACCAAAGCATTCAAATATGTGGGGACTACAAATTAACAGTCAATAAGTGGCAAAATTGGATTAACACCCCATACCTAAAGTTGAAGACTTATACGCTAAACTGACAGGTGGAGCTGACAAATATAAGTCGTACCTACCAACAACTTGAATTAGAGAAAGCATCCCAGAAGTTTGTCACCATAAATACACACAAGGGATTGTATCAATACACCCGTTTACCTTTTGCCGTACCTTCAGCTTGCACCATATTCAAAAGAACCATGGAAAGTTCACTGCAGGGACTGCCCCACGTTGCAGTTTATTTGGATGACATTCTCATGACTGGACTCACTGAAACGGAATGTTTGGTGAATTTGGAAGAAGTTCTGAAACGTTTTTCACAGGTTGAAGTGAAATTGAAAAAGGATCAGTGCACATTCCAGGTGAAAGAGGTAACTTACCTAGGTCACAAGGTGGTTTCACAAGGACAACATCCAGTTGAAGAAAAAGTGACAGCCATTAAAGAGGCACCAGCACCAAAAAATACATCCAAACTGAAGCCATTCTTGGGGATGATCAATTATTATGGAGTCTTCTTGCCTAAGACCTGGCACCACTGATTCACTTGCTCAAGAAAAATCAGAGATGGTCATGGCAAATACTAGAAGAAGCTTTCACAAAAGTGAAACAGTTGTTATAATCATCCACACTTCTAGTACATTTTGACCCAAAATAAGAGCTGATATTACTGTGTGACACATCTCCTTATGGGGTGGGAGCATTGAATGGTTGATAGATCAGAACAACCTATCGGGTATGTGTTGAGAACACTCTGTACTGCAGAAAAAAGCTACTGTCAAATAGAAAAAGAGGGCCTGGCAATCATTTTTGGTGTTAAGAAGTTTCATCAATTTGTACAGGGTCATTATTTTACTATCATAACGGACCACAAGCCATTATTAGGACTATTTGGTGAAGACAGGGCTATAGACTCAGCAAGAGTACAAAGATGGGCGTTGATCTTGGCAGCTTATGAGCATACTTTATTTATAGACCCAGAAGTCAAATTGCAAACACAGATGCACATTTACATAAATGCACATTTACCCTTGCAAGTAAAAGATGAGGATGTTCCAATTCCTCAAGAATTCATTTTATTAATGAACTTCCTGGACTCATCACCGATATGTGCTGGACAGATAAAAGATTGGACAAACCGAGACCCAGTCTTATTCAAAGTGTGAAATCAAGTTCTTCATAGTTGGTCGCAAAAACAAAAATCTAATGAAATGAAACCATATTTCCAGAGAAGATACGAGATGACCAGCCAAGAAGGTATTTTATTGTGGGGAGCTCGAGTGGCTGTTCCTCCAAAATGATGAAAGCCATTGTTATCTGAACTTCACATCCTGGAATTTCCAAAATGATGGCAATAGCACGTAGCTATATGTGGTGGCCAGGAGTGAATGGAGAAACAGAAAACTTAGTGAGAAGTTGTATGCAGTGTTAACAAGTGCAAAAGTTACCCGCAACAGCTCCATTACAGTCCTGGGAATGGCCAGGAAGACCATGGGTTCGATTACACATCGACTATGTGGGACATATTATGGGAACAATGTTTCTACTTATTGTCGACGCTCATTCAAGATGAATGGACATATGTGAAGTAAGGTTGCTGACATCTTCTGCTACAATAGACAAGCTACGACAAAGTTTTGCATTTAATGGACTACCTGAAAGGCTAGTATCAGACAATGGAACAGTATTCACGTGTGCTGAATTTAACTGATTTATAAGCCTCAACTGTATTGTTCAGGTCAAAACATCACCATACCACCCTTCTGGACTCGCTGAGAGAGCAGCTCAGACGTTCAAATCCGGTGTGAAGAAATTATCTGGAGATTCTATAATGACTAAATTAGCACATTTTCTTTTCCATTATAGAACAACCCCTCATATGACAACAGGTGTCACACCTGCGGAAGTGTTGATGAAATGCTGTCTTCGATTGAGACTGAGCCTAATTATGCCAAACTTGGGTGGGGAGGTGAGGGGGAAAGAAGGCAGGGAAGTCAGAAAATTGGACATGACTGTCACAGTCAGGACAGAACGTTTAATGTAGGGGAGAAAGTATTTGTGAAAGATTTCAGAGAAGGGCCAGCATGGTTGTTTAGTGAAATAAGCTCAGTAACGGTTACTACCACGTGAAAGTGGATGATCGAGTCATGAGGAGACACGTGGATCATATAGGAAAAGGAGAAACCAAATACTCAGAAATGATTCCACCAGTGTTCGAGTCTGAATCAACATCTCCTGTTGAAAGAACTCAGCTGACTACAAATGTGTTTGAAGGGCCTACTGTACGTAAAAGAGTCAAAGAAACAGATTTACAGGTGCCCACTGAAGAGTCAGATGCTCAGATGACTACAGTAAGAGAGGTTCCAAATCAAACTTCGGAAGCTGTAGAGCTGAGATGTTCTACGTGCAGAAGGAAACGCCCAGAAAGACTGACTTTGTAAATTATTGCTCTGTATAAATAATTTGATGTTTTTTTTAAATTGTAAAAGGTATTTCTGAGGGATGTAGTATTTTGATGTGTAATATACCTTTAAGACAAGTGTTGTAATGTAAGATCACATGATCTTGATAGCCAACAGCAGAATAGCGTGGGCTACCTCTGTAGAGAAGTCTTGAGTTAGAGTCTGAAGAGAGAAGACAGAGTTTTGAGTTGTAAGCACACAAGTGTAGCTGCTGAGTTCCTTTTGTAAATAAACAGAATGTGTTTCCTCCAGGAACGGTCTATGGATCTTCTCTGTCTTAGTACCAACTCGGTCACCCCGAAACAAGTGTGCATCCCGGATGCTTTAGCCCCATCAAACCAGGGTATGGGATCCAACACATGCAATGGAGAAACTGAAGATCGGAAGACTTCTACGGAGAGGTGGGCATGTTAAACGCTTTTGTATTTCATAATATCAGCCTGTCAAATCAGTATTAAACCAGCTGGCTGCAAGACCCAGGAGGAGTATGAACGGTGGATTCTCATGTAAACTCTGGTGTCTGTGTCAGTGTTTAACAAGATTTTAATGTACTAGATGCTGAGTGGTGGGAGCTTCCTGGCTGTGAGAGGCCTGACATTACAGTTACTGAAGCCACAGGTTTTGGCAGTTGAAAATGTAAAACTGTGCCATTGCTTACTAAACCAAGGTCAGGTGTGAATTAGTCACCTCAGATCCATACTAATGTACAGGGTGTTGCAGCAACACCATCACTGCTCCAGAACACACACCACACGCCCACACTTAGAGACTGAAATTGTATTTATGCCTCAAGTAGGATTTTTGAACAAAAGAGGATGACGATTTTAGAACATGCGTTCAAACTAAATTCAACCTTCCTGAGCACTGAAAGGAAAAAGAAGCAGCATGTCTTTTTGTCTAAAGCAGAGAAAATGGGTCCTCGTGAACTATTTATAATAATAATATCCATGTATGAAGTGCCTTTAAAGTCAAAGGAGGAATCCTAAATTGCTTCACAGGAGGAAGAAAAAGCTTTTAGGAGGAGAGTTAAAAAAGATAGTGGAATGAATTAAGCAGGAAATATGAAGCTTTAAGCAGATGCCAATTTTGAGCAAGGTAAGTAAAGTAAATAAAAACAGAAAACACTGGAAATACTCAGCAGCGTGGGCAGCATCTGGGGAAAGAGACACAGGGTTAATGGTTCAGGTCAATAACCTTCTGACAGAACTGGAAAAATTTAGAGACGTAAACAGCTTTTGGGCAAATACAGAGGCAGAGAAAAGCAAGGAGGGGTAAGAACAAAACAGAAAGACTGTGATTGAGTGTAAAACATGAAAAAATATAATGGTGCAAGGCAAAAGGTGATGGTAATGGGACAAATAAAGAAACAAAAGATGGATTTAAAAGAGGTGTCATCATCAACAGCTGCCATATTAAAAAATATGGGGGTAGAAGTTATAATCTGAAATGATTAAATTCAGACTGGAGCTCACAGGGGCTGTATAGTTTCTTATTGAAAGGCAAGATGCTGTTCTTTGAGGTTACATTAAACTTCATTGGAACAGGGTAAGAGGCTAAGATCAAGGAGATCAGATAGGACTGGAATGAGAATTAAAATGATAGGTGACCGGAAACTCTGATTCATGCTCGAGGAAAGCCTTTGGTCTCCCGGCGTAGAGGAGATTGTTGTTTTCTCAATCGCTGTGAGAGCTACTACTATAGACAAGTACTACTCAAAACGGGATCGGTAACACAATAACATGGATTCTTTATTCAAAGATGGCTATGCACGTACACACATCTTCACTGTACAGGCACCTTCTTCAGACTGCCTACACATGGAAGACACGTGGTGTGTTACATCACATTTCTTACACTGCTGTGAATTAGAAACATAACCACACTTTTTAAAGCTGTATCAAAAAACAGAGATCGCAACATGAGCAGCAAATACAATGTTACTAAATTGCAAAAAGCACAAGTAAATCGCTATTTCACCTGAAAGGAGTGTCTGGGGCCTAGATAGTGAGAAGGGAGGAGGTAAAAGGTGTTATGATCCAGGCCCCCAAGTTCTTGGTAGAATCTGGTTAGGGGCCAATAACATTTTGTTTAAAGTAGGCAATGTTTGACATTCAAGACACTTGCTGAGAGAAGAAAGCCACAAGATTCCAAGGGTTTTGAACAAACAAAAATAAACCTTACTAGACAAGGTCGGAAAGATAAAACAATTTACAACACCTTTCTTATACTCTAACATTCAGGGTAAATATGAGGTGCATGTGAATTAACAGGAAAACAGTGGAGAAATACATCACACTGCACAACAAATGGCAGATGCAACCAAGACAGAGTCCACAGATTTCTCAACAACCATCCCGACGTCTGCTAATACTGTGAATCAACCAACCTCATTGAATGTCCGTCTCTCTCATGAGGGACTTCAGTCTTCCTCTTCGAAGATCTAACCTTGGAATTCTCTCCAAAAATCACTACAACTCGGACGGTATCAATGATGGCCCACCTTGCAGCACTTCACTCTTGTTTCCAAAGATTCTGTTCCCCTGGATTCCTGAATATGCACTTAAGCACCAACTCACAAGCACAATTTCAGCTCTTTGGCTGCGCTGAGCAGATCACTAATGCTCCAAAGGGGTACCTTTGCCCCAACACCCTGCAGCACGGAGTCACCAAATTTCTGCTTTCTCCTTAGATTATCGGGGCTTCTCCTGAGCCCTCTTCAATTGCCAGGGCTTCTCCTGAGTCCTCTCCACTTAAGGTCTGCCAGCCGCAGTCCTTTCTCTGATTGGAGCCTCTTTCTCTGCTCCTATATTTTTAACTTAACTAACCTGGGACCAGCTTCTGGCCCCAGCATGCGCAGAAACTCTGAGGTCTGTCGGGATTTGGAGTTCCTGACCTCTGCTCTTGCTGAGAAGATAAGTTCGCTTTCATAAAAAAAGGCAGGTGCTTCGTCTACTGCACTTGCACAGGAAGGTGCCAGGAAGGGGAGGAGGTGATTGAGGAGTGGACCTGGGTGTCTGAAGGAAATGGTCCATTTGGAATGCTGAAGGAGGAGGGGGAGGTGAAAGAATGCTGGAAATGACGAAAATGGCTGAGGATGATTTATTGAATGTGGAATCCGATGGGCGGTAGGTGAGGGCAAGGGGAACCCTATCATTGTTCTGGGAGGGAGGGGAAGGGGTGGGAACAGAAGTGTGGGAAATGGAAGAGGTACAGTTGAGGGTCCTGTGAACACTGTGGAGAGGAATCCTTGGTCAAGGAAAAGGAAGACATATTGGAAGCACTTGTACAAACTTGTCAGAACCGCTGTGATGGAGAAAGAGAAACTGGGTGAATTGTATAAGGATCCTTTCAGAAAGGGGGTGGGGGATTGTGGAAGGAAGTGTAGTTAAGGTTGATGTGGGAGTCAGTTGGCTTATTGTAGATATTGGTCGACAGACCATCTTGAGAAGTGGCAAGAGAAGTTGAGGACAGGAATGTAGGAGTCAGTGATGGACCACATGGAGGTGAGAAAAGGGTGAAAATGGAAGCAAGGTTGATGAAGTTTTCCAGCTTGAGTTGAGAGCAGGAACCAGCATTTATGCCGTCATCGGTGTACAAGAAAAAGAGGTGAGAGAGGGAGCCTGATTGGAGCAGAACAAAGAATGTTCCACATAGCCCACAAAAAGAGAGACATAGTTGGGACTCATATGGGTTCCCATGGCAACAGTTTTTATTTTAGGGGAATTACGTGGAGTGAAAACAGAAGCTGTTCAATGTGAGATCAAGTTCAGAAAGGCAGTCGATGGGTTTCATTGGGCCTCTATTCAAAGAAATGGAGAGCCCTCAGACCATCATGACGGGAGGTGAAGGTGGAGAGGGATTTGGAATCCATGATGAAGAAGAGATGGTTTGGGCCAGGAAACTGTTAAAGTATAGGAGGGCATTGGAAGAGTTGCAGATGTAGGTGGGAAGAGGCTAGATAACTTGAGAAAATGTAGAGTCAAATTAGGAAGAAATCAGTTCTGTGGGGCAAGGACAGCTGAAACGATGGGTCTACCAGGGCAGTTCATGTCTCATGGGGAAGAAGCAGATATGGAGTGTGCAGGGTTTGGCGGACTATGAGGTTGAAGGCTATGGGGTTGGGCAGGGGGAGCGGAGGGAAGGTCTCCAGAGAAGATGAGGTCAATGACTGTGTTTAAAATATTATCTTGATGTTCAGTGGTGGGTCCATGGTCCAGGAGGAGGTATCAGACAGTAAAATGCAATAAATGCTTGGTCTTCTCTCATTCTTGGGTAACATGACATCACAAAGAAAAAGAAAATTGTTGATCTAGAGAGAAGATGAGGAGAATTCTTTTCACTACGATTTTCCTGAATCTGGAATGCTCTAATTTAAAAGTCGGTGGAAGCTGATCCCTTGAGTACTTTTGAAAGGGATTTGGACAGGTACTTTTATTCAACATCAAGATCGAAAAGATGGGATGTGGGACTAAACATGACCAATCTTTTAAAGAGCTAGCATAGGCAAGATGGGGTGAGTGACCTCTTTCTATGCTATATGTTTTTGTAATAATAAAAATGATTCTACAAGTTAAGGTCATTGCATTTAGCTCAGTGCAAAGTACCACTGTATTTACTATGGGCAGGTTTATGACAAGTTTATGGTACCAATTTCATTGTTGATTAAATTTCTATTCATTCCCAAGACATGTTTTTCATAATGACAATGCAGTATAGATGGCCTAATGAAGTGTTTTCTGTTAGTGCTGTATCTCAGTAGAGTTAATCAGCAATATATCTTGTTCCATGAGCAGAATGGCATTCAAGCGCCCTCTGCAGCCTTGCTTTGAACATTGCAGACTGAACTACTGGCAGTCAGCAAAATCTAGCAATTGAAAAGAAGACAATAGCAATTGATGAGCTGCTCCAAGAAAAGCTGCCATCTTGGATTCTCTCTGAGGTAAGGCAGTTATTGGAAATAAAATTTCTAAAACAATCAAAGTGTCATTATATTCACAAGAGAATTCCAAATGCCTCAAGTACCATCCAATGGAAACCAGATATACTAGCTCTTTAAAAGAGCTGTCATGCTTAGTCCCACATCCCATCTTTTTGACCGTAATGTTGTATAAAAGTACCTGCCCAACTCCCCTTTAAAAGTACCTAAGGAATCAGCTCCCACCATCTTTTAAATTAGAGCATTCGGGAATTCTCTTTATCTGAACAACTTGGCAGCCTTTGAGCTGGGATCTAAAAATTATCCAGCATTCCTGGAGTGATTGCTCAAAGACTTATTTCTGAGGAAACACTACTGTATGACTAACTCAAATTAACTTAATTTTATGAATAGCCAGCTTTTCTTTCCATCATATATTTAGAAACATTGGGAGTTATGGGTGCAAAAGTGCACTGGGAGCTTAGGATTTCCAACTTCTTGAGTCTCTTTTGTTAAGAATGATGGATTTGGGAAGTGTCAAATACTTAAAAACCTGGCTGCTCAGTGGTTTCCATTGGATAGCACTTGAGGCATTTGGAATACAGAAATTTCTACCTTATATAGATTTGTATAATAATTATCCTGTGATAATTACACTGGCCGTTTTAGAAATTTTATTTTCAATACTCTTACCTCAGTGAGAATCCAAGATGGCAGCTTTTCTTGGAGTACCTTTTATTATAGACCCCCAGATAGTCAGCGGGAAATTGAAGAGCAACTATGTGCACAATTTGTGGAGGTGTGTAAAAACAATAACAATAGGGTAATTATATTAGGTGATTTCAACTTTCCCAACATTAATTGGGATAGACATAGCGTTAAGGGCTTGGATGGAGTGGATTTCTTGAAATGTGTACAGGAGAACTTTTTAGGTCAATATGTGGAGGGTCCAACAAGGGACGGTGCATTGCTGGACCTAATTCTGGGGAATGAAGCCGGACAGGTGGCTGCGGTGGTGGTGGGCGAGCATTTTAGCGATAGCGACCAAAACATGGTACAGTTTAAGTTTGTTATGGACAAAGAAATCGACAAGTTGCAAAACAATGTTTTGGATTGGGGGAGAGTGGATTTTAGTAAAATAAGGCAGGATCTGGCCAAGGTTGACTGGTTAGTTACTTGTGGGGAAATCTACAGTGGGGGGCGTTCAGAAAGGAAATGGGGAGGGTACAGGCTCAACATGTTCCCTCTAGGGTGATAGGAAGGAGTAACAAGCCCAGAGAACCATGGATGACCAGAGATATTCAGGTTACAATGAGAAGGAAAAGAAAGGCTTTTAGCAGGTACAAGGGAAGCAAATCAGCAGAGTCATTATTAGAGTACAGACAGTGCAGGGTGGAGCTTAAGAAAGCAATTAGGAGAGCAAAGAGGGGATATCAGAAAGCTCTGGCTGGTAAAAGTAGGGAAAATCCCAAGATATTCTATAAGTATATCAATGGGAAGAGGATAACCAGGGAAAGAGTAGGGCCCATAAGGGACCAAGGGGGCAATCTATGGGTGGAGCCAAAGGACATCACTAGAGTGTTGAATGAATACTTCACTTCCATCTTCACCCAAGAGAATGAGGATGAAGGTATCGAACTCGGGGAGAGAGACTGCGAGGTTCTTAAGCAAATGGATGTAGGGAGTGACAAGATATTGGAGGTGTTGGCAGGCTTAAAAGTGGACAAATCTACAGGTCCAGATGATTTGCATCCCAGACTGCTGAGGGAGGCAAGGGAGGAGATCACAGGGGCTCTGACCCAAATTTTTAATTTCTCACTGGCCATGGGGGAGGTGCCAGAGGACTGGAGAACAGCTAATGTGGTTCCGCTATTTAAGAAGGGTTGTAGAGATAAGCCAGGGAACTACAGGCCAGTGAGTCTCACATCAGTGGTAGGGAAACTATTGGAGAAAGTTCTGAAGGAGAGTATCTATCTCCACTTGGAGAGGCAAGGTTTGATCAGGGATAGTCAGCATGGCTTTGTCAGAGGGAGGTCATGCCTAACAAATTTGATTGAATTTTTTGAGGAGGTGACCAGGTGTGTAGATGAGGGCAGTGTAGTTGATGTAGTTTATATGGATTTCAGCAAAACCTTTGACAAGGTCCCACATAGGAGAAGGCAAAGAAGGCAAATGCACATGGGATACAGGGTAATTTGATAAGGTGGATTCAAAATTGGCTTAGTTGTAGGAGGCAGAGGGTGATGACAGAAGGATGCTTTAGTGACTGGAAGTCAGTGTCCAGTGGTGTACCACAGGGATCTGTGCTCGGTCCCCTATTATTTGTCATTTATATAAACGACATAGATGACTATATGGGGTGTAGGATTAGTAAGTTTGCGGATGACACAATGATTGGCTGGGTGGTTAACAGCGAGGTTGAGTGTCCTGGGCTACAGGAAGATATAGATGGGATGGTCAAATGGGCAGATAAGTGGCAGATGGAATTTAACCCTGAAAAGTGTGAGGAGATACACTTTGGAAGGAGTAATTTGACAAGGAAGTATTCAATGAACAGCATGGCACTAGGAAGTTCTGAGGAACAAAGGGACCTTGGCATGTGTGTCCGTAGATCTCTGAAGGCGGAGAGGCATGTTAGTTGGGTGGTGAGAAAGGCATATGGGACACTTGCCTTTATCAATCAAGGCATAGATTACAAACGTAGGGAGGTCATGTTGGAGTTGTATAAAACCTTGGTGAGGCCACAGCTGGAGTACTGTGTGCAGTTCTGGTCGCCACATTATAGGAAGGACGTGATTGCACTGGAGGGGATGCAGAGGAGATTCACCAGGATGTTGCCTGGGATGAAAGATTTAAGTTATGAAGAGAGGTTGCATAGACTTGGGTTGTTTTCATTGGAGCAGAGAAGACTGAGGGGCGACCTGATCGAGGTGTACAAGATTATGAGGGGCATGGACAGGGTGGATAGGGAACAGCTGTTCCCCTTAGTTGAAGGGTCAATCACAAGGGGGCATAAGTTCAAGGTAAGGGGCAGGAGGTTTAGGGGGGATGTGAGGAAAAACCTTTTTACCCAGATGGTGGTAGAGGCGGGTTGCCTCACATCCTTTAAAAAGTACCTGGATGAGCACTTGGCACATCATAACATTCAAGGCTATGGGCCAAGTGCTGGTAAATGGGATTAGGTAGGTAGGTCAGGTGTTTCTCGCGTGTCGGTGCAGACTCGATGAGTCGAAGGGCCTCTTCTGCACTGTGTGATTCTGCGACCTCACTAATTGCTATTGTCTTATTTCAATTGCTAGATTTTGCTGACTGCCAGCTTTGATTGGAAATTTTCATATGTCAGCAATTTTTCAATGGGTGTTTATGCACCAGGCTTTCCTCCTTCCAATTGGTATACTCCTTATTTGTTCAACTGGAATTTATTACTGTTTAACAAATATGAAATTTGAACCAAGCGAGAATAAGCAGAAATATGAATGGGCAGGTTTAATGCCTGGAATATGTTGGGCTGAGATGGCAAACTTACAGCAGATGGAATATTCCATCTCTCTCTGATCATATATCTGTCTGGATTTTGCAGCAGTCAAACTGTTAGCATTCACCATTATCACTCTACTAAAAATGACAGCAACTTCTGGGGCCTGATTTTGGCTGAGGAAGTGGGATTCAGAGGAAGCAGGACAATCGTTATCCAGATCAGATCATTTTTCACTGTGTATCATGCAAACTTGCAAGTGGGCCAAAGGCTACTCTAATAACCAATTGTCAAGTTTGTTACATGGCTCATTTATGCTTGCTAGAAGCAACATACATTCATGCACAGGGACCCATTCTGTGAACAAAAGGAATATGTTCAAGCCTTGTGACTTTATTGGATTACCAAGGAGCTTGGGAAGCCTATAGTTCCCTGTTGCTTTCTCCATGGCAGTCAGCATTCAGACCTGAAAAGACCTGGTTTATCTCAAATTACCCTGGAAAGACAAAGTATCAAAGAAAAATTTGAACAGCTTAAACAAGCTGATCATGCTGCTACTATTTAGTGGCTACATAAGTGGTACTTTTCACTAACAGGATGCTGCCGTCAGTCCAAAAAAATGTTCTGGCTACCACACAGTTGAGAAACTTAGTGTATCTATTTTAGTGCCGGTGCGATGCCAGGTATGTAGGCCGTACGTCCCAGCAATTGGCCAATCAATTCAAACAGCATGTTCCTTTGGTTGCTTGTGATACACAAAGTAGAGACTGTACTCAACCAGTCCATACTTGCAAAGCCCAAAACCGTCTACTGTTACGTGATTCTGTGATTGGGCAGCACTTGCTGAACAACCCTAAGTGTGCAAATAGCTACTCTAATAACCAATTGTCAAGGTTGTTACATGGCTCATTTATGTTTGCTAGAAGCAACATACATTCATACACAGGGACCCATTCTCTGTGAACAAAAGGAATATGTTCAAGCCTTGTGACTTTATTGGATTACCAAGAAGCTTGGGGAGTCTATAGTTCCCTGTTGCTTTCTCCATGGCAATCAGCACCCTTTTCTCCTGTGGTATAAACTGTTGTGATTGTTTGAAATTTGGCATTCTTGCATTTGTCCTGATGAGTGCAAGACAAAAAGCTTCCACAATGTCTCCCTTTTCAGCAATATTGTGCAAAATTAGGAAAGATCATGATTTTTGAGAGTACGAAATCCCCTATTTTTCAGTGATTTTTCTCAGTTAGATGATCAGCATATCCTCAAGTTATGAATGATGATCTTATCATCGTCCCAATGGGTACCACAAAGCTGTTCATTTTGCATGAACACAGCAGTTCAATGATAATCACCCCTCTATGCTGCTGTCTGTGCTATTAGGAAAAATAAATACTGCATGAAAATGTGTAAACTGGAAACCCATAAAAGAGAATAAAACAGCATAGCACATACAGAATTTTATTGAATGAGTGGTCATGTTTACTTTTAAAAAAATAAACTGCTTCTCTCTTGTCCAACAGTAAAATGGAAATACCAGAAAATAACATGTAACTCTATTAATCAAAACTATATATACATTGAGATATTAGTTATGAAGTTACATGTTCTACACCTCTAACATGTCAAGTAGCCACTGATTGCAACCTGAGATATTTATATATATATATATATGTGTGTGGCATAATTACTGTACATGATACACTAATAAATCAATGCCAGATGATTGGAAAATACACTTTAATTTTCTTGTATTTCTTTGAATTGTACATTTGCTTGGTCATAAATAACATTACCTATACATACTTCTCCTGGAGCAGATTTGTTGTCAGTACTTGGTAATATGCTCATCCACATATAGTTAAATTATTTTAACTGCATATGTGACAGAAAGATTTATTTAGGTTTTTTTTGGCTCTGCACAATATAAGAGATTTTAACCTAAGATATAGGCAAATAAGTTGCAAACTGGCAGAATAACAGTATTAATACGGGGGAAAGCAGTTGTCCCTTCCAAGTTGGTGTTATGTCCAAAAGGTCTATAAATATTTATTCACTATTTCTACAAAATATAAATTCATGCAAGTTGATCCACTGGTTTTATATTTTTCTTTCTGCACCTCGTCCTCTCTCTAAAATAGACAGCTGTTTATGCTGGAGCATTCTTCATGTGCGTTGACAACCCTCTGGTGTCCTACAGAACAATCATTCTTCTTTGGTGTGTCTGGACATTGAGTGGGTGTCCAGGTTCACACTTGAGGTATAGAAATAAGCAGGAGTGAAAACTCCGGCCACATTCAGTTGTATGAATTGTTGGACGCCTATTGCAGCTTCAAAGTGATCCCAGTTAATGCAGCTAGCCCAGGGAAACAGTCTTGTTTCCTTGTTCCTGGCTCAATAACCACACCTTGTGATACAATTGTTCATTGAGCTGGCTGAACATTCGAGCTTGACTTTGAAAAGGAACAATGTAATGACTAGTTAAGTTTATGTTGACATGAGAAAGCAAGAGCAAATTGTTTGGATTGGCACTGTAACAGTGCAAGCCCTTTGAAGTCATTTTCAATCATATGACTCTAATTTATCTAGTACAATTATTTTATGGTATATATAAAAAAAGCACATGAACACAACAAAATGAAACTACATGAGTAAAATTAACAGATTAACAAAAATCTGACAATGTCAAAACAAACTGCAAATGATTTACATTTTTCTATTAACTGGTTGACTGAAAAGGTATTCATGGAAAATCTCTCATTTGTAAAATGCAACAATGATTGATTCTTAGCAACTATGACTTGTTAATAAACCTTTATTACAAATTAATTGTCACAATTATTTGGAGGTCTGGCATTTTCTCAAAGATTTGCGTAATATCGATTCCGGTTTTGAAAATCCCTATATGCGTGTTTTGCATCCTTTTTATTGTATGGAATTCTTCCAAAAGGTTCATGATCATTAAAACAGATATCGAAAACATCATCGACAGCTTTTTCTGCAGTTTCCTTATTGACATTGCGAACGGCTAGTATGGAACGAAGGGCTCGTTCACGCACACATTTCTGAGTAGAAAAGCAGAGGCTAATGTTAGAATCTATTTTAAACCAATCCTGTGATAATTACGCAGCAAAATTTAAGAAAAATACTATGCGCAAACAAAAAGGTGAAATTAGTCCCTTTCCTCAGGGAGTAAGTGAAATGTCCTGTATTATTTTAGACGGAATTGCATCTATCTTTAAACAACTTAAAAGTTTGTGGATTCATGCTCCCTCCCCTTCAAGAACATGGCAATTTACGCAGCTGTGATGCTACTCCTGTACAGCATGAAACTTTACTGACTGACCAGCATACATGCTGCTTTTCTACCCTATACTCAGAAGGTGTGCAAGAGTGGCCAAGGGTGACAAAGCAAACATCCTTCACTCCATCAGAGAGCAAGCAGCCAGACTACTTGACACCGCTTTTCTGATTAGGCTACATGATATCCACTGTGTTGTGCCACTATTTATTGTTAAATACAGGTATAATATAATATATTGTTATATGCAATATATTGCTTTCCCCCCGAATACTATGGCACATAACAGTCTAACACATACTTATCTTGTTAAGTTTGGATCGATCATTAAACTTTGTTACCAGATGAACAGACAAAAGTGGACATGAAATTTCTCTTCTCTGTTGCCAAGGCCAAATACACGTGGTAAAATAAGAGCATTCTAAATGTAGATGTTGAATACAGTTGCATTTAGAACACTATAAGGGGAAGAATATACACATTTAACCCCTTGCAATTGTCTCATTACGGAGTGTAAACTTTAAAAGCTAGACATAAGAACATAAGAAATAGGAACAGGAGTATACCATTCAGCCCCTCGAGCCTGCTCCGCCATTCAATAAGATCGTGGCTGATGATCTTGCGTTTCAAATTCCTCATTCCCATCCAACTCTGATGACCTTTGATTCCCTTGCCTAACAAGAATCTATTTACCTCTGCCTTAAAAATATTCAATGACCCTGCCTCCACCATCTTCTGAGGCAGAGAGTTGCACAACGTTCAGAGAAAAAAATTTCTCTTCATCTCTGTCCTAAAAGGGCGACCCCTAATTTTAAAACAGTGCCCCCTAGTTCTGGACTCACCCACGAGAGGAAACATCCTTTCCACGTCCACCTTGTCAAGGCCGTTCAGGATCTTGTATACTTCAATTAAATCACCCCACACTCTTCTAAACTCCAGTGGAAACAAGCCCAGTCTGTCCAACCTTTCCTCATAAGACAACCCACTCATTCCAGGTATCAATCTAATAAACTTCCTTTGAACCGCCTCTAATACATTTACATCCTTCCTTAAATAAGGAGACCAAAACTGCACACAGTATTCAAGGTGCAGTCTCACCAATGCCCTGTATAACTGAAGCATAACGTCCTTACTTTTATGTTCAATCCTTCTCATAATAAAGGATAGATGCCAAGGATTATATTTAAGTATTATTGGCATGATTCTCCATGGGGATTTTCCCCACTGGCCACCATAACCGTAGGATTAGCAGACAAATGAGCTCTGCCAAACTTACAATGGCTGATCAGGAAAATCTCTGATGAAATTTCCAGCACATGTGCGAAGTGGTACACAGTATTTTCATACTCACTTGATGGTGTTGCTTTAGGCCAAAGTTGAATCTACACAATTCATTCCCAAAGGTACACTCACCACTGAGATTAGCAGCTCGTATCTGTTGAAAGTGTAAGTCAATCCATATGAACAGCCAGATAATAGAAGTCTAGCACCTGACATGACTGTCATTTGTCAAAATATCACATTTGCGAAGTGTATTTCACATTTGCTCATGCTCAGTGCATACATACTCAAAACAGTGGATAAGGAAGTTTAGCACCAAACAAGGAAGTGTTTTAAAAAAGAGCGAGTCCATTCTTGCTGTTTTTCGCCCCAATTTAATAATCTGCTCTCTCCCCAAGAGGAGTAGAAACCTAGGAATGACCAATCTAGACCAACAGGAAGCCAAGAATCATTCCCTTTTTTTCAATATCTGAAGGAAGGGTGGCATTGCTATGTCACATTTTGTTTCAAACAAACTTTCCTGGCCAATAGTAATTAGCCTCTAATTAACCTTAAGATGTGCCTATTTATACAGTAGTACTATCCCATTGCTACAAGTTCAAATTTATGTATTTTTTGTTTCAAACAAGGGTTGGTCAATTAAGAGGAACTAAATGCCCCCCTTTGTAAGGGGTGCCACTAATAGCCTGTAACAAAAAAAAGTTAAAGGAAATTCAAGCCACTCAAATTAAAATGACATTTCTGAAAGTGGTGGTGCAGTCCAGATCCCCAGTTCCATCTATTCAGGAGCTCTGTGCTGAATCCTGCCCGCCTGTGTGAGCATCCTCTGCAATCAAGTCCTTCCCACGACATCCCTCCCCCCCACGGCTTCCAACCCCACCTCAAGTTCTCTGATGAACTTACCCTCACAACTCCACCCCCCCTCCGCCCCCAACCCTCAGCCTCCCCTAAACTCTGGACTCTGATGCTCTCTAACACCTCCAATCCCCCAACCCCTGCTCAGGCTCCAACACCCCTCCCTCCAACTCCTCCCCCTGCCCCCCCCCCCACAAAGCCTTTGATCCTCCACCCTGGCCTCTGTTCTCCACCTTGAAGCCTCCAATTCTCTTCCCCATGCCCCCAACACACCTGACCTCAAGATTGGTAATCCAACCATTACCCCTTCTCTCACACATACCCAACTCTGAACCAACCCCACTCCCCAACTGGACCCTACCTCACTAACCCCCAATCCACCCCCTACTCCTCCACCGACACTGTCCTCTCCCAGTACCCATGGCCTTCACCGAACAGCTTCCCATCTGACGTAAAGGCAAGCCAATGAACTAGGCTGGCCTCTGGGCGGAAAACTGCTCAGTGATATCATGGACACCCTTTGGGGGGGAGTCCCAAATTCTATGTTTCCCACAGCTTTGACTTACCGGGCCCTAACAGGCCAGATAACACAAATTCAGCCCCGAAACAAATCCAGGTATAATCGTATACCTTTCATAATAGCTACATACCCTCAGATTTTTACCCTGCCCTCCCCAGGGATATCTTACCTCTGAGCAGGCAAGGTGTTTTATATTGTGGAACCAATCGACGTGTGCACGGCAGTGATCAAACGTATGTATTAACTCGTGGGTCACCACCCGATTCATGTGCTGTTGTTGGTGGATATTATTCTGGCATAAAACAATCTTGAATTCAAGAACACAAGAAAGATTTGATACAAAGTCTACAAGCATACTGTGAAATGGTATGATAACTTGTTAAATTAGTAGTTAGAAATTTTCCCTTTGTTACATGCCATACAATGCTCAGGACTTTTAAATTGTAGTTCATGGCAATGTTGCCGATGTTCAAAGATGCGCAAAGTGTAACACAATGTAGCTGAAGCTCCAAGGTACAAAAATCAAACTAACTTAAAAAGCTTTCAAATTACGTGCAATGAAATTATTACAATAAAAGACCAAGTTACCCAAAGACATATTTTAATAATCAATTAAGTGGACTGGCCAGCAGCGTGCATTTAAAAGCATGTGTTCTTTAAGTGAGTTAATCAGATCTGGAGGAGACACTGTGAAGATAAGAACATCATCGGTTTCTCATTGTTATTAAAGATGGCCATTTCTTGCACGGTTCTAAGGTGGTTATAGCACCCAACTGCAGACCTGCATGGCTTTCCAGTGAGGGCAATGATGAATTGTCTGATTTAGTTGGGTCCGTGCTTAGCTGCCTGTATTCTTTGCCATTCGAAGGGAACAATGCCATTACTTGACATTGCTCCTCAGGCAGTTCTTTCAGGTCTATTTTTCTTCCAGTCTGTGGTTGGCATGCCACATTTCCTGTGGTTTGGCTTCAGGGAGTCCCCCTGAACCTTAATCTCAGCCTACCTCGCTGGTGGTGTCCAAGTTTAAATTATAAATACATGACCACCTTAGGGATTTTGTCAAGTCATACGTACCACATCTTAGTCTAAGTCATTAACATTGATTCTAAATACCTGAGGCCCCAGCACTAATCCTTAAAGGTCTCCACTAGACACAGCCTGCCAACTTGCAAATGCTCCATTGATGCCTACTCTTTGCTTCCTATCTGCTAACCAATCTTCTATCCACGCTAATATATCACCCCCAACTCCATGAGCCCTTATCTTACCTATTAACTTTTTGTGTGGCACCTTATGGAGTGTCCTTTGGAAATTGAAGTATACTACATCTACATACATCCCCAAAAAACTCTAATAAATTTGTCTGATCATACTATGCTTTTCTAAGTGTTTTGTTACAACTTCCTTAATAATAGGTTCCAGCACTTTCCTGATGACAGGTGTCAGGCTAACTGGACTGTAATCCCCAGTTTCTTCTCTCCCTCCTTCCTTGAATAGCAGTATTACATTTGCTAAATTTCAATCTGCTGGGACTGTTTCAGAATCCAGGGAATTTTGGAAAGATCATAGCCAGCACATCTGCTATCCCTCTATCTCTTTTAGAACCCTAAGATGCAGACGATCAGGTTCTGGGGATTTGTTGGATTTTAGTCCCTCGAGTTTCTCCATACTTTTTCTCTGCTGTTATTAATCACCTTAATTTCCTTACTCTTATTAGTCCCCTAGGTTCCCTCTATTTCTGGCATGTAGCTTGGGTCTTCTACTATGAAGACAGGTACAAAATATTTGGGCAATGTCTCTATTATTTCCTCATTCCCCCATGATAATTTCTCCTGTCTCTGCTTCTGACGTTTCCTTTAGCTAGACGCTTCCTTTTTATCTACTTGTAAAAGATCTTACAATCTGATTTTAAATCGCTGGCTAGTTTATTCTCAAATTCTATTTTTTTTTCCTTTCTGTCAAATTTTTGGTGGCTCTTTGCTAGTTTCTAAAACACTCCCAATCCACAGACTTACTGATATTCTTTGCAAAAGCCTCTTCTTTTCATCTAATACTATCTTTAACCTCCTTAGTAAGCCACAGATGGATCTTTCTCTCCACTGAGTTTTTGTTTTCTGACAGAATGTCGATCATTTTGACTTGACTCTTTAAATGTTTCCCACCGTTTATTTAAGTCTACTTTCCACAATCAACCATAGCCAGCTCTCCCCTCAAACTTGAACAAAATCATTTACACAGGTATAACACTCTTTTTTGTAATTGGAGTATGTCTTTTTCAAACTTAATCTGGAATTTAATTGTGTTATAATCACTATTTCCAAGTGGATCTTTCTCTATGACATTGCTAATTAAGCCTGCCTCATGGCAGTATACTAGATCCAAAACAACTTCATCCTGAGTAGGTTCCACAACATATTGCTCCAGGAAATTGTCATAAAGGCATTCGACAAACTCATCTTCCAGACCACCTTTGCCAATTTGATTGGTCCAGTCTACATGAAGTTTAAAGTCCATCACAACTATTACAAGTTCCAATAATTTTGATAATCTGTCCAACTGTAAAACTACTGTTAGGAGGCTCTTGAACTGGTGAAATCCAGACAAGAGCCAAAGTGAGTCAGCTACCAATAACCACAAAGAATGTTCCACCTCGTGGGGGACTAAATGCAGTTGATTTTTTTGCATTTTCTGCAGCACCATGAAAGATGCTGGTGTATTGATTATAACCACAGTGACACAATTAAGAGGAGGGAGAAGAAAATCAGATGTGTAAGTCAAAATGGCCACTACTTACTTTTAAAAATCATAAATACTAGAAACAAATTGATTTGTTGCAGCTGCAAACTTTGTGTGTTTTGCTTCCTTGCTCATATTATACAATTCATTGTCAGTTACCATCAATAGCTTCACTGCTGTTAACATGGTGCATTTTGGGGGAAGCAAAGGGTGAAAAAGAATACAAGAATATTGATAGGGTTCCATGTAGTAGGGTAGGAGGAGGCTCGGGTACAGCACAAACTGGACAGGCCGAATGACCAGTTTCTCTGCTGTAAATTCTATGATTTTCAGTTTAATTAAATCAAAAAGACGTCCCTAGCCTACTCGTCCATGTCAGTTGGTGGCCTTTATGGAATGGAAGTGGGACATCACCTGTCCACCTCAGGAGGTAGGTAAATCTAAGTTTACCATTTTTATTTTTTGTAATTCTCTTCAGTTTGTACGCTCTTCAGTTTTTAATGTAGAAAATCAGCAACGGGTGAGGAGTATTTGTGAACCACTGCACATCAAAAAGAGAGATGGAGGAATTCAAAGTCACAAGCGATTCCAATAAAGTTTTGACACTTGAAATAGAAAATTTTGGCGATACTCAGCAGGTAAGGGAGCACCTACGGAGAAAGAAACAATGTTACTGTTTCAGGTCTGTGACTTTTCATCAAACTGGGAAAAATTAGAAACATAATAGATCTTCAACACGTGAAAGATGGGGGAGTTGGAGGAAGAACAAAAGGGAAGATTGGTAATGGGGTTGAGGTCAAGAGAAAATAAATAACAAAAGGCTCATGCTGCAAAGCTAAAGGGAGTGGCAATGGTTTAAGTAAAGAAACAAGGCGAGTCTAGAGGAGGAGTGAATTGCAGGATTCTGAATAGATGCTGTCAGAAAGCAAAGTAAAGGAAACGAGAGAGAAAAAAAAACAGCAAAGAAAAGCACACAAAACAGGGGCAAAGGTTACAACCTAAAATTGTTTAACTCAATGTTCAGTCCAGAGAGCTGTAAAATATCCAGTTGAAAGATGAAGTGCTGTTATTTGAGCATGTGTGGAGCTTCATTAGAAGTCTGTTGCAGGGACAGAAAGGTCAGAGTAGGAGCAAGGTGGAGAATTAAAATGACAGGCAACTGGAAGCTTGGGGTCATGTTTGTGGACTGGCAGAGGTGCTCCACAAGGCAATCACTTTGCTTTTGTAAATTTTGACACTTATTTGGCTTGAAATTACAGTATGCTCATTGCATTTATGAGAGATTAATTTGCTGTTAATCAGCTTACAGCAATACCCAACAAGGTCCTTTCAAGGCTGTCTTCTCACACTAATGTGAAACCCCTTTTTCTAGAGATATTTCCTTTCTTCGTTTTATCTAGGATGTACATTTATTTTAACTTAAAAGTGTACTGGACTGGAAATGAGGAGAAGTGCTGAATTTTCATTATATACCATGTTGTACTGCAGAGAGAGGCAAAAATAACTAATTCCTACCAGGTTCAAGCATAAAGTACATTAAAAACTTGAAATACAAAGTCTGATTGGTTCCGAAAATGCTTTGAACCTGTGAGTGTTATGAAGCATGTGAAGTAATTTTCATATCTATCACTACTTTGATTTTCCAATTTCACATAAAGGAAATTATATCTTTTCTTTCCGTGTTACACTAATTTGGCACTAATGTGCTTGAGGCCATCAATTCTAGATTCAATTTAAAGGAAACAGGTTAATGAATCTGCTAAAATACCAGGGAAACATCTCTTGAAATCCTTGGTCAGTTCATTAAAACTTGTGTACTGAGAAATACCTACCTTGAGGTATTTTTAAAAGCAAGTGTAAGCATTATGTTGAATAATGGGGACGCACTGTGCAGGAGTGCCCATCAGCAGCTCAGCCTCTGCCCTCTGAAAAAGTCAGAACCAGTATTTTGGGGAAAAGAGGAGGGTGGAGGCTGTTTAGCTGACATGTGCCACCAACTTGATTTTCATACAATTGGACAGTGCGAGTCCCAAGCCTCTTCCCTCACCCTACTTTAAAACCAACTTGTATCTTAACTGTTTACACGAAACAGGTTGCCAGGTTGTTATTAACCACATTACAAGAAGAGAAACTATGGGCAGAATCCTGTGGCGGGGGGAATTTAATCAAATGGGAGGGTGGCGGGTAGGAACCCAGCCGCCTTCCTGCCTCCATCCCGATTAGGTATGTAGTGAGAAAGCCCGCGGACGGTCTTCCCACCCCACCCCGAATTGAGGCCATTAAGTGCCCAATTAATGCCCACTTAAGGGCCTCATCCCACCGCTGCTGGTATTAACTCAGTGGCAGGCAGGCGGGGGGGGGGGGGTGGGCAGGTGCTAGTTATGCAACAAGCATGACAAACAAACTGTGGCATGTTGGCTTGCAGGCTCAGGGGGTGGGGAGGGGTTCCCTCATGGGGTTCCCTCATTCAAAAGACACTCAGTGCCCGATCAAGGGACTGAGCATTGGGAAAGGGGACCTGGTGAGAGCCCTTGCTGTTGACACCTTTTTTCACCCCCCCGCCCCCGTAATCATTCTTCTCTGGCCTTGGATCCAGTGACAATCCGAGACCTCAGGTGAGCATCCTGCCGGTAGCAGCCACTGCCTCTCCGGTGGCACTGCCGTTCAGTAGAGCCGTCAGACTCCAACTAGTTGGCAGCTGTCGGCAAGCAGGACGTCTGCCCATGGAGTCCTTGATTCCAGGGAAAGGCCACCACTGGTCCATCAAGTGCCTGATGCGGCAGACCCTCACAAAAAGAGACAATGCAGGGCTCTCATCGGCTCCCCAGTGGCGGCTAAGTCCCCTGTCACCTCCACAAGATTCTACTCTATGTAAGTTGAAAGGAATTATGGTTACCTTCGATATTTCTGTGAAATATATACTTGGACCCACAAAATGTAAACAAATTTGGATGTGCCACAGACAAAGTCACATCTGGTGGAAGATGAGAAGTCTAACAGCTCATAAGAAGGCAGCTAAATGGAGATAACAACATCTCAGCAACTCACCACTCCTTTGTTAGACAATGCCAACAATGTGTGTATGTAAAATGTCAAAATTATAGTTACGAGTGTTGAAACACATGTTTCATGTAAATGCCAACATTTACTTTCCTTTTAAGATGCCAAGGCCTTAATGGTATCAGGGATGAGGGACCTCAGATATGTGGGGAGACTACAGAAGCTGGGGTTGTTCTCTTTAGAGCAGAGAAGGTTAATAGAAGAGCTGAAAGCGATGTTTAAAATCGTGAACGATTCTGGTAGAGAAAAGAAAAAGAAACTTTCCAGTGGCAGAAGGGTCGGTAACCAGAGGACATCGATTTAAGGTGATGGGCAAAATAACCAGAGGTGACATGCGGAAACTTTTTTTTGTTGTGTAGCGAGTTGCTGTGATCTAAACGCATTGAATCTGCTTCCACCAACCCTGTTCAGGCAATGATAACAGTCAAAAGAGATTTGGATAAAGATGAAGGGGAAAAGTTTACAGGATTATGGGGAAAGGAGTAGCAAATGGGACTAATTGGGATAGCTCTTTCAAAGAGCCAGCACAGGTATGATGGGCCAAAGCGCCTCCTTCTGTGCTGTATCAGAATATGACATCAGGTTCATGACCCACCTGTGATATTTCAGCATCAAAACCTCCACTGACTGTCCCATCACAATCTTCACAGGAAAAGTGACGATCCTTATAAACAGCGCTGAAGACACAAAATATTGTAAATATCATTTAGCTGTTCTTGCTATAGTCATCCGAAGGAAAAGCAAAACATCGTGGGTGCTGGAAATCTGAAATAAGAACGGAAGTACTGGAGACACTCAGCAGGTCAGGGAGCACGTGTGGAGAGAGAAACAGAATTAATGGGCGAGATTTTAACTTATTCAAAACCCACGCATTTGCACAGGGTTAAAATCTGGCCCCAGTTTCCAGCTCGACAGCCTTTCATCAGATCTGGAAGGTGTTAGAAATTAAAAGATTTTTAAGCAAGTGAGGATCTGGAGAAAAGGTGGTGGGGGGTAGCTATTCTGTGCAACCATTTATAGTTCCTCTCGACCCATGCAATTTCTACGGAGGGAGAAAATAAATGACAACATTTTGAGTAATTTTGTTTATTATACGGCAGAGATTTTCTTCAGCTCCTCCAGGAATTAAGTTACAACCTAAATGGATTTTCCTGGTCAATATTATATTGTACCATTAGACCACGTCCTTTTTTAAATAAAAGGAATTCTTATCATTAAAAAGAATGAGGGAAAGCATAAACATACAGTCTGAATAAGATAGTAGCAACTGTTTGTGCAGATGACGGCCATCCTGCAACATATACAGGTGATAAGGTAGTATTGAATCACGCATAAACTGAGCAGATGGCCTCCCATTGCTCCTTTTAAATGCCACCGCCCGAGGTTGACAGCTGCTCAGTAACTTCAAAGCAATTAAACACAGCAGTTTCTTTTCAGAATGGAGGCTGGATAAGGAATCCTCCAGTGCAATCAGGAACTAACAACTGCTTTTGGAGCATTTTTGCCATACAAATTTTATTTTCTGCACGGTTCCTTGATGTTACGCATTCTACAATTAATCTGCATTCCCGTCTCTTTGCAATCCCGTGCTTTTGCACAGTAAACAAAACAGAATCAACTTAATAAGTCATAAACAATGGTTAAAAAGCAAATATCAGTGTAAGTTTAAAACAATGTAGACATACAAGAGCTTGATGGGTGTAAACAACAATTTAATTTGGAAGATTAAACTTACCATCCTGAACCTTTCATGGCATCTACCAGGAGTTTTGCATACGGACCTGCAGAAATCAGATTACAATGTTGAACATGTATTCAAACTGATCATTAAATTGGAATTAGAAAGTTAACGCAAATTGATCAAATTTACAGTTGATTCTAAAAAAGAACCTTAGGAACTACAAAATTAGACTAAATACAGCAGGAACAATGGCAGACAAAATTAATTGCATGTAACTATTATATCTTGAGAAAAAATGGAGTAGCATAAGTAGACTTTGGATGACATTCAAATAGCCAAGGGTGAAGTTGCAAGAGAAACAAATGTTTCAATGGATTTGATTTGGTACTTGCATTTAAAACCATCCCCTGAGTCACTTATAATGGCACTTTCAAACACCCAACTGGCTTGCCTTTAATCGCCCACTCCCTCACCCCCCCGCCATTTACCACAATACTTCTGCAGCTGCTGGTCTGCCCAGTCATACCCTGAACTTTAAGTCAATACTCTTGTCCCCTTACTCTCTCCAATACTGGTCATTCCTCTAGGTACAGCCACCATATTCACTTCCTCAAGTCCAAGGGATGCAGATTTGAACAGTTAAAGTGCACAATTGGTCGACCATCCTTGCATCATGCAAAGTTAGCCCCGCTTTCTCTTTGGCCTTGAAGGGATGCAGCACAGATTGACCAGAATGATAGCAGGCCTAAAAGGGGTAAATCAGGGCTTCCCAAACTGTGGGTTGTGACTACCCAGTGGGGTTGAGAGAGGATTTTAGGGTTGCAAGCTCACAGATAGGGGTGGCTGCCCTGATTTCTGACAGCTGAGAGGTCACTCTAAGTCCTCCCATTTGCAAAAAAAAAGCCTATGAAAAGATGGGTTAATTTTTTTGTAGAAAGCCTGCCTTTTCATGAACTACCCCCACTCTCAACTCTTGACTCCCCCCCACCCCTCCCCATCAAAGACTAAAGACTATCTGCCCCTCATACCCACAACCTTTCACTCTGGCGTCACAAAGTTTGAAGCATTAAAATTGGGTCACACCAAGAAAAGGTTTGGGAAGCACTGGGTTAAATTGTGAGAAAAATTTGTATAGACTATGCCTTTGTTTCCTTAAATATGGGATGATCTGATTGTGATATTTAAAATGATCAGAGGAGTTGATAGACTAGATAGAGAGAAATTTCTGATGGTGGGATAATTAACATTAGAGTTAGGCCATTTAGGGATGATGTCAGAAAGAATTGTTTCACATAGTGGGTAGTGGAAATCCCCTTGAAAATGCTGTTGAAGCAGGGGGCCTGGGGTGGTGTGGGCAGTGGTGGTCAATTCAAAATTTCAAACTGAGATTGATAGATTGTCAGGCAAGGGTATAAAGGTTTAGGGAACCAAGGTGGGTAGATGAAGTCAAGATACAGATCAGCCATGAGTGAAAGTACAGGCTCAAGGGGTTGAATGGCCTATTCCTTTGTTCCTAACTACCGAGCATCTCCTAAATGCCTCTCAGCAGCCCCTCACCTCCTTCAGGTGCAATGAGCTCACGGACCACTTTGTCAGTAAAACCTGAAATCATCCGTTCAGTTACCTGTGCCACATTCCTCCCTTTCCCTAGCCTGTCAAACCAAGCTTCCTCTAAGGTTCTTTGAACATAGATTCATTTTACAGGGAAATAAATTGCTGGTACATAGAGCTACTCAGCTATTTCTAAGTCTCAGGAGTGGATTGGGTTATGTAGATAGTGATAGTCATACCATGGCATCGTTTGCTATCATACCATCACAAGTATCTCAAAGCGGCCTTGGCCCATCCTCTCACTTTGCCAGAATGTAGCTGGTTCAACTGCAGAGACTTGTGGAGCTGCTAAATGCATGATTGGTGGCTGTTTGAATAGGATGTTAAGCTGAAGTCCCATTCTCCCTGTTCCAGTAGTTGAGGTGGAACATTAAAGATCCGTGCAACTAGATAGTTTATTTAAATAAAGCAGGGAGTTTCCCTGCATTCCTTGCAATATTCTTCCCTCAGGCAATAACCCTAGAACACACATTAGTTGGTCGTTCATCTCAAGTTAGCCAGAGCAGTGTTACTGCACGTCAAAATAATTCATCATATGAGACTATTTTAGAATTATTAACCCAACAGAACTGCAAGTGAGTTGACAAGTACTCACACTGTCTCACTGGTCATCTACAAATGACATTAACCCAAAGTGAGCTGGTGATCATGTCACCCAAAAGTATGTGTTAATTTCAATTCAAGCTACCATGCTCAGTGACTTGTATAAGCCTATTTCTCCTCCAATTTCATTACAATCTCTTTAACCCATAGCTGATAAAACAGGACCACATCAGCTGTGTTCAGGACAATCATAATTATTTTAAAACTTTCTTTTAAAAAAAAAGGACTGATTGTTGACAACAGCCATCAATAATGCCACCATACAATTGGCAAAATGTGGTTTGGTGATAAGGCTTATGATCTGTACTTTGGAGTTAGTGGTTAAAGGTAGGGTTGATATTAGGACTAAGGTTGGCACCAAGATCAAAAATTGCTACTGATGTCACACAACTTGGTGTTAAGCTTACCAGTAAGGGCCAGTAGTTTGAAATCAGGATTAGTATTAGAAGGTAACATTTAGAGAGAAACTAGGGGCCATAAATAGAAGAGAGTTACTATTAAATTCAATACGGAAATAAGGTTAAATCCCTCTACCCAGAGAGTGGAACTCATTCCACAGAAAGTGGTCGAGGCAATAAAAACAGAAGATGCTGAAAATACTCAGCAAGTCAGACAGAATCTGTTGAGGAACAGAGTTAACGCTTCATGTCGCTGACCTTGCATCAGAATTGGAAAAAGCTGCAGCTATAACAGGTTTGAAGCAAGTACAGAGGCAGAAAAAAGGGGAAGGGTAAGGGGAAAGAAGAGAGAAGATCTGTAATAAGGTGGAAGGCAGGAGAGATTAAACTGTAAAGGGGATGGTGGGTACAAGATGAAAGGAGATGGTAATAGAAGTAAAGAAACAAAAGATGGGTCTCATGGAGGTGTAAATGGTAAAAGCAGAATCATTACCAACAGCTACTGTCAGAAAAAGTGGGGCCAGAGGTTATGACCTGAATTCGATGTTAAGTTCGGAAGGCTGCAAAATGTAAAGTGCCTCAGTGAAAGATGAGAAGCTGTTCCTTGAATTCACATTGGGCAGAATTTTGCCCTTGATGGGTGGGCGGGCCCCACCGGTTCGGCGGCGGGTGGGCAGCTGATCGCCGCCGCCGAAATGGGCCCCACTGTCATTTTGAGTGGGCGGGTCAATTAAGGCCCGCCCAGCGGGCTGCCAAGTGGGAAGCGCTATGCGCTTCCTGTGCGGGGGGGAGGGATTCCCCAACTGTCAGAGTGCACTCTTTCGCGCATGCGCGCAAAAGAGCGCACATCTCCCTGAGACTAAGTGCTGTCTCAGGGAGAGCACTGAAAGTGTTATAAACTTAAAAAGTAGAAAAATAAAAAAATTATTAACATGTCCCCCTCATGTGGCAATTAACGTAATTCAATTCCACCAGCTGCCGTGGTGGGATTTGAACCCATGTCCCCAGAGCATTAGCCTGGGTCTTTGGATTATTAGTCCAGCGACATTACAATTGCACCACCATCTCCCCTAACGTTTCTGTCTCTACCACCCTTTCAAACAGCAAGTTTGGATAATTGTCTCCATTTCTGGGGAGAAACCAAGATAATAACAAGTCGATAAAAGGAAGGGACAATTTAGAGATGGGCCACGTGAAGCTGAGGGAAGGGTAGAAATCAGATGCAAAGTTAATTAAATTTTCCAGTTCGGGGTGAGAGTAGGAAACGTTAAAAAAATCATCAATGTACTGGAAAAAGTGCTGAGAGGGGGACCAGAGTAGGATTGGAACAAGGAATGTCCCACGAAAAGACAAGCTTAGCTACGACCCATACAGGTTCCCTTGCAATACCTTTTATTTGGAGGAATTGAGTGGAGTCAAAGGAGAAGTTGTTCAATGTTAGACTAAGTTCAGCAAGACAAAAGAGGGTGGTGATGAATGGGGACGGGTTAGCCTCTGTTTAAGGAAGAAGTGGAGAGCCCTCAGTCTGTCCTGATAGATAATGGAAGTATAGAAGGATTGGGCATCTATGGTGAAAAGGAGAATTAAAAAAAAAGTTCAGTAACATGCAGCTAGCATCAACCCACTATCCAGATTGATGGAATGGCGGGGTGCATGTAACATAAGGAAACAACACCTCATCACTGACACAACAGTAGAGATCCTTGACTTCAAATTCCTTCAAAGAGAATGGTTGGTGCTCAACTGAACCTAGAACGGGCACGGACAGGGCAGCCACCTGGCCTGCAAGCAGAAGACAAAGTGCGATGGCGGCCTCAAGTCCTGAACATGGAACACATCAGGCCAGCCAGCCTGGCTACTCAAGATTTGTTGCAGGAGGCATCATCCCTCATTTCTCCACTTGGTAAAGGATAGAGAGAGAAATCAGGCATCCCCACTGTAAGCTTTCCCATGATAGGAGAGTAGTAGTTTGGGAAGGAGTTTGGAATGATGTACTACTGGTGTGAGGGTCAGGGGTCAAGCCCCCACTCCCTCGTTCTGTTGAAGGGTCATTCGGACTCGAAACGTTAACTGTGTTCCTCTCCACAGATGCTGCCAGACCTGCTGAGTTTTTCCAGGTATTTTTGTTTTTGTTTTGGATTTCCAGCATCCGCAGTTTTTTGCTTTTACCCTCTCCACCCCCAGCTCATTCCCAAGTTCCTCCCCCTCCCCCTCCCCCTCCAGCTCTCCCTCTCTCCACTCACTGGTATCCAGGGCCACCTGCAGCATCACCCGACACTTGTGGTTGAAAGTTAAAATGCTTTCCGCCAACAGGCCTTTCTTTGGTTTGCCAGTCTGATGCTCTGGAAATAAACCATAGCCGTAATCCTCCTCCTTGTCCTGCCCTTTATCCATCGCCGAGATTTGATTCGATTAATTGGTTCACTACAGAAATCCAGCACCCGCCGCCATTGAAGGAAAGGGTGAAAGGTCAAACCTGCCGCGGAATTTTAAAACAAAACACCAAATTATAGATGTGTTTATTTATCGGATCCGCCCTATGATTTAAAGTGCTACCTTTGAAAAGAATGATTTTTTTTAAAAAAAAAGTTTTAAATTAAGATGTCCAATGCGCATGTGGTGTAACTGAATGGTGTTCTGGGCTATGATTGGCGGCGGTTAAGCACGTGATCCCGTTACGTCACCTAGCACCTGAGATAGAGCGGTTTCAGGATGACGAGAACAGCGGGGCATGCTGGGATAGGAGCCATCTTGTAAAAAATTGATCAGGACTTCCACTGAAATCCCATTTCGCCTTTCAAATTCCGTCTGGACTGTTCATGCATTTTGCTTTCTTTGGTTGGAACCCCACAGTTGCTACCACTGAACCCGTATATAAACTGCACTGAAATAAAAGCAAATTACTGCGGATGTGGAAATATGGAATAAAAACAGAAAATCTCAGCAGGTCTGGCAGCATCTGTGGAGAGAGAAACAGAGTTAAAGTTTCGAGTCCGTATACGGACTTGAAATGTTAACCCTATTTCTCCCTTCACAGGTGCTGCCAGACCTGCTGAGTTTTTCCAACATTTTCTGTTTTTATAAATTGCACTGTTTGTGCATCATAGAACATTACAGGACAGAAAGAGGTCATTCGGCCCATCTTGCCTGTCCATGTACCATGTTGCTGTTACTACCAGATGTTCCTTTATCTGCCAGTCAGCAGAGGTAAAGTATTAATTTTAAAAAGTGGACATACTGTGCAGCATGCATAAATTTCTTTCCCTAGGGATGTTTCATTGTCTACAACATGTAACCCTCACCCAGTTGAATATTGTGATTTTTCAGATTATGCACTTTACTACAGTAGATCTAATTTTAAGTGTATGTCCCCTTGTTCTGGATTTCCTCACCAAATATTTTCTCTGTGTGCTTTCTTCATGAGTTAAACATCCTTCTTTATATGTGTTCCAAAGCTGTCAGCATTTGCTCTCTGGAGAATTGCAGAGAGAGTAGAATGTATAAGACTAAAATGAATGAGAGAAGGAGAGATAGAGAGAGAGAGAAAAAGGAGGGTCAGGGGGAGCATGGTTATGGGTGCAGGGGGAGACCAGAATAAATGGTGTAACCCTTAAATTAAAGTTAGGTTTTGTCAGGGATTATATCACGAAGCACTTCTTTACACAAAAGGTAGTTGAAATCTCAACTCTTCTCTCAAAAAACTACATTCAGGTTAGGATCAATTGAAAATTTCAACATTTTCTACGACGTGCCCCAAGTGTCCATGTTAAGTGAATTGGATATTTGATTGCTGTCTTAACATACAAGCCAATTGCTATATTTTGCCCTACAGAGGAATTATACTTCCAAATGTGACAAACATTTAATTATATATAACCATCTATCAAATTTGACAGAAATTGTCACTCAGGGTAACTTGCTGACACCCTAAGAACATGTGTTTAAGGAATCTGCAGTCTGTCGAGCAGCATAGGAAAAGGTGTAGGCCATTTAGCCCTTCAAGCCTGGTAGGATTATAGACTCATTATGGTTACAGCACAGAATGAGGCCATTTGGCCTGTCATTTCCATACTGGCTCTCTCAAGAACAATTCAATTAGTGTCACTCCCCCACCTTTTCCCCATAGTTCTGCATTTTTTTCCTTTTCAGATAATGAACCAATTCCCTTCTGAAAGAATTTGCCTCTACCACAATTTTGATTGAATCTGCCTCTACCACACTCTCAGGCAGTGTATTCCAGATTTTAACCACTCACTGTCTAAAATAGGATTTTTTTCGTGTCACCATTACTTTTTATGCCTGTTACCTTAAGTCTCTGTCCTCTGATTCTTAATTCTTCCACCAATGGGAACAGCTTCTCTCTATCTATTCTGTCCAGTTCCTTCATGATTTTGAACACCTCTATCAAATCTTCTTACAACCCTCTCTTCTCCAAGGAGAACAGCCTCAGCTTCCCCAATCTATCTGCGTAGCTGACGTTCCTCATCCCTAGAACCATTCCTGTGAATCTTTTCTGTCCCATCTCTAAGATCTTCACATCCTTCCTAAAATATGGTTCCCAGAACTGGACATAATACTCCAGTTGAAGCCAAACCAGTGCTTTATACAGACTTATCATTACTTCCTTGCTTCCTTACTGTATGCCCCTATTTATAAAGCCCAGGGGCTGCACACTTTATTAATTGTTCTCTTGACCTGTCCTGCCACATTCACTGATTTGTGCACATTTACCACAACATTTGTCATTCAATTAGACCATGGTTGTTATGTATCTTAGCTCCATCTGCCTGCCTTAGTTCCATAATCCAAATTCCTTTGCCTATCAAAAACCTGCCAATCTCAATTTTGAAATTTTCAATTGACCCCAACCTGAACGTAGTTTTTTGAGAGAAGAGTTGAGACTTCAACTACTTTTTGTATAAAGAAGTGCTTCATGATATAATCTCTGAAAAAAACTAACTCTAATTTAAGGGTTACACCTTTTATTCTGGTCTCCCCCTGCACCCACAACATTCCGCCCCCCCCCACCCTTCCCCCAACCCACAACCCACCTTTGTCTCTCACTCTCTCTCTTTCTCTCATTCATTTTAGTCTTATACATCCTACTTTCTATGCAATTCTCCAGAGAGCAAATGCTGACAGCTTTGGAATGAGGAATGTTATGATCCGGTTAGGGACCATTAGCTGTTTGTTTAAAGTAGGCAAAGTTTGAAATCCCAGGTACTTACTAAGAGAATAAAGACACAAGATTCCCAGATAGTAAACAAACACAACAAACATTACTATACAAAGTTAGAGGTAAAGCAATCTACAATAGCTATCTTCTACTCTAACATTCAGAATTAACATGAGGTTAATATGAATTAACAGGCAAACTATGGTCGGACACACCAGACTGCACATTAAATGCCAAATGCAATCAAGACAGATCCAACAGGTTTCTCAGTAACTCACCCAGATATCAGTGGCCACTGTGAGTCAAAAATCTCGTTAAAATTCTGTCTGCCTTATGAGGGATTTCAACTCCTCACTTTCAAAGATACTTTCGAAGCCTTTGAATTCTCTCAAAAGCCACTCCAACCTGGACTGCCTCAAAGACTGTTCACTTCCCGATGGTCAGTCTTTTCTCCTGAGGTTGAGTTCCACGGGATTCACAAAGCTGTTCTCCCACTTCCAATTTTTTTTTTCATTCATGGGAGGTGGGTTTTGCTGATTCCTGCTCCTTGTTCGTATGTTCATTACCGCCCCCCAGCCCAGCTTTCACTGTCTCAGCCCACACCCACCCACCCTGTTCTGATGGTCACCAGCACCCGACCCCCACCACCCCCAGACCCCCAGTCCCCCACCACCCCCAATCCGGTCGAAGTGTCCTTGTTTTATTTAATAAAAGTTGATCTCCCTGGCTAACTCTGAGTCTGCGGTTGCACACTTCTGCCATTAACAGAGCCAAAGCCGCAAAAGCATCACTAATACATTGAGATAAGGACAGACACTTTTTGTGAGCAGGTACTATCACTAAAAAGGTGCATCCTTTGAGTCATTCAGGTGTGGGATAGTTGAACCGCGTTGGTGATTCTTGTGTCGGTTTTTGGGGAAGGCCACATCGTTCCTTTACCAAGATGGCGACTCCCCCCCCTTCCGTTACAAAGATGGCGCTACCCTCCTTCCCTCACCAAGATGGCGCCCACCACTTGTCCGTGAGGTATTTCCGCCGGCGCGCGGTGCAGGTTGGGCCCCGGGCCCCCCGGCGACCGGGAGGAGGTTCCGGGCTCGGCCATCATGTCGGGCATTAACAAGTCGGTGGAGCTGCAGTTGCAGGTGCGGCAGCAGTCGGAGGAGCTGCGGGATTTCATGAGGGAGCTGGACGGCTGGGAGAAAGACATTAAGAAGAAAGACGACGAGCTCCGGCGGCAGAGCGGCGAGGCCCCGGCCTTGGACCCGGTGGGTAACCCGGGCAGTAGTTTGGGGGGTTGGGAAACCAGGCCCCTTCACCGGCCCCTTCACCATTCTGTAAACCGGCCTCCTCCTCCTCCAGCCTGACCCTCAGAGCCTCACTTGGCCGTTACTAAACCTGTCTCTAAGGATTAACTGCAAGTTAATCACGTTTCCCAGCTCTGATGAAACGTTAACTCTCTCTCTCTCTCCACAGATGCTGCCCGAATTTTCTGTTTTTATTTCAGATTTCTTGCTTCTGCAGTATTTTGCTTATATATTATTTGACCATTTATGGTTTTTTTGCTGTTCTTCACACCCCCCCCCCCCCCCCCTCCATCCCCATCCCCGGCCATTAGATAGCTTTAAAAAGAAAGAATGTGCATTTATGTAGCACCTTTGGTAACTCCAGGACATCCCAAAGTGCTTTAACAGACAAAACAAAAACAGAAATACCTTTCAAAAACTCAGCAGGTCTGGCAGCATCGCGCGGAGAAGAACAACGTTGACGTTTCGAGTCCTCATGACCCTTCAATTCTGTTGAAGCCAGACCTGCTGAGTTTTTCCAGGTATTTCTGTTCTTGTTTTGGATTTCCAGCATCCGCAGTTTTTTGTTTTTATGCTTTAACAGACAATGACTGACTTGCGAAATGCAGCCACTGTTGTAATGAACACTCTTGCCAAGGCGTGCACGGCGAGCGCTCACACACAACAAGGTTATTTTTCTTTTTTTAAAAGTATTTTTGATTGACGTTACTACATTGGCCAGGAGGCATGCACGGCCCCTCCTGCTCTTTTTGGAACTAGCGCAATGGGATCTTTTGTGTCACCTGCAAGTGCAGGTGGGCTTCAATGTCATGTCGCTTCTGAGAAACGGCACTTCTGACAGTGCAGCACTCTCTCCCTACCGTGTTGAAGTGGCAGATTTTGCGCTCAAGTCATTGGGGTTTGAATTAAGTTTTGACTTAGTGGTGAGGGTGCTACTACTGAGTCACAACTGATGCTTAGTACGTTATCTTTTGTGTTGCTTAAACTGATTTGAATAATGGTGCAGTTACCTAATTTGTTTGTTAAATTATCAAGATATCTTTATTACTTTGCTACACATGTCAGAACTGTTTATTTGGACTTTTCCATATCTGTGACAGCCTGCGGCACTACATTTGTACCATTGACAGAGTTTTAGAAGCTACAGATCCTCATATTTATAGTATTACTAATACATTCAAGAAAATTCACTTTGTCTTGACCTTGTGTTAGTTGATGCTATGATTAGGGGTATCTTCCTTTAGCCATCCAACCCTGGGAGAGTTGAGCCATGTTGGCAATTCTGTGTGGGTCGCTTATCCGGTGAACAGGAGTTTATCACTGTTATCCAAGTACTGGTTAAATTTAACAACTTGATGAATAGCAGATAGGATGCTTGCTCTCTCAGAGCTTTAGGAATTGTCTCGTGTCTGAGTTATATTGTAGTTATATGTCAATGTGAAATCAAAGTGGCATTTTGCATCAATATAATAGGTGTAGAATAAATAGAGTTTCTGTATTTGGTTAAATGTGGCTGATTGTACTTTTAAAATTTACAGACACTACCACCGGTAAGAAATCGAAATTATAAGAAAAATACAAATAAAAAGACTGTTTCACGGAACAATAGGAAGAACAAAGAAAATAAAGCAACAAGAATAAAATCTTATGACTATAAGTCTTGGGAAAAATTTGATGTGGTAAGTTTTCAGTATGTATTTGACATTGATGTATTTTACTGTAATTTCCATTATTGCTTCATGTTTTTGCCAAACTCTTCTGTTGTTTTGCAAATCCTTTCATGGAGATGGATCCCTTTTTATTTGTATATTCAGTGCGATATGTTATGTGGCAGACTTTTATTAAACTTGTTTAGACCGTAAAATAAAAATGATAGAATAAATAAACAGCACCAAGAAGTAAAACAGAAGCTGGGTCTTTTTTATTATAGAACTTTTAACTCTCTTCTGCCATGAGTAAAAAAATGAAAAGATTTGATATGTTTTCTAATACTAAAACTAGTGTAGTGTTCTTGCTTCTTTTTTCCTTTACTCTTTCATGGGATGTGGGTGTCGATGGCAAGGCCAGCATTTGTTATCTACCCCTAATTGCCCTTGAACTGAGTGGCTTGCTCGACCATTGCAGAGAGCAGTTAAGAGTCAACCACATTGTTATGGGTCTGTGGTTACATGCAGGCCAGACCAGGTAAGGATTCCTAAGGGCATCGAAGGACTCCTAAGCAGCATTAGATGAGTTTTTAATACCATCGACAATGGGTTTATGGTCACCATTACTGAGACTAGCTTTTCAATTCCAAATTTACTTATTGAATTTAAATTCCACCAGCTGCCGTGGTGGGATTTGAAGCCATGTCCACAGAGAATTTGTCTGGGCCTCTGGATTACTAGTCCAGTGACATGACCACTAGACTACCTTTTCCCTCTTTCTTCATGAGATGGGGCTACCTGGGAGCATCTCCACATGCCCTGCAGGGTCTTTGGGATTATAACCCTACCTATCCATTTTGAACTGAGTCCAGGGAATGAATGATAAGTAAGTGATATTGGGAGCAAGCTATATCTGTCACTGAGATGGTGCCTTTTCTAAAGTATCTCGCCAAAAACAGAGTGGGAACTTTGCGACTCCTTGTTTTACCTTCCTCGTTCTCCACATCCACCAACCCTGGAATGCTGAGCCCAGATCTGATGCTTCACAAGAATTGGGAACGGGAGCGGGCTAACCGGCCCTTCGAACATGCTCCACCATTCAATAAGATCAATGCTGATCTGGTTTTGCCTTTGACTCCACTTGCCTGCCCTATAACCCTTGACTCCCTCATTGACAAAAATCCTGCTAACTCAACCTTGAATATATTCAGTGACCCAGCCTCCATGCTCTCTGGGGAAGAGAATTCCACAGATGAATGACCCTCAGAAAAAAATTCTCCTTATCTCAGTTAAATGGGAGACCTCTAATTTTTAAACTCTGTCTCCTAGTTCCAGACTCCCCCGCAAAGGGAAGCATCCTCTCAGCATCCACGCTGTCAAGTCCCCTCAGGATCTTTTATGTTTCAATAGCATCCCCTCTCATTCTTCTAAACTCCATTGGGTATTGGCCTAACCTGCTCAACCTTTCCTCATAAGACAACCCTTTCATCCCAGGAATCAGTGGAGTGATCCTTCCCTGAATTGCTAATGTAATGATATCCTTCCATAAATAAGAAGACCAAAGCTGTACATAGTTTTCCAGATCTGGTTTTACTAAAGCCCTGTACAGCTGCAGCACCCCTTCCCTATTTTTATACTCAATTCCACTTGCAATAAACACCAACATTCCACTTGCCTTCCTAACCACTTGCTGCACCTGCATACAACTTTTTGTGATTCATGTACCAGGACACCCAGATCTACAGTGGAGCTCTGCAATCACTCCCCATTCAAATAATGTACAGCTTTTCTATTCTCCCTGCCAGTGTGGACAAGTTCACATTTTTCCACATTATACTCCATCTGCCAAATATTTGTCCACCCACTTAACCTATCTAAATCCCTTTGTAGTCTCTTTATGTCTTCTTGGCAACTTACTTTCCTACCTTTCTTTGTATCACCAGCAAAGTTAACTACCATACATTAGGTCCCTTCATCCAAGTCATTAACATAGATTGTAAATAGTTGGGGCCCCAGCACTGACCCCTGTGGCATTCCACTGGTTACGTCTTACTAACCCAAAAATGACCCACTTATCCTCTATTCTTTTCTTCCTGTTAGCTAACCAATCCTCTATCCATACTAAATATATTACCCCCTACACCATGAACTTGTATTTTGTGTGGCAACCTTTGATGTGGCACCTTGTCAAATGCCTTTTGGAAATCCAAATGCACCACATCTGCAGGTTCCCCTTTATCCACCTTGCTTGTTGCCTCCTCAAATAACTCTAATAAATTAGTCAAACACAATTTTCTTTCACACAACCATGTTAACTCTACCTGTTTGTATTATGATTTTCTAAATGTCCTGCTATTACCCCCTCAATAATGGATTCTAGCATTTTCCCTATGCCAGATGTTAGGCTAATTAGCCTATAATTATTTGCTTCCTGCCTCCCTCCTTTCTTGAATAGAGGTGTTACATTTGTGATTTTCCAATTCGCTGGGACCTTTCCCGAATCTAGGGACTTTTGGAAGATCACAACCAATGCATCTACTTTCTCTGCAGCCCCTTTTAAGCCCATTAGATGACAACCATTATGTCCAGGAATTTGTCAACCTTTAGTTTTGATAGTTTTCCATACCTTTTCCCGTGATTGTGGTTGTTTTAAATTTCTTCCTTTCACCTCTTGATTTTCAAATATTCATGTTTTTTTTTGTGTCTTCTGCAGTGAAGCTAGACTCAAAATACCTGTTCAATGCTTCTGCCATTTCCTTGTCTCCCATTATTAATCCCCTATTCTCACCCCCTAAGGGACCAGTGCTCACCTTAGTTGCTCTTTTTCTTTTTAAATACTTGTAGAAACTCCTAATGTCTGTTTTTATATTTCCAGCTAATTTTCTCTCATACTCTAATTTCTTTCTCGTTAATTTTTAGTCGTTTTTTGTTGATTTCTAAAATCTGCCCAAT
Organism: Cetorhinus maximus; assembly: GCF_964194155.1. Lineage (NCBI taxonomy): Eukaryota > Metazoa > Chordata > Chondrichthyes > Lamniformes > Cetorhinidae > Cetorhinus > Cetorhinus maximus. The sequence goes on from NC_135900.1 coordinate 15,896,416, forward strand.
CTTCAACCTACAGCTAATCTTCGCAGTACTGTAAACTGTTTCTTTCAATTTGATACTCCTTCACTTCCTTAGTTAACCATGGATGGTGCATCCATTTCATAGAGTCATTCTTTCTTAATAAAATACACCTTTACTGAGAGTTGCGGAATATCTCCTACTTATTAACTTATTTTCTCAGTTCACTTAGCCAACTCTGTCCTCAAACTCTTGTAATTGCCTTTATTTAAGTTTAAGACACTAGTCTTAGACCCACACTTTTCACCCTTAAATTGAAGCTAGCTCAGGCTGTGCCAAGGATCAAACTTGGGATTATCCTGACCCAATTTGTCAGTGCCACACCACATAATACATTTATGTGTTGAGATATTTGGAATATAAAATACCAGATACCCACAAACTCTGATATTCTTGTAATGAGTTTTGTTTTTAAATGATATTGAAGTTGTCAGTTACCCTGTTATATAAAGATTAATGTGTTGATATTTATAAGCTTCAGTTTTAATTAAGTTACTCTAGGAATAAGGTGAAAGGAGCACACATTAACTACACTTGGGGGGGATTATATTCATCTTGCATTTCTCCTTTTGCACTAGGACAAAGTGCTGGAAGAACTGGATAAAAATGACAGCACTTCAGAGCCGGACACAGAAGATGAGGAAATAGATGTAGAGAAAGCTCTTTTGGAGAAAGAAAAGGTATGTTACACAGATCACTCGACGATCACATGAACAGCTAGCAGAGTAAAATGAAGTTCTGCTGAATGAATGTCATATATAATGTCAAGCATGTTTGCTTTACATTGCTCCAGAATATTTCAACTGTTAGGAATACTTTTAAGATTATTGTTAATCAGGATTACAAATTAGTCTTCGTTTTTTTTGAAAAAGTGAATGGAACCTACACTTGCTGCAGTTACTTAGACACTTTTAACACTGAACGCCTCTCTAGGGTGGAGCAACAACAAAAAGTCCTATAAAATCATTTGTTTAAAAAAAAAGTAATACCTTATTAATTAAGCATAATATAATGAACACGCATAAGGAAACTCTGCAAGTGAGGCTCACGGAGCCCAGGCCAGGAACTGGACAGAAAATCATGGACTTGCATTTTCCCATGCTGTGTTCCTTGCAAATGCTGTTCCTCAATGGGAATATCTGATCACCGATTTTCTTCCTAATGGAATTGGAAAGACTTTGCTTGGCAGGCCTGTCGGTGTCAGTTACTGGTCGTTCTTGGCAAACTCAGATGCTGATGTGATACTTAAGCTTAAGTGACAAACCAGCATTCAACCTTTGATCTACATAGCGGGACTATGTCATTTTAGTGTTGAAAATCTACTTATTCCTGAAAATGACTAAGTTAGAAAGAAAGAAGAAACAAAGGACTTGCATTTATACACAGCCTTTCACACCCTTGGGAAGTCCCAATGTACTTTGTAGCTGATGAAGTAGTCACTGTTGTAATGTAGGCAGTGGCTGCAGCAAAGTTGTACACACTAACATCAGTAATGAGATAATTACTAGGTAGACAAGACATTTTTAGTGATGTTCTTTGAGGGATAAATATTGGTCAGGATACCAGGCAGAACAATTGTGCTCTTCAAAATAGTTTCATGGAAATTTTTATGCCACTTCAAAGTGCATCAATTTAGTATCTCATCTGAAAGCCAAAACCTCTGACAGTGCAGCACTCTCTCAGTACAACACTGAAGTGCTAGTCTAGATTTTATGCTCAATAATGGGACTTGAATCCGTAACCTTTTGAGAAGCCAGAGTGCTACTCTGAACCAAGGCTAGAGAAGGAATCACTGAACAGGTCATCTGGCCAGGCCCCTTCAGTCAGGTGATCTGCCAGGGTTCAGCAGTAGGCTGACAACGAGTGGTATTTAATACTTCAGGTTTTCTGTTGAGTTGGGGAGCTGGGAGGTGGTAGGGAGGACTAGTATTGCTTCTACCATCATTACATGTAGTGGGTGTTGCACTCCTTGCAGTTTGCCCGGCTAAGGCTCACTCTGGTTCTTGGTCATCAGGGAGGGGGGGCTGTGGGAGGAGCTTCCCAAAACATTTCAAAGTGCTTTTAATTGGGATTACTCATTACTGCTCATTAAGGTGCTAGCATGTAAAGTTAACTGCTAAAGAAACTAATTACTTGCCTGTTATATAGTGCCTTTCACCACCTAAGGAGGTCCCAAAGCAGCAAAAAGCCATTTTTTTTTTGAAGTGTAGACATTGTTGTAATCTAGTGTTGTGCTATAGGATTTCAATGCTCGCCAAATTTGTGCGGTCAGGTCACCAAATTCGCCACCTGCTGCAGAATATGTACAATATAATAAAGAATATACAATCTTTTGAATATAGGTTTAAAGTTTTAAACTGTCAGCAAACAAGACCAATACCCTCTTTGCCAGTGGCAGGAGTATAAGGTTCAAAAGTGCTTTGCAATCCATCTGTTCTGTGCTGTATACACTCAAAGGGCGATGACAATCTGTTAACTGATGTTCTGTTTCTGACAGTATGCTTCAGTTTATTTCGGTGACAATTTACTCTTCAAAAAAATTGTTTTATCAGAATTGAGTGAGGGGGAAAAATGACAAATCTCTGTATTAGTTTCTGCACTTATAGCCTTGCTTTGTTTATGCTGTGCCACCTGTCATTTCCAAGCACTGTATCTGGACATGTGGTAGACCTTAGGCTCGTGGGCAGCCTCCTGTAATCTTTCCTTTTAAACCAATAGCGTCCATTCCTTTCAATCTCTCATTTGAACATATGTATTAAGATCAAAGATGAGCTCTTTTAATGCACTGCCCCAGCTTGTTAAAACATTTAACTCTCACTGGCAGCCATGGAGCACTGCCTGTTAATCAGAAACTGCAACTGTTTTGTAAAAACTGCCAACTGCCAGCTAAATAAGTTCTTCAGTTAGCATCCCATGTCACTAGATTCCTCAAGAAAACTTTGAAGGCAGTCGGACCATTGTCCTTCCAAAGGCTGGCCCCACTATCAAAGCACTGCACAGACTGGTCCTGCAGATCTAAATGTATCGTCATTTAGAGCCACTGAGAGAACAGGGACAGAGAAGGTAACATATGGCAGACTGTTTTTCTTGTTTCGTTGAGCAAGTGGTGCTTCAGCTTCCAGCTCACTAGAAACATGACAACTTAACTATATTCTGATAAACATAGTCATGGTCTGACCAATACGTGATTCCTGTCTAACAGCAACATGGTTGATTCCATCTTGCTCAATTAGGGGCAGACAACAAATAGTGTCTAGCAAGTGACATCCATAGTCGTAGTCATACCCATTACTGCAACTTTAAACATAACCCAGTATCATATGACTCTTAAAAATAAATAGCATCAAATTGGCACGTGTTTGTGGCTGATTCACCATGTGTGGTGAGCTTATTGGACAGCACTGTTGTAATGTGAGAAATACAGCAGCCATTTTGCACAGCGAGATCCCACAAACAACAACGTGATAACCAATCATGCAATTATTTTAGGGCTGTTTACATCACTACTTACAGTCCCAGAACCTTTAGAATCTTGAAGCCGCTCACTGTTTATAATGTTGTGTCTAAATTGAGCACCTTTTAACATAGAATTTCAGTTCCCAATGCATTTCTCCTGATATGATATGTAATATTAGAAATGTGTTGGGCAAACAATACCACACTATCAGGGATTGCATTTTATTTAAGTTGTAATGCCCCTAAATTGTTCAGCACCTTTTCTATTATGTCCATCTTGTATTTTCTGACGCTGTAAAATTCTTAACTGATTCTTTTGGGGTTAGAAGTTAACAAAAAGACCTTAGTTCTAAGTTGCAGTTAGCATCTTGTTGTGAATAAATACTTTCAATCAGTTTGGCCGTAACCTCGTATGTGGAGATGGTGTCATATTGTTATCCTCCCTTAAGTGAATCGAATAGATCTGATGACAAGTATACTTGATTTTGACAGGGTAATAATTACTTCAAAGAAGGCAAATATGATGAAGCAATAGACTGTTATACCAGGGCCATGACAATGGATCCATATAACCCAGTTTTCCCTACAAATCGTGCATCGACTTTCTTAAAAATAAAAAAGTAAGTATAGCAATTAAAGTGCGTACCCTTATAAGAAGGATTTTAGTTTTTTTCTAAAGAAATATTTTGCATTCCACATGGCTGTTCGATGAAGCAGAACTTTTCTTATTGAAGTATAAGTAGAATGTGCTATCTGTGGGCTTGAAACATTAACTCTGTTTCTTGCTACAGATGCTGCCAGACCTCCTGAATTTTTCCAGCATTTTCTGTTTTATATTTCAGATTTCCAGCATCTGCTTTTATTTTAATGCTTTTATTTTAATGCCATTTATTAATTTCCATTGCAGCTTAGTTCATACTAGTTGATAACTAGTTTAGCTACAGGGTGCACTCGGGCACATTTTGATCTCGTAAACTGATCCTGATGCTTTATAGTTTATACAAACCTCTGAAAACCATAAAATTAAAATTTTCCAATGTAGTTATCTGCAAGTGCATAGTGTTGATTAAGACTATGCATATTGAACCCTAATGTTGAAATCCTTATCTCCTGAGAGCGTTTGCTTAAATACTGAAGCATAGAGGTCTCACAAAATTGTCATCTTGCATCCTTGGCTTGCTTAGGTGAAATCCTCATCCAAGGGCAGAATTTTCCCAGACTACTGGTGGCTTCCATGGAAAATAGGACGCGACTTGCTTCGCGATGGTGTGAAGGCAGGTCGCGATTGTCCGCTCAGCCCACGATGGCAAGCAAGGTTTCCCGCCATCGGCTGGCGGGGAGCTAATTGTAATACATTAGCGTTTAATTAAAAGGCCATCCTCCCAGGCTCTTGGAACCTCGCCATATCATCCGTCCACGCCGGCGGGAAAGCACGCCGATGTGTTCACAACACGCAGGCAATGTGCACTTGGGGGAACAGCAGTGTTCTTCACAGCTCGCCCGTTGTTTACAGGCCATGGGGTGCTGGGGGGGGTGGGCAGTCCCAACTGATGCCTGGCCCCAGAGGTGACTGCTGGGTGGGGGGGGAATGGTGTCCGGGGGCAAATGCTGGCCAGGCTTGGAGGCGACTGCTTGGTGGGGGTGGGGGGGGGGTCAAGTGGCGCTACATCCCGCGCACAGGCAATCAAAGAGGGGGGCAGGGTAAATGAAGGGAATGGCCACACATTAGGGACACTTGTATAAACTGACCATCCCTCTGTAACTAAGACAGATCAGGCGCAGCCACAGTGATATGATTGGGGTCAGGCTCCTAGCCTGCCCGCCCATGCAAGCAATGCGGAGGCACCAAAGGGCCACCAAGCACTCCATACCTTACCCCCGCCCAACCCCCTGGCACAGACTTCGAGTCCGCCACCATTTTATTGGACCGTGAAACAGTTGGACTGCACACGTTGTACAATCTCCTTGCCAACGCTGGCCATGTAGCAGTCACTGCTGGAGGTGCTCACAGTCCCTTGCAATCTCAGCATCCTGTTTTGGACCAGTATCTCCCATGTCGCAGGTTGACAGGGCAGCCATGCAGCACACTCGTCCCTGGCCATCCAAGGGGTCACCACTCTCTGGGAAGCATTAAGGGACGGTCACTCAGGACCAGGAGAGGTGCTAAGTACAGCCATGATAACCACATCAGGATCATGGATCCTGGTGACCTAGCTGCATGCCTGATGGCCTACAGAGACCATAGAAGACGGAGGAGAGAGTGACTGAGGCACCTGGCCATGCAAAGACAGGAGCAGCAACCTCATGAAGAAGGGGCAGCATGGGCTCCCGCGCCCACTGCCCAGGAGCGACAGTGAGCTGTGGCTGGCCGGCGTCTAGCAACACCCACGGTCTATGGATGCTGCCTGCCATACCTGCAGATGACTGAGAACCAGTGTCTCCCACGACTTTGCATGTCTAGGTACTTGTTGGCTCACATCTGCCACTTACTGCAGGACCTGGCGCCAAGGGTACATGGAGGGCATCCACTGTCAGTGGCTGTGAAAGTGACTGCGGCGCTCAATTTCTATGCCAGTGGCTCCTTTCAGGGCTCCACAAGTGACCTCTGTGGGATTTCACAATCCGCCACCCACAAATGCAAGCAGGAGGTCACGGATGCCATCTTTTCCATGGCACACAACTTTGCGCATTTCGCCCGGGATCGGGACAGCCAGGATGCAAGGGCTGTTGGATTTGCCCTGATTTGGGATTCCCACAGGTGCAGGGAGCAATTGACTGCGCTCATGACGCTCAGGTCTCCAACACTACACTCAGTGGACTTCATCAACCGCAAGGCCTTCCACACTCTGAATGTGCAGCTGGTGTGCGACCACCAGAAACGCATCCTGCAGGTATGCACATGGTTTCCAGGGAGTCTGCACGAAGCCTACATCCTGAGTTGCTCTTAGATCCCTGCAGTCTTCCAGGATCCACAGAGGCTTCCGGGTTGGTTCCTTGGGGACAAGGGCTACCCGCCGAGGCCGTGGCAGATGACACCTGTGTGGCGACCTCAGACTGCAGCAGAGTGACGCTATAATGAGGCTGATGCAGCAGCTTGCAACTTGGTGGAGCAGATCATCTGAATGCTGAAGGTGTGGTTCCAGTGCCTAGACCGTTCTGGTGGAGCCCTACAATACACTCCACACAGGGTGTCACGCACCGTCATTGCTGCACCCTTTGCAGCGCCAGGTTGTAACGGGGAGAGGAGATGGCGATGGAGGAGCTACATGTTTCCTCTGATGAGGAGGACGCCGACGGGGTTGAGGGTGAGAGGGTCCTCGGTGGTGACAATGACGGAGATGAGGCTCAGGCACTGGCTATACAAGGCAGGCGCACTTGGAAGGCCCTCATAGCTGCCAGATTTGTGGAGGATGATGATGACATGCAGTGAGGTGTCCCCATAGATCCTCACATCGCAGTTGTGAACGTTTGACTCCAGTCTGGCTTATCGCAGCGCCAATACCCTCTGAGAGAATGCACCTGTCATGGAGATGCAGTGGAAGCCCCAATAGTCACTCGATCACAGTGGGATGATGACAACATGAAGTGAGGACACTCCATAGACATTGCCTCTGAGAATGTCTGACTCCTGTCTGGCCGGGGGCAGCTCGCTTGCGCTCCATGGTCAGGGCCATCTCAGACGCAGCCATGATACTTTAGATCGGATGCTGTGTCCGCCTTCAGTACCTCAGCCTTTCAGGACCTGGTGCACAACATCACCTGATGCTGCTGTGATGGGGGCCAGCCCCACCTTAAAGTTGCTGAGAGCACACAGAGTATAAGAGAACTCTGTGGCACCTGCCCACTACAATCTGGCAGCAATGACCAGGACCACCGAGTTCCAGGCATCAGTAAAGTTTCTAGGGAGTCTGAGACTGGACTATCACTGTGGTCTGAAGGCTGCACAGGGAAGAGGCCCTGGATTGATACACCTGCCTTTTATCTTGTGCAGAATGGTTTCACATCTGAGTGACAAAAACACTGCTCATCGGAACAAGGAGCCAGAGGCAGGGTGATATTCTTAGTTTATTGACAATAGTGAACAGTATGTACAAGTGATCAACACCCATGACCAGGCTGTGCAACTACTTTTACGTAACTTTCCTAACCCTGTCTTGGTATTCCCCAGACATCCACAGCAGAAGTGGAGGCAGCCTGCTGACCGTGATGCCCTGTCTGTGATGACTTTGGCGACATCCTCTCGAGGGCTGAGACTTGGAGGGCCCTGTCCTGCTTTCGGGGTCCTGCTGTGTTGCAGTGGCACCCTCCTCGGTCTGTGAAGCTGGATCTGCGGAGGTCACAGGAAGATAGGATTCAGATGGGCTGGTCACTCCCAGAGTCACCTGGGTGGATGGCCCCGGAGCATGCACCTGCTGATCCTCCTCCCTATGGGTGCCTGGGGATCCTTGGCTGACTTCGTGAGCGGAAGGGGTAGCTGGAGTGAGAACAAGCTGCCCAGCACGCCCCTCATTTACACACTTGGAGGCCAACTATGGCATCAGCGATGGAGTTAAGCCCGTGTAGGAGTGACGTCCTGGACCAGGGTCTCCATGGTGGCCGCCATCCTGCCAGTGTTGACCTCGGGGCATTGCAGTATCGGCGCTCTCACCTCAGCCTGAAGACGGATGGACTCCTCCATCGTGCCTTGCAATCTGAGGAGTGCAGCAGACATCCCTTCCTATTGTTCCCTATCTTGCCTGCAACTGTGACATGTCGGAGTTCAGAGGCTCGTCATTTGAATCAGACTCAACAACGTTCTGGCCTCCAGCAGTCCTCCGAGTGCCAGGGACCTGGGAAGTCCCTGCCTCTGCCTGCTGTGGATCAGAAAGTGCGATGTGCTCACCAGATTTTGATCTTGAGGCTGCTCTAAAGCTAGGTCCCACCGAGGTGTGTGTCTCTGCACTGGTGGAGGATGTGGGTCTGAGCGTTGTGATGGGACTTCAGGGAGGGTGTCTTCAGATTCCTCTTCAGAGGTTTCTTCGGAGCTTGATTGGAGGTCCTAGGTCATGGACTCTGTCGGCTGTTTGGCAGATGTGCCTGCGAAATCAAGGGGAGATAATTAGTGCATGGTAGTACCCTGTGAAAGAGGACACATCACACTCGGCATGGTTGTCTGATGAATGTTGCACTGCTGGATCCTCACTTCGTAGAGCAGCACCGACCTCACTGTCAGCAGAGTACCGGTCCCCGGTCATCGGCCAGCTGGATCACTCTGTTTTCGAATTCTGTCAGAACTTTGATTTCCGGCATCCCTCCACCTGTCTGGGACCTTTCTCTCCTGTTGTGAGCCAGTTTGTCCTGCATGGATAGAGATGGGGAGAGTGTATCAGGACTCCTGCCAGGCCAGATGAAAAGTATGCCTGGCCTCTGTGGGTGGTGAGTGGCCCCATGGATGGGATGAGGATAATGACGGTGTGTGTGAAAGAATGAATGGTGATGTCCCTTGCACTGGCAGTGAGTGAAGGCCCTGTGAATGTCTGATGGGTTTGTGTGCGCGCAAGTTGGGCATGATGAAAAGAGTGGCTTACCCTGGCGGAACGGAGAAGATCATTTATCCTTTTGCGGCACTGGGTGGCTGTCCTCCTCCTGCAGGTCGTTCGTGCTGACCACTGCTGCCACTGCCTCTCAAGCTGGGTTGGTGACATTGCTGCCCGTCCCGCGGCCGGAGCGGGGGGAATTACAGCAAATCCTGTTGGGGCCTCCACAACATCCAGCAGTCGCTCAAGGGACACGTCGTTGAAGCGGGGGGCTGCAGTTTTTTTTGCCTTTGCTGGCCATGTCTCCCGGACAGTGGTGGTGAGCTGTTGACAATGAGTGCTTTGCTGGCGGCTGTCTTTTTAAGATGGCAGCCGGTGTGATGGTGAGCGGGTGAATGAGAGCCCGCCTGCCATGGAAGTGGTGTGTTTCTTGGGAATGCATAAATAATGAGGTGGGCTCGGGAAGATACGGCGTGAAAACCCGCCATTTTCTTCAGCGATTTGGTCTGCATTTTACCCGCCTGCTACCGCACTTTGTGCAATTCTGGGAAAATTCTACCTCAAGTCTTTGACTCCAGCCTTTACTTTTTCAATGTTCGCCATTCCTGACTAGTTGTGTGCCATGTGAATTCCATCTTGTTCAAAACTCTTCCACCTGCACTGTGTCCCTGAGTAATTTCAGTTTCCATCGCCTTTGCTTTTGTTGAACTCTGATCCACATCTGCCAACACATTCAATTTAAAATTGCTGCTCTTGTTAACAACCCCACCATGACTCCCCAATCTCTGCAGCCCTACGTGGCAGTATGTGTTCTCGGCTCATGCCACTATTGCCCCTTTTGCATTTCTCCCTCATTTCCACCTTTGTCAAACAAAGCCTTCATCAGTCTTGGGACCTTGTCTTTGTGGGACCATGCTCTGTGCAAATTGCTGCATTTTCTACATTACAACAATGACTAGACTGCAAAAAAAAAGTATTAATGGCTATAAACTCAGACTGGAATTCTCTCTAGAATTCTTCTACCTTGTCACCGCTCTGTCAACCTTTTAGTTTACGTTGAAAACTTATCTATGCAGGCATATTTTGAGTCATCTCTTTTTGAGGTACGTAATCGCTACAATTACAGTGAGGAAACCAAATCAAAATAACCAATTTTACTAAATAACCCCCATGAATAAATTATCAACAAGATTCCACTTTTTTTAGCTTTTACTTTAACAGGAATCAGGACCAACACAAATTACAAAAGAATTTACAGGCAAATGATACTTGAAATCAAAAGCTAAATTTAGTTTTAAATAATCAATACAACAGAAGTCTTAGCAACCACAAGCGTTTGTATCACACTGCATAAATGTGGCACTACATAACTACACAGTTCCACAATAGGGTAGATCAGGAATCCTATCTGACAATAACTTTCACTTTCGAATTTCACAAGTACAATTATCACCAGCAAGACACACTTCTATGAACCCGCTCTCCCTTGGATCATGACAGTCCTGATGGTGTAGCTTTCCACAGTTCCTTTTCAGCCGACCAACCAACAACACCCCTGGTCATGATTTGGCCACTTTGGGAGAACACCCATCTCATTAGCACCTCCAAGCTATTCACACAGTTTTCCAGGTTTTAGACTTTCTTACCCAGCTCGCTCATTGCCTTCAAGAGCTCCTGTCTCATTTTCTGCCAAACAGAAAAACTGACCTCTTCCTGAAAGTGATTTGTTGCTTCTCTTCACAAAAACTGTGTTCTCTATTTCTGCCACTATCTGTGCTTTCTCTTTGTGTCTCACCTGTGCCTTCACCCTCCACCTCCTCTCCTTGTAGCTCTCCTTTTTGTCTGCAGCACATATTTGTCTGCCAGCTAAATGGCTTTTCTGTATCTTAGCTTCCTGCTGTGTCCAGGTCAAGGGTTGCCAGGCCACAGTATTCTTGGACCAGTATTTCTTAATATCTAAGAAAGGTACAACTGACCCCTTTACCAAGGATGCAAATTCTTAAAAGTCCTTTTCAAATATTCTTAAAAACAATTACAGATTCCACAGACATTTTAAAGAAATTACTGCTGTACTGCTTCCAGGTCAAAGGTCGTAATTAACTCATTAAGCCAGTAAAGTAAATGAGACAAGATTTAGTAAATCAGAAATTCTGCCCAAATTTGTAAAACACTCTTCAATTTTGCAGACTTCTGTTACTGCTTGGTATTTGTTTTCATCTCTGAAAACATCTTGAGAATTTTTATTATATTATAGACAGTGTAGAGATGCATATAATTATTTCTAGTTATTGGGCCAGATAATTTCAAGAGAGCTTTTTTCCTTTTGAGCTAAATAAGTTTCCCTTTTTCAAATTTTGTGAATTATTTTAAACTCATGTCTTTTGCTTGTTATTTCTGTTTTTTTTCCTCTTGCCTCTTTCTTATGTGGCACCATTAGCCTGCTTCAAGATCATTGTCAGTGTTGTTGCTGTAATGATGAGATGCTTCTTTCCTTTTACCTTCCTGTTTAGATGGTTTTGTCCTGTGCTCCAATCCTTTTTAATTTTGTGACTGAGATTAGGAACTTGCTGCATAGGGAATTGAGCATGTTGCATCGTGGTGACATTTGGGAGCAGTATCACTACATAGCCGCATTTTCTTTTTGTTTTTAAACCTTTGTGAAGAAACAAATTGTGGAATGAGTTGTAGCATAACTAATTATTTTCTGATAGGTATTCAGTTGCAGAATCAGATTGCAATTTGGCTATTGCACTGGACACGTCCTTCATGAAAGCTTACCTTCGAAGAGGTGCTGCTCGTATGAAACTGAAAAACTTTCAAGCTGCAAAAGAAGGTTCGTCATTTTAAATAGATTTGAAGAAGATTGGAAGTGCTGTAAAGCTCTTCCTGATTCTATTTACCATTTAATCATTTGAGGACTGAAGTACTCATTGCTTTCTGTTTAAAAATAAATGCAGATTTTAATTTTTATATTTGTTTAAAAAGCTGTACAGTCCTTAGACATTTTTAGGCTTCTACTGATCATTGTTTTTCCCTCAACACTTCAGATTTTGAACTGGTGTTAAGCTTGGATGCACAAAACTTTGAAGCACAGAATGAACTCAGAAAAGTAAATGAGGTAAAAATGTAATTCCTTCATTCAAACATTGGACAGGATTTTCCCTTCGTCGGGCGGGCATGGCGGGCAGGCCCGGGAGCGGCCACGAGACGGACCACCGTCCGCAATTAGGCTCCGACCGCGATTTCACGCTGGCTGGCCAATTAACGGCCAGCTAGCGTGAAAAGCGCACTGAGAGCCTCAGTGCTGCCGGAGTGGGAGGAGCGCGAGTGCTGAAGTCAGTGCATGTGCGGGGGGAGCGCACACTGAAAGCTCCCTGAAGGTGCAGAGCTGCCTCAGGGAGCTGAAGGATTTTAAAATGGAAAAATAAATATTTTACAAATGATATCAACGCATCCCCACACGTGACTCAGACACATGAAGAGGGACATGTTAAATTTTAAATTTTTTTTTATTTACTGTTGGAAACCTCACCCCGCCCATGGATGAGGTTTCGTACAAAATGTAAAGGCCGCTTGGCCTATTTGGACGGGCAGTGAAAAAAGCCTTTCAATTACTTCCTTAAGAGCCTTAATAGGCCTCTTAATTGTCGGAGGGCGCGCTGCTGACACTCGTGCACCCGCCAACCGAAATATCGCGAGAGTGTGTGATGGTGCCGGTACGCTCGCCTGATGTCACCGCGCACTGTTTTGCTCCCGATTGGGAAGGGCGCGCGCCTACCCATGGGACAAAAAATTCTGCCCAATCTATCTACTTTGGAAAGGCATTCTATTGTGTACATTATAAAAAAATTAATGTAGTTAACCTGTAATTAAATGAGTTTTTCTTGTGAGCATTGCGAAACTGAAGAAGGTTAAAGTTGTCAAAAATGATTAGTTGGTATGTTTGCAAAAGTCACCTGTTGCCCTGATGTGAGGATTTTAAAGCATACAGTGAAGTTCTGTTTTTAAGCTTAAAACTGTAGCAACTCGAGACGACTGTGAATTGATAAGTAGTTGCTTTAAGGGTAGGTAAACTGCAGCTATTTAAAGGGATTATGATGGGGTGGGGGAAATGGACTGAATGTAGTACCCTAAGAATCTGAAATAGGAACAGAAAATGCTGGAAATACTCAGCAGATCTGGCAGCATCAGAGAATGTGGAGAGAATTACAGAAAACAGAATTAACATTTCTGTGACCTTTTCATCAGAATTTGAGTTGCATACTGATTTTATATGAGCATTAATGATTAGGTTCAGAGTGTCAGTGGGTGCTGAAACCTGGGTGCTCGAGTTGCTGCATTCCCCTGGTTTTGTTGCATACTTGAAGAGGCCAAACTAATGTATTTGCATCACTCTGCATGTCGCTGTATTGCAGTTCTCAGAATGCAACAGTGCCTACATGGATGTTATTTTTTCTTCATTTATTGGGCCCATTATTTTTCTTTCCCATTCTTACACTTGCTTTTCATGATCAACTTATATAAGAGTCAGCTGAGCCCAATCCTAAGTATTACCTGTCATCCACATGCACAGTTTTTAAAAGGAAGCTGAATGATGTTTAGTGAGTTGGAGATCCTTGTCCATTTTATTTTCTCTGTGACCTAGGACACTGAAATCACTTCACTACACTACTGCTGTTGTCCAGGCTGACATTAGCTAATTTGACGTAGGCTGAAAATTGAGGACCTGGTCTCTTCAGCTTAATACTACTCTGGGTGCTGCTTTTGCCCACTAAACATTCCCCACTTGGGGAACTTAAATGTTTTAAAGTTGTCCCAACTGTCCTTGAGGTCCTAATTTAAAAAAAATAAACTGAACAAAGTTATTGGGCTATAGGTACAATGATAAGATGGAGTTGTAAAGGTCACCAGTAATCACTCTTTATTGTCCAAAGTGCATCCCTTGGCAGTTTATCCATATGTGTTTAGAACGGTATGTTAATATAACAGTAATGACAATACTTAAAACTCAGGGTTCATGTTCAATCCCTCCAAATCAAACTGTGAAATTCAATTCAATAAATCTGACCATTTGTGGACTGGCATGACATTTTGTACAAAATGAAACAAATTAGCTCACTATTTTCCTTCATGGAAGGCAATTCGGCCACTATTAGCTCATCTTGCATCATAGGGTTTCAGTTTGATACCACTTGATTCGCTTTTAATGTCACCTGTGGCCTTGCAAGTCGTTCCAGAAGAAAAACACTTTCTCATGGATATTGGCAATTGAATCTTTCCTTTGTTGCAACCAAGAACACACATACATATATATGTCAGAGTATTCAGTGTCACTGATGCCTGTGTAATATAAACAATTTCTTTTTAATTGCAGAGTGATTCCATGAGTGGAGGGGTGATGACCATTGACAGGCCACCAGCCCAGTTTTCTCAACTGTTCTCCTTCCCTCATGATAATTTTAATTAGAGTTGGCAGTCCCAGTTTGAATAGTCGTATTTTTATTGTTTTATGTGTGAATTTCTGCTAATTGATAAATATACTTGTCTTTCTTCTCAGGCTCTAGCATCAGAGCAATGTGGTAAAGATCAGAGTCAATCGAACAAATATGAAGAAATGGATACCAACGAAGAAAAGAAACTGACTGGAACACAAGCGAAACAGCAGGCAATTTTTGAGAAAGACTTGGTATGTCTGTGCCTTATAATTAAAAGGGTTCAAAATGCCATACAAATACAGCTAGAGCTAACTGGTTAGGCCACTATAATGACTGTGCTTTGCTACATTTTTGATGTAGATTAGCTAGCTCAGAAATAAAAACAGAAAATGCTGGACATGCTAAGCAGGTCAGGGAAACATCTGTGGAGAGACAAACAGTTAACTTTTAGGGCACTGCCCCTTCAGACATTGGCTGAAGTTTGGTGTAGTGTTAGCTGTCGATCAGCACACCCTCCTTGAGTCGCAAGGTGCTCAAGTCCCGTTCCAGGACTTGAGCACATAAGTAAAGGCTGACCCTCTGGTTCTACACTGAGAGAGTACTGCACTGTTGGAGTTGCTGTCCTTCAGATGAGACTTTAAACGGAGATCCCATCTGCCTGCTCAGGTGGATGTAAAAGATCCAATGGCTGTATTTAGAAGATGAACAAGGGAGTTATCCCAGGTGTTCCGGCCAATTTTTACCCCTCCATCAGCATCACTAAAACGGATTATCTGGTCATTATCACATTCCTGTTTGTGGGCGTTTGCGCTGTTTGTGGCCGCTTGCGCTGTTTGTGGCCGCTTGCGCTGTGCATATTGGCTGCTGAGTTTCCTACATTACAACAGTAACTGCACTTCAAAAAGTGCTTCATTCACTGTAAAGTGCTTTGAGATGTATGGTGGTCAGCAAAAGCGCTATATAAATTCAAATCCTTTTCTCATTTGCATTGGAAAACATTGATTCATGAGTGCTAAATCTATACCGGTAAAGAGATCAAATAATTTATGCTGGCTTCAGGCTGATAGTAATATAAAACAAATCATAAATGCACAGTGTAATCCAGCTCCACTAATCTACCCTCATTGTGTCCATAGACCCTGTCGCGACAGTTGAAGTTATGGGAAAGCCTGGGCAGAGTTATAGCATTTAACAGCATCCTTAGGAAGTGTCAACTATTATACAATTCTTTTTTAAATCATGCAAATGTTTGATCTAACGTATATTCTGCCCATTCCCACTGTTTTAAAAAATGGTCTTATAAATCTTATAGCTTTCAGTTTCTTTTAAATTTAATGCTTTCATTACAGGGCAATGAATACTTTAAGGAAGGAAAGTATTTAGAAGCAATTGAATGCTATACCAGAGGGATGGCAGCAGATGG
The DNA here is from genome assembly GCF_964194155.1 of Cetorhinus maximus. Lineage (NCBI taxonomy): Eukaryota > Metazoa > Chordata > Chondrichthyes > Lamniformes > Cetorhinidae > Cetorhinus > Cetorhinus maximus. The sequence continues at coordinate 15,912,261 of NC_135900.1, forward strand.
CACCAATGCACTTTTACCAGCAAACCGGGCCATGGCTTATATTAAACTTGAAAAGTAAGTTTTTTGTTTTGTTTTGGAGGTGCAATGTATCACTGAATTTAATTAATTATATATCAAATGAATTTTAATTAAATTACATCCTTCAATACTTCAATATAAATGTTCAGTATTTAATATCCCATATTATGTTCATTACAGCTGAAATCATTATTATTAAAATAACCGATGTTTAGTTGAACATAAGACATTTCCAAATGCACCTATATTAACTGTTGCCCTTCATCTAAGTACAATAGCATTATATAACTGAGGTGTTGGTAACAATTTAGGTAAAGGCTTTCTTCTAAATTGTAAAATTATAGTTTATTGACACCTGATACTGTCAAATTTTGAATGGTTATTTACTAACAGTTCTTTAACCAGGTGTATATGTAAGTCAGTACAACACCTGAGCTATTTTTTTTAATACAAGTTGCAATTGGAGTCAGTGTTTTGGAAGAGGATGTGGAAAGGAAACAGTGTTAAGTGTTGTGTGTCTGAATCAGCACTGACATAAGTTCTATCTCCTCAACTGTGCCTGATTAACCCTTGTTCTAATTTGGAATTCCAAAATTTACATAATTGCTGAAAAATGAGACTTACTGTTGAAGATTTTCATCTTGCACTCATCAGGACAGATTCACAAGAATACCAAATCTCAAAGGGAACAACAATTTGTATTGCATGAGAAGTGGGTGCTAATTGGTTGGCAGAGGCACTGCGATGGAGAGTGCACCAGCTTTTGTTTAAATTCAACCAGGCAGGTCAACTGTGGTCAAGCCATTGCCATGGGGTACGAACCAGGGATTGACTGTTCCCCAAGCTTTTGTTTAGTTGAAAAAGGCGCGATGTGTGGACATGTTCTTTCTGTTTGCAAAGGCGTGAATATATGTAGCTTCTAGCACACAATTGAGCCAAACTGTGAGCCCGACTGATAATCTTAAATTGGTTGCGAGGTGGGGAGTCACAGTCGGCAGGCGTGGAATTCACCGTGGGGCAAACCTGAAAAGCAAAAGCCTGTCAGGTTTGCTTGTGCCGAGGCGGTGGCCCACTGAGAGCCAACCCCTACTCTTGCTGCTGAACCCCTTCCCACCACCCCCTTCTCCTCACTCTTCTCCCCCACTCCCTCCCCATACCTGCTGGTTGACCCCTTTTGGCCTGGGGTCCCTCAGCGATCTTGGGCCTTTGGGAGGAGCATTACTGGCAGCTGCCAATTCCACCAATGTGGCTGTCAGCCACTGATTGACCAGCGCAATCAGCAGGTGGGATTTCTGCCCCCGCAGCTCCTTGACCCCTGGAAGGCCACCGTTGTCTACTTAAATACCTGATGGGCACTTAGTTTCCGAAAGGAGGGAATGTGGGGCTCTCTGATAACTGTGTTAACTGCTACCCATAGTTCGAAGCCAAGCGTGTGGGACCATGATGGTTACTAGGTTATTGTTTGAATTCTATTGTAGTTTTAATTCTATTGTGATTATATTTCCAACTTCATAAAACATGCCAATAAATTGTGCCTTAGCAAGCTGTCTCAATCCCTATAGAAACCATCAACATTTTAAAAGAAAGGAAACGCCATGGTGCCAACAGAAAGAATACCGATGGATAGAATTTCACTTAAAACTTTTACTGTAACAATCAAATAAAAATCAACATAATTCAAACATTAATTAACAGGCAATGATACTTAAATCAAAAGGTAAATTTCACTTTAAATAGTTATTATAACAAAGATATGCCAAATATGGTTACAAGCACAAATGTGGCACCATGTGCAATCTCAACAGTCTTTTTTTACTTCATCTCCGGTATGTAGGATTTCTCACTTCCCACTCAATGGATTTGCCCCTTCAGCGAGTCACTTTCACTGGCAGCTGTGTTCCATCCGAAGTTGACACCCAAACAGTATACTCCTGCAGAACCTCCTTAGCTAGGCTCACGACAGTCTTGGTGGCACAGAATCTCCAGAGACCCCTTTCTCCGACTTCTGAAATGTCTAGTTGGCACTGGCAAAATTGTGATGATAGCAGTGGGGATTTTGGCCCGTCCACAATCCTTGCTTTCTCTGTATTAAGCTCACTGTGTGTTCCAACTGTATAAAACATACCGTAACACAGTCCCTTTTCTTGTCTGAGTTTTCTCTCTGCTTTTCACCAGGATCTGTTCTGAACTGTAGGTAATTCGATCTGCAGTTAGCTGTGTGTTTACCCTTTGCATTTTGACTTTCATCCCAATGGCAACTTTGGGTCACATGAGCATTTCTCAGAAGTCTATTGACCTCATCCCCAGGAAAACTAATTACTACCCCAAGACAAAATTATCCCAATTTCATTTTGGCCTTTAAAGGGACCTCCCTGAAAGAAATTACAGATTTTCCCCAAAGCACATGGGTCATTGCAAAGTGATCAAGACTATAAACTTACAGAATATGGAAATGAAATATGCTGAAATTGAATACCTTGGCATATGTTGTATGTTCCTAATGTAATGTTAATGAAAGCCGTATGTTCTCAGAGCCAATTGTTCATGACAGTTCTGAGCCAGTTATAAATATTTCAGGTTTGCAGAGGCAGAAGCTGATTGTAGCCAGGCAATCTCGTTGGATAATACTTATTCCAAAGCATTTGCACGAAGGGGAACTGCCCGAATGTGCCTAGGAAAGATGAAGGAAGCGAAAGAAGGTGAGATTGGTACAAAGTGTGCAGAACAGAATTTTTAAAAAAAATCATTGTTGGAGAAAATAGTGTGGCATTTGTAACTTTACATCTTGAACAAAAACAGCAGGTAGTCAAGGGATTGGTTTTAGTTTATATTGAAGGCTGGTGGGATTGGGGCGAGGGGGTTGGGAGATAATACTCGGAGGAGGAGAAGTGCTCTAAAATGAATATTGTTATACTGCACCTGTTCCTCAAATTGGTATAATTTTGAGAGTAATGAGGCTGGCAGAGGCTTTTGTGTACTTCCCTGCTAACACAGCTGTCAAATGTAGTCTAAGTAGACTGATATGTATGTGGAATGACACATGCACAGAGCTCATCATACCAAAGCCTAAATGCTGATTACATTTTGAAGAGTTGGATGCCCCCTTGGCTCTTCACGAGCATTCATACCTTTTTCTGTAAATGTATTCCTTTTAAACTATTTGAGCACATAATGAAATAATCTGAGACAATCAGCTTATAATTGTAAATGCATGGTAAATCATTCAGGCGAATAATTGTTTTGCACTTCTAATAAGAAAGATTATATCTTGGTTCTATGCCCCATATTTTATGAACATTGTATATTATACTCAGACCAATGATTGAAGTATAAAGTGGTGTTCACTGTTATTCTTAAGTTTTTAATGACTTTGTTTTTGTTATTCTAGTCTGAAGCAATGTTTCATGTAAGTTTAGTAACTATTTTAGGTAATGTTTTGCTTCATTTATTCTGTTCACTAATTTTGGGCCAAATGTTTGTCTGTGAATGATGGGAGCTCAGCAGTCTAGGTGAATCGCCTGTCGTGCAGAATGATATTGAATCCCTGTACCGGCTGTGGTAGTTCACGGAGGTCTGCCTCCTCGACTTGCCCCAGGCTTACGGAGTGGCGCCCCTCAATCTATATAACCAATTGTTTCTCTCTGATGGAGGAAGATGTTCATGGTCCTTTGTAGACTATGGCTAATTACCATTAGCCAAGTGATTTATACGTACCTGGAAAAACTCAGCAGGTCTGACAGCATCTGCGGAGAGGAACACAGTTAACATTTCGAGTCCGTATGACTCTTCAGCAGGAACTAAGGTAGGACTGGAACAAGGAATCCGCCCTCACACCTGCCTCTCCCTCCCAGAACCATGACAGGGTCCCTCCTGTCCTCACTTATCACCCCACCAGCCTCCGCATTCAAAGGATCATCCTCCGCCATTTCCGCCAACTCCAGTATGATGCCACCACCAAACACATCTTCCCTTCACCCCCCCCCCCCCCCACCCCCACCGCCCCCGGCGGCATTCCATAGGGATCGTTCCCTCTGGGACACCCTGGTCCACTCCTCATCACCCCCTACATCTCAACCCCCTCCCATGGCACCTTCCCATGCAACCGCAGAAGGTGCAACACCTGCCCCTTTACTTCCCCTCTCCTCACCGTCCAAGGGCCCAAATACTCCTTTCAAGTGAAGCGGCATTTCACTTGCACTTCCCTCAATTTAGTCTACTGCATTCGCTGCTCCTAATGCGGTTTCCTCTACATTGGAGAGACCAAACGCAGACTGGGTGACCACTTTGCGGAACACCTTCGGTCTGTCTGCAAGCATGACCCAGACCTCCCTGTCGCTTGCCATTTCAACACTCCACCCTGCTCTCATGCCCACATGTCCGTCCTTGGCCTGCTGCATTGTTCCAGTGAAGCTCAATGCAAACTGGAGGAACAGCACCTCATCTTCCGACTAGGCACTTTACAGCCTATGGACCGAATATTGAGTTCAACAATTTTAGATCATGAATTCTCTCCCCCATCCCCACCCCCTTTCCGATCCCCCGTTTTTCCAATAATTTATATAGATTTTTCTTTTCCCACCTATTTCCATTATTTTTAAATGTATTTCCACCCATTGTTTTATCTCTACCTTTTAGCCTATTTCGATCCCTTCCCCCCACCCCACCCCCACGAGGGCTATCTGTCTCTTGCTCATCCTGCTTTCTACCCTTAATGTCTCCATTATCACATTCCTTAGATAATATCACCACCTTCAACACCTCTTTGTCCTTTTGTCTATGACATCTTTTGGCAGTCTCCACCTAACACTGTCCCTCTATCGAGCTCTACCTGTCCCCCCCCCCCCCGCTTAAGCCAGCTTATATTTCACCTCTTTTCTATTTTTCCTTAGTTCTGTTGAAGAGTCATACGGACTCGAAACGTTAACTGTGTTCCTCTCCACAGATGCTGCCATACCTGCTGAGTTTTTCCAGGTATTTTTGTTTTTGTTTCATATTTCCAGCATCCGCGGTTGTTTGCTTTTATCTGATTTATATGTATGCTGGCCTGAACGAACGAACAAAAACGAAGTTATGCCTTCGACTTTATTGGACATCAGTAATTTTAACAGTTTTCTTTTTGGTTTTTCTTTATCCTTTTGTGTTAGATTTTGAAATGGTACTGTTGCTGGAACCAGGAAACAAGCAAGCTTTAACTGAACTTGAAAAAATAAACAAGGTAAATATGAAAATATTCAGTTGCCTTGTGTAAAGATTACATGGGAGAACAAACTCATTTAGTAAGAGCATTTTGGAGCCAGCACCTGTTAATGTAAAATAAGGAGCAAAGAATAACGACCTTAAAAATCTATTGGCCATATTTAAAACTCTAGAACTTGTAGGCAGAATTTCACGTTCCCAGTTGGGTTTGCAAGCGGGTGGTTACGGGGGCGGGATGGGAGTGGTGTTGTAAAATGCCACTTCCCAGCACCTACTGGCTGTCACTGCCACCACCCTGATGAAATTTTTGTCAGCAGCAGGGGAGGCACCAGGTGGCCTGCCTGTCATTGTGCCAAATGAGGTCCTTAAATGGTCAATTAATAGCCTCTGCTGCTATTTCACAGGTGGTGGGCTGAGGCTAGTGATGGGTCGAAAACCCACCAAGTAGCACTACTTGGGCCTCAGGTGGTAAAGGGGTGAGTTGCCTCCTTTACGAGACCCCTATTTCAATTGGAACTCCCCTCCATGCTTCAAACAACCCTGCCTTTCCCCTGCCCTATCCACCTGGGCTCCCAGGTCCCCGATTTTCCCCCTCCCTCCCCTGACCCCTTGCTGGGGCCTGGCAGCCTCGCCCCTAGACCTGGCATCTGGTTCCAGCAGCAATCGTTGCTGGCGATCCCAGCAGTGACCACCGCTCACCATGATACTGCTGAGACCAAAGAGCTGCCAGCTATCTGATTGGACTTTCTCCCCAGACAGAAGCGCAAGTCTCACCTCAAGGTAATTGATGCTAAATCATTGTGGGGCCACGGGACTGGGCAGAAGCAGAAGACACGCCTACTTCTGCCCCACCAGTTTTATAAATATAAATAAAATTTTATTTAAATAAAATCCAGTTTTATTTATAAGAAAAGGATCATTTTTGCCAATTTTATCATTATATTTTAAGGTAACTGCCCTGGGGAGTGTATGTGGATGAGCACAGGCAGCAGTATAAGGTTAAAGCTGTTTCATCAGAAGGGAAATAGGATGCTCAATTCGAAATGGCTGGACATGGAGGAGAAAAGCTAAACATAATGAGCAGATAAAAACCCCTTCAACTTCAAACCTACCTCTTTGACCAAGGCTTTGGTCATCTGACCTAATATCTCCTTATGTGGCTTGATATCATATTTTGTTTTACAATGGGACAGTTTATTATGTTATAGGTGCTATATAAATATAAAATGTTGACTGGTGAAAATTATAATAATGCATCAAATTCATTAGAAACATGTAAAGGAAAGATTGTTATTTGAGCATAGTGGGCTAATTCACTTTGAATTCCCAAGTTGGCAGATTGGGAGGTTGATGTATATTGGTCAAGCCTTTAGTTATAATGGTGAAAATGATTTTTTGTTTATGGAATCGTACAGGAGCATACAAGGTAGGTTGGTTGAAACAAAATTACAAAAAGATAAATATAGTTCTGTGTATGGCAGAAGACGCAGAATTGTGCAACAGCCTCGTGGGAACAGTATTGGGCTGGCAACACGGAAGTTTGAATTCAGATCCCAGCAGAGCACATTGAGAAGTTGAATTCGACGAATCTGATAAATAGTGGGCTTGCACCAGAAAATACGGCCATGAAAATTCAGGATTGTTGTAAAAAGCCAACTGATTGACAAGGTGAATTTAACATATTTATCTTCTCATGTTCAAGGAATTGGCTTTGCCAGAGGCCACCACACAGCAGAAATCTTCAGAAAGCAAAGAAGGTCAGAGACTAATCAAACCAATCCATAAACCACCACATCAAAGATCTACTGTGAGTCTTGAACCATCCAAGTTTAGTTTTAAAGGTGTCCACCCTTATTAGCTGTTGTACACATGTCTGCATGTACATGGACCAAATTTGGTGTCTCCTGAACTTGATCGTAAATTAATTTAAACTTTTATTTATTTTCAGTTTTGTAAACAGGGAGTATAAAGCATCCACGCACAGCTTGCAGAGCAAATTAAAGTAAAATTGCTGAGAATTATACAAAGCGAACCAATATTGAAATAGCCCATCAAAAATTTATTTTTAAAGTTGCCCCTCATGTTGCACCCTTTTTCCAGACAGTTTTCTTTTATTCTTGAAATACAAGACTAGGTTTTTGTTTTATGCAAGCAGAAAAATGTTGAGATGTATAAACTATTTTGACTGATGCAATGCAAGTTAGAAATAGAAAAAACTTACAGGCCAGGATTTTTCAGTTGGTGTGCGGGGGCTAGCCTGACACACCAGCGCGTAAAATGATACGTCCTGACGTCATTGCGTTGTCTCGCGATGTTTGACGGGCGTGCGCCGGAGTCGGCTGCGTGCCCGCCGATAACTGATAGGCCTATTAAGGCCATTAACAAATTAAGTAGTGTCATTGTTTACGCTGTCCATCCAACCTTAAGGCTGGCGGGCAGGTGAAAAGGTCAAGTGGCTTTCATGTTTTTTAGGAAACCTCATTCACGGGCGGGTCGAGGGTACCTAAAGCTTTTATGAATTAAATTTTAAAAGATTTCTGAAATATAAAAACATGTCCCATCTCAAGTGACACAGTCACATGAGGGGACATGGTTAATTAAATTTTCAATGCATTTATTTATTTCAAAAGCGCTTCAATCTTCTTGAGGCAGTTCCGTGCCTTGGAGATTGAAGTGATTGATTCGCATGTACGCGAAAGAGCGCTGGCCCTGACCCTCCCTCTCCTCTCTCCCACAACCGCCTGCACAAGTAGCGCTGAGCGCTACTGCTCGCGTCTTATGCTGGGCGGGCCTTAATTGCCCTGCCCACGCAAAATGGCGGCATGGAGCCAATCACGTTTGGCTCCGTGACCGCTCCCACCAAGCCCGCCAGACGCAGGAAAAATTCAGGCCACAAAGCAGTTGTATTTAATTAATTTCCAGTAGGCTTTTGAATGCTAATTAAAGTATGTGTTTCTTCCTCCCCGCTATCCCAAAATAAACAGCTAATTTTCGTTCTTTAACCCAAGGCTCACCATTGCAATTGTTTGTGTTGCTTGTGTTATGAAAAGCATATATAGGCTGTTCTTTTAATTGCCTGATCACATGAGGCAGCAAAATTAGAATTGTGCACATTCTTGAAAATGCTGATTCAACTGTAAACTGCAGGTGTCCATTAATGGCACAGTTTTAGGAGATGGGACTGCTCGCTTCGAAAAAGTTTAAGTTTTACATAATTTTTTTTCCAACTTCATGGTTGATTTTGTCCTAATAACTTGTTAGTTTAAGAATCTACAATAGTTGGGTTTTTCTGCATTCAATAGACTACCATACCCAAACCCATCTCAACAATTAGCTTCCTTCAGGGAGATATTTTTCCCATTCAGGTTCACTCCCCCATGTCCACAAAAGCTACCTTAATGTCCATTCCTCTTCAAAGACACTCCACCATTTCACAACTAAGCTCTCTCCCTCCAACCCTCACAGCTCTGTTCCCAAAGATGCACACTTTTCCCTCACCTCTCTTCTCTTCCCCTCACATTTATCTCCGCTCTTTTTCTCCTTTCTGCTGTTAGTTTACTGGGATACTTTCCCTCAAGTTTAATCACTCTGTCACCACAAAGTTCACAGGCACTTTACCTTCTTAGTGACCTGCTGTTGTTTATGGGCACAGCACCTTCTGATACTGCACCTTTTCAGATTGGGCACTCTGCTGCAAGTAAGAATTTCTGATTTATCATAAGACCAGAAATTCCCATTTGGAATACAGAATTTAGTTCCAGCATGGAGCAACAGTGTCCAATGTGAGTTGCAGCCAGAGACAACAGCTGGTTCATGGAGCCCAGTGATTTCACAACTGTGTCCTCTGGGGCTAGCAGATTCACTGCTATATAAAAAAGATCTTCCACAGTGATTTGCTTCTGTGTAAAAAATCAGTTTATTTGTGTATACTGTCTGTGCTGCTAGGTAACACAAACATTTGTAGAACAACTTTTTCATTGAAGTAATTGGTATTGCACTGATCTTTTGTGGTGAAATGCCAGAAGCGTCTTTCATCTTTCAATGTGGCCCCTTTCAATATTAAAGTCAAAAACCATTCATCTTCATTACTCCAGATAAAGTGGATTCAGTCAAATTAATATTTTGCATTTTTAGTCCTGATTTTTAAATGCTAATGCTTACATTTTAAATTACCTTGGTAACCCTGTTCACTGCTTTGGCATCACTAGAAGTTAACATGTCAACACTGATATTTCTCTCCAACTGCATTTTGGGTGACCTCACACAGTAATGGCACTCTGCTTCACATTTTTGTGTCATAATTTTGGCTGCATTTGCTGCCAATGCCGCACGTGCACCGTTCTAGAGTTTCTCTACCATGTTTACTGTTTTACAGACTCAACATTTCCAATTCTATTCCATTTCTATGAAATCTGCAGAGATTACAACAGACAAGAGAGGTTAAATATAGGACTTTTTAATCACCCACTGGCACTGTCCGAATGTGAGATTAGTACTGTTTGTCTCTGATACAAGACTACAATATTTGCTGGAACCGATACTTTGTCTGACTGCCTGCGTCTCACAGCCCTAATTCACACTGTCTCTCACTCTGCCCTCTTTTTCTCCCTTGTACTGCATAACAAAGTGGGATATGTTATTGAAGGGCCAGAGCAATATTTGTTTTCATATCAATAAACGTATTTGCATTTAAAGTCTTTTGGGCAGGCTGGGTGCAGCAGAGTGACGTCTACGCGGACCAGTGTGCATGTGCAGATGGCCATTTTGCATTGGCAGGAGACACAATGCTTAAATTTATAGTCGAATCATCTTGTATCCAAGTTGCAACAAATGAAGCTGCTTATTGCAAAAACCCGTAGAGCTTGTCTTTTGTTAAAACTAATGTGGAAAGTTTACACTGCTGCTGGAAACTGCAGTTTTATTGTAGATGTCCTTGCAGATGTAGAGACTGTTCTAGACTTTGTAATTCTCTTGTCTTCATTGTAATACTGCTGTTATAGCATTTGCAATGGTAGGAAAGACTTGAAATGGTTTTTTTCTTTCAAACTTTGTGATTATAGAAATTCAGCTGACATTTACAAAGGCCAAGCAGCAGCAGGTGAATTGAACCTTGCGAATCTGAATCACATTACTGCTGAGGAGTTGGTTGTATCTATAGGCTAGGGTTTCCAATCTAGAATACTGTTGTTCGTTGAAAAACATATAAACGGACAGCTGGTAAGGACAGGGTTGTGCTTGATTTGCCTACATTGATTGATTAATTGAACAACTGATAAATGCTACCCAGATCCTCCTGGAGAATAATTACCTGAGTGATATACTCCAAGGTGATTGGCGCTTGTGAAATCAAAATCTAGTACGAGGGATGAATTGGGAAAACAGAAGAAATGAGGATTTTAAAAGTTTCATTAGAGGAACTTAAAATGACATACGTTGCATTTAAACGTGAATCAACCGCGACTCAAACTGAGGCAAATCTGTTCGGAGGTTTTATTTTCCCATTATTTAGTGAAAAATAGAATTGGTGTTACAAAATGGTGTTTTGTGAATTCTAAATACCTTGTAGACGGCATTAATAAGTTTTGACTTTCCTCAGCAAACATGGATTAAGCAAACTCTCAATAAGGGAGTTGAACCCAGGCCACCTACGTTTGAAAACTGAAAAGCTAACACACATAAATGCATTAGAGAGGGTGCTGAGAAGAACACCAAGATTAGTCCCAATTGTAAGGGATCTAGGCTTTAAGAAAAAATTGAAAGAAGCTTTAACGTTGCATTCCAGAAGATAGTGATTGAGTCTGACTTTGCAGCGATGCACCGTGCACTGAATTGTATACATAATGGAAACCTAAAATATTATTTCAAGTTAAGCAGTGAAATTAGGATAAGATGGCAAATTTAAATTGGTGGAAGAAAATTTAGAAACAATGACTACTAGATTTATGGTAAATCTGCGAAGCTGTGAAGCGGAGACATAAGACTGGTGATGTTTAACAAGAGAGTTGATACTAGATGGATGACCTTTGTCGGCAGTGATCTTTTCTTGTTGAATTTTCTAATGTTTGTGTGTACACACTGTTCTAATACTAATGTTAGCACACTCTCTTCTAATGCTGTTGTGAATTGGAAATCTGTACAATGGGCACTGGTTGTTGGAATTATTGATAGGACTATTAGTCAATTGCAGTTAACTTCTGGTAGTCCCACATTCATTTTGAGGAGCTTCCTTTTTTTCAATGCATTACATATTAATTTACATTAGGGGCAACTGACCTAATCTCATGGTGCAGACAGTCACGTTCTTTGTTGACAACAGCTTGATGCCTTTGCAGCTTTTAGCAGAAGAGGGAGGTAGAAACAAAACGTTGGTCATTGAATATCAGTAAAATGGAGGCAAAGGTCTTGGCGCCTGCCCTTGAGTATTCCAAGAAACATTCATCATCTTTCTTATTTTCTTTTTCTGCTCTATCAGCTTAATAGTAATGATTAACCCCTTTTAGAGGACCTATCAATTAAATATGCAATTAAAACCAACAATAAGGTGTAAGCCTTAGCTAAGTGGTACAGCACTCTCCTCTGAGTCAAAAGGCTGTGGGCTCAAGTCTCTTTCTAAAGAATACAGTATTGAAGGAATGATCCGGTTTTATTGTGACGTTAAAAAAGCCATATCTGCCATCTCGGGTGACATAAAATAAATTAACGACATTATTTGGGGGTAAAAAACTTAGCAAGTTCTCATGGATGTTCTGGCTGACATTTATCCCTCAGCCAACATGCTAAAACTAATAATCTCATTTGCACAAATTGGCATTTCCTACAAATCAACAGTGGCTATACTTCAAAAGTATTTAATTGGCTGTAAAGCACTATGGACTGTTTTAGGCCGTGAAAGGCATTATAGAAATTCAAATATCTGTTTCCTCCTTTCTTCCCTTCCTGCCTTCCTTCCCTGGGATTAAAATTTTTAATCACAAAATAAATTGATTCATTTTTAAAATCACAATCCTCGTAGAAATTTTTGTAGTACAAAAGCACAACTAATTGAACATTAAAAATAGGCTCATAATTAGCCCTTCATATTTAATTATTCTTGTGTGCGCTAAATACCAAGGAAGTCTTTCATTTTCAGCCTGTGGTCCTTTTCAGTGCCAAAAGCTACAGCAATAATTTATTTTGGATCCAATTTTCTGTGCTAGAAATGGATATGTTTTAACTTAGTTTCTGTCAGTAAGCTCATTTTTGGTGCATTGCAAATCTCTTCACATTTAGTTAATTGAAAGTCCCATGTACTGAGGGAAAGGGTCATACAGTAATCATGGGCCATTTTAGTTATCTTATAGACTGGGCAAACTGAATTTACAGTAGCAGTGTGGAGGATGAGTTCTTGGAATGTATGTGCTAGTTTTCTAGATCGATACATTGAGGAGCTAACTATGGAACAGGCTATTTTGGAGCTAGCACAATATTGTGCAATAAGAAAAAGCTTGCTTAATAACCTTGTAGTAAAGGGAGTTCTAGGGAAGAGTGACCATAGAACCAAAGAATTTTATATTGAATTTGAAAATGATCTTAAAGTCCAAAACTAGGGTCTTAATTCTAAACAAAGCAAACTACATAGGTACGAGGGGCAAGTTGAGTAAGGTAGATTGAGAAACTACATTAAAAGTTATGACGGTAGACAAGTAATACTTAGCATTTAACAATTAACTCAATTTGCAACAAATATACATTCCTTTAAGATACACAGTCCCTACAGAAAAAAAAGCAGTTCAACTATGGCTAACAAGAGGAGTTAAAGATAGTATTAGTTTAAAGGAAGAGGCTTAAAATTTTGTCAAAAAGTAGTAAGTCTGAGGATTGGGAGGATGTTAGAATTCAGCGAAAGCAGACCAAGAAATCGATAAGGAAAGAGAAGAAAATGAGTAGATCAGCAAGGGACACATATATTTACAATCTGTTTTTATAGGTATGTAAATAGAAAGGGATTAGTGATCATAACAAATTGATCCAATCGAGGCAGAGGCAGATGAAATTATAATAGGGAATATGGAAATGGCAGAGACATTAAAAAGAATACTTACAGTAAGGCTCAGAAAACATTCCAAACGTAATGGGGAACCAAGGGTATAGCAGGAATGAGGAACTTAAATCAGTATAAGAAATGGTGTTGGAGAAATTAATGATTTAAGTGGTGAAAAAGCCCCTCAACTTGATGACTTGTAACCTAGGGTTTTAAAGGAGGTAGCTGCAGAGATGGCGCATGCATTGTTTTTGATCTGCCTGAAATTTTAGATTCTGGAACAGTTCCCAAGCATTGGAAGGTAGCAAATGTAACCTGACAATATAAGAAAGGATGTAGAGGGCAAACGGAGTGATTGCTCATGGGATTGGGCAACCTGGAAATTCCCATGCAAGGCCGAGCAGAAGCCGGCCCTTCTAAGTTATCACTCATACGCGGCACTGCAAAAACTTTGAAAGGCCCACACACTGAAATTAAAAAGCTATGTACTGCAAAACGATTAGAAGGAATGCTGACTGAGGTAATATATTAGCATGGATTGAAGATTGGTTAATGGACAGAATAGGAATAAACAGGATATTTCAGGTTGGCAGGCTGTAGCTAGCAAGGTACTTGAAGGACTAGTACTTGGGCCTCAGCTGTTTACAGTTTTTATTAATGACTTAGATAAGAGGTATTAATAACTTAGATAAGGGGATTGAGTGTAACGTATCCAAATTTGCTGATTTTATAAATTTAGATGGAAAAGTAAATATTGAGGATGCAACGAGGCTGCACGGAGGTGCTGATAGGCTGGGTGAGGGAGGGCAAGAACATAGCAGATAGAATACAATGTGGGAAGTGGGAAGTTTACTGCTTTGGTTGGAAAATTTTTAAAATAAAATAAGAGACTGGGAAATGTTTACATTCGAAGGCACCAGCTTGTCCTTGAACGCAGGTGCAGCAAGCAATTAGGTAAATTGTATGTTACGTTCTGGTACAAAGGGATTGAAGGAAAAGATGAAGTCTTCCTCCAAATATACAGGGCATTGGTAAGGCCATATCTGGAGTACTGTGTGTACAACCTTTGTCTCCTTAACTAAAGAAGTGGTGAGGGGATTATCGTATGAGGAGAGATTGAGTAGACTAGGCCTATATTCCCTGGAGTTTAGAAGAATGAATGGTGATCTAATTGAAACATTTAAAATTCTTAATAGGCTTAGCAGGGTAGATGCTGAAAAAATGTTTCCCCAGGCTGGGAAATCTAGAATACGTGGTCACAGTTTCAGAAGAGATTGGACAGTTAGAACTTAGGTGAGGAGAAATACCTTCCTTCAAAGGGTTATGGAATTCTCTATCCCAGAGAGATGTGAATGCTCAATGAATGTATTCAAGACAGAGGTCAATAGATTTTTGGGTACTAAGGGAATTGAGGAATATAGGGATAGTGCAAGAAGGTGGTGTTGCGGTGAAAGAAAGGCCATGATCTTATTGAATGATGGAACAGGATTGAAGGGCCAGATGGCCTACCCTAGCTCCTATTTCTTATCACTTATGTTCTTGCGTGTATCTTTGCTAAACCTGATCATGTAATATTTTACAACTTGCAACTCATTTGTCCCAAAACTATGGCAGTTCACTCTGCTGCCCAGAGCCTGTTCTGCAAAGAGATGTATTTATAGATCGACCAATAAAAAATACTCTGTCATCCGATGGTAAAACATATTTGTTTCATTCAAATATCATTATTAAAATATTGCTGAGGAAGGAAATTGATGTGAGAAGCTTTTATGTGTGAATTAGTAATGTGTACTGTACTGATTTAATATTTTCAATTAAAATGCTTTCAATACTTTAGAACATGTCTGGAGGTGGCTTTTGAAACACTAAAACAATTTGTCCTGGGAGCTTAAAGGAGATACACAGTGTATCACTAGAAGCTTGAACTACCAGCTTAAACCAGAGATGTATAAATTAGAATTCCATGAAGATGTAATAGAGTTAGTGATTGAAATTAATTGAGATGACTTTTCTGCAATAATGGATTTTTACAACGAGGATAACAAGGAGTTGGATATTTTTGCCAAAAATTTAAACATCTTGTATCATTGCACTATGAAAAAATCTTTCCTCTTGTAATTGTAGGGAAAATGATTTTCATTGTATGTTCAGGTTGAATTCTTAGTTGACCAAATTTCATCATCATACCATACATTTAATTTGTCTTTTTTTTTTGTATGTTCTTTTCAAGAAACCCCTCGTAAGAATTGCTATTGAAGAAGTTGGAGATACAGTGACTAATATTAAGACAGAGGCAGCTGCAGTCAGTTTCCCTTTTGATCTTGCGGCGAAGCAGCCATCTGTGTTACCACCTGTAGAAGAGGCCAGCAAGATTCAGGAAAAAATCACCCATTGTGACTCCTCTGTGCCAGCTGCTGAAGCGCCTAGTGCCAAAATACTTAAAGTTGAAGAGAGGTATGTTGATAACTCCGTAAAAAAAACTACCGTACAGTTTATATTTTTTGAAGTCTTTATATTAAAGACAGCAGCTTTTGGTGATGTGAAGTTCAATAGGTATTGGTCTACCTTTCACCCCAGTTTCTCATTCAAATGGCCATTCTTCATGTTTGTCAAGAGCCATCGAGAGAGGGTGTTACGAAGGCATTTGCTTGTAATAGCTGTCATAGCTGAACCGGACTTTACTTACCTGATTCCATTTGTGCTTTCCCAGCAGAAGTAATAGTGTGACAACTCTAGTAGTCTTTTATCCTGCCTACCTACTCCCTTTTCATCTTGGAAATCCTGATCTTGCATAGTAATGCATCCATTGCAACTAGACTACAGCCCTGGTAGAGATCACCTAAAGGACTGGAGGCTATACTTTTATTCTGTATAGTTCAGTGTACACTTAACCACTCATTTCTAAGAAATAATGTAGGTTCTTTTTTTTTTAAAGCAAATCTGTGCAGGATTCCTTCTAACAGTGTGCTTATTGCAATAACATGCAAGTGGCTCAGTGGCAATGCCTCTTCCCTCAGTCAGAAACTTCTGAGTGGCTCAAGTTCCACTGAAGATACTTGAACACATAAACTGGTTTGGCACTTGTAGTGAAAATGTTTAATGTCTGTGCTACTTTATCAAGGCGCAATTTATTTTTTTGCCTCTTGAACATTGGAAGAATGGCTAATCTAATCAAAAGCATTCCTTGTAGGGAATTCAGTTTCCCTGTAAAGGCACATTGATAGAATTTCCAGCTCAACTTCCTATATGGTTTTAGATTTTGCTATCATTTTAATATGCAGCTAAGTAACATTGAATGAAATATATATTTTTAATTGGAAAATATGCATATTTAAGTACAATATTGTAAGTTGTTGATTTAAGCAAAGGACAATTGATAGGACAATGAATGTAAATACTATGGTGCATAGTTGCATATTGTCGTAAATAATGCTGCCATACAATTTTCAGTAGAGTTTGTTTTTGATTCACTGTCGCTCATTCAATTTTTTTCAATACAGCATTGCGTAGTCTGGATGTTTTGGTTTTGAGTAGCTCTCAAAACTGCAATCTATCTAAGGCAAAAACTGATTTTAAAAAAAACTCTTTGCCTGCCTTTTTACTTTCTGATGAAGGATCTCATTTGCAAAATGAAAACTTAACAGATGTTGATATACTTGTATTCCCAGCATTTTCAGTCTTCATAATGTATAAATTGCTTTGTTATTTATATTTCATTCTGTTGGGATATCTCTAGAGAATATGGAATAACAAAACTTTTTGAACCAATGTGGTTTAAAAGCAAAAGATACATGTTTATATAATGTCATTGGAAAGAAGGATTTTGCATGTACACTAGTCTCTAAGAAACTCTTTTCCTGTCTTTCAGTTTCCCACATCTCTTAGCTGGTGCATGTTCTGTAACTAACCATTGGGAACTATATGCACGTATTCCTAGTGACTCCCTATCCCAAGCACATTCTTGCCTGTGGGAAATTCAGAATCTCGCAAGGTAGCAAAGTGAGCAAAGGTAATAGTGAGTTAGGGAATTACAGAAACAGGAGTAGACTATTTAACCCCTTGAACCTGTTTTGACATTCAATAAGAACAGGCTGATCTGTGACCTAACTCCATATATATATATATATATATATATATAATATAATATAATTGAGGATGAGACTTGAGTACCATACAGTGTTACTACCCACCGGGGATAGTGTGTAATATCAAGCCCCACTATTCCCCAAGCCGCAACAAGTGTGAAAAGTTTGATCAAACCACCAGATTGCCCCAATTCTACCTAATTGTTTAATTTAGATTAACAGAATACGAGCACCAGGTTTGTAAACTTGATAAGTTATAAACTGTTTATTCAACAAATTGTCTTTAACTAGTGGCAGAAGAAAGAAATATGAACTGCTAACTTCTAACACTATAACTTAAATTCTACCCCCTTAAATCTCTGCGTGCACATACACACACACACACACGGCATATAAGATGCACAAACATGGATTTTAAGGGTGGGATAAAACAGTTCAATAGATAGGATTCAATGGATTGATTTTGATCGATGTCTTCCAAATTCCTTTCAGTTCTTATTGATGACACAAGGTGGCCTAGCACTTTGTCTGTAGTTCATTGGTTGAGCACTTGCCTTTCAATTTCTCTAACAGTAGTTTTCCCCTTTGCCTTTCGACAGGGGATTTCGAAGAGAGAGAGCAGGCTATAGAGATATGAGGAGAAAAACCAGTTAGCTATTATTGCGCAATTAC
The DNA here is from genome assembly GCF_964194155.1 of Cetorhinus maximus. Lineage (NCBI taxonomy): Eukaryota > Metazoa > Chordata > Chondrichthyes > Lamniformes > Cetorhinidae > Cetorhinus > Cetorhinus maximus. The sequence goes on from NC_135900.1 coordinate 15,930,252, forward strand.
TGGAATCTTCCACACAGGAGAAAGAGGTTTTAGGTCTTGTTCCTTTCAGGCTAGGAGCCATTCTGCTGCACTTGCACAAAACATGGTCACCTGGTCAGGAGCCAATTAAAGTGCTGTTGTCAGACAGCTCCCTTGGCCTGGGACTTCTTTCTGGCACCATCCTCTCTTTCATGGCCCACTCTGTTCCCGGACTGCAACATTATATATATTTCTCATCCTGTTCCAGTGGACATGTTTTTCAGCTACAGCCATTGTAATTTTGCTACAGTCCAACAGAAAACAAAAAGACATGTTCTTTACAACAGTCTGACAGAAATAAAAATATATACTCCTTACAACTGAGATAACGCTGCATTGGTGGAGGTGCCATCTTTCAGATGAGACACCATTAAAACAAAGGCCCAAATGCCTTTTCCAGTGATTCAGATGGATGTTGCAGAAACCATGGCTGTATATAGAGGAGTAGTAAGTTCCCTCACTCATCTCGCCAACATTTCTCTCGTCGACCACCATCTGCAAAAGCACACTAATTAGTTATTCATCTTATTTGCTGTTTGCGAAATCTTGTAGGTAATGTGGCTGCTGTATTTGCTTGTTAAAAAAAGTCAATGTGAGAGAGTTCGGAATGTTTTGAGAATGTGATAAGGTAGAATATGAACAAGTTTTGTTTCTTAATGAGTTATTAAAAAAGGGAAAAGATAAAACAATTAATTCCATGTTTTAGGATTTGATCCATCTTTCAAATCTCTGCAACTGCTGTTGAGAACCAAATATCTTAATTTTTATCTGTTTCCATACTAGCGCACTCAATCAGAATTTTTGCGTATTTTACCTTGGTAGCGAGAACTGTGTACCCTGATTAGCAGGTACATTTTTTATTAATTATAAGACAACACTTTTTTTTTGAAACAAAGCTATATAATCTATTATCAGGCTCTATTTTTAGCTTTCTTGTGTTATGACACAGCTGATGGTAAACGCTGAACTTTTCAAACCCCAGAGGGAAACTTGAAATAACTGTCACAATTGATTTTCAATTTGTATAAGAAAAATTATTTTAAATATATGCATTGATCTGCAAATTACTAGTATGATAATTCTAAATCCTCTGATCAATCTAACTCCAAGTTACACTTTCATTAAAGCAACAATAAAGCACATAGATTTTAAAAGAAACATGATACCCTGAACAAGTCGAATTCAAAGTGAGTTTTCTTACTTCAGCCCTTTGAAGACAGCAGCTTGAGGCGTAAATGCCGAAGGCTTTTTCACACTTTTAAGATCTTAAAAATACCTTCCCTTACAAAACAGCCTTCTCTTCTTTATACATATCTTCCTCTTTAAATGCAAGTACCCATTGTTTCACAATGTCTTTGGACTTTATCTCCCTGATAATAAAAACCTCCTAGCACTAAGTTCTACTGGTAATCTTTGGGAAAAATAAACACACTGTTTCTAAACTTCACCTGGCTAGGTGACACATTTCACCCCCCCCCCCCTTTGAAAACAATCTGATCTGGCTTATTTCACACCGCAAATGTTCCCTTGATTACCTATGTTTCTAAACTTCCCCATGTTTACCTAATTAACATTTCAAACCTAACCCCTCTTCTTAGATCAAAGCACCCAGACTAATTCAATTAAGTCTCACTCTCCCACTCACACACATGCATCCCACTATTACTTTATTTTACAATAAATTCCAATAACATTATGAGAATGATATCATCTTGATACTTGTTAATGCCCTAGGTACATTTAAGTCTTTCATTTGTTCTTGATTACTGAGCAACGTAATACCAAACAAAAAGCCGAATATCGTAGATGCTGGAAATCAGAAATAAAAACAGAAAATGCTGGAAATACTCAGCAGATCAGGCAACACCTGTGGAGAGATAAACAGAGTTAATGTTTCAGGCCGATCATCAGCGCTATTACCAACTTTTTTTCTGAAAGATTTAGAACCAAAGGACCACACTGTCTTAAAATGGAATTACTTTTGGATTTGCAATGAAATGGCCAGTAATGCATTAAGTTTCCCTGGATTTGATGGTGTTATTTATATAGATTATCTTACCAATCTAATTAAATCCATTTCAACATATCTGTTACTGAAATAGTTTTCTTTTGAAGTTTATGTTGAGGGTAATTGCTTCAGTAACTAAAATTCTATTTTAAACAAATGTGAAGCATATTGTTGCATTCTGTGATCAGAAGCTGTATCTTTTGAGTATTGCATTTAGAGTACCCAGTGGTGGCACTTAAAATTAATGCAGTCTTCCACCTGCACAAGGCTTCTCTTCTTCTAGGAAACTAATATCATGAGGGTTGATTTTTAAAACAATCTACTCGAGTTTTACTTTATTAGTATACACAATCAACTATACTTGAGAGATGTATAGCTTCAAAGGGGATTTAGCTCAGTCTGATTTTTGTTACTTGTTTCAGCTACATTGTATATAATGAATAAAAATAATTCCTTGTACCTCTGCTTACATCTTGTATGCATCACCAAGACTTCAGTAGGGACTTAAATCATCCAGACTGTCATTTCGATTGCAGCACACAAAGCAAAATCTTGACTTGCTGATTACGAAGTGGGTAATCTTCTCATTGCCATTCGCCTTTGCATATATTAACATTACTCTCCCCATATTTACCCTACCCTCTTACATATCTCTTACGAAAAATCAAAAACTTGCCAGGAACCGTATGCCATAAAAATATTTAATGCCTACTTTGAGAAAAAATTGCATCCTCTTCTACCAGAGACTTTCTAAGCCCATCATTTGCTTTACTGCAGATGTCCTGAAGAGATATTAATGCCTATAATGTTATTGGAAATTATTTTTAAACTGGAGTTGTACTGGGGTCTGTGTTTGACTGTGTGTCTTAATTGGATTAAAGCCAGCTAGTCTGGGTGCTTGGATGTATAGTAATTTTGAGATGTTAATTAGATAAATGTAAGGAGGATAGAAAGTAAAGTGTAAATTTGCATTTGTTGAATAATGCATTCGAGAGTGGGAGTAAAATGTTGCACCTAGCTAGAAGATGCAAAGCAATGTGTTTTTTTTTTCAGCGTGCTAATAAAATTGGTGGAATGAAAGGATATTATTGTTAGGAGACGTAACGTTATAAGTCTAGTGATATAATGGAAAATTTACATTCAAAGGGAAAGCTAGGTATAAACAGATAGGAGTTTGTGTGTGTGTAGCTCAGGGATTTAAGATCTAACCAACCTGTAAGCCTACAACTGTGTCTGCAAAGGAACCAAATTGCAAGCAACCTCATTTTGAACTCATAAGGCCAAATGTACTTTGCCTGATGTCTGTTTAAAGTCTATGGGTTACAGTTGCCTTGGTTGAGATTTACCTGGGAGTGATTAATTTTGGGATTTGTTTAAAAGTTATTATGATAGTAATTTGTAGACATGTGTATGTGTTTAATTTGTTGTAAATTAATAAATGTTTAATTTAGTTTTATACCAAAAAAAAACCTCGAGGCTAGGTGGTCTTATTCCTGAATTCAGAGCTGCATCTCAGGCATACCAATTTAAAATATGGGTTATGACAGTTGTTTCAAGGTTCCCTCTGGGATTTAAACAACTCAGTCTTCACCAACTGCTGTGTCATAACACAGATGTCTGATTGTTTTTCACCTTCGCACCAACCTGTTGGTGATCTTGAATCCTCCATGCCAATGTGTTAGGATAAAGCAGCTATTTTTAAAATTCATTTTATTCATGGAATGTGGGTGCTGTTGGCAAGGCCAGCATTTATTGCCTGTCCCTAATTTCTCTTGAGAATGTGTTGATGAGCTGCCTTGTTGAACTACTGCAGTCTGTGTGCTGTTAGGGAGGGATATCCCATGATTTTTGTCCAACAGCCATGAAAGACCAGTGTATACTATAAAGTGTATATTTCCAAGTCAGAATGCTGCGTGACTTGGAGAAAACCATGCAGCTTGTGGTATTGCCCTTGTCCTTCTAGGTTTTGGAAGTCCCAGGTTTGGTTGTGCTGTTGAAGAAGCCTTGGCAAGTTGCTGTAGTGCACCTTGTAGATGGTGCACACTGCAGCCATGTTGGGCTGGTGGTGGAGGGAGCAAGTGTTTAAAGCGATTAATTGGTTTCCAATCAAGCATGCTGCTTTGTTCTGGATGGTATCCTGCTCCTTGGGCTTTTTGGAGCTGCACCCATCAAGTAAAGAGTACTCCAACGTACCTTGTAGATGGTGGAAAGACTCTGGGGAGTCAGGAGTTGAGTTTCTCGCCACAGAATATCCTGCCCCTGACCTGAGGTAGCCATAGTAATTATATGGCTGGCCCAATTAAGTTTCCAGTCAATGATGAACCCCAGGATGTTGATTTGGGGGTGGGGGAAGGTAACATTGAGATTGATCATGGTAATTCTACTAAAGGGGAGTGCCGAGGTGCTTAGATTCCCTTGCTGAAGGTTGTTATTTCCTCTCTTTTGCATGGTGCAAATATTACTGGCTACTTATCAGCTCTAGCCTGAATGTTGGTCAGGTCTTTTTGCATGCAGGCACAGAATGCTTCATTATCTGAGGAATTGCAAATGAAACTGAACACTGCAATCATTAGTGAACACCCCCACTTCTGACCTTATGATGGAGGGAAGGACATTGGTGAAACAGCTGAAGATGCTTGGGATTAGGATAGGACTCTGAGGAACCCCTGCAGTGATTGACTGCTCGGGCAACTTTGTCATCATGCCTGTCTAAAGCAAACCAATGATGTCTGGTTCACATCCTAGTGAATGAACTCCTATACATGCTTTCGAATGCCTTCTCCTTCTATATGTTCTGCTTCATTTTTAAGCTTTATCCTCATACTCTTCTCATGTTCCGTACCGGCTTGCTTCTGCAAGTTTGCATGTGTGCTGCCTGCACATAAACTCTTGTCTGTTGCACTTGCAGAATTTCTGCACTTTTAGTAGCAACAGTAGCAGATGAGCAGGAATTTGAAAGTATGAAAAAGATGGCTAAGTGTAATAATCTTTTGGTTTCTTGTCTTTCAAATTTATTTTCTTCTATTTTTTCCCCCTTTTTTTTTTAGTTCTGAATGTATTCTCCTTGTGCTTTCATTGCTGAGTGCGCAGCCAGGAGCCTACCACTGGGCTCTACCAATGCAGCTTTCGGACCAGCGTTAGAAAGCTTTAAATGTCAAGGAGGGTGGCTCCTATTTTTGCTTGCTGCTTTTTCTCCTCTTTTCTACTCGCAATGAGGTTAGGAACTTACTGAGCAGAGACTCATGACATGAATCTGTATGCTACAACTCCATGCTGCATTTGGTTAGATGTTAATGTTAAAATCTGTTTATATGCCATAACTTAGTTGACTAACCAAGCAAGCTTTGGCTTCCAACCTCTCTCCCCTGCATGACTATAGTTGCCAGCGCAAAACCAAACAAATAGTGTAAACCAGTGTGAAACCAACTATTATTTTCTTCCCCTCTTTCCTTGGATCTATTCTATCATTGTCTATTCTATCCTTGTGTCTTTAGCCCCCACCTACGTAGGACTCTGATTGCAACAGGCATTCCTTTAAGGACATCCACGAGTGATTATCATTTTCAATTGTTTTGACATGTTTTCAATTATTTTGAAATATTTTAAGTGTGAAGCTAAATTGAGTGGTATGAAACCTGGTGATATGGGTTTAACAGATTGTTGTGATTTCCAAGCAGTTTTACTCAATAAAACTGTCATTCTGTTTCAGAGGACATCCTGGTGTGTCAGACAAGCAATCAGTTAAAGCTGAAACTCCTGCTGTAGAGAGCTCGGCAGACATGAAAGCTAAAGCACCTCTGTTTTCCCACTCTGTGATTATCCCACACGCTCCCGCCAACTCCTTTCAACTCGAAGCAGATCTCCGCAAACTGAAGAATTATCCAGAGATGTTACATAAATATTTGAAGGTAAATTTAGAAGCATTTAATCCATCAGTTTATTAAACTGGGTTTTGTATACCCATTCCAACTTTAAAATATCTTCCAGCAGTAATTATTTCAAGAAAAGTATCTGTATTTGAAAAATAAAGATCAGTTCCTGAAGAGACTTAAGGGTGAGCTTACCGAAGCACATCAAAATTACAAGAGATTTGTGAACGTGGACAGTAAACGATTGTATTCAATAGGTAACAATTGCACCCAAATTTAGGATTACTACTCCAGTATAATGGGTTTTTTAATTGCAGAGACTTTTCATATGCATTACAAGAAGTGGCTGTTGAAGCTAATTCACCATCCAGTTTAAAAGGAAGTTTGATAAAGACTTGAAGAAAAGAAATAAGTGTAGCAGAAAGGTAGAGGAAAATGGGACTAGGTTGCCGCAGTGTGGAGTTGACAGTAGAACTGAATTGGCTGCCAATCTGGCTAAAATTTTTGATTCTTCAACTTGTCAATTTTATTACGTTCTGTGTGTAAAACTTCAGTTACTGAGCAGCATATTACACTGGTTGATTGTTCCATCACCTTTCACCAATTTAATTAAATGCCTCTGTATATGTTAATTTTTTGTAATACTGGGCGTTAGAGAGTTTCATGTTCAAGTGCATAGGAAACACATAACTAAGGGAGGCTGCTTCCTGGTGTGCATGTTAAGTGGTGCGTCCATAAGAACTAGGAGCAGGAGTAGGCAATTCAGCCCCTTGAGCCTGCCCCGCCATTCAATACTATCATGGCTGATCTCATTTCGGCCTCAACTGCAATTTCCCGACCTCTCCCCATAACCTTTCAACCCGTTACGAATTAAAAATCTGTCTATCTCCTCCTCAAATTTATTCAGCGTCCTGGCATCCACTGCACTCTGAGGTAATGAATTCCACCAATTCACGACCCTTTGAGAAAAGTAAATCCTCCTCATCTCTGATTTAGGCAAAAACTATGGCCTCTCGTTCTACAATGCAACACAATGGGAAACATCCACCCCACATCTACTTTGTCTAACCCCTTTAACATCTTATATACCTCAATTCGATCTCCTCTCATCCTTCTAAACTTTAGTGAGTATAGGCCTAAACTGCTCAATCTCTCCTCATAAGACAAGCCCTGCATCTCTGGAATCAATCTAGTGAACCTCCTCTGAACTACCTCCAATGCAACTACATCCTTCCTCAAGTAAGGGGACCAAAACTGTGCACAGTACTCCAGGTGCGGTCTCACCATGCCTAGTACAGTTGCAACAACACTTCCCTTCCAAAATTCCATTTGCCTTCCTTACCTGCATACTAGCTTTCAGCGATTCATGCACGAGGGCACCCAGATCCCTCTGCACTGAAGCATTCTGAAGTTTCTTTCCATTTAAATAACAAGTCGCCTTTTTATTCTTCTGACCAAAATGGATAACCTCACACTTATCCACGTTAAACTCCATCTGCCAAATTTTGACCCATTCACCTAACCCGTCCATATCCATTCGTAAATTTCTTCTTCTTTCTTCATTGCAGCTTACTTTTCCACCTATTTTGGTGTCATCTGCAAATTTAGCTATAGTACCTTCTATCCCTGAATCCATGTCATTAACATAGATTGTAAATAGTTGGGGCCCAAGGACTGAACCCTGTGGCACCCCACCAGTCACAGCTTGCCATCCAGAAAAAAACCCATTTATCCCAACTCTCTGCTTTCTGTTGGTTAGCCAACCCTCTAACCAAGCTAATTATATTACCCCTAACTCCGTGTGATCTTGTGTTAAAATTTCAGACTGCCGTAAAACTGCCATTGGCAGCAGAGATGAGCACTGACCTGCATAATATGCTTGTGCTCATATATCTTCATTTCAAACTCATTCCAACATTGGGAATTTGTTGCTTTTGGCTTAGTGAGGTTAAAACCTTCATACGATAATGTGGATTAAACTAATGTGGATTAACTAAATGAGGGTTGAGGGACCAAGTTTGGGTAGAGGTAGCAATTCATGTGTAGAATGAAGACAGGAGAGCAAAATAGTTGAGGGTCAGAGAATGGCAGGAAAGGACAGAGAAAAAACACTTCCATCCCTGCTTTGAAAAGCCCTCTGAAGACTTGTCTCTCAAACTGTTCCTTAACTTTCACCTGCCTCACTACTCTAATTCCAGAGTCTTTTCTTTTGTATTTCTTCTTCTTTTGCCAAATGTTTTATTTAGATTTTAAGAAGTAACCTTAATATTGTGTTTGATAATTGTGTGTACTTAATTATTCAATTTAATGATTTTCATTAATTCATTTTGAAAATACACGTTTTAACACTGTTATGAACAAGAATTTTTTGCTTTGACTGGATGGGTTGAAGGAACTAGACCTTGTATCCAAAAGTGAATAACCTGTTTACCTGAATAACTAATCAGGCAGTTTTTCCCCCCTGCTTCACAATTTCTTTCCTCTTCCTGATCCCTTGCAGGATTAGATCTATGGATAATGGTTGCTCTTTTTATCACTATATCCTACTGTGTGATGGGTTTTTGTGCATGGAATTTCAGACACCTCCATTCCCAAAGCAAAATTTTTATGTAAGCCTCGATTGTGAACATTGGCCCGTAGCAGCCAGAGTTGGGCAGTGGGTGGGGACATTAAGATTACTCCTTAAAATCTAAATAAAACATCTGGCAGAAGAGTAGGAAAAACAAAAGAAGACTCTGGAATTAGAGTGGTGAGGCAGGGGAAAGTTAAGGAACAGTTTGAGTGTGCTTGGTCCCAGCACAGCACAGCCCAAACCTTATCTGACATCCACCATATACATTTTCTGGAGTAGTTACTGAATTGCAATCAGAATTAGAGAGTCATAGCTTCCCCCTCCCTAACAAGGGACCTTATATTAGATCTTGGATCACCCAGGTCTATAGGACTAAGCTGCTCATGAGATAAACTTTGGGAACTATCAAGTTAGCAAGTGTTTTCTTTATGGTGTCGATTGGTAAACTTTTATTTCCGTAAGCATGGTTTTAACTTAAACCATAACTTTTAACAGATTCCAGCAGAAGACTTGGTTTTAGAGCTTATGCAAATGTTTATTTTCTATCCAATACAACATTCTGATTTTTTTTTCTTGTTTTTATTGCTCCTGTGAATAGCAAATTGAGCCCTCTTTTTATCCACAACTGTTTCAAAAATCTTTGGAACCTGACATTTTAAATCACATATTAAGAATCCTTCATGGTTCATATATCAGGTAAGCAATATTTAGGTTTTCATGTTTACCAGTGAGAATAGTTTAGTGTCCTTAGACTGTGAATGTGACGATTCACAATCCACATGATATCGAAGCTTAATGAAGGAAGATGTATAATTGGAAAATGCAGTGAATTTTGACTATTTATTTGAATATTGTCTTTTCACTTGATATAGTATTGCCATCACCTGCTCGTAGCGAAAAACCACCTCTGACCAAGCTATTAGGCATCCATCGTAATATCTCCTTCGTTGGCTTGGCATCCATTTTTGTTTGATTGTGCTTATTCTAACATTCCTTGGGGCAATCTTCTATGTTAAAATCACTATATGAATTAAAGTTGTTGTAGCTCATTCTTATGAGTGTGCAGCTTTCCAAACCTTTCCTGATGTGAGGCAATATGAATCATTGCGCTTACTCTGCACTAACCAGAGTTAGTTCTTTCAGAGCCTATATTTATCATCTGTCATTGGCATTTCATTGCCCAAAATGTGAAACATCATATTTCTAAATTTGTTACAAAGCAGCTTTTTATGGAAATTAATATAGAAGCAGCTTTGTAATTTGTGAGTTGGGCCTCAATGGGTTTCCCGTGCTCTGGTACCAAAAAGTGTAGTGTCACCCTAGGAGATAGTCTTATAACACTCCTGTTTCACACCTGGTTTTAAAAGTTCCCAGGCAGCTCCTTGCCTCCAGCACTTCATGTTTTAAAATTAGCCGCATGGTGACTTTACTGTGAGCTGATTCTTGTCCAACTGGTTCAAAATGTGATGGAATAATCCAGTTTAGTCGCACTATAAATAGCATTTGTTTGGTAAAGTAATATTCAACAGACTTAAATGGCACAGTTTAAAAATACATTTACCGGATGTAAATGTTAATTGGAACAGCATTAAAGTTGCAAAGATTTTGTAGCAGAAGCAGACGTGGATGCTTCACCATCCTTTCGTACATTAATTTTGTTTGTACTTTCAAAGCTGATAATATAAACACTTCAATGATGACATCAAAAATTTCTGTAGAAAATGGATGCATAGTTTAATGTTGCAGCAACTAAATCAAAGAAAGCACTTTCAAGAACCAACTTAACCATTTGTTCCGAGTTGGTAGCTGGTTTCTTGAACTTCACTGTAGATCCTTGGTCAGTTTCTGAGTGTGCATTCCATCTATTGGAATTCTTGTCACTGAATAATCAGGTGGTATAAAAAGCCAACACTAAATGGGCATACCCTTATTTTTAACACTACAGTCTTGTGCGATTTTGTCAGTTGGTTGGTAATTCGATGTTATTGATCAGATCACCCGTGTTTTATTCCAGCTAAGTTGGGAGTCAGTGGTTTTATGACCGTAGAAATTTATCAGCCAAGCACAATGGGGAAAATGTCCTATTTATGCCTGTTATGGGCAAAACTTTAATATACATTTGTAAAGATTTTTTGGAGAGTTTCAGTGGCAAAAAGAAATTTTAAATGCATGACCAGAAAGGGCATCTTCAGTGCTTTGGTGTTTTGGAAGATTTATTTTTTTTAGAACTAAATTTAAGGCCGAGTTGGATTTTTTTCAATAAAGCTGAGCCACAGTGACTGTAGAAAATGACCAATGTTTCAGCCAGGCAGTGAAGGGCTGAAATCAAAATGTGATTTTCAAAATCTTTTCAAATCTTTAATTATGTTTGTGATATGACTCTCCTAATCATACATAAGTTACATGTACATTTTTTACAGCACTTGTTCCATTTATCAATTAGTTTAAACTAAACCGTGGATTATTTCTTCTATTTGGTACCAAGATACTCCATGGGGAGAATTTTCTCCCCGTTGGGCTGAGCGGGAGCGGGCACACAGCCAATTGCCACCTGTGATTGGCTGCGCGCCACCATTTCATGTGGGCAGGCCAATTAAGGCCCGCCTAGCGTGGCGTGCACCCGGAACTGTTGTGCACTCCCTGTGCGCGCGAAAGAGCACAGAAATCTCCGAGGTGTAGAGCTGCCTCCAGGAGATTAGTTTGATTGTCAAAAATTTTAATAAAGAAAAAATTTTAAGACATGTCGCCTCGTGACAGTGTCACATGAGCTGGGACATGTCAATGAACTTTAATAAAAAGTTTTATTCAATTTATAAACACTTCATGAAACCTCTTCCCTCCCGTGGATGAGGTTTCATGATAAGTGCAAAGGCCGCCTGGGCTCTTTGCCTGCCCACCAACCTTAAAGTTGGACAGGCAGCTCCGTTAAGTATTTTAATCAGCTTTTAAATAGCCTTAATAGGCCTTTGACAGTTCGGCGGGCGCACAGCGACTCCGGCATGGGTCTGCCGAACTGAAAATCGGATTGGCGCGTGGTGACGTCGGGACGCACGCCCGATGCCACCGCGCGTCATTTTACGCATTGGCGAGCGGGGCCCGCCCCAGCACGCCGACCCGAAGATTCTGGCCCATGTTTCAGAATATCCAAGCAGGTGCAGATTTTATTTTTATGCTTGATAAGCCAGAATCTAATGAGTGGCAAATTCAACTTGTGGCCTTGTGCAATGAACTTGTAGGGTATTTTTGCACAGTACGAGGGCAGTTGAAGCCAGAAAAAGAAACTTAAGAAGCTTACAGTTTTAGGAATGATCATTTCCAGACAATTATTGTTGCTTTGTTCTGCTATGTTTTTCTTTTTTAAATTACATTAAAAAAAAATGCATTTTGAAATTTTCCAGTCATGTAAGTTTTTACATTTTATTTGTCCACCTTGAAAAGGACACAAATTCACATGAAACAGCTGTCGTTAATATAACATTACATTGGCAGTATCATTCTAGCGAAACCACAAGAATAGTTGGTGTGTAATGTGGAAATGCAGTAGAAAGCTTTTCGTGAAGTTAGTATCAAGGGTGTTGTTCCTGAGATGCTGTGTTTCACAGAAATCTTATTCAAATTCAGCTTTATCCTGCACTACTCCTGGTAGTGTGAAGACAGGTAATAGAGGTTCTAGTGCAACTCCAAAACTCGCCCATGAAAATAATTATACTCAAATGCCTCAAATCTTCACTTCCAACCCCCGACCCCGTTCACTTACACAGAATCCCTCTGAAATGTTCGCCATTTCGCATCTTCTCAAATGTATAATTTAGAATTTATTTGCAGCATATCCTGTAAATTATGTATAGCTACATACTTTGCATGTTGATGTACAGTTTTATTGTTTTTCCCAAGTCTTGCCCACGCTGAAATAAAACCTTTACACTTTTCATTCCCACATGACCAAAGTAACTCATTCTAAGGCCTTTCATGAAAAAATTAGAATAACTAAGTACAATTTTAAATTGAAAAGATATTGTGGCCATTAAATCAGAATATTAACCTTAGCCCCACAAGACACTGCAGTTGACCTCCAATGGTTCTATTTTTTGGGGATTTGAAGGAAAACTTTATTGAGTTTATACAGCACTGAATAAATTAAGTGAGATGCTGCAATTTACAGAAGTTGTGACGTACTGAATTTTTTTCAATTGTCGTAGTGGTATTGTCGCTGGACTAGTAATCCAGAGTCTCGGGGTAATGCTCTGGGGACTGGGGTTCAAATCCTGCCACGTCAGATAGTGGAATTCGAATTCAATAAAAATCTGGAATTAAAAGTCTGATGATGACCATGAAACCATTGTCGAATGTTGTAAAAACCCATCTGATTCACTAATGTCCTTTAGGGAAGGAAATCTGCTGTCCTTACCTGGCCTGGCCTACATGTGACTGCAGACCCACAGCAATGTGGTTGACTCTTAAGTGCCCTCTGAAATGGCCTAACAAACCACTCAGTTGTATCAAATCACTACAAAGTCACAAAAAAGGAATGAAACCAGATGGACCACCTAGTATTGACCGAGGCAACGGCAATCTCATCCCTGTTGACTCTGCAAAGTCCTCCTTACTAACATCTGGGGGCTAGTGCCAAAATTGGGAGAGCTGTCTCACAGACTAGTCAAGCAACAGCCTGACAAAGTCATCCTCATGGAATCATACCTTACAGATAATGTCCCAGACATCACCATCACTATCCCTGGATACATCCTGTCCCACCGGCAGGACAGGTCCAGCAGAGGTGGAGGCACAGTAGTATACAGTCGGGAGGGAGTTGTCCAGGGAGTCCTTAACATTGACTCTGGACCCCATGAAGCCTCATGGCATCAGATCAAACATGGGCAAGAAAATCTCCTAATTACCATGTACTGCCCTCCCTCATCTGATGAATCAGTGCTCCTCCATGTTGAACACCACTTGGAGGATGCACTAAGGTGGCAAGGGTGCAGAATGTACTCTGGGTGGGGGACTTCAATGCCCATCACCAAGAGTGGCTCGGTAGCACCACTACTGACCGAGTTGGCCGAGTCCTAAATGACATAGCTACTAGACTGGGCAGGTAGTGAGGGAACCAACCAGAGGGAAAAACATACTTGACCTCATCCTCTCCAACCTGCCTGCCGGAGATGCATCTTTCCATGACAATATCGGTAGGAGTGACCACCCTCACATTGAGGATACCCTCCATCGTGTTGTGTGGCATCCACCATGCTAAATGGGATAGATTTCGAACAGACCTAGCAACTTAAGTCTTGGCATCCATGAGGCGCTGTGGGCCATCAGCAGCAACAGAATTGTATACAACCACAATCTGTAACTCCATGGCCTGGCATATCCCCCATTCTACCATTACCATCAAGCCAGGGGATCAACCCTGGTTCAATGAAGAGTGCAGGAGGGCATGCCAGGAGTAGCACCAGGCATACCTAAAAATGAGGTGTCAACCTGACGAAGCTATAACACAGGACTACTTGCATGCCAAACAGCATAAGCAGCAAGTAATAGACAGGGCTAAGCGATCTCACAACCAATGGATCTGATCTAAGCTCTGCAGTCCTGCCTCATCCAGTCGTGAATGGTGGTGGACAATTAAACAACTCACTGGAGAAGGAGTCTCCACTAATATCCCCATCCTCAAAGATGGAGGAGCCCAGCACATCATTGCAAAAGATTAGGCTGACTCATTTGCTACAATCTTCAGCCAGAAGTGCAAGTGGATGATCCATCTCGGACCTCTGGAGGACCCCAGCATCACAGATGCCAGTCTTCAGCTAGTTCGACTCCCTCCACGTGATATCAAGAAATGGCTGAAGGCACTGGACTCTGCAAAGGCTGTGGGGCCTGACAATATTCTGGCAATAGTACTCGAGCTCCAGAACTTGCTGTGCCCTAACCATGCTGTTCCAGTACAGCTACAACACTGGCATCTACCCGGCTATATGGAAAATTGCCCAGGTATGCCCTGTCCACAAAAAGCAGGACAAATCCAACCCGACCAATTACCGCCCTATCAGCCTACTCTCCATCAGTAAAGTAACGGAAGGGGTCATCAACAGTGCTATCAAGTGGCAATTGCTTAGCAATAATGTGCGCACTGACACCTCCGCCAGGGCCACTCAGCTCCTGACCTCATTACAGCCCTGGTTCAAACATGGACAAAAGAGCTGCACTCCAGAGGTGAGGTGAGTGACTGCCCTTGACATCAAGGCCACATTTGACACTGTGTAGCATCAAGGAGTCCTAGCAAAACTGGAGTCAATGGGAATCGGGGGGAAAACTCTCTGGTTGGAGTCATACCTAACACAAAGGAAGTTGGTTGTGGTTGTTGGTCAGTCATCTTTGCTCCAGGACATCACTGCAGGAGTTCCTCAAGGTAGTGTCCTCAGCCCAACCATCTTCAGTTGCGCCATCAATGATCTTCCTTCCATCATAAGGTCAGAAGTGGGGATGTTTGCTGATGATTGCACGATGTTCACCATTCGCAACTCCTCAGATACTGAAGCAATCCATGTCCAAATGCAGCAAGACCTGGACAATATCCAGGCTTGGGCTGACAAGTGGCAAGTAACATTCGCGCCACACAAGTGTCAAGCAATGACCATCTCTAACAAGAGAGAATCCAACCATCGCCCCTTGATGTTCATTGGCATTACCATCACTGAATCCCCCACTATCAACATCCTGGTGGTGACCATTGACCAGAAACTGAACTGGACTAGCCATATAAATACTGTGGCTATAAGAGCAGGGCAGATGCTAGGAATCGTGCAATGAGTAACCCATCTCCTGACTCCCCAAAACCTGTCCACCACCTACAAGGCACAAGTCAGGAGTGTGATGGAATACTCCCCACTTGCCTGGATGAGTGCAGCTCCCACAACACTCAAGAAGCTTGACATCGTCCAGGACAAAGTAGCCCGCTTGATTGGCACCACATCCACAAACATTCACGCCCTCCACCACCGACGCACAGTAGCAGCAGTGTGTACCATCTACAAGATGCACTGCAGGAATTCACCAAGGCTCCTTGGACAGCACCTTCCAAATCCGCGACCACCACCATCTAGAAGGTCAAGGGCAGCAGATTTATGGGAGCACCACCACCTGGAAGTTCCTCTCCAAGTCACTCACCACTGTGAATTGGAAATATATCGCCGTTCCTTCACTCTCACTGGGTCAAAATTTTGGAACTCCCTAACAGCACTGCAGGTGTGCCTACACCTCATGGACTGTAGTGGTTCAAGAAGGCAGCTCACGACCACCTTCTCAAGGGCAATTAGGGATGGGCAATAAATCCTGGCCCAGCCAGCGAAACTCTCATCCCATGAATGAATTTAAAAAATCCTTTGATTTCTAACAACATTCTAATGGAATCATCAAGTACTTTGTAAGTTCATTGAATAATTTTAATTTGATAGAGAAATATTACTATATCGTCCTTAGGTTCTAATCACTATGATGAATCAAATTGAGAAAACCTTGTACCTCTTGCATTGCATTTTATAGGTTTGAAGAACCTTCCCTAATTCTAGATATCCTAAGGAACTTAGCAAATGTGAAAAGGTTTGATATGGCAGTGATGTTTATGTCGGAATCGGAAAGAAAAGGTAAGCTATAGTTAGTCAACTACAATTTAAGAAGCAGTCATTATGGTTCAGTTGTAGTAATATATGATCTGATTACAATTACAATTCTTTGCTAACTTTGGCATCTCCCTTGATAGTTTGCCTAAACGGATCCTAGGCTTTTCCTCACAGCCATCTGGCCTTTAGCATCTCCAAGCACATTATTGCTTAGGAGCCCAGTCAAAGACTTAGGATTTGAGAGGGCCAGAAATCAACTGCACACTCTTATATAAAAAGAGGAGTAAGAATGAGAAGACGCTTTGAAACAGACCAATTACTTTGGTTTTGTCCACCTTTAGATAGCAATTTTTTTTATTTAGACCTAATGGCACCCTTTTGCATTATAACTATAAAATGCACTAAAATCTGTGGAACGTAGCTTCAGACATGGTATTACATGGTTTTAAGGAATGTGTGGACCTATTGTGAAAGTTGTGAAAAAGCAGATGCTCCTGCGTGTGCTGTCCTAAAATAAGTGGTTGGTGGTTGAGGACTTGTGCCATATGCAAAGCTCTTTACTCTCAAGGGCAGTTAGGGACCTAGCCAGTGGCACGCTTATCCCATGAACAAATTTAAAAAAAACTTGTCACAGAGAATGGGTAGCGGCAAGGTGCAGCTTGTAATATAGCCTGTGCTCTACACAGCTGACCTGAGATTGATAGTGCTGTATGACCAACATAAAAACAATAGCCTAACTTTATTCATTTCTTTGCTGTGCAATAGAAATAATTCTAATTGCTGAACTGGGAAATCACAGGAACAAGGCTTAGGACTTCAGCCCACCCGATCTTGTATTATTCAATGCCATGGTTATTTTCTGTATTCTGCCTTTGCATATTGTGTCAATCATTTGAAGCCATTTGCTTTTAGTAGATCAGCATTATCCTGTTAGTTGGTAGACAAATCAAAGATGTTGTAGAAATTACATAGAATCAAAGCATTGTTGCAGTAGTTGCCAAACTTTGGCCACCCCTCAATTTTATCAACTTTGGCCCAACATCTGTTTTACTTTTTATGCCTTTGCTAATAGTACAACAGTATAGTGGTTATGTTACTGGTCTAGTAACAGAGAACATGAGTTCAAATCCCACTATTACAGCTTTAGAATTTGAATTCAGTTTTAAAAAGTTGACATCAGTAAAAATGAGCGTGAAACTGTGGGAGTGTCGTAAAACTCAACTGATTGACTAGAATCTAACTAGTTCACGAGTGTCCTTTTAATAATGTTCATTTTTGAAGGCAACTAGAAAGGGCAATAAATGCTGGTCTTGCCAGCGATACTAATAACCTGAGAATTATTTTTGACGTGCCCTGGGGCATTTGTCTGCATTTGAAGGCTCTGTATAAATACATTGTTGTTCTGTGTGATTAACATTTCATTATAACACTTTATCAATTGCACTAGTTCATATGCTGTAATATCTTTTGTCCTTTGTGCTATTGCTGATGTGCATAAGCTGTGCCAGTGCTTAATGAATATCAATATAAAGCAAAAGATTAATTTTTTCTTCTAATTCTGATTCCTTTTTCCAGTTGTAAAAGATTTATTTGATCATCTACAGAAATCTGGAGTTGAAGAAGGACCACTTAAAACATTGAAGAGCAGATACAGTGTTTGAAACATCCCTCTGGCACAGAAATAAGTACAGTAAAGGGCAAAATTTGAACCTTGATTTACCCAAATTCCTTAAGCTGACATTTTACAATTTATTTAATATAAAGTTTGTCCCATGTATGTACAGTATTTCTCCTGAGCCATTTCCTTTCTTGGCTGGTAAGGATGGATCATCTGTGCTTTATAGTTTTTATAGCTATAGACGATGCCACTGAGCAGCCATGAGGAGATATGTTTTTGGAAAGTTAACCACATTTGTCTTCAGTCTCAAGCCCAGATGAGACTGTGGAACATGGCCAAAAGAGGTAGTTTTGGGACTTGAGAGAACTGATTGAGTGTAAGATATTGGCTGCTTGAGCTACCGAGTCGCTCTTTTTTTATTTTTGTTGTAGGGATTTTTATTCCTGGCTTTTCTTGATTAGGGTTTCCTTGGAAAATTAAATCCAATTTTGATTATTTTTTTCCTGTTTCGTTTGTTATATTTCCATGTACAGATTTGTGAGAGATCTTATGCATTTCAGAGTGTCTGAGAGACTTGGTCAAAATAATGCAAATAAACTTGTCTTCAGGAACTTTTGTCTAACATTATCACTTGTCCTGGCAATTATTTTATGCAAGTAAAAAGAAACAAACATGCAGGAAGGATCCCAATTTGAGAGATTTGTAACTGAGCATTATTCTTCAGTTAGACTGCATCATATGTCAAATGTCAATTTGAAATGTACAAACGCTAAGCGGAATGACTGTTTTAATGTACTTAACACATTTTATTTTCCATTCCATTGTAACTGCTTTTGCCTGCTCAGTTATAAAACGATTTTGAATTTTGAAAAAATTACTTTTTAGCAATTTCACACAGCAATAATGTCAGCCAGTGGACCGTCTATTAAGTGAGCCAGACGATAGAATGAGCTAACAATTCCTCAAGGTAATTGTGGCGACCAGGATAAAACATGATAGCAGCCTTGTCAAGTATTCTACAGCAAGATGATTATGAATAATCATGCAATATTAATGGGAAGGCATTAAAAATAATGCACTCATGGCTGTCAGTTTTTACAATAAGAAAAATAATGCCATGCTTACTGCTAGTACTGAATGTGCTAGCTAACTCTGTGCTAATCAAGTATTTCTAAAACAAGCTTGAATGTTAACTAACACAACCATTCAGGTGGAAATGGTAATTGGTGCCAGGACAGACATAGGTTTGATATAGGAGACATAGGTCTCCTCTACGTTGGAGAGACCAAACGCAAACTGGGCGACCGTTTTGCGGAACACCTGCGGTCTGTCCGCAAGAAAGACCCAAACCTCCCTGTCGCTTGCCATTTTAACACTCCACCCTGTTCTCTTGCCAACATGTCTGTCCTTGGCTTGCTGCATTGTTCCAGTGAAGCCCAACGCAAACTGGAGGAACAGCACCTCATCTTCCGACTAGGCACTTTACAGCCCTCTGGGCTGAATACTGAATTCAACAACTTTAGATCTTAAACTCCCCCTCCCCCCATCCCCACCCCGTTTCTTTTCCCCCCCCACCCCCCCTTTTTTTTTCAATAATTTATATAGATTCTTCTTTTCCCACCTATTTCCATTATTTTTAAATCTAAAACTAAAACCTTTAGTCTTTCCACCCCACCCCCACTAGAGCTGTACTTTGAATATCCTGTATTCCATTCTTAATTAGCACTTTTCTCAGACAAAGACCACCACCTTCAACACCTCTTTGACCCTTTTGTCTCTACATCTTTTGATTATCTGCTCACACCACACCCTCAATGTGTCTCTTCCCCCCCCGCCCCCGACCCACCTTAAACCAATTTATATTTCTCCCTTGTTGAAACTATGCTGCAGTTCTGCCGAAGGGCCATGGAGGCTCGAAACGTTGACTGATTTCTTCTCCGCCGATGCTGCCAGACTTGCTGAGTTTTTCCAGGTAATTCTGTTTTTGTTTTGTTATAGGTTTGAGTGGACCCTTCTTCATCACTTGCTTTCCCTCAATGGAAAGGTTAACAAGGGTTGACATCTGGTGCCTCCCCCTAGCCCCCAATAACTGGTGCCTGGTGTAAGGGGTAGCTGATTTCTCTGGCTGAGTGTGGTTTCCTCTCTAATCTGCAAAGGTATTTGCCTGCTATGGGGGCTGGGGTTTGATGCCGGGTGGCTACTTCTGTCCACCAGACAACTAGTTTAAAAACTGCAGTAAATTCTCCTCTGCCAGCCAAACAGATTGCCCTTGAGTTCACTGTAGCAGCACCTGGTGAGCTGGATTCTGATCTGGAGGTTTAAGCAACTGGAGAAGTAAAGGTTGACAATGAAAAAGGAAGAGATGATCTTAGTGTCTGTCTGCCAGGTACTTGATGCTGTCTTGCTGCCCAGTACAGGGTGAAGGTGATAAAGTAAGGGAGCCAGCAATCAAGGAACAGATCTCCTAAGACTAGGAATCCCTCAATGTAGAATTTTTGAGATAGTATGCCTTTCCAGGGTAATTTGAGGTAGACTGAGCACTTTTCAGGTCTGAAAGTGGCAGTCTTTGGCCCATTAGAGAGTTTCCACAATGCATAGTGAACAATGGTCTGGAGAGGCAAAGAATGTCTCATAAATTTGAACAGGTTAAGCAAGCTGTTTCACTGTGCTACAATACAGTGACTGCGCAAGTGATATGTTCCAGTTGAGTGCTGCCATCAGTCCAAGAGGACATTCTGCTTACCGCACAAACGAGCAATATTGTGTATGAATTTCAGTGCCATTGTGATGCCAGGTATGTAGGTCACATGTCCCAGCAATTGTCTGATCAAATCCAACAACATTTTCCTTCAGTTCATAATAGACAGAATACAGACCATACTTAACCAGCCTGCACTTGCAAAACTCAACAAAACGTCTAGTGTTAGATGTGATTGGGCAGAACTTGCTGAACAATCCTGAGTGTGCTAATGGCTACATTAACAACCGATTTAAGACAATTAGCTGAAATGAACTGGGAAACTAGGCTAGAGGATAGCTCAATAGAGAAGCAGTGGCAGATATTTAAGGGGATACTTCAGAGTACTCAGAATAAGTACATTCCTACTATAAAGAAAAATTCCAAACGGAGGACCCACCATCTGTGGTTAACTGGAGGTGTTAAGGAAAGCATCAAGCTTAAGGAAAAAGCATACAACTCCGCAAAGATGAGCAGCAGCACAGATGTTTGCGCAGAATATAAAGAATGGCAGAGAATGACTAAAAGGTTAATCAGGAGAAAGAAATCAGAGTATGAGAGGAAGCTAACTAGAAATGTAAAAACTACTTTAAAAGGAAAGGTGTAAGTAATGTGAATGTTGGTCGTCTAGAGTGACAGTGGGGAGTTAATAGATAATAAGGAAATGACGAAAGAAATGAACAAATATGTTGCTCCTGTGTTCACTATAGAGGATACAAATCATATTCCAGTAATAGCTGCAAAACAGGAGGTGAAAAGGAGAAAGGAACTTGGTGAAATTGAAATCATCAGGGAAACGGTACTGATTGATGGAGCTCCAGGCTGACAAATCTCCGGGTCCTACGTCCTAGGGCCTTAAAAGAGGTGGTTAATGAGGTAGTTGATGTGCTGGTGTTAACTTTCCAAAATTAGCTATATTCTGGAAAGGTTCCCTCAGATTGGAAAATAGCAAATATACCCCCTCTATTCGCGAAGGGAGAGAGGTAGAAAACAGGAAACTATAGGCCAGTTAGCTTGATGTCTGTCATAGGAAAGTTATTAGAATTGCTCATTAAGGAGGTTATAGCTGGGCACTTAGAAGAGCTCAAGGCAATAGGGAAGAGTCAGCATGGTTTTGTGAAAGGAAAATCATGTTTAACCAATTGGAGTTTTTTGAAGGAGTAACATGCTCAGTGGATAAAGGGGAGCCTGTAGACATACTGTACTTGGATTTCTAGAAGGCATTTGATAAGGTGCTACATCAAAGATTATTACGGAAAATAAAAGCGCATGGTGTAGTGGGTAACATTAGCATGGATAGAAGATTGGCTCTCTGGCAGAAAGCAGAGAGTTTGCGTAAATGGGTCTTTTTCCAATTGGCAGGACCTGACAAGGCATCCCACAGGAGTCTGTACTGAGGCCTCAACTTTTTACGATTTACATCAATGATTAGATGAGGGGAGTGAAGACATGGTGGGTAACTAAATTTGCAGATGACACAAAGATAGGTAAGAAACTATGTTGTAAAGTGGACGTGAGGAGGTTGCAGGTGAATATAGATAGGTGAATGAGTGGGCAAAGATCTGGCAAATGGAGTTTAATGTGGGAAAATGTGAAGTTGTTCACTTTGGTAGGAAGAACATAAAAGCAGAGTACTATTTAAATGGAGAACAGCTGCATAATTCTGAGGTGCAGAGGGACCTAGATGCTCTAGCACGAGTCATAGAAAGTTAGTATGCAGGTACAGCAAGTAATTAAGGCTAATGGAATGCTATCCTATTACGAAAGGGATTGAACATATAAGTAAGGATGTTATGCTTCAGTTATACAGGACATTGGAGAGACCACACTTCGAATACTGTGTGCAGTTTTGGCCTCCTTTATTTAAGAAAGGATGTAAATGCATTGGAGGCAGTTCGGAGATTGATTCCTGGAATGAGTGACTTATCTTATGAGAAAAGGTTGGACAGACTGGACTTGTTTCCACTGGAGTTTAGAAGAATGAGGGGTGATTTGATTGAAGTATACAACATCTTGAACAGCCTTGACCAGGTGAACATCAAAAGGATGTTCCCTCTTGTGGGTGAGCCCAGAACTAGGGGTCACTGTTTTAAAATTAGGGGTCGCCCTTTTAGGACCGAGATGAGAAACACTTTCTTTCAGAGGGTTGTGCGGCTTTGGAATTCTCTGCCTCAGAAGGTGGTGCAGGCGGGATCATTGAATATTTTTAAGGCAGAGGTAGATAGATTCTTGTTAGGCAAGGGAATCAAAGTTTATCGGGGTTAGATGGGAATGTGGAAATCGAAAGACAAGAAGTTCACCAATGATCTTATTGAATGGTGGAGCAGGCTCGAGGGGCCGAATGGTCTATTGTTCCTATTTTTTATGTTCTAAGCAACGTACATTCATACACAAGGACCCATTCTCTGCCAACAAGATATATGTCCAAGTCTTGCAGCTTTTTTTGACTTACTGGGAGCTTAGGGTGCCTAAAGTTCCTGTTGTTTTCACCATGGCAATGGCTCGGCCAATCATAGTCAACTTCCCAACTAATCAGCACCCCTCTTTTCTGTAGTATAAATTGTTGTGATTGTTTGAAATTTGGCATTCTTGCATTTGTCCTGATGAGTTCTAGATGAAAAGTTTTGGCATCATGTCTCTTTTTAGCACTATTTACTGGTGGCAAGGGCTGTGCCCTTATGATGGCCGATGACCAGATCACCATGAGTTCATACACCAACTCTGAAGAGCACTGCAAGACTTCTTCAGAGTGGTTGAGGCATTGCTTAAGCACCCCAATAATCTGCTCGATGATATTCCCTATGGCAGCACCTCTTTCATAATATATCTGGTGGCCACATGTGTTGTGGAGGGGTTTCTTTGGCAGATACAGAGCTGATAGTCGTCATCGCCCAACAGCTATGCTCTGGTTTGATTTGGATAAAATAGTAACGGAATAGTGGACTGACGCGATTGAACGCATCATGACTCCTGCTAGGATAGCTGACACCAGCATAATGTGGGTGAGTGTGATTGCACACCAACTGCACGTTAACTGGTAACCTTTGCAGTTTTGGCACATATCAACATTGAGATGAGGTGCTAGCAAAGTTACGCACTTGCAGTCGGCACCCTGCACCATGGGGAAGCTTGCCATTATATGCTTTCCCTATTTCTCTCTATTCAGAGAGAGCACAAGTCTCCTCTCCCAGCATTAAGAGTCTCTATCACCTCTTTGATGCAGCAGTTGATGGCTAACTGGGAGATGTTAGCTATGTCACCTGCTCCAGTCTGGAAGGATTTGGTTGCAAAGAATGTGAGGGCCATGGTCACCTTCGCTGCCTCTGGCAGCACCTTTCTTACACTGCTCTGAGGCTGCAAGCCTGGTTCTAAGCGGTGGCAGAGTTCTGTGGCCACCTTCATGAATCAAAGCTGTCGAGCCCACTGTCCCTGGTCTAGGCAGAGGTAGAAGGGCTCTAAGATCACACACTATGTTACAGCTGTGGAATGTGGGAGCTTTTAGACACCAAGGCGATCCATTACAAGCACGTCAGTAGAAAGTACAAGCAGCTAGAGGAATTCTGGATCAGGATTAGTGATCTGGGAGCTGAACTGCACGCACTGCAACATAAGGAAGGGGGAGAAATATCTGGACATGTTATTCCAGAAGACGGTCACGCCTCTTAGAATAGGGTCGTCTATTTGGGGCAGCAGTGAGGGACAGGAGGATGTGACCGTGAGTGAGGCATGTAAAGGGACTGAGCAGACAGTAGTGGAGGAACTTCAGATTCTGCAATTGTCAAATAGTTTTGAGGTGCTCACAACCTGTGTGGACGAAAGCGATGTCTGCAAAGTGGATGAGCAGGCTGGCCATGGCACCATGGTACAGGAAGCCATTCAAGCAGGGATGGGGGAGCAAACAGGAATGTAGTGGTATAGGGGACAGTATAGTGAGGGGGATTGATACTCTTCTCTGCAGCAAAGAGCAAGAGTTCAGAAGGCTGTTACCTGCCAGGGTTTGGGACATCTGCTCAGGGACTGGAGAGGAGTTTGAAGTGGGAGAGGGAGAACCTGGTTGTCATGGTCCATGTAGGTACCAACAACATCCGACAAGGAAAGAGGTTCTGCATAGTCAGCATGAGAAGCTAGGTACCAAATTAAGAAGCTGACCTTAAAGGTGGTAATTTCTGGATTACTACCTGAGCCACATGAAAATTGGCATTAGGCAAAAAAGATTAGAGGATTGAATGCATAGCTCAAAGACTGGTGTGGGAGAAGTGGGTTCTGGTTTGTGGGGCACTGGCACCAGTACTGGTGAAAGTGGGAGCTGTACCATTGGATGGTCTACACCTGAACCGCGCTGGGCCATGAGCGAATCACATAATTAGGGAAGTAGAGAGGACTTTAAACTAAGCAAGGAGCTTTAGGGATCAAGCTTGGGTAAAGTAGCAAATCAAGGCGGCGAGACCATAATGGTAACATGGGAAATGAGGATCATAGAAAAACAGGATGAGAGATAAAACCTAGGAATATACCAGTAGTGAAGATTAGATGCTACAAAGATAACAAAGACAAAACCAAAGGCTCTGTATCTGAATGTGTGTAACATTCATCATAAAGTAAATGAATTGATAGCGCATATTGAAGTAAATAAATATGATCTGATAGCTATTATGGAGACATAGTTACAGGATGACCAGGAATGGGTCAGGAACTTTTAAAAAAATTATTCATTCACGGGATGTGGGCTTCGCTGGCTGAGCCAGCATTTATTGTCCATCCCTAGTTGACCTTGAGAAGGTGGTGGTGAGCTGCCTTCTTGAACTGCTGCAGTCCATGTGGTGTAGGTACACCCACAGTGCTGTTAGGAAGGGAGTTCAGTCATAGAGGGGTATATGACCTTCAAGAAGAATAGGATGCTAGGTAAAGGTGGAGGGGTAGCACTGTTGATCAAGGATGGCGTTGATACAATAGTTTAAGATTACCTTGGTTTGCGAGATCAGGATGTAGAATTGGTTTGGGTGTGAGTGGTCTACAGGCCCCCTAACAGTAACTAAGATATTGGACAAAGCTTACAAGAAGAAATATTGGGTGTGTGTGATAAGGGGATGGCAATAGTCATGGGTGATTTTAATCTACATACAAACTGAAAAAATCAGATTGGCAGTAGTAGCCTGGATGAGGAGTTCGTAGAATGCTTTCGAGAGTTATTTTTTTGTGCAGCGCATTATGGAACCAATCAGACAGCAGGTTATATTAGACTTGATATTATGTAATGCGACAAAGTTAATTAATGCCCTCAGTGAAGGCACCCCAAGGTAGCAGCGACCACAGTATGATTGAATTTTACACGCAGTTTAAAAGGGAGAAGAGTGTGTCCAAGACTAGTATTTTAAACTTAAGGGCAACTATGTGGGCATGAAAGCTGAGCTAGCTGAAGTACTAGGGATACTAGGCTAGGGGATAGATCAATAGGAAAGCAGTGGCAGACATTTAAGGGGATATTTCAGAATATTCAGAATAAGTATATTCCTACTATAAAGAAAAATTCGAAGGGGAGGATGTATCATCCATGGTTAACTAAAGTTAAGGAAAGCAAGCTTAAGGAAAAAGCATATAACTGTGCAAGGATGAGTGGCAGGTGAGATGACTGGTCAGGATATAAAGAATGGCAGAGAATGACTGAAAGGTTAATTAGGAGAAAGAACTTAGTCTGAGAGAAATCTAGCTAGAAATGTAAAAACGGATCGCAAGAGTTTCTACAGGTATTTAAAAAGGAAAAAAATAAAGTAAGCGTTGGTCCTCTAGAGAGTGACAATGGGGAGTTAATACTTCACTATAGAGGATACAAGTAACATTCCAGTAATATCTGTGAATCAAGAGATGGAAGGGAGAGGGGAATTTGGGGAAATTACAATCACTAGGGAAGCAGTACTGAGCAAACTGATGGAGCTGTGGGCTGACAAGTCTCCAGGACCTGAAGGACTTCATTCTAGGGTCTTAAAAGCGGTGGCTAATGAGGTAGTAGATGTGTTGGCATTACTTTTCCAAAATCCACTGGATTCTAGAAAGGTTCCATCAGACTGGAAAGTAGCAAATATAACCCCTCTATTCAAGAAGGGAGGTAGGGGGTAGGCAGAAAACAGGAAACTTATAGACCAGTTTGATTTGAACACCTTCCCCACTACAGACAATCATTAAGGAGGTTATAGCTGGGCACTTGGAGAAACTCGAGGTAATCGGGAAGAGTCAGCATAGGTTTGTGAAAGGGAAATCATGTTTAATCAATTTATTGGAGCTCTTTGAAGGAGTAACACGTGCTGTGGATAAAGGGGAGCCTATAGACATGTTGTACTTGGATTCCCAGAAGGCATTTGATAAGGAGCCACATCAAAGGTTATTGTGGAAAATAAAAGCACATGGTGTAGTGGGTAACTTGTTAGCATGGATAGAAGATTGGCAGGCTGGCAGAAAACCGAGTATGCATAAATGGATCTTTGTCTGATTAGCAGGATGTGACGAGTGGAGTTCCACAGGGGCCTGTGCTGAGGCCTCAACTTTTTACAATTTACATCAATGACTTGGATGAGGCCAGCGAAGGCATGGTAACTAAATTTGCAAATGACACAAAGATAGGTAGGAAAGTATGTTGTGAAGAGGACATAATTAGGTTACAGACGGATCTAGATGGGTTGAGTGAGTGGGAAAAAAATCTGGCAGATGGAGTAGGAAAATGTGAAGTTGTTCACTTTGGCAGGAAGAATAAAAAAGCAGAGTATTACTTAAACGGAGAATGACTGCAGAATTCCTAGGTGCAACGGGATCTAGGTGTTCTAGTGCATGAGTCGCAAAATGTTAGTATGCTTGTACAGCAAGTAATTAGGAAGGTTAATGGAATGCTATCCTTTATTACAACAGGAATTGAACATGAAAGTAAGGATGTTATGCTCTAGTCATACAGGGCATTGTTGAGATCACATCTGAAATACTGTGCGCAGTTTCGGTCTCCCTATTTAAGGAAGGATGTAAATGCGTTGGAGGTGGTTCAGAGGCGGTTTACTAGATTAATACCTGGAATTAGTGGGTTGTCTTATGAGGATAGGTTGGACAGGCTGGGCATGTTTCTACTGGATCTTTGAAGAGTGAGGGGTGTCCTGATTGAAGTATACAAGATCCTGAATGATATTGACAAGGTGGACGCCAAAAGGATGTTCCCTCATGTGGATTAGTCCAGAACAGGGGGCACCTTTTAAAACAGAGATGGGGAGAAAGGTTTTCTCTCAGAGTTGTGTGACTTTGGAATTCTCTGCCTCAGAAGGTGGTGGAGGCGGGATTATTGAATATTTTTAAGGCAGAGGTAGATAGATTCTTATTAGGCAAGGGAATCGAAGGTTATTGGCAGTAGATGGAAATGTGGAATTCAAAACTCAGATCAGCCATGATCATATTGAATGGTTGAGCAGGGTCGAGGGGCCAAATGGTTTCCTTCTGCTCTTATTTTGTATGTTCGTATCCTAGATGGGTAAGATTTCCTGCTGAAAAACATTCTCTACCCCTCCTCCCTTTGTGAGCAGCTTATCATCTTATTTTCTGCCAGCGTACCATACCCCCCTCATCCTGCATCCTGAAGGAGAATTACTAATATAGCGTTACTGTCTGAGTCCTTACTGTCACAAGCAACACATTCCCCACATGCAGCATCACCCCCTCTAGACATTACCAACAGTTTTAAACCGCTCCAAACACTCAGTACTTCCACAAACTCAAACAGAGCCAGTAGAAAGTAGTTAGCAACTGACAGCAAATTCTTGATGATTCCTGTAAATAGCACTGGTGGAGTGTCCTTCATGCTGCTAAATGCATGTTCAGCTGTGCGTGTTTGAAATGGCATTAATTAGAAGGGTGAAGCCCAAAATGGCAGGCCTGGCCTCGGATCAGCTGACTGACGTTGCGATCTACCCATTGCATTCTTCTGGTGCACAGGTGACGTCTGCTGTAATATCTCATGCCAAAACTAAGCAGCAGCACCTCAGCCGTTTTGCTACTAAGCCGGCAGCCAGAGTGCCAAAGCGAATGGCACGCTGGAGCTAAATTTTGCACCCTTTATGTTTTGAATGAAACGTCACACTTGTGCAATTTACCATCTCGGATGGATGTGGTTTGCGAGGTGGCTAAAATTCTGACGGAAGAAGAAACTATCATTGATTGTCGTGAAAAACCCTGTTTCACTCATGCCCTCCTTTAGGAAAGGAAATCTGCTATCCTTACCTGTTCTGGCATACATGTGGTGCCAAATCCACAGCAATGTGATTGACTCTTAACTGCCCTCTGAAATGCCTTAGCAAGCCACTCTGTTCAAGGGCAATTTGGGTTGGGCAACAAATGCTGGCTTTGCCAGTGACACTCTCACCCCATCAAGCAATAAAAAAGGGTAATTTTGGAAGAGGAGCTGGGGAGTTTTACTGGCGTGTTTGTCACCAATCCCCCTGACAACCAACACCAACACCCCCACCTCCCACCCAAAACTAAGCAGGTTAACTGGCCACTAGATGAGCTCGCTGTGTGAAAACGAACTGTTGTTGCCTAATATAAAACTGAAAATCTTGACAATTGATTGCTGATGGTGGAGAGGGGTTAAAGGATTGTACACTTGCGAGCTTATCACATCGCAGATCCCTGCAAATAAATCAGTCAAGCTTACTGGCTGCTCTGCAGGCAAGTCTAGCAGCCATTTAAGGCACAGCATGGTCCCACAAATAGCAGTGAACTTAATGAACAGTTGATACTTTGAAATTGTCTGAGAGGGTGTTATCGTGGATATTAAGAGAATTAAATAATGCCATGTTAACTCAATTTCCACATGAACTGGCAAATGTGGCCTCAGTGAACCTTTAAAATGCAGCAACCCTGTTAGTACAGTACAACACTGGAATTTTGAAGTAGGTTATGGGTTCTAGTAATGAAGTGAAACTTGAACACAACCTTGAGCTGCAACCAAATGTTGCTAGGTAAAGGGAGGAGATAATGTAGGATAAGGTTTGCTCAATTTTCAGCAGTAAGTAGGGACAGGATTTTTACTTGATTGAAACCTTTAAGATCGTGAGGGGCCTTGAAGGGTGGATGTGGAAGGGGATGTTTCCTCTTGTGGGAGAATCTAGAACTAGGGGTCACTGTTTAAAAATAAAGGGTTGCCCATATAAAACAGATGAGGAGAACTTTTTTCTCTGAGGGTGGTGAGTCTTTGGAACACTCTTCCTCAAAAGGTGGTGGAAGCAAAGTCTTTGAATATTTTTAAGGCAGCAGTAGATAGATTCTTGATAAATAAGGAGGTGAAAGGTTACCAGTGGTAGGCCATGATCCTATTGAATGGCGCAGCAGGCTCGCAGGCCGAATGGCCTATTCCTCCTAATTCGTATGTTCACATGTTTCCTGTGGGGTTTTCAACCCCAGAGTCAAAGATTAACGGGGAATGTGGCATTGAGGCCACAATCAGATCAGCCATGATCTTATTAAATGGTGGAGCGGGCTCGAGGGGTCTACTTCTGTTCCTAATTCGTATGTCAGACTTGAATGAGGGTCAGAAGCCTGCATTTTGTGGGGAAACAGTCACTCAACCTAAGATTTTTCCCTGATTTGACCAATTGCTGGCAGAAGGTGGTCTCTCCATCCAATGATGATGGGCAGGTTTTACACACAAGGACCAATAGGAAGCTCTCCAAATGGAAAGCAGCAGCAGGATACCATTCAAGGTAAGTGAGGGAGAGGGTACTTCAAAATGGAGGTGCTCACTTGTCAATGTTTTTGACTTTAAGTTTAAAAAAAATGGCCTTTGCAGCCAGGTCACCACTGGAGGTGCATGGAAAGGATAGGGCGGTGTAACTAGAAGAGCCTCTAAGCCTGCCTGGAGTGTAGCCCCACCACCCACCCACCCTGCCAATCTGCCAGCAGGAGGCCAAGTGTAATTTCCTTGAATTATTGTAATTGGGATTGTGTGTTCAGGTTATTCATTGGAGTCTGAGACAAAATAATTCCCTAATTGTAATTGGTGATTCATGGCTATGTTTTGGACTCAATGGTGTTTGTTTAGTTATGGCCTCTTTCTATGTCTTGCAGCTTCTCTTGGAAGCATTAACTCATGCTCAGATATCCTGGAAAAACAAGCTTGCCAGAACTTTGAGTCAGTTACCAGCCTTCATGTGATTATTGAGTCACTGGTTTCTGAAAATCTTCTGTTCCTCAACTGGTTCCTTTTGACTCTTCTGCCACTGTCAGTTCAAGTGCACCCTCTTCCCCTCTGTTCTTCTATCATTGCGAGTATAGTTTGGTGTTTTCCTCAACAATATTTGATTGTGAAAAAGGTAGCTTGCATAGCAGACTGTGATGATTGGAAATATTTCTATCCATGCTGTGCAAGGGGTAATATGCTAAAATTACCAAGGGGCCCTTAGTTACAATACATTGATCACTGGGTTAGCCTATTCCCCCTCCAGATGTTTATCTTCCAAGTTAACCCAATTCCAAGCTATTGTTGCACTGGGATGGATCAGTTATCATTTTCCTGGATATCTCCTAGAATCCTTGATGGGGTCTGGTGGCACGCTGCTCGAAACCAGCTACCATTAAATGAACTTTCCACAAAACTATCAACTTACTTATCCAGATTGCTCTTACTACTTTCTGCTTAGATGTAACTCCATCTTTCTTTCATTTTCGAACATTGCTTATGCTAACTTTTTCTGAGACGCCATGGCTGCCATATTGCCCTGACATGGACACTTTGTATGATGGAAGTTGCAGTTTGCTGACAAATGACCCATTGTAGTGGTGATCTGCCTAACGACAGGTCTTCTACTCACTTCCCCATGCCTCGCAGTCTTGTGCTTTCCTCTTCAGTTGTTCATAGGGCTCTCCCGTTTTCAATTTCAATGAGCAATATGACTTGGGAAAATAAAGCATGAAGTGTTTTCCGCTGCCTTCCTCATGTATGCTTAAAGGAAACACAATCCTCTTCCCAGTGGATCCTCCACCTCTAAGCAATGGTTGTCCCTCAATGTTCTAGCTCTTCCACCATCACCACCAAAAATTCGTTGGTTCCACGGCTCGCAATCCTGAGCATGGGACCCTTACCTGGGCCTGGAGAAACACTCAAAAGGGCAAGGATGGTTGCCACCTGAGGTCTCGAATCACCTTGCTACCCTAAAATAAACCATTGCCTTGAATGTTTTTGATTACTCCACAATCATCAGTATGATGTTTTCTATGACATTTGCACTGGGATGGATCAGTTATCATTTTCCTGGATATCTCCTAGAATCCTTGATGGGGTCTGGTGGTGCGCTGCTCGAAACCAGCTACCATTAAATGAACTTTCCACAAAACTATCAACTTACTTATCCAGATTGCTCTTACTACTTTCTGCTGTAGTTGTTGTCTCTTACGCGAATACTTCGGTTTCTACTAATTCACCTATTTCTCAAGTATCTGCCCCTCTTCCCCTTTGTTCCTTCCTCATCTCTTTCTTGTCCCTAGCCCTCATGAGTTTGTGTGTCTCTCTCCTCCTCCTGTATTGTTAAAGCTGTACTACTTCTGTACCCAGCATATGCAGTTTTTCCTGTCCTAGACCACAGTTAGTAGGAAGATATTATAGTTGAATACTCTTTGCCCTGTTTGTGTAGACAGTACTTTGTACTTTTGGAATAAAACTTAAATACCTATGCTGGTGAACCTGTCCTACATCCGGGGTCCTTTTTGTAACTTGTATTTTATTAATGTCAGGCCTTGTCTGAACTGTGTTGTTCCAATCTCCACTATCCGTTGCTTCCTCTATCCCCCCCAACTTTTCCTGCCCCCTGCATCCTTGTCATATTGAAATGAAAGCATCATCTTATTGTGGCTTTTTTCTCAGGACTTCAGCCATAGATTGAGACCTAGAACTATTGAATGCAGTCTTCTTCCCTTCCAATAGTATTCAGTTTTTTGAGCTAGAAGAATGGTGTCACCTACTTCTGTCCTGATTTCCTCACCTATTCTCTGCTTGCTTTGTTCCAACACACTCACATTCTTGCTTAGGCTGGTACATTTATTCATTTTTTTTCATTGAAGATGGTTCAGAGCCATGTGGCCTGGATGAGTGCAGCTCCAACAACACTTAAGAAGCTTAACACCATCCAGGACATAGCAGCCTGCTTGGTTGGCACCTCCATCCACAAACATTCACTCTCTGCACCACCGACGCACAGTGGCAGCAGTGTATACCATCTATAAGATGCACTGCAGGAATTCACCAAGGCTCCTGGGACAGCACCTTCTAAACCCATGACTGCTACCATCTAGAAGGAGAAGGGCAGCAGACACATGGGAACACCACCACCTGGAAATTCCCCTTCAAGTCATTCACCATCCTGACTTAGAAATATATCACTGTTCCTTCACTGTCACTGGGTCAAAATCCTGGAACTCCCTCCCTAACAGCACTGTGGGTGTACCTACACCATGTGGACTGCAACGGTTCAAGAAGGAAGCTCACCACCACCTTCACAAGGGCAGTTAGGGATGGGCAATAAATGCTGGCCTAGCCAGCAATGCCCACATCCCGTGAATGAATAAAAACTAAAAAATCTTGATGGTGTAGCATCCTTTTGTAAAGTGATTCTAAATTCAGAAATTCTTGCTCCATCTTTACATTATGCATCTTGGATCCTATTCTGCCTTTTAGCTCCTTTGGAGAAATTTTAAATACCACAAGTAAACAGACAGTGGCACCAGAGAGTTTTAGTGAAGAATTAAATCACCACCAGCCTGACAAAAGAAATTACAATACGCAACAGAAGACGTTGCCTGCACTCGGGTATCCTGGGAGAGAGAACTTGTGGTGTATGTCTGCCGGTAATCTCCGACCCATTGTTAGTAGGTACTGGAGTGAACTAGAATGCCTAGTGGACACTAGGAACAATATTATGATTTAATTTGATGTTTCTTTTTGTTTTAGATTTAAAAGGTATATTTAGTAATTAAAATTAGCATACCTTTAGATGGAGTAGCATTGAAAAGTTGAGACAATTAAAGGGATTAAATGCGATGCAGTGATGTCTGGTCAGTCTTTCATATCTGGAGACTGGATCTTGCCAAAATCTGCTGTTTGTGATAAAAGGAAGTGTTGAGGTCTTGAAGAGTGGCTGGGGCCACGAAAACTACAGGAGTCAGTGCCTTCAGCGGGGATGTAGAAGTAACAAAGTTTCTTTGATCTATGTACCATTTTTTCTCAGTGCTTGCAGTTCCTGACCATGAGACTGCACATGAAGAATGTTCGTGTTTGATAATTGTGAACAATTCATGATCCTTGTTTATTTTAATAACATGACCTAATAGTACTGGTGATGAAGGTTTCTACTTTTTTTTCTGCCCTGCACCATCCTTGAAGTGCGTTAACAATACAAGTATAGAGTCAGTGTGCAGTAATTATGGTTTTATTTAGTGTGTAATGTACCTTTAAGAATAATACTTAAGGAAGTCACATGATCTGTAGTAACTAATAGGAGAGTGGTGTGGGTTACCTCAGCCTTCAGTGTAGAGGTAGAGTTGGAGTTGAAAGCACACGTGTAGTTGCTGCTGAGTATATTGTAAATAAACTTAGCGTTTCCACCCAAGAAGTGCCTGCAGTTCAACTCTGTCATTAATAGTATAACTCGGCCACCCTACAACAATCTGGTGATGAGAATAAAACAGGAATAAACAGAAGAAATCAAGTTAAAAAGAAATTGACACTTTACCTTGCCCTGTGATTGCAAGTAGCAAGCTCCATTAGAATTGAAGAAGTTATCCTCTCTCAAAATGCCACAGTTTGGGAGAATTGATCCTTTTGAACCAGCCACAGATGATTGGTCCCATTGCATAGAATGCTTCACATTCTTTTTTCAAGAGAATGAGATTACAGGGGAAGAGAAGAGGCGAGCAATCCTCTTGAGTACTTGTGGGAGCAAAACCTACGGTTTGATTCGAAGTTTGATGGCCCCTAGTGCACCAGATTCAAAGAATTTTGATGAATTGGCGGACCTCATGAATGGTCACTTTCAACCCAAGCATCAGAGACGATGCAGAGGTTCAGGTTTAATTCATGAAATAGAGCTTCGGGTGAGACAATTGCATGTTACGTGGCAGATTTAAGCAGCTAACGAAACGTGAGTTCGGATGACTCTGAATGACATGCTCAGAGATCGTTTAGTATGTGGTGTGAAAGAGGACTCTGTTCAGAAAAGATTATTGCCTGAAGTGAATCTGGATTTCAAGAAGGCGCCAGAGATGGTGCTGGCTATGGAAAGCACAGAGGAGATTCAAAAGCAGTTCAGGGTGCGCAAAATGGCACCATCCTCCACATCAGGCAGGAAACCTCAGCCAAAAGAAGCGCAAAAAAGCGAGACTCTGCCGAGAAGCAAGAAACAGCCCCTGCTAGCCGAAGAATAAAGCAAAATAACTTAGCAGCTAAATTTTTTCCCCCTCTATTAAAATAATTTTTCAATCAGTCTTTTAGCGATTGGCAGTTTAAAAAAAATCGAATGCTACTATTGTCACAGAAATGGACATATGATGAGGCAGTGCAAGGAAAGATTCAAGCAGGCTTGTAAACAAAAGAAGAAGCCCAATGAAATCTACAATGTAGAAGAACCTGAAACAACAAATTCAGACATTTACTCGTTTAATCTGAAAGTTGGAAAGACAGAACCGATGTTTGTCACAGTGCAAGTAAATGGCAAACCTGTGAGAATGGAAGTGGACATGGGAGCTCCCACTGCAGTAATTGGGGAACATACCTTCAGATATTTGAATAGTGGTGAACATCAATTAAGTTTAGAAGAAACAGCCGCCAAACTAAAAACATATACGGGTGAAGACATTCAAGTAAAAGGCATAAACAGAGTAACTGTCCATCATGGAAGCCAATCAGCAAAGCTATCCTTGATGGTGATAGCAGGTGAAGTACTACTTGGCCACCCTACAATACAATGTAAATTGTTTAGGCTTCACTAACTCTCTGATTAGAGAGGTAGGCTCTTTAGTGAGGTATTTCAGTCCAGCTGCAAATTCCTTTGTCAATTCTAAAGTGCAATATCCCCATTGAGTTTCAGACTGCATACATTTGTCAGATGATGCCCTTGGCTTCCCTGACAGGGTTTACTGGGCAGCCTTCAGGAGACAGGGGAGCTGTGCGGGTCATTTTTAATCACTGAGACACCATTAAATCCTGGTGGAATCAGGGATAATTGGTGCCAAGTGGCTCATTAATGAGCCTAACTGACATTCTGCCGCCAGCAGGTGTGATTCCCGCTTCGGACCCTTCCTGCCCCCGTCTTAATTGGGGACAGTTCTCCTGATGCCAGGAATCCAAGGTGAGTATTCTCGGTCAATTCTACCGCCCACCCCACCCCTCCATCATGCTCACTCCTCTGGGCTTAATTAAATTCTGCCCAATGTCTGGTTTCCCCCTGCTGTTACCATGCGAGTAAGAACAGTGGTGGAAGAAAGTAACTCTTCATTCTTGCTCAGCGTGTCTTCTGCTTTTCCGCAATTCCCCAGCATTGTTAGAAAGGCTTGTCAAGGCTGCAAATTTTCTGTTGCAATTTCTTCCTGGAGTCAATCTCAAAGCACAACCCGTTATCCTAGTCAGCCCCTTTTAGGGGCAAAAAACACAACAGTGAAAGTGAAAGCAAAAGCCCTTTCCTTGTGGTAATGCTACAAAGGGTTGCCTTGATGCTCAAAACTATGGCCTGTGGGACTTAGCGATATAGGCCTGATTTGTCTTGGAGCAAACGAATAAAACTTAAGGACACTACTCCAACAAGGTAATAACTTTAGTTTTTAAAAGTACAGTTGGATGAATGCAGTCCACATAATCATTGGGGCATTAGAAGGTTAATGAAGGTCGGTCAGAAGATACTTGAAATGCTGATTCTAAGACTCTTGCGTTGTTTTCAACAGGTTTTAAAAGCCTCCCCAGACAAGTAGAGGTCATCATGTTGGGAGTAGAAACTGTATTCCAAGAAAGTGGCTTTAGATAAGTGCATGTGATGAAGGCAAGAAAATAAATGCATGAGCAAAGTTTCACATTTTTAAAGTTTAATGAGAAGAATGACTAGTTCCCCATATAACAAAGGGAAGTGGCATTTATAATTTTCCATTAACAATACATCAAACCATAAAAGCTTTGAGAACAAAACTTAGAACTGCTGAATCATACATTAACATATTCTCAAATACCCTGAATAATGACTTATTTTAGTTCCTGAGTTGGATTTTGTTATATATTGAGGATGGCGCTGTTTACCGCCTAATAAATGCTGTAGGATGCAGAATCTTTATCTTTTCACGTTACATCATAGGCCGCAAATACATTCAAAGTGTTAATATCTTAGTCCATTACTTCAGATGTCAGAGTGTTTGCTGGGGGCTGGCTCTTGTGAGCTGCAGAATAAAATGATGCATGCCCGTGCCATTTCTATTTTGTCACGCAGAGTTGCAAAATGATAATTAGACAGTAAGTACGCTTTCAAGGCTTTTGGAGCATGATTGTCATCTGTTTTATTAAGCTATTTTGCAGTACATTTGTGAAAATTGCTATGTACAAGCAGTGCATACCCTAATTTACTGTGCAATAGCCGATGAAATCCTGCAAATAAGAGTTCAATAACATGAAGTCAATCATGTGGCCTTTGAAAGTAAGTTTCATTGTTTCCAGTGGTGAAAGCAAAAGCAAATAGTGTGCATGGCATGGATTTTGAATTCGGTGTGAATTTGGCATGGAATTTTGTGGTCAACAATGAAGGAACAGCATTTGCTATTCATTAAACTTATAGTTGCCCATTTGCACAGCAACTTGCAGTTATTGGAGATCCTTTGTTGCACCCTCTACAGAGGGTCAGTTGTGAATATGAGCAGAGAAAGCAATAGTGTATCTCTTCCAACAATCGGATTGCGCGTCTCAGTCAGGATTCTTCAGTCAAAACCAGGAGGTGGAACTGAGAATATTCAATTCTATATAAAATTACGCGCAGAAAGTATAATAAGAGGACTGCCATGTCTTTATTTATTAATCAATTTTTAAAAATTTATTTGTCATTCTTGAATTAATGGGTCACTTGAGGTCTAGATTTATTAAGTGGATTTAGCTTGATAGATTAATTAATTAGTGATTAATCACTTAGCTATATCAGTTATTAGCATCTTCAAATGCAGTTAGAATTTAAATGCCCATCTTATTTTCATTTGAGTTACACTTGTTTGCACTAATATTAATTCTTCACTAACTCGAGCTTTACCCTAACCCACTAAAGACACTAAACACAAAAAGGGATATCTAGGAATAAAAAAAATGCTGGAAATACTCAGCAGGCCAGGCAGCATCTGTGGAGAAAGAAATAGTTAACGTTTCAGGCCTGTGACCTTTTGTCAGAACTGGAAAAAGTCAGAAATGCAATGGGTTTGAAGCAAGTGAAAAGGGGTGGAGGGGGGTGGTGTGGGGCAGGGGTGCAGGGTTGTAAAAAGAACAGAAGGGAAGGTGAAAGTCAGGAGAGATTAAAGGGCAAAAGGGCTAGTGATGCAAGACACACCAACCAAAGCCACACGCAAGTGGCTCATATAATGACTTCAAAAATTATGCAACAGAAAATTAGTTTATGTCAAATAACCAGTCTCGTATCATTAAATATTAAGTTTGCAAAATGAAAATTACTGCACATTTTTTTTCAAACTTGGTTTAGATCTGAAATTCCAACATTTAAATCATAAGTTTGAATGCAATGATGCTGGGTGCTAAAACTAGGAAGGAGCTGGATGCGGAGACTAAACCCACCATTGTATTGTCCGGAACATGCACACAGCCAGCCAGTTATTAGTTTAATGAAAATTTGGCTGAAGGACTTCTTAGTCTGGAATGTGTTTAATTTGTATTTATTTGTGCTTTTCAGTTGAATCATTCAAAAGGTAATAGAGTATTCAACTAAAACTGAGTCATAGGTGGGATAGTGTTTTACAGAGCAAGAATGGCTTCGATTGAAGGTATTCTCATTAAAAGCTTTAATATGAAGGAGGAATGAATGGACTAAGTGGTCTTTCTCATCCCAGATGTACAATCTTTCACTGAGTGGACAGATCCTCTTGGGTTATGTGTAACCTTTTTTCATGCAACCCTTATAGTTGTGGTGTGGACACCGTAGAGAATTTAGTTGGTGTGTTGGAGGATTTCTATGAAGACCAGTCCATTTTGTGAAACATCAGAAACTCCTGGGGTGAGGGGTATGTTGGTGGGGGAAGAGGGAAGGAAGCACCCTGTGTAAAGTATATAGTTCTAATAACTGTGATTAATTGTTTAGTTAGCCAATATTTAATGCAACAACATTGCTTCTTCAAGTATGTCATTAAGTTCTGCCAAAGTTCTTACATCTATATGGAGTGGTAGTCTGATTTACAGATAACAATTAAAAAGTAATGAGAAAAAAAGTCAAATAACTTGAATCGGCTGCGCTATAGTTGAAATTTATAGCTAATAGGAATCACATGAAGACAACATATTGGTGATGTGGTAATTCATTTATAATAAATGTACTTTAATCTGCTCTGAGTTTCATTACAAGACTTATGTTTAGAATTTAGCTTGGAAATCTAGAGCCCAGTGTGCAAGTTTTAATCATGGAGAAGGATGTATTCTTATTGCTGTAGGTCTTTCCACTTGAGTAATAGCTTGCAATATTCCCCTCTTGCTGATTGGGAATGTTTAGATGAAAAGGACATTTTTCTTGACGGTAATGTGTTTCCAATCTATGACTAGTTATGCTCTCCCATCATTATTAATTCCCCGAGGGGAAAAGGCCCCAATCATCTCCCTGTACTACAAGATAAATGCAGTAAAACAACTTGATGCCACTCGAACTAATGCATCGTACGTTGGTCATCCCCCTGACTAACTCTATTCCTTAGCATGACATTTCAAGTGTTCCAGCAGTTCGTGGTTCCCAGAGGATACTTTTCTTAAAAAAAAAATCTTTATTGTCTTCCTAACCAAATAGCCTTTAGTCAGATGAGCAGTTTTTAGACAAGATAATGAAGATTTGAAGCTCACAGGAAAAAGCCACAGACATGATTTTGTGTGGTATTTATAATGAAGATAAAAACAAAAAGCTAAAAGCTACTGCGGATACTGGAAATCCAAAACAAAAACAGAATTACCTGGAAAAACTCAGCAGGTCTGGCAGCATCGGTGGAGAAGAAATCAGTTAACGTTTCGAGTCTTCATGACCCTTCGGCAGAACTGAGTATAGGTAGGAGAAAGGTGAAATATAAGCTGGTCTAAGGTGGGGGGGCGGGGGGAGAGAGAAGTTGAGGGTGGGGTGATTGTGGAGATAAGCAAGCAGTGATAGGAGCAGATAATCAAAAGATGTCACAGACAAAAGGATCAAAGAGGTGTTGAAGGTGGTGATATTGTCTAAGAAAAGTGCTAATTAAGAATGGAAGACAGGATACTCAAGGTACAGCTCTAGTGGGGGTGGGGTGGAAAGACTAACAAAGTTTTAGTTTTAGATTTAAAAATAATGGAAATAGGTGGGAAAAGAAGAATCTATATAAATTATTGGAAAAAAAAGGGGAGGGGGGAGAAACGGGGTGGGGATGGGGGGAGGGGGAGTTTAAGATCTAAAGTTGTTGAATTCAATATTCAGCCCGGAAGGCTGTAAAGTGCCTAGTCGGAAGATGAGGTGCTGTTCCTCCAGTTTGCGTTGGGCTTCACTGGAACAATGCAGCAAGCCAAGGACAGACATGTGGGCAAGAGAACAGGGTGGAGTGTTAAAATGGCAAGCGACAGGGAGGTTTGGGTCTTTCTTGCGGACAGACCGCAGGTGTTCTGCAAAGCGGTTGCCCAGTTTGCGTTTGGTCTCTCCAATGTAGAGGAGACCGCATTGGGAGCAACGAATGCAGTAGACTAAGTTAGGGGAAATGCAAGTGAAATGCTGCTTCACTTGAAAGGAGTGTTTGGGCCCTTGGACGGTGAGGAGAGAGGAAGTGAAAGGGCAGGTGTTGCATCTTCTGCGTGGGCATGGGGAGGTGCCATAGGTGAGGGTTGAGGAGTAGGGGGTGATGGAGGAGTGGACCAGGGTGTCCCGGAGGGAACGATCCCTACGGAATGCCGTCAGGGGGGTGAAGGGAAGATGTGTTTGGTGGTGGCATCATGCTGGAGTTGGTGGAAATGGCGGAGGATGATCCTTTGAATGCGGAGGCTGGTGGGGTGATAAGTGAGGACAAGGGGGACCCTATCATGTTTCTGGGAAGGAGGAGTAGGTGTGAAGGCGGATGCGTGGGATATGGGCCGGACACGGTTGAGGGCCCTGTCAACGACCGTGGGTGGAAAACCTCAGTTAAGGAAGAAGGAGGACATGTCAGAGGAGCTGTTTTTGAAGGTAGCATCATCAGAACAGATGCGACGGAGGCGAAGGAACTGAGAGAATGGGATGGAGTCCTTACAGGAAACGGGGTGTGAGGAGCTGTAGTCGAGGTAGCTGTGGGAGTCGGTAGGCTTGTAATGGATATTGGTGGACAGTCTATCATCAGAAATTGAGACAGAGAGGTCAAGGAAGGGAAGAGAAGTGTCAGAGATGGACCATGTGAAAATGATGGAGGGGTGGAGATTGGAAGCAAAATTAATAAATTTTTCCAGGTCCCGACGAGAGCATGAAGCAGCACCGAAGTAATCATCGATGTACCGGAGAAAGAGTTGTGGGAGGGGGCTGGAGTAGGACTGGAACAAGGAATGTTCCACATACCCCATAAAGAGACAGGCATAGCTGGGGCCCATGCGGGTACCCATAGCCACACCTTTTATTTGGAGGAAGTGAGAGGAGTTAAAGGAGAAATTGTTCAGTGTGAGAACAAGTTCAGCCAGACGGAGGAGAGTAGTGGTGGATGGGGATTGTTCGGGCCTCTGTTCAAGGAAGAAGCTAAGGGCCCTCAGACCATCCTGGTGGGGGATGGAGGTGTAGAGGGATTGGACATCCATGGTGAAGAGGAAGCGGTTGGGGCCAGGGAACTGGAAATTGTTGATGTGACGTAAGGTGTCAGAGGAATCACGGATATAGGTGGGAAGGGACTGGACAAGGGGAGAGAGAAGGGAGTCAAGATAACGAGAAATGAGTTCCGTGGGGCAGGAACAGGCTGACACGATCGGTCTGCCAGGACAGTTCTGTTTGTGGATTTTGGGTAGGAGGTAGAAGCGGGCCGTCCGAGGTTGGGCGACTATCAAGTTGGAAGCTGTGGGAGGAAGATCTCCAGAGGAGATGAGGTCAGTGATAGTCCTGGAAACAATGGCTTGATGTTCAGTGGTGGGGTCATGGTCCAGGGAGAGGTAGGAGGAAGTGTCTGAGAGTTGATATATAATGAAGGCTGTATATGCATTGAAGACGCCAGGAGGCAGAGGCACTCTCAGATAGTGTTTCAAAGAACAGTGAGTATCTGATTTGTGAGGTAGCCGGATTGATGATGAACCAGGCAGTCAATTTTGAGTTTGAAGGTGCGAGCTGTAGGGCTATCGCGGCCCCCTTGGGTGCCATCCCCGTACAAAAGTCAGAAAGCGTGCGAAACAGCCCGAGCTCCAGCAAACAAAACAAAAAAGAGGGAAAGAGTGAAAAACACGCAGCAGCTGCACTGCTAAATCTCCCATGGAATTGGGAAGATACAAATTCCCGACACATCAGCAACATTCCTAAAAGACAGGAAACATCAGGGAAGATAACCATTAAATTCCCCAACATGAATTAGGAGGGCACAGATACCTTCATATCTGAATTTAGGCTTTTTAAACAAAGGATGGAGCTATGCTTTTTAGATTTATCTAACATGGAACTGGATAAGCAAGTGTTGAAAATAGAGATAGCCATTGGAAAAGAGGAGTTGCACAGGGTCATCACTTCGGGTCTGTCTGAGGAGAATCAGAAGGATCCTGCCAAGCTATGGAACATTTTTTTTAAATTTGTTCCTGGGATCTGGGTGTCACTGGTTAGGCCAGCATTTATTGCCCATCCCTAACTGCCCTTGTTCATAGGGCATATAAGAGTCAACCGTATTGCCGTGGATCTGGAGTCGCATGTAGGCCAGATCAGGTAAGGACGGCAGATTTCCTTCCCTAAAGGATATTAATGAGCCAAATGTTTTTTTTTTACAACAATTTGCAATGGTTTTTTTGGTCACCATCAGACTTTTAATTCCAGGTTTTTATTGAATACATTCACCATATGCCGTGGTGGGATTCGAACCTGGGTCCCCTGGGTCCCTGGAATATTGGAGGATCAGCTTCATGTAAAGGTGAACTTTAGAATGCACTGTTCAGAGCTAATGGCTTATAGACAACAGCAACAAGAATCAGTCAATAGCTCGTCAGCCATTGAGGTGATAAGGGCAAGGACCGTGAATTCTCAGAAGCTGAGTTGTCTGAACGAATAATGGTACTGGTCATAGCTTTAATCCTAATTAAAACTTTCAAAAAAGATCTTTTATAGAAAGAGAAATGTCACGGTATTGGCACATTGCTAAAAGATGGCAGGCAATGTGAAGCCATTGTAGCTGGTCAACAACACCTGCAAGAATTAGGTGCAGCTACCAGTATTGGCACAGTAGCCAGGACACAGAAAGCAAGCAAGTCATGCGGGAAGTGAGGTTTGCTGCACAAAGCTGTCCTGCATTTCAAGATCTCTAAGTTATGAGGTGTAAAAGGAACTTGGGCTCACCTATGCAGGGAATCTGGTTCTGGAAGTGCGACCAGAGTTAAGATACGAGTGTGCCAGAAACCCACATAAGCAGAAACATGGACACAAGATTAGCGGCGAGACAGACCAGGGTGAAGATGCAGAGCAGAAAGATCTTCAACTGGAAAATGAATAGGCTTTCCACATCATCAATGTGGCACAATGTGTGGGTGAAGTTAGTTGGAAGTTTTTGTTACTATCGATATCATATGCCCAAAGAAAAGTGGCAAACCCGCGCTCACAGCCAAAGTTGACATGGGAGTGAGTATGAATATCTTACCAGTCAGAGTCCTGAAGGATATGTATCTGGATCATTGGAAATCAATGATGATAACCTACCACAGACAAACTAACTGCATACAATGGGTCACCCATTCATTGCATAGGTACATTGACATTGTGATGTAGCTACGGCATGGATACGATCGGACCGGCAATACCAGGGTTACCGGCATGTTTGAAACGCAACATTGTGACCACGAGATTACCAAGATACCAATCGCAGCAAAAGAGGCCAAGAATAATCAGTGTGTCAGTTGGATGCTCAGAGGAGTGGAGCCAAAGCAAAGTTCGTGGCACCAGGAGGGGCTGAAGAAGAGAAAGGCCAGTAGTGATAGGGGATTCGTTAGGGGAACAGACAGGCTTTTCTGTCACAGTAGACATGACTCCAGACTGGTGTGTTGCTTCCCTAGTGTCAAGGATGTCTCAGAGCGGCTGCAGGACATTCTTAAGAGGGAGGGTGGACAGCCAGAGGTCGCGGTCCATGTTGGTACCAATGTCTTGGGTAGGAAGGGGGATGAGGTCCTGAAAGCAGATTTCGGGGAGGTAGGAAAGAGATTGGTTAGCAGAACCTCCAAAGTAATAATCTCAGGATTACTTCCAGCTCCATGTGCTAGTGAGCATAGAAATAAGAGAATTGAGTGATTGAACACATGGCTGGAGAACAGGTGTAGGAGGGAGGGCACCAGATTTCTGAGGCATTGGGATTGTTTCTGGGCCAGGTGGGACCTATACTAGATGGATGGGCTGCAACTTAGCAGGACCAGGACCAACATCCTCGCAGGGCAATTCGCTAGTGCTGTTGGGGAGGGTTTAAACTAGATTGGC
Source organism: Cetorhinus maximus (assembly GCF_964194155.1). NCBI lineage: Eukaryota > Metazoa > Chordata > Chondrichthyes > Lamniformes > Cetorhinidae > Cetorhinus > Cetorhinus maximus. The sequence goes on from NC_135900.1 coordinate 15,974,554, forward strand.
AGGGGGGTGGGAACCTGAGAGGAAGCTCAGATTTGAGGGAAGCAAAACTGGTAAAAGGAAGTAGAAAAGTAGAAAGCAACAATAGAGGATAGAGAGCTGCTAAGGATGTTTCATATGTATGGCAGGAGGACCATCAACACGTGTTCGAGTCACTTAGACAGGCATTGTCAGTAGAGACATATGTTCTGCAATACCATGACCCAAGAAAGGACATGATCTTAGAGGTCGATGCATCTCAAAAAGGGTTAGGAATATGCATATTGCAAGATGGCACACCAATTGCATTCGGTTCCAAAAGTCTATCACAAGCACAATCCAATTATTTGAACATAGAGCGTGAGATCTCCCAGCCTGGTATTCAGTATTACAAGGTTCCACATGTACCTATTTGGTAAACGATTCATCGTGGAAATTGACCACAAACCATTGGAAATGATTTGGCACAAGCTGCTGGCAAGTGAGCCACTCAGACTGCAATGACATCTGGTAAAAATACAGGGCTCTGACTGTGAAGTCCATTACAAACCTGGTGGGAAAATGGTTACTTCAGACAAACTGAGCAATCTGAAAAAAAACTGTGGAAGTCTCGCTAGACCTGCAAGAAGACATCGACGTAGAAGATGTACTCAAGCTCAATCTGATGAACTTTGGACAGCAAAAGTGCAACCAACTTCAGGAGGAAACAGCAAACGATCCACAATTGAAGTATTATGGAGAGTTATTGCAGAAAGTTGGCCCTTTAAGATGCACAAGGGCCAGATACCCTCAGACGTTTTTGGCCATTCAAAAATGAACTAGGTATCTCAGGAGGCATGATTTTCAAGGGAAAACAGGTGTTTGTACCCAAAGCTCTTCATCACATATTGTCACAGTTAAACCAGGAGTGTATGGCCATACAGTGAACAAGACGCCTGGCAAGGTACACTGCGTATTGGCCAGGGATCTACAACAATATTGAGAAGACAGTGAGGATGTATGAAATATGCCAGGGGGACCAGTCACATTAACTCAAAGAACCCTTACACCCTAACGAAGTTCCATCGTACCCTTGGTTTAAAATCACAACAGATTTATTCACGATCTATGGCGATAACTTTCTCCTAGTCACTAACCACTTTTCCAAGTTTCTAATCATCAGACAATTGAAGGATACCTCAAGTGCATCTGTAGCAGACACAATGGGCGGAACCGTCACAGATTTGCAGAAAGTGCATAGCGGGCGGGAGAAAGATGTTTTCCCCGCCGGCCGCAATAGTGGATTTTGGCGCCCATATCGTCCTATTCCCAGCGCATCCCTTCTCTTTAACAATGCATTCCTAGGAAATACACCGGAACGCTGGCGGACTGGCCCCCGATTTGCCCGCCCTACCGTCACCTCAGGCCTTCAGTAATCCGGGCACTATATTTAAAGGGTGCCCCTGAACAGAGCTAGCTCTCTCTGAGGGATCGGAGGCTGCTGCAAAGTCATGGCTGCCAAAGGGAGGAAACTTGCTACCCCCAAATTTAGTAATGCCTCCCTTGGCGCCTACTGGATGCAGTGGAGCCCTGTCGTGGGGTCCTCTACTCCCGCACTGGGTGTAAACCAGCAAGCAAACAAATCCAGCATGGGAAGCAAAGGTCAGTGGCAATGCACTGCAAAAGAGGACAGCCACTCAGTTCTGAAAGAGGATGAATGATCTCCTTCGTTCTGTCAGGGTAAGTCACTATTCTCATCACTCTAAACTCACAGACTTACAAACCCAATCACACATCTACAGGGATCTCACTCACTGCCAGTTCAAGGGACATCACTATTCACTATCTCACACACACCTTCACCTGCCCTGCAGATCATGTCCTCATCCTGTCCATGGCACCACTCATCACCTGCACATGCCAGGCATCCTTACCATCTGACATGGCAGACCTCCTGCTTACACACTCTCCATCTGTCTTCATGCAGGACAAGCTGGCACACAGCAAAAGGGAGAAGTCGCAGACTCGTGGGGGAATGCCTGACATCAAAGTCACAGACTGAAAAAAGAGCCATCCAGCTGGTCAGTGACGATTTGGACTATTCCTGTGCTGATGGTGAGGTTGGTGATGCTCAACCAAGTGAGGATCCAGCAGTGCAACATCCATCAGGCAACCATGCTGTGACTCAGTTCCCTTGTTCCGCAACCCCCTGCCATGCACTAATTGTCCCTCCTTGCTCTAGCAGGCACGTCTGGGAAGCAGCTGAGGGGGTCCACAAGCCAGATCCTCGACCCAAGCCCTGAAGACGTCTCAGAAGAAGAATCTGATGACACCCTAATTGAAGACCCATCACAGCGCTCACCCACACCCTCCACTAGTGCAGAGACACACGCTTTGGTGGGGCTTAGTTCTAGAGTAGCCTCGGGGTCACAATCTGTTGAGTACATCACACTGCCTGATCCACAGCAGGCGGCGGCAGAGACTTCCCAAATTTCCAACTCTCGGAGGACTGCTGGAGGCCTGAAATCTGCTGAGTCTGAGTCAGATGATGAGCCTCTGGACTCGGTCATGTCACAGTTGCTGGAGCTGCAAAGGCAAGCTCGGGAACATCAGGAAGGGATATCTGCTGCTCTCCTCCAGGTCTAGGCCCTCCAGAGGACAGCCACCACAGTTATCACAGACAGGGCGTAGCAATCAGCAGGCTGTCTCCACCTCCACTGTGGATGTCGGGGGATCAGCAACACATAGCGGCAGGGTTATGAAGGTTAAGATGTAACTCTTTCGAGTTATTAACAGTCACAGAATGTAACTCTTTTCGAGTACATTCACAGTTCTTGGTTTCCGGGAGTGGGACATGAACCCACAACCTTCTGATTCAAAGGCGAGGGTGCTATGAACTGAGCCACAGCTGACACCTCAAGGCCTGGGGAAACTCTTTCGAGTTATCAACAGTCACAGATTGCAACTCTTTCGAATACATTCACAGTTCTTGGTTTCCGGGAGTGGGACATGAACCCACAACCTTCTGATTCAAAGGCAAGGGTGCTATGAACTGAGCCACAGCTGACACCGGGTACGGGTGTTAATCACTTGTACATAATGTTCACTATTGTAAATAAACTCCCAATAATGCCTCCCTGCCTACTGCTCCTTGTTCTGATGAGCAGTGTTCATGTCACTTAGATGTGAAACTTTGGTTCCTGCACAAGATAAAGGCAGGTGTCTCAGTCTAGAGCCTCTTCCCTGTGCAGTGTGTAACCATCACACCAAAGTGATGGTCTGGCTTCATACTCACTGGACACATCAGTGATGCCTGCACCTCGATGGTGCTGGTCATTGCTGCCAGGATGTCGTGGGCAGGTGTCACAGAGTTCCCTCATTCTCTCTGTCTGCTCTCAACACCTTTGAGGTGGGGCTGGCCCCCTGTCTCTTCAGCACCTGTGACTGGTGACAATGTGGTCCTGAAGGGGCCAGGTGCTAAAAGCCGACAAAGGATCAGGTGCATTTAAAATTTCACAGCAGTGTCCCCATGATACCAATCTGATCACAGAGCGCAAGTGAGCTGCCCACAGTCAACAGAAGTCAGACATTCACAGAGGCAATGTAAAGATCTATGGAGTGTCCTTGATGCATGTTGTCACCATCCTCCTTGAATCTAGCGACTATTGGGGCCTCCGCTACGTCTCCATGACATGAACCTGGTCACTGAGGGTATATGCGCTGCTATCAGTCACACAAGAGTCAAAGGTTCACAGATGCAAGGTGAGGATGTCCTCACTTCATCTCGTCATCATCCTCCATGAATCTTGTGGACATGAGGGCCTCCCAAACACGTCTGCCTCATCTAGCCAGTATGATGGCCTCACTGCCAGCATCCTTGCCTCTGACGACCCCATCATCGTTACCCCCTTTGATGCTCTCCTCGTTGGAGGATACGTGCATCCCTCATCTCTTCCTCGACCAGGTCCTCCCCGCTTTGCAGCACCAGGTTGTGGAGCGCGTAGCAAGTAACGATGATGCGTGACACCCTCTGGGGACTGTATTTGTGTTCCACCGGACCTGTTGAGGCACCGGAATCTCATTTTCAAAATGTCTACCGTTTACTCCACCAAACTCCGGGTTGCAGCATGAGCCTCGTTATACTGTCTCTCTGCTGCAGTCACTGCATGGGCATCATCAGCCACGTCCCCTGTGGGTAGCCCTGGTCCCCGAGGAGCCAACTCTGCAGCCTCTCTGGACCCTGGACGATATCAGGGATCTGTGACCTGCTGAGGATATAGGAGTCGTGGACGGTCCCTGGGAATTGTGCTCAGACCTGTAGGATGTGTTTGTGGTGGTCACAGAGCAGCTGAACATTCAGCAAGTGGAAGTCCTTGAGGCTTACACACTGAACTGCTTGTTGCCATAGAGATCTAAGCACCACATGAGTGCAGTCGATGGCACCCTGCACCTTTGGAAAACCTGAGACCTGCGCAAACCCCAGCACTCTTGCTTCCTGGCTTTCCTGACCCTGGGCGAATTGCACAAAGCTCTCTGCCTTCGCAAAGATGGCATCCGTGACCACCTGGATACGCTTATGTGTGGAGGCTTGCGAGACCCTATGCAGGTCAGTTGTGGAGCCCTGGAAGGAGCCACTGGCATAAAAATTGAGTGCTGCGGTCACTTTCATGGCCACTGGCAGTGGATGCCCTCCATATCCCTGTGGTGCCAAATCCTGCAGCAGGTGACACGTGACCAACCAGTTCCCTAGACATGCGCAGTCCTCAGCAACACTGGTTCTCAGTCACCTGCAGGAATGATGGGTGCCGTCTATAGACCCTGGATTGAGTGAGGTGCCTAAGAGTGACTGCTCATTGTGGAACTTCAGCTGCATGCGCAGTAGGCCTTTCCGCCCCTTCATCTTGAGGGAGGTGCTCCTCCCTTTGATGAGCCAGGCGCCTCTGCCGCACTCCTCTTCTTCTGCCCTGGTCTCTGTAAACCATGAGGCATAACGCTAAATCACCAGGCTCCATAATCCTGATGTTCTCCTCCTGCAGGGTCAAAGAGAGAGACATGTGGATTAGCATGGATGTACTAAGAACCTTTCTTGGTTGAGTCTGAAGGCCCCTTCACGCATGCAGGATAGTGCTGGCTGCCACTATGATGGCCAGTGTGTAGTGCGCACATTGGCTGTTGAAAATCCCACCCACCTCCACTCCACACCACCTGACCGATTGGCAGCTGCTTCACCCACTGGACTGTATGCTGTGCTCTCAGCTCAGGTGCAGGCATTCTCCTAACCCACACTGCAAGGCTGTGCTGTTGGCTTGAACCATAATGGATACTGGTCCAAACCTGAATAAAGACAATGCAAGGGGCTGTGAGCAACTCCACCAGTGACTGCGCCGGGGCCACCTTATGCAAGAAGATTGTATAACTTCCCCAGTTGGTCAGTTGTTCTGCTGCCCCCTAAAGCACACATTAATTTGCAGTCTGTGTCCGAGGGGTGAAAAGTTCTGGAGTATTTGTTGGCACTTTCATATTTTTGCGTTGCTTGAGTGGGCAGAAAATCTTCAGAGGCCCAACTCCAAGCACGTCAATGGAGCTGCAGCTGAATAGCCTCAGCTGTAGAAGAATGCTAACTTTTGACAAGCTTTTCCAAGTGCGTGGCCGCTTCCTTCTCCAACAGCCCCCCACCCCCCCAACTCCTTCCCAAAACCCAACCTCTGGCATGTTCTTGAGTATTCCCCTTCAGTCTGTCTGTGCTGCCTTCCCCCCCCACCCCACCCACCCCTGCCATTGCCATGTTACATTTAAGAGCAACACCTTTAGATGTGGGCTTACCATCACCAGCAGAAATAATGCTTGGAAGGCAGGTTAGGACAACCTTGCCATTTCTTAGAAGTACAAGAGAAACTTCTCAGAAACCGAGGGAGAATGAAAACGGTGTATGACCCGCATGCAGGTTAGGAACTGCCTAGTCTACACATATGACAAAAGGCTCAACTCGTACTTCCTACCCAGGGACCTTGGTTAGCCACAGGTTTTTCCAAAGTGTGCGAAGATCCTATGAAGTCATAACACCAAATAAAGTGACGTTAAGAAGGAACAAGAAGCCACTTAAGGGAATTGTACAACAATATAACACCTAGCAGTCCACCTGTGTCTAGAACACATCCTAAGATGGACTCGGAGAGTGCAATTGTGAAAACAATCAGCATTCTGATAGTGCACAATATACCAACACACCTACAAGTCAAGGACAGCCAAGTGATAAGTCTAGATCTCTGCAAGGCCGTACTGTTATAAGATCCAGGAGGATTGTTAAACCACCTATATGTTATACAGACTCTTAAATGCTTACATTCCTAAATCCTTAAACTCTAGACCGGAGATTTATTTTTGTATAAACAGTTTTCGCAACAAACTTAACATATATGTATTTTCACTCTTATTGCATGTAATGTTACCTTGGCAAAAAAGAGGATGTTGCGCGATCACTTCAAGAGAGAATATGCAACTGAGTAAGTAGCAGGATGTAAACCATGTGACCATGCATTGTTCAGAGCAGCTTTCAGTTTAACTTGCAGCATGTGGTGTGAAGGAGTTGCAGCTGTACTCTCCTGTTAGCAATAGCTGTTGAATCTTTATAGTAAATCTGTCTGCTGAGCAATCCTGCACTACATCTTCAAATAAACCAAACCTATATTTAGTTTACAAGCCCAGTGTGAGATTGGTAAGCTTGTATTAAGCAAACGTTGAAATACAACAAGATTCTTCACTGGTTGCTGGTGCCTGACCATTCCAGCCATCTAATCCCATGAACCTCCCATGACTTCTTGCACTCTCCCCTAGAACCATATTATTGACCTCTTATTTTCAGTGTTAGTTGCCTCCATTTTCCATTCATTTGTACTTTGAAAGCTAAGTGTACAATTTCCCTAGGTGTTTAACATTGAATATTCATACAAGTTCTGGCACTGTTGTGAGAAGAGTTATAATGGGCTGGATTTTCATCCGAGAGGTGGCTAGCAGAAGTTGGGAAATTCCTCACTCGGTACACCCGCCTCAGGAGGAGGTGCATGCAAAGGCAAAATTTTCATGCCGGAAGGGCGGGTGATAACTGGAGTTCAGCCCACCGACCCCAGAAGGAGGTCGGAGGCAGCCACATGGGTTGCCGGGCACTGAAGTGGGCTGGTTAAAAAGCCCACCTCCTTGCTGTAGGACTAAGAGAGTTGTAAGAGCTGTCTGTCAAGCAATGTTTTCCCTTGGGCAAAACTATTTCAACAGACTAATGGATGTCTGGGCTCTCAGCCAAGAATGCTTAATGAGACTTGGCTCACTGACTTGATTGACAGATCTTTCTCTGTGTCCTGTTGTGCCAATTGCACAATGTTTATTTACACAAGATAAAGAAGTGCCTTTATCATCTTGTAGTTTCTGCTATTGATACTTTTAAGGTCTGGGTGATTGAGACTCAAGAAAGTAAAAAGTTATGAATGAATAACTGGTCTTTTAAAGCTTTTCTGCACGCTATTATTGCTATTATTACTATAGGGTTCATTGGTCTTGTACAGAGTGAATGGACATGGAAGTTCTATAGGTTGACATGGAGGGTATGAGAGGCCATTGAGGATGGGTGGAAGGGAAAGTGGGGTGATTGCAGGGTCATAGGGTTGCAAAAGGGTATGGGGAAGACCTTTTGAACTTATTTTTCAAAAGGTTCCCTCATCCAGACTATGGTCACGACACCTCCCTATTGGATCTCTTGGTGATTATCTCATGTTGATGACTTCTAGATATGCTCTTGCTCGTGAATGGAAATGTTCTCTCTGTATCCACTCTATCAAAGTCTTTCATAATTTTAAAGATCTCTATTAGGTCACCCCTCAGCCTTATTTCAAGAAAAGAGACCCAGCCTGTCAATTTTTTCCTGATATGTATGCCCATGCATTCCTGCTTTCACCCTTATACTGCACTCTCTCCAGTACCTTTATATCCTTTTTATAATATGGCAACCAAAACTGCACACAATTGTCTTAAACGTGGTCTAACCAAGGTTTGATACAGGTTTAGCATAACATCCCTACATTTAAATGTTATCCCTCTATAAATAAAGCTTAGTTCGCTTTTTTTAATGGCCTTGCTAATGTGTGGCACAACTTTTAGGTTATTGGTGTATTTACATTCTGAGATCCATTTGTCTCTCTACCCCACCTAGACTTGCATCTTCTAAGAATAAGTGACCTCTCTATCCTCCCTATCGATATGTATTACCTCACATTTACCTGTGTGGGACTTCAGTTGCCAATTATTTGCCTATTCTGATCCTCCTGTAATTTGATGCTGTCCTCATTATTGACTACCCTCCCCGATTTGATTTCATTTGTAAATTTAGAAAGTGTATTTTTGAGTCAAAGTCCAAATCGTTAATGTATTTTGTGAACAGCCATGACTGCAGCCTCCACCACAGTGAATAGGTACCCATTGTCAGCCATGGCTCAGTTGCCTCTGAGTCACAAAGTTCCAGGTTCAAATCCCACTCTAAGGGCTTGAGCACGAAAATCAAAACTGACGCTCTGGTGTAGTGCTGAAAGAGTACAGCAGTGTTGGCGATGTATTTTGGATGAAGTATTAAACCAAGGCCTGATCTGCATTCTCAAGTTGATATAAATGATTCCATTGCACTGTTTTGAAGAAGAGCAGGGAAGTTATTGCTAGTGTGCTGGACAACACTTAACCCTCAACCAATAAAAATACATTGGTCATTATCACGATGCTGCTTGTGGGAGCTTGCCTTGAGCAAATTGGCTGACGCATTTTCTACATTGCGACAGTGACTACACTTCAAAAGTAATTCTTTGGCTGCAAAGTGCTTTGAGATGCCAAGTGGTCATGAAAAGCACTAGACCTACATCTGGAGATCAAACGAGTTGGACTGCATCGCCTTTCCTTGCCTTGTGCATTCTAATATTCTTATACTATTCTAATGTGCTTGCTTTGTGGCAATATTCGCTGCATAGTAATCATAAGCAAGAGCCCTGGCTAGGCTTTGTTCTCCTAATGCCACCAAACATGACACTGCCACCACAGCCCGCATATCAATCTTGGCACTTCTTTGTATATGGTTTTCAAATGAGATGTACTGGCTGACTTTCCTCCTCGGGGAGGGTGTGGAGGGGAGGTGGTGTGGGGACGAGCAGCCCACCCCTCCCACCACCATCCCTGCCACCCGAGTAGGATGCAGACCAGGAGGTGTGGCTTAAACCCAAGATTGCTCTGAGACGAGAGCGTCCTATCAGACACAAGTGCTGCCACTGAACTAAAATGGCAGATCTGTTCAGTGCAGCAAATTAAACTTTCTGCTGATCTGTTGTAAAATTGCTATGCCTTATTGAAGTGAAAATGTGGTATCTCCTGGCCAAAATTCAAGTGCTTCACTGAGGATCATGGCCAAATTACAGGAATCAAAGTCCAGTTGAGGATCGATTTTGTTTACTACAAATTCTGAAGAAAATGTTAGCAGGGAAAGCATGAGCAGCTTGTGCTAAACCAGTGGTTCTCTCACTTTTTTTGGTTGAAGGATTCCTTTCCAATGAATACACACCTCATATAAATTATATTAGCATATCTAAATTATAATACTGTATAAAATAATATAAACCATGGAAGTGCTGCAGGTAGAGTGTTTTAATAATGCTCTTCAAAAAAAAACAGGTATTTACTACCAGATATCAGTGGTTGTGGGTGTGCCTGCTTCTTATTGCAGAGTCTGTATATGCTTGGCAGGGGCACAGACGGTGTAGGGGGCTGCAAAAGCAAATCACTGAGAAAGCACTGGGAGATCAAGGGGAGAGCTGGAGGACTGGGGAAACACAGCACATAGAGAACATTAGTGGAATGGGGTGGGGGGAGCACGAGCATGAACAAGGGGGGAGCAGGGCATGCCTCTTTAAGCTGCTCATTCACTTACTCTTGACCATAGTCCCCTGTAAGGCTGGTCCTGCATTGCAGACCGCTGGAAGGTCTTTGTGGGCCCCTTAGGGTCTCCAGACCTCAGTTTGGGAACCACTGTGCTAAATAAAGAAAGAGTGGATGCTTGATATTCAACATGATGTAGCATGGGAAAAGAGTGGCCATCATTGCATTTTAAGCCCGGTTAATATTGGGAATCAGAAGATGGATTGAACCTTCAAATGCAGCACAGCTACTGCAGTAAGTATTGGGAGTTAAACTTGGCTTCTACTGAGGCAACATATTGTTATGGCAGGCAGATGGTAAATGCCAAGCTGCCCAAATCCCAGAGGGAAACTTGAAGCAGCTGCCACAACTATTTTCAATTTGTACTTATTTCGAGATGTGGGCTTTGAATTCAGTAAAAAGGCCACCAAGTCTTTTAGGTTTCTTACAAAACTAAATTAAACCTTTATTAATAGAAGAAATGATTTTAAGCACATACATAGATCTACAAATTGCTACTATGATAACAGCTAAACCCCCTAATTATTCTAAACCCCAGTTACACCTCTATTAAGGCAACAATGAGACATGCTGATTTTGAAAGGACCCAGGTAAAGTAACACACAATACACTGAACAGTTGAATTCAAAGTAAGTTTTTCCCAGTTTCAGTTCCTTGTAGACAGCAGCTTGAGACTTAGATGCTGGAGGCTTTTCACACTTGTGTTAGATCTTAGAATGCCTGACCTTGCACACAGCCTTCTCTCCTTTATACATATTTTCCACTTTGAATGCAAATTCCCATTGTTTCACTATGGCCTGAATCTTCTGGTCGGCGTGCTGGGGCGGGCTCCACTTGCTGATGCATAAAATGACATGTGGTGATATTGGGCGTGCGTCCTGACGTCACAGTGCATCATTCCGATCTTCAGTTCGGCAGGAGCGCACCAGAGTCGGCTGCGCGCTCGCCGAATTGTCAAAGGCCTATTAAGGCCGTTAATATTCCAATTAAGCTGGTTGTCTGGGCTGCCCGTCCAACCACGTAGGCGAAGAACCCAGGCGGCCTTCACATTTATCATGAAACCTCATCCATGGGCAGAATGAGGTTTCATGAGGTGTTTATAAATTGAATAAATATTTTTATTAAAATTCATTGACATGTCCCAGCTCATGTGACACTGTCACATGAGGGGACATGCCTGAATATTATTTTTCTTTATTTGAATTCTTCATAATCAAACTGATCTCCCTGAGGCAGCTCTGTGCCTCAGGGAGATTTCTGTGCTCTTTCGCACGCATGCGCGAAAAAGCGCGGGCCCCGACTCTCCCTCCCCTCTCCCCGCCTGCACAGGGAGCGCTCAGTGCTTCTGGGTGCGCACCACGCTGGGCGGGCCTTAATTGGCCCTCCAACGTAAAATGGCTGTGCGCAGCCAATCACGGGCGGCAATCAGCTGTGCACCCATCTGTGCCCGCTCCCGTTCAACAACCCCCGACGGGGAAAAACTTCTCCCCTATGTTTTTGGATTTTACCTCTCTAATAACAAAATCTATCATGAAACCAATTTTACCAGTAATCTTTGGAAAAATAAACACACTAGCCAGGATTTTCCGGTCGGCGGGGCCCACTTGCCAATGCATAAAATGACGTGGGATGACGTCGGGCGGAACTCCTGACATCACTCCGCCCCATTTAAATTTTCAGGTAGGCGGGGGCTCAGCAGAATCAGCTGTGCGCCCGCCGACCTGTCAATGGCCAATTGGGGCCATTGACAGAGTCATTAAACTAATTAATGGACCTGCCCGTCCAACCTTAAGATTGGCGGGCAGGCCAGGAGCCCTGGTGGGCATTAGAAAAAGCATGAAACCTCATCCACGGGTGGGATGAGGTTTCATGTAGGTTTAAAAAATGTAATTAAAGTGTATTCAAAAGTTATGGACATGTCCCAACTCATGTGACAGTGTCACATGAGGGGACATGTCAGGGAATTTTTTTTTCTCTACTTTTCACATTTTTTAATATACAGCCGATCTCCCTGAGGCAGCACTGAGCCTCAGGGAGATGAGTGGACTCTTTTGCACGCATGCACGAAAGAGCGTGCACTCAGCTGAGGGAATCCCCCCCCCCGCCCACACAGAGAGCACATAGCACTTCTGCGCGGACGACACGCTGGGCGGGCCTTAATTGGCCCGCCCACTTAAAATGGCGGTGCACCCCCGATTGGGGGCACCGATTGGAGACGTACCTCTGCGCATCCACTCTTAAACTTCCCCCCCCCCCGCAAATGGGGGGAAAATTCTGCCCACTGTTTCTTTACTTCTCCCAGCTCGGTATAACATTTCACCTTTTTTAAATTCAAGCTAGTCTGGTTTATTTAAAAATGCAAATGTTCCCTTTAAACCTTACATTCTAAAACTCCCTCCATGTTTACCTACTTAACATTTCAAACCTAGTTTATCTTCTGTTACATCAAAGCCTTCAGACCAGCTGCCTTTAATTCAATTAAGACACACACACACATGCGCACACACACACACACACACGCACGCACACACACACACACACGCACACAGACACGCACACACACAGACCCCACTATTATCCTAATTTACAATAAATTCTAATAACATTTACGAAAATTATTATATCTTCCTGACAATATGTAAATGAATCTGGAAGGAGGATAACCTGAGCAGTTGTATGGTTATGCTCCTGTTATCACATGAAAATAAAATAACATGTTTGCACATGTAGCGTATTATGTAGTTGGTAATGACATTTATGGGCTGGAATATGCTCTAATATAGATTCATCCACTAAAAAAAATCTCTACTCAGCATTTCCCTATACCCATACACCTCTCCCTCGGCAAGTAACCACTATTCTTGCTATTTTTCATCTAGTTTCCTATTCGTTCCCTTTTAGTCTTGAATTCCCATTGATTTACACTTAAGAAGCCCCAATTAAATGTTAATGTGTTTTTTCATGCTGAAAGACCTGTTGTTATTATTTTTCAAATTCCCAATTTCGAGCACCTGCTGCGTTATTGTTTGCTTTGTACAGGCCAATTTAAAAATTCTTTTTTTTTTTGCACATCTCTCAACCTGTTTGATATGAGTGCTTACATTCCTAATGTAAAGGATGGGGAATCTCCACTCAAATTGAGTTATGTAGGACCATCTGCTATGAAAGAGAAAACAGACGATGATACGCTAGTTTTCCAATGTTTGCCTTGCAATGTTAGAAAGCTTCTTTAGCAGGCATTAAGCATTATTGGAGAAACAAAATACTGCCTAGGCTGGAAATCTGAAATTAAAACAGAAAGTGCTGGGAATACTCAGCAGGCCTGGCAGCATCTGTGGAGAGAGAAACAGAGTTAATATTTCAAGTAGATGGCCTTTCATCAGAACTGGGAAAAGTTAGAATTTTTTTTACATTCTGAAGAAGGTGCCCCCTCCAATCCTGCAACTACCACATAGGCCAGTTGAAGAGGAGAAGTTACAATCTCCGATCACACAGCGACCACAGAGACCCAGGCTTCCTTTAACCAGTTTTATTCAAGCATATGCAAGGGAGCTGCAATCATCCCTAAGAATGAAGACCCAGATTGATTACATTTCATTACTTTTGTACTTTTTCTTATCATAATACATTTGAGTACATTTGAATACATCCAATCGGTAACCGGCACACAGGTTCCATGTTAACACTATCCTATTGATTACATAGACATGTGATTTTGCTAACCAATTATTCTAAAGGATGTATACATAATTATATCATCCAATCAAAATTAAAACACGTACGCAAAGACCTTGGTTCTCACAGCTCAACACTGTTTATGTTTCATCAAAGCCCCCTCTTTGTCTATTGTGTGTCTTCCCATATCCAAGCTAAAACCATCTGCCCCTTCCCTATGTGAGAGGGGAGTACACCTAATCTAACTTATGTCCTTTCTTGTGTCTCTAGTCTGACTCTCAAGGCTGTGCAATGTTCATCTGGTAATCATCAACTCTTAATATGCTTAGCAGCCATGTCTGCCAGAATCACAGTGCAGAAGAGGCCCTTAGGCCCATCGAGTCTGAGCCAACACGTGTGAAACACCTGATCTACCTACCTAATCCCATTTACCAACACTTGGCCAATAGCCTTGAATGTTATGACGTGCCAAGTGCTCATCCAGGCAGCGCATTCCAGACCGTCACCGCCCTCTGGGTAAAAATGTTTTCCTCACATCCCCCCTAAAACTCCTACCCCTCACCTTGGACTTATGCCCCCTTGTGACTGACCCTTCAACTAAGGGGAACAGCTGCTCCCTATCCACCCTGTCCATGCCCCTCATAATCTTGTACACCTCAATCAGATCGCCCCTCAGTCTTCTCTGCTCCAACGAAAACAACCCAAGTCTATCCAACCTCTCTTCATAACTTAAATGTTTCATCCCAGGCAACATCCTGGTGAATCTCCTCTGCACCCCCTCCAGTGCAATCACATGCAATCACATTCCTATAATGTGGTGACCAGAACTGCACACAGTACTCCAGCTGTGGCCTCACCAAGGTTCTATACAACTCCAACATGACCTCCCTACAATTGTAATCTATGCCTTGATTGATAAAGGCAAGTGTCCCATATGCCTTTCTCACCACCCCACTAACGTGCCCCTCTGCCTTCAGAGTTCTATGGACACACACGCCAAGATCCCTTTGTTCCTCAGAACTTCCTAGTGCCATACCGTTCATTGAATACTTCCTTGTCAAATTACTCCTTCCAAAGTGTATCACCTCACACTTTTCAGGGTTAAATTCCATCTGTCACTTATCTGCCCATTTTACCATCCCGTCTATAACTTTCTGTAGCCTAAGACACTCAACCTCGCTGTTAACCACCCGGCCAATCTTTGTGTCATCTGCAAACTTACTAATCCTACCCCCCACGTAGCCATCTATGTTGTTTATATAAATGACAAATAATAGGGGACCGAGCACAGATCCCTGTGGTACGCCACTGGACACTGGCTTCCAGTCACTAAAGCATCCTTCTGTCATCACCCTCTGCCTCCTACAACTAAGCCAATTTTGAATCCACCTTTTCAAATTAACCTGTATCCTATGTGCATTTGCCTTCTTTATAAATCTCCCATGTGGGACCTTGTCAAAGATTTTGCTGAAATCCATATAAACTACATCAACTGCACTACCCTCATCTACACACCTGGTCACCTCCTCAAAAAATTCAATCAAGTTTGTTAAGATTTTAAGTGTTCTTCAGTAAATTCTTACGGTGTTCTCTTTTAGCATTTTTAATTTTCCCCTAACAATTCATTCATGGGATGTGGTCTTCGCTGGATAGGTCAGCATTTATTGCCCATCCACTATTTGCCCTTGAGAAGGTGATGGTGAGCTGCCTTCTTGAACCACTGCAGTCCATTTTGTGTAGGTACACCCACAGTGCTACTAGGGAGGTAGTTCCAGGATTTTGATCCAGCGACTGTGAAGGAATGGCAATATATTGCCAAGTCAGGATGGTGAATGGCTTGGTGGGAACTCCCAGGTGGTGGTGTTCACATGTGCCTGCTACCCTTGTCCTTCTAGATGGTAGTAGTCATGGGTTTGGAAGATGCTGCCTAAGGAGCCTTGGTGAATTCCTGCAGTGCATCTTGTAGGTGGTACACACTGCTGCCGCTGTGCGCCAGTGGTGGAGGGACTGAAGATTTGGGGATGTGGTGCCAATTAAATGGCTGCTTTGTCCTAGATGGTGTCAATCTTCTTGACTGTTGTTGGAGCTACATTCATCCAGGCAAGTGGAGAGTATTCCATCTCACACTCCTGACTTGTGTCTTGTAGATGGAGGACAGGCTTTGGTGAGTCAGGAGTTGAGTTATTCGCTACAGGATTCCTAGATCCTGGTCTGTTCTTGTAGCCACAGCATTTATGTGACTAGTCCAGTTCAGTTCCTGGTCAATGGTGGCCCCCAGTATGTTGATAGTGGGGATAGTACCATTGAATGCCAAGAGGTAATGGTTAGATTCTATCTTGTTGGAGATGGTCATTGCCTGGCACTTGTGTGATGCAAATGTTAGTTGCCACTTGTCAGCCCAAGCCTGGATATTGTCCAGGTCTTGCTGCATTTGGACAAGGACTGCTTCAATATCTGAGGAGTCAAGAGTGGTGCTAAACATTGTGCAGTCATCAGAGAACATCTCCACTTCTGACTTTATGATGGAGGGAAGGTCATTGATGAAGCAGCTGAAGATGGTTGGGCCTAGAACACTACCCTGAGAACTCCTGCAGTGATGTCCTGGAACTAAGATGATTGACCTCCAACAACCACAACTATCTTCCTTTTTGCTAGGTATGACTCCAACCAGCAGAAAGCTTTCCCCCAATTCCCATTGACTACAGTTTTGCTAAGGTTCCTTGATGCCACACTCGGTCAAATGCTGCCTTGATGTTAAAGGCAGTCACTCTCATCTTAGCTCTGGAGTTCAGCTCTTTTGTCCATGTTTGTACCAAGCCTATAATGAGGTCAGGAGCTAAGTGACCCTGGTGGAACCCAAACTGAGCGTTAGTGTGCAGGTTACTGCTAAGCAAGTGACACTTGATAGCACTGTTGATGACCCCTTCCATCACTTTACTTATGATGTAGAGTAGACCGATGGGGCAGTAATTGGCCGGGTTGGATTTGTCCTTTTTGTGTACAAGATATACCTGGGCATTTTTCCACATAGCCGGGTAGATGACGGTGTTATAGCTGTACAGGAACAGCTTGGCTATGGGTGTGGCAAGCTCTGGAGCACAAGTCTTCAGTACTATTGTGGGAATATTGTTGGGGACCATAGCCTTTGCACTATCCAGTGCCTTCAGCTGTTTCTTGATATCATGTGGAATGAATCGAATTGGCTGAAGACTGGCATCTGTGATGCTGGGGACCTGCAGAGGAGGCCGAGATGGATCATCCACTTGGCACTTCTGGCTGAAGATTGTTGCAAATACTTCAGCCTTACCTTTTACACTGATTTGATGTACTCCCCCATCATTGAGGATGGGGATATTTGTAGAACCTCCTCCTCCAGTGAGTTATTTAATTGTCCACCACCATTCATGACTGGATGTGGCAGGACTGCAGAGCTTAGACCTGATCCTTTGGTTGTGGGATTGCTTAGCTATATCTATTGCTTACTGCTATTGCTGTTTGGCACGCAAGTAGTCCCTTATTTGTAGCTTCACCAGGTTGATACCTCATTTTTAGGTATGCCTGCTGCTGCTCCTGGCATTTGGAAGACGTGTTTGTGGCCTTGAACAGTGACAAGGGATGAAATAAAAGGGCAAGTGCTGCACCTCTTGTTCTTGCATGGAAAGGTGCCATGGGAGGGGAGAGGATGTTGGCCGCAACTGAGGAATGCACCAGAGTGTCATGGAAGTAACAGTCCCTTTGAAATCGTAAAAGGGGAGGGGATGTGTTTAGTGGTATCACACTGGAGGTGATGGAAGTGGCGGAGAAAGATATGTTGAAAACTGAGGCTGACGAGGTGGGAGGTGAGGATGAGGGGAAGCCTACCATGGTTCCGAGAGACTGGGGTAGGGATGGGAGCAGAAGGATGGGAACGGGAAAGGTCCCAAACAAAGGTCCAGTCAACCAGGGTGTAGGGGGGAATCCTTGGTGAAGAAAAAGGAAGACATATCAGAATTGCGAGTCTGGGAGGTTGCATCATCTGAACAGATGTGATAGAGATGGAGAAACTGGGAGAATGGGTAGATGGAATTACTGCAAGTGACCTCCTGCACTCTTCATTGAACCAGGATTGATCCCCTGGCTTGGTGGTAATGGTGGTGTTGGGGATATGCCGGGCCATGAGATTACAGATTGTGGTCGAGCACAATTCTGCTGCGGCTGATGGCCCACAGTGCCTCATGGCTGCCCAGTCTTGAGTTGCTAGATCTATTGGAAATCTATCCCATTTAGCATGGGGGTAGTGCCACACAACAGGACGGAGGGTATCCTCAGTGTGAAGGCGGGACTTTGTCTCCACAACAACTGTGCAGTGGTCACTCCTTCCGATACTGCCATGGACAGATGCATCTGCGGCAGGCAGGTTGGTGAGGATGAGGCCAAGTATGCTTTTCCCTCTTGTTGGTTCCCTCACCACCTGCTGCAGACCCAATCTAACAGCTATGTCCTTTAGGACTTGGCCAGCTTGGTCTGTAGTGGTGCTACTGAATCACTCGGTGATGGACGGAAGTGTAATACATTTTAAACAAGTGAAAGGAGGGATGGAATGAAAAGAAAAGAGCAAAAGGAAAGTTTTGTTTTATGGGGTGGAAGGCTGGAGAGATTAAATGATAAAAGTGTTGATGGTGCAAGGCAAAAGGGAGTGGTAATGGGGCAAGTAAAGAAACAACAGATGCGTCTGGAGGAGAAGAGAATGGCAGAAGGATGAATAGCTCCTGTCCGAAAGCAAAGAAAGAGAAAAAGCAAGAAAGAAGAGCTAAAGCCAGCAAAGAAAAAGTAAATAAAATGTAGCAAAGATTTTAATCTAAAATTGTGAAACTCAATGTTGAGTCTGGATCGTTATAAAGTGCCTAATCGGAAGATGAGGTGTTGTGCCTTGAGCTCATGCTGAGCTGAGCCTGATTGGAACACTTCAGGAGGCCAAGGACCGAGAGGTTAGTGTGACAGCAAGGTGAAGAATAAAAATGACAGGCAACCTGAAGCTCAGGCTGTGCTTGCTGAATGTTAGAGGTGTAGTGCATAGCGGTCACTGAGTCTGCATTTAATTTCCCAAATGTAGAGGTCACACAGTGAGCAACGGATAAATGAAGAGGTACAAGTAAATGTTTCATTTGGAAGGAGTGTTTGCGGCCTTGAACAGTGAGAAGGGATGAATTAAAAGGGCTTATAGTGGATATTGATTAATAACCTATCCCAGCAACAGAGACAGAGAAGTCAAGGTAGGGAAGTGTCTGAGACGTATCACGTGAAGATGGGAGAAGGGTGGAAATTGGAAGCAATGTTGATGGAACATAGGGCAGAATTTTGCCCTCGGATGGAGGGTGGGCCCCACCGGCTTGGCAGCGGGCGGGCAGCCGAATTCCGCTGCCGAAATGGGGCTGGTCACCATTTTGAGTGGGCGGGCCAATTAAGGCCCATCCAGCGGCCTTCCCGACAGGAAGCGCTATGTGCTATGCGCTTCCTCTGTGGGGGGTGGAGGGATTCCCCATCTGTCAAAGTGCGCTCTTCTGCGCACTGCTCCGTGAGACTAAGTGCTGACTCAGGGAGTTTACTAACAGGTAAGAAAAGTAAAAAAATAGAGAAATATTAAAATTATTAACATATCCCCCTCATGTGACAACGTCACACGAGATGGGACATCTTAATAAGAAACACACAAAGTTTATTAAATTTTTTAAAAACAGACATGAAACTTCATCCCGCCAGTGGATGAAGTTTCATTAATAATCTGGAGCCTACTGGGGCTCCTGGCCTGTCTGCCAGCCTTGAGCTTGGACAGGCAGGGTCTTTAACAAGGTTAATTAGCCTGTCACTGGCCTTAGTTGGCCATTGACAGGTCGGCGGGCAGACAGCTGATTTCGCTGTCTGCCCGCCTTTCTGAAGATTTAAATGGACCGGGAAGACGTCGGGGGTTCCTCCCGACATCATCCCGCGTAATTTTCCCCTCAGCGAGTGGGCCCCGCCCCCAAATTGCCGCGGGGAAAATCCTAGCCATAGAAACTAGGAGCAGGAGTAGGCCATTCGGCCCTTCAAGCCTGCTCCGCCAGTCATCAGGATCATGGCTGATCATCCAACTCAATAGCCTGCTCCAGCTTTCTCCCCATATCCTTTGATCCCTTTCGCCCCAAGAGCTATATCTAACTCCTTGAAAACGTACAATGTTTTGGCCTCAACTACTTTCTGTGGTAGCGAATTCCACAGGCTCATCACTCTCTGGGTGAAGAAATTTCTCCTCGTCTCAGTTCTAAATGGTCTACCCCATATCCTCAGGCTGTGACCCCTGGTTCTGGGCTCCCCCACCATCGGGAATACCCTTCCTGCATCTACCCTGTCTAAGTCCTGTTAGAAGTTTATAGGTTTCTATGAGATCCCCTCTCATTCTTCTGAACTCCAGCAAATATAATCCTAACCGACTCAATCTCTCCTCATATGTCAGTCCCGCCATCCCAGGAATCAGTTTGGCAAACCTCCTGAGCAAGAACATCCTTCCTCAGATAAGGAGACCAAAACTGCACGCAATATTCCAGGTGTGGTCTCACCAAGGCCCTGTACAATTGCAGCAAGACATCCCTGCTCCTGTACTCGAATCCTCTGGCTATGAAGGCCAACATACCATTTGCTGCCTTTACCACCTGCTGCACCTGCATGTTTACCTTCAGTGACTGGTGTATGAGGACACCCAGGTCTCATTGCACAATCCCCTCTCTCAATTTATGGCCATTCAGATAATAATCTGCCTTCCTGATTTTGCTACCAAAGTGAATAACCTCACATTTATCCACATTATACTGCATCTGCCATGCATTTGCCCACTCACTCAGCTTGTCCAAATCACACTGAAGCATCTCTGCATCCTCCCCACAGCTCACCCTCCCACCCAGCTTTGTGTCATCTGCAAATTTGGGGATATTACATTTAGTTCCAGCATATAAATCATTAATATATATTGTGAATAGCTGGGATCCCAGCACTGATCCCTGAGGTACCCCACTAGTCACTGCCTGCCATTCGGAAAAAGACCCGTTTATTCCTACTCTTTGTTTCCTGTCTGCCAACCAGTTTTCTATCCATCTCAATACACTACTCCCAATCCCATGTGCTTTAATTTTACACACTAATCTCTTATGTGGGACTTTGTCGAAAGCCTTCAAGTCCAAATAAACCACATCCACTGGCTCCCCCTCAGTAACTCTACTAGTTACATCCTTGAAAAATTCCAGTAGATTTGTCAAGCATGATTTCCCTTTCGTAAATCCATGCTGACTCTGTCTGATTCTGCTACTGTTTTCCTACAGATTGGACGGTAGCTCATGTAACCCCACTATTTAAAAAGGGAGGTAGAGAGAAAACAGGGACTTATAGACCAGTCAGCCTGACATCGGTAGTGGGGAAAATTCTAGAGTCCATTAAAAAGGTTTAAAAGCTGAGCATTTGGAACTGTTCCAGAGTCTATAGAATCTCGGAAGATGACCACCAATGCATCCACTATTTCTAGGGCCACTTCCTTAAGTACCCTGGGATGTAGATTATCAGGCCCTGGGAATTTATTGGCCTTCAATCCCATCAATTTCCCCAACACCATTTCCCTACTAATACTGATTTCTTTCAGTTCCTCCCTCTTACTAATCCCTGTGTTCCCCAACATTTCTGGTGTGTTATTTGTGTCCTCCTTTGTGAAGACAGAACCAAAGTATGTATTTAGTTGGTCAGCCATTTCTTTGTTCCCCATTATAAATTTCCCTGTTTCTGACTGTAAGGGACCTACATTTGTCTTCACCAATCTAAATGGCTGTGTCACATGAGCTGGGACATGTTTTTACATCTCGGAAATTTTTTAATTTATTTAATAAAAGCTTTAGGAAACCTCATCCCGCTTGTGGATGAGGTTTCCTAAAACACGAGAAGGCTGCTTGACCTTTTTGCGTGCCCGCCAACCTTAAGGTTGGATGGGCAGCATTAACAATTACATTAATTACTTCCTTAATGGCCTTAATAGGCCGTTTAATTGTCAGCGGGCGCGCAACGGACTCCGGCATGCGCCCGCCGAATGAAACATCGCGAGACAGCGCAATGACATCGGGACGCACGGCCAATGGTCATCACGCATCATTTTATGCGCCGGCATGTCGGGCCCGCCCCTGCTTACTAACTGAAAAATCCTGCCCAGTGAGACTAAATTGAAAGTAATTTTAATTCTCACAGATCTGGTACAATGGGGTGGTCACATTTCGTGCTCTGTATCACAGAATCACAGAATTTTAATGGCACAGGAGGAGGCCATTTGGCCCATCTTGTCTGCACCGGCTCTCCAAATGAGCATAATGACCTAGTGCCATTGCCCTGCCCTTTCCACATACCCCTGCACATTGTTTCTAATCAAATAATCGTCTAATGCCCTCTTGAATGCCTCGATTGAACCTGCCTCCACCACACATCCAGACAGTGTATTCCAGACCCGAACCACTCGTTGTGTGAAAGTTTTTTCTCACGTCACATCTGCTTCTTTTGAAAATCACTTTAAATCTGTGCCCTCTCGTTTTTGATTCTTTTACGAGTGGGAACAGCTTCTCCCTATCTATTTTGTCCAGCCCCCTCATGATTTTGAACATCTCTATCAAATCCCCTCTTAGCCTTCTTCTCTCCAAGGAGAACAGTCCCAATCTCTCCAATCTATCCTCATAACCGAAGTTTCTCATCCCTGGAACCATTCTTGTAAACCTCTTCTGCACTCTCTCCAATGTGCCTTATATAAATTCAGCATAACCTCCATGCTCTTGTGCTCTATGCCCGTATTAATAAAGTCCAGGATACTTTACGCTTCATTAACTGCTCTCACCACCTGTCCTGCCACCTTCAATGATCTATGCACATATGCATCCAGATCTTTCTGCTCCTGCACCCCTTTCAAAATTTCACCCCTTATTTTATATTGTCTGTCCATGTTCTTCCTACCAAAATGCATCACCTCACACTTCTCTACATTGAACTATATCTGCCACCTATCTGCCCACTCCACCAACTTGCCTATGTCCTTTTGAAGCTCTACAATGTCCTCCTCACAGTTTGCAGCACTCCCAAGCTTTATATCATCCGCAAACTTTACAATTGTGCCCTGCACACCAAGATCTACTTTATTAGTATATATCAGGAAAAGCAAGAGTCCCAATACTGACCCCTGGGGAACTCCACTATAAACCTTCCTCCAGCCTGAAAAATATCCATTGACCATTACATTTTGCTTCATATTTTTCAGCCAATTTTGTATCCATGTTGTTACTGTCCCTTTTATTCCATGAGCAGTAACTTATCTCACAAGTCTGTTCTGTGGCACTGTATAAAATGCCTTTTGAAACCTATTGATTTTATCCACATTTTAATGTCATTGGTTTTAGTGCTGGATGAGGGTGCATGGGATTTTAAGCTTTTCCTGACCATTGTTTCTACCCTTCCATCAGCCAGTGATGGTGGTTTAAAGTCTTTCATTTCTGTAGCCAGGAGGAGGAGCAGTGAATAAAGCAATAATCTCCTCAAGAATAAATGTATTACTTCAGCATTTGCTTATATCCTTACAAATTTTTTAATGTGTTGTTTGTACCCCCTCAGGAAGTGACCATGCTTTCTGCCTGAAACACAAAACTGTCCATTCATTGAATTAGATAGGACTAGGAAAGAGGTTCTGCATAGGGAGTATGAGTAGCTAGGGACTAAATGAAAAAGTAGAACCTCAAAGGTAATAATTTCTGGATTACTACCTAAATCACGAGCAAATTGGCATAGGGTGAATAAGATTAGGGAGTTGAATGCATGGCTCAAAGATTGGTGTGGGAGAAATGGGTTTCGATTCGTGGGGCACTGGCACCAGTGCTGGGGAAAGTGGGAGCTGTACTGTTGGGATGGCCTTCACACGAATCGTGCTGGGACCAGCGTTTATGGCAAGTCATACAGCTAGGGCAGTGGAAAGGGCTTTAAACTAAATAGTGGGGGTCAGGGATCAAGTGCGAGAAGATGTGGCAAATTAAAGGGAAAGAACAAGGCCAGAGAGCAAGGTAGCAATAAGGGTAATGACAACCAGAGCATGGCAGGAAGGGACAGACTGTACAACTGTAAGAATGCGACAGCAAATAAGGACAGAGTTTGCAAATATAGTAAGGAGACAGAACTAAAGTTTCTGTATCTGAATGCCTGTAGCATTCGAATAAAATAGATGAATTGTCAGCTCAATTAGAAATAAATATGTTTGGCCTGATAACCATTACAGAGATGTGGCTGCAAGGTGCAAATGCTGCGACAAGGGCACTTCACATTTTGGAAGGGCAAGAAGCTAGGAAAGGGTGGTGTGGTTGCCCTGTTAATTAACAATGACATTAGTACAACAGTGAGAGATGACCTTAGTTCTAAAGGTCAAGATGCGGAATCAGTTTGGGTTGAGATAAGAAATAGCAAAGGAAAGAAGTCAATTGTGGAAGTAGTTTATAGGCTACCTACAGTAATGACGCTGTACAATGGGATATACAGGACGGAATAATGGGGGCTTGTAAGAAAGACACTGCAATTATCATGGGCGATTTTAATCTACATATAGAGTGAATGAATCAGATTGGCAAAGGTAGCCTGAAAGATGAGCTCATAAAGTGTTTTCAGGATAATTTCTTAGAGCAACACATTCTAAAGCAGGATTTTCTAGACCTGGCAGTATGCAAGAGGTAGGATTAATTAATGACTTCATAGTAAAGGAGGTTCTAGGTAGCAGCGATCATAACATGATTGAATTTCGCATTCAGTCTCAAGAAGAGAGGAGAGAGTCGAAGATTAGTGTTTTAAAATTAGATAAAGACAATTACAAGGCTATGAAGATGGAGCTGGTTAAAATGACCTGGGAAGGGGTAGGTCAGTAGCGAGGCAGTGGAAGACATTTAAGGGGATCTTTCATAGCACTCAACAAAGATACATTCCGGTGAGAAAAAAGACTAGGAGAAGGATGCACCATCTGTGGCTAACTAAGAAAGTTAGAGA
This sequence comes from Cetorhinus maximus, assembly GCF_964194155.1. NCBI lineage: Eukaryota > Metazoa > Chordata > Chondrichthyes > Lamniformes > Cetorhinidae > Cetorhinus > Cetorhinus maximus. The sequence goes on from NC_135900.1 coordinate 15,999,190, forward strand.
TAGTTTCAAATTGAGGTAAAAAGCATACAATTCTGTGAAGATTAGTAGTAGGTCAGGAGATTGGACAGAATTTAAAAACCAGCAAAGAATAACTAAAAAAGTGCCTGTCGCAAGGAGGGAGAAGTTAAAGTATGAGAGAAAGTTAGCTAGAAATATAAAAAACAGATAGTAAGAGTTTCTTCAAGCATTTAAAAAAAGAAAATATTAACCAAAATGAGCATGGGGCCTCTAGACAGTGAGTCTGGGGAACTAATAATGGAAAATAGGGAAATGGCGGAACCATTGAACAGATATTTTATGTCTGTCTTCACTGTAGAAGATACAAATAACATCCCAGAAATACTTGTAAATCAAGAGGTGAAAAGGAGGAGGAACGTAAAGTAATTACAATCCTAGGGAAAGGGTATTGAGAAAAATATTATAACTAAAGGATGACTTCATCCTAGAGCCCGAAGAGAAGTGGCTATGGAGATAGTAGATGCATTGGTTCTAATGTTCCAAAATTCCTTTGATTCTGGAAAGGTCCCATCAGATTGGAAAATAGCAAATGTAACTCCTCTATTCAAGAAAGGAATGGGACAGAAAGCAGGCCAGTTAGCCTATCATCTGCCATAGGCAAAATGCTAGAATCTATTATTAAGGAGGCTTTGGCAAGGCATTTAGAAAACCTTAATGCAATTAGGCAGATTCAACATAGTCTTGTGAAAGGGAAATCATGTTTGAACAATATATTTTAGTTATTTAAGGAAACAACAAGTAATGTAGATAAAGGGGAACCTGTAGATGTGGATTTCCCAAAGACATTTGATAAGGTTCCACATCAAAGTTTACCACACAAAATAACAACTCATGGTGTAATGGGTAGCATACTATCATGGACAGGGGATTGGTTGGCTAACAGAAAGCAGAGAGTAACGATAATGGGTCATTTTCGGGTTAGCAAGCTGTAACTGGTAGAGTGACATAAGGATCAGTGCTGGGGCTCAACTATTTACAATCTATATAAATGATTTGGATGCTAAATTTGCTGATGACACAAAGGTAGGAAAGTAAATTGTGAGGAATACATAAAAAGTTTACAAAGGGATTTAGATAGGTTAAGTAATTAGGCAAAAAATTGGCAGATGGAGCAAAATGTGGGAAATTGTGAACTCACCCATTTTGGCAGGAAGAATAGAAAAGCAGTATATTATTTAAATTGAGAAAGATTGTACAACTCTGCGGTACAGAGTGATCTGGCTGTCCTGGTACATGAATCACAAAAAAATTAGTGTGCAGGTACAGCAGGTGATTAGGAAGAGAAATGAATACAGAAAGATTTAAAGAATGGATTGAAATGAGCTTTCTTTGTTCTGTGATCCTAAAGTGTTTTTGGGGGAGAAAATGCATAAAATCTCACCTCCAGTAATGTGCCATCATGTCATTGGGTAGAAATGACTGATTATATTAATTTGAAAGTGGTTAATGCACAGATAAGCATTTTAATAGAGGCACAGGTTTAAATTAAATAACTTAACAGTCTCTATTAAAGTCACAGTCAAGGAACCTAGCAGAAGCACATTAAACACTTTTAAGATAAAATTGGTGACTATTTTTCTAAACAACAGAAGTTGTTTAACTTGATTTGGGTTGTATGGGTTGGGGTGTTGGGACCTGACACCAACAAACACTTGGACCGTGACCTCTAATGTCTCATCTCTAATCTCAACTCCACAACTCTACATGTCACTACAGATGAGTTTAAATAAATACAAAGGACATTTTCTTAAAGGAAAAACTGTGGGATTATAGTAACATGCACAAAACACAGAAACAGAATTTCTGATTAATGCTATGTTATTATTTTATTTTTTCATGGAATGTGAGCATTGCTGGCAAGGTCAGCATTTAGTGCCCATCCCTAATCGCACTTGAGAAGGTGATGGTGATGAATCGTCTTCTTGAATCACTGATGTCCATCTGGTGTAAGTACATCCACAGTGCTGTTAGGAAGGGAGTTCTAAGATTTTGATTCAGCGACAGTGAAGGCATGTTTAAAGGGCCCGAGTCAGGATAAGGTGTGGTTTGGAGGGGGACTTGCAGAAGGTGGTGTTCCCATGTAACTGCTGCCCTTGTCCTTCTAGGTGACAGAGGTCATGAGTTTGGAAGGTGCAGTCGAAGGAGGCTTGGCAAGTTGTTGCAGTGCATCTTGTGTGTGAAATACACAGCTGCCACTGTGCATTGGTGGTAGAGGGAGCTGATGTTGAAGATGGTGGATAGGGCACCAATCAAGTGGGCTGCTTTGTCCCGGATGGTATCAAGATTCTTGAGCATTGTTGGAGCTGCACCTGTCCAGGCAAGTGAAGAGTTTTCCATCACATTCCTGACTTGTGCCTTATAGATGGTGGACAGGCTTTGGAGAGTCAGGAGGTGAATTACTCACCACAGAATTCCCAGCCTCTGACTTTCATTTATATCTACACTATTTATCTGGCTGCTCCAGTTAGGTTTCTGGCCAGTTGTAACCCCCAGGTAATTATGAAAGCTAATAGAATGTCATCATTTATTATGAGTGGAATTGAATACAAAAGTATTCAGCTTCAATTATACAGAGCATTAGTAAGAGCACATCTGGAGTACTGTGTACAGTATTGGTCACCTTATTTAAGGAAGGATGTAAACGTGTTGGAAGCAGTTCAGAGAAGGTTTACCAGACTAAAACCTGGAATGGGTGGGTTGCCTTATGAGGAAAGGTTGGTCAGGCTAGGCTTGTATCTGCTGGAGTTTAGATGAGTAAGAGGTGACTTGACTGAAACATATAAGATCCTGAGGGGTCTTGACAGGCTGGATGTGGAGAAGATGTTTCTTCTTGTAGGAGAATCTAGAACTAGGGGGTCACTGTTTGAAAATAAGGGGCCGCCGATTTAAAACGGGGATGTGGCAAAATAATTTTCTCTGAGGGTCGTGAGTCTTTGGAACTCTCTTCCTGAAAAGAGAAAAGGTGGAAGCAGAGTCTGTGAATATTTTTAAGGCAGAGGTGAATGGATTCTTGGTAAGCAAGGGGGGGTGATAGGTTCTTGGGGTTAGGCGGGATGCAGATTTGAGGTTACTATCAGATCAGCCATGATCTCATTAAATGGCGGAGCAGGCTCGAGGAGCCGAATGGCCTATTTCTGCTCATGCTCCTTGTTCGTATGTTCGTAAGACGTTGATAGTGGTTGATTCAGTGATGGTAATGGTGTTGAATGTTTAGAAGAGATGGTTAGATTCTCTCTTGTTGTAGATGGTTGTTGCCTGGTACTTGTGTGGCCTGAATATTTATTGCCACTTATCAGCCCAAGCCTGAAAATTGTCCAGGTCTTACTGCATATGGACGCAGACTGCTTCAGTATCTGAGGAGTTGTGAATGGTGCTGAACATTGTGCAAGCATCAGTGAACATTGCCACATCTGACCTTATGATGGAGGGCAGGCCATTGATGAAGCACCTGAAGATGGTTGGACCTATGACACTACCGTAAGGAATTCCTGTAGTGATGTCCTGGGATTGAGATGATTGGCCTCCAAAAACCACTATGGTTGCTGATGTCTTTGCTATTTTGGAGATTTAAAATTTATTTAATTCAACCTTGATTGCCTTCGATTTCCCTGCTCCAGCATTGCACAGAACTTTCTATAATTTCTCTCAACAGTTATCCTTATGCAACCTATTGCATTAGAAAGAAGCTCAATTTGTTTCTTCTATTGCCTGAAGACCTTGGAGGCGAGATTGCAAGTAGCAATGTTTGTCGTCATTTTTTGTAGTAACTTTGGGCCTCAAGCTTGGTTGCAATATTTATTTGTTCTGCTTTGCTTTGTGGTCAGATGTAATTGTGCTATTAACCCGCTAGAGATGTGGGAGAATGAATGTTGACAGACTGATAACAATTCATCTCCTGCCTACATATGCCTTTTAAATTTCTGTGAGGATTTCTAACACTGATGATGATTCTATTGTTCCATATCTTTCCAAATAAAATCTCCAGTTTTTCATGTTGTAATTGTGTGAACAATGGGCATATGTGTTGCAACAATATATGAAGAATTCTTAACTCCTTAAGAATGACTATCAAAACAATCAACTACAAATTAACCTGAATATAAAGAATTTATATAGCACCTGTCACGCGCTCAGGATACTCCAAAGTGCTTTACAACCAATGAAATACTTTTCGAATTGTTGTCAGTGCTGTTTAGTAAGGAATATGGCAGTCAGTTGGTATACAGCAAAGTCTCACAAAGAGCAGTGAAATAACGAGTGGTTAATCTGTTTCAATGATGTTGTTTGAGGGATAAATGTTGGCCGGGATACAGAGAATTCCCCTTCTTTTAAATGGTGCTATGGTGTCATTTATGCACACCTGAGAGCCTATAGGGCCTCGGATTAACGCCTCTTACAAAAGGTGACACTTTCTCACTGCAGCACTGGATTTTGTGTCTGAGGCACTGAAGTGGGACTAAATTTGACAACCTTCTGACTTTGAGTTGAGCTACTTACCACTAAGCCACAACTGACCCATAGAATAGAAGGAAATGTTCCGAAAGATATCCTGTTCGTTATAATCATTACAACAATTTTGACATTTTTACTCTTTAAGCTGACTCTGGTGACCTCTGGGACTGGTTAACAATTTTTATTTGCAGTGTAAAATTCTGATTAAAAGCTTCATTCTCAGAAAACGCAGAGAGTAAATATTGCAACAACTAGTGATGTATCCAAAGCTCTGTATAACATTGACAGGGCAGTGGCATTTAACTAGCAGGAAGCAAAATCTTTAGTCAGTTTCACCATTGCACCTACTAATTTTTTATTATGGGTTCCTTCCATATTGCATCTCTTATCATGTACATACATCTTACAGAATATGCAGATTGGATTGACAGCAATATTCACTTACCATAAGAGTGCACATTTATATGCAAACTACCAAATCCATGCAGTGATTTACACTTTTAATATAATGTGTACTCTTCTTATTTCATTTCCTATAAACCCCCTGCAAGACTTTTAGTTTCATTTTTGAGGATTTTGTGATAACATAATTTTGCTTTTTATGCTTTTTTTTTTGGATTTGATTCATGATAATTCACTTTTCATTGTACTCATAATTCTTTTGTATGCTGGGAATTATAACCCATTCTTGTTGACTGGCAATCCATTAACTCTGCGCTCTTCAAGATTTCTTTTTTATGATTTCACACTACTTAATAACCGATTCTGAGCGAATACTTGGTGGCATGCAGAGCTGGGGAGGCTACTTGGCATAGAAGGCAGGTTGGAAACCTTGATTTGCTGGTTTTCTTCAAGTCTGCCAGTTCCTTTGTGAATCAGGAGCCAGGTCCTTTGAGTGCCAGTGACTCGGTCAGCTATCTTACATCATTCCTTTCTATGAAATGCACTCTTCAGTGTCAACAAGTGTTGTAGACTCTAGAAATGCCTACCCCGTGCACCCACCCATTTTATCCCACTTTTTCATGTGTGAACTGGAATTTCCAGATTTTTTATAATTTGAAAGGTTGAATGCACTGGGATCCAATGGAAGATACAACTGGATGGGATTAATCAATAAAAATTACATAATTTAGCAACAGAAGGTTCTTTCATGCCATCGATGCACTTTTTTCTATGGGAAGGTTTCCCAGATGAGGGCCTTGTGACTATTGATTATCTGAACAGATCACAAAGGCTTGCAATTAAAGGTTTCTGGTTTTTTTTGCAGCAGAAGCTCTGCTTAACCTCCACAAAGATCATCTATCTACAAGGTGTGGTTTTGTGATGGGTCTAATATAACACCAGGAATAATACATTTATGGCAGAAACTAAGGCCTGCTGTGCAAAGACTCATAACTAAGCTGTTTCCATGTTGATCTTGTGCCACCAGCTCCCGGTACGTGCATCGTTTTTAGTTGTTGGCATCTGAAGTGGCTGGTTTTGCAAGGCTGGGTCCGGAGAAGGTCCATTTTAACTGGATTCCCAACTGCCATCCATCTTCTTTGTGCTAGTAAACATTCTGATCTGACGATAATGCTATCACAGATTCATGTGATGAGGACACATTTCTACTGATGTCATGTGGTCAGTGCTTTGCACATTGCATTGAACAAGTTGTCACAGTCAGCTGGTGCAGGTGTGAAAGATCTATTGGTTGCCGTGTGTTTACAAGACGACCGACTACAGGGGAGAGCAGTGCACTTAGGCTGCTCCACCGAGGCTTAGACTGTGATGTAAAAGCAACTTCAGGTACCAGTTCAACCATTTGTCACATATCAATTTGTAGCGCTGTGGCTTTCTGAGGGTTGTGGGTTCAAGTCCCACTCCAGAAACTGAAGTATAAGATCGAGGCTGACATCCCAGAGGAAACCCTGCACTATCAAAGATAACCCTTTTGGCTAAGACATTAAATTGATGTTAGCTTTAAATCATTAAACTGAGTCTGCCCCTCGAGTGGATGTAAAAGATCCCATAGCCCTGTTCCAAATAATAGCAGGGATGTTTTCCCCAGTATAACCTGGGCAATATTTGTCCCTCACCCAGCACCTAGTAAATAAGATAACACATTGCTGTTTGTGGGGCTTTGCTGATCGCAATTTGGCTGCTTCATGTTACAACATTTTTGAAAACATCAAGGAGGAGGCAATAGCCGAGAAACTGGTTGATGCCTTGCCTGTTTTACAGGTGTAAAAGGGGAGGCTAAATGTCCAATATTGCAAGGCGGTATGTGCATCCATTTTCTATGCCACCATATTGGTGAAAAGACTAGCGCCTGAAAAAGGAGTTGGGGCCTTTGCATAGCAAATAAGGAACCGGGCTCCAGTTTCCCTCTCGAAATTCTTGTCAGCTGATTGGGGTCAGCTAACAGGCTGCACTCAGGACCGTGGATGGTCATCACAAGAAAGGGAAGGTTTTTTTAAAAGTGGCTGTCGACCACATGGCCAATCTGCATCATCGATGGTGCCACACTGATGACCAGAGATGCTGGAATTAGTGGTAGCCCACCCCATGCCACTGGCACCTATACGATTAGGTTCAGGCTTAGAGATTAGAGTTGGAAAAGTTTTTATTAAGATTGACCCCATGCTGTCCATAGTAGGTCCCATTCTAGCATTGAGATTGTTTCCCTGTGTTTCACTTGCACTGGCCTACAGGAGTGAACTAATTCCAAGGCGCTTGGCTTTACAATTTAACCATTAAAATCTTAAACTCATTGATATCAAAATATTTTGTTAGCTTAAAGCAAAAATTCTTCCTAGGTAAAATAGCCAATAATTTCCCTCTGTATCGGGTACTTGTTGAAAGGGATTGTAGTTTTGCTGATAGCTGAATATTTGCTGATTATAATATGCACTGTAATATTAGGAAGGAAGAAGATTTACTGTTTGCCAGTAAGTGTAGGAGTTGAGAGTAATTCTTTTCCTCGCTGTTCTTCATTAATGAGGAACACACAGTCTTTAAACACCTACGCTTTCCTTTCAGAAATGCGGGATCAGCATTTACTGCAGAATCAGTCACTGTAAAATATGATATGTTAATTCATTTTGCACCATAGTTCTGCTTAGTGGAGTTGATGTAAAACACCACTACACAGCGACTGGACTATGTAATAAGATAGAATCTTATCCACCTTAGAACTGGTTTGGACTCCAGGCTGTTGGAATGTTGCTATTCAATATAATTATGCAACACAGCAGCACTCCTACTCAGTTATAAATGCATAGAGTCTACACCACCAAAACTTGTTGTTCAGCCCAACTAGTCTATGTGTCTATCCTTCACACTAGATTTAAGCTGAAAATTTCACCAAAGTAGTTGCATGAGTGACTAGTACAGCACTGGGTGCACCTCTGCGATTAGTTTGAGGATATTAAAAGTTGGAAATAATTAGGGAGTCCTGGTGGGGAAAGGCTGTCCAATATTTGCTGGAAGACGCATGGGCGGGACATGCAGTTGGCAAATGGGAAGGAATGGGCCAGGCCTGAGGCCTCAAGTGTATCTATGGAAGATAATGACTGTAAAATTTGTGGCCTGGGGATCAGGAGCAATGAGAATAGATGTAGGTGAGATTTCAAATCATTGTGGGGGGAAAAGCTGGCCACTCCTGAGCCACTGGAAGCAGAAATGGCTGGGCTCTCTTAAAGGATGATGCAGGCTTGTACATGTCCCAATTCTGCACCAACCCGAGATCTGCAGGAACCATTTCCTCCTTTTTCCTTTGTCCTCCTTGAGCTGCAATCCCAATGTAGGTGGTAGCCAAATTGGGGCAGGGCAAATTGTGAATTTCTGCTGAGATTCTGCAGAAAAAATTCCTGCCTTAGCAGCTCACCAACAACTGAAGTAAGGCTGATTGTCTTTAATTTCCTGGCTTAGTCTGTCACCTTTTATTGAAAAGGGGGGTTAGGTTTGCCACCCTCAAGCACAATTTCTCTTTCCATTAAATCTGTAAAATTATATTCAAAGCTTTTCCCACTTACTCTCTATTTTACTTCCAGATCCTTGGTTATAAACCAACCTTCAATGTGAGTGGTTCCTTTTGGCATTCTTCACCAAATGGTTCTAAATGCACTTCAGGTGGTTCTACAGTTTAAGCATTTACTTTGTAAAAACTGAGCTAAATTATTTAGCTAGCATCTCTGCCATCCCCTCACCCTCCACCTCAATCTTGCTTCCTTTAGCTCTTTGCCATCCGACCCTTACGATAACCTAAAAAGGTTTTGGATCAGGCCTTCAGAAAACCTAAGCACTGAAAGAGTCGCAAATCAAATGGGAAAATGTAATCATGTTATTGCAAAAGATGTAGTATTTGATTTTTTGTTAAGAACTTTATTTGAGACGTTATAAATTTCAGCTGATGAGAGGGGAAATGTGATAAGGCAAGAGTTTTCAGGGCCTGAATTTAGCTTGTTCTGCACATGCAGTCAGCAGGCCCCGAAGCGGACATCAAATCCATTTCTGGCCGATTTTGGGGCAGAAACACAGTTTCACTCTGGCTGGCCAAATAAGTGAGAAGGGTTCAGTGCTGCTGGGGTGGGGGGCTGGGGTGGGGTGGGGGGGGAAGAGGGCCGGCACTGAGACAAGTGAGGTTGCGGGCAGGCACTGAAGGCTGACAACTGCTGTGGAGCTGTGTCAGGGAACTGCAGTATTGGTCAAAGGATATTCGCACACAGAAAATGCAGAAACTAATTCTAGTGCAACTACAAACAACTGACAGCAATACTCTTAACTCCTGAACCTTCAACATCTGGGCATTTTATCTGCCCTGGATCGAGAATGATGCAAAAACGTGAAAGCCGCCTGGCCAATTGGCCAATGCGCCAAGTGTAAAAGCGCATCGGCCACTAAAAATTCCAGTCGATTGGGGCTTTAATTGACTTAATTGGAACTTTAATTGTAAACAACATGCTTCCAATTCCCGCACGCACCTGCCGACTGTGATATGGTGCAATGTCGCTATGACATCGGGACGCTTGCCTGACATTTTCTCAAGCGATATGCTGCTTGTTTGGGTCGGCTGCACTTCTGATCGCGGTACACAAAATTCTGGCCCAGGTGAACTTTTTTCAGAAAACATTTGGACAATTTGAGGAAATGCCACCCTAGTGGTGAGATTATGCAATTGCAGAGTGGCCAGTGCATGTGAATATCTGCACACATGGGCAATGTGATATTAAATATGTTTTTTCTTATGTTTTTTCACTTATTTTCCATTACCTTATGCAATAAACTTGTCTTTGCAATATTTATTATTTGGAAAGCAAATGTCAATCTGCAGTTGTAGTAATTGGAGGTATAGCCTCTCCTACTGCGTATCAGGGGTAATGTGATTGTCCTTGAAGACTCCGACCAATGAGCCCCAAGCGCGGGTAATCCAGGGGGCGGGGCTTTCTTGTCGAGGACCTGGTTCAAGGATGTAGCATCTGAAAAAAACTCCCTGTAATAAAGTTATCTGTTTCAAGTAGAAACCTGTCCGGCACGTCAAATCATTACATTTGGCGATGAGGGTAAAATATCTCTGACACTGCATCTCACCTTGTTAATGCGAGTACATCAAATCTTAAGAAAAAAGAAAAGGCTACTCACCAGTCATGCTACTTTTCGGCAGAATCGATCCTTACGACATGACTGTGGAAGACTGGAGCCAGTATGTAGAGCGCTCTGGTTTTTATTTTGTAGAGAACACAATTACCCTGGAGGAGTAGCAGAAAACAATTCTTTTGAGTGTATGTGATAGCAAGACATACAACCTCATCTGCAGCCTGATTCTAAGTCCTTTAACGAATTAAAACTCGTGAAAACGCATTTCCAGCCGAAGCCATCCGTAGTCATGCAGAGGTTTAAGTTTAAATCCAGAGTAAGGGCCCTGGGAGAGTCCTTTGCAACCAACCTATGTAGTGAAGTTGTGATTTCAGAAACACATTCAATGATATGCTGCGGGACCGATTAGTTTGTAGAGTTCACAATGACGCCATTCAGCGCCGTTTACTCACAGAAGTCAACATCGATTTGAAGCGCGCTCTGGAAATAGCACTAGCTATGGAAAGTGCTGCAAGGGGACAACACATACAACATGGCGCTGTTCTTCATGTGGGGTGGGAACCTACCGCCGGGCATGACACGAAAACCAGAGACACAACAGCGAAGCAAGAGGCAATGTCTGCTGTTAGAAAAACAGAAAGACCTAGTAGAAACATTTCAGTAGTGATTCCAGGGTTAATCTGTTCTAGATGTGGGTGTGACCACATACCGGACACCTGCAGGTTCAAGGAGGCAGAATGCCATTACTGCCACAAGAAAGGTCACTTAATAAAGCAGTGCAGGGCGAAATTGAAACAGCCCATAAGGCAGCAAACCAATATGACTGAATTGAATAATACAACAGGACATGAAGCTGCCGATACCGACATCTATTCCCTGTACAACATCGCAACTGTAAAAACCGAACCTGTCACTGTCATAATCCAAGATAATGGGAAGCTGCTAATAATGGAGGTAGATACGGGAGCCTCAACCACAGTAGTGGGAGAGCACATATTGAAATACCTAAATGAAGCCACTGAATCTGGAGCGAGCAATGGCTCAATTGAAGACATACCTGTGCCCTATAGGCAACAGACAGCCCAGCTTCCAGTGATCATAGTGACAGGTGAAGGACCTAGTCTTCTGGGCTGAGACTGGTTACAAAAAATCGAGCTCAACTGGTCTGAAATATTTCACTTGGGAACAGGAGGAGTTCCCGAAAGGAAACACATCAGTGTATTTTGGAATGAGTTAGGAGAATTGAAGGACCTTCCCATGCTGAAAGGATCCCTCAGGTCAGAGTTGGTTCCTCTGGAAAACCCTGAAGAGAAACGAAGTGTATATAGTACCACTCTGAACAAACAGAAGTAACAGTTGGCAGAGAAGATTCAACAATGGTTGATATGCCAGGAGGAAGCCAAGAGATACAAGAAAGAGACTGAAGAGCTGAATGAAACAAAAAAGGCATTAGAAAGAAAAGCCGTGGAACCTTCCAAGGCGTGAGTGGGTAATGAAGCCAAGGGTAGCTCAACTATTGAACTGAACCAAGTTAAGATTTCACCAGAGAGAAATTTGGCCGACTGGGATCAAGATGAAGGATGAAATAAAACTCTGTGGCAAACAGACAAAGAAAAGGCAGAAATCAGATCAGAAAGGCCATTGGCTATGTCTCCAGAACCCTCTCTGCAGCCAAGAAGGGTTATTCCCAACTAGAAAAGGATGATTTATCGGTGATATTTGGAGTAAAGAAATTCCACCAGGACCTGCATGGACAACATTTTACCATTGAGTCGGACCATAAACCATTAATGGGTTTATTCAGTGAGGATAAAGCCATTCCACTAATAGCATCAGCAAGAATTCAATGTTGGGCTTTGATATTATCTGTGTATGATTTATGCACCTTTATGCACCATCCTGACTTGCATATTGCAAATGCAGACGCACTCAGTCGTCTCCCGTTGCCAGATAGCATTGTACATCCTCCAGTGCCACAAGAAGTTGCGCTTGTGCTGAATTTCTTGGATTCTTCGCCTGTGTGTGTGTGAAGCAAATTAGAAATTGGACGAACAGAGGCCCAATTTTGTCAAAGGTCCGAGACCTTGTATTGCAAGGTTGTCTGAAGAGGTGAGACCACTCCATGGCTGAAAAACAGTTAAGTTGTCGCGATGGAATTTTTTTGTGAGGATCAAAAGCCGTTGCCCCTTTGCAAGGAAGAGAACCATTCTTGACAGAGGCATCTATCACAGGCATTTCAAAGATGAAAATGCTTGCGCGAAGCTATGTCTGGTGGCCAGGCATTGACAGTGACCTTGAAAGCGTGGTCAAGCACAGTATCTATTGCCAGCAACAACAGAAGTTGCCTGTTTCAGCTCCACTGCATCCGTGGGAATGGCCTGGTCGACCCTGGGTTAGACTGCATATTGGTTATGTAGGACCATTCTTAGGTATCGTGTTTTTATTGATCATAGATGCACATTTTAAATGGATGGATGTGTATGAAGCCAGGTCACTGACATCGAGTGCAACTATCGAAAAGCTGCTTCAATGTTTTAGTATACATGGCCTACCAGAAGTCATCGTTTCTGATAACAGTACCGTCTCTACCAGTACAGAGTTTCAGAGATTCATGAGCTTAAATGGAATCAGATGTATTAAAACGGCACCATATAATCTCTCATCAAACGGTTTAGCTGAAAGAGCTGTGCAAACTTTCAAATCTGGAATGAAGAGGTTATCAGAAGGTACTCTAGAAACTCGACTTTCCCGCTTTCTTCTCAATTATCGTATGATGCTTCATTCAACTACGGGTTCAACACCGTCTGAATTATTGATGAAACGCCGCTTACGTACAAGGTTAAGTCTGGTGTTTCCAAACTTAGAGGGGAAAGTAGAGAAGAATCAGGGTAATCAAAAATTGAATCACGATATTCACAGCAAAGCTCGAAGATTCACTGTAGGAGATACAGTTTTCATGCAGAATTTTGGAAGGGCACCAAAAGTGGATTCCTGGTACAATTGTCTCAAAAACTGGTCCCTTGTCCTTCCAGGGGGAAGTAGAAGACTGAATTGTTCAAAAACATGTGGATCTTCTTAGGAATAGAGAGACTGAACTGCTACTTTCTAATGATGTACCTGGTGCTGCAGTTCCTGATCATGCCAATCCAATGGAAGAACCTCAAGTGGTAGAGCTGCGCCACTCTAACTGAATAAGGAAACCACCTCAGAGACTTAATCTTCAATCACCTGAGTTGTATATATGTATACATTATTGGACATTCAAATGTTCTCTAAATAGAAGCTAAAAAAGACTAAAGGGGGACGAAATGTAGTAATTGAAGGTATGGCCTCTCCTACCGCCTATCGGGGTCATGTGATTGTCCTTGGAGGCTCTGATCAATGAGCCCTAAGCACGGGTAATCCGGGGGCGGGGGAGGGCTTTTTGTCAAGGACCTGGTTCAAGCATGTAGCATCTGAAAAACTCTCTGTAATAAAGTTATCTGTTTCTGGCAAAAACATGTCTGGTACGTCAAATCATTACAGCAGTGGCGAAAAGCATTTTAAAATCGGAGATGAGTATGCATGTTTCAGCTGTGCTTTTCTCTTATGCCTTTTATTCCACCTGGATGAACAATGTGAGTATGTTTATATGATGAGAAAACTACTCTAAATAATGCACAAGAGACATTATGAAATTGAAAGTCAAGTGAGAAGTGGTGGTATGATGTTGGCCTTTATTGTCGGCATGGGGAGAGTACATTATTCTATCCATTATAGCCGACAACAAACCTCGAGATATTGAATCCGGCCAGGTGATAGGTGGTGCCCCAATTTTCAGCAAGGTTCTTAACCTCTCCATCAGAGATGCAACATTTTTCAAGTAGGATTTTGAGCTCCTGGTGAAAATAAACATTTGGAAAACTTTTTTTTTCAGTTTATTCAACTGTTAGTAGTTTGAAGTTGGAGAACATTCTATTCTGGTACAAATTCTAACATTGGCTGTCACGACAGAGACTTTCTCTGTATCTCAATTAATAACATTTTAGCTGGTGTATCTTTTACCCAATGTCACAGAACTGGGCAAGGCCTGTATACAGTCCACAAGGGGAACAACAGATATGAAGTACTGCCACAGAAGATGGTTGTATTTTTTTTCAATAAATATTCTAACATTTACTTCATTGTAAAGATCTCCTTCCACATGCACCGATGTTTTGATCAGGAAATGGCCAGAAGAAATATTTTGTTTTTGTGTGTGAAGTCAGAAGGAGTTCCTCTGGTCTCCAGAAAAACATTGTGGGTCATTGACCTCACCCTGTAACAGCGACATATCCCCTTCCACAAAGAACATCCCTGAGGCTGAAGAGTGGTAGCTGGGTTGCCTGTTTAGAGTTCTCAACTTTTCTGCTGGGTGACACCACAGCCTTAAAAAGCACTGTTGGAACAAATGGTTGGCCAACGCAATCTAGGGTTGAATTTCGTGCGGGTGGTGGGGGGGGTGGGTGGGGGGTGGGGAGGAGGGGTGGGAAGGGGGCAACGCATAGCTTGTCCCACCCTTGCAGAATTTGGGTACCGGCCGACCAAGATTTTTTTTAAAAAGCCCATCCACAGCAATGACGTGCTTCCAGTGGACTACATGAGGTGAGAGTGGGTCTTCCTCCTCTCAGTGGGAGGAAGTCTTGTCCTCGAGAGCTGCCGACCAATCAGGTTGGCCAGCAGTTCTAGCCGTCCCAGAAGTGCCAGAACTGAGTAGTGAGTGCTGCTGGGATTACAGGCGGGCCCCGGGATGAAGGGAAATGGAGCCCGGATACAGGTAGCTTGGTGTTATTGGGCCGGAAGGGATCAGGGAGCCTGGTTGGGGGGGGTGGGGTGGTGCGGTTGGTAAAGGGTGTGGGGGTGGTTTCTGGAGGCCAGACAGGGAGGAACGAAGTGAGGGTAACATCATGTAGGGAGGTGTTAGTTTGACCCCAGTGCACGTGGCACCTTTTGAAGGATATTCCCTCACTTCATTCCTGCATTTTAACCACTTGTGTTTAAAAAAATGACCTACCCACTCCTGTCTGCTTGCCCATGCCAGCTGTGTTATGGTATGGGCAGCATAATATTTGGGTTCCAAAACAAAAATAAAAATACCTGGAAAAACTCAGCAGGTCTGACAGCATCTGCGGAGAGGAACACAGTTAACGTTTCGAGTCCGTATGACTCTTCTTTATTTGGCTTGGAAATAAGCTCAATTGTCCATTAACTTGTTTTTTTTTAAATGGCAGGCCACCTACCAATTTCATCACCTGCCTACCTCCTATTTTATGGGAACAGGGTCAGGAGTGGGCAGAAAGGTGGTGTGTGGGGTGGGGGCGGTACATAAGTCCAGCCCCCGGTGTTGCTTTTTCTAAAGTCAAAATCAAATTCTTTCAATGAAAGGAATTGCAAGGTATCACAACCTTTTTCTTCCTCTTAATCCATTTCTGAATATATATGCAGATTACCAGCTAGCTCTGCACTGATTGCTCTGAAGATGCTGATGAAGACCAGTTCAACAGACCTCATAGATAGTTATATAACCTTTTGCAATAGTGATTGTATCCAACTCTAATGCACTGGCATAAATCACTAGCAAATGCTCCAGTGAGACAATGTGATAACCAGCCAACATATCTTAGGGAAATAATGTCGAATTTATATTTACATTTTTCTCTTTGTGCTGCTTCCTTCTTCTGTCCTTTTTTCAACTTGACATTGCTTCACAATTGATGTTGCCAAAATCAAAATGTTTAATAAAAGTCTTGCAAGACCAGCTGCTGTGTATAAAGAGCGAAAGGTTTAACTAGGAGGATCCTACAATATAGGTTTTCTCGAACATTTACTCTGCTGTTTATGGATAGACTACTGTGAAATTATCAGGACAGGAACAGTTATATATGCAGCCAGAGGCATTTAATAAAATCCTTTATTATTTATTATTCTCTTCCTAGCAGACTCCCTCTGCTGGTACATGCCTAACTACAGGAAGGATATCAGTAAGATTGAAAGAGTGCAGAGAAGATTTACTAGGATGTTGCCGGGTCAGGAGTTGAGTTACAGGGAAAGATTAAACAGGTTAGGACTTTATTCCTTGGAGCGTAGAAGAATGAGGGGAAATTTGATAGAAGTTTACAAAATTATGAGGGGTATAGACAGAGTAAATGCGAGTAGGCTCTATCCACTTAGATTAGGAGAGATAAACACGAGAGGACATGGCTTTAGGGTGAAAGGGGAAAGGTTTAGGGGGAACATTAGGGGGAACTTCTTCACTCAGAGAGCGGTAGGAGGGTGGGAGGGTGGAACAAGCTGCCATCTGACGTGGTAAATGCGGGCTCACTCTTAAGTTTAAGAATAAATTGGATAGATACATGGATGGGAGAGGTCTGGAGGGTTATGGACTGGGTGCAGGTCAATGGGACTAGCGGAATAATATTTCGGCACAGACTAGAAGGGCCGAATGGCCTGTTTTTTCTGTACTGTAGTGTTCTATGGTTCTATGAGTATATGGTAGCCTCAAATGGACAAACTGTACAGTGCCACTTTCAAAGCGAACAAATTCCTTAATTTTGTCTTCATTCCTTGCCTTGTGTGGATCAGTGTATCAGGTTTAACAATTAGCCACTAATTGCAGTGAACCACTTCCTGAAGAATGGACATAATTTTACCATCCCTGCTGATGGATCTGCAGATGGGGCAGCAAGTGTGCCTGTAAAATTCCCCAGGTGGCCTTCCTGTCACACTCCTGACCATCCCTAACCTGTTTGCAATTTTACAGGGGCGGGCAATGACTAGGGCTACCCAGCTGCCCTCACCCCAAATGAGGCCCTGAAGAGCCACCTCTCACCTGGCTGTAAACTTTTGTGTGGCAGGAGGAGATGAGAGACGGTGGGGGAAGTCCAACAGATCACCTTGCTGGGGCATTGGGCGGTAAAAGGGTGGGGCACCTCCATTACTGGCCCCCTTTCCAGGTCAGATGCCACCCTCCCCAGGTGTTTTCTCCCTGCCTGGCCCCACCCCATCACCCCTCAACCCTCAGTCTTCTCCTCCATTCATCACTGCAAGACTCTGTACCTATCTAGTCGTGTGGGCTCTGGCACTTAGACTGCAGATAGTCCCACCAATGGCCACCGCTCCCCATGGTGCTGCTGGGACTGCAGAGCTGCTGTTCAATCAAATTGGCTGGCAGATCTCTGAGGCAGGACTTCGGAGTGAAGTCCTTCCTCCAGCCAGTTAAAGCTCTTTGGAGCATTAAATGACTGCAGGGCAGCCAGCAGGTTTGCATTCACTTTCTACTCTCCAGGTGGTGGGGCAGGAATCCAAGGCATTGAAAAATCCTGCCCAATATGCAGATGTCCACTCCATCTTATAATCCCTGTGGAACAATAATATCATCACTTACAGTCTTAAATTGCTAATTCACATTTATTCACAGGTGAAATAATACACTTAAGGGAAAAGACACATCATAATTTGAAGGAGTAGTGTAACAAAACCTACTCAATGTCTGAACAACCCTTACAGTTCTTCTCATTATGTTCTTTGTGCCTTTTTGGAGAACAATATCTCCACCTTGTGCTTGGGCACAGAAATCAAAGCTGTCACTCCAGTTCAGTACTGAGGAAGTGCTGCACTTTGAGACAGACCAGGGAAATATTAGAAGGAACCAAAGGGCCTTCATATCATTGGGAAGGGACCAATGGAACCTTGGACATACTATTTAGATCTGGTTGGAGACAAACCAGAAACGAATAGAAACTCTACAAACACCCGGTGGAAGACACTCCTATTGACCGATGAGAGAGTCCAGTTTGTGCTCAACGTTGAAATGAAATCAGGGCCAGATCATGGGAGATTGATCACCATAGGGACTAACCCTGTTAAGGCTGAAGAGAGAATTTTCCCTCCATTGGGTGGGGGGGTGGGGGGTTGTGCGGGGGCGGGCACTGATCCAATCAGCGCCCCCGATTGGGTCTGTGCCACCATTTTACGTGGCAGGCCAATTGAGGCCCGCCCAGGGTGATGGTCACCCGGAAGCGCTGTGCGCTCCCTGTGCAGGGAGGTGGGGGGGAGGGGGCGTGGTTTCCTGAGTCGGGAGTGCGCTCTTCTGCGCATGCGCGTGAAAGAGCACAGCAATCTAGGGGAGATAAGTTTTAAGTTTTAAAAATTTTAATAAAGAAAAAAAAAAATTAAGACATGCCTCCTCATGTGACAGTGCTCACCTGTTGGCATTGCTAAGAGTCCAGAGCTGCCGGCCCTCTCACTGATCCGGCAGTATGGAGAGCCTGCAATCCGTAATTGTACAGTGGCTCTAGCAGTGATCAGTTAGGAGACTGCCTTCAGGAAAATTGCCATTGTGACCCCACTGCCCACCCGTACGGGCTTGGAATCTGCACATGGGACTCACCCCTTCCCCCACCTCACTAAAATCATATCCAAGGCTTTGGGCCTGCTAAATAAATGCCATGAATAGCAGTGACTGAGAAACACAATCACATTTCAGATGGTCGAAATGGAATTAGATTATGGAATACTTTCAGAAAACCCATAATTTGATTGAATTTGAAATAAAGAGTGTTGGGTTTTTTGCCCTTGAGGCACCATGTGTGCCAACCTTTAGTGTTCAAAAGCAGCCGCCATAATTTTTAAACGATTGTCATGGGTTGAAGACTCTCTTTTATGGCACAAAAACCATTCGGCCTTTTCCGTAGTCATTAACTGGCCAAGCAAGGTTCTATTTTTGCAGTAAAACCTTCGATGCTGTAATAAAATCATTGAATAACACAGGTGCGCTATACTTGACAAATTTGACAGTCAGCGCGCTGTAGTGTCTAACAACATCTATCTAATCCCGTGTGAATTGTAAGATGTGCCTGTCTAAATACGGATTTGAGAACATGGAAATGGACGAAATTGTTGCACAATTCTGAAAACTTTCCATTGATGTGTTTTATAAAAACAGGCCAGAAAATGTTGAAGATAAATGAGAGACTATGTTTACTCACCGTATCGCCTTAAGTTCAGCCAAAACAAATCCTGTTTATGCTTGTAAAGGGGTTTACAACAGATGTCCACTGAAATTGCAGTGTCTGAGCAGGAAAACCATGAAGAAATTTATCTACTCTAATTTGGCCCCCCCCAAATCCTGATCTATTTACATCTGAAAAATTAACATTTTGGGGACAGCACTTTTGTCGCAACTCCTAGCTTTAGAGCAATTTTTAAACCTTTTTGTTTTGCAATTCTTTTAAGTTTGTTTCTATCAATATCATAATTTGTGCAGATGTGGCCAACCAAAAAAAGAAAACTTGCATTTATATCGTGCTTTTCACAATCACCGGACATCGCAAAGCATTTTACAACTAATGAAATATTTTTTGAAATGTATTCACTGTTGTTATGTAACGACTGGTCAACATTATTGGGAATGATATTTTCCTCTGAATACCGGTTTCATTGGCAGGCATGTTCACTTTCTTACACATATTATTGACCAGAAGAAATATACAACCACCTCCTTCAATGTTTTTATTAGAAATTGGGGAATGTCTGGTGTTTCCCTCTACCCTGCGTGTGTGCAGTAAGCGTCAACATCCAGCCGTCTCTGACAAGTCTGTGACTGTAGACCAAATCATACACGATCAGACATCTGGAGAAGTGGAGCCTGTGCAATGTGCTCAAATTCTTTAGATGATTCTTATGTGTCTCTCTCTCACTGCATAGCATCATATGAGAATTGACCTGGAGAAAATTTAGCAGCAGTATAATTCAAAAGAATTAAATTGAATTTAATATTTATGTTGTGGCTGTTGCTGAGTAACACTGAAATAGAGATCAACTTTGTTGGTAAATGTCCTCAGTTCTTCTTCAATAGGTGTGTAATAATCACCAGAGCAAAGTGACATGTATATAGCTGCATCACTGTTTGTAGGGATATTTGTGATGCAACAAAGCCCTTCATGTGTCAGGTATAAAACTTCGAGAGGCCTCCTGATGGATTGGTCATTTCTGATAGCAATTTTTGGCTTTATAGCTGATTGATGGGCATGTAAAAGATTTCAAAAGCTTGAGTGGCCGTCTAATGAAATACTTACCTGATGCACAGCTGCAGTGTTGATTCACCATGAATGGAGAACTGTAGAAGAGTTTTCCAGCCCTATTGGTGTCAGGCATCATGACGGGCAGGGGGTGGACAATATGGCGAGACGGCCAAAAATCGGTTTCACGCCGTCGTGAATCCAGTTTGGGATCGTCCGCTCTGCCCGTCAATGGCGGGGCCGCGTTTCCCATCGCCGCTCATTGAAAACCTAATTTCAACACTTTAGCACCTCATTCTAAGCCCTGCTTGCTGGAATCATCCCCCCCACGGTGGATCTTCCGGGCACGTTGGCATGATTGCACACTGACATGTTTCACAACTGTACATAAACAACGTGCACCTGGCGAGCTGCACTTCACTCGGGACTTCGAGGTTTGTTTGCCTATCTTGCTTCGGGCAGCACTCGCAGTCATCAGCGCTAGGCTTCACAGACAGCACCACATCGCTTTTGGGGGGGGCTCATGGGCAGGTCTCTACCTACCAGAGCAGCCGTAAGGCAGGGCTGGCTTTTCAACGGCTGCAGGACTAGGGCCTGCTTGGGGAAGGGGGAAAAGTGGCCTCAGGCAAGGGAAAAGGCTGCTGGGTGAGGGCTGTACTGGGGAAGGGGCGGGTATCCCAGGGTGTGTTTGTGGGCACATGGAGATCTGTGCAAGTGGCCTCAAGATGGTGAAGGCTGAGGAGGCAGTCTCCGGAGAAAATGAGGCCAGATGAAGATGTGTGGGTGTGTATGAGAGAGTAAGTGGTGATGTCCCTTGAGCTGGCAGTGAGTGAGATGCCAGTGAATGTGTGATGGTCTTGTGAGAGTGTTTGTTTAGAGTGATAAGATGGTAGCCTTACCCTGGTGGATGAGATCATTCATGCTCTTTCTGCGCTGGATGGCTGACCTCTCGGGTGCAGCATTGGCATTGACCACCTCTGCCACCGTCTCCCAACCTGGAGTGGTGAGGCTGATGGGCCTCCTGCAGGAGTAGAGGACAGCGCAGGGGGCCTCCATGGCATCCAGAAGGCATCCCAGGGATGCGTCACTGAATCGGGGGGGGCTGTACTCTTCTTGGCTTATGGGGCCTTATCTTCACTGGAGCAGACCTGGGCTGCAAACGTTGAGAAGTGTGAGCGCGGCTGCAGATTAAATATGGTGCCCTGCATGAGGAAGCGCCGAGGTAATGGCATGGTGGGCAAATTGGAGGCCGCCCGCCAGTGAGATGGCATGCTTCCTGTGGTTGCATAATTAATGAGATGATAAGGCACGAAAACCTGCCATTGCGGCCAGCGGGGAAAGCGACTTTTCTTCCCACCCGCTACAGCACTTTGCGCAAATCTGGGTTGAATCCACCACAAGATATAACTATACAAATTGACACAGAGAAGTCTAAGAGGCTTTTAAAATTTGATAGCGAAAACGGGAAATACCATCCCCTCTAGATGGGGAATCAAGTGACATCAATTTAAAATTCTTACTGAGTAAAGAGAGATATTAAAAGCTTCTTGGATAATGGAGTACTTCAAAATAGAAAGTGATTGAGGCAGCATTTTCTCAGGGAAAATACAAATCAATATTTGAAACAGGGAAGATAGAGTACTACAAGGAAAGAACATGGGACAAGTGGGATTAGTTTTGGATTGCCTCAGCAATGAACTGGTTCTACCAAGCTGAATATGTTAGCTATTCCCTTCCAGGAAAGAATGTAGAGCTATCATCCCCAATGCGACTAGACAGCTCTTAGCCAGGTTCTGGCCATAAGCAGAAAAGAAAGACTTGAATTTATATAGTCCTCTTCACAACCTCAGGATCTTCTAATGCACTTTACAGCCAGAGAAGTACTTTTGAAGTACAGTCACTGTTGTAGTGTAGAAAATGCGGCAGCCAATTTGCGCACAGCAAGCTTCAATACACAACAATGCAATAATGATGAGATGTTCTGCTTTTTGTGATGTTCACAGAATCACAGAATCACAGAATCACAGTGCAGAAGAGGCACTTCGGCCCATCGAGTCTGCACCGACATGTGGGAAACACCTGACCTACCTACCTAATCCCATTTACCAGCACTTGTCCCATAGCCTTGAATGTTATGACATGCCAAGTGCTCATCCAGGTACTTTTTAAAGGATGTGAGGCAACCCGCCTCCACCACCCTCCCAGGCAGTGCATTCCAGACCGTCACCACCCTCTGGGTAAAAAGTTTTCCTCACATCCCCCCTAAACCTCCTGCCCCTTACCTTGAACCTATGTCCCCTCGTGACTGACCCTTCAACTAAGGGGAACAGCTGCTCCCTATCCACCCTGTCCATGCCCCTCATAATCTTGTACACCTCGATCAGGTCGCCCCTCAGTCTTCTCTGCTCCAACAAAAACAACCCAAGTCTATCCAACCTCTCTTCATAACTTAAATGTTTCATCCCAGGCAACATCCTGGTGAATCTCCTCTGCACCCCCTCCAGTGCAATCACATCCTTCCTATAATGTGGTGACCAGAACTGCACACAGTACTCCAGCTGTGGCCTCACCAAGGTTCTATACAAATTCAACATGACCTCCCTACTTTTGTAATCTGTGCCTCGATTGATAAAGGCAAGTGTCCCATACGCCTTTCTCACCACCCCACTAACATGCCCCTCCACCTTCAGAGGTCTATGGACACATACGCCAAGGTCCCTTTGTTCCTCAGAACTTCCTAGTTTCATGCCATTCATTGAATACTTCCTTGTCAAATTACTCCTTCCAAAGTGTATCACCTCACACTTTTCAGGGTTAAATTCCATCTGCCACTTATCTGCCCATTTGACCATCCCGTCTATATCTTCCTGTAGCCCAAGACACTCAACCTCACTGTTAACCACCCGGCCAATCATTGTGTCAACTGCAAACTTACTAATCCTACACCCCACATAGTCATCTATGTCGTTTATGTAAATGACGAATAATAGGGGACCCAGCACAGATCCCTGTGGTACGCCACTGGACACTGGCTTCCAGTCACTAAAGCATCCTTCTGTCATCACCCTCTGCCTCCTACAACTAAGCCAATTTTGAATCCACCTTATCAAATTACCCTGTATCCCATGTGCATTTGCCTTCTTTATAAGTCTCCGATGTGGGACCTTGTCAAAGGCTTTGCTGAAATCCATATAAACTACATCAACTGCGCTACCCTCATCTACACACCTGGTCACCTCCTCAAAAAATTCAATCAAATTTGTTAGGCATCACCTCCCTCTGACAAAGCCATGCTGACTATCCCTGACCAAACCTTTCCTCTCCAAGTGGAGATAGATTCTCTCCTTCAGAATTTGCTCCAATAGTTTGAGGGATAAACATTGGCCAGGACACCGGGGTTAATTCTCCTGCTCTTCTTCAAAATAGTCTCATGGGAGTTTTTTTTACATCCACCTGAGAAAGCAGACAGGACCTTGGTTTAACATTCAATTGGAAATACAGCCCAGCACTACCTCAGTACTGCACTGGAGAATCAGCATAGATTTTTGTGCTCAAGCCTCTGGTGGGGGACTTAAACCCAGAGCGTTTTGGTTCAGAGGCACACGCGCTGTGTCACATCCATTTTAATGATGAAACTTGCAGATGTTCCAGACTTCCTTCAGGTCTCCTGCTGAATACCTTGCACCAAACTGATGTACCAGCTATAAATGCACTCTTAAGACTCACACTTTCTGATTGTGTTACAGTCTGAGATTGGGCACTAACTTCCCAAGCATCACTAAATTTATTTGAAGTGTGTGCCTTACTTGATTTTAATATCATTACACTTCCTGGCATTCAGAAATGTAAATTTCATCCAAATAAAGGAGGGTGAATAAAACTGTTGAAAATTCTATATTGCACATTTTTAACCAACCTGAACTATTAGTCTTTGACATATTCCTTGTCTATTGCCCATAATCATTTTTCATTATGAAGACAGAGCAATTAATAAATAACCTTTAATGAGCAGGAGAGGGGATGACAATGTTATAAGTCAAAGAAATTTTATTCATGGTTTTGTTTTCATGACTTGAATATCCATTTAATAAACCATGAGTCTGCAAGAGCTGTAGTTACTTCAGATTTTGATGGTCAATTAAATTTGAAAGCCTAATTTCTTGGTTTCAGGGTCAGTTTTGGAGCTCTATGTAAATAATCCAAATCCCACAACATCATGCATCATGCAATTAAATGAATTACTTAATCTTAATGTTCTATATACTGAAAAATAATTAAAGGTAACAGTAAGCATAACATTTAGACTTGAAGAATGTTAACATGTCAAATATAGTAGATCCCAGCTGTGCTGTGTGCAAGTTCATGCAAGACTTGACTGTGCTGCTGTTGAATTGTCCTAGTACTGAAGGGATTCATTTGCAGGGAATAGCATGGTACAACCAGTGAGAAAACAACAGTAACACCTTGAAATAAATTGCACCAGCAATGAACTGTTTAATAAAACATGACGTACTCCTGAGGACCTGATAGGAAAGACTAAAAGGAAAATGGTAACAATTGTGATAAGTAATTTCTTTGGTACAATCTGTGGACATTTCATTTAATTTGTAAGAGTTTGTCTTTTTATTTCCTGAATTAAATTTATTACCCGATCTGACTGGAAGCATTGAGACATTGCACTGTGTCACCTATGCACTTTATTGGCTCCAGAAGGGGGAGGATAGCATAGCGATAATGCTACTGGGCGAATAACCTCAGATCAGGGCCAAATTTTCACCTGGCTGTGGAGGTTTGTTTCAGTTCCTGAGAGGCCAAATTTGGAATTTATTCGATGGACATCATTCGGAGCAGCGGGAAAGAGCGATATCAGGAATGGGGATATAAAGCTGCGCAGAGAAGGCGAGGATTCAGTTGGAGTAGCGGGAAAGAGTGAGACCAGGGGCAGAATCGTCCCAGATTTGCACTAAGTATGATGGAGGGTGGGAAAAAGAATGTTTACCTGCTGGCCACAATGGCAGCTTTTCACACTGTATCATCCCAATCCCGCCTAATTAATCACGCATTCCCGGGAAACGTGCCATTTCGCTGGCAGGCAACCTCCCATTCACCGCCATGCCATTACCTCGCCGCTTCCTCACACCAAGCGCCATATGTAAAGTGCAGCCGCGCGCACGCCTCTCAGTGCTTCCAGCCCAGGACTGCTGCACAGAAGACATGGCCCCAAAAGGCACCACACCCCCACCCGCCCCCACCCCGATTCAGTGACGCATCCCTGGGACACCTTCTGGACACTCTTGAAGCCCATCGCAATGTATACTCCCGCTCTGGCCGCATGAGGCCCATCAGTATCACGACGCCATCTTGGGAGGCAGTGCCAGAGGTGGTCAGTGCCAATGCTGCACAGAAGAGGTCGGCCATCCAGTGCAAGAAATGGGCGAATGATCTCACCCGTGCCTTCAGAGTAAGGCAACCATCTCATCGTTCTAAACTCACATAGTCACAAGCCCACCACACATTCACTGGCATGTTACTCACTGCCAGCTCAAGGGACATCACAACTCACTCTCTCACACAAACCCTCACATCTCAATTTGGCCTCATCTCTCTGGAGACTGCCTCCTCAGCCCTTACCCCCCTCATAAGTAGAGACCAGCCCCTGAGCCCCCGTAAAAGAGTTGTGGTGCTGCCTGCGAAGCCTGGCACTGATGACTGCGAGTGCTGCCCGAAGCAAGGTAGGCAAACAAACTTTGAAGTCTCGAGCAATGTGCAGCTCATCCGGTGCATGTTTCTTACGTACAGTTATGGAACATGTTAGCGTGCAATCACACTGCATGCTCAGATGGTCCAGTGTGGGGGGATGATTCTGGTGAGCTGGGCTTATAATAATATGCAATTGTATTACAATGAAGCTCCTGATGTGAGGTGGCGGGAAATACAGCCTGCCATTGACGGGCGGAGCAGACGATTGCAAACCGTTTTCACGGCGTCACGAAACCGAATTTTGGCCTTCCCGCCATATTGTCTGCTCACGCCCGCCATGACACCCGACGCCAGTGGGCACGGAAAATTCTGCCTCAGGAGTGGGGATATAAAGCAGCGCGGAGAATGTGAGGATTGAATTGGAGCAGTGGGAATGAGAGAGACCAGGGGTGGGGAGTTAAAGCAGCTATCGACCAGGAGTCAGTCAGAGCTCACGTTCGGGGAAAAAAAAAAATCAAGGTGCGACATTACTGGGAAGCCGGCAGTTGATTGGCTAGGAGCGGAGAGGAACCTGAAACTGCATGGGGGCAGATAAAATGGGGAGCCTTCAGGAGCTAATTGTGTTTGAAAAAGAATGAAACAGTGGCATGATAGGAAAACCGTAAGGTGATTGATTGATGAGTGACCGTTGTTAGGGAGCGTCTGTAAATAGCTGAAAATTAGAAAAACGGAAAAAAATAAATAACTCTTAAGTAGCTACCTTATAATTAATTAAAAGACACAAGCAGAAGGGAAATAAGAAGCTGGTGAATCTACTGTATTATTTTATTTTAAGTGGTATGGTTTATTGTATTACTAAGATTTAAAGTAGTGCATTAAGTGGTGGCGAGGAGATGCGTTAATTAAAAAATAGTTAAGAAAATAATTAGCTAATTGGAGAGCAGCAGGAAGGAGCGAAAGCTGAGTGGGGCATAAAAAGTGATCGGCAGGAGGGGAGTACAAACAGAGTTCGAAATGTGACATCAGAAATAAAAAGTGAGGTTGGCACATGGTAAGGAGCTGATTGGTGCATAGCTGGTGAGTAATTCTACCTTCTAGTCTCCAGTTTATAATAAATAGTCTGTAAAGTTAAGGCATGTCAGGGCAACTCAGCCATGTGGAATGTGCATCCTGTGACATGTGGGAAGGTGTGGATGCTTTCTGTGGCCTAGATGACCACATGTGCTGAAAGTGTCACCAGCTGCAGAAACATGAGCTCCAGGTTTTGGAATTCGAGCGACAGCTGGAATTACTGTGGCGGATCCGCAAGGCTAAGAACTATGTGGTTAACATGTTTACAGAGGTGGTCACGGTGCATGTCAAGAGAATACAGGCAGATAGGCAATGGGTGACCACCAGTCTAGGTGGACCGGGCAGGTATTGCAGGAGCCTCCTGAGTCCATCTTGCTCACTAACCAGTTTTCCGTTTTGGATATGGGTGAGGGCAATGGTTCCTCAGAGGAATGCAGCTAGAGCAAAATCTGTGGCACCAAAGGCGGCAGAGCTAGACGGGAGGGGAGGAAGAAGAGTTGAAGAGCAATAGTGGTAAGGGATTCAATAGTTTAGGGGACAGACAAGCATTTCTGCAGCTGTAGATGTGGCTGCAGGGATGGTATGTTGCCTCCCTGGTGCCAGGGTCAAGGATCTCACTGAGTGGCTTCAGGGCATTCTTATGGGGGAGCATGAGCAGCCAGAGGTCATGGTCCATATTAATACCAATGACATAGGCAGAAAAAGGGATGAGAACCTAAAAGCAGATTTTAAAGAGCCAGGAAAGAGATTAAAAAGCAGGATTTCAAAAACATCAATCTCAGGATTACTCCTATGCCACATGCTAGTGAGTACAGAAATAGGAGAATGGAGCAAATGAATGCATGGCTGGAGAGATGGTGCAGGAGGGAGGCCTTTAGATTTCTGAGGCATTGGGACTAATTCTGGGGCAGAGGAGACCTGTACAAGGAGGATAAATTACACCTTAGTAGGACTGGGACCAATATCCTCACAGAGGGATTTGCTAGTACTGTTGGAGAGGGTTTAAATTAGCTTGGCAGGGGGATGGAAACCTGAGAGGGAATTCCCATAAGAGAGAAACAAAATTGATAATGGTAGGAAGAAAAGTAGTAAGTGAAATTGGAAGGCAGAAGAAACATAGGCCAGCATCAAATAGGGTTAAAATACAGAAAAATGTTAAAAAGACAGAACTAAAGTTGCTCTGTCTGAATGCATGTAGCATTTGCAGCAATATAGATGAATTGATGGCACAAATAGAAGTAAATGAGTATGATCTAATTGCCATTACGGAGATGTGGCTGCAGGGTGACCAAGGCTTGGAACTGAATACACAAGGGTATTTGACACTTAGTAAGGATAGGCAAAAAGGAAAAGGAGGTGGGGTAGTAGTGTTAATAAAAGATGAGCTCAGCACATTAGTGAGAGAGGATCTTAGATCAGAAGATCAAGATATAGAATCAATTCTGGTGGAGATAAGAAACAGCAAGAGATAGCAAACATTTGGTGAGGGTTGTTTATAGACCACCAAATGGTCGTGGTAATGTAAGGCATGGTATAAATCAAGAATTTCGAGGTGCTGCAGCAAGAATAATGCAGTAATCATGGGGACTTCAATCTACATATGGACTGGGTAAACTTAATTAGCACTAATGCTATAGAGGACAAATGTCTGCAATGTATAGAAGATGGAACCAACGAGAAAACGAGCTATTTTAGAACTAGTATTGTGCAATGAGAAAGGGATAATTAATAATCTAATTGTGAAGGAGACTTTAGGAAAGTGTCACCATAATATGAAAACATTCTACATTAAGTTTGAAAGTGATAGTTCAATCCAAAAACTAGAGTCTTTAATCTAAACAATGGAAACTATCAAGGTATGAGGAGCAAGTTGGCTGAGATAGATTGGGGAACAATTTTAAAAGGTATGGCAGTAGACAGGCAATAGCTCTCATTTAAAGAATTAATACATTGTTTACAACAAATATACATGCCTTTAAGGTACAAAACACCAACAGGAAAAGTGACCCAACCGTGGCTAATAAGAGAAGTTAAAGGTTGTATTGGGTCAAAGGAAGTGACTTATAAAGTTACCAAGAAAGTTATAAGCCTGAGGATTGGGAGCATTTTGGAATTCAGAAAAGGAGGGCCAAGAAACTGATAAATAAAGGGAAAATAGAATATGAAAGTAAACCAGCCAGAAACATGAAAACTGAGTGTAAAAGCTTCTATAGGTATGTAAAAAGGAAAAGATTAGCAAAGATGAATATGCATCCATTACAGAATAGACAGGAGAATTTATAATGGGGAATAAGGAAATGGCAGAGAAACTAACCAAATACTTTGTGTCTGTCTTCATGGAGGAAGGTCCAATAAACCTCCCAGAAATACTAGAGAACCAAGTGACTAGTGGGAATAAGGAACTGAAAGAAATTAGTATTACACAAAAAATAGGACTGGAAAAATTAATGGGACTGAAATTTGGTTAATACCTTGGACCTAATGATCTTCATCCCAGACTGTTGAAAAAGGTGGCTGCAGAGACAATGGATGCATTGGTGGTCATCTTGCAAAATTCTGTACATTATGGAATGGTTCCTACAGATTGGAATGTAGCAAATATTGCTGAAAAAAGAGACATGTCTAAGCTTTTCATTTTGCACTCATCAGGACACTCACAAGAATACTAATATAAGGGAGAAAACAATTTATACTGTATGTGAAGAGAGCGCAGATTGGTTGGCGAGTGGCATTGCCATGGACAATGCACCACTGATGGTGACTGACAGTTAACTGCCAATCATTGTTTGAAATTTAAACCAGGCAGCTTGACCCTGGTTGGTCAAGGCATTGCCTGAGCAATGAATCAGCATAAGGCTGTCACTTATTTTGTTTAGCTGAAACAGGCACAGTGTATGTACATGTTCTTTCTGTCTGCCAAGAACAGGGCCCTGCATATTAATATATGTAGCTTCCAGTACACACAAATGCACCACATTGCGAGCCCGACTGACAATCTTAGGTTGGTTGTCAGCATAATTCTTAGCACATTGAGGATTATTTAGCAAATGTTGTCCAATCGCGAAATCACATCTAATGTTAGACATGGTGTTTTGAGTTTGCAAGCACGGGCTGGTTGGGTATGGTCTGTACCCTGCCCATTGCAAACAGTGGCTGTTTGATAAGATCTGCCAGTCTTTGGGACGTACGGCTTCACACTGGCACTGAAACTCATTTACCACATTACTCATTTGTGTGATAGGCAGAATGTCTTTTTGGCTTGACGGAAGCATCCTGTTAGTGGTGAATACTATTAGTGTTGCTACTGCATAGTAGCAGCGTGACACAACTAGCTTTACCTGTTGCTCAGATTTTTTTGAGATACCTTGCCCTTCCAGGGTAATCGGAGGTAGACTGGACACTTTTCAGGGCCGAAAATGATGGTCTTAGGCCTGTTCATGAGTTTGCGTGTGCAAAATGATCTTATCCTGCAGGATGCCTTTGGTACCCCTATTTCAGCATCAAGCTTGCATGGTGAGCAAATGGCTCGGACCCTATTTACAAGGTTGCCGATAAGACCAATCTTATGGTATGTGGAACTGTAAGAATCCCAACGCGTATATTGACCAGTGAAGGTAGGCTTGTGGTAGACCTTGGTAGACAAACCCCTGGCAGATTTCTCATCTAGTACATCAAGGAAGGGGATTTCATTTGATTGCTCAATTTCATAGGTGAATTTGAGTGCAGCATGGAGCCCATTAAGACATTGTAAGGAAATTGTTATGTGCTGCTGCGGATTTAAATATAGCAAATTTCACATCACCACATTTCAGAAATATGCGAGGGGTAGGAGGTTAGGTGTCATTCCATCGAAGACACATGGAATCCAACAAAGATGTTTATGAGAGCTGGGCCTAGAGGCGATCCCACGGCAACACCATCTATTTGGACATACATGGTGTCATTAAAACTGAGCTCAACTGCGCAAATTGCCGAGTTCATAAGTTCAATGAATACTGATTCATGTAATGGCAGTGGGTCTAAATCGCCAATGACACAGTGTTGCAGCACAAATATGTATGGCTTCCTTAAGTGGAACACTGGTGAGTAGGCTAGCAATGTCAAATAAGCACATGGACACAGCATTGCTATCGATATGCAAGTCCTGTATGGCCTTCGCAAATGTGAAGGAATCCTTCACCGTGTATGTGGGAAACTTGGTCAAAACTGGCTGTACAATTCACCCAATTTGTCTAAATCATGTTGTGCAGAACCAGTCATATATAAGATGGGGGTAGGGGAACATCACTTTTGTGTGTCTTGGGCAGCCCATACATATGCGGGTGTAGCGAAATATTAATACACCGGGCCCTGTTCTTCGCCTGTTTCAGCTAAACAAAATAAGTGACAGCCATTTGCTGACTCATTCCTCAAAGTCCAATAAGGGTCAAGCTGCATGCTTTAAATTTCAAACAATGCTTTGCAGTTAACTGTCAGTCACCATCATTGGTGCATTCTCCATGGCAGCGCCACTTGCCAACCAATCAGCACTCTCTTCAGAAAGACAGAGATAAAGTTTCGAGTCCAATATGACTCTTCTTCAGAGCTAAAAAGCTATCTGTCCTGCTGACGTCAGGTTCCCCAGTATAAGAGGGGGATGAAACCCCATTTCCTATCCGCCGTCATTTTCATCAGGACCCGCGCTTTTCTCGAACCGAATACAATAGAGTGTGTCTCCTATGGTGCATTGTGGAGGAATTTGCTAGGCCAGATAGAGGCCGTGAGTAAAGTGCAGCAACTTTCCTTAGGGCGGAATCATCCCAGAACTGCGCTGAGTGCGGTAGCGGGTGTGAAAAATGATGTTTTACTTGCTGGCTGCAAGGGCGTGTTTTTGCGCTGTATCATCCGCTCCCTGCCTCATTAATTATGCAGCCACAGGAAACACGCTGTCTCGCTGGCGGGCAGCCTCTGAGTCGCCCACCACACTGTTACCTCACCGTTTCCTCACTCCGTTTGCCATATCTAAACTGCAGCTGTGTACACAGTTCGCAATGCTTGCAGCCCAGGACTGCTCCAGTGAAGACATGGCCCCGAAAGCCAAGAAGAGTTCACTGACCCATCACTGGAATGCCTTTATGTCCTCCACCCCCGCCCTGGCCACAGGAGGTCCAGCAATCTCACCATCCAGGCTTGGGAGTTGGTGCCAGTGGTGGTCAGTGCCAACGCTGCACAGAACAGGTCGGCCATTCAGTGCAGAAAGAGGATGAATGATCTCACCTGTGCCGCCAGGGTAAGGCAACAATCTCAACACTCTCAACTCATACACCCACAAGCCCATCACACATTCGCTGGCATCTCACACCCTGCCAACTCAAGGGACATCACCACTCATTCTCTCACACACGCCCTCATATCTCCATCTGGCCTCATCTCCACCGGAGACTGCCTCCTCAGGCCTCACCACCTTGAGGCCACGCACAGGTCAACTTGTGCCCCCACACACACTCCGTTCCCCAGTACAGCCCTGGCCCTGCAGCTTCTTCGCTTGCCTGAGGCCACTTCTCCCCTTCCCCAAGCAAGCCCTACCCCTGCAGCCCTTGAAAAGCCACCCCCGCCTTACGGCTAGTTCTGGTAGGTAGAGACCTGCTCGTGAGTCCCCCACTAAGAATGATGTGGTGCTGCCTATGAAGCCTGGCGCTGATGACCGTGAGCGCTGCCCAAAGCAAGGTAGGCAAACCACCCTCGAAGTCCCGAGTGGAGTGCAGCTCGCCAAGTGCATGTCGCTTATGTACAGTTGTGAAACACGTTAGTGTGGGCCTGGATGATCCAGTGTGGGGGAGGATGATTCTGGCGAGCAGGGCTTATAATGAGATTCTAAAGTATTGAAATTAGGTTCCCGATGTGCAAAGGGGAGGAAACACAGCCAGCCATCGACAGGTGGAGTGGACGATCGCAAACTGGTTTCATGACGGGGTAAAGGCGATTTTTGGCCTTCTCACCATCTTGTCCGCTCATGCTGCCAAACACACCCGGCACTGACGGGAGCCGAAAATTCCACCCTTTGTGTTTCTCTGCATCTTTTAAACCACCAATCGCTGCTTGCAAGCAAGTTGAGCGACTGTACGGGGTATGGGAGACACACGGGGGAGGGTAGGGGTGGTGGTGGTGAGTGGAAGGAGGATTTCCTTAAAGCCACACCCAGTACATCTGAACACCAGCAAGAAGGGAGCCCTGTGTTACGTGACTGAGCATCTATCTGGCAAAGGAAGTAATTGCAGCCAGTCTGTCTTCAACATAGGTTAATTTGCAAAACCCAGTATAACATCAGTGCAGACCACTTTTCCCCAATTAGTATCAGCTACTCTTGAATCACAACTAGAGCTTGCACTTAATTGTCAGAGCATCTGCAACATGAACAGCCTGTTCCTTCAGTTTCACCCCTCTGAGCATTAATAAAAGCCCTTTTAAAATCTGCAATCTAGAATGGGAGCAATCCTATCCCATGTGCCATACATAGAGGTACAGCGGCAGCAGCCTGAAATGCCTCGCTCACCATATGCATGACTCTAAGACAGGAAGGCTCCACGACACTGAGTGTCTGCAAGCAGGAGGTATCGCTGTGGAACACTACACCTGTGAGGCTATACAGGAACAGGGTCATTTATCTTGATTGGCCGAAAGGCAATATTTAAGGAGGATGCATCTGTCCCAAGAGGTGGTGGTGGAGAATTGCAACCTTTTGCGAGAAGGCCTCCAGCCGAGGGGAACCAGAGGCATAACCCACCCCCCCCAACCCCGACCCTGAAGGTGGCCGTGATCCTCAATTTCTTAGCAACTGACTCTTTCCAAAGGCTGCATCTGACTTTTGTGGGATCTCAGTTCACAGGACACAGGTACATCCATCAGTTAACCGATGCCCTTTTTGCCATGGTGGGACACTTCATCTCCGTTGACACAGATGCTGCAGCGCAGACACAGAGGGTGAAAGGATTTGCCTCGGTCTCAGCAATGCCCCAGGTGCAGGGTGTAGTAGACTGCATGTACTTGGCAATAAGGTCACCCTTTGTGAAAGCTGAGAGACACCTCAGCCAAAGGGGCTACCACTCCCCATATGTGCAACTCCTTTGTGACCACCGTTGAGGTTTTTTTACATGGCTGTGGCTGCTACCCTGGTAGTTGCCACGATTTGATTATCCTCAAGCATTCTGGGCTGCCAAGAATGTTTAGACCCTCTCCCACCACCTACCCCACCCCGCTAGACCCCCCCCACCGCCCCAACCAATCCACAGCTGGATACTCGAGGATGAGAGCTACCCCCTGAAAACGTGGCTTCTTACACCCCTATAACACCACCAGACCCAACCAAAGAGAGGCTCAGTGAGAACCACCATCACATTAGAATAGTCATTGAACCAGCCATTGGCCTTCTAAAGATGAGGTTCAGGTGCCTGGACCATTCAGCGGGCTCACTACACCTCATTGTGTCCCCAGGAGCATTGTGGTCTGCTGCCTGCTGCGCAACCGGGTACTGAGAAAAGAGTTAGTTCTGGACCCAGAAGATGAGGAGGAATGGTGCCTCTCCTCAAATAAGGAGGAGGAGGAGGGAGCATTATGCGTCCATGAGGAGGATCAGGTAGAAGGCCAACAGGAGGGCCCCCAGAGATGAGAGTAGGGTTGTCCACACACACGCTATGAGGAGTCCATGCAGAATGGCATAGACACCAGAGACCTTCCCATACAACAACACTTCATGTGATGGGACCCAGACATGAGGTTAAAAGCTGAGCAGAAATTCAGAGCAGGTGCTTGGCAACACCAAGCGATGACCTTTGGAAGGCCTTATCCCATCTGATAAGGGATTGAAGTACCACATCACATGGATGCACAGCTCAGTTTGGCTGAGACAATAAAGACTTTGGACTGCATGGACACATCTGAAAATCTGTAAATATTTTGTACATAGTTATTATTTTCCACAGGTAAAGGTATTTGTTTGTTCTTCTAAACACCACAGTGATCACATCAGTGCTCTAACCAACACAGTGTCCTCCGCTCTTGGACACTCCTATATTGTGCTCCCCTTTTTGCTGCAGAGGAGGTGGAAGCAGGCTGCTCATGTCCCTGACTATATGGCTCTGAGGGTTATGGCAGTCAGCCTCGTTGTCTAGGGAGCCATTGGGGCCCTACCTCAGACTGCCCTACCTACAGGGTAGTGTCCTAGGCCCAATCATCTTCAGATGCTTCATCAATGACCTTCCTTCCACCATAAGGTCAGAAATGGAGGTGTTCACTGATGATTGCACAATGTTCAGCACCATTCGCGATGCCTCAGATACTGAAGCAGTCCATGTCCGAATGCAACAAGAACTGGACAATATACAGGCTTGGGCTGACAAATGGCAAGTAACATTCGCGCCACACTAGTGTCAGGCAATGGCCATCTCCAACAAGAGAGAATCCAACCATCGCCCCTTGATGTTCAATGGCATTACCATCGCTGAATCCCCCACTATCAACATCCTGGGTTTACCATTGACCAGAAATTGAACTGGACTAACCATATAAATACTCTGGCTACAAGAGCAGTTCAGAAGCTAGGCATCCTGTGGTGAATAAATCACCTTCTGACTTTCCAAAGCCTGTCCACCATCTACAAGGCACAAGTTAGGAGTGTGATAGAATACTTTCCACTTGCCTGAATGAGTGCAGCTCCCACAACACTCAAGAAGCTTGACACCATCCAGGACAAAGCAGCCTGCTTGATTGGCATCACATCCACAAACATTCACTCCTTCCACCACTTCATGGGTGTAAAGCTCCTGAGGGGACCACATTGCTCCATGGGTGGCCCTCCTCCACATCGGACTTGTTCTGACCCCAAACGTGAGCCCAAACCAATTCGCAGCTCGCAATCTGCATTTAGAACCGACCTTCTAACAAAATTGATGAAAATGGCGAGTGAAGCCGGAGAGAATCTGGGTGCAGTTTGCGAGTCGCAAAATGGCCCGACTCACGTTTTACGACCCAAAGACAAAAATTGGGCCTATGTACTAATGCTCCAGACACATGAGTTCAAATCTCACAATGGCAGTTGGTGGAATTTCAATTCAATTAATTAATAGATCTGGAATAAATGAAATAATTGGATTGTCATAAGAACCCATCTGGTTCACTAATGTCCTTCAGGGAAGGATATCTGCCATCCTTACCCAGTCCAGCCTATATGAGACTCCAGATCTATAGGAATGTGGTTGACTCTTAACTGCTTTAACTTTATGGCCTAATAAGCCACTCAGTTGTATCAAACCAGTATAGAAAGCATTGTGGGTGTACCTACACCCACATGATCTGCAGCAGTTCATGAAGGCAGCTCATCAGCACCTTCACAAGGGCAAATGGGAATGGGCAATAATGCTAGCCTTTCTAGCGATGCTCAAATTCCACAATAAATAAAAAAAATGATATTTATAGGACATGAACAAATCACAATAAACAGGGAACATGTCAGAAGGTAAGAATGAAACTACTAATTGCCCTAAATCAAGAATTTACAGGCAACTAATGTCATTGCTCAGAATAGTTATTTGATATGTTATGAACATCTAGTTCATGGTTCATGTTAACATTTTAAAGGTAATGTTAGTCCTGGGAATATTGTTGTTGTAAAGGTAAGGTAACCAAAATGATGGGCTTTAGAGATTGCCAGAACACCTAAAAGAAAAGGATAGTTCAGAAGGTTGTCCATGTTTTTTTAATAGAGTCAGAATAGCAGAGATACAGTCACAAAAAAGCAGGTGGGCTTACTTAACTGGAGAACTGGGGACATGATTTCTACACTGCTTGTAAAGAAGTGCAGACCAGAGAGATGTTTTGTTTTGGGAGTTAGAGCTAAATTAGTTTAAAAGCATTCCATGAAGCCTGAAAGGCTATTTCAGCATGGAGTGTGTGGAGCTTAAGAAGGTTCTCTGGTTTCAATTTATCTGTGTTTTTTTCTGGGAGAGGGGAGTTGATTGCAGTTTGGACCTCATGTGGTTTGCAGCTCACAGACAAGTCCTGGGAATTGTTAACAGGCTCCAGGAAATTAGGGCTCAGGGAAGAATAGGAGCCACTTATAGCTCAGTGCAGCCAGGAGACTGGAGTTTGGAGAAATCCAGGGCAGTGTCAGTTTAGTGAAGCTAGTGGTCTGCAAAAGAGCTGGAATTGTGAGAGTAATTAGAGGCAGGATCGCAGTTTTGTGAATCCTGTGGAACACAGTCTTGAGAGAAGAGATTGAACCATCTGGAGGTGAGCACTCATTCAAGCAGTCCAAGTCAGAGTGGCTTTTGAGGGAATTCAGAGGCTAGATCTTTGAAAGTGAAGAGTTGAGAGGCAGAGTTTTAACGAGACATTGTGACTTGCAGTGGTCATTGATGTCTGGACGCGTTGCTTAGAAACCCATGGGATGTGTCTTGGCCGTAACTGCCATTTAATATACAGTATGGTGCGTTTGTCCATAGTTTGCCTGTAAATTCATATTTACCTCATGTTAATTCTGAATATTGGAGTGCAGGTTAGATATTGTAAATTGTTTTACTTTTCTGACTTTGCATAGTAAAGTTTCTTTTGTTTGTTTGAAACTGTGGAATCTTGTGGATTTATTCTTCTAGTGGGTAACTGGGATTTCAAACTTTGTCTGCTTTAAATAAAAAGTTACTGCTCTCTAACCAGAGCGTAACAGGCTGTACTTTTCAATAAAATGATTAAACAAACCTATATAATCTAATGCTTTGTGTGTGAAATTCTTCTACCAATGCTCCATGTAACAGGCCTATACCTACATAAGAATCCTGAGCCTTAGCTTTGTGCAGGTTTCCAGACTCATTACTAGTAGTAAGAGGGCGACTCAGGAAGTTTCCTGGAATGGGGCACCTTGTGTGTGCCCCATTAGTTATAACATGTTTTGTTCACAATACTGCTAGAAAGGTGAGCTGATACCAGCGCAGAGAGGGCAACATGGTATCTGGGACCTTAGTGAATGGTGTGACTCACATGGTACCTCCTTAACCAATGAGCTTTAAGGGTTATGAAATATATAGAGGAAGGAATGGGAAGGACAGTGAATTATGGTAAGCGAATTCAGTGTTAAAACAGGTGCAGAAAGAGAAATAAAGAGACGGAAAGAAATGTTCGAATAAGAGAAAATAATGGGACAAAGGAAAAGTTTCAGAATTTTAAAAAAAAAATTGACATTCTTAATATCTCCTAAAACAATTCATAGCTTGAAAGAATGAAATGCCACACTTATACTCTTCTGATTATCCAGGGAAAAAGGGGACATATTAACAAATTAATAAAGATCAAATGAACAAATTAAAGGGGCAGCCCCTTAAAGGGGAACTGCAACAAAAGACAAAACTACAAAGGAAACTTACAAAGGTTAAACTAAAATGTTATTGTGGGGTTCAGTGACGCACCTCAGTCCCTGTGGTGCCCACTGGTCGCGAAAGGCCTCTAATGTACTGGCAGACACAGTGTGCTCCCTCTCCACGGACACCCAGCCGGGAATGTAGCCGCGGAAGAGGGGCAAACAGTTGGGCTGGACGACCCCCTCATTCGCCTGTTGCCTGGACCTGTTGATGCCCAACTTGGCCAGGCCCAGGAACGGGTTCACGAGGAGGTCCTCGTCCTTTCCCCACCCCTCTCTACATCGGGTTCCCAAAGATTGGGAGTGTTGAACTGAAGTGCAACCAAAAATTAAGAAACAAATTTTTAAGATAACTAAAAAGGGAGTGCAGACACCAACAACCCATATACGCAGAGTCCACAGGCTCTACAATGCTGCAAAAAATGCAGGTATCTTGGGAGTCCGTGAACCAACGCAACCTAAGGTTGTATGGGACTGCTGCTTCCATACAACCATAGCTTGCGTTAGTTCACAGACTCCCAAGATACCTGTGTTTTTTGCAGTCGTGTGGCAATTTGCAATTCATGGGGCATCCCTCCCTCGCCACAAGTTAGTGGATGACTTTACTGGCCACTTACAGCCACTCTGTTAGCTTCATGAAAATGGCATCTTGTGTTTACCCTGCTCCATGATTTCTATGAAGTTGTGACTTGCAATTCACGGGCCATCTCTCTTTTGACACGCTTTATTGGATAACTTTGCGAGTTATTAACAGCGTATATAATTCAGACTCCATTGTGTTTCTTTTTTATCAAAACCTAGCCCTTGATAATTATCAACTGGATTGGTCATTTGCAAAACATCCCAAGATTTGATGGCTTATAAGTTCTTGATAAGATCCCCTCTCTGTGGGAATTATGGCTTCCATAGCAACCCTGCTGTGTCGAGAGTTTCTCCAGATGCCTGAACTGTGCAGAACCTGCAAGTAGTGTGCAACCTAAAAGGCAGCAAGTATTCTATCGTGACCTGAGAATGTTTATAATCCCTTGCACAGCTGGATAATAAAATAAATATTTGTATAAAATAAGCCACCTGCTATGACTATGGTTATCCCAGAAATGGTTAATAATTAGAAACATTCCTTTCCCTTTAAAGTTTTCCACACATTTACTGGCTGACTAGTCAGCTTTCGGTTCTGTATCCCTTAAGATTAGAAGCATTAAGTTGTGACACATGTAGTGTTTCGTTTTTGAAAAAGAGAAACAGGCTAATAGACCAAATATTTTTCTTCTAGTATCTTGTCTAGCATGGAAACAGGTTGAACAAAGCCCTAAAGGGATGTGAAATGGATTAACTGTACTTTACTGCTTGGAACTACAGGAACGGAGATAGAATCTGAAACCTTGCTTAAAACAGCCTACAGACACAGACAATTGTTAAATAGATTAATTATTAAAGTTTGGGTTCTGGAGGCTGGTTCAATTTCGCTGACTGAAAATCCAAGGCTCTGTACTTACATGAGAAAACTGAGCCTTCACTTTATGTCGGTTTTCAGACAGGTTACCCGTAGTTAGAAACAGTCCGCTTACAGAAAATTCCCATTATAACTTTACCAGAGGGTAGTGAATGAACCTCAGCTTAGACTGATCCAGTGTCCAGGCCTTGCCCCAGAGTTTTCATCTGGTCTTATGACAATACAGTGTTCCCCCAACCCAAACAAGACCAGCTTGTTATGGGTAAAGGACATCTTATTATATACATGAATTTCAGCTACCTTGTAATCTTTTTAAGCTTGAAGCTGATATATAATATGAAAAGATCTATCACTATTCTTTGTTTGGTGTATGCCAAAGGGTTACTAATTAGGCTTTGTTTGGAATTCTCCAGGGTCCTGAAAGGGTCATTTGAAAATAAGAGACGTTTTGTTGAAGCTTTTCATCTTGCACTCATCAGGACAATTAGCAAGAAAATGCCAATGCCAGGGGAAACAACAATTTTATACTGTATGAGAAGTGAATGCTGATTGGTTAGCAAGTGGACTCTGATTGGTAGAGGCATTGCCACGAAGAATGCGTCAGTTGATGGTGACTGACAATTAACTGCCAAGCATTGTTTGAAATTTAAACCAGGAAGCTTGATTCTGATTAGTCAAGACATTGCCCTGAGGAATGAACCACTGAATGGCTGTCACTTATTTTGTTTAGTTGAAGCAGGCACATGTTCTTTCTGTCTACAAAGAACAAGGCCCTGTGTATTAATATATGTAGCTTCTAGTACACACAAATGTGCCACATTGTGAGCCCAAATGACAATCTTAAATTGGTTGTCAGCGTAATTCTTAGCACGCTGAGGTTTATTTAGCAAATGTTGTCCTAACGCGGAATCACATGTAATGTTGGACACTGTACTTTGAGTTTTGCAATAATGGCCTAGACTATACCTTGCCTGTTGTGAACAGTGAAAGGGTCAGGAAAGCCATTATCCTGCAGGATGGCTTTGATGCACTATTTTTCAGCATCAATCTTGCATGGTGAGCAAAAGACAGTTTAAAACATAACCATCTTATAAAACCTCATATTCATAGCATTACCTCCACAACCTCCATCAGCAAAATCTGCAACAATTCCCTCGCTGCATTCTTAATCCTGGCACCGGGAGACATTCTTACTCCTGGCACTGGGAGACATTCTTAAATCTGGCACTGGGAGACATTCTTAATCCTGGCACTGGGAGACATTCTTAATCCTGGCACTGGGAAGGCATCATAATTTTGGTCACAGCTGCAGAGCAGTATCTATCCCCCTGGCTATAACAGGCTCTTATCACTTCTACATTTCTTTTCACTGCTCCCACCTGAATGGCCTCCTGTATCATGGTGCCATGCCCAGTTTGTTCATTCACCCCACAGACTTTGCCCTCATCCACATAGGCAGCAGGAACCTCATACCTGTCGGATAACGGCATAGGCTGAGTTTCTCCAGCACAGCCTCTGGGTTTCTTTATCTGCCTGACTCAAAGTCACAACCTCTGTCCAAGACCATTAATCAGCCTGGTACCACTTTCTAAGGGGTGTGGCAGCCTCCTGCATTAAAGTGTCCAGGTAACACTTCCTCTCCCTGATGTCTCACAATGTCTGCACCTCAGACTCTAGCTCAACAACTCTGCACTAAAGTTCCCTTAATGTAGACATTTAATGCCAGTGTGATTTTCCATTATTACAATCTTCTCCACAAACTCTCACATGCTGCAACTGAGTCTCATCACCTCCACTGCCATTCCTATATATGCTTGCTTTATTTTCTTAATTAATTAAAGATAATGAGGTGGACTTTACAGGGGGACAGAATATTCACCCCTCCTTGACATAAAAGTCAGCCAGCAGCTCACCAACGTGAAATCTTGCTGCCCCACAGTGATAATACACTGGGGGAAGCCTTAATTAATGCAAAGTGGGACTTCCATTCCTCAGGGATAGGAAGGTAAGAACATAAGAAATAGGAGCAGAAGTAGACCATTCTCTGTTTTCTATCTATTAACCATGCTAACGTGCTACTCTATCTCTATTCATGGTACTATGCTACTCCCAACACCATGAGCTCTTATTTTGCCTATCAACCTTTTGTGCGGCACCTTACCAAATGCCTTTTGAAAATCCAGGTATACTACATCTATTGGTTCTCCTACTAGTTACTTCCTCAAAAAACTCTAATAAATTTGTCAAACAGGATTTCCCTTTCGTAAAACCAGGTTGACTTGTTCTAATCATATAATGCTTTTCTAGGTGCATTGTCAAGACTTCCTTAATGATAGATTCCAGCGTTTTCCCAACAACTGTAATTTACTGCTTTCCCTCTCCCTCCTTTCTTGAAAAGTAGTGTAACATTTGCCAGCTTCAGTGGAGCTATTCCTAAATCTAAGCAAATTTGGAAAATCATAGCTAACACATCCACTATTTCTG
Organism: Cetorhinus maximus; assembly: GCF_964194155.1. Taxonomy (NCBI): domain Eukaryota; kingdom Metazoa; phylum Chordata; class Chondrichthyes; order Lamniformes; family Cetorhinidae; genus Cetorhinus; species Cetorhinus maximus. Next base: position 16,041,365 of record NC_135900.1, read on the forward strand.
CAGCTATCTCTTTCAGAGTCCTAGGGTGTAAGCCATCAGGTCTAGGGGATTTGTCGGATTTTTGTCCCCTAAGTTCCTCCAATGCTTTATCTCTGCTGATATAAATTTCCCTAATTTCCTCACTCTTATTAGCCCCTAGGTTATTGTCTGTTTCTGGTTTGGGATATGTGTCTTCTACTGTGAAGACAGAAACAAAATAGTTGAGAGTGCAGCATAATGAGTAAATGTGGTGTGGGGTTATCAGTCATGTTAAGAAACTCATAAGGAATACTTTTCTGTGGTTTAATGTATTAATTGTCTACTAAGTAATGTTTAGTCGATGTTGATTTTATTGTGTTTGTTACAGTAAAAGTAGTAAAACATGAAATCTTGTGTGAACCTTTAAGTTGGCCCTGGGAAATTCATATCTCTTTTTAAAATTTATCGGTCTCTATGAGCTTCGTAACACTAGGGTCCAAATTAATAAACAAAACCTCAAAAGGTAATAATCTCAGGTTTACAATCTGAGCCGCATGCAAATTGGTATAGGGTCAAACAATTCAGAGAGTTGAATGCGTAGCCATTTAGGACAGAGGTGAGGAGAAACTTCTTCTTTCAGAGGCTTGAAGACCCTTAGAATTCGCTAGCCTAGACTTCTGTGGATGCTCAGTTATTGTGTATATTTAAGGCTCAGATCTATAGAAGTTTACACTTTAAGGGAATCTACAGGATATGTGGTTAGGACAGAGAAAGTGGAGTTGAGGTCAAAGATTAGCTATGATCTTATTGAATGATGAGGAAAGCTTGAAGGGCTGTTTTTCTACTACTGTTTCTTATATTCTGATTACATTTTCCCACCTCTCACACCAATTGATCTGGGTTTGATTCCTGTATTTGCATGAAATGCAGTTGAAATATTTTGACTTGAAATGATTTGCTCAGTGGATTTGACGCAATGTGCCCAGAAGTGCTTTTACATGGCTATATGTGGTCTGTTGTTTTTATCCTTCATTGAATTATTCAACAGGCTCCCTGCAGGCTTTAGTATATTGCTGCAACATACATTGTTGATGCTGGTTACATTTTGCGGGGAAATTGGCGCTTTTAATGCACTAATTTAGTTTGTTAATGCAGCTGTAGGATTTTATAACTTAAAGAAAAAAACCCGTCCTGGGAAAAGATGAAATGTGTGAACCTTTTAAATAATTGTTTAGATATCATTTAAATATCCATCTAGAACCAATTGGAAAAGAGTTAATTGTTTCAAATGATCAAAATTGTTGGAAAACCTCTGGTTCTTAAAGTCGGAGAAAAGACCTTCTATTTCTGCTAACCTTTTTTGGTGACAATTTGAGATTGTTCTTTATCACTAACCCTGCAACCAGAGGAAATAGCCTTTTCCAATTCATCCTCTCAAATCTCTTTATAATTTTAAAGGTTTTTCAAACGTCATGTCCGCCTCTGTGTCACTGAATGTAGTCCCAAAATTTCAAGTCTCCATTAATTACTAATTTCTCATCCCTGGTGAATGTATCCTATAGTCTTTATGCCTTTTATGTAACTCCAAGCTTGGCCAAACCAATATTTTCCCTTTGCATCTGGTATGGTTTTGCGAGGTTTGTGCCTGTGTTTGTCTGTAGCGAATCATAGCTTTTTACACAATATTATTAAAGCACATTTTGAGCACTATTGGGCAGGAGTAGTTCAAATAGGAAAGAAGCAGTGCTGAGGAATGTCATTGGCAGAGGCTGGATGTTAAATGGTTTTGCATGCATGCTTCACCTTAGACACCCCCATCAATAATGGGGGTCGCTTTCAGTGATTTAGTAGTTCCTGAGAGTTTATAATTATATAGTTAGTAATATGAAGGCTACCATGACTGATGTTTTCTTCTGCTGTGTTTTATTCACATTTCTGGAATTTAATGACAATTTAAACTTTAAGAAAATAACAATGATAGATTGAAGGTAAACATATTGTGCCAGGAAACAATTCAACATCAACATACTGGTAGTTATTATTGACTAAAAGTTTAACTGAGCCATATAAGTACTGAGGCTACAAGAGCAGCTCAGAGGCTGGGAATTCTCCAGCGAGTAACTCAGCTCCTGACTCTCCAAAGCCTGTCCACCAACTATAAGACACAAGTCAAGAGTGTGATGGAATACTCTGCACTTGCTGGTTGAGTGCATCTCCAACAACACTCAGGAAGCTCAGCACCATCCAGGACAAAGGAGCCCCTTTAATTGACAACCCATCCACCCCCTTAAATATCTATTTCCTCCACCACCGGCATAGCGACAATAAGAAGCCAGTGGCTTTATTGATCAACAGTGCCACTAGGGTGGTGGTGGCTGCTGCTGGTACAACACCCTCACAAGTCCGAGACTCTGCATCCCAGACCAAAGGTGACTGACGGCGGGAGGGCTGGTGGGGTGGTGGAGTGGAATGGAAAGGGTTTTGCCAGCAAAACAGGTGGGTGACTTTCAGTGGGTCCCATGTTTCCAATGCTGGGTCCCTCGATCAGGCACTGAGTGCCTTTGAATGAAAGGCCAGCCCCATCGGAAGCCCGCAAGTACCTCACAATGGTTGGCTTGTTGTGCTTCCTGTATGGTGGGCCCCCATGCTCCGCTGGATTAATATCAGTGGCAGTGAAAAGAGGCCCTTAAGTGGGCATTACTTGGCCATTTAGGGGCCTCAATTAGTGGTGGGGCTTGTAGGCCATCCATGGGCCTTCACACAGTGGGCTTAATCGAGTCGGGGGCAGAAAAGTGATCCCATCTGCCACCTTTCCACCCAATTAAACTCCCCTCCCGCCACCAAGATCGCCAATGGAGGAGGGCATTAAATTCTGCCCGTTCAATGTGGCTACATTAAAAAGTCAACATGGCTGAATTTTTTTGAGCAAGTTACTTTGTTGGTGGGTGTAGGTAGATTGATTGATTTTGTATACCTTGATTTTCAAAAAACTTTTGAGACTGTGTTACTTAATATATAGACTCCTGTTGTATCACAGGCAGACTTTGGGTTTGATAAGAAATTAGATGCATTTTTGTAGACAGAATGTTGTTATTAATAGGAATAGCCAATGCCTGAGTCATTGTCAATATGCTCATGCAATATTTCAAATAAAGCTGTAATAGATAAGGATGATGTAGTAGATGTAATTTATCTAGATTTTCAAAAGGCCTTTGATTAAGTACAACGTAAAATACTAATTAATAAGGTCAAAGCAGGGGGAGTCAGGGTACAAGCAGCAGGATGGATAAGTAGCTGGCTTTGTAGACAGAAAGTAGGGGTAAAGTAAGGGTAATTCACAAAGGCGAAGGTGGAAAGTGGAACTCCACAAGGATTAGTGCCCGGACCTCTGTTGTTCACAATTTATATTAATGATTGGTACCAATGACATAGGTAGAAAGAGGGATGAGGTCTTGCAACAAGAATTCAGGGAGTTAGGCAGTAGACTAAAAAGCAAGACCTCTCGGGTTGTAATCTCTGGATTACTCCCAGTTCCACGTGCTAGCGAGCTCAGAAATAGAAGAATAGAGCAGATGAATACGTGACTTAAGAGTTGGTGCAGGAGGGAGGGTTTTAGATTCCTGGATCACTGGGACCATTTCTGGGGAAGGTGGGACCTGTACAAGCGGGACGGTCTACATCTGAACCAGAGTGGGACTAACATCCTTGCGGGCGGGTTTGCGAGTGCTGTCGGGAGGAGTTTAAACTAATTCGGCAGGGGAAGGAGACACAGAATGTTAGCAGAATAGGGACACATCATAATACAGTAAAACAATCAAGTCAGAGGGAGTACAGCTGCATTCAGTTTTAAGAGAGTAAGGCAAGGCTGGATGGCCTCTACTTAATGCCAGGAGTGTTACAGGCAAAACGGATGAGTTAAGGGTGAGGATTGACACGAGGAACATGCCCTGAAACTGAGATTGGAACCTCAGAATCAATGGTATACTGTGAGACTGGAATCACTGAGCAGACCAGCAGGGGACATTTAGAGAGTCAGTTAAGTGTTCATGATACTTCAGCAGCTTTTGAAGTTGCTGGTCCATAAATTCAGAGTTGTTCAGTTTCACAATTTGCTATGGTGTAATTGAACTCATGATTGACAGGCTAGTAGTCCAGTGTGTGGCTGGTTGATGCGATCCATCAAGTGTGTCAGAGTAATGGGTGATATGCAGTGCTCAGTCGGCTTGTCATCTTTTGCTTTCAGCTTTTGCCCCTGGCTAGCAGTATAACTATTGGGCAAAGAGAGCCCAGTGCATAAGCCTCTTCTGCCTCTTCATATAGCCTCTTCATCAGCAAGCCCTGTGTAGTGCCTCCCTGTGGTGACATATGTAAATGGGTAACTCATAGGCCCAGGTTAAACTACAGGGAACTCTGAGGAGGCTTGGCTACAGACATGTGGCATACAGTCCGACCGGTGTGTGGTCACTCCCTGGTGCCTGTGAACCAGATCCCCAGCAATGGGTAAGTAATATTGCCTGGTGGGTGCCTTGGGAGAAAACAAGGCTAAAGGAGTAAACCTCAACAGAAAATCTGGAGTGGAGTCCTGTAGGTGGTAGTTTGTTATTTATCAGACAGCTTTCCAGCAACTCCTACAGCAGAACTGGTCCCAAACAGTACTGGTTTTATCCTTTCCTTTGGACAATACTAGCAATGCCGAGAGGGGGATCTTGATGTTTGAGCAACTCTGGGTCTCTGTACTATTTGACCAGGCCTGCGCCTTGGAGGGGACACTCCAGGTTCATGGTTTATGTTGGCACAACACAGGAAGAAGCAGTCACTGGTTATAAGCTCTCACTCAATTGGCATGGATCCTGGGTGCCAGGAGTTACTTCCAATGGTAGGAGAGATCATTGCATTTTATTGGATAGCTACTGCCCACCTTAAGCTGGGCAGCTCACAGTCAGTCAGGTGCTGTGTGTCATGGCCTGTTTGCTTCAATGGATGCTTGGAATTTAGAGAGTCATCTTCTTGATAGGCCAGTTACCTATGCACCAGGCAAGACAAACTCAATAAAGAAGACACCAGCCTTTCACATCGCAAGCTGAAATGTAAGGACCATACGTCCTGGCCTTACTGCCGACCTTCTGCAGGTTGATGATGCACGCAAGATAGCTGTGATTGACAAAGAATTTACAAGGCTCAAGGTGGACATTGCTGCCCTGCAAGAAACTAGGCTTGCTCAAAATGGATCCCTTAAAGAGAAACACAACATGTTCCTCTGGCAGGGGAAAACTCAAGAAGCAACGCATGAGCATGGAGTGGGTTTCACAGTAAAACTCTACTCGCAATGATTGAATCCACCCCCCCCCACAGTAAACTCAGTGAGAGTTCTTACTCTTCACTTGTCAACAAGTGTGAGCCCAGTTAACTTCATGTGCATCTACGCATCGACACTCATCTTGAAACCAGATGTCAAGTATCAATTCTATGAGGGACTTGATGCTGCCGTCAGCAGAATTCCCAGCATCAAGGGGCTGCACCTTCCAGGGAACTTCAACAAAAGGGTGGGTACTGACTACACAGCTTGGCTGACATGCGTAGGGCACCAGGAAATTGGCAAGGTGAACCAAAATGTACAGAGGTTGCTAGATGTATGCTGTTACCATGGACTCTGTGATGAACAGCTACTTCCAAACTAAGCTGTGCCTACGGTGTCCTGGAGACATCCATGATCATGCCACTGGCCCCAACTAGATCTCGTCATTACCAGACGGACCACCATCAACAGTGCCCTCATCACTCGTAACTATCACAGCACTGACTGTGACACTGACCACTCCCTGGCTTCAGCCAAGGTTACCTCACCACTCCAAGACGAAAGGTCATCCTCGGATAAACACTTGCCAGAAAGGACCCAGAAGTTCCTCAACATCCTGACTCTTTTGGACAACAATGCCCCAGGCCAGAATGTAGGGCCAAAGTGGGATCATCTGGGCAACACCCTTTATAACTCTACATTCACTGCATACAGAAAAAGAGATCTGAGGAATGCTGACTAGTTTGAGGCTTATTGGACCGAAATGATGCCAATTTCACCTAGCTTGGATCAGCAATCACCAGCAACCTGTCCCTTGATGCCAAAATCAGCACCAAGATTGCCAAGGCTGCAGCTGTCATATCAAGGTTGAAAAGTCGAGTGTGGACCAACAGCAAGCTAACCAAAAATACAAAGCTCCGTGTGTACCATGCTTGTGTTCTCAGTGCCCACTTTTATAATAGTGAGGCAAGGACAACTTATGCAAGCCAGAAAAAACAGCTCAACAAATTCCACCTTTGCTGCCTCAGGTGAATAATGGGCATTTCCTGGAAAGGCAGAATGTTGAATATGGAAGTACACCAGCATGCAGGGATCCCCAGCATGTTTGCCCTCTTGAGTCAGTGGCAACTCTGTTGACTGGGTCATGTGAGCCGAGATGACCATCGCATTCCCAAACACATGCTCTATGGCGAGCTTGCTGTCAGCACAAGACCACCAGGCCACCCATGTTTGGGATACCAGGGTGTCTGCAAGCGAGACTTCAAGTTGACCGGGATCAGAGTCGATGCATGGGAAGTCCTTGCTGCTGACCAGAGTCCCTTGAGACAAGCAGTCAGGAAAGGTGTGGAAAAAGCAGAGGACAAAAGAAGTGACCAGATGGCAGAAAAAGAGCCCACCGGAAGGAAAAAACATCAGCTAACCTGGTGTCAAAGCTACTCACCTGTGCCAGAAGGGACTGCCACTCACAAATCAGCCACAACAGACAATGTTCAATACAGAAGTGACATACACCCTGGGTGCATCTCCCAAAATAGATGAATGCCAATAAACACTACCATGTTCTTAATATAAAAGCAAAATACTGCGGATGCTGGAAATCTGAAACTAAAACAAACATAGCTGGAAAAACTCAGCAGGACTGACAGCATCTGCGGAGATGAAGACAGAGTTAACGTTTCGAGTCCAGATGGCTTTTCATCAGAACTAAAAGAAAAATAGAAATGAGGTGAGATATAAGCTGTTAGAGGCGGGTGGGACAGGTCCTCACTTATCACCCCATCAGCCTCCGCATTCAAAGGATCATCCTCCGCCATTTCCGCCAACTCCAGCACGATGCCACCACCAAACACATCTTCCCTTCACCCCCACTGGCGGCATTCCATAGGGACCGTTCCCTCCGGGACACCCTGGTCCACTCCTTCATCACCCCCAACACCTCAACCCCCTCCCACGTCATCTTCCTATGCAACTGCAGAAGGTGCAACACCTGCCCCTTTACTTCCCCCCTCCTCACAGTCCAAGGGCCCAAACACTCCTTTCAAGTGAAGCAGCATTTCACTTGCACTTCCCTCAATTTAGTCTACTGCATTCGCTGCTCCCAATGCGGTCTCCTCTACATTGGAGAGACCAAACGCAAACTGGGAGACCGCTTTGCTGAACACCTTCGGTCTGTCTGCAAGCATGACCTAGACCTCCCTGTCACTTGCCATGTCAACACACCACGCTGCTCTCATGCCCACATGTCCGTCCTTGGCCTGCTGCAATGTTCCAGTGAAGCTCAAAGCAAACTGGAGGAACAGCATCTCATCTTCCGACTAGGCACTTTACAGCCTTCCGGACTTAACATTGAGTTCAACAACTTCAGATCATTAACTCTCTCCTCCATCCCCACCCCCTTTCCGATCCCCCTTTTTATCTAATAATTTATATATTTTTTAAATATATTTTTCTTTTCCCACTTATTTCTATTATTATTTAAACATTTATTTCCATCCATTGTTTTATCTCCACCTTTTAACCTATTTCGATCCCTTTCCCCCTACCCCACCCCCACTAGGGCTATCTGTCACTTGCTCGTCCTGCTTTCCACCCTTAATGTCACCATTAGCACATCCTTTAGCTAATATCACCACTGTCAACACCCCTTTGTCCTTTTGTCTATGACATCTTTGGCAATCTCTTCTTTGCCTCCGCCTATCACTGGCCCCCTATCCAGCTCCACCTGTCCCACCCCCCTCTAACAGCTTATATTTCACCTCATTTCTATTTTTCTTTAGTTCTGATGAAGAGTCATACGGACTCGAAACATTAACTCTGTGTTCCTCCCCACAGATGCTGTCAGACCTGCTGAGTTTTTCCAGCTATTTTTGTTTTGTACCATGTTCTTAACCTCTGCATTCACTTAAATCCCACTTCAGGACCTGTTGCTTATGAAGGGAACCTGATAACCAGTGAAGGCAAACCAGTGTTTATCATTGCTGGTCCCCAGCGTGGATAAAGGGGGAGGGTTAGCAGCAGGAAGGGCATCCGGCTGTAAAACCACCCACCAAATCCAAAGCAAAAAAATGATGGTTGATGTCAAGGTGTGCATCCGGCATTGTGGTGACCCTGTGTAACACGGGAAAAGCTAAAGATGGAAGCAAGGCCTGGAAAGGGATTTCTAGAAATCTTCTTCAGGAGAAATGAAATTTGTGAATATGCAATTGCAACACGTTAAAATGGGGAAATATTAACCTACTAACTGGAGTTCCGAAGAAGAGTCATACAGACACAAAATGTCTGTATCTCTCTCCACATATGTTGCCAGACCTGCTAAAGAATGAAGAAAACAGTTCGCACCAGTACTCTTATTTCCCAGTTTTTACTTTTTCTTGTTCTAGCACTTTCTGGTTTTATTTCAGGTTTCCAGCATCCACAGTATTTTATTGAAATACTAAGCGTAACTCCATTGCACTCTCTGAAATGTGGCAAGTTTTGTGTTGATGGCGTCCTTGCTGGTGTCAAATGTCACAGGACTAAGGCAGATCTAAAGGGGCGTGCATTTATTACAATGAGTCACTGATTGCACATCTTGAACACCAACCTAATATTTCAAAGACATTGTGTATTGGTGCTTTTCTCTCTTCCATGTTATTAAGCATCTGAAGAGTCCAAGCAATGGTGAATAAAATATGATTTGTACTTTAGTTAAATAAGTAGAAAAGGAAGAAAATGATAACAGATTTTATTTTATTTGAATTCCATTTAAAACAATCACGCCAAGAATATCTCCATGTCTCCTCTGTGAATTATTTTGATTGTGACTCTTGGCATCACCTTTGGAAGTGTAATGGGCATTATCCACACACACACATAATTAGTACATGATACACTCTGAATTTGTCTGACAGTGCAACAGAACTAGGTCCTTCAGTGATCCCCTGGGCTGCTGCCAAAGTTTTGAAATATGCCACTGAGTTTTTAAAGTTGTTTTTATTGGCTGTGACTATGAAAAACATTGGTGTGTAGTCACTGTGCAATTGTGATTATTTAAGTGAATTCAGATAGCTGACTAACTATGAAACATTAACCCAATTTCAAAGTTCATAAACTGCTAGTTTCACTAGTTTATAGTCATAATCTAAATGCCTTCAATTGGATTGCAACATTAAAATTACCTTTGGTATTCATTAAACTCTTTTATATTTGTCATTAGTGCTTAAAGATTACAACATCAACCTACAATTAGGAAGTAGATATTGACTGAAATTTCCAGAGAGATCAATATAGCTTAGAATCGGATCATACCTTACCCTAAGGGTCCAATATGACGGGTGGCATACAAATGCTCATTATTTGTGTCAAAAGTGTGCCCCCCACCATGTTGGTAAAGGTTCCTTTATAGGCGTCCATGGAGGTGCCTGAAACAGGCCCTGGAACCTTTTGCATTTGGAAACAAAGGGACTTATAGCTTCCAAGGTCCTACAGGTAACGTTAATTTCAAGAACACAGACTGCATGCAGGTTATAAAACAGGGATCCTTTATTCCACTGGCATCAAGTCTTTATAAACATTAATGGAAAAGATTAACTTAGATGAATGAGCAATTTACAATCAACATTTACAGCCAATTCTCCAGATCCACCAGGAGACCACCGAGAGTTTAACTCCTGCAGAGGTCAGTGAGCGAAGCTCCAACTCATAGCATCCCATGACCACACATGACCCAGATTACCTTGTCTCCCAGACAGCAAGAGGATCTCCCTCCCCTTGTGGCCTCTAGGGCTCACGAGTACTGTCCAGGCACCCTGACCAGTTCCTCCACAGCTGTTTGCTCCCTCCGCTGCCACTTCCCAGCTCTCCAGCCACTGTCAGAAGCTTTGGTGTGTCATATTCATAGCTGGGGCTCCTCAATGCGGTGACTCATCAGTATCAGACTTCTGCTCCTGCTGCTTGCAGCTGCCCTGTTCTCCTCTCTCTCTCTCTCTCCCAGGCTTCCGGCCTGCCCAGCTTCTCCAGCCCGTGCTCTGGACTCCAGACTCCACCCCCTCTGCTTCAGCCAATGCTTCAGGCTTCAGTCTCTGCCCCCAACCTGCCAAGGGCATCTTTCCTTATCCCAAGGGAAGTTGGATGGGGGTCCCACAGGGTTAACCGAGCTCTATGCCCGGGCTGAAGACCTCTGCTGACGGGGTTCCAGTACCCCGCAGGGAATGCCCTGCAGTAGGCGAGTCCCAGCGTCCTGCACCTCTCCAAAGCTGGAAGTTGGGACATCGTATCCCCTGCCACATTTGCAGCATTAGGATCACACATGACCACAACATATGTTTTCCATGCTACACTATAAAACCCTCAGGCGCTTGACAGTGATACAAGCAACCCCCAAGAGGCTTGCTAAAGGTCGCCATTATAAAGTTTGAATTTAATTCAGGGAGGAGACGGAGTGAGGGGCAGATCAGGAGAGTCCGGGGTAGGGGAGGATTGGGATGTGATTGGGAGTGGGGTGCTCTGCAGGGCTGGCAATGACCTTCGGGATCGCTGGGATGAGCACCTGTGCTCCCCTGATGAGGTGCATGCCTTGGTCTGTTAGGCTATAAGGTTGCTATAAGTTTTGAGAGCTTATGGCTAGTGTGAGAAATGGAAGAGTAATGCAGTGGAGGATGCTGGGACTGAATCATATTGTTGGGGAATGTAAAGGTTGCGTTACCCTGTGGCTAAAGGTGCTACACCTGACCTTGAAGCAAGCACTGGGTGCTTGATTTGGAAGATATTCCATTTCCTGGGACCACCTTGATAAAGCACAAAATTTCATAATTCATCAACTAGAAAAGAGTCAGTACAGAAATACAGAGTTTCATTTTTGGCAGCTGTTAATTATTTCGTGAAAATTCCACAACACCCCCTGTCCTATCAATTCAAGGGTTCTTTTATGTGATTTCAGGCCCATCTACAAATATATGGGCAAGACTTTTAATTTCCATTGCCATAGATTTAAAACTAATACAGTTTGAGTGGTGCTTTGGATTTCCAGGAGCATGCGAGGAATCTGAAGAGTCCTCGAGTAATGGGGAAGAGCGAAGACGCGATGCAAAAATTGAGATTGGAGTGTTAACAGTAGCTTGGCAGAGTCTGCATAAAGCTTTGAAAAAGGCAGCTGTGATGTGCAATCTGCACACATGTAGCTCAGAATCCAAATAGCCTGGGGTTCAGCTCCCACGCCTGTTTAATATTCATTTTATGTCTTAGAGGGCACAATTTGCTGCCACTGATGCTTGCAAACTCTTGCTTATCACATTCTGACAGACTCAAACAAGACACAAGAATACTGGGAGTGAAAATTGTGCTTAGGCAGGAGGGCAAAGAGGGCAATAGTGAATCGACAACTCAATTTTTCTTTTCTATTAACTTCGCTGGACAAGAAAATCAAGTGGGGTTTAAATCAAGTTCTCAGTTTGTTATTGTTTGTTTTACACTATCATCGAAGACCAATTTCATCCTTATTGGAAAGCTAGTATGTGGATAGTACTGATAATAATTTACCAATGCATGTGAATCATTTTACCAATTTGCCAATTCAAACCATCTCTTCTACTTCCTTTAAATACAGCATGTGCTGTGAAAACACCAAAGGGGAAGAGAGCTAGAGAGGCGATGAGCTTTAAGGAAGGGTATTCCAGATGTTAGGGCAAAGACAGCTTAAGATACAGCCACAAATAAAGGAGGAATGTCCATGTAATGAGATTAGAATAGGACTCAATTCTTCACATATTTAGAAAAATAACAAATCATGTTCATTTTTTTCTTTACGTTGTGCATCAAATAAACCTCTTTGAACTCCTGGTGCCAGCTAACATCTGGTTATGGCTTAACAGAGATTAGGTTTGCCATGTGGTATGCTAGGAAGGGTCAATTTTAATAAAGCAATGCTCAGCTAAACTGAGGGCAGTGAGGGTGGCAGGGAGGGGTTTAAGAAGATGGGTTGCAGTAGAGGAAAAAGACATAGGTTATTTTTGCATTTCACGATGGTCCTGGAATAGTGAACAATTTTGCCAGATCTGTGTAGGACCCAGTAGTTATTTATGTTCTCCAGGAAGATATGACAGTGGGTGGTTAAGCCAGTTGTCATATCCATTCAAGTTTGTGTCGCTTAGGCTACAAGGCGAGAAAGAGTAATAGTTTTAATGGGGACTAGGACATAAAACGAGTGAGGATGTGGTTGATCAGATTGGTAGCTGCATAAATGCTGTGGTAAATGGATGCCCAAAGGCTAGACAGTTGGGATTTTGAAAGTGCGGTTGTAAATGAATTGGGGAATAGTTTTTTCCAGGACTGATACAGAAGGAAGTAGGGTTGAGAGTGGAAAGGGAGGTGTGGGTGGAGAGTATTAAAGGAGGTGATGAGAGATGGTCTTATTATGATTAATATGACCGGAGTAGCAGGGCTACGTGAGATGGGAGGGTCAAGGGGGTGGCTGACAATTATTGTAATATGCCTTTAAGGGATAGGAGCATGACATCACTAGAAAGGAAATATGTCACGCGATCCAGTTTTAGTTTCACTTTTGCTTTCAAGCAGAGCACATGCAAACAGCTCTGCTGCTGATATCTTTAAGTTTAATATCCATTGACATAATGATGGGAAATTATGACTGAGTAAGATCTACCTATAACTTCATCAGCTAACCAAAAAACATTGAACTGTTTAAAGTAGACCAGTTAAAAAAAAAACAAGATAGGACACTGACTAAAAATGGCTGCCATGAGTCAATGATGTCTGGGATTTTAAATTGACCTTTTCTGGAAAGTTTCAATATGGATTGCACTGCAGATCTGCTGACATGTTGCTCATGGAATTCTACACCAGAGGATGTCAAAGTCCACTTCAAAGGGACTCTTGAAAAGAAGGCATTAAACACCAATGTGCTGGATTTAATCAACTGGAATTTTGTCAAGACAACGGGAACTGCTAACCAGCCAGATACCCAACAGACATTTAAAACCCCCTGTGGAGGATGCAATAACCCCATCTCCTGTTGATTTCTACTAACTTGAAATGTGTCAAAAGTTTCTGAGATGAAAGATCAAAAATGAGATTACTTGTTCTTCAACTATGACTAGAAAGCATGTTAATCAAATTTCTTCTTGGAATATATAGACAGGAGACTTAAGAATTGGTTTTGCCAAGCCACAAATAGAGAGAAAAATCAAAGTAATCTAGAAACACTGATGAAGGGAGCAGTAAGGACTCTCTCTCTCTCTCTCTCTTTCTCTCTCTTTGAAGCTAAAATTGACACCAGCAGGTGGTTAAGCCAGTTGTCATATCTTTGTTCAGCACAATGTTCAGTAATCTATGCCTCAAGGACAAAGGGCTTAGTTGTAAATTATTTTATTCTTTATTTTCATTCTAACTTTTTCTACTTCTGAGATCTGGATCTTGTCACATCTTTTATTACTTTTTTGGGTTTAGTAACTAATAAACTTACTCTTTCTTTGAATCACGTAAACCTGGTTTTATTGACTCCTTATTAGGAAGTAAATATATTTGGATTGGAAATGGCATTTATGGGAGAAAGAAATTTAAAAAAAAACCTTTGTTGTGACCAACTGAGGGGACTGACTAAAGGGGAGCCAGTCCACTCCTCCTCAACTGGCCGTAACACCATGTATGTATTTTCACATGTGCCTAGTCTCAATAAATGAACCCACAAATGTTTACCCAATCCTTTATGAGTGATTGGTGCTTTTATATAATTATAAAACCATGACATGAATATTGGTAGTGAGTTTATATTGAAGATTTCTTACTCTTTCTTCTTATTAAGCTCCAGTCTGCCACATATTGAATGAAAAATCTTCGCTCTTATTTATACATCCTTCCAGGGACTCAATCATTCGGCCTCCTTTGATATCACTACTACCACTCTACTGCTTTTGGTCTACATCGTGTCCCTGATCACCCCCTCTTGGCTACCTCCTTCTTCAACTCCACAACATTCTTCGACCCTATACTTTGAATTTCCTTAGCTCTATCCTCCTGAAGCTTAGTGGCCATTTACACTCTGTTGAAGCACGTCAAGGATGAAATTGGCTCTTCAGTGGTAGCACAAAACAGGTGACAGGGAATCAGTAGCTTGTTATTCACTCTGTTCAAAATTTCTGGACATCGGGTGGAGTGTATGACAGGTGATTCACTATTGCCCATTTCACAGGACCACCACAGATTACTTCACCCTCTTGTTTTATTATGTTAAAGTTGCTTTCTTGTTTCAGTAGAAAATTCTAAATGTGAATGTAATAAAATGATTCACAATAGCTGTTACTATATTGCAATCAAATCCCAACATGTCTCAGTACTGAGAGGCCACTGTGATCTTCCTGAAAGTCCCATATTTGAAGAGGTTGATTGTGAAGATAACTATTCAAAAAGATTACTATTGAAAAGGTCACATCAGATTTACCATCTCATTCGTGTTGGGCACTGAAGAGGGCTGTTTACAGCACCCATTCAGCTAATCACAATTTTACTGAAAAGAAACATCAGCTGTTGTCTTTCCTTTGCTTCAACAGCTGGTCCTTCTGGTCCTTTGCCAAAACCATTTATTGTGACTTCTGTGAATTCTCTTTCTCTCTTTTTCCCAACTTGTCTAAAGAGAAGTTCTTTGTTTTGTCTCTTCCCTGACAAACCTGACCTTGCTAAAGTACCTCTTTTTGCTATTCTTTCTATTCAATCATTGTAACTGACATCAAGTTTGATCTCTTCTATGTCTCCACTTTCTGGTTTCCAGAAACACCTCTGGTCCTGATGGTAGCCCTTGTATTGTCCTCAAGATGTGTTCCACTAAACTTTCCAATTTTGTCTCTTTAATACCTCTCACTCCCAATTCACCTTCCTTTTTGCTTGGAAATTTGATCATTTCATCTCTGAAAATGATTATCCCTCTTATTCTTTAAAAGCTGCCCAATGAAAAGAAAATAATGACTTGCATTTATATAGCACCTTTTACAACCACTGGATATCCCAAAGCACTTTACAGGCAATGAGGTGCTTTTTACAAGATATGATTGGATTTTTCTGTTCAAACACATGGTCAAAGTGCACCTAATGGGCTTTGAAAATGGCGAGTGGGACCCAATCCTGGATTCCTGAATCCATTCCTGGTGCCGGCAATTTTCACTGGCACGGACTAAGGGGGTGGGTCAGGAGTCCACATGCTGATGTCCCAATATTGCCAGCATCATATTGCAGAAGTGAGTGCTTAGACCTTCCGCAATTTTGATGGAGTCAAGCTGGTTTTGATATGCGATGTTAATCACGCCAGCACAGATGTTTCATAAACTATGGATGAACCATGATTTAGAGATGGGGACTGCATTAAAGGTCAGTAAAAAAGGTGTTGCCTACTTCATATGTCATAATGAAATGCTATAACCTTAAACTATCTATGTTTTTAATACAGTGAGTTGAAAGCAGGGCTTTGAAAAGGTAAGTGACCATTTAATAATTTGGCTGCCAGATTGTTACTTCTGACAACTGGCAAGCTGTCAAGGGACTTATCAGCATTGTGAAAGTGAAAAAGTCTTCAGATGCATTTGAGTACATTATCCATGGATTAAGAGTCATTCTGCATTGTACAATTCTGAAATTCAGATCCGATGATGTGAAATGTTCCCACTGCTTCGATTTTATCCTTGAAGTTCAGCTCAGCTATCTTTTTGACTGTTTCAAAGCTTTGGAAGATGGCTGAGCTTCTGGCTGTGTTCAAAGGCTTTCATGATTTCTGCTCAGTAGGAATTATTTATACAGTTCTGCAGTGGAACTTCATTATGAATGCTTTGCTGACTTCCAACCTACTAATGGATTCTGCTCAGCAGAAGTTGTTGACACAGCAATCAAGAGGAATATGAGTTTGTTGATTTTGACAGATTTATGAGCTTTTACGAGCATAATAGTTTTTTTTAGTGAATTTTCAAACAAGCACCAACAGACATTGTCAAGGGGGGAGGCAGGATTTTGATGTTAGGAAATGTCCTGATTCCCGATTCCCACGTCAAAGAAGAAAATCTGGCCTGTAGTCACTGATGTCCTGTATGAAGTGTAGCAACTAATTTGTACACAGCAAGCTCCTATAAACAGCAATGTGCCAATAACTAGTGTCATGAAAGTATAATAATCCTCATAATATTATTGTGGTTTATTGAAAAAGTAGGTTAATAGTGGGGTTTGGATAGTTTCCGTGTGTGGGGTTTAATTGAGTTTGATATAGCTGGTCTGGTGGGGATGACTCATCAAAAGAAGCTAGGTTTGAAATGCTAAACAATAAACACGGATGCAGTTTTAGAATGTGAGGTGAGGAGAATTTGCATTTTTAGATAAATCTGGGTAGTTTGAAATTCAAAGAGATGGTAGGATGTTACACCTAACCAGAGGAGCTAGGCCAAGCAGTCTGTTTATTTTTCCCAAAGGTTACTGATAATATTAGCTCCACAAAAAAATTATATTATGAGAAAACTAAAGTTCCAAAGACATATGGAACAATGGAATTTACATTAAAAAGGGAGAAACATGTATAAAGCAGAATGAGGTTATGTGTCAGAGAAGGCATTACAAGATCGACCAGAAGTGTGAAACGCCTCTGGTATTTGTGCATTAAGCTGCTGTATACAAAAACTGAAGCTGGGAAAAGCCACTTTGAATTCTATTGTCCAGGGTATTGTGGTGACTTGCTGGATATGTTTAAAATCTAGTTTTTTACAGTTGCCTTAACAGGGTATAACTGGAAGCCAGATTAATTAGAAGTTTTAGGAGTTATTATAGTAGTAATTTGTAGACCTATGTATGTTCTTGAATTTTTTTCTTTTGTCAATAAATATTTAATTTAGTTTTCTAACAAAATCTCTGAAGCCTGGGTGGACTTATTACTACTGTGTTAAGGGCATGCATCTCAAAATAAATAGAAATGGCAAAACTGTTGTGATAGCGGGATTGAGTTTCCCTCGTGGATTTGACCCACCCGGCACACATTATCTGCCATGTCTTAACATCAGATAATCTGTTTTGGTGATTTTAATTGAGATATAATAATGGCCAGGGCATCAAGGTTAACTATTCTTCTTTGAAGGTCAGAGTCAGTGAGCTTATATTGGAATAAAAGCAAAATACTGCAGATACTGGAGATCTGAAATGAAAACAAGAAGTGCTTGAAAAACTCAGCCTGTCTGACAGCATCCATGGAGAGAGAAACGGAGTTAATGTTTTGAGTCCAACATTCTGGACTGTTCCAAAGAAGAGTCATATTGGACTCGAAAGGTTAACTCTGTTTTCCAGCAATTTCTGTTTTCATTTGAGCTTATATTGGATATCGTTCAATAGCTTATTCACAGAAATGGAGATAGAGAGAAGGGAAGAGTTGGAGACAAACCATGTGACAATGAAGGCAGGGTGGAATTTGAAAGCAAAATCGATGAAATTTTGCAGGTTGGGGAGAAAGCAGGAGATGTTATCGATGCAGTTACCAATGTATTGGCAAAAGAAGTGAGAGAGGGGACCTGTGTAAGACTAGAGCAAAGAATGTTCCATATATTCCATGAATATGCAGAATATGCAGGTGTAGCTGTGATTCAGATGGGTTCCTATTGCAATGTCTTTTATTTGGAAGAAGTGAGTGGAGCAAAAGGAGAAGCTGTTCAATGTGAAAACAAGTTTAGCCCCGGGGGAGGAGGATGTTGATGGATGTGCAGCTTGGGCCTCTTTTCAAGGAAGAAGTGGAGAGGCCTCAGGCCATCCTGGTGGGCCATGGAGGTATAAAGGGTAGGACTTACATGGTAGCAAGAGGATGCTTAGAGCCAGGAAACTTGAAACGGCTAAAGTGGTGGAGGATTCAAGAAGAGACTGAACAAAGGGAGAAAAAATGAGTTAAGATATGAAAGCATCAGTTCAGTGGAGCAAGAGCAGTCTGTAACCAGGGCAGAAATAACAACAAAAAATACTGGAAAAACTCAGCAGGAGAGGCAAAGTTAACATTTCAGGTCAATTGTCCTTCATCAGATGGAAGGCCATGGGCCTGAAACGTTAACTCTGTTTCTCTCCACAGATGCTGCCTGAATTGCTGAGTTTTTCCAGCTTTTTTTGTTCTTATTTCAGATTTCCAGCATTCACAGTCTTTTGCTTTTGTAGTTTGTGATTGTTGGGAAGGAGCTAGAAGCAGCCTGTTTGGGGACTGTGAGTTTACAGGTGGTGGAGGCACGATTTTCAGAGGAGATGAGATCAGTAACAGCAGGTGGAAACAATGAAGCCATGGTCCAGGTAGAGGTTGGTTTGTCAAAGAACAATGTTAGGGTTGGAACTGAAAAAACAGAGTAATCAAGTTCAGATGGAGAGAGATTAGAGTGAGTGAGGGGAACTGAAAAACTGAAGCAACTGATTTCACGCTAGCAATTCTCGATGAAAAGATCTAGAGAGGATGACAGAGGGGGACTCACGTGGAACGAGAGTTCTGAAGATGGGAGGAAAGGTCCACCATGCAGGATGAAGACTCTTTGCGAAAGAAGTGGTCCCAGATGTGAAAGTGACAGTGACAGAAGAAGAGCTTAGTGTCATGTAGAGCTTGAAATTCATTGAGGAGATGAAGCTGAAGACTTTGCTGAGGACGTACAGCGCAGCATCAGTGGGGGGATTATCAGAGGAGATAGTGAAAGCATGTCAAGGGGTGAGATTGGAAGAAGGAATGGGTTTGGAGAGCAAGTGAACGGGAAGAAAGATTCAGAGGAGCATTGATATCAAAGAGTTTTTGAAGCCTGCAATCCTGAAATGAAAAAAAGTAGGTTTTTGTTAAAACGCCGGATGAAGCAAAGGGTGAAACGGAACCGCAAACCAGGTAGATGCTGAGCAAGTCAGTGCTGCTAATGACAGAGCTCAATGGTGTTAAACATGGGCGCCAAGCTATGGCCAGAGCAATGCTGAATATTGTGGAGGTATCTGTAATCATGGGCAGGATTTTCGGGTTGTCGGGCAGGAGTGAGAGGCTGACCCGGGAGCAGCCAGGAAACGGCCCCATCGCAATTTCAAGCTTGCTGGCCAATTAGTGGCAAGCCAGCATGAAAGGCAGGCTGAGAAGATCAGCACTGCCGGGGTGAGGGCGGGAGGAGGGCGAGCGCAAAAGTCTACACAAGCGTGGGGGAGCACGCACTGAAAGGCATGGACTTGCCTCAGGAGGCTGAGGAATTTTAAAATCAAAAATTAAGAGTTTGAAAATCGGATAAAAATGTCCCCACATAGGACTCACTCACATGAGCAGAAGCATAAAAAAAATCATGTCAAAACATTTTTATTTTCTTTTTAGTTAATGTTGGAAACCTCATCCTGCCCGTGGATGAGGTTTCCTCAAAAATGCAAAGGCTGCCTGGCCGATTTGCCTGCCCACCAACCATAAGGTTGCTGTTAATTAATATTTTAATGGCCTTAATAGGCCTCTTAATTGTCGGTGGACGCGCTGCTGACTCTTGTGTGTGCCCACTGACCGAAATATCATTTGAATGCGTGATGACGTCCGGACGCTTGCCCGATGTCATTGTGCACTATTTTATGCCCGATTGGATTGGGCACGCGCCAGCCCACGAGACATAAAATTCTGCCCTGTGGGTAGATATGAAACATGGGCCAGGATTTCCCGGTCAGTGAGCGGGGGCGGGGCCTGCTCGTTGACGCGTAAAATGGCGCGGGATGACTTCGGGCGGAACTCCCAACGTCATCCCGCCCCATTTCAATTTTCAGCAGAATCAGCTGTGCACCCACCAACCTGTCGATGGCCAATTGAGGCCATTGACAAAGTAATTAATGGACCTGACCGTCCAACCTTAAGGTTGGCGGGCAGGCCGGGAACCCCGGCGGGCATTAGAAAAAGCATGAAACCTCATCCATGGGCGGGATGAGGTTTCATGTAGGTTTTTAAATTTTTAATAAAAGTGTTAATGAAAGTGATGGACATGCCCCAACTCATGTGACAGTGTCACATGAGGAGACATGTCAGGGGAATTTTTTTTTTCTATTGTTAACACTTTTTAATTTGGTGCCGATCTCCCTGAGGCAGCACTTAGCCTCAGGAAGATGAGTGCGCTCTTTCACATGCATGTGTGAAAGAGCGCACTCTCGGTTTAGGGATTTCCCCCCCTGCCCGCACAGGGAGCACCTAGCGCTTCCTTGCGGACGTCTCACTGGGTGGGTCTTAATTGGCCCGCCCACATAAAATGGCGGCGCGCCCCTGATCGGGGGCGCCGTTTGGAGGCCACTCCTAAACTTCTGCTCATGAACTTTCAGTTGGAATCCTCGTGGAATAGGTTGGAGCCAGAGACAGTTATTTTTGGCTTCAGTTAATTTTACAGATTTCTTTTAAAATTGGAATAGCTTAATTTGAATTGTCAGTTCGTTTCAAATGAAATTATGCAAAACAGCTTTCTATGCTTCTGTACTAAAATCCCTTCATTGAAACTACTGCATAATTCAAAATGTTTCTGAGTAAAAATGCTTTTGAACTAATAGTAGCCAGTACTCTAAAATGAAAATGTTATCATGTCAGTAATTTCTTTGAATATCGTCTAGGATATTTATTTTCTGAATTGTTGCACTAATGTTGTAATCCTATTTTTTAAATAAAAAACATCCTAAACCAACTTTGGGAAAATATCCTGTTTAACGAAACCTTGAGGCTCTGAAAATCTATTACATTGGACATGCACCATTAAGCCTTACTCTATCACTTTAATAGTGATGCACACACCATTCATCAGCTCTCCACCAGGACAGTCACACTTCAGAAAATGAGAGGGGCATTTTAATGGGACTGGTTCAGTAGTTTACTGAATGTGCAGGCAATAGTACAAACTATTTTTTTGTTCTCTTTCTAGTTGCGCAACACAACAGAATTGCATTGAAACATGCCATTGTATCAGTTATGCATAACAAAAATAACACTTATTAAAATGTAACAATTTTTTGCATTAGGACCAGGTTGTTGTGGGATTGGAGTCACACATAGACCAGTGCAGGCAAAGCTGATAGATTTTCTTCTCTGAAGGTTTTAGTCAAACAACTGGGCCATATATACTTTGTGATAGTCTTGACAAATTCATGGTCGCTAATACTGACACCAGTCCAGATATTTTAAACTGAATTCAATTTCTCAAACTGCCATGATGGTCGAACACTGCCCATCCCCACCCTTTGACTGTCAGAAACTTATCTTCAATATCTGCATTGTGCTTTCATAAGATCTTTGGACTAACTAAGGCCCTCATCAACCAGACCGTTCACAGTCCTGAAGTGACGGGCTGGATTTTCCCAGCCCCATGGAGATGAGATTGGAAGCAGGGGTGCCGGAAAAAAAGGGAAGTCAAGTCGGGACACTATCCTGCCCCTGGGGGACTTTCCCAGGAGCGGATTGAGAACTGGATCGGCTTCTCTGATTCACAGAAGTGGGCAATTAGTCCAATCAAGACCCTACTTATGGGCTGTTTTGAGCTTGTGCCATATTTTACCAATGTCAGAGTGGTCCCCTGCCACATGCTGGCTCTATCAAGGCAGGCGCCCAGAGACAAGCCATTGGGCATCAGAGCCAGAGGCTCCATGCCCCAGTGACGAGGCCACAGGGATGAAAGGCTGCAGCCCTATCACTGAATTGTCCTGCGGACAGTTTTCCCCTCTGATGTCCTTACCGGCTTTGGATATCTTCAGTGCAGCCCTTCTGTGTTGACCAGAGAGGGTGCCTAAATTTTGAGGCCACCTTGTCATCCACTACAGGATCAGAAGTGCTAACCTCTCCAGGGGAGGCTGCTGAGGCTCCAGAGCTGCCAGCCTTCTGACTGGACCAGCCACATTGTGAACCTCCCCTCTCCCCCCTCCCCTCCTACTCCCCCCACCCCCTCACCCCTCCACCACTGTCCACGATAGGTCAGCAAATGCAGAGATGACCATTTAGAAGATTGTTACACTGGTCTCACTGCCAGAAAGTGCATACCCAGGACCCACATTTGGTCCCAATGTTCGGGGTTCCCAAATCCTGCGAGATGGTCTACCCAATGATTCAAGTGCTTGAAAAGGTCTGGTGTTATCCCGTAATACAACCAACAAAGAGTGTCCCATGTGATAGTAAGTTGATGTATGCTGCGCAAAGTGGAAAATGGAGCTAAAATTGGCTAATATCTCTGCTCCCCCTGCTTTAACATTCACATCTAACATCTCTTCAATTCCTTCCATTAGCAAATGAATCATATCCACCAAAGTCCACCATGGACATTCCTGTCAATGAAGGTGGTCAGTCACCAACTGCTCCAGGAGTACACTCTGTGAAAAAGATTTCAAAAAGGGTTACCATTTTACTGGCTTTACACAACACCTACACACCAATTGTCACCCTGTTGTGAGTTTGTAGAACCTGTCTAACGTGTTTTCTCTGGTGCCTCTATGAGGTGCATCCCCAGATGCTGCAGCATGGGATATGGAGCCCTGCCTTGGCCTAGTCAAGGGCTGATGAGATGCTTGTTTCCGGGGGTCTTATCATCTTGGGCTCGAGAGCCTGGCTGCAGACTGCAACAACTTAGCAGCTGGCCAAACACCAGGTCCTGTTGGCTTTCTGGCACCTGTGTGGTATGAGGTTGAGGGATGGGTTCACACCAGTCAAGGCTTGATGTACTCTGAGAGGTAGCAACCATGTTCTAATCCCATTGCATATCATCTCCTGTTACCTGGCTGTGGCTCAGTAACCATACCAACCCACAACAATCTGTAGGCTTTAGAACATCTGTGATTTGAATTGAAAATCCCATATGCAGCCTCCAAGTCTTTCGAAGGTCGTGGAGATGTTAGAAGTGAGGTGAGAGTGACCTGATATCAAGGCCACATTTGACCCAGTGTGGCAACAAGGAGCCCGGGCAAATCTGGAGTCAATGGGAATCAGGGGGAAAACTCTCTGTTGGTTGGAGTCATACCTAGCACAAAGGAAGATGGTTGTGGTTGTTGGAGGTCAATCATCTCAGCTCCAGGACATCACTGCAGGAGTTCCTCGGGGTAGTGTCCTAGGCCCAGCCATCTTCAGCTGCTTCATCAATGACCTTTCTTCAATCATAAGGTCAGAAGTGGGGATGTTCGCTGATGATTGCGCAATGTTCAGCACCATTCTCGGCTCCTCAGATACCGAAGCAGCCCATGTCCAAATGCAGCAAGACCTGGATAATATTCAGGCTTGGCTGACAAGTGGCAAGTAACATTCACGCCACACGAGTGTCAGGCAATGACCATCTCCAACAAGAGAGAATCCAACCATCATCCTTTGATGTTCAATGATATTACTGTCATTGAATTCCCCACTATCAACATCCTGGGGGGTTACCATTGACCAGAAACTGAACTGGACTAGCCATATAAATACTGTGGCTACGAGAGCAGGTCAGAGGCTAGGAATCGTACGACGAGTAACCCACCTCCTGACTCCCCAAAATCTGTCCACCATCTACAAGGCACAAGTCAGGAGTGTGATGAAACACTCCCCACTTGCCTGGATGAGTGCAGGTCCCATGACACTCAAGAAGCTTGACACCGTACAGAACA
The DNA here is from genome assembly GCF_964194155.1 of Cetorhinus maximus. NCBI lineage: Eukaryota > Metazoa > Chordata > Chondrichthyes > Lamniformes > Cetorhinidae > Cetorhinus > Cetorhinus maximus. The sequence goes on from NC_135900.1 coordinate 16,065,192, forward strand.
AAGCAGCCTGCTTGATTGGCACCACATCCACAAACAGTCACTCCCTCCACCACTAACGCACAGTAGCAGCAGTGTGTACCATCTACAAGGTGCACTGCAGGAATTCACCAAGGCTCCTTCGGCAGCACCTTCCAAACCCATGGCTACTACCATCTAGAAGGACAAGGGCAGCAGATAGATGGCAACACCACAACCTGGAAGTTCCCCTTCAAGCCACTCACCGTCCTGATTTGGAAATATATCGCTGTTCCTTCGCTGTTGCTGGGTCAAAATCCTGGAACACCCTCCCTAATAACACTGTGGATGTAACTACACCACAGGGACTGAAGTGGTTCAAGAAGGCAGCTCACCACCACCTTCACAAGGGCAATTAGGGATGGGCAATAAATGCTGGTCTAGCCAGCGCAGCCCACATCCCATGAATGAATTTTTAAAAAGTACCTAATTACCCTTCTCAAGGGTAGTTAGGGATGGCCTTGCCAGTGATGTGCATGAGGGCAGAATCATTCCAGATTTGCACAAAGTGTGGTAGCGGACTGGAAAAGGGACATTTCACCCGTTGGCTGCAGTGGCCAGTTTTTGTGCCAAACCGACCTATTCCTGGCATGTCCCGCCTCATGAATGATGCATTTATGGGAAACACGCTGGCTCGCTGGCAGGGCGGCCTGTGATTTGCCCACACTGCTGTCACTTCAGGCCTTCAATAATCCAGGCACCAAATTTAAAGGGCGCCGCTGTACAGACTTAGCTCTGTCTAAGGGATTGGAAGCTGCTGCAAAGTCATGGCTGCCCAAGGGAGGAAACATACTGTCCCCAAATTTAGCGACGCCTCCCTCGGGTGCCTACTGGATGCAGTGGAGGCCCGCTGTGAAGTCCTCTACCCCTGCTCTGGGCAAATATCAGCAAGCAAGGTCACCAATCCAGCATGGGAGGTGGAGGTCAGTGCCAACGCCCTGCAAAAGAGGACAGACAGCGATCCAATGCCGAAAGATGATGAATGACCTCTTCTGTTCCGCTAGGGTAAGTCACCCTCCTCTTCACTCTCAGCTCACACACTAACCACCTGTCACTCTCTCACACACACCTTCATCTGTCCTGTGGATCATACCCTCATCCCATCCATGGCACCACTCACCACCTACACATGCCAGGCATCCTTCTCATTTGGCTTGGTAGGCATCCTACTTACACTCCCTCCATCTGTATTCATGCAGGACAAGCTGACACACAACAAAAATGGAGAGGTCACAGACTGGTGAAGGAATGCCTGATATCAAGGTCCACACAGACTTTGAAAATAGAGCCATTCAGCTGACTGGTGATGTTCTGGATGAATCTGTGCTGACGGTGAGGTCAGAAGTACTCAACCAAGTGAGGATCCAGCAGTGCAACATCCATTAGAAAACCATGCTGTGAGTGATGTGTCCTGTTTCAAAAACCCTGCCATGCTCTAATGATCTCACCTTGCTTTCGCAGCCAGATTTGGGAATCAGCCAATAGGGTCCATGAGTCAGGTCCTCGACCCAAGCCCTAAAGACACCTCGGAAGAAGAATCTGATGACATCCTAATTGAAGACACGTCACAGCGCTCACCCACACCTTACACCAGTGCAGAGACACACACCTCGGTGAGACCTAGTTCAAGAGTAGCCTCGAGGTCACAACCCTGGTGAGCACATCAAACTGTCTGATCCACAGCAGGCAGTGGCAGGGACTTCCCAAGATTCCTGCACTCAGAGGACAGCTGAAGGCCAGAAATTTGCTGAGTCCAAGTCAGGTGAGAGGCCTCTGGACTCAGTCATGCCTCAGCTGTTGGAGCTGGAAAGGCAAGCGTGTGAACGTCAGGAAGGGATATCTGCTGCACTCCTCAGATTGCAAGGCACGATGGAGAAGTCTGTCCCCCTTCAGTCTGAGGTGGTCATGCCAGCATGCCAATGCATTAGATGGCAGCCACCATGGAGACCCTGGTTCAGGACATCAGTCTTGCACTGCTGCTTGGGCTGTCTCCATTGTAGACTCCATAATTGTCCTCCAACAGTGTCATCAGGTCAGGGGTAGGGGCAGCTGTATCTCACTCCACATTCCCCTTCTTCTCCAGGATTCAGCCAAGTGTCCTTGGGCACCCATAGGTTGGAGTATCAGCAGATGCCCACCCTGGGGCTACTCAAACAGTCACATCTGTAGTAATTATAATTTGGATAAACGTATGACTTGCAGCTTTAAGAATAGTCCTGTGTTGTAAAGTCACATGATCTATGTAAACCAATGGGTTAACAGCACAGGGGATCTCTACAGAAGGGAGTTCTTCTTTAGCTATGGAGTTTGATACACATATATAGTTGTTACTGCTGTCCTGTAAATAAGATTAAATGTTTTCATGAAGAAAAGTTGTCTGTAATCAACCCTATAACAAACTGGCAATTAGGATAAATCAGAATTTGTGCTGTACTTTGCCCAGTGATTGTGAGTATTTGTTAAAAGTAAAAGAAGATATACTCATATGAAATGCCACAGTTTGGCAGAATAGATCCCTTTGAGCCAGCCACAGAGATTGGTCTCAATATATAAAACGTCTTGTGTTCTCCTTTCAAGCAAACAAAATCATAGGGGAGGAGAAGAGGAGAGCAATTCTCCTGAATATTTGTGGGAGCAAGACCTACAGTTTAATTCAAAGCTTGATAGCCCCCAGTGCCCCAGATTTGAAGACTTTCAGTGAATTAGCAGACCTTGTTAAGGGACATTTTCAACCCAAGCCCTCAGTCGCAATACAGAGGTTCGGGTTCAATTCAGGGAATAGAGCCACGGGGGAGCGTATTGCTACCTATGTGGTGAAATTAAAACAACTAATGAAATATTGTGATTTCAGTGAAACGCTGAATGATATGCTCAGAGATTGTTTAGTATGTGGCATGCAGGAAGACACTATTCAGCGAAGATTACTGGCTAAATTGAATCTTGATTTTAAGAAGGAGTTAGAAATAGTGCTGACAATGGAAAGCACTGTAAGGGATTCACAAGCAATTCAAGGGGTGCAAAATGGCACCATTCTCCTAGCCGGGCGGGAACAGTCAGCCGAAAGTGGCATGAAGACTCGGGACTCTGCCACGAAGCGGGAAACAGCCCTCGCTAACCAAAAAATGAGAGGAAACAGCTTAGCAACTAAATCGGAAAATAACTTTCATCGATGTGGAAACAATCAGTCTTCTAGCAGTTGGAAATTTTAAAAAGTAGAATGTTATTTTTGTCGCAGAAATGGACACATAATGAGACAGTGCAAAGCGAAATTTAAACAGGCCTCCAAACGACAAAGTCCAATGACGTCTATAGTGTAGAAGAGCCACAAACAATCAATTCTGACATTTATTCATTATTCACCATCAAAGTTGGGAAGACAGAGCCAATTATTGTCACAGTGCAAGTGAATGGTAAAGCATTAAAAATAGAAGTAGACACGGGTGCTTCTACCATGTAATAGGAGAATACACTTTCAAATATTTAAATAAAGATGATCAACAATTAAATTTGGAACAAACATCTGCCAAGTTGAAAACAAACACAGGCGAAGAAATCCAAGAAAAAGGACCAGAGCAACTGTTCATTATAGACACCAATCTGCACAGCTACCAGTGATGGTGTTAGATGGTAGAGGACCAAGCCTTCTAGGTCGAAATTGGTTGAGGGAAATTAACTTTGATTGGCCAGTGAGATTTCAAGAGGAAGCTGGAAGAGTTCCTGAGTTGAAAAAGGAACAAGGCAAAGTACTTCAGAAAGAGCCTGGAGAGTCCAAGGACTGCAACTGGATGAAAGTGGAATGTGTAAACTTTCAGCAACCTGAATAAATGAAGACTGTCTTAAACAACGGCATGGAAGAACAGCAGAAGAAACTCAAGGAGACTTTGCTGAATGACAGAATTCAAGATGAAGTGAGTGAGCTTCGTAAAGAAAAGGAAAACCTTTTGAAAGACCTTCACACACGACAAGAATCCCTCAGGTCAAAGTTTGTGCCTCTGGAAAAGTACGAAGAGAAACAGGAAGAATTTAACGTCACTCTGAATAAACTGAAAAACCAGTTGGCTGAGAAGACACAGCAATGTTCAAGTTTCCAGGAGGAAGCCAAAGGATACAAGAAAGAGACCGAAGAGCTGAAGAACCAGCTGGATGAAACTAAAGAGGCTTTGAAAGCAAAAGCCGAAGAAATTTCCAAGATGCGAGTAGATAATGAAGTCATGGGTAGCTCAACTACTGAACTGAGACAAGTTCACCTGAGAGAAGTCTGGCTGACAGTGAAGTCAAAAAGAAGGCCGAGACTAAACCCTGTGGTAAAAAGAAGAGGACATGTAGGAAGAGGATGCAGAATTACTGACGAGGCACCGTCTTTGTACAAAGACCAAGCCTAGCGCTTCCCAATTTGGAGGGGAAGGTGGAGAAAAGCGACTCATGATTTGAATAGTCATGAGTGACACTTTACTGTTGGAGAGGCAGTGTATGTAAAGAATTTCAGCGGAGGACCTAAGTGGTTACCTGGTAAAGTAAGTTCAGTGACCAGACTATTGCCATACCATGTGGGAGTGGAGGGCCGGATCACTTGGAAGCACGTGGATCATTTAAGAAAAAGAGAGATATCCAAACTAAATGATGTTCCACCCATAAACATTGCTGAACCTCTGATTCCTGTTGAAGTTGCTCAACCAAGGACAGACATGCCCGATGTCTCAATCAAAATGGAAGACTGAACTGCAAGTGCTAATGAGGTACCAGAGAATGTGTTTCCTACAAAAGAATTTGAAGTCGTGGAGCTACAGCATTCCACGCGGATCAGGAAACCACCTGAAAGACTGAACATGTAATTTCATGAAACAAAAACAAAAAATGCTGGAAAAACTCAGCAGGTCTGACAGCATCTGTGGAGAGAAAGACAGACTTAACGTTTCAAGTCCGCACACAGACTCAAAACATTAACTCTGTCTTTCTCTCCACAGGTGCTGTCAGAGCTGCTGAGTTTTTCCAGCATTTTTTGTTTTTGTTTCAGATTTCCAGCATCCACAGTATTTTGCCTTTATTTTAGTGGAAATTTCATGACCTGTGTAAATATTGTAATGTCATGAGATAAATATCCTTGTGAATACAAAATGTACAGAAAAGTCAAAGGGGGAGGAATGTAGTAATTATAGTTTGGATAAACATAGGACTGCAGCTTTAAGAATAGTCCCGTGTTGTAAGCTCACGTGATCTCTGTAAACCAATGAGTTAACAGCATGGGGAACCTTGACTGGAGGGAGTTCTTTAGTTATGGAGTTTGATGCACACGTGTAGTTGCTGCTGCTGTCTTGTAAATAAAGTTAAATATTTCCACTAAGACAAGTTGTCTGAAGATCAACTCTATAACTACATCAGAATTCCCTCTACCTGTGACCCCAGCAGCTCCACCACAGGCCGAGGAGGGTGCTACTGCCACACAGCAGAATCCCCAAAGCAGGCCTGGGCCCTCCAGGTCCTGGCCCTCTGGAGGACACCCGCCAAGGTCATCATAGACAGGGTAGCGCAGTCAGCAGGCTACCACCTCTGCTGTGGATGTTAGGAGAGCACCAAGATGTAGCGGCAGGGTTAGGAAGATTAAGAAGATGTAGTTACACAGCCTGGACATATCACTTGTACATAATGTTCACTATTGTAAATAAACTCCCAAGAATGTCTCCCTGCCTATGGCTCCTTGTTGTGATGAGCAGTGTTCATGTCACTCAGATGTGAAACCTTGGTTCCTGCACAAAATAAAGGCACAGGTCTCATTCCAGGGCCTCTTCCCTGTGCAATGTGTAACCTTCAGACCAAAGTGATGGTCCAGCTTCACACTCCCTGGACACATTACTGATGCCTGCATCTCGATGGTGCTTGTCATTGCTGCCAGAATGTTGTGGGCAGGCATCACAGAGTTCCATCATTCTCTCTGTGTGCTCTCAGCACCTTTGTGATGGGGCTGGCCCACCATCTCTTCAGCATCTGTGACCAGTGATCCTGAAGGGGCCAGGTGCTGAAGGCTGACAAAGGATCAGGTGCATTTAAAGGCTGCGTCTCTATGATATGACACTGATCACAGAGCGCAAGCGAGCTGCCCTCAGCCAGACAGGAGTCAGATATTCACAGATACAAGGTGAGGATGTCAGGACTGTCCTCTGCATCTCGTCATCATCCTCCGCAAATCTTGGAGCTATGAGGGCCTCCCGAGCACGCCTGCCCCGTCTGGCCAGTGTGATGGCCTCATCGCCATCATCCTCACCTTCGAGGATCTCATCGTCAGCATCTCCTTCGACGTCTCCGCATCGGAGGATATGTGCAGCTCTTCCGTCTCCTCAGCCAGGTCCTCCCCTCTTTGCAGCATCAGGCTGTGGAGTGCGCAGCAAGCGACGATGACGCACGACACCTTCTGGGGACTGTATTGCATTGCTACACCAGACCTATTGAGGCACCGGAACCTCATTTTCAAAATGCCTACTCTTTGCTCCTCCAAAGCCCAGGTCGTGGCATGAGCCTCGTTGTACTGTCACCCTCCTGCAGTCTGAGGCCACCTCACGGGCGTCATCAGCCATGTCCTCTGTGAGTAGCCCTTGTTCCCAAGGAGCCAACCTTGCAGGCTCTGTGGACCCTAGATGTCAGGGATCTGAGACCTGCTAAGGATGTAGAAGTCATGGATGCTCCCTGGGAATCATGAGCAGGCCTATGGGATGCGTTTGTGGTGGTCGCATACCAGCTGAACATTCAACCAGTGGAAGCCCTTGCAGTTGGCGAAGTTAACTGCTTATTGCCACAGAGATCGAAGCACCACATGAGTGCAGTCGATGGAACCCTGCACCTGTGGAAAACCAGAGATTGGCAAAAATCCCAGTGGTCTTGCTTCGTGGCTTTCCTGATCCCAGGCGAAATGCACAAATTCTGTGCCTATGCCAAGATGGCGCTCATGATGTTCTGGATACACTTGTTGATAGAGGCTTGTGAGATCCCACACAGGTCACCTCTGGAGCCTTAGAAGGAGCCACTGGCATTAAAATTGAGTGCCGTGATCATTTTCACAGCCACAGGCAGCCCTCTATGTCCCTGTGGTACCAAATCCTGCAGCAGGTGGCATATGTGACCGACCAGTTCCCTAGACATGCTCAGACTTCAGCGACGCTGGTTCTCAGTCATCTGCAGGAATGCCAGGCGCCGTCTATAGACCCTGGGTCTAGTGAGACACCTACAAATGACAGCTCTCTGTGGATCTTCAGCTGCATGTGCAGCAGGCCCTGTCACATCTTTGCCTTGAGGGAGGTGCTCCTCCCTTTGCCAAGCTCCTCCGCCGCTCTCTCCCTCTTCTTCTCTGCTCCCTATAAGTCATGAGGCAAACCACTAAATCACCAGGCTCCATGATCCTGATGTTCTCCTCCTGCAGGATCAAAGAGAGAGGCACGTGTGGGTCTACTAAGGACCTCTCTAGGTTAAGTCTGAAGGCCCCTTCACACGTGCAGGAGAGTGCTGACCACCACTTTGATGGCCAGTGTGTAGTGCACTCATTGGCTGTCCGAAACCCCACCCACCTCTGCCCCAGTCCACTTGACCGATTGGCGGCTATTTCAGGCACTGGACTGCATGCTGTCCTCTCAGCTCAGGCGCAGGCATTCTCCTAACCCTCACTGCAAGGCTGCACTGTTAACTTGAACCATGAGGGATACTGGGTCCACACTTAATAAAGACATTGCAAGGGGCTGTGAGCGTCTCCACCAGTGACTGCGCCATGGCCACCTTTCACAAGGGGATTGTACAACTTGCCTAGTTGGCCAATTGTTCTGCTGTCTCCGAAAATGCACATTAATTTGTAGTGTGCACCTGAGGAGGAAAAGGTCCTGGAGCATTTGGTGACACTTTCATGCTTTTGCAATGCTTGAGTGGGCAGAAAAGCTTCAGAGGCCCAACTCCAAGCTGCAGCTGATCAGCTTCAGCTGTAGAGGAACGTTCCCTTTTGACAAGCTTTTCCAAGTGCGTGGCCATTTCCCTCACCGCCCTCTCACCCAAACCACTGCCCCCCCCCCCCCCCCACCCCCCCTGGCTGAATTGTTTCCTTCAGTCGGCCTGTGCTGTCTTGCCACCCTCACCCCAGCTGGCCTGACCCGCACTGGAACCCTTGCCCCGGGACTGCACTGAAATCCAGACGGGGAAAGCGACTTGCCTGTGGGCCCCCCCGCGAATGCATAGCGCCTCTTCCCTGATGTCCCGCAGGCGATGCTCACGAGCACTGCTCAAGGTTGTGCGCACTCACCTCCAAGTTCCCCTCGAAGTTCAGGTCGCCAGGTGCATGCCCTTTAAAGGAAGTCATGAAGCACACCATTCTGAAGCCACACCGACATTAACGTGGAAGGCAAGCAGGGCTCATAATTGGTTGCAAATACATTAAAATGACTTTCCGATGTGTGGCGGTGGGAAATGTGGCCTGCCATTGGTGGGTGGAGCGGACAATCACAAACTGGTTTCACGACGACATAAAACCGATTTTTGGCTTTCTTGCCCTTTTGTCTCCTCCCCCCACCCCCCACCCCTCCCTGCCCGCCATGATGCCTGAAGCCAACAGGGCTGGAAAATTCCAGCCCCCTCCTTTGAATGTGCTGCTGTCTCGGTGAAACTTAACGCTGAAACAGGTACTTGTGCATTGAATGTTTTTTAAAAACATACAATTTTAGCATAGATTTTTTTGGTATTTAAATGTTATGATCAAATTAGAAATATAATGTTCAGTTCCATTTGTAACTCGTCAGATACTCCTCTGCATCTCATACACGCATGCAGCAAGACCTGGACAACATGCAGGTTTGGGCTGATAAGTAGCAAGTAACATTCACGCCGCACAAGTGGCAGGTAATGGCCATCTCCAACAAATTTGACTCTCTAACCATCTCCCCTTGATATTCAGTGTCATTGCCATTGCTGAAGCCGTCACCATCAACATTCTGGGAGTTACCATTGATCAGAAACGTAACTGGATTAGTGAGATAAATATTGTGGCTACAAGAGCAGTGTAATGACACAGCAGTTGGCAAAAGCTGAATTGTTTAAATCCCAGAGGGAAACTTGAAACAACTGTCATAACCTATATTTTCAATTGGTATGTTTGAGATGCAGCTCTGAATTCAGGAATAAGGCCACCAAGCCTCAAAATGTTTTCTATATAAAAATAAATTAAACATTTATTAAGTTACAACAAATTAAGCACATACACATATCTACAAATTACTACCATAATAACTTTTAAACAAATCCCCAAATTAATCACTCCCAGGTAAATCTTCACCAAGGCAACAATAACCCATAGACTTTAAACAGACACCAGGCAGAGCACATTTGACTTTACAAATTCAAAATGGGGTTCCTTGCAATTTGGTTCCTTTGCAGACACAGTTCGAGGCTTACAGGTTGGTTAGATCTTAAATGCCTCATCTTACACACAATCTCCCTTCCCTCTTTATACCTAGCTTCACCTTTGAATGTAAACTTTCCACAGTATCACTAGGCTTTTAACTTCATATCTTCTAACAATAACGTTTTCATCTCACTAATTTTATTAGTAATGTAAACATATTGTTTTGCATCTCCCAGCTAGGTGCAAGATTTTACTCTTGAATGCTTTATTCAACAAATACAAATGTACACTTTACCTTTTAACTCCCTAACTGTTTACCCAATTAACATCTCAAACTACTATACACCAAAGCATCCAGACTAGCTGACTTTAATCCAATTAAGACACACACAGTCAAACACATAGACACAGACCCCACTACAACTCCATTTTAAAAATAATTTCCAATAACATTATAGACATTAATATCTCTTCACGACAAGCAGACCAGAGGCTAGGAATTCTGAAGGAAGTAACTCACCTCCTAACTCCCCAAAGCCTTTCCGCCATCTACAAAGCACAAATCAAGAGTTGCATGAATGAGTGCAGCTCCAACAACACTCAAGAAGGTCGACACCGCCCAGGACAAACTAGATTGCTTAACTGGCACCTCATCCACCACCTTAAGATTCCTCCTTAACAGCACTGTCAGAGGACCAACACCATTTGACCTGCACCAGCTCAAGAAGGTGGCTCACCACCACCTTTTCAAGGGCAATTAGGGATGGGCAACAAATGTTGACTTTGCCAGCGATGTCCACATTCCATGAGCGATTGAAAGAAAAGGGAATAAAGTGGAAGTAATCTAGACAAGCATTCTCCATTTAAATCCAAACTATGTTATCTGGCATCATCAGTATTGAATGTGATGTTTCCTAGGGTACTGGAGCATTTATTAAAATGATTTCCTGGCACCTACTGTGGCAATAACATATGACAAGGGAATAATAAAGCATTTGGGAAAATGTACAAAGAGTATAGCCAGGAGTGACTTTCTACATATAAATGACTGCACTTACATTGCCCAAAGATGCTTCTTGAAGTTTTATATTTTCCTGCAAATATAGAGCCTAATTCCCTCTGCCAATTTTATTTGAGGAATCTTCAGGTGCCAATTGCTTTGAAAAGCAGTTACAGGGATTATCTGAAAACACAGAAAAAGTGCTGTGTGAGAGACTTAACAATTCTTAAAAAGTGTTTGAGGCCTAGGTCAGCTAATCTCCCAAGACCAGCAAAACCTGTGAAGCGATTTTAAACTAGGCTAGGTTTGACAGAAGAAACATCATTTTTTTTTCCGGAGTGGCAGGTGTTTGCATCTGGCACTGATTCAGCCCCAGGGCAATTAAGCTGGCTGGTTGACTAGCTGTAGGCTTTACCCATCTATACAGCAGATAATTAAACTTTGATTCATGTGGCTTGGAAGGGGAGACGAGGGAATGGTGGAAGGAATGTCTTGCAGTTCAAAAATAGTGATTGCACAACTCTGAGAAGGAAGGATCTGTGAACTGAGAGTACAGAGCGCTATGAAATGTGAGGAAAACACTTGCATGAACTCACAATAAGTGAATTGCATTGAGGAGACACTGAGGTTTTAAACCCATCTTCCTCATCTACTACAAAAACAGAATTACCTGGAAAAACTCAGCAGGTCTGGCAGCATCGGTGGAGAAGAAAAGAGTCGATGTTTCGAGTCCACATGACCCTTCAACAGAACTAATTCTTCTCCACCGATGCTGCCAGACCTGCTGAGTTTTTCCAGGTAATTCTGTTTTTGTTTTGGATTTCCAGCATCCGCAGTAGTTTTTTGTTTTTTGCCTCATCTACTAGTTTGGTGGCACAACATGTTAACATCTCACTTGCTATAGGAAGTTGTCCTTCCCCATCATTACATTGTTCCATTTCTGACCATTTAAAGAGCCTCTTTGCTAAGTGGTTCTTCCTTTACTGACAGACAGACATGCAATTTTTTTTTGATATCCTTAGAGGTTAAGTGGTTTATTTAACTGCTAGACAGCTGTGAAAGGATCATTATTGCAGAGACATTGTGGACTAGCTGCTGATATCTGATTGCTGCTGAGAAAATCAAAGGACTCATTAGTTTGAAAGCCTTGTGCTTTTGCAATTTCGTTAGCAATTTGGTAATATTGGAGAAAAAGTTGACAGGGAAATTTCATGCCTAGATAGAACTGAAGAGAGGAAAATGTGAAATAATTTCAAAAGGAATTCACTTGGTGCTTCAATCTTTATATGCACCCTATTTGCTGTAATTATTCTAATTCATACTACAGTGACTTGATTCATTTCCTTTTTGTTGTTGTCTAGTGAACATTCATTTCTGGAATTTTCTCCCATAATTTAAAGACTGCAGAACATTTTTGAGAGCGTCATTTAACAACTTCACACTGCCAAGTCTGACAGCAGTGCAAATCAAAAATTTAAGTGGGTATTTCCCACCGTTTTAAAATTGACCCCTACATTTTGCCCTGTGGCATCCTTTCTAGGTTTTTATGTGGCAGTTCAGCGAATCTCATATTGTAGCTCGCTTCAGTACATCCATGGGATTACTAGGATACAGGTAACTAGGCTGAAAGCTTCCTCCCTCTTTATTGTAAGGCAATATGATTTCTAATAAATATAGCACAGTTCCCAGTGGTGGTAAGTACGCAATAGAAAACAGTAAAACTGCCACATTAGTGTCTGTAAGTGCAAAATAATTTATATAGAGGCCGCAAGAGTGGGACGGTTGTGAACTGATAATTCACAGTCGTGCTGTAGGGGGTGCTGCTCTACATTACGTTGTAGTGTAACCGAGCTAGGCTAACCTGTTTTTGTGTAATGCTTATTCGTCTGTCCTTTACAGTTACCTGAGCTGGGCTGATGCCTTCTGATTCCCATTTTCTGACTTCTGAGCCACGGCCCGGCCCTGAGTTTGCGGGGCATTCTCCTCGAACGGGGTCAGATCATGATTCCAGGCACGTGTCCCGTCTTCCTAAATGGCCACCGTACTTGAAAGTTGTTACGGATCTTTAAGCTTTTTTTATTTATTCTTCCATGGGATGTGGGCATCCCTGGCTAGGCCAGCATTTATTGCTGAACATGAAATTTCTTTCTGAATTGGGTATGGTTCCAAAAATTGGGACGCCCAGCGTATCTAAACTAACTGGACCAAGAAATTCAGGTGGGCTGCAGTACAATTGTCAGCATGCGGACTATTTGGTGTTTTGGACAGTGAAGGAGAGGGCAACCAGCATGATTAAGCTGGCCTCCAATTGCTCACAGACAAATATCTTTTCTATTTTGTTTATCTTTGCAACTTACGCCCTCAGGACTGCACTGATAAAGGGATACAGAGGTGAGCTCTTATTTATCCAGTCAGTGTCAATGAGATATATTTTGTTTAATCTCAAGGAATCACCTGCTATCGGTAAACATGTCCCATGACCAGGTTGAAAGCCCAGCAATGCTGTTCCCTGCAGTGTCTGCAGCTGCACAGGCTTGAGTTTAGCATTTAGCAGGAGTGTGGTGGGGGTGGGGGGTGCAAGATGTAAGTGGTCATAAAGACATAAGGGGGTTTAGCTCCAAAAGAAAAGGAGAGCCTGGGCAGAAAAGATCTGTGACATCTGGGTCTCGAGTTTCTGTGTGAGCAAAACCAGTGTGCATGCAGAGACATCAGCAACAACAATTTGCATTTATGTCTCCCTTTTAATGTAGAAAAAGACATAACAAGGCACTTTCACTAAGCAAAATTTGACACTGAACCACAAAAGGAGATATTAAGACAGATGGTCAGTGTTTTAGGGAGAGTCTTAAATGAAGAGAGGGAGAGAGATTTAAAGAGAGGTCTCAGAGGGTTGTAGGGCTGCAGGAGATGAAAGGGATGGTGAGGAAGGAGGTAATGGAGGGATTTGAAAGCGAGGATGAGGTTTTTAAAATTGAGGCATGGGCCTGTCAGCCCCTTAATCATGTTGCACCATTCAATTAGATAATAGGTACTCTGCAACCTAAGTTCATATGCACCTCCCCTTTCCTCTCTATTCTTTTTAGATTCCTATCTCCATCTATTTTGTATAGCAAAAAAATCTATTAATCTCAGGTTTAAAATTTACAATTGATCCAGCATGAATTGTAATTTGTGAAAGGCAGTTCCAAATTTCTACCATGTCTGAGTTAGTGAGCACAGGAGTGGTGGTTGAAAGGGATTTCAAGTAGCAATCACAAGAACATAAAATTATGAACAGAAGTAGGCCATTCAGCCCCTCAAGTCTGCTTCACCACTCAATAAGATCAGGAGCGATGTGATTATGGCCTCGACTCTACTTTCCTGTCTTTCCCCCCATAACCCTAAATTCCCTTGTTGATTAACAATCTGCCTAACTCAGCCTTGAGTATATTCAATGACCCAGCCTCCACTGCTCTGTGGAGAAGAGAATTCCACCAACTAACAACCCTCTGAGAGAAAAAATTCTCCTCATCTGAATGTTAAATGGGAGAGCTTAATGTTTAAACTGTGTTCCCTAGTTCCAGACTCTCCTATAAGGGGAAACATCCTCTCAGTATCTGCCCTATCAAGTCCCCTCAGGATCTTATAATCTTGGTCTAGATAGTTTCAATAAGAGCCCCTATCATTCTTCTAAACTCTAATGGGTATAGGCAAAATCTGCTCAACCTTTCCTCATAAGATAACCCTTTCATCCCAGGAAACAGTCAAGTGAACCTTCTCTGAATAGTTTCTAATGTAATTATATCCTTTCTTAAATAAGGAGACTAAAACAGTACACAATGCTCCAGGTGTGGTCTCACCAAGGCCCTGTACAGCTGCAGCAACACTTCCCTACTTATATATTCCATTCCCCTTGCGATAAACACGAACACCCCGTTTGCTTTCCTGATCACTGGTTATACCTGGATACTAACCTATTATGATTCATATACCAGGATGCCCAGATCCCTCTGTACCATAGAGTTCTAAGAACATAAGAACATAAGAAATAGGAACGGGAGTAGACCATTCGACCTCTCAAGCCTGCTCCGCCATTCAATAAGATCATGGCTGATCTTCTTATGTTTCGATTTCCACATTCCCATCTAACCCCGATAATCTTTGATTCCTTTGCCTAATAAGAATCTATCTACCTCTGCCTTAGAGATATTCAATGACCCTGTCTCCACCACCTTCTGAGGCAGAGAGTTCCAAAGTCACACAACCTTCTGAGAGAAAAAAATTCTCCTCATCTCTGTCCTAAGAGGGCGACCCCTAGTTTTAAAACAGTGCCCCCTAATTCTGGACTCACCCACAAGAGGAAACATCCTTTTGACATCCACCTTGTCAAGGCAGTTCAGGATCTTGTATACTTCAATCAGATCACTCCTCACTCTTCTAAACTCCAGTGGTAACAGGCCCAGTCTGTCCAACCTTTCCTCATAAGACAACCCATTCATTCCAGGTATCAATCTAGTAAACCTCCTTTGAACCGCCTCCAATGTATTTACATCCTTCCTTAAATAAGGAGACCAAAACTGCACACAGTATTCGAGATGCGGTCTCACCAATGCCCTGTATAACTGAAGCATAACATCCTTACTTTTATGTTCAATCCCTCTTGTAATAAAGGATAGCATTCCATTAGCTTTCTTAATTACTTTCTGTACCTGCATACGAACTTTTTGTGACTCATGTACTAGAACACCTAGATCCCTCTGCACCTCAGAATTATGCAGCTGTCCTCCATTTAAGAAATACTCTGTTTTTTTGCCCTTCCTGCCAAAGTGAACAACTTTACATTTTCCCACATTAAACTCCATTTTCCAGATCTTTGTCTACTCACTCAACCTATCTCTATCCATCTGCAACCTCCTCATGTCCTCTTCACAACATACTTTCCTACCTATCTTTGTGTCAAATTTTTGCCAACTCACTTAACCTATCTAAATCCCTTTGTAGACTCTTTAGGTCCTCCTAACTACTTACTTTGCTAGCTATCTTGGTGTCATCAGCAAATTTAGCTACCTTACATTCAGTCCCTTCATCCACCTCATTAATATGGGTTGTAAATCATTGAGGCTCCTGCACTGTTCCCTGTGGCATTCCACTTGTTTCATCTTACCAAACCAAAAATGACCCATTTATCACTACTCTCTGCTTCCTGTTAGCTAACCAATCCTCTATCTATGCTAATATGTTATAGCCTATACCATGAGCTCTTATTTTGTGTAGTAACTTTGGATGTGGCACCTTAATGAAGGCCTTTTGTAAATCCAAGTACACCACATCTACAGGTTTCCCTTTATCCACCTTGCTCGTTACTTCCTCAAAGTCAAACACAACTTGTCTTTCACAGAACTATGTTGACTCTACCTGATTGTATTATGATTTTCTCAACGTCCTGCTATTACCTCCTTAATAATGAAAGCTAGCATTTTACCTATGACAGATATTAGGCTAACTGGCCTATAGTATCCTGCTTTCTGTCTCCCTCCTTTTTTGAATAGATGTGTCACATTTGTGATTCTCCAATTCACTGGGACCTTTTCAGAATCTAGGGAATTTTGGAAGATCACAACCAATGCATCTACTATCACTGCAGCCACTTCTTTTAACACCCTAGGCTAAATGCCACCAGGTCCAGGGAACTTGTCAGCCTTTAGTTCTAATGGTTTTCCCAGTACCTTTTCCCTAGTGATTATGATTGTTTTAAGTTCCTCCCTCCCTTTTACCTCTTGATTTTCAAGGATTCATGAGATGTTTTTAGTGTCTTCTGCAGTGAACAGACACAAAATATCTCCTTAATGCTTCCACATTTCCTTGTTTTCCATTATTAATTCACCAGCCTCACCCTCTATCGGACTTTAGCTGCTCTTTTCCTTTTTTAAATCCTTGTAGAAACTCATACTATCTTTTTTCTAATATTTATAGGTAGCTTTCTCTCATGCTTTAATTTCTCACTCTCTTTTTGTTGTCATTTTTTGTTGGTTTCTAAAACCTATCTAATCTTCTGATTTACCACAAATCTGCAATATTGCATGCTTTTTTTCTTTCAATCTGATCCTATCCTTAACGTCCTTAGTTAGCCATGGATCTTTATTTCTTAATGGAATATACCTTTGCTGAGAGTTATGAAATACCCCTTAAATGTCTGCCATTGCTCCTCTATTGTCCTACCTTTAACCTATTTTCCTAGTTTACTTTAGCCAACTCCATCTTCATACCCTTGTATTTGACTTTATTTAAGCTAAAGATGTGTCTTGGCATTGCTCACTCTCAAACTTAATATGAAACTCTGTCATTCTATGATCACTGTTGCCTAGAGGCTCCTTTACAATGAGGTCATTAATTAATTCTGTTTCATTGCACTTTACTAGGTCTAAAATAGCCTGTTCTGTGGTTGGCACTGCACTAAGAAATTGTCCCAAGTACACTCTATGAACTCATCTTCCAGACTACCTTTGCTAATCTGAATCATCCGATCTATATGAAGATTAAAATCGTCCATGATAGTTGCAGTCCCTTTCTTACAAGCCCCCCATTATTTCTTTCAGTATACTCTATACAGTATACAGTGTGGCTACTGTTAGGAGTCCTATAAATTATTCTCACATGTGACTTCTTGCTATTACCTTTGCTTTTCTTTATCTCTTCCGAATCTGATTCTAAATTTTGATCTTCTGAATGAAGGTCATCTCTCACTACAATTCAAATGTAATTCTTAATTAACAGAGCTACCCCACCACCTTTTCCTAGCTTCATATCCTTCTGAAATATCAAATACCCTTGAATATTTGGCTCCTAGCCTTGGTCAGATTGCAACCATGTCTCTGAAATGACTATCAGGTCATGCATATTTATTCTGATTGTGCTATCAATTCATCCATTCTGTGAAGAATGCTACATCCATTCAGATACAGTAATTCTGTCTTTTTATCATGTTTATGCTGACGCACTCTTAAGTTTGTGTGCTCTGTCTCTTCCTGCCCCATTCTGGTTATCATTACCCATGTCACTCCCCTATTCTATTGCCCTGTCCTCTCTCTTTAATTTATCACACCCCTTCTCACATGATCCCCCACCCTCTGCTATTTTAAAGCCCTCTCAACTGCCTTAGTTATATGACTTGGGGCAGTGAATTCATGCATGCATGTGTGGAGCCCTGAAACATTTTCACCATGTTTAAAAACCTCCAACTCAAGCTGCTGAGAATTCTACACCAGCCTGCAGAGCTTCTGTTTACCTCAAATGGATTCACGCTCTCTCCCTATACAGACATGCCCTAAAACCTAACAACAACAACTTAAATTTATATAGCACATTAATATAATAAAAATGCCCCACAGCACTTCTCAGGAGTGTTATCAAACAAAATATGAGCCGCAGAAGAGGATATTAGGTCAGATGAACAAAAGAGATAGGTTTTAGGGAGTGTCTTAAAGGAAAGGCAGAGAAGAGTGTGGAGGATATGCCAGAGCTTAGGGCCTAGACGACTGAAGGCACAGCCACCAGTGGTGGAGCGATTAAAATCAGGCCAAAATTAGAGGAGCACATATGACTTGGGAGGTTGTGGGGCTGGAAGAAATTACAGAGATAGAGAGAGGTAAGGCCATAGATGGATTTGAAAACAAGGATGAGAATTTTAAGATTAGGATGTTGCTTATATAGGTTAGCAAGCACGGAGGCGAAAGGGGAGGAGGACTTGGTATGAGTTAAGTCATGGGCAGCAGAGTTTTGGATGACATCAAGTGGAAAAAGGTTAGCTGCTGGGTGTCGGAGCCAATTATCAGGGTCCCCTGTGTGAAAGGACGTGTTCAGACTCCTTGCTCAGGGTAATACAACTTTAAAATCAAATAAATATACCAGCGATATGGGTCTCTATATACGTATCTACCTATATACATGTTATATATTCTATAATATTGCTATCTACCTATACAGTATATACTGTATCTCTTCCTATGTCTATCCATCACCTATAGTGTTGCTAACTATAATCCAGTTGATGCTGTTTTATAAGGAGAAGAATGTTAAGCACTACACAGCATCTGATATTGCTCCAAGATGAAGCTATATCCTTGAACTGAAGAAATTTCTGGAGGAGCCATTTTAGCTCCTTTGAATAAGACTGTGGCTTGAGAAAAATGTGAGCAAATGTGCTCTCCCACCCTGCAATAAAGTTATTAGTGAGCACGGCCTTCCAAAACTCTTCTTCATTTGAAAGGATTTTTAAAGACTTTGTGGTATGATAGAAAAGCTTCAAATAAAACTAATTTTGAATACAAGTCATAATCCCTAAATTGGATGCCTCGATGAATTATTGTTTTGGAACGTTGAGCTGAAATAAAATTGGAGAAATATAAATGTTTCAGAAATTCATAATTTTTTGCACATTGGAGTGCTGTGGTTAAAGACACAAATTGAGTCTCCCTGCTATACCTTAATTGTCATCCATATAACAGAATGTCCCGATTGAACTGTCTGAAAGAACAATTGTACTTAAAAGGCAAGAAAAAATGGCTTTGGTTGCTTGTGTCTCTGTCACCATGGCAACCATAATGAAATTTGGCACATGTGCAAAAGACTGAGGGTAGAATTTTACGCCAGCGGGATTTTACGGTCCGGCTGAAATGAATGGAGTCTAGGATGGCTCGCTGCGTTTTGTGGTCCCGGCCCCCCCAACAAAGGGGCCATAAAATTCCGGCCTGAGTGTGACAGGAGAATGAAAAATGGTAATGGCCGTGGAATGATAGAGTAATAATTCAAGCCTATGAAACATTTTATAAGCTGGTTAGGATGTTCTTGCTCTCTTTTGAATATAATGTTTCATACATTCAACATAACTGCTAGCCTTATAGTGTGAGCAAGAAAGGGTCAACATGGGAACCATCGAGTATAACTCTCCCAGTGGTTCACTTGGTAATTGTACTGCATGGTGTTGTGCTGCTTCCAGGTTTGGCCCCTCATTGTGTCAGCTGTATTGTGGTGCTACAATCAACCTCAGTGTCTTTCTCCTGTGTTAGTGGGGTAAAAGGAAGAAAATCAAGTAGCACTCAAGATTGCTATAATGAGCCCTACTGGAAATTGTGTATGTACATAAGGTATCATCAGGATTGGTCCAGCTGTGAGGTCCTTTTTGATTGTATGGCACACTATCACTCACTGTTTGGGCATTTTTTTTTTTGGCAAAACTGCTTTGTGTGATATTGAAGGACTATTGGTGCCTAAAGAGCTGACCATGAGTTGCTTGTTAAATACAGAATCTGTTTGAATGCATTTCTAAAGTGGAACGAGTCTACCTTCCACAGCATGAAAGACAGCTGGCCTTAAGGCCTCCCCACTCAAAGCTTTTGAACTCTTTTGCAAGAATGCTCAAGTATCACTCCTCCAAGAAAGTTCTCTAGCAAATGATTCTGCCCATTCTGCACCCTTATAGGAAGTTATATGGGACTTTTCACCAAAGGATATTAGTGTGATAAGTGTCCAGCGAAAGCTATTGAAGCAGACAATTCAAATCTATTCGAGGCAATTGGATGCAATCTGGAGAGAGGATGAATTGATAGATATGAAGGGGACAGGGCATTGAGTTATTATGTGGAATAGGGTTGTTTTGTTCTGAAAATTCCCAGTGATTTGAAATACATATTTAAGGTTCATTTTCAATATCATTTACTGTAACAGGCATGAGGCTTTTGTCAGTGTGCATTAATTTCTCCAAATCTTTCTCCTTTAGGGACATGGAGGATTAAATTTCTGAGACTCTTGTCATCATTACAGTTGACTTTGTACCTTCTCTTTATACAACCAGAAAACAAGTACAAACAGTGCCCTTAATCTGGCACAATTTACTACCTATTGAGCAATATTACTCCCTGAGAGTAGCCAATATTTGAATAGTAAGGCCTTCATAGAGTTTATAGTGAAGAAGGAAGCCATTTCGTCCAGAGTTTCTGTTGCTACTAGTATCTTAAGTCTCTCCTAAATTATATACCTTCTCATTCCTAGGTTGGAGAGAGCCAAAGAATTGTAAGGGAGTAGTCAGCAGAGGGAGAGTTAACTTGGATATAAATATGATATATAATATAATTTGTATTTGTTATATAACTCATATATAACTGTTTATTCCAGATGTCATTGATGTTAGAATTGGTGGAGACAGCAAAGAAATATTCTATTTCCCCATGCTGAATTCCTTCATCTTGATAAATGTGCTTCAAAAAAGCTATATTTAGGTATAATTGAAACTCTTGAATTAATTCCAGGAACCAAATTAATTCACATGGTTTCATTTTACTGAGTGTGCTGTAGATGTTTAATGAAAAATAAAAAAGGCTCCCTGCATGACTGCAGGCGGGCACTGGCATATAATATATCACTCAGGTGAAAAACTTTTGCACAAACTCCTCCGTACTGCTCAATAATCTGAAATCTAGGT
This sequence comes from Cetorhinus maximus, assembly GCF_964194155.1. Classification (NCBI taxonomy): domain Eukaryota; kingdom Metazoa; phylum Chordata; class Chondrichthyes; order Lamniformes; family Cetorhinidae; genus Cetorhinus; species Cetorhinus maximus. Next base: position 16,086,030 of record NC_135900.1, read on the forward strand.
AAACCATTTTGGGACTTTTTAAAGACACTAGTCTATAATGACCCAAGATTATAATTAGGAGCCATTTTTGTGGGATTTAATATCTCTATGGTGTCACCCTTTCCAATTTCTAATCAGTTCCAGCCCAGAAAGGTTTTGCGTTCCTCCAACTCTGATGTCTTGTGCATCCCCCACTATTGACACCTGTGCCTTCAGCTCAGTAGAACCAAAGCTCCATCCTTGGCATCCTCCTAAATTGGATCTGCATTGTCCAATTGTCCAATCTGTAGAATGTCCCTATCTTGGATTAAGGGGTGCAAAAACTGTGCATAGTACTCTAACTGGGGCCTAACTATGGCCTTGCATATGTGCAGCCTCTCTCTAGTTTCTACCCAAACTTTCTCGCTGGCTTGTCAGCTGTTACCAACAGATTTTTGATCAGTATTAAAAATGCAGAGACAGAGTAAGAAAATCCCATTTCCTCCTTTGCTCTCTGGAGCAAAATCTTTTATTTTTTTAATATAAAAGTCAGATCAGATTTAAATAAAGATGCACTCAATTCAAATGGTGCGCTTTAATTGGACAAAGGGGAAAAAACTACGGATGCTGCAATTCTGAAACTAAAACAAAAAATGCTGGAAACACTCTAACGGTCAGGCAAGAGAAACAGAGGGTGGAATTTTATGGGCTCCCTGTGGCGAGTTTGGTGGCATTTAATCAGGCGGGAGGGTGGTGGGTGGGGCCCTCGCCACCTTCCGCCTCTGTCCTGATTAAGTCCGGAGAGGGGAGGCTTATGGACGGCCTTCCCGTCCGCTGTCAGTGAAGGCTCTCAAGTGGGCAAATAATGCCCACGTAAGGGTCTCATCCCTCTGCTGCTGGTATTCACCCAGCAGCAGGCAGGAGACTCACCATGGCGGAGGCTCAAAAGCAAACCCGTTTAGGGTTGCTTGTGGACTCCCTGGGCTAAGTAGGGAGGGGTGGGTGGGGGGGGGAAAGGAACCCTCGTTCAAAGGGACCTGGCATCAGGAAGGGGAGGCCTCACTGAGAGCCAATAACTGCCTTTGCTGCCATTCCCCCTGTTCTCTCCTCCCCTTTGGCCAGCACCCCGTAAGCTCCCTCCCTCCCTCACTGTCCTGTGATATGGGTCCATCGACTACATTGGGCCTTGGGTGGGTGCATTACCAGCAGCAGCCACTGCCTCACCTGTGGCGCTGCCAAGCAATAAAGAGCAGCCAGCCTCTGGTTGGTTGCTCTCAGGGGGTGGAATTTCTGCCCCTGGGGTCCTTGACCCAGGGAAGGCCTGCCCTGCCCTGCCCTGCCCAGTGAAGTCCCTGATTAGCACTTAATGTGGTGGACTTTTCCAAAAGTAGGTTATGCAGGGCTCACTCCGGCTCTTCAAATGGCCTACATTAAATACCGCCTAGAGTTTTCAGGCCAATGACCTTTTATTAGAACCTTTAATTGAAAATTTTGGTTTAGTCTGAACTCAAATACCACAATTACTCTGCTTTAAAAGCAGTAGAATTGCCTACTTAATTTACATTGATGTATCTTTATCAGATTTGAACGCATACGTGGATTTTTTTCATAAATGATCCGAGCATCAATTCAACTATGGAATGGGCATGTTGAATATAAATTATCAACTAAATCTAACATACATATATGTAAAAGACTAAATTCAGTGAATTAAGATTATCTTTTTAACTTTAGATGACCCTTACCTACCTTGGACCAGTAATTGTAGGGTACACTTTAATCTCATCCTCTGAGAGGATGTTTCCTCTTCTGGTAGAATCTAGAACTAGGGGTCACTGTTTAAAAATAGGGGGTTGCCCATTTAAGACAGAGATGGGAAGAAATTTTTTCTCTCAGAGTCTTTGGAACTCCCTTCCTCAAAAGGCAGTGGAAGAAGAATCTTTGAATGTTTTCAAGGCAGAGGTAGATAGATTCTTGATAAATAAGAGGGTGAAATGATCCCTGAGATAGGTGGGAGGTTGCAGTCAGATCAGCCATGATCTTATTGAATGACAGAACAAGCTCAAAGGGCCGAGTGGCCTTCTCCTGCTCCTAACTTGTGTGTTCGTATGTGCGTTTAACAGTCTGCTGCTGGATTCAGGGATTAGTGGTAAATAAGTAATGTTCAAAATAACGTTAAATAATGTTAAAATATTGGTAAGGATTAAATAAGCTAAATTGGGAATGCTATAAAATGCCACTAAAACAATTCTTTAGCTTGTATTACATATCTTTTATGTCTGCCATATTGATACAAAATGTGCTTAAGTCTCAAAGGCCGTGTAGTGACTTAATTACAAAACGTTGAAATCATGTGAATGTGAATTTATAAAACTGTGAACCAAGAAATGCTCTCCTTCTAAAACAAAACTCCTCAAATATTGTGTTCGGAAAGTGTCAAGAAGGCAACTAGTTAGGGCTTTGTACGTGATAATTTGTTTATAAGTGGCTTTTTCTGCCTTAAGGACTGACAAGAACAACAAAAGCTAAGCAAAGCCCCACTCCAAAATCTAGTAATGTGGAGAGATTTATTTCAAGATATATATCAGCCTGCACCACTTACAGACAACCAGACATGACCAGCAATTTGCCCCAACCTAATAATGTCACGGGAGATTGACAAATCACCAGAACATGATGGTTTCCACCTTTTAATGGAAGTAGGTGAGGAAATTGCAGACTCCCCAAAGCCTGTCCATCATCTACAAGGCACAAGTCAGTTGTGTAATGGAATACCATCCATTTGCCTGGATGGGTGAAGCTCCAACAGGAAGTTCGACACCATCGAAGACAAAGCATCCCACTTGATCAGCACTCCTTTCACCACATTAAACGTTAACTCCCTCCACCACTGGCGCATAGTGGCAGCATTGTGTACCATTTACAAGATGCACTGCAGCAACTTGCCAAACCTCCTATGACAGTCGAACCCACAGCTCTACCACATAGAAGGACAAGGTCTCCAGATGTATGAGAGCGCCACTACCTGCAAGTTCCCCTCCAAACCACTCACCATCCTGACTTGGAAACATACCGCTGTTCCTTCACTGTTGCTGGGTCAAAATTCTAGAACTTCCTCCCTAACGGCACTGTGGGTGTATACACCACATGGACTGCAACAGTTCAAGAAGGCAGCTCACCCACCACCTTCTCCAGGGCAATGAGGGATGGATAACAAATGCTGGTATAGCCAGCAACACCCACATCCCATGAAAGAATAAATGAAAAAAAAGGTGCTATAGCCATTATCTTCCAAATGAATTGTCCCTTTAGATAAGAAATTTGCAAACATAATTCCATCATTGAAGGAAGGTGAAAGGGGGTGGTGTGGAGAGAAACCAGGAAATTACAGACTTGTTAGTTGTGTGGAAGCTATTGCAATGTATAATTAAGGGCACATAGAGAAATTTGAACTGATTAGCGAAAATCAACATGGATTTGTAAAGGGTAGGTCATGTCTAACAAACTTAATTGAGCGCTCCACACAAGGGACTGTTAGCTAAAATTAAAGCTTGTGCAATTGAAGACACATTATTGACCTGGTTATGAGATTGGTTAGGCTGTAAAAGGCAGGGAGTAAGGATAATGGCTATGTACTCAAATTGCAAGGAAGTGACTAGTGGTGTCGCACCAGGATTGGCGCAGGGGCCTCAGCTTTATTTACAATATTTCTTAATGACTTAGATAAGAGCAGGGAGTCATAGATCCAAGTTTGCTAATAACACAAAGATTGGTGGTATAGTAATGACAGAGAGATTGCTGGATTAACTGATGGACAAAACCGTGGCAGATGGATTTCAACCTAGCCAAGTGTGAGGTCATCCATTTTTGAACAAAAACAAGGATACATCCATTTTTTTAGATATTGAAAAGCTAGGAACAGCCTAAGTCCAAAGAGATTTCGGGGTCTATTCACACAGATCATCAAAATGTAGCAGTCAGGTACCATTGGTGGGAGAGGGGGGGGATGTAAATAGAGTTAAAATACAGATGAGCTATGATCTCACTGAATGGGAGAACAAGATCAAGGGGCTGAATGGCCTTCTCCTGTTTATCTCCCCACTTTCTTTGGCCAATGCCTCATCCTACCCTGCTTAATTCCTTCTTTGCATATGCATAAGATTTCAATGAATAAATTCAATAAATAATCACATGTAGACAAAGTAAAACAATTATATGAATGAGTGAAAATATCCTGTGATTTTTCTTTATGCTTGGCAAATGAGCAAAAACAAAACCTCGACTAATAAATAAATCTGTTTACACTTCTAAACCTTTACACCTGACTTTTACACAAATAATCCATCAGTTTGATTTATTCGGTTGTCAACACGTGGATCTTGACAAACCTTTTGAAGATTTTTAATTGGAAAGGCATTTAATAGAAAATGCATCTGCTGCCCGACCTTGATAGTAACCTGCATTTATACAATGGTCTCCTCCGCAACATGATTCCCACTGAGACAAGGTGTAAATTATCTATGGCAGGTGCAGCTAAATTGGATTTGATATAGAGAGTAGGGGCCAAATAGGACCTTCACTTTTAAAAATTACAGAGGATTGCACAGAAACAGTCATTCAGTCCTTATGTCCCATTCAAGCCTCCTCCCATCCTTCCTTATCTAACTCTATTAGCATAACCCTCTATTCCATTTTTCCTCATGTGTTTATCTATGTTTATGTATGTTCTTCCCTTTAAACACATTCAAAATATTCACTTCAATACTCCCTACGGTAGCAAGTTCCACATTCTCGCCACTCCCTGAACATAGAAGTTCCTTCTGAATTCCCTATTTGATTTCTTGGTGACTACCTTATTGTTATGAACAGGAGGGGAATTAATTTAAACAGCCCTGATTTCTCTCCTAGCTACCCGTCCATAAACAGGAAGGTGTTTTATGATTTCTGATTCCCCCCTTTATAAGTGGTGGCGTAGTTTCCCCATTGATCCAATCCTCTATTAATAGCCCCACTGCAAACTCAAAATAAGGTTAAATAAGGTTGATTTATTTTAAACACACACACACAAAACATGGGAAGGGGTTTTACAATGTCTGCCTTTGCACTTATACAATAAGAGGGTTAAGGGAAAGAAAGGGGTACAGGGCAAGATCATGATAAAAATAAGAGTTATGGTTTCACATGAGTCCAGGGTCCAGAATCAAAAGTCTAATGGTGTATTCCTTCAGAGGTCAGCAGGTTAAAACTGTTTCAGGATGGTCCATCTTTCCAGAAATGCGGACTATCCCCAATGGAAGAGGGCACATAGAGATGAATTAGTTTTATAGGCCCAGATACAGGAGTTCTGATGTTCCAATGGATAAGTGCCAGGCAATATACCTGGACAGAGCTCTTTCTGCTGCTACCTGTTAGATGGTAAAATGGTAGACTGCCTGGGTTCAGTTCCACACAGCAATGTTACAGGTTCTAGCAGCTTGGGGGAGGTCATGTGACATACCTCCCACTTCTTTTCCTGGGTTTTGTATTTATTTATGTATGTATTTATCCAGGTCTTGAATCTTGAGAGGTTTAATAGATGAGTCAGGGTCCCTTTTGTCCTTCCAGATATATCATCTCCGTTAGCCACAGCTCTGCCTTAGAAATGTAAAGGGTGTTGGTGCCTTTCTTTGGAATTTAATTTTCTACAGTCACAGGGGGTGTTAGCACCTCTTTAAAGGTAACAAGGTTCCTGTTGGTTTCAGAAGGTTAGAAATTCCCCTGATATGAGTCATGGCTAGTCAGGCATGTCAGGGTAAAGCCTTTGTCCATTTTTAAAATAAAATAATAATTTTGTAAAGTAACTAGGTTAATGTAGATATATATTTTCCTTCTGGTCTTCTGGACTGGGCATTATATTGATGGCCTCTAGTTTAGCTCTTCCCCACGATTGTAAACGCTCTTTTTCCGTCTATTCTGTCAAAACCTTTCATACTTTTAAAGACCTCTATTAGGTCACCACTCAGTCTTCTCTTTACAAGAGAGAAGTGACACCGCTTGAATATCCTATGAATAAGTAGAACTCCGCAATCCTGACATCATCCTTGTAAATCCTTGCACTCTCTCCAGTACTTCTATATCTTCTTTATAATGCAGTGATCAGGTGCATGGGAACACCACCACCTGTGAGTTTCCCTCCATGTCACACATCAACCTGACCTGAAACAATAGGCACCTTTTTCCGGTTGGCGAGAGGGGGCGGGGCCCACTCACTGACGCGTAAAATGACGTCACTCCGTGTCAGCGGCCACTTAAGGCATTTAAAAAAGTAATTAACCTAATTAATGGACCTGCCCGTCCAACCTTAAGGTTGGCGGGCAGGCGAAGAGCCCAGGCGGCCTTCAGAAAAAACATGAAACCACATCCACGGGCGGGATGAGGTCTCATGAGGGATTTAAAAAGCGTGTAAATATTTTCAATAAAAGTAATTGACATGTCCCTGCTCATGTGACAGTGTCACATGAGGGGAATTGTCAGGAATGTTTCTTTCTGCCTTCAATAACGTTTTCACACTTGAGCCGACCTCCCTGAGGCAGCACTTTGCTTCAGGGAGATCTGTGCACTTTTTTGTGCGCATGTGCGAAAGAGCACACTCCTACCTGAGGGAATCCACCCTCCCCTCCTCCCCTCCCCGCCCGCACAGGGAGCGCTCAGCGCTTCTGAGTGGACGTCACACTGGCGGGCCTTAATTGGCCCACCCAAGTAAAAAGGCAACACGCCCCTGACTGGGGGTGCCGATCGGGAACCCGCCCACCTGCGCCTGCTTCTGCACACCCGCCCCAACTGGGGGGGAAATTCTGCCCAATATCACCATTCGTTCACTGTCCCTGGGTCAAAATCCTGGAACTCCCTTCCTAAGAGTACTGTGAATGTTCCTGCAATATGTGGGCTGCACCTTCTCAAGGGCAATTAGGGATGGGCAATAAATGTTGGCCTAGCGGGGATGCCCATATCGCATGAATGAATATAAAAAAGGAACTGTACATAATGTACCTGGTGTGGTCTTATCATGACCATGAAGCAGCATTTCACTTGCACTTCCCTCAATTTGGTCTACTGCATTCGCTGCTCCCAATGCGATCTCCTCTACATTGGAGAGACCTAACACAGACTGGGTGACCGCTTTGTGGAACACCTTCGGTCTGTCCGCAAGCATGACCCAGACCTCCCTGTCGCTTGCCAGTTCAACACTCCACCCTGCTCTCATGCTCATATGTCCGTCCTTGGCTGCAACGTTCCAGTGAAGCTCAACGCAAACTGGAGGAACAGCACCTCACCTTCCCACTAGGCACTTTACAGCCTTCCGGACTTAACATTGAGTTCAACAACTTCAGATCATGAACTCTCTCCTCCATCCCCACCCCCTTTCTGACCCCCCTTCTTCCAATGATTTATAGTTTTAAAATTATATATTTTTCTTTTCCCACCTATTTTAAAATTTATTTTGATCTATTGTTTTATCTCCACCTTTTAGCCCATTTCGCTCCCTTTCCCACACCACACCCCCACTAGGGCCATCTGCCACTTGCTTGTCCTGGCTGCTACCCTTAATGCCCGCATTAGCACATTCCTTAGATAATATCACCACCATCAACACCCCTTTGTCCTTTTGTCTATGACATCTTTGGCAATCTCTTCTTTGCCTCCACCTATCACTGGCCCTCTATCCAGCTCTACCTGTCCCACCCACCTCTACCAACTTATATTTCACTTTATTTCTCTATTTCCTTAGTTCTGATGAAGAGTCATACTGTGTTCCTCTCCGCAGATGCTGTCAGACCGGCTGAGTTTTTCCAGCTATTTTTGTTTTTGTTTCAGACTTCCAGCATCCGCAGTATTTTGCTTTTATCTTAGTGGTCTGATCATGGTTTGATACAGGTTTAGCATGACTTCTCAACTTTTCAATTCTATTCCTCTAGAATCAAACCTTAGTTCTTGATTTGCTTTATTTTGGTCTTATTAACCTGTATCACTACTTCCAGTGATTTGTGTACTTGTACTCTGATTCTCTGTGACCCCATTACACCTTTATTTTCTAAGTAACAAATGACCTCCTTATTTTTTTACCTATACTTAGCTTTGATGAAATTTATTTACCAATTATATACATATTCTTCCAGTTTATTAATATATTTTTGTAATTGTCCTCAGTATTAACTACCACCATCTATTTGGCACCATCTGCAAATTTAGAAATTGTGTTTTTGACTCCAAAATCTAAATCATTAATATAAATTGTGAACGACAGTGGGACTCCACTTCCCAACTTCTGCCACTCTGAATAACTACCCTTTACCCCTACTCTCTGTTTCCTGTTTTGCAGCCAGCTAGCTATCCATCCTGCCACTTGACTCCTGAATCCACAGGTCCTGACTTTATTCATTAGTCTAATACATGACACCTTACCAAAGGCCTGTTGGAAACCTGAGGCAGGATTTTCCCCCTGTTGTGGGGGGTTGTGTGAGAGCGGGCGCGAGCGGGCAGGTTCCCGATTGGCGCTCCAGGTCGGGGACGAGTTACCATTTTACATGGGCGGGCCAATTAAGGCCCGCCCAGTGTGACGTCCTCCCGGAAGCGCTGAGTGCTCCCTGTGCGGGTGGGGTGGGGATTGCCTGAATCGGGAGTGTGCGCATGCGCATGAAAGGGTGCACTGATCTCCCTGAGGCAAAGCGCTGCCTCATGGAGATTGGGTCAAGATTCAAATGTTCATCAATGGCAGAAAAAATATTCCTGATATTCCCCGTCATGTGACACTGTCCCATGAGCTGGGACATGTCAATTTCTTTTATTTAAACATTTTATACAAATTTTAAAACCCTTATGAAACCTCATCCCACCTGTGGATGATGTTTCACGGTTTTTTTGAAGGCTGCCTGGGCTCTTCGCCTGCCTGCCAACCTTAAGGTTAGACGGGCAGCTCAGTTGATTGTTTTAATTGCTTGTTAACTGGTCTTAATAGGCCTTTGACAGTTCGGTGGGCGCGCAGCCGATTACGCTCGCCGAAGGGAGAATTCTGCCCCTGAATTACCCTCGTCTACCCTCTCTCTTACCGCTTCAAAGAATTCATTGAAGTTGGCCAAGCAGGCCTTTCTCTTTTGAAATCCATGCTAACTATTCATTCTAATATTTTTGGTTTTTAGATTTTTTTTCCCTGTTTGTCTTCCTTCCTTAGGAATTCCATTATCTTTCCTACGACCATTGTTAAGCTGACCGGCCTATTGCTCCCTGGACATTTTCTATCTTCCTTCTTTAATATAGGTGTAACATTAAAATAAAAGCAAGACACTGCAGATGCTGGAGATCCAAAATAATAACAGAAAGTGCTGCAGGTCTGGCAGCTATTGCGGAGAGAGAAACAGAGTTAACGTTTCGAGTCCAATATGATTCCTCTTTGGAATTTCTCTCTCCGCAGATGCTGCCAGGCCTGATGAGGTTTTCCAGCACTTTCTGTTTTTATATTAGGTATAATATTAGCCTTCTGCCAGCCGTCTGGCAATACACCTTTTTCTTGTAGTTCTTATTTTTTTAAAAATCAGGCTAGACAGCCTCCTTTTATCCCACCTCTAGTTTTTTTATAAAGAAACTGAAAAAAAAAATACAATTTTGTTCAATGTCCATGGGTGGAATCTTCCCTATGGTGGGTGGGCTGGGCAGGGGTGGGTGCGGAAGGGGAGCCAATCGCCGCCCGCGATTGGCTGTGCGCCGCCATTTTACGCGGGCGGGCCGATTAAGGCCCGCCCAGCTTAACACGCGGCCGGTAGCGCTCAGCACTACCTGTGCGGGCGGTGGGAGGAGCGAGAGTCGGGGCCTGTGCTCCTTCGCGCATGCTCACGAAAGAGCGCAAAAGACTACCTGAGGCACGGAGCTGCCTCAGGAACATTAATTGGAAAATAAAAGTTTTTAAATAATTAAGTGAAAAATTATTTAAACATGTCCCCTCATGCGACAGTGTCACATGAGCTGGGACATGTTTGCGAAGTCAAGAAAATTGATTTATTTATTTTACACGAGCTTCAGGAAACCTCGTCCCGCTCGTGGGTGAAGGTTTCCTGAAAAACGCGAAGGCCGCTTGGGCTCTTCGCCTGCCCACCAACCTTAAGGTTGGACGGGCAACATTGTTAACAACTTGAATTGCTTTTTTAACGGCCTTACTAGGCCGTTGACAGTTCGGTGGGTGCGCAGCCAACTCCGGTGCGTGCCTGCCGAACGAAATATCGAAACGACGTGCGACGACGTCGGGACGCACGCCCGATGTCATCGCGCGTCATTTTGAGTGTCGGCGTGTCGGGCCTGCCCCTGTGAGCTGAAGGCAATATTCTGCCCCATATGATCTTTCTCCTGCATTCCTTGTAGCAACACCCTGGAGAATAACCTTTAAATCACAGAGAACCCACTTGGAAAGTTGGTAGGTTACACCGTGTCCCTGTTTCCTAGGCCAACAAGGTAGCATTCCCTCAGTACACCTCCGGATAGCCAGCTTAGATTAGGTGCTCAAATCTCTCGGAGTGCTTTCGAACTCACGATCCTTCAATTTAGAACCAAGAGTGCTGTCACTGAACCAAACCTGAGACTTCATAAACTAAGGCCGGAATTTTCCAGCCCCCCTCACGCCGGTGGGATCTTACCGTCCTGCCGATATGAACGGAGATTTCAATGGCTCACCGACCCCACCGCACGGGAACCCGCTGTGGCAGGGGAGGGGCTGGAAAATTCCAGCCTAATTCTGCAATGACTCTAACATAATCAAATGAATAACTGAAAAGAAGAACATAGATGTGAATGTCAAGGTTTTATTTCTAGAACTGGCTTTTCTTTTTAGTGTGCTGTGTGCTAGTGTTTTGTTACCCATCCTTCCTCTCCTCTACTTGGTGTGACAGTGAAAGCATTTTCATCTCACTGGAATTGTTAACCTTGTGTGCAATCAATAAAGACAGAGTTTCATCCAATTGCGGTTTTGCCCTGAAGTTGATCTTTGTTCTTCCTAGTTAAACTAAAAACCTGTCCACCCCTGTGTTTGAGCAGTAAGTACAAGGAGCACCTGTGACCATTTTGAAGCATTTCTTGTTCCGTTGGTTTGATCTCTACATAACAGATCACAGAGTTTATTTATTGCCTTTCCTTTGTTTCCACTGGAGTACAGCCTAGCTATTTCAAAGGATTTCAAGTCCATATTTGAGGGGGAGAACCTTCAGAACATTTCTCTGCTTTGCACAGAAATATTCTGCATGTGTGAATTGTGTTACCTTTTGTGTTAAGGTCGATGGATAGATTCTTCCTGCAAAGGAACTTTATACTCAAAGGGAAGATTTTTTTTTCTTTGTAAGTAAATTATTGTTTCAGCTACAGCAACAGTATACATTGGCATAATGTCTTTAACCCAAAAAAGGTTTCGCCCTAACTGCCAGCTGAAAACTAGGGGTGCGTACCCTTCAGGATTGTTTTGCAGGGAGTCTTCAGGAGCTGAAGACAGGACACTGCTGTGTGCAATCCTGAAGAAAAATCAAAGGGACATTAAAAAAGATGATAATTTTCTTTGAACATTTCTCTTTGCAAAATATAGAAATATTGAAAATGGGGTAAAAAAGGCAGTTTGGCTGACAGGTCTAATTGCATAATGATTCTTTTTGCTTTCCAACTGGCGTATGAAGACAGTGCATCACAAGGATGCATGTGTTGGTCAACTAATGGCTGGAGCGTGGGGGAAAGTCGTGCGATGAAACCTCCAAGAGTGCATATAATCACAGTTGGCAACCCTGCTAAAAATTGTCCATCTAAGAAGCGGAAAGATCCACTCTCACACAGCTGATCATTGCTTGGTTAGAAACCCTGTGAGCCCTTCCTGCCTAATACAGATGCTCAGGATTAGTCACGTGAAAATGGATCCTGATGTTTGAAATTATTTCATTCTTTAAAAATCGACAAGACAATTTTTTTAGATTAAAAGGCAACACGTGCGTTCATAGTCAAAATGAATGTGCAGACCTCTTTGGAGAGTCAGATTGGAATTAGTTAAAAAGGGCAAGAGCCTGAACATTAAATTTCTGTAAAGGAATAGGGAGAGAAAAAGATAAAAGCAATGCTTTGAAATGGGGATGAATCTCCCTTATATTAAGAAAACAGGGTTTTAAACATTCAAAACATCTGAATGTTTTTTTGAATGCCAAATTCAAAAGCTCGACCACCTGCTGCCAGCCTATTTTATCATCAATTTATTCTGTGTCCCAAAAGTTAAAAATCTTATGAAAAGTAACATTTTGTGGGCTGCAAGCATTTGAATCAAAGATCTTTCATATCAAAGTTACAAGTGGAAATAAGTGGATGGGAGATTGGAGGCCTGTGGGATCGAAACCCAGGATGGGGGTTGGTCATGGAAGATAGGAGATTGGGGGTGGGGGTGGGAGGTCATTGTCGGTGTTTGGTGGGGGGTACAGAATGTTTGAGTACAATTGTGGGAATTTTTTTAAAGTCATAGGATGTGGGCACGACTGGCTTGGCCAGCACTTTTTGCTCATCTCTATTTCCCCTTGAGAAGCTGATGGTGAACATTGCAATTCATGTGGTGTTAGGAAGGGAGTTCTGGGATTTTGACTCACGGCAGTGAAAGAATGGTGATATAGTTCCAAGTTAGGATGGTATGTGACTTTGAGATAAACTTGCATTTGTTGTATCTGCTGCCCTTGTCCTTCTAGGTGCTGTCGAAGGAGCCTTGGTGAGTTCCTACGGGGCATCTTGTAGATGGTACACACTGCTGCCACTGTGCATTGGTGGTGGAAGCAGAGTATGTTTGTGGATGAGGTGCCAATCAAGTGGGCTGCTTTGTTCTGGATGGTGTCGAGCTTCTTGAGTATTGTTGGCAAGCAGAGAGTATTCTATCACAGTCCTGACTTGTGCCTTGTAGATGGTGGACAGGCTTTGGAGATTGAGGCCTTAGCTGTAAGATTGGAGACCTCATTGGGGATGTCAGAGAAGGAGATTGGAAGGGTTGGGCAGGTCGGTATCTGGTCGTGGGGGGCTAGCAAGACAAGTGTGCTGAATCCACCTGGTAAGTGGAAAGACACTGAACTCCTAGATCTAGCAGCCCTAGTTTTGCTTTAGCTGCCAAGTCTCCTGAGGCCTAGAAAGCCCTGCTGGCCAGAATTTAATTTGAAATTGTGGATTAAATAAGGCTGCTGACTTCACTGTAATATTTAAATTGCTAACCTGTCTCTTGAGTGTGGATTGTTTCCTAGTCTCTGTCCCACCTCAGTTAAAACCAGGGTTGGAGGCAGCTTGGAGTCAGGATTCAGACTTTTTAACACTTTGACAACCTAGCTGACCCAAGCATGCCCATTTTTTTAGGTTAAAATCACCCCAGCTGTTCAGGTTCCGACGATTGGTTATCAACTTGCAGCATTAACCCTGTTACGCTTTCCATAGATACTGCTTGACCTGCTGCGCAATTCCAGCATTTTCTGTTTTCTTTTGAAAAGTTGTATGGCTGGTGTGATAATCTGGTGTGTGGAGACTATTTTTAGAATTAATTAACCTTTTTCACTTGGAATATTCTTGCCCGTGTTTCAGATGATCTTCTCGGTAAATCCTCATGCCCCATGTCCTCAAGAGTGTTTCTACATGGCCTGACGTATTGGCAAAATATCATATTTTACCCAGGATAACAAAATGAATCAGCTACTGGTACCATCCTTTGTTATGTGGTGCTAAAGGGAGCTTCATTTTCAGCTTTAAATGCTAAACAGTTCATTAAGCAATAACTAAATAAGTGAATGGAGCCAAAATCATACAATGATTTTAAATTTTACTACCTCCTTGCATTGTAGAAAATAATAAATTGCAACTCAAACTATGATGCAATTCTTTTTTACTTTGTTATACTGTAGGAAATGTGCAAGCAATTTGCACACAAGAGGTTTCCACAATCAGCATTGTGACCAGATAATGTGGTTGAGTATTTCAGAATTGCTAACACCCTCCCCCTCAAACACAGCAAAATCTGTTGGTTGCTAACCACTGCATAGATACATAGCTGTAGACGGTGTTTAATGTCCATCAGAGAGACAAAAACTTCACAGAGCGAATTTTATAGTTGTTGATGTGTGAAAGTGGAGAAATAGCATTTTAAGATAAGTGCAAACCAACTGAAAATACATATACGTGTAGCCCATCGTGTAGTAGTGAAAACACACTTCTTGTTCATCCATTCTGATCTGCAGGTTATTTTTTTTAAAAATTGGTATCTTACAGTGATGCTCACAGTAAGTCAACAAATACGCTACCTTGTAATTCTAGGACAATTGCACCATAAGAACATAAGAAGTAGGAACAGGAGAAGGCCATTTAGCCCTTCGAGCCTGCTCTATCCTTCATTAAGATCATGGGTGATCTGATTGTGACCTTAACTCCACTTGCCTGCCCGCCCCCTCATAACCCTTGACTCCCTTGCAGATCAAAATTGTCAAACTCAGCCTTGAATATATTCAATGACCCTGCCACCACTGCTCTCAGAGTAGAGAATTCCTAAAATTAACAACCCCCTGAGAGAAGAGATTCCTCCTCATCTCCGTCTTAAATGGGAGACCACTGTTTTGAAACTGTGCCCCCTAGTTCTAGATTCCTCTACAATGTATTCAAGAAGAGTTATATTCGACTCAGAAAGTTGACTCTGTTTCTATCTCCACAGATGCTGCCGGACTTGCTGAGTATTCCCAGCACTTTCTGCTTTTATGCCCACACAATTAAGGCTGACACCCCCTTCCAGATACCCGGATAAACTGGTGTCCTCCCTCTATGTATTCTATTTGTTCAAAACTATGGTACCGTTTGATGTTGAATCTCACACATTGAACGGGATTTTCCCAGAATTGCACCAAGTGCAGTAGTGGGCATGTAAAATGGAGTCCTGCCCGCTGATTCAAATGGTGGGTTTTCATGCCAGATTGTCCCGAGCCCGCCTCATTATTTTCTTATTCCCAGGAAACATGCCGTTTCCATGGCGGGCGGGCTCTCATTCGCCCACTTGCCATCACCCCACTGTTGCATCACGCCGGCTGCCATCTTTAAAAGGCAGCCGCCAGCAAAGCGCTCATTGCCACCAGCTCACCACCACTGCCCAAGAGACATGGCCAGCAAAGGATAAAAGACTGTAGAAGAGGAGGACAGCCACCCAGTGCCGCAAAAGGATGAATGACCTCTTGCATTCCACCAGGGTAAGTCATTCTTTTAATCACTCCCAACTCACAAGCTCTCAAACCCAACACAAATCTACAGGGCCCTCACTCACTGCCAGTGCAAGGGACATTACTATTCACTCTTTCACACACACCGTCATTGTCCTCACCCCGTCCATGGGGCCACTCACCACCCACACAGGCTAGGCACACTTATCATTTGGCCCAGCGGGCATCCTGACGCACTCTCCCCATCTCTATCCATGCAGGACAAACTGGCTCACAACAGGAGGGAAGGGTCTCAGACAGGTGGAGCTGTGCCAGAGATCACAGTTCTGACAGAATTCGAAAACAGGGCCATGCAGAGGGCCGACGATGACCAGGACCAGTCCTGTGCTGACGATGAGGTTGGCGCTGCTCTACCAAGTGAGGATCCAGCAGTGCAACATCCATCACATAGCCATACCGTGAGTGATGTGTCCTCTTTCACAGGCCACTGCCGTGCACTAATGATCTCCCCTTGCTTTCACAGGCACATCTGCCAAACAGCCGACAGAGTCCATGACCCTGGGCTCCAATCAAGCCCTGAAGGAACTTCCAAAGAGGAATCCGGAGGCACCATCCCTGAAGTCCCGTCACAGTGCTCACCCACACCCTCCACCAGTGCAGTGACATACACCTTGGTGGGGCCTAGCTTTAGAGTAGCCTTGGGATCACACTATTTATATGGCTGCTCCAGTTAAGCTTCTGAGCAATGGTGACCCGCAGGATGTTGAAAGTGGGGAATTCAGTGATGGTAATGCGGTTGCGTGTCAAGGAAAGATGCCTAGATTCTCTCTTGTTGGATGTGGCCATTGCCTGGTACTTTTCTGTTGTGAATGTTGCTTACCACAAATTTTGGTGCTGGAGCACTTACTTGGGATAAGACCTAAGTCTCTGTGAAGTTACTCTGATGGCATAGAATAAATAAAATGAGAAAAGATTTGAAACTGATCATGCTTAGACAGTAACAACATGCAGCTTTTGAAAAGTTTATGCACTGGGCTTCACTATTTTGCAGAATAAAAATTTTGGGGGTCCAACTGAAACCCTAATGTGGGTAATTATGCAGTTTCAGATATTTCGTATTACAGTTTCATTTCATAGAATTTCTAACTGTCAATATTTAACATGAATGTTGTTATAAAGCCATGATCTATATTAAAAATTATTTCATTTATTTATTTGGCAGAAACCACTGGTTGAGTTTTAAAAAACTGAACAACAGCATTTCAGTGACTTAAAAAAGCAGCTTCTAAGATGGCTGAACATTTGCATAACTCTACCTTACAAATTCCAAAGCCATTGAAAACAGAGTCAGGCAGTCTAGAAAAGAACCCATTGGATATAATCACCTTATAGGAATATGAATGACCACATCTCCTGATCCATTCAAAAAACAGCAATGCATTCACCTGTGTATTCAACTCAGTGGGGAACAAGCCATTAGACAAAAATCACTCGAGACAATGGAGCCTGGCTGAGAAAAAGAACTCATCCAGCCATAACCTATTCATGTCTAAATCTTGGATCTGGAATCAACTTGCTATGACCATGTTTGGGTAACTGGTCAGTTGGTGAGAGGGAATCATGCAATTATCAACTAACCCTCATTCTGTTTAAGACACTGTTTCTCTCCAGACTAGAGAACAGAACAGAAGAGACATAAAAGAAGCAGGACCCTGAGTGGGTACTATCTCTCTCTCTTTGTCTCTCTCTCTCTCTCCATCCAGCCTGCAAGTTCAAACCCTGCCTGTTGTTTGCACATTCACATGGCACAGGCTGTGTTTTAAGAATCAACCCAGCAGCTGCTGGCTCTATAAGAAAATACATAAATCATCCGTCAACATCTTTATATTGTCCCAATGCAGAATCCAGAGGGACTGTTGAGCCCAGCCTGAAACCATCTAAATCATCAGTTTACAAGATTCATATACCATTGACTTTTATTGGACTTATAAAAACTATTTAATGCATCCTCCCACTTTGTAACTTTGTGTGTGTGTGTGTGTGTGTGTGTGTGTGGTGTCTGTAAACTCTTGAATGCATGTGTGTTGTAGGGGCATTTTTATTATTTTTATTTAGGTTGGATGTTAAGTATAAGAAATACTATTCCCTTTTAAAAGCTTACAAGGAAACCTGGCTATGTTGTTTTTTACAGTCGCAGCACACAAACAGTTAAACACTCGCTAAATTGGCACGCAGACTTTTTAAAAAAGAACCCTGTTGTGGTCAAGTGAGGAGTGTGATAAAAGGGGAGCCATTGGACCCCTCCTCACCTGATCTTAACAACATGATTGGATGCCACAACAAGACAGCGTGATTACTTTCATATTGCTCCAGTAAAGCGCAGGCACAGAAGTAATGGACTGAATGGGCTCCTTTTGGGTTCTGAATGCCTATCTCTTTGTGCCACATCAAGATTGGTAGGAAATGGCATTATAGTCTTAATCCCTTGCATGATTCTCAATCCTGTCTGTGTCATTGAGAAAGGCACTATGAGAAAGTCTGAAGGCTGTCTCATTTGGGAGGCAAGATTCATCATTCTAGTTAACAGCACTGGTCCACTCTTGAAGAACCACTTAGAGAGGCTAATTGTGGATCAATTCACGGAATCATGGAATCTTGGAGCACAGAAGGAGGGCATTCGGCCTGTCATGCCAGTGCTGGCTCTTTGAAAAAGACAATTCAATTTACTCCCGCCTGCTTTTTCCATTCGTTCTCTTCAAGTTGCGCCCATTAGCTTTCACCACCAGGAAACTACAGATGGCGGGAAGGAGGGGAGAAATAAAGTTAATTTCAAAAAATAATGAAATAGCATTGAATGAATGGGTTTGACATAAGCTTGTTCATAAACACCACTGGCTCATATATTGCTTGTCCAGAAACCTCCATCGAATAGACTTACACAAATAGGAATGATTGAGACAAAGTGTGGTCTTGATCAAAAGAAATCTGATACGAGCTACTTAGATTTAAATGTTCACATCATTCATACTTCCTTGTTGGGAATATTATTCTCGCTGTGCCTTGAAATTATTAAATGATTGTAGTTATGTCCACTTCTCTTTTTTGTTAATCACAGGTTTTCAAGGACATGCAAGCTGCTGGTTACTGTTTGGTGCAGGAGTTACCTGATCACGTGGCTGCACATGTGCCCGAGATTTGCGCACATCTGTAAAAGTTTCCCTAGTTGCAATTTGGAGTGACTTTGGGCAGGTTTAATCCTGATCATTTTTGCCAGCAAACTTAAAACACAAGGAATACTCACTTCTAGAAGAAACGCAGACAGCTGGCATTCATGCAGTTGTGAACTTCAATAAGGCTTTAGGTTTTGATTCTTGTTTGCTTTGTGCCTTGCATTGTTCATCCCAGTGATTTAAAAAATGCTTTATCTCATTTTACTTTGGGAATTTCATTCGCAAAATGTCAGACACATATGAAGTGCTATTTGCTCTAAAATTTAGGGAAACAGAGGCAAACAGGAGTGTAGGTTGCAGGCATCCAAAAAGCATGTTTAAATGTTGAGGTCTGACCTGGAGTTGCCGTACCTCGTCCATTCCCAGCCTTTATTGGAAGGTTACAGGCAGCTCGACTACAACTCCCCATGAAGTATCTTACTGCTGGTGTGGACTCGCAAAGGAATTTATCCCATTGTACTGACAGGCAGAATGGCAGATACATGTTGTTAGTTAGGTCTGTTCTCAGAGTACCTAGTGCTCAATTTTCTTTTGGGATGTTGTTTCATTTCCGATGAGGCAGAGAGCAGGCAAACATGGAAACCTGCCAACTTCTTTGCTGCCTCATATTGGAACTGTGGCCACTTATGTCAATGTTTCCCAGGGAAAAATTGGCTGCAGGTGATAAACATATGGTATGCGTAAAGCACTCGTGGCTCATCAAGCTTGCCTCTGCCAATAGATTAGTTGCAGTTTACAATGTTACGGGCATCCTCCAATACATTTGAACTCCCAAGGAAATTGAAGAGCCACATATAACTTAAATTGCAGAGAAATACCGTATAGTAGGACGGGGTATAAAGGAAGAAGTAATGGGAGATTGTCAGAAGAGCACAGCGATAATCATGGTGGATTTTAATCTACATATAGATGGAAAAATCGGATGGGCAAAGGTAGCCCAGATGAGAAATTCACAGGGTGATTTCTGGATAGTTTCTTACCCCGAAGTAGCAGCGATCATAATATGATTACATTTTATATTCAATTTGAGGGCGAGAAGAATGGGTCTAAGACCATTATTTTAAACTTAAATAAGAGCAATTATGAGGACATGAAAACAGAGCTAGCTAAAGTGAACTGGCAATTTAGGTTAAGAGATAAGCCAATAGAGATGGTGTGGAAGACATTTAAGGGGATATTTTAGAATGCACAAAATAGATACATTCCAACAAGAAAGAAAAATTCCAAGGGGAGGACTCACAATCCGTGTTTAAATAAAATAGTTAAAGATAGTATCAAGCTTAAAGAAAAAACATATAATTGCACAAAGATGGGTGGCAGGTCAGAAGATTGGAAAGAATATTAAAACATCAGCAAAGAATGATCAAAAGATTGATAAAGAAGGAAAAATTAGAGTATCAGAGAGAGCTAGCGAGAAACATAAAGACAGATAGTAAAAGTTTCTGGGCAGAATCATTCCAGATTTAAACTAAGTGCGGTAGCGGGCGGGTAAAATGATGTTTTACTGGACGGCCATGATGGTGGGTTTTCACGCTGTACAGTCCCAAACCCGCCACATTATTCATGCATTCCCAGGAAACACACCATTTCTATGGCGGGTGGGCTGTCATTCGCCTCCCTGCCATCACCCCGCCACTGCATCATGCCAGGCGCCATATTTAAAGTCCAGCTTCAGGTACACATCTCAATGCTTCCAGGCCACCGCTGGTACATGGAAGGCATGGCCCTGTAACTGAAGAAGACTGCAGCCCCCAGGTTCAGTGACACGTCCCTCCAGCACCTTGTGGAAGCTACTGGGCTGTCCTCTACACCCACCCTGGCTGCAGGGTGGGCAGCAACAGCACTAACCCAGCTTGGTTATCAGCGCCAATGCCCTTCAAAAGAGGACAGCCACCCAGTGCCCTAGGAGGATGAATGATCTTCTCTGTTCCACCAGGGTGAGCTCTCTTCTCATCACTCTCAACTCACACACAAACTCATCACAAATCCACAGGGCCATCACTCACTGCCGGTTCAAGGGACATCATCATTCACTCTCTCACACTCACGGTCATTGTCCTCATCCCGTCCATGGGACCACTCACCACCCACACAGGCCAGCCATACTTATTATCTAGCCTGGCATGAATCCTGCTCACACTCTCTCCATCTCTATTCATGCAGGCCAAGCTGGCACATAATAAGAGGAAGAGATCGCAGACCGGTGCCAGAATGCACAAAATCAAGGTACTCACAGATTTTGAAAACAGAGCCATCCAGCTGGCCGGTGAGAATCTGAACTGGTCCTGTGCTGACAGTGGTCTACCAGGTGAGGGTCCGGCAGTGCAACATCCATCAGACAACCACACTGTGTGATGTGTCCTCTTTCACAGGCCACTGCCATGGACTAACTATCTCCCCTTGCTTTCACAGGCACATGTATCAAACAGCCGACAGAGTCTGTGACCCAGGGCCTCCAATCAAGCCTGGAAGAAACCTCTGAAGAAGAATCTGAAGGTACCCTCCCTGCAGTTCCATCACAGCGCTGACCCACACCCTCCACCATCGCAGAGACACACCTCGGTGGGACCTAGCTTTAGAGTCGATCTGGGATCACAATCTGGAGAGCACCATCTGATCCACAGCAGGGACTTCCCAGGTTTCAGGCACTCGGAGGACGGCTGGAGGCCAGAACTTTGCTGAGTCCGAGTCAGATGATGAGCCTCTGGAATCGGTCATGTCACTGTTGCTGGAGCTGCAAAGGCAAGAACGGGAACATCAAGAAGGGATGTCCACTGCACTCCTCAGATTTCAAGGCACGATGGAGGAGTCCATCCGCCTTCAGTCTGAGGTGATAGCGCCGGCATGCCAATGCACCTAGGTCAACACTGGTAGGATGGCGGCTGATATGGAGACCTTGATCCATGACGTCACTCCTGCACTGCTGTGCGAGCTCAACTCCATCACTGATGCCGTAGTTGGCCTCCAACAGTATGCACTTTAGATGGGCGCCAGGCAGCTCGATCTCACTCCAGCTACCCCTGCTCCTCAAGGAGTCAGCCTGGGACCCCCGGGCATCCATAGGGAGGAGGATCTGCAGGTGCACACTCCGGGCCCATCCATCCAGGTGATTCTCAGAGCGCCCAGTCCATCCGACTACCCTCTTCCTGTGACCTCAGCAGCTTCAGCTCCACAGGCTGAGGACGGTGCCTCTAGCACACAGCAGGGCCTGAAAGCA
The DNA here is from genome assembly GCF_964194155.1 of Cetorhinus maximus. Taxonomy (NCBI): domain Eukaryota; kingdom Metazoa; phylum Chordata; class Chondrichthyes; order Lamniformes; family Cetorhinidae; genus Cetorhinus; species Cetorhinus maximus. Next base: position 16,107,644 of record NC_135900.1, read on the forward strand.
GGCCGGGGCCCTCTAAGTCTCGGGCCTCCAGAGGACACCTGCCAAAGTCATCACAGACAGGGCGTCGCAGTCAGCAGGCTGCCTCCACCTCCGCTGTGGATGTCCAGGGAACACAAAGACGTAGTGGCAGGGTTAGGACAGCTAAAGAGAATCAGTTGCACAGCCTGAGCATGGGTGTTAATCATTTGTACATACTGTTCACTATTGTCAATAAACTCCTAAGAATGTCCCTCTGCCTATGGCTCCTTGTTCTGATGAGCAGTGTTCTTGTCACTCAGAAGTGAAACCTTTCTGCACAAGATAAAGGCAGATGTCTCAGTCCAGGGCCTCTTCTCTGTGCTCTGTGCAGCCTTCAGACCACAGTGATCGTCCAGCCTCACACTCCCTGATGCCTGCACCTCGGCTGTGCTTCTCATTGCTGCCAGAGTGCAGTGGGCAGGCGCCACTGAGTTCTCTCATTCTCTCAATGTGCTCTCAACACTTTTAAGGAGGGGTTGGCCCCCATCTCTTCAGCATCTGTGACCACCGATTGGATTTGCCCAGATCTTGGGTTTCCCACAGCTGCAGGGTGCGATCAACTACAGTCAGGTGGCGCTCAGATCTCCATCGCAACACACGGTGGACTACATCAACTACAAGGGCTTCCATTCGCTGGATGTGCAGCTGGTATGTGACCACCAGAAATGCATCTTGCAGGTGTACGCACGGTTTCCAGGGAGCGTGCACAATGCCTACATCCTCAGTCGGTCACAGGCCCCTGGGCTAGAATTTTTACCTCGCCAGGTGGGCGCCGATAAAGTCATAATTGAATTAAAGTTTTTGCTGCCCGTCCAACTTTAGCAGCCAACATGTCAGAGCGCCAGGTTGTAAAGGGCGCAGCAGACGACGACGATGTGTGGCACCCTCTGTGGACTATATTGTAGGGCTGCTACATGGGTGTCATCAGCCACGCCCTCTGTGGGTAGCCCTTGTCCCCGAGAAGCCATCACTGCAGCTTCTGTGGACCCTGGAAGACCCCAGGGAAGGCCCATGTCGGGTGGGCTCGGCAGGGGGCGAGCAGGAGCGGTCGGGGAGCTGACCACCGCTCGCGGTCAGGTCGCAACCGCAATTTCGCGCTGGTGGGCCCATTGAGGCCTTCCCAGTGTGAAACACCGCGCTCAGCGCTGCCTGTGTGCAGGGGGCGTGCAGGGCGAGCGGGGAGCTTCACGCACGCGCGTGGGTGGGCACAGAACAAGCTCCCTGAGGCCACAGAGCTGCCTCAGGGAAATGAAGAGTTTTTGAAAAGTAAAAATAAAGATTTTTAAATTGTAATAAACATGTCCCCTCGTGTGACTCTGTCACATGAGCAAAGGACACATTATAAGTGAAATGTGAAATGTTTTTAAAAAATTTTATTTGCCGTTGGAAACCTCGTCCCGCCCGTGGATGAGGCTTCCTAAAAAGTGCAAAGGCCGCTTGGCCTTTGCGCCTGCCCTGTCAACTGTAAGGTTGGACGGGCAGCGAAAAATTTAATACAATTATAACTTTATTGGCGCCCGCCTGACGAGGTAAAAATTCTAGCCCAGGGGCCTGTGACCGACTGAGGGTGTAGGCGTCGTGCACATTCCCTGGAAATCGTGCGCACGCCTGCAGGTTGGGTTTGTGGTGGTCGCACACTAGCTGCACATTCAGCGAATGGAGGCCCTTGTGGTTGATGTAGTCCACCGTGTGTTGCAATGGAGATCTGAGCGCCACCTGACTGCAGTCGATTGCACCCTGCACCTGTGGGAAACCCGAGATCTGGGAAAATCCAATCGCTCTTGCATCCTGACTGTCCTGGTCCCTGGAAAAATGCATAAAGTTGTGCGCCCTTGTGAAAATGGCATCTGAGACCTCATGGATGCACTTGTGGTTGGAGGCTTGAGAGATCCCATAGAGGTCACTTGTGGAGCCCTGAAAGGAACCACTGGCATAGAAATTGAGCGCAGCAGTCACTTTCACGGCCACTTATCCCCTTTTCGCCAAATCCTACAGCAGCTGGCAGATGTGACCGATCAATTCCCTGGACATGCAAAGTCTTTCGTGACATTGGTTCTCAGTTATCTGCGGGAATGAAAGGTGGCGACTATAAACCCTGGGTGCCGTTAGGCACCGGCTTGCGATGGCTCACTGTGGCTCTTGGGCAGTGTGTGTGGGAGTCCCAGCCGCCCCTTCTTCCTAAGGTTGCTGCTCCTGCCTGTGCGCAGCCAAGAGCCTCAGTCGCTCTCTCCTCCGTCGTCTTGGCGCTCTGCAGGCCATCAGGCATAAAGCTAGTTCACCAGGCTCCATGATCCTAATGTACTCCTCCTGCAGCATGAGAGAGACACGTGCTTAGCATAGGTGTACTAAGAACCTGTCCTGGTTAAGTGTAACGGTCCTTTAACACTTCCTGGAGAGTGCTGGCTGTCACTTGGATGGCCAGAGATTAGTGCACTGCAAGGCTGCCCTGTTAGCTTGAACCATGGGGGAGACTGGTCCAAACTGGGATGCTGACATTGCAAGGGGCTGTGAATACCTCCAGCAGTGACTGCTACATGGCCAGCTTTAGCAAGGCGATTGTACAATGTGCACAGTCCAGCTGCTCTGCGGTCCACTAAAGTGCTCATGAATTTTCAGTCTGTGCCGGGGTGGGCGGGTGGGTACAGGGTCTTGGTGGCACTTTGATGCCTCTGCGTTGCTTGAGTGGGCAGATAAGCTAGGAGCCCGACCCCAATCAAATCAGGCTGTGCTTGAACTGTCTCAGTAGCAGAGGAATGGTCACTTTATAAAGGTTTCCCGAATGCGTGGCCGCTTTCCTCACCCACCCTACCCATCACCCCGAATGCTTGTGCGCTGTATTCAACAGCAGGGCTGCCCTTAACCCCCACCCCCGCCACCAGTCACTTCAATGGCCGGGTTGCCCTTAACCCCCACCCCCGCCACCAGTCACCTCAATGGCAGGGTTGCCCTTAACCCCACCCCCCGACACCTCTGAAGCTTGAAGTCTGACAGGCGACCCTGGCAAGCGCTGCACATTGTTACTGTGCACTCACCGCCGAGTTCCCCTCAAAGTGCAGGCCACCAAGTGCACGCTTTTTACATACTGTTATGAAACACGTTAGCGTGCTTTCCTGCCGACGTGGACGGACGATCTAGCCGGGGCGGGTTGGGGGTGGGGGGAAGATTCTGGCGGGCTGGCCTGATAATGATATGCCGATGTATTACAAAGAGGTTCCCGAAGCCCGATGGCAGAAAATACGACCTGCCGTTGGCGGGCTGAACAGACGGTCACAAACTGGCTTCCTGCCGTCGTAAAACCGATCGCGCCACATTCACAGAATCACACAGTGCAGATGAGGCCCTTTGGCCCATCGAGTCTGCACTGACACGTGAGAAACACCTGACCTACCTACCTAATCCCATTTACCAGCACTTGGCCCATAGCCATATTGTCCACTCACACCACCGATCAAGCCCGACGCTGACGGGCATGGAAAATTCTCACCTCTGTAGTTATTTTAAAAAGTAAAGAGTTAACAAAGTGAGTGTTGGTCCTATAGAAAGTGAGCCTGGGGAATTAATAATGGAAAATAAGGAGATGGCAGATTAATTGAACAGGTATTTTGAATCGATCTTCACTATAGAAGATACAAGTAACGTCCCAGAAATAGGTGTACATCAGGAAATAGAAGGGAGGGAAGAACTCGAGAAAATTACAATCACCAGCAAAGTGGTACTAAGAGAATTGTTGTAGCTGTGGGCTGACAGGTCCCCCGATACTGATAGACTTCATCCTAGGGTCTTAAAAGAAGTGGCTAATGAGGTAGTTGATGCATTGGTTTTAATTTTCCAACATTCCCTAGGTTCAAGGAAGGTTCCGTCAGATTGGAATATAGTGAATATAACTCATTTATTCAAAAGGGGAGGGAGACAGAAAGCAAGAATGTACAGGCCAGTTAGCTTACCACCTGTCATAGGGAAAATGTTAGAAGCTATTATTAAAGATATTATAGCAGGGCATTTGCAAAAATTCAGGGTGATCAGGCAGAGTCAACATGGTTTTGTGAAGGGGAAATCATGTTTAATCAATTTACTAGAGTTCTTTGAAGGGGTAACTTATGCTATGGATAAAGGGGAACCAGTGGATGTACTTTACTTAGATTTCCAGAAGGCATTTGATAAGGTGCCACATCAAAGGTTATTGCTAAAAATAAAAACTCGTGGTGTAGAGCTTTTAGAACATATTGGCATGGATAGAAGATTGGCTAGCTAACAGGAAACAGAGAGTAAGTATAAATGGGTCTTTTTCTTGTTGGCAAGATGTAATGAGTGGTGTGTGGAGAGAATTCCTGTACCGTCCCCCCCACCACTTCTGGGTTACATGTCCCTGACGTGCAGCCATATCCCCTGGGTTATGTATCCCTGACATGCAGCCATATCCCCTGGGTTATGTGTCCCTGATGTGCAGCCATATCCCCCGGGTTATGTGTCCCTGATATGCGGCCATATCCCCCGGGTTATGTGTCCCTGATGTGCAGCCACATCCCCTGGGTTATGTGTCCCTGACATGCGGCCATATCCCTCAGGTTACAAGCCCCTGATGTGCGACCTTATCTCCAGGCCATTTGTCAGGTCCTTATCCACTCACTTAACCTATCTCTATCACTTAGAAGTGTCCTTGTATGGTCTCCATATCTTTCTATCCTGCCTATGTTTCTGTCATTAGCAAATTTAGTAACCACATCTTCAGTCCTTTCATCCAAGTCATTTATATAAATTTGAAAAATGTTGGGGCCCCAGCACTGATCCCTGTGGCACGTGTGGGTACTTGGAGGAACTTCTGCAGCTGCAGCACCTCCGGCCTTCCTCTGGGCATGTTGGACATGTTGGACCTGATGAGTTTGGTGCAGATGGTCCTCAAAACATGCTGAAACAAGTTTCAGTGCTCGTCTCCACACGGGCTGGTTAGCTGCATTATTTACCTGAGAGAGGTGGTCTGCAATGCCGAAGTTTGTAAGATTCTTTTTTTTAAGGATGCCCTTGTAGCGTTTGTACTGATCATCTTGATGTCATTGGCTCTAAGACAGCTCCCTACAGAAAATCTGCTTGGGGATCCTGTAATCATCAATGCACTGATTTAAAGTGACTGAATAAATCAAACTTCATTTTACTTAAGTGGCTGTCTGGTATTTATACTGGTACCTTGGGGACTGAAGATATGCTGAAGTGAGTGCCCACTTAGACAGGCAGGCACATGTTAATGCCCTGATCTGGCAGGATCCCCACCAGATTGGCGAATCACATCGTGAAAGCAAGCTGCCTTTGGGGCACAGGTACCTGTGGAAAATAAAATTATAACTCAGTGAAAAATGCTAATTTAAGCTCCAAGTATTTGAGTGATTGAATAAAACAGGAAACATTTGGGTCTCTGAACTTTAGGTTAGTGAAGATCGGAAGTGTACCAGCTTAATCAGGTGCATGATAGAGCCTCTTGCACACTTTGAAGTCAAACAATCTTATTGTAAAAGTTGAAATTGGATCTTAGTAAATGGATTGACCTAGAACTGAAAGGTGACTGACAGTTACATCTCCATGGCTCATTTTGAAGATTGTGCTTTCCTTCAGTTTGGCAAAAAGCAACCATCATTGCTGATGCACATGTGTCCCTGTGATCTATTATCGATTGACCAGTGGCGCAGGCTGCATGAGCTTTAAAGAAAATACTGACATGTTTCAAGTTATCTTATGTCCTCAAGGTTAAAATGCATTTAACATTTTAATTAGGCTTTCTTTGAACTTATCGAGACATTTTCTAAAGAAACAAATGTGCCATGAAACCATGGTGCTAAGTTATATATTAAGACAATGATTAACACGAATCTACATTTAATTTGGATTTAGATTACGCTTAATGGGATGAGCATTGCTAATCTCACCTCGGTTAAAATTTAATTGACCTGATTGCTTTGAACCATATTGTTGATAAGAGCCGATGTAGTGGAATGTGATTCAGTGGCGTTGAAATATACCAGATATTGTACACAATAGGGTTGATTTTGCGGGCTTGTGTAACCCATGGGGAGCCTCACCCACTGGTCACCAGCATCAGGAGTTCACAGGCACCCTGTCTGGGATTTTCCGTTCATTAGTTCTAACCATCAGAAAGTTATGGACGGTGTATCTGCACTCTTCTGATGTAAGTGACCCCATTGGAGTGGAAAACTATGGATTAGAACACAAGCAACAAATTCCCAACTAATTTTGTTTGGGGTACATGCTTCAAATTCTGTTTCTACCATTCAAAATTTTGCTAATCATATTTTCTATTGCAACACAAGACAGCGTTAGTTTTATCCCACCCATTGCCTTTTTGATATCACTCCATTTTACAGCTGTAGTCCCTCCAATTCAGCTTGTTTCAACAATGGTTTGCCTGCCCCATAAGGCTCTTGACAATCGCAGTAGCTTTCTAAATAAAATATTAATATATAGTTTCAAGATTTCAGCAGAAGCAGGGATAACAGCATCTGGAATGAATCCAGCAATCCATGGCTATACACCTGAGGATCACTTGAACTACTAATGCTTCCATTGCAAGCACTGTTTCGGTCTGGCTGCCATGTCATTTTTAAACAAACATCAGGCAGTGAGGACATGGATGCCGTTCCTACATTCTACAGGCCATTAATTACAAAGAATTATCATTCTCCTGTTTCTATTAAAAATAATAATTCACCTCCCTAAGTTCATATGTTCTGCTCACGAGTAGAACTTTGCTGCTAAGAGACTTTAATTGAAGTTGGTTAAAGTTCATGGCAGCACCTACATTATTCTCCAGTTTGTAAAACAGCTAGAACATTGATTACATACTCCCTAACTATGTAAACATTGCCTGCCTCCCATTTTATTTTGGTGAAGTAATGGTGCAGCAATAAGGCTTCGCCACTGAGAGGGTTAATCCCCAGTACCGACATCCATTTTAACACTGGTGTTGCAGACGGTTACTCTCAAATATTTATGGCTTTGTGAATGGTGAATTGCATCTCTTATCCTTCAGGGCCTTATCTGCAGTTTCATTAGTTTCCAATGGCAAAAGTATTTAAATTTGTTTACATTCTTGGTCTGGAAATAAGGCATGATTGTAATTAAATAGATTGCAAGTTAATGAGGTAAAACTCAGCTAAATCCCAATGTTTCCTATTCATATAATAATTCACAGAGGAAGTTAATCAGATCTTGTATATTTAATGAATGTGATGGGCAATAGCAGAGCAAGTGAAAGGCTCTGATACATAAAGGTGTTTCACTTCAAATATTTTGGCCATCATTATTTTATGGGTATACTACTGCTATACTGCTCTGGCTAGAAGCATGGCAGATAATTTCAATATGAAGAAGCATGAAGCGATGCACTTTGGAAGGACTATTATGGAAAGACACTATACCAGAAATGGCTTGAATTTGAAATGTATGGATGAGCAGAGAAAACTTTGTGTCCATATGAACAAATCCTTCAAGGAGGCAGAGCAAGTTAATAGAGTCATAGAACCATGGAGTGGCTACAGCACAGAATGAGGCCATTAGGCCCACTGTGTCCATGCCAGCTCCATGCAAGAGCAACTCAGCTAGTCCCACACCCCTGCCTTTTCCCTGAAGGACTACAAATCTTTTCTCTTCAGCTTATTATCCAATTCCCCTTTGAAAGCGCTGATTGAATCTACTTGCAACACATCCTCAGGCAGTGCATTCCAGATCCTAACCACTCACTGCATAAAAAAAAAAAAATTCCTCACGTCGCCTTTGCTTCTTTTACCATTCACCTTAAATTGGTGTCTTCTGTTTCTTGACCCTTCCTCCAATAGGAACAGTTCCTCCCTATCCACTCTGTCCTGACCATCTGAACACTTCTATCAAATCTCCTCACTACCTTCTCTTCTCCAAGGAGAGCAGCCCCCAACTTCTCCAATCCACCCTCATGGGTGAAGTCCCTCAACTCTGGAACTGTTCTTGTGATTTTTTTATGCACCTTCTCTAATGCCTTTATATCCTTCCTAAGTGGTGCCCAGAACTGGACACAGTTGCAGTTGAGCCAGTGTTATATAAATGTTCACCATATCTTCCTTGTTTTTGTATTCAATGCCTCTATTTACAATGTGCAGGATCCTGTATGCTTTATTAACCACTTTCTCAAAGGGCCCTACTGCCATCAATGATTTGTGCACATACTCCCTCAGGTCCCTTAGTTCCTGCACCCCCTTTTAGAATTGTATCCTTTCTTTTATAATGCATCTCTTTATTCATCTTCCCAAATTGTATCATTTCACACTTCTCTGCAATAAGTTTCACCTGCCGCATGTCTGCTCATCCCACCAGCCTCTGCCTATGCCCTCTTGAAATCTATCTCTATCCTCTTCAGAATTCGCAATACTTCCAAGTTTTATGTCATTCGCAAATTTTGAAATTGTACCCTGCACACCCAAGTCTAAGTCATTATTATACATCAAGAAAAGCAGTGGTCCTAATACTAATCCCTGGGGAAACCTCACTATAAACCTTCACCAGTCTGTTCAACTGTTCACCACTATTTTCAGTTTCCTGTCACCCCACCAACTTCATCTCCATGCTGCCAATGCCCCTGTTATTCCATAGACTTTAATTCTGCTGATAAGCCTGTTATGTGGCACTTTATCAAATGCCTTTTGTTACCCTAACAACCCTTTCTGTTACCGCATCAAAAATGCCAATCAAGTTAGTTAACTCCTTAAAAAATTGCGCTTGCTTTCCTTAATTAATCCAAATTTATCTGTGACTGTTAATTTTGTTTTCCATATTTTTATTTCTAAGAGCTTCCCACCACTGAAGTTAAATTGACTGGCCTATAACTGCTTAACTTAACCTTACACACTTTCTTGACCAAGGGTGTAACATTTGTAATTCTCCAGTCTTCTGGTACCATTCCTGTATCTAAGGGAGATTGGAAGATTATGTGCTGTGCCATCGCAATTTCCACCCTGACTTCCCTCAGTATCCTCAGGTGCATCTGAGCTGGTCTTGTTGACTTATCAACTTTAAGTACAGCCAGCCTTTCTAATACCTCCTCTTTATCAATTTTTAGCCCATCCGGTGTCTCAACTCCCTCCTCTTTCACCATGAATTTGGCAGAGTCTTCTTCTTTGGTAAAGGCAGATACAAAGTATTCATTTAGTATTTTAGTCATGTCCTCTGCCACCATGCATAAATCCCCTTTTTAGCATTTAGTCAGCCCTACTTATCCTCCTACCACACTTTTGTTATTTACATGCTGATAGAAGACTTTTGGATTCCTTTTTATGTTAGGTACCAGTCAGTTCTCTTACTCTGTTTTTGCTTCTCTTATTTTATTCTTTCTACTTTCTTTCTGAACTTTCTATATTTAGCCTGGTTCTCACTGTATTATCAACCTGACACCTGTCGTACTTTCTCTGCTTCATCTTACTCTCTATTTCATTCATCATCCAGGGAGCTCTGGCTTTGTTTGTCCTGCCTTTCCCCCTCGTGGGAATGTACCATGACTGTACACAAACCATCTTCTCTTTAAGGGATGCCCATTGTTATGATTCAGTTTTGCTGACCAATCTTTGATTCCAGTTTACCTGGATCAGATCCACCCTCACCCTCTGAAACTGTCCCTCTTCCAATTAATTTCTTTTACTCTGGATTTTTCCTTGTCCTTTTCCATAGCTAACCTAAAACTTATGATACTATGATCACTGTCACCTAAATGTTCCCCCACTGACTCTTGATCTATTTGACCCACCTCATTTCCACAAAGTAGCTTTAGCAATGCCTCCTCCCCCGTTGAACAGGAAACACACTGATCTAGAAAATTCTCCTGAACACAGAAATTCTTCCTCCACTCTCCCTTTTACACTATTAAAATCCAAATCTATACTAGGATAATCATTGTCCTCTGTTGTGGTAACCTCAACGAACAGACCACAGGAGGCTCAGGTACAGGTTATGATCATTTATTCAAGCAATTGCAAGGAGAGAGCCGCCTCAAAGCAGCTTGAGGTAGAACCCTGCTAAATTATAAGTGTTGAGCATATTTATACATACAAGGACATTATTCAAGTTCCAATCCTGTCAGCATGTAGGTTTACATTAAACAGATATCCCTGGTATCAGGTACATACATCAGACATCCCTTCTATGTCTACTGTATATGGCAGAATGTCATGGTACCTAATATAATAATCCCCCCGTATCACCCCAATATTTTCTACTCTATATAATGTTCTGCTGGGTGTTGACATAGGTATAACAGGTATTACTAAAACAATGCCTATTAGCATATTATTATTCACTATACATTCATTCTATATACACGTGTTAAACCTCTGAGCTGGCAACCAGTCAAGTCATGATCCTTATGTCGTGAAAGATTAAATAAATGTTCATTAGTTACCTATAAAGGAACTACCCCTTCATTAATCTGTCTTAAATTTTCTTGGGCTTGTTCCAGTGCCCAGGATCCATAGGTGCTGCAAACATCATTTCTGCTCGCTTCGTCTGAAATATTTTCCCCTATCCCGATCAGTTTATTAATAGTCCCCGCATGACCTTCGAGCACTGTAGCCAGGTTTTGAATTAACTGTGTCATGTCCCGGTCTATATTTAATTGGGTGTTATGAATTCCCTGCCCCCATTCTAAAATTTCCTTAATCTTAGAGTTCAAGGTCTGGACCTTCTGGTCAACAGTTGCCAGTTCAATAGAGTTAACCATTGAGTCCCGGTATTGAATATTGTAGCGGCATCATTTATCAGGCTGCTCGGTCCCCTCCTAAGCCTGGAAGTATAACCATTGATCGCATCCCGCCATTAAACTGCCCCGCTTCAGTCATTAACTGGCCCATCAGAGTTGTATAAAGTGCCTGACTATGGATTGAGCACCACTGGGGCAGGGCTATACCGGATATGTTCAAGACTACAGGTACCAGCTCATGATGTACCTTATCATACAAAACTTTATCCTGATTAACCAATACATAGACCGTTCGTCCGCCCTGGATTCATAGCTGGACAAGGTGGGTCGGTTGGTGTGGGTTTGAGAGGCTTCAATTGCCTTTGCTCGGATTGTGGATACAGTCATGGGAGTGGCTGGGTAGTGGTACTAACCTTCCCTCTAGGGTGTATCTCTCATGTCCATCTACCATTGGTATTTCCCCAAGTTGGAACATTGTTATCATTCGGGTCACAAATGTTCCATTTGGAATTCTTAGGTTGGGAATGAACAACCATCAATGCATACATTGTCAAGCATGCTATATAAACGTGACTCTCTGTTTCACAAACAAAATCGAACTTCCCTGCCCACTCCTTGTGCTTAAAACACACAGTAGTTAGATTTGGAAACTTAACATAAGAGCCAGTTTTCCCGAACAGCCCTCACCAATCTCTCGTGCGTGTCATATCCCTGACACTTCCACGTCCGATCTGAAGCAAACCCTTACTACAATTCAAAATCACTTGTCCTCCTACTGTTACATTTATCATTCCCTGTGGCGTATCGCATTTGGCACTGTCCGTGCTGTACGAAAGTCTCTCCAGCATTGCGGGATGAGCAGTGATGATCCCCGGCCTTGTTGCCAGTACTGCCACGCCCACAACCAGGTTTGTAGACCTGTGGAGACATTAACATTGGCTCCTGTTGTCCGGGTTACCGCTTGGTGATTTGTCATGTATCTTTAACAGTGTGTAACACCTCCATTTACTTCCCATTTTCATATCTACAAGTGCACACGTATCACCTGTTATAATTACCTCGCATGCCACATGCCACCTGTTGGCAAACCCTGTTCACTCAGGGCTCACCTTGACCATCAACTTATTCCCCACTTGGAGAGTGTCCATTGTTGCTCTTTGGATTTGCCTGTTTCCATATCCTTAATCATCTGTCGGTCCTCTGACTTCCTTCCTTAACTCATGCAATTGCTTACTCATTTCCCTCGCATTGTCTCGCACCCTTCCTATTAGTAGTCCAACATTTCCCCCTCCTACTATGATTCCCTTGGGTAACTGCATTGCTCTCCTTGTCATTAGTTCAAATGGGATGGACCTGGTGGTCCTGCTTGGGGTTGTCCTAAGACGCATCAGGATATTGGGCAACACTGTTGCCCAGCTGGTCCCTGTCTCTTGAATTGTTTTTACGGTTGATGTTTTAAAGTTTGGTTCATCCTTTCCACCATCCCCGAGCTCTGTGGGTGGTAGGGAATGTGGAGTTCCTTATTAATCCCCATAAGTTTACACATTTCTTTAATGACTCTTCCTGTGAAATGAGTTCCCTGATCTGAATCTATCTGGGTAGGCACCCCGTCCACTTCTTCCAGTCCACTATCTCCTGCTGCTGTCCTACGTCAGGCCTCAATTCCTTAAGCTGTCTTAAGGAACACAACTCTGCAATGCACCTTCTTATCCCATCTTTCAATGGCTCAGTATCTTCACTTCCAGTGACGGTTCTCTCTGGGAGCTGCTTAACTCTGTCTATCATCAGGGTGTTAATCCTGTGGTCTTACTTTTTGTAGCTCGCAGGCACATTAATATAGTCAGTAATACATCTAATTAGCCTTTTTCCAGCTTTCCCTTTACCTGTATCCATCTTGTGGTAAATTATTGTTCAGTATTATTTCTCCTTACCCTTCAATTGCCCCAACTACAGCTTCCACATAGTTTTACGTCTAAAGTTTTTTTCCCTGACCACGATCATCCTAAGATTCTCTTGAGGTCAGTTTCTCTATTGTCTTGATCATTTAAAATGTTTCCTTACTCTTTAGGCCAAATGAACTATTCCACGTCAATGAGGATCTCCGTCTCTAGATCTTTGCTTATCTCCCCCTGTGCGGCTCCAGTGTCTCAGTTAACGGCCAGATTATCAAATTCACTTTTTTTGAAACAGTTTGTATATTGTGTCCTCTTTCTCTAACTCTTTCTCCTACCCGTAATCCTTTCCTCATACCATTTTACACATGCAATAGCTACCATCATATCTTGTGCAGGTTGTCTGGAGAGACTTTACAGTCCAATAAAGTATTCTCATAACAGTTTTAAAACAGAAATCAGGCATTGACATGTTTTGCTTCCTTATCATCTTCTCAAACAACTTTTTATTGTCTCAAAAGTAAACCATTAAATTGTGTCTGACCCTTTTCTTATAGAATTATCCCAGATTCATTAACTCAGCCAAAAATCGGATTTCTGCCAAACTTTGTCAAGGTTTTGAGCTTAACTTCATACTTTGGGAACAGATTTACAAATACAAAAGCTTGCAGCATTTGAATTAGAGCCAATTGTTGTCAAACCTTTTAAAATAAAATTCCCTTTTGAGAACTTTATCAGGAACCAAACCGCAATTTTAAAAAAAACTTTGCAAGAACTGTAATTTACACTATCAAAATTAAAACTACCTCTTTCTCATGTGTATTGATTTGTATCCAGATTAAAAGTCCCATATGTTTATCGACATATCCTTTATCTTAGATAGCATCCTAGTTATTCAGAAGTAACCTGTTAAATTACACTGCACTTTTCACATCTCAAGATTGTCCCAAATTCAAATAACAGTGCTGCTGGGATGCAGATTTCATTTCCTACTTAATTAATCTATTTAAAAGAAACCTCTTTTTATCCATTGGAACCACCTAGACTGTGTGTTTATGCCCCTTGGTTTTCCTAGAATCCCTTGAACTTCAGGTAATTTTTTCACTCAGAATTTTAGATTACCAACTCATATGAGCTAACGTAACTTGTTTGTATCAATCCCAATCAGCTTGGAAGCTGGTGATAAGGGTTATTCCCTACTAGACTGCAAGGGGGTGGTACAAAGGTTGGTTCATCTCAGACAAAGGCAAACCCTGTTTTAGCTTTACAATACCTTCAAATTGCGATTTTTGCCATAAATCTCAACTCGAACCTTATACTCAAAACTTTGGAATGTTTGAGTATACTTTTCCTTTAATCTATTATGGGGCTTTTGGCTCTAAAGTGCTGAACTCCACACACAAATGACAATTTAGGGAAGAAAACACATTAAAGCTCACATACAAATGTTCTTTGCACACAAACTAACACATATATAAAGGTATTCATTTATATTCCTATAACTTAACGACTTATAACTCTCTTACTCTAAACAAAACTTCAAGTAGCAGTGGGGGGAAGAAAGGGATCTTGAAGGCTCCACCTACAGGGACAATCAAGCCGACTGAAGCTCACATTTCCTCTGCTCCTGCCTGTCACTGCTCATTAACTCCCCTAGGGGTACCCCCCTCCCTCTACCTCTCTCTCTCTCCAGCACAAACGATCTTGTAACTTAAATGAATTCATTTTTTTAAGTTACAAAAATTCGGTAGGGGATCTTTCGGGTCCCATCACCTTTCCACATGTTCCCATTCTGCCCTGGGAGAAATCGATCTGTTGCTGCAGCTCGAGTGAGATATTTCTGTATTAGTTTAGTTTGTTGCAGATACAGACTCAAATAAATACTGTAGCTTTGCCGATTTTATCACTTGTCTTGAGCTTTCCACGACTCCTGGTCAGTGCCAGTACAAACTGCCGCCACTGATCTGGTCTTTCCTACATCTGTCTTTCCTTCTCTAATCTGCTGGACCTTAGTATTAACCTATAACACAATTGTAAACACAAGGTAATAGTAACCATCATCCCTTTCTTTTCCTTATCCTTCTTCTGCTCTACCCGCCATTACTTTTGCTCCTCAGGGGTTCCCTGCGGATCCCACCCACCCTTCTACATTTTCATGATTAGTTTTGACTGTTGTTCTGCTGTGAACCTCGTGATGGAGACCCCCGCTCCCCAGTCGAGCTCCATCGCACTTTCCTGTCTTCCTGATGGCATTCTATTCTTCTATTCCGTCTGCCTCTGCGCAGTTAGTTCACGCGGCTCTGACAACTTAGTTACTTGCGGTACTTGCGGTCTACTTGTTTCCCCAGGGGTCTGGCCTCCCTGTGCGGCTTCGGCTATGGTTTTATTTCAAACCGTAGCCCACCAGCATGGCTCCGCCTCCTACCCAGGCGCCTCCTGTCCTGAGTCCTCCTCCCGATTGTTTTGATACTCAACCAGACCGTTCTTGGGTAGGCTTACTGCACTAACTACGGGTGGTAAATAGAGTATACTCACCGACTTTGCAGAGCCGTCCCGAGGATCCCATCTGAGTATCCTGCCGACTACGCCAAACTGTTGTGGTAACTTCGACGAACAGACCACAGGAGGCTCAGGTACAGGTTACGATCGTTTATTCAAGCAATTGCAAGGAAAGAGCAACCTCAAAGCAGCTGAGGTAGAACTCTGCTAAATTACAAGTGTTCAGCGTATTTATACATTACTGATCATGTACAAGGACATTGTTCAAATTCCAATCCTGTCAGCATATAGGTTTACATTAAACAGATATCCCTGGTATCAGGTACATACATCGTACACCCCTCTTTTCACCCAGGCAGAGGCCTTCCCTCCCATCTAAGCTGGGACTATCTGTCCTTTCCTTATCTATTGAAAAGCACGCTCAATCTTATTTGTTTTCCAATCTAAGCCTCCATTCTGACTCCCAGGACTCCTAATCTATCTTATTTTCATTCCTTTATGTCCAGTCTGGCACCAGGACCTTGCTGGCGATTGCAGGCCCTAAGGGTATATAAGGTTCTTCTGGTAATCTTTTAACTGTTATTGTACTTGTTGGCACTGGCTGCCTGGAGATTCTAAGTAATTCCCTTACAATAGATTCTTACCATATTCCCCCTAACACCCCCATTATAACTACTCATAGTCTTTGCACCTCTCTGTAATTTTCTTGCAAATTTGTTCCTCTATATCTTTCCCACTAGCTAGTGGTCCTTAGAATACACCCAGGAGTGCAATGGTACCTCTATTGCTTCTTAGCGCTAACCAAATAGATTCTGCCCTTGACCCCTCCAGGATACCCATTCTCTCCAGCACCATTATATCCTTATAAATCAATATTGCCTCCTCTTCCTTTCCTTCCCTATTTTTCCTGAACACCTTGTATCCAGGAATATTTAATACTCAGCCCTGCTCCCTTTTTCTCAGCCAGGTCACTGTTATTATAACCACATCATATTCCCACTTTTCTATCTGTACCTGCAGCTTATTTACCACACTACAGGCATTCACATTCACACTGTAAACCTAAGTTAGACTTTATTGCATTTCCTCTTAGTCTGCCCCCACTTAATGCCTTAGCCTTTCTTACTTTACTGCTCTCTGTGTCTCCCAATTCTTTGTGTCTGTTGTCTTTTCCTCTCTATAAAGTTACCTCCTGGTGCCCATCCCTCTTCCAAGTTAGTTTAAACCTTTTCCAAAAGCACTAGCAAATTGTCCTGCAAGGACACTGACCCGGTCTCTGTTCAGGTGCTACCCGCCCAGCCTGACTAGGTCTTATCTTCCTCAGAACTAATGCCAATGTCTCAGAAACCTAAAGCCCTCCTTCCTGCACTATCTCTCCAGCCATACATTTGTCTGCTCAATCCTCCTATTTCTATACTCACTCACACAAGGCAGTGGGAATAATCCAGTGATTGCTGCCATAATATCCGGCTTACTAGTCTTCTTCCTAGATCCCTAAAATCTACTGGCAAGACTTCATCCCTCTTTCTACCTATAATGTTGGTACCAATATGGACCACGACCGGTGGGTGTTTAACCTTCCCTGCCCCTCCTCAGGGTGCTCTGCAGCTGCAGTGACATCCCTGACCCTAATACTGGAGGGGCAACATGACATTTTGGATTAGTATCTGTGGCTGCAATAATGTCTATCTGTTCCTCTAAGGTTAAAAAAAAAATGCAAATGAATTACTTTGGCTTATAAATGGCTGTGTAGGCAGCCTTGTGGTACAGTGGGTAATGTCCCTGCTTCTGACTCAGAAGCTCTGGGTTCAAGTCTCACTTCAGAACTTGATGGCCAAGGAAGGTGCATTCATAATGTGACTAAACAGGTTGAGTATTAACTTAGAAACCCCTCCAATGTACATCAATGGCAGGTGGTAAGGTCGAAAGAGCTTCCTGGTCAGCCATTTGATGGAAAGAAATTAGAACCTCTACCATTGCTATCCATAGCTCCAGGCTACAAAATGCATTTAAAAGTGTATGTTGTCATTGGAACTCAGGCTCCATGGGGGGGGGTTGGTTGGTTCAGTTGGCTGGACAGCTGGTGTGGATCAGATTGGTACCAACAGCACGGGGTCTGATTCACCTTTCTAGGTGGGGTGGATTCGGGACCTGCCTCCTTGCCCTACCCATGGTGGAGATTGCAGCACTGTGGGTAAAGAGATAGAGCAGGAAGTTTATAAATTATGCATTAGGCTTTAACTGGAGTATTGTGGACAATTCTGGGCGCCACCACTTCAGAAAAACACCTTAGAAAGGGTACGGAGGATACTTACCAGGGTTGATGGACTTCAGTTATGAGGAGAGTTTGGAAAAGTTAAGGCTGTTCCCATTGGAATAGAGAAGGTTAAGAGGTAACCGAATAAAGATTTTCAAAATGCTGAGGTGTTTTGATAGAGTAGGTGGAGAAAAATTATTACCGCTGACAAGTAGGCCAACATTCAGAGGTAATAGATTGAAGATTATTGGCAAAAGACCTGGGCCTGAATTTTAAGTTCCAAGGTCAGGTGTACGCCTGACCCAAATGCACATAAAATTGCACAAGATGACGTCAGCCGTGTGTCCCATATCATTGTGCACGTGAGCAATATTGAGGTCGGAACTGTGCCCGGCGACAATTAAGGGGCCAATTAAAGTCATTAAAAAGCAAATTGTCCTCGAGTTTATGTAGCCTGTGCGATTTCACACTTGACACACAGCAAAATGGGCAGGCAGGGAGCCCTTATTTAATGATTTGTCATCCAAGGGCAGGATAAAAAGGGCCTGGAGCGTTGCCAGTGTGAGTAGTGAAGAGTTTAGGAGATAGTTTGCTGCTGGTTGACAGCTTCATGTCTGTTCTGAGCTTCAGTTTTTGCATTGCTAGCCTTCATTTCAGGACTCGTTGGTGTCTCAAAGGCCCCTGGATGATTTATACTACTTGGACCCTTGCAGTCATCAGACAGGCTTCTGGTTCTCTGGTAATGGGGATTGTGGTCTCCACTGGAGGCCCTTCCTCTGAGGAGGAAGAGAGGGGCACAACGGAGAGGAGGCCAGGTATCCCAATGGAGCACCCAAGGGAGGAGAGCTGCAGGCACAGGAGGCGCAGGGCCAGCTTGGAGTCCAAGGCAGAAGGGGCTGCAGAAGATGTCACTATCCTGCTCCCAGACTGTACAGGCAGTGATACAGCTACCTAACCATGTCAGAGGTGCAGTGTCGGAGGAGGATCCTCCTCTCCGGGGAGACTGATCTCCATTTGTCAGATGATTGGGCTGGAGATCACATCCAACTATGTGGGTGCCCACCCCATGCCAGTGGCTCTGAAGGCCACAGAGGCCATCAACTTCTATGCCTCCTGCTCTTTCTAGGGGTCAGTGGGGGATCTGTGTGGATGGTCCCAATCAATTGTCCACAGTTGCATCAAGCTGGTCACTGATGCTCTGTTCAGGCGGGTAATGACATTTATTCATTTCCATATGGATGAGGCCAGCCAGGCTGAATGAGCCAGAGGCTTCACTGTGATTGCTGGGTTCCCCCACATCCAGGGTGACATCGATCGCATTCATGTGGCCATCAAGGTGCCAGCAGGTGAACCGGGTGCCTTTGTCAACAGAAAGGGCTTCCACTCCATGAATGCCCAGATAGTTTGTGACCACATGATGCAGATTCTGCAAGTCTGTACAAGGTACCCATGATGCATACATCCTCAGATACTCCCAGGTGTCATGGCTCCAACTCGCCTCGATAGATGGTTGCTGGGTGACAAGGGCTATCCAATAAAAAGGTGGCTTATGAAGCCTCTCCAGCACCTGAGAACAGAACCAGAGCAGCATTATAAAAGGAGGCATGCCTCCACAAGGGCAGTGATAGAGAGGACAATCGATCTGCTGAAGATGTGATTCAGGTGCCTGGACCATTCAGGGGAAGCACTTCAATACCCTCCAGAGCATGTGTTATGGTTACATGCTGCACTCTCCACAATCTGGCTCTGGCAAGTGGCAACCCACTGGAGGAAAAGGATCTTGAGGCAGCTCCACAGGCCACAGATGATGACTCCAGTGGTGGATCAGAAAAGGACCCCAGGGAAGAAAATGGTGAAGATGTGGAGGCAGATCTCTGGACCCTTCAGGGAGGCAGGGACACCAGGGAGGCCTTAACTCAACACTCCTTCAGCTTGGCTGCCAAGGCACTGCTTTAACCTCAAGCCAGGGATGCTGCCTCCTTGCCGTATGTTCGAAATGACCCTTTCCATTGAACCCAACATCCACTCAGTAAAGCTTAGAGCCACTCACGTCCAGCATGACATACCAGCATGCCCTGCACCTACAAAACAAGTGAAACATACTCAGACCATTAACACAAAGGCAAAATTTATATCATGTTGGCACTCACAGAAAATGAACATAACAATATAAGATGTTAATAGTCACAGCAGCAAACAAATTAACAAAACATGGCAGAACAGAAGATCACCCGTGAACAATCCCTCTTGTGCTCACGGTGCCTTAAATTTACATTTGCGAGTGCTGCATCTTGGTCGCCCCCACACTACCCACCCCCCCCAACCCCCCCATTCCCCGGCTCGCTGGCAGCGGCATTGGAGAGACAGCCTGCTGACTTTGCTGTCTTGTTGGCCTTGATGACGTTGGTGTTCATCCTCTGGGCAGTGGAGTCTGTGCTGGCCACGCCTTGGTGGGGGGAGAGTCCAGTGCCACAGCTGGGCACTCCTCAGTCATCGCAGCCTCATCAGATGCCACAGTCACTGGCAGAGGCGGGAGAGCTGCTGCTGTCATCCAAAGCACCGTTAGAGATGCCCCCAGAGATGACAAGCAGCTCATGCGCCAATGTGAGGTTGGCCTGGACCTCCCTGCTTGCTATTGATGGACGGGCATCAGCAGAGATACTGGGTGCCTCATGCATCTCTCACACTGGCAGGGACCTTCTGAGGTCATTGCCTGTGTGAGGGCTTGGAGGTTTGAGCATAACCCCAGGACCCCCTTATTCTGTTCCTGAAGCTGCCTCTCCATGAGAACTGCAACCCTCTCAATGGAGGAGGCAGTGTGCTCAACCATGAGGGTCAACACAGTGCTCATGCTCCACATGGACTCCTCCATGACATAGACCGTGGCACGCAGACCCTCATGCATCTCTGCCA
This sequence comes from Cetorhinus maximus, assembly GCF_964194155.1. Lineage (NCBI taxonomy): Eukaryota > Metazoa > Chordata > Chondrichthyes > Lamniformes > Cetorhinidae > Cetorhinus > Cetorhinus maximus. The sequence continues at coordinate 16,127,946 of NC_135900.1, forward strand.
GATCCTGCCGCATATCCCACTGGACATCCAGCATCTGCTGCCTAATGGACAACTTGAGATGATTGTCATCTGCCTCGCACTCAGCATGGTCCTGGTCTCCAACAGTCCTCTGACTTCTGGCAACCTGGGCACTCTCTGCCTCTGCCTGCTCCTCATGTGAGTGTACTGTGCCCCCACTGCTGTGCACTAACATTGTAGCTGATAATCTAATGCCCACCGAGGTGCTGGTATCTGCGCTGGTGCCTGGTGCAGAATGAGGGTGCGATGCAGGTGCATCTGGTGGCCACTGGTCCTCTCAGGGAGGCTGATCAGGGTTCTGCACTCACTGGCCGGATGGTGATTCTAGGGGAGAAAAGCGACGTTATTAGTATTAGTCAGCACACTGACACTGTGCATGCCAGGCGGGCTCGTGAGATAATGGAGATCTGCATCATGGTGCCATTGTTTTCAATGAACAACGGGGACTCCAGGTTTGAGGTTTCCATTACAGATGACACAACACAACAATGTTTACACACTCCGACAATCCCACGTCTGTGCACTGCATTCTTAACTTTGTCAGAGACCCCACCTCTCCATGACTGGTGGACCGAGCTGGGCACTGGCACTTCATCAATATGAGCAGGTTTGGGGAGCCACTGCCTGTCCTTTACCTCTTGATGTTGTTGTGGCTTCTCTTCTCCTGAAAGGACAGAGGAGCATTGATTAGTCCACTCTCTACCTGCAGCACCATTGCAGCCTGGCCAACCCCACCTGAGGAACACCTCACAAGGCACATCGGAGTCGTGGGCCTCGACCCACAAAGCAATCAGGTCAAGCAGCCGGAGCTCACCAACTTGGCCGGCACCGATGTCAGTGGCAGTTGGCACTCGGACTCTTACATCCCTGAGCACCACAGTGGTGACAGCCAGCCGATAACACTTCCCCACCACAGATCCATGCCAACTCAATAAACACCCTTGCCGAGTGCAGCAGGTCGTTGAACCTTTTGCAGCACCGCACCCATGTGTGCTGCACAACATCATGGCCGCTGACCTGGGCTGCCACCTCTCCCAATGTTTTCTTGGTCAGGTGCGGTGGCCTCCTCTTGGCATCCCTTGCATGAGGATGTCTGGCCTGGCACTGACCTCCTCCATGAGGATTTCCAGGGGCTCATCCGAGAACCGGGGGTGCTGAATGCCCACAGGAACGGCCCTCCAGCCTGGGGTGCCAGCAGGTGCAAATGCCTTTGCAGTTCAAAAAGAATGTCTCGTCAAACAACTCCAAAACTACAAAGTGTCCCCTAGCAGCCTTCAGGGAGCTGCCTCTGCTGCTTTCAAGTCCCCCACTGGGTCGCCATTGGACCCGGTGCCTGACAGGTTCCTGCCCCCCCCCACCGGCCCTTCCGAACATTGAGCCCTTAATTGGCCACCCAGTGTGAAATCGCGTTGGAAACGTGATCTCTCCCTTGGAGCAGATTATATGTCCGCTTCCGGGCCTGCCCACTGGGCGCATATGCCAAGCGTGAAATTCAGGCCCTGAGGTTGAGATGAGGAGAAATGTTATCACTCCAGAGAGTTCTTGGGCTCTGGAATACTCTACTTGGAACAGTAGCGGAAACTAGTTTCATGAACAGTTTTAAAAGGTTCAGCAGATAACTTGAAGATAAAGAAGTAACAGGGTGTAGTAATTATGGTTTTATTTAGTGTGTAATGTATCTTTAAGAACAATACTTGTTAGGCAAGATCACATGATCTGGAGTAGCCAATAGAAGAGCAGCACGGGCTACCTCAGCAGTCAGTGTAGAGTTAGAGTTGGAGTTGAAAACACACGTGTAGTTGCTGTTGAGCATATGGTAAATAACCTTCATGAGCAGAGTTCTCAGGTCGGTAAGCGAGGGCGGGGCCTGCTTGCCGACGCATAAAATGACGCGTGGTGATGTTGGGCGGGCGTCCCAAGGTCACCGCGCATCATTTAGATTTACAGTTCGGCGGGTACGCAGCTGAGTCGGCTGCACGTTCACCGAACTGTCAAAGGCCTATTAAGGCCATTTAAGTAGTAATTAATTCAATTGTCTGAGATGCCCGTCCAACCTTAAGGTTGGGGGGCAGGCAAAGAGCCCAGGCGGCCTTCGCATTTTTCATGAAACCTCATCCACGGGCGGGATGAGGTTTCATGAAGTGTTTTAAAAGTCAATAAAAATGTTTTTAAAAATTCTTTCACATGTCCCAGCTCATGTGACAGTGACACATGAGGGGACATGTTTTAAAAGTATTTATTTCCCTTTATTTAAATTTACACATGTCAAACCGATCTCCCTAAGGCTCAGGGAATGCCTCCCCACCTCCACAGGGAGCGCTCAGCACTTCCGGGCGAGCGCCACGCTGGATGGGTCTTAATTGGCCCGCCCACATAAAATGGCGGTGCCTCCCCGATTGGGGGCGCTGATTGGGTTCAAGCCAGCCCCCTCCCCCACCTGCACATCCCCCCCCGACGGGGGGAAAATTCAGCCCAATGTTTCTACCCAAAAAGTGTCTGCATTTCAACCCCGTCATTAACAGTGCAACTCAGCCACCCTGCCGGCAATGGCGTAGTGGCATTGTGGCAGATTAGTAATCCAGAGACCCAGTGTAATACTCTGGGGACCTGGGTTCAAATCCTGCCATGGCAGATGGTGGAATTTGAATAATGACCATGAAACCATGGTCAATTGTTGTAAAAACCCACCTGGCTCACTAATGCCCTTTAGAGAAGGAAATCTGCTATCCTTACCTGGCCTGGCCTACATGTGACTCCAGACCCACAATAATGTGGTTGACTCTGAAATGCCCTCTGAACTAGGGCAACTAGGGATGGGTAATAAATGCAGCCTGGCCAGCAACACCCATATCCAATGAATAAAAAAAAACTGAGGATGGGGTAGGATTGAACAGAAGAAATCAAGTTAAAAAGAAATTGGCACTGTACCATGCCTGCCCAGTGATTGTAAGTAGCAAGCTCCATTAGAATTGAAGAAGTTATCCTCTCACAAAATGCCACAACTTGTGAGAATTGATCCTTTTGAACCAGCCATTGATGATTGGTCTCAAGACATAGAATGCCTCACGTTCTTTTCCAAGCAAACAAGTTTACAGGGAAAGAGAAGAGATGAGCTTGTGGGAACAAAACTTGATTCGAAGTTTGACGGCACCCAGTGCCCCAGATTAGAAAAATTTTAATGAATTGGTGGGTCACTTTCAACCCAAGTGCTCAGTCACAATGCGGAGGCTCAGGTTTAATTCGCGAAATAGAGCCTCGGTGAGACAATTGCATGCTACGTGGCAAATTTGAAGCAGTTAATAGAACATTGTGAGTTCGGTATGACTCTGAACAACATGCTCAGAGATCGCTTAGCGAGCGGTGTGAAAGAGGACTCTATTCAGTGAAGATTATTGCCTGAAGTGAATCTGGGTTTCAAGAAGGCGCTAGAGATAGCACTGGTCATGGAAAGTGCAGTAGGAGATTCACGAGCAATACATGGCGCGCAAAATGGCTCCATCCTTCACTTCAGATTGGAAACTTCTGTCGAAAGTGGCATGAAAAAGCGAGACTCTACTGAGAAGCAGGAAACAGCCCCCGTTAGCCGAAGGATAAAGAAAAATAACTTAGCAGCAAAATCAAAGAATAATTTTAATAGAATTTTAATAGACAAACAGTCTTCTAGCGATTAGCAGTTTAAAAAAATCGAATACTACTCTTGTCAGAGAAATGGACATATGATGAGGCAGTGCAAGGAAAGATTCAAGCAGGCTTGTAAACTAAAGAAGAAGCCCAATGAAATCTACAATGTAGAAGAACCTGAAACAACAAATTCTGACATTTACTCATTGTTTAATCTGAAAGTTGGAAAGACAGAACCAATATTTGTTACAGTGAAAGTAAATGGCAAACCTGTTAGGATGGAAGTGGACATCGGAGCTTCCACTACAGTAATTGGGGAACATACCTTCAGATATTTCAATAATGGCGAACATCAATTAAGTTTAGAAGAAACAACTGCCAAGCTAAACACATATACGGGTGAAGACATTCAATTAAAAGGCATAAGCAGAGTAACTGTCCATCATGGTGGCCAATCAGCAAAGCTACCCTTGACGGTGGTAGCAGGTGAAAGGCCAAGCCTCCTGGGGTGAAATTGGTTAAAGGAGATTAAGTTAGAATGGGCTGAAATTTTCCAGTTGCGAGCAAGTGGGTTACCAGAGCTACTTAGGAGGAACACCACCATCTTCAAGGATGGATTGAGGAAAATCCAGGGCCTGCAGGCCAAGAGTTATGTGGATCCAGAAGCAACCCCTCACTTCATGAAGGCGAGACCGGTAACCTGTGCCCTGTGAGAAACAGTCAACATTGAACTGAACAGACTAGAGGAAATGGGCGTTATATAATCTGTTCAGTTCTCAGAATGTGCAGCACCCATAGTCCCTATTCTTAAACCTAATCAAAACATCTTATTTTGTGGAGACTACAAACTGACAGTTAATAAAGTAGCTAAGCTAGACAGGCACCCCATTCCAAAAATCGAAGACCTGTATGCCAAGCTAGCAGGAGGGACAACGTACACAAAGCTTCACATGAGTCACGCTTATCAACAACTAGAGTTGGATAATGTCTCCCAGGAATTTGTCACAATTAATACCCACAGGGGGTTGTATCAATATACACGATTGCCTTTCGGTGTCTCCTCCGCATGTGCCATCTTTCAGAGAACAGTAGAAAGCTTACTGCAGGGACTGCCCCAGGTTGTAGTCTATTTAGATGATGTATTGGTGACAGGATTCATTGAAAAAGAGCATTTGGCAAACTTAGAAGAAGTCTTAAAATGTTTTTTGTAAACTGGAGTGCGTCTAAAAAAAGAAACGTGCACGTTCCAAGTGAGGGAGGTAATCTATTTGGGCCACCGGGTAGATTCACAGGGTCTCCACCCAGCTGAGGAGAAAGTAAGAGCCATAAAAGAGGCACCTGCACTAAAGAACGCCTCAGAGCTCAAATCACTCCTAGGAATGATCAGCTATTATGGGCAGCTAGTACCCAGTTTGTCTACAGTGCTGGCCCCCTACATTCTCGACTCAAAAAGAACCAACGTTTGTCTTGGGAGGTGCCCCAGAAAGAAGCTTTCATAAAGGTGAAACAATTGTTGCACTCGTCCAATCTATTGGTGCATTATGACCAGACAAAATAATTGGTGCTGACAGGTGATGTATCCCCCTACAGAGTGGGAGCAGCGCTCTCTCATTGGATGGATGATGGCACAGAATGGCCAACAAATTACGTATCAAGAATGCTCACCACAGCAGAAAAGGAATACTCGCAGATAAAAAAAGGTGGCCTGTCCATCATCTTTGAAGTCAAGAAATTTCACCAGTACATACACGGCCGCCATTTTACAATTGTTTCAGTCCACAAACCATTGTTAGGATTGTTTAGTGAGGACAAGGCTATACCACCCATAGCCTCAGCAAGAATACAACGATTGAGCCTTAATTCTGGCAGCATACAAATACACTTTTGTATATGGGCCTGGTATTCAAATCGCAAACGCCGATGCCCTTAGACATTTCCCTTTACAAGAAAATGATGAGCATGCCCCAGTTCCACAGGAACTTGTTTTACTGCAGGAATTCACCAAGGCTCCTTAGACAGCAAATCCAGGACCACTACGGTCTAGAAGGACAAGGGCCACAGACACATGGGAACACCACCACCTGGAAGCTCCCCTCCAAATCACTCACCATCCTGACTTGGAAATATATCGCCATTCTTTCACTGTCACTGGGTCAAAATCCTGGAACTCCCTTCCTAAAAGCACTGTGGGCTTTTCTACACCATATGGACTACAGCGGCTCAAGAAGGCAGCTCACCACCACCTTCTCGAGGGCAACTAGGGATGGGCAATAAATGCTGGACTAGCCAGCGAAGCCCACATGCCCCGAGTGAATTAAAAAAAAATTCCTCATCGGTATGTGCTCGACAGATCAGAGACTGGACAAGTCAGGGCCCAGTCCTATCTCAGGTACGAGAACAAGTGCTACATGGTTGGTCACAGGAGATCATATCTGATGAAATGAAACCATATTTCAACAAAGGAAATGAAATTAACAGCCAGGATGGCATCTTATTGTGGGGATCACAAGTGATAGCTCCTTCAAAGGGAAGGGAGCCACTTTTAATTGAACTGCACAGTGCCCATCCAGGAATTTCCCGAATGAAGACCAGCTATCTATGGTGGTCTGGGATGGATGGTGAAATAGAGAGTTTAGTAAAGTATTGTGTGCAATGTCAGCAACTGCAAAAGTTGCCAGCGACAGCTCCGTTACTCCCATGGGAGTGGCCAGGCAGACCCTGGGTGCGGTTACACTGACTACGCTGGACCTTTCTTGGGAACACTGTTTCTGCTCATTGTCGATGCCCATTCAAAATGGTTGGATGTATACGAGGTGAAGTCACCAACGTCGGGCGCTACAATTGAGAAACTATGTCAGAGTTTTGCCATTCACGGACTACCAGAAGTAGCCGTTTCCAATAACGGCACGGCATTTATGAGTGCTGAGTTTCAACGGTTTATCAGCCTCAACGGCATCACTCATGTGAAACCTGCACTGTACCATCCTTCCGCAAGCGGACTGGCCGAAAGGGCGGTTCAAACGTTCAAGACAGGCATGAAAAAGCTAACTGGTGATTCCTTGGCAACCAAGATAGCACACTTTCTTCATCATTCATTACAGGACTATCCCTCACACAACAACATTTGCCACATCTGTGGAGTTATCGTTGAAACACAATCTCAGGATGAGATTGAGCTTAATAATGTTAAATTTAGAGGGGAAGTTGGAAAGGAGTCAGGGAAGCCATAAAACTAGACACGACTGGCATAGTCACGAGAGTAAATTTACCGCGGGAGAGTCAGTATGCGTGAAAAGCTTCGGGGAAGGATCAAAGTGGTTACCGGGTGAAATAAGTGCAGTGACTTGACCTCTATCTTATCACATGGAGGTGGAAGGCCGGATCACCTGTAAACATGTGGACCATTTAAGGAAGAGAGAGACAAATCACCAAGATTTGGTTCCACCAGTGACCGTGACTGGGTCTGTGTTTCCTGTTGAGGATCCTCAACCTAGGACAGACATGTCTGATGTCCCTGTAACAGTTGAAGATAGAGAACTGCAAATGCCCACCGAAATATCTGATGTTCAGGCAACTCTGGAAAAGGAGGCTCCTGATAAAGAATCTGAAGTTGTGGAGCTGTGATGTTCCACATGTACCAGGAAACCACTTGAAAGACTGAACTTACCCAGTGTAAATACCTTTCCCAATGTAAATATTATGTTGTCTTGAAAAATATGTACTTTTAAATATAATATGTATAGCTGAGTTAAAGGGGGAGGGATGTAGTTATTATGGTTTTATTTATTGTGTAATGTACTTTTAAGAATAATACTTGTTTGGAGAGATGACATGATCTGTAGTAACCAATAGGAGAGTAGTGCGGGCTACCTCAGCAGTCAGTGTAGAGTTAGAGTTGGAGTTGAAAGCACACGTGTAGTTGCTGCTGAGTATATTGTAAATAACTTTAATGTTTCTGCCCAAGAAGTGTCGGTACAACTTGGCCACCCTACAACACAAGGTTGTAGACAAGAAGTGGAAATGCGGAACTAAGCACAGCTTCTCTTTCATAGGGCCAGCAGAAGCATAATGGGCTGAATGGCCCCCTTCTAAGCTGTAAGTTTCTCTGATTCTATGAAGCACTAAAGTTGCATTGTAACTTTCAAGAAGCATTGGACAAATCATTTATTTTCACAAAGGTACTCCTTAATTGCAGAATAAATATAACAAGCCTCTTCCTAATTTCCAGGGAGGTAAACAAAAGGCTACAGACGAAATGGCAACAAAATAGTGAAAGATAAATAGAGAGGCAGCAGGTTATGTTTTCATGAACCGGTGATAATGTGCCAAGTGTAATTACCGCATGCCAGCTGCTCTTGTGGTTGTTTGATACTATCAATGAAGACAAATGCATGAAATCTTCTGTATTCCACTCAACATAACATATTTTTTGGCTAGGCGAGAAACCTAGTTTGATGTTTGAAGTAAGAATATGGAAAACGTACCTGATGAGGAGCCATCATGTTAACTCAAAAGTGAATTGAGCTCCGTAGAAAGGATTTTTTTAGTGTAACCCCCTCTTCAACAAATAGAACATCTCCTTGTGTGACCCTATTGTCATGATCAGAAGGCAGGAAGGAAAAAATATGTATCTATATCATCATGGCTATTTTATAAACGTATTACTTTTTAAAAAATGGACAAATGGCTGGACTGATAAAATGGCTGCAACTGACCACATGACGGTAGTTCTGGAAACTTCTGAGCAGTTTAAACATAGACAAAGGCTAATTCGTCAAACTCCTGGAATGTAACACTTCTTGCATTGTAAAAATATTCCAGCCAAGGGGCTACCGTATCATCCAGTGCTGGACAGAAGTAGAGTTATTGGGATCCTCCTCTCCCACGTTGTGATAATGATTCTACAGTTACCTGCTCAAACACAATGGGTTGTATTAGGGTTCTCGTTAGCTGGATAGCTCGACCCAAAACCACCCTGTCACATGACCGAGGCTTGAGCTGTTTGAATTCCTTTAATTATACAGCTTTTGATTTCTTATCTTCAGTTGTGGTTTAATCTTAGAAGAGAAAAGCAGACTCCAGGCTAGCAGCCTGCCTCTGACCTCCATCTCTCTCGGAGTCTGATCTCCAGAAAGAATCCTGTATTTCACCCAGAGAGTGGACTGATATCCAGGATACAAGAGTATTTTGCTGCATCTCCAACGGACTCAACCTGCAACCGAGTTCCTCGGACCAAGGCCAGGAATTCTGCCAGACAAAGACACCTAAAAGACATCTTCCTTAGACATTGATTCTGGGCTCTGGACTCACGTGAAACCATGGCTTGAATCTTCCAGCTCAGCAGGCGGGTGCGATCGACGGGCCCGAGGTCAGCTGGGAAGCAGACCGTCGGCCGCGATAGGCCCCTGACCACGGTTTCACGTTAGCTGGCCAACTAACGGCCAGCCAGCGTGAAACGCGTGCTGAAAAACTCAGCCCTGCCGGGGTGGGGATGGGAAGAGGGCGGGTGATGTCGTCAACGTGGGCGTGAGCGAGCGCTGAGAGAAAGCTCCATGACGGCAGAGAGCTGCCTCAGGGAGCTGCAGACCCGAAAAAGCCAAAATACAGATTTCAATAAAAAGCTGAAAAAAAAGTGTCCATGCATCATAATCAATCACCTGAAAATTTCGCTGATGAAAATACTGACTGCAGAAATTGTTTTATATTTTATTTAATCACGGAAGCCTCACCCCGCTCATGCATGGGGTTTGATGAAAAATGCAAAGGCCGCCTGGCCGTTTTGCCCGTCCGCCAACCGTAAGGTTGGACAGGCAACAAAAATTCGGAGCCAATTGTGCTTAATTAATGAGCTTAATTGCCCTCCTAATTGTCGGTGGGTGCACGCTTCCAACTTTTGCATGCACTCGCCGCCTGAAATATCGCGGGATGATGTTGGGACGCTCAACTGATGCCATCTCGCGCTATTTTCCGCCCGATCAGGTTGGGCACATGCCCATCCGTGAGGTGTAAAATCCAGCTCCATAATTACTATTTTTATCACACTCTTTGCCCTTAACCCCTCTCTTTCTCCTATCCCTCTTTTATTGTATGAATGCAAAAGGGGTGGGCATTGCGAAACCCCTTCCCGCGTTTTGTACGTGTGCGTGAGGAATAAACTACCCCTCCTATTTTACCATACCTCGGGGTTATTAATAGAGGATTGGATAACTTCAAAACTGAAGGGTTGGGGAAAAGACCCCTTATAAAGGGGGAAATTAATCAAAAATCAAAAACACCTTTCTGTTTACGGACTGGGTAGTGAGTGGAGAAATCAGGCCTGTTTAAATTAAAAGCAAAAAAACTGCGGATGCTGGAAATCCAAAACAAAAATAAAAATACCTGGAAAAACTCAGCAGGTCTGACAGCATCTGCGGAGAGGAACACAGTTAACGTTTCGAGTCCGTATGACTCTTCAACAGAACTAAGTAAAAAAAGAAAAGAGGTGAAATATAAGCTGGTTAAATTAATTCCCCTCCTGTCTGTAATACTATTTACTTTCCTTTCTTTTCCTTTTAGGAATCTTGTGGCTTTCATCAATAGGAGGCGAAGTCCTGCAATCTTTAGCTCTGAGCTTGGAACGCCTTCACTTCTGTTTTATTTTTCTGGAACGATTTCACAGAGGGAATAGCTTGCCAAGCTATTTTGGGGCTTCTCATGTTTTGGCAGCCAGCATCTCTTCCAGTGATAGGGCAAGGAGGTCATTAATTACGCAGCTAGATGCTGGATTTTATGTGCCCCTGCCGGGCAGCATGTAAAATAGGGCGGGCGCCACCTTCTTGCCCGCCCCCAAGCTTACCCCCATAACATGATAGGTGGGCGGGCGCCGAAATTGGCAGCCTGCCCGCCATATTTAAACAAATAATCAAGGGTCACTTGAACTTCTTAACAAGTCAATTAGCCCCAATAATACACTGCCCATGCCTTAATGTGGTTGGCACAGGCAGCTGGTTGGGAGTGGGCAGGCCGTTTTTATAAAATGCTTTTTAAAAGGGCGGGAAGGGAGGGGGGTACTATCTTCAGGGGGTGCCCTTTGCGCATCAGGGGGAAACATCCCTAAGATCGTACCAACACCCCCTTTCTTCCTACTTGCCTGCCTGCTAAAACCCACCACCCCCACAGCCCCGAGACCTTCCCTAAACTGGATGAATCCTCCGCGCCCAACAACCCCGACATATCTGGCTCCGGGATCCAACGTGCCGCCTTCTTGAGACTGGTTGCAGTCCTGGCAGCGCCCACTAATGCACTCTTGGTGCTGCTGGGACTGCTGGAGCTGCAGGCCAATCGGATTGGCTGGCAGGTCTTGTGGGCGGGACTTCCTCCCCAGTGAGGGGCGCAGGTCCCACTGTCAAGACATCTGCAGCGTGTTATGGTTGCGGGGTGGGCGGGCGTGCAGCGTGTTGGCTTCCTGCCGATTTTGCGCCCAGAGGGGAGGAGCGAGCTGTCCGCTTCCCTGTAATATGCAGCCCTAGTAGTCAAATGACACAGTTAAAACCCATTTTGGTTTCTATCTGCATTATTACCTCAACCTTCCCACAAGAAACTTGAACCGCACAGGTCAGGAAGGTAATCCTGTATCCTTTCAGCTGTAAGCCCACCAACAATACCTCGACTGCCCACTCCCAAAATGGCTGCTCCACATCACTCCAGGCACTTCCACCCCTTTCTGTTAAGTTGAAAAGTGAGGTATGTTGCTGAAGCTTTTTCTCTTGTGCTCATCAGGACAAATGCAAAAATGCCAAATTTTAAACTATCACAACAATTTCTATTACAGGAGAAAAGGAGCTGATTGGCGTGCAAGACAAAAAGCTCCAGCAACACGTCTATCTCTTTTCAGCAATATTCAAATTCTGTACAAGCCAACTCTTCTCTTAAGTTGCTTCAGGCTCACGATGATTGCCTGCCCGTTGTGTTTCCACTGCTCCCAAGTATTAATCTCACTACAAGCAGCGTGATTGTTGCTGGCAACTCACTTCATGCATGAAAGTGAAGTCTGACTGTGGACAGCCTATTGGGTTTCTCTCTGACTGCATCAAGCAGGTGGGGCCATCGCCTGCATGGTCTATGTCATTAATGAAAATCAGCCCACCTATCTCTTAAAAGAAAACACTACATGAAGTAATTTTAACAAAATGAGAATTCAAAAGGATAGATGTGTCTGCCTATGTAAAGTCAAACTCCCTGAGGGCCTATTTGTGACTTTTTTCCATTCAGCTAAGGGGAAGGAGGTAGTTGATGTTAGGAGCTATTAGGAGTGTTAAGTACTTTTGGATAAATCCTGATTCAGTCCTTTGAGATCAATTCAATTCTAAATAGAATGATATCTACAAGGTTTTTTTCAAAACAATTTATTGCAAGCTTATTGTTTCTGTCCTATTTATTTACCTCCCAAGAGTACCACCAATCTCTTGGGCTGTCAATGAAAAACAACCGAACACAAAATGATACAGTTTAATACATTGATTGAAAGCAAACTTAGTCATATACGTAGATAAGCATCAAAAACACATTAAGCAGAATTTGTAGCTTTAATTTATTCGATCTATTAAAAAACAATTAAGACTATAATAATTAAAAAGCAACATATGTGGACGGTAACAGAGGGTCATCTTGTTTAATCAGCCGTGCATCAGTTGGAAGCGTTCTTGTCCCTAAGCCAGGAGGCTGGGGATCAAGTGCCACTCTGGAGATTTGAGGAGAAAAATCTAGGCTGACAATCCAGGTGTAGTGTGTTTGCACATGAACAGGGGAGAGACCTCATCCTGAGTGAGCCACAGCCAGAGTAAGTGTGGGTATCGGCAATTTGGTGCATAGTGGGAATTGAACTGGTAAGTCTTTCTCTTTAATTTTTGTAAGTTCAGTAGTCTAGTTAAAAGGTTGGTAAGGTAGCTGACTCAGCTGACTGTGTGACAGTTAACCGTCAATCACCTGAAGTCTGATTAGGGCTTGAATAGGTGTTGATTACTATTTGAAGCTTAACTAGTGTGAGTCATCTCAGCTCACCTCAGCTCTATTTAAGAAAGGGACTATTTAGAAGCACACTACAGTGTGCTTACACACGAACAGGGGAGAGACCTCATCCTGAGTGAGACACAGCCAGAGTGAGTGTGGGTATTGGCAATTTGGTGCATAGTGGGAATTCGGAGCAGAGGGGAAGAGGTGCTCTTTGCATTTTCTCTTTGCTATCCAACTTCTTAAATCTTCAGAGAGTGGTCTTGCCCTGCTGCAGCAGTAGAGGCTACAAGGGAAAATGACTGGTAAGGTCGGGGAAGTATTTACTACTTTTATCGCTTATAGTTTAAGGTCTTTTTGTAGTTTATAGTTTGTATATTCTGTAGTAACAAGGATCAGGAAAGAAGGGCCCGAGAGTAATTGATTTAAAAGGTTTAATTTAAAGGGATAAGTCATGGCAGGAGAGCTCAAAGCCATGGTGTGCTCCTTGTGCTCCATGTGGGAAGCCGGGAACATTTCCAGTGCCCAGGACCAGCATGTGTGCAGGAAGTGTGTCCAGCTGCAGCTCCTGGGAGCTTGGGTTTAAGAGCTGGAACGGCGGCTGGGGACACTGTGGAGCATCCGCAAGTCTGAGAGCATCGTGGATAGCACGTTTAGAGAGGTGGTCATGCCGCAGCTGAAGGGACTTGAGGAAGGAAGGGAATGGGTGACCACCAGGCAGTTCGAGAGAGACAGGCAGGTAGTTCAGGAGTCCCCTGTGGTCCCGCTCGCAAATTGGTATTCCATTTTGGAGGCTGATGAGGGCACTGGTTCCTCCAGGGAGTGCAGACAGAGCCAGGCTTCTGGCACCACAAGCAGCCTGTCTGTACAGGAGGGGAGAAAGAGAGGAAGAGCAATAGTAATTGGAGATTCTATAGTCAGGGGAACAGATAGGCGCTACTGTGGCCGTCAATGTGACTCCAGGATGGTGTGTTGCCTCCCTGGTGCCAGGGTCCGGGATGTCACTGAATGGCTGCAGGGCATCCTGAAGGGGGAGGGTGATAAGGCAGAGGTCATGGTACATGTTGGTACCAATGACATAGGTAGAAAGAGGGATGAGGTCTTGCATCAAGAATTCAGGGACTTGGGCAGTAGACTAAAAAGCAAGACCTCTCGGGCTGTAATCTCTGGATTACTCCCAATGCTGCATGCTAGCGAGCTCAGAAATAGGAGAATAGCGCAGATGAATATGTGGCTTAAGAGTTGGTGTGGAGGAAGGGTTTTAAATTCCTGGATCACTGGGACCGCTTCTGGGGAAGGTGGGACCTGTACAAGCAGGACGGTCTACATGTGAACCAGAGCGGGACTAACATCCTTGCGGGTGGGTTTGCTAGTGCTGTTGGGAGGAGTTTAAACTAATTCGGCAGGGGGAGGGGACACAGAATGTTAGCAGAATAGGGACACATTATAATACAATAAAACAATCAAGTCAGAGGGAGTACAGCTGCATTAAGTTTCAAGGGAGTAAGGCAAGGCTGGATGGCCTCTACTTTAATGCCAGGAGTATTACAGGTAAAACGGATGAGTTAAGGGTGAGGATTGACACATGGGTTTATGATATAGTAGCCATCGCTGACATGTAGTTGAGGGAGGGGCAGGATTGGCAGCTCAACATTCCGGGATATAGAATCTTCAGGCGAGACAGGGGAGGGGGTAAAAGAGGAGGAAGCATTGCACTATTAGTTAAGGAATCAGTTACTGCAGTAAGGAGAGATGATATCTTGGAGGGGGAATCGAATGAAGTTTTGTGGGTAGAGCTTAGGAACAAAAAAGGGGCAGCCACATTGTTAGGTGTTTATTATAGACCTCCAGATAGTCAGCGGGAAATTGAGGAGCAAATATGTGCACAATTTGCGGAAGTGTGTAAAAACAATAATAATAGGGTAATTACATTACGTGATTTCAACTTTCCCAACATTAATTAGTATAGACATAGTGTTAATGGCTTGGATGGAGTGGATTTCTTGAAATGTGTACAAGAGAACGTTTTAGGTCAATATGTAGAGGGTCTGACAAGGGACGGCGCAGTGCTGGACCAATTCTGGGGAATGAAGCCGGACAGGTGGCAGAGGTGATGGTGGGGGAGCATTTTAGTGATAGAGACAACAACATGCTACAATTTAAACTTGTTGTGGACAAAGAAATAGACAAGTTGCAAAAAAATGTTTTGGGCTGGGGGAGAGTGGATTTTAGTAAAATAAAGTAGGATCTGGCCAAGGTAGACTGGGAACAGCTACTTGTGGGGAACTCTACAGAGGAGCAATGGGGGCGGCATTCAGAAAGGAAATGGGGAGGGTACAGGCTCAACATGTTCCCTTTAGGGTGATAGGAAGGAGTAACAAGCCCAGAGAACCATGGATGACCAGAGATATTCAGGATACGATGAGAAGGAAAAGAGAGGATTTTAGCAGGTACAAGGGAAGCAAATCAGCAGAGGCATTAGTGGAGTACAGAAAGTACAGGGTGGAGCTTAAGAAAGCAATTAGGAGAGCAAAAAGGGGAAATGAGAAAGCTCTGGCTGTAAAAGTAGGGAAAATCCCAAGATATTCTATAAGTATATCAATGGGAAGAGGATAACCAGGGAAAGAGTAGAGACCAAGGGGGCAATCTATGGGTGGAGCCAGAGGACATTGGTAGAGTGTTGAACGAATACTTCACATCCGTCTTCACCCAAGAGAATGAGGATGAAGGTATTGAACTCGGGGAGAGAGACTGCGAGGTTCTTGAGCAAATTGATATAGGGAGTGACAAGGTATTGGAGGTGTTTGCAGGCTTAAAAGTGGACAAATCTCCTGGTCCGGATGATTTGTGTTCCAAGCTGCTGGGGGAGGCAAGGGAGGAGATCGCAGGGGCTCTGACCCAAATTTTTAATTCCTCTCTGGCCACAGGAGAGGTGCCAGAGGAGTGGAGAACAGCTAATGTGGTTCTGCTATTTAGGAAGGGTTGTAGAGTTAAGCCAGGGAACTACAGGCCAATGAGTCTCACGTCAGTGGTAGGGAAAGTATTAGACAAAATTCTGAAGGAGAATCTATCTCCACTTGGAGAGACAAGGTTTGATCAGGGATAGTCAGCATGGCTTTGTCAGAGGGAGGTCATGCCTAACAAATTTGATTGAGTTTTTTGAGGAGGTGACCAGGTGTGTAGATGAGGGTAGTGTAGTTGATGTAGTTTATATGGATTTCAGCAAAGCCTTTGACAAGTTCCCACATGGGAGACTTATAAAGAAGGCAAATGCACATGGGATAAAAAGTAATTTGATAAGGTGGATTCAAAATTGGCTTAGTTGTAGGAGACAGAGGATGATGACAGAAGGATGCTTTAGTGACTGGAAGCCAGTGTCCAGTGCCGTACCACAGGAATCTGTGCTGGGTCCCCTATTATTCGTCATATATATAAACAACATAGATGACTATGTGGGGAGTAGGATTAGTAAGTTTGCAGATGACACAAAGATTGGTCGGGTGGTTAACAGTGAGGTTGAGTGTCTTGGGCTACAGGAAGATATAGATGGGATGGTCAAATGGGCAGATAAGTGGCAGATGGAATTTAACCCTGAAAAGTGTGAGGTGATACACTTTTGAAGGAGTAATTTGACAAGGAAGTATTCAATGAACGGCATGGCACTAGGAAGTTCTGAGGAACAAAGGGACCTTGATGTGTGTGTCCATAGATCTCTGAAGGCAGAGGGGCATGTTAGTGGGGTGGTGAAAAAGGCATATGGGACACTTGCCTTTATCAATCGAGGCATAGATTGCAAAAGTAGGAAGGTCATGTTGGAGTTGTATAGAGCCTTGGTGAGGCCACAGCTGGAGTACAGTTCTGGTCGCCACATTATAGGAAGGATGTGATTGCACTGGAGGGGGTGCAGAGGAGATTCATCAGGATGTTGCCTGGGATTAAACATTTAAGTTATGAAGAAAGGTTGGATAGACTTGGGTTGTTTTCGTTGGAGCAGAGAAGACTGAGGGGCGACCTGATCGAGGTGTACAAGATTATGAGAGGCCTGGACAGGGTGGATAGGGAGCAGCTGTTCCCCTTAGTTGAAGGGTCAGTCACAAGGGGACATAGGTTCACGGTGAGGGGCAGGAGGTTTAGGGAGGATGTGAGGAAAAACCTTTTTACCCAGAGGGTGGTGATGGTCTGGAATGCACTGCCTGGGAGGGTGGTGGAGGCGGGTTGCCTCACATCCTTTAAAAAGTACCTGGATGAGCACTTGGCACGTCATAACATTCAAGGCTATGGGCCAGGTGCTGGTAAATGGGATTAGGCAGGTAGGTCAGGTGTTTCTCATGTGTCGGTGCAGACTCGTTGGGCCGAAGGTTCTTTTCTGCACTGTGTGATTCTGTGATTCTCTAGTACCGAGAGATGACCTCACTGTCAGAGATGCTGTTTTTTGGATGAGATTTAAAACAGAGGGCCCATTAAGTCACTAAGATGGATTTAAACGATCCCATGGCACTACCTCAAAGAAGAGCAGGGAAGTTTTCCTTGGCCCCAGCCAGTATTTATCCCTTAATTAACGTCACAAAAATCAATTCTCTGGTTATTATCACATTGCTGATGTGGGAACTTGCTTTGGTTAATTTGTACTGTGTTTCCTACATACAACAGTGACTGCACTCCGAAAATACTTCATTGACTGTAAAGCATTTTGGGACATCCTGAGGTCTGGAAAGAGATGATGTAAAGTCTTCCTTTTCTTTTTCAATCTTTTTAAAGTCAACTTAATCTAAGAATATGGCCAGGGTTTCCCGTGCCCGCTGGTGTCAGGCACGCTCAGTGGCATGAGCGGACAATACGGTGCGATTGGTTTCAAGACAGCATGCAAACAGTTTGCGATTGTCCGCTCAGCCCACCAGGTTCTCTGCCACCGGACATCGGGAACCTCGTTGTGATACATCAAGTGTATCATTATTAGGCCTGCCTGCTGGAATTGTACCCCTGCTGGATCGTCTGCCCACATTGGCGGGAAAGACGGCAGTGTAGAACATGTCTTGATAACTGTGACATGCAGAAGTCGGGACTTAACTGTCTGGGCTTTGCTCAGATTGCGGACATCTGAGGAGCAGGAGGTGCAGGAACCCAACAGCAATGGCACACTGGAGGAGCGTCCATGGCATGCTGGGTGGATTCTCATGGACATGGCTCTGCTGTGAAGCAGCTCACGGAAGTTGGATAATCACCGTTGATGCTCACAATGGGTGACGGTTGACGGGGTGGGAGAGGATGGGCTAGGATTGGCTGGGAGAGGAAGAGGTATCGGGGGGCGGGTGAGGTTGGGGGTGTGGAAAGGAAGGTGTCTGCTTGGGGT
The DNA here is from genome assembly GCF_964194155.1 of Cetorhinus maximus. Lineage (NCBI taxonomy): Eukaryota > Metazoa > Chordata > Chondrichthyes > Lamniformes > Cetorhinidae > Cetorhinus > Cetorhinus maximus. Next base: position 16,145,923 of record NC_135900.1, read on the forward strand.
GAGGTTGGGGGGGCTATGAAAGTGCTAGGGTGGGGTGAAGCTAGGAGGGCTAAATGAAGGTGTCGAGGGAAGGTTGGGAGGCGGGGAGGGAGAATGGGGGAGGAGGGGGTAATGGAGGAGAAGCCTGCAACTGGAGAGGTAGGAACGTGCAAAGGAAGGAGTGTGGAGAGGGAGAGTGTCCAGGGGGAGAAAGGGGAGTGAAGAGGGAAGGGAGTAAAGGTGGAGGAAGAAGTAAGAGTGGAGAAAGGAGTCAGGAAGGGGGTAGGAGTAAGACTGGAAGAAGAGTCAGGAGGAGGCAGGGACTGAGGGTAGCGGAAGAAGTAAGAGTGGAGGAAGGAGTCAGGAAGGGGGAGGGAGTAAGCAAGGGAGAGTCCGGAGTGGGGGATGGGTGCGAAGGCTCTGGGGATGGGGGGGGGGGGGGGTGGTTGGCAGAAAGGGTATCGGAGGGGAGGGGGTTGGGTTCCAGGAGGAAGGGGTGCAGAGGAGGGATGTGCAGGTGAACGTGCATAGGAGGGTCTGATGGGTCCATGTTCACCTCCTGAGGATTAATCGAGCATGGGCATGGTATGGAGGAAGGGTGAGAATGACAGAGGGCAGGGTGAGGAGGTAGGGTGGGAGGGTGAGGGTGCAATGGTAGCAGTAGAAGGGGTGGCGAAGGTGGTTGGTGGGGACCTGGAGGCAGACACGGACCCTGGGGGTGGGAAGGAGGAGGTCGGGAAGGTGAACGTGGATGGGGTTGGGATTTTCGGGAAGTAGGGAACGCACACATTCACCTAGACATCCCCGAAGGAAAAAGGTTGTGGCTGGTCGGCCATGGAGGGGAGGTGGAAGGCGATGCTGGGGGTGGTCAGCTGTGATGGGGGAGAGGAAATGGGTGACCCGGGAAGGGTAAAAGTCGGGGGGAGCGCACAATGTGGTGATACCAGACCATGCTTGCTAAATCGAAAGTGAAACAAGAGTCGTGGTGGGCGAGATCATATGCTACACAGGAGTGTGATCAGTGGGTGGGCAGAGATTCAGGTCAGCTCAGATGGACAACTGAAAGCGAATCTGAAGCAGGCAGCATTAAAACTGCTCAGGACATTGGGATGAGTGTGAGATGTGAAGGATTTGTGTGTGTGCGAGAGTGCTTGCACAAGGCTCTGAAAGGCCCTGCCACATACACACTTTTCCCTCCAGAATCACCTGTGGGCCAGCTGCTCCCTCTGCGGTGATGGGTCCTCTGGGCTGCTTATTTCCACCTCTTCACTGGAGGAGGAGTCCTCTTGGGTGCAGGTGAGGATGTGAATGGAGCTGAGGGACTGGCTGGCTGAGGGTATTGGTCCCTTGGCAGAGCTCGCTGTGAACCAAAGTAGAGACAAGTAGTACATGGCAGCAGAATCAAAAGCAGGAAAGAGAGAACTCATGGTTGCGTTGAGGGAGGGATGATGTGGTGCAGGATCCTCAGGTGGGCGTTTGCTGCCAACCTCAATGTCATTGCAGGCAGGGTCCACATCCTCACCAGTCAGCATGATGGCACGCTCCTCAAAGTGAGTGAAGGGCCTAATGTGGGCCACTCCACCCACGGTCTGGGACCTCTCCCTGTTGATGTGAGCAGGCTGCTCCTGCATGTAAACAGATGGAGAGAGTGTGAGCAGGACACATGGCACTGCTCTTTGTGTGGTGAGCAGAGCCATGGACAGGAATGAGGATGTGAGCTTGAGAGGATATGAGCCTGATGGAGATGTGAGGGTGCGTGTGGGAGTTAGTGATGTTGTCCCTTTGAGGTGTGAGATCCCTGTGGATGTGTGATGCGTTTGTGAGTGTGTGAGTTAAGAGTGATGAGAAGAGTGAGTTATCCTGGCAGAATGGATGAGACCATTCATCCTGTAATGGCACCGGGTGGCTGTCCTCTTTTGCAGGGCATTGGCGCTGACCACCGCTGCCATCGCCTGCCAAGCCTGGTTGATAATGCCACTGCCCATCCTGCGGCCAGAGCAGGGGTAGAGGACATTGCGACGTCTCTCCATGGCATCCAAAAGGCATTCCAGTGACGTGTTGCTAAAACTGGGAGCTGCAGTCTTTTTGCCTTTCGTGGACATCTTCCCTACAGCAGCCCTTGGCTGGAAGCACTGAGATGTGTACACGTGGCTGGATGTTAAATATGGTGCCTGGCATGATGAAGCAGCGAGGTGATGGCGTGGCGGGCGAATGACAGTGTGCCCGCCATGGAAGCAGCATGTTTCCCGGGGATGCATAAATAATGTGGCGGGATTGGGACGATACGGCGTGAAAACCCTACCATCGCGGCCGACAGGTAAAACGAAGTTTTACCCGCTCACTACCGCACTTCATGCAAATCTGGGACGATTCCGCCCTATGAGGAGAGAAGTTGATTTTATGTATGTTTGTTATGAGAAACAAAGCAGGTTTTCAATCTTGTACACTCCTGGCCTGAGTTTTCATTACAGGGCTGCAAATTAATTACCAGGGGACTCTGCTATTTGTATATCATGATGACAGCTCTTAATTGGGAGTATGACATTGTTATCATCTGTCTGCATTTACTGGTTGGCGGGGATAATTTATTGAACTTGACTCAATGAGGGTTTAATCAACAGCCAACCGCTGCATTGATGAATTCAAGTTGAATACAGTAAATAAATACAATTAACTTCACTATCATTGGAGTTCAAAATGTACTTTGCTCTATACATTGTAACATTTTAGTCCTGTACATGCATTTTTTGGGACAAACCTGTTAGGAAAATTTGTATTGTGCGTTAAAGGGACATTGCTAGCTAAAGGAAGCTTTACGATATATGATAGATTGTACAGATTAAAAATAAATAGATAAAAGCCATAAAGTTTCACACAATAGCATAGAGGTTTGGTCCCTGGTGAAGGTGCTAGGTGAATGATAGTGATGCACCACACTAAACTGCGACAAATTATTTTTCTCTTCCTTGCAGCCAATGGCAACTCAGATGGAGAGCAATGTAAGACAGGCTGCTGATTGGCTATCACCAAAGACCAATATCACCCACAGTATTTTTTAAAATTCTGTTCTCTTTCCCCCCCTGGACCTTACTGAGGTCCACTTCCCCAGATGCTGGCAACCCTCCAGTATCTTACCTGAATTGCTGATCGCCCGGTGTGAGCCTAGGCTGTGGGTGTCGGCAGACTATTTTGGCAGATGAGGTCACCACCAAGCCCCAACCTGTGCCAAACTGAGATGCACATACGTCTACAACTGGAGTTATTGCGCAGCAGCCCAAAGTATAAATTCTGGTTGAATTCTGGCCTTGGCAATGCCATGATGCTAAGGCTGACAGTAACATCCTAACTGCTTGCCCTGGCTGAGATAAGCTGAAAGCACCTAGGCCAGGAACTGAATCTAGAGTCTTCTGGTTTAAAAGCTTCTGTATCAGACCTAACAGCCCACGGAACTTTTTTTGAGGTCAGATAGGAAACCACTTTACGGGTTGCAACTCTGAACTGTACATACTCACTGCTTTAACTGCAGGCTGTTTGACTCAATTCACATCCCATTCAAAATAAATGGAGCTCATACAATTTACAGTCAGTGCTTAAAATTCATGCTGTGCTCTTTTCAATTTTTCTGAACTGTTCAAATGTGTTTGAGCTTTTTGACCTCCTCCGTGCCAAAGATTAATCTATTTACCATTAACCACAACAAACTGGCCTCTTGCAAATTAAGGAATCCGCTGTCATGATCTGTATTCATTTTCATGACCCTTTATGTAATTATATATTTTGTCATGAGTATGGAGATCAGTAATCATCGGTAGCGGCCCCCATTTCTGTGATATATGTACAGCATCTATTTTTAGCATTAAGACCCAGTGACTTGGTATGGATTCATAATTTAGTTATCTGATCTGCAGCTATCCTGGGAGTCATTCCAGGTTTCTGTTATCTGCAGCCTTCGTCCGTATTTAATTAACGATGAGCTGTGCTTTTCGTTTCAAGAAAAGGCCGTTTGATCCAGTTCTGTTTAGTGAACACTGACTAAATTATTTGATGCGCTGGATCTGTGACTGAGTCAGCTGGCTTTGAAACCCGAGCATAGTTGAAAACCTTTTATGCATTTAATCCTATTTTTGGTACATTTCTTGTGCTCAGTGAGGATTTGCTTTAATGTTGCAGCTATTATGAATGTTGTGCAAAATGCTCAAAGACTTAAGATATACAAATAGGCACACAGCAGTGTACTGTAACTGACGAACTGCACCATCTCGCCACTTAGTTTCAGGAATCATGATTGTCTAGCTTTTAAGGGACTAACATGGTTAATGTTAGCTTGCATTTGTGTCATCAAAAACCTTTCTGTCTCAAGATCAAGTTGGAACTCCTTTCCCAGAATCAGCAATAATCTCCTCGTGAATACTTAGCACTGAAATAACACTTTGTTTATTCTGTGACCATATATAACTAATGTTGAAAATGGACATATTATCCAAAACATTTAACTACATGCAGTAATTATTGTTTTATTTAGTGTGTAATGTACTTTTAAAAATAATACTTGTTAGGCAAGATCACATGATCTGTAGTAACCAATAGGAGAGTAATGCAGGCTAACTTAGCAGTCAGTGTAGAGATAGAGTTGGAGTTGAAAGCACATGTGTAGTTACTGCTGAGTATATCATAAATAAACTTTAGGTTTCCACCCAAGAAGTGTCTACAGATCAACTTTATCATTAATAGTGCAACCTGGCCACCCTACAACAAACTGGTGATGAGCATAGAAAAGGATCGAACAGAAGAAATCAAGTTAGAAAGAAATCAGCACTGTACCTCGCCCAGTGATTATAAGTAGCAAGCTCTGTTAGAATTGAAGAAGTTATCCGGTCTCAAAATGCCAACAATTTGTGAGAATTGATCCTTTTGAACCAGCCACAGGTGATTGGTCTCAATACATAGAACACCTCACATTACTTGTTCAAGTGTACGAGATTATGAGGGAAGAGAAGAGGCGAGCGATCCTCTTGAGTACTTGTGAGAGAAAAGCCTACAGCCTGATTCAAAGTTTGATGGCACCCAGTGCCCTAGGATCGAAGAATTCTAATGAATTGGTGGACATCATGAAGGGTCATTTTCAACCCAAGCCCTCAGTCACGATACAGGAGTTTAGGTTTAATTTGTGAAATAGAGCCCCGGGTGAGACAGATTTGAAGCAGTTAACAGAGCATTGTGAGTTCAATACGACTCTGAACGACATGCTCATAGATCATTTAGCAAATGGTGTGAAAGAGGACTCTATTCAGAAAAGATTATTGTCAGAAGTGAATCTTGATTTCAAGAAGGCGCTAGAGATAGCTCTGGCCATGGAAAGCGCAGTGAGAGATTCAAAAGCAATACGTGGTGCGCAAAATGGTGCCGTCCTCCACATTGGGCAGGAAACCTCAACCGCAAGTGACATGAAAAAGCGAGACTCTGCCAAGAAGCGGGAAACAGAGAAATCAAGAAAAATAACTTAGCAGTGAAATCAAAGGATAATTTTAATAGAGGTGGAAAAGAAAAATCAGTCTTATAGCGATTGGCAGTTTAAAACAATTGAATGCTACCATTGTCATTGAAATGGACATATGATGAGGCAATGCAAGGAAAGATTCAAGCAGGCTTGTAAACAAAAGAAGAAGCCCAATTAATCTATAATACAGAAGAGCCTGAAACAACAAATTCAGGCGTTTACTCATTTAATCTGAAATTTGGAAAGACAGAATCAATATTTGTCATAGTGAAAGTAAATGGCAAACCTGTTAGAATGGAAGTGGACACGGGAGCTTCCAATACAATAACTGGGGAAAATGCCTTCAAATATTTGAATAATGGTGAACATCAGTTAAGTTTGGAATGAACAGACGCCAAGCTAAAAACATATATAGGTGAAGACATTCAACTAAAAAGCATAAGCGGAGTAACTGTCCATTATGGAAGCCAATCAGCAAAGCTACCAGTGTTAGTATTGTGAGGTTTCTAGGGTGAAATAGGCTAATGAAAGTCAACATTGATTGGCCACTGGAATTCCGAAAGAAAGCTGGAAGCATTCCTTTTTTTTGAAAGAGGAGTGTATAAGGACTCAACAGTCTGAAGAAATGCAGGCTGTTTTAAGCCAAAACTTGGAAGAACTGCAGAAGGAACTCTCGAAGAGACCCTGCTTGGTGCCAGACTTCAAAACAAGGTGAGCAACCTTCGAAGGGAAAAAGAAAACCTGTTGAAAGACCTTCACACATTGCAGAACTCCCTCAGGTCGAAGTTTGTACCTCTGGAAAAGTGTGAAGAGAAACAGAAAGAATTCAGCACCTCTCTGAACGAACAGGAGAATCAGTTGGCAGAGAAGACACAACAATGTTCAATTTTCCAGGAGGCTTTGGAAGCAAAAGTCAGAATTTTCCAAGAAGCAGACAGATAATGAAATTTTGGGAGACTCAGCCACTGAACTTAGACATGTTGAGCTTGCATCTGAGTGAAGTCAAAAAGAAGGCCAAGATTAAAGTCTGTGCTTAAAAGAAAAAGGAAAAGTGCACATTCCAAGTGAAGGAGGCAATCTATTTCGGTCACCACGTAAATTCACAGGGCCTTCACCTGGTTGAGGAGAAAGTGAGAGCCATAAGAGAGGCACCTGCACCAAAGAACGCCTCATAGCTCAAATCATTCCTAGGAATGATCAACTATTATGAGTGGTTCTTGCCCAATTTGTCTACAGCACTGGCCCCCCCGCATTCTCTACTCAAAAAGAACCAACGTTGGTCTTGGTGGCACCTCAGAAGGAAGTTTTCATAAAGGTGAAACAATTGTTGCACTTGTCCAATCTATTAGTCCATTATGACCAGACGAAAGAGTTGGTGCTGACGTGTGATGCATCTCCCTACGGAGTGGGAGCAGTGCTCTCTCATCAGATGGACAACGGCACAGAACGGCCAATAGGGCACGTATCAAGAATGCTCACCACAGCGGAAAAGGGATAAGTGCAGATAGAAAGTGCATCATCTTTGGTGTCAAGAAATTTCGCCAATACATACACAGATGCCATTTCACAATTGTTTCAGACCACAAACCATTGCTAGGATTGTTTAGTGAGGACAAGGCTATACCACCCATGGCACCAGCAAGAATACGATGGGCTTTAATTCTGGCAGCATACAAATACACTTTTGTACATAGGCCTGGCAATCAAATTGCAAACGTCAATGCCCTTAGTCATTTACCTTTACAAGAAAATGATGAGCACGTCCCAGTTCCACAGGAACTTGTTTTACTGTTAAATTTCTTAGATTCCTCGCCGGTATGTGCTCGACAAATCAGAGACTGGACAAGTCGGGACCCAGTCCTATCTCAGGTACGAGAACAAGTGCTACATGACTGGTCACAGGAGCCCGCATCTGATGAAATGAAACTGTACTTCAACAGAAGATATGAAATAACCAACCAGGATGGTATCTTATTGTGGGGAGCATGAGTGATAGTTCCTCCAAAGGGATGGGAGCCACTTTTAATTGAAATACACAGTGCCATCCAGGAATTTCCTGAATGAAGACCATAGCACACAGCTATCTATGGTGGCCTGGGATGAATGGAAAAATAGAGAGTTTAGTGAACCACTGTGTGCAGTGTCAGCAACTGCAAAAGTTTCCAGTGACAGCTCCATTACACCCATGGGAGTGGCCAGGTAGACCCTGAGTGAGGTTATACATTGACTACGTTGGACCTTTCCTGCGAACAATGTTTCTGCTCATTGTCAATGCCCGTTAAAAATGGTTGGACATATATGAAGTGACCAATGTTGACTGCTACAATTAAGAAACCACGTCAGAGTGAGTAGTGAAGAGTTTAGGAGATAGTTTGCTATTGGTTGCTTATTGGAACTTGACAGCTTCATCTCCATTCTGAGCTTCATTCTTAGCATTTCCAGGCTTCATTTCAGGACTCATTGGTGTCTCCAAGGCATCTAGAGGATTCAGGCCATGTGGACCCTTCCAGGTATCAGACAGCCTTCCGTTGCCCTGGTAATGGGGATGGTGGTCTCCACTGGAGGCACCTCCTCTGAGGAGGAAAAGAGGGGCAGAAGGGAGAGGAGGCCCGGTGCCCCAATGCATCTTCCAGGGGAGCGACCTGTGGGAGGAGAGGCGCAGGCACAAGGGGCACAGGGCCGGCCGGTAGTCCAAGGTGTAAGGGGCCGGAGAAGATGTCACTATTATGCTGCCAGGGTTTACAGGGGGCAATGCAGTTACCTCAATATATCTGAGGTGCAATGCTGAAGGAGGCTCCGCCTCTCAAGGGAGAGCATGACCCCCATTTGTCAGATGATTGGACCTGAGATCAGCTCAGACTGTGAGGGTGGACACCCCTTGCCAGTGGCTCTGAAGGTCACAGCGGCCCTCAACTTCTATGCCTCCAGCTATTTCCAGGGGTCAGTAGGAGATATTTGTGGAGTGTCCCAATCAGCTGTCCAGTTATGTCAAGCTGGTAATGGAAGCCCTGTTTAGGCGAGTAATGACATTTATTCAATTCCGCATGAGTAAGGTCAGCCAGGCTGAGTGAGCCAGAGGGTTTGCAGCAATTGCTGGCTACTCCTGCATCCAGGGTGCAATCGACTGCACTCATGTGGCCATCAAGGTAACAGCAGGTCAGCTGGGTGACATCATCAACAGGAAGGGAGTCCATTCGATGAATTTCCAGCTAGTGAATAACCACAGGATGCAGATTCTGCAATTCTGTGCAAGGTACCCTGGCAGCTCCCATGACACTTATATCCTGAGACACTCCCAGGTGCCGAGGCTCTTCAATGCTCCAGCCCGACTGGATGGATGGCTGCTGGGTGACAAGGGCTACCCATTGAAAAGGTGGCTTATGACACCTCTCCTCCACCCAAGAACAGAGGCCGAGCAGCGTTATAATAGGAATCACCCCTCCACAAGGACAGTGGTAGATAGGACCATAGGTCTTCTGAAGATGCACTCCCGATGCCTTGGTCGCTCAGGTTGAGCACCACAATGCCCCCCAGAGCGGGTGTCACTGATATTGGTTGCATGCTGCCCTCGCCACAATCTGGCACTGGCAAGGGGGGACCCACTGGAGGAAGAGGATCTTGACACAGCTCCACAGGCCACAGAGGATGAATCCAGTGGTGAGTCAGAAGAGGAGCACAGTGAGGAGAACGCTGAGGCAGACCACTGTATCCTTCAGGGAGGCAGGGACACCAGGGACGCCTGATCCAACACCCCTTCAGCTAGGCTGCCAAAGATCTGCTTCCACCTCATGCCAGGGCTGCCACCTCCATCTGGATGTCTGAGATGACCCTTTCATTTGAACCCAAAGTCCACTCAGTGTCTGTGCAATAAAGCCACTCACGCCAGCATTACACACTGGCATACCCTGCACCAAAAAAATAAAAAGGTGGAGCATACTCAGGCCATTATGACAAAAACAAAATTGATCTCATTTTGACAATCCATAAAAATTAACATAATCTTCTCTGGTCTTCATTCCCAGACCAGTAAACATAAACAAAACATTACACAACAAAGGTCACCCATGACCAGTCTCTCTTCTGCTCATGGTGCCTTAAACTTACATTTGCGAGTGCTACATCTTGGCCCCCCCACCCCTCGCTGGCAGCGGCATTGTGGGCAGCCTGCTGACTCTGGTGTCTTGTTGGCCTTGATGACCCTGGCATTTTCCTCTGGCCAGTGGAGCCTGTGCTAGTCCCGCCTGGGAGGGAACAGCCAGTGCCACACCTGGCATCTCCCCAGTGATTGCAGCCTCACTAGATGCCAAGGTCACTGGCAGAGGGGTGGAGGAGTTACCCTGAAAGGAGCCTGCAGAGATGGCAAGCAGCCCATGCACCATCATGAGGCCGCTCTGGACCTCCCTGCTCAACATTGATGGACGGGCACCTAGCTGGGATACTGGGTGTCTCATCCATCTCCCACACTGGCACTGACCAGCTGAGGTCATTGCCGGTGTGAGGGCTTGCAGGTCCGAGCACAACCCTAGGATCCCCTGACTCTGTCCCTGGAGCTGCCTCTCCATGAGAGTCACCACTCAATGGAGGAGACATTGCACTTGGCCATGAGACTCTGCATGGACTCCTCCATAAAGGAGACCTGGCATGCATACCCTCATGGATCTCTGCCAGATCGTACCGCACATCCTGCTGGACATCCAGCATCTGCTGCCTAATGGACGAATCCAGAGGCTCATCATCTGCCTTCGACTCAGCATCGTCCTGTCCTGGTCTCCATCAGTCCTCCGACTGCCGGCGCCCTGGGCACTCTCTGCCTCCACCTGCTCCTCAAGCAAGTGTGAAGTGCCCTCACCGCCGTGCTCCGACATTCTAGCCGAGGATCTAATGCCCAACGAGGTGCTGGAATCTGTGGTGCCTCATTCAGAGAGCAGTTGTGGCGCAGGTGCATGTGAAGCGTGGCGGTCCTCTGGCGTTAAGGGTGGCTCTTTGGGGTCCTGCATATGAGCGCATGTTGGTGAATCTAAGGGAGAACAACAACACGTCATTAGTTTAAGACATCACACTGGAGATCTGCATCACGGTGCCATCATCTTTCAATGATCAATGGGAAATCCAGTCCTGAGGCTCCCGTCAACGATGAGACTACAAAGGAATGTTTGCACCTTCCAAAGCTCTCACCTCTGTGCACTGCACTCTTACCTCATCTGACACCCCAGCCTCTCCACGGCCGGTTGGCTGAGATGTGGTGCCTCTTCAGCTCCAAGGGTCCTGCTCGAATCTAGATAGGATTAGGAGGTTTGGGGCAGCTTCCGCCTGTCTGCGGCCTTTCAATGTTGTTAAGAGTCGTCTTCTCCTGAAAGGACACGGGAGCATTGATTAGTCCACTCTCTACCTGCAGCACCATTGCAGCCTGGCCAACCCCAGCTGAGGAACACCTGGCAGGGCATATCTGAGTCGTGGCTCTCGAGCTGCAAGACGCTCAGTCCAAGCAGCCAGGGTTCACCCCCTTGGGGCATTGACAGTTGGCACTCAGACTCTAACACCCCTGAGCTCGACGGGCAGATGGCCAGCCCTTAACACTTCTCCACACTGATCCATGCCAACATGGTATTCACCCTTCCTGAGCGCAGCAGGCCCTAAACTTTTTGCAGCACTGGACCCATGTGCACCGCACAATGTTCTGGCTGCTGACCAGCGCTGTCACCTCCTCCCAAGCTCTTTTTGTCAGGCGCAGTGGCCTCCTCCTTCCATCCCTGGGGACGGGGGTGTCCCTCCTGGCAGCCACCTCCTCCAGGAGGACCACGAGGCACTCATCCGAAAACCGGGGGACCTAGTGTCCACCCGACCTACCCTCCTGCCTGGTGTTTCCAGCCGCACTTGAGGCCGTAACTTTGGTTTTCACAATGCTGCCATGTTCTTCCCTGGCAGCCCTCAAGAAGCTTTTTTTTTTATTCACCCATGGGATGTGGGCTCCGCTGGCTGGGCCAGCATTTATTACCCATCCCTAATTGCCCTTGAGGAGGTGGTGGTGAGTTGCCTTCTTGAACTGTTGCAGTCCATGTGGTGTATGTACACCCACAGTGCTGTTCGGAAGGCAGTTCCAGGATTTTGACCCAGTGACAGTGAAGGAACAGCAATACATTTGTGTGTGTGTGTGTGTGCGTGTGTGCGTGTGTTTGAGAGTGGGAGAGATAGAAGGCTGGAGGTGAGAAAATGTTTAAACATCTGCTGATGAGCTTTAACTTCTATAATGCCGGTATGAAGCAAATATTGATACTGGTCAGCATAGCAGAGTTAAGAGAAAGGAACTGAGGTTGAAGAGCCTAACACTACATCCCCGCCTGCCAGTTCACCAGGAATCTTTCATCTCCTACCCCAGCAGGCAGGTTAGCCTGTCCTGCTTCAGTCAAATGTCAGTGAAACAGCAGTGTCGAGGAACCCCGTGGAGTTTCTTGGCTCTATTCTCACCAACCCCCCGGGACTGTCAGGAAATGCATGGCTGTAGTGACAGAATGCCCCTTGCATAGGATGCGGACTAAACAGTTGCACCATTCCTTTTTCTCTGTTCCCAATTTTAGGCCATGTCTTTAAAGCTTGCTCCTTTCTTTCTAATGCTGCAGAAGGAATCCAGCTACAGCACAGGTATGTCTCCTTGGGCAACAGTAGTGGGTCCCCTTTATGTGGTGCACATGAGCTGTCCTGCTTAACTAATAACCTCAAGAAAATGGGTCAGGGTCACGGTAGTACTGTTATGAAGGAAAATCCAAAAGCCATGTTGGATTTATAGATAATGATTGAGAGTTAAAAAATAGTAGTCGATACAAAAGAAAAAAACAAAGTTCTTGGAGTTCTTGGAAACGGCATTTAGTGATAGAAAGGATGTGGGAATTCAATTTGAGATAAAAGGTGAAAGACGGAAAGAATGCCAATAAAAGAAGGATGATGAAGAGTTAACCATTAAAGGTAAGATGTCATAGCAATTAGGCCTAAAAGAGATGTGAAGAAGCTGTGTCTTGGAAAGAAGATTTTCGTTGACTCATTGAAGGGCATAGATTGACCCGTTGCACAGGAAGAGGACTAGAAGTTGTTTCTACTGTGTTCTATTGAAATAACTTTGGGCAGAATTTTCCGCTTGGCATGCAGGCACGCGCCCGACACAGTCGAGCGTGAAATAGTGCGCGATGACGTCGGGTGAGCGTTCCGACATCATTGCGCACTCACGCAATATTTTGGTCGACGGGCACGCGCGAGAGTCAGCGGCCCACCGACAATTTAAGAGGCCTATTAAAGCCATTAATTTATTAATTAAGTGCCATTTTGTGCTGCCCGTCCAATGTTGGTGGGTGGGCGAATTGGCCAGGTGGGCCTTTGCATTTTCGAGGACATTGATTTTAAAAAAAATGTTTTGACATAAATTTTATTTCGAATATGTGCATGTGAGCGAGTCCAATGTGGGGACATTTTTTTCAGAATTTCAACATCCTTATTTTTAATTTTAAAATCTCCAGCTCCCTGAGGCAGTGCTGAGTCTTTCATGCTGGTCGTCTGTTAATCGGCCAGCCAGAGTGAGATCATGGTCAGGGGCCGATCGCGGGCGGCAGGCCATTCTCCAGTCCCTCTTGGGTCTGCCCACCCTGCCCGCCTGACAACCCGAAAACCTTGAAGTGAATTATAGGTTCCCATAGGAACCAATGTTAAAACTGGAGTTAGAATCCATTGGACATTCCTCACCTGGAAAAAAAATGCACAAGTTGAAATATAGCACCGTGGATGTATACGACTGTGAATTCCCAGCTGAAATTGCTTGCAAAATAAAATAAATCATTAAATATAATACTGTATAAATTCAAATTAGCTAACACTCAACAGTCTTGCTTCCACTCCCATTGGATGGATCCTGAGATAGCCGGGAAGTCCAATGTGCGATCTGCAGGTTCTGCCATATGTGGGCCAGGTGTTGTTTGAAGGGTCAGGTGCATGAGTTGTTGGGAGATTTTTGTACTCTTTCTGCCGCCTTTACTTCACCTCTCTGCATTCCCAATGAAATCTCTCCGTGTTCTTCTTGAATGAACCTTCTGCCATTTTGTTTGGTCACCATGAGTCAGGGAAGATATTTGATCTCCTCGGTGATGCTTGAAGGGCACCCCTGTTGTAAGGGTTGTTTGGTGTCTCACGGAGAGGCATGGAGGTTTGTATGGTTGAACACTCACTGGACGCATTACTGATACCTGCACCTCGACAGTGCTTGTCATTAATGCCAGAATGTTGTGGGCAGTCACCACAGAGTTCTGTCATTCTCTCTGTGTGTGCTCTCAGCATCTTTAAGGTGGGATTGGCCCCCATCTCTTCAGCATCTATGAACAGTGACGCTGTGCTCCTGAAGGTGTCAGGTGCTGAAGGTAGACAAAGGATCAGGTGTATTTAAAGTTTCATGGCTGTGTCGCCATGATATGACCGTGATCACAGAGCGCAAGCGAGCTGCCCTCAGCCAGACAGGAGTCAAACGTTCACCGATGCAAGGTGAGGGTCTATGGTGTCTCCTCACTGTGTTGTCATCATCCTCCATGAATCTAGCAGCTATGAGGGCCTCCCGAGCACGCCTGCCTTGTCTGGCCAGTGCGATGGCCTTTTTGCCATCATCTTCACTTTAGAGGACCTCCTCACCCTCATCCTCATTGACGTCCTCCTCATTGGAGGAGATGTGCAGCCCCTCCATCTCCTGCTCAGCCAACTCCTCTCCCCGATGCAGCGCCAGGTTGTAAAGAGTGCAGCAGATGACGACGATGCATGACATCCTCTGTGGACTGTGTTGCAGGGCTCCACCAGGCCGGTCCAGGCACTGGGACCTCATTTTCAACACCTGATGGTTTGCTTCACCAAGGTGAGAGTTGCAGCATGAGCCTCATTATACCTTCGCTCTGCTGCAGTTTGAGGCCACTGCACTGGTGTCATCAGCCACGTCCTCTGTGGGTAGCCCTTGTCCCTGAGGAGCCAACCCTGCAGCTTCTGTGGACCCTGGAAGATGCTAGGGATCTGAGGGCTACTGAGAATGTCGGAGTCATGGATACTCCCTGGAAACCTAGTGTAGACCTGCAGGATGCGTTTGTGGTGGTCGCACAGTAGCTGAACATTCAGCGAATGGAAGCCCTTGTGGTTGACATAGTTGACTGCTTGTTGCCATGGAGATCTAAGTGCCATGTAAGTGCATTCGATTGCACCCTGCACCTGTGGGGAACCTGAGATCTGGGCAAATCCAGTCACTCTTGCATCCTGGCTTTCCTGATCCCAGGTGAAATGCACAATGTTGTGTGCCTTCACGAAGATGGCGTCTGTGGATGTATTTTTAAGTGGAGGCTTGCGATATCCCACAGAGGTCACCTGTGGAGCTCTGAAAGGAGCCACTGGTGTAAAAATTGAGCACTGCAGTCACTTTCACAGCCACAGGCAGTGGATGCCCTCCATGTCCCCGTGGCACCAATTCCTGCAGCAGGTGGCAGTTGTGACCAACCAGTTCCCTGGACGTGCACAGTATTCGGCGACACTGGTTCTCGGTCATCTGCAGGAATGAATGGCTGCATCTATAGACCCTGTGTCTAGCTAGACACCGACCAGAGACGGCTTGCTGTGGCTCTCCAGTGGCGTGTGTGGGAGTCCCAGCCGCCTCTTCTTCCTAAGGGTGCTGCTCCTCCCTTTGCACAGCCAGGTGTCTCCGTCGCTCTCTTCACCTTCGTCTCCACTCTCCATATGTCATGAGGCATACAGCTAAGTCACCAGGCTTCACGCTCCTGATTACTCCTCCTGCAGGATGAAAGAGGCAGATGTGTGGGTTAGCTTGGGTATTCTAAGAACCTCTCTTGGTTAAGTCTGAAGGCCCATTAATGCATCCCAAAGAGTGTGGGCCACCACTTGAATGGCCAGAGTTTAGTGCGCTGCATGGCTGCCAGAGACCCCACCCACCTCCGCCCCACTCCACTTGACCAATTGGCGGCAGCTTTGCATATTGGACAGGCGCAGGCATTCTCCTAACCCATGCTGCATGTCTGCACTGTTAGCTTGAACCATGGGGAAAACTGCTCTAAACCGGGATGATGACATTGCAAGGGGCTGTGAGCGCCTCCACCAGTGACTTCTCCATGGCCAGCTTTAGCAAGGAGATTGTACAACTTGCTCAGAGTCCAATTGTTCTGTAGTCCACTAAAACGCTGATTAGTTGCAGTCTGTGCCCGATGGGTGAAGAGCCCTGGAGCATTTGGTGGCACTTTCAGGCTTCTGCGTCACTTGAGCGGGCAGATAAACTAGAGGCCCGACTCCAATCATATCAATGTGGCAGTGCCTGAACTGTCTCAGCTGCAGAGGATTGGTCACTTCATACAAGGTTTCCCTAATCCATGCCCACACCCTCCTCACCACTCGCACATGCTTGTGCGTTACCATCAACCTGTTTGCAGCCCTTGCCGCTCACCCTACCCCCTCCAAACTCACCTCAATCGGAGTGCAGCCCTTGCCTGGGCACCAGACTGTCAGCCGGCTGGGAAAAAGTGACTTGCCTGTACCCTGGCCTGAATGCACAACGCCTCAACCTTGAGGTCCAACAGGCGACCCTCGTGTGCACTGCGCAACAATATTGCGCACTCGCCTCCGAGTTTCCCTCGAAGCGCAGCTGGCCGCGTACACAGCTTATATACGCTGTTGTGAAACAGGTTGGCGTGATTGCATGCCAACGTGTTCGGATGGCCCAGCTTGGGAGGATGATTCTGGCCAGCTGGGTTTTTAATGATTGGCAGGCATATTACAATGAAGCTCCCGACGGCAGGAAACGCAGCCGGTTACCCTCTTCATGACGGCGTGAAACTGATTTTTGGCCTTCCCGCCATATTGTCTGCTCACGCCCACCATGACGCCAGCCGCCAACAGGAGCTGACGATTCCACCAAAATGAAACAATGCAAAACGACGCAGAGCAATGACGCTCGACGGTGATGCAAAAAGGCGCGACGTTGGAACTGAAGACGTAAGTCGTGAACTCCAACCCTAAAAGCTGCGCAACTTTAAAACAAAACAATTTAAAGCGCGGCAACTTAAAGTGGGGACTTGCTGTATTCAGCAAGAAAAAGACCTCTTTTGAGCAGCCTTGGAGCAGAATGACTATCATGCATGTCTGCCTCAGAAGGTGGTGGAGGTGGGGGTCATTGAATATTTCTGAGGCAAAGGTAGATAGATTTTTGTTAGGCGAGGGAATCAAAGGTCATCAGGGTTAGATGGGAACGTGGAAATTGAAACACAGGGAGATCAGCCATAATCTTATTGAATGGCAGAGCAGGCTCGAGCAGCCAATAGTCTACTCCTGTTCCTATTTCTTATGTTCTCATGTGTGGTGAGGAAAGGCTCAAGAGTATAAAATAGGGAGCTAAGGTTGTTCAGGCCATTACTTTCATGGGCTATGTTTAGTTTCCTTCACTAACTCTCCATTTCCTAAAATTTACGATGGCAAAAATAGAACTTTATCTTCATTGATTCATGCTTTTAAATGTAGTAACTCTGATGTAAGGTGGATTAGGTTTAAAATGGAGGATTGGAGATCATTGAGCTGTGAGAATAGCCACAATCTTTACTAATCAGGGTGAAGGTATTTTGATCCAGGTGATCAGGTAGTGTGTTAAAAATGCAAATGAAACATTTCAAGCATCTCATTAAAACGCATTAAATGCAATATCGTAAGATGGAAAACTGTATTTTTAAAAGCAGCTTTTCTACACACTAAAGCAAGCATTCGTTGCAATATCACATGGAATTGCTAGGAAATATGAGAATTTACCTTCTATCAAGACAGAAAATATCATTGTTACATTGTTTGATGTGATCAATCTTAATTTTACCTTTAAAGGGAAAGGTATCCTTAAAACCAAATCATTACATCCAGTTACATCAAGTTCCACACAGAAATGGACCATTTGGCCTAACTGGTCTTTGTCAGCATTTATGCTCCACATGAGCCTCCTCCCACCCCTGCAGCCTTATCAGAATTCCTTTTATTCCTTTATTCCTTGTATACTTATGTAGCTTGCTCTTAATCTATGCTATTCACCTCAATTGCTCCTTGTACTAGCATTCCATATTCTTGCTACTCTTTGGGTAAAGACGTTTCTCCTTAATTTCCAATTGGAATCACGTCAAAAGATCTGTAAAAAATTCCTTCTCACTTTGAACATATAAGAAATAAAAAGCTATGTAATTAAAACGAATCTGGCTTAGAGAGACTCAACAAAACACAAAGGAAGCGCTGTAAAGTTTTTTGAATTCTTTGGCTTGTTGGACGACAGAAGACGTTTGCCAATGATGTCATCAGATCCCAACCTGCAGATTGAAAAATGGACCACACTGGCTTCAAGCAGGTGCTAAAATAAGAACATAAGAAATCGGAGCAGGAATATTGTGGTAAAGTGGAGTGCTATGTACCTTTAAGAGAATGTAGTTAATCGACCACGTGACTGTATCGACCAATTGCTATACAGTGTGGGCTACCTTGGTAACTGTAAGTGTAGAGCTGGAGGTAATTGAAGAAGCACACACTGTATTAGTGTTCTGTTAGTAATTCCAATAAACCGCCAGTGTTTGTTAAGTAAATCAGTCCCTCTCTGCCTATGTTGTTTCAAGCACCAAGTAATGTGTAGATATCAAGGACACAGCTCACATTCATGGGACACAGCAGGTAGCCCAAAACATAAAAAAATATGGCCCTTGGAGCCTGCTCTCCCATTCAGTATGATTGTGGCTGATCTTCTGCTTAAACTCCACTTTCCTGCCCACTCCCCATATCCCTTGATTCCCTGAGAGAACAGAAATCTATCTACCTCAGCTTTGAATATATTCAACGATGGAGCATCTACAGTGCTTTGCCTTTGCTACCAGGATTGGCAAGAAGCTGGTGGGAAGTCCGTGACAAACTCGCTCAAGGGACTTAAACCATCCACCCCTTCAATTTCTACTGGGTACATAGAGTTGAAATCCACTCCATGATTTACCAGAAGGAAAAGATCATAGCAAACTTATTTTGTAATGGACATTTTACTGCATATATAGACATATTGTTTATATTATCTCAGTGTTGGTTTTGCAACTGAGGTTATCAGGGCTCACTGTTATTAAGGAGTAAAGCAGTCACTTCCAGAGCCCACACATGCATGATTAATCACAGAAATCAGGAAATTGCTGATCGAGTTTTATTGCACCTCCAGAAACTTCGTTCTAACGATATATCGATTTGACGTTTGGAACTCAAATACATGAAAGGGCATTAATTTGTGGTACATGATGGATATGACAAGCTAGAAAAAGTTAGGGCTTGTCCATTTAAGTCTAAGTGATTTTTAGTGCAGAGTTGGGTCTTTTTTACTGCCAACCACCTCTCTGGCACTGAAAGTTAAATTTTATAAGCCTGGACTCTCATTCCTTCAGATTTTAATTACTTTTGCATTTTCTTTATAGTTGTTTTCTTCTGTCTTTTATCTCTCTCTCTTAATCCCATTTTTCTTTACCTCTCTTTATCTCACTTCCTGTACAGGATTTGGCAGTTAATTAAATATTCCAACTTTCACTTCCTGTTTTGACTCTTTAGAAGAATTGGGGAATATTAAAATGGGGGAGTGGGTGGGATTTGTTGTCGGTAGAGAGTTTAAGTATGGAAGCATGTTGGGAAACTCCAATCTGCCAACTTTTTAATGAAGACTGGGGTCAGGCAGCAGATCCATTCCCAGGAGGTGGGTTGACATGTAAAACATGCTAAACATGCTGAACAACATGGATTTAGCTTGCTTTTCTGGTTTAACTGTGGCTAATTGGGATTTCCGGGGAAACTGACAGCTTGGGCAAGGCCTTGGGAAGTGAGTCAGGGATTGTGTCCCAACCCCCACCCTCCCTTGGAGCCCTGGGTTGGACCAGTTCACCCCTGTCCCACCAATGCTGCATCAGACATCAGACCTTCCCCCACCCAATATTTGTATTTACGTAAATGTCTTAATTATAAATAAAGTTCAATCGTTATTTTAGATTGTGATATGCTGGCCTTGTTGGCCATAATTTCCATTTTTCAGGAATAAGAAAAAAAATAATGAAGGCGATATATAAATTCCAGTGCACAGCACTCTACCAAATATGTGGCTAAGTTTACATTTGGGGGAAAACGCCATAACACGTGCATTTTTGTGTTGGAAGGCATAGCCGGGTTGGCCCATGGCAACGCTGGTGCAATGATCTAAAGAGGACAGTTTTAAAAGCCCAAACAATAATGAAATAATAGAATATTCCAGCCCACCTTGCAGTGGGTTCCCCCTGTGGCGGGGTCAGTGAGCCATTGAAATCTCCGTTCACATCAACGGGCGTGAGGGGCTGGAAAATCCTGGCCCAAGAAACAACTCCCAACAACATGGGATCTTTTCTTCTCAATCCTCAGGTACTTGAGCATAACTCCAATCATGTTAGTCTGGTCCTCTAACAGGAATGTTGAACTGCCTGTTCTGTTTGCAAAGGGAGAAATTTGAATCGCTAAATATTCAAATTTATATTGAAAGGAAGTCAAGCCTGTCAATTAGATCTCTGACTAATACTGGTTGATATGTTTGTCTTGAACCCGTAGCAGTGCAGTTGCGAACATGCATCTGTTTCCTGTCTCTGTATAATAGGAGGTAAAAATCATAATCCTTGCGCTCTCATGAGATATTGCACACTGATTAGTGGATGAGTTCACTAGCTTCTGCTTAGGCTTAAAGGCTGAACAATTAAATAAATGGCACTGCCACATTTTTCTGCATAAACAGGTACAAAAATCAACAATTTCTTTGTTTTAGAGGAGCTTATCACTGTATTATTTCCATTGGACCATTTAATGAGCTGTTCCGAGCCTCAAGACACACATATAATCACTTTTCCCATGAATATCACTTCAGTAACCTATTTCTAAGTTGCATCTCATGTAATATAGCATTTATCATGCATTTAATATTTCTAAAGCTAAGATGTTCAAATAAGGTTGCTTGCATGATTCCTGCTCCTCCCAGCTCCAGAGTAAGTTGAATAAAATCATCTTGCTGGGGGCAATGTCCAGTGGTCTTTTTAAGAATGGCTAGCTTGGCACATGCTTCAATCTGTTGAAATTGAATTTTGCAAAGGACGCCTTCACCTATTTGCAGATACAAGGATTTGAGAGTCTGCTTTAGGTGTGTGTGTCCTCGACACCAACAGAGAAGCTTTTTACTAGTATGGTGGGCAGCACACTTCTGCAATGCACTGAGCACATGCCAGCCACTCATCATATGGAACATAGGTAGCTGTTTTATGCCTGCACAACTGCCTGTCATGAAAGTATAATCATTTTCATATTTTCCTGGCTTATTGTAAAGTAGGTTTATGGGAGTTGTGTTTTTCTGTCTGTGTGTGTGATTTAATTACATTTTGTAGCCAAGCAGACTGCAAGTTGAAGTTATCAAAAGAAGTAAGGTGTAGAAGTGTCTTTAATATGCTGGTGAGTGAGCATGGCTGGGGTCTTATCATGTAAGGTGTAAAGGGAATTTGCATTTTTAATTAGATGAAAGGGAATTTGCATTTTTAATTAGCTGAAAGGGGATTTGCATTGCAAAGAGGTTAATGAGAATAGTAGCAACATGAAAATATTTATATTATCAGAAAGGTAATATTACAAAGACATATGGAAGCATATTAAAAAGGGAGAAACATGTGTAAAGGAAAATGAAGTTATGTGACAGGAGAAGATATTGTAAGACCTAACAGAAGTGTGAGAGGCCTCCAGTATTTGTACATAAACCTGCTGTCTACAGAAACCGAAGCTGGAGAAAGCCATTTTGAAATCCATTGTCCAGGGTATTGTGTTAATTCGCTGGATCTGTTTAAAATCTAAAAATCTATTTTTGGACTATTGCCTTAAAGGGGGTATAACTGGTAAATTAGGGATTCTAGGGGTTATTATAGTAATAATTTGTATGTGCTTGAAATCTTTTGTTAATAAATATTTTAATTTTAGTTTTTAAAAAAATTTCTAAAGCCTCAGTGGACTTATTACTTCTGAATTCAGGGCACGCGCCTCAAAATAAATACAAATTGCAAAACCGTTGTGATAGTGCGATCAAGTTTCCCCCGTGGATTTGATCCATCTGGTACACATCATCTGCCGCATCATAACACTGCCGCAGCGTAATCCAATGTTTGGGCCACCATTTCACAGGACATGCAGGAATTTAAAAAAACCCTGCTCAATCTCCTTCTGTTTTTCACAGTAGACGACACTAATAGCATCCCAAAAATACTAAATAATTAAGGGGCAAAAGGCGGAGGGGAGGAAATAAATACAATAACTATCACTAGAGAAGAAGTACTAGGGAAACTAATGGGGCTAAAGACCGATAAGTCCCCTGAACCTGATGGGTTGCACCCTAGGATATTAAAGAAAGTAGCTACAGAGATAATGGTTGCACCGGATCTTCCAAGAATCCTTGGATTCTGGAAATCCTCAGAGGATTGGAAAACTGCCAATGTAAGACCCTTATTCAAAAAGGGAGGCAGACAAAAAACAGGTGACTATAGCCTAGTCAGCTTAATACCTGCCATTGGGAAAATGTTAGAGCCTATTATAAAGGATGTAACAGCAGAGCATTTAGAAATACATAATATAATCAAGCAGAGTCAGAATGGCTTCATGAAGAGGAAATCATGCCTAACAAATTTATCAGAATTCTTTGAGGAGGTAACAAGCGGAATAGATAAAGGGGAACCAGTAGATGTAATATATTTGTATTTCCAAAAGCGCTCGATAAGGTACCACACTTAAGGGTACTTAATAAAATAAGAGCCCATGGTGTTAGGGGTAGTATATTAGCATGGATAGAGAATTGGCTAACCAAAAGAAGACAGAGAGTTGGGATAAGGGGGGCATTTTCAGGATGGCAACCTGTAACTAGTGGAGTGCCACAGGGATCAGTGCTGGGGCCACAATTATTTACAATATGTATTAATGACTTGGATGAGGGAAGTGAATATATGGTCACCAAGTTTGTGGATGGCACAAAAATAGGTGGGAAGGCAAGTGATGAGGATGACACAAAGAGTCCACAGAAGGATACAGGCAGGTTAAGTGGGTGGGCAAAAACTTGGCCAATGGAATATAATGTGGGAAAATGTGAAGTTATGCACTTTGGCGGGAAGAATAGAGGAGCTGAATATTATTTAAATGGAGAAAGGCTGCAGAAAGCTGTAGCACAGAGGGATTTGGGGGTCCTCGTCCATGAATCACAAAAAGCTAGCATACAAGTTCATCAGGTAATAGGAAAGGCAAATGGTATGTTGGCCTTTATTTCAAAGGGAATGGAGTATAAAAATAGGGAAGTCTTGCTAAAACTATACAAGACATTAGTTAGACCACACATAGAATACTGTGAACAGTTTTGGCCCCCTTATCTAAGGAAAGATATACTGGCATTGGAGGCAGTCCAGCAAAGGTTCACTAGGTTGATCCCGGATATAGAGGGATTTTCTTACGAGGAACGGTTGAGTAGGTTGGGCCTGTACTCATTGGAGTCTAGGAGAATGAGCGGCAACCTTATTGAAAGATAAAAGGTTCTTCGGGGGCTTGACAGGACAAATGCTGAGAGGTTGCTTCCCCTTGTGGGAGAGTCTAGGATCGGAGGGCATAATCTCAGAGTAAGGGGTTGCTCATTTAAGACAGAGATGAGGAGGAATTTCTTCTCTCAGAGGGTAGTGAATCTGTGGAATTCCTTACCGCAGAGGTCTGTAGTGGCTGGGTCATTAAGTATATTCAAGGCTGCGATAGGCAGGTTTTTAATCAGTAAGGGAATCAAGAGTTATGGGGAAAAGGCAAGATTGAGGATTATCAGATCAGCCATGGTCTCATTGAATGACAAAGCAGACTCGATAGGCCGAATGGCCTACTTCTGCTCCTACGTCTTATGGTCTTACAGCGTTATAGTGAGATCTGTGTGCAGGTAACAAGGAGTGTAGTTTGGAGATGGACAATAATCTCGCAAAAGAGCGGCAGAGATGATTGTATCTGTCTTCGAGTATCTCCAGTCTGCAATCATGCAAGGCATCGGAGTAACTATGGTAATTAGGGCCACGAATGACTTTGCGAGCTGTTTTCTGAACACTTTCAATGGCTTTACATTGCAGCTTTGTGATTCCGCTCAAACACACAGGCACCCGATATTCTAATACAGGGCAAACACAAGATGTGAAAACGGTTATGAGATCATTGCTTGAGAGGGAATGGTACTTCAGTTTCTGAAGCATGTACAGATGGCTGGTAGCTTATTTAATATTCGAACAGACGCGTGGATACAGTTTTAGATCTGCTTGGACAAATATACCCAACAGTTTGACAGTGTTCTGATATTGGATTGTGATGTCATTTACTGACAGATTGGGAGGGACCCAAGCGAAGCAGATGTTAACAGTTGTACACTCATTGAAGCTGCAAAAGAATAGCTGGCGTGTGAGATTCCATGTGAACGCTATATTTTTCGATGTCTGTCAGGTCGTCGATATATCATGGATCAAATGGAATCACCATAGATGTCGGGGCATAACTTGACCTGAGAAGCCTTGAAAATTCCCTCCAAAAACAGGCGATGGCTTATGCGCCATTATAAAAGTAACTGTTGGCATGAGTGTGAGTGGTTGCCATTTTGAAATATCATCAAGATCCAATGCAAAAAGTGGGCATGTCTTAAACTCTCATGCACCTTCGCAACACGGCCCACAATCCCTGCTTGATGCTTTAAGCCCAACTATGAGGTACCAGTAAGTGAAACATGCATTTGTGGGGTAGAAAATTGAGGCTGACTATGAAGGTGAGTATAGCAAGTCATGGCTAGGGTGGTGGGTGGGGGTCTGTGGGGGGGATTTGTTGCACAGCGAGTAAATGCAAAAACGTAATTTTGGGGGGCTGGAAACATGGGGCCACCTTAGACGCCAGGTCAACTTATACCCTGCGATTTATCGTATTTCAACACTAGCTGTTCATAAAAGCCTCTATCCCCTATAGATAATGGAAGAATAAAAGGGGGATGTAGATATCACTAGAGTATTGTAACTCAAATCAGGGCAGACACCCCTGCGAAACACAATGGCACCGATCTACCCAGAATAAATGAATTCCATTTCGAAACACATGCAGCTTGATGAGTTACATTAAATGTGCATGCTCAGAATTATTCACATGGGAATATGTTTTAATTTGAGAAGTGGAAAATGGATTCAATACAGTTGTCAAACAAATTCATGAACACATCCTAATCCAGCGTATTAATACCATATTTTTGGAACACCTGCTATTTTTTCTTTCTTATTATCTTTGGATAAATCACATCGAGCGCAGGATCGCCATCTCAAAGCTCCTACAAAAGTGAATTGACTCATCTCTTGTTTCTTGGTACGCGATTTAATTTCAAATCAGGGACAATGTGTCAAGCGCGCCGATGGCGTGTCCAAGTGGACACACACATGCAGGAGTTCCCCCAGGGAACTATATATTGGGGCCCTTGGTTCTTTTTGCTATGATCAACAATACCAGCTGCAGAGAAGTTGACAATAGCTTTCGCTGCTTTAAATACTGTAGTTCATGGCATATCAGTTGACCCAGTGTATAAGGCAACCCCATTTTTCCAGCAGCAAAATTCATTGTTTAGGCCAATAATCGCCATAGAAGTCGAGCCCCGATTTTTCAGTTAATAAACACATGTTTAGGGTTATACTCACGCGAGGAGTTGGACTCAATTTTTCAGCTCAGAAACGCGGGGTTATACTCAACTTTATAAACCGGCACCTGGGACCAAGCAAGCAATATGGGACACAGTGCCAAGATGGTGCGCAGGAGTTTAAGACAGAACCACAGTATCACAGAGATCACAGAATTGTTACAGCACAGCAGACACAGCATTTGGCCCAAAATGTTTGCACCAGTTCTCCGAATGAGAAACGCCCACACATCTCAAAACAGTGACCACCTACACCCACGGTTCACATTTTATACTCGGCGTATAAGTTGACCCTTATTTTTGGAATGTTTCAAAGGTCGACTTATACGTTGACTTCTATGGTTTCCATTTTCTCCCTAGACTACTAGATGAGGTTGGAACCATGACATCTATGGGAAAGCAGGCCAGATGTTTGATCTGGTAGCTGATCATGTAAGGGAACTCATGGTCATGATTTAATGGAGCCTGCCAGAGCAGGCTAGTTGGCAGGCGCATCCGTATAGTTGCAGGGGAAGGCGCGTACCCCATTCCTGCCAGTGGAAAAAAAACTGACCCCCATTACGTCAACAGGGGGAATGGTCTGATGTCGGGAACCTGCCCACTGACCAGTTAGGCTCATTATTGAGCCATTTACCGGTCATTATCCCTGAGCCCACCCAAACATAGTGGTGGCTCAGGGATTCTCCCAAACTCATGCGGGTCTCCCATGCCTCCTAACAGCTGCCCAACAAACCCTGTCTGGTAATGCCCAATCGACTGGCATCGGGAAGGGGGTGCCAGTCCACATCCACCCCCTGACATTACACCTGACTCACCTCCCCTGTGTATTGATGATCCCCCTCCCCACAATGCCCACCCACCCCACTCACCTCTCTCCAGGTATCCCAAGATGATCTCTGGCATAGGCCTCACTGTATTACTGGCAGCAACCTATGCTCCCGGTTGGGCTGCTGGGCAGGGAGAGCTGGCCTCTGATTAGCTGGCAACACTCAGTGGGCAGAAGGGTCCCACATCATGGGGAAGGCCCAATGCTGGCCAGTTAGGGCACTTCATTTAAGACAGGGATGAGAAGAAATTTTTCCTCTCAGAGGCTTATGAGCTCTCTTTCCCAGAGAGTGATAGAAGCAGGGTCATTGAATATTTTTAAGGTAGAGGTAGATAAATTCTTGACTAACAAGGGAGTTAAAGGGTATTGGGCATAGGCAGGAATTTGGCATTGAGGCCACAACCAGGTCAGCCATGGTCTTATTGAATGGCGGAACAGACTCAAGGGGCCAAATTCATGTATTCATTTGTTCATATTAACTTCATTGGGTCTCCCCACTGAAGCGACACAGGCTTCCCATTGGTTCTCCAACCAGCCCCATGTTTGTATGACTGGGCATATGCACATTATGCCATGCTTTTGTGATCATGAATAATCAACATGTTTGGTGAAGGCAAAATACTGCGGATGCTGGAAATCATGCTTGATGTCTCTACATTTTAATATGAAATACAAACATTTGCCACCATCTTGGCTTTATTATGGCTTCGATTGATATCCTGCAGCCAGAAGCTTCCTGGGTTTCGAATAAATATGACAACCACTGAAATTGTTTAATTCACGTGATTTAATTTTTAGCTCCACGTGCCAGTGGAGGGCTGTAACTCCACGGTGCTTAGATCTCATGCATGGCTCACAATTTCAGTTAAAAACTCTGATAAAAGGAACCTGACAATTTCAAAATGGATTTTATTATTTTGGACCCAGGGTACAGGAATCTGCACCTGTTAAAGTTCAGTAATGTATTGTTACTTAATTTGTTGATTTTTTTTTTACTTCTGTATAATCCTTTTAATAAACCTAATTAATGGTTTTGCCTGAACTGCAATGTCTGTCTTTTTCTATTTGTTCTTGGCATCACTGGCAAGGCCAGCTTATATAGAATAAAAAGTTCTGATGATGAGTCATACGGACTCGAAACATTAACTGTGTTTCTCTCCGCAGATGCTGTCAGACCTGCTGAGTTTTTCCAGCTATTTTTGTTTTTGTTTCAGCTTATATAGAACCTTGGTGAGGCCACATTTGGCATACTGTGTACAGGTTTGGCCTCCTTATTTAAACATAGATATAATTGTGTGAAACAGTTCAGAGAAGGTTCACTTGACTCATTCCTGGGATGAGGAGCTTATCTTATGAAGCAATGTTGAACAGGCTGGGCCTATACCCATTGGAGTTCAGAAGAATGAGAGGTGATCTTATTGAAACATATAAAATCTTGAGTGGAATTGATAGGGTGGATACTGGGAGGATGTTTCCTCTTGTGGAGAAGACTAGAACTAGGGGAGGTTGTTTAAAAATTAGTGGCCTCCCTTTTAAGGAGGAGAAAATCTATCTCCCAAAGGGTCATTGGTGTATGGAATCCTCTCCCCCAGAAAGCTGTGGAGGCTGTATCTTTGAATTTATTCAAGACTGAGTTGGATAGATTTTTGTTAGACAAGGGAGCCAAGGATTATAGGGGGCAGGCAGGAAAATGGAACTGAGACCAGAACCAGATCAGCCATGACCTTATTGAATGGTGGAGCAGGATCGAAGGGCCAAATGGCCTACTCCTGCTCCTATGTTCCTATGTTTGTTATTGCCCGTCCCTAACTGCCCTTGAGAAGTTAAGGTGAGCTTCCTTCTTCAGCTGCTGCAGTCCATTTGGTGCAGGTAGGGAAGGAGTTGCAGGATTTTGATCCAGTGACAATGAAGGAATAATGATAGAGATATGAGTCAGGATGGTGTGTAGTGGTAATGCTGTTGAACATCAAGGGGAGATGGTTAGATTCTCTCTTGTTGGAGATGGTCACTGCCAGGCACTTGTGTGGCACAAATGTTACTTGTCACTTATCAGCCCAAGCCTGAATGTTGTCCAGGTCTTGCTATATGCTGGCACAACCTGCTTCAGCACCTGAGGTGTTGGTAGATGGTACTGAACGCTACAAAACCAGTGAACATCCCCATTTTTGACTTTATGATGGAGGAAAGGTCTTTGATGGGGCAGCTGAAGATGGTTGGGTCTGGACACTACCCTGAGGAACTCCTGCAGCGATGTCTTGGGATTCAGATGATTGTCCTCCAACAAGTACAATCACCTTCCCTTGTGCTATGTATGACCTTAATCAGAGGAGAGTTTTTCCCCCTGATTCCCATTGGCTTCAGTTTTGCTAGGACTCTGCATAGAGTTTTCCCATCAGCTCATGGAGGTCATTGTTGTAAGGTTGTATGTTGTTTCATGAAGAGGTCTAAGAGCTTGTATGGTTGAACAATAACTGTTTATTAATAACACATAACTATATACATATATACAAGATACAGTCCTGACTAGGTACTATCTTCATGCTGACTTCTACCAGACTCATTACTACACCCTACTTTTCCAATGTGACCCTCTACATCATAATGTGGGTGGTACTGTTTCCCTAGTCCCAAAATTAACCCTTACAGTCCTGAACACCCTAATAATACAGTCAGAGTCTGGAATTATCTGTGAAAAGCTGTTTGCTTTTATGCTGGGTTTGAGGGCTAAATTGGGGCAGTGTGGCTTAGAACCAGAATCTCACTCCAAAAAATGGCCAGCAGTGAGATCGGCACTTGGTATTGGGGCTCCCTCACCACTTGGAAATGGGGGCAGGTGAACAGGGGCAACATCCCTGCTCCATTTCATTCACACTTAACCCAATCCACATGCAAGAGGTCAGTTTGGATTTGCTGGCTGACGTTTGCAGTAATCTTTGATTGGTTCTCGCTTGGCACTTCTCTGAAGTCTTGTCATGATAGGTTTAGTTGCAAAAATAAATTTTCAATGCATAGTGAAAACCCTTCCGATTTATACTGCCCCCGGTTGTGTAGTATTGATTCATTGACCAGTCATATATCTATCCCAATTTTCATCAAGGCATCCAGATGTTATATGGACTGTAAAGTGCCTTTCCTTCTTGGATGAAGAAAATATCACGATAGAAAACTGAGAAAGATTGAATAATGCAGATTGTAATATTTGACAGGTGTCTTGGACTTCCATCAGATTACTTTAGGAATCTGAAAGAAATTTCAAAGTTTTATATGTAATACAAACGCTCAGTAGGTCAGACAGCTTTGCAGAGAGAGAAAAACATTTAACGTTTCAGGTGACTGATCTTTCATCATCCCTTTGGGCTTTGTACTTGCTTGTAAATTGCTAATCACTAACAACATTGACCTGAGATGTTAACTCTATTTCTCTATCTGGCCTGCTGAGAGTTTTCAGCATTTTCTGGTATTGTTTCAGATTTCCAGCATGCTTGGTATTTTAACTAAGTTTTATCTGCAGTTTTTTTTAAAATCATGGAATGCATGAAAGGGAAATTTGCATGTAATCCATGAGAGAAATGGGCTCAATGGACCCAATACTAATCATGCTTCAACCTCAAATTGTGCATGCCATGATAACCTGTTTCTTTAGTATGCAAAGTACACATCATGTTTTGGTGCAGCAAGAAAAATAAATATCATGCCCTTCAAACCAACTGAGAAAGGCAGCGTAATGTTTTCCAATACGGACAGCAGTGAAAGCTAAATAAATAAAATATTGTTTCATTTTATTGCTTGTGTGCAGAGTATCATTAAACATTGAATTGAGGGAAATTGCAGAAAAAAAGCAACACTATGGCTTCTTTATCAAGTTGGATGGGAAGTAATTACACAAGGATATTACTAAAAAGTACATTCGGAACTTGTATTCCTGATGTTCTAACATTGAAGAGGGAATTCTTACTGGCTTGAGGCAGGTAGTAAAATGTTTTCTGTCCCATCAACACTGTTGAAGGTGATAAATGGATGCAAAAATCTCTCCTTAATCATAGAACTTAATTTATGAAGATATTACACAAATATGATTATGCCTTAATTTGCATATATATCAAACCTGTGAGTGTTATATAGATGAACTAATTGACAGCTATAATGACAATGCCAAATGTATAGCATACTGATTATGTAGATGGCCTAGCAATCCAGGGGTCTGGGCTAATAATCCAGGGCGTGAGTTCCAATCCCCTCATTGTAGTTTAAGGATTTGAGTTCAGTTTAAAAAACTCCGGAAATGAAAAGCTATTATCGGTAAGAGTGACCATGAAGCTGTTGCCATGAAAACCCAACTGGTTCATTAATATCCTTTAGGGGAGGAAACTTGCTGTCCTTACACAGCCTTGCTGAGATGGGACTTCAACTCTGCACCAGTGAGACTTATGACTCTTAATATGTCCTCTAGGAAGCCACTATGTAGCATCAAATCACTGCAACCACAGACTGCAGGACAATTAGGAACAGGCAGTAAATGCCCACCTTGCCTGTGATAGCCACATCTTGCAATTGAAAAAAACAGATAGGAAAAAAAAATCAAGGCCTGAATTTTCACATTAGCGGGCGGGAGCGGCATGCTGACGCGTAAAATGACGCGTGGTGACAACGGGTGTGCATCCCAATGTCACCGCATGCCATCGCGATATTTCACTGGGCGGGCGCGCAATGATCTCCAATGCGTGCCCGCCATTAATTATCGAGCCACTTAAGGCCCTTGAGCCAGTAATTGACGTGGATTTTTCGGGGCCCGTGCGATCTTTGGGTCGGCACACAGGCGAAACGGGCAGATGGGTAGGCCACATTTTTATAAACGTCATCCACGGGCGGGATAAGAGGGGTCAGTGGGGTCATGAGTGTTATTTGTCAGCCATTTAATGCTTAAAGTTGCTGATACCTGCCTGTGTGAGCAAGAATACTTCAAAACTCTTCACAGCTACTTGGACAGGAGTAACAGCCTTCAGGTCAGGACTCTGGAGTAAACATCATTTTTGGGGCCTTGCTGGTTTCAGGAAGCCTTCCCTTAGCCTGGGAATGGGAGCTGTCCTCTCCACTGGAGGCACCTCCTCTGAGGGAGGGCCAGAAGGGGGAGGAGGCCAGGAGTGCACATTCATCCTCCAAGGGAGCCACCTTTGGGAGGACAGGTGCAAGCACAAGGGGTTCAGGGCCAACAGGAAGTCCAGGACAAAAGGGGCAGCAGAAGACGCCACTATCCTGCTGCCAGGGTTTACAGGCGGCGAAGCAGCTATTCAATGTGTCTGAGGTGCAATGCCGAAGGAGGCTCTGTCTCTCAAGGGAGACAGTGACCTCCATTTGTCAGATGATAGGCCCTGAGATCTGTGCTAACTGTGTGGGTGGGCACCCCACGCCAGTGGCGTTGAAGGTCATGGCTGCCCTCAACTTCTATGCCAGTGGGTGACCTTTGCGGAGTCTCCCAGTCAGCTGTCCACACTTTTGTCAAGCAGGCGACAGATGCTCTATTCAGGCGTGCATTGACTTTCATCCACTACCGCTGGGACGAGGCCAGCCGGTCAGAGCGAGCCAGAGGCTACGCAGCGATTGCTGGGCTTCCCCGTGTTCAGGGTGCTATAGACTGTACACATGTGGCCTTCAAGGTGTCAGCAGGTGAGTCCGGTGCCTTCGTCAACAGGAAGGGCTTTCACTCCATGAACGTGCAGATAGTGTGTGGCCCAGGCAGCTCCCATGATGCTTACCTCCTCAGACACTCCCAGGTGCCGAGGGTCTTCAGTGCTCTGGCCCGGCTGGATGGATGGCTGCTGGGTGACAAGGGCTATCCCCTCAAAAGGTGGCTCATGATGCCTCTCCGCCATCTAAGAACAGAGGCCGAGCATTGGTACAATAGGAGTCACGCCTCCACAGGGGCTGTGGTAGAGAGAATCATCGGTCTTCTCAAGATGCACTTCCGATGGTTCAGGGGGCGCACTCCAATACCCCCCAGGTCATGTGTCACTGATAGTGATTGCATGCTGTGCTCTCCACAATCTGGTGCTGGAAAGGGGGGACACAGTGGAGGAAGAAGATGTAGACGCAGATGCTCCGGCTTCACACGATGAGTTCAGTAGTGAGTCTGAGGATGAGCACGCTCCAGGGAAAGCTGAGGGGATAGACGCTGACCTGGGCAACCTCCAGCGAGGCAGGGACACCCGGGAGGCTTTAATCCAATGAACTTTCAGCTAGCCCTCCACAGATGGACTTCCAACACACGTCAGGGCTACGGACTCCATGCTCGATACCTGAGAGCAACATCTGCCTGGGTAGTAACATTAACTAAGTGCCTTATCAATAAAGCTCAATGACAAACACGTCACTCATAACATCATGGGTTCCCGTCCACCTGCAAAAGTAAGGAATCACCCTAAGCAAGTTCACATATAAACATTTAATGAATTAACAAAGTAAAGCAGAAAAGAAACTGAATGCAAAGGTGTTCAGAATCACACCAACTTGTCATCAATTCATAGCGGAGCAACATAAAACCACCAGTGAGAAGCCCGTAGTGTGCCTAAGGTACCTTAAGTTTACGTTTCTGGGTGCTACGTCTAGGTGCTCCCTCTTCGCTGGCACTGGCATTTGAGACAGACTTTTCACTCTGCTGTCCTGTTGGCCTCGATGACCTTGGCGGCCGTCCTGTGGCCCGTGGAGCCTTTGATGGCCCCGCCTGGGAGGGAGTGGCCAGTTCCACAGCTGGCATCTCCCCTGTCACCGCAGCCTCACCAGATACCACGGTCACCGGCAGAGGGGCGGAGGAGCTGCTGACCTCATCCGGAGCGCCCTGAGCGCAGCCTGCAGAGATGACAGGCAGCTGCTGCGCCGACGTGAGGTCGCTTTGGACCTTCCTGCTCACCATTGATGGATGGGCACCGAGCTGGGATACTTGGTGCCCAATCCATCTCCCACACTGGCACTGACTAGCTGAGGTTCATGCCGCTGTGAGGGTTTGCTGGTCTGAGAGTCCCAAGAGGTCCTGATTATTCTCCTGGAGGAGCCTCTTCACGAGAGTAGCCACTCTCTCCATGGAGGAAGCATGATGCTTGGCCATGAGGCTCATTGCATCAGTGATGCTCCATGTGGACTCCTCCAGCATGGGCATCATGCCGCGCATTGCCTCATGTATCTCCACCAGATCCTCCCACATACCCTGCTGGATTTCCAGTGTCTGCTGCCTCAGGGACAATTCCAGAGGCACATCATCAACCACCAACTGAGCATGTGCCTGGTTCCCAGCAGTCCTCTGACTGCCGGCACCATGGGCACTCTCTGTCTCCGTTCGCACCTCAAGCGAATGTAAAGTGCCCTTACTGCTGTGCCCCGGGACACTAGCCGATGATCTAATGCTCGCCGAGGTGCTAGTATCTGTGCTGGTGCCTGCCTGGCAGAGATGGTGTGATGCTGGTAACTCTATTTGTTCTGGGCCATCAGGCATTAGGGGTGGCCCCTACACCTCCTCCTCCTCCTCCTGACCCTGCTCCTTTGATGCTGAAAGGAAGAACATTTGATTAGGTCAAGTGGAGACAATATCAATGTGTATGCCTGGCCCCCGGGTCAGTCTGCGCTTATCCTTCCATAATCAATGGTCAACCCATGTTGCAAGCTTCAATCGCTGAGCATTCAACAGTGGGATGGCTGCTGGGACACACATGGTGACCTCAGTGCTCGGCAAACATACCTCCCCGTGGCACCCCAGCCTCACCGCCACCGGTGGACCTGGGCGCATGGCACCTCTCCAGCTCCATCACCTCCTGCTCGTATCTGGTGATTATGGCCAACTGGACCTGGCTTCCGCCAGTCTGCATCCGCTCGGCGGCGTTCTTCTGAAAAGGAGAGAGGAGCATCGATTAGTCTGCCCTGTACCTGGATTCCCATCACATCCCTGTCACCCCCACCTGAATGATACATTGCAGGGCTCCAGTGAATTGTCAGCTCGCAGCTGCCACACACTCACACCAAGAAGCCAGGGCTGACCCCCCTTGCCCAAATGCTGCCTCCATCAAATTTGCCACCACATGGTCTAACCTTGCAAAGCAAGGAGGCACAAGCATGTGGAATGCCAAGGGCAGCAGATGGATTGGTGCCCCACCAACTGGAAGCTCCCCTCCCAGTCAGTCAGCAGCCTGACTTTGACATGTTTCACAGTTCCAGCACTGCGCCTAGGTGCAGACCCTTGAGTTAGGCCCCCAAAACATTACTGTGAGTGTCAGTCTACCACATGCTGCGGGTGCAGAACCCGTCTCAGCACTGCCTTCTCAGGGTGAGCTAGGCATGGGCAATATCTGCTGACCCACCCAACGAGGGAAACATGCCGTGAACGATTCATGCTGTAATTGCACTCAGAGTTGGGGGTGGGGGGTTAGGGGGAAAGGAAAGAGGTCATTGAATCGCTTGCGGCACTGGACCCACGTGTGTCGCACCACGTTATGGGAGCTGACTCGCTCGGCCACCTCCTCCCAGGCACGTTTGGTCAGGTGGGGGGAGCCTCTGCCTCCCACCCCTCGGAACGAGGACCTCCCGCTGCGTTGCCACCTCCTCCAGGAGGGCAGCTAGGCAATCGTCGGCAAACCGAGGGGCGCACTGCCCCACCGACCGACACTCCTGCCTGGCTTGCTCTCCGGCAGTGCTCTGGGGAACTCTTCCGTTGGCCATGATGAGCAGCCTTTGCAAGGCTGCCTGCGCTCTATTTAAACAGGCCGCCGGATCGCCGGCATTGCACTCCCGCCGCCGCCCGCCCACTCCTGCTATCCTCGGGAGCCACGCTTCACGCTGGACGGGCCTTAATTGGCTCGCCCATGTAAAATGGCGGCACAGTGCCTGTGCCCACTCCCGAATGGCCTGCTGGACGCGGAGGTTTTGTGTGGCCAGTATCAGAAATGTGGGCATAAAGAATAATTCAGGTGAGTCTTCATGAAGCTGATCTTCGGAACAAATAGGAACACAGGGAAAAGTGTCCGAGCAAGGGTTCACATCTGTAAGATCCTCTACCTGGTCCAAAAGCTTTTGTTTCTCCTTGGCATCAATGAGACACAGCAACTTGGATGCTGTCCCAAACACACCTTTATTAAACCACTAAGCAATAGTACATGCTCATGATAATACCAGTTACTTCACTTCCCTGCAAGCCAGAGTCTCCCTCGGAGGCCAATCCACTGCTGAACTCTCCGTGCACCACTTTTGAGCGATTGACCAAATCACTCCAACCACAGCAGCAAAGATGTCTCTGTGCGCTCTTTCTTTATACTTTTTTTTTGCTATGGCCCTGTGCCACACATGATAAAGCCTGCTTTTAGTCCGTTTAACTGATTTTTTAAATTACATCTCTGTCCATCTCCATGCTTTCTCCTGGCTAGTCCCCTTTTGAAGGTCACACTCGAGGTGCCATAGTCAGCTTGGCACTGCTTTGTTATCTCTAACACTGTTATCAAGCTCCGAAGCTGGGAGAAGGAGGCACATTTATTGTCCCTTAACAAAGCATGATCTGTTTATCTACCTTAGTACGCACATTCCAACAGTTTAAGGCATTTTGCAAGAACTTGCTAATTCTAGCAAGGCTTCGTCTTGGCTACATTAACTATCCTGCTTTGCATCCTTGAGTCCACAGTACAGTTCGGTACAGTTCTTTAGATACCTTCAGTCTGGTCCTTCTTTGTCCTTTATGTTCCGTAATACCACCCTGAGACAGACTCCGCACGCAGATTTACACCACAACCGGTCTACATTAATTAATTTACTCCTCTCTTTTAATCATTCTTCCATTCGCTCCTTAAAATTATTTTCTTTCTTGCCTTGTGCCGATTTCTTTTCCAAATGGGCGGGGAGTGCCAGGAGCAACCAAAGGGGCATAAAGCCAGACATCACAGTCAAACTCAAAGTCCATAAGTTTGCTCAACCAACCTGTGAAATCCAAACTGAATTCGGAGCCTGAATTCAATCCAATCAATTCAGCAACAAGAGACAGGTTTGGGTCAGACTTCAATGGAAGGGGGTAAATCAGGCCTCCAACCCCAAACCACTGTGTTTGCATTTGGTGTATTAAAATGGGGCCTAGAATGTCTCCAGTGAGTCTATGGGAGATCATCTAGTCTAGATGGAAGCTCAAAGCCCAGTCAAAACAAGAGATCGCAAAAGGTGACTGATCCGATAGGTGAACATACAATCCGCATTTCTTTGAAATGTAACTCACCTTAGCCACAAATGCAATATTTGCCCATCTTTCTAACATAACAGGTGGCACAGTGGGTAGCACCCCTGCCTCTGAATCATAAGCTTTGGGTTCGAGTCACCCTTGAGGACTTGATGGGCGGGGAAGGTGCATTTATAATGTGGCCAAACAGGTTAAGTATCAACCTGCAAATCCTTCCAACACCTGCCCATGGGAGGTGGTAAGAGTGGGAGAAACTCCTGGTCATCCATGTGATGGAAAGCAAGTTGGAGCATCTACCATCACTATCTGTAGCTCTAGATTACAGCATGCACATTAAAAAAGGTACATATGGCCACAGCAACTTAGAATCCCTGAGTGAACTAGAATGCACCACCATTCCATGCCATTTTGTTGATTAATTTTGACCCCACACATAAAGAGAAATATTTAAATTTATACAGTACCTTTCACAATCTCAAGACCCAAAAGTGCTTTTCAGCCAATGAAGTACTTTTGGAGTGTAGTCATTGGGCAGAATCTTGAGCACCCTCCCCCACCGCCATGGCATGTTTGGTGTTAGAGGACATTTAATCAGGCGGACAGGCAGAGACTCTGTCATCTTCCCGCCTCCACCCCAATTAAATCCATGGTGGAAGGCCCATGGTATTAACCTAGCGAAGGGCGGGGGAATTGCCAAGCAGAGGCCACAAGAAGCAAACCCTGGCATTTTTGCATGCAGATTCCCAGGAGGGTTCCCTCATTAAAAGGCACTCTGTGCCGGATCAAGAGACCCTGCATTGGAAAGGGGAGGTGTCTCTGAAAGTCACCACCTGCTCCATCCCCACGACCCGCACCCCACATCCCCCCTTCCCGCTATCACTCATTTTTGTGCCCCTCCTTGATCCATGCCCCTGGGTGGGTACCATACCAGCAGGACCACCGCCTCCCTGGTGGCGCTGCTGAATACAGAAGAGCTGCTGGCCTCTGATTGGCCAACAGCTCTTGGCGGGTGGGACTTCTGCCCCTGAGGTCCTTGATCCTGAGGGAAGACTCGCCATTGGCCTGTCAAGTGTTTGATTGACACAAGATGTGACAGCCTTCCCGAAATGAGGCAATGTGGGGTCTCGCTGGTTTTCTGGCCAGCCACCAAGAATACGTCACCTTCACAATATTCCCTCCATTGTCGTAATGTAGGAAATGCAACAGCCATTTTGGGCACAGAAAACTCCACAAACAGCAATGTGGTAATGACCAGGACACTCAGTCTAACTCTCTTCAAAATAGTACCATGGGACCTTTAAAGCTCCCCTCAGGAGGCATACAGGAGCTTGGTTTGACATCTTACCTGAAAGATATCACCTCCAACAATGCAGCACTCCCTCAGTACTGTACTGAGGGACAGCCTAGATTTTTGCTGTCAAATCTCTGTGCTGTGGCTTGAACCCTTGAACTTCTGAGGCGAGAGTGCTTGCAACTGAGCCACAACTGATATTAATTTCTAACATTCCTTAAACACCCTAGCACCATTTAAGCAACACTATTCACTTTTTGTAATAGCAATCTCTACAAGCAGAATGAATATCCTTTGTCTTTACTGTTATGTATACAAATTCAACAATCTTTGTACATCTTCATAAAAGTATTCACACTGACTATTCTCATTCTTAAAGTGATGAAAAGGGGGTTGGTTCACTCATTTGGCTTGATGGTGATAGTGCGGTGAAGAATAATGTCAACAGCGCAGGATCAACCCACATACCAGCTGAGATAGTTCTTGGAGCCTATAATGATATCATGGCACGAACACTTAGACAATGAGAACATGACACAGAGACAAAGAGCAAGTAATTAAAAGGACATGTTATGATAATCTGATAAAGGTGAAAAATATGTAGTTATCTGCCCAGTCTAGCTGATGACAAGACTCAGATTATTGTTAAGATGGAAGTCGCCCTGAGAAATTTACCTGGCTGCGAGAGAGGAATAGGAACATTTCTCACTGGCTTTACCTCTGCAGATAAGACTGCCAGGTAAAAAATGGGAACAAAATAAATAAGATACCGATGGAAGGAAGGGAAGATTGAATAGCTTGGGGTAGTGTAACTTTATCATTGCCATTCATCGATAAAATTAGCAGCAATGCCCATTTCTTACTGTTGGTTAGAATAAAGTAAATTAACTTGAAAATACTGTTTATTAAATGGCAATTTTGCTACATTATAAATTTGTTTTGTTCTCCCCTTCTCTATATGCTACAATTAAAAATAAAAGCATGCATAATTCCCAAAATGTTCGCATTGTAAATTGCCAAGGACTGAATTTTTTTTTAAAAGTTTAAGCTATTTAGGTTGAACATATCCTGGAGATCCTCTTTGTACATTAGCCTATACAGATGAAATTAAGTTCATTACGGCAGTAATTTTACTCTCATTAGATTGTTCAGTGACGTTAGTAACCCTGCCCATGGAGTGAAGTGCTTTATTTTTCTAGCAATCTCCTCCTTTCTTTTTAATATTAGCATTTTTTAAAGTTACAAGCATCAGCATAAAATATTACGCCTGGTGGCCAAGTCTATAATGTAACTGTGTAAGAGCAGAGTTTAAAAGGTAGGCTGAACCATAAATGATATTCATGAATTTTCATATCCACCATTCCTATTGTTCCATTGGGCTGGGTCTTGCTCTAGGTAGGTCCTCTAGTTGCAAATCAGCAGTAAGTCCTTTCAATATGCAGTAATGTACTAACACAACTGTTACTAGTTTTCATATAATGGCAAGGCCACTGATAGTAAGTTCAGCCATCCAATTAAGTAACAACTGAAATCAAGCTAACTACCTAATTAACCTTGCCAAGAATTGGTAATTTGAGTGGTAGAGAAGACTGATAGATGCCAAGAAAAAGGCAATCAGGAATGCCTGAAGGAAGGAGTTGGGAATGCAGTTGAAGACAGTGAAAACATCCCAATGTCAAACAGATTGAACAAATCTCCCACAATTTGAAAACTTGATGCAGCATTAAAAAGGCAAAGGCTATGGGCCCTGTGAACTGAAGTGGATCCTAGCCCCTTTTTGGGACTATTCCAAATCAGGCATACTCCTCAGATTGATCACCCCAACATATGTTTGAGAAAGACAGACCTCGCGGACACTTAAATGGGTCTGAAGAACTGACCTAACTCTCCCTGAAGGAAAGCAACTACTAGAGAATATGACCATCCTCCAGATAGCCTTTTTAACAGGTTTTAGCCAGATTATCACAACCCGGATATTACAATGGTCTGGGAATCTCTCCTCACAATGTACCTCTCCACTGAAGACTGTACAGAAATGGGTTTTCAGGTTTGGATACGGAAGACTACATGATACAATATATTTTCTAAGTTATATAAAGGTTTATTAAAGAATTGAACATGCAATCCACTTTTGATAATTGCAACATTGATAATTCTAGAAAAAGCAAGTATAATCTTGTTTGTACTGAAGAATCCACATCTTAATAATGTTACAGGAAGATATTTAATATACCCATCATTATTTAAAGTCGCATTTACCTTAAATTCCCGAGTAGAAGGCTACTAGATCGAGCAGGATATCTTTATCCCAATTAAGGGAGAACTATCATTGTTACACTGCAGCCGCCATACCTTTACCTGGAGAGATGCTGGAGTGAATTCAATGAATCTAAAAATCCTACTATGCAGTTTCAATATTTCAAAAAAAAGCTGAACCAGAAGGGAGCATGTTAAGCACTTGTGCTGGACAACATCCTTTGTTTTCGTCAACATCCTTTATTTTAGTCAACATCCTTCAAGCAAACAGGATAGTGAGAGGTGCGGATAGTGGCCACATTCTTGCTACACTCATGTTGCCAGGATTCAGTTGACAAGTGATTTAGGAGCATCCTTAAGGTTATCCATTGTTAGATTGTGGTATATTACAATTTATCAGTGCCTTGTTGAGGTGATGTAGAGGCTAGTTCCTGTTTTCTTGGGAATTGCCTTGCGTTAGAGGATATACTATGTCCAATGCCACAGGATGTTAGTGTCTGTGACTACACAATTATACCCAGACATGTTTATAAACTTCTAAACCTTTGTCCAGCAGATGAACTCTGATTTTAATTTTTAATTCCTACTTCATAGGAGAATCGCTCTTTTTAATCTTTATAACTCTTATTAGAATCATATCTCTCAAGACTGTACTTTGCTTTTACAAAATGGAAGGACATGGCATGATCTGGACATTTGGATGCTAATATGAGATTTTTTTTTAAAGAAGTTCATGAGTTCACCTTGGAACTGTCAGCAAGCAGGCCTCTTCCAAGAAACCCCCTGACCTTTATGGTACTTGAGGAAGATCTGGTTGTTTGTTTTAAACTGAAATCACCTTAACTGACAGAGAAAAAAACTGAAAAGGGAGGTGGGTAACTTGCTGGAAATCACATGGGTGATTACACATGGGTGAGAGGAGAAAGAAGCTTAAGTTGTGAATCTGTTAGTTTTGAAAGCATGCTTGTTGGGGAACAAACTGAGGAAGGAAGGCTACCCTAGCTGGCTCCCTGCCTAAAATTGTGCGTGGCTAGCAACCTGTAGCCAGAGAACCCTCATCCGAGTGTAACTAGTCTACATTTGGGCCTGTAAAGCTGAGACCAGTTGGTGAGAACTTCCAGACATCCAGAGGTACCAGTGGCCTGTCGTCACACAAGGGAACTCCAGGTCGACAGCATCGAGACTTTGTCCTTTATTTTATAATGCCCACCCTCCAAAGCCCATCTCTGCAGAGAGCTTCTATCTGTTTGTCCTTTGTTTGCCTGTGTGTGTGTCTGTGTGTGTGCTGGGGGAATTCTTTAGGAAGAGATAGATAGTTATACTCCCCAATTACAATTGTGTGTTAACCAGCACTTGCAACTTGTTAGAAGAAGCTTTGTTTTAAAATAAATTAATCATTTTGAGTTTTTTGAAAGAAGCTGGTCAGAGTCTCTTTTCTTCTGGGTACTAGATACACAATTGGCCAACTTGGTGAGAAAATTAAACATTTAAATTAATGGTACGGCCTGTGGAGTAGTGGGGCTTCATAATTCACACACTCCTCCCATCCTGGTTGTAACACTTCATAGCTGGATTCTCTTATAACTCCGCATTTATAGCATTCTTTCTGTTAGGAAATAGAAGTAGTTTAAGTAAGTTATATTTGTATTTTGTAGGTGTTAGGAATGAGTTTTAGCTTTAAAGTTTAAGTTTGATTTGTATTTCTGTATCTCTGTGTTAAGAAAGGTCACATTGAGTTTTAGTTTCACTTTTAAGAAAAGGTGCCTGCATTTCTCATGAGGGTTTTTATGACTATAAGCTAAGGTAAACAAACTAGGGTAGAAGAATTGGATTGTTGTCTAGCAACAGGGGGCCAGAGAGGCAGGTCCCTCCCATAGACACATACAGAAGAAGAAAGACAGCAGTTTGATTTGGAAGCTGTTGGAGTTCAGCTGGTTTGGTTCAGCTGCCAAAAAGAAGCCACCTGGAAGGGACAGGTAGCCAGTCCCAAGCTAAAGAAAAATCCCAAGAATCCAGGGGACTTGAAGTGGGGAAAGCCCAAGAAGGCTTTCTAGTCAAAGGAACCTGGAAAAGGCCCTGTTAAGTGAAGTTAAGAGTGAGGGCAGAGAGAAAGGGTCCAAGCTTCAGATTTAAAGAGGAAAAAGCTGCAGGAAACAGATTTAAAGTGAGAGCAGCTTGCAAGAGGCAAGAAGGTCCAAAGAGACAACTGAAGGTCTGTAATTCTTTGCTGTAGGCATGTGAAGTAGTGGTCTACTGTTAACACTGAGTTGGTGAGGGAGAATGCCTGTAAGACAGCTTGAATGCATGTGCTGACCCAGGGGAGAGGAACATCAGAAGGAGAGTTCAAAACCGTGAAGATGAACCCTTGCAGAAGGCGTCTAAGAGGAAGAATTGTTCTGGGAGAAGATTCCAAGGCCAGATCTTGGAGAGTGGAGATTGAAAACCCTCGTGTGAAAGATGGAGTTTAGTGAGTCCGGTTGGCTCACTGTGTAACAAGAATGTGGGAGGAGTTGAGGAGCATCCATAGCATCTGTTTGGGTGGCATCTGTCACTTGGTTTCAGAGTGTGGTGTGTCTGACCACAAGGTGCCTATTGGTTTACGTGGACTGTGTACTTACTATGAACATTAGCGTATAAGACAGCTTTTGTAACTTGTGTTATCATTACAAATCTGTATATATCTGTAAAGGTATAATTGTGTGTGAAGGAGTAATGTAATATAGTTCATCTTTTCTTGTTGAATGAATGTTTTATTCCTTTGTTAAAAGTTCATCAGCTGACTCTTGTGACTCTGTTCAGTAACTACTCTCCACATATTTAAACAAACAAATAAAAATTAGGACCTATCAAGCTGGGTTCTACCTAGGGATCAGGCTTGTCAGGGGTAATCTCAGCTGGGATTGTAACACTTCACAGAACATCCCGGTTGTGGTACTGAAGACTTTGCTTCAGAACTAGCTGTGCTGCCAGCCAAGCTGACCTAGTGCAGCTAAATTGGCATCTATCTGACAATGTGGAAAATTGCCCAGGTATGTCCTGAATACAGAAAGCAGGACAAATACAATCTGGCCGATTACCACCCCATCAGTCTACTCTCAATCCGGAACAAAGTGATGGAGGGTGTCATCAATGATGCTATCAAACAGCACTTACTTACCTATAACATGCTTACTGATGCTCACTTTGGACTCAGCCAGGGCCACTCAGCTCCAGATTTCATTACAGCCTTGATCTAAAGATGGACATGAGAGCCAAATTTCAGATATGAGATAAGAGTGACTGCCTTTGACATCAGGGAGCATCTGATCGAATGTGGCATCAAGGAGCCCAAGCAAAATTGAAGCCTGTGGGAAGCAAGGGAAAATTCTCCTCTGGTTGGCGTTATAACTGGAACAAAGGAGGATGGTTATGATTGTTGGAAGCCAATCATCTCAGCCCCAAGACATTGGAGTTCCATAGGGTTGTGTCCTAGGCCCAACCATTTAAAGCTGCTTTGTCAATGCTCTTTCCTCCATCAAAAGGTCAGAAGGACCTATATGCTTATTGCTGATTACAAAGTGTTCAATGCCATTCACAATTCCTCAGATACTGAAGCAGTCCTTGCCTACCTAGAGCAAGACCTAGGCAGTATTCAGACTTGGGTTGATAAGTGGTAAGTAAAATTCACACCACACACGTGCCGTGAAATGACCATCTCCAATAATAGGGAGAATCTAACCATCTCCCCTTGACATTACATTGCCAAAAACCCCACCTCACCAACCTGGGGTTTAACGTAGAAGGGAAACTTAACTGGACCAGCTATATCAATGCAGTGGCTACATGAGCAGGTCAGAGGCTGAGAGTTCTTCGGCATGTAACACATCTCTTGATATCCCAAAGTCTGTTCACCATCTATAATACACCTATCAGGAATGTGATGGAGTACTCTCCATTTTCGCGGATGAGTTCAGTTGCTACTATGCTCAAGAAGCTCAACACTATCCAGGACAAAGCAACCCACTTGATTGGCACCACATCCCCCACTTTAAACATTCACTCCCTTCACCGCTGGTGCATCATTGCTGTAGAGTGTACCATCTACAAGATGCTCTGCAGCAACTCACCAAGGCTCTTTCAACAGCACCTTCCGAACTGGTGACCTCTGCCACCTAGAAAGACAAGGGCAGCAGTTGCATGGGAACACCGCCACCTGCAAGTTTCCCTCCAAGTCACACGCCTTCCTGACTTGGAACAATATCGCTATTCCTTCATCGTCATTGGGTCAAAATCCAGGAATTCCATACCTAGCAGCATGTGGATGGACCTACACCACATTGATAGTTCAAGAAGGCAGCTCACCCCCATCTTCTCAAGGGCAATTAGGGATTGGCAACAAATGTTGACCTTGCCGTCCCAAGAATGAATAAAAAAACCTCAGTTTTTTTCAAACCTTCATGAAAATGGACTCCAGAACAACAAGGACATTGACAGGGAGAAGTATCTGACATAAGGTCTACACCCGGCTGTGAGTTCCCTTTTCAGATGAGTTTAT
The DNA here is from genome assembly GCF_964194155.1 of Cetorhinus maximus. Taxonomy (NCBI): domain Eukaryota; kingdom Metazoa; phylum Chordata; class Chondrichthyes; order Lamniformes; family Cetorhinidae; genus Cetorhinus; species Cetorhinus maximus. Next base: position 16,190,275 of record NC_135900.1, read on the forward strand.
TATCCATTCCTCTTTGCCCTGAAAAGGTGATACTTGAAGCTCAAAGGCATTGAGAATAAACCACTTAATATAGAACTGAAATAAAAGCAAAATACTACAGATGCTGGAATTTCTGAAGTAAGAACAGTAAATACTGAAAATTCTCAGCAGGTCTGGCAGCACCTGTGGAGAGAGAAACAGATTTAATGTTTCAAATCAAATATGACCCTTCCTCGGTCTTGAATTAGGGTCATATGCAACTTGAAAACCTCTATCTCTCTCTCTCCACATATTATATAGAATTGAAGTCACATCAAGGCTAGATTGAGTTGGGTTAGCAGGAATGCCTAAGAAGGGCATTGTGAACCAGTTGGTTAGTGACAATTCAATAGCTATAATACTCAGTTTCTTCAACTTACAGCTTACTGTAATGGGATTTGAACCTCTAACCCCAATACTACTTTCTGTTTTGATTTCATTGCCTGCAAGTTTGCAAATTCTAGTTAAAGGGTTTTGTGCAAGTTTTTATGGTGACATTTTAATGTGTTGCAAAATGCAAATTTAATCAAATGCCTATATTTGTAGAATATTACAGTGATTTTCAGTCTACCATATTGGAAGCATCCACATGACATACATTCGCATGGTGAAGGTTGCCAATGCTATTCAAGACTGATAATGCTGTGATGTCTAAAGCAACAACAAGCTAGGCACCTCATAGCTCACTGCTGTTTCTGCAGAGGAAGAAAGACAATCTATCACATATTGGAAGTGGAACAGGCCACCCAGCGCCCTTGAGCCTCTTCTGCCATTCAGTTACAGGCTGATCTGAATCTTATCTCCATTAATCTGCCATGGTTCGGTTACCCTCAGTACCCTTACTTAACAATAAATCTATTGACCTCAGTTTTGAAATTTTCAACTGGCCTAGCCTCAGCAGCTTTTATTATGGGCAAGAGTTCTAGATTTCCATTGACCTATGTGTGAAGAAATACTTTGTGACGTCACTGCTGAATGGCTTAACTCCTGCTTTCAGGCTCTGCCCTTTGTTCTGGAAGTCAGAAGGGCAGAGGGTTGTACCCACGAAGGAGCTGGACTATTACGTCTGGTGGAAGGAGAAACTCTACATAGTGATGGGAGATGACCATAAAACTAGATCATTATTTAGCAAAAAAGAGTTTGAGCAAAACATAGACCCAAAGTAAATTCAGGGTGATTTTTCCATGGAAAACATCTTAGCAATTCAAAATAATGCTGTAAAATTCTGTAAAAAATCCAGAAACGATAAATAAGAAACAATGAACGTGTATTTGTGGCAGGTCCCTGTGGCTGTGGCGATGTTAATTTTATACGCTGAGTAGTATCAATTAAAGTTTCAGTACAAATAAGCAATTTGAATATTTTAATTATTTTTATGTTTAGGATTCAATATAATTATGGACCTCAACTAGATTTAATAGAGTGCATGTAAGGATTTTGTTTAATCTTTAAGCAACATCCTCACATTTCAGACTTTGATTATGACAAACTAGACACAAATGGAATCATTTAAATAGATGCATAATTCTGAATTTAATGGTCTTTCTCGAGGAAGCTATAATTTATGGGACAGTAACAAGAATCAAAATTTGCCTACTGCTACAATTCACATCTCTATTTGCCAGATGGCATTCAGTTAAAAATCCGTTCTGATATTTGTATAGACCTTTCTGTCTCTGTTTGAATAACTACTGAGACTTTTCTTGAGATCATTATCAATATGTGGTGCCTTTCTCTGATTTGTATGACAAGAAAATCACGCTCCATTAATTTCTACTGAAATGCCCACAGGCACACATTACTTCCTGATTTATTATGTCTGCATGTAAAATGTCATAATTTAAATGTCAAAGCAGAATGGATGTAGCTGAAGTCCTATTTGATGGTGAATGGGAAATCAAACTATACAGGCATTTGTTGTTCAGTGTTGTTAACAAGATCTGTGTTCCAAAGGGGTGTGGCATGAACAAAGACACTACCAACATCATTGCTTTTTCTCCAAGCGCTTCTTGCAGGGAAATCATGACTTTTGGCATAATTTAATTTGGGCTTTGTGAAAATTTTGAGGAATCATATTGGAGAAATGTACAATATTTCTCCTTCAAACCAAGGACAATTTCACTGTGTGTAAATTGTATTCTTCCACTAGATACTACATGTGCCATTTTAAGTCCTGAATGCAATAGAACTTTATATCCCCTACAACATGAGCTGCTGTGTCCAATATATATTAGAGGTCATAGGTTTTATGTATATACTTCTAGGATTCCAAGGATTAAGCTACAATAAGGGATTACACAAACTAGGATTGTATTTCCTGTAATTTAGAAGATTAAGGGGTGGCTTTTAAGATATTAAGGGAAACAGATCAAGAGAAGCTATTTCCGCTGCTTGGGCATTCGAGGGCTGGTGGGGATAGTGTAAACATTAGACCCAGACCTTCCAGCGGCGAAATTAGGAAAGCCTTCTACACAGAAAGGTTAGAAGTTCGGAACTCTCTTCTGAAAACGAAAATTGATTCTAGATGAATTGCCAAATTTACAACTGAGATTGGTAGACTTTTGCTAACCACAGGCAGAATTTTGCCGTCGGCGAGCAGGGGGCGGGGCCTGCTATCCGACGCGTAAAATGACGCGGGATGATGTCAGGCGGAACCCCCGACATCATCCCGGTCCATTTAAATTTTCAGGAAGGCGGGCCTGCAGCAAAATAAGCTGCGGGCCCACCGACCTGTCAATGACCAATTCAGGCCATTGACAGGATCATTTAACCAATTAAAGGACCTGCCCGTCCAACCTTAAGGTTGGCGGGCAGGCCAGGAGCCCTGGCAGCAAATAGATAAAACATGAAACCTCACCCACTGGCGGGATGAGGTTTCATGCAGGGTTTTAAACATTTCAATAAAATTATTATGTAAATTATGAACATGCCCCATCTCATGTGACATTGTCACATGAGGGGGACACGTTAGGGAATTTTTTTTTCTTCTATTTTTAATCTTTTTAAAAGTGTCGGCGATGTCCCTGAGGCAGCACTTAGCCTCAGGGAGATGTGCGCTCTTTTGTGTGCATGTGCGAAAGCGCGCACTTTCGCTTTTGGGGAATCCACCCCCCCGCCCGCACAGGGAGCGCATAGCACTTCCCAGCAGACGTCACACTGGGTGGGCCTTAATTGGCCAACCCACGTAAAATGGTGGCAGGGCTCGCTTCTCCGGCGGGGATTGGCTCCCCGCCCGCCGGAGATTGGGTAGGGCCCACCCCACCCGACCGCTCACTAGACAGATATTAAAGGGTCTGGGACAAAGTAGGGCACATAGAGTTCAGTCGCAGATCAGCCATTATCTCATTGTATGGCAGAACAGCCTCGAGGGGGTGAATAACCTAATTACATTCCTGTGTTTCTAATTTCTTACTGAGATCATGCATCCAGTATGTGTTGTGATTGCTTGTGTGTTACTGGACTAGTTTATTTTTGCCTAACCTCAGCTCCTTTGACAGGACCTTCCAAACGTGTAACCTCTACCACCCAGAAAGACAAGGGCAGTAGAACATCACCACTCGCAAGCTCCCCTTCAAGCCATACACCGTTCTGACTTGGAATTATATCGCTGTTCTTTCACTGTCGCTGGGTCAAAATCCCAGAACTCCCTTCCTAACAGCACTATGGGTGTACCTACATCACATGGATTGCAGCGGTTTAAGAAGGCGGCTAACTACCACCTTCTCAAGGGCAATTAGGGATGGGCAATAAATGCTGGCCTGGCCAGCGACACCCACATTCTATGAACGAATAAAAAAAATTGCTAAACACTAGTCTAAAGAACTATAGGTGTGATGCTGGAGCTCCTGAATTAAATCACCACTCAGCTATCTAAACTCAAGGGATTTCAAGCCAAAGTTTATTCAACCTGAATGTATGTGGCAGAAAGTTGAGCGTAGTGTTGTGGAAAGATTTGCAGGCTTAAACAAAACCAGGCAGGGACCGTAACTTGAACACTCCTTCTGTGGCTAGACCCTGTATGGAACATTAGTGAGAGAAAGTGTAGCAACATAGCAAGAAGAAGAATTGAGAACACTTTGGAAAATTATGACCAACTCATCTGCAGTTTCCTTGTCTTTCTCTTTAATACCCTGGTGCACTATCTTAAGTGCCATTATTTTCTCCATTACCAATTTTTGCTAATACTATATGCACTAAGCTTCTAGTCTTGACTTACTTTTAGGATCCCTTATGATATTCTATCCTCTTCCTCCACTGTGGAAACAGATGCAAATCTCTCATTTTCTTATTATCCATTATAATCTCATCTGCATTACTTTTTAATGATCTGGCATTCCTTTTTCACACTGTGGATGTGAAATTTGAAATTCTAGCGCAGTGGAGATGGTGCTACAGAAGCCGAATATCAGTGTTGCGCGCCACACCTCCAGCCACTTCCAGAGTGTTCCAAAAGCCACCTCATATTGAGAAGGGTGCTCGTGCGGGCATTCGCTGCCAGAAGCAGCTGAAATGGTGCTATCATGTTGCCACTCAGCCCTACTAGCTGATATTTAATTCCAATTTTCAGGTCCACTTAACAAATTCACTTGTCACTCACCAAAGGACAAGTGTTCAGCCATAAGAGGGTCCCAGTGCTGATGTTACTTAAAAGGCCAGGCACCCAAATTGCAGATAAGATACATTTGAGTAACTTCTGCTTATGCAAAGTGTCTGAAAGCACTCTAAGAGTATTTCTGGACATATTGTGGTGAGTTGCGGGATTTGGCCGAGAGCGTTGCTGCATTGTCATAGACAGGACAGCGGATTTGTTGACATGTTCACATAAAGGCTGCAATAAGTATGGCGGCAGCAGTAGTAGTGCCTCTGCATCAGCAACACGACAGAAAGATGGGGCAGAGGCTTTGGAGATCTGCACCATGCCCTCTGCCAACTTGGAGCTGGACTCCTCCATGTTCCTTGACAGCAGGCCAGTCAATGCACCTGGCGTCTGCGTATCCATGCCTATCAGCATTCTCCTGTATGCCACCCCACTGAGGTCCTAATCTGAGCCCTTGCCCCCGGTGAGCTGGCATACAAACCATCCTTTCCCCCTGGTGTGGCTGCTGCCCACTCAGTGTCCAGTGACTCAACTGATCCCAACTCCACATTTGCCTTTAAGGTGTGTGCAGTGTCAGTATCTAAGCTGGTGGCTGTGAGGTTCAGATCATGTAATGGACCGCTTCATCAGTGTTGTGTTTGTGCTGTTATTCTCTCTCCCCCACTCCTGGTGCTGTTGTGGCTGGGCAGGCAGCAGGTCTTTGTAGTTGAAAGACAGAAGGGGAAGGTTGGGGTAAGCAAAGGAGATGAGATGGAAAGCAAGAGGTCCATGATGACATCATCCGCAGTCTGCTCAAGATGCTAGCTAGTAGGATGAGGGTGAGCTGTGGGTTGAGAAGCGGCATAAGGCAGGACTATACCATCATCCTCAATATTCTCAGCAATGCTAGATGCCATGAGCTCTGTCGCATTGGCCCCATAATGTAGAGCTCCATCTCCTCCATAGGGTTCAGGAGACCAAGCTTCTTCATGCCCCCACCAGTTCTGCACTGCTCCCTTCCACTGTGCATCACCTTGTCCTGTAAGAGTGAGGGCAGGATGCTAGGGAATGTGATGTGCAGTTTTTGGGGGATGATGTGCCTGCTGCAAGTGAATAACTGCAGGTATGCAGAAGCAGCTGGAGCTGGGTGTGTGGCTGGCATCATTGGAATGTGTGAGGGTGAGGTGGAGTATCTGGACATTAAGTTTGAGTCCTGACTTCCAGACAGCATTATGGATGAGTGATGGGTGTGTGGTACATTGAGCAGCATGAGATGTTGGTTCTGTGGTGGGTAGAGATGTTATGTTAAAATGCATTCACTGAATTTAACCACCTGCATGAGACCATTAGACCTCTTGCGGCACTGCTGACAGGGTGTTGGGTCCAGATGCCAGGAATTAACATTCCTTGGCCCGCTGTTCCCAAACCTCTGAGCGTGGTCCTGGAGGACCGCTGGCACCGCGCGGAACCATGGCATCTCTCCTCCAATGAATGTCTACCACCAAGGATTCCAGTACATTAACCTGGAACTGTCTCTCTGGCCCTGGTAATGCATCTTCCTTGTTGACAATTGTAGCGATAGTATTCAGCTGTGGTCCAGTGCAGCTTCCCTTTAAAAAGGACAGGCTGCCTTTAAGAACACAGGGCTGGCTGCACCACATGCTATCAGCACAAGCTGTTCAGTTCCCTGCTGATCGTCAGGCAGCCAGTAGCATTGTCCCTATTCAACCCAACACTACAATCATTTAGATGAAGAGGTAGCACCAACTCAGTGCGTTGCCTCCCTGCACCACAACAGGCACAGGGAGATCACAGATCAAGATCCCTGCACCCGAAAAATGGTGTGGAACAATTTCTAGCCCTATATTTCTTTTAATATATTTCTTTTTATTTTAAAGCAATGCTTTTGGCTTTGTTGTTGTGCAGTGTTTTCTTAGTTCCCTAGGCTATAATATTCTCTGTATTTATCCTAGGAGGCAGTTCAAGTTCAAAAGCTTTCTTCCAACACTTCTGTCTTGTTGCCATGGTGAAAAGGTAGCTTCCATAAACAGAACAGATCTCCCAGCTCACAGGAACACTCTCTCGCCTCCTTTGAAAGATGGCAAATGCCATGGCATCAGGCCAATGTGTGCGGATGAAAATTAGCTGCTGGCTCATTTATTGGTTAACTCGTACACAGAGCTAGTAAGGTACAATAAGACACTGAGAGTACAATACTTCAAAAAAACAATAAATGCCGATTCAGTCCACAAGGAGTTAACATATTGGGTATTTTCTAACCCAGCCGGATAAGCATTAGGACATGAGTATGAAACAGTTTGTTGTAGGTTATAATGACATAATACACTATCTCATGGCCCAAACTGAAGTCAAATAATTGTATGGCATTAGCAGCGAGCAGATGGTAAGGCTCTGGATTTCAATGCCGTGGTGGGGGAGTGCTGCAGTGCTGCAGGCTTCACCCTTTAAAAGAGACATCAAGCTGACACCCTGAGGGCAATTTTAACCTAACTAACTTGTCAGGAAACTGCCAGAATTGGGAAGAATGCTGATCTTGCCCCCCAGCCTTATTTTATACTCCACTGAAGTCAATGTTGAGTAATATTGGGCAGAGTGTGCAACTGGCAAGCTAGGTTAAAATTAAGCTCCGGCTTGGTTCACTAGGGCTGAGGTGGGTGTGAAAGATTCCGTGGCAAAATAGGGAAGAGTGTTGTTACAGTGCGCTGACCAAAACCAACAAAAACAGACTGGTTATTCACCTAAGTGCATTTGTGGGACTTTGCTGCTTAGAGGATGGCTGTCAGTCACCTGCATAACAAAATTGACGCAGGTCACAAAGTTATTCTTTGTATGTGAAGTGCTTTGGGTTTAGCTGAGAGACCTGGTAAGATTTTAAATAAATATGATTTCCTACCAGAGGTGTAGTGTTAGTTAGATAGCTGCAAAGTTCATAAAATAAATGTTAATTGCAATTGTGTTTAAAATGCATGCAGTACCCTCACCTATTTACATTTCAATTGCATTTCTGGGTCATTTATAGATAACGAAAATTATGGGTTTTAAAATGGTCTTGGAGGTAGTAAACCTCTAACATAGAGAGACCAAACTGGCGGCTGCAACCTGTGAATTAGGAAAATAGTTACAGATTCCTATTTGGCTTCTCATCTCTGTTTTTCCTTCTACTTCAGAGCGCACTGTATTTGTTCTATGAAAATGAAAGTTGGAGCTGGCATCATTAGAAAAGCCAACAAGCAGGGAATATGAGACAGAAAGCAAAAAAGAAAAGGGCAGCCAGAGCAACAAATGAAAGAGAAATAGGAAGAAAAATGAGACCAGTGGAGATAGGAATAGATGAAAGAGAGAAACAGAGAAGCTAAAAGCTGACAGAATAGAGAAAGAGGTACAGAATAAAATGTCTGTCAGATGAGAGAAGTGATAGAGAGTGTGGAACAGTAAATAGCTCAAAAGTTACCTGTTGAAATCTTTGTTTTGTTTCTGTCTGCACAAATAACCGGGGACATGCAAAGCAGCTATGCAATAGTTCTTCATGCATGTTAGAGAAATATAGGGGAAAACATTAACAGAAGCAATTTGATCGTGGTGTGGAAGTACCATCTTAGATGTTTTGCTTATAATAAAATGGCTCACTCAGATGTCAATCGAACACTTTAAGAGGAAAATATCAAGGAAAATTCTAAATTGTGAAAGTCACATTTTTGCGCCTCTCTCCGACTTGTTTAACCCCGTTGAGAATGCTCTCAGTGGATAAAAGTCAGAGGTTCACAGGTGCTGAATTGCTAACCTAAAAAGTCACAGTTGCATCATTTATGATCTGTTCAACCGTTCAATGTGATTTATGCCAGACTCGATGGACGTTTGTCCCAAGTTGTAGCTGAGAATTGTGTGCGATGGTGCTGTCTTTTTTTGCAGCCGAACAATGTTACTTGCACCAGAGACGCGGCTTAGTGTCACTGGTAACTATTGTCAAAAGGCAAAAGCAGTCCAAAAATTGGTAACAGCTGGAATGTAGTTGGCAAAAGCCTTCAAGCGTGTAATCAACACTGTACTTACTTCTGTTGGCAACTGACTTTGTGTGGGCAGGGATCATTTGACAAAAGAAATCAAAACTGTAGTAAATAATAGGCTGTTTTTTTTTCTGCACACATATTCTTATGCCCCTGCCTTTCCTCTGTAAATTGCTCCCTGCTGCCTCTGATTGTTGAAGTCTGAGTGCTGACAGGATGATTCTTCTCAGTCGCCTCTCGAGGTTCAAGTATGATGAACGTTATTTGATTGACAACATTCTGGCTGTATTGCTGGAGGCCTGTGCCCCAGAACAAGCCCACTGTTAGCTAAGCAATTCAAGTACAGTTACAACACAAGAGTCCACTCAACAATGTGGAAAATTGCCCAGGTATATCCCGTCCAGCAAAAGACTGGCCATATCTCGACAGTGTGTAAGAAGGCAGTTGATAAAGTGGTTATAATGTTAAAATGGGTTGTATTTTGGAAGGGTTGTGAAAAAAAATCCTTACTTCAGTAAGGCTTTCTGTTTGCACTGGGAAAAGTCTGTACTTTCTTTTGTGTGATGTCCCTTTAAGAACAAAGTATGCTGAGAAGTATTTTGAAAGAGAGTTAACTGGTTCCCTGAAGATGACATCATTAGGTTCCAAGAAATGTCCACATGACCTGGGGTTGCCATGGGAATGAACAGCTAAGAAGAAAAAGGGTAAATAGAAAGCTAATTGCAGTTCAATCTGGTTTTTTTTTCTGTTTGGCAGTTCAGAACACTGGGAATTTGTGCAAGGAGAAAAGAAATAAGGCTCTATCCGAATGGAAACGTTTTCTGTTTTGGCAGTCTTTGAACAGATACTGGTGTTGAAGCAGGCCTCGGAGAATAGAGAAGAGACTATGGCTGAAATTTTCCGCTCCCGTTGGCAGTGGGCATGTTTGGCGACGTGAACGGACAATAGGGCAAGGATGGCAAAAATCATTTTTATGTCATCATGAAACCAGTTTGCGATCGTTCACTCCGCCCGTCAATGGTGGACCGCAATTCCTGCCATCCAACATCGGGAACTTAATTTTAATGCATTTGCATCTCATCATTGTGCCTGCACGTCGGAATCATCCCCCAATGTCGAATTTACCTCCCACATCAGCGTGACTTCAGAATGGCGACTGCCCTCTAAAGGCATACACTCAGCGAGCTGAACTTTGAGGGGAACTCGGAGGTGAGTGCACACAACCTGGCGCCGCTCTCGTGAGGATCACCCATAAGACATCAAGGAAGAGGCGCCACACATTTGGGTGGGTGCACAGGCGAGTGGCTTTTCCCCAGCTGCCTTTCAGTGCGGTGCCAGGACAAGGGCTCTAATGCGATGGGGTGGGGGGTGCCAAGGCAGCACAGACTAATTGAAATACACAAGCATATGCTGAGGGGGTGGGCGAGGGTGAGGGAAGTGGCCAAAAGTGAGCATTCTTCCACAGCTGAGACCATTCAGCAGCAGCTCCCTTGACATGTTTGGAGTCGGGCCTCTGAGCTGAAGCATTTCTGCCCACTCAAGCAACGCAAAAGCATGAAAGTGCCACCAAATGCTCTAGAACATTTCACCCCTTTGGCGCAGACTGCACACTAATGTGCGTTTTAGGGGGCAGCAGAACAATTGGGTGACTGGGCAAGTTGTAGAATCATCTTGCAAAAGGTAGCCATGGAGCAGTCACTGGTGCAGGCACTCAGAGTCCCTTGCGATGTCTTTATTCAGGTTTGGACCAGTATCCCTCATGGTTCAAGCTAACAGCCTTGTAGTGCGGGGTTAGGAGAATGCCTGCGCCTGAGCTAAAAGCACAGCATGCAGCTGATTGGCCGAAGCTGCAGCCAATCGGTCAAGCAGAGTGGGGCAGAGGTGGGTGGGGTTTTGGACAGCCATGAAGTGTACCACACACTGGCCATCCAAGTGTTGGCCAGCACTCTCCAGCATGTGTGAAGGGGCCTTGAGGCAGAGCCAGAGACTTAACCAAAAGAGGTCCTTAGGACATATATGTTCGTCCACACGTCTCTCTCTTTGATACTGCAGGAGAAGAACATCAAATTCATGGAGCCTGGTGATCTAGTGGTATGGCTCATGGCTTCCAGAGACCAGAGAAGAAGGAGAAGAGTACGATGGAGTCGCCTGGCTTGCTAATGGGGGGGAGGACCACCCTCAAGATGAAGGTGCAGCAGGGTCTCCTGTGCACGCAGCTGAAGATCCACAGTGAGCCATCGCTTGTAGGTGCCTCACTAGATCCAGCGTCTATAGATGGCACTTGTCATTCCTGCAGATGACCGAGAACCAGTGTCGCTGAAGCCTGCGCACGTCCAGGGAAGTGGTCGGTCACATATGCCACCTGAGGCAGGTTTGGCGCCGGGGAACATGGAGGGCATCCACTGCCAGTGGCCATGAAAGTGACCGCGGTGCTCAATTTTTATGCCAGTGGATCCATCCAGGGCTCCACAGGTGACCTGTGCAGGATCTGGCAAGCCTCCAAATGCAAGTCTATCCAGGAGATCACAGATTCCATCTTCACCAAGGCACAGAACTTTCTGCATTTTGCCCGGGATCAGGAAAGCCAGGACACAAGAGCGCTGGGATTTGTGCAGATCCCTGGTTCTCCACAGGTGCAGGGTGCCATCGACTGCACTCACATGGTGCTTAGATCTCTGTGGCAACAAGCAGTCCAGTAAGTGAACCACAAGGGCTTCTGCTCGCTAAATGATCAGCTGGTCTGTGACCATCACAAATGTATTGTGCAGATCTGCACATGATTCCCAGGGAACATCTACGACTCCTACATTCTCAGCAGGCCTCAGATCCCTGACATCTTCCAGGGTCCACAGAGGCTGAAGGGTTGGCTCCTTGGGGACAAGGGTTACCTACAGAGGATGTGGCTGATGACACCTGTACAATGGCTTCAGAGTGCAGCAGAGAGACGGTATAATGAGGCTCATGCCGCAACACAGAGTTTGGTGGAGCAAATGGTAGGCACATTGAAAATGAGGTTTCAGTGCCTCAACAGGTCTGGTGGAGCACTGCAATACAGTCCCCAGAGGGTGCCACGCATCATTGATGCTTTCTGCATGCTCCACAACCTGGTGCCGCAAAGGAGGGGAGGACCTGACTGAGGAGGAGATGGAACAGCTGCAGGTATCCTCCGATGAGGAGGACATCAAAGTGCATGAGGGTGATGAGTTCCTCGAAGGCGAGGATGCCGGTGATGAGGCCATCACACTGGCCAGACGAGGCAGATGTGCTCTGGAGGCCCTCATAGCCACAAGATTCATGGAGGATGATGACGAGATGCAGTGAGGACAATCCTGACATCCTCACCTTGCATCTGTGAACATTTGACTCCTGTGTGGCTGATGGCAGCGCACATACCCTCAGTGCTCAGGCTCATGTCATGGAGACGCAGCGGAGGCCCTAATAGTCACAAGATTCCAAGAGGATGATGACGACATGCAGTGAGGACACTCCATAGATCTTCACATACCCTCTGTGAATGTCTGACTCCTGTCTGGCCAAGGGCAGCTCACTTGCGCTCTGTGATCAGGGTGATGTCATGGAGACGCAGCCATGAAACTTTAAATGCACCTAATCCTTTGGCAGCCTTCAGTACCTGTCTCCTTTCAGGACAACGCCATCACCGGTCACAGGTGCTGAAAAGATGGGAACCAGCCCCACTTCAAAGTTGCTGCGAGCACACAGAGAGAATGATGAAACTCTGTGACGCCTGCCCACAGCATTCTGGCAGCAATGACAAGCACCATCGAGGTGCAGGCATCAGTAATGTGTCTAGTGAGTGTGAGGCCGGACCATCACTTTGGTCTGAAGGTTACACACTGTACAGGGAAGAGGCCCTGGAGTGAGACACCTGCCTTTATCTTGTGCAGGAACTGAGGTTTCACATCTGAGTGACACGAATACTGCTTATCAGAACAAGGACCCATAGGCAAGGAGACATTCTTGGGGGTTTATTTACAATAGTGAACAGTATGTACAAGTGATTAACACCTGTGCCTGCACAGTGCAACTGCATCTTCTTACCCTTCCTAACCCTGTCTTGGTGCTCCCGTGACATCCAGAGCAGAGGTGGAGGCAGCCTGCTGACTGCTACGCCCTGTCTGTGATGACCCTGGTGGTAGTCTTCTGGAGTGCTGAGACCTGGGGGGGCTCCGGCCTGGTTTAGGTATCCTGCTGTGGACCAGCTGCACCTTCCCTGGCCTGTTGAGCTGGAGATGATGGGGTCACAGGAAGAGGGGATTTGGATCAGCCGGACATTCCTGGAGTCAGCTGGCTGCTTGGTCCTGGCATGTCCAGCTGCTGGTCCTCCTCCCTTTCGGTGCCCAATGGGCCCTGGCTGACTTCTTGAGGAGAAGGGGAAACTGGAGTGAGATTAAGCTGTCCAGCGCTCCTCTCACGTTGACACAGTGATGGAGTTCAGCCGGTGCAGCAGTGCGGGACCAATATCCTGGACCAAGGTCTCCATGGCGGCTGCCACCATGCCAGCGTTGACCTCGCTGCGTTGGCATGATGACACAAAAACCTCGGGCTTAAGGCAGACAGACTCACCCATCATCCTTTGCAATCTGAGGAGCGCACCAAACATCCCTTCCCGATGTTCCCGTGATTATCTTTGCAGCTCCACCAACTGATTGAGGACCAAGTCCAGAGGCTCATCATCTGACTCAGACTCAGCAGATTCCTTGCCTCTAGCATTCCTCCTCAGATGTCGCTGCCTTTTCCTGCTGCCGATCAGATTGTGTGTTAAGTGCTCACCAGATTGTGATCCTGAGGCTGCTCTACATTTAGGTCCCACCGAGGCGTGCATCGCTGCGCCAGTGGAGGGTGAGGGTAAGCTCCGTGATGGGTCTTCAACAGTGCTACCCTCAAGGGCCTCTGAGGTGCTCCCGGCACTGAAGTCAGGGTCAAGGTTGGCTGAGGATGACATGGCAGTTGTGCCTAGGAAAGAAAATGGAGGTTATTCGTTCTTGGCAGCTGGATTGCACACAGAACAGTGGACTCAGTTGACAGAGGGATGATCTGGTTCAGGATCCTCATGTGGGTGCTCGGCGCCAACCTCACCATCACAGCAGGAACGGTCCATGCCCTCTCCAACACACGACTCTTGAACGAAGTGAGGACCTTGATATCCAGCACTCCACCCCACATCTGGGACCTCTCTCATTGATTGTGCACAATCTTGTCCTGCACGAATTCAGATGGAGAGAGTGTGAGCTAGGTGCACGCCAGGCCAAATGAGAAAAATGCCAGGCTTGTGTGTGTGTGTGCTGAGTGGAGCCATGGACAGGATGAGGATGCGATCTCCAGAGGAGATGAGGCCAGATGGAGATGTGAGGGTGTGTATGAGAGACCGAGTGGTGATGTCCCTTGACGTGGCAGTGAGTGAGATGCCAGTGAATGTGTTATGCGCTTGTGAGTGGGTGACTTGAAAGTGATGAGATGGTTGCCTTACCCTGGTGCCACGCATGAGATCATTCATCCCTTTTCTGCACTGAATGGCCGACTTCTTGTGTGCAGCATTGGCACTGACCACCCCTGCCGCTGCCTCCCAAGCCAGAATGATGAGACCGATGGGCCTCCTGCAGCCAGAGCGGGGGTAGAGGACATCACGGCGGGCCTCATTGGGGTCCAAAAGGCATCCCAGGGATGCATCACTGAATCAGCGTGCTGCAGTCTTCTTGAATTTTAGGGCCATGTCTTCACTGTGGCAGTCCTGGGCGGCAAGCATTGAGAACTGTGAGCGCAGCTGCAGTTTAAATATGGTGCCCAGAGTGAAGAAGCGGCAAGATAACGGCATGGTGGGAAAATTAGAGGCCATCTGCGTGTTTCCTGTGACTGCATAATTTACGAGGCGGGAAGGGGATGATACAGAGTGAAAATTCGCCATTGTGGCCGGTGGGTAACGCATTGTTCTTCATGCCCACTGTCACGCCTATTGCAATTCTGGGACAATTCCACCCTATGTTACTTTGTGTGTTATACCGTTGGCAAGAACAGAACATTGAAGACAGGAAATGCCAGGGATTGTGGCTTGGACTATACCCACTGCTGGTGTTGAAGCGATGCCAGAACCCACAGGGCCATTTAAATGGGTCATAGGAGGGTGTTTTGGGGGATTCTGTGCCATGAGGATTATTATGACCTGAGCGAGAGAGGGTTAGTAGACGTGTGCACTCTCGGTGTTGATTGTGTCCGGGGACTTTGGATGGAATATGGCTGCTGGCGAATGTGGACTCAAGGGCTGAAACAATTGGATGGGAAGCGAGCACCCCTACAAAATGAAGGCCTAGTTGGCAATTAGCAGGGCACTGTTGGGGTGAGAGGGGGAAATGAATCAGTGAAGTTAATTCAGGGAATACCCTGAAGAGGGTGCAAAAGAACATTACTAGAATGATACCACGGATGAGGGACTTCAGTTCTTTGGAGAAGCTAAAACAAAAACAGAAATACCTGGAAAATCTCAGCAGGTCTGGCAGCATCGGCGGAGAAGAACAAAGTTGACGTTTCAAGTCCTCATGACCCTTCAACAGAACTAAGTAGAAATAGGAAAGGGGTGAAATATAAGCTGGTTTAAGGGGGGTGGGGGTGGTTGTTGGGATAAGCAAGCAGTGATAGAAGGAGATAACCAAAAGATGTCACAGACAAAAGAACAAAGAGGTGTTGAAGGTGGTGATATTATCTAAAAGTTTTTATTTTTATTTTGTTTTTATTTTTATTTTTAAGTTTTGTTTTTATCTTTGGAGAAGCTGGGACTGTTGTCTATGGAATCGAGGAGACTAAGGGAAGATGTAATAAAAGCTTTCAAAATGATGCATGGTTTTGATAGAGTGGATGAGGAGAAACCTGTTTCCAAAGACAGGAGGATCAGTACCTCTCTCTTTCTTTCTTCAGGTACCATGTCCTAAGAGGGCTTTGGCAAACATAGACTGCCATGTTAATCTTGCCCTGGAGGCATGGGCCATTGGCGTCGGTGAAATATTCATTCAATTTGTCAGGCTCTTTAAAAAGATTGTGCTCTGTCTACCTCGATCTTTTTTTTAACCATTGATCTTTCCCATCAGCATCACAAGGGCACAAACTGGTGAAGGAGCCAGGGGAGAAGGTGAGAATATCTTTTGCACACGCAAGTTGTTGTGATCTGGAGTGCACTGCCTGAAAGGGTGGTGAAAGTCGATTCAGTCATAACTTTCCAAAGGAAATTGGCTAAATGCTTGAAAGGGAAAACTTTGTAGGGCTATGGGGAATGAATGGGAGAGTGGTGCTAATTGAACAGCTCTTTCACTGATTGGCCTCCGGTGTTGTGTAAGTTATATAATGGAAAATACAATCGAGTATTGATCCCATCAAATGCACCCATAGTGACAGCAGTTCCACATGGTTTTTATGCAGAAATGGTATGATCCTTCCGTCAAAGCGTTATACTTAAATGAAAATAGAAAATGCAGCAAATGCATATTGCATCTGAAGGAGAGAGAGAGATTGCTTTTCAAAACTGGAGTGCAAATGTTATATACAGAAAATTCACCGTCTGTTCTCTTCCTGGTCGATCTATGCATTTAAACCATTTTCTAATCACATTGTCAGTTTTGCTTTAACTCCCTGCTTGCTCACATTCCCACATCCCAATTTATTCAGTGATAAAAACAAAAAGCTAAAAGCTACTGCGGATGCTGGAAATCCAAAACAAAACAGAATTACCTGGAAAAACTCAGCAGGTCTGGCAGCATTGGTGGAGAAGAAAACAGTTGACGTTTCGAGTCCTCATGACCCTTCGGCAGAACTGAAGTATAGTTAGGAGAGAGGTGAAATATAAGTTGGTCTAAGGTGGGGGGCGGGGGGAGAGAGAAGTTGAGGGTGGGGTGGTTGTGGGGACAAGCAAGCAGTGATAGGAGCAGATAATCAAAATATGTCACAGACAAAAGGATCAAAGAGGTGTTGAAGGTGGTGACACCATCCAAGAAAAGTGCCAACCAAGAACGGATGGCAGGATACCCAAGGCACAGCTCTAGTGGGGGTGGGGTGGAAAGACTAACAAAGTATTAGTTGTAGATTTAAAAACAATGGAAATAGGCGGGAAAAGAAGAATCCACACAAATCATTGAAAAAAAAAGGAGGGGGAAGAAACGGGGTGGGGATGGGGGGAGGGGGAGTTTAAGATCTAAAGTTGTTGAATTCAATATTCAGCGTTTGTCAGAGATCCAGTGCCTGAGGTTTGTCCGTATGAGAACAGATAACGGGATTATTATTTAGAAAATGAAGTAAAGTCTGTTTACAAGTGAATCAGCGTGGTTTGCAGCAGCTGGAGGAATGCGACACCAAATATAATTATTTATTCAGCTTACCGTATTTGAACATTTCTTCCCATAAATGGACAATAGCTGGCCATGAAGGTTATACTTGAAGGGAGAGCAGTTTATTTCGATGAGATTTTGGGTACTGTGTAGAAGGCTTCAAACGAAAGCTTCCCCTCCTCCACTTCACCTCACCTTTTATTTTCAAAATCCCTGAGACACCTGCTCCAGGTTATCTTGATCGTGCTGAAAGGGATAAAGAAAGGGTAAGTATTGTCAGGAGAGTCTTTGAAATGCTCCCAGCTTTCTGTGGGAAAGGTCAACAATGCTTAACAGCTAAGAATGAAGCATTGATGGGAAGTTGTCAGATCCTCCAGAATGCAGAGGGACGGAAACATCAGCGTCTTTCAGAGGGGCAGAGTGAGAACGCAAGCTTCCTTTTTTTATACATCGATTTTTTTTGAAGAGTTTCAGTCTTCCATTCAGCAAGAAGCCACCTGTCTTCCTGTAGACAGTCTGCAGCCCGATTTATTTTTTTCACACAGAATAAGCCTCTGCCCTTGTTGAAATAATTGCTTCACTGCATGTGTCTGAGCGCAGAGGTCATAAGGATTTGTACATAATTATAACAGCTCAGTGCCTATAATAAGGCAGTGGATATCAAAACACAGATTGTACAGGAAGTACGGCAAAGATAGCAGATGAGTGTAGATTGTCTGTAATCCCCTCAAATCTCTGCAAAAAAAAAGTTTAATTAAAAAACGCTCCTCTCCGTTACTTTCAGCGTGCAGAATAATCAAAGGCCAAATAATATTACATAATTCAAAATGGCTTTCAGTAATGTCCTTTCCCCTGTCATATGCCACAAATCACACAAGTTCTGTGTTTTTGTGAATATTCAGGAACTGAACTTACAAAAATACAACACTTTATTAAGTCACTCATCCTAAAGGTGTATTCGCATGGATAATGGATTGGTCATTGGACAAGAAGCAGAGAATGGGGATAAATGGGGCATTTTCAAATTGGCAGGCTGTGACAAGTGAAGTGCCGCAAGGATCAGCACTAGGGTCTCAACTATTTACAATATATATTAATGACTTCGATGAAGAGACAGAGAGAAAGGTATCTAAATTTGCTGATGACATGATGTTGCGTGGGAATGTAAACTTTGAGGAGGACACAAAGAGGCTGCAAAGAGATACAGACAGGTTAAGTGAGTGGGAAACAAGATGCTAGATGGAGTATAATGTGGGGAAGTGTGAGGTTATTCACTTGGTCATTAGAATGAAAAAGCAGGATATTTTTTAATAGTGCGAAACTTTTAAGTGTTGATGTTCAGAGAGACTTGGGTGTACTCATACAAGGAACACCAAAAGTTAGTATGCAGGTACAACAAGGAATTAGGAAAACAAATGGAATGTCAGCCTTTATTGTAATGGGATCGAAGTACAAGAGTAAAGAAATCTTGCTACATTTGTATGGGACTTTGGTGAGACCACACCTTAGATGTGTGCAATTTTGATCTCCATATGTAAGGAAGGATATCCATTGGAGGCAGTTCAGTGAAGGTTCACTAGACTGGTCCCTTAGATGAGAGGCTTGCCTTTTAATGAGAGACTGAGTAACTTCAGTCTATGTCCTCTGGAGTTCAGAAGAATGAGAAGTGATCTTATTTAAACATTCAAGATTATGAAGGGGCTTGACAGCGTAGTCATTGGGAGGTTTGTTGTGGGGAATTCAAGAATGACTCCAGAGGCAGATGTTTAGAATATAAAAGTTTATTCAAGCATGTGCAGGGGAGAAATACTTAGTGAACTAAGTCCTTCTCAAAGAATCAATGGTTACAATAGCCATATTTTTAACTTGCCACTAGTGTGACCATTTTTTAAAAAATCTTTCATGGGATGTGGGCATTGCTGGCTAGGCCAGCATTTATTGACCACCCCTATTTGTTCTTGAGAAGGTGCCGGTGAGCTGCCTTCTTGAACCGCTGTATTCCATGTGGTGTAGGTACAGTCCAGTGCTGTTAGGAAGGGAGTTCCAGGATTTTGACCCGGCAAGAGTGAAGGAACGGTGACATATTACCAAGTCAGGATGGTGAGTGACATGGAGGGGAACTTCCAGGTGGTGATGTTCCCATGTGTCTGCTGCCCTTGTTCTTCTAGATCGTAGCAGTCGTGAGTTTGGAAGGCGCTGTTTAAGGAGTCTTAGTGAATTTCTGCACTGTATCTTGTAGATGGTACACACAGCTGCTACTATGCGTCAGTGGTGGAGGGAGTGAATATTTGTGGATGGGATGCCAATCAAGCGAGCTCTTTGTCCTGGATGGTGTCAAGCTTCTGAGTGGCACTCATCCAGGCAAGTAGGGAATATTCCATCACACTCTTGACTTGTGCCTTGTAGATGGCGGATAGGCTTTGGAGAGTCAGGAGTTGAGCTACTCGTTGCAGGATTCCTAGCTTCTGACCTGCTCTTGTAGCCACAGTATTTATATGGCTCGTCCAGTTCAGTTTCTGGTCAATCATATCAGAAACTGAACTGTTGATAGTGGGGAATTCAGTGATGGTAATGCTATTGAATGTCAAGCAGCGATGGTTAGATTCTCTCTTGTTGGAGATGGTCATTGCCTGGCCCTTGTATGGCATGAATATTTGTTGGCACTTGTCAGCCCAAGTCTGGATATTGTCCAGGTCTTGCTGCTTTTGGACATGGACTCCAGTATCTGAGGAGTTTCGAATGGTGCTGAACATTGTGCAGTCAGCAAACATCCCCATTTCTGATCTAATAATGGAGAGATGATCATTGATGAAACAGCTAAAGATGGTTGGGCCCAGGACAAAAAATAATCCAGCTAACCCGATTAACGACTATAAATTCAACCAATTACAATGAGCCCTAAACAACTATAAAATCACAAAACAACTTAATGATATGTAGCTGCCCCACACCAGGATTGTATCCCTGGATGGGGAGTCTAGAACAAGTGGGCATAGTTTCTGTTATGTTCCTACTGTAGGGTCGCTTTGCTTGTGAACATGGTTGCATGCCTATCTACCAGTGGGTGAGTTGGCAAACAATATACTGCAGATGCAGAGACCAATATAAGATGAAGTACATGCTGTTTATTTACACAAGTAACAGAACAGTAACACAATGTGTGCTTTTTTAAAATTCATTCACGGGATGTAGACTTTGCTGGGTGGGCCAGCATTTATTGCCCATCCCTAGTTGCCCTTGAGAAGGTGGTGGAGAGCTGCCTTCTTGAACCGCTGCAGTCCATGTGGGGTAGGTACACCCACAGTGCTGTTAGGGAGGGGGTTTCAGGATTTTGACCCAGCAACAGTGAAGGAACGGCGATATATTTCCAAGTCAGGATGGTGAGTGACTTGGAGAGGAAGTTCCAGGTGGTGGTGTTCCCATTATCTGCTGCCCTTGTCCTTCTAGATGGTAGTGGTTGTGGGTTTAGAAGGTACTGTCGAAGGAGCCTTGGTTAATTCCTGCAGTGCATCTTGCAGATGGTACACATTGCTACTGTGCGTTGGTGGTGGAGGGAGTGAATATTTGTGAATGTGGTGCCAATCAAGTGGGTTGCTTTGTCCTGGATGGTGTCAAGCTTCTTGAGTGTTGTTGGAGCTGCACTCATCCAGGCAAGTTGGGAGTATTCCATCACACTCCTGGCTTGTGCCTTGTAGATGGTGGACAGGCTTTGGGGAGTCAGGAGTTGAGTTACTCATCACAGGATTCCTAGCCTCTGACCTGCTCTTGTATTTATATGGCTAGCCCAGTTCAGTTTCTGGTCAATGATCACCCCCAGGAGGTTGATAGTGGGGGATTCAGTGATGGTAATGCCATTGAACATCAAGGGGTGATGGCTGGATTCTCTCTTGTTGCAGATGGTCATTGCCTGACACTTGTGTGGCGTGAATGTTACTTGCCGCTTGCCTCCCAAGCCTGGATATTATCCAGGTCTTGCTGCATTTAGACATGGACTGTTTCAGCATCTGGGGAGTCATGAATGGTGCTGGACATTGTGCAATCATCACTTCTGACCTTATGCTGGAAGGAAGCTCATTGATGAAGCAGCTGAAGATATTTGGGTTGAGGACACTGCCCTGAGGAACTCCAGCAGTGATGTCCTGGAGCTGAGATGACTGACCTCCAACAACAACAACCATCTTCCTTTGTGCTAGCTATGACTCCAACTACTGGAGAGTTTTCATCCTGATTCCCATTGACTCGTTTTTCTAGGGCTCCTTGATGCCACACTCAGTCAAATGCAGCCTTGATGTCAAGGGCAGTCACTCTCACCTCACCTCATGAGCTCTTTTGTCCATGTTTGAACCAAGGCTGTAATGAGGTCAGGAGCTGAGTGGCCCTGGCGGAACTCAAACTGGGTGTCAGTAAGTAGGTTATTGCTAAACAAGCACCGTTTAATAGCATTATTAATGACCCCTTCCATTACTTTACTGATGATTGAGAGTAGACTGATGAGGCAATAATTGGCCTGGTTGGATTTGTCCTGCTTTTTATGTACAGGACATACCTGGGCAATTTCCCACAGAGCCAGGTAGATGCCAGTGTTGTAGCTGTACTGGAACAGCTTGGCTAGGGGCGCATGTTCTGGAGTACAAGTCTTCAGTACTATTGCCGGAATATTGTCAGAGCACAGCCTTTGCAGTATCCAGTGCCTTCAGCCATTTCTTGATATCACGTGGAGTGAATCGAATTGGCTGAAGACTAGCATCTGTGATGCTGGGGACCTCCTGAGGAGGCCAAGATGGATCATCCGCTCGGCTAATCTGGCTGAAGATTGTAGCAAATACTTCAGCTTTATCTTTTGTACAATGTGCTGGGCTCCTCCATCATTAAGGATGGGGATGTTTGTGGAGCTGCATCCTCCAGTGAATTGTCTAATTGTCCACCGCCATTCACGACTGGATGTGGCAGGTCTGCAGAGCTTAGATCTGATCCGTTGGTTGTGGAATCGCTTAGCTCTGTCTATCACTTGCTGCTTATGCTGTTTGGCACGCAAGCAGTCCTGTGTTAGAGCTTCACCAGGCTGATGCCTCATTTTTAGGTATGCCTGGTGCTGTTCCTGGCATGCCCTCCTGCACCATCTATTGAACCAGGGTTGATCCCCTGGCTTGATGGTAATGGTAGCGTGGGGGCTAGCCAGGCCATGAAGTTACAGATTGTATTCGAGTACAATTCTGCTGCTGTTGATGGTCCACAGTATTTCATGAGTTGCTAGATCTATTCAAAATCTATCCAATTTAGCACAGTGGTAGTGCCACACAACATGATGGAGGGCATCCTCAGTGTGAAGGCGGGACTTCGTCTCCACAATGACTGTGCAGTGGTCACTCCTACCGATACCGTCATGGACAGGTGCATCTGTGGCAGGCAGGTTGGTGAGGCTGAGGTCAAGTATGTTTTTCCCTCTTGTTGGTTCCCTCACCACCTGCCGCAGACCCAGTCTAGCAGCTATGTCCTTTAGGACTCAGCCAGCTGGGTCAGCAGTGGTGCTATCGAGCTACTCTTGGTGATGGACATTGAAGTCCCCCACCCAGAGTACATTCTGTGCCCTTGCCACTCTCATTGCTTCCTCCAAGTGGAGGAGCACTGATTCATCAGCTGAGGGAGGGAGGTACGTGGTATTCAGCAGGAGGTTTCTCGAACCATACCTTATTCTCAACTACTGATTAACATTGTAGCCCACGCTACCCAGAAATTGGGTAATATAGTCACATGGTCAATCTGCTCACATTCTCTTCAAGGTGCATTGCACTTCAGATTACCACAGTTTCAGGATAAGGGGCTGATCATTTAGGACAGGGATGAGAAGAAATTTCTTCATTCATAGGGTCATGATTGTTTGGAATTTTCTACCCTAGAAGGCTGTGGATGAGTCACCTTTAACCATATTTAAGGCTGAGATAGACAGATATTCTCAGGAAGTGAAGGAATAAGGGGAGCAGGCAGGAAAATGAAGTTGAAGCCGAAGTTCAGCCATGATCATATTGAATGTTGGAGCAGGCTCGGCGGGCCATATGGTCAACTGCTCCGAGATCTTATGCTCTTATGTTCTTAAAGCATTTCACAAGCAACAAATTACCTTGAGTGCCAACTGTGGCTGAGTGAAAAGATTTGCATTTATATAGCCCCTTTCGCAACCTCAGATGTCCCAAAGTGCTTTCGAGCCTTTTGAAGCATAGTTGCTGTTCTAATGTTGGAAACAGAGCAGACATTTGCAGAAAGCAATATGATAATAACCAACTAATCTGTTTTTGTGATGTTAATTGAGAGATAAACATTGTCCAGGACACAAGGGGTGTTCGGCACTGGATTGTCAGCCTAAATCCTTGTGCTCAAGTCTTTTAAGTGGGACATGAAACCATAACTTTTCTGACTCAGATGCAAGAGTACTAGCCATCGAACTGTGGCTGAGAATAATAGAATTCTACTGCTAACATCCTGAGGTGTTGAAAGGTGCTAGAAAAATGCAAACCTTTCACTCTTTGAAGAACAGTGCCTGCTTTTTAAGCAGTCAAGAAATGGTCCCTTTAAGTATGGTTACCCACTATGAGTTTAGGTTTCACAGTGTTTGCTTCTGTTCTTCATTACAAAAGAAGGAAATGCTAGCAAACAGAAATTTATTGAGTTATATGTTTACTCATAAAATAAGATAATAATTTAACATTTTTATTTAGTAAGCAATGCATATTAAGTTGACACGTATTTAGTTGATTGTGCATCGTCTCACCTCACTATAGATTACACAAGATTAAAACCATCAGCAAAACCCCATGTCTGCATGAGAAATAAAACAAAATTGGAGCTAGTCTATTTATGGTTGACGTTAGGAAGCCCTTCTTTACATAAAGGGAAGTGGTAATCTGGAACTCTGTGTTAATTGTTGTCAATTGTGTTTAATTGTATGCAGGTGGAGGGCATTAATTAGGGATTTACTTGAGCACATTTAAAGACATACACTGAAACTGTATGGTGTTTAGTTAAGAGATTTATGCTTATGATGTTTCACTCTGTAAATAAATGTAAGGCTGAGTAAAGATAAAGTACAGGGTTTTCTGTATTGTAACACTCTCTCTCCCAAAACACTATTGAGGCTGGAGGTCAATTGAAAATTTCAAAACTGACATTAATAGACTTTTGTTAGGAAAGAATATTAAGCATGGAACCAAAGTGGGGAAATGGTGTTCAGGTAAAGGTCTGCCATGATCTAATTGAATGGTGTAACAGGCTCAAGGGGCTGAATGGCCACCTTCTGTTCCTATGTATCAATAAGTTAAAATGGATTGCCTCATGATTAAACTATTTCCTGGTAAAGTCATTCAGTTTGTAATTATGAACCTTAATTAATGTATAATTACCGATAGACTTACTGTAAAGGTATGAGAAAGGATACAATAGCTGAGCTTTTGGAAGTTTGTACAAAGATATCACATAAGCAAGGCTTACAGATTTACACATTTATCTGAATACAAATTAAAGGTCATAGAATAATAGGATGATGTCATATAATTGGGGGCTATTCAGCCCATTGTTCCTCTTTGAAAGGGCTATCCAAATGGTCCCACTCAATTGCCTGTCACATTACAGCCTCTGCGGAGCATGCATTGAACTCATTGGCCATCTTAGAAAACACTGAGCTGGAATGGAAGTAAGTCAACCTCGATCCTGAGGGATTGCCCAAGTAGATAAGTAGTAGTATGGTCACAATAGTTAAATTTGTCTGATGTTTTGGCTGGGATACAGCAAAAAAAAAAATCAAAAACCAAAAGCTGTAAATCTAAGAACTGAAGCTAATACTAGTCATTCATTTCAGAAAGAAATCAGCAGTAGGGGTAATACTCCATTAGAATAGGGACAATCTCCCAGGAAACCAAAAGCTGAGAGAAGTGCATAAAAATGAAGGTCATTTATATCCCTCATCATTTCTCACGTTATTTAATAAAAGAGCTCCGTCTCCTGCTTTAATTTTTGATGTACATTTTAAAAGCAGATCTGCAGCAGAGGCAATCACATCAGATGATCAGCTTTAATACTAGGCACTGAAAACTCTGTCAGGCTGATAAAAATATGTTTCTAACATTGCGATTGACCGGCTTCTTGGGGTTAAGAGAAGTTTATAGAATCAGGAATAAAAACAGAAAATGCTGGAAAAACCCAGTAGGTCTGGCAGCATCTGTGGAGAGAGAAACAGAGTTTACGTTTCATGCCCAATATGACTCTCCTGTGGAAGACTCCAGAATGAGCGATTGGTGCCTTGTATCTTGTACAGTAACTAAGCCAAAGTACTATACCATTATAATAACATGACATGGTGATCAATGGTGGTAAGAGGGATGATAGGAAGAGTAAGTACAAGTATGAAATGGTGAACAGCCTTAGATTGTGCTACATGGAATGAGACAACCCATGAAGTTTTGGTCAGACTGTGCAACGAAATCGCAGCATCGGAGAGTTTTAAAAATGCAGCATGGTGACTGCGTAGTACAGCTTTGAAGACACACCACTGAGCTAGTGCTCAAATAAAGAGCTGGTAACCAGATGGATCCCTTGTGCTGAGATTGCAGCGCATAACCTGTCAGTTCCGTGAGTGGGAAAGCGCGTCGAGAGGCTCAGTCCTGGATTAGCTCAGTCAGGAAGTGGCAAGTGACCAGAGTGTGGGCCAGGTTGATAGCAAGCAAGGGAAGATCAAAAAAACCCAAAAAAACTGCCATAAAAACCAGGCTAGAGAAGGTTGCGATTATAACGGTGTTATGGCAGAGCAGTTGGTAAAGGCTGAGTTGTTTAAACCCCAGGGGGAAACTTGACTAACTGTCATAACCTATACTTTAAATTGGTATATTTCAGTTGCAGCTCTGAATTCAGGAATAAGACCACCGAGCCTCAAGAGGGTTTTTATATAAAACTAAACTAAATATATATTAATTTAGCAACAAATTAAACACGTACACATGTCTACAAATTACTACCATAATAACTTTTAAATAAATCCCCACATTAATCACTCCCAGGTAAATCTTCACCAAGGCAACAATAACCCATAAACTTTAAACAGACACCAGGCAAAGCACATTTGACCTTACGAATTTAAAATGAATTTCCTTGCAATTGGGTTCCTTTGCAGCCACAGTTGTAGGTTTACAGGCTGGTTAGATCTTAAATGCCTCTGCCTGACACACATAAACTCCTTTCTGTTTATACCTAGCTTCCTCTTTGAATGTAAATTTTCCATTGTATTATTAGGTTTTTTAATGCTCCCTCTCCTAACAATAATCCATTCACTCCACCAATTTTATTAGTAATATAAACACATTGCTTGGCATCTCCCAGCTAGGTGCAAAATTTCACCCATTCTTTTGAATGTTTTATTTAAAAATGCAAATTGCACTTTACCTTTTGATTTCCTTACATTTATCAAATTAACATCTCAAAACTACTATACATCAAAGCACCCAGGCTAGCTGACTTTAATCCAATTAAGACACACACAGGCACATATATCGACACACATATAGACACAGACCCTACTACAATTGAATTTAACAATAATTTCCAATAACATTATAGACATTAATATCTCTTCATGACAATGGGCGGCTTTGAGAATTGTAGAACAATAAATTGAATAAAAAGCAAAGACACCATTACACTGTGATGTGCTCCCGCCACAACTCTTCTTTGTGGGCAGAGCTTTGGAAAAACGTGTGAAAACGGCTACAGCAACACTCATCCCAGGTACTACAGAAGAAGGAAGGTCAAAGGGATATTGTCAGAATGTCCACACAATTCCCCAGTGTGAATTGGGATGCAGCTGACCTACTATCCGAATTCAAAATCTTTAAACAGCATACAGAGCTATGGTTTCTTGATTCAGGTGTGAGCCAGGCAAGCAAGCTATAAAAATTCATCTAGCAATTGGAAATGAAGATCTACACAGGCTGCACACATCAGGATTAACAGAGGAAGAGCTAAAGGGTCCCCAGAAGATATGGAATATATTGGGAGACTGGTTCAGAATCAGGTTAAACCCTTATATTCATTGGCTTGAGTTCATATCATTTCAACAAGACCCTACAGAATCCATAGACCACTTCATCAGCAGATGCAGAGAAAAGGGTATGTACTGTGTTTTTTCAAATGCAGAGCTAAAAGACAGAATTGTTGAGTTGATGATTGTATCCACTCCCAAGGAAGCATTCCAGAAAGATCACAAGAACAAAATGTACAGAATTGAAGAGTTACTCAAGGATGGATGTAAGTACGAAGCAATCTTCACAGGTCGACGAAGCTTACAGATTCTAAGTAAAACCCCAATTGCTGATGCACTCACTAGAACACCCAAACCTAGCAAGATATGTGGAAGGTGTGGACTTCTAATGCACCAAGGAAATGCCCAGTGCACTAGAGCAAAGGCTGCTGCAGTAACAAAAAGCCATGCACTGATCCAAATGGACCGTACACAACTGGTACCTTAAAGCAATAAGACTGATCGTCCAGTATCCCATCAGAAACATATACTTGAGGTGATTGACGAACCAGGAACTAATGACGGTGTGTACAATGAGACAAAGAGCGGTGAGCACGTTTCACACTATCAATCTCGTAGGAAATGTAGATGACATCACATCCAAAGTGTTTGCCAAGATTTAAATTATCTGTCCTAAGGAAGTTGGTAACTATTCATTAAAATTGGCACAAGGGCACATACTACCTTTGAGAATTCTGAAAGACATGCATCCACGGAAATGGGAGGTCATGGTGAAACCTGCTACTGTGAAATTTTCACTGTACAATTTGCTTTAGTGCACTGCCGCTGTCAATGGCCCTTTCTGCCACATGCCTTGCAGACTTGATGAAAAGCTGGGCATTTCCTTGATGCATTAGAAGTCCACGCCTTCCACATATCTTGCTAGGTTTGGGTGTTCTAATGAGTGCATCAGCAATTAGGATTTTACTTAGAATCTGTAAACTTTGTCGACCTGTGAAGATTGCTTTGTACTTACATCCATTCTTGAGTAGCTCTTCAATTCTGTACATTTTGGTCTTGTGATCTTTCTGGAATGCTTCCTTGGGGGTGGATACAATAATTCCACGTGCAGAATCCATAGTCCTGGAGTGAAAGTACCATCAATCCTCCTGTGTGTCACAGATGTTCTACATCATGGAAACTAAAGACCCAGTGATTGCGGGCCTACCGGTAAGTCATGATCTTACACTAGTAACAACCTATGGAATCAGTCAGACATCACCAGGCAGATCAACCTCTGAAACTACTCCTTTGATCTCAGTTCATGACCCAATATCAAGAGATCCATAATGTTTCAACAAAATTGGCAGTTTCAAGGGAGCCTCAACATTTCACTTGCAGGAGAATGCAAGCCTGTCAACTGATCCATCATGTAAGTGCAGCATCCACATACACGACAAATCGAAGGTCAAACTAGATAAAATGGAGAAAGATGGAATCATTAGAAAAGCACAAGATAATCAACAATTGGTGCAGCTCAATCATATTTGTCATAAAGACGGATGGATCATTGAGAGTATGCCTCGATCCGCAATGTTTAAATACAGCTTTGAAATGTTATCCTTACAAAATACCCACATTAGAAGAGTTAACTCCACGCTTTGCAGGTGCAAAATTCTTTATGAAGCTTGATACCAAGCATGGCTACTGGTCAGTACATCTCGCAGAGAAGTCTCAAGAGCTTACTACATTTTGCACCCCATTTGGATGATATTGTTTTCAACAACTTCCTTTCAGTTCACCTGTTAACCAGGATCTCTTTCTAGCTCACATGGACCTCATTATATGCACTGTATTAGGATGCACCTAAACCATCGTTGACATAGCTGTTGTGGGAAGAACAAAGCAAGAACATGACCATAATCTGCACTTATTGAAGCCAGTGGCAGGTAATGAAGGATTGGTAAAAGCAAAAAACTGCGGATGCTGGAAATCCAAAACAAAAATAAAAATACCTGGAAAAACTCAGCAGGTCTGGCAGCATCTGCGGAGAGGAACACAGTTAACATTTTGAGTCCGTATGACTCTTCAACAGAACTCTTCTGTTGAAGAGTCATACGGACTCAAAACATTAACTGTGTTCCTCCCTGCAGATAATGAAGGATTGGTGTTCAATAGTCTAAAAGAGTCCCAATGTTGCTAAAAAAATTCTCATTGCTAAGGGAATTGTGAGAGAGGTTGTGTCTTCCCTGTGGCATGAAGACCACCAATACCTCTTCGAAGCACTGAAACAATCATTACCATAAGACTTGCCTTCAGAGGAAGGGAGAGAGCTGGGCAGACCAGCGGAAGATACACAGAAAGAAATCCACGAGTACCCTGGATTTGAAAAAAAGTGAACAATGACATCAGAGGAAAGTTGTAAGGTGATGGGTTGGTGATTGACTGTTGTAGAGACTGTCTGTAAAGAGCTGGAACTTAGAAAAATGTAAACTTTTAAATAACCCTAATGTACCTACCTTGAAATTAATTTAGAGACACTAGCAGAAGGAAATTAAGAAACTAATGAGTCTATTATTTCATTTATTCTTAACTGCTAGCATTTATTGGATTACTAACGTTTAAATTAGTACAGTAAGTGCTGGTGAGAGGAGGCATTAATTTAATTCAAAACTAATTTAAAAAATAATTAATTAGTTACTTAATTAAGATACAATAAAGATGGCTGAGCAAGTGATGTGCTTCGACTGTAGGATGTGGGATCCCCTGGATGCCAATGTGATCCAGGTCAAACACATCTTCACTAAGTGTCTGTGGCTTGAAGAACTTCGGCTCTGAGCCATTGAGTTGGAGACCGAACTGCAGACACTGAGGCTTTATTCCAGGAGGCAGTCACACCCCTTTTGATCGGGCTTCTGTTTTGTTCAGTGGTCAGGGACAGGAGAGTGGGACTGCAAATGAGGCAGGTAAGGCATTCAAGAAGGTAGAGGTCAAGGAGCCTCAGCCCCTGCAATTGTCCAACAGGTTCGAGGTGCTTGCGGCCTGTAGGTGAGAATGAGGTCTGCAGGGTGGTTGAGGAAACTGACCATGGTACAGGAAACCATTGAAGTAGGGGGAGCAAGCAGGTAAATAGTGGCAGTAGAGGACAGTACAGTGAGGGGGATAGATGCAGTTCTCCGCAGCCAAGAGTGAGAGTCCAGAAGGCTGTGTTGCCTGCCCGGTACCAGAGTTTGAGACTGGAGAGGAATTTGCAGTGTCAGGGGCTACCAATGAGAGGTTCTGCTTAGAGAATATGAACAGCTAGAGGCTAAGTTAAAAAGCGGAACCTCAAAGGTAGTCTGTGGATTATTACCTGAGCTATGAGCAAATTAGCGTAGGATAAATGAGATTAGAGAGTTAAATATGTGGCTGAAAGTTTGGTGTGGGAGAAATGGGTTTTGATACATGAGGCACTGGCACCAGCATTGGGGACAGTGGGAGCTGTACTGTTGGGATGGTCTTTGCCTCAACTATGCTGGGACCAGTGTTCTGGTGAGTTGTACAAGTAGGGCAGTAGAGAGGGTTTTGAACCAAATAACGGGGATGAAGGAAGATGTAAGGGAAAGGTAAGAGCAGGATGGCGATAAGGGAAATAGTTATCAAAATATGTCAGGAAGGTACAGAACATACAAACATCAAGTGCGTCAACAGTTGAAAATAATAAGACAGAATTAAAGACCCTCTATCTGAATGCATGCAGCATTCACAACAAGGTAGGTAAATTGGTGGCACAAGTAAAGGCAGAGGTATAATCTAATTGCCATTATGGTGACGTGGCTGCAAAGTGACCAAGGTTGGGAACTGAAAGATCAAAGGTATTTGACATTTGGGAAGGATAGGCAAAAGGAATAGTAGATGGGGTTGCACTGTTAATGAAGGATGGGATCAGTACAGTAGTGAGAGAGGATCTTAGATCGAAAGATTAAGACATAGAATCAGTTTGGGTAGGGATAAGAAACAGCAAGGGGCAGCAAACTTTGGGAGGAGTTGGTTATATGCCACCACATAGTAGCGGTAATGTAGGGCATTGTATAAATCTGGAAGTTAGAGGTGCAGGTAACAAGGGTAATACAATAATCATGGGGGACTTTAGTCTATATATAGACTGGGTAAACCTAATTAGCACTAATGCTGCGGAGGATGAATTTCTGGAATGTATACGTGGTGGTGTTCTAGAACTGTATATTGAGAAACCAACTAGAGAATGGGCTACTCTAGGTCTAGTATTGTGCAATGAGAAAGGTCTAATCAATAATCTCATTGCAATGGAAGAGTGACCACAATACAATAGAATTTTTCATGAAGTTTGAAGGTGATGTAGTCCAATCTGAAACTAGGGCCTTTAGTCTAAACAAAGGAAACTTCAAAGGCATGATGGGCAAGATGGCCGAGGTAGATTGGGGAACTACATTAAGAGGTATGGCAGTAAACAAGCAATGGCTAGCATTTAAAGAATTAATGCATGGTTTGTAACAAATTTTGCATTCTTTAAGGCACAAAATACAGCAGGAAAAGTGATCCAACCATGGCTAACAAGAGAAGTTTAAGATTCTATTAGATCAAAGGAAGAGGCACAAAAAGTTGTCCAAAAAAAATAGCAAGCCTGGGGATTGGGAGGATTTTAAAATTCAGCAAAGGAGAACCAAGAAATTGATAAAGAAAGAGAAAATAGAAT
The DNA here is from genome assembly GCF_964194155.1 of Cetorhinus maximus. Lineage (NCBI taxonomy): Eukaryota > Metazoa > Chordata > Chondrichthyes > Lamniformes > Cetorhinidae > Cetorhinus > Cetorhinus maximus. Next base: position 16,221,935 of record NC_135900.1, read on the forward strand.
ATGAAAGTAAACTAGAGAGAAACGTAAAAGCTGAATGCAAAAGCTTCTATAGGTATGTATAAAGGAAGAGGTTAGTAAATACAATTTTTGAGTCCATTACAGGCAGAGAATGGAGAATGTATAATGGGTAATAAGGAAACGGCAGAGAAGCTAAATAAACACTTCGGGCTGAATTCTGCCCTTGTCGGGTGGGCGTGGCAGGCGGGCCCAGGAATGGTCATGAAGCTAATCGGACCCCGACCGCGATTTCACACTGGCTGCCCGTCAATTGGCCAGCCAGTGTGAAACGCGTTCTGCAGCGCACAGCGCTGCTGGGGTGTGGGCGGGAGGAGCGCGAGCACTGAAGTTCGCACATGCGCATGGGCGTTCGCAGTAAAAGCTCCCCGAGGCACAGAGCTGCCTCAGGGAGCTGAAGAATTTTAACAATAAAAATAAAGATACATAAAATTAAAACACGTCCCCTCATGTAACCCTGTCACATGAGCAGGGACATGTTAAATAGAAGTGTTAAAATTTTTTATTTTTTTAAATCACTGGTCGTGGATGAGGTTGCGCCAAAACCTTTTCACCCGCCCGCCAACCAATCGGTTGGATGGGCAACGAAATATACCAAACAATTAATTGATTAAGGGCATTGATAGGCTGCTTAATTGTTGGCCAGCACGCTACCGATTCCCACGCGCGCCCGCCAACTGAAATATCGCCCGAGTGTGTGATGACGTTGGGACATTCGGCCGACATCGTCGCGCATCATTTTACGTTCGTTCGGTCCAGACACGTACCCACCCGACCAGGGAAATACTCAGCCCTTTGCGTCTGACTTCACGGAGGAAGACAAAAGAAAACTCTCTTGAAATATCAGGGAGCCAAGGGACTAGTGAGATTGAGGAACTGAAAGAAATTAGCATTTGTCAAAAAGTAGTGCTGGAGAAATTAACAGAGCTGAAAGTTGATAAATGCCCTGAACCTGATGTTCTACATCCCAGAATCTTGAAAGAGGTGGCTGTAGAGGAGGCGTTGGTGGTCATCTTTCAAAATTCTATAACTTCCGGAATGGTTCCTACAGACTTGGAAGGTAGCAAATGTAACCCCACTGTTTAAGAAAGGAGGGAAAGAGCAATCAGGGAACCAAAGGCCTGTTAGCCTGACATCAGCAGTAGGGAAATAGCTAGAATCCATTCTAAAGGATGTGATAACTCGGCACTTAGAAAATAATGGCGAGATTGGGCAGAGTCAACATGGATTTATGAAAGGGAACTCATGTTTGACAAACCTGTGGCAGTTTTTTGAGGATGCCACTAGCAGAATAGAAAAGGGAGAACCAGTGGATGTGGTGTATTGGATTTTCAAAAGGCTTTCGATAAGGTCCCGCACAGAAAGTTAGTAAGTGAAATTAGAACTCATGCGATTGAGGGAAATACAATGGCATGGATTGAGGATTGGTTAACAGACAGAAAACAGGCAGCAGGGATAAACGGATCATTCTCAGGTTGGGAGGCTGCTACTAGTGGGGTATGTCAAGGATCAGTGCTTGGCCCCCAGCTATTCACCATCTACACTAATGATTTGGTTGTGGGGACCAAATGTAATATCTCCAAGTTTGCTGATGACACCAAAATAGGTGGGAATGTGAGTTGTGAGGAGACTGTAAAGAGGCTTCAAGGAGATTTAAACAGGCTAAGTAAGTGGGCAAGAACATAGCAGCTGGAACATAGGGCGGAGTTATCTGTGCCCACTGGCAGTGGGTGTGATAGGTGACATGTGCGGACAATATGGTGTGATCAGTTTCACGATGACGGGAAGGCAGGTGGCGATCTCCGCTCAGCCTGCTAATGGCGGACCACGTTTCCCGCCAAAGGTCATTGGGGAGCTCATTGTAACACATCAGCATATCACTAAAAGGCCATCCCGTCAGGCTCTTGGACCGCGCTCCGGATCGCCTGCCCATGTTGGCGGGAAAGCATGTTGACGCGTTTCACAACAGCACACAGTCCACGTGCACTTGACGGCCTTCACTATGGGTGAACTGGAGGTGAGTGAACAGCGTCATTCTGCAGAATTCGCCAGGGTCGCCTGTTGCTTTGCAGGTTTCTGGGTGGCCGGGGGGAAGGGGGCAGGGGTGACTGCTGTTGGGGGGTGGGGGTGTGTACGGGGGCTACTGCTGCCCAGCCTCGCTGGCGACTGTTGTTGGTGGGTGGGGCAACTGCTGATGGATCCCGAGCGCAAGAAACCGAGGTGGGGGGCAGGGTAGGTGAGGGAAGTGGCCACGCGGTAGGACATCTGTATGAAGTGACCATTCCTCTGTAACTGAGAGAGTTGAGGTGCAGCCACAGTGATATGATTGGGGTCGGGCTCCAAGAGTCCCCCCCAACGCAGGCAACATGGAGGCAACAAAGTACCACCAGGCGCTCCAGACCTTACCTCCCTCACCATCCATCCCCACCCCCCCACAACGGCCCTTGCCCCAGCATAGACTGTGAGTCCACCACCACTTTATTGGACCGCGGAGCAGTTGGACTGCACACATTGTACAATCTCCCTGCCAACACTGGCCGTGTAGCAGTCAATGCTGGAGGTGCTCATGGCTCCTTGCAATCTCAGCATCCCGGTTAAGGAGCTGTCTCCCACATGTCACAGGCTGACAGGGCAGCCATGCAGCACACTGATCTGTGGCCATCCGAGGGGTGGCCAACACTCTCCGGGAAGCGTTAAGCTGCCATCACGCAGGGCCAGGAAAGGTGCTAAGTTCACCCATGCTAACCACATCTCTCTCTCATGCCGCAGGAGGACCACATTAGGACCATGGAGACTGGTGAATTAGCTGTATGCCTGGTGGCTTACAGAGAGCGGAGATAACGGAGGAGGGAGCAACCTCGTGAAGTAGGGGTTGCTGGGACTCCTGCACATGCTGCCCAGGAGCGGCAGCGAGCCGTGACTGGTCAGCGCCTAGCAACACCCAGGGTCTATAGACGCCGCCTGTCATTCCCGCAGGTGACCGAGAAACAGTGTCGGTGATGATTGCGCATGCCTAGGGACCTGGTCGCTAAAATCTTCCATTTACTGCAGGGCTTGGTGCCAAGGGGACATGGAGGGCATCCACTGCCAGTGGCTGTGAAAGTGACCGTGCCAGCGGCTCCTTTCAGGGCTCCACAAACGATCTCTGTGGGATTTCACAATCTACCAGCCACAAATGCATCCAGGAGGTCCCGGATGCCATTTTCTCCATGGCACACAACTTTGTGCATTTCGCCCGGGACCGGGACAGCCAGGATACAAGGGCATTGGATTTTCCCGGATCTCGGGATTCCCACAGGTGCAGGGTGCGATTGACTGCACTCACATGGTGCTCAGGTCTCCATTGCTGCACACGGTGGACATTATCAACCGCAAGGGCTTCCACTCACTGAACGTGCAGCTGGTATGCAACCCAGAAACGCATCCCGCAGGTGTGCGCACGGTTTGCAGGGAGTGTGCACGATGACGCCTACATCCTGAGTCACTGGCAGATCCCTGCAGTCTTCCAGGATCTACAGAGGCTGCAGGGTTGGCTCCTCGGGGACAAGGGCTACCCACAGAGGCCGTGGCTGATGACACCTGTGTGGCAGCCTCAGACTGCAGCAGAGTGACGCTACAATGAGGATCATGCTGCAGCTCACAACTTGGTGGAGCAGAACATCGGGATGCTGAAGATGCGGTTCCAATGCCTGGACCGGTCTGGTGGAGCCCTGCAATACAGTCCCCAGAGGGTGTCACACATCGTCGTCATCTGCTGCGCCCTTAACAACCTGGCGCTGCAATGGGGAGAGGAGCTGGCTGAGGAGGAGATAGAGGAGCTGCACGTCTCCTCCGTTGAGGAGGATGCCGACGGGGATGAGAGAGAGGGGTTCCTCGGAGCAGACGATGATGGGCATGAGGCCCTCGCACTAGCCAGACAAGGCAGGCATGCTCGGGAGGCCCTCATAGCTGCTAGATTTGTGGAGGATGATGATGACATGCAGTGAGGTGACTCCATAATTCCTCACATCGCATTTGTGAACGTTTGACTCCAGTATGGAGCGTGAATACCCTCTGTGAGAATGCTCCTGTCATGGAGACGCAGTAGAATCCCTAATAGTCACTCAATTGCAGGACGATGATGATGATATGCAGTGATGACACTCCATAGGTCTTCACATAGCCTCTGAGAATGTCTGCCTCCTGTCTGGGCAAGGGCAGCTCACTTGCGTTCCGTGATCAGGGTCGTATCATAGAGACACAGCCATGAAATTTTAGAAGTTCTGATGCTTTGTCTGCCTTCAGCACCTGAGCCCTTCAGGAGCTTGAGCACAGCACCAGTGGTCACAGATACTGAAGAGATAGCGGACAGCCCCTCCTTAAAGGTGTTGAGAGCACGCAGGGAGAATGAGAGAGCTCTGTTGTGCCTGCCCACCACATTCTGGCAGCAACGACTAGCACTGCCGAGGTGCAGGCATCAGTAATGTTTCCAGGGAGTGTGAGGCTGCACCATCACTGTGGTCTGAAGGCTGCACAGAGCACAGGGAAGAGGCCCTGGACTGAGACACCTGCCTTTATCTTGTGCAGAAAGGTTTCACATCTGAGTGACAACAACACTGCTCATCAGAACAAGGAACTATGGGTAGGGAGACATTCTTGGGAGTTTATTGACAAGAGTGAACAGTATGTACCAGTGATTAACACCAATTCCCAGGCTGTGTAACTAATTCTCCAAAACTTTCCTAACCCTCCCTGCACATCCACAGCAGAGGTGGAGGCAGCCTGCTGGCTGCGACACCCTGTCTGTGATGACTTTGGCAAGTGCCCTTTGGAGGGCCGAGACTTGGAGGGCCCCGGCCTGCTTTCGGGGTCCTGCTGTGTGGCAGTGGTACCCTCCTCGGCCTGTGGAGCTGGAGCTGCTGAGGTCATGGGAAGAGGGGACTCAGATTGGCCGGACACTCTCGGAGTCACCTGGATGGATGGGCCCAAAGTGTGCATCTGCAGATCCTCCTCCCTATGGGTGCTCGGGGGTCCCAGGCTGACTCCTTGAGGAGCAGGGGTAGCTGGGGTGAGATCGAGCTGCCCGGCACCCATCTAGAGTACATACTGTTGGAGGCCAAGTATGGCGTCAGCGATGGAGTCGAGCCTGTGCAGCCGTGCAGGAGCGACTTCCTGGACCAAGTGTTGACCTCGGTGCGTTGGCATGTCGGTGCTATCAGCCTGAAGGCGATGGACTCCTCCATCATGCCTTGCAATCTGAGGGGTGCAGCGGGCATCCTTTTCTGTTGTTCCCGAGCTTGCCTTTGTAGCTCCAGCAACTGTGACATAACCGAGTCCAGGAACTCATCATTTGACTCGGAGTCAGCGACGTTCTAGCCTCCAATAGTCTTCTGAGTGCCGGGGACCTGAGAAGTCCCTGCCTCAGCCTGCTGTGGATCAGACAGTGCGATGTCCTCACCAGATTGCGATCCCGAGGCTACTCTAAAGCTAGGTCCCACCAAGGTGTGTGTCTCTGCGATGGTGGAGGGTGTGGGTGAGCGCTATGATGGGACTTCAGGGAGGGTGCCTTCAGATTCCTCTTCAGAGGTTTCTTCAGGGCTTGATTGGAGGTCCTGGGTCATGGACTCTGTCAGCTGGGTGGGAGATGTGCCTGCGAAAGCAAGGGGAGATAATTTGTGCATAGCGGTGACCTGTGAAAGAGGAAACATCACACACGTGTGGTTATTTGTTGGATGTTGCACTACTGGATCCTCACTTGGCAGAGCAGCATGGACCTCACTGTCAGCACAGGACCGGTCCCGGTCATCGCTGGCCAGCTGGATGGCTCTGTTTCCAAATTCCACGAGGACCTTGATTTCGGGCATTCTGCCTCCGGTCTGTGACCTCTCTCTCTTGTTGTGTGTCAGCTTCTCTAGCATGGACAGAAATGGAGAAAGAGTAAGTAAGATGTCTGGCAGACCAGATGATGTGTATGCCTGGCCTGTGTGGGTGGTGAGTGGTCCCATGGATGGGATAAGGTCAATGAAGGTATGTGTGAGAGAGTGAATAGTGATGTCCCTTAACCTGGCAGTGAGTGAGGGCCCTGTGCATGTGTGATGGGTTTGTGAGTGTGTGAGTTGAGAGCGATGAGAGGAATGACTTACCTGGCGTAACAGAGGTGATCATTCATCCTCTTGCGGCACTGGGTGGCTTTCCTCTTTGGAAGGGCATTGGCACTGACCACCACTGCCACCACCTCCCAAGCTGGATTGGTCACGTTGCTGGCAATCCTGCAGCCAGAGTGCGGGGTATAGGACATCCCAGCAGGCCTCTACGGCATCCAGCAGTTGCTCAAGGGACCTGTCATTGAAGCCGGGTCTTTAGTCTTTCTTAAAGGCAAAATACTGCGGATGTTGGAAATCTGAAACCAAAACAAAAAACGTTGGAAAAACTCAGCATCTTTGGAGAGAAAGACAGAGTTAATGTTTCAAGTCCGTATGACTCTTCTTCAGCTCTGAAAAAGACTCGAAATGTTGCCTCTGTCTTTCTCTCCACAGATGCTGTCAGACCTGCTGAAGTTTTTCCAGTATTTTTTGTTTTTCTTGCTGCCATCTTTCTTCCTTTGCTGGCCATGTCTTCCGTGCAGCAGAGGTGAGCTGGAAGCAATGAGCACTGTGCTTGCGGCTGGACTTTCAAAATGGCGCCCGGCGTGATCCGTCGGCGGGGTGATGGCCGGTGAGCGAATGAGAGACCGTCCACTGTGGAAACGGCGTGTTTCCCGGGAGTGCATAAATAAAGAGGCGGTTTTGGGATGACACGGTGTGAAAACCCACCATTGCGGCCAATGTGTAAAACGTCGTTTCACCCGCCCGCTACCGCACTCAGAGCAAATCTGGGAAAATTCCACCCATAATGTGGAAAAATGTGAAGTTATCCGCCTGGGTAGGGAAAACAGAAAGGCAGAGTATTTCTTAAATGGGGAGAGATTGGGAAGTGTTGATGTCCAAAGGGACCCGGGAGTTCTTGTTCATAAATCTCTGAAAACTAACATGCAGGTGCAAACAGCAATTAGGAAGGCAAATGATAAGTTAGCCTTTATTGCAAGGGGATTTGAGTACAGGAGAAAGGAAGTCTTGCCTACAGTTGTATAGAGCCTTGGGGAGACCACACCTGGGGCTGAATTTTACTTCCAGCGGGCAGGCATATGCCCGATCCAATAGGGTGTAAAATTGCAAGAGAAGATGTCAGGCGACTATCTTGACGTCATTGCGCACTCGCACAATATTTCGCTCGGCGGGCGTGTGCAAAAAGCCGGAAGCGCGCCCGCCGACAATTAAGAGGGCAATTGAGCCCATTAACGGCACAATTGTTGCTGTATTTTCGTGTCCCGTCCAACCTTACAGTTGGCGAATCGGCCAGGCGGCCTTTGCATTTTTCACCAAACCTCATCTGAGGGCGGGATGAAATCTCCGTTATGAAATAAAATTAAAATAAATGCCTGTGAACAGCATTTTTATCAGTTATATTTTCAGATGATTGATTATGATGCATGGACATTTTATTTTTTGCAGCTTTTTAAACTTTTATTTTAGCATTTTCAGGCCAGTCTGCCTCAGGGAGCTTTCTCGTAGAGCTGACCCACGCCCATGGAAATTTCATCGCCTTCCCCCTTCCTGGGCCTCACCCCGGCAGCGCTGAGCTTTGCAGCGCGCGTTTCACGCTGACTGGCCGTTAATTGGCCAGCCAGCGTGAAATCGCAGTCGGGGGCCGATCGTGGGCGTGGTCATCTCCCGGCTGCTCCCGGGCCCGCCGATTGCATGCGCCCACCTAAGATAACATTCAGGCCCTGGAGTATTATGCAGTTTTGCAATTTTGGCCTCCTTATGTAAGGAAGGATATATCGGCCATAGAGGAAGTGCAACAAATGTTCACCAGACTATTCCCATGAATGGTTGGATTGACCTATGAGGAAAGATTGAGGAGACTGGGCCGGTATTCTCTCGAGTTTAGAAGAATGAGAGGTGATCTCATTGGAGTTTACAAGAGTCTTAGAAGGCTCGACAGGACAGTTGCAAGAAGGATGTTTCCCTGGTTTGGGGGATCTAGAACTAGGGGTAACAGTCTCCCTATAAGAGGTAGGCCATTTAGGACCGGGATGAGGAGGAATTTCTTCACTCAGATGGTTGCCAGTCTTTGAAATTCTCTATGTGAGAGGACTGTGGAGGCTCAGTCATTGAGTATGTTCAAAGCAGAGGTCGATAGGTTTCCAGACTCCAATGACATCAAGGGATACGGAGTTGGTGCCATTGAGGTAGATGATCAGGATGGCCTAGTTGAATGGCGGAGTAGGCTCAAGGCGCCAAATGGCTTACTCCTGCTCCTGTGTTCCTATGTTCCTATGTAAGCCCAAGGTATTACCTCATTATAATAGCACAACACTTCTGAGAAAAAAATTCTGTTAATACTGAAATCCATTGTTGCAATATTTTCACAGTTTAGGAATATATGCCGACTTTCTGTCTGCTGTACTACGCTGCTCATTAGCATCTATTGTGGCTTATAATAGCTTGGTTGTTAAGAATAATAATACTTCTGCTGTAGTTATTGAAAGCTCTCAGCTTCCATTTGAAGTTAAGACAATCATTATTAGTTGATAGTGCCAAAATTGCTTGTCAAATCATTATTAGGGCTGCCTCTGGTTTAACTGAGCGAACCACCCATTTCCAATATGAAGCTCTGGTAAATGTTGCACATGCTGCCAATCATTATTGATGGAGGTTTCAGTACTAGCAGTGCACTGACTGACTGTAACTGAGCAGCAGTAATTTCTCAAGCTTGTGGAATTAAATTTTGATAACAGCAGTTTTATAACAATAGACAGAGAATAGAGGAGAAAAAAGGACACACTGGAGAGCGGAGAATTAGTCTTTTGAGTTTACTTACAGCCTGAAGCAAGCATTAGTGGCTGCTTGTACTGATATACCATTTTATGTCAGTATAAATATTTTGTGACTTCCTGTGCAGCAGTTTAAGAAGCTTTGAAATTTTTGGTCATTTAGGCATTTAAGGGGATTTTTCAGAACATTCAGAATAAATATATTCCTAATAGAAAGAAAAATTCTAAACGGAGGACTCACCAAGCGTGGTTCACTCAAGAAGTTAGGGAAAGCATCAAACCTAAGAAAAAAGCATACAACTACGCAAAAATGAGTGGCAGGTCAGATGATTGGTCAGAATATAAAGGACTGCAGAGAGTGAATGAAAGGTTAACCAGGAGAAAGAAATTAGGGTATGAGAGGAACCTGGCTAGAAATGTAAAAATGGATAGCAAGAGTTTTTACAGGCAGGACCTTCCCCCTGTCGGGGGGGTGTGCGGGATTGGGCGCGAGGGAGCGGGTTGCCAATCGGCTCCCCCACTTAGGAGTGCGCCGCCATTTTACGTGGGCGAGCCAATTAAAGCCCACCCAGCGTGACGTGCGCCAGGGAGCATTCCCTGTGCGGGCAGGGGGGGATTCCCTGAGCCGGGAGTGTGCTCTTTTGCGCGTGTGCGTGTGAGAGCACACTCATCTCCGAGGCAAAGTGCCACCTCAGGGAGATCGGCTCAGGTTTCAAACATTGAATGAAGATGAGTAAAAAAATGATTGACACGCCCTCTCATGTGACACTGTCACATGAGCTGGGACTTGTCAATTTCTTTCATTTAGACATTACATATAAATTTCAATACCCTCATGAAACCTCATCCTGCCCGTGGATGAGGTTTCATGTTTTTGCTGACGGCCGCCTGGGCTCTTCGCTTGCCCGCCAACCTTAAGGTTGGACAGGCAGGTCCATTAATCAGTTTAATTACCTTTTTAATGGCCTTAACTTTGGCAGTTCGGCGGGCACGCAATCAATTCAGCTGTGCGCCCACCGAACTGAAAATCTAAATGATGCGGGGTGACAACGGGACGCACGCCCGACGACACCCCACGTCATTTTACGTGCCGGTGAGTGGGCTCCGCTCCCCTCTCACCGACCGGAAGATGCAGCCCTACAGGTATTTAAACGGAAAAAGTGTAGGTAAAGTGAGTGTAGGTCCTCTAGAGAATGAGAATGGGGAGTTAAGAGTAGATAATAAGGAACAAATATTTTGCTAATTCTGTCTTTGCTATAGAGGATACAAAAAATATTCCAGTAATAGCTATAAATCGGTAGGTGGAAGGGAGAGGGGGCTTGGTGAAATTACAATCACTAGGGACGCAATACTGAGCAAACTGATGGAGCTGCGGGCTGACAAGTCTCCGGGTCCAGGTGGACTTCATGCTAGGGTCTTAAAAGAGGTGGCTAATGAGGTAGTAGATGCATTGGTGTTAATTATCCAAAATTTCCTAGATTCTGGAAAGGTTCCATCTGACTGGAAAGTAGCAAATATAATCGCTCTATTAAAGAAGGGAGGGAGGCAGAAAACAGGAAACTATAGGCCATTTAGCTTGACGTCTGTCATGGGGAGGCATTATAGTCAATCATTAAAGACGGTATAGCTGAGCACTTAGAAAAGCTCAAGGCAATCGGGAAGAGTCAGCATGGTTCTGTGAAAGGGAAATCATGTTTAACCAATTTATTCGAGTTCTTTGAAGGAGTAACATGTGCAGTGGAAAGAGGGGAGCCTGTAGACATACTGTCCTTGGATTTCCAGAAAGCATTTGATAAGGTGCCATATGAAGGGTTATTTGGAAAATAAAAGCTCATAGTGTAGGAGATGACATATTAGCCTGGATAGAAGATTGGCTGGCTGGCAGAAAACAGAGAATATGCATAAATGGGTCTTTGTTTGATTGGCAGGATGTGACGAGTGGAGTCCCACAGGGGTCTGTGCTGGGGCCTCAACTTTTTACAATTTACATCAATGACTTAGATGAGAGGAGTGAAGGCATGGTAGCTAAATTTGCAGATGACACATAGATAGGTTGGAAAGTATGTTGTGAAGAAGGCATAAGGAGTTTCCAGGCAGGTATGGAGAAGTCGAGTGAGTGGGCAAAAATATGGCACGTGAAATATAATGTAGAAAATGCGAAGTTGTTCACTTTGGCAGGAAGAATAAAAAATCAGAGAATTACTTAAATGGAGAATGACTGCAGAATTCCGAGATGCAGAGGGATCTAGGTGTTCTCATGCATGAGTCACAAAACGTTAGTATGCAGGCACAGCACATAATCAAAAAGGCTAATGGAATGTTATCCTTTATTACAGGAGGAATTGAACGTAAAAGTAATGATGTTATGCTTCAGTTATACAGTGTATTGGTGAGACCGCATCTTGAATACTATATGCAGTTTTGATCTCATTTAAGGAAGAATGTAAATGCATTGAAGGTGTTTCAGAGGAGGTTTACTAGATTGATACCTGGAATGAGGAGGTCATATTATGAGGACAGCTTGGACAGCCTGCTGGAGTTTGGAAGAGTGAGAGGTGATTTGATTGAAGTATATAAGATCCTGAACAGCCTTGACAAGGTGGATGTGGAAAGGATGTTTCCTCTTGTGGGTGAGTCCAGAACTAGGGGTCACTGTTTTAAAATTAGGGGTCGCTGTTATAGGACAGAGGTGAGGAGAATTTTTTTTCTCTCAGAGGGTTGTGCGACTTTGGAACTCTCTGCCTCAGAAGGCGGTGGAGGCGGGGTCATTGAATATTTTTAAGGCAGAGGTCGATAGATTCTTGTTAGACAAGGGAATCAAAGATTATCAGGGGTGGTTGGGAATGTGGAACTCGAAACACAAACAGATCAGCTATGATCTTATTGAATGGCACAGCAGGCTCGAGGGGCCGAATGGCCTACTCCTGCTCCTATTTTGCATGTTCGTAAATTATTTGTCATTTTCCAGATGCCATTTTACACATTGCTGTACTGTTGAAGTTCCCATTCAGTAATGTGTACCATCCATCAATTTAGACTTTATAAACCAGTTAACCAGGGAACATTTTAATATTGAGGAATTTAATTGTTATTGATGGTGAACTATCAGATTAGAAGATGGAAATCGTGATTATGGGCCCAGGAATTTCTGACATAGGCAATTTGCCAGCCAGTTTACACACAAGAAGGTCATTTTGGCCAGATCGCCTGAGGGCCTGAACTTCCACTGAGTGGCAATCGGAGCCGGATTGCCACTCCGTTCCTATTCTTTTACCTGAAATCTTTCCGATCTTTTGTCGCCCGATGTTCGGGCTCAGGCCGGGTGAGACCTGTGCAGGGCAGTGCCTTCTCAGGGCCTTCTGTAAAGGGCTACAGAGTCGGATGTAAGGAGGCCAAGCCACTTTTTTTACAACACAGACTGCCGTAAATCAGTAGGTTTAAAGGCCCAGCCACTTTCAAGCCAGGGAGAAGGTAGGCTGTCAGGTAAGTGGGTAGAATTTGGGGGTAGGGGGTCACTTGGGTAAGGGGGGAAGACTGGCTGTTGGGGGGGGGTGTCGGGCATTTGGGGGGGTGTCGAGCAGTTGACGGGGGCAGTCGGGCAGTCGGGGGGGTCGGTCAATCGGGTGGGGGCCAGACATTTGCTGGGTGGAGGGAGGGTCGGGCAGTTGGCGGCGGGGTGGGAGGTCAAGTTAGGTCAGGCCTGGAGGTAGTCGGGAGTTGGGGGAAGTCATGGGGAGGGGAGGGTGGGTGGATGGTTGTTGATGGGTGGGGAGGAGTTCAGGGGGTTCGGAAAGGGGCGTCCCATTGACGGTGAGTCCCATGGGCGGGGGCGGGGGTGGGGGATCCCATTGTGTGGGGAGAGGAAGAGTGCTGTGGGGGTGCGGGGGGTTGTAGTTGGGATGTTGGGGAGTCCCATGTTGGGGGTTGCCGGGGATCGGTTGGAGAGAATGCCCTGGGAGTTTCGGGGTGGGGGAGTTCTGTGTGTTGCTGGGAGCGGGGGCGGGGAGGGGGGGGCGTCGGTATGAATCTGTACAATATTTACCCAGAAACTAGTTTGCACTTCTTGGGAAATTGACATACAATCTACATGGGAACTTCTGGGGTGGGCGAGGAGGGGTGGAGGGACGGGTTCCCCAGTGCATCTTTGGGGTACCCCCTCACTTCCACTGCCCTGGAGCTCGGAAGTTACGGCCCATGCCAACCAATTTACACACAGGAAGGCCCCAAAGACAACAATATGATTTTGGCCAGACAATCTGTACTAAGTGTTGGTTGAGGGGTAAATATTGGCCGGGACAATTTATTTTGACAAACTTACATTGCCTGGTATTAAACATTATCATATATATTATTTTCATCGAAGCCTAATTGTGACCATGGTTCCATTCCAAGTGCATTTTGCCTAGAAAGGACATTTGGAATGTGTTAGAAAGCAAGCTTTAAAACTTTATGGCATCCTTTTCAAATATCTATTAGAGCCTGCCAAATTACAAATGAAACTGTGATATAAGCTTGTCTGTAATTAATTCTGAAAAATAAACTCCTCAGAAACTCACTGCAGGAAATGATTATACTGTTCTATTAACTGTGTCACAATAATTTACTGTGGCATTAAAGCAGGTACAGTAGCATGATGGTTATGTTATGGGTTAGTAATCCAGAGGCCTTCACTAATGATCCACAGACATGAGTTTAATTAAGTGAAAGCCTGGAATAAAAAGCTCGTATCAAAAATGGTAACAATGAAACTACTGGATTATAGTGGAAACCCAAATGGTTCACTCATATCTTTCAGGGAAGGCAATTTGTCATCATTACCTGGCCTGGCCTACATGTGACTCCAGGCCTACAGCATGGTGCTTAATTGCCCTCTGAATGGTCATGCAAATGACTCAGTTGTACCAAACTGCTAAAAGGAGACAATACGGCCTAAAATTGGATGGTACGTCTGACACCGATTTATAGGCGCTGAACACAACAAAGGAATTTCTAACCCAGTGAGTACTGCAAAGTCCTCCCCACTAACATTTGGGAACTTGTGCCAAAATTAGAAAAGCTGCCCCAAAGACTAGTTAAGCAACAGCTTAAATCAGTCATACTCACAGAACCACACCTTTCATCCACAATCACCATCCCTAGGCATGTGCTGTTCCATAGGCAGGACAGACCCACTAGGTGTGGCAGCACAGTGGGATACAGTCAGGAGGGAGTGGGAGCCCTCAACATTGATTCTGGTCCCTAAGAAATCTCATGGCATCAGGTCAAAAATGGGCAAGGAAACCTCCTGCTGATTACCATCTACTGCCCTCCCTCAGCTGATGAATTAGTACTTCTCTACACTTGGAAAAAACACAGAAGAAGGAAGGGCACAGAACGCACACTGGGTGAGGGACTTCATCACTATGGGTGGCTTGGTAGCACAATTACTGGTTGAGTCCTGAAAGACACATCTGCCTGATTGAGCCTGAGGAAGGTGGTGAGAGAACCAACATGAGGGAAGAACCTATTTGACCACATTCTCGCTAACCTACGTATCTCAGATGAATCTATCCATGACAAGTATTGGTAGGAGTGAACACCGCACAGTCCGTGAGAAGACAAAGGCCCACACACCGAGGGCAGCCTTCATGTTATGTGGCCCTATCACTATGCTAAATGAGATTGGTTAGATTTGGCCTGAACCTATCAAAACTGGACGTCCGTGAGGTGCTGTGAGCCATCAGCAGCAGCAGAACTCTATTCTACCACAATCTGTAAGCTCATAGCCCAGCATAACCCCCATTCTGCCATTATCATCAAGCCAGGGGATCAAACCTGTTTCAAAGAGGAGTGGAGGAGGATATTCCAGAAGCAGCACCATGCATACTTGAAAATTAAGTACCAGTTTAGAGATTACCAGCTCTAACAAGATAGAACCTAATCCTCCTTTTAATATTCAATGGCATTACCGTTACTGAATTCCCCACCATCAACATCCTGAGGGTCAGTGTTGACCAGAAACGTAACTTACTGGAGCTACATGGGTGCAGAAAAGATTCATGAGAATGGCTCCAGGGATGAGAAACTTCACTTACGCAGGTAGATTGGAGAAATTGGGGCTAAACAGTAGAAGCAACAGCCTTGAACAGAGCTAAGTGATCCCACAACCCACAGGCCTGATCAAAATTCTGTGGTCCTGCCCCATCCAGTTGTAAATGGTGGTGGAAAATTAAACAATTAATTGGAGGAGGAAGCTCCATGAACATCCCCATTCTCAATGATGGGGGAGTCCAGTATATCAGTGCAAAAGACAAGGCTGAAGCATTTGCAACCATCCTCAGATAGAAGTGCTGAGTAGATGATCCATCTCAGCCTCCTCCTGAAATCTCGACCATCATAGAAATCAACCTTCAGTCAGTTCGATTCACCTCCATGAGGTATCGAGAAACAGACAAGTATAAGGATGTGGCAAAGGCTATGGCTCTGATAAATCCCAACTATAATGCTGAAGACATGTTCTCAAACTAATTGTATCCCTAGCCAAGCTGCCTCAATACAGGTACAATTCTGGCATCTACCTAGCAATGCAGAAAATTGCCCAGATATATTGTGTCTACAAAAAGCAGGATAAAAAAAATCTGTCCATTCATTATCATTCATTCAACCTACACTTAATCATCAGTAATGCAATGGAAGGTGTCATTGCAGTCCTATCAAGGGGCACACACTCATCGGTTACCTGCCCACTGATGCTCAGTTTGGATTCTGCCAGGACTACTCAGCTCCAGACCTCATTACAACCTTGGTCCAAATATGGACAAGGAGATGAATTCCAGAGATGAGAGGAAAGTGGCTGCTCTTGACATCAAGGCAGTATTTGACTGAATGTGTGACATCTAGGAGCTCTAGTGAAAATGAAGTGAATAGGAATTAGGGGAAAGCTCTCCACTGCTTGGAGTCATACCTCACACAAAGTACACCTCTGCAGGAGTTCCTCAATGAAGTGTCCTATGTTCCAACATCTTCAGCTGCTTCATCAATAACTTTCCATCGATCATAAAGCCAGAAGTGAAGATTTTTTTGCCTGATGAGTGCGTAGTGTTGAATTTCATTTGCAACTTCTCAGATAGGTAAGCAATTAATGTACGCATGCAAAACTACTTGGACAATTGTTATGACACAGCAGTTGGTAAAGGCTGAGTAGTTTAAAATCCCAGAGGGAAACTTTGAACAATTGTCTTAATCTGTATTTTCAATTGGTATGTTTGAGGTGCAACTCTGAATTCAGAAATGAAACCAACAAGGCTCCAGAGGTTTTTTAATATAAATTAAATGAAACATTTATTCGTTTACAAGGTATTAAACACATACACAGCTACAAATTACTACCATAATAGCTATTAAATAAATCCCCAAATTAATCACTCCTAAAACCTTCACCAAGGCAACAGTAACCCATAGCCTTTAAACAGACACAAGGCAAAGCACATTTTACCTTATGAATTCAAAATGGGATCCCTTTCAATTTGTTTCCTTTGCAGACAATTGTAGGCTGACAGGTGCTTAGATATCTCTGCCTCCGACATCCACACACAAAACTCTTCTGTATATACCTAGCCTTCCCTTTGAATGTAATCTCACTGTATCAGCACCCTTTGAACTCCACCTCTTCTAACAATGAAACTCCTTCCATAGTACCAATTTTATTAGAGATATAAACATTGCTTGGTGTCTCCTAGCTAGGTGCAAGATTTCACCCCCGGTCTTTGAATGGTTTATTCAACAAAATGCAAACTTACTCTACCTTACTGTTTAACATCTTAAAACTACTGTACATCAAAGCACCCAGACTAGCTGGTTTTAATCCAATTAAGACACACACAGACACACACCCACAGACGCAGACCATAATACAAGTCCAATTTAAAATAATTTCCAATAATATATATATGAATATCTCTTCATGACATCCCTCTCCCTATTGAAAAATGAACTGTCATGACTCTAAAAGACAGCTTCATTTTTTAATAATCCATCTCACACTATCTCCTATATTATTACACTGCCAGATGCATGGTTCAGTGTCCATGTTTTTAAAAAAAATGTCCAATTTTCCTTTAATATAATACAGTTTTTTAACTATCAAATGACTTCTGAAACTCCGGTGTCCATTGAAACTTCTTGTTCTTTTTTAATAGTTCAGCCAGTGTAGCAAACACTCAGCTAAAATTTGGTACAAATTTCCGGTAATACCCACTCATGCCCAGAAATCTCAAAACTTCTTGTTTTGTTGTAGGTGCTAGGAAATCCACAATAGCCTTGACTTTCTCATCTCTCAGAGCCACCTTACAATGTCCAATGGTGTGGCCTAGATACGTAACTTGCGCTTTTCCAAATTCACTTTTAACCAAGTTCATCACCAAATCAGCTTCTTGAAATCAAGAAAGTAATCCTTCTAAATGCTGTAAATGCTCCTCCCACGTAGGACTGAAAACTATTAGATCAGCAATATAAACAGCACAATTGCTTAGACCTGCAATTACTTTGTTTTTCAGTCTTTGAAATGTTGCAGGTGCATTCTTCATACAAAATGGCATGACTTTAAACTGATATAGTCCACTTGGCATTACAAAAGCTGATATCTCCTTTGGCCTCTCTGACAATGGTACCTGCCAATATCCTTTTAGCAAGTCAACCTTTGTGATAAATTTCAATTGCCCCACTTTCTTACTGCAATCCTCCAACCGTGGTATAAGATACAAATCTGCTTTTGTCACCACATTCACCTTTCGATAGTCCACACACAGTCTTTGTGTTCCATCCAATTTTGGTACCAGTACAATAGGCGAACTCCAGTTACTGCAGCTAGACTCAATGATATCATTTTGAAGCATGAAATCAATTTCTTTTTGTACTTGTGATAACCTTGCTGGATTTAATCTATAAAGATGTCACCTTATTGAAGGTGAAACTTGTACAGAGACATCATGTAAAGCTAAATGTGTCTTTCCCAATTTATTCCCACAAATAGGTATGTGTGACTGCAATAGCTTTTCCAAATCACTTTTACACCTGCTTGGAAGGTATCTCAAAATTTCATTTAAATTTTCAAGCACCTCCTCATTATCCAATTTGATTAGAGGAAAATCAATTTCAGAGTCCTGCACTTCTGCCTCTTTCTCATCATCCACCATCACTAATACCTCTTTTGTTCCTCTTCCCTGTCAAAGTACTTTTTAAACATATTTACATGACATACCCTCTGTTTCTTTCTTCTATCTGGAGTATTTAACAAATTATTTACTTCACTCAATTTCTTTTCAATCCTGTAAGGCCCACTAACTCTTTCATTTAAGGAATCCCCTAGTACTGGTAACAAAACTAATACTTTCTGTCCAGAAACAAAACTGCGAGCTTTAGCTTTCTTATCTACCTTCACTTTCATCACTTGCTGTGATATCTTTAAATGTTCCCTAGCCAACTCACATGCTCTGTCCAGTCTTTCCTTGAAATTTTATACGTAATCCAAGAGAATAGTTCCTGAATTTTGGCCCATCAATTTCTCATGAATCAATTTCAGTGGTCCCCTTACCTCATGACCATGAACCAGTGCAAAAGGGCTAAAACCAGTCAATGCATTAGGAGTGTCTCTAATAGCAAATAACAAAAATGGAATTTCTGTATCACAACCCTGTGAATAATCCTGACAGTATGCTCTCATTATAGTTTTTAAAGTTTGATGCCATCTTTCCAAAGCTCCTTGTGACTCTGGATGATAAGCTGTTGACTTAAACTCTTTTATCCCCAAACTGTTCCCTAACTTCCTTAAACAGCTGTGGCATGAAATTTGACCCCTGACATAATTGTATTCCTTTAGATAAACCATATCTTGTAAAACATAAGAACAGAACATGAGAACATAAGAACTAGGGGCAGGAGTAGGCAATTCAGCCCCTTGAGCCTGCCCCGCCATTCAATACAATCATGCCTGATCTCATTTTGGCCTCAACTCCAATTTCCTGCCCTCTCCCCATAACCTTTCAACCCGTTACTAATTAAAAATCTGTCTATCTCCTCCTTAAGTTTATTCAGCATCCCAGCATCAACTACACTCTGAATTAGCGAATTCCACAGATTCACGACCCTTTCAGGAAAGTAATTCCTCCTCATCTCTGATTTAAATCTACCACCCCTTTGCCTAAAACAATGGCCTCTTGTTCTAGAATGCCCCACAAGGGGAAACATCCGCTCCACGTCTACTTTGTCTATCCCCTTTAGCATCTTATATACCTCAATTAGATCTCCTCTCATCCTTCTAAACTCTAGCGAGTGTAGGCCTAAACTACTCAAACTCTCCTTATCAGACAAGCCCCGCATCTCTGGAATCAATCTAGTGAACCTCCTCTGAACCGCCTCCAATGCAACTACATCCTTCCTCAAGTAAGGGGATCAAAACTGTGCACAGTACTCCAGGTGCAGTCTCACCATTGCCTTAGACAGTTGCAACAACACTTCCCTATTTTTATACTCTATTCCTTTAGCAATAAATGCCAAAATTCCATTTGCCTTCACTTATTACCTGCTGTACCTGCATACTGGCTTTCAGCGATTCATGCACGAGGACACCTAGATCCCTCTGCACTGAAGCATTCTGAAGTTTCTCTCCATTTAAATAATAAGTCGCCTTTTTATTCTTCTGACCAAAATGGATAACCTCACACTTATCTACGTTAAACTCCACCGCCAAATTTTGGCCCATTCACCTAATCTGTCCATATCCATTTGTAAATTGCTTATTTCTTCATTGCATGTAAGAACATTACAAAGTCACAATTACAAAACATGTAATTAACTCCTCCGCAATCTTCTTAATTGTATTATTTCTTAAAGGTATCGCTTTAGGAAACCCGGTAGACACTTCCATGATTGCCAATAAATACTGATTTCCATTTTTAGTCTTAGGGAGGGATCCTACACAATCAATCATGATCCTAATAAAAGATTCTTCAAATGCTGGTATTGGGATTAAAGGCACCAGTTTAATCACTGCTTGTGGTTTTCCTGTTACTTTACATGTATGACAGGTTCTACAGAATTTTACTACACCCCTATGCAATCCTGGCCATACAAAATACTTTTGCATCTTTTCCTGTGTTTTCCTAATTCCTAAATGTTCCCCCGTTGGAATTTCATGAACAATTCTCAGGATCTCATTTCTATACCCTAGTGGGATAACAATCTGATGCACCTCATTCCAGCATTCATTTGATGAGACATGATCCAGCCTCCACTTTCACATTAAAATACCTCCCTTAAGGTAGTAACATACTGGAATACATTTTGCTTCTATTTCTGAGTAAGCTTTCTCATATAACTGCTTTAATTGCAAATCATTTTCCTGTAACTCCACTAACCTCCTTGAGGTTAAATACTTCAGCTGAATTATCCTGTAGTCTTTCCTCCTGAATAATGCTATCAAACACAGTGCCAGTTAATTGGATTTTAACACCTTCTTCTTGCCTTTGAACTGCCTGCCCTTCTTGTTTAACTTATTCTTCCCAATGAGCTTTTGATCTCATTATCACACTATGTGGAAACAATCCAGGATGCTCCTTCCGTAACATCTCTGTTGAAAACACTTCTACAGCTGCCCAACTACCCTAGGCATTACCCACATCTGTGAATCAGCTATATCATTACCCAGAATAAATTGAACCCTTGAAATGGGCAATTTTTCCACTACTCTAACAATAACTTCACCTGTCCTCCATTTGCTCTTTAAATTTACCTTCCACAATGGAATAGATTTAGCATCTCCGTGAACCCCATTTATTATCGCCTGCTCCTGCAATGCTCCCTCTGAAGAACAAATATCACTATCCTACAACATTGAAGATTGACTATCCCCTGTGTCTCTTAAAATTTTAACATCTTTACCTACTCCACCCTGTATACATGGAAAAACTTTGCCTTCACACACAAAGTCTTTAAACATTTCTGCAATCTGCTCCTCAGAACTCTCTTGGGTAAACTGTGAACACATTCCCACTTCTTTACCCAGCACTGAGTCTCCCTGTTTTACCTGTACACAAACCATTGGTTTTTCCTGTGCCTCAACCTCAGAACCTGCAGTACTTTTACTTCTAGAACTTTCTGTACCCCAATAATTCCATCAGATTTTTCCAGTAATTTCCAACTGACTGCACGTGCCCCACTTTATTACAATGAAAACACTTCAATTTTCGAACTTCACTCATACCCTCAACACCTTCATTTTTATTCTGAGAAAAAGCTCCCTGAGAATTCCCAGCCATTCCTTCTCTTCCCTGACTACCGACCTTCCTTTCACCTTCCCACTTTCTATCCTTTTCCGTTTTGAAAGGGTGATAAAAAAAATGTTTAGTTCTATGAACTAACTCATAATCATCAGCTATCTCTGCTGCTTGTCTAACAGAATCAACCCTCTGTTCCTCCACATGAGTTCTCACTACCGAAGGGATTGAGTCTTTAAATTCTTCCAAAAGAATTACTTCTCTAAGAGCTGCATATGTCATCTTTATTTTTAACACCTGTGTCCACCAGTCAAAATTACTTTGTTTTATTCTCTGAAACTCAGTATAAGTTTGTCTAGGCTGTTTTCTCATATTCCTAAATTTCTGTCTGTATGCGTCAGAAACTAATTCATATGCACTCAAAATGGCCTTTTTCACCACATCATAATTCATTGGCATTTCTTCTGATAGCAAAGCATATACCTCAAGCACCCTACCTAACAACTGAGACTGTAATAATAATGTCCAGTTTTCCTGTTGCCATTTCATTTGTTTAGCTATCTTCTCAAATGAAATAAAAAATGCTTCAATGTCTTTTTCCTCAAACTTTGGAAGAGTTTGTACAAATTTAAACATCTCCCCACTGGGTTTTAGGTTAAAGGTTTTTTCATCATCAGAACTCTCCTCAGAATCCAAGATCTCTTTTTTTAACTTCCAGCCTTTTAAGCAGGTATTCTCTTTCTCTCTCTTTCCTGAAATTCCAGTTCCAGCTTATTTTCTTTCTCCTGCCTTTCTACTTGCCCCCTTTTAAAAGCCATTTCTCTTTCCTTTGCTTCTAATTCAAGTTTTTTTTCAGTCTCTTTGCTTGTTCAAATTCAAACTTCTTCATTTCAAACTGAAATCCCACTACCTCTTATTAGAGCCAGTCCATTAGGGGTGGTGTCAAAAAGCACATTCACACAAAAGGGTATTAAAAGTGTGGAACTTTCTTTCCCAAAAACTGTTGAGGCTAATTCAATTGAACATCTCAAAGCTATAATTAATATGTTTTTGTTAGGCAAGGGTTTTAAGGGTTATGGAAGCAAGGTGGGTAGATGGAGTTATAATACGGATCATGCATGATCTAACTGAATGATGAAACAGTCTCGAGGGGCTTAATTGTCTACACTCCTGTTCCTTCAACTGGTTGTGCTATACTTCATTTAGTCAGTGATAGAGATGTTCCAGGATTCAGTCAGATATAAAACAAAAATATATCACATATCGCAGAGTGCACCAAGAAATCCTAACTTGGGCAGCCTCAAAAAAATTGCACTTACATCTGGAACCCCATCAGAATTTCCTTGTCCAGTAACCATTGAAAGAAAAAGCTGTGGTCATTTGCCAACCTAAGTGAGTTAATAGTTATGGGTGGAATGAGAAATTACATTGAAGTATAGGTCCATTTATACAATTTTCTCTACTCTGAAATATAGAAAATTTGCTGCACAGAGGAGGTTGTTTGGCTACTCATGTTTGAACCTTTTACTCAACAATATACCTTAGGCTCCAACTTCAGCACAGCACCTTTGCCTTCAGTGTTATGACAGTCCTATTCAACACACCACTAAATCTCATCTTTGTGGCCTAATGAGTACAATCACTCATTAATGTAATGTTAGCTATGTTTGGGCAGTTCTGTGCAATGAAGTAGCTGGGAACTGATCGGAAATTTCCCAAACTCATGGGCAGAATTCATCCCAACAATCTGAGATAACTCAAATCTAAGTCTATCTCTTATAAAACAAAGGATCCAAAGTCAAGCCAATTCCAATCAATGTGGCTGTAGCGACTGTTCTTTAGTTTGAAGGTTATGCCAGTGATTCTGGTACCCAATTATTGATGAGAGCGCCTTCAAGGAAATTGAGCACTGGTTCAAGGCGTGGAGTACAAAATATTGTTAAGTATAAGCCAGGGAGTAATGAAAGTGAAGCAGATGAGAAAATAAGGAGTGTTTAAAGGCTGTACAATTAAAATTACATCTGAATGAATATTTGTTCCTGTTTCTTTTTTGAAAAAATAGAGACTAAATGAGTTAATTGAAAATTAGATGCATCTGTCTGCTTCCAGTGTCTCTTCCCTTTGACAACCTCCTCACTCAGCCCCAGGCCTTCATTCCAATGCAGTCAATTAATTTCACAAGATCACAATGTATTAGTGGATGATGAAAATTGCCTGGGCCATCTTACTTCATTCAAGTCCACTTAGACTCTCCCCATTGCTGTATCTAGTGCCAGAACTTTTACCTTGTCGGGCAGGTGCGCGGCCGGCCTGGGAGTGGACGCAAAGCCGACTGCCGGCCACGATCGGGCCCCCGACCTCGATTTCACGCTGGCTGGCCAATTAATGGCCAGCCAGAGTGAACTGCATGCTGCAGCGCCCAGCGCTTCCGAGGTGAGGAGGGCGATTGCGGAAGTTCACAGGTGCGTGCACTGAAAGCTCCCTGAGGCACAGAGCTGCCTCAGGGAGCTGAAAATTAATAACATTAAAAATAAAAAAGTTAGCAATGTTAAAAACATGTCCCCTCACGTGACTCTGTCACATGAGCAGGGACATGTTAGGAATGAATTTTTAAAATTGTAGTTAAATTTTTAATTGCTATTGGAAACATCATCCCGCCCACAGATGAGGTTTCTTAAAAAACCCAAAGGCTGCTTGGCCTTTCCGTCTGCCCGGCAACTGTAAGGCTGGATGGGCAGTGAAGAATTTCATTCAATTAGAACTTTAATGGCCTTAATAGGCCTGTTAATTGTTGGCGGGCACGTTGCCGACTCCCGTGTGCGCCTACCAACCAAAATATTACATAAGTGCGCGATGACGTTGGGACGCTCGCCCAATGTCATCGCACGTCATTTTATGCTCAAGAGGGTCGGGCATGTGCCCGCCTGCCCGCCCGCTCAGTGCAAATTTCTGCCCCTAGATGTTTTTTGTGAAATAATTCTGGAGTTTGCACCTCTGTCAGTCTGCCCAGGATTCTATTCTCTACATGCAGAAGAACGTCCTGGGCTGTATCTTACCCATGTCGGGCAGGCTGGGTGCGAGCGGGTGGGGGCAGGCGCGAAGCCCATCGCCGCCTGCGATCAGCTGCGCGCCGCCATTTTACATGGGCGGGCCAATTAGGGCCTGCCCAGCACAACGTGTGGTCAGTAGCGCTCAGCACTGCCTGTGTGGGCAGGGGGAGGAGGGAGAACTGGGGTCTGCGCTCTTTCACGCAGCAATCTCCCTGAGGCACAGATTTAAAAACTTTGTTATTAATAAAGTAAAAAATTCTTTAAACATGTCCCCTTATGTGACAGTGTCACATGAGCTGGGACATGTTTATGTGTGTAACAAAATTTATTAAATTATTTTATGAAACCTTCAGGAAACCTCATCCCACCCGTGGATGAGGTTTCCTGAAAAATGCAAAGGCCGCTTGGGCTCTTTGCCTGCCCGCCAACCTTAAGGTTGGACGGGCAGCATTGTTAATAAGGTTAATCACTTTTCTAATGGCCTTAATAGGCCATTGACAGTTCGGCGGGCGCGCAGTGGTCTCCGGCACGTGCCCACTGAACGTAAGATCGAAATGACGCATGATAACATCGGGACGCACGCTCGATGTGATCACGCGCCATTTTACATGTCGGTGTGTCGGGCCCACCCCCGCATGCTGAAGGTAATATTATGGCCCCTGATATCATTCTTAAAGTGGCCTTTTACTAATTTGAACCTGTGTTCCCTTGCCCTACTCAGCCCACATTTCACGATTCTACATCACACCTTTAAAAGTAACCTCTCCAATGCCTACGCTCTACTGAAGACCCCAGGGCCAAGAATTTCCTTAGAGTAGCTCCTGCTCAACTATTGTAACTTGCCAGAAATGTGGAAAAATAAGCCTAAAATGAATAATTTACCTCATCAACTATCACGTCAAGTGGCTAAAGCTTGTGTTTTCAAATTGACAAAGCACTGAGTAGCAATGGCTGTAGAGTTTAGTTTTGAGAATATATCAGTTATTATTTAATCAAATCATTATTTCTCCTGGGAATTCAGAGCTTTCTTAATTAGATCTCATCAACAATTCCACGTCAAGGCTAACCATCGGTAAATATGTCTTGATTTTGTTGGTTTAAGTTGGCTATGTCCTGAGGTATATTTTAACATTCTTTCCATTTGCAAATGAATTTCCGATTGAACGTTCAGGCTTAACAAGATTTTTACACTTTTGATGTGCAGCAACAGCAAACAATTCCCTTCCACTTCTGCCATGATTTTCTGATATGTTCCAACAATGGTTGTGGTTCCCACCTGCCAGCGGGTATCAGATAACCATTCCTAGAATGTAAATGCAGCCTGAAACCTGGACCATCCCTGGCACTAGAGTGAAGTGGAGTAAAGCAGGAGCACCAATGATTTCTCAATTAGTTTCCCTCTGTATGTGAGGCCTCAACAATAGCAGCAGATCTCACACAAAATCCATTTAGAGGGTGCCAATGGCTGGCCCTGGTACATTTTAGCCTAGGCATTAGCCCGTACACGTTGCAAAAATCCATGCCAAGAATGGCTGACTGCCAGAGCAAAGCTAGCCCACAGCGCGTTGGCTCCAGCAGATCATTTAAATAATCAGCTGCTACTCTAATCAGGTTAAAAGAAAATCTGACCAGCAGCTTAAATTTAAAGGGATGTGCAGCCTTAAAGGTTTGTGGTTGTGCAACGTTTCAATCTTGATAAAGGTTCGCGATAGATTTTAAGGATTTGTCAGCCTTTACCAAGGCTGTGGGGAAAATGGGGACAGAACTGAAAGAAGCCCTGATGTGGTGTCACCACGTGATCGGGTGGTTAATTCATCCAGCGCCTTGTTTGATGGTTGACAAAGTGATGCTGCTTGAGATAGGTGCACGGACTGCTGCCCTGTTGGTACTCTAGAGCACATCTCTTAGGGAACAGCAGCACAGCAGGACACTTTACTTGTTGACGGGTGCCAACCAGATTTAGTGACCTCTGCGAGGCTCTGGACTCTTAGGAACCCTATCGTTTTGACAAAGTTATATGCCCTGTCAAGCTCATGCCATCTTTGGGGAAAGCTGATGGATTGATTAATTCTTGCAAACATCACCTCTGTCGCTCGTACTGCTGAGTGAATGATGTGGCTTAATTCACTGGTGGAATAAAAGTTTAGTGCGGACATAACTCCATGCTCATGTGACAACTAGTCCCTGTTGTTATGGGCAGGAGGGTGTTTAATTTAAACAGCCCCGATTTCTCCTCTCACCGCTAGTCCATTAAACAGAAAGATGTTTTGATTTTGATTTCCCCCTTCATAAGCAGTGGCCTATTTTCCAACCCCTCAGTTGCGGTGTGATCCAATTTCTGTTAATAATCCCACAGCAAACTCGGAATAGGGTAAACTCAGAGCAGTACTCTATTCAGACACACTCAAACATGAGAGGAGGGGTCACAACATAACCTCCATTTTTCACTCATACAATAAAAGAGCGGGATAGCGAAAGAAAGAATTACAGGAGAAAGACTGCAGATTAAATAATTATTGTTTCACGTGAGTCCAGAGTCCAGAAATCAAAGTCAAATGGTTTATTTTTTCATTGAGGTCGGCAGGTTGAAGACTGATGCTGGATAATTCACTTTTCCGGTAGAGATGACTTCCATGATGGGATCGGCACAGAGAGACAAACTAGTTTTGTAGGTGCTGGTACAGAAGTTCAGAGGTTCCAGTAGAAACAGTGTAGATAGAGGCTCTGTTATTCAAGCATGGACAGAGCCCTTTTTCTAAATTGCCGCTTGCTAGATTGACAGTACAGCAAGACAGTATAACTGGTTCTCCCAGCTTGAATGGGGGATAGGGAGAGGTGTGGAGTGGGGGGGGGGGGGGGTGGGGGGGGTTTGGAAGGTATGGTCATGTGACACCTCTCCACTTTGGCTTTGCAAAAGGATGTATATTCCATTGTCTGGATTCTTGAGATTGTTAATTTTCAACCATTAAAAATTTCAACCATTAAGAAAAGGAGGCTGCAGGGTCCTTTGTCTTAGGAGACTGGCAGATTCTGTTGGCCATGCCTGGTTTGGGAAACGTAGATGGCCTTTGTATAATTCCCTTTGAATTTGATCTCTGCAGCCACAGGGGTCGATAGCATTTCTTCAAAGATAATAAGGGTTGTTAGCGTCTCTTCAGATATATAGAGTGTGAGGTATTAGCTCCATGACACCCTGGTCCAAATTATGTGGTCAGCCTTCATTAAATGACACCTGTTATATATTTTATAGATTTGATTTTCCTCAGAGCAATGAAGAGATGATACTAGTTGTTAAGTGTTTGGGAACTTTATTACAGAGTTTTATACAATGCTTTAAAATGTCTACCCCCACATCCTTCAAGCAACTTTGTTTACTTTTCTCTCTGAGGCAACACCCAGGCTTAACCAACCAGCGCCGTGAGCATAGATCAGTTACCAGACTCACATAATCAAACCTAGAACAATTGAACAATTGATCATGACAGCATTCAGCTATATGGAAGCCTCCTTTAGGATGCAGAGGTACTGGAATTCAGGTCACCTCCAGGACTTTCTGAGCTAGTAGATGCAGATCTGAAGTATTAATGTTTATGTACATAATCATGCAAGTGCTGTATTTCCTAATATAGATCATGCAGCGCTCTATAGGCTCTCAGATGCACACCTACCTACTTTGATTGTTGCAATAAACAACAATACTGCAGATAATGTACTAGGGCAAAAAAACCTCTTCTAATACAAGCCACACTCACTGCATTAACAGAAATTAATGTGGGGAGCAAAATCTGACACTTCAAAAAGAAATCTAAAGCTTTGTAGAAATTTTTTGAATTCAAGTTTTAAGAATCAAACTTAGAACCATAGAAGTTTACGATGGAGGAAAAAAAAAAGTACTTGAACTTTAGGAATCCCCTTCCTGGTCTCAAGTCAGGCCAAAATGCTTTGCAGCCAATGAAGCATTTTAGAAGTGCAGTCACTGCTACAATGTAGAAAACAAGATGGCCAATTTTCTCACAACAAGGTCACATAAACATCAATGAAACAATAACCAGTAATATTTTTATAGTGACGTTGATTACGAACATACAAATTAGGAGCAGGAGAAGGCCACTCGGCCCCTCAAGCCTGCTCTGCCATTCAATACAATCATGGCCGATCTAATTTTAACCTCAACTCCACATTCTGGCCAACTCCCAATAACCTTTCACCCCCTTTCTTATCGGGAATCTATCTAGTTCTGCCTTAAAGGTATTCAAAGACTTAATCTCAACCACTTTTTGATTAAGAAAATTCCAAAGACTCACAACCATCTGAGAGAAAAAAAAGATCTTCGTGACCCCTTATTTTTAAACAGTGACCCCTAATTCTAGATTCTTCCACAAGAGGAAACAATTTGTGAACATCTGAGGAAGATTGCTGTTGAGTTGGGAACTTTTTGACAGGTAAGTTTAAAAGCTCTTGCCTTCTCCAACTGTCATAACGTAATGCTGTTTGATGATTTAGATATGTTTACAATGCAGTGATTGATTGGAGGGCTGTACCCTTAAAAAGCAAGGGGCCATTAAAATTAGTAGTACTGTGTAAGGTTTCTGACGCATTAGAGTTCTTTTACCAGCGGATAAAGTCCTCTTCTGCATTCTACAGTATGGAGAATCAGATATGAATGTATGTAGGGGGCAATGTGGTTTGACTTTCACATTGCTTTGATATTCTGACATCTTCTGAGCCTATGAGACACTCTTCCAATATGCACTAGGTACACAATCAATGAGCCATACAATAACACTAGCAACAGTTTGAGACACTCATGAAATAAAAATAAACAATCAGCCATTAAGAAATCCTTTTAAAAGTCTTTGTCTCTCTTACATTTTCATCAAACTGTCTATCAAACATAGGCAATGAACGTCCCTTTAAATAAACCTTTCATCTTCTTAACACCTCTTATTCTTGTCAAAATAACCAACACAACATTGAAAAACAACTTCAGAGAAAGATAAACTTAGTACAAGCTCATAAAACTGTCAATGGAACAACATTAGCAGTCCCTTTTGCAGCTGTGTAAACAACCTCTACTGCGCTGAGTCCATTAGTGAGTCTTGAAGCTCAGCCAACCATTCTTATTGAGGCCATCTGGCAACTGTATTAACAAGCAGGCTGAACAGATAGCCAGACATTTCCCTCCACAAATGCTGTCTTGACTTGCTTAGCATTTCCAGCCTTTTCTGTTTTTAATCTAAATTCCTTGCATCTGCAGCATTTTGCTCCTGTGAATTTGGGCTGTGTGAGCCCTTAGTGTGATAATTTGTATTTTTAGTCAATTCAAGAGTCTAATATAGGGTATTTTGTGTATATCTTTGAACTTCCATGATTAATGCAGTTTCAAATTCAGACAGAGCAATGAAGAGATGATACTAGTTGTTAAATGTTTGGGAACTTTATTACAGAGTTTTATACAATGCTTTAAAATGTCTACCCTCTCATGCTTAGAGCAACTTTGTAATCTTAAATAATCTTAAGTAAGTAATTTTCACTAATTAATTCTGGGAACAGGGAATATTTTGTTGATGTGTTACTTTCATTGAGCAACTGCCAACATCTGCACCAATGTCAATTTTTGTTTTCTTTCATCTTTTCTCTGAAGAACCTTTAGGTACGCAGAGATGCACTTAACCATGAGCTAAGGGAGAAAAAAAGGATAATACAATTTGATGCAACTCTTCATTAAGATAGTATAAGATAAAGCTTGTCTGAGTTTAACACTTCATTTTACATTTCAATATTGGTAAATTTAGATGACAGCAGTTTTGACATGTTAAAAGGCTTCTCCTGAACGTATCTTAAAACCACATGAGATTGTAAATAGCCAAGGTCCATATCACTCAATTAATTTACAACTACCTGAAGTTTGCAATCATGAGGATGAACGCAGAGAATATTCAAAGTTGTGAGGTAACCTTCATCCTCATGTGCCCACCCTGCCTCTGCCTTCACTCCCACAGCACACACACAATCTTTAAATGCAGGGGAATATTTATCCCAATATATCCCATATATTTACATGGATTCACTTCTTTTTTGAAGGATGGAATTTTGAGGTGATGGACATCCCATCGACTGCTTCTGACTCCGTCCCAAATCCCAGGTTGTTAGAATATTTGGGACAAGTGCCTGCTCCTGCAGTGGTATAACAGAGGTGCCTTCCCCACTGAGGAATTGGGACATGGCATGTCCTGCTGCCACTACAAAAGGGGCACCCCTAGCCAAATTGGCCTGAAAAAAATGCCCTGTCAGCTTTAAAATGGTGTTTAATCCCTCAGGGGTGAATTATCCCTTGCTCGTTTTCTTCTTGGGGTCTTTATCAGGTCCAAACTGGTACCTATGTTTTCTTTCAGCAGGCATAAGACACATGAGGCCTATCGAGGTTGTTAAGAGATCTAAACTTACCTTGTCATCAAGCAGAGGCCGGAAACTATAGGTCCCAGCAGGCCCCTGGAGTTTTGGTATGTGCATGGATTGGGAGCTGTTTGTGCAGGCGCAGTTCAGAGTTTGGAGTTCCTTGGGTTACGGACAAGGGCCCAGTGTGCTTGCGTGAAATGGTGCTAAAACCCTGGTCATGAGATCCAGGAGTAGGGTGTCATAGAGGGAGGAGTCCCAGATAGGGGACAGGGAGAGGGGACAGGGAGAAATCCCAGAGTGAGAGAGAAAACCAGAGAAGGGGCTACCAGGAGGAGGAAAACGATTAGAACCACTGGGGAGAGGAGATAAGAAAGAAGCTCCTAGCAGTAAAAGTTCTTCAGTTGGCAGTCTTCAAGTAGTGAGGCCTCAGGAGAAGCCCTGGAGATCTGAGAGGGCAGCAGAGGGTTGGTGATTCTGTTTTGTGGGCTGTTGAGCTAAAGGTTGGCGTAATAGTGCTCTGTGCAGCGAGGCTGAAGAGCTGACATTTTGCCTGTGAGTTGGTGCCTGGAGTGCAGAGTTGGGAATCCAGGGGAACGGAGTCTCGGAGTGGGGGGGGGCGAGATTGAAACCCTGTGAGGTGAGCTGTCACTGAGGCAGCTTAAGTCAGAGTAACTTTTGGAGAGAATTCCAAGGCTAGATCTGCAAAGGTGAAGATTGGAATCCCTAATGAGACAGACAGAGATTCAATGGGATTTGTTGACTCACAGTGTTTACTGACATCTGGATCGGTTGCTAAAAAATCCATGGGAGCTGTTGGGTCACTTTTGCCATTTGTTGTGCAGTGTAGTGTGTTCAACCACAGTTTACCTGTTAATTCACATGTGCCTCATATTAACCCTAAACTTTAGAGCATAAGGTAGATATTGTATGTTGTTTTATCTTTCTGACCTTGTACAGTAAAGTTTGTTTGTTCCAAACTGTGGAATCTTGTGGCTTTGTTCTCTTAGCAAGTGTCTTAACTTTCAAACATTGTCGACTTTAAACATAACGTTAGTGGTCCCTATTCAGATCATGCCAACAGCTTGGTGGCCTGGTCCAAGATCATAACAATGTCATGATGATGTGATGTGTGCATGTGTGATATTAATCTTTAGTTTCGTTGGCTAATCAAATATATATTGAACTGCTTCAAATGACTTTTAAAAAAAATAAGCAAAGACGCTATCTTAAGATGGTTACTGGGTCATTTGACGTCTGGTATTCCAGGTTGGCCAGTTTCTGGAAGATTCCAATGTGGATTACAATTAAGGCATGCCACCTCTCATGGAATTTTACACCTGCTCATGTCAAGAATTGCGTCAAAGATGTACTGAGAGTGTACTGGCCCCCACCATTTCCAATTCTATAAAGCTACTGCTCAAGCGGAGACAGAAAGTCTATTGGGATAATGGCTATATAGAAGGCATCCTTCCTATTTAATCAAGGTGGAGGGTGGATCATTGAGGAGTTAATGGCTGGGACATGAACTAATCAATAACCTTCTGAAATCACTTTGGTAAAAGGAGTCGTGTGACTAGAATAATTATTTTGAAATGTCTTTTAATACAACTGCCAAACTGTTAGAAACAGGAGTCTGGAAGAAATCTGCCAAGGGAGCAGTAACACCAGCTCTCTCTCCCTTCATTCTCAAGTTCAGCACCTTATCTCTGTTACAGTTGAAGTCCATCACAGATGTAGAGAATTTTCAAATGGAAGGAATGACTTTTGGAAAAGGCGTATTTCATTTAAAAAAGAGACTACCTCCAGAAATTGCAGTTTACGTTGGTTTCAACTCCACTGCAATTTCAAGACCACCATGGAGAAATTCTGCCTCAGCCATGGATACCAGCGAAAGACTCATAAACATTGAACTCTCTATTCGCCGTTGGAGTTTTAAAAGGCTGAAGCCGGACCAGCAGAAATAAAAGAGGTCCATGAAGGGCCTCTAAAGGGTAAAAAGGATGAAGGAAGAGAACCAGCAATCTGGCTGTCAGACACCTTCAGGGCAGATTTAAATGGGGACCAGGGAAGTTCCCAAATATATCAGGAAAGAGTCAGCGTGATGCCCACTCAGTTGAAGAGCCACAGGGAGTACAGCAGGAGCTGAACGTCCACTTGGGGGCAGTGGCAATCCAGGGGACATGGAACAGGTTAGGGGAAAGCCCATTCCCAAAACAACGGAGGTAGGGAAGGAAACATATGCCACAGCAAAAAAAACACTTGCGGAGGCCACAAGGGTAATATCAGTGAAACCCATGCAGGTTAACCATTGGTAAGCAAAATGAAACAGACCAAGTTTTAAACCACAACCAGTCCAGCAGTGTTGATGAAAAATTCACCAAAAGTGAAGTGCCAAACGAAAGTTCAGAATTCCTACAGGAGGCAAAAAAATCAAATTACAACCAACTAACCTCATAGAAGTTAAATTTGTAAAAGTGCCTGGGTTTGAGCTATGAAATTCACAGGTTATAGAGGTGGGCAGCAAAGGGTTAAAACTGACCAGAGCATACCATGCTGGCAAACCGGAAAAATTTGCATATCAAGAGCCAGTCTGCTAAACAATCTGGAAGCAGAGCCATGGGAGGTACAGAATGTCCCTACCCCTACAGATAACCAAGAGCAGCTTAGCTGTTGCCAGGAACCTGGGAGCTAACAGCCGTGTGAAAGGACCAACCTCTTTAGACGATACTTAATCTGTTGTTATAGCAGAGAACAGGACCAAAAGGATAAAGCAAATTCAGAAAGGCAAGAAGACTGCAGCCTCCGGTTTAGTGACACGTCCCTCGAGCGCCTATTGAATGCCGTGGAGGCCCGCAGTGATGCCCTCTATCCTGCGTTGACCACAGGGTGGGGCTGAACAACATTACCACTCTGGCTTGGCAGGTGATGGCAGGGGTGATCAGTGCCAACGCTGCACAGGAGAGCTTGGCCATCCAATGTAGACAGAGGATGAGCGATCTCATCCGTGGTAAGGCAGCGAGCGAGATGCCAGTGAATTTGTGATGGGCTTAAGTGTGTGAGTTTAGAGTGATGAGCACTGATGCAAGACTGATCTTTCTCAATGAAGAGAGATTTTGTTTGTAACCACCACCTGAAAGGAAAGAGCAATTTAACAACATTCTATCCAGAGTCTAACTCAGTTTAGAATTATCTGGGCAGGAAAACCAGAGAGAAGCATAATGGATGCAATTAGATTAACAGTGTGAATGGGTGTGCATGTGCTATTTTTAATTTTTTTAATATTTGGATGTCTGTAATGGAATGCTCGTTGAAATTCACATTTCATTCCTCATGAGGTGGAGGTGTCTTGATGATTTGATGAGCGCAAGTGTGATATTAATCTTTAATTTCATCAGCTAATTAAATGTATATTGAACTGCTTTAAAAGGACTTTTAAGAATACAAGCAAAGACCACTGGGCAGAATTTTCCGTGCCCACTGGTGTCGGGCATGTTTGGTGGTGTGAGCGGACAATATGGCGAAAAACGGGTTTCATGATGGGGTGAAGCCAGTTTGTGATCATCCGCTCTGCCTGTCAATGGCGGGCCGCGTTTCCCGCCATTGGACGTCAGGAATCTCATTGAAATTTATTTGCATATCATTATAAGTCCAGTGTGCTGGATTCATCCACCCACATTGGATCATCATAACTGTACATAAGCAACGTGCACCTTCCGAGCTGCACTTTACTCAGGATTCCGAGGTTTGTTTGCCTACCTTGTTTCGGGCAGCACTCATAGTCATCAGCTCCAGGCTTCGCAGGCAGCACCTTATCACTTTTAGGGGTCTCACGGTCAGGCCTCTACCTATCAGACCAGCCATAAGGCTTTTCAATGACTGCAGGGTTGGGGCTTGCTTGGGGAAGTGGGAGAAGTGGCCTCAGACAAAGGAAGAGGCTCAAGGCAAGAGCATTATTGGGGAAGGGGGTGGTATCCCAGGGTGTGTGTGGAGGCACATGTTGATTTGTGCAAGTGGACTCAAGATGGTGAGGGCCGAGGAGGCAGTCTCTAGAGAAGATGAAGTCAGATGGAGATGTGAGAGTGTGTTTGTGAGAGTGAGTGGTGATGCCCCTTGAGCTGGCAGTGAGTGAGATGCCAGTGAATTTGTGATGAGCTTGACTGTGAGAGTTTAGAGTGATGAGATGGTTGCTTTACCCTGGTGGCACGAATTAGATTATTCATCCTCTATCTGCATTGTATGATCAACCTCTCCTGTGCAGCATTGGCACTGATCACCACTGCCATCACTTACCAAGCCAGGGTGGTAATGTTGTTGCCCCTCCTGTGGTCAATGCAGGATGGAGGACATCACTGTGGACCTCCAAGGTGTCCAAAAGGTGCTTGTGGTACATGTCACTAAACCGGGGACTGCAGTCTTTTTGCCTTTCGGGGCCATGTCGTCTTTGCAGCAGTCCAGGGCTGGAAGCACTGAGAGTAGTGTGGCTGCACTTTAAATGTGGCGCCCAGCGTGATAAAGCGGTGAGGTGAAGGCGTGGCGGATGAATCGGAGGCTGCCTGCCATGGAAATAGCATGTTTCCTGGGAATACATGATTAATGAGGTGGGAATGGGATGATACGGCATGAAAAGCTGCCATTGCGGCCATCAGGTAAAACATCCTTTTTCCCGCCCACTACCGCACATAGTGCAAATCTGGGACGATTCCACTTACTGACTTAAAATTGACTATCAGGTCACTTGACATCTGGTATTCCGAGTTGGAGTTTCTGGAAGATTCCAATGTGGATTACAATTAAGGCATGTCAAGGCCACTTTATATTGGAGACAATTTTCCCCCCATTGGGGGAGTTGTGCGGGGGTGGGCGTGGGCGTGGGCATGGGCGTGGGCGGGCGCATACCCGGTTGGCGACCCCAATCAGGTAGATAAGCTTTAAGTTTTAAAAATTTTAATAAAGAGAAAAAAAAAGTAAGACATGTCCCCTCATGTGACAGTGTCACATGAGCTGGGACATGTCAATGAACTTTAATGAAAAAGTTTATTCAATTTATAAACCCTTCATGAAACCTCATCCCGTCCGTGGATGAGGTTCCATGTAAAATGCAAAGGCCGCCTGGGCTCTTCGCCTGCCCACCAAACCTAAGGTTGGACGGGCAGCTTTCTCAATAGAGTTAATTACTTAATTAATGGTCGATTTGGCTATGCGCCTGCTGAACTGAAAATCTAAAAGACATGGAATGACATCGGGACACTCGCCCGACGTCACCCAGTGTTATTTTGCCCCTCGACGAACGGGCCCCGCCCCCACTCCCCAAGCCGAATATTCTCCCCATGGAATTTCACACCTGCTCATGTCAAGAATTGCTTCAAAGATGCCCTGAAACTGTACTGGGCCACACCATTTGCATTTCTATAAAGCTACCTCTCAAGCAGAGACAGAAAGTCTACTAGGACAATGGCTATATAGAAGGTATCCTTCCTATCTCATCAAGATGGAGGAAGGATCTTTCAGGAATTAATGCCTGGGACATTAAAGAAATTAATCACCTAGGCCATACCAATAACCAAAGTCCGCCGGATATGAGCTAATGAATTGCCTTGTGAAATCACTACGGCGAGAGAGGTCACGTGACTAGAATAACCATTTTGAAATGTCTTTTAGTACAATACCCAGGCTACTAAAAACAGGAGCCTGGAAGAAATCTGTCAAGGGAGCAGTAACACCAGCTCCCTCTCCTCTCCCTCTCAAGTTCAATACCCTATCTCTGTTGCAGTTTGAAGTCCATCACAGAGATAGAGGATTTTCAAATGAAAGGAACGTCAGGTGCAAAATCATTGACTTTTGCAAAAGAAATAATACATTTTAAAAAGAGGCTTCTCCAGAAATTGCAGTTTATATTGGCTTCAACTCCATTGGAGTTTCAAGGCCACTGTGGAGAAATTCTGTCTCAGCCACGGATACCAGCAAAAGACTCATAAACAGTGAACTCTCTATTTTTTGCCTTTTATCAGTAAATTTTAATTTGGCCAGAAAGTAACCTCTTACTGTATAACTTGTTATTCTGCGTTCTTGTGCATGTGTGTGTGTTGCAAATGCCGGGATGTGGATTTATCTTTTAAAATGTTCCTATATCCTTACCTGGGTAGGTTTTTGGCTCAATGAAAACTAACCCCTTTAGTTTAAACTTAAGGAAGTCTGTCAAACTTTGCAATCGACATGAAAATGGTTAGGCACAGATATTCTTCCTTATAAATTACAGAAAAAAACCTTGTTACGATCAATCAAGGAATGGGAAAGAAAGGGAAAGTCCTGACACATGTCCTTCCCAGTCATAACAACAAAGTAAGCTGGGCAGAAGCCCACAGGCATAACAACACTGCTTTTATGAAGCAGCTGCTTATTTGGCGTTTACATTATCAGGCAAATTATGAAGGGCAGGAGTATGGAAGATCCATGTGAGGACCAAATTGTGGCACAGTTTCACTGGCTTCTACTCTCTTCAAACATCTTCAGCTGCATCTTTGTTCCCTACCCTAACCTTTCTCCATGTCTCTCTTCCATGCACTGCATGACAACCACTGGAGACATCTCTTTGGCTCACTGGGGGTGGAGGAGAGAGATCCCTTGTTTGCAACAGGAGGGACACCTTGGAGGCACACAGAATAGGTGATGTGTGAGAATATGAAAATGTTCCCACGCCTTTTCGTTCCACAATCTCCCAGCTTCTTCTGTCCTCTACATGGACAAGGGTCTGGAAGGTAGCTCTAAAAGCATAGAGATGATGATCAAATAAAATTTTGTAATCAGCTTAAATGCACTAGAACTGAATGTATGTTCACTTGTAGAATAAGAGTGGCTGTACTTCGGCGTTATTCTTTATACATGAAGCTTAAGTATTTCAAGATTTTGCTGAGAATTGTGATAAGGTGCTATATAAATGTAAGTGAAGTAACTAAGAGACAAAGGGACAAAAGCAAAACACTGCAATCTCTCAGTGGTGTTGTCAAGGCTGCTGAGCTGCCAGCCCTCCGATTGGGCCAGCAGTGTGGAGAGCCAGTCAGAGCAGCAAGCCCGGAGACAGCCAATTAAGAGGCTGTTAAAGGGAAGTTTGCTGCTGCGGTCCTAGTGTCTGTCCACACTGTCTAGGGAGCTGCACTTTGCCCTGCTGGCAAAATCCAGCCTGTTAACTCTGCTTTACTCTCCATAGACGCTGCCTGACCTGCTTTTTCTTTTTTGTTTTTTGATTATATGAAAATCCATTAATGGAATTTGAGAAATCATCAAATTATGGGAACTGCATTTATTTTAGTTATAACAAGCAACATGCTCCATATGAAAAAATTATAGGAAATTTATGGATTTTATCACAATTTGTGAAATATGCAAAGTATTTAGTTCCCAGTAGATGTTGTTTTATTGAACAAGCTGTTATTTGTATTTAATGGCCTAATTAGCAGGTGAAATGGAGACAAATGAAAGAGTTTTGCTGTCAAATGTGTGATAAATGAGCCTCTCACCTTTGTCTCAAAGAAAATGAATAATTACTGCATAAGATATGCACAAGGAAAGATATAAACAATGTGCACATGATTCCCCCCCAACCCCAAAAATGTATGAAGGCAAAAACTCAAGATTTTGATATAAGTGACTTAGTAATTCTTGAGACATGCTGACATGACCTAAACCAAATAAATCCCGTGGGGTAGATGGCATTTTTCTCAGATGGTTGAGTAAGAGACTAGCAAGAAGCGGAAAGATTTTCCACAGGGATTCTTCCGATCAGCTGCTGTAACTTCCACAGAAGATCTGGCAATGACCCAGAGAGGTGGCATAAATACCACTGTTTCTCTGGGATTCTCAGCTGGTCGTCCATCACTAGATATGGTGAACAACTGGGAGAAGACCTGCGGTGATCTGAAGCTAAATGTTTTAAGGCAGCGACAATCATTGCGGGAGGAGTCACTGGGGCAATACAAGTAGTCTAGAATCAGCCTAAAGTGGTACACATGTTTAAAAGCTATGGCATAACAGACAGCTATAAACTTATTAGCTTTACTTTAATATCATGTAAAATAATGGAATTAATTATCTGAAGCAAACTTTAGGTGGAAAAGATCCTGCTGATCAAACACCTGAATTCCTTTGAGGAATTGACAACCCACATTAGTTGCAGTATAACGTGATGTCCTTAGACTTCCAAAAGGCATTTGACAATGACCCATAGGAAAGATTAAGCTTAAAGTTGCGAGGGTTCAGGGTAAAACTTGGGTATGGTTAATAAATTGGTTGAAGGGTAGAATCATAGGAGCAATGTCAGATGAGGCTAAGCACTGAGTGGAATGCACCAGAGCTCAGTGTTTGGAGCATTACTGCTCTAGTTTACATCAGTGATTAGGGGGAGAATTTTCTCCCTGTGGGGCGGGCTAGTTGGGAGCGGGCACGGCCGGGCGTGGAGCTGATCGCTGCCCACGATCGGCTCCAGGCCTCCATTTTGCGTGGGTGGGCTAATTAAGGCCCACCCAGTGTGACGCACGTCCGGTAGCGCTCAGCGTTACCTGTGCGGCGGGGGAGAGGGAAAGTCGGAGCCTGCGCTCTTCCGTGCATGTGAGTAATCTCAGGGAGATTAACTTCATATTGAAATATTTAAATAAAGAAAGGTAAAAATTATTTCGACATGTCCTCTCATGTGACAGTGTCACATGAGCTGGGACATGTTAATAAAATGTGAATAAATTATTTATAGATTTTATTAAACCTTCAGGAAACCTCATCCCGCCCATGGATGAGGTTTCCTGCAAAACGCGAAGGCCGCTTGGGCTCTTCACCTACCTGCCAACCTTAAGGTTGGATGGGCAGTGTTGATAATTAATTTAATTGGCTTTTTAATGGCCTTAACAGGCCTTTGACAGTTCTGTGGGTGCGCAGCCGCCTCCGGCGCCTCCTGCTGACCGAAAGCTCTGAATGATGCGCGGTGACGTCGGGACGCATGCACGATGTCACCACGTGTCATTTTACGCCCCGCCTCCCGCTCGCTGACGTGAAAATTCTCCCCTAGGTTCTGAAACTCAATGCAAATTGTTGAATCAGACAATGCCTAACTCGTGGAGGCAATAGAATTGAAGGAGGCAGTTCAGGAAATTTGCATGATGAGCTGAACAAAATAAGTGAGCGGCCTCAACAATGGCAGATGAAATTAATTCAGATAATTGCACATAGGAAGATGGATACTGTAAGAAAATGACCTTCCTTATCCATAAATATCTTGTGATCTTATAAAATCAAGTGATCTCTATAGTTTTGTCACCATGTCATTTCAGTCTAGACTAGTCTATTGGGGTTAGATCTATCCCACAAAACCATCACTAGCTTTCTGAAAAATCAGTGAAAGAAAATGTTAATTATTGGTGTGGGTGTTTTGTTAAAATTTGATTAACAGATTGTTTAGACGGTGAGGGGCATGCATTTCAAACATTTTCTCTCACCCTTGCTTTGTCTTTCGCTGAATTGCGCTCGAGCAATCTTCACACCAATTATCATTTCAAGGAAATTAGCACTTTTAAGTTTATATACCTGGTTCCTAGTTTGAAAACATGTTAAACTTTATCGTTCTGTGGTAAGTGTCCTGTCCCTGTTCCACATCTCCACACCGCACCACTCCCCCCTTCCCCCAACCCGCCCCACAACCCACCAGGCATCTGTTTCTTGCACCTTTCTGCCTAAACTATGAACACCAGCTTACTTGGCCAAAAATCAGTCAATGTTTTATATTTACCAGTCGTGATCCTATACAACTGTGGTCTTCCCAGTTAATATTTGGTTGAATGAAGAGTCCCATTAAAAATAACTTCTCTGTTTTTGTATGCCACAGCTTGTCCTCTGCTCTCCTGGTGCTTTATAGAATATCCTCTTGCCCCCTTTATACAGTATAACTTGTTGTCTTCTCCTTATATTGGTATCCTTTCAAGTGTCCTGATGAGTGCAAGACAAAAAGCTTAGACATGTCTCTTTTTTCAACAATATTCAGTTAGACCATGGCAAATTTGTATCTGGACTCTATTTACTCATTGTTTTTCTTTAGGTCCATCGATATCCTTAACCGACAAAATTCCATTGGTTCCTGTTGTTGCCTCAATGTTCCGCACAGGTCTCTTTGCCCCTGCTTTTTAAGTGTGGACTGGGTCAACTGTACTTATTCTGGAAAATGGTCTTGTTTTTCTTACATTGTGTTACCAGTCACTTATTTAGCTCTTCAATTTCTGGGAGTATACCACGTAACATTATTTTGTTTCCTACTGGACTTTCTGAAAAAAAACTGTGAAAGAAAATGCTAATTATTGGTGTGGGTGTTTTGTTAAAATTTAATTAACAGATCGTTTGAATGTCGATGTACATCCATTTCAAACACTTTCTTTCACTGTTAATTTCTCCACATGCCGCTTTGTAAATTAATGAATAATCAAATGTTTGCTACTCCAATTTATAAATATAATTTAAACTGAAACATATGTATATTTATTCTTTCATGGGATGTAGGCATCACTGGCAAGGCCAGTATTTGCTGCCCACTCCTAATTGCCCTTGAACTGAGTGCTTGCTAGCTCATTTTAGAGGGCAGATAAGAGTCAATCACATTGCTTTGGTTCTGGAGTCACATGTACGCCAGACCAGGTAAGGATGGTAGATTTCCTTCCCTACAGGACAGTGGTGAACCAGATATGTTTTTACAAAAATCACTGATAGTTTTATGGTCAACATTACTGAAACTAGCTTAGTCCAGATTTATTATTGAACTTAAATTCTACAGGCTGCCGTGGTGGACTTTGAACTCATGTCCCAAGAACTTTAGTTTGGGCCTCAGGATTACTAGTCCAGTGAAAGGATGAGTGTCATTTCAGCTAGATGTGGAATTATGACAAACATCACAAAGCATGCATTACCTACCAGACCTGCAGCCAGGAGAGCCAGTATGGATCTGAGACCAAGCTCCCTGTGGACAAGTGATTGAACAGACACCATATCCACAGTCCAACTTCATCCAAACAGATAATGGTACGGTGAAACAGAACATATGTGTATGAGTTGCCACATAGAAGCAACCTCCTACTCAATCGAAGCAGATATCTACCAAATCAAACAGACCAGAGATTCTGCATTCATCAAGAGATCTAGATGGCTATCAGGTTGGTGAATCTGATTCACCTATTAATTCTCCTTCTGCCCAGCAGGGTCTGAGAGATCACCCGCAGGGCTCAAATCATATAACCTCCTCCAAAGGAGCAGAGGACCCGCTTGGGTAGACTAGTGAACCTGTTTCATTGGCAGGAATTTTCCGTTTCCTTTGGCGTCGGGCGTTATGGTGAGCATGAACGGACAATATGGCGGGAAGGCCAAAAATCAGTTTCACAATGTTGTGAAACCAGTTTGCGATCATCATTCTGGCTTGACGGGCCTGAGGCCGTCACTTTCAGCCCTGAAAAGTGCCCAGCCTACCTCAGATAACCCTGGAAGGGCAAGGTATCTCAAAAATTTAATCAACAAGTGAAGCTAGCTGTTTCACGCTGCTACCATGCAGTAGCAATGCGAGCGGTATTCGCCACCAACAGGATGCTGCCGTCAAGCCAAGAAGACATTCTGTCCATCACGCAAATCAATAACGTGATGTATGAATTTCAGTGTCAGTGTGATGCTAGGTATGTAGGCCACACATCCCAAAGACTGGTGGATCGTATCAAACAGCATGTCCCAGCTGCTGTTCGCAACGGGCAAGGTAGAGGCCATACCCAATCAGCCCGTGCTTGCAAAACTCAAATCACGGTGCCCAACGTTAGATGTGATTCCGCGATTGGACAACACTTGCTAAATAATCCTCAATGTGCTAAAAATTACACCGACAATCAATTTAATATTGTCAGTTGGCCTTGCAGTGTGGCACATTTGCGTGTACTGGAAGCTACATA
Organism: Cetorhinus maximus; assembly: GCF_964194155.1. Taxonomy (NCBI): domain Eukaryota; kingdom Metazoa; phylum Chordata; class Chondrichthyes; order Lamniformes; family Cetorhinidae; genus Cetorhinus; species Cetorhinus maximus. The sequence continues at coordinate 16,264,458 of NC_135900.1, forward strand.
TATTAACACACAGAAAGAATATGTACATACATTGTGCCTGTTTCAGCTAAACAAAATAAGTGACAGCCATTCGCTGGTTCATTCATCAAGGCAATGCCTTGACCAATCAGAGTCAAGCTGCCTGGTTTAAATTTCGAACAATGCTTGGCAGTTAACTGTCAGTTACCATTAACTGATTAATTCTCCATGGCAACACCTCTACCAATAGAGCCCACTTGCCAACCAATCAACACTCTTTTCTCATACAATATAAAGTTGTTGCTTCCCCTGGTATTCTTGTGATTGTCCTATTGAGTGCAAACAAAAAGCTTTGACAAAATGTCCTTTTTCAGCAATCAATAAGGAAGGTTTATCTTCTAAATTCAAATAATTCCATTCCCAACTGCTCCCACGGCCTTAACAGAAAGGTCGGAGGTGATAGTTGTTCTTTTTGTTCATGGTTGTTTATGGCACAAATAAGAAAGTTGGAAATCATTTCTCCTATAGAACAAGTAATAACTGCCGACAACACTGATTGTTGAGCCCTCGCATGACACTTTACAATTTCTAGATGCCCTTGGTGAAGTTTTTGAAGAATATCAGGCCAAAGTGCTTTCGGTATGATTATTCTCTCATTGGAGACTAGTAAGTCACCAATGACAGTGAGTTGCTTGTGCTATTCAATATACTGGCATAGTTTCAGATTACTGGGGATATAGACTAGCCATCCTTCAAGATAATATTCCCGATTTGAAGACATTCTTCATCTTGTTTCTGGGCTTACTTTATTTCCTGCAATTTTCTTGCAGAAGCTGCTAACTGCTGAGCGATTAAGATGTATAGCTGAGCGATTAAGATGTATATGCTTCCAGTTCCTCGATGAAGTGTAAATACTTTTGTTCAGTTCCTTCTGATAGTACTCTTGACAATGTGCCTGTTGTTGTTTGACATTTTCCTTGCACATACTCTGTGATGGAGTCATATCTCACTAATCTTAATCAGAGCCACTGGATTCTGGGTGGCATCTTCGCAATTTCCTTCATGTTCACAAGAGTAACTAGTGGCTTATGGTCTGTTTCAATTTTTAGACACAATCTCATTACATATTCAGAAAATGTTTTGTACACCCAAATTGCTGCCAAAGCTTCTTTTTCTATCACTTTTCCATTTCTGTTAGTGACCTAGAGGCATAGTGGACTGGTCTACACTTGTTGTCTCTCTGCACGTGAAACAGTACAACCCCCAGACCTGTAAACAATGCATCTGCTGCTACTATGGTCGGTAATTCTTGGTTATGCGGAGAAAGCAAGAAATTGTAATATTTTTAGTCAGGTAATATCACTGTCATATTTCTTATGTATTGGAAGACAGGCTGTTGGGGGTTGTAAATATGGTAATTGGAGTAAGAGGCAGAGTGGCTGCAAGAGTCTAAAACCAACGGTAAGACTTGGTTTTGATATGTTAATGAACCAAGATGATCTTCAATCAGGGTTTTACATAAAGCAATAACAAGAGTAGTTTTGAATTGAGTTGTTTTAGTTCAAAGGGAAATATATACAGGCTGTAAAGGGTATAAGTAAGGAAAAGATAGAGTAAGTTTGTTTTTTATAAGCCTAAAAACTAGGGTAAAGAAACGAGAATCATTTCTGGGAAGAAAGCATTCCTAAAGAGATTGCATGAGATAATAGAGAGATCAAAGGGAAGGAATGCATTTAGGGAAACACTGACGCCTAGGTGGGGGTAGCTGCTTAGATCTCCTAGAAGACAGCAGGATTACTGGTCAGAACTCCCAGAAGACAGTGTGAACAATGCCAGACCTGAAGGACCAGCTGCTGTCAGCCTCAGAGGACACCCCAAGGGAAAAGACACTGGGTGGTAAAAATTATTGGAATTCTACACATTTTAAAATCTATAAGGTTAAGTGCTGAACAGAAAAGGGGAAGGTTAGCTCTGAGAGTAGTTAAGTTAAGATCTTGTGGAACTTTTTTAAAGTACTGTTTACTGTGCGAAGCCATTCTTATGCTTAAGTGTAACAGTGTTTTGTTTTGTTTGCTTTAACTATTTAAATAAATGTTACTCTACTATAAAATCATCACAAGTAGGCGGAGACATCATTTCCTGATTTCAGAACCTCTCATACTATACAAATTGCAAAAAACGTTTTGGCAGCTGCTTCAAGTTTCCCTTTGGGATTTGGGCAGCTCAGCATCAGCCGTGCCATAATAGTCATAATGTGCCAAGCTTTCAGAAGGGATTAGAAGTCGTTTAATCCTTTCAAAAGCCTTTAGCTGGTCCACTGTTGACCTTGTTTTGAAAGCTCCCTCAAGTCCCCTGCCCGTGCTTCCCCCCCCCCCCCCACCCCCACCATCCCACCCCCACCATCCCACACCTCTGGACATTCGCCTCGTTTGTGCGGTTAGTTCCCGCCGCACTGGAGACATTTCAAAATGGCGGTTGGTGCACCTTTCCCCATTTTGGCAGGCTTAGGCTTTGGCGCACTTTCTCTTTTATGGCCTATAAATTGAACAGCCTCACTCTACCTCTCCATGGGATCTCTGCTTCCCCTCAAACGTACACGCGATGCTGTTTCCTAAGTTCCGTCTGCCTTGCAATCTGCACGGCTTTCACCCAGTGTTAAATCCTCTCTTGTCTGTAAGTGATCTAATACCGCCTCATTTAGGACCTCGACTCCTATTTAGTTGTGAATCAGCTCATCTTTTAAAATTCCTTAGGCATAGTCCCCTGCCAGCCAGTCTCAATTATTAAATTCAAATGTGCTGAAATAAGGCACAAAAACTTCCAGGACTTCTTCATAAGAAGCTGAAGTCTCATCAGTCCCCTGTCTAGCTATCGCGCCATTAGTGATAGATCCTACAGCATAACTGATCTGGTCTTTCTGGTCTTTTTTTATGTAATCCTGAAGCCGTTCTATACCTTGTGAATCCGTTTCTCCAGTTGTCCTAGTTCTGGGACTGTTGTGGGCCTGACATCATTATTACATTAGTATTGTGTTTGCTTCTGATGTTATCCCTTTACTCTACAGAAACCACCGCAGCGGTCATCCATATAAAAATTAAATGAAATTCAGAGCCTTGAGGGGAGATGTATTATAGTGGGCAGAATCAGAGACTTGAGGGAAGATGTAGTATAAGGGGTTAATTCTAACTATATAATATGCTAACCAGACACAGTGTGCATCATCACAGGGAATGATGTAACATTCCATGATCTTGTTCTATTTCATAGAACCTCATGACAAGATGAAACCACAGTAAGTCGTTTCTTGATAAAGTTAGTGTTTTCCTTACCTCAGCAGACTCTGTTAATACAAAGACCAAGAATATTATACATAGAAGTTATGAGTCTTATGATTTTTTTCCTTGTTCCAAGCTTAAATTTTTGTGCACCACTTAAATATAAGACATTTATTAAAATTGAGTATAGGGGACTAATTTTCCTCTAGCCCTCTCCATAAGCACAGGTCAGGTGAAGCCACCACTGAAGCGTATGCCACCTGATCTGACCTGTATCTACCCATGTTTGAAGCATCAACTTCAATACTCCCAATTAACATGAGTTAATAAAGGCCAGTCATTATGAATTTCTAAAGAGCAGTTCCTGCTTGATCAACCTAATGGATATCTTATGAAAAAGTGACAGAGGGTAGATAGAATAAATTATTTCGATATGGCATTTATGGATGTTGAATAGGCATTTGATGGATTGCCACAGAATAGACTTATGACAAAGATGATAGCATATGATATTAATGCTAAAGTGGGCGCATAGTTAGAGAGATAGTTTGAGAACAGAAAACGAAAGGTAGAGGGTTAAGGAGGTTTCTTGGATGAGTAGATGTGGAGAGCAATGTTCTACAAGGGTCTGCATTTGGATCATTCACATTTATCATATATAAATTATCTTGGCTTAGGGGGCTGAATTTAATGGTGGGCTTGGAACCGGGGGATCTGGGATGAATAAGGGGGAGCTACATCAGGATGGCTTCTTGACACATTCCTGCCACTGCGGAGCTTTCCCGGGGCAGGCTGGGAATTGGTTTGACTGCCTGCTTCACAGAGGCGGGCAGTGGATTACACTGGTTAAGGCCCTAATTCGGGGTGATCTTCTGGCCTCAACGGAGCCTCAAGCTTAAAGGCCTCTCAGCTGGTCATTGAAACGGCGTCCCCCCAAGCCCCAGTGATGGGAGAATGGGCAGGAAAGGCCAGAATCTCAGCGGAGCCCAATCCAGTGACAGGTTTCCTGCCCATCTCAATAAATCTCCCAGACTAGATCGTGTTTATTTCTTCATTGCTGTGCAGGCCAGCAAGGGCTCTTCATATTAAGGCACCTTCCTGGTTCACCGGCCTGCCTCAGCAGCACCCACCTCTCCCAGCGAGGCTGCCAAGGCTCCAGAGCTGTCAGCCCAGCCCGAGGGCATTGGATGCGGAGGCAGCCAGCTCCCAGAAGATTGCTGACCTGGTCTCGCTGCTGTCAAGCGAGAGCTCGGGACCCCTATTTGGTCCCAGCGTCAGGGCCCTGAAGCCTGCAGGAAAATCCAGCCCAGGGGTTGAATCAACAACAATGAACTTTTCTGATGACACCGAATTGGTGGCATGGCAAATTGTGAAAGGTTGTAGGATGCCATAAGTAGGTGAGCAGAAAGATGGCAGATACAGTTTAATGTTGAAGCATTTTAAAAGCAACAATCAAGAATGAAAATACACTAAATGATGGGATTATAAATAAAATTGAGGGGAAAAAGGTCATTGGTGCAAGATAAACAAAGCATTGATGGTAATAATACAAGCCATTATGGTAATTTATTTAAAAGAAAGCAAATGGAATCCTTGGTTTTGTATCTACATGAGACTCTGGGCTGAATTTTCCCAGAATTGCACTAAGTGGCGTAGCTGTCGGGTAAAATGGAGTCCAACCCACCGGTGAAAATGACGCCGTATCTTCCCGAGCCCACCTCATTATATATTCACTCCTGCAAAACATGCTGTTTCCACCCACTCGCCATCACTGCGCTGTTGCATCACGCTGGCTGCCATCTTTAAAAGGCAGCAGCCAGCAAAGCGCTCATCGCCACCAGCTCACCACCGCTGCCCGAGAGATATGGCCAGCAAAGGCAAAAAAACTGCAGCCTCCCGCTTCAACGACGGGTCCCTCAAGCGACTGCTGGATGCCTTGGTGGCCCGCCAGATGTGCTCTACCCCAGCTCTGGCCACAGGATGGGTAGCAAAGTCACCAACCCGCCTTGGGAGGTGGTGGCAGCGGTGGTCACCGCACAAGCCCTGCAGAAGAGGACAGTCACCCAGAGCCACAAAAGGATGAATGATCTCCCCCGTTCCACCAGGGTAAGTCACTCTTTTCATCACTACCAACCCACACACTCACAAACCCATCACACACCCACAGGGCCCTCACTCACTGCCAGCGCAAAGGACCATCACCATTCACTCTTTTATACACACCATCATTGTCCTCATCACGTCCATGGGACCATTCACCATCAGGCATCATCTGGCCCGGCAGGCGTCCTGATACACTCTCCCCATCTCATGGAGGACAAACTGGCACACAACAGGAGGGAAAGGACGCAGACAGATGGACGGATGCCGGAATTCAAAGTTCTGACAGAATTCGAAAACAGAGCCATCCAGCTGGCCGGTGATGGCCGGGACCGGTCCTGTGCTGACGGTGAGGTCGGTGCTGCTCTACCAAGTGAGGATCCAGCAGTGCAACATCCATCAGACAACCATGCCGAGAGTGATGTGTCCTCTTTCACAGGCCACTGCCATGCACTAATTATCTCCCTTTGCTTTCGCAGGCACATCCGGGAAGCAGCTGACGGAGTCCATGACCCAGAGTCTCCAAGCAAGCTCCGAAGAAACATCTCAGGATCACAGTCTGGTGAGCACATCTGATCCACAGCAGGCGGAGGCAGGGACATCCCAGGTCCCCAGCACTCAGAGGACTGTTGGAGGCCAGAAGGTTGCTGAGTCTGAGTCAGATGATGAGGCTCTGGACTCACTCATGTCATAGTTGCTGAAGCTGCAAAAGCAAGCTCGAGAACCATCAGGAAGGGATGTCCGCTGAACTCCTCAGACTACAAGGCACGATGCAGGAGTCTGTCTGTCTTCAGGCTGAGGTGATAGCGCCGGCATTGCAAAGCACCGAGGTCAACATTGGCAGGATGGCAACCGCCATAGAGATCTTGGTCCAGGACATCACTCCTGCACTACTGCATGGACTTATCTCCATCACTGATGCCATAGTTGGTCTCCAACAGTGTGTACTCAAGAGGGTGCTGGGCAGCTTGATCTCACTCCAGCTACCCCTTCCACTCAACGTCAGCCAGGGACCCCCGGGCACCCATAGAGAGGCAGATCAGCAGGTGCACATTCCGGGGCCATCCACCCAGGTGACTCTGGGAGTGACCGGCCCATCCGAATCCTATCTCCTGTGACCTCAGCAGCTCCAGCTTCACAGACCGAGGAGGGTGCCACTGCCACACAGCAGGACCCCGAAAGCAGGCCAGGGCCACCCAAGTCTCGGCCCTCCAGAGGACGCCCGTCAAAGTCAGACCATCACAGACATGGCGTCACGGTCAGCAGGCTGCCAACACCACTGCTGTGGATGTCCGGGGAGCACCAAGACGTAGCAGCAGGGTTAGGAAAGTTAAGAAGAATTAGTTGCACAGCCTGGGCATGGGTGTTAATCACTTGTACATAATGTTCACTATTGTCAATAAACTCCCAAGAATGTCTCCTTGCCTTTGGCTCCTTGTTCTGGTGAGCAGTGTTCATGTCACTCAGATGTGAAACCTTTCTGCACAAGATAAAAGGCAGGTGTCACAGTCCAGGGTCTATTCCCTGTGCTCTGTGCAGCCTTTAGACCACAGTGATGGTCCAGCCTCACATTCCCTGGAAGCATTACTGATGCCTGTACCTCGGCAGTGCTGGTCATTGGTACTAGATTGTAGTGGGCAGGCACCACAGAGTTATTGCATTCTCTCTGCGTGCTCTCAGCACCTTTAAGATGGGGCTGGCCCCCATCACACCAGCATCTGCAACCAGTGATGCTGTGCACCAGCTCCTGAAGGGCTGAGGTGCTGAAGGCGGACACAGCATCAGATGCGTCTAAAGTTTCATGGCTGCATCTCTGAGATGGCCCTGATCATGGAGGGCAAGCGAGCTCCCCTCAGCCAGACAGGAGTCAGACATTCTCAGAGGCTGTGTGAACATTTATGGAGTGTCCTCACTGCATGTTGTCATCATCCTCCTGCAAGCGAGTGACTATTAGGGCCTCCACTGCATCTCCATGACAGGAGCATTCTCACAGAGGGTATAGGCGCTGCGATAAGCCAGGCTGGAGTGAAACATTCACAACTGCGATGTGAGGATCTACGGGGACACCTCACTGCATGTCATCATCATCCTCCAGAAATCTGGCAGCTATGAGGGCCTCCCGAGTGCGCCTGCCTCGTCTGGCCAGTGTGAGAGTCTCATCCCTGTCGTTGTCACCTCCGAGGACCCCCTCACCCTCATCCCCGTCAGCATCCTCCTCATTGGAGGAGACATGCAGCCCCTCCATCTCCTCTTCAGCCAGCTCCTCTCCCTGTTGCAGCATCAGGTTGTAAAGGGCGCAGCAGACAACGATACATGACACTCTCTGCAGACTGTATTGCAAGGCTACACCAGAACAGCCCAGGCACTGGAACCACACCTTCAGCATCCCGATGGTCTGCTCCACCAAGTTCCGAGCTGTTGTATGAGCCTCACTGTAGCGTCGCTCTGCTGCAGTCTGAGGCCACCGTTTACTTAGCCACGGCCTCTGTGGGTAGCCCTTGTCCTCAAGAAGCCAGCCCTGCAGCCTCTGTGGATCCTGGAAGACTGCAGGGATCTGCGAGCGACTCAGGATGTAGGCGTCGTGCACACTCCCTGGAAACCGTGCACGTCCCTGCAGGATGCATTTCTGGTGGTCGCATACCAGCTGCATGTTCAGTGAGTGGAAGCCCTTGAGGTTGATGAAGTCCACTGAGTGTAGCGATGGAGACCTGAGCACCACATGAGTACAGTCAATGGCATCCTGCACCTGTGGGAATCCTGAGTCCAGGGCAAATCTAATGGTCTTTCAATCCTGGCTGTCCCGGTCCTGGGCGAAATGCACAAGGTTGTGTGTCATGGAGGAGATGGCACCCATGACCTCACATTTGTGGGTGGTGGATTGTGAAATCCCACAGAGGTCACCTGTGCAGCTCTGAAAGGAGCCACTGGCATAGAAATTGAGCACCACAGTCACTTTCACAGCCACTGGCAGTTGATGCCCTCCATGCCCCCTTGTAAGTGGCAGATGCGAGCCTCCAGGTCCCTGGACATGCGCAGTCGCCAGTGACACTGGTTCTCTGTCACCTGCAGGAATGGCAGGCGGCGTCTGTAGACCCTGGGTATCGCTAGGTGCCAACCAGCCACGGCTCGCTGTCGCTCCTGGGCAGCATGTGCGGGGGCCCCTGCTGCTCCTTCTTCATGAGGTTGCTGCTCCTGTCTTTACACGGCCTGGTGCCTCAGTCGCTCTCTCCTCCGTCTTCTACGGTCTCTGTAGGCCATCAGGCATACAGCTAGGTCACCAGGATCCATGATCCTGATGTGGTTATCATGGCTGTACTTAGCACCTCTCCTGGCCCTGCGTGACCACCCCTTAATGCTTCCCGGAGAGTGGTGACCCCTCAGATGGCCAGAGACGATTGTGCTGCATGGCTGCCCTGTCAACCTGCGACATGGGGGACACTGGTCCAAACCAGGTTGCTGAGATTCCAACGGACTGTGAGCACCTCCAGCAGTGACTGCTCTGCTACATGGCCAGCATTGGCGAGGAGGTTGTACATGTGCAGTCCAATTGCTCCGAGGTCCAATAAAGTGATGGTGAACTCAAAGTCTGTGCCGAGGGAGGTGGGGGGGTGGGGGGGGGGGGGGGGGGGGTGCAGTGAAGGGGTAAGATATGGAGTGCTTGGTGGCCCTTTGCTGCCTCCGCATTGCTTGCATGGGCGGGCAGGCTAGGAACCTGACCCCAATCATATCACTGTGGTTGTGCCTGATCTGTCTTAGTTGCTGAGGAATGATCAGTTTATACAAGTGTCCCTAACGCGTGGCCATTTCCCTTGCTTATACCGCTCCCCAACTGTGTGCAGGATGCAATGCCAGGGCAGCACTTGACCCCTGCCCCCCTCAGCAGTCGCCTCCAAGGCTGGCCAGCACTTGCCCCCAGACTCCCACCCTCCCACCCCTCAGCAGTCGCCTGCGGGTCCAGGCATCATTTCCCCCTCCCCCCACAGCGCTCCCAAGGCCTGTAAACGACGGGCGAGCTGTGGAGAACACTGCTGCTCACTTACCTCAGTTCCCCCAAAGCAAAGGCCACCAAGTGCATGTCGCCTGCGCGCTGTTGTGAAATGTGTCTTTCCCACCGACGTGTACGGACGATACGGCGGGGTTCCAAGAAACTGGCGCGATAGCCTTTTCATTATATGCTAATGTATTACAATTAGCTCCCTGCCGACCGATGGTGGGAAACGCAGCCCGCCATCGGCAGGCTGAGCAGAAGATCGCGACCTGCCTTCACGCCGGCATGAAGTGGGTCCCGCCATATTTTGCGCACACGCCACCTATCACGCCCGCCACCAGCGGGCTTGGAAAATTCCGCCCCCTAGTCCTTATTACATGGTCCACCCTTAATTCTCCAGTAGGCAGTTCAGTGATACAAACACAATTAAAATGGCCTCACCGGCGTTACCACATCCTGAGAACAAAGTAGAAGGAACTGGCCTAGTGAAAATCTGAAACCCCATTTGAATGCACAGTATAAATTTATATCTGGCAATCTGAAGACTTATTATAATAGATAACCTTCAACTCTTGAATTTATTTCAAAAAGCACCACAAACACAAGATGTGAAATATTAGAGCTGCCATCAATCAGAAGATTAACTGGCTTATTTATAGTAACACATATCAATTAATTTATTTCAAGGAAGAATGGGAGCAAGTTGACAACAGTGATCCATTATGTTCATTAGAAGTCACTTAGCCAATCCATTTTAATGGGCAATATTATTTCTAGTACCAAAAACTAGCTAGGTAAAGACTTATTTTTGTTACAGTAGCTGGATTTCCTTTTATTAAAAGCACAGCTCTAAATTTTAAGAAAAATAATAACTACATGTAGAATACTCTGTCATATATACCAGGCAAAGATTTATCAGGTCATTCTTACAGAAGTATTAAGGATGCAAATGAAACTATGAATGCCTGTTCAATTGCTTTTCATTAAGCAAAGGAGCTCCCAGTTAATGGCTGTGCCTTTGCAGAAATCAGAAACCCTCTATGAACGTGCTTAGTTTAGAAAATAGAAAAAGGGTTGCAGTAGTTCATGTAAGTATACAACAGGATATGGCTATAGTTAATGAAAATACCAAAAGAAAAGGTATGGTGGGGGTGGGAGGGAGTGGGGTCTGGGGGTGCATGAGGGGAATTAAATTCCCTGAAATTGACATTGAGTCTGGATCCCAAAGTCTTCTGGATTTTCCCAGGGTGTGCTCCAAGGACAGCAGGAAACCCCCTTAGATTTGCCAGGAAACCAGGTAAGCCAATTAAGAACTGCTTTAACCTTGGATTCTGGCCTTCCCAACCAGGTCACCAGTTTCCCAACCTGTCAGGTCACCGAGATGCGTACGCAGCAGGAAGAGTTGCTTCGTTGAAACTGACAGGCTGGGAAGGCTTTGTTCCTTGAAACTGAAGAGCTCCAGCCATGACCATTGAGAGACTGCTGGTCAAAGCCTTGTATCAGAGGTTGCCATTACTGTTTGACAGGTAATTGTCTTGGAAGGCACTTCACCTGTCCAGCACTTCACTCAGCTTAAGCTGCACTTCCCAGCTGCCAGCCCCCAGCATGGTATGAGGATAGCTTATACAATTTCATCTTGCACCCCAAGGAGGGAAAAGAACAGAAGCAACAGCACCGCCAATAGCACCAGTAACAACGGAAGCAATACCAGCAGCAGCACCAGCTTCCTGCACCTCACCCACATGCCCTCCCAACAGGTGGAGGGGATGGACACCAACATCCAGCTGGAAGGAGTGAAATCCCCAACACAGGGTCTATAGGGAGTGGACCTGATGATCTGACATGTCTGAGCACCAGTCCCTCAGGAAGCACAGGTCGCTGTTGACATCTTCAACCTCCTGGAGCAAGACCTCACCTAAGCCCGCCAATTAGTAAATCAGGTTCCTGACCTGCAAATGGTCTTCCTGTTCCAGCAGAGACTAAATACAGAAGATTCGATCCAAAGTCTTTGTGAGCAATTTGTTCAAGTGACTAAGGTAATGAAGAAATGTAAAGTAGAGGAATGATGAATGATTATTTTCTCTCACTTCTAAATTGCATTGTTATCATTTTTCTTTATTAAATGTAAATTAATTCATACCTCAGGTAACAAAAAAAGAAGAATGCCTTAAGAAAGAATGTGTCAGCTAAATCATCTGTATTTAAAAGCAAGTGCAGGCCTTCAATTGATATTTTGGTTATTTAGGAATACAGAGAAATTAACAGAATGCAAAATGTGAAGGATATTAAGTATATCTATGAATTGTTTGTTTTCAGGAAATCAAAAGACACTTTGGACACTCTCCTGTCCATCAAACCTAATAACATAGAATGTTCCTGGAATTGTAACCCATATGTTTAGTGTTTCAGCTGTGTGTTGTTTTCCTCAGTCACTGGTTGGGACATTTTGACTATTACCATCACTTATATACTATTACTATTAATATTACTATTCAAGTTATTTTCTTTGTTCTTCTACAGATATTTTGCTCCATGATTTTAGTGAGGTCCATTTGAGTCACTCTAATGGGTAAAGTTGTTTGTAAAGGTGCCACTGCCTGTAGCACATTATGAGCCATTCCACTTTCTTAGGGTTCCTTAGTTATTATCTGGTCAGTAGTGGGTGGGAATCTTCTTAGCCACTGCTGTTGCTGCCTTGAGAGCAAGGGTATGAGAAAGCCTTTCCGTCAAACTAAATTTTAGACTTGAGAGCTAGAGAATTTCTCCGTTGTCTTGAGATGCTGGCACATTTAGAATTAGACTAGCATGAACAAGAGGTATATGAAAGGGCCAGAATCCTGGGCAAATTAGCATCACTGAACAATGACATGGGTATACATCTTTACCTAAGGAAGAACAGAAAAGTCAGGGCTGTTGAATGAGAACATCCTTGCCTCACACAATATGTGAAGTGGAGGGGGTAGTCTTTTTATTTCAGTAAGAGGTAATGTATAACATTATGGAAATTATGACCAGCCAATTTGGCCACTGAGTGAACAAATGTGGAAGTTTTCTGGGAAAAGTGATCCTTTCTTAAAGATAGTGGGACTTAATGGGAACCATGGAAGGTATTTGATTGGTGAATAGAAGGTTGCTAGTTGCACTTCGCAGTGGATTAGAAACAAAGGAATACCGGATAAGTACCAGAAACATAAAAGGAATATAGGATTTAGGAGCAGGAGTAGGCCATTTGGCTCTTCGAGCCTGCTCTGCCATTCAATATGATCATGGCTGATCTGGTTGTGGTCTCAGCTCCACTTTCCTGTCTGCCCCACCCCCCCAACCCCCCCTTAACTCCCTTGTCTATCAAAAATCTAACTCAGCCTTGAACAAAGTTAGAACCCAGCCTCCACTACTTTCTGGGGAAGGGAATTCAATAGACTAATGAGAGAGAGAAAGTTCTCCTCATCTCTGTCTTAAAAGGTAGACCTTTCATTCTTAAACTATTTCCCCTAGTTTTAGTCTTCCCCACAAGAGGAAACATCCTCTGGGTATTCACCCTATCAGGCCCCTCAAGAACTTACGAAAAGGAAGGTTAGATCATTATTTTTATACAATAGATTATTAGGATGGAGAATCTGCCCTGTGTGGCTTCCGAAGAAGAGTCAGTTGATTAAGTAAATTTTCCAAGTGCCTGCCAGTGATGAGGGATCTCACCCGCCATCAGTGCATACCACTGTATCACAGGCAGTGTCATCAGTGGGTCATATACTGTTAGCTTAGCTGAGAAGTTTCTGAGTTCCAGGCCCACTCCTGAACTCAAGCAAGAATCTCAGACCTTTCAGTGCACTATTGAGGCTGTGCTGCTGAGGGCGTGGGATCTTTTGGGCGAGATGTTAAAATGAGACTCCGTCCACTTGTTCAGGCAGATGTAGGGAAAGTAGTAGCCCACTCAGCCCCTCTAGCCCATCCTGCCATTCAATTGGGTCATAGCTCATCTGTAACTCAATGCCTGCTTTGGTTCCATATCCTTTAATACTCTTGCCGCGTACAAATGCATCTATCTCTATTTGATTTTTGTATTTAAATTAGCCTGGTCTCAACAGCTTTTATTTGGAGGTGGGGACAGGGGATGCAAGTTCCAGATAATCACCTGTCATTGTGCGAAGAAGTACTGACACCTTCGCTGAATGACTTAGCCCCTTTGTTTATGCCCCCTTGTGATGGATTCACTCAACAGAGGCAATTGTTTCTGGATGTAAAAGATTCCATAGCATTTTTTCCAAGGGGGAGGGAGTTCTTCCCCTATCCTGACCAATGCTTACTCCTCAACTAACATCACCAAAGAGAGATTAGGTAGTCTTTCATCTCATTGCTGATTGTGGGATCTTGCTATGTGCAAAATGGGTTGTTGCACTTACTGAAAAAGCAACAGAGAGTACACTTTAGTGGTAATTCATTGGCTGTGAATTGATTTTGAATGTTCTGGGGTCACGAAAAGCACCATATAAATACAGGGTACATTTTTTTCTCAGAAGGTTTGACCTGATGAGTGGCATTTATATCAAATGTAGTCCATTATTTATCAAAACTGAAAAGTGAAGAAAAGCATGGACTGATCATTGAGCCCTGCACAAAAGCTTCAAAAAAAAGGCAAAACCAGGCCAAAATATTTCAGCAAGTGCCGAAAACTTTGGGAGAGTGGAGTATGACCTTGAGATTCCAAACTGGTTCAGTTGATTATATTCTAATCCTTGACAGATAATGAGTGCTTACTGCAGAGTCATACCTGCGCCACTTAAGATGAATAAAACAATAATGTTCAGATGAATACGTTTCTATATATTCATTAAAAGCTGATGGCAGTGCAAGTTAGCCGGCATTACTCAATGTCCATTTATCTTTCAGAGACTGTGGAACAAAGTCCCTTTTAGCAATCATGGAAATAATATCAAATTCCATGAAGACCTGCAGTAATTTGAATATTAGGCTATTTCACACTGTAAGTGGAGCATTTCAAAATATTAATAGGAGACTGGCACTTAGCCCAACTAACACAAAGGGGAATTTGCAAAGCAGCTTCTGTTTGTATTTACTTTGTGCTGTACCCACACAGGTAGCATGAAGTTAATGCTGCCATTAGTACTTAAATAATGAATTTCCCGGACAGTGCTGAAAATTTCAATTTATTTACGATCATTGTAATTCATAACCTTTATATTTCTTCTGCCAGCTTGTCTGTGGCATTTAAAAATTAAAGGGTGGATTTTGTAATCCTGGAACTATTCTTTACCATGCCATTGATGTATATTAAAAGGTCCTATCCAGTCAATTCCTCACAGGGTGAATTCAGACAGGAATGATTCATTGGGCAGTATAGCCCAAGACCTCTTAAACATCAGTTAGAACAAATGCTCAAGAGGCTAAATGGCTGGGCTCTGTTAAAGGAGACTCCACTGCAGATGGCTCTGGAGGTGCCATATGGTCTATAGTAGACTACAGTACTGTGGAGTGGTCAAACGTTACAATGATAGCTAGGTACTTCTACACAGAAGTGTTTACTCTTACACCCCACAGGGCATGTTTCCATCTCAGCAGACTCGAGCAGATTCTGGATCTAACCAATCCCAGACCTTGGCAACTGAGCATAACCAAACAATGTGTTATTGCATCTTTATTGTCACCCACAATTTTTTTCCCTTTTAAACAAGGGCTTCAAATGAGATCAATCAGTTGACCAGGGGGTTATCATGTGGTGAAAGGATACACATGAAGTCCTGTAAGATCAGAGGCCTGCAAAGGTGTGATGCTGTTTGTGGAAGGGAGATGAAAAATTATCGCTAGCAAATTTAAAATAAGCTAATGAGCACTTTTAATGATTTTTGTGTATTTATTATTGTAATAAATGTGGAAGTATTTTACTATGTTATATTATTTTTGTATACATCGGAAAAGCCAGGAGCTATAACTATCTTCTGTTCTGACCCGGTTAGGGACCAGTAACTTTTTGTTTAAAGTAGACAAAGTTTGAAATCCCAGTTGCCCACTAGGAGAATAAAGCTACACGATTTTAAACAAACAAAATAAAATTTACAATACAAAGTCAGAAAAGTAAAACTATTTACAATATCTATCCTATATTCTAACATTCAGAATTAACACGAGGTAAACACAGACAAACTGTGGTCAAACACATCACACTGTGCATTAAATGGCAGAAGCAACCCAGCCAGACGCCAGTGACCACTGTGAGTCACAATATCTCATTAAAGCTGTGCCTGTCTCATGAGGGATTTCAACTCTTCATTTTCAAAAATCTAGCCTCTGATTTCCCCCAAAAGTCACCCCAGCTCAGACTGCCTCAATCACTGCTCACCCCCAAATAGTTCAATCTTTTTCCCTGTGTTCCATGGGATTCACAATGCTGCACTGCCACCTCTAATTACTGGCACACTTTCAACTCTTTCCCAGCTTTACTAAGCTGGCAGTGCCCCGGGTTTCTCCAAACTCCAGTATCCCTGCTTTACCGAGCTATAAATGGTTTCTCTGAGCCCCAACTGCCTGGCACAGAACCAGTGACCTTCCTTTACCTTCTCAGCTCCCAGGACTTCTCTGAGCCCTGATTGCCTGAAGACTGCAAACAGCTCCCATGGCTTCTCTGTGAGCTGCAAACTGCAGGAGTCCAAAACTGCAACCAACCCTCTCTCCCAGCAAATAAATTGAAACCAGAGAACCTTCTTAAGCTCCACCCATCTCCATGACAATGTAGCCTTTCAGGGTCCACTAAATGCTTTTGAATTAATTTAGCTCTACCTCCCAGAACAAAACGTCTCTCTGGACTGCACTTATTTGAAAGCAGTGTAGACATCACATCTCCAGTTCTCCAGCTAAGTAAGGCCACCTGCTGTTTCGTGGCCCCCCCATCTCTTCTATTCTGATTCGATTAAATAAGCAATGGGTAACTTCCTAAACTGCAATTTTCTTTTGGGTGTTTTAAGAAGCCCAGCATTTTAATTACCTTTTTTTTTATTCATTCATGGGATCTGGATGTCACCAGCATTTATTGCCCATCCCATTTTAACAGTCAACCTGTGGGTCTGGAGTCACATGTGGGCCAGACCTAAAGGGCATTAATGAACCAGATGGGTTTTTATAACAATCAACAGTGGTTTCACGGTCATCATTAGGCTTTTAATTTCAGATTGGCAGATGGTAGGATTCAAACCCAGGTCCCCAGACATATTACCCTGGGTCTCTGGATTATGAGTCCAGTGACTATACCACTACACCATTGCCTCCCCTTACCTTCACAACAACAATCTTCCCAGAACTAACCATTACCTCTAGAATATCAACATGAACCATGAACTAGATTTTCGTCATGCTTGAAGAATATTTTGCCCTGAACTGATGGATATTTATGGGGAAAAATCTATGGCATACAATGATTGATGTGAAACAAAATTTTTTTAAAATAACTGAAAAAGAGAAAATTACAGTCGTTTCATTGAAGTAGAACAAGTCTAGATTACAGCTCACCTGAGCTAATTGACAGTCCAGTTGGCAATGCAAATATTCTCGCTGCCTCCAGGCATTTCTTTTGTGGCTCATTTGATGGTAGAGTGTGAGAATGTGTTTCAAGGAGCGGAATAGAAATGGCTTGGGATTTTTTTTTTTTCCTTGTTTATTGATGGAAGGATTTCTCTGACTGAAAGTTTGGTGCAGAGATCAGAAGAATTAGAGGGGCAATTCCGACCCAACCTGCCCAGCAGGAAACAGACAGGATGAATGGAATCAGTCAAAAGTAAAATCAGGCTGGATGCAAAAAAAATGGCCACACTTGTCCTGTCGCTTTTATACCAGGTAAATGAACTTAAAGCTACTGTTTTGAGACCAGCTGTGAATCTGTTGTGAACATTTTTGCCTCTCAGTCAGAGGGTTGTTGATTCAAGTGCCACTCCAGAGGCTTGGGGCAGAATCTTCCGGTCGGTGTGCGGGGACGAGCCCGACATGCCGACGCATAAAATTACGCGCGATGACCTCGGGCGTGCGCCCCGACGTCATCGCATGCCATCGTGATATTTCGTTTGGCAGCCGCGCACCGGATTCAGCTGCACGCCCACCGAAATGTCAACGGCCTATTAAGACCATTAAGAAAGTAACTAAACTAGTTAAGAACGCCTTCCGTCCAACCTTAAGGTTGGCGGGCAGGCGAAGAGCCCAAGCGGCCTTCGCCTTTTTCAGGAAACCTCATCCACGGGTGGGATGAAGTTTCCTGAAGCTTTTGTAAAATAAATAAATACATTTTCCCACCATTACAAACATGCCCCAACTCATGTGACACAGTCATATAAGGGGACATGTTTGGATAAATTTTTTTAATGGATTTTAAAATTATTTTCATATCCATTCAATCTCCCTGTGTGCCTGAAGAAGATTGCTGCACTCCTTCACGCACACGCGTGAAAGAACGCTGGCCCCGGCTCTCCCTCCTCCCCCCGCCCACACAGGTAGCGCTGAGCACTACGGAACGGGTATTACGCTGGGCAGGCCTCAATTGGCCCGCCCACGTAAAATGGTGGTGCCCAGCCAATCGGGGGAGCCGATCAGCTGCGTGCCTGCCCACACCCACCCCTGCAAAACCCCCTCCCCCCCCACCAACGGGGAGAAAATTCTCCCAAATATCTATAGATGTTGGGATATATTACTACTTGCATGGAATGTAAAATGGAATAGATTTTACAAAAGCTGACATTGTAAGAAAGCAAGAAAAGGTGGGAATCTAACATGCCCACAATACATCAGGATGGCTTGTATAAGGATCATATCCCCTCTTTTAAAGCATTACCTCTCATTTCTATGTGCGACTATCTAACCAAAAGAATGATAACCGAGCTCCTTCAAGCCCTCTATCAAAGCTGCTCCAAAGCCACATGTTCACATCTCCCTTCTTTGTGAGAGGTGACTGGTTTCCTCTTTGCTGATGCCTGTCAGAATTCAGCATTTGGAGAATGCCACACCCTCCTGCCCTGTGCATGTCGGAGTGTCACAAACTCCTTTCAGTAAGTATCATTATGTCAGCGTAGAATTCATAACAAAATGTAGAGAAAACATTAGCTTGTTGGAGGTGCCAATGAGCGAGGTTTACTTTTGTCTCTAGGGTTTTATCTAGGTCTAGTTTAGCTCAGTTTCAGCTTGTCCTGCTTAACTCAGCCGAAATTCATCTTGACTTTCTCAAGCTATCAAGGCATGGATGCCTGAACCTTCCATGTTTGATCAATTCCCACTTTGCTATTTTACTTCAGTGTAGTCAACAGTAAAATAATTGCTCATGTCATTAACAGGCATGGAACAAAACTTTTGCTCAGAAATTGGAATATGGTTTATGGTGATGAAATTCCAGGATTAATCATGTGGATTTAGAGGATTGTTATATGGATACTTTTGGATTTGGATTTCATGATTCCATCCATTTTTCTTAAGTATTTCAAATAATAATGCGCTGTGTGGAAATTGCTTGGTGTGTTCCAGTACACTACAACAGTGACTGCACTTCAAAAGAATACTTCATTGGCTAGGAAGCACTTTGGCACACCCTGAAGTTGTTAAATATGAATGTAAATTCCTTCCATATTTCTTTAAGAATAATGCAACTCAGTTGTTTTCAATTTACCACAATTTACCAAGAATTATCATCTTGGATGTTAGCCTGGAAGCAGAAAGGGAAAGGGGAGCTGTTGCGAAACACAGAAGTATCTCATATGTCCTGCAGGACGTCTTTCCATTTATTTTTGTAGGTTTCCTGAGCATCGCTAGCGTGATGGATAGGCTGGAGGCTTGTTGGGCTGGAACCTCTGTCACACAAGGCTGCAGCCAAGATGGCCTGAGAGTAGGTAGGTGCAGTAGGGGGAAAGAGACTGTCAGGGGAGGGGGCAACAGACAATCATGCTGAGGAGAGAGTCCGATGCTGGTCAGGTTGGGGAGCTGTGAGAATGCAGGGGGCGGTTGGCGGTGTTAAGAGGGTTTACTGGGTAGTCTTGTGGGCCTGGAGGAAGCAGCAGTGCTGCAAAGGCATTTGCCTCATGGAATCAGTCCTTCTTGCCTCCTTTCATCTGTTGGCTTTCCCGAGGCCTGGGAAAAATGATGGCACACAGCCTCATTATATTTAAATGATCAACTCAGCTCCTGCTAGCAGATTGGCTGTCCACTCTTCATCACCCATTTTTATGTGAGTTCGAGGTTGGTTGTGAATTCCTGTTTCAGATTTTTAACCTCTGACCTGGCCCCTAGCCATCTGTTTTTTGGGAGGGATCTGAGTGTCCTTGTACAACAATTTCAAACAGTTAGCATGCAGGTAGAGCAAGTAATTAGGAAGACAAATGCAATTTTGACCTTTATTGTAAGGGGGGGGTGGAGTATAAAAATAGGGAATGTTTGCTCTACTGGGTATTGATGAGACTGCACCCGGTGTACTGTGGTCTCTTTGCTTAAGGAGGGATATATTTGCATTGCAGAAAAGGTTCACTAGGCTGATTCCTATGTTGCACAGGTTGGGCCTATGCTCATTGGAGTTTAGAAGAATTAAGTGATCTTATTGAAACATGTAAGATTCTGAGGTTGCTTGACAGACCAAATGCTGAGAGGATGTTTCCTCTTCTGGGGGTATCTAAATCTAGGGGTCACAGTTTAAGTTAAGGGGTCTCCCATTTAAGATGGAGATGAGCAAGAATATCTGCTCAAAGGGCCATTAGTGTTTGGAATTCTCTTCCAGAAAGAGCAGAGGAGGCTGGCTCATTGAACATACTCAAGGTGGAGTTAGACAGATTTTTGATTGACAAGGGAGTCAAGGATTAAGGAGGGTAGGCCGAAAATTGGAGTTAAGGTCATAATTAGATCATTCTTGAATGATGGAGCAAATTTGAGGGGGCGAATGACCTACCCCTGCTCCTATTTCTTATGTTCACATGGTCTTCTGATCAGGCAAACTAGGACCAGGAGCTTTAAGAAATAAGCATTTTCCACCAGATAGGGCTCTCATCCATTTCATATTATGTTCAACTCTAAAAAAATATAAATGAGGTATAGTATGATTCCCCGGCATTTTCTCCAGGGTTCTGTTGCTTATCTTGTAAAGTAATTTTGAACGGGGGCACGGTTAAGGAAGATGTTAGAAATTCTGGCATGCCTTGCATAACTTCTTGGGCTCTGTGGCATCAATCAATCCTGTAAACACTCTTAGGAGTAAATCCCTCTACCCTGCGTGTATTCACCTAGCAGTGCAGCCTTTTGGATGAAACAAGAGCATCCGCTTGTGATCAGGGTTGGATATTTTGTGCCTTTTGCATATGTGCTTCTTTAAGCATGTTTAGGGAGATGGTGGCGTAATGGTAATATCACTGGGCTGCTAATGTATTGGGGCATGGGTTCCAAGGCAGCTGGTGCAATTTAAATTTAATTATTTTGGAATAAAAAGCTAGCCTCAGTGATGATAACCATGACAACCATCATTGATAGCTGTAAAAATCCACCTGGTTCACTAATGTCCATTTGGGAAGGAAACCTGGCATCCTTACCTGGTCTAGCCTATATTTGACTCCAGACCTGCAACAACGTGGTTGACTCTGAAATGACCTAGCAAGCCATTCAGTTCAAGGGCAATTAGGGAAGGGCAACAAATGCTGGCCTTACCAGTGACACCCACATCCAACGGAAGAATTAAACAAAACTTTCCGAAGGTGCAGCAACTTAGTGAGGCAAAGTTTGATGCGAATCTTTAAGCTGTTCATTTCACAATGAGTTCATTTCACTTTTCAATTTCAATTTCACAATACAGTTATGATCAGATTCAGTAGTTCATTTGGTACATCCTGTCCTCACATAATATGACAAGACTAAAAGGGATTCTTCACTTTTCCACTTCAATGAATTGTCTTGTTTCAACAAGCTATTTTCTGGGCCTCACTGCTTTACAATTTCCTGCATGCAAAAAATCAACTACCCTTGTCACTTCCTTATTGCTCCCTGCTCATCGCCAGTGAAGACAATGACTTTCCATCAAAAATGGGTGAGAGTTCTATGGGCACCTCAATTAGCACCAAAGCTCGCTCATTATCATCTTAAGTACCTATTGCTTCAGTTTTTGGTTTAAAATATTTGAATATAATACACCATAATTTGCAATAGCAGCTTTCAGCAGTTATTTATTCTTACTCTTAGATGCTTAGGATTTAAAGTTTTGCCTGTGTGGCAAGTTGCTGAAAATGTGAACTGAAAACAGTGTGGAATGAGAAACAGAGTATTTGGGACCTGAGTGGCTAGGGCAAGCAACTGTGTATAACAAATCAGATTGAAGAATAGTGTAAATTAGAGTGGATAAATTTAACATCAGGCACCAAAAGAGGATTAAAAGAGAGAAAAAAAGAGACAGAAAAGAAATGTAAAAAAAAGTTTTAAATTTAAAATTTAGCATTTCAACATCTCCAACAACAATTAATACTTGAAGGAGTGAGACTCCATGCTTTTAATAGTTTACTTTCAGTGCCAGAGTGGTTGATTGGGGCATTTAATAGTTACCACATTGTTAATATGGTAGTTGTTATTGGAATAAGAGATAATTGACTTTCTGTGATAAGTTTAGTTCATGTCTATCATGGAAATACAGCTACTTCAGGCCATTTAATGCACGTCAATGGCAAGGCAAAGAGCAAGATGCCATTTTGAAAATCAAGCAGCGCAACTTGGACTGCAGCTTTTGGCTATTGATGTACAATTATGCCATCAGCTGCTCACCAGAAATTGCTATAGCATTCATGTTTAATTAATGGTAGATGCTATTAGTCTCACCATTATTTTGACAGCCAAAGCTGGGCGCTCTACTTTTAAAAAACTCAAGTTTGTTTTTGCTTAAATATTTTCTCTGGAAAAATGGTTAAAAAATTCTGATTACATTTTCTGCTTGACATAGAGCACACATATGCAGAGGATTTGTATGGATTCCTTCACACCCACCAACTTTCCCATTTTTACAGAATTTCTTTACTGCTAGGTTATTTTATAATAATTTTCTGTGTGCCATTTGTTGATTGTAAAAAGGCTTTTATTGTGCTATTTTCTATTGAAAAAATCGTTAAGTTCTCATAACAGTAAGTCATTTTTAAAGGCATCCTCCCAAAAATAGTCGATTATTGGCTGTTAACTCACCAGGAAGTAAGTGAAGTATTTACAAGCTTTCAGCATCTCAGGAACAATAAAAATAGAGAACCTATGAAAAAGGACAAACAGCAATTCTCTCAGGAGCTATGGGGGAGTCACAAGCTAGTGAAGTATGAGCTATAGCTCCCGTGTGCCAAAGTAATGTAAACGATGAAAGCAAAATACTGCAGATGCTGGAAATCTGAAATAAAAAAGGAAAATGCTGGAAAAACTCAGCAGGTCTGACAGCATCTGTGGAGAGAGGAACAGAGTTAACATTTCGAGTCTGTATGACTCTGTATGACAGGCTTGAAATGTTAACTGTTTCTCCCTCCACAGACGCTGTCAGACCTGCTGAGCATTTCCATCATTTTCTGCTTTTATTATAATGTAAATGAAGAATGTGCCAAATAGGGCCTTTTATTACGTCTTAGTCTAAATATATTTTGATGTCGGTCTATGCAAAGCTGACTAGCATGTGGTTCAGATTAATGCCAACAGCGTAGGTTCAATTCTTGTTCTGGCTGAGGTAGATATGAAAACTGTCTCCCTTGCCCTGCCTCTGCGAGTGGAAGGAAATTGACTAACAAAAACTACCAAGGAAACAGCTCAGGATGATAATGTTAGCAGGCAATTAGCCAAGGACCTGCCTTAAGGGCATAGGACACATGAATCTATACAAAACCACAAGGAAACTTCAAAAAAGCCATAACGAAATAGAATGTTTCACATCTCAAATATATTTGATTACATCCCTGCTCGCTTGCTTTGTTCTGTGAATGGTCACTGGAAGCAGAAGGAGCTTTTATGGCCTTAATGTAGGAATATATTTTAATTGCAAAATTAACAGCATTAATCAAAGTGTTATTTTATTCCCAGCTATAACTCATGAGGAAATGAAGATGTATAGCTTACTTTAACATGATAACAGTTCCATTTTTCTCAGTAATTCACTGTTTAATTTTAACATAGAGGTACGTAGCACATACAGCGGAGAAACAAACCCACCCACCTGGTCCATACTGCTGTTTATGCCTCACTTGAGCTTCCTCCCATCCATCTTCATTTAACCTTATCGGTGTAACCTTCCATTCATTTCTTGCACCTGTGTTTGTCCAGCTTCCCCTAAACTCCCCTGTGTTATTTGCCTCTACTACTCCTTATGGTATCAAGCTGTTTTTCATTCGTTCTCAGGATGCGAGCATTGCTGGTAATGTTAGCATTTATTGTCCATCCCTAATTGCCCTTGTGCAGGTGGTGGTAAGTCATCTACAACTGAGTGGCTTGCTAGGTCATTTCAGAGAGCAGTTGAGAGTCAACCACATTGCTGTGAGTCTGGAGTCATATGTAGTCCAGATTATTAATGAGACTAGCATTTTTCTCTAGATTTTAGCTAAGCAAAATAAGTGACAGCCATTCACTGACTCATTTCTTGGGCAATGCCTTGACTAATCATGGTCAAGCTGCCTGGTTTAAATTTCAAATGCCGCTTGGCAGTTAACTGTCAGTCACCATTAGTGGTGCATCCTTCATGACAACACCACATGCCAACCAATCAGCGCTCTCTTCTCATACAATATAAATTGCTTTTCTCCTCCTTAGCTTGGTATTCTTGTGAGTGTCCTGATGAGTGCAAGACAAAAAGCTTAGACATGTCTCTTTTTTCAGCAATATTCATATTCTAGATTTATTACTGAATTTCATTTATATTCTGTCAGTTGCCATGGTGGGATGTAAACTCATCTCCCTGGAACATTCCTTTGGGCCTCTTGATTGCAGCCCAGGAGGTCTTGTGGTGCAGTAGGCAGCGTCCCTGTCTCTGAGTTGGAAGCTCTGGGTTCAAGTCCCACTCCTGGACTTGATGGCCAAGGAAGGTGCATTCATAACGTGGCCAAACAGGTTGAGCACCAACTTGTTTATCCTGTCAACATGCACTAATGGCAGGTGGTAAGAGCAGGAGAGATTCTTGGTCAGCCATGTGATGGTTAGAAATTGGAGCCTCTACCATCACTATCCATAGCTCCAGTCTACAATATGCATGTAAAAATGTAGGTTGCCACAACAACTTGGACTCCTTGGGCGGCTGGTTAGTTCAGCTCACTGGATTGCTGGTTTCAATCAGATTGGTGCCAACAGCATGGGGTTCAATCCCTGGACTGCTGGGATGGATTCGAGACCAGCTTCCTTGCCCTACCCATTGTGCAGGTTGTGGAGCCGTGGGTCAGGCCTGCCATCAGACAGAGAACTGAAGAAGAAGAACATTACTATGACATTACCACTCCCCCAAAATCAATTCTCTGGATGAAGTTCCTCCTGAATTTCCTGTTGACTTTATTTGTGACTATCTTACATTTTGGCTTCAATTTGTAGTCATCTTATAGTCAAAGGCATCAGACCCCTTGTAAAGACTTGTAATTATGCTATTTTTTAATCACCACAATCATTGTTCAGCCCCTTGCTAAACTGAGTTGTGAATATAGTCCAAAGTCACCTTCCCCTCTTCAATCGCCCTACTTTTAAAATAAAAGCTGCTTGAAATCAAAGCCTAAAGCCTGGACAGGAAACTTTAGTTCTTCCTTTAGTTTACCAACGTCAAAAACACTATATGAGACAATTAGACCTGTCATAAACATCACTGAAACAGCAAAAATAACTCATGCGTTACAAATGAGTGTTTAGTTATGTTCCAACAATTCAGCTTTAATCCCCACTGACAAGAAGTTATCTGATTATATAATAAGGCTTTGTAAAGTCAACAATGTCAAATCAGAGGAGAGGCTTCTTTTAAACTCTAATCAGCCTTTCTAAAGTATTTTCCTGTCCCTGCACGTTGTGTCATCTCCAGTTTGGGGGCCATTTTAATTTTTATCACCAAGTGAAGTCATGATGGCGAATCGACATTCTATTAAACGCCTCGCCCAATTTTCTTAACCATTATTGTCACCGGGAATAGAAAGTCAGGTGAGGTGCCAAATGGATGACTGGTTCACTGTTACCCATTTTGCACCTGACCATAAATGTTAAATTACCCCCAAAGTTCAACTGGATATGAGGCCTGGTTTGCAAAATATTTAGCTGAGCAATTACCTACTATGATAGGTTGACCACAGTATCTCCAATGAAGTCAATTTATATGAGCAAAATTAAAGCATGGGAATAAATTTTGGCCCCCAAATTTTCACAGGACGTCCAGCATACTCCTTCTGTAAGCTGGACAGGAACACTGCCAAAGGCCTTTGAAGTAGGCTCGGCCCCATCTATGCCAGGTCCCATCCTCAGCTACTTCTTTAGGCCTCGTTTGGCGCCGAACCTCTGCCAGATGCAAACGTGATCTACTTCACCAGGGTATGCTCGGCTGGAGTGGTGGTGGAGTGGGTTGGGGGAAGGAACAGATGGATCAGGAGATTCCTAGGCCAACTGGGATGCACACTAGGTAACAAACCTCCCAGTTTCTCCTAGTTAAACTGAGGACCATTTGGGCTTTCAGGGCTGTCTTTATCTGGTTTTCTGAGGAGCAGCAGTTTTGTTTTGAATGTCTCACTTTACAAAAGCATCAGTAGGATCCAAACAGAAGTATTCATAGGCCTGAAGCTTATAGGAACATAGGACTTAGGAACAGGATCGGCCATTTGGCCTTTGAGCCTGCTCCACCATTCAATAAGATCATGGCTGATCTGTTTGTGGTCTCAGCTCCACTTTCCAGTCTGCTCCCCATAATCCTTGACTCTCTTGTCTAACAGAAATCTATCTAATTCAGCCTTGAATAAATTTAAAGACCCAGCCTCCACTATCTTCTGGCGAAGCAAATTCCACACTCTGTTAAAACAGTGCGATCCAACAAGACAATGTGATCCATTAAGACAGGGTGATCTATTAGGACAAGGTGATCTGTTGGGGCTGTGTGCTCTGTCTGAGGTTTGTGATTCATTAGGATAGTGCGATCTGTTAGGGATGTGTGATCTATCAGGACACTGTGATCTATTAGGAGAATGTAATCCATTAGGGCTTTGTGATCCATTCGGACAGTAAGATCTGTTAGGGGCTGTGTGATCCATTAGGATTGTATGATCTTTTAGTGCTGTGTGATCTGTTATGACAATGTGATCCATTAGGGTCATATGATCTGTTAGGACATTGTGATCTGCTAGGAGTGATCTGTTAAGACAGTATGATCTGTTATGATAGTGTGATCCGTTAGTGCTATTTCATCTGTTAGGACTGTGTGATCTGTTAGGACAGTGTAATCTGTTAGGAAATTGTGATCTGCTACATCAGTGTGATCCATGGGGGCTGTGTGATCTGTTAAGCATGTATGATCTGTTAGGGCTGTGTGACGTGTTAGTACAGTGTGATCTGTAAGGATAATGTGATCCGTCAGGGCCACTTTATCCTCTCTGCCTGAATTTCCCATTAGGATTCCACACAGGTGATACTTAAAATCCAGGAAGCAAAGTCAAAATCTACTCAATTGAGCAGTTCAAGATCTGAAATTAGCTCATCATGTACAATTTCTAACCCTTCAGTTTCATGAATCTCTAACATCAGTTTGTAAAATATAGTTTGCAATGGTATGAAAATTAAGTAAGTTGGAACAAGGAAGGCCTTTCAGCCAGTCGACTGCACCCTTTTACCTAGATCGTCTTTTGGGATTTCTACAGGGGATTTTGATTTTGTCTAAACTCAGCACTCTTTATTTTGGAATATAATTGTGCTAGGGTAGTGTTTGCTGTATGAGGTAAGCTTTCGTTCCATAGGTTAATAACTCTAGGAATTTGATTTTCCTCTGCTGTCCTGTGTGAATTTGAATATGGTGTTATTTGAAAAGGAAGCAAACTCTGGCAGCAAGGCCTACTGCTTCATGTCCGCCTTGATGTGGTGTTCCTCCTTCTGCCACTTCCGCTGGGATTGATGCTGGCCACTCCTTCCCTGCCCAGCATTCCTTCAGGAAGGGCCAGTTCCTGCTGATCCCTGCCACTAAACCTGGTGATAGTGCATGGTTTTATGGTGGGAAAGCACTGAAGACCTTGCAGTGGTATTCTCTCCCTCTTCCTTCTTGCATTCACTCATTTGGCTCAGTCAAGGCCTTTAGTAGGAGGTTTATTGTTGGCTTCAGGGCTCTTTTACCCCTTAATCCAACTCCTACTAATTCTGGTGCTCCAGAAAACCACAGATTTTGCATCCCATTTTGGTGGCAAAAATTCTGCCAAGAGCCCACCATGCTAGTTTCATGACTCATTGCTTCCTTGGTTATAATTAAATACTCTGTATATAATTATTAGTTCTGGAACTCACTCCTGAAACCTTTCTATGTCTCTACTCCTCTTTCCTCCTTTAGGACACTGCTTAAACCTACTTCTTTGACAAAGCTTTTCTTTTTGACAAAGTTTTTAGTTACCTTTCCTAATATCTCCTTATATTTCTGAGTCCGTAGGTTGTGGGTTCAATTCACCCTCCAGGATTTGAACACAAGCTGACACTCCAGTGGAGTACTGAGGGAGCGCTACACTGTCGGAGATGCTGTCTTGCGGATGAGAATCAAGGCCCTGCCTGCTCTGCAGGTGGATATAAAAGATTCCATGGCACAATTTCAAAGAAGAGCAGGGGAGTTATCCCCAGTGCCCTGGCCAATGTAACACTCAACCAGGAACATGCACAGGATATCTGTATACATTCATGCTCTTCAAAAATAGACTCTTTGTCCTGACCATATGTTCCAATAGCCATGGCAGGACCACTTCAGAATGAAAGCAGCTTTACTTAAGGATTGGTTTATTTGGTCTAACATCTCTCTCTCTCTCTCCCGAGACCCAGGCTAAAGCTCTGGGGACATGAGTTCAAATCCCACCATAGCAGCTGGTGGAATTTGACTTCAGTTAATAAACCTGGAATATAAAGCTAGCCTTAATAATTGTGACCATGAAACTATCATCATAAACACGCAGCTGGTTCACTAAGTTCCTCAAGGGAAGGAAATCTGTCATCCGTACCTAGTCTGGCCTACACGTGATTCCAGACCCACAGTAATGTGGGTGACTCTTAACTGCCCTCTGAAATGACTTAGCAAGGTCAATTCAAGGGCCATTAGTGATGGGCAACAAATGCTGGTCTTGCCACATCCCATGAAAGAATATAAAAAAAAATTTGGCTGCAATTCTTGGGAAAAGCATGTGATAAGCTGTGCCTTGAACTCTTATTCTGCAGGGAACTCCAATCCTAA
This sequence comes from Cetorhinus maximus, assembly GCF_964194155.1. Lineage (NCBI taxonomy): Eukaryota > Metazoa > Chordata > Chondrichthyes > Lamniformes > Cetorhinidae > Cetorhinus > Cetorhinus maximus. The sequence continues at coordinate 16,293,166 of NC_135900.1, forward strand.
ACGATGCATCACTTAGCTGACCTTGCTTTTTTTTAATTCAAACAATCCAAATTAAAACTGCAACTGAAAGTTGGGGAGTCTTACTGTGATGGTGAAAGAAGTCATTCTACATTCTCAGATTTGCTACTTATTTGGTCACCCGTTGGCTGGTAAGGAGATTGTAAATACAGAGTTGCCGTAACTATTGTAAAATTCCTGAACTTTGCTGTTCCCCTCGTACAGTATGTTTCCAAGATATTATGCATATACAGCAGGACACACTCACTTTAATTTTGTAGGGCAGTGTAAAACATGCAATCATAAATCAGCAGCCCATTATATCTCGCTCCTAGTTTTATTCCCGTTGACTAGTGGTGAGGTTCTGTCAGATACATGGAAGGCTGAAACCATCTCCATACAAAGTCAAGGTAAAGTGATAAATGTTGAAGCTAAATAGTGGAGTGAGAAATTCAACGATCACAAATTGGTGGAAACCAGATGTCTTCCTCCTTTTTCTGGATCCTGGAATGTACCCTGGGTAGCCAGCATAAGCTCCCGCTGCATGAAAACAAGTAGAAATGTCAGTCCATAGCGAGTAGAGAGATCATGACCAATTTTATACTACACTTTCTTGTTTTATCTGTTGTCATTATGTTAGTAACACTGACAAGATCACACTCATTCCGCAACCCTAGTTGCCCTGACAACAAAATTGCCACTTCAGAGACCAGATTCTCCTTGTAGTTTGGGGCTAAAATCACAAGTAGCCAAGCTGAATAAGTAGTAGAAATGAGAACAGAAAATGCTGGAAAAGCTCAGCAGGTCTGGCAGCATCTGCAGAGAGAGAAACAGAGTTAACGTTTCGAGTCCATATGACTCTTCTTCAGAGCTAAAGAGAAGTAGAAATGTGATGGATTTTATACTGTTCAAGACAGGATGGAGCAGGTGGAGCAAAATAGAAGGTCAGGGATAGGTGGGAGGTCAGGAGAGATTGGATTAAAAAGGGGTAAAAGTGGAGGAGAGAGACCATGAATCAGACCATGAGCTCACTCCTCTGTTTTTACCCCTTTTTAAATTCAGTTATTATTTTTATTTTATATTATTTTGCTTTTATATTATTTATTCATTAAAAAACATTTTTTTTGCCTTTTCCCCAATACTCCTCCACCCCCCACACTCCCCCAGCACAGGGTCAGCTGTCACTTGTTTTCCTGTTTTGCTTCCACACAGCACTGACCCTTCTTCTGCTATTAACATTCTGCTATCTTACCTTTATGCTGCTATCAGTACCTTCTTTAGTCTTTAACACTACCATTAACACTCCCTTTGACTTGTGTCTATGACATCTTTGTCAATCTCTCCTGAGCTCCCACATATCCCTGACCTTCTATTTTGTTCCACCTGCTCCATCCTGTCTTGAACAGTATAAAATCCATCACATTTCTACTTCTTTTTAGCCCTGAAGAAGAGTCATGTGGACTCGAAACATTAACTCTGTTTCTCTCTCCACAGATGCTGCCAGACCTGCTGAGTTTTTCCAGCATTTTCTATTTTTAAAAATATTTCCTGCATCTGCAGTATTTTGCTTTTATCTTAGAAATTAAGTAACAGGTTCCCTTACCCGAGACTCTATCTCTGTAACCTCCTCCAGCCATCCACTCCCAACAAACTCTTTATTCCTCCAAAACAGGCCCATTGACCTACCTTGGTGACCAAGACCTTAGCTGCCTAGGTCTCATGTTCTGGAATTTTCCACCATAAACCCTTCCTCTTCTCTGCCTTCCTCTCTTCTGTTTAAGAGTCTAATTACATACAAGCTGTTTCATTGAACCTAAAAAACCTGCCGCTATGTCATTTAGACTGGGGTTGGAAAATAGCCACTTGAACAAAGGAACAGAGGCTGAAACTTAACACTAGCATGGGCAATACCAACCACTGTCTTCAGGAGTAGAGAGGAAAGAAAATGGAGGAAGTGTCCTCTGAAAGAATGATTCTGTGATGCAGCACTTGAAGGAGGGCATCATCCTGAGAGGAGAGCAATATATTGGGGAGTTACCCTTTATCAATCATAGCTGTGGGGAGCTGATAGCATCCCACCTGAAGTATTGAATTATGGAGGGACTCACATAGTTGGGAAACTCACTAGCTTCTTCCGCCTAATCTGGAACCAGGGTGTTGTGCCCCGAGGGGACAAGCATGCCTCCGTAACTCATCTCTACAAACGGAAAGGGAGCATATCCATCTGGGACAGTCACCATGGAACATCACTCCTTCCGACAGCAGGAAAAATTCTTGCAAGGGTTATCCATAATCAGATTTTCACTCATCCCATTGACACTGTGTACCCAGAATCACAGGGTGGCTTCCATTGAGGACAGAGAACAGTAGACATGATCTTTGCAGCACGTAAGATTCAAGAAAAGTTCTGTGAACAGAACAAGGACCCCTATATGCTGACGAAGGCTTTTGATACAGTAAACTGAAGGCCTGTGGAAGGTTTTCTACAAATATGGCTGCCCTGAAAAAATAATCAATATCATTCACTCATTTCACGATGGCATGATAGAGCCAGCTTGATACAAAGTGGTCTGTCATCAGATACCTTTCCTCTCCCCAACAGCACCAAGCAAGGCTGTGTGTTGGCTCCAGGTTTGTTTGCCAGATTGGCCATGCACCAGTATGCACTCAAAGATCTTGACACAGGAGTACACATTCAATTCAGGACAGGCAGCAACCTCTTCAACTTGCAAAGGCTGAAGACTTGTACGAAGGTTACTGAGTGAACTCTTGTTTGCGAATGACTGTGCTCTCATATCACATACTCAGGAGGAGATTCAGCTGCTTGTTGATCACTTTTCCCTAGCCTCAGAACACTTTGACCTGACAATAAGCCTGAATAAAACAGAGATCTTGTAACAACCCACCCCTGGCCGCATACTCCAAGACCCCACAGTCACTATCAACAACACATCCCTCCATTCCGTGCAGAAGTTTTGCTTTCTTGGGAATACCCTCTCCAATAACACTATGCTGGAGGACAACAGCAACCATTTCCTGGCAAAAACTAGCTCAGCGTTTGGCAGGTTCACTCATAGACTTTGGAAAGAACATAGAGTTTGTCTCAGAACAGAGATCAAGGTCTACCAGGCAGTGAGTCTTACATCACTTCTTTATGGGTGCAAGATATGGACAACCTAGCGACATCACATAAAGCAATTAGAAGCATTCTACCTTCACTGTCTGAGATCTATTTGCAACATCAAGTGGCAGGACAAAACCCCCAACATCGAGGTCCTTGCAAAGTGGTGCATACCTGCATTGAGATCATGCTCATCTGAGCTCAGCTTCACTGGGTCAGTCATATGGTTCACACAAAGGCAATACTCTACAGGCAGCTGAACGTGGGAACCCACACCAGAGGACATCCCAAACTTAGATATAAAGACAATTTGAAAAGCAACCTGAGAGCTTGGAAGCTGGATCCCAATACATAGGAAAAACAACCTTGGACAGACCCAATTGAAGAAGCCTGTGTCATCAAGTGATTTTGACATTTGAGGAGCTCAGAGTCAAGTATCTTTAGGGCAAGTGAGTGGAGCGCAAAGCCAATACTTCCATCCATCCCTCCAACACAAACTTCATATGTGGTATTTGCAATTACTTATGCAAGTCAAGACTTGACTTAATGTCACACATGAAACAACATCAAAATAGACTGTAAACGGTCCTATCTTTTTCTTGCTGAGCTTTCATCCTACAGGAGAATCCATCAGAAGGTAAGAAACAGACAGTTCTAAATAATGTAGCTGTAGTAACTGAAGGTATAGCCTCTCCTGCTGGCTATCAGGGGTCACATGATGTTCTTGGAGGCTCTGGCCAATGAACCCTAAGCGCAGGTAATCTTAGGGATGAGGCTTCCTGGCAAGAGTAACATGTGAAAAGCTTCTTGTAATAAAGTTTATCTGTTTCTTGTTGAAAACTCGCTCTGTCAAGTCATTACATTTGGCAACAAGGATGGGATAACTTTGACGCTGCACAGCGCCTTGTTAAGAAAAAAGAAAAGACTACTCACCAGTCATGCCACTCTTCGGCAGCATCAATCCTTACGATGTGACTGTGGAAGACTGGAGCCAGTATGTAGAGCGCCTTGGTTTTTATTTCGTAGTGAACAAGATTACTGCGGAGGAGAAGCAGAAAGCAAACAAAAACAGGAAATGCTGGAAAAACTCAGCAGGTCTAACAGCATCTGTTGTGAGAAAAAAAGCAGAGTTAACGTTTCGAGTCCTTAGGACTCTTCATAGAGTCATAAGGACTCTGTTTTTTTCCTCTCGACAGGTGCTGTTAGACCTGCCGAGTTTTTCCAGCATTTCCTGTTTTTGTTTCCGACTTCTAGTATCGCAGTATTTTGCTTTTAAGCAGAAAGCAATCCTTTTGAGTGTATGTGGTAGCAAGACATATAATCTCATTCACAGCCTGACAGCCCCAAACGCACCCAATTCTAAGTCCTTTAATGAATTAGTGGACCTTGTGAAAATGCATTTCCAGCCAAAGCCATCCGTAATAATGCAGTGTTTTAAGTTTAATTCCAGAGCTAGGGCTCTGGGAGAGTCCATCGCAACCTATGTAACAAAACTGAAGCAGTTGACAGAACACTGCGACTTTGAGGACACATTAAATGGTATGCTATGGGACCGATTAGTTTGTGGAGCTCAGGATGATGCCATTCAGCGCTGTTTACTTGCTGAGGTCGACATGGTAGTGCCCTAGAAAGCTTCCTCACTGTGGAAAGTATTGCGAGAGACTCACAGGCTTTGCAATGCATACAACATGGCGTTGTTCTTCATGCAGGGCGGGAACCTACATCGGGCGTGATATGAAGGCCAGGGACACAGCATCAAATCGAGAGGCAATGGCCACTGTTAGAAACATGAACCAGGCCGAGTAGAAGCACTTCAGCAGCGACTCCAAGGTTAGTTTGTTATAGATGTGGGGGTGACCATAGAATGCACACCTGCAGATTCAAGAAGGCAGAATGCCATTACTGCCATAAGAAAGGTCACGTAGTAAGGCAATGAAGGACGAAGTTCAAACAGCCCGTAAAGCAGCAAACCAACATGACTGAATTGAATAATACAGCAGAGCCTGAAGCTGCTGATACCAACAGCTATTCCCTGTATAATGTCACCTCTGTAAAAACCAAACCTATCACTGTCACAATCCAAGTTAATGGGAAACCACTAATAATGGAGATAGATATGGGAGCCTCAACTACAGTGGTGGGAAAACACACACACACAAACCTCAATGAAGGTACCCAGGCACTAACCCTGGAGCAGACAACTGCTAAGTTAAAGACATACACTGGAGAATCTATTCAGATAAAGGGCATCGCCACAGTAACAGTGTCTTAAAGGCAACAGATGCCTTTGATAATAGTGAAAAGAGAAGGACCTAGTCTTCTAGGCCGAGACTGGTTACAGAAAATCAAGCTTGACTTGTCTGAAATATTTCACCTGAATACAGGAGGAGTCCCTGAATTGCTAAGGAAATACAACAGTGTGTTTCAGGATGAGTTAGGGAAGTTAAAAGGCTTGTGAGCAAATATACATGTGGATCCTCAGGCGACACCAGGTTTCTTTATGGCCAGGCCTGTGCCTTATGCGTTGAAGGAGAAGGTGGATGCAGAACTGTGCCGGTTAGAAAAGCTAGGCATCATCCAACCTGTCCAATTCTCAGAATGAGAAGCACCCATTGTCCCAGCGGTTAAGCCTGACCAAACCAGTCGCATTTGTGGGTCTATAAATCGACCAATGACAAGGCAGCCAAAATAGATCAGCACCCCATGCCAAGGATAGATGACTTATATGCAAAGCTGGCTGGTGACAAATCCTAAACAAAATTGGATATGAGCCAGGCCTACCAACAATTAGAACTGGATAGGACGTTCAGAGAATACGTGACTATTAACACACACAAGAGTCTTTATCAGTATAATCGCCTGCCCTTTGGAGTATTGTCTGCATGTGCAATCTTTCAAAGAAGAACAATGGAGAGTCTTTTGCATGGACTTCCCGAATAGTAGTATACTTAGATGATGTTCAGATCACAGGGTCAACTGAGACCGAACACTTGACCAACCTGAGAACCTAAAAAGGTTCATGGAAGCCGGCACACTATTAAAGTAGGGAAAATGCACATTCCAAGTGCCAGAAGTTACTTAATTGGGTCACAGTGGACGCCATGGGTTTGTATCCAGTAGAAGAGAAAGTTCAGGCAATAAAAGATACACTCTCACAATCCAGTGTAACCCAACTCAAGTCCTTCCTGGGTCAACTACTACAGCCGCTTCTTGCCTAACATACCAACTGTTGGTACCATTGCACTTGTTGCTAAAAAAGTATCACCATTGGCTGTGGAATTCACAGCAGGAAGAAACCTTTGTGAAAGAAAATAAACTGTTGCATTTGTCATGTTTATTGGTACACTACTACCAATTGAAAGAATTGATATTAACATGTGATGCCTCTCCTTATGGTGTAGGAGCTGAGTTATCACATAGAATGGAAAATGGATCAGAAAGGCTCATTGACTATGTCTCGAGAACCCTCTCCACAGCTGAGAAGTGTTATTCCCAGCTAGAAAAGGAAGGTTTATTGGTGGTATTCAGAGTCAAGAAATTCCACCAGTACCTACATGGAGGACATTTCACCATTGTGTCGGACCATAAACCACTAATTCAGTGAGGATAAAGCAATTCCGCCAATAGCATCAGCAAGAATACAACATCTGATATTATCTACGTATGAGTATACTTTTATGTACCGTCCTGGCTTACACATTGCAAATGCGGACGCACTCAGTCATCTCCCATTACCAGATAGCATTGTACGTGTTCCAGTGCCGCACGAAGTTGTGCTATTACTGAATTTCTTGGATTCTTTGCCTGTGTGTGCGAAGCAAATTAGAAATTGGACGAACAGAGGTCCAATATTGTTGAAAGTCAGAGGCCTTGTTTTGCAAGGATGGTCAAATTTGCTTGTATCAGAAGAGTTGAGACCATTCCATGCCAGAAAAACAGAATTAGGTTGTCGAGGTGGAACTTTGCTGTGGGGATCAAGAGTCGTCGTCCCTTCACAATGAAGAGAACCACTGTTGGCAGAGCTTCATAGCGTGCATCCGGGCATATCGAAGATGAAAATGTTTGTGCAAAGCTATACCTGGTGGCCAGGCATTGACAGTGACATTGAAAGCATGACTAAGCACTGTCTCCATTGTCAGCAACAACAAAAGTTGCCTGTTTCAGCTCCCTTGCATCCGAAGGAGTGGCCTGGTTGACCCTGGGTTAGACTACATATTGATTATGTAGGACCATTCTTAGGTACCATGTTTTTGTTGATTGTAGATGCAATTCTAAATGGATGAATGTATATGAAATCAAATCACCAACATTGAGCACAACTATCGAGAAGCTGCGACACTGTTTTAGCATACATGGCCTACTGGAAATCATCATTTCTGATAATGGTACAGTCTTTACCAGTACAGAGTTTCAGCTATTCATGAATCTGAATGGAATCAGACATATTAAAACAGCCCTGTACCACAAATGGTTTAGCCAAGAGAGCAGTGCAAGCTTTCAAATCTGGAATGAAGATGTTATCAGGAGGTTCTCTAGAAACTCAACTTCCCACTTTCTTCTCAGTTATTGTTTGATGCCTCATTTGACTACAGGTTCACCACCGTATGATTTATTGATGAAATGCCACGTACAAGGTTAAGTCTTGTGTTTCCAAACTTAGAAAGGAAGGTAGAGAGGAACCAGAGTAGTCAAAAATTGAATCACGATATTCTCATCAAAGCTTGTACATTCAGCGTAGGTGACACGGTATTCGTGCAAAATTTGGGAATTAGACCTTGCTGGGTTCCTGAAATCATTGTCTCAGAGACTGGTCCCTTATCCTTCCAAGTGCAAGTGGAAGATGGATCGTTTGAAAACATGTGGACCATATTCGTGTTAGAGACATTCCAACAACCAACTATTCTGCTTGTGATTAACATCGAACCATCAATTTTTAGGTGACAGACTGACCTAGAATAGACATGCCTGATGTCTCTATAAAGTTGCCAAACCCAGAACTGCAACTTTCTAATGATGTGTCTCGTGCTATGGTTCCTGATCATGTCGATCCTGTTGAGGAACCTCAAGTGGTAGAGCTACGCTGCTCTAGCCGCATATGGAAAGCACCTCAGATATTTTGGATATTCGAATGTTCTCTGTAAATAGAAACTGTAAAAACCTAAAGGGGGAGGAAATGTAGTAACTGAAGGTATAGCCTCTCCTGCTGTCTATAAGGGGTCACTTCATGTAATCTTGGGGGTAATCTTGAGGGTAATATTGGGGGTGGCGCTTCCTGACGAGAGTCCTGATCAAGCATGTAGCACCTGAAAAGCTCTGTGTAATAAAGTTTATCTGTTTCTTGTTGAAACCTGTTAAGTCATTACAGTATCTACTATTGATTTTAACACAACAATTTCAACCTTTTAAAAACATGTTTTATGGATAGTTGGCTTCTTTATTTTGCAAATTTAATTTTGTAGAAGTTTAAGTAAGGAATTTAAAAAATTCTAGAAAGCAATTAATTTTCGTGGCGATGGAGGAGAGGTGGGGGATGCTGTGAAAATGCTTTTTTCTTCAAATCCAGGAGTGGTGAATAGTCTCCGTTGCAGCTTGGGCCATGTACATCATGTTTCTCTTAGAATATTGACAACCTTTATGTCAAGAATATGTGTACTTGGTTTCCTCAGAGCATTTAAAAAAAAAATCAATGTCCTTCTACTGTTAGCACCTTGCATTAAATAGACCAGACACAGATTAGAGTAGCACAAAAGAAGTGGCACACTTAACTACTGGATAACTGGCTACAAAGGCAGGTTGATTAAATGATCAGACTCCAGGCTGAGCCTTTTCATTGATCTGCTATGCTCAATTTTTTGGTATGGTACATGGTTCATTGTTGCTGTTGCATGTTGTCACTGCTGTTCAGGGAAACATTGATAGAACCTGTGCCTTATGGTATTATCGGAGTCAAAAATTGCAAATATTTGAAAATCACTGAAAACGTTTTGATACTTTTCAGAGAAAACCATGCTAGTTTTCTTGTCTTCATGTGTGGATTTTTTGAATAACTGTAAAGCTCTAACAAATGTCTGTTACAGACAGGAGACAGAGGCAAAACTGAACTCCTTTATTCTCTCGCTGTAAGCAGAGGTGTTTTTGTTTTAAAAACACACTTTTGCATTTATTCCATAAACCTGTTGTTTGCGTAGTCAATTATTAAAGTGGCTTGTAGCAAATTCTTTTAGGATTATATTGGAAGTTTAGTTTATTCACACATTCAAACCTGGGGGGGTGGTGGCAACTTTCCTTCATTCATTGGGTGTGGGCATCGCTGGCCAGGCCAGCATTTATTGTTCATGCCTGTGTTCAGAGGGCATTTTAACAGTCAACCACATTGCTGTGGGTCTGGAGTCACATGTGGGCCATAACAGGTAGGGACGGCAGATTTCCTTCTCTAAAGGGCATTAGTGAATCAGATGGGTTTTTACAACAGTCAACAATGGTTTCATGGGCCAGAATCTTCGGGTCGGCAAGCAGGGGCGGGGCCCGCTCACTGACACGTTAAATGACCCGTGGTGACATCGGGCGTGCGTCCCGACGTCACTGCGCGTCATTCTGATTTTCAGTTCGGCGGGCGCACACCGGAGTCAGCTGCACACCTGCTGAGCTGTCAAAGGCCTATTAAGGCCATTTAAATGTCAGTTTAAATACTTAACATAGCCGCCCATCCAGGTTGGCGGACAGGCGAAGAGCCCAGGCAGCCTTCGCATTTATCATGAAACCTCATCCATGGCCAGGATGAGGTTTCATGAATGATTTATAATTCAAATAAATGTTTTCATTAAAATTCATAGACACGGGTGGGATGAGGTTTCCTGAAGGTTTTGTCAAATAAATAAATATTTTTTTCACAATTCATAAACATGTTCCAGCTCATGTGACACTGTCACGAGGGGGCATGTCTGAATAATTTTTATCTTTCTTTATTTAAAAATTTCAATGTGAACTTAATCTCCCTGAAGCAGCTCCGTGCCTCAGGGAGATTTCTACGCTCTTTTGCGTGCATGCGCGAAAGAGCGCAGGTCCCAACTCTCCCTCCTCTCCCCACCCACACAGGTAGCGCTGAGCGCTACCGGCCGTGCATCACGCTGGGCGGGCCTTAATTGGCCCGCCCACGTAAAATGGTGGCGCGCAGCCAATTGCAGGCGGCGATTGACCCCGCGCCTGCCCGTGCGTTCTCCATCAGCCCGCCCGACAGGTAGAAAATTCTGTCCCTGGGAACTTCTTGGGGAGCATTCCCCAGTGCATCTTTGGGTACCCCACCCAGTTACACTGACCTGGAGCTTAGAAGTTATGGCCCATGAGGTACAATTTAGCCATGATCTGATTAAATAATTGCACAGGCTGGAGTAGCTGAAACACTAGGCCCTGTTCCTTAGTCCCCATGGGCTCCTGGTCAAGCAACATCTTGATTCTAAAATTCTCATCCTTGTTTTCAAATCCCTCCATGGCCTTGCCCTATCTCTGTAATCTCTTCCATAACCCTCAGAGATATCTGCACTCATCTAATTCTGGTCTCTTAAGAGCAGCCCTGATTTTACTTGCTCCACCATCAGCTGTCTTCAGTTGCCTAGGTCATAAGCTCTAAAATAACCTCCCTACGCCTCTCCACCTCTCTACCTTGTTTTCTTCCTTTAAACACTCCTTAAAGCCTACCTTTTTGATGGGCCGAGTGGCCTGTTTCTGTGCTGTACGTTCTAACAATCCTAGGTAAGGTGCGAATGTGTGAGGATTTAGGAACTACACGGCAACGGAAATTAGAGAATTGTTGTCAGCTGGCACTGGTTCCAATACAATTCCAATGGAGAAAACACAATTAGGAAAGGAAAGGAAAGGAAAAAGCAAAACTAGCAGCTGGGGGAGAAATTCTGCAGAGAATTCCACAGCTGTGGAGTGATGGAGAAGTAATTAATTCACCGCTTGCCACACCAAAGGTTATCTCCACACTAACCTGAGGTAGTTGCTTACTTTTCTGCCTGCTTGAATTCACATCCCACACTTGAGCTCACAGGAAAACCACTAGAGACTTTACTCTTGAGGTGACAGGCAGCTGTGCCTTATGTTACTTTATTTATGGCAGACTTTAGTCATTAGACTGTTAGGATACATGAACACGCCAGATGTCATAAATCAAAAAATAAAACAATTATTACTGTCTATGTTAACAAATCTTGTACAGGCATAAAAACTAGATGTTTAAAACATTGATTCTATGTAAATGACTGTATTAGCAACTTCACTTCTTTTGCTGACTGAATTTCATCTGGTCAACAGTCTATTCATGTAAATACTGCCGCTGAGTGATGTATCCTCATAGCAGTTAAGTCATTCTAAATAGAATTTCTAAATACTCTTTGCTGTCACTGCTTGCAAGGCTTCAGAATACCTGGCAACTTGTTCTAAAGTGTACTACTGAAGTAGTGCATTACAGTGCAGCACCTTTTAAGCTTAATCCTTGAAATAAAATACTGTCCCTCAAGTGCTTTTTGTTGTTAAATGGGTTCCAGCGATGTTGTTTTGATCTTTCGAGATTGCTTTAGTACAAAGATAGATTTTAGGATTACAAGAAATGGAATATTTCAAAATGACAAAGTTATGCAGTGTTAAACATTTTCAAAGAGAGATTTACCAAATGGATGTAGTTTTTCCATTTGTCAATCTGTGAGAAGACAAAAAAAATAAAAGCTTTAGATCCGACTGAATAATGGGGGGAAGAAACCAGCCGTTTAGCACTGTGATGTTTCAGGTCCATTTTAAGCGCTCCTGCAAATAAACTCTGCCCCTATCACTGTCAGGGTCAAATTAAAGATTAAAAAAAAGGTTAGCAAGTCCCTGTGTTAATCTTATTGTTAAATTATCATACTATTATTGATAATTGGTTTTGCACTTGGCCAGATCTTTAGCCTGCTAGAGCTCGTACCAGGAACGGGTGCGAACCTCAGGAATGAAAATAAATTAGGTCCAGAGACTAGATACTCCAATGCGGTACTGAGGGAATGCTGCACTCGGACGTACTGTCTTTCAGATCAGGTGTTAAATTGAGGCCCCATCTGCCCTCTCAGGTGGACGTAAACGATCCCATGGCACCATTTTGAAGAAAAGCAGGGAGTTTATTCGCCCTGGTCTCCTGGACGAAATTTATCCCCAGTCAACATAACAAAACATAGATGATCTGATCATTATCACAATGCTGTTTGTGGGAGCTTGCTGTGTGCAAATTGGCTGCTGTGTTTCTTGTGTTACAATCACATGTCAAAAGTGCTTCATTGGTTGTAAAGCACTTCAGCAGGTCCTGAGGTGGTGAAAGGTTCTATATAAATGCAAATCTTCATTCTTTTTCACATGATATCTTTGAAATGCCAACATGATTTCCTAACTTTGCCACCCGATTGTCGTTACTTCTTGGACCCTAAACTACGAGCAATAGAAGAGATAATTGATTCCGTGTAGCTATATGTGATTTTTTGGGAGGGTCAGCTAGATGTCTGCACATACACTTGACCCATTCTCCATGTGTGACTATATTCCACTATCTTCTGGGCCATAGCAGAGACAATTACATTTCCTTTGGGTGGTGGTTCCATCATTTGAAGGTACAAAACTTCAGCAGCTACTTGGCTTTCTGCATCCAAATCATGGCAGGCACCATCCCTAAGTGTATACGGGCACCTTCTCATGCCTCCACTTGACACCTGCCATATATCCAGCCCATAGCTTGATCCTGGATCACACAGGTGTCCGATATCCTTCTGGTGCACAATTCGGTTGGGCTTCCTTCAGTCCATGTACAAGATCCATAGCTAAATACGGAGGTGAAGTACGAGCAACGAAAACATAGGTATCCTGCATGGGTCGATGCAGTATTTCCTGCTTTTGCCTTTTTGGGGGGGGGTGGCTGGGGTAAGGGGCAGTCAAAATAGATTTTGTTTTCAATTTATTAATAATTGAACACCCCAGGTCTTGTATGGGGTACAATGCTGGATCACCAGAATTAGATCGGAGTTTACATGTTTAAATTATGAGGACTGGTTGTGTAAATAGGGGTTTGTATTTTCTTAAGTTTGGAAAGGGGGGAATCGATCAAGGAGTTTGAGATGAGAAAGGGATTCAATAGGTTAGATACAGCAAAACTATTTGCTTTGATTGGAGAATTCAGAAACATATGGCGCAGTACTAAACCTAGAGCTGGGCCATGGAGGAGTGAAATCATAAGGCAGTGTTTCTGCACAAAATGGTCACAGAAATCTGAAATTCTGTTCCCCAAAAGGCAGTGCATGCTCGGTCAGCTGAAATTTTCAAGACTGGGTCGACAGATGTTTTTTTTTTGATGGATGTGTCAAGGGATATGTAGGAAAGGCAGGTAAATGGAGTTGAGTTAGAGGTCAGCCGTGATATAATTGAATGGTGGGCCAGGGGATTGAGAGGCTGCACCTGAGCCTATGCTACATCCTATCCCATTACATTTTTCAAGAACTTGCTTATTCAAAAAGAAATTCGAGTCTGGGCATCAAACTGAAAGATTGCCCAGAAAGAAAAATAAAATGCTGCAGCTGAAGCTGAGAACCTGAAACCAAATAAGGCGTTTTGCAGATTAGGCAGCATCTCTGAAGAAAACACAAGTTACCTCTCAGGTACCGGACTCTCCCTCAGAACTGGAAGCTATCTCAGATGAACAGGATTTAAGCAGGAATAGAATAAGGAGAAAACACAAAGCTTCATTAGGAGGTGGGGGAGAAGGGGAGGGGTGGAAAGTAGGGTTGGGGAAAGAATAACAAAGTGAACACAATCACCACAAACACAACTAGAGAAATAGAATGCCTGTCAAAAGCTTATGTGGGAAACAAAAGATTTTTAAAATTCTTTCATGGGATGTGGGCACCACTGGCAAGGCCAGCATTTGTTGCCCATCCCTAATTACCCTTGGACTGAGTGGCTCAATAGGCTATTGCAGTTCAGAGTCAACCACATTGCTGTGGGTCTGGAGTCACATGTAGGCCAGACTGGGTAAGGATGGCAGATTTCCTTCCCTAAAGGACACTAGTGAACCAGATGGGTTTTTACAACAATTGATGATGGTTGTCATAGCACCATTACTGAGACTAGCTCTATATTCCAGCTTTCAACTGATTGGATTTAAATTCCTAAAGCTGCCATGGTGGGATTTGAACCCATGTCCCCAAAGCATTAGTCTGGGCATCTGGATCACTAATCTGGTGACATTACAACTACGCCACCATCAATCGGCAAAACTTGTAGCTCGGTGGGCGGGAATGCGCCAGACCCACGCGCGCATAAAAGGACACGCGTTGACATCAACAGCCCAACATCAACACAAAGTTGTGCGATATTTCATTAGAAGGCCTGTTAAGGTCATTAACAAGTTTGCTAAATTAAATTTTTCACTGCCCGTCCAACCTTACGGTGGGCGGGCAGGCGAAAAGGCCGAGCGGCCTTTGCATTTTTTAGGAAACCTCACCCGCAGGCGGGATGAGGTTTCCAACAGCAAATAAAATTAAAATAAAAAGTGTAAAATTTAATTCATAACATGTCCCTGATCATGTGATAAAGTCACATGAGGGAACATGTTTTATTACATTATTTATTTCTTTATCTTTTTTTGAAAATGCTTCATCCCCCTGAGGCAGCTCTGTGCCTCAGGGGGATTCTGAAGTGCGCACTTGCCCCGCATGCGTAAAGTTCGCACTTGCCCTGCTCGCCCTCCTTCCCCCACCCCCACACAGGCAGCGCTGCCGCTCGCATTTCATGATGGGCGGGCTTTAATGGGCCCACCAGCATGAAATCGCCTTCTGGCCTCGATCGAGGGCGGCGGGCGGCTTCCTGACTGCCCCCGCCCACCCCCGACAAGGGCAAGATCCTGCCCAAGGTGCCCAGAAGACAAAAGGAGGCATAATGAGAGAAATCAAAAATGTATTGAAGACACACAATATGAGATTAGCTAAGGACGGTTAAATAGAATGGGAAAGAGGAAGCAGGCTTTGGCGGTCCAAGAATCTAGTGGAAGAAAATGATAGGTGACTGTCAGTACCAATCCCCTTCTCTCCCCCATTCCTGAATATGACCAGAAAGATACTCAGAATTTTTTTCGGATTTTCCTGGCCTTGATGTTAACACTTTTGGTGAAGTAGCACAGCATTGATGGTAAGTAGAATGAAAAGACATAATCAGGTGCTGCTTATGCGTAGCCAACATTACCCAGACCTTATATAATCAAAACACAATTGATTTGTGAGTTTTCATTACGGATACAAGAAAATTATCTACCCAAACTGCTCCTGCTGCTGTTAAAACTAATGTGCGTCCACTAGGCTGCATGTGTTTGAAATGCTGACTGTTTTCAATATGTTCTCTAATGAAATTTCACACTTCGTTCTGAGGAATATAATTAGAAAATCTTGTAGAATTGTTCGAGAATGCTTTAACAAAATACTATGGAAGAAAAACACAGTACAATAATTCCTGTTATTTTCCTCTTCAAATTCCATTGAGGAAAACAATATTAGTTCTGTTCATTGACTGGAGGCTTCAAATGGGCTTGGAATTAAAAGAGTAATAGGCTAAAGTAGACATGCATTTCAAGGAGGTCTTGCGCTGCAGTGGGTATAAAGCTGCTGGATCTTGGTCACTAGTTAAGTTGGACTAATGGATCCAGGTTGCACGCTTATTTCGGGATGACGGAGTTGGTACCATAGACAGAACAGGTCAGTAGATGGTTCTTATGTAGAACACATGATATTTATTTACAAAAGAACTCAGCAGCTACACTTGTGTATTTACAACTAAAACCTTGTCTCTACATTACAGACTCTTACTCTAGACTACTCACTACTGATTGCGGACTACAAACTGCTAAGGTACTCTGCGTTACTCTGTCATTGGATAATAAGATCATGTGATCTTCTATTATAACATTCTTCTTAAAGGTATATTACACATCAAATTACCACATCCCTCCCCCTTTAATCAGAAATATATTTTACAGTTACAATTACATTTTTTCTCAAAATATCAAATTATTTACATAGATAAGTAATTTACAAATTCAGTCTTTCTGGTGGTTTCCTTATGTGTGTAGAACGTCTACAACTTCAGATGTTTTGTCAGGAACCTCTTTTCCTGGTGTTGTCTGAACATCAGGTTCTTTGGTGGGCACCTGCAAATCTGTTTCCATAACTCTTGCAGGTACCACCGATCCTTCAAACACATCTGTACCCAGTTGAGTTCTTTCAACAGGGGATGTTGACACAGCTGAGAACACTGGAGGAATCATTTCCTGATACTTTATTTCTCTCCTCCTTTTATGATCTATATGTCTCTGTATGATTCAGTCATCTACTTTCACATGGTAAGAAAGTAGTCCAGTGACTACACATATTTCACCTGATAACCACTTAGGACCTTCACCAAAATTTGTCACATATACTGTCTCTCCTACTGTAAACTTTCTGTCATGACTATGCCAGTCATGTACAATATTCTGACTTCCCTGACTCCTTTCCAACTTCCCCCCATAAATTTGGTGTTACTAAACTCAATCTTGTTCTGAGACGGCATTTCATCAACAGTTTCCCAGGTGTGACGCCTGTTGTCATGTGAGGGGTGGTTCTATAATAAACTAAAACATGTTAACTTGGTCACTATGGAGACTCCAGTTAATTTCTTTTCATACATTTTTGAACATTTGAACTGCTCGCGTGGCCAGTCCATTCGAAGAAGGGCGGTGTGGTGAAGTTTTTACATGAGTATTACCATTGAGGCTGATAAACCGTTGAAACTCAGCACTCGTAAACACTGTGCCGTTATCTGATAAGACCACTTCTGGTAGTCCGTTGATGGCAAAACTTTGACATAGCTTGTCAATTGTAGCGGAAGATGCTGGTGACTTTACCTCATATATGTCCACCCATTTTGAGTGAGCATCAACAATAAGGAGAAACATAGGCCGGGATTTTCCAGCCCTGCTGCAGGTGGGACCCACTGCAGGCCGAGGCGGCGCTACAGCCAGACGTCCATTGACTTGCGGTGGGACCGGAAGATCACGGCAGCGGGTGGGTGTGGAAAATCCTGCCCATTGTTTCCATAAAAGGCCCCACGTAGTCAATATGTAATCGCACCCATGGCCTTCCTGGCCACTCCCATGGGTGTAACTGTCGGAGGTAACTTTTGCACTCGTTGACACTGCACACAACTTCTCACTAAACTCTCTATTTCTCCATCCATTCCAGGCCACCATAGGTAGCTGAGCGCTACGGCCTTCATTCGGAGAATACCTGTACATGCACAATGTAATTCAGTTAACAATGGCTTTCGTCCTTTTGGAGGAACAATCATTCTAGCTTCCCACAATAAGATACCATCCTGGCTGGTCACCTCATACCTTCTGTGAAAATACAGTTTCATTTCATCAGATTCCTGTTCTTGTGACCAACCATGAAGAACTTGTTCTCGTCCTTTTGATAAGACTGGGTCTCAACTTGTCCAATCTCTAACCTGTCTAGAACACACTGGTGATGATCTAAGAAGCTCAATAATAAAAAAAGTTCTTGAGGAACAGAAACATCTTGCATTTCTTTAGGTTGAGTCTTTACATACTCCTTTTCCAAAATAAGAACGTTTTCAGCTTCCTTTTGGAATCTCTGTGACAAATCAAGGTTGATTTCCCTCAGCCAGTTTCGTTCAAGGAGGCTTGGCCCCTCACCTGCTACCACCATCATGGATAATTTCACTGATTGGCTTCCACACTATACAGTAACCCTGCTTATGCCTTTGACTTGGATGTCTTCTCCTGTGTAAGTTTTCAATTTGGCATCTGTTTCTTCCAAATTCAATTTACATTCCCCATGATTAAGGTATTTAAAAGCATTCTCACCTATCACCGTAGTGGAAGCCCCTGTATCCACCTTCATTCTGATAGGGCTATCATTCACCCTCACTGTTAAATAGATTGGTTCTGTCCTTCCTACCTTTAAATTATAAAATGAATAAATACCTGAATCTGTTACTTCAGGCTCTTCCATGTTATGAATCTCACGGGGTTTTATTCTTTTGATTGAAAGTCTGCCTGATTCTATCCTTGCGATGTCTCATGAGGTGTCCATTTTGTTGACAGTAAAAACATTCGATTTTTTTCAACTTCCATTCATTACAAGGTTGTCTGCTTCCACTTCTGTTATCATTATTCCATGTTTTCGCTGCTAAGTCATTTCTTTTTATCTGTCTGAAAGCTGAGGCTGCTTCCCGCTTCCCGTCGGAGCTGTACATTATCGTGCACTTTTTGGCTGGGACCAGCGTGGAGGACGGTGCCATATTGTGCTCCCCGTATGGCTTTCGAGTCCCTCACTGCGCCGTCCATGGGCAGTGGTATTTCCTGCGCCTTCTGAAAATCCAAATTTGTTTCACACAGGAATCTCTTCTGAATCGCATCTTCCTTTGTACCGCACACCAAACGATTTCTAAGCATTTCATTTACGGATGTAGCAAATTCACAATACTCTGTTAATTGTTTTAGACTTGCCACATAACAAGCAACTATCTCCCCTGGGGGGGCTCTATTTCTTGAGTTGAATTTGAACCATTGCATCGTTACCGAGGGCTTGGGCTGGTAATGATCCTTCACGAGGTTCACTAAGTCATCAATCCGGGGCACTGGGTGCCATTAAACTTCAGATCAATCCTTAAGTCTTACTCCCACGTGTGGATAAGAGGATCACGGGCTTCTTCTCTTCTCCTCCCCGGCAATGTCATTAGCTTGGAAATAGAACGCGAGGCGTTCAACTAACTAAGACCAATTGTCCACCATTGGGTCGAAAGGATCAGCTCTTCCAAACTGCAGCATGCTTCGAGGGGACTGCTTTGACAATCAGGATGGAAATTCTATTTACAATTACCGTGCAAGGTACAGCTCGATTTCGGTTCAATTGATTTCCTTCCTTGCCTTTTTCTTGCTTTTTTTCACCTCGTCACCAGTTTGTTAGATCCTGGTGACTAGTTTAGTTGGACTAAGAGGCCCAGGTTGCACGCTTGGTTTCGGGATGGCTGAGTGGGTACCAGAGACAGAGCAGATCAGTGGACGGTTTTTATGTAGAACACATGCAGGGACACTGGCCATAACCCCTAGACTCAGGGGTGGCGCCAGAGGACTGGAGAATTGTAAACTTTACACCCTTGTTCACAAAAGGTTGTCAGGATAAGCCCAGCAATTACAAACCAGTCAGTTTAACTTCAGTGGTGGGCAAGATTCTAAAAACAATTATTTGGGATAGAATTAGTAGTCACATGGAAAAACGTGGGCTGCTAAGGAAGAGCCAGTGTGGATTTCTAAGGGGGAAACCATGGCCTGAATCTTCGGCTTGGCGAGCAGAGGCGGGGCCTGCTCGCTGAGGCGTAAAATGACGCGCGGTGATGTCGGGCGGACGTCCCAACGTCACTGCGCGTCACTTAGATTTTCAGTTCGGCGGGCGCACAGCCAAGTCGACTGCGTGTCCGCCGAACTGTCAAAAGCCTATTAAGGCCATTTAAACATCAATTAAACTAATAAACTGAGCTGCCTGTCCGACCTTCAGGTTGGCGGGCAGGCGAAGAGCCCAGGCGGCCTTTGCATTTTTCATGGAACCTCATCCACGGGCGGGATGTGGTTTCATGAAGGGTTTATAAATTAAATAAATTTTTTCATTAATGTTCATTGACATGTCCCAGCTCGTGTGACACTGTCACATGAGGGGGCATGTCTTAAATTTTTTCTTTTCTTTATTAAAATTTTGGGAAGTTAAACTAATCTCCGTGAGGCAGCTCTGTGCCTCAGGGAGATTCCAGCAGGCCCTGACTCAGGGAATCCCCCCATGCCTGCACAGGGACTGCCCAGTGCTTCCGGGCACGCGTCACGCTGGGCGGGCCTTAATTGGGGCCAATCGGGTACGCGCCCACCCTGCCCATCCTGCACAACCCTCCCGACGGGGATAAAATTCTCCCCCATGTTTAACTAACTTACTGGAGCTTTTTGAAGAGGCAACAGAAAAGGTCGATGAGGGTAATGCTGTTGCTGTGGTGTACATGGACTTTCAAAAGGCATTTGACACAGTGCCACACAACAGACCTGTGAGAAAAGTTATTGCTCATGGAGTAAAAGGGACAGTGGAAACGTGGACACAAAATTGGCGGAAAAATAAGAAGCAGAGCGTAACGGTCAATGAATATTTTTCGCACTGGAGGAAGGTTTGTGGTGGAGTTCCCCAGGGGTTGGTATTGGGGCCCTTGCTTTTCCTGATATGTAATAATGATCTAGATCCTGGTGTGCAGGGGCCAATTCCAAAGTTTGCAGATGTTACAAAACTTGGTGGTGTTGTGAACTGCAAGGAGGATGGTGTGGAACTTCAAGGGGACATAGGCAAATTGGTGGAGTGGGTAGATAGGTGGCAGATGACGTTCAATGGGGAGAAGTGTGAGGTGATGCATTTTGGTAGGAAGAACATGGACAGACAATATAAAATAAGGGGTGAAATTTTGAAGGGGGTGCCCTTACCAATGAATCAGAAGCTCTGAGTTCAAGTCCCATTCCAGGGCTTGATGGCCAAGGAAAGTGCACTCATTAGGTGAACAAACAGCTATCAACTTGTAAATTGTTTCAACATATGCCGGGTGATAAGAGAGGGAAAGTTTCCTGTGATAGAAAGAATTTGGAGCTTCTGCCATTATCATCGTAACTGCAGGTTACAACATGCGTGTAAAATTATCGGCTGCCACAGCAGTGTGGACTCCTTGGGGAGCCAGTTGGTAGGGTGACCATTGTGGATCAGATTGGGCCTAACAACATGGGATTCAATCCCCATTCAGACTGGGATGGATTCAGGACTGCCTCCTTGCCTTACATTACCCTGAGGTCATGTTGTTGTGGGTTGGACCCGCCTTAAGGGCAGAGAACGCAGGAAGACACTTATTAGAATTCAAAGGTGAACTTTAAAAACATCCACTTAAATTTGAATCCATTGGAACTTTAGTCATATGCAATGTACAAAACATAGAGCCTATAGTCTTGACAATTCCCATTTTTTTTAACAGTGAGTTATGCAGATAATCTTTATATTAGAGCAAGAAGGGTGCTTAACAATCTCCTGAACATCATTTCAAACAAGTAGAAAATGCAAGTTGCTGTGCAGCGCAATGTATTAGTGTGCAAGTATTCTGCATCATGTTACAACCGAGTGTGATATGACATCTCCATGTAGTAACTTGGCCTGTGGCTGAGCAAGCCACCCCAGATGTGTTAAACAGGGTGAGGTGGACTGGAATGTAATAACCTGCACAATGCTTAAGCACTTTCAAGAAACTAATGAGAGCCACAGTGATGGAGAAACAGCCGGTTTTCTGCTCTCTTAGTTGGAGAATGGCACTTGGGGTGGAAGATGAAGAGAAGAAATCTAAAATTAAGTTGGAAATTATGCATCAACAAGGATCATTAATTCACTATCTATTAGTACTAAGTATTACAGGTAAAAGGGTAAAACATTTATACTTTTTTGAACCAAATTTAAGATCATTTCACCTCCATGAAAATGGCTATAGAGCCCAACTTGGATACTCGGGGAGGCACAGCCCATGTCTTTCAGCTCATTAAATGTCTAGAAAATTGTGAATGGTGTTTATGCAAGATTCTGACATGCATTGCCAGTGGGTTAGGCTCGCCCACTAACAGTGCAGACTCACAAGTTTATGCCCGAACTATATGCCTCAGACTCCTTTCAAAGTTAAAACTAAGTACCTTTCATATTTCATTCTTCAGGAACAAAGCGTTCTATTTCATTGTATCAGGAAGAAGATTGCAAACAACAGAAATTAAGGAAGCTTGACATGATGGTCACCTGGCAACAATGGGTTAGCATTACTAAAGAACTGCTTATACTCATAGGCCCAGGAAGAAATATCTAAGTCTGATTATTAAAAAAAAGCAATATAGCGGAATGTAGGTCAGTTATTTAATTGTTTTAGCATTGGGTTTCTCTTATTCCATGCATTGTTCAGAAGCAAACTAATTGCAAAATGACAGAACGTCTACCCAAGAAAGAAACACTTGTATTTCAATAGCTTCTTACACAGTTTCTGGGTATTCCATAGCAACTTACAGCCATAGAGCACTTTTCAAGTGCATTGTTGTAATGTAGGAACGCGTTAGCCAATTTGTGCACAGCAAGCTCCCACAAACAGCAATGTTATAGTGACCAGATTATATATTTTTTTGTCATGTTGGCTGAAGGATAAATATTGGTCAGGAAACCCAGGGGAACTCCCCTGCCCTTCTTTAAAATAGCGCCACAGGCCTGAATTTCACCTTTGGTGGGCGTGATCGGTGGGCCCAGGAGCAGTCGGGAAATGGGCCCCTGACCGCAATCGGCCCACCGACGGTGATTTCATGCTGGCTGGCCAATTAACGGACAGCCAGCGTGAAACGCGCTGAAAGGCTCAGTGTTGTCAGGGTGGGGGCGGGAAGAGGGCGGACGATGATGTTTCCACGGGCCCAGGTGAGCGCTTCAAGAAAGCTCCCTGAAGGCAGTCAGCCACCTCAGAGAGCAGCAGACTAAAGCTAAAATAAAGGTTTAAAAAGCTGCAAAAACAATGTCCATGCATCACAATCAATCACCTGAAAATATAGCTGATAAAAATGCTGTCCACACATATTTATTTTTATTTTATTTCATAACAAAAATTTCATCCCGCCCTCGGATGAGGTTTGATGAAACATGCAAAGGCCGCCTGGCCAATTCGCCCGTCCACCAACTGTAAAGTTGAATGGGCCACGAAAAATCGGAGACAATTGCCTCATTAATGCTCTTAATTGCCCTCTTAATTGTCGGCGGACACGCTTCCGACTTGCGTGCGCACCCACCAAGCGAAATATCACGCGATGACGTCGGGACGCTAGCCTGACATCTTCTCGTGCGGTTTAACGCCTGATCGGG
This sequence comes from Cetorhinus maximus, assembly GCF_964194155.1. Lineage (NCBI taxonomy): Eukaryota > Metazoa > Chordata > Chondrichthyes > Lamniformes > Cetorhinidae > Cetorhinus > Cetorhinus maximus. The sequence continues at coordinate 16,316,290 of NC_135900.1, forward strand.
CCTGGCCCGCGTCCACCCGCAGGACATAAAATTCAGTCCATGGGATCATTTTCATCCACCTAAGAGCAGAGACAGGATCTCAGTTTAACATCGCATCCAAAAGGTGGCACCTCTGTCAGCTCAGTTCTACCTCAGTGTTGCAGTGAAGTACCAGTCTAGATTGTGCCCATAGCCTTCTGTCTCAGCCAATAACCCAGTCAACTCACTCAGGCGTAAGGAGATCGAGCATTACTTTCAGAGTTTAACCCTGGAATCACTATTTACCCAGATGGCACAGAATCCCTAGTTGCCCTTGAGAAGGTGGTAGTGAGCTGCTTTTCTTGAACCGCTGCAGTCCATGTGGTGTAGGTACACCCACAGTGCTGTAGGGGAGGGTGTTCCAGGATTTTGCCTAACTGGGTCAGACAGCTTGCCCCTGCTTTGTGTAGGAGTGTGGGGAGGAGTGGGTTATAGTGCTTATGAGCTCCAAAGTGGGCAGCATACCTGGGGAGTTCAGAGGCATGGAGGCCTGGCTGATGTTAATGAGATCAGTTCCCGGTGCTCCATGAAGGATGGAGGTGGGTCTGGGAACAATTAAGGAAATCTGGGGTGAGTTAGGGCCTAGGAAGGGTGTCCAGAGTAAACAGGGGAACCCGATTTTTCCTATATAAATATAAATTGTGATTGTTGTCGTGAGGTCCAGAGGTCCTGCCCCTCCTGGCCTACAAGGGGAACCAAGTCCAAAAATATTATTTAAAACCTTCATGGATGGGCCGCTTCAGGCCAATGGATCAACCTCCCAGCAGGTTTGGTCTCCCAGGAAAGTTGTCATCGCCGCCCTGTTCACTAAAATACCAGACCGGGTCATGGTAACATTACCAGGTCATGACATGCACCTTTAAAAGAAGGACCTGCCAACTCGGGACAAGTGTCCTACTCCCCTGTTCAATGGAGCAGGACATGATGGGAAGGGATTAGGGTTGGAGGGAATGAGTCATTTCCCTCTTTTCACCACCCTGTCTCCCCTCAGCACTACCAACCCCCGCCACACCCCCCACACCAGTTTCTGGGAGGAAGTAAAATCAAGACCTTTGCTTCAAAGCAATTTGCTCTTCTTGGGACATTAAACGGTCCAGTTTTAGAATGAATTGTTAAAAATCCAGCACAAGGCCATTTATCTGTTAAGCGTTGCAACAACTGCTATCTATTTTATGTGTCATTCCAAATGTCTTAAATTAGATATTAATGGTTAAACTTTAAGTACCACTTCTATCTGTAAAATTGACAACCAAGCAATAAAATCTGTCTCTTTTTGGAGGGGTTTCCAATACAGTATTGGCTGGAGCTGGTGAAAGGACACAAATACAGAACGTGTGCTTTCCTGACACCTTTCATAACATCGGAACGTTTAAAGTGCCCAAAGCCATTGAAGCACTTTTGAATTGTAGCCATGAAAGAAAAATGAAACACTTGCATTTTTATAGCATCTTTCCTGACCACAGGAGGCCCCAAACCACTTTAGGGAAGGAAATCTGCCGTCCTTACCTGGTCTGGCCTACATGTGACTCCAGACCCACAGCAATGTGGTTGACTGTCAAATTCCCTCTGAACAAGGATAATTGGGGTTGGGCAATAAATGCTGACCCAGCCAGCGTCACCCACATCCCATGAATGAATAATTTTTAAAAAATTCAATGTAGTACTTTTAAAGTTTAAGAAACGCAATGGCCAATTTGTGCACAGCACGATTCCACAAACAGCTATGTGATAATGGCCATATAACGATTTATGGTGTTTTAGTGATGTTGGTTGAGGAATAAATGCTGGCCATGAAATCCTGGTGGGGACTCACCTGCTTTTTTTCAGACCGGCCTGGAAGATCATTTGGATACGTTTCTGAGAGGTCAGACGAGAACTCAGATGCACATGTATTCTAAGAGATGGCTTCTCTGACAGTCCTGTGTGCTCTTAATGAAGTTCCTCTAACAATCTCTCTCTAAACCTTGGTGGAATAATGACTCTTAAACCATACAGGAGAAAGCCTTGATCTATACTCAGTTCATTTCTACATGTGAAATACTCCTGCAATTTCTCATCATCAGACTCTTTAGGCCGGCCATTCATGACATAATTGAGCACTTTACTGATAGCCACATCCTTGTGAGTTTCGTCATCAATTTTCCTGGCAAATACTGACATGTCACTTGCGCATGTAAAGTAATTCACAGGTAACTCAGGGGCTAGAAATGAATCAGTCTTCATGGAAGATCTCAAAAAAATGTTTGCATTTGCATGACCTGCCCAACTTACGATATTTAATATTCTTACTGATGGGCCAGCAAAATCAATGTCCATCTCTGAAGCCATGTTGCTGCTGGGGATTGTACCCTCTTCTTTGAACCAAATATGATCGTAAGGTGGTCAGTTAACCAAGTGAACATCCTGCCATACAAGTATTTGCCCCTACAATCACATTTTGGCTTGATCTTTGTAACTTTCCTTTGTGTTGCATTCCCTTTTAAGGGGCTGGCCCTTTTATTTGTTCATTTCATCTTTTGTTAATTTGTTAATTTGCCCCCTTTTTTCTATTGGTTGTTTAATTAAAAAGAGCGTACAAGTATTTGTGGAACTTAATAATACCAAATGTGATCGCTAATGCCTCTTTCTCAACTTGTGAGTAATCTTGCTCTGACTTTGTTAAAATACATGAAGCATATGCTACAGACTCTTCCATTATGTGAGATAACACCACACCTAACCCCTGTAGTGAGGCATCGTACGCTAAAACCAATTGTATTTTTTGTATCATAGTGGATCAAAACAGCATTACTAGTCAGTACTTTCTTCACTCGCTCTCTGATACTTCACAGACCACTATTTCATCATCTTTTCAGCTCATTCATTGGGCATGGGCATTTATTGCCCATCCCTAATTGCCCTTGTTCAGAGGTCATTTTTAAGAGCCAACCACATTGCTGTGGGTCTAGAGCCTAGTGAGGGCAGCAGATTTCCTTCTGCTGGGAAGGAATGTCTTTCCCTAAAGGGCATTAGTGAACCAGATGGGTTTTTACAACAATCGATACATAGCCAACATTCAACTTTTAATTCCAGGTATTAATTGAATTGAAATTCCACCATCTGCCATGGCAGGATTCAAACCCAGGTCCCCAGAGTCTCTGGATTACCAGTTCAGTGACAATTTCACGATGCCACCACCTCATTGAGCAGTTGATACAATGGAGCGAATGTGTTAGCTAAGTCAGGATGGACTTTAAATAATACACAACAATCACTAAGAATGCTCTAGGTTCTTCCTCCTTCTCTTTGCTTTCAAAATTCCCTCCATGGGCGTAATTTTATGCCGGTGGGATTTTATGGACCCGCCAAAATCAATGGATTTTATAATAGCTCGCCGCATTTTATTGCCCCGCCCCCAGCATGATGGGGCAGTAAAATTCCTCCCTCTGAACACCGCGGGAGCAGTAGACATCCAAATGGTATCCCTTTGTACTGGTACTACCTTTTGGCCGGGATTTGGACCGGAAATTCCCACCCAAAGTCAACAGGCTTTTGGCCGCTTTCCAAATTTTCCGGTCCTGCCCATGGCGATTCCCACAGCTGACCAGACAATCCTGGCCTTTCTGATTATGAACGGTAAGCAATTCCGTGCTCTTGTTACTTAATTCTAATTGTAAATACACATTTAGCAAATCTATCTTTCTGAACATCTTTGCATTGGCTAAATTAGAAAACAAATCTTCGCTACTAGGATAAAAGCAAAAAACTGCGGATGCTGGAAATCCAAAACAAAAATAAAAATACCTGGAAAAACTCAGCAGGTCTGGCAGCATCTGCGGAGAGGAACACAGTTAACATTTTGAGTCCATATGACTCTTCAACGGAACTAAGTAAAAATAGAAAAGAGGTGAAATATAAGTTGGTTTACGGGGCGGGGGGTGGGACAGGTAGAGCTGGATAGAGGGCCAGTGATAGGTGGAGATAGCCAAAAGATGTCATAGACAAAAGAACAAAGAGGTGTTGAAGGTGGAGATATTATCTAAGGAATGTGCTAATTAAGGGTAGAAAGCAGCACAAGCAAGGTACAGATAGCCCTAGTGGGGGTGGGGTGGGGTGAAGGGAAGGGATCGAAATAGGCTAAAATGTAGAGATAAAACAATGGATGGAAATACATTTAAAAATAATGGAAATAGGTGGGAAAAGAAAAATCTATATATATTATTGGGAAAAAAAAAAGGAGAATTGGAAAGGGGGTGGGGATGGAGGAGATAGTTCATGATCTAAAATTGTTGAACTCAATATTCAGTCCGGAAAGCTGTAAAGTGCCTAGTCGGAAGACAGGGTGCTGTTCTTCCAGTTTGCATTGAGCTTCACTGGGACATTGCAGCAGGCCAAGGACGGACATGTGGGCATGAGAGCAGGGTGGAGTGTTGAAATGGCAAGTGACAGGGAGGTCTGGGTCATGCTTGCAGACAAACCGAAGGTGTTCCACAAAGTGGTCACCCTGTCTGCGTTTGGTCTCTCCATTGTAGATGAAACCACAAGTTCTCCTCTACATTGGAGAGACCAAACGCAGATTGGGTGCCCGCTTTGCGGAACACCTTCGGTCTGTCCGCAAGCATGACCCAGACCTCCCTGTCACTTGCCATTTCAACACTCCACCCTGCTCTCATGCCCACATGTCCGTCCTTGGCCTGCTGCAATGTTCCGGTGAAGCTCAATGCAAACTGGAGGAACAGCACCTCATCTTCCGACTAGGCACTTTACAGCCTTCCGGACTGAATATTGAGTTCAACAACTTTAGATCATGAACTCTCTCCTCCATCCCCACCCCCTTTCCGATTCCTGTTTTTTTTACCAATAATTTATATAGATTTTTCTTTTCCCACCTATTTCCATTATTTTTAAATGTATTTCCATCCATTGTTTTATCTCTACCTTTTAGCCTATTTCGATCCCTTCCCTTCACCCCACCCCACCCCCACTAGAGCTATCTGTACTTTGCTTATACTGCTTTCTACCCTTAATTAGCACATTCCTTAGATAATATCTCCACCTTCAACACCTTTGTCCTTGTGTCTATAACATCTTTTGGCTATCTGCACCTATCATTGGCCCTCTATCCAGCTCTACCTGTCCCACCCCCACCTTAAACCAGCTTATATTTCACCTCTTATCTATTTTTACTTAGTTCTGTTGAAGAGTCATATGGACTCGAAACGTTAACTGCGTTCCTCTCCGCAGATGCTGCCAGACCTGCTGAGTTTTTCCAGGTATTTTTATTTTTGTCTTCGCTACTAGGCACTGGGTAATTATCATTCTCGATTACATTGTTCACCATTTGCTTATGATCCCCATAAATCAACATGGTCAACATGGACCCATCTGCTTTTCAAACTACTATAATGGGTGCAGCACATTCATGCTCTTCACCTTCTTAATTGCCCCTGTTCTTCCTAACCTATCCTGCACTTAGTGCTTGTAATTGTGCATTAGGCACTGGCCTAGTCTTACAAAGTGTCAGTTGTACATTGTCCTTTATCTTGACTTCAGCCTTGTAATGCCTAATTTTAACTTTTGGTCCTCCTTGATCAAAGACCACTTTTTTGTGGTCTCTTAGCACTTTCTCATGTCAGATGTATTCTTACTGACCCCTATTGTAAATAACTCAGCCTAGTTCAACCATATCTTCTTAAAGCAATTTCTACCCCTCAGAAAGACTTTGTTCCCTCCTTCCACTATACCAATGTCAAGTAATAGGATGTATCACCATATTCCACGCTAACACTAACTTCACCTTAGACTGGATTACTGTTATTGGAATAACTAGCCATTTTTACACCAGTTTTGCATGAGGGAATGTGACTTAGAGACTTCTTGTATCTCCTTCCGAAATAACAGACGTGGCTGCAGCTGCATCATTGATGGAAGTAAATTGCGAATCTCTCACTTTCATTTCTACTGGGAGTGCTGGAATTTTATCTTCAGCCCTATTACCCTCACCTTCCACGTGCTTACTTGCTCTCCAACTCTTGATCTTCCTGCTTGTAACATCAGCTTCTGTTTTCACATTTATCAAATGTGCATTCAAGGATTTCCAGGTGCCTGAACTAGTTTTAGATCTGCCACAACATTGCCCTGGTGAATAGCTGCAGCTTAAAGCTTTACCATGATCTGCAGCATTACCGTTTCCTCCACTCCTGCATGCTGTCCTGATATGACCGACTTTTCCCACAGGCATAACATTTTGACTGGAAATGGGGGCATGGTTGGTGGCTACCGTGGCAACAGTAGCTTCTAAGTTTCTGACTCTCAGTCTGTGAACTTGATTGCTGTGGCCTCGATCTCAGTGAAATCCAATAGAACTCACCTGCCAGCTCAGGAAAAGAGCTCCCTGGCAACTTGTAGATTTTGTTATGTAAGGATATTACTGATTGCAGAACCAAGGTGTGTCGATGGGGTTAAGGTACAGATCAGCCGTGATCTAATTTAATGAAGGAACAGATTTGAGGGGCTGATTGGCCCAACACCTGTTGCCAAGTCTCAACAGAGCCTGATCCTCTATTCGCCCAACACCAACTTAGTGCTCATCCACATCCATTGCTTAGCAGTCCCCTTACATCAGCAGAGAAGGTAAGATTATCAATGTCGGCAAGTGCACGTACAATGCACAAAGGAACCTGTAAAGCATCATAACCCAAAGAAGCGTGCACACATTACTGAACTCAATAAAAACCTTAAGGACTGAAGAATTGATGCTTTAGACTGGAGAAGCAATTTGCAGTGTTAAGGTTGAAGCTGAACCTCTTCATGCATTCACTATATAGCCTTTATCACATTAAATGAAACATTTCCCGGTACTAACATTGTCTGCTTTAGAAATCATTGCTTCACCATATTTCAGCTTGTTGCTTTCTGCCTCGCTTTCTTATGCCTGATGTCGATGTGGAGGAACAACTATAATTTTACATTTAGGTAGTTAAGCCAGACGATTACATCAGTGGGTAATGGAGTGTATTGTTGTAAAATCTCTGTTGGGTTTTGAAATGTAATCAGTCCACTTGTTACATATGTCTTTCAGTAGTCATGTGACTGTGCCATGAGGCTTTCTCTCTGGAGGCAAACATCTTAAGGGAGTTCATTAAAGCCTCTCACTGAGAACACACAGAAGTACAGCTGCCTGTAAATATGAAACATGGTGTCAGGAAAGCAAACACACACTGAAGGCTGCAAGTAAAAAAAACAGGCTGCAGAGAAGACGCAGCTCACACAGAAAAGTTGAAATCTGCAGAAAGCTACTAAAAGAGGACAAAGGAAACACAAAAACAAAAGGAAGGCAAACATGTACCGAAGGCTGCAAGTGAATACTGGGTGAGTGAACATGGTAAACTTAGTAAACTTTCCAATCCCAGCTCCAATAGAAATGATAGGTGATGCTTGGCAGAATTGGCAGTGTTCCCACATGCAATGGCAAAACTATGAGATTTCAACAGACTTAATTAACAAGCCTCAATGGGAGTAGCCACACTTTTAACCCTGCTGCGGAGGGATTGCTGCAATGTGTATATCACCCTAAACCTAACCAAGTAAAGAAAACAGATGGCAAATACCTTGAACGAATGATTTGAACCGTGAGTGGATGTTACATATGAACACTATGTCTTCAACACTATCACAGGGTGAAAATTAAACAGTATGTGACGGCAATAACACAGCTTGCAGAATCATGTGAATTTGGACAGCTAAAAGATGGTCTGATTAAAAATAAATTAATCTTAAGCATGCAAGACCCCTAGGTGAGAGAAATTCTACTGAAATATGAGAAACTGATGCTAAAGAAAGTGATAGACCTGTGTTGAAATGTGGAAGTTGTGAAATGTGAGCCAGAGCAAGTGTATGGCAGAGCAGACCATGAGATACATTATGCTGAGAGACATTCCAAGCCAAAAAAGCGGAACAATCACGGACAAAGGGCAGGATGCAAATACTGTGGAGGACATCACACAAAGGAAAAGAAGGATTGCCTAGCATGGGGAAAGCAGTGTTTTAACTGCAAGAAGCAGAATCATTTCACACACAAGTGTTTGGCTAGAAAGAAGCAAAATAAACCTGTACTGATGACCATTGGAGAGATATCTGCAGAAGAGTATGGTGAAAATCTAGCTTCAATACAATAAGTTGGTTCCATGGTTTGTCACTGTTACAATGATGACCCCAGAGGGAGAATATCAAGTGAACAAGAAATGTCAGATAGATACTGGCACGTCATGCAACATAATGACCTTCACTGACCAGTGCGAAGTGACGTAACATGGTGATCTAGAAATGAAACCCTCAAAAGTGAGGTTGAGGCTTTATGATGGCACGATACTCATACCGAAAGGACAGATTAGTCTGAGAGCCCAATGCAATGGCAAGAAGGAAGATTTAGAGTTCCAGCTCATAGATGGGATGTAACAGCCACTCATGTCAGCTGAAACAAGTCTAAAGCTTGGACTGGTAACCCTAACTATGCCAACAGAGAAAGGGCAGCAAAAGACCCCATGGAGATGGCTACAGAAAACCCAAGAGAGAGGGAAAGAAAAGATCCCAGAGCAAGGGAAACAATATTTAAATAAACCACAAAATGGTTGCTGACCATGTCACTGTAATGAAATGCATGAGCTGAAGGTAAATGAAGCAGTTCTACAGGGAAATATACACATCAGAGCTGAACTGGAAGATTTGAAGGGCAAGATTCTAGCTGAGTATATACCTTGGAAAATGCATAATAAACTGAAGTATTCAATGAACCAAGCTGTGCAAGATCTGCACAAACAAATTTCAGAGACAACACAAAGGTACTGGGAGGAAACAATGATCCTCAATTCCACAGTTGGCAATTCAATGCAGGAGTGGAAAAAAAACTCAACCGGATGTGCAGCCAGCAAAAATGGCAGACAGAAAAGGCATGCAAAGAAGTTGCAACTCTGAAAGGTCCATACTGAGTACAGATGATCATCAATCCCGAGGTCCATGTGCTCCCAACAACCGCAATGGAACAATAACAGTTACCATGGCAACAAGTGCCACAGGAATTACACTCTCCAGACAAGGAACATCACCTAGAAGAACAGCCAATGTCAACGCGCATGTGTACCATTAAGAGACCCAAATGATTGAAAACTATGGGAGGAATTTTACAGCTCCTGTAGGATTTTCTGGTCCTGCCAAAGTCAATGGAATTATAAATGGCTCATCATGCCATGATGGGTTGTAAAATTTCACCCTATGTTTGCAATGCAAGTGCAGTGACTGACTAGTAAAACAAACAGTTGTTAATGCATGAGACAGTGGGTGTATAGTGGGTAACTTGGGTAACTCACAGTGATACAGGATTGTGCATGCAGATGTGTCTTCTGTTCACTAGGAAAGGTGGAGTGTTTGTATCCTTTGATATAAAAAGGCGGATGTTTGGGTTTTGAAATGTAATCAGTCTACATGTCACATGGCTTTCCATAGTCATGTGACTATGCCATGAGGCTATCTTTCTGGAGGAAGACATCTTAAGGCAGTTCAATAAAAGCTCTCACTGAGAACACACTGAAGCAGTACAGCAGTCCTTAAACAAAGAACAGTTTCCTTTGAATTTGTAAATCGGACATTTCATGGTTTGTTCTGGGTGACCACAGTCACAGGCAGGGAGAGTTTTTAAGTTTTCCAATTATGCATCAAGCGTCCACATCTGCCATTTTTTGTGAGGATGCGGTTTTTCCCATGAGTTTTGTGGAAGATGGAAGCCAGGTATCTTACGCATCCGTATTTTGTAAGGTCTTTGTTTCTGGCTTCTTTTGAACATTATGTGGCTTTCCAAGCTTCATCGGGGTTGAAGTCACATTCTCTAAGGCTTGGATACTTGCCATTGTGGACTGTAAAATCCATTTTACATGACCTTCCTCAAAGCTAAATTAATCAAAATCTTGTGCATGCTCCATTTAAAGGGGCAGGTGGAGACAGCAGATAAAATAGCCAGTGTTTCTTTTTGACCAGGTAGAGCAGGAGTGTTCCTTCTCAGTCCATAAGTAAAAAACTTTCAGGCCTAAGCAAGCAAGCAAGCCCCCTCCACAGGATTGTCTCCAACCTATAGATTCTGAGCGTTGACTGGTTCCTCATTGCAGCTGGTTGATCTGCTGCCCTTCCCATTCTCTATAAGGCAGCCACACAGCAGCATAATAATTAAGTACTTTGGGGAGGCGATGGCATAGTGGTATTGTCACTGGACTAGTAATCCAGAGACACAGGGTAACGCTCAGGGGTCCTGGGTCTGAATCCCACCACGGCAGATGGTAGAATTTGAATTCAATAAAAATCTGGAATTAAAAGTCTGATGATGACCATGAAACCATTGTCGAATGTTGTAAAAACCCATCTGGTTCACTAATGCCCTTGAGGGGAGGAAATCTTCTGTCCTTACCTGGTCTGGCCTACATGTGACTCCAGACCCACAGCAATGTGGTTGACTCTTAAATGCCTCTGAATTAGCGCAACTAAGGATGGGTAATAAGTGCTGGCCTGGCCAGCAACACCCACATCCCATAAATGAATGAATTAAAAAAATCAATTTTGCAGGCCAGCTGCCTAGGGTCATTCAGCATTTCTCCTGATCTATCTTAAATGTAGCCCAATGTTGAGTGTTTTTTGGACTTACCCCTTAGAGCACAGGGTGATCCATTTTCAAGCCTTATAAAGCTCTCACATGGTGCACATAATATTCTTGGAGCACCTGGGGCTTTGCATTTTCAGAAAATGTTGAATTTTCACATTAATATAGATCATTCTGGTTGATCCAACATTTTTTATTTCACCATTTGAATAAAATAATTATAGGGAAATATATAGTATTTGGATAAGGAATCACTTCCCAAAAGTAATCTCTGAAAGTTCATGGTGCCTGTTGGGGTTTTGAAAAGCATACACTACTCCATGTCCTACCTGGCTTGCCATAGTCATGTAACATCTGCCATGAGGGAATGCCTGGGGGCCACAATGATACATTCAGTTCAATAAAAATATTACACTAGGAAGACTGTAGTCTTTGAGCTCATAATAGTGCCCCTTTAAGCCAATGACCTCCCCGCAAATTCCTACAGATAGCTTCCTTCTCCGACTTCTCCTTGCCTCCAGATTCACAGGGGACCTCAAACTCACCATCAACAACCACTCATTTATTTTGCTCGTTTTTTTGTATAATTTTCTCGAGCCGCAGTGAGCTCCTTGCCACCAATTCCAACCAATCCACCAATTCACAATCTTATGCTGCAGGTGAGTGATCAGGGAAATTCTAAACTGCCCCGCACGGATTCCACGGCAGCACCAATTCTGAGCAGCAGACGGTCCTGGCAACATAGACTTAGTAAGTCAGCTAAAGTCAAAAATGACATTTTATGTTACGACGACAAAGGCAAAAACTATCCTTCCTCACCCTTCCCTATCAGCCTTTGACACAGTTGATTGCACTGTCCTCCTCCCAACACTTCTGTACTGTCATCCAGTTGGGTGGGACTGCATTCCTGGTTCCATTCTTATCTATCCAAATGGCTTCTCTTCCCATTCCCACGCCAGTACCTTTGGTGTCCCCCAAAGATCTATCCCTACTCCCTCCTCCTATTTTTCATCTAGCTGCCATCCCTCAGCAACGTCATCCAAAAATTACGTCAGTTTCCACACAGACCACTGATTTCATCCAGCTTTACCTTACCACCACATCACATGAGCCCTTCCTGTCTCTAAATTATCAGACTACTGTCTGACATCCAGTACTGGCTGAGCAGAAGTTTCCTCCAAATAAATATTGGGAAAATTGGAGCTATTGTCTTCGATCCCCAGCTACTGATTCCATCCCTGTTCCTGGCAACTGCTTGAGGCTGAACCAGACTGTTTTCAGCCTTCATTTGATTGATCCCAACATGAACTGCCTCAGCTCATCTGCTGCGGAAACCCTTATCCATGCTTTGGTTACCTCCAGACCTGACTATTCTACACTCCTGGCTGCCTTCCATAAGCTTAAGGTCATCCAAAACTCTGTTGCCCATGTCCTAACTCGCATTCACCAATCTGCCCTGTGCATACTGACCTACATTAGCTCCTGGTTAAGCAATGCCCTGAATTTAAAATTCACACACTTGTTTTCAAATCTGTCTATGGCCTCGCTCCTCCCTATCTCTGTAATTTCCTCCAGCCCTACAACCTTCTGAGATACCTGCCCTCCACTAATTCTGGCCTCCTGAGGATCCCCGATTTCATTCACTCCATCATTGGTGGCTGTGCCATCAGTTTCCTCAGCCCTAAGCTCTGGAATACCCTTCCTGAACCTCTCTGCCTCTCTGCTTCACTTTCCTCCTGTAAGATGCTCCTTGTTACCTACCTCATTGACCAAGCTTTTGGCCACCTGCCCTAATGTCACCTTATCTGCTTCAATGTTGTACTTTGTTTGATAATGCCGCGGTGAAGCATGTTGGGATGTTTGCATTGAAGGCGCTACATAAACATAAGTTGTTCTGAAGTTTTGCTTTGAAAGCTGACAACATGAAAACAGCACCCTAATCCCCGTTTCATGATGGCATCTTTCACCCATCGCAGTTCTTCCTGGCACTCTCCTGTTCTGTTCTCCTCTTCCCGCTGCTGCCGCTACTTGGAGAGAAGGAGGGCTTGGGCTCAGAGCTGAGATTCTACCAATATCAGATGCAGGAGCTCCTGCCCACTGCAACATCCCATTACCTGGAGGAGCAGCAGATCGGAGCAAGGAAGGGCCGCTCATTATTGCCACCAAGGAGATTAGAAAGTGGAAGATGCTCAGAATTAGCTGGATGGACAGAACGATAAAAGAACGGGTTAGATCAAGAGTAGAAGGCCGGGAATCAAAAATGTGGCTTTTTAAAGTGTATTCTTTCATGGGATAAGGGCACTACTCACAAGGCCAGCATTTGTTGCTCATCACTAATTGCCCTTGAACTGAGTGACTGACTAGACCATTTCAGAGGACAGCTAAGAGTCAACCACATTGCTGTGGGTCTGGGGTTACATGTAGGCCAGACCAGGTTTCTTTACCTTAGTGGACATTAATGAAGCAGATGGGTTTTTGCAGCAACGATAGTTTCATGGTCACCATCACTGAGACTAGTTTTCAATTTACAGATTTTATTTATTGAATTTAAATTCCATTAGCTGCTGTAAACAGATTTGAACCTGCGCCCCCAGTGCATTAACCTGGGCTTCTGGATGACTAGTTCCATGAATACTGGTCCCACTACACCACCACTTTCAGCTGTTACAAGCTAATGAGACAAAAATAGCCAAGTAGGGACATATCCCAACAGCCTTGTCCTGGCAACAATTGAAGGAGAAGTTGAGGGTAAAAACAGAAGAGGAAAAAGAAAAATTGGAGAGGTGGATAACATTGAGAAGTGGACTGAGGGAGGCTTGACAAAAGCCAGAGAAGAAACAAGACAATGACAATAGCCCCGCTAAGGCTACTACGACAACAAACAAACAAACCTGGTTTCTTATTGTTTGCACAATGGCCAACACAGCCGCTTCAGCAGAACAATAGAGGAGGGAAGAACATTAGTAAGACAGAAATAAGAAGAAAAAAAGAAATTGAAAAGAATTCTACCCCATAGAAAATACCCTATTTTCTGTAGAAATTTTCATTCAGAAATGGCAGTAGGCATGTGTTAAGGCAAATGTAAACTTATTGTGTCTGCAGTGCTCTTAATGGAATATTCTTTGATGCTGGAATGCTAAATGACCCTCAAATAGTTAAAAAGACTATTGCAGGTAAACATCTGAGCCGAAGAGGGGAGGATTTATCATCCACATGATTTGAGTTGGTTAAGGTATTGGTACAATTTTTTTTTCAAATGTCAAACCTTTTATTTGCCTTAGCATTTGAAGATTGTATGTGCGCAAGTATCTACTCTTCTCTTACTGAGCCATACTTTGGGCAAAAGGAGCTGGTATTTATAACAGCATTGATTCCAAATAGCATAATTAGTTTAATCTACATCATGTCAAAACTGTCCTTTTTAATAAGGAACATATTGCAATAATTTTTTTGTTGGCCACTAACTCCACATGGGATTCAGTTACACAGATGTGTTCTTGCAATAAAATGCTTTTGAAATGTCAAGAAATGTCATTCTACTGATTTAATTAACTGATCAACATTTGTTTGGAAAAGCAAAAACCTACCTTTTACTGATTAAAATCCTTTATTTCAAAGAACGGCTGCCAGAGGATAGGTGAAATATCTGCTCCACATACAAGGAGAAATGTAGATTAGTGCCTTCATCAACCAGTTACCATTTTGAATATAATTTCACCACTGTGTTATTGAAAGGGGCTTATTCTCTGACCACTTTTATCTCCTGCCTTTGTCCTCTGTCCTGAAGGCTTTGGTCACAGTTTACTAAAATGGCATCAATGGTAAGACATTCATTTTTAATGGGTTACCATTAGTGATGCAATCAGAACACCTTGGCAATAGCTTTCGTGCTGGGCATGGTTCTATGGGCACTGTTCATTGTTCATAGCTCACCCAAATGCCCACCACTTTGATGGAAGAGTTGGCAATAAAGAGATGATCTTCTGACTTCTTTCCAGTGAGGAATCTTGCCAGCTGAAGTAAAATATCGGACACAATGCTGCGATGCCCACTATTTTGAGACTAATTTTTCAAAATGGTGGGCAGTGCATGGGTACATTTTCAAAGCTCACTCCCAATAAATAAACCACATTATGTATTTATAAATGTAAATGTCAAGCATCAACAAGCTAATCTCAGGGGAAATTAATAATCAAATCTGATTCCAACCTTGTCCAATGAGTACTGACACGTGCATTTCCAGCAGTTTAGCAAGCAGCTAGATAATCTTGGCTAATTTTACCTTTCCTAACCAGAGACCAAGAGCAGAATTTTACCGTCGGCAAGCACGGGGCGGGGTCCGCTCACCGACGCGTAAAATGACGCAGGATGACATCGGGCAGAACCCCCGACATCATCCCGCCTCACTTAAATTTTCAGGAAGGCGGGGGCACAGCAAAATTAGCTGTGCGCCCGCCGACCTGTCAATGGCCAATTGAGACCATTGACAGGACCATTTAAACAATTAAAGGACCTGCCTGTCCAACCTTAAGGTTGGCAGACAGGTCAGGAGCCCCGGCAGCAAACAGATAAAACATGAAACCTCATCCACCGGCAGGATGAGGTTTCATGCAGGATTTTAAAATTTTTAATAAAGTTATTATGTTAATTATGAACATGTCCCATCTCGGGACATGTTAGGGAAAGTTTTTTTCTATTTTTAATATTTTTAAAAGTGTAAGTGATCTCCCTGAGGCAGCACTTAGCCTCAGCGAGATGTGCGCTCTTTTGTGTGCATGCGAACTCTCGCCTTTGTTGAATACCCCCCGCCCACCCACGGAGCGCATAGCGCTTCCCACCGGACATCACGCTGGGAGGGCCTTAATTGGCCCGCCCACGTACAATGGGGACGGGGCCCACTTCTCTGTCAGGGATTGGCTCCCTGCCCGCCGGAGATTGGATTGGGCCCGCTTGACAGGTAGGAAATTCTGCCCCAAGTATAGCCTCCCCATCATTGCACCATACAATGTGAGTGTATTCAGCATGAAGCAGGAATCAAAGCTGACACCTTTCTTGCCTGTCAGGCTTAGCTGCTCTCCTGAATAACCATGGGGGGAATTGTACAGCCCCACCCCACAGGTGTATTTGCAGGTGAGGGTGGAGGCACGTTAAATTAATAAGTGGCTAGCCCACCCACCGCATTCCTGCCCACCCCAGAGCTGTCCTCCATATTATGGTTGGCAGGTAAGGCATCAGCCAGCCTGCCCTTAGGCCTATGAGGGCCTTGACTGGCCAATTAATGGCCTCATTCTGCTTCTGCCACAATAATATGTGTGGCAGGGAAGGTGGAAAGAAGGAGGTGAGCCCTCTACTTTTGCAACTTGGGCTAAAAGGCAGGAAGGAAGTGGGGGTACCTCCTTTCAGGCTTCCCTGTGCCCATCGGGGGTGCCCTCCCCCTCCCCCTCACCCAGGATTGTACACCCCACCCTTGTGACTCAGCCTCTGGCCTCCAAAACCAAATTCCCTAGGGCCCCCAATCTCTCTCCGACCAAACCTGCCGTCATTCCTGTGTTCTGGTGCTGCTGGGAGCAGAACTCCAGCGCAGGACTTCCTGTAGGGCAGAAGTCCCACATTTAACTTGTTAGCATCCCCCGCCCCCACCAACTTCTTGTAAAATTTACTTGAGTGAGTATTTGAGCCTATTTTGCGAATAAAGGCCAACAAATGTTTCCTCTAACGACACCTTTACTTGGGTTCAGCCCTAGTGCAAGCAGACATGATGAATGTACACCCAATGGCATTTATGTTAGGGGGCATATGGTTGAGTATTGGTTCAGTTGCCAATAGATAGACTCACAGACATAACTTCCCTAACTTGCAATACCAATTAAATTATCTCTTGCGTTTTGGATTAAGTTACTTGTTCCCTACAAGAAAAAAAAACAGTGGCTCACCTGGGATATTTAAAGGGAGAATAGAAAATAAAATCGATATGGTAAAAATACACGGCAAGACTAAAAAACAAAACAAGGAAATAATTCATTGCTTGTTATTACCCAGAGAGTAGGTAGAATGTGAAATCTGCCACCACATGGAGTATTTGAGGCAGGTGACATAGATGTTTCTAAGAGGAAACTATAAGTACATGAGGGAGAAAGGGATATAAGGGTAAGCTGATAGCATTAGGTCAAGTAGAAGGGAAGACTTCCCTGTAGAATATAAACAGAGACAGAGATCATTTGGGCTGAATGGCCTACTTCTATGCTGTTTATTCTACATCATTTGATGTATATTTACAAAGTCTGTTGAAATATGGTGAATACCTTGCTGCTGAAATCAAAATCACCAATTGGGTCATTTATATATGTATTGATATCAATTCAATCAGCATTTTCCCTCAGTTGAGGCATAAATCAATATTTAAGCGTAATTTGAAATAATGCTCAAATATGTTGGCTTGGTAAAGGAATTGCCTTAGGTGAAAAATAACGAATACAATATTTCTTTTATCTATTATTAACAATTTTAAAATTGGGAAGAAGTCAATGATGTATCATGGTGCATTTTAAATACCCTGAAGTTAATTATTTAGCAATCAATCTTTGGAATTGTTAGGTAAAGTTCAACATCACTTTTTTACAGCGTATGTTTTAGAGATTTTTTGCTTTCCTCAAAGAAATAAATAAAATTAAATGTAGCGAAGCAAAGCACACACGCTTCCATGCAATATATTACTTTACGACGTCAAAGTGCAGCTTAGAGTAGGAGACAACTAAATTACCAATATAACATGACTGCAAAAAAAATTATAGAAAAGGCATGCTTTGTGTTTAATGCTGCTGAGTTCAATGATGTTGAGTGCATTTTAAACTGATCAAAAAAAAAAGCTCCTTTGCGTTGTTAATAATGCACTGTTGTTTGGGATGAAAGATTTTGAAGAGCACGAGTGGGTGCAAATGGCTGTTTAAAAAGAAAATCTCCCTTATCTCATTGATTGCAAGAGTTCAGGAAATGTTGGGACTTAGACGGCCTAGGTGCAATCAGCATGTGGGCTGTAGTTGTCGCAGAAATAACAGAAGAACCTCTACAGTCAGGCTTTGATAAGGTGACTGGGAGCAGCTGGCAATTGTCCTCACTTCAACTCATTGCCAAAAGCCTTGGCTGCGCTGTTTCATAAAGACCCAGGATACTTCGTCTCTTCAGCAATTAACAGCAATGAAAAGAGAAAAAGCTTCCCTGATACCTCGAAAGGTTACCTCGGGAGCTTGCTTCAATACTGATGAGGAGGGGTGAGATTTTAGGGAATACTGGGGTGTTGCACATTTTTAAAACTTTGGCTCATTTTACAATTGTGGCTAGTCACTCTAGTTTTTGACCACTGCAGCTCTCAGATTTTATGCAAGTTACATAAGAAATAAGAGCAACAGTCTTTTCACCCTTCAAACCTGCCACGGCATTCAATACAATCAAGACTGATTAACATCAGCTCTGAAGAAGAGTCATACGGACTCGAAACACTAACTCTGCCTTTCTCTCCACGGATGCTGTTAGACCTGCTGAGTTTTTCCAGCATTTTCTGTTTTTGTTTCTGATTAACATCATTGATTATTCTCTTGAACACATTGTTCTTCATAGTGTGAAATCCTATCCAAAGGCAACTAATGGTTTTCTGTGTCTGGAGTTTCAGCTGCAACTTGATATCAGATGGGAATGCAACAAGTTTGTCTTTTTAGAATAAAATGTATACGCTTTAAAGTCAAACTTTAATTCAGGTGGAATATAACTTGTAGAATGATACAACCGAAGGAGGAACATACTACAGCGAGTGCAACAAAGTTTCACTAGACTGGTCCCTGGGTCAACGGCATTGTGTTATGAGTAAAGATTGAGTAGACAAGTTAAAACAGAACACTGCAGCTGCTGGAAATCTGAAATAAAATCAGAGCTCTGAAGAAGAGTCATACGGACTCGAAACATTTGCTTCTCTCTCTACAGGTGCTGTCAGACCCGCTGAGTTTTCCTAGCACATTCTGTTTTTATTTGAGTGGACAAGGACATCCTGAGGTGAAAATTCTGCCCTATGGACAGGGGTTTTTTGGATAGAGAGGCGGGTAAGTCAGCAGGGAGCACATCCCCATCAATGCCGCAGCCGTTTAACGCTCCCCTCCTTCGATCATTGCTGCCGCCTTCTCCACCAGATTTTCCCTTCCCTATCTTTGCTGGATATTGTGTAGACAGGAATATTAAGTATCCATTCCTGTTTGTTTGAGCCAGGTCTCCGCTATGCCATGATATCAGCATCCAATGTGGTGACTTTTGTGCCTCCAACTCAACCTTGTTCACTATGCTCTGCATTTACACACATGCTTTCGAAACTCACCTTGGTCTGCCTTGCCTTTCCCCCTGTCTGATCCCTGTTCTTCGTTCTAGTGGTATTTATTGTTACTAGTCCTCTGTTTACTTTGTATCTCCTCCTTAATGATTCATCCATGTCCTGTTCCCCTCGGCAAATTAGTTTAAACTCTCTCCATCGGCACTAATTGACCTCCTTGGTCCCAGCCCTGTTGCGGTCCAGCCCGTGCATCTTACACAAGTCCCCCCATCCTAAATTTTGTCCCAGAAATCTTCCTCCTGCACCATTTCTGCACCCAAACATTATACTGTCTTATCTAACTGCGATTACACTCTCTGGCCAGAATTTTTCACTTGGCGTACGCCCGACACACTCAAGCGTAAAATAATGACATGCAATATGTCAGGCAAATGTCCCAACGACATTGGCCGGTGGGCGCGCCACAGGAGCCGGCAGCACGCCCACCGACAATTAAACAGCCTATTGAGGCCCTTCATCAACTAATTGTTTGGAATTTTTCCTCATCCATCCAACTGTTCGGGTGACAGGCGGACAAAACGACCAAGCCGCCTTTGCATTTTTGGCGAAACTTCATCCACGGCCAAGCGTAAGGTTGGTTGGACGGGCAGCGAAAAATTACATTTAATTGGGACTTTAATTGTCGGCGGGCGTGCTGCCAACACCCGCATGGTGCCCACCGACTGAAATATCACACGAGTGCGCGGTGATGTCAGGATGCTCGCCAATGTCATCGCGCGTCGTTTTACGCTCGTGCGGGTTGGGCGCGCGCCCGCGACAAGCATCGTATTCTGGGCGGAGTTTTACTCCTTTTCGCTCTTTTTAAAATGGACTTTTGCTGCACCACAAGATGGCTGTAACAGCTTACCTGACCACAAGGTTGGCCACAGTTTCAGGAAAGTTCCAGCGGCAGTCACAAGAAAAAAAGACTCCCTCTTTCGGCATGTGACATCTCACATCTCATTGTACAAACCCCTTGTAATCAATGAAAGCAGAGAAGTGCAGACAAACAGGCTCTCCATCCTGAACTATCACAAAGGAGACAGATGAAAACTCATTATACCTGAAGAGATGCTAATAGACACCTTGTGTCTCTCCTAAGGGGGAACAATGGATTCTGGCCTGAAACGCAGAAAATGATTGTTAAGCTGCGAACAATACATTAATGAACCATGTCACATGATCCAAGCCTCTGGCCTTTTGGAAAGTTTAACATTACATCTTTGGCCTCACAAGGAGTCTGCTGTTTAACATTCCCTAATGCTGGGGAAGAGGTATCTGTGAGGCCCGAGTCAGATGATGAGCCTCTGGATTCAGCCTTCCAACTCATCGTGGAGAGACAGCAGAAAGCGGGAGAACATCATGCAGACCTGTTGGAAGTCCTCAACAGAGTAGCACACGAGTTGAAGGAGTGCATCCTCCTGCTCTTTGATGATATTGGTGTTCACGTGTGCGCATGTGGAGATCCCATGGGAAGCATTGCGGATGCCATGGAGACCGTGGTCCAGCAGAATGTGGAAATGCACTCAGACCTGTATTCCATCATAGTAGCCATGAGTGGGTTCCTGCAGTGGCAATGGAGGAGGGAAACAGGGCACATCAATGTCCCTCCAGGTGCTCCTTCCCCTCAAAGAGTCAGGTCAGGGCCACTTGGCACCCACAGGGAGGAGGAGCGGCAGCTAGATACTCATGGGTCATCCACTCAGGAATCCTAGAGGCTGCCTTCTCCCTCTGAGTCCCCTTTGCCTGTGTCCCCCTCAACCTCGTCCTCTGCTACCACAGAGGGAGCAGCTGGACCACATGCGGGCAGCCAAAGCAAGCTGGGGCCCTCAAAGCCTCGGCTCTACCGGAGGACGTATGCCAAAGTCTTCAAAGGCAAAAGAGCCAACCATTGCACAGGTTGTCTCCATCCCTGCTGCAGATGTCAGGGCAGCACCTAGAAGTGTTAAACCTAGAAAAGTTGAGAATTTCTGAACATAAACGGTTGTATGGGTGAACATTTTTTGTCACTTTATAATCTGGAAATATATTCACTTTCACTGAATAATGTGTAATGGTGTCTTTCTGCTTCATTTACAGACTTCATGAGTCCTCCCCCTGCATCCCCCCTCCCCCTGGTAGCAGTTCAGCTGCCCTCGAGTGAATCTGGATGGAGCAGTGTGTGTATTTTATTTTAATTTGCAGGATGTGGGTGTTGCTGGCTAGACCAGCATTTATTGCCCATCCCTAATTGCCCTTGAGAAGGCTGTGGGGAGTTGTCTTCTTGAATTGATGCTGTCCCTCTGGTGTAGGTACACCAACAGTGCTGTTGGGGAGGGCTTCCAGGATTTTGACCCAGTGACCTATGACAGGGCCTTTCGGAGCCTCGTTCAGGCACCCTCCCAGGCATGCAGATCTTTCCTCCATCACACTCATCTCAAATGCCCCGTGCATTTTTAATGCTGCCTGTTAGGGTTCTCTTTCAGCTGTCCACCTGAGCATCTCCACCCCGCCCACTGATCGCACTCCTATGCAGCGCCTGTTCCTGCCCAATACTTTCAATTTGAAAAACATGGTCATAGTTGAGATTCTTGTAAGCTCCCCCATCCTTTCCCCTCCCCCATGTTCTTTCCCCCAACACTGTTGACCCCCCCTTGCATCACCTTCCTCCTCCCCACCATCACCTGCCAGCCAGAACCCTTTTCTTTCTGGGACGTCCAGGTGAATGTGCACATTCCCTACCACCCCAAGATACCCACTTCCATCTACACTGACCTCCCCAACCCCCTCCTCCTACCCCCAGGGTCCGTGTCCGCCTCCAAGTCCCCACCAATCACACATACTATTATTTCTACCACTACCGCTGCATCCTCATACTTCCACCCTACAGGCTCCCTCTGCCCCCTCTCACACTCACCATTCCCTCCTACCACACCCACCCTCATTTTGGTCCCCAGGAACCAGTCATTGACTCCACAGACCCCTCCCTTGCACATTCGCCTGGACATCCCCCACCTTTACTCCTCCCTCCACCTTTACTCCTTTCTCCCCTGGAGTCCTTCCTGCACCTGAAGTCTGTCCCCTCTCCGAACTCCTTCCCCCCTCTGAACTCCTTCCCTTATACCTTCCTCCCCCCTTACACCTACCTCCCCTGCTGCCATATTCTCCACCGTTACACCCTCCGCCCGCTCTACTCCCTCCCCCCGTACTCCCACCCCCTACTCCCAACCTCACCCCACCCCGACACCATCGCTCACGCCCAAAATCACCCCCTCCCAGCTCTCCCACCCCACACCGGTACACCTTCCTCTCCCAGTCAAACCTACACTTCCCTCTCCACTCCCTGGACGGTCATTCATAGCAGATCATGGCCAAGACATTCATGCCCCGAAACAGACCATCAACAGTGACCTTCCACCCTCCGTGAGCTGCTTCACAGCAGAGCCATTTCCATGACAATGCAGGTTCCTCCAGGACCCAGTAGATGTAGGGCTCCAGGATCCTCTGCTCCTCAGATGTGCGTGATATGAGCAAGGCCCTGACTGTAAGTCCTGACTTCTGCACGTTACACCCTGTTGAGACGTGTCCTGCACCAGCGTGTTTTCCCGCCGACGTGGGTGGTAAATTTGATATGGTGGGGGTAATTCCAGCAAGCGGGGTTTATAATGATATGTAGAGGTATTAAAATGAAGTTCCCGACGTACACTGGCGGGAAACACAGCCCGCCATTGATGGGCGGAGCGGATGATTGCAAACTCTTTTCACGATGGCGGGAAACCGATTTTTGGCCTTCCCGCCATATTGTCTGCTCATGCCCACCATGACACCTGACGCCAACGGGCATGGAACATTCCGCCCAGGCTTTCAGAGCTTGAGAAGCAGTAGGAGCCACTACAGGATATATAACTGGCTGAGAATTGACTAGCGCTCATGTTCCACAAGGTTGTCACATTGCGGCTGCAGAGAGTTCAGGAGGATAGCAAAGTCTCCAGGGTAGGGAGAGGCAGACAGTGCAGGAATCCTCCAGGTGTGGGGAGAATTTCTGCACTAGACTCTAGATAGGAATGTAAGTGGTGAGAAGGATGTAAAGAGGCTTTAGGGCAATGTAGACGAGTTGAGTGAGTGGGCAATACATGGCTGATGCAGTATAACGTGGATAAATGTGAAGTTATCTACCTTTGATAAGAAAAACAGAATAGTGATAGATTGGAAATGATGATGTACAAAGGGACCTAGGTGTCCTTTATGTCAGTCACTAAAAGCAAGCATGCAGGTGCAGCAAGCAGTTAGGAAGGACTTGAGTACAGGAGCAAGGATGTCTTACTGCAGCTGTACAAGGCCTTGGTGAGACTACATCTGGAGTATTGTGAGCAGCTTTGGTCTACTTACCAGAAAAGATATACTTGCCATAGAGGGAGTGCAGTGAAGGTTCACCAGACTGATTCCGGGAATGGCAATATTGTCATACGAGGAGAGATTGGGCCGACTGGGCCTGTGTTCACTGGAGTTTAGAAGAATGAGAGGGGATCTCATTGAAATGTTTAAAATTCTGACAGGGCTGGACAGACTGGATGCAGGGATGATGTTCCCTCTGGCTGGGAGTGTCTAGAATAAGGGGTCACAGTCTCAGGATGTGGGGTAGACCATTTGAGACTGAAATGAGGAAAACTTACTTCACTCAGAGAGTGGTTAACCTGTGGAATTCTCTACCACAGAAAGCTGTGGAGGCCAAGTCACTGAATAAATTTAAGAAGAAAATAGATAGATTTCTAGACTGTAAAGACATCAAGGGGTAAGGGGAGAGAGCAGGAGTATAGCATTGAGATAGAGGATCAGCCATGATCATATCGAATAAAGGAGCAGGTTTGAAGGGCCGCATGACCTACTTCTGCTCCTATTTTCCATATTTCTATGTGTGACGTTCTCATACCAGAATGCACTGCTGAATACAGGTGTGGCTGACACCTCAGGGGCATAGTGCAATCTGGAGCACGTCCGTGGTGCCATGAGGTAAATGCCTGCATGGGAGGGGCACAGCAAAGTGTAGAAATGCAGCAGTCATAGGGGATTCAATATGGGGGCTGGACAGCCTTTTTAATAGCTGCTAATGTGGGTCTCGCATGGTGTGTTTCCTCCAAGGTGAAGAAGATGACCCGCCAGCATGAAATCACGGTCGAGATCACGGGCAACAGTTGGCTTCCTGACCGCTCCCGCTCATCCCCGCCAAGCCTACCCAACAAGTCCAAAATCCTGCCCTTGGAGCACACAGTTTTGATGTCTTTCATGTCTAATGGGCTTGATAATGTCTGTATATATCCACTTACTTTCCAAAATCCCACTTGCCTATTCAGTGACACTTAACACTCCCCATGCCTGATAGTCAAACCCTAAATCTAAATGTAACTTGTATAGTGCATTTTGTTCTTTTATGAACTGGAAATGTCAGCAGATGTCACAATTCTCTGACTCCACATTAACATTCTTTGGGACCTTCTTCATGATATTCCAGTCTAACATCCAGGAAGCATTAAAATAATCCACACTCTTGTGTTGGAAAAATGATATTTTTTTGATCCTGATTGATTGACAGATATTTTTAACGACTTTAATTGTTCCATCACCTCTCACTTTTGCCTCTTCCACCATCACTTCTTTGGTTATTTAATCTCTGTTGCCTTTCACTTCATCACAAGTCTTTTGTTCATTTCTCAGTTCTCCCCCAACAACTTCCCCCCAAACTCAGGACCCATCTGTACTTGTTTAAAATCCGTTATATCTCTAATATTTTCCTGTTCTGACGGAGGTTGTCGACCTGGACGTTGACCAGGATTTTCCGGTGGTCAGCCGGGCTTGGCAGGCAGGCCCGGGAGTGGTCAGGAAGCAGCCTGCTGCCTGCAATCGGGCTTCGACCGCGATGTCATGCTGGCTGGGCAGTTAACGGCCAGCCAGTGTGAAACGCACGCTGCCGCGCTCAGCGCTGCCGGGGCGAGAGCAGGAGGAGCGCGAGTGCTGAAGTTCGTGGGTGTGCACAGCAAAATCTCCCTGAGGCACAGAGCTGCCTCAGGGAGCCACAGATTTTTAAAATTAAAAATTCAAAACTTAAGCAATTTCAAAAAAATGTCCCCGCGTGTGACTCTGTCACATGAGTAGGGACATGTTATGAATTAAATTTAAAAATGTTTGTATTTTACTTTTATTTGCTGTTGGAAACCTCAGCCTGCCTGTGGATGAGGTTTCCTAAAAAATCCAAAGGCCGCTTGGCCTTTACGTCTGCCCGCCAACCGTAAGGTTGGACGGGCAGTTAAAAGTTTCATTTAATTATTACTTTAATGGCCTTAATAGGCCTGTTAACTGTCGGCGGGTGTGCTGCCGACTCCTGCGCGCGCCCGCTGACCGAAATATCGCGCAAGTGCGCGATGATGTTGGGACACTCACCCAACGTCATCGCGCGACATTTTACACTCGTTCGGGTCAGGTGCATGCCTGCCCGACAAGTGCAATATTCTGTCCATTGGGCTGAATTTTCAGGGTCTTTTGTGGCCAGGAGTGAAGGTTTTAGTGCCTTAAAATACCCCGGTCAGTGGGCAGAATCTTGTCCTCTCACTGATTAGGAGCTTAGGGATGGGAAGGGCATTTAATTAGGTGGGATGGTGGTGTACCTGATCCCTACTACCTTCACGCGTCCACCAGAATTAAGTTCTTGGCGGGAGGCCCTTAAGTGGCTAATTAAGGACCAGTTAAGGGCTTCATCCTGCCACTACTGGGATTAACCCAGTGATAGGTTGTTGGGGGGGTGGGGGAGTGTTGGGTCCCTTGATCAAAGACACTCAGTGGGACTGGACATCAGGAAGGAGCATAGTGCCCACTTAGAGACATCACCCTGCCCTTGCTCCTGAACCACCCTGCACTCCTCCCCCTGCAATCTCCACTCCACAAACCCCCCCTCCCCCGCCAACAACAACACTGACCATTGTCCTCCACAAGGGAGGTTGCTCCACTTTCCTAGAACTCTCGGGGTTTGATCATCTATATGCAACTACGGCCTCCTCTGTGGCACAACTGAGCACAAGAGCTGCTGGCCACTGAATGAGGCACTGGGGGACCAGAAGCCAATGTAGGTCATTGAGAAGAAGGTTAATGTGTGAGTGGCACTTGTTGTCTGGCTTTGAGGTAGAATACAGACAGTAGAGTTATGGGCGAGCTGAATTGTATTGAAGTTAGGGCAGTGTGCAGCCTGGAGAGCATTCGAATAATTGAATCCTGAGGTGGAAAACATGTGGATGACAGCTTTGGAAGTAGATGGGTTGAGGCAAGGGTGAAGGGGGAAAGTGACAAAAATAGTGTCTTTGTAAAGCGGGGTGGATTGAAGAGTGCGGATGAGAGCTACCATCATGAGCTAAGGAGTGTCATGAAGAGATATTAATGCCTATTAAGTTATTGGAAATAATTTAAAAATGGAATTGTAGTGGGGTCTTTGTCTATGTGTGTGTCTTAATTGGATTAAAGCCAGCTAGTCTGGGTGCTTTGATGTATAGTAGTTTTGAGATGTTAATTAGATAAACAGTAAGGAGGATAGAAGGTAAATTGTAAATTTGCATTTGTTGAATAAGGCATTCAAGAGTGGGAGTAAAATCATGTACCTAGCTGGGAGACACCAATCAATGTGTTCATATTACTAATAAAATTAGTGGGATGAAAATGTTATTGTTAGAAGATGTAATGTTAAAAGCCTAGGATACCACGGAAAATTTATATTCAAAGGAAAAGCTAGATAAGGTAGAGGCATTTAAGATCTAACCAGCCTGTAAGCCTACAACTATGTCTGCAAAGGAACCAAATTGCAAGGAACTTCATTTTGAATTTGTAAGGCCAAATGTGCTTTGCCTGTTGTCTGTTTAAAGTCTATGGGTTACTATTGCCTTGGTGGAGATTTACCTGGGAGTGATTAATTTGGGGATTTGTTTTTATAGTAATAATTTGTAGACATGTGTATGTATTTAGTTTGTTGTTAAATTAATAAATGTTGATTTAGTTTTATATTAAAAAAAAACCTCTTGAGGCTCAGTGGTCTTATCCCTGAATGCAGAGCTGCATCTGGAACATACCATTTGAAAATATGACAGTTGTTCAGGTTTCCCTTTGGGATTTAAACAACTCAGTCTTTACAAACTACTGTGTCATAACAGGAGAGAAGAGAAAGCCTGCAAATAATGAGGGAATGTTTCTGGCTCAATCTTCCACAATTTTTAAAGTGGCTCTGCTTATAAATTATTTAAAGTGCAATTCTGATGTTATTGGGACAATCTGTTGACTGACGGTTGCATTATAAGAATTTTCAGCCAAACTAGAAGGAAACATTCATCTAAACTGAACAAGCATTACTAGCTTCCATCTTCTAACCACCAAAATATGTTTATTAGTCTGTTATTTCACTTTGAAAAGTGTACATAATAAAGAATAAATATTGTAATGTACCACTGAGAAAATTCCTAGACAATTCGAAACCACCATTTTAGTCCTGTCTGTACAAGAGGCTTTAAGTCAAATCAAAGGTTCAATTACAGCACCATAGGTAGGACAAGGAGGCAGACCCCAAATCCAACCCAGCCAGGACAGGGATTGAACCCCAAGGTGTTGGCACCAATCTGATCCACACCAACCAGCCAACTGAGCTAACCAATCCCCCCAGGAGTCTGAGCTGCTGTGGCAACATAGATTTCTACATGCATATGGCAGCCTGGAGCTATGAATAGTGATGATAGAGGCTCCAGTGTTCTTTCCTTCACATGGCTGACCAGGAATCTCTCCTGCTTTTATTAGCTGCCATTGCATGGGTTGCAAGGATTCACAGGTTGATGATCAACCTGTTTGGCTGCATTATGAACATGCCTTCCTTGGCCAACAAGCCCTAGAGTAGGATATAGAACCCAAAGCTTCTGGCTTAGAGGCAGGCACCGCACCACAAGACCTAAATGAGATACATATATATTTAGTTGGGCAATGTATTACACGTCGGGGCTGATAATGCACTCCTGTGCTCTAATAGCAATGCTGTGCAATGAATGTTAGTTCATGACATTACATGGCATATCTTCACTGTTGCTGGGTCAAAATCCTAGAACTTCCTTTCAAAAAACACTATGGGTGTTCCTCTGACACATGGACTGCAGCAATTCAGGAAGGGAACTCATCACACCTTCTCAAGGGCAATTAGGGATCGTTGATAAGTGCTGGCCTAACCAGTGTCCCCCACATCCTATGAATGACTAAATTTTAAAAAACTTTCCAGCTATGTATATCAAAGGCACAGTTAACACTGTTGAATGCACCAGATGGATGCAGCAGGATGAAATGGAACAGCAAGAAAATGTCATATTCATATAGGATGTCATTTAAAAATGGCTGGCAGAACCCGCTTCCAGGTTTCCCGCCCCCATTCCCAATGCCGGTCATTTTTCTGCACCCTACACTCCAGGCCTGGTCAGCTCCATTGTAGCAGTAGTCAAAATCTGAAGCTCCCCACAATTTTCATGGAGTCGGGCTAGCTTCTCCATGACTCGTGGTTCACAACCCCTCAGAGGAGTCATGAATGATAGTCAGGAATGACGAATCTTTTGAAAGATACGATCAAAAGGTCTTACCCATGCCCCCAACCACTTTTCATGGCTCTTCATACTGTCCATGCCAACTCAAAGCCAAATCATTCCCCTTCTATGCCCATTCATATTGTATGCACCATGTATATAAACAAGGAGCCATATATTAACAATGGCAAGTGTGGAAGCGCTGAGAAAAAAAAATGCCCACTCAGAATGGACTTTTCTTACAAAAACCTGTTGCTCCTACAGCCCTATAAAAGTGTCAGTCAGAAACACCATTAAATTGTAAATTTAAGTCTTCAAACACTTCACACCTCTTTACCTTGTCCATATAAACATTGAGACATTGATAAAAGAGATCGCAGAAAGAACAGCATATTATGATCACTTAAAGATGTCAAATAAAATTAACAATTAACTTCACTTGGCAAAACACAATCTCTGCTGAGATCATGCATTTATTGGTCTGGGCTCTGAGCCAAGCATGCACAATTAGGACAGGTGGGATTTGTATAAAACTGGTACAAACTAGTACGCTTGCAGTGATGGGTTCAATCCTAATTTACTCTGCAATGCTGTCAATAAAAACTCATTTTTTAACAGCTGGCATCCCATTCAATGAGCTAATACTTACTCAAAAACATGGATGGTAAATTTCCCTGCGGCTTCTCTCTACCATCTACCAAAAACTTCAATGGAAAAGCTCCAAATACCCACACACAATTATTTAAACAGGACTTAACAGATTCTAGACACCACTATTCCAATGCACTTCATATTCTACCCGCTGTAAACTCGAGGTCATCCAAAATTCTGCTGCCCATGTTTTAACTTGCAGCAAGTCCCATTCCACTATCGCCCCTGTGTTCACTGACCTACATCGGCTCCTGATCAAGCAAGGTCTTGATTTGAAAATTCTCATCCCTGTTTTTGAATCCCCCCATGGCATCATCCCTCCCTATCTCTGTAATCTCCTCCAACCCCACAACCCTCCAAGATATCTCCATTCCTCAAATTCTGGTCTCTTGTGCATCCCAATTTTAATTGTTTCACCGAGGCGATACCTTTGGTTACCTAAGCATTAATCTGGAATACCTTCACTGCACTTCTCTGCCTCTCTATATCAATTTCCTCCTTTAAGACACTCCTTAACGCCTATTTCTTTGACCAATTTGGCCATCTGACCTAATAACTGGAATTTTATGGGCAAAAGCCAAGGACCCCAAACCGGAATAAAATTCAGCCCAATATCTCCTTAAGTGACTTGGTGTCATATGTTGTTTTATAATGCTCCTGTGAATCGTCTTGGTGTTATATAATTCTAAGCTGTTGTTGTTTACATTGAAGGCCTTCCATTGACTATCGATGTATGAGTAATAGGAATCTCTGCAGAAATTCACCCCCACATACTTGAGTCATGTCATAACCAATTTTATGCCGTAGGCATTAATATGTACACACAACAGGCAAATTATAATCCAGGACTTACCAGAACACTGCCTGTAGTGCAAGTGGTGCAATTGAGATTTTCACCTCGGCAGTAATGAAAGTTAACTGTGTTATGACCAGGTAGGGAGGAGTGAACTGGATCCTCTCTCTATTCAGCCTCCTCAGGTGAACACAACAAAGGCTTTTAAGTTTCTTTTGACTTTTTTCAAATCCAAATGTAGGTTTTTACCCTCAATGCAGTGAACAAGAAAGAGCCAATCACAAGATTTTCTTATTAGCTACTAAATCCGAGAAAAAAATAATAAAAGATGCCATGTTGCACACAAACAGAAGAAAAGTCAGACTCCAAATGAAAGTTAAAAGAATATACGGTTAGAAGTTCTTTGCTCAGCTTTGACATGTAGATTATTAACTGTTGCAGCCAACTGAAGTTATATGGTTCTTTGGAGCAGGTAGATGTAGAAGATGTTGCAATTCTTATAAGATTTTGGTTCATTGGTAGTCTTGGGTACCTGGTTTATTGAACCGGCTGCTACATGTATTCCCTGGGAGACAGAGAAAGAGAGATCCCTTATTGCTCCATTAGCAGCTTCTCCAGGTTCCTCTGCTTCTGCTTTGCAAACCAAGTTCTTAACCATGCTCACTGTATATTCCAAAGGAATTTGATTATCATGTCTGTTATGGTCATTGTTGTAGAACAAGGTATCTCATTTTAATGTTTCACCTCAGAAACATTTGATACATTTGAAACTGTTATGATCCCAGCTGATGTTAATACTGGGCAAGTCAGATCCCAGAATGAAACCTGCTTTGGTAGATCTTGGATTTTAGAAATCATGGAGGTCAGTTGCTGAACGCATTCATAAGAGTCTGCCAGTATACAGTTAACACAAAGAATAAAACATTCATTAAAGAAGAAAAAAATCAGAAGTGGTCCACTTACAATTCCAGATTTGGTCAGTGTCTTTTCTAATATTTAAACAAAAGGTTCTTTTTTAAACGGTTCAGCATGCTTTTGGTTAGCTGGCGAAGTTGTAGGTAGATATCACTCAGTCACAATTTCCCATTGTCGTGACAACTGTAACAGTTATTTCAGAATGGGACTAAATTTACTTTTGCTAAAATGAAAATGTCTTCAGTGGTTTATTAACCTTGTAGTTCAAATCAATTAACTTGCACGAGAACCATTCCTGTCATCTTGCAATCAATAACACATTATATTACAAAACATTATATAACTAAAAAAAGCACATGAATTTACATAGTGCCTTTCTTGATCTTAGGATGTCCCAAAGTGCTTTATAGCAATTAAGTACTTTTGAAGTGTAATCACTGTTGTAGGCATTGTGGCAGCTAATTTACGCACTCGGTCCCATAAGCAGCTAGGAGATAATGAATGGACAATCTGTTTTAATGATGTTGGTTGAGGGATAAATATTATTCAGGACATCTGGGAGAACTCCCAGCTGCTCTTCAAATAGTGCGATGGAATCTTTTACATCTGCCTGAAGGGGCAGATGGTGTCTTCAACCAAAAGAAGTGTGACTAATGACACTGAAAAGGCACTGAATATTCAATACATGAAATATAAAGTGTCTGTAAATGTTTCGTCTTGGGTTTGGGGTCTAGGTGGAGTTTCTTTAGGGTTTGCCAATTATCCGAAGAATGCTACCGTAGAACTTTATTGGTAAAAACTTTACTTGTTTATTTACAGATCTATAGGCCAGAATTTTACATCCCATGGGTAGCATGAGCTGACCGGCCAGCGTGAAATCGTGGTGGGCGGCCGATCGCGGTCGGCGTTCCGTTTCCTATCCACTCCGGGCCCGACGATCGCGTGTGCCCAACGGGCAACACGTTCCAGCACTCTACACAAGGTCGTACTTCTGCTTCCCACCCGATCTCAGTCTCGTAGCCATATGACGTTATATCACCGTTACATCAGTACTTACATCAGTATCGGGGGCTCCTGATGTTAGCCCTTTAGTCAACAAATAAATAGAAGCTTTCATGATTAGCCAGATACTGTTTCTTTGGTGATGATCGTTGGAAGTTGCCATGAAGAAAATGGCCAGTCAAGGAGAGAATGATTGCACTTGTTTACAGCATTACACAACATGAGCTTTGCAGCATTGAGAATGTAATCATACTCTGTTTTGATATTTGCTGTCACTCCGGCAAATACCTCGCAAGTTAGAACAAGAACAACAACTTACACTGATGCAGTGTCTTTAACATAATAAAATGTCCCAACGCACTTCACAGGAGCATTATAAAGCAAAGCATGACACTGAACTACGTAAGGAGATATTAGTTCAGATGACCAAAAGATTGGTCAAAGAGGTAGCTTTTAAGGTAGAAAGGTGAAAAAGTGTAGGAAGGGAATTCCAAAGTTTAGG
This sequence comes from Cetorhinus maximus, assembly GCF_964194155.1. Lineage (NCBI taxonomy): Eukaryota > Metazoa > Chordata > Chondrichthyes > Lamniformes > Cetorhinidae > Cetorhinus > Cetorhinus maximus. Next base: position 16,348,705 of record NC_135900.1, read on the forward strand.
GCCTAGAAAACTGAAGACACAACCACCAATAGCAGAACAATTAAAATTGAGTAAGAAAAGAGGCCAGAATTAGAGGAGCGCAGAATCTTTTTTTAAATTCATTCAATGGGATGTGGGCGCCGTTGGCAAGGCCAGCATTTATTGCCCATCCATAATTGCCCTTGAGAAGGTGATGGTAAGCTGCCTTCTTGAACTGCTGCACATTTACCACATGGACTGCAGCAGTTCAGGCAGCTCACTGACGACTTCTCAGGGGCAATTGGGGATGGGCAACAAATGCTGGCCTAATCAGTGATGCCCACATCCTATGAATGAATTAAAAAAATCTCAGAGGGTTGAACTTTTGGGTCGGCGAGTGGGGGCGGGGCCCGCTCGCCGACGCTTAAAATGATGCACGGTGACATTGGGCGTGCGTCCCGACATCACCGCGCATCATTTAGATTTTCAGTTTGGCGGGCGCACAGCCAAGTCGGCTGTACGCTCACTGAACTGTCAAAGGCCTATTAAGGCCATTTAAATATCAATTAAAGTAATAAACTGAGCTGCCCATCCAACTTTAAGGTTGGCGGGCAGGCGAAGAACCCAGGCGGCCTTCGCATTTTTCATGGAACCTCATCCACGGGCGGGATGAGGTTTCATGAAGTGTTTTAAAATTCAATAAAAAAATTTTTTTAACTTCATTGACATGTTTTAAAAGTTTTTAATTTCTTTACTTAGATGTTTAAAACTGAAACAAATCTCCCTGAAGCACAGAGTTGCCTCAGGGAGATTTCTGCGCTCTTTCGCACGCATGCCCCAACTCAGGGAATCCCCTCCCCGCCTGTACAGGGAGCGCTCAGCGCTTCCAGGCGAGCGTCACGCTGGGCGGGCCTTAATTGGCCCACCCACGTAAAATGGTGGCGCAGCCCTGATCGGGTTCGTGCCCACCCCCGCACAACACCCCCGACGGGAGGAAATTTCTGCCCAGAGAATTGGGGACTGGAGGAGATTACAGAGATAGGGATGGACAAGGCAATGGTGGGAATTTTAAAAACAAGATGCGAGTTTTAAAGTAAAGCTGATGCTTGACTGGGAAGCTAGTGCAGGTCAGTGAGCACAAGGGGTGATAGGTGAAAGGCACTTGGTTAAGACATGGGCAGCAGAGTTTTGGAAGACCTCAAGTTTATGAAGGGTAGAATGTGGGAGACCAGCCAGGAGTGCATTTGAATAATTGAGTCTAAAGATAACAAAGGCATGAATAAGGGTTTCAGCAGTAGATGAGTCCAGATAATGCAGTCCAGAGTCTACAGGATTTAATGCTCTGGATTATTCAAATGGAATAATTTAGGTTATTCAAATGAAAGTACGACCGAGGGCACATTGAATTGTGATTACCAGACTGGTATTCTCTGATGTGATGAGACACACAGCAGAGCTAAAGCTCAGTTCCGCACAAAGCCAATAACTGTTTTCCGGAGCGAGCCTTAAATCAATCTGAGTTACATCAGTTCATTTTAATTTGTGAACAAATCATATTTTGGCTCCTTTTGACACAGCCTGATCTGGAAGCGTCTGTCCCGTTACACTGGGATGAGAAGCCATGTTTTTGTTCAAACAGTGCGTGTGCAATTTCACTTTATCAATTTATTAACAACATGGGTAAAATCTTACTGATGGGGGGTGGTGGCTGGGTGGGGGTGGGCACGGAGCCGATTGCAGCCCACGGTCGGCTGTGCGCCACCATTTTACGCGGGTGGGCCAATTAAGGACCGCCCAGCGTAACGCACGGCTGGTCACGCTCAGCCCTACCTGTGCGGGTGGGGGCAGGAGAGAGAGTCGGAGCCTGCGCTCTTTTGTGCATGCGCGCGAAAGAGCGCAGCAATCTCCCCAAGGCACGGAGCTGTCTCAGGGAGATTAAATGGATAATAAAAGATTTTATAAAATAAAGTAAAAAATTATTTAAACATGTCCCCTCATGTGACAGTGTCATATAAACTGGGACATGTTTATGAAATTGACAAAATTTATTTATTAATTTTATAAAACCTTCAGGAAACCTCCTCCCGCCAGTGGATGAGGTTTCCTGGAAAACGAGAAGGCCACTTGGGCTCTTCGCCTGCCCGCCAACCTTAAGGTTGGACAGGCGGCGTTGTTAATAGGGTAAATTGCTTTCTTAATGGCCTTAATAGGCCGTTGACAGTTCGGCGGGTGCGCAGCCGACTCTAGCGCACGCCCGCCGAACACAATATCGAAATGGCGCGCGATGACATCAGGATGCACGCCCGACGTCATCTTGCATCATTTTACGCGTCGGCCTGTCGGGCCCACCCCCGCACGCAATATTCTGCCCCACACGTTTTTGGGATAATGGTGTGCAAATCCTTGTTGGGAACCGAATTATTCAAAAGAACATGTGTGCTGCATGCAAATGTTTACAATAGTAATTCACGTATCCATTTCATTCAAATATTAAGATTTCTTGCTGCCAGCAATCCATGAGCCCTCCATCCATGTCATAAGATACCCCCTTAAGTCGGAATGTTGCTATATTTAAGAAGGAATCTAAAGAAAGGACTAAATGGGAATTGTGTTACAAGAGTCAATTAGACTTAAAGTTGATAAATCACTGGTCCTAAAATTAAGAGAGGTGATAATGTAAGTAATACTAACCAACATTTTCCAAAGTTCTTTCAAAGCAAAAATTGTATCAAAGGCCTGGATTTGGGCAAATCATTGCACCCATGTTCAATAAAGGGAAAAGGAATAAGCCAGACAATTATACATAGTTAACCAAACATCGGTCCTGAGAAAAAAGCAAAATACTGCAGATGCTGGAAATCTGAAACAAAAACAGAAAATGCTGGAAAAACTGAGCAGGTCTAGCAGCATCTGTGGAGAGAGAAACAGAGTTAATGTTTTGAGTCCGTATGACCCTTCTTCAGAGCTGAAGGGAAGTGGAAATGTGATGAAATTTATACTGTTTAAAGTGGGGTGGGGCAGATGAAGCTGGATAGAAGGCCAGCGATAGGTGGGGGACAAAGGAGGGATTGACAAAGAAATCATGAACTGAAGGACAAAGGGAGTGTTGATGGTCGTGGTTACCGCTAAAAAAGGATAGAAAATGGGATGAAAAGGGGGATAAAACCACAGATAAATGAATAAAAATAAAACAAGTGGGTAAAAAATAAAAATGTATGTAGAGGAAAGGGGATTAAGTTAAAATTTTCTGTTTTTGTATTGGTTCTAAGAAATCTGGTAGATACAAAGGCCCTCTCCATTAATAGTTAGTGAGCCATGATCCCTGAGGCCTAACAAGCGGGCTGAACATATTGGGACTCCAGCTGCCTGAAGGTCAAAGCTGGTCTGTTTTTTATATCACCAACTAATTCCAACTAGTTGCTAATGACATTTGCAAGAGTGTGACATTTTCTACATTTAAGTGACTCATTAATATGGTATTGTAGAGCAACAAATGTTGAAGCACCAACAATTTTGCACCATTTGCTGCAAATACATGGCTTTGCTGCATCTAATGAAAGAAAGAGTGAGTGATAGAATAGACTAGGGTGTGACTGGTTGAAGAGCTCTCTTGCTTAGTGCTATCTTGCTTTGGGTTAGCTCGGGGCATTTTATAATGTTATGATGCCATTAGAGCAGTTACTATCCTAGCTTGTGAAAGTGCCTGGTCAAGTTTCTTACTTAGTGTTTGCCCTCTCAAGTTATTATACAGGTAAACTGAAGGTAGTCCAGACAAACTTACAACTGACATTGGCCCTCCTGCCTCTTTATCAGCAACAGGTTCAACCAGGGGGGTAATGGATGACAGGTTATCACAGATATTAAGAGATTTACAGGGTCACGAGCAGCAGGAAGATTATCTTGGCTGTACTGGTGAGGTCATTAAACTATATTTCCTGCACTACAAAGGTAATCTGGGAGTTCAGGGTATAGCACTCACCACAGACATCGTCCTCCACAGGACACATATCATATTTTTGGTAGGTTTCTAGCCCTTGACTCCAAATCATTTATCCCCCCTATTCTATATCTTCACAAGGAGCATATCCAGGCCCAATACGGTGAGGTTTATTTGCAACTAATTTCTTCAACATGTCTGCTATCCTTCTGTGCCAGGTTGCTTGCTTCCTCCAGTGCTGCCACTCCCCCTTTAAGCAGCCGCAGGCTTTAGACCCTGCTGCTCACTCTTTCCCTTTACTGAAAACTCAGAGCTCACTTGGGGCCATACTTACGCCTTTGCAGGAATTTTGCGACACTATTTGCAGCAACGCATTATCCATCACACTGGTGTACCTGAGAGATAACAGGTTCCCCATATGCTGAATACCTGGCTCCACAATGTAGGCCAGGAGCATCATGGTGAGCCAAGGTGTCCCCACCCATCACCGACATCACTCTTATTGGTACCGTCACAAATGTAGGTTCATGGGCGTGAGTGTCTGCTACAGTTTATATGAGCCCAACTTCTTATCCTGAATGATTTATCCGCTCTACTTATCCAAAATATAGTTGTCTACAGACTATTTGCCTGCCTGCCAAGATTTAACAGGTGGCCAGTAGGTGGTTGATATTAACAGAGGCAGACAGAATAATCTCAGCAACTTCCTTGTTTGTGATATTGCTGCATAAGAACATTTGGAAGGTTATGGAAGACAGTGATATCCAAACTATCAATGATCTCATGACTGGTGGCTCTCAAAAACCCACTTGTGTACAAAAGGGAATGGTGCCAATTCAAAGATATTCATTTTTGCCAATTGAAAGAGGTGATACTAATTTTATTATTGTTTGAACTAAGCTGTTACTTCAATTGAACATGGCAGATTTACTATCAATCTCATGTTCACTGAATCATAGAATTCTACAGCGCAGGAGGAAGCCATTCAGGTGTGTTATTTCTTTGAATAAGCCATTCAATTTGTCCCACTCTCCTGTTTTTTCTCCCTTGAGGGATTTATTCAAATCCCTTTTGATAGTTATTATTCAATCTTTCAAACAGTGCATCCCAGATCATAACAATCTGCTTTGTAATTAGATTATTCCTTGTGTCACCTCTGGATCTTTTGTCAAGTACCTTAAATCTGTGCCCTCTGGTTACAAACGCTTCTGCCACTGGAAACAGTTTCTCCTTATTTACATTGTTGAAAAACCTTCATGGCTTTGAACACCGTGATCAAATTTCCCCTTAACCTTCTCTGCTCTAAGGAGGAAACTCCCAGCTACTCTAGTCTCTCCATAAAGCTGAAGTCCCTCGTCCCCGATACCATTCTAATAAACCTTCCCTACATCCTGCCTAAGTCTTTGATGCCTCTCTTAAAGTGTGGTGCCCAGAATTCACCACAATACTCCAGTTGGGACCGAACCCAGTGTTTTAGAATGTTGCTTTTTTTTATTCATTCATGGGATGTGGGTGTCGCTGGTGAGGCCAGCATTTATTGCCCATCCCTGATTGCCCTTGAGAAGTGGTGGTGAGCTGCCTTTTTGAACCGCTGCAGTCCATGAGGTGTAGGTACACCGACAGTGCTGTTAGGAAGGGAGTTCCAGGGATCTGACCCAGTGACAGTGAAGGAACGGCGATATATTTCCAAGGCAGGACGGTGTGTGGTTTTGAAGGGAACTTCCAGGTGCTGGTGCTCCCATGTATCTACTGCCCTTGTCCTTCTAGATGGTAGCAGTCATGGGTTTGGAAGGTGCTGTCTAAGGAGGCTAGGTGAGTTTCTGCAGTGCATTTTGTAGATGATACACACTGCTGCTACTGTGTGTCATTGCAGGAGGGAGTTAATGTTTGTGGATGGGGTGCCAATCAAGTGAGCTGCTTTGTCCTGGATGTTTTTTTTCATTCATTCATGGGATGTGGGTGTCGCTGGCTAGGCCAGCATTTATTGCCCATCCCTAATTGCCCTTGTTCAGAGGGCATTTTTTTTAAGAGTCAACCACGTTCCTGTGGGTCTGGAGTCACATGTAGGCCAGACCAGGTGAGGACAGCATATTTCCTTCCCTAAAGTTCATTAGTGAACCAGAAGGGATTTTACAATCGACAATGGTTTCATGGTCATTGCTAGACTTTTTATTAAATTTCAGATATTTATTGAGTTCAAATTCCACCATCTGCCATGGTAGGATTTGAACCCGGGTCGCCAGAGCATTACCCTGGGTCTCCGGATTACCAGTCCAGTGACAATACCACTACCTCTCTCCCAAGCTTCTTGTGTGTTGTTGGAGCGGCACTCATCCAGGTGAATGGAGAGTATTCTATCACACTCCTGACTTGTGCCTTGTAGATGGTGGGCAGGCTTTGAGGAGTCAGGAGGTGAGTTACTTGCCACAGGATTCCTAGCCTCTGACCTGCTCTTGTAGCCACAGTATTTATATGCCTGGTCCACTTCAGTTTCTGGTCAATGTTAACCCCAGGAAGTTGATAGTGGGGGATTCAGCGACGCTAATGTCATTGAACGTCAAGGGGTAATGGTTAGATTCTCTCTTGTTGGAGATGGCCATAGCATTAATGTTACTCGCCACTTGTCAGCCCAAGCCTGGGTATTGTCCAGGTCTGGCTGCACTTGGACATGGATTGCTTCAGTATCCGAGGAGTCACGAATGGTGCTGAGTGTTGTGCAATCTTCAACGAACATCCCCACTTCTGATCTTATGATGGAAGGAAGGTCATTGATGAAGCAGTTGAAGATGTTTGGGCTGAGGACACTACCCTGAGGAACTCCTGCAGTGATGTCCTGGAGCTGAGATGATTGACCTCCAACCACAGCCATCTTCCTTTGTGCTAGGTATGACTCCAATCAGCGGAGGGTTTTCCCCCTGATTCCCATTGACTCCAGTTTCGCTATGGCTCCTTCATACCACACTCTGTCAAATGCTGCCTTGATGTCAAAGGCAATCACTCTCACCTCACCTCTGGAGTTCAACTCTTTTGTCCATGTTTGAACCAAGGCTGTAATGAGGTCAGGAGCTGAGTTTCCCTGCTGGAACCCAAACTGACCATCAGTGAGCAGGTTATTGCGAAGGAAGTGCTGCTTGATAACACTGTTGATGATCCCTTCCATCACTTTACTGAAGATCGAGAGTAGACTGATGGGGCAATAATTGGCCTGGTTGGATTTGTCCTACTTTTTGCATGCAGGACATACCTGGGCAATTTCCCACGAGTGTAGCTGCACTGGAACAACTTTGCTAGGGGCACGCCAAGTTATGGAGTAGTAGTCTTCGGGACTATTCCCAGAATATTGTCAGGTTTTGTATTACTTCTTTGTTCTTTTATTCCAAGCCTCTGTCTATAAAGTCAAGAATCCCAGATACCTTTGTAACAACTTGTCCTGTCACCTTCAAAAACTTATGTGTATAGCCCCAGATCTCTCTGTTCTTGCACCCTTTAATGTTGTACCATTTAGTTTATATTACCTCTGCTCATTCTCTCTACCAAAATGAATCACTTCGCACTTCCTTGCATTAAATTTCATCTGCCATATGTCTTCCCATTTTCACCAGTCTGTCTATGTCCTGCTGAAGTCTGTTCCGATTCTTCACATTGTTCACTACATTCCTGGGTTTTGTGTAATCTTCAAACTTTGAAATTACGCCCTGTATACCTAAATTGAGCTCATTAATAGATAACTAAAAGAACCATAGTCCCCATCCTAACCCCTGGGGACCACCCCTTCTCTGAAGCCTGAGAAACAATTGTTCACCACTATTCTCTGCTTTCTGCCGCTTAGCCAATTGTATATTCGCCCAGCCACTGCCCTTTGATTCCATGGGCTTCAATTTTGCTAACAACCCAATTTGCACAACTTAATGGATTTTTGAAAGTCCATATAATGGCATCAACCACAGTACTCTCATCAACCCTTTCCATACATCATCAAAGAACTCAATCGAAATAGTCAAACATGATTTAAAAATCTGGGCCGGCTTTCATTTATTAACCCATGCTTTTCTAAGTGACAATACTCTCCTGGATTATTGTCTTCAACAGCTTTCTCACTACTGATATTAGGCTGACCATTCTATAATTGACCGATTTATGTTCTTTCCTTTATTTGAACAGGGGTGGAATATTTGTTCCAATTGTTTCAATGGACTGATGAGCATAAAAGATATGACCCTCTTCCCAACATGTATACATATGTTATAGGCAGTGCAAATATTTTACATCACTTGAGATTCATACCATCCAGACTCCTTTTCCTAATTTTGTTAATGAGATAGCCTATCCACCCTGCGCACTCACTCAATATTCACTGAAAGTTTGTTAAAATTTGTTTACTGGCTATAGAAACATGAGGATAAATGTCCAAAACCAGGAGGAAAATGTGTTTTCTGCCTCATTTCGGGGGAGTTTCTGTGGTGAAGCAGTGACAATTCTTCAAATGGAAGGTCTGTATTTGGGAATTACAATATATACTTCCCTTGTTAAAGATGAATCCAGGGGAGGGAGCTATTAGAGTTGAGTAGCACTGTTGGTTATTTGGCAGTAATGAATTGGTGAATGAATAGTTTCCTGTCCTTTGTTGGTTGGTACCTTTTTGAACAATTAAGACCTGAACAAATAATTTCTAACACTGAACCAGTATGTGCTGTTATCGATAACAATAAGTGTCAGCTTGGCTCACTTAATAGCACTTCCTCCTCTACTCTTCAGTGGGCGGGCTGTGTGATAGCTCTGGCCTAAAAAGACAATTGGCCCCTCTATCTTTCTAAGATGGTCTACTCCACTTGATTTCAAAGTCAATTCATACAAATTATCTGATGCTCCATTCATTTTAAACAGCAGATTCCTACTTCCCCATGTCATTTATGTTGCTTAATTCAGAATTACTGGAGAATTCAATTATTTTCAAATACAAAAAAAAGACTTTGTATTATCAGGTGTTGAATGTCTCAGTGCCATGCTAGTCCAGGACTACTTAAAACCCAGTTGTCATTAACTCCCCTCTGTTGTATTGAGTTAATCTTCTGTTATAGACACAGTCCTGGTCTAACCAAAATTCTTCCAATAAACACATAACAGTGATTAGATTACCATGCTATTTATAAATCCTACTTGTTTATTTATTACCAGAATGGTTTTTATTCAATTCTACTGATAAGATGGCTCTGCATTCACTATACAGTATTGCATCAGGAAAATGCATTCTTCTTACTGCCAGCGTAGGTTTATATTTTCCTAACTCCTGCCATATTTTGTGATAATTCCTTCAGCCCTCAATCAGATCACTTCACTAAAATTGGCATCAATTGAGCTTCTTTCTTCCATCCCCCAAAGCAATTCTTCGAATTTTTGGAATTAATCAGCATATCTTCACAGTGTCGTTCTAATTTATTGCTATTTATCGACTACATGAATGCAGAGCTGGCTTATAGGTTCAGTAGTTTTATTTGATAAGTTTGCGACGAGTTCAAAATGCATTGATCCCTAACTGAGTGATTACAAAGTTTGAGAAGAAATTGAACAAGTAAAACCTCAAGTTAAAACTGCTAAATATATCTTTAACACTGGGGTGCTGCATTATTGAATTTATTGTTATACAATTGTTGTGTTTAGTGTGCACTTTCTCAGTGTCACATAGTGTTGCAGATGCAAAAGAAACACTTATAATAGAAGAAAGCTGGGGCTCGGTTGGATTCAGCCCAAAAACAGGCGCAGGGCTTGTGGTGCACGATAAACCTCCCATTGATTGAAGAGGAGGCAACATGTCAGCTTCATGCTGCCTACTCATTATAAGGATTTCTCCATGCAGCCTGCACTTACCACGCCGTTCATCGACAATACTCCTCAGCAGAGGGCCCCAAAAAAGTGCTGGCCTTCACTTAAAGCTGGGCTATGCTACTTAAAGCTAGCCTGTGCCCTTTAAAGGGGAGTTGCATTGTGGATAGAGCAGATCCTGGGAGTCATACAGTAAGTGAATCTGTCCTGGGAAACAGGAGGCTCATATGCACACCGAAACGCTTGACGCACTGGGAAGTCTGCCAGAAAGCCTGTACCCAATGTCAAGGAACATGGAAGAGTTGAGTACCAATTTAGCTGAGCCTGGAGCCCATCCTTTTGAGCAAGGAGGTAGTGACCAACACCATTCTGGAGCTTGTGGACCCAACCGTGATGCAGAGTCTCTTTGGCTGATGTTGCAACTTCCATGGCAGTGCACCCAATGCCTTTGTGAAATCTGAGACTGGTGTCGTGCAAAGGTCAGCTCGCGGCCAGGCAAACTCAGATTGCTGCCATCATGGATTTGAGTTAGCGTTCAAAGGGTTTTGTGGGTTGTCGCTACAGTTAAGCAACCTGTCCTTCAACAGATTATCAGGATTACATAGGATGGACAGTACAGAAGCTGGCTTGGATTCAGCCAACCAGTCCATGCCAGTGTTTATGCTGCACTTGAGCCCCCTCCCATCTTTTCTCATCTAAATCTATCATCATAACCATCTATTCCCTTTTTCCTCATATGCTTGCCTGGCTTCCCGTTAAATGCATCTATACTATTTGCTTCGACCACTGCCTGAGGCAGTGATTTCCACATTCTTACTACTCTCTGGGTAAAGAGGTTTCTTCTGACTTACCCATTGGATTACTTGGGGAAGAATAACATGGGGTGGGGGAAGGGCGGCAATGATATGGAAACAAATCCATGATTTACTCCACGCCAACTCGCCTCGCAGCCATAAAGCGCTGCGGGGCAGATTAAGAGGGCCAAGTGGGACTTCTGCCCCTCACTGGGGAGGAAGTCCCGCCCTCTGGAGCTGCCAGCTAATCCAATTGGCCGGCAGCTCCATCAGTCCCGGTAGCACTAGGAGGGCATCAGTGGCCACTGCCGGGACTGTAGAAGAAAAAGACCAAGGCCCATGGAGCCCCGGAGCAGGTAAGCCTGGGGTCTTGGGCCAGGACTGTTTGGGAAGGTAGAGGAGAGGGGAAGACGGGGGGGAGGGGCTGGGTTTAAGGGAGGGAACAGGTAGAAAGGAAAGGGGTGTTGGATCTTAGGGGGGCTGCACCGCGATCAGCAAAGTGCAACCCCCGAAAAGCGACTCCCCCCTTCCTTCCCGCAATTTAAACAGGTAAGTTAAAAAATCAGGCTGCTCGCTCCTGCCCAGCTTCCCACACCAAATGTTTTATGGCGTGGGCACCGTATTATCAGGGTCAATTGGCTATAAAACAAGCCTAATTGAACCTTGATTATTTATTTAAATATGATGGATAGGCTGCCAATTTCGGCATCCAACCACCCCCCCCTTACCTTAGGGTGAACTTGGGGGTGGGGAGGAAGGTGCTGGTCTGGGCACCCATCCTATTTTACAGCACCCCCATGGGAATCACGCCCACGCGTGACACATAAAATTCAGCCTTTGGTAACTATCTTATATCGATGGCCTCTAGTAATGCTCTTCCCCTCAAGAGGAAACATTCTCTCTGCATCCACTCTACAAAACCTTTCATATTTTAAAGACCTCTATTAGGCCACCCCTCAGTCATTTATCAGGAGAATTTGACAGTGCCCTTGCTGTTACCTTTCAGCCAGCTAGCCTAAATTACAGAGATAAAAACGAAAAACTGCGGATGCTGGAAATCCAAAACAAAAACAGAATTACCTGGAAAAACTCAGCAGGTCTGGCAGCATCGGCGGAGAAGAAAAGAGTTGACGTTTCGAGTCCTCATGACCCTTCAACAGAACTGAGTAATATTAAGAGAGGGGTGAAATATAAGCTGGTTTAAGGTGGGGGGTGGTGTGGGGAGAGAAGTTGCGGGGGTGGGTGGTTGTAGGGACAAGCAAGCAGTGATAGGAGCAGATAATCAAAAGATGTCACAGACAAAGGAACAAAGAGGTGTTGAAGGTGGTGATATTATCTAAACGAATGTGCTAATTAAGAATGGATGGCAGGACACTCAAGGTACAGCTCTAGTGGGGGTGGGGTGGAAAGACTGACAGGGCATTACAGGTATAGATTTAAAAATCATGGAAATAGGTGGGAAAAGAAAAATCTATATAAATTATTGGAAAAAACAAAAGGGAGGGGGAAGAAACGGAAAGGGGATGGGGATGGAGGAGGGAGTTCAAGATCTAAAGTTGTTGAATTCAATATTCAGTCCGGAAGGCTGTAAAGTGCCTAGTCGGAAGATGAGGTGTTGTTCCTTCAGTTTGCGTTGGGCTTCACTGGAACAATGCAGCAAGCCAAGGACAGACATGTGGGCAAGAGAGCAGGGTGGAGTGTTAAAATGGCAAGCGACAGGGAGGTTTGGGTCTTTCTTGCGGACAGACCGCAGGTGTTCTGCAAAGGGGTAGCCCAGTTTACGTTTGGTCTCTCCAATGTAGAGGAGACCACATTGGGAGCAACGAGTGCCATAGACTAAGTTAGGGGAAATGCAAGTGAAATGCTGCTTCACTTGAAAGGAGTGTTTGGGCCCTTGGACGGTGAGGAGAGAGGAAGTGAAGGGGCAGGTGTTGCATCTTTTGCGTGGGCATGGGGAGTTGCCATAGGTGGGGGTTGAGGAGTAGGGGGTGATGGAGGAGTGGACCAGGGTGTCCCGGAGGGAACGATCCCTACGGAATGCCGCCAGGCGTGTGAAGGGAAGATGTGTTTGGTGGTGGCATCATGCTGGAGTTGGCGGAAATGGCGGAGGATGATCCTTTGAATGGGGAGGCTGGTGGGGTGATAAGTGAGGACAAGGGGGACCCTATCATGTTTCTGGGAGGGAGGAGAAGGCGTGAGGGCGGATGCGCGGGAGATGGGCCGGACACGGTTGAGGGCCCTGTCAACCACCGTGGCTGGAAAACCTCGGTTAAGGAAGAAGGAGGACATGTCAGGGGAACTGTTTTTGAAGGTAGCATCATCAGAACAGATGCGACGGAGGCGAACGAACTGAGAGAATGGGATGGAGTCCTTACAGGAAGCGGGGTGTGAGGAGCTGTAGCCTAAATTACTGCCACCCATGCTGAGGCGGCACAGTCCACAGCTTGTCCTTCAATTCTAGCATAGCCATGACCTTCCCCTGCCTCCTGATCTCTAGCAAGAGAGAATGGCTAGAATGTCTTTGAATGGACAGCCTCAGTGCAAGAGTGTACGGCAAACTGTGAGATGTTGCAAAATATCTCCCAATCCAGCCTATAAAATGCCAGATGCATAAAAGCTCATCACCACAGTCACCTTCACAGCCACTGGTAATTCTGTCCTTGCCCTCGAGGTTGCAGCTGTGGCTGCAGCGCGTGGGAGATTTCAGCGAGGATATCCTTATGCAAGGACAGATGTCTCACACACTGTTCCTCACTGAGGTTCAGGAATTGTTCCCTGAACACCTGGATGGATATGACCTCCTGTGGGAGTCATTCTCCTCCTCCTCCTCCTTCTTCCAGTAGCTTAACCTGCTTTGTTCGTTCTCCAAGTCCTGCTTGATTCTAAATCGAATGCTGACAAGTGCACCTGTGCCTTGGAGCAACTAGATTTTGCAGAAGTCTTGAAGTCAGCAAAACCTCCTTCAGCATCTGCCACTCCATGCCCCATAGACTTTTGAAATTTGAAAGAAATATGGAAAGTACCAAACATTTGTAAAATTGTATAAACAGCCAGAAGAAATCAAGTGGCAACTGACCTTTAAATGGGGTTGTGCAGAGGGGTGCTCCCTGCTGCTCATCATGTTAACAGAGGGCAGGGCTGGAGTGTTGAGCTCTAAAATGTCATTGCTTGGATCAAATCACACTGATTGATGTTCAGCAGACATCTGCTGGATACGCACTAACGCCCTCACCAATATAGCATCCAGTGTGTTTCACGGCACAAATGCGCGCGTGTACATCGGACACTATTTTGGTCCTCAAATGGCAACTGTAGCAGCTAAACAACAGGTACTATTGGACCCAATTTTGAGCCAAGCATGTGAATGATCTACAGACTGTAATTTACAAGCAGTTAACATTGTCTCACACCTCAAAACAGCAACAATTGCCTGTAGTTGCCAATTTGGAGTATTTGTGCGATCTTAAAGACACATTAGCTGAACATCAGTGCTGTGCTCCAGACCCCAGGCTGGGAGCAGTGCCATAGAACCCCTGCTAGCACATTGATAAAAGTATAACTACTATAGGATATTGCATTTCACTTAACCAGATTTGGCCCAGTACAAAGATCAATTCTGTTGCCTTTCCTATATCAGATTGATATTTGAATTAAGGTTACATGGCACTATCCAGCTGGCACAATCTTTATTCCACCTAACTCACTAGCTGTTGTTCACTTATTTTTTCAATTCTTCATGAACATTTTAATGTTCCTCGTAATTCTAGCAGTTACCATGGTTAACTTCGATAGTCCTGCCCTTATATAAAAACAAAAAACTACTTCGGATGCTGGAAATCCAAAACAAAAACAAAATTACCTGGAAAAACTCAGCAGGTCTGGCAGCATTGGCGGAGAAGAAAAGAGTTGACGTTTCGAGTCCTCATGACCCTTCAGCAGAACTGAGTAAAGTTAGGAGAGGGGTGAAATATAAGCTGGTTTAAGGTCGGGGGGGCGGGGGGTGGGGAGAAGTTGTGGGGGGCGGGTTGTATGGACAAGCAAGCAGTGATACAGATGATCAAAAGATGTTACAGACAAAGGAACAGGGAGGTGCTAAAGGTGGTGATATTATCTAAGAGAATGTGCTAATTAAGGATGGATGGCAGGACACTCAAAGTACAGCTCTAGTGGGGGTGGGGTGGAAAGACTGACAGGGTATTATAGTTATAGATTTAATAATAATGGAAATAGGTGGGAAAAGAAAAATCTATATAAATTATTGGAAAAAACAAAAGGGAGGGGGAAGAAACGGAAATGGGGGTGGGGATGGGGGAGGGAGTTTAAGATCTAAAGTTGTTGAATTCAATATTCAGCCCGGAAGGCTATAAAGTGCTTAGTCAGAAGATGAGGTGCTGTTCCTCCAGTTTGTGTTGGGCTTCACTGCCTTTAACTGTTTTTCATCTATGATATTCTTAGCCTTACCCACTCTTGTGACCTCGATTAAAACTTTTATATTTCCACTGTTAAATCTTCCTCCAAGGTGCTTGGCTTCATTTCTCTTATCCCAAACATCACTCCTTTCAAAAAACATTAGCTCTGCACAAAGCCCAATTTTTATTTACCACTCCTTCATCTGGAGAGGGTCTCCCAACAACACTCATGCCTCCCGACAGAACACAAGGACAAGCTCTAACTTCTTTCCCTCTGTTGCAACCTCTACTATTTCCTTTTTTTTTAAAGAAACCTACGATCGTTTCCCCTCTGAATATTTATTCTCATTCCTCTTAAACTGCAAGTACATAATCCTTAACAACTTTTCCCTCCCTTTACACTCAAAGCTAATCGAACTGTCCCCTGATCTGTGACTTAAAAAAAACCCTTCTTGTAACAAAATTAGCCAGTGATTCAATTACTTTTATAAAAAAACTTCAGCATAAAAAGCGATTTACAAGCAGAGCATTTTTTTTCTCAAATAGGGTACATTTGAATTTTGGCCTGCATTCCTTCTCATGGATTTTGAACAAAGGGAAAATGGCTGTTCTTATTAAATTGGCACTGGCATTTCCAGTGGTAATCCCTCACTTAATTCTGAGTAACTTACAGTACATGTTTATCCATAGTGCACAGGTTTACACTTTTCATTGACTTATGCACATCACCACATTGGTCTCTGGGATAGCTTGTCCTATGATGAGAGGCTGAGTAAATCGGGTCTATATTCTTGGAGTTTAGAAGAATGACAGGTGATCCCACTGACACACAGGGGAGGTGGTGGCATAGTGGTATTATCACTGAGCTGGTAACCTAGGGACCCAGGATAATGCTCTGGGGACCTGGGTATGAATCTCACCTTGGCAGATGGTGGAATTTGAATTCAATTAAAATCTAGAATTAAAAGTTTGACGATGACCATGAAACCATTGCTGATGGTTGTTAAAAACCCATCTGGTTCACTAATGCCCTTTAGGGAAGGAAACCTGCTGGTCTGGCCTATATGTGACTCCAGGAAAAAAAAATGCACTCTGAACAAGGGTAAAAAATACTGGCTAGGCCAGCAATGAACAAATAATGAGAAAAACATTGTTTGCAGATCACATAAGTCTAAGTGTTCTTGTTTTGTCATCATTTGGACTTAAGATTCATCCTAAAGGTCTTGTTTGAGCACACTGACTGTTGTTAGGTTGATATCTCTCTCTCTCTCTCTCTGACTAACTGTTGCTAGGCTAGGATACTTGTATCAACACTTTTACTCTTTTTGTTAGTCGGTTTCCTCTTGGCAGTGTTTAGCACCCTTTACATTCATAATCCTGGCTTCTTTTCATTACTAGTTCTATCTTTTTTATTGCCACCAATCCCACTTGAAATAATCTAGGCCATGGCTATAATTCCACACCTACTGGCTGCTATGCTATTCCAGCCTGTGGATTTGTCCTGGATGATGATCCCCCAAACTGCAATATGGGCTTCGAATTATGGGAGGAGGGGAGAATGAACACAGTATGTTAAAGCAATGGGAAATATTGGTCACAAAAATCACAGATATACTTACACACTGTCCTTTAAGTAGAAATTTAGTTTTCATGGAAGCAATCCAATGAAATTCATAGTGCTTCTGTTCTTTTTCCTCAGCCTGGTAACTTCAGAATTGTCTTTCTCCAGAGATTCTATAAGAGGCTGTTGGATGGGTGAGGAGTCATGAATTGGCATGTATGGGCATGGGGAGTGGGTGAGGTGTTGAGGCGGAGTGAGGGGTGAGACCTAGAGGACCAAATGTTTAAGAAAACAGCTGCGATGATGTCCCAGAAAACCGAGGCAGGCCTTTTAACCAACACTCATTGGGGGAAGTTGTGGTATTGTCATGGGACTGGTATTCCAGAGACCCTGGGTTCAAATCCCACCATGGCAGATGGTCACAGGTGGGAATTAAATTCAATAAAAATCTGGAGTTAAAAGTCTGATGATGACCATGAAAACATTGCTGGTTGTTGTAAAAAATCTACCTGGTTCACTAATGTACTTTAGGAAAGGAAATCTGCTGTCCTTACCTGGTCTGTGACTCCAGACCCACTGTAATGTGGTTAACTCTTAACTGCCCCCTGAACAAGGGCAATAAATGCTGGCCTAGCCAGTGATGCCCACATCCTATGAATGAATTTAAAAAAGGCACTTGGCCCCTGTTTGCCTACAATTTGTGACCAGGTGTGGTGTGCCCAACCCCATCCTGCACCCACCTGAAGATTCCACCATCCAAGGCACCTTTTCCCCAGGCAGGTGCTGAAGCTGGGAATTTTCCCAGCTCTGCACACCCACTTCAGGAGCAAAAATCCAGGCCTCAGGCCTCACTGTTAACACACAGGCTGCTGCTGTTGACTCTAGGCGTAAACACCTTGCACCTTCTTTCCAGTAAAACAATTTGGGCCTCTTTAATCTCTAATAACTAAGCTACACAGACTTGCTGTTGGGCTCAGAACAGGTCATATGACACCCCCCCCTTCAAATTACCTTAAATTAAAGACACTGTCCTAAAATAAAGCAAACTTGTAAACCCCATAATTGTAACAATTTCAATTGTACCCTGAATACTTCTTCCACCACTATCATACCAATTGCCTTCCTGTCCATTTTTAATATGACACTTGCCTTTTCTTTTATCCTCCAGTCCTTGTAAAGGTTCTATTTTTACACTGACACATATATGTCCTGTTATTACGAAGCCAAAACAAGTCTCATTTTGGTGTGACTTTTGGTCATCGCCTTACTTCAGCCAGTTTCCTGTTCTCAGTTCCAGTTTTTCCTTATGGAATGTGCCATCATTAGAATCTGGGCAGTTGTATTCAAGACACGCCCCTGGTCTTGTCCAACTAACTGGTCCTGTCATGTATAATTGCAGGATGGGAATTTCTGAAGATCTAGGTTTGAATGCCTCTTTGCCTTCCATTTCAATAACATATCTCTTTTGGGACTCACCTTGTGTTCATTTGCATTCACTTCCAATCACGAAATGTAGCAGGATGTACACCATATAACATTTATTCTTAATTCAGTATCTGCACCCCTTTTATAGGGTTTACACCGATCCACATAATACCACATACATTGCTTCTCCCCTCATTTCCGGATGGCCAATTTATCTTTGGTTTCTCCCAGTGTTTCCACGATTTCACAGAGACATTTCTAGTTAGCCTCTCAGGCATTCCACCCTCTAAATTCTTTTAACATCAGACATGGTGTACTCCTTCATTTATAATGTACTGTAGTTGTAAGAGTGATGAAATGTAATATTAATGCCCAATCCCAGGGTCCATCTTTTACATCAGTCCAGGACACTCCTTTCACTTGACCTTTTACTATTAACTAGGATCTGTGAAGTATGTGAGATTATTCCTACCAAATATTCTGTGTGTTTGACTAACGAATGGGCAGCCAAAATCTGCTTGGCACATTAATGATAAGATCTCTCCACAGGCATGAATATATGTGAAAAGTACCTGCATTAACAGCAGACATACATTGGTCTAATAATTCTTCCTTTCCTTCTTAAGTTCTCTGCCTGAAGGCAGGTCCTTGCTGATCACTTGCCAAAACGCAGTTAGGCACTGTGATTATTTTGCTAGGGGTAGGGCAGGGAGGCAGTCCCCAAATCTACCTCAGCCAAAAAGGGAATCTATCTTTGAGCTGTTGACATTACTCTGATCCACACATTAGCCAACTGAGTTAACCAGCCGCCTTTGTTTTTATTCATTCATGGGATGTGGGCTTCACTGGCTGGGCCAGCATTTATTGCCCATCCCTAGTTGCCCTTGAGAAGGTGGTGGTGAGCTGCCTTCCTGAACCACTGCAGTCCATGTGGTATAGGTACACCGACGGTGCTGTTAGGAAGGGAGTTCCAGGATTTTGACCCAGCAATAGTGAAGGAACGGCGATAAATTTCAGGATGGTGAGTGACTTGGAGAGAAACCTCCAGGTGGTGGTGTTCCCATCTATCTGCTGCCCTTGTCTTTCTTGATGGTAGTGGTCGAGGGTTTGGAAGGTGCTGTCTAAGGAGTCTTGGTGGATTCCTACAGTGCATCTTGTAGATGGTACACACTGCTGCTACTGTGTGTCGGTGGTGGAGGGAGTGAATGTTTGTGGATGTGGTGCCAATCAAGCAGGCTGCTTTGTTCTGGACAGTGTCCAGCTTCTTGAGTGTTGTGGGAGCTGCACTCATTTAGGCAAGTGGAGAGTATTCCAGCACACTCCTGACTTGTGCTTTGTAGATGGTGGACAGGCGTTGGGGAGTCAGGAGGTGAGTTACTCGTCACACGATTCCTAGCCTCTGACCTGCTCTTGTAGCCACAGTATTTATATGGCTAGTCCAATTCAGTTTCTGGTCAATGGTAACCCCCAGGATGTTGATAGTGAGGGATTCAGTGATGGTAATGCCATTGAACATCAAGGGGCGATGGTTGGATTCTCTCTTGTTAGAGATGGTCATTGCCTGACACTAGTAATGCGCGAATGTTACTTGTCACTTGTCAGTCCAAGCCTGTATATTGTCCAGGTCTTGCTGCATTTGGACATGGATTGCTTCACTAACTGAGGAGTCACGAATGGTGCTGAACGTTGTGCAATCATCATCGAACATCCCCACTTCTGACCTTATGATGGAAGGAAGGTCATTGATGAAGCAGCTAAAGATGTTTGGGCCCAGGACACAACCCTATTCTAATACTGCAGCTTCCATAATGGAGGAAGGACTTAGAATGATCAGGACTTTGCAAGGCTGGAGCTTACTTGAGTATTTTAGGACTTCCAAATGTTCAATGGGATCCTGAGGCCCAATTCTCGCGCATCCTCCTTATCATTTTCTGAATTTTCCCTGCAGATGGCTATAAAAAGAGGCTGCCACCTGCCTGAATCCTTCGATAACCACCCTCCAATATCCCATAATATCAAGGACTGACCGCAGAGCTTTAACTGCTCTTTGTGTACTGTGGCTGGGTCTGGAGCTTTTTCTCACCGTCTAATTTTAACACCCAAGGAAGTTACAGCTTTTGAGCATGCACAGCTTTCTTTGGATCGATCTTAAATCCAGCCTCTTCTAAGAGGGTCAAAATTTCCCCCAAGAGGAATGGCTATATAGTTCCAAAGTTTCTCAAATACTGGGATGGGTGCACTTTCCTGGGCTTAGTGTCTATCATTTTTCTCATACCTTTCATTACCCTATATCTTACTGTCTCATATGCCTGTGTGCTCTTTATGGTCTGGGAATTCATCTTTATCTCCCACTATAAACTCATCAGGCGATGTCACATATGGAGGTAAAGCAACAAACAGCAGTCGACAAGCATTCTTGTCTGCCTTGCCTGCTATAGCAATCAAACTTTATTTTGTAATTGAGTTTGATCTTCTATTCTCTCATATTTGGGTAATTGGCTACTAAATGGATATAATTCTGAAAAGGTCAGATCCTGATTTACTTCCTCACCTTCGTATTCATCCGCTGTTTGACTTTGCATGTCTGTTGCAGGTCTTTGGCAATTCTGAGGGCCATGTTAACAGACCTGTGTTTACCTATACTACCATCTGTTTTAGACCAGGTTTAAGTAGCGATATCCCGATTATTAATGATAATAGGAGTGTCACTTCTCTGTTTGCCATCAAAATTCCCCATTTTCAGTGCTATTCCGGCCAGCAGGTACATTGTCGAGAGGACCGGATCATCCCCGGTCATTGTCACCGCTGGATTCCTCCTCACCAGTGCTGAACGACAAGGCTGACACTCTTTTAATTCTTTAATCTATTTCCTGTTCTCTGCTCTTTCCCAGCATTTCTCTCTCCATCACCTTACTATCTGTGTGTCCTTGTTATCCTGTGACAAATTTCATAGGTCTCAATGAGCAATTTTGGTATAATTCTATTTTCCCTGCCTCTTAAGTATTGTTTCAGAAGATCTCTGCAGCTGGGTGCGTAATCCAGTTACTTCTTGATCAACTCCAACTGTGAGTGGCATCTAATCTGTCTTCTGCCTCTACGACGCCCAATTCAATTTTCAAACTCTCCATTTCTGCCTGCAGAGTCAGAACCTAGCTACCCTGTTTAATTTAGTCCTCATTCAAACTATTATTTGTGTTATTGCCATTATCCAATTGGCCTATTTTGTTTACTTTTTTTCATTTTTATGATGATAATCACACTTTATTGTAAAGTCGCCATAAATTCATTCATGTTGTCCTGCAGATAATTTCCCTAATATGCTTGAGGATATAACTTTCTGCATAAACCATCATGAAAATACTCCTTTATCTTCATTATTCATTCTATTATTATTATTATTATTATTATTTAATAGCTGTTCTGCATTTGACCCTTTCCTTCTTGGACTTAGCCTTTTACTAGAAGTGATCAGTCTCCTATTTCTCCAATTACACTAACTTTCCCCTTTCCATGATGCCTATCAGGTTTGGCAGTTGTTGAATTCATACAGTAGTCTCCAAGCCACTGACTTTAAAACACCATAACAACCAGATAGCTGCTCTACTCCCTAAACAAACTGAATACCGCTCACACATAAATGTGTTCTTTATGCTGTGTCTTGTTGCATTGCCAACATTTAAAACAGTCAACCTAGGATTCATTCGCAATCGAGTTCTTGATGTTTGAGGTTTGCTTCAGTCCTCCTCAGTCGATGATTCAGTCATTTTATTTCATAACTTCAGTGTAAAATACAGCTTAGAAGTAGTAATAGTTAGCAGATAGGGCAGAAGAAGGAATGCATGTCTACATTCGAATGTGTTCTGGTCACAAACCTGAAATGTTAATCCTCCTTCCAGATGTTACCAGACCTACTGAGTATTCCCAATATTTCATGTTTTTGTATTTACTAACATGCTCCAACTCATTCTTTCTTAGGAATTCAACATTCTGGTGCTCCTTACCTTCATAAGCCTTTCATTCCTCCTATAATCCAGAGGTGCTTCATCCCAAGGTCAGCATCATCCAAAACATTCCTCCTTGATTTAATTTACCTTCCCTTTCACTCTTTCCAACCTTGGAAGATTCCTGTGCTAGGAATGTTAGCTTCTTACATAGATTTCCCAGTAATTAAAAAAAGCCATATTGGCTTGGCATAATGTAATAATGTGTTTTTCTTTATTCATTAAATCTTTAAGTCCATGATTGTCTTATTTTATTTTTTCCCACAATAGTCTAATCCTGCACCTACCCCCTTGTTCTATCATTGTGGAGGTCGTGGTGCTGAGGCTCGGACCAGCCTTCAGGCAGAGAACTGAAGAAGAGGAAGAAGGAGTCTAACTCCTTAACCAGTTCCATTTTGCAATGCCTCCGTCTATACCTTCCTTATGTTTCTAATCATATCCAACATGTATTTTCCTATATGATAAATGCATATTTCCAGGGAAGAGGTTATTTCTGATATGGCAGTGTGGGAAGTGATCCTCATAAACATCGCAATAGGTTTTGGATTGTAAGGAGGGTACATTCATTCACTCTATCCTTGCCAGTAACATTAAATAAAACTAACTTTAACATTAGAAGATGGATTAAAAATGCTATTACAAGAGCTCTAAACAATGTGAACATGAATGCAGCGCTTACTTAAAATTACAATGTGTCAATGCCATAACACAGTTGTGCTAACCTTGTCACCACTTCTCTGCTGCGTAGAAACACAAGTTAAAATTTTGGAACCAGAGAACTATAGAACCATGGAAACGTTATGGCACAGGAAGAGGCCATTCATCCCATTGTGCCTGCGTGGCTGAAGAAAAGAAACTAGCGGCTCATTTTTAATCCCACTTTCTAGCACCTGGTCCATAGCCTTGCAGGTTACAGCACTTCAAGTGCACATCCAGGTACCTTTTAAATGAGTTGAACATTTCAGCCTCAACCACAAATTTAGGCAATGAATTCCAAATGCCCGCTACCCGCTGGGTGAAAAAGTTTTGCCTCATGTCCTTTCTAATCCTTCTACCAATCACCTTATATCTATGCCCCCTGGTATTTACACCTCAGCCAGGGGAAACAGGTCTTTCCTGTCTACCCTATCTAGGTCCCCCATAATTTTGTACACCTCAACTAGGTCACCCCTCAGCTTCCTCTGTTCTAAAGAAAACAACCCTAGCTTATCCAATCTTTTCTTCACAGCTGCAATTTTCAAACCCTGGCAACATTCTTGTAAATCTCATCTGTGCTCTTTTCAGGGCAATTATGTCCTTCCTGTAATGTGGTGAGTGACCAGAACTTCACACAAAATTCCAGAATTTAAAGAAAGATCACTTCAAATCCAGAATCCAATGTATACCAATTCCTGACAGTGACACAATTAGATATGCCAAGGCCTCAAATGTTGCTTTTGACTTTAACCCAAGTATAAGACAAAATTTTGCCAATTATTTTGAGATCTTTTTTGATGCATGTACAAACTTTTTGCTTTTTCTCTCAGGATGTGGGCAATGCTTTCCAACCTTAGTTATCCTGAGAAGGTGTTAGTGGGCTATCTTGTTGAGCTGCTGCAGTCTTTGTCCTGTTGGTACCCCTACAATGATGTTATGTTAAATAAAACTCCAAGATATTGATCCAGCTATGATGAAGGAATAGCTCTATATGCCCAAGTCAAGATGGTATGTGACCAGCAGGGGAAGGTCATGAGTGACCCACAACATTACAGTTCTTGTGCTTCTTGATGGTAGAGGTCACACAACTAAAGAAGCTGCTGTTGAAGCAACATTGTGAATTACTGCAGTGAATCTTGCAGATCTTACATACTATAGACACGGTGGTGAACAGGGTGGAGATTAATTCCAATTGCAGAGACATCAATCAAGCAAACTGCTCTGTCCCTGGTGATATTGATGTTCTTGAGTATTGTTGTAACTATACACATCAGAAAAGTAGTGGGTATTCTATCATACTCTTGAGTTGAGCCTAAAAGATGTTTGAGAGGCTTTAAAGCATCAAAAAATAAGTCACTCATCGCTAGCCTCTGTCCTTACTCTTTAAGGTATGATGTTATTGGCGCAGTTCAGCTTCTGGTAAATGGTGACTGCCACTGCTCCCCTCACCCACCCACAAGGTGTTGATAATGGGGCCTTGGTGATAGTGTTGGTAGCTATCATTTTCAATGGTTTGATTGATCTGTGTTTGATTATGTTAGTTGGTTTTCTGATCTATGTAACAGCACTTGATTGATTAAGCTGCGGATGGAACTGGAGAGATACAGAAAAAACAGAGAAGCTTCCAGGGAAAAGACCTGGGGATCTGGCTGACACCGTGGGTGGGATTTTCCGTGCCTGCAGTGACGGGCGTGTTCAGTGGTGTAAACGGACAATCTGGCAAGATCGGTTTCAC
The DNA here is from genome assembly GCF_964194155.1 of Cetorhinus maximus. Lineage (NCBI taxonomy): Eukaryota > Metazoa > Chordata > Chondrichthyes > Lamniformes > Cetorhinidae > Cetorhinus > Cetorhinus maximus. The sequence continues at coordinate 16,373,041 of NC_135900.1, forward strand.
GACGGCGTGAAACCAGTTCACAATCGCCCGTTCAGCCCACCGATGGCAGGCCGCGTTCTCCACCATCAGACGTCAGAAACCTCATTGTAATACGTCAGCATATCATCATTAGGCCTGCCCACCAGAATCGTCCCCCCACTACCCTCAGGATCGACCGCCCATGTTGGCGGGAAAGCACGCCGGTGTAGCTGTCTTGACAACTGTGACACGCGGAAGTCGGGATTTACCCCCCAGGGCTTTGCTCACATCGCGGACATCCAAGGAGTAGAAGATGGCTGAGAGACAGAAAGCAGAGGGTGATGGTAGAGGGATGTGTCTGTGACAAGAAGCCTGTTTCCAATGGAGTTCTACAGGGCTCGGTGCTGGGGCCCTTACTGTTTGTGGTGTAAACATAAATGATTTGGACTTAAATGTAGGGGGTATGATCAAGAATTTCACGGATGACATGAAAATTGGTAGGGCGGTAAATAGTGAGGAGGATAGCCATAAACTGCAGGAGGATATCAATGGACTGGTCAGGTAGGCAGAGCAGTGGCAAGTAGAATTCAACCGGAAAAGTGTGAGGTAATGCACTTGGGGAGGGCTAACAAGGCAAGGGATTACTATGAATAGTAGGACCCTGGAAAGTACTGAGGATCAGAGGGACCATGGTGTGCATATCCATAGATCCCTGAAGGTAGCAGGGCAGGTAGATAAGGTGGTTAAGAAGACATATGGGAAACTTGTCTGAATTAGCCAAGGCATAGAATACAAGAGCAGGGAGGTTATGCTGGAACTATATAAAACGCTGATTTGGCCAAAACGGGAGTACTGTGTGCAGTTCTGGTCACCACATTATAGGAAGGATGTGATTGCATTGGAGAGGTTGCAGAGGAGATTCAACTGGATGCTGCCTGGGCTGCAGGATCTGAGCTATGAGGAAAGATTGGATAGGCTGGGACTGTTTTCCTTGGAGCAACAAAGGTTGAGAGGGGACCTGATGGAGGTGTATACAATTATGAGGGGCATAGATAGGGTGGATAGGGAGGCACTTTTTCCATTAGTAGAATGGCCGATAACCAGGGGGCATAGAGTTAAGGTAGAAGTCTAAGAGGGGAGTTAAGGAGAAATATTTTCATCCAGAGTCTGGAACTCACTGCCTGAAAGGATGGTTGAGTCAGAAACTCTCATAATATTTAAGAAGTATTTAGATATTCACTTGTGTTGCCATAGCCTCCAGGGCTATGGGCCAAGCGCTGGAAAATGGGATTAGTATAGTCAGATCTTTGTTGACTGGTTTGGACACAATGGACTGAATGGCCTCATTGTGTGCTGCAGACGTCCATGAGTCTATGAGATGCTGGAACCTGACACCAACGGCACACTGGAGGAATGTCCATGCCAGGCTGGGTTAATTCTCATGGACATGGCGCTGCTGCAAGCGGTGCACAGAATTTGGGTAGTCACCGTTAATGCTCACAATGGGTGATGCTTGAGGGGGAAGGGCTAGGGTCAGCTGGGAGAGGAAGGAGTGTTGGGGGGAAGTTGGGAGGGGGGGAAAGCAGGCGTTAGGATGGGGTGAGGTTGGCAGGGGGGGAAATGAAAGTGTTGGGCGATGATTGGGAGGGGGGAGGAGGATGGGGTGGTGGAGGGACTAACGGGGGAGAAGACCCAAGCCGGGGAGGCAGGCGTAAGGCAGATGGAAGGTGTAAGGGAAGGAGTGCAGAGAGGGGAGGGTATCCAGGGGGAGGAAGGGGTGCGGAGGGGGGATGGTGTCCAAGGGTAGGAAGGGGTGCAGTGGGGAGAAGGGGTTCCGGGGTGGGGAAGGGGTGCAGAGAGGGGAGGGAGTAAGGGTTGAGGAAGAAGTAAGAGTGGAGGAAGGAGTCAGGAAAGGGGTAGGTGTAAGGCTGGAGGAAGAAGTGAGGCTGGAGGTAGAAATGGGGCTAGAGGAAGGAGTTGGGAGGGAGAGGGACTAAGGGTGGTGGAAGAGGTAAGGGCGGAGGGAGGAGTCATGAAGGGGGAAGGATGGGAGACTGAAGGGTTGGGAGGACTGGGACGGTGAAGGAGTTCCGGGGGGGAAGGGTTGCTGAGGGGGCAAGGGGTGCAGATGGGGAGTTGTGCATGTGAACGTGCATGGAAGAGGTCTGATGGGTCCATGTCTGCCTCCTGGGGAGCAAAAATGAGGGTGGACATGGTATGGAGGAAGGGTGAGAATGACTGAGGGCAGAATGAGGCAATAGGGTGGGAGGGTGAGGGTTCAACGGTAGTGACAGAAGGGATGGCAAGGGTGGTTGTTGGGCACCCAGAGACAGAAACGGATCCTGGGGGTGGGAAGGAGGAGGTCAGGGAAGTGAATGTGGATGGGGGTGGGATTTTCAGGAAGGAAGGGAATGTGCATGTTTGCCTGGACATCCCCGAAGGAAAAGGATTGTGGCTGGTAGCTAGCAGAGGGGAGGTGGAAAGTGATGCCGGGGGGATTCAACTGTGATGGGGGAGAGGGAATGGGTGACCAGGGAAGGGTAAAAGACGAGGGAGTGCACAATTCAGTGAAACCAAACCCTACTTGCTAAATCAAAAGTGAAACAAGAGTCATGGTAGGACATGGTTGGAGCTGAGGGACTGGCTGGCTGAGGGTGTTGGTCCCTTGGCAGAGCTCCCTGTAAATCAAAATAGAGATAATTAGTGCATGTCAGCAGAGTCATAAGCAGGAGAGAAAGCACTCAAAGCTGCGTTGAGGGAGGGATGATGTGGTGGGATCCTCAGGTAGGTGTTCACCACCGACCTCACTGTAGCTGCAGGCAGGGTCCACGCCTTCACCAGTCAGCATGATGGCACACTCCTCAAAGTGAGTGAAGGCCCTAATGTGGGCCACTCCACCCATGGTCTGGGACCTCTCCCTGCTGATGTGAGTAGGCTTCTCCTGCATGAAAACAGATGGAGAGAGTGTGAGCAGGACACATGGCACTGCGTGGAATGCTTGTGCAGTGAATGGCGCCATGGACAGGATTGAAATTGTGAGCTCCAGCGGATATGAGCCTGATGGAGATGTGAGGGTGTGTGTAAGAGTCAGTGATGTTGTCCCTTGAAGTGTGAGATCCCTGTGGATGTGTGATGGGTTTGTGAGTGTGTGAGTTGAGAGTGATGAGAAGATTGAGTTACCCTGGCAGAACGGATCAGACCATACATCCTGTAGTGGCACTGGGCGGCTGTCTTCTTTTGCAGGGCATTGGCGATGACCACTGCCTCTCAAGCCTGGTTGGTAATGCCACTGCCCACCCTGCGGCCAGAGCCAGGGTAGAGGATATCGCAACGGGCCTCCCCGGCATCCAAAAGCTTTCTAGTGACACATGCTATACCTGGGGGATGCAGCCTTCTTACCTTTTGTGGACATCTTCCCTGCAGTTTTGGTCTGGAAACGATGAGATATATGCACACGGCTGGATTTTAAATATGACGCCTGGCATGATGAAGCGATGAGGTGATGGCAGGAGGGTGAATGACAGCCCAGCCGCCTTCAAAACGGCGCGTTTCCTGGAATACATAAATAATGTGGTGGGATTGGAACTATTCGGTGTGGAAACCTGACATCACAGCCAGTGGGTAAAACGTCGTTTTACCCACCTGCTCCCACACTCAATGCCAATCTGGGATGACTCCGCTCCAAGTTTATACAAAATCCTCTAAGTTCTAAGACATTTGTAAGTAATGTAAATAAATCTGCTGTAGATTTAGAACTAGTGTTATCTCTGCATTGCTCTGAGACAAATTAGACATCTAAGGTATACAACAAACCAGCAAATGCATAACAGTATCATTACCCTGACTGTTAATTGAAGTTTATTAATTATGACTATGGAGGAAAATATGGCTTCTACTTTACAGTATCCTCATTTTTTTCTGCCATCACAAAGTATAAAATAAATATGCAGTTTTATGAGTTAATTTTTACCACTGATCCAATAATTCAGTTGTCTGCTCCTCAATTTACTGCCAGGAAGCTGTCCCCAGAAAATGAACAGATAATCCATTTGAGTAACAAACCATCTGAAATAGCCATCTTTAATATGTAAGCTCTTACTGAAGAAAATTACCTTATAAAAGGTCATAAAAACTTGGCTTAATACAGGTAGAATAGATTTTCCAAACAGTGCCTGTTTAAGCAACAATCTCTTTTTTTAAAAGGCTCTGATCTGTAGAGGAATAAATTATAGGAGATTGAATTATTTGATGGTGAACATCATCATACATATTGATTTGATCATCTTCCTGACATTATAAACCACAATGAGCTTAATATTGATTAGAATAATCTAATACGTTTAACTATTGTATTCATATTATTCCAGGTTTCTTTCTAAATCCCAAATAACATGAAGTTTGCATTTAAATTTTACCTCATTATTAATTTCTGTTGAGATTTAGTTGCTCTCTGTACTTTATGTAAAAAAACTTGACTCTTCAATCAAGCGTTGTCTTTTAGATTACTTGCTATATTATTGATTCAAGGGCCTAACAGAAATACAATTGCCAATCCTTTGATCCTCCAATGAATCTAATACTATCTGTACTTTCAAGTGATCTGACTTCATCTCGGTTGATTTCCCCCTTTTCAGTTCCCCTTGCACTCTGTGGGTCTTCTGTTTACAATTTGCTTTATTCATAGTTACGCTGTTGTTGTGGCAAATTGAATGAGGCGTTTGACATCTACTCTTTCATATGTGTTGACTATCAAGATTGATGTTAAAAGACCAGCTGCCAGCTCATTCCCCTTGTGTTTTTCTCCTGTTAGCAACAGCATTATGTAATGCTAACTTCAATCTCTAGTAGAAACCAATCAGAAGTCTTCTTTGGCAGGGAACCAAACACATAATGTAATGCAGCATTGATTTTACAAATCAATGAGAAGTTACATTGGTTTATACTGAACTCTGTAGTTTAGACAGAAAGAAATGTTTCAAAACATGAATTTAACACTAGGCTAGTAGCTATGGAATGTTTAACTACATTAAAGGTGTTATATAAGTGCAAGCTTTTGTAATAGGTAGGTGGTTGAAAGAAATAGATTAATGGGATATAATAAAACGTGAACACTTTGAATTATAACCAATCTTTGTACGGAGGCTAAACAACATAAACCTAAGATCAAAGCAAAATACTGCAGATGCTGGAAATCTGGAACAAAAACAAAAATAGCTGGAAAAGCTCAGCAGGTCTGACAGCATCTGTGGAGAGGAATACAGTTAATGTTTCGAGTCTGTATGACTCTTCATCAGAACTAAGGAAAACTAGAAATGAGGTGAAATATAAGCTGGTTGAGGGGGGGTGGGACAGGTAGAGCTGGATAGAGGGCCCGTGATAGGTGGAGGCGAAGAAGAGATTGCCAAAGATGTCATAGACAAAAGGACAAAGGGGCGTTGACGGTGATGAAAACCGATTGGGACCAATGGCTTGTTTTGTGTTACAATTATTATGCAAATCTAATGCAGGTTTGCCACCACCTTACCTACATGCTTCACGGCTAGGGACGCAGAAACATGTTGAAATTGAACATACGGGAGCAGGGAAACAGGGTCAAACAAAATGGGGTTTCGATAAACTGAACAAATTGCCCCGAGAGAAAGGGTAAGTTGGGAGAAGAAATTAAGTTAGCAGTGCAAGGAAGGAGTGAGGCAAATCCTGGAATGGGTGCAGGAGTTAGGAATAAATTTAGAAAGGGGGAAAAGCCAGTCTGAAATTGTAAACTCAAAGTAGGAATGAATGGAATTATGTTAGTGTAAATAAGGAGTGATCCTAATAAGGAGGATGGTGAAGAGAAGAATGAGAAAATAAGCAAGTTAAGTAGCAGGACCGGGTCAGGATTTGGCAGGTTAGTGTGCATATATGAAAAATGCAGGCAGTGAACTAGAGGCACTAAATAAACCGAAGGAACATGATATTTTTGGCTTAACAGAAATTTGGCTTCAGTTGCGATGGACGGAAACCTAGGTATTCTTGACTCCAGGATTTTCAGGAATGATAGTTAAAAAGGAGGGGATGGGGCGTTTCCCTTAATAATTAGCATATGATTAAAACCAAAGGAAATTCAGGATTCACATAGTGACAATAAGGGATCTGTCACCACATTGGGAGGATAATATGGACCACTAAGTGGTGGGAAAGAAATTGTAGGATGAGATTTGTAGACAATTTTGAAAGGTTTGCAGTAGCAACAGTTGCATAATGTTGAAATGTATAAGCAACGAGGTGTGGGACCAAGGGGAATGTCAAGAGAGAGTTGGGCAAGATCAGGTTGTGATCAGGACAAAGATGATGGGGGTCAAAGCAGCGACTGGAAGGAGACTGAGGTAGCGTTCAGGAGGAGGGGTTTAGGTAGCAGTCAGGACCGGGGTCTAGGTAGCGATTGGGAGGGGAATCTAGATAATAGAACTGATCAGTGGGCTTAATATAGCGATTAGAGGAGAGTTTTTTTTAATTCGCTCATTGGATGTGGGCATCGCTGGCCTGGCCAGTATTTATTTCCTATCCCTAACTGCCCTTGAGAAGGTGGTGGTGAGCTGCCTTCTTGAATCGCTGCAGTCCATGTGGTGTGACTACATCAACAGTGCTGTTAGGGAGGGAGTGTCGGGATTTTGACCCAGTGACAGTGAAGGAACACCAATATATTTCCAGGTCAGGATGGTGTGTGGCTTGGAGGGGAACTTTGAGGTGATGGTGTTCCCATGTGTCTGCTGCCCTTGTCCTTCTAGGTGATAGTGTTTCTGGGTTTGGAAGGTGCTGTCTATGGAGGCTTGGTGAGGTTGTGCAGTGTATCTTGTAGATGGTACACACTGCTGTGACTGAACGTGGAGGGAGTGAATGTTTGTGGATGGGGTTCCAATTAAGCGGGCTGCTTTGTCCTGGATGGTGTTGAGCTTCTTGAGTGTTGTTGGAGCTGCACTCATCCAGACAGATGGAGAATATTCCATCACACTCCTGACTTGTGCCTTGTAGATAGTGGACAGGCTTTGGGGAGTCAGGAGGTGAGTTACTTGCCGCAGGATTCCTAGCCTCTGACCTGCCCTTGTAGCCACAGTATTTATATGGTTAGTCCAATTCAGTTTCTGGTCAATGATAACCCCCGAGGATGTTGATAGTCAGAGAATTCAGCAATGGTAATGCCATTGAATGTCATGGGGTGATGGTTAGACTCTCTCTTGTTGGAGATGGTCATTGCCTGGCGCTTGTGTGGCGTGAATGTTACTTGCCACTTGTCAGCCCAAGCCTGGGTATTGTCCAGGTCTTGCTACATTTGGACATGGGCTGCTTCAGTATCTGAGAAATCGCGAATGGTGCTGAACATTGTGCATTCATCAGAGAACATCCCCACTTCTGATCTTATGATGGAAGGAAGTTAATTGATGAAGCAGCTGAAGATGGATGGGTCTAGGAACTCCTGCAGTGACGCCCTGACTGAGATGATTGAGCTCCAGCAACCACAACCATCTTCCTTTGTGCGAGTTATGACTCAAACCAGCGAAGTGTTTTCCCCCTGATTCCCATTGACTCCAGTTTTGCTGGGGCTCCTCGATGCCACACTTGGTCAAATGCTGCCTTGATGTCAAGGGCAGTCACTTTCACCTCACCTCTGGAGTTTATCTCTTTTGTCCATGTTTGAACCAAGGCTGTAACGAGGTCAGGAGCTGAGTGACCTTGGCGGAAACTAAACTGAGCATCAGTGAGTAGGTTATTGCTAAGCAAGTGTAGCTTGATAGCACTGTTGATGACCGCCTTCCATCACTTTACTGATGATGGAGAGTAGACTGATGGGGTGGTAATTGGCTAGGATGGATTTGTCCAGCTTTTTGTGCAGAGGACATACCTGGGCAATTTTCTACATTGCCAGGTAGATGCCAGTGTTGTAGATGTACTGAAACAGCTTGGTAGGGGTGTGGCAAATTTTGAAGCTAAGTCTGTACTATTGCCAGAATATTGTCAGAGCCCATAGCCTTTGCAGTATCCAGTGCCTTCAGCCATTTCTTGACATCATGTGGAGGCAATCGAATTGGCTGATGCTGGGAAACTCTGGAGGAGGCCGAGGTGGATCACCCACTCAGCACTTCTGGCTGAAGATCGTTGCAAATGCTTCAACTTTATCTTTTGCACTGATGTGTTGAGTTCTCCCATCATTGAGGATGGGGATATTTGTGGAGCCTCCTCCTCCAGTGAGTTGTTTGTTCTCCACCATTCACAATTGGATGTGGCAGGACTGCCAAGCTTAGATCTGATCCGTTGGTTGTGGAATTGCTTTGCTCTGTCTATCATATGCTGCTTATGCTGTTTGGCATGCAAGTAGTCCTGAGTTGTAGCTTCACCAGGTTGACACCTCATTTTTAAATATGCCTGGTGCTGCTCTTGGCATGCCCTCCTGCACTCTTCATTGAGCCAGGGTTGATCCCCTGGCTTGGTTGTAATGTGGAGTGGGAGATATGCTGGGCCATGAGGCTACAGAGTGTGTTCGAGTACAATTCTGCTTCTGCTAATTGCCCACAGCTCTTCATGGATGCCCAATCTTGAGTTGTTAGATCTGTTCGAAGTCTATCCTATTTAGAATGGTGGTAGTGCCGCACAATAAAGTGGAGGGTGTCCTCAATATGAAGACAGGACTATGTCTCCAGAAGTACTGTACGGTGGTCACTCCTAAAGATGCTGTCATGGACAGATGCATCTGCAGCAGGCAGGTTGGTGAGGATGAGGTCAAGTATGTTTTTCCCTCTTGTTTGTTCCCCAACCATGTGCCACAGACTCAGCCTAGTAGCTATGTCCTTTAGGACTCAGCCAGCTCGGTCAGTAGTTGTGCTACCGAGCCACTCTCGCTGATGGATATTGAAGTCCCCCATCCAGAATATATTCTGCATCCTTGCCACCTCAGTGCTTCTTCCAAGTGCTGTTCAACATGGAGGAATGCTGATTCATCAGATGAGGGAGGGCGGTACGTGGTAATCAGCAGGAGGTTTCCTTGCTCATGTTTGACCTGATGCCACAAGACGTCATGGGGTCTGGAGTCGATGTTGAGGACTCCCAGGGCAATTCCCTCCTGACTGTATACTACTGTGCCGCATCTTAGCTGGACCTGTCCTGCTGGGGGGACAGGGCACACCCAGGGATGGTGATGGTGGCGCCTGGGACATTGTCTGTAAGTTATGATTCTGTGAGTATGACTATGTCAGGCTGTTGCTTAACTAGTCTGTGAGACAGCTCTCCAAAACTTGGTACTAGCCCCCAGATGTTAGTAGGGAGAACTTTGCAGGGTCGACTTGGCTGAGTTTGCCATTGTCATGTCCAGTGTCTAAGTCAATGCCGAGTGGTCTTTCCCTTTTCATTCCTTATAGGCTTCATAGCAGTCTATACAACTGACTGGCTTGTTCGGCCGCACATTCAAGTAAGCATTTTTTTAAACCCTTACCTCTTTGAGGGTGATATGCACTGGTCTCTTTAAGAAATGCTGCTTCGGCTGTAATCAGCTTTGGTGGGCGTGATTTTCACTTACTCAAAACCCATCCACTAACACAAAGTTAAAATGGGACTTAGGATTTCTGCTAGTGTTCCTGACACTGTGGTAAGACCCTTCACAAAAGATGAACAGGGGGATCCATGGTCCTCAGATTCCTTGATCTTTATTGATGATCGTGAAGAGAGAGAATGCAATTAAAGACCAAATGGAATTCCATGCTTTGTACATACATATTTTGAACATAAAAGCAAAAAACTGATACTCAATTTATATAAGACATTGGCTAGTTTACAGTTGGAACCTTGTGTTCTGGTCATCCCATTGTAGGGAGGATGTCAGACTTAAAGAAAGAATACATTGAAGAGCTATGAAAAGGATAGCAGGAATGAGATGTTATAAATATAAAGAAAGGGTAAAAATCAGATGAATTGCCCAATGGAGTTGAGAAGGTAAAAAGGCATCAATTACATTTTTAAGGAGTTTTTTTTCAGCATAATCAATGTGCTGTTATTTTCTGTAACACTAAATAAGGGGAGAATGGACCATCCCCTCCCCAGAGAAAACATATACACAAATAGATGATTAGGTAGGTATTCAAATTAAAAGTGATTTTCATACTCTAGGATGTAGCTCTGCCTATCATAATAATTGAAAAACAAGGAGGGAACATGGACAAAAGCACAACACTTTTTGACCTTATCTGTGTTGATATCACCTTTTATGTGGGGCAACCAGATTAAAATCCAGCAGTCCGAATACGCACTTTTACCCTGGATTGCGAAATGGAATTCCTATCATCTATGCTTTCTAATTCTCATAGCAGAATGACACTAACACAGAAGCATCCATGCTTTGAAAGCCAAAGGATTACTCTCCTACTGTTTTTACTCAAAAGAATTCACTCATGCCTTTACTAACTAAATCTATTCCATTGGGAATATTACTGTGGATATTACTAGCACTCCCTTGCTTTAAAGTCACAGCAACTCTTTTACAGTTATTTGCCATTTAACATGTCGATTTTTTAGTAACTAGGAGACTGCATTGACCTTGCAGGCAACATTCAGAACCACAGGAAGTTAGTGAGTTGGGGAAACAAAGATTAGCCGCAGTGCAGACGTCTGCCATTGCCTATTACTTGAAGTGAATGGTTTTACAGATAGTTCAACAGAATGTCAGCACTTTCATCCTGTGGTTAATGGCAGGTTGTCCCTGGGATTAGACCTATATTTTGTAAACCTTAACAAAGCGGAGATTAATTCCATTATCTTTACCAGTGAAAATAACTAATTTAAGATTTTCATTTCATTAAGATTTTATTTTTCATAACATATAGTACTTTATGAGATTTTATTAAAACTGTTGACTTTTACAACAGAAATAGCTACAGAATTAAAACACGGATTGACCCTGAAATTTGGGAAGGTGCGACAGGAAGACTTTCAGCTCCTGGCAGTGAAGGGCATACAACCAAATAATGCAAGTTGGAAAGATAGAGTCATTTAAATAGTTGGGTTGGGAGGTCTACACCTGTATGGCAATTATATTGGTCCCTGCCCCTACCCAACCTGCCCTGCCTTATGTGAAAATTGGAGCAGTGTCATGCTGCTTTATAATGATGATTTTTTTTACATATAATTTTCCCCAAAGGGAAATGTGAAGTTTAATATTGAGGTAATTGATCCTATTAGGATTAAGCACGTGCATTTTTCCTAGAATGAGATCAGAGATTAGGGAGTAATTGGATAGGTTTTTCAAAGAACCAGAACAGACACGATGGACCAAATGGCCTCTTTCTGTACTGTATCATTCTCTGACTCTATAATGATCTCAGCCCCCTCCTGATCACTTCCTCGTCCCTCTTAAATGTTACATGAACACTCCCTCTTCCAATTGTCACCACCCCACCCCAACCACTTACTGCATCAACCTCCTCTCCAGATTGGTCCCTCAACACTCATCTTGGTTAGCCCTTCTGTCCGTTTCATCACCTTCCATCAGTCTTCTGATTAAAACAGCCCTTGACCCACTGCCACCCGCAGACACAGATCAAGATCCTCCCCGTCTCTCCCAGTTACTGTCCCCTATACCTTGCAAGATTTACCTACCTCACTGACAAAGACCCAAAATTCAAATGGTTTTCACTGCCAAAGCTTCCTGGGTACATCGAGCAAGTGTCTGAAGTTAGTCAGGCTGATGTAAACAAAGCTCAATGTCCATCAGGATTGATCCCTGCGTTCAGATTGACTGTACTCCTTGACAATTCTGAGGCCAGTGAGTCTGAGGCAGCTGAGATTTGACTTATGACCTTCAGGTTGAACTAATGTTACTTGATGGACACAAAAGTTCGTTTCAACAATATGTTCTTTGTGCCATGGAAGAAATGAAAGAAAGACTTGTCTTTTATTGCATCTTACTGTGGGCAGAATTTTCTGCCTGTCGGGCAGGCGGGCCCGACCCAATCTCCGGCGGGCAGGGAGCCGATCCCTGCTGGAGAAGCCGGGCCTCACCGCCATTTTAAGTGGGCGGGCCAATTAAGGCCCCCCAGAGTGACGTCTGGCTAAGTGCAGCCTCAGGGAGATCGCTGAAAGGTTTTCAAACTTTAAAAATAGAAAAATAAAAAAATCATTAACATGTCCCCCTGATGTGACAATGTCACACGAGATGGGACATGTTAATAAATTGCACAAAAACTTTAATAAACTTTTTAAAAACCGACATTAAACCTCATCCCGCCGGTGGATGAGGTTTCATGTTTTTTCAGAAGCCCTTAAGGTTGGATGGTTAGGTCCTTTAATTGTTTTAATTATCCTGTCAATGGCCTCAATTGTCCATTGACAGGTCGGCGGGTGGATAGCTGATCACGATGTGCCCCCGCCTTCCTGAAGATTTAAATGAGGCAGGATGACGTCAGGGATTCCTCCCAACGTCATCCGGCGTCGGCGAGCAGGCCCCGCCCCCTTCTCGCCAACGGAAAAATTCAGCCCACATGGCTCTGAGAAATGTATCAAAATCCTTCTCATAAATTAGTTGAATGAGATGTAGTCAGTTGAAATCAGGATGCAGGCAAAAAGACAGTGCATCTGCTCTCTGTTTGACAGTCTTACAGTTATATGAAAGCTACACCACAGAATGAATGCTCAATTTCAGAGCACAGTCTTATCTGTTAGGGTATGTATTGGAAAATTGCAGATGCACTTTCCCATAATTTTCCATAGATGGAAAGTCATGGAGTATTACCTATCACTTCCTAACATGCATTTTGCGCCGCCCCACCAGGAGTGTGCATTAAGTGTTTTGGTATGCATGAAATAAAGATCAAAGGTAGAATTGGTAAGAATTTTGAATAAGTTACTTTATATTGTAGTAAAATTGGATTGTAGAGTGTGATACAACTTTGTTTAGCTGATTAAAGACTTGCGTGGTCATATTGGAATTATGTACTATGATTTACGTGAGTGCTTTTTAAAAATTCTTTCACGGACTGTGGGCATCGCTGCCTAGGCCAGCATTTTAATTGCCCATCCCTAATTGCCCTTGAGAAGGTGGCGGTGAGCTGTCTTCTTGAAACACTGCAGTCCATGTGGTGTAGGTACACCCACGATGCTTTTAGGGAGGGCGTTCCAGGATTTGGACTCAGTAACAGTGAAGGAATGGTGATATAGTTCCAAGTCAGGGTGGTGAGTGACTTGGAGGGGAACTTGCAGGTGTGATGTTCCCATTTGTCTGCTGCCCTTATGCTGAATCATATAATATGAACTCATTAAAGAGCAGATTCTGTGGTTGTTATAACTGATGTTTGTGTGTTTAAAGTCGTAAAGCGAAATAGAACAGAAAAGCAGTCCCAAAAACTTGGCCAGAATTTTCCAGCCATGTCTGGTGTCATGGCCGGCGATATGGCGAGAAGGCCAAAAACCGGTTTCACACCGACATGAAAGCACAGAGGGATCATCCAACAGTGTCCACCGTGACAGAGCAGTAATCCCGCTGGAGGCCGGCGTGAATCCACTTTGCATCCCACCAATAGGATTTAGCGCTGAGCCAGCAGGAAAACACACACACCCAGAACATATCTGGACAAGCATGACCTACAGAAGTCAGGGCTTACTGATGGGGCCTTGCTCAGTTCGCCGACATTCGAGAAGCAGAAGATGCTGGAGCCCTACAGCTACCGGACCCTGGAGGAACACGTGCATCGCATGCTGGGTGGATTCTCATGGACATGGCTCCGCCACCAAGCAGCTCACGGAAGGTGGGAGGTCTCTGTTGATGTCTCAGGTCTGCTTCGGAACATCACGGCCTTGGCCATGGGCTGCTATGGATGATCGGCGAGGCCGGTGGGGGGGAGAGGGATGTCCACCTGTGAGTGGGAGAGGAAGTGTACTGGCAGTGGGGTTGGGAAAGGAAGGTCTAGGTTTGATTGGGAGAGGAAGGCGTACCAGTTGGGGGGAGGGGGGGTGGAGGGCTGATGTGAGGTTGGTAGTGGGGGAGACAAAGGTGTTGGGGGGGGTTGAGACGGGGAAAGAGGGTGAGGTTGTGGGGGAGGAGGGAATATGGGAGCAGGAGGGTGTAACAAGGGAGAATACAGCGAGTGGGGAGGTGGTGTAAGGGAGGAGGAAATGTGTAAAGGAAGGAGTTCGGAGGGGGGATGGAGTTCGGGGGGGAAGGAGTCCAGGGGGAGGAAGGAATTCAAGGGGAAAGGAGTAAGGGTGGTGGAGGGAGTGAGGGTAGAGGAAGGAATAAGGGGGAGGAGGGAGTAAGGGGGAGATGCCCAGGTGAATGTGCATGGGAGGGGTCTGTGGAGTCAATAACTGTCTCCTGGGAGTGAACTGACATTGGATGTGTTGGGGGGGAATCGTGAGTATGAGAGGGGACAGAGTAAGCTGCAAGGGTGGGAGGGTGAGGGTGCGATGATCGCAGTAGTAGGGATGACGGGGGTCTTTGGTGGAGACTCAGAGGCAGACACCCTCACAACTGGCAGGGAGGGGTCCCAGACTGGGTGTGGAGTGGCTCACCTTAGGCCCCCTCACTCACTTTGAGTAGTGTGCCATTATGCTGGCTGGTCAGAACGTAGACCCTGCCTGCAGCAACAGTGAGGTCAGCAGAGAAGACCCACATGAGGATCCTGCACCACATCATCCCTCTCTCAACACAACTGTGAGTGCTCTCTCCCCTGCTTTTGACTCTGCTGCCATGCACTAATTATCTCTGCTTTGGTTCACAGGGAGCTCTGCCAAGTGACTGACACCCTCAGCAGCCAGTCCCTCAGCTCCATTCAGGTCCTCACGTTCAGTCAAGGCAGTCCTCCTTTGAAGAGCTGGAAATAAGCAGCCAGGAAGACCCATCACAGTGCTTACCCACACCCCCCACCAGCGCAGAGGCACATACCTCAGTGGGACCTAGATCTAGAGCGGACTTGGTTTCACAGTCTGGTGGTCACCACACGGACACGTGTCTGCAGCAGGAGAAGGCAGCTTTAACCAAGCTCCCCGCGCTCGGAGGATTGCTGGGGAAGAGGCATCTGTGATGTTCGAGTCAGATGACGAGCTTCTGGATTTGGCTTCCCAACAGATTGTGAAGAGTCAGCAGAAGCAAGGGAATATCACGCAGAGCTGTTGAAAGCTCTTGAAGTGGTGCCCACATGTGCCCGTATGGAGGTCTCCATGGGAAGGATGGCTGATGCCATGGAGACCCTACTCCAGCAGAATGTGGAGATGCCCGCAGACCTGTACTCCATCGTGGCAGGCATGGGTGGGTTCGTGCAGTGGCAACACAAGAGGGAAACAGGGCACCTCAATGTCCCACCAGGTGCTCCTTCCCCTTAAGGAGTCAGGCCAGGGCCCTCGGGCACCTGAAGGGAGGAGAAGTGGCAGCTGAACACCCCTGGGTCAGAGCTTTGAGATCCCTGTGGATGTGTGATGGGTTTGTGAGTGAGAGAATTGTGAGTGATGAGGCAGTTGACTTACCCTAACACAATGGATGAGATCAGTCATCCTCTTCCTGCACAGGATGGCTGACCTCCTCTGTGCTTCAGAGGCGCTGACCACCGCCTCCCAGGCCGGATTGTTGACTCTGGTGGACCTCCTGTGGCCAGAGCGGGGGCAGAGGACACCGCGGTGGCCTTCCACTGCATCCAGCAGGTGCCCCAGAGAGGCCTCACTAAATTTGGGGGCTGCTGTTCTTTGCTTTGGGGCCATCTGTCACCTGGAGCAACCCAGGTCTGAAGACATGAAGTAGGCTGCGCTCGGGTACGCTTTAAATATGTGTAAATGAGCATCTGCACCACCTGAGTGGATATTTCACTGGAACTAGTATCAGGCAGCTTCTACAATGACTCTTCAATCTGCTCCATTAGATAACCACCTGGTTGGCCCCTGAAGACGAAACGTTTACTCTGGCGCCTCGGCCCACTGTTTGTGGATCAGAAAGAAATGTAGAGGGTGGGTGAAGAGCAAAGAAGTTTTTTGCATCTGTACCCCAACTCTCCCTATGCACCCAGAGTTTCCTGGGCTTCTCTGAGGGGCTGCGTCTGAGTGGATATGTTAGCCCAGATTTACAGTTCAGCGGTGAAGCAGCAGTGTTTGCCGCTGACAGCACAGAGGAAAACATACTTAGCTGGTTTTTTGGAACTTGCTCTCAGTTCCAATGCTGTTGAGGCTCTCAATGGCGGCGAATGTCTGAGTGTTTGCTGCTATTGGGAAAAGAACATATATACGAACATACGAATTAGGAGCAGGATAAGGCAGTGATCTCTTATTGTTAAACAGTTACCCCTAGTTCTAGGTTCTCCCACAAGAGATAACATCTCTCCACATCCACCCTGTCAACACGCCTCAGGACTTAAAGGTTTCAATGAAGTCACCGCTTACTCTTCTGAATTCCAGTGGGTAGAAGCCTAACCTGTCCAGCCTTTCCTCACAAGACAACCCGCCCATCCCTGGTATTAGTCTAGTAAACCTCCTCTGAACTGCTTCTAACGCATTTACATCTTTCATTAAATAAGGAGATCGGTGCTGTACACAGTACTCCAGATGTGATCTTAGCAATGTCCTGTACAACTGAAGCATAACCTCCCTACTTTTGTAATCAGCTTCCCTCACAATAAATGATAACATTGTATTAGCTTTCCTAATTGCCTGCTGCACCTGCATACTAACCTTTTGTGAAAATCTGGGTCATGACCAAAGTTATCCTATCTTCTACACCCAGTCTTGGACACATGGTTAATCAATAGGACTGTTTTAACTGTGACAATAAAAGTGGGGATCTCATTGACATTTACAATTCCATAACCTGCCATAGGCTACAATGTCCGGTATGCTGACCACCACAGTGTCAGGGAACTTACTCTATGGCACAGCAGCCTTCTTGTCCAAATCACCAAGGATTGTCAGCAGCAATATGAGACATACTTGATTTGAAGTGTCATGCAATTTGCCCCACATTCTGTTGGCAGAATAGAAGCTGTGTTCTGTGTGCTGCACAGTCTTCAATCAACTGAGGACTAGTGCCAGGTTAGTAGGAAGAGAAGCAGCTCATGGGAGAAGATGTAAATCAGCCTGCACAACAGCCACGTGGCAGAGACGCCAGGATATGCTGAAACAGATCAACACATTAGCCTCTGATTACTGACTTCTGCAACTGAAATACAACACATGGGCTTTTCCATTTATGCAATCCAGCTGGCTGAACTCGCTTTCCCTCTGTTTACTGCTGTTGCTGTCTGCACTCTAATAACTCCCTTGGCTTTTACATAATAATTGTATTAAAAAAAAATCATAGTGTACACAGAAAGTGTTTTTGTGGCTATGAGTTGGGTGCTGTTTTTCTGTGCACGATGTGCTATTGGAATATTCTTTTTCTCCTGGTCCAGTTCTTGTAAAGATCTAATAGGAAGAGAAGAATTAGGAATTAGGTGTTAAAGTTCTGCTCAGCTCCTTAAGATTCTCCAGGCACTACAATTTGCATTGATATATCACCTTTAATGTAGAAAAAAGGCTTTTTTAAAATCCATTCATGGGGTGTGGGTGTCACTGGCCAGGCCAGCATTTATTGCCCATCCATAATTGCCCTTGAGAAGGTGGTGTGAGCTGCCTTCTTGAACCTCTGTAGTCCATGTGGTGTAGGTACACCCACAGTGCTGTTAGGAAGGGAGTTCCAGGATTTTGATGCAGTGACAGTGAAGGAACGGCGATATATTTCCAAGTCATGATGGTGAATGGCTTGGAGGCGAACTTCCAGTTGGTGATCTTCCCATGCATCTGCTGCCCGTGTATTTCTAGATGGTAGTGGTCTTGGGTTTGGAAGGTGCTGTCTAAGGACGATTGGTGGGTTCCTGCAGTGCATCTACATATCTTGAAGGCTCAGCAATTGATGCAGTATTTAGGATCTTCAGCTAGCACATTTAGGGAAAGGGGAAGCATGAGGAGCCGCTTGCACAGAGACACATGCTGTCATCTTACCAGTCACCTTTGGGTAGATGCTTATCATTCTGTTGCTGCATGCCTCTGTTTGAGAATAGATCTGCTGTGAGAACGCAGAGCAATGTACCGCCCTGCAAGATCTCTAAAGTGCTCCTCAACACTTGTTCACAATCTTGTCCTTTGAAGCTGTTAACCGCCATTTTTTAAATTTGTAACCTGTAGTTATCTACAGTGTATTAACAGCAGCCAGTGAAGAATCCTTAAGGCCTCCTGTTGCACTATTTCTGCATATGCATATATATTTAAATGTAGAGGAAAAACACATTGATGTTAGAGTACTGCGTCACCTCAATGTATCATGTAAGGACTCGGGTGCAGAGCAGGATTCTATTACCGTAAGAGTTCATGGGAGGGCCTAAATCCCTAAGACCTCAGCGCCGCCATGGCCTGCCCTCCCTCAGTCTTCACTCATGCCACTTTTTCACTGTAAGTCCATAAAACGTAGGAGCAGAAGTAGGCCATTCGGCCCATCGAATCTGCTCTGCCACTCAATGAGATCATGGCTGATCTGATAATCATCAACTCCACTTTCCTGCCTTTTCTCCATAGCCCTGGATTCCCTTACTGATTAAAAATCTGTCTATCTCTACCTTGAATATACTTAATGACCCAGCCTCTACAGTCCTCTGCGGTAAAGAATTCTACAGATTCACCACCCCCGAGAGAAGAAATTCCTCTTCATCTCTGTCCTAAATGGGCGACCCCTTACTCTGAGATTATGCCCTCTCAGCATCTACCCTGTCAAGCCCCCTAAGAATCTTATATGTTTCAATAAGGTCGCCTCTCATTCTTCTAAACTCCATTAAGTAAAGGCCCAACCTACTCAACCTCTTCTCATAAGAAAATCCCTCCATACCCGGGATCAACCTAGTGAACCTTCCCTGGACTGCCTCCCATGACAGTATATTTTTCCTTAGATAAGGGGACCAAAGCTGTTCACAGTATTCTAGGTGTGGTCTAACTAGTGCCTTCTATAGTTTTAGCAAGACTTCCCTATTTTTATACTCCATTCCCTTTGAAATAAAGGCCAACATTCCATTTGCTTTCCCTATTACCTGCTGAACTTGTATGCTAGCTTTTTGTGATTCATGCATGAGGACCCCAAATATTTCGGTGCCACAGCTTTCTGCAGCCTTTCTCCATTTAAATAATATTCAGCTCCTCTATTCTCCCTGCCAAAGTGCATAACCTCACATTTTCCCACATTATATTCAATCTGCCAAGTTTTTGCCCACTCACTTAACCTGTCTCTATCCCTCTGTAGACTCCTTGTGTTATCCTCCCCACTTAATTTCCTACCTATTTTTGTGTCATCCTCAAACTTGGCAATAATACATTCACTTCCTTCAGCCAAGTCATTAATATTTATATATTGTAAATAATTGTGGCCCCAGCACTGATCCCTGTGGCACTCCATTTGTTACAGGTTGTCATCCTGAAAATGCCCCCCTTATCCCAACTCTCTGTTTTCTATTAGTTAGCCAATCCTTTATCCATGCTAATATACTCCCCCAATACCATGGGCTCTTATCGTTTTAAGTAGCCTTATGCGTAGTACCTTATCAAACGCCTTTTGGAAATCCAAATATATTACATCTACTGGTCCCCCTTTATCTACCCTGCTTGTTATCTCCTCAAAGAATTCTAATAAATTTGTCAGGTATGATTTCCCCTTCATGAAGCCATGCTGACTCTGCTTGATTATATTATGCATTTCTAAATGCTCTGCTATTACACCCTTTATAATAGACTCCAACATTTTCCCAATGATGGATGTTAAGCTAACTGATCTATAATTACCTGTTTTTTGTCTCCCTCCCTTTTTGAAAAAGGGTGTTACATTGGCAGTTTTCCAATCCTCTGGGACTTTTCCAGAATCTAAGGATTCTTGGAAGATTACTACCAGTGCATCCACTATCTCTGTAGCTACTTCTTTTAATATCCCAGGATGCAACCCATCAGGTCCAGGGGACTTTTCAACCTTTAGCCCCATCAGTTTCCCTAGTACTTTTTCTCTAGTGATAGTTATTGTATTGTTTCCTCCTGCCTTTTGCCCCTTGATTATTTAGCATTTTTGGAATGTTATTAGTGTCTTCTACTGTGAAGATTGATACAAAGCATTTATTCAACTTCTCTGCCATTTCCTTGTCCCCCATTATTGTTTCCCCAGCCTCATTCTATAAGGGGCCTATGTTCACTTTGGCCTCTTGCTTCTTTTTTATATATTTAAAGAAGCCTTTACTGTCCATTTTTATATTATTTGCTAGTTTACCCTCAAAGTTTATTTTCTCCCTCTTCATTGTTTTTTTGGTCAGCTTTTGTTGGTTTTTAAAACTTTCCCAATCCTCTGGCTTACCACTAATCTTTGCCACATTGTACATTTTTTCTTTCAATTTGATACTATCCTTAACTTCCTTGGTTAACTATGGTTGGTTTACCCCCTTCCTAGTATCCTTCTTCCTCACTGGGATATATCTTTGTTGAGAGTCTTGAACTATTTTCTTAAATGTCTGCCACTCTACAACAACTGCCTTTTCTGCTAAACTCCTTTCCCAGTCCACTCCAGCCAACTCTGCCCTCATTCTTTGTAATTACCCTTATTTACATTTAGTTGTACCAAATGTGATGTCTCTTATAAGTCATTGTCTAGTTCATCATTGGTGAATCTGAGAAGGTGTTATCTTGAGGTGGTGCCAATGCTGTTGGAGGCTTTTGGGCTGTGGGTTGATGCTGCTTCTGGCTCCCTATGCCATGCTATGGAATCTCCAAAAAATATGAATTAAGAGCTTGGCATGTTCCACTTCCATTAGAGCACCAGTTACTGGCATATTTTAGAGTAAAAATAATATAAGGTACGAACAACTAAATCCCCCTCCACTCCAAGTTCCATGTCAATTAATCTAAGGCCAATTGCACCCATAACCATCTCTTCAAAATTGGTTAACATATGGATTTAAAGGTTTCTTCTTTGCTGCTTTTGCTAAGCATCAGTACATTGTATCAAGGAGAAAAATATAGACATCTGTTTCTCCAGTACACCATCCATAAGAACATTGTAAGTGAGCATCCGCTTTTACAGCTGCCCAATGCTATCACTTCTTATCTATGATTTCATACGCCACCTAACTCTGCTAAATGAAGGCAGTGAAGAAGACAATGAAGGTTGAGGTCTGGGCCGTCAATTTGATCTGTTAATACAAGTTCATTACAAAAACTAGTGACTTAAAAAATCCTTTAATTTTTTTTCAATCCAAAAGTTGAGTTACAACCCATTTATTTTTCAGGACCATCAACTATAACCACAATGTTCTGAAGTGCTTTAGTTCACTAGCGTGACTAGCAGTTTGTCATGAAAACAGAGTTACAATTTTTAAAAGCTAATCATGTTTCTAGTTGGTTAATGCTCGACTATCAATTGTCAAAGATACACTGGAACCTAACACAATGTTTGACTTGATTACTTAATAATGTTGATTTAGGAAAGTTATTTGGTGAACAACCAGACAGTGATTACATATTCAATAGAACAATTTTAGAAATAAATTAATAAAGCAATCAGACTTGAATTGTTTAACTAAGAATCTATAATCACAGTCAACTATCATCCTTCAGACGACAGTCTCAGTGTTGTGTTTCGAAGTAATATAAGATTTTATTGACCTTGAGAGAGTTGTTTGTAGGTGAAATGTTCAGTGAATTTGATCTATTGATGCTGTTATATTCTGGGTGGTTTACCAATATTTCCTTCAGTTAGCAGCAATTAAACTTATTGTGAGCAGCCCAGCAACCATTTGCAGTTTTATGAAGGACACTCAACTTCTATTGAGCTGGGTTAAGTATGAAAGAAATGAAGTTGTTTTACTTAGTTCCCTTTCTGTGCTGTCTTGACTAATCCATTGTGCATGACATGTGAGGTACTTTAAATTATTTACTGGGCAATGCATCAGTATTGATGTTGTAACCTTTCCAGTGGAAGAATTTAAAGTGAATATATGTACTTGAAAAGTCAGATTTAAGGGAGGTACACGATAATGGGCTAATATTAGATGGCAAGGGGTAAGGCCAATGTCCTTATGGATTAGTTTTATGTCATGGCATTGTATTTTGTAATTAGCTGTGAGACTCTGAGGTTTCATATTAGACTGCAGGTTAGGGGGTAAGAAAAATGTGTTTGACCCAGTTGAACCACTGAGTTTGAAACTGGAATAATTGAAAGCTACTAAATCATACTTCAGAATTTTTTGCCCACCAATGCCTGAAAATGCCATAATCAATATTATATTTACTTTGTGAAGCTCATTATGGTGCCTACAACATCAACAAAAACAGCTTGCAATTCACAGGAGCAAAGGTGGACACTTAGCCACACCAGGTGATGTAAGGACAGGTGACCAAAACCTTGATCAAAGAGATGGGTTTTAGTGATGTTCTTAAAGGAGGAAAAAGAGGTAGGAGAGGCAGAGAAGTTTAGGGAGGAAGTTCCAGAGCTTAGGGCCTAGAAAGCTGAAGACAAGGCCACCAATGGCCGAGTGAAATCGGAAATGCTCAAGAGCCAGAATTAGAAGAGTGCAGGTATCTCGAAGGGTTCTAGGACTGAAGGCGATTCCAGAAGTAGGGAGGGGCGAGGCCTAGGATGGATTTGTGAACAAGGATGAGAAATTTTAAATTGAAGATTTGCTTAACTGAGACACAAAGTAGATTAGAGGATGGGGGGTGATGGGTGAATGGGACTTGGTGCGGGAAGAGACACAGACAACAAAGTTTTGGATGGGCTCAAATTTACAGAGGGTAGAGTGTGGAGGCAGTCAGGAGATTGGCAGAATAGTCAAGTCTCGAGGCAACAAATCCATGGATGAAGTTTTCACCAGCAGAGGAGCTGTGGCAGGGGTAAAGTTGGGCTATGTTTAGGAGGTGGAAATAGGTGATCTTAGCAATGGCGCTGATATCTGGTCCAGACGTGCCCCTCATCACAGGGAGACCACTGGGCAAACTGTGGCGGCCTCCCAGTGTGTTCCTGTGGGGTAAGTGGGGGGCCTTACTTTATGGGTGCTCCATGGCCCACAAGGAACCCCACAACAGCAATGACTGCCATGTGGCTCCAATGCCACTGCTGGAGGGTTCATCCCTCTGATCAACGGGACTCTCTCGGCCCCAGCATATTAAAAAGAATCCTTACCCACCTTTCAAAGGCGCTTCAACACGGAGGTATTCTCCATCTCTCCCTGCAGCCTCAGCAGCAGCCACTATCCCAGTGACGTTGATTGCCGAGCTTCCGTCCCTCTAACTGGACTGGCAGCTCGCCAGTCAACTGGCAGCTTCATTGCTCAGTGATCCCGGCAGCCGTCATTTAATTGGCCACCACCGTTAAAATCACCCCCAGGGTCCTGCCAACCACCCAGGTGGGTTTGGGACCCACTTTGAGTCCCAACAACAGGACACTTACCGGTAAAATTCCAGCCCTTGATGATGTTAATAGTACAAGGCAATTTGCTTAAATTACAGCCATTACTCCGCACTGAAGCCTGACATTGGATAAAAAAACACCATGGAAACCAAATTTAGAATCATCAGAGTCCAATTCTGGGGTAACCTAGATCTGGCATTTACCCAGACTCATTTTAAATGATGATGAATGGTGTGACAAATTGATTTAAACTAAAAATCTCCCACAATATTTCTACCCAACCTCTGCCTCTTGTCACAGAATTCGGAGGCATATTTTTAGTGCTACAGGTGGCATTTTGGATCCAAAACGGTGTCCATGCTGTGCACACACAGCCCTGGTACAGCCTGTGACAGATGTTATTTTGGTGAGATTATTAATGTGGGCACTTGGAGAGGGTTGTGGAAATATGTAGGGTCGGCAGATTGGGATGTGACTTTCAGTTAGCTGTTGGTTGATTTTCTGCTAGCTGTTGCTGAGTTAGTAGGAGTGTTTAATGGTTTGTACTGTCACTTAAAGTTGGTGACGTCTACAGGGAGTGGTGTGATATGTGGTGAAGGCCTTGGTTCTGACTTCATGGATTCTGCTCAGACCACTTGCTCCCAGTCATGAGTCCTTTGGCCTGCAACATGAGAGAGAGAATGAACAGGGGCAACACTGCAGAGGACAGGATGTTCGAAAAGGGAGCAGGCCACTATTGTACAGGGGAGATGACTGAGGCATTATATGCAAAGAGAGGGGAATATATTGTACTCTCTCGTTCCAGAGAGAAGCTGGCAAAGCATGCATCTGACTTCACTGTGATAGCAGATTTTGGCATGATGCAGGGTTCCATTGACTGCACACATGTTGATATGAAGGTGCAGCATCTAAGTTCAGAGATGTGTCACAATCACAAAGGGTTCCATTCCCTCAATGCCCAGCTGATGTGTGACCATACTCAGTGCACCAACCTTGTCAATACCCATTTATCCAGGTAGCAATCATGATACCTTTATTCAGCATCAGTCCTCTGTACCATCACGGGAAAGACCACAGTATGGTCCCTGGATGACAAGGGATACCTCTGGTGTGAGCAGCAGCACGCATATAACAAGAGCCATTCTGCCACACAAATTTTATTTTAATTCATTCCTGGGATATGGCTGTCGCTAGTTAGCCAGTATTTATTGCCCAATTGCCCTTGTTCAGAGGATATTTAAGAGTCAACCACATTGCTGTGGGCCTGGAGTCATGTGTAGGCCAGACCAGGTAAGGACGGCAGATTTCCTTCTCTCAAGGACATTAGTGAACCAGATGGGTTTTTACAACAATTGCCGATGGTTTCATGGTCACCATCAGACTTTTAATTCCAGATTTTTATTGAATTCAAATTTCACCATCTGCCATGGTGGGATTTCAGCTCAGATCCCCAGAACATTACCCTGGTCTCTGGAATCCTAGTCCAGTGACAATACTGCTATGCCGCCGCCTCCCCATGACTCATGATGCAGAATATTGGGGAGCTTAAACAATGCTCCTGCTGTCTAGACTGCTCCGCAGCAGCCCTGCAGTACTCTCCAGAGTGCATGCCACAATTCATCATGGTCTGCTGCATCTTGCACAACCTCGCAATCATCAGTGCACAGTCTTGGTACCAGCTGAGGAGGAGGAGGAGGTGGAGGAGGAAAGGAGGAGGCAACTAACACTTGTCCTTCTGTCCAGGCCGTCCATGATCTGCTCATCACTTACCCGCCTGCCTGTTGGGCCCGTACGCCGACCCGAAGTTCGCACGGGCCCCTCAAAATCCTGGTCGATTGGTCACTTAATAGCCTTAACCAGGCCTTTAATTAATGGCGGGTGCACTGTGCAGTGTGATGCGCGTCTGCCAACTGAAACATCGTGATGCCGCACGCTGACGTCGGGACACTCGCGCGATGTCAGCGCACAACATTTTAAGCATTGACGTGCGGTCTCCGCCACCCGCACATCAGCCAGAAGATTCAGCCCACTGTTTCTAAACTTCATCTGGCTGGGTGACACATTTCATGCCTCCTTTGAAAACAATCTGATCTGTTGATTTCAAAATGCAAGTGTTCCCTTGAGACCTATGTTTCTAAACTTCCCCATGTTTATCTAATTAACCTGAGATCAAAGCGCCCAGACTAGCTGCCTCTAATTCAATTAAATCTCTCTCTCACACACACATATATAGACAACTAGACACATCCCACTATTACTTTATTTTACAATAAATTCCAATAACATCATGAGAATTATTATATCTTCTTGACACTCTTCCAATTCTTGCTCCTGCATTACTGCCTGGCCAGATAGCAGTTCTTGGGTACCTGAAATGAGAATGGCACCAAGGGTAGGGTGGCAGTGAGGAGAGGGTTACAATGAGGGGAGGGGGGAAAGCAAGCGATGCATCCTTAAACCATCTGTAACTTGTAAACCAGAGAGATCATGGGATAAAGGGGAAGAGGAATCTGAAAAGGAGGATTAAGTATGAATGTACCATCATCTTCAATCCTTGGAGCCCCGCTGCTGGCTATGGCTTCAGTCATGGCTGCTCCAATGATGGCGAGTGCCATCTCCTCCATCCCTGCCAGTTAACTGCTGCTGCTTTCCGTTGTGTAAGAGGGAAGTGTGTCAGTGCATACGGTACAATGCGTTTGATTGATATGACTGTCATAGTTGAATAGCTGGCAGTGTGTACATGCTGTGGGTCAAAGTGTTACAGCAGTGCTCAGTGGATGAAGTTATGAATGTGAGCTATGAGTCAAGTTTAATAGTGATTGTTGGTAGGTGAGAGATGTGGGTGTGGGAATAGAGCGGAGAATGTGGGTGGTGGTTCAGTCGGTGGAATATGACGTCTGCGGGTGAATTCAATGACCTTGACAACTTGTGTGAGGTCATTCAATTGATTCTGCACTGCATCCAACCCCTTGGGCCTACACTACTTTCATTGATAACAATGGTCATCTGCTCCCACTGTCTTCACAACGTTTACCTGAAGGACCTCCTGCCTCCCAGGGATAGAGGACTTCTATCCTCCCAATCACTGTCTCCAAAGGGCCTCCAGTGCTTCGTCAGAGAATCTTGGAGCACGCTGTCTGATCTGTTGCATCATATTCATCTTCTTGCCGTTCAGACATTTGTCCCCAGGCAGCCCCAGCACCTCCAGCATCCAGAATGTAGCTTCCCTTAAGAGATGCAGGCTAGCTTTAAGGCTAGACTCACACAAACATGGGGCCCCTGCTGAGGATTTCAGACACTTAACAACATATTCAGTGCTGGGCTGCATGCTACTATCATTTAAATGAGCAGGCAGTACAAAGTTTGCGTGCTGTTTGCAGTGGAAGGAACAGATTCATATTAATTCCTACATTATGATCCCTGAGGGGGATATCAGATTCTGTTCTCACTATCTCTTCTGTACTACAATCTACTTCTTACATGGCAATTGCTGGCAGAGCAGGAAGAGTCCTCAGAAATACCCAGCCATCAGGGGCATTTTATGTCACCCCCTCCCCACTCGGCCCCCAGCATGTGCATTTGCATGGGGGTGGAGCCATGTAAAATAGGACATGTGGCAAGCCCTCCGTCTTCCTGTCCAGCCCCAAATTGTCCCCCATAATACAGTGCTTGGGTAAGACACCAGCCAGCCCACCCACCCTTAGGACTATTGAGGCCCTTAGCTGGCCAGTTAATGGCTGCATTACATTAAGGGCCTGTTTCTGGTCCTGCCACAATAATACATGTGGCTGGAGAAGGCAGGACGAAAGAGGCCAGTCCATTCCTTCACCATATTGGGTGCCAAGGCGGGAGAGAAGGGCAGGTACCTCATTTAGGAGGTGCCCTGTGCCCATCAGGGGCAGCCCTGCCGCTCCAACCCTCCACATGATGTAGCACCCCCACCGCTACCCCCCCCCAACCCTCTTCCAACCGCTATGACTCTGCCCCCAGCCTCCAAAACCCAAACCTCCACCCTCGGGTCCCTGACTGACCAAACACCCCAGACTCACGTTAGTCCAATATCCGCATTGTCTTCCTCCTTGGAACTGCTTGTAGTCCCCGCAGCGGCCACTACTGAGTTCTGATGCTGCAGGGGGACTACTCAGCTGTTGCCCAATCAGATCGACTGGCAGCTCTCGAGGGCAGGACTTCCTTTCCCTGAGGGGTGGAATTCCCACAATTACCTCGTCAAGGCAGCCCCCAGCATATTATCGCTGAGGGCCAGGCTTTCTTAAAGTTGGTCGGCTCTTGACCAACTTTTCTATCGGGTGGAGGGGGTGGGTGAGCAATACCACCAGACGCTAAAAACATTTGTTTTAAAAGATAAAACCGAAACAACATGAGGCCTGGGGGCAATACATATGTCTGTTGATGATAATGAACATCGGAATTAGAAGACCTATTAGAATAACAGATTAGGGGTAATAAAAATGATGGACTGAACTTTGGGTGGGGGGGTAGTACCCACCTCCCAAACCTCAGCCCATCATTTTTGTTACCTTTAATCTGTGTCAAAGAGACAATAAATTGTAATATTTTTCTTCTGTTAATAATCCTGTCATATTTCTTATGTACTGGAAGACAGGCTGCTGGAGGTGTAAATATGGTAATTGGAGTGAAAGCCAGTGTGACTACAAGAGTCTAAAGCCAACAGTAAGAAGTGGTTTGATATGTTAATGAACCAAGAGGAACTTCAATCAGAGTTTTACATAAAACAATAACAGGAGTTGTCTTGAATTGAGTTGTTTTAATTCAATGCAAGTTGTAAAAAGGTATAAGTAAATAAGGTAAAGATAGGGTAAGTTTACTTCTTATAAAAGCCTAAGAGTTAAATTGAAGAAGAGTTTAATCAAATAAAAGCAAAAAAACTGCGGATGCTGGAAATCCAAAACAAAAATAAAAATACCTGGAAAAACTCAGCAGGTCTGGCAGCATCTGCAGAGAGGAACACAGTTAACGTTTCAAGTCCGTATGACTCTTCAACAGAACTAAGTAAAAATAGAAAGGTGAAAATTTAAGAGTTTAATTTGAGAGTTTAATTTTGAGAGTTTAATCAAGTCTGGGAAGAAAGCATTTCTAAATAGACTGGTTGAGACAATGAAGAGATCAAAGTGAAGGAACACATTTAAGGAAATACTGAAGCCTATGTGAGGGGTTAGCTGCTTAGATCTCCCAGAAGACAGCCTCAACAGAGATATGAATTGCTCCCAGGCCTCATTTTGTTTTGGTTTTATCTTTTAAAACAAATTTCCTTAGCATCGAGCTCATTTTCACTCTTTAACAATTGTAGTGTTGGTCTTTTTTTAACCTTTACTAACTTTGAATTAGATTTCCTGGTGACATCAAACTGTGAGCAGAAAACTAGTGTAGGATCACCACAAATTAAGTAGGAAGACAAAAAAAAATGAAAGGGAACGCACATTAGCAAAGAAAATATGAAAAGTGTCTGACTTAAGTGGTTTGCTAAATTGGGAGATTGAGCACAGCATGCGCAAAATCGCTACTCAACTTGCTAAGTACACATTTAAGCGCGAAGGGGCATTCCAGATGTTATTAATAAAATGTTTCTGAGAGGAACAGCCTGGGCTCAAGATCTTCAGATTATCTCAGATTGCATGAGGGCAATCAAAGCCTTGTCGAGAGAAAAAGAGAGTAAGACACCAATGCTCAGAGGCTGAAGAAGACACGGGAGGCCACAGCATGTTGAAACAAGCTCATCTATCAGATGTTGGACTTAAAGAAAGCAGTGAGGCCTAACACGAGAATGGATTCACATTTCCTTGCAGCTCCTCCCATTCCACTGCCAAAACATCATTGCAACAGCACCAGGAATCATGTTGGATGAGTTTGCTCAAGTAAAAGTAATTTAAGGTACCTAAATATGGTTTACACTTCTGTGAAGTGCTTTGGACATTTTGCTATGTTAAAGGCACCATATAAATGCAAGTTCTTGTTAAATTGGATTCCAATAACCTGTTGCAAATGGACTGCAAAAGGATCAAACAGGAACCTATTTTTAAAAAAATTTGTTCATGTGATATTCTGTTTGCCAGGTATATTATGCTCAATAAGTAAGTTATGTGTTGAATCATAAAACATCAAAATACACCAAGCATGACATGAGTGAAAAAGCAAAATACCATGGATGCTAGAAAACTGAAATAAAAACAGAAAATGCAGGTCATGCAGCATCTGTGGAGAGAGAAAGAGAAACAGAGTTAACATTTCAGCTTGCTGACTATGATATCTTGGTAGGACAAAAACACTGGCGCATACACATGAAGTTCTAGTTCCCAACTGAATGGTTTATTCCAGTTTTGGTTTATATATATACATACACAAATGGCTACAAGCAGATGCTATTACTCTCCTCCCTCCTTAATGCTAAAGTTACATAATTTTCACATTCCATACAACTTCTATACATTTCTCGTTTTTCGTTTATTTACATCCAACTTAACCATTGGTTTCCTATTCTTAAGAGGATACCTCCTTTCTTGAACCAAATTTTTAAAACTTAAGAAAGGGCCTTGATCCATCTGGGCCTGAGTCTGAGGAGAAATTTTCTCCAACAAAAGCTGATTTTGCCCTTGACCTTCAATTGAATTTTCCACTTCATCAGACATGTCCGTCTGACTCTGGCTTGCATGTGAACAGGGTTCAGGCACCTGTGTCGACCTCCATGTTTACTGGAGCTCCATTCCATGCTATTTGGACCATGATGCCTTGCAAGTTTCCCCCAGGCATCCTTGTGCTTCAGACCAGATGGATCTCAACCAACCCCTCATCGACCTGTTGCTGTTCAACAACCGTATGCAGTGACTGTTGTTTCCTTCATTTCTCCATTTACCTTCTTCTGACACACCTTACCAAGGTGAACCTTCTCCCTCCAGCTGCAGCACTCTGCCCTCAGAAATGGACAACTCTGTGCCCAGTGTCAGTCTAAGCATTAGTAGCAGGCCTTTGTAGTACCACTGCTGCTACTAATTGCTTTTGTTGGGGCCTTCGGTTTACTCAGCTGCAGCTTAGTTACTTCAGACAACTGGCAGTTGTTAACTCTGACTTGCCTCGGATCATGTCCTGTCATGTCCATGAACAATGCTGCTTGGCAAGCTATGTTGAAAGTTAACTTTGGCAATGCCAGCAACTTACCGTGAAAGTGTTCACTTTTTAAGCCGCAGAGAGATATCTGTCTCCCCTACGTTCTCGCTTGAAATTCTCCAAAATTACAATGAATGGGCAGGTTTTTCAAAGCTAAGATAACTCCCCAATGTCCTCGCTGGGCAACTGATTTGTTCCAAACCAATAGCTTTCTGCAATCTCCAGTGGCTTGGGACTGTAATGCTGCTCAATCTTACACAACATGTCTGACAGCGGCATGTCTTCTGGCTTAGCAAACACTTCTCGCCTGCTTCCATCAGAAACATTGCCCTTTTCCTTCCTCCCACTACCTGATTAACAGCTGAATTAGCAAGATATTCACCGATGAGCAATGGAAAACACCTCAAGCCGCTCTATACCGAAAAACTCTCAGTCATGGTCATAATCTCCCAGTCATCCAACAACATCTGTTGACGCAGCTACCTTTGAAGTTCCATCCACCAACGCGTACAAACAGCTTTTTGTTTAAGACCGGATTTTTCAGCCTATTTCTCACCTCCCAAAAAACTCACAGTTCCTGTGCCATTTGCCTGGTGTCTTCAGGCAAATTTGTTCAGCTGGTGAAATCCAATATCCCGCGCTCAAGATCAGGCTGTGATATCTTGGCAGGGCCAAAACGCTGGTGCAGACACATGGGGCAGAATCTTCAGTTCGACCAGCGGGGGCGGGGCCCGCTCGCCAACACGTAAAATGATGGCGGTGAGTTGGACGTGTGGCCCGATGTCACTGCACGTCATTCACCTTGAGTTCGGCACGTGCGTACCGGAGTTGGGCACGCACCAGAGTCAGCTGTCAAAGGCCTATTAAGGCAATTTAAATTCCAATTCAAATAATTAACATAGCTGCCTGCCCAACCTTAAGGTTGGCGGGCAGGCGAAGAGCCCAGGCGGCCTTCGCATTTATCATGAAACCTCATCCATGGGCGGGATGAGGTTTCATGAGGGTTTTTAAACTTTAATAAAATTTTTCAAAAAAATTCATAGTCTCAGCTCATGTGACACTTAAAATTTTTTTCTTCCTTTATTTAAATTTTTACATATCGAATTGATCTCCCTGAGGCAGCCCTGTGCCTCAGGGAGATTTCTGCATAAAAGAGCGCAGGCCCCAACTCGGCCTACTCCCCCCGCCCGCACAGGGAGCGCTCAGCGCTTCTGGCTGCACCTCACACTGGGCGGGCTGCACGCCCACCCGCGCCCTCTCCCGCCCAACCACCCCCCCACCCCCGACAGGGAGAAAATTCTCCCTATGGAGTTCTCATACCCAACTGCACTGGTTTATTCTGATTTGGGTTGATACACACACACAAATGGCCATAAGAGGGCACTACTAAAATGACTTCATTAATACCTTGCAGTAAAGTAGTCCCTTTCACAGACCACAGAATGGAGAAGGGACTTGGAAGATCTCCCTTTAAAGTGGATATCACAAAAGTCAGTGCTACTATGTCATTGATGACTAACATTGAAGCAAGAGTATAGGATTACACTCCAAGTTTGTATAATTATAATGGGTAGAATTCTTTAAAAAAATGGGGTGCAAAGCAGTATCCTTGTAATGTTGTGTACCATCAGCACAGAAACAATAGCATGCCTAATTATATGCACTGACTTATCATTTGTCCTTCTCTTCTAATAGATATACCAAAGCCCTAGGAGAGGAAGCTGCACCCTGTCATGAACAAATCTCACCGCAACACTTACATCATCAACATTAAAGGCTAGTACTAGCATCAGAAGGTACACTCTAGAGGATTCAATTGATTTTAGAAGAGGGATGAAAGGGCAAACTTTTTTGTCCCATGTGTTGTAGACCCTTGGAAAAAGGACAAGCAAACATGCAACTGATTGGAGAGAAAAATAATTATGAATTCCATCCAAAGTCAAAGCGAACAGCACTGAATAAAGCTCGAGGACAGCAGGGAGTATTAATGTAATAGTGTTGCTGCACTGCTGAAAGGAAACTTGTTGTAATCAACCAGACGTCAATGCTGTTTCCTTACATATAGCTTCATACTTCTTCATGGTAACATGTAAATTTAAACAGCCCAGAACTGAAATGCTGCTTGACAGAGAGGACAGAGGATTGATGGATCATCTGCTGGCAGGCTGGTTTCTGTTTCATTTAAATTCTTGACCTAATTCTGGTGACGGGGTACGAATATAGACAAGCTTCCTGCCCACCACCCTCCCCAAGTTTTGAGGAAAGCCATGTGGGGTGTGGGGTTCCCGGGTTGTTCTAGGTATTCCACGGATTACAACCTCATCAGTTCCAATAACTCTGTGTCACATTATGAAGGACCTAGTAATGAATCGAAGACTGCACTAGAGAAAGATAGTCAGTTGTGAAGCAGATCAGTTACCTCTTCCATTTAGCCCATTTAATCACTACAGTTTTAAGAGCAATTTTTATACCTCTGGATCAAGGGGCTCTTCCTGCACAACCAGAGCATCATGGTGCTGCTTTGAACTGTTGAGTGAACACCTTCCACTAGACTAACCATCCAATTGTGAGAATGACCCTGCCCTGCGATTTGAGAAAGGGACTGCGTTGTGAGTGAAGTGGGACAACCAGAGGTTTATGTTCCCTCTCGTGACCAGTCCATATTGTGAACATATGGCCTGCAATTTTTTGATGTGTCCGTGCACCCGGTGAGGCAGGCTGCGGGGGTGAGAAACTGCGAACATCTACCCTGAAATTCATCCTTTTTTCTAAATCAATGGGGAAAAGAATTGCATTTAGTTGGCACCTTATCATGTCGTCAGAGTTTACTTTTCCTTTAAAGTGCAGCCACAGTTGTTATGAAAACAAGCTGTGAGCAGCAAGGTACCGCAAATAGAAAAGGAGATGGATGAGCAGCTGAACTGGTTTTTTTTTTAGCTGTGACTGTGGCAGGAATGTAGGCCAGGACAAGGGGAAACCTCCTAGCTCTAAATGGAATAATGCCATGGGATCTGAAACCATGCATCAGTTTAATGTGTCATCTAAAAGACGGCATCTCCAGCAATGCCAGCACCTCCTCAGCAGCGCCCTGAGCTTAGATACTGAAATCTTAAAGAAAGGTTTACTGCAATGACACTCTGAGACTGAAGGGGCAAACTGAGAAGGGAAAAAAAGAGAACCAAAAGGACTAGTTATGTAAAGATGATTCGATTAGTACTTGTTACATTTTGAGACTGTGACAAGGCTACATTTTTTAAAGGTAAGTGTAATGAGATGGAATCGTTACATGAGCAACCAGTGCAAATTGATTTCGTTTTATATGACAACGCTGCTGTCAGCTATTTTTTCATGGGGTGTGGGCATCGCTGGCAATGCCAGCATTTATTACCCGTTCTTAATTACCCTTGAGAAGGTGTTCTTGAACCACTGCAGTCTGTGCAGTGCAGGTACACCCAAGCTGCTGTTAGGGAGTTTTTGACACTGAGAGAACAGTGATTAATTCCCAAGTCAGGATGGTATGTGAATTGGAGGGGAAGTTGCAGGTGGTGATGTCCCACGTGTCTTCTGTCCTTGTCCTTCTAAGAGGTAGAGTTAGGTTTGGATGTGATGTTGAAGGAGCGTTAGCAAGTTGCTGCTGTACATATCTTATAAATCGTACACACTGCTTCTACTGTTCATCAGTGGTGGAAGGGGTGAATGTTTAAGATAGTGGATGGGGTGCTAATCAAGCGGGCTTCCTCTTCCTGAGCGGCGTTGAGTTTCTTGAGTGCTGTTGGAGCTGCACTTATTCAGACAAGTAGAGAGTATTTAATCACACTCTTAGCTTGTGCCTTGTAGATGATGGAAAAGCTTTGAGGAGCCAGGAGTTAAGACACCCACTGCAGAATTCCCAGCCTCTGATTTGTTCTTTTGGCAACAGTATTTAGGTGGTTTGCCCAGTTAAGTTTCTGGTCAATGGTAACCCAGGATGTAGATGGTGGGGGATTCAACAAAGGTAATGCCAGTGAATGTCAAGCGGAAGTGATTAGAATTTCTCATGCTGCAGATTGTCAATGCTTAGCACTTGTGTGGCTCAATTCTTATTTGCCACTTAGCAACCCAACCCTGGCTGTCGCCCAGGTCCAGCTGCATGAAGACACAGACTGCTTCATTTTCTGAGAAGTCACAAATGGCAATGAATGTAATGGAAAGCTGAAAATTGAAATGAAGAACTGTTATGTGTATAAGAGTTGAATTTTAAACTTGTCTGTGAATTGTTAATGGAGGAAAGAGGGTGAAACCTGTTGGGATTCAGGACTTGTCTGTCAGCATTGGCAAAAGACAAAAAGCAGCCTGGGTACCAACCCTTCACCAAAACACAGCCAGATATCCTAACGAAACGCTCTGCCTAAAATATTAACTTGCATGTTAATGGAGCTACAATGTATTTCCAGCCTGAAATTTCACGGTCTATAGACTCAAAGCACTGTACAAAATTGACAGAAGTTAAAGTTGCAATATTGATATCCATATGTATGATACAGTAACTTCTGGGGTTTTTTAGCTAATTGCCCTTCATAACAATATTTTCAGAAGCAATTTCAGAAAACAAGTTTGAAAGACAAAGCCTGGTTGTTGACTCAGTAAATTCATGCAGCACCTGTCCCATATAATTATCCAAGGCTCCAAACATTCCTTCCATGTGACACAACAAGCCACTTGTACTATTTCTAATCTAGTATACTTTGTTTACCGTTCATAGTGTGCTCCTCTCCACTACAAGCAACAAACATAGATTAGGTTACTGCTTTGATCAACACATCCATTCTACCCCAAGTTCCTTGCAGCCTCGTCTGTCCTTTAGCTCTTACACTTCTTTTACAAAGATCAACGTGAGCTTCAGGAGCAATGGCTTGGAAATTAGCTGATGAATCTCTCATTTTTCAGGCTTAAAATGGATGTCTAATCATCCAAAATAGCAGGCAAGGTGGCCACATGCATTCTTTTCTGGAAGTGACTGATGACCATCTTGTTAGAATCATAGAATAGTACACAATAGAAGGAGGCCATTCAATGCCTTCATTCTGTGCTGGATCTTTTGAAGTTAGTTAGTCCCACTTTCTTCTCCTTTTCCATATCCCTGCAATTTTTCCAGTATTTATCCAGTCCCTTTCGAAGGCTACTACTGGATCAGTATCCATTACCTTATGAGGTAGTGCATTCCAAACCTAACCACTGATTGCATTAAAGGCTTTTCCTCACAATTCTTTTTTTTTTTGCCAGTCACTTGAAATCTATACCCTTTAGCCACTGGAAACAATTTCTCTTTATTTAATCTACCTAAACCTTGCATGGTTTTAAACACTTATATCATTTCTCTTCTTAACCTTCTCTGCTCAAAGAAGTGGAGCCCCAGTTTTTCCAGTTCATCTTTGTTACTGTAACCTCTCATCCCTGCGACCATTCTAGCAATTCTCTTTTGTAACCTCACCAAAGTCTTCATGTCCTTCCTAAAGTATCGTGCCAGAATTGGACACAAAACTCCAGCTGGGGCTGCATTGGTGTTTATATATGTTCAGTGTAACTTCTTTGACTGAAAGGTCAACCATCTGTTCGGCCTGCTTCAAAAGTTTCAACTATTCAGATTTACAGCCTTTGTTGACGCAGTTGTGCAATGGGAACCAATTATGATTGATTGGCTGAGCTCACTAATGGATTCAGCTATGTGGGGGGTTGTTTATACAGCTTTGAAGGGGATTTCAATCTTTATTTTATTGACAATTTTATGAACTGCTGAGAGAATTATGTTTCTTTGAAGTGGTTTTTGAATGTCTGTTAATTTATTTTGGTAGCTTTATATGAATACGTTTTTTTCAAGCTGAATTTGAATGGTATTTGTTTATTTTAACAGTTTTATGAATATTGCAAAGCCTTCCCAGTATTATTATAGGGCTCATGAGTTCTGACCATAGTAGATACTGGAAGAGTACTTCAAAGTCTCAGCAGATCTCTGGATTTTAAAACAATGGAAATATGACAACACAGTATCCAGATAATACATTACAGTCAGATTATCAATTATTTTGAATGCAGAAGAGGACTTTACCCACTGGATAATGCACTCTAATGCATGTGAACACTTACACAATGCCGGTCAATTTAATGGTCATTACCTTTTAAGGACAGAGCCTTATGATCAATCAGTACATTAATAACAGATTTAACTCATCATACAGCATCTAATAATGACAGTTGAAGTTGGTAAGACCATTTACACTTACTTATCAGAAGGTTTCTGACTCCACAACAGGCTTCCTCCAAGGCTCACAACTCCTCTGAGGCGCCATGAACCATGTCTCCTAACAAAACGACTCTAGAAAAATAGTGTGGGGGTCTAAAATGACCACCCCCACAATGGAGTAGTCAACAGCAGGAGTGCTGAGTGGGGTCTTGCTACCTGCATCCGTACCCTGGAGCCAAAATAATCCCTCTTATCCCAGGGCCAAAATAATCCCACAAAACAGGAATGGGAATGGGAATCCCAGAATCAGATTCCACCCATTATTTTAAAACCCCCACTGCCTCCATTCTGACATGGATAGAGGCATAAAAATTCAGCCCGGCTTATTCTCTTTACTGCTTCCTCTTCCCCCTTTGTCCCGATTCTATTCATAAGCTTGATGTTCTCTCAACAGTCTGCTCGTTTCACACATGGGAATTGGCTTTGAGCTTTCTCTATTTTATTTTCGGATTTCCAATATTTTGCTTTTGAATATGTTACCATCGGGAATAAGAAAGATCACTCGTTGCAGGAGATCACAGCTCTTTCCTTTGTTGATTTGGTTTCACAGTTTTGCAAAGCTTTCAATTATTAGCATGGTAAATCATAATTCAAAAGCAAAACAACCGACTTGATCTGATCATATACCATGATTTTGAAGTAACTTCAGTCTTGTTACAAACTACAACATTTATCTTTTTGGGAGGAAGATTGATTTTGTGTGCTGTGATCATAACAAGATCATAAACCTCTTTTGAAGGAACACGATTACAGTCCTTCTCTATATACCTATCACACAAAGGAAATCTAAAGGATTGCTGCACCAGCAGAAGTACTGACTTTTCAATGAGACATTAAACTGCCCTTTCAGGCAAATGTAAAAGATTCTATGGCACTAGTCAAAGAACAGAAGGGGCACTCCACCAGTTACCTGGATAGTATTTACCCTTCAACTAACATCACTGAAACAAATTATTTGGTCATTATCACATTGCTATTTGAGGGATTTTGCTGTGCTCAAAATTAGCTACCACGTTTCCCAAATCGCAGCAATAATTATACTTCAAAAGTACATAATTTGCTGCAAAGCACTTTAATTGGCAAAATAAGTCAAAGTGATGTGAGGAAAAAATTTTTTTCCCCCAGAGGGTGGTTGGAGTCTGGAACAATCTTCCTGAGAGGGTGGTGGAAGCAGATTCGATCGAGGTATTTAAAAGGGAATTGGATTGCTATCTGAAAAGAAAGAATGTGCAAAATTACAGGGATAAGGCATGGGAGTGGGACTAGGGAGAATGCTCTTTCAGAAAGCCAGTGCAGACTCAATGGGCCAAATGGTTTCCTTCTGCACTGTAAAGTTTCTGTGATTCCATGGGACATCCTGAAGTTGTGAAAGGTGCTATATAAATGCACTTTTTTGATTGACTTCAGTGTCTCAAAGTCCCATTCTGCTTTTGTTAAATTGCATAGAAAGAACATAAAAGGATATGAGGATATGGGATTAGAGTCAATAGCTTCAGCTGAAGAACTTGTACTGTCATGAACACAATGGACTGTAATTTCTGTAATTCTAGTTTTCAGATACCCTTAGAAATTCCACATACAGATAATTAAATACGGTCTGCAACTGTGGAGTATTCGCACAATCTAACAAAGAACATTACGGTCTTAAAGATACAAATCTATGCATAGGAACAACCAAGTTCTTCTGTGTCAATGCTGCCCTGGTTTTAATTAAATTAACTTTACTCACAATACACAGGCTGACCTTGAAGTGAATGAAGTCAGTAGTTCAAACTTCAGGACTCTTAAGCTTTGACTTCAAGTAGCATTATCAAAGTGATGCTGACTATTGTTCACTTTAACTAATAAGCATTGCTTCAATCAGTCCATTTTGGAATTTAGCTCTAACTGGAACTGTCAAATGGTTCCAATTATTATTGTTATCATTGCTGCAATGAGGATGTGTCCTTATATATCACAATGTCTCAAGCTACTTCACAAAGTTTGAGTACAAATCAAAATTAAAGTCCGAGGAAGAGTCCAAAGGAGTTATGCTATATACATTATTCTTCTGGGATGTTAGGTTGCTCAACAACAAAATAATATTCTAACAGCTTTAACATATTCCATTATAATAAAGATTGCAGTGCTCTTTTGATAGGATAATGGTTGACTGAGAGGCTCAGTGACAAAGTAGTGCAGCAAAGGGCTGTACCCAGGTATAGTGGAGCATGGTTTGTTACAAGAATTGTTCATGTGTTAATTTACCACATGCTGCAGTTTAATTTAGAAGCAGCCACGTAGTGACCCTCTAGAGGGAGGGAAGTAAAATTTGTTACAAAAACAGAAATACCTGGAAAAACTCAGCAGGTCTGGCAGCATCGGCGGAGAAGAACAAAGTCGACTTTGTTCTTCTCCTCCGATGCTGCCAGACATGCTGAGTTTTTCCAAGTATTTCTGTTTTTGTTTTGGATTTCCAGCATCCGCAGTCTTTTGTTTTTATCTCTGAGTAAAATTTGTTAGTTTGTCCTCTTTGTATTGCATGTGACAGATAGCACAAGTGCCTTCCATATATTAGAGTGGCTCAATGGGTAGCATTCCCACCACTGCATCAAAAGATCATGGGTTCAATCCACTCAAGAGACTTGAGTACAAAATCCTCAGTCCAGTGTGTGTCATATGGAAGAATTCTGTCTTCATCTGAGACGTTAAACAGATGTTATCTGCCCAGTCAGGTGAAAGATCCCAATGCAATGTTTTGGAGAAAGTCCTGGCCAGGTATTTATTCTCCAATTCTCTTAAACAGATGATCTGGTCATTATCTCATTGCTGTTAGTGGGAATTTACTGTACACAATTGGCTGCCACTTTTCCTATATGGCAACAACGACTATTTTTCATTGGCTGTAAAGCACTTTAAGACATTCTGAGGTTGTGAGAGGCACCATTGAATGCAAGTTTTGTTCTTTTAGTAATTTTGTTA
Source organism: Cetorhinus maximus (assembly GCF_964194155.1). Classification (NCBI taxonomy): domain Eukaryota; kingdom Metazoa; phylum Chordata; class Chondrichthyes; order Lamniformes; family Cetorhinidae; genus Cetorhinus; species Cetorhinus maximus. The sequence continues at coordinate 16,412,778 of NC_135900.1, forward strand.
GTGTTAACAAAGTGGATATGACCTTCTACCTTTGTTCTTAAAATTTCTCAAGAGGCAATAGGTGTGACACACTATAAGGCACTGAGCCAATGTTAATTGTTACCTGTTTGCTAAGCAGCAATTAACATGTAAAAGCACTCAGCGTTTACATGATTAGCACATCACATTAATTTGAAGCTCACATGAGAGCACCAGAGGGAACTAGCAGCTCTCTAGTGCAGCAGAGCAAGAGATAGTTTACAGAACTAATCAAAGAGAAGTCAATTGGTGGGCCCTGCAGCATGGGCTTTGCATCATGTCCTTAATACTAAGGTATTTTTGAAGGAGAAAGAGCAGCAATAGCTGAAGAAATTGGTCCTGGCAGACTCAAGGCTATCGGAGCCAGATTAGAAACATAGAGTTTAGGAGCATTAGGAGCGTTAGGATAATGTAGGACATTCAGTTCTTTGAGCCTGCTCTGCAATTCAATAAGATCATTAAGATCATGGCGATCTGGTTGTGGCCTCAAAGGATTTTCAGATACTGCTGCCAGGGACAGGGTGAGGACTATTGGTGATCTTGACTCTAATGAGTAAATAATTGTGTATCTTGAGGAAATTGTACCTTGGCAGGAACACGCTATCAAATATTTGACATCTCCTGCAACCATGGATGAACAGCCAGATGGCACTCTCAATAGAACTGACATTGACCAAAGCACTAAATTGCTCCATCAATGGGTACTTGCAGGCAACAACAGATTTAGATCAACCAGTATGCAATTCACAACGATATCTGTGAGGTAGCAGATGCTCTCTTTTACCATGTACTGTAAAGTACAGTAGCAACATTGTCGCACCAGGCAGTGAAGCAAACCCAATTTCATCAGGGGTGGCACCCCGAGCACTTGGTGCCTTTGAATAAACACACTGGCCTGAATTTTCACCACGATGGAGAGGATCTCCAGTTTAGTCAAAATGATGATGGAGACCCAATTCTGGAAGTGCAGCCGCCAAACCTGACGCCCACCACTTTCGCCAGGGGGAGAATGGAGGCTGGCTGTAGTTTGCACATCCGTGGTCCACAGATGCAGCCGCACATGTAAAAGTGTAGCTGCCTTCAAACAGATCAAATTTTCAAGACTGGGATGTCCAAAACACGACTTATGAGGCAGGATATTCAGCTCGGCATGCAGGCATGCGCCCAACACGCCTGAGCATGAAATAGCGCACGATGATGTCAGGCGAGTGTCCCGACATCATCGCGCATTCGCACCATATTTTGGTCGGCAGGCGCACGAGAGAGTCAGCAGCGCACCCACCGACAATTAAGAGGCCTATTAAGGCCCTTAAGCTGGTATTTAAGCTGAATTTTTCACAGCCTGTCCAACCTTATGGTTGGCGGGCAGGCAAATAGGCCAGGCGGCCTTTGCATTTTTTGCGAAACCTCATCCACAAAGGGGATGAGGTTTCCAACAGTGAATAAAAAAACAGTAAACATTATTTAAACTCTTTTTTTCACATGTCCCTGTTCATGTGACAGAGTCACATGTGGGGACATGTTCCCCTTATTTTTCAAATCTTTATTGTAATTTTGAATCCTCCAGCTCCATGAGGCAGCTCCGTGCCTTCAGGGAGCTTTCGATGAGCGCAACCCCGCGTTTGCGCAAACTTCAGTGCTTGCGCTCTTCCTACCCCAACCCCGGCAGCGCTGAGGCTCTCAGCGCACGTTTCACGCTGGCTGGCCGTTAATTGGCCGGCCAGCATGAAATCGCGGTTGGGGCCCAATCGTGGGTGGCGGGCCATTTCACAGCCGCTCCAGGGCGCGCCGGCCATGCCCGCCTGACGAGGGCAAAATCCAGCTCATGGATTTTACAGAAGAAGGCCTAAAACTGCCACTGTTTTTTGGAGAGGTAAGATACCATTTTGGAGAGGTAGTTTTCCATCTTGGATTGGTCCAGGGAGACCTTGGAAGAGGTCAAGTGCCCTTTGGGATTGTTAAAGGTAGACATGACTTTATGTAAAAAGTGGATAAACTCATTGGAACTGAAAGGCTAATTGGAATTGTTAAGCTGTCAAAGACCCTGGGAAGAACCGAGGATCAGAGGGACCTTGGTGCGCATGTCCACCAGTCCCTTAAGGAAGCGGGGCAGATAGATAAGGTGGTTAAGAAGGCATATGGGATACTTGCCTTTATTAGCTGAAGCATAGAATATAAGAGCAGGGACTGTATAAAACGTTGGTTAGGCCACAGCTAGAGTATTGCGTGCAGTTCTGGAATCCGCATTATAGGAAGGATGTGATTGCACTAGAGAGAGTGCAGAGGAGATTTACCAGGATGTTGCCTGACTGGCGCAGACTCAATGGGCAGGAGGGCCTTTTTCTGTGCTGTAGACCTCTATCGCTCTATGACTCTATTTTCTAGTCTAATGGATCCTTCCCCGAATCTAGGGAATTTTGGAAAATTAGAAACAATGCATCAATTATCTGGTGATTTGTCAGCCCCACAGCCCCAACAATTTGCTTAATATCACTTCCCTGGTGATTGTAATTTTCCTGAGTTCCTTCCTCCCTTCCATTTGCTGATTTACTGCTATTTCTGGGATGTTATTTGCGTCCTCTAAAGTGAAGACCAAAGCAAAATACCTGTTTAATTCATCCGCCATCTCTCTACTTTCCATTATCAATTCCCAAGATGCACTTTTTATAAGACCAATGCTCACTTTGTTCACTCTTTTCTTGTTTAAATAGCTCTAGAAACTCCACCTTTATATTAGTAGCTAGCTTTCTCTCGTACTCTAAGTTTTCCCTCCTTATTAATCTTTTTGTCATTCTTTGCTGTTCTTTATTTTCTTTCCAATCTTCTGACCTGCCACCTGTCTCTGCATAATTATATGCTTTTTCTTTAAGTTTGATACTGTCTAACTTTTGTAGTTAACCATGGGTGGTGGGCCCTCCCCTTGGAATTTTTCTTTCTCATTGGAATGTGTATATTCTGTCTATTCTGAAATATCCCTTTAAATGTCTGCCACTGAACCTCTATTGACCTATACCTTAACTTCATTTGCCAGTTCACCTTCTGCTTTCATCCCCTCATAATTGCTCTTATTTAAGTTTAAAATACTAGCCTTGGGTGCACTCATTTCTCCCTCAGAATGAATGCAAAATGCAATTATATTATGATCGCTTAGAACCTTATTTTATTTTGTCTCAGCATGGATCCCGAGGTCTTCCTATGGCAGATACTGGGCAAGATGGCATAGAGGGTGTATGGCCAAAAGATCGCAGGTTGGCATGGGTTGGCACTAAGTTGCATAGGGGCTATAAAGAACCATGGGGTGGGTAGAGGAGCATAGGTTGACATGGAGGCTGTGAGAGGCCATGAGGGTGGGTAGGGGGCATTAGTTGGCATGGAAGGTATGAGGGATCATAGGGGTGGTGGGAACATGAGGTGGCATTTATGCAGTGTAGACAGTGTGTGAGGGGTTGAGGGGGTGTGAGGGTAAGGGATGGAGGACTGTTTTTTTTTAACAGGTGGGACAGATTCCAAGAGCACAGATGCCAACATTTCATGAAGCCTGCCTCTGCATCCGGCAGGCCCCTGTGGCTGCCTTCGAACTCCTCCTGGGGCTGGTTGGCCCAACGTCAATTAGCACCCACCCCTCGGAACGAAACTCGGAACGTGGCACTTTCTCCTGAGTTGCGTTTCCAAAGCTGGGAATTTTCCGGGAGTGAAAATTCAGGCCAGCCATCCCTCCGCCTGCAGGCAGCGCCTTTCCTTTCGTTTCCAAAAAAAAAAGTTCCCACAGTTTGCTTAACATTTGGATCGTGTGCTGGGTTTGTAGCTAAGGCCGGGGTTTTCCGGCCCCGTTGCGGGTGGGACCCGCCACGGGTGAGGCGGTGCCCCAGCCAAAAATCCATTGACTTGCGGCGGGACCGGAAGATGGCAGCGGTGGGTGGGTGCGGAAAATCCCGTCCCAAGAGGTTGCATCTTCTTGGAGGTTCTCTTGATCATTTGCTGTAACTTTGACGAAAGATCCATAGAAACATCAGAGGAACACCTCAAAAGTAAATCATTGGCTGTTAAGCATTGTGGAATGTCCTGAGGCCATGAAAAGTGCTGTAGGAATGCAATTTTTTTTTCTAGTTTTCTTTTCCAAAGTGATTTCAGAATGAAAGGAATGGCTATGGTGGCCTCCTCCAATGTCTACAGAGGACCTGCTTGCAAATTCAACTAGCTACTCAACTCCACGTGAACCAGCGCAGTGAATCACTTCGCTGGGAGTGTGGCGAAAGCTCTGTTTAAAGTGGTACAGAGGGACCAGCTCCAAGGAAATGGCTGCCCAGGGAATTAAACCAAGATATAAGCTGGAGTTCCTCAGGAATGCAAGAATGAATAGACGGATACTCAGACTAGCCCTAATGCAACAGGAGGTAATGTTGCCAAAAGGTAATAATAAAGTTATGTCCTAACAGATGGATTAAGATCTATACTGTACTATCACACTTTTCTTGCTGTGAAGCCATTTTGGGGTGGGGGTGGTGGGCGTGGGTGGATAAAAATGGCATTGTAGCTCAAGAGTTACATTTTACTCTGATTCGTGAAGGTGAGAAATATGAGACCACCTGTCTCAGAACACTTAGGCTTTGAAGTTTGTGACATAGATCTCCAGCCTGATACCAAGACCCTTTCGATTTCCTGAGCGGCTGACACACTTGGCATGGAATCTTTCTCAGGTTAGGACGGAAGTGCTGCTACTGCCAGTTTTCTTATAAAACTAAGGTGCAGCCAGCAGTATAACATGGAACTAGCAGCTGCACGTTGTACCCTCCAGACACCAGTATCTGTCATCTAACATCAGACAGCAGCTTCACATCCCTAGCTCCAGAGCAAACTCAATATCAAAGATTGAATCCTTTTAGCTAATTGTCTGGACACCACTAAAAAGTACAGAAAGGATTAGTTGCACAACAAAGTTTAGCTGATTAAAATAATCAATCTAGATTACAATTTCTTTTTACCTCATGTGATGTAGTCCTGTTGCATTTTTGCAAATTCCAACTCTTTAGCCTGAATTTTCGTTCCCAGTTTGGAAGCGCAGGGTCAGGAAAATTCTCGGCAACACAAACCAGACTTGGGACAATGTGCCACTGACAGTTGGATTTTTGTTCGGGGGGCAGGGGAGGGGGTTGATGGTGGGAGGTGGATGTTAACAGGAATCATGCCCGCTGCCCCCAGAAACAGCTTGGAGGCATCAAAGGGATTGCTGGGTGCAGAGGTGGGCTGTGTGAAAGGCCTGCCTCAGTGCTCTGGCACTTTTCCCAGTTGTTAGAAAAATCATTGAAACTAAACACAGCCCTCACCCCCTCACACCCGCTCACCCCCCCCCCCACCCCCCACCCCCCCAAACACTGACCATGCCCCATCCATGGCAACCTGTGAAAACTCATACCCACCCACCAACCTCCCATGGCCCCCATACACCCCATGCCAACCTATGCCAACTTTTATAACCCCTATGCCAACTTAGTGCCATCTCATGCCAATGCATGCCCCCCCTCCCACCACCCATTGCCTTAGCATCCTGCATGCCAACTTACCCAGTATCCATCATGAGCAGACCTCAGGACCCATGCTGAGAAGAAATAAAATTCTAAGGGAAGAATTTTCCCCCCGTTGTGGGGGGGGGAAGTGCAGGAGCGGGCACATGTGGGCACGCCTCCGATCAGTGACCACAATCAGGGGCGCGCCGCCATTTTACGTGGGCAGTCCAATTAAGGCCCGCCCAGCGTGACATCTGCCAGGAAGCACTATGCTGTGCGAGCAGGGGGGGATTCCCTGAGCTGCGCACGCATAAGAATGCCCTCAGCTCCCTGGGGCTAAGTGCTGCCTCAGAGAGATTGGCGCCAAATTTAAAAATGGTGAAGGGGCAAAAATAAAATTTCCCTGACGTCCCCTCATGTGATACTGTCACATGAGTTGGGACATGTCCATCACTTTTAATCAAACATTGATTAAATTTTTTAAAACCCTCATGAAACCTCATCCCGCCCGTGGATGAGGTTTCATGCTTTTTCTGAAGCCCGCCAGGGCTCTTGGCCTGCCCACCAACCTTAAGGTTGGACAGGCAGGTCCATTAATTATTTCAATTACATTTTAAATGGCCTCGATAGGCTATTGACAGGTCGGCGGGCACACAGCTGATTCGACTGCACCCCCGCTGACCTGAAAATTGAAATGGTGCGGGGTGAGGTTGGGAGTTCCACCCGCATCATTTTATGTATCGGTGAGCCAGCCCCGCCCCCGCTTGCCGACCTAAATATCCTGGCCTAAGTGTCTATTGATGAGTTCACTATTTAAAAAAAACTTGTTGATAAAGCCCATTCAATACATTCATCCTCCTTCAACCGCTTAATCCCTTATAACAACAAGCATTTGTATTCCAAGCCTCACATCAAAGACTTTATAACCACTTGGAGTAGTCAATCAAACTGTGATAATGGTAGGTTGTGAAATCAGTCATGCAGCACAAATTCTATAATGACAACCCTCAGCAAGCACTGATTTTTTTTTAAAACACCATACTACCTTTTTAAAAATTGAAAGGTCAGGAGATTTAAAAACCTTGACAGCTTGGCAGGTCCCTTGACAGCTCCTTTAGCAGTTCCCTTAACAGCTTGACCATTCCCTTGACAGTTCCCATGATGGCTCCAAAGAGCTTGACAGTTCCAATGAATTTATCCACCTTTTACACACATGCATGCCCACTTTTAGCAACCCCAAGGGGAACTTGATCTCTTCCAACGGGCATCCTACGTCTCGCAATGGTGACGCTGGACCCAGGGCCTGGGAGAGGACAGTGCATATGGTGCCAAGCACTGGGGTGGGGGGTCCAGGGGGAGCCCAGGCTCAGTGTTTGAAAGTTTCTCGTCATCCAGTCTGAGCAGCCAGAGCCACAGGGCAGTTTTAAAATATCAGAACAGGAGCATCAGTGTTAATTTCACCGGGTTGCTGTACAGCTGCTTTCGATCTTCGGGTAGCTTCGTGGGTCTGATATTTTTTGAAAAGCCCACCAGAAAACCGAAGCTGCCCAAAGGTCAACAAGAACGCCGAAACTATCAGTGTTCTTGCTTGAAAAATGGTAAGTGAAAATCCTGCAATTTTAGTACCAATAGGATGCTGTTTGTGTGTGTTGCGGGGGGTGGGGGGAGTTAGTTTGGGAGGAGGGAGGAGAGGAGGTTGGAGGAGATTAGGAGGAGGGAAAAGTTTTGGGAAGGGGAGGGCATGGGGGAGGTTAGAGGGGGGTTGAGGAGTGGGTAGAGGAGAGATTGGAGGGGGGTTGGGGGGGAGTGTGGGAGGGTGGGGAGTTTGCAGGTGAGGTTGGAGGGGAACGTTGGAGGCGCATTGGAGGGGTGATTAGGGGGGAGGTTCTAGTGTGGGTTGGGGGAGGTTGGAGGGGAGGCTGCGGGGGAGGTTTGAGTGGAGACTGGGGGAGGTGGGAATGGGTGTTGGGGGAAGGTTGGAGGGGGCAGTGCTGGGAGGTTGGAGGGAAGATTGGGAGGGTTAAAGTGAGGGGGGGAGGAATAAGGGGCCAGGAAACAGGAGAAGCATCAGGGTCCTTGACTTGTGTCCTTGAGCCTGCCTGGACCTATCCAAAAAAGTACACTGCCTCTCTCCAAAGAATTCTGCTAACTTCAGATTTTCGACTGGTAGGTCTAAAGCCCACAAGTCATGCTTTGGACATCCCACTAGAAAAAAATAAATCTGACTGAAGGAACCTGCATTTAACATGTGCAGCTGACTCCATGAACCACAACGTGCAATCTTCAAACCACCCCAAATCATGCCCCACTCTTTCCTGCAGCGAAGATGGCACGTTCAAGAGTGGGACTTCCAGAATCAGGTGCTCAGGGCCATTTTGGATCAGCTGAAGACCCTCTCTGGAGTTGTGAATACTCAGGCCTTTGATTCAAATAAGTGCTGAGATCCTTTTGCCCCCTTAGTTATAAGTGACAGTGTCGATATGCCATGGGCAGGAGTGGAGGAGGAAGGAATAGAATGATTTTAACTGGCTTTTCCATTTGCTTCAGAACATTCCCAAAGTCTCATTTCTTTATGAAATTGATCTGAAAATGGGATTTGAGACCAAATACTTAAAACAGCATGGCTGGAGAGTCCAGGGGTTAGTGTCAGGAAGTCTCTTGTTTTGAACTGAGATCCACAATTTGCATTCAGAACCCAATGCAAACTGGGCAAAGTCACAATTGATGACAAAATGGGAGAGGCAGCTGAGGAACAATCAAATGCATGAAAACACATGGAGGGAATTTATTTTTCCTCGCAGAGTAATCTACACATGATTGGGTAGTAATGGCAAAAAGCGCTGAATTCACTTAAGAAATAGTGGACACTGTGATGGGGGAGTATTAGAATCTTTCAGAATACTTAACCAAAATGACCTTTCTCATTCATATAGTCATGGCCCATGTGTTTTTGGAGAAAAGAATATATTTTACGTGGGTTGTTGGTGCATTTAGGAACTAGGGTGGAATTGTCCCAGATTTGCATTAAGTGCAGTAGCAGGCCTGATAAAAGACTTTTTACTCATTGGCTACAATGGCGGCATTCACACCGTATCATCTCCTTCCTGATGCCTCCAGCCTCATTAATAATGTATTCACGGGAAACAGTCCGGATCACTGGCAGGCGGGCATGGATTCGCCCGCCACACTGTTACTTCAGCGCTTCCTCACTCTGGGCGCCTCATTTAAAGCACATCAGAGCACAACCTACTTCATACCTTCCGATCACGACTGCTCCAGATGGCAGATGGCCCCAAAATCAAAGGCAATGGCAGCCCCAAAATTTAATGACACATCTCAGGGGCGACTGAGGGACAGAGTGGAAGGTCCTCTACCCACATTCTGGCCACAGGAGGTCCACCAGAGTCACCCAATCCGTCCTGGGAGGCAGTGGCAGTGGCGGTCAGTGCCACCGGAGCACAGAGGAGGTCAGCCATCCAGTGTAGGAAGAGGATGAATGGTCTCATCTGTTCCACCAGGGGAAGTCAGCCACCTCATCACTCTCAACTCACACACTCACAAACACATCAAGGGTCAACAGCACTAACTCTCACACACACTTTCACACCGCCATCAGGTTCTTATCCTCTGGAGCTCGCATCCTCATCCCGTCAATGGCTCCCCTCACCACACAGGAATTCCACACAGTGCCATGCATCCTGCTCACACTCTCTCCATCTGTTTCCATCCAGGAGTAGCTGGTTCACAACAGCAGGGAGAGGCCCCAGACCGAGTGTGGAGTGGCCCACCTTAAGCCCCTCAATCAGTTTGAGGAGCGTGCCATTGTGCTGCCTGGTGAGGATGTGCACTATGCCTGCGGCGACAATCAGGTCGGCAGCCAACACCTACGTGAGGGTCCTGCACCAGATCATTGCTCTCTCAATGCAACTGCGAGTGCTCTCTCTGCTGCTTTTGACTCTGCTGCCAATCACTAATTATCTCTACTTTGGTTCACAGGGAGTTCTGCCAAGCAACCGACACCCTCAGCCAACCAGTCCCTCAGCTCCATCCACATCCTCACCTCCATCCAAGAGGACTCCTCCTCCATTGAAGAGCTGGAAGTAAGCAGCCTGGAAGACCCATCACAGTGCTTACCCACACCCTCCACCAGCGCAGAGACACGCACCTCAGTGGGACCCAGATCTAGAGCAGGCTCGGGTTCACAATCTAGTGGTCACCGCACAGACACGTGTCCGCAGCAGGAGGAGGCAGCTTCAGCCGAGTCCACTCGGAGGACTGCTGGGAAAGAGGCTTCTGTGAGGTCCGAGTCAGATGGCGAACCTCTGGATTCAGTCTTCCGACTCATTGTGGAGAGTCAGCAGAAGGCGAGGGAACATTATGCAAAGCTGTTAAGAGCCATCAACAGAGTAGCATGGAGTGTGTCTGCCTGTTCCCTGATGAAGTGGTGCCCACATGTGTGTATACGGAGGTCTCCAAAGGAAGGATGGCAGACTCCATGGAGACCCTGGTCCAGCAGAACGCAGAGATGTGCACAGACCTGCACTTCATTGTGGTAGCCATGGGTGAGTTCTGGGAGTGGTAACGCAAGAGGGAAACAGGGCGCCTCGATCCCCCTCCAGGTTCTCCTTCCCCTCAAGGAGCCACGCCAGGGCCTTCAGGCACCTGAAGGGAAGAGGAGCAGCAGCTGGACACCCCTTGGTCCCCCACTCAGGAATCTCAGAGGCTGTCCATTCCTTCCGAATCCCCTTTGCCTGTGACCCTCTCAACCTTGGCCTCTGTCATTGGAGAGGAAGCAACTGTCCCACAGGAAGACAGCCCCAAAGCAAGCCCAGCCCCTCAAGGCCTCAACTCTCCAGAGGATGCATGTCAATGTCATCAGAGGCAACAGGGCCAACCATTGCACAGGCTGTCTCCACCCCTCCAGTGGATGTCAGGGCAGCACCTTGAAGAAGTGGTAGGGCCTAGAAAAGTTAAGAAGTTCTGATCATAAGTGGTTGCACAAGTGAACATATTTTGTCACTTTATAATCTGAAAATATATTCACTTTCACTGAATAAAGTGTAATGGTGTCTTTTAGCTTCATTTGCATGCTTTGCGATTCCTACCCCTGCATCCTCCCACCCCCCACTAGCAGTTCAGCCGCATGCAGCCAGACCACGAGTGATTCTGGAGGGAGAAGTGTATGTGTGGCAGGGCCTTTCGGAGCTACGTGCAAGCTCTCTCGCACGCACGCAGACCCTTCATCCGTCACACTCACCTCACTGTCCCAAGCATTTTCAATGCTGTCTGCTGGGGTTTGCTTTCAGTTGTCCATCTGAGCTGACCTGCATCTCCACTCACTGTTCTCATTGCCATGCAGCACCTGTGCCCGTCCAACACGCGGCTCTGCTCACTTTTGTCTTGAAAAACATGGTCGTGGTAAAGTCTTTGATTAGTTCCCCCATCCTTTCCCCTCCCCCAGTCACCCATTTCCTTTCCCCCATCACTGTGGATCCCTCGGCATCACCCCCCACCTCCCCACTGTCCCCTACCAACCCGAAACCTTGTCATTCCAGGATGTCCAGGTGAACATGCACATTCCCTACCTTCCTGAAAATGCTCCCCCCCCACAACCCCAACCCATCAACATTGACCTCCCCAACCTTCCTCCTTCCCACCCCCAGGGTCTTTGTCTGCCTTTGAGTCCCCACCAACCACCCTCGCCATTGGTTCTACCATTACTGATGCACCCTCACCCCCTACCCTACCGGCTCCCTCTGACCCCTTTCACATTCACCATTCCCTTCTACCACATCCACCCACAGCTCACTCCCCAAGAGCCAGTCATTGACTCCACAGACCCCTCACTTGCAAGTTCACCTGGACATTTCCCCCTTACCCCCTCCTCCACCCTTACTCACTCCTCCACTCTTACTCCCTCCTCCCTTTGGATACCTTCCCCCCATCCAAACCCCCTCCGTCCCCCAGATACAATCCCCCTGCTGAACTCCCTCTCTTATACCTTCCTCCACCCCCCTTACACCTACCTCCTCACTTGCAGCATTCTTACCCCATTACACCCTCCTCCCCCACAGTCGCTCCTCCCCCTAGAAACCCTCCTTCCCCCTCCCAACCTCACCACCCTGACACCTTCCTCCCCCACTCCCAAACTCAACCAGGAAATGGGTGACTGGGGGAGGGGAAAGGACGGGGGAACTAATCAAAAACTTTACCACAACAATGTTTTTAAGATAAAAGCAGAGCCGCGTGTTGGACGGGCACAGGTGCTGCATCCTGGTATACCTTTCTCTCACATGGACACCTAGACCTTCCTCTCCCAACCCCCTAGGTACACCTTCCCGTCCCACACACACCTAGACCATCCTCCTCCACCCCCCCCACTCCGGTGCTCCTTCCTCTCCCACCCCCCTCCCTCCCGGTAAACCTTCCTCTCCCACTCACCTTCCTCTCCCCCGCCTTTGCCGATCATCTGTAGCAGCCCACGGCCAAGACCATGATGTTCCGAAGCAGGCCCGAAGCACAACGGAGACCTCCGACTTTCCGAGAGCTGCTTCTCAGCAGAGCCATGTGCATGAGGATCCACTCAGCACGTGATGCACATCTTCCTCCAGGGTCCAGTTGTAGAGCTCCAGCGTTTACAACCTTAGGGTGGTTAGAGGAGATTTGAAGGGACAACCTTGCCGGAAATAAATGGAAGGCCCAAGAAACCTCTAACCTTAAACTAATTTTTAAAGCAGTACTCAGGCCAAGCAGTTAAACTCCCAATTCTTGATAAGTATCTGGCTTGAATTTTAGGATGTTAAGTCAAATGGGCGTAGAAGGAAAGTGGAGTGAAGAATGTTGGTTTAGATGATAAGTAACAGAGTTTATTATATTTTTAATATCCCTAACCTAACTATTTAAGATAGTGGGCAGAATTTTACCGGCCCTCCTGCTGGTGAGATTTTCTGTTCCCGCCAAAGCTTTTGAAAGGCTCGTCACACTTTGCGGCCGGGCCGTAAAATTCCGCCTAAAGTGCAGCTATTAGAATTTGTGTTCTTTGATTTTGGTGTAATGAAATTATTCTGTTTTGAACAGTGAATCTTGTGGCTTCATTCTTCTAGTAAATGCCTGGGTTTTCGGATTCTAAAAAACTAAACACATTACTGGTATCTACCGAAATCGTAACAATAACTATCTTGTAAACATATTTTAGTTAAGACGTTAATTTTGAAACTGAACTAGAAATTAGGAATGCTTAAACCTCTATTTATTCATTTGTTTCACTCAAAGTTCGGACAATTGCATGGAATAGATGTAGGTTGATACTATCCCAGCTGATGTCAATACTGGACAAGTCAGATCTCAGAGTGAAACCTGGTTTGATAGATCCTAACCTTTTTTTTAAGAAACCATGGGGGAAAGTTACTGAACAAATTCACAAGAGTCTGCTGATGCACTTTTAACACAAAGAATAAAATATTTATTAAACAAGAAAAATGAACTATACTACACCAGACTAAAAGGTTGGAAAGATTTCAATACAAACCCAAGAAAGATTATTCAATTTCCCAATATTCGTTTAACCAGCAATACCTTTACAGACACATGAACCAGTAAAGAATTACCATTAGCTTGACAGAAAGGCTCCTTGCTTGGGATTGGCTCAAGTGCAAATGATTTTCTTCCAGCATATTCTTGAACATTCACTTGATGCTTCTCACCCAACTTGTATCTCTCCCCGAGACACCCAAAACTGCAATCTAAGCTCACTATTGCTTCAACTGCAGAGTAAACACAAGTTCCTTAAACTCAGTGTCCTTAAACTCAAGGTCACACTCCAAGGTGGAGCTTATGGAGGGGTGAAAACACAGATCCTCCTCCCACTTCACTGATCAGGGCTTTGGCCTTTAAGGAGGCCTCGGGAGGTAGGTTTATTTTTCCCTCCACCATTAAGGACTGCGTGGCCCTGTGTCCTGGAGCAGTATAAGGGACTTACTCACGTTTTGGGATGGATAGGGGGACACTGTTCCTGAAAGGACAAAACTCTGGAAGCTCTCTGGGAGGGCTTCACACAAGTTTCTGCAGCAAGGTTCTCTGCCTGCTCTGTTGCACGACCCTTTGGGGGACTACATATGTTGAGCCCTGTTAGACCAGCAGGCTTTCCTCACAATTTCTGGCACTCGGGTCTGGGATGGCTTATTTTATTACAATGGGAACACATCAATTTCAGGGTGCTTTCCTTTCTGGCTGTAGGAGGGCTTCTCGCACCCTGCTTTGTGTATTCTTTTCTGGGTGGGGGGCCTCTCCAATCTAGGTCACCATGCTTATCTTTCCAATGTTCATAGGAATGGTTTGGAAAGGGTTGGCCTGAGTGCACAGGCTTGTGGGTGAGGTCGTAGCTGTCTGCTGTGACTGCTGGATCTCTGGCTGTGAGGACTCTCTGCCCCTCTAAGTGCATCCGCAGGTTGGAGGGTAAACAGTTTCTGAATTCCTCCAACAGTATCAGCTCACGCAATCCCTCATAGGTGTGTGGGATCTTTAAGGGCCGTATCCATCAATCAAACGTGATTTGCTTCAGCTTTTCAAACTCGAGGTAGGTTTGTGTGAGCTCCTTATGTGTGGTCCGGAATTGCTGGCAACGTGCCTCCAGGACTAATTCATAGGCATATAGGATGGCAGCCTTGGTCTGCTCATCATTCAGGGATACATCAGAAGGCAGCATGGGCCTCTCGGGCTCTCTTTGACACCTGCCCTTGAATTAAAAATGTCCAGATCTCTCATGGCCATTTTAACTGTCCTGCTACTTTTTCAAAAGTGGCTAAAATGACTCCATGTCACTCTCTTCAAATTTGGGAATGAATCCAGCGTAGTGAGGGCCTCAGAGAGTGGTTCTGGGGTAGGGAGATGGGGGTGCTACCAGGTAGAGAGAGATTTCCCCTCGATTTCCAGCTGTCTGCTCTCTCTCTCTCTCTCCCTTTGAGCTGCTAGCTCCATTTCCAATCCACAGACCTGGAATTCTCTTTCCCTTTCCTGTTCCCTCTCCTGAGACCCTCTTCTTTCTCCTGAGTCACTCTTTCTCTCTCTCTCTCCCTCCCATGAAATTCTAGCTACATTCTGAGCTTTTCCAGCTCGAATTTGGCTGGTGGGGTAGGGGGTGGGATTCAGAGTTGGGACTGGACTCTTCCTTCACCTGTTCTGTTGGGTATGTGAGATCCAAATGTTCTACCAATAACTGGATCAGTTCTCTTCTCTTCACTTTACTAGGTAATTTTTACTGTACCTCCCTAGCTGCAACTTCCAGTTGCTCTGTGCTAAGGGATGTTAATGTTCCACCATTCAGATCTCCTTGCTTGACCCACATCTGGGTGTCAAAAGTTGCCATTTTCTTAGTGTTATGGAAAAGGAATTTGCTGTGGTACATTACTTGTGTTTTACAATTTGTTCCAGCCATGAGTTTTTCCTTTGGGCTTCCAATTGACTCTTCTATATCAGATTTGGCTCCTGTCTTACAATTGGACTTTGGTCAAATTCAAATGGGTGATCCAGATTTGAGCTCCCAATTTCTGTTACAGACAGGAGGGCAGTTATTTTAAACAGCACTAATTTCTCCTCTCACCACCTGTCCATTAATAGAAAGATGATTTGTTTCCTTTTTTATAAGTGGTGGCATATTTTCTAACCCCTTGGTTTTCTATTAATAACCCCACAGCAAACTTGAGATAGGATCAACTCAAAAGGTTATTTTATTTGCATACGCTCAACACACAGAAAGGAGAGTCACTATGTCATCCTCTTACATTCATACAGTAAAAGAGAGATAGGGAAAAGAAGGTTTTACAGTACAGAGACCACAAAGAAAATAAATATTTTTCACATGGGTTCCAGAGTCCAGAATCAAAGCCCAATATGGTATTCCTTCACAGAGGTCAGCAGGTTGAAAACCAATGCTGTATAATTCATTTTTCTGGCGGCGCTGACTTCACAAGACGAGATAGACATGCAGAGACAAATCAGACTTGTAGGCAATTGTACAGAACTTCCAGCAGAAGCAGTGTAGATGGGGGCCAGATGTTCTACCTGGGCAGAGCTCTTTGCCTATGAGGCTGCTATTCACATGATAAGGAGCTGACTGAGCTCTTCAGCTCAACAGGGCAATATTAATTGTTCAACAAGCCACAGGCCTATGTCACATGATCCCCACCTCTCCACCCGGTCTCCAACAAAGGATGTGTGGCTGGGTTTCGAAGATTGCTAAATGTCTCAGCCATTACAAATTGAAAGAAAGGTTGCCGGGCCTTTTGTCTTAGCAGATCATCAGCCTCCTTCTGGCTAACCTGGGTTATTAAATATAGATGCCATTTGTATAATTCTCTTTGAAGCTGAACTGTGCAGTCCATGGGTGGTCATTAGTGGCTCCTCAGAGATAATGAGGTGTGAGTCTCCTTGAAACTGCAACATGGCTTCTTTGGTTCAGAGGTCACAGACAGACATAGGTTGAGCCATTTTAAGGATCTTGTTCAATTGTAAAATTTACAAAATAGCAATATGGATATCTATATACATGTTTTATAAAAATATACATGGTGAAGTCTTAGTCCCTCAGAACACACATAAACAAACACAAAAACCTGACCTTTCAGCCACAGGTCCACCCAAACTTCTAGGCACCAAGGCTCATACCAAACTTACATTAAATTGATACCTTTTTTACCTTACTTAACACACAAATATATATATTCAACTTAAAAATTATACATTGCTCCTAACAACATACAAATAACTCTTCCATGCATATAAACAGGCTTCAATCCTCAATCTCTTCTGCTCCTAAGGCATGGTAATGATACAGGTAAATCTTAAAATCTAACTGCAGCTCTGAAGAAAAGGCATAATTTACTAAGGGTTAACAAAATTTTTATTTATTTCTGCCTTACTACCAACAGCCTTTGCTATCAACAAAGTAGTGCATTTTCAAGTATTTAATTTCCTTCACATGTGAGTGCAAATCATCTTTGTGTGGATTCTTGTTTTTGTGTTTATTCATCAATTGTACAGCAAAGCAATCATCTGCTAAATTAAAAAGCTGCCTCGTTACTCAGTTTCATGTCTTGTCGCCAGAGTAAACAACTCCCCAATATTTTAATACATTTTATGAAATAAACAGAATATTGAAATGAATGGAAAATTACTTTCGTATATTGAAGTGATCAGCTTCAAAGCGGTAAGTCAAATAACTCTGTTCACATGAGTAATGATAATACAATAAGTTCTAAATGTAAAGCAGTCTATTGCTTAGATTGAAAATGTGACTCCGAGACCAATCCTGCTGTACAAATGAATCACTTTTAACATTAAATTGAGTATTAATGATGAATAATGCAACTTGTATTTATAAATTTCCCGTGCAAAGCAGAACACTCCAAGCACATTACAATGTGGGAGTCGATAATGAAGAAAAACACACAATACTTCCATCACTGGTATTAACTTCTAAAAGTACATAAATTAGCATAATCTTAACAACTAATTAATGTTTACATTGATTGTGGATTCGTTCTCATGTCCTCCTCATATTAGCTTTGCTTCTTTAAGGACGAATCAATTTTGGATATTCAGCCTAATATGTTTTTGTAACCAAACTAAGTTTAAAAACACTGACAAACATACTGGAGTGACCACACATAAAGCACCGATTCATCCTGTATTACCATAATCGCAACCATGGTATTACTTGATTGAAAATGAATACATATGTGATTATATGTGATTGAATCAATTCATTGATTGCTGGGCAATATTGAATAGGACCAATTAACTCAATATATGGATACTGAAACATTCATCACAGTCCAAAACTAAAGGTAATAACTTTAAGACCAGGATTTTATTCTCCCCCACAGCACCCCACTCCCACCCCCGGCGGGTTCTGAGGCTATGGTGGTAGAGTGGGGGGGTGGGGGGTGCGTGAATTTGCATGGACAAGATTCCTGATGGGAGCCCGCCCACCCTGACCAGGTCATGACTTTATGATGGGGCAGGCAGGGCCTCAGGCTGGAAGCCCATCCTTGCCCCAATTAAGGTCCTTAAGTGGCCACTTAATGCCTACTTAAGGGCCTTTTCCTGTCCAGCTTCAATATTTAGGCTGGCAGGTGGATGACAGATCAGTGGGCAAACCCAAAAACGAAGGGTTCAATCTTGGACGGGAAGGGTTAGGGACGTCTCCATCAGAAGCCACCTTCTGCCTGGGGGCGCCCTCCCATTAAGGCCCGGTGACCCCCGGACCTCCCCCCACCACGACACCCCGATCGCCCTCCCCTAGCGACGCCCCAGGCCTCCCTACCCACCCTGCCCTGGGATCCCTGCCACTTACCTCTCCCCCAGTTCCAAGCA
Source organism: Cetorhinus maximus (assembly GCF_964194155.1). Taxonomy (NCBI): domain Eukaryota; kingdom Metazoa; phylum Chordata; class Chondrichthyes; order Lamniformes; family Cetorhinidae; genus Cetorhinus; species Cetorhinus maximus. Next base: position 16,430,672 of record NC_135900.1, read on the forward strand.
CTCAGTTCCAAGCAGCTCCCTCCAGTGCCTCTTCCGGCCACTGCAGCGCCCCGTCTCCCTCCGGTCCACTGTTCCTCCTCCCTTTGGGTGACTGAGTGCCCCTGCCTGACTCCTTGAGGAGAAGGGGCACCTGGATGTCGGTCCAGGTGCCCTGTCACACTATTGCATAGCTACTGCGAAACCTCACCCATGGATACTGCAATGGAGTGCAGGTCTGCGCACATCTCTGGCAGAAGCTGGTCGCTCTGCTGGATAAGGGCCTCCATGGCATCTGCCAGCCTCCCCATGGAGGCCTCAAAGTGCACCCATGTCAGTACCACTTCATCAGAAAGCAGGCGGACAGACTCCTCCGCCTCACATGCCATTCTGTTGAGGGCCTCCAACATCTCCGCCTGATGTTCCCCCACTTCTTGCTGCATCTCCAGCATCTTGTCTGGGACCATTCCCAGAGGCTCGTCACCTGTCTTGGACTTTGCGGGGGCCTCTTCCCCAGTAGTCCTCTGAGTGCCAGTGAGCTTGGTGTCCTCCAGCTGTGGTGACTACCAGAATGTGAAACCCTGCCTGAACTAACTCTTGAACCCACCGAGCTATGTGTCTCTGGGATGGTAGAGGACGTAGGTGGCCGCTGTGATGGCTCTATAGGTGAAATGTTTTGTTGGCCCTCATCTTCCTCGCTCACCTGCGGGCTGGTGGATGTGGTGCACTCAGCCTCGGGGTTCTGGTCTCACCCTGTTCTTGGTGACACCTGCAATTGTGAGAGGAGAGAGTGTGTGGTTGTATGGGCTGCCTCCAACATGGCACTACGCATGAGCCTTAGGTTTCTAAGTAGAGACATTAAGCTTTGTTTCTCACTGGATGGAGGCTGGATGCCAACCTCGCCATCTCCACATGCCCGGTCCCAATCCTCCCCTGCCAGCTTAGCAGCCCACTCTCCATATGGCATCAGGTGCTGGACTTCAGCTGTGCCCCCTCCCGTCCTCTCTCTCTCGCACGTTTTGTCTGCCAATTTGTTCTGCACAAGGAAAGAAAATGGTTTGCGAGCACTTGGGTTAGAGGGAAATATTCCTGCTTCCCACCCCCTCCACGGCATTTAATCCTGGAGCAGAAAGTCCTGGCCATCGATGGGAAAAGAGATCGAGTGTGGTACGCAGGCTGCCAGTTGACAGCAGCAAATTTCTGGCTACTGTAGGCCATGTGAAAGCTCCACTGCACCTCGACCACTAAGATTCTCTGGCAGCAGCCTCCAGAGCAGTGAGCTCATGCACATAGAAGGAACAGGTATGAAGAGGCATGGCATCTGCTGTGCCTGCTGGTGCCCTCTATGCCAACACCCCCCACCACAACCCTCTTCCACAATATGAGCTCTCTGTGTGGCAGAGTCAGTGACCCGCAGTCTCCTCTGAACTTGCAGACCAGATGGGCTGCAGTGTGACAATGAGGCCTCAGCACTTCACGTTGAGCAGCCCTTCATGCATAGGCAGCACTGGTGGTAGCCTGGCCACTGAGGCCCATCACCCAGCTCCTACTCTGTGAGGTAAGTTGGGGCAGTGGAGGGTTCACTAACCCTGGTGGCACGGATGAGGTTGTTCCTCCTTTTTCTGCACTGAAGGGCTGTCCTCTGGTGTGTGCTGTTCACACTCACCACCCTGGCGACTGCAGAGTTTGTAAGTCGGGTGGGCCTCTTCCTTCCATCCCTGGGGTACAGGAGGTACCTCCTCTCCACTACTACATTCAGAAGTACCTCCATGGATGCGTCACTAAATCTGGGTGCCGGTACAGCGTTCTGTCTCCGGGCCATCTCCTAGGCTGCTGTTCAAATTCGGCAAGAGCCCGAGTGCCTTTTAAATATGGCACCCGGATATGATGGCATACAATATCCTGCCTGCCCTGCTGTGTGAAGCGTCGGAAACCTCCGGCTGCATAATTAATGAGCTTAGCATCACACGATTTGGTGCGATTTCCTGCTCGGCTCCGTGGAGGGAAATATTCCGGCTTCCCGCCCCCTCCACGGCGCTTAACCTGGAGCAGAAAGTCCTGAACATCAATGGGAAAAGGGATCGAGTTAGACAAAGAATGATCTTTTCAAAGAGTCTTGCAAACGGGATGAATGTACCACCAACGAAGATGATCCACACCTCAAGAGCAAGTTAACATGGAGGTCCATGGTCGCCAACACCGTCTCAGGACATGGTACCTGAAGAGAGAGAGAGACATATTACACATAGGCTAACCCTTAGTACATAATCATACACAGTACAAGCCTCACAATTTAAGAGAATTTTGTGTACAAGTATGCCTTCTCACAGCAATACAATTGATGGCTTTGACCTCAATGATCACATTGGCCTCACCACCTACATGAGGATGTTTATGTCATCTGGAGCACTTTCCCATTTGTGCGAAAAATGGCCCATCCATTAAGACGCATTAAACCCTATTTGCTGTCTGAATCAATTTGAGAAGCATGGGTAATTGATGTCTGCTCCTTTATTATAAACACAAAAGATTACAGCACAGAATGTGTAAAGCCCAATTATAGCAGTGACTACGCATTAAAAGAGATTTATTGACTGCAAAGTGCTTTGTAAGGTGCTTCATCGACTGTAAGGTGTTATATAAATGTAAGTTCTTTCTTTACATTCTTTCTTAATTTTTGAACTGAAATTTAATCGTAACTTTCAAATGTACAGGATGACCAACACAGGGTGTACTCTGTAACCATAACATGGACCATCACCAGTAGGGATCTGACAGAGTCTATCCAGGAGACATACACTTACTGTCAGCTGGTTGGGAAGAACAGTCAGGGAGAAGTCCACAGACCAGGCTTGTGCTTCTCCCTCTCGTGATTGAGAAAGTATAACTGAGTAAAGCAGGAGTGAGGAAACTCAGAGGGAATTAATGAAACTAGCATTGAATAATGAGAATGTGATAAAGTGGAAAGCTATGTGCCTTTAAGAGAGCGTAGTTAATTGACTATGTGACTGTATTGACCAATCGCTACACAGCATGGAAAACTTGGCTAACTGTAAGTCTAAAGCTGGAGGTGATTGAAGAAGCACACATGGTGTTAGTGCTCTGTTCCTAGTTCCAATAAACCACTAGTGTTTGTTCAGTTAATCGATCTCTCTCTGCCTTTATTGTTTCAAGCACTGATGAATGTGTTAACATCAAGAGGGCAGCAATTGTTCGCTGGACAAAGCGAACCTGATAACCAAAAGCATAAAACTGGCCACGAGGGTAACCGGATTAATTGACGGCAATCGAGGAAGCCGGTAAGCCAGCTACGTTACTTCACCACTACCTTGAAAGCTGTTTGAAAGTGCAGTCTCTTTAGTCATCAAGTATACTGCGGTTCAGATATCTTGAACCATTGGACCCTGTTTCCAATGACTAATCTCATTACGTCAAACGCCTAGTGTTCTTCTTTACCACTAACAGCATCATGGGAGAGGACAAGAAGAGGGTGATTCTTTTGTCCGCATGTGGGAGCAAAACGTATGGGCTGATCTGCAGCCTCACGTCACCTCACACCCCCACTACGAAGACATTCGACGAGTTAGTAAATATTGTAAAAAACCACCTGATGCCAAAGCCCTCAGTCACTACGTAACATTTTAAATTCAATTCCAGGAATAGGCTTTGCTGGCTATGTAGCTGCTTTAAAGGAATTAATGGAATATTGTGAGTTCAGAACTTCAATTAATGACATGTCGAGAGACCGATTGATATGCGGAATTGGGGACGAAGCTATTCAAAAGCGATTGCTATCTGAAACTAATCTAAACTACACTAAGGCATTAGAATCGGAAACAGCCATGGAGAGCACTGTTAGAAACTCGGGGGCAATAAAAGATACACAAAATGGCGCCGTCCATCTTGTAGGGCAGGAAAGACCAGTAACAAAAGGCGTGAAAATATCAGAGTCCGCAAAAAGGTGGTAAACGCCCACTATGTACGGATCATTGAAGACCAAGTGGAAACCCACGACATTAATGAGAGGCAGCCTGCAGGTGATTGACAGTTCAGAAACATGGAATGCTTTTTCTGCCACTGCAATGGTCACATAACGCGACCCTGTCAAGACCGGCTGAGACAGCATTTTAAAAACAAAGGTAGAAATCGTAAAATCTGTCTCGTTGAAGAACCAGAGGAAGCAGAATCTGACAGCTATTTATTACATAACCTGAAAGTGGGTAGAACTGAACCAATCCAGGTAGTCATTAGAGTCAATGAACAACCCATCAAGATGGAGGTCAATACTGGGGCATCAATGTCTGTCATAGGAGGGCATATGTTCAGATACTTGAATAAAGGAGTCCATCCTTTAAGTTTGGAAGAATCGGACGCTAAATTAAAAACATATATGGGCAAAGAAATAAGAGTGAAAGGGATATGTCAAGTCCCAGTGCACTACAGGGGTCAGTCTGCAAATTTACCCCTTATAGTAGTAGTTGGGGCGGGCCCCAGTTTAATTGGTTGCAACTGGCTCAAAAGATTAAATTGCAATGGGCCGAGACTTTTCAAATCAGAACAAGGAACTTATAGGAATTATTACAAAAGTATGCTTCCATTTTTAATGATAAGCTAAGAAGGATTCGTGGGCTACAAGCCAAAATCCACGTAGACCCTAACACAACCCCCAGATTTATCAGAGCCAGACTAGCCCCTTATGCTCTATGGGACAAGGTTGAGACTGAGATAAACAGACTGGAAAAGTTGGATATCTTACAACCAGTGCAATTTTCCGAATGGGTGGCACCCATAGTGCCCATACTGAAGCCAGACCAAAGTGTTTGCTTATGCGGTGGCTATAGCTTAACTATAAACAGAGTGGCCAAACTTGATGGATACCCATTATCGAAAATTGACGAATTACATTCGAAATTGGCAGGGGGCATCAGATATTCAAAATTCTATATTATTATGCAGGCAATGGTAAAGGCTGACTTGTTCAAATCCCAGAGGGAAACTTGAAACAATTTTCACAACACATTTTTTGCAATTTGTATGTTTCACGATGCGAACATTGAATTCAGTAGTAATAAGACCACCAAGTCTCAAGAGGGTTTTCATAAAACTAAATTAAACTTTTATTAATACAAGAAAGATTGTAAAGACATACATATGTCTACAAAATTACTACTATAGTAACTATAAAAATTAATTAAACTGGCTCTCAATTACATCACCAACAGTAAAACTCATAGATTTAAAGAGATACCTCGCAGAGCACAGCATAGACAGTAGCATTAAAAATGAGTTTCTTTCAGCTCTGGGTCCTTGCAGGCAGACTTGAGGTTTAGAGGCTGGAGGCTTCTCACACTTGATGGAACTTAAAATGCCTCTACGTTACACACAATACCCTTTCTCCTTTATATATATATCTTTCTCTTTGAATGTAAATTTTCCATTGTATCACTAGGCTTTTAATTTTACCTCTTCTAACATCCTTTTATTCCACCAATTTTATTAGTAAGCTGGAAAAAAATAAACACATTGCTTGGTGTCTTCTAGCTAGGTGCAAGATTTCACCCATTCTTTTGAATGGTTTATTTAAAAATGCAAATTGCCCCCTTGACACCTATATTTCTATACTTCCCCATGTTTATCTAATTACCATTTCAAACCTACTTCTTTCTATACATGAAAGCCTCTAGACCAGCTGGCTTTAATCCTATTAAGACACACACATATATAAACACATAGACACAGACACTACTACTAAGCTCTATTTTTAAAAATAATTTCCAATAACATAGACATTAATCTCTTCATGAAATCCCCCTCCTTATCGAAAAATGACCCACCATAATTTTAAAAGATGGCTTCATTTTTAATAACCCATCTCCTATATTTATTACACTACCAGATGCATGCATTAACATAACAATTATATATACAAATCCTTGGTATCAGCAGAAATCATTCCAGATCAGTGTCCAGGTTTTAAAATGTCTAGTTTTCCCTTTAAGCTTCAAACTCTTGATAACACAGCTGCAAGCAGATTCTCTCTACCAGCCACATGTATAATCTGTAGATTAAATGGTTGCATTAATAAACTCCACCTGAATAGCCTCGCACTTTTGTCTTGAAATTTGTCCAGAAACTTTAAAGGATTGTGGTCTATATAAACAATTGTTTCTGATTAATTGTTTGCCACAAAGATGTTAAAATGCTGCAATGCTAACACCAAACCCAACGTCTCTTTTTCAATTGTTGAATATCTTCTCTGTTGTGCATTCAACTTCCGTGAAAAATATCCTATTGGTTTTTCAATTCTAGTGTCATCTTCTTCTAACAGTACGGCCCCAGTGCCTATATCACTTGCGTCAAGGACCAACTTAAATTGTTTGATGTAATTGGGCACTGCCAACACTGGTGTCATAGTTAATACAGTTTTCAGACTATCGAATGCCTTCTGACACTCCAGTTTCCCTTGAAACTTCTTGTTCTTTTTTAATAGTTCAGCCAGTGGGGCAACCACTTGGCTAAAATTTGGTACAAATTTCCAGTAAAACCCACTCATGCCCAGAAATCTCAAAATTTCTCATTTTATTGTAGGCACTGGGAAATCCATGATAGCCTTAACTTTCACATCTCTTGGAGTCACCTTACTATGTCCAATGGTATGGCCTAGATATGTAACTTGCGCTTTTGAAAATTCCCTTTTAGCCGAGTTCATCGCTAAATTAGCTTCTTGTAATCATGTAAATAATTCTTCCAGATGTTGTAATGCTACTCCCATGTCTGACTGGAAACTGTCAGATCATCAATATAAACAGCACAATTGCTTAGACCTGCAATTACTTTGTTTGTCAGTCTTTGAAATTTCATGGATGCATTCTTCATACCAAATGGCATGACTTTATGCTGATATAGTTCATTTGGCATCACAAAAGCCAATATCTCCTTTGCCCTCTCCAATAACGGTACTTGCCAATACCCTTATAGCAAGTCACCCTTTGTGATAAATTTTGAATGTCCCACTTTGTTAATACAATCCTCCATCCATGTTATAGGATATGAATCCACTTTTGTCACTGCTTTCACCTTTCGATAGTCCACACACAGTCTTTGTGTTTCATTCAGTTTCAGTACCAGTACTTCAGGCAAGCTCCAGTTACTGCAACTAGACTCAATGATATCATTTTGAAGCATGAAATCAATTTATTTCTGTACTTGTGATAACTTTGACGGATTTAATCTATAAGGATGTTACCTTATTGAAGATGAAACTGTTACAGAGACATCATGTATAGCTAAATCTGTCCTCCCCAACTTATTCTCACAAATAGCTTTGTGTGACCACAATAGTTTTTCCAAATCACTTTGACACTTGTCTGGAAGGTAACTCAATATTACATTTAAGTGTTCAAATACCTGCTCATTATCCAATTTGATTAGAGGAAAATCATTTTCAGAATCCTACATTTCTACCTCTTTCTCATTATCTACCACCGCTAATGCCTCCTTGTGGTCCTCTTCCCTGTCAAAGCACTTTTTAAAGCATATTTACATGACACACCCTCTGCTTCTTTCTTCTATCTGGAGTATTTATTAAATAATTTACTTCATTCAATTTCTTTTCAGTCCTGTAAGGCCCACTAAACCTCACCTTAATGAGTCACTCAGTACTGGTAACAGAACTAACACTTTCTCTCCAGTAATAAAACTGCAAGCTTTAGCTTTCTTATCTGCCTTCACTTTCATCACCTGCTGTGATATCTTTAAGTGTTCCTTCGCCAACTCACATGCTCTGTCTAATCTCTCTCTGAAGTTTGATACACAGTCCAGGAGAGTAGTTTCTGGATTTTGACCCACCAATTTCACATAAATCAATTTCAGCGGTCCTCTTACCTTATGTCCATAAACTAGTTCAAAAGGGCTAAAACCAGTCAATGCTTTAGGAACGTCTCTAATAGCAAATAACAAGAATGGAATTCCCCTATCCAAATCCTGTGGATAATCCTGACAGTATGCTGTCATCATAGTTTTAAAGTTTGATGCCATTTTTGCAAAGCCCCTCCTGGCTCTGGATGATAAACTGTTTTATCCCCAAACTGTTCATTACTTTCTTAAACAGCTGTGACATGAAATTTTACCCCTGGTCTGATTGTATTTCTTTAGGAAAACCATATCTTGTAAAATAATTTGGTTAACTCTTCCATAACCTTCTTAATTGTAATATTTCTTAAAAGTATTGCTTCAGGAAACCTGGTAGACACATCCATTATTGTCAGTAAATACTGATTTTCGCTTTTAGTGTTAGGGAGGGGCCTTACACAATCAATCATGACCCTAGTAAAATGTTCTTCAAATGCTGGTATAGGGATTAAAGGTGCTGGTTTAATCACTGCTTGTAGTTTCCCTATCACCTGACATGGGTAACATGTTCTACAGAATGTGACTACATCCCTATGCAATCCTAGCCAATAAAAATGTTTCTATACTTTTGCCTGTCTCTTTCTAATTTCTAACTGATCCCCCATTAGAATTTCATAAGCAATCCTCAGAATCTAATTTCAGTTCCCTAATGGGATAACAATCTGATGTACCTCCCTCCAACTTTCATTTGCTGAGACATCATCCGGCCTCCATTTTCTCATTAAAATATCGCCCTTAAGGTAAAAGCATTCTGGCATACATTTTGGCCGGAATATTGCCGTCAGCGTGCAGGGGCAGGTCCGACACGCCGATACACAAAATGACGCGTGATGATGCCGGGCATGCCTCCTGACATCATCGCGCATCATTTAGATGTTTCGTTCGGCAGGCACGTGCCAGAGGCGGCTGTGCGCCCGCCGAACTGTCAAAGGCCTATTAAGGCCATTAGGAAAGTAATTTAGCTAATTAACAGTGCTGACCAACCAACCTTAAGGTTGGCGGGCAGGCGAAGAGCCCAAGCGGCCTTTGCGTTTTTCAGGAAACCTCATCCACGGGCAGGATGAGGTTTTCTGAATGTTCAATAAAATCAATAAATAAATTTTGCTAAATTGACAAACATGTCCTAGCTCATGTGACACTTTCACATGAGGGGGCATGTCTAAACATTTTTTCTCTTTCCTTGTTAAAAAATTTCAATATGTACTTAATCTCCCTGAGGCACCTCCGTGCCTCAGAGAGATTGCTGTGCTTTGTTGTGCGCATGCGCAAAAGAGGGAAGGCCCCAACTCTCCCTCTTCCCCCCGCCCACACAGGTAGCGCTGATTGCTATGGAACACGTTTTACGCTGGGCGGGCCTTAACTGGCTCGCCCACGTAAAAAGACAGCGTGCAGCCAATCGCAGGCAGCGATCGGCTCCACGCGCACCCCCACCCGCTCCTGCCCGGCCCACCCGACATAGGTCAGTTTCTGGCCTTTGTTTCTGTTTCTAAGTAAGGTGCCTGATATAATTCTTTTCATTATAAATCCTCCTGCTGCAACTTAATTAACTGCTTTGAGTTAAACACTTCAGCTGAATTGTCCTCTCCTGTCTCTTTCCAAACAAACACAGTGACTGCTAATTGTATTTCAACACCTTCTTCCTGCCTTTGAACTTCCCGTCCTTCTTGTTTTTCTTGCTTCGACCTATGTGCCTGTGATCTCATTATCACACAATCTGGAAACAATCCAGGGTGCTCCTCTTCTAACACCACTGTTGAAAACACTTCTCCAGGCTGCTCAACTACCATAGACATAACCCACGTCTGTGATCCAGCTATATCATTACCTAGAATGAATTTAACCCCTGCAATGGGCAATTTTTTGCACTACCCCAACAGTCACTTCACCAGATTTGCACTCACTCTTCAAATTTACCTTCCTTAAGGGAATAGATTTAGCATCTCCATGAACCCACTTATTATCACCTGTTCCTGCAATACTCCCACTGAACAACAAATATCGCTATCCTCCAACATTAAGAATTGACTAGTCCCTGTGTCTCTCAAAATTTTAACATCTTTACCTACTCCACCCTGTACACATGGAAGGACTTTCCCTTCACACACAAAATCTTTAAACATTTCTGCAACCTGCTCCTCAGAATTCTCTTGGGTAAATCGTGAACACATTCCCATTTCTTCACCTGTCACTGATTCTTCCTGTTTTACTTGTTCACAAACCATTGATTTTTCCTGTGCCTGAACCTCAGAACGCACAGTACTTTTACTTCCAGAACTTTTCTGCACCCCAATAATTTCCACAGATTTTCCCTGCAATTTCCAACACACTGACTTTGTGTGCCCTACTTTATTACAATGAAAACACCTTAACGTTCGAATGTCACTTCTGCTCTCAGCACCTTCCTTTTTATTCTGAGTAAAAAAACTTCCTGGGAATTTCCAGATTCTCCTTCTCTTCCCTGACCACCTAACATTCTTTCACCTTCCCACTTTCTATCCTTTTCTGATTTAAAAGGGTGATGAGAAAAAGGTTTAGCTCTCTGAACTGACTCATAATCATCAGCTATCTCTGCTGCTTGTCTTACAGGATCAACCCTCTGTTCCTCCACTTGAGTTCTCACTACCAAAGGAATTGAATCTTTAAATTCTTCCAAAAGAATTGCTTCTCTAAGAGTTGCAAAAGCTGTCTCTATTTTTAATGCCCATATTCACCTGTCAAAATTACTTTGTTTTACTTTTTCAAATGCAATATAAATTTGCCCAGGCTGTTTTCTCATATTCCTAAATTTCTGTCTATATGCTTCAGGAACAAACTCACATGCACTCAAAATAACCTTTTTCACAATATCATAATTCACCGACATTTCATCTGATAGTGAAGCATATACCTCATGCGCTCTACCCACCAACGTGGATTGTAACAACGATGTCCAGTTTAACTGTGGCCATTTCATCTGTTTGGCTATCTTCTCAAATGAAGTAAAGAATGCTTCAATATCCCTTTCCACAAACTTTGGAAGAGCTTGTACAAATTTAAGCATCTCCCACTGGGTTATACTCTGGAGATAAGCTCTTCCTCACCTCCTGGCATCTCTTTTTTAACTGCCAACATTTTCAGTTGGAATTCTCCCCCTCATCTCTTTTTCTTTCCTCCTTTTCTATCTTCACAATTTATAACTCCCTTTCCTGTTTTCTTTCTCTCTCCTGCCTTTCTGCCTGGTTCCCTTTGGAATGCCCTGTCTCTTTCCTTTTCTTCCAATTCAAGCGTTTTCATTTGCAACTGAATTTGAGCCCATTCCAATGAACCACCCCTTGGAGAACCCTGTCTCTCAGATATTCCTTCCAATTTCAAATGCTGTGCTATCACTTCAGCTATGTCTGATTCCCTAGCCCCCAATTGTAATTTATCCACCTACTCTGCTAACTTATTCTTGGATACTTTGTAACCCAGCCAGAGTTATATCTTCTACTTCCAAAAATTATTTAGCCATAGATACAGTCTCACCAGTTCAAAATTGCCCCACACCCACCCCTGAATTCAAAGTGCTTCTCGTACTCGTAGCCTTAAGATTGACCAATTCCAAAACAGCAAGGAATTACAAATACATCCCGCAAAAGAGCCCCCAATTACTATGACACAGCCAATGGTAAAGGCTGAGTTGTCCAAATCCCAGAGGGAAACTTGAAACAACTGTCATAATCCATGTTTTGCAATTTGTATGTTTCGAGATGCAGACTTTGGGCAGGATTTTCCCGTCGGCGAGCGGGGGGGTGGGGCACACTTGCCGACACATAAAATGATATGACGTGACGTCGGGCGGGACTCCCCATGTCACTGCGCCCCATTTAAATGTTCCGGTAGGCGGTGGTGCAGCAAAAGCAGCTGTGTACCCGCCAACCTGTTAATAGCCAACTGGGACCATTGATAGAGTAATTAAACTAATTAATGTACCTGCCCGTCCAACCTTAAGGTTGGCGGGCAACCAGGAGCCCCGGCGGGAATTAGAAAAAGCATGAAACCTCATCCACGGGCAGGATGAGGTTTCATATAGGTTTTTTAAAATTTGATTAAAGTTTTTGTAAAAATTATGAACATGACCCAACTCATGCGACAATGTCACATGAGGGGACATGTCAGGGGATTTTTATTTTCTATTTCCCATATTTTTGACAGTACAGCCGATCTCCCTGAGGCCGCACTTAGCCTCAAAGAGATGAGTGCTCTCTTTCGTGCGCATGTGCAAAAGAGCGCACTCTCGATTTTGGGATTCCCCCCCCTGCCCGCATAGGGAGCACATAGTACTTCTGAGCGGACATCATACTAGGCAGGCCTTAATTGGCCTGCCCACATAAAATGGTGTTGCGCCCCCAATTGGGTGCGCCAATTGGAAGCACGCCTGTGCGCATCCGCCCTTCAACTTGGCCCCCGACAGGTGGAAAATCCTGCCCTTTGAATTCAGTAGTAATAAGACCACCGAGTCTCAAGAGGGTTTTTATAAAACTAAATTAAACACTTATTAATACAAGAAAGAATTTAAACACATACATACATCTACAGAATTACTACTATAGTAACTACAAAAATCCCCTAATTAATCTGACTCTCATTTACACCCCCAACAGTAAAACTCATAGATTTAAAGAGACACCTGACAGAGCGCATCCTGGACGGTCACATTCAAAATGAGTTTCTTTCAGCTGTGGGCCCTTACAGACAGACTTGAGGTTTACAGGCTGGAGGCTTCTCACACTTGATTGATCTTAAAATGCCTCTACCATACACACAATCTCCTTTCTCCTTTATACATATCTTTCTCTTTGAATGTAAATTTTCCATTGTATCACTAGACTTTTAATTTTCTTTCTCCTAACAATAACATCCTTCGATTCCACCAATTTTATAAGTATGTCATTGTTTATCTGGATAATGTCTTAGCCACTGGACAAACTGCCGAAGGACACTTAGTTAATTTTGAGGAGATGCTGCGACACTCCTGAGCTTGAAACAAGAAAAATATATTTTCCAAGTCAAAGCGATAGTTTACTTTTATGTTTTTGTTTATCAGGTTCGTTTTGTCCAGTGAATGCTACCTGCACTGTTGATACTAACACATCAGTTGGTGCTTAAAACACTATAGGCAGAGAGACCGATTAACTGAACAAACACTGGTGGTTTATTGGGACTAAGAACAGAGCACTAACGCCATGTCTGCTTCTTCAATCACCTCCAGCTCTAGACTTACAGTTACCCAAGAAGCCCGCGCTGTGTAGCAATTGGTCAATACAGTCACATGGTCAACTAACTACATTCTCTTAAAGGTACATAGCACTCCACTTTACCACATTTACTTGGGTCATAAGGACATCGAAACTAGGAGCAGGGTTAGGTCATTTGGTCAATGCACAGGGCCTGCATCCCATGCAAGAAAAGGTCGAGGCTATTCACAAGGCACCTGTATTGAGAAACACGACAGAACTAAGGGCCTTTTTATGCATGATAAACTACTATGGGCAATTTCTCCCAAATCTATTAACCATACTGGCTCCATTATACGCATTGCTTAAGAGAAACAATAAATGGATTTGGCAAGCTCTGCACCACGATGTGTGCCTGAAGGTAAAGCAATTGTTAAGATCATCGGCCCTACTGGCCCACTTTGACCCAAAGAAAGAATTGATTTTAACTTGAGATGCATCCCCTTATGGAGTAGGGGCTGTACTTTCACATTGTATGGCCGATGGCTCTGAATGACCCATTGGTTATACATCTCGTATGCTCAGTGCTGCAGGGCAATGATATTCTCCAATTGAGACGGAGGGCTTGTCTGTTGTGTTTCTTGTTTGGAAGTTCCATCAATACCTCCATGGCTGCCATTTTCACATTATATCTGACCACAAGCCTCTGCTGGGATTATTTGAAGAGGATAAGGAGATACCCCCAACATCGCATCTGCTCTCATTCAGAAGTGGGCACTGATATTGGCTGTTTACGAATACATTTTTATTCACCGATTGGGAAGCCAGATCGCACAGGCTGATGCGCTGAGCTGCCTCCCCCTGCCAGATAACAACGTGAAGGTTCCAATTCCTCAGGAACTTGTCTTAGAACTAAATTTTTTGGATTCCTTCCCTGTCCAGGCCAAACAAATCCATGAGTTGACAAGCTTCTTACCTCACATCTGGGAGCAGGTCTTGAATGGATGGTCAGGTGAGCCAAAGTCTAAGACAAGAAGCCCTATTTCAGTCGCAGATGTCTGCTCACCCGCCTGGTCGGCATATTGCTCTGGGAAATAAGGGTTATTGTGCCCCTGAGAGGGCAAAGGCCACCTACTGGCTGAATTATATAGCGCTCACCCCGGCATTAGTAGGATGAAGATGCTCGTGCGCAGCTACTTTTGGTGGCCAGGGATGGATGCGGGCATCAAAACCCAAGTCAAAAGTTGTCTTCAATGCCAGCAGGTACAAAAGTTGCCCCCCCTTAACTTCATTGCACCCTGGGCAATGGCCAGGGTGGCCATGGGTGCCTCTCCACGTCGACTACGTGGGGCCCTTTTTGGGCACAATGTTCCTTTTACTGATAGACGCCCACTCCACGTGGATGGATGTCGGCCAAGTCCAGTCACCCACATCTGCTGCCACCATAGACCATTTGCGACAAAGCTTTGCAGTGCATGGGTTACCAGAGGTGCTCATGTCAGACAACGGGACTGGATTTACCAGCAGGGAGTTCCACAGTTTCACAACCCTCAATGGAATAACTCATATCAAAACCTCACCTTACCGCCCCGCCTCTAATGGTTTGGCTGAGCGGGTGGTCCAAACTTTTAAGTCCGGGATGAAAAAGCTGGATGGGGGTTCCATCAGCACAAGATTGTCACGATTCTTGTTCACATACCGGACAATGCCGCACACAACCAACGGTGTTGCCCCCACTGAATTACTAAGGAAGAGACATCTCCGCACCTGTCTAACTCTTATAAGGTCGAATTTAGGGGGAGGGTGGAGAGAAGCCAAGAGACCCAGAAGGCTAGACATGATGGCCATAATCATGTAAGAAATTTCACGGTGGGAGACACAGTTCTCGTGAAGAATTTTTGGGATGGACCCAATTAACTATTAGGCAAAGTGAGTGGCGTGACAGGACCTCTCTCCTATAATGTATCGGTAAATGACCGAATACGACTCATGAATCATCTCCGGAGAAGAGAGACAGTCCCACAAGAAGGAACACCGTCATCATTTGGGTTTGAGTCTGCACCGCACATGGAAGAAATGTCACACGATTTGGAAATATCAGTGGGACCTGTTGGACCCAAGAGGGTTGAAGACACAAACTTGCCCACTTCCACTGAAGAGCCTGGTGGACAGTTGACCCTTGAGAAGGGGGTCTCAGAAAAACCAGCCAAGGCCGTTGAGCTACGACGCTCAACATGTCTGAGGAAGCCTCCTGAGTGATTTGACTTGTAAATAGTTATTCATGTCAATAATTAGAATGTTGCAAATCTTGTCAATTGTACTTTCAAGTAAAGGGGGAGAGATGTGGTAAACTGGAGTGCTATGTACCTTTAAGAGAATGTAATTAATTGACCATGTGACTGTATTGACCAATCGCTACACAACGCGGGCTATTTGGATAACTGTAAGTCTAGAGCGGGAGGTGATTGAAGAAGCACACGTGGACCTCAATTATTCAGTAGGCGCGTGGGGGTGGGCCTGACATGCCAGCGCGTAAAATGACGCGCGATGACATCGGGCATGTGTTGCGACATCATCGCGCTGTCTCGCGATGTTTCGTTCAGCGGGCGCGCCCCAGAGTCGGCTGCACACCCACCGATATTTAAATGGCCTATTAAGGTCATTAAGGAAGTAACTAAGGTCATTGTTTATGCTGCCCGTCCAACCTTAAGCGTCCACAAGCGGGTTGAGGTTTCCTAAAGCTTTTATAAATGAAATAAAAAATTTTCCTAAAATATAAAAACATGTCCCATCTCATGTGACACAGTCACATGAGGGAACATGTTTAATTAAATTTTCGATCCATTTATTTATTTCAAAAGTGCTTCAATCTCCCTGAGGCAGCTCCGCGTCTTATGCTGGGTGGGCCTTAATTGGCTTGCCCACATAAAATGGCAGCGCAGAGCCGATTGCGGGCGGCTGCCCCCGCGCCTTCTGCCGAGCCCGCCCACCAACTGAAAAATTCAGGCCATGGTGTCAGTGCTCTGTTCTTAGCTCCAATAAACCACCAGTGTTTGTTCAGTTAATCGGCCTCTCTGCCTATATTGTTTCAAGCACCAACTAATGTATTAATATCAACCGTGCAGGTAGCATTCGCCAGACAAAAGTGAATCTGATAACCAAAAGCATAAAAGAGAGATTCAAAAACCAAGACAATTAACAAATGATCTTATCCAGAGTAAAACTGATTGGAATGTAATAGATTTAGCCAGCCAAATGCCAACATTTTTTACTGTTGAAAGAGGAGAAAAATATAAAGCATTCTCATGACACAATGTCCTTTGTCAGTACTGAAATTACACAGGGTGGAATTTCACACTGGTGGGATTTTACAGTCCCACCGACGTCAATGGACTTTTGAATGGAATGCTGCATTTTATGGCCCCGCCCCCCTCCGCCACGATGGGCCTGTAAAATTTCGCCCATAAGGTTTTCGAAATCCTGATTAAAATGAAAAAATTCAACTTTGCCAATATATTCTTTCAGTTAGCAGGCGTTTTCTTTTGGCTGAAGCTTTCCCAAGCATCTGCCTATGATATGTTGCTTAGGTACTGGCCAATTAGCAGACAGCCAACATGAAGCGCACGCTGTAAAGCTCAGTGCTGCCGGGGTGGGAGGCGGGAGGAGGGCTGGCGATGACATCAACAAGGGCGTTGGCGAGCGCTGCCAAACACTCCCTGAAGGCAGAGAGTTGCCTCAGGGAGCTAAAGACCCGAAACCCATGAAGTAAAGATTTTAAAATCAGGAAAAAAATGTCCAGGCATCACAATCGGGCACCTGAACATATAGATGATGAAAATGCCGTCCGCAGATTTCCATTTTTATTTTATTTAATAACGGAAACCTCATCCCGCCCTTGGATGAGGTTTGCTGAAAAAATGTAAAGGCCGCCTGGCCAATTCGCCCGTCCGCCAACCGTAAGGTCAGACGGGCTGCGTAAAATGCGCTGCTAATGGGCTTAATTGCCCTCTTAATTGTCGGCGGGGGAGCCTCCAACTTTTGCGCGCACCCGCTGACCGAAATATCTCGCCAGCGCGGGATGGCGTTCCGATGCTCGCCCGACATCATCTCGCGCGATTTCACGCCCGATCGGGTCGGGCGCATGCCCCCACGATCAGCGTAACATTCAACCCAATGAGTTAATTAATAGTTAATCTTCAAAAAAATTAGGTCTGTCTTCAGAGCTCAGGCACTATGTCATTGTCATTATTCTTGTGTCTTGGCTCTAAATTTATGTCTCACAGGGAGCAGCAGGAGTGCAGAACTTAGCCAGCCTCTCCCCACATCAATTTTACTTCCCGCAATTTTAAATCGCGGGCGGAAAAGAAAACCAACCTGAAGGTGGGGTTGTTTTTAACTGTGCAGGTTGAGTTCCGATAATGATGCCATCAGAAACCTGACTGCCAGACTCCGGCGGCTTCCCCCCCACAGGCCAAACCATCCAGGAACACGAGCCTAATTAAGGCCAGAAGGTATCAAGTGAGGTAAGCTTTTGAAAAATAGTGTAAGGTTACTTGTGGAACAGGAAGACAGCCCCTCCATGCCACACAAGGAAACTTTGGGCCTCCCCTTTTTCCCAGCTTTCTCCCCTTCTCCTGACCATGACTCACCTACGATCCTCTTCACCTTGTACAAAGAATAGGTTTCTGTCAACCACCTTTTCCCCATGTGGTTTTAACAGCCAGACAGCACTTTACACTTTACACTTCACAGAGAGGCCAGCAGTTTACTAGGCTCTGCTCCCACACAGGAGATGAAATTCTTCCTTATACCTCTTCCAAATCAGGAATCGCTCCTGTATTTTGAATATTTCAACCAAATTCATACCTAGTTTTCTAAATAAGAATTAGCATTCAAAATACTTTGCATTTTGACTCGAAAACAAAATATTTTAGGGGCTTGCAGATTCAAAGAGCAGTTAATTGGGATTACCTAAATTGAAGCATAAGAGAATTCATGCCTGGAGTATCGAAGTCACTATGATTTCATACTGAATACATAACCAATTGCTGATTCAGTGATGTTGTCACAATTTATTAATCTTCTGTGTAAATATTATAATTAGGCGTCAAGGATGTAGTCTCCATGCTAGTTGGCAAAAAACTGATCAAAAAAACAATATAAAACCCACAGAAGGTTTGCAGCTTGCATGTTAGAAGACAACAGCAGGCACTAGAAAGTGCGTTCAGAGCTGTGGTTATACCTTGAGCATCTGCAACTCCTAATAAGATTACTCTGATACAATTACCCTAACAAGCCTAATTCTATAAGTAAATCAAGATTAAAATTATGGAACAGATTTGGGCCTGAATTTTCAGTTCCAACGCTCTAGCATGGTAAGTATTACATTTTGGGGTTTCCCTTCAGTTGTTCAGTTGAACTGACCTCCCACCTCTGATGACTCAACTCCCATCCAGCGTCTCGAGATCGCCACCACAAGGCTCTGGATAGTTGCAAGTGGCCAAGGTTCATGTGACGTTTGAAGCAGTCCAATACCTTTATGCCTCCCACCATGACCCACACGCTACCTCCATAATCATTGAACCCCAGGGTATAACATTTGACCTCGTACAGTTACCCTTCAACCCTCCCCGTTACCCTCCATCCCAAGCACATGAATGCCCATGCCCCTTACCTTCCAGAGGAGCCCACCCCACAACAGTAAGTCTGCCACCCCCTTATTCTGCTGACCCCCAGAATCCGCTTCCACTTCCGTATCCCCACCAACAACCCTCAGCGTCCCTTCATCTGTCATTGCCGAACCCTCGCCCTCCCACCCTACCAGCTCCCACTGCCCCATTTAACTCTAACAACCCCTTCCTATCAACATAAAAGCAAAGTACTGCAGATGCTGGAAATCTGAAAGAAAAACAGAAAATGCTGGAAAGACTCAGCATGCCTGACAGCATCTGTGGAGAGAAAAACAGAATTGATGTTTTGACTCCTGAAGAAGGGTCATACAGACCGAAAACAGTAACTCTGTTTTTAGCTCCACCGATGCAGTCAGGCGTGCTGTGTTTTTCCAGTATTTTCTGTTTTCTTACCTATCATCATTTCCCTCAGTATGCCCCCGAGGACTCATCCGTTGACAGCACAGACCCCTCCCTATGAACCCCTTTCCCCACCCTTTCCCCCCACCTCTACCGTCTGTTCAGACCTACACACACCATCCCCCCACCCCGCACTGTCCGTTCACACCTGCACACACCCTCCCACTGCCCATTCTCCAAAGCAGCCCTGCCCACCATCCCACTCCTTAAACCTCCTCACCCCATCCACAGCCTCACAGCATCCCATTCTTTCCCCTACCATCCGCAATATACCTTGCTCCCTTCTAGGCCTACACATCCACCCCACCTCTTCATTGCTCTCCAACTAGCCTAATGTCTCCCCTCACAATGCAAACCATCACTGTTCAGCAGTACCTCATTCAGCCACCCACCAGCAGCTCGAGGATCCACACCCTGGAAACACCAGCAGCTCAAGGACCCACGTGATAGATGCTCCACACACCCACTGCTGCACGTGATCTTCCAGGATTCATGGTCACTGGAGTTCTCCATCTCTGCCAATCTCTGCAAGCTGCCCCAGGCCTTCACCCAGGTAAATCCTGACATATGCACGCCACATTGATCCGGACATATTCCGGACCGACTTGCAATCATGCCAGAAGGACAATGGGATGCAAAAGGGCTTTCTGACAGCTTCTGACAGGAATGATGAGCCGTCATTGGGTATCCAATTTTATAGTTCCCGTGGGATTGTCCACCCTTACTCGCCACATTCCCACCAGTGGTAGGGTGGATGGGGGGTGATTCCGCCTGATCTTGTTTTTCATTCTTCCATGGGGTGTGGTCTTCACTGGCTAGGTCAGCATTTATTACCCATCACTAAATACCCTTGAGAACGTGGTGGTGAGCTGCCTTCTTGAACCGCTGCAGTCCATGTGTTGCAGGAACAACCATAGTGTTCTTAGGAAGAGAGTTCCAGGATTTTGACCCAGTGACAGTAAAGAAACGGTGATATAGTTCCAAATCAGGATGGCGAGTGGCTTGGAGGGAAACTTACTGAACATGATCTCTTATGTGCCCAAGAATTCTCTATTCTCTCTTTATGATCTTGGTCAGCAAAGTTATTTTGGTCTCAGATTTTTCTAGCACCTAGCAAAATTTTACTAGCATGTACCAATAACATTTACGCCATCCACTGATGTCCAACCTACTGTTAACATGGCATGATTGACCTGAACCCTGGTTAAATTTTCAAGCATACGTACTCTTCATCAGGATTCAGGTCAATAGACTTCATTGAGGTTCAGGTCTATACTCTCCATTGGGGTTCAGGTCTATAGCCTTCATTGGGATTCAGGTCTATACTCTTTATTGGGATTCAGGTCTATACTCTCCATTGGGGTTCAGGTCTATACTTTTCATTGAGGTTCAGGCCTATACTCTTCATTGGGGTTCAGGTCTATACTCTTCAGTGGGGTTGAGGTCTATACTCTTCATTTGGGTTCAGATCTATAGCCTGCATTGGGGTTCAGGTCTATTATCTTCAGTGGTATATACTCTTCTATACTCTTCATTGGGGTTCAGGTCTATTATCTTCATTGGTATATACTCTTCTATACTCTTCATTGGGGCTCAAGTCTATACTCTTCATTGGGGTTCAGGTCTAAATCTTCTTTGGGGCTCAGGTCTGTACTCTTCATTGGGATTCAGGTCTAACTCTTCATTGGGGTTTAGGTCTTTACGCTTCAGTGGGGTTGAGGTCTATACTCTTCATTGGGGTTCAGGTCTATACTCTCCATTGGGGTTCAGGTCTATAGCCTTCATTGGGATTCAGGTCTATACTCTTTATTGGGATTCAGGTCTATACTCTCCATTGGGGTTCAGGTCTATACTTTTCATTGAGGTTCAGGCCTATACTCTTCATTGGGGTTCAGGTCTATACTCTTCAGTGGGGTTGAGGTCTATACTCTTCATTTGGGTTCAGATCTATAGCCTGCATTGGGGTTCAGGTCTATTATCTTCAGTGGTATATACTCTTCTATACTCTTCATTGGGGTTCAGGTCTATTATCTTCATTGGTATATACTCTTCTATACTCT
This sequence comes from Cetorhinus maximus, assembly GCF_964194155.1. Taxonomy (NCBI): domain Eukaryota; kingdom Metazoa; phylum Chordata; class Chondrichthyes; order Lamniformes; family Cetorhinidae; genus Cetorhinus; species Cetorhinus maximus. The sequence goes on from NC_135900.1 coordinate 16,451,903, forward strand.
TCATTGGGGCTCAAGTCTATACTCTTCATTGGGGTTCAGGTCTAAATCTTCTTTGGGGCTCAGGTCTGTACTCTTCATTGGGATTCAGGTCTAACTCTTCATTGGGGTTTAGGTCTTTACGCTTCAGTGGGGTTGAGGTCTATACTCTTCATTGGGGTTCAGGTCTATACTCTTCAGTGGGGTTCAGGTCTATAACCTTCATTGGGGTTCATGTCCATTCTCTTCATCGGGGTACAGTTTATACCCTGTATTGGGGTTCAGATCTACACTCTTCATTGGAGTTCATGTCTATAACCTTCATTAGAGTTCAGGTCTATAATCTTCATTGGGGTTCAGGTCTATATGAGTCATCAGGATTCAGGTCTATAGCTTTCATTGGGGTTCAGGCCTGTACTCTTTATAGTAAAAGTCTATACTCTTCATTGAGGTTTAGGACTATGCTCTTCATCAGGGTACAGATCTATGCTCTTCATTGGTGTTCAGGTCTATAGCCTTCATTGGGGTTCAGGACTGCACTCTTCATTGCGGCTCTAGTCTATTCTCTTCATTGAGGTCCTGGTCTATAGCCTTCATTGGTGTTCAGATCTATAGCCTTCATTGGGGTTCAGGTCCGTATCTTTTGCCTTCTTTCCTAGTGCGTTATTGACAGTTTATTTCCACCTTGATCAGCCTATTTACATTCTTTTCATGGAAACATCACAAATAAAACAAGATTAATATGAGATCTCTTGGGATTTTTGACTGCCCGAAAAGGTAGACAGTGGCATTGTCCTCTTGCAGTTGTACAATTATGTATCCCAATCGGCTCATTGGGTGGAATCTTGTGCCCTCCATCATGATGAATTTGGTGGTGGGGGTGCATTAAATCAGGCTGGAGGGTGGCAGGTGGGGACCTACCACCCTCCCACCTCCACCCCAATTAATCTGTGCATAGCCTTCCCACCCTGCTGCCAATTAATGTGGGCACTTAAAGGCCGTATCCCACTACTGCTGGTATTAAGCCAAAAGGAGATATGGGATGGAATCACCCCATATTTGCACTAAGTGCGGTTCAGGGCGTGAAAAACAACGTTTTGCCCACCAGCGACTGTGGCAGATTTTTGCAGCATATCATCCCCTTCCCATTGCATCCCACCTCATTAGTAATGCACTCACGGGAAACACGGCAGATCACTGATGGGCGGCCTCCGATTTGCCCACCATGCCGTTACTTTGCCACTTCCTTACTCTGGGTGCCACATTTAAACTGCGGCTGTGTGCACAGCTCACAATGCTTGCAGCCCAGGACTGCTCCAGTGAAGACAAGTCAAGAAGAGTGCACCCCCTGATCCAGTGACCCATCCCTGGGATGCCTCCTGGACACTGTGGAGGCCCGTTGTGATGTCCTCTACCCCCACTCTGGCCGCAGGAGGCCCATGAGTCTCACTGCCCTGGCTTGGGAGTCAGTGACAGCGATGGTCAGTGCCAATGCTGCACACAAGAGATTGGCCATCCAGTGCAGAAAAAGGATGAATGATCTCATCAGTGCCTTCAGGGTAAGGCAATCATCTCACCACTCGCAACTCACACACTCACAAACCCATCACATACTTCACTGGCATCTTACTCACTGCCAGCTCAAGGGACATCACCACTCACACTTTCACACCCTCACATGTCCATGTGGCCTCATCTCCTCTGGAGATCACCTGTTCATCCCGTCCATGGCTCCACTCAGCACACACATACAACTGGAATCCTTCTCATTTGGCCTGGCATGCACTTTGCTCACACTCTCTCCATCTGTCTTTATGCAGGACAAGATCACGCACAATCAGCGGGAGATGTCCCAGGCCAGGGGTGGAGTGTCGGACATCAAGGTCGTCACTCTGTTTGAGAATTGAGCGTTGAACTGGCTGGAGAGAACACAGACCATTCCTGTAGTGACGGTGAGGTCGGTGGCAAGCATCCACGTGAGGATCCTGCACCAGATCATCCCTCTGTCAATGCTACTCTGAGTTCACTGTTCTGTGTGTAACATGGCTCCCAAGCACTAATAATCTCCACTTTCTATCCTAGGCACATCTACCACGCCGCCCTCAGAGAACCTTGACGACGATCCCAACACCGACAGCACCTCGGATGAGGCCCCTAAGGGCAGAACCGTTGAAGACCCGTCACAGCGCTCACCCACACCCTCCACCAGCTCAGCGATACACACCTCAGTGGGAGCTAGGTGTAGAGCAGCCTTGGGATCACAATCTGGTGAGCACAGCACACAACCTGTTCCTCAGCAGGTGGAGGCAGGGACATCTGAGGTTGCCAGCACTCGGAGGACTGCTGGAGGCAAGGAATCTGAGTCTGTGTCAGATGATGAGCCTCTGGACTTGGTCCTCAATCAATTGGTGGCGCTGCAAAGACAATCACGGGAACATCGGGAAGGGATGTCTGGTGCACTCCTCAGGTTGCAAGGGATGATGGAGGAGCCCATCCATGTTCAGTTCGAGGTGAGAGCGCTGGCATGTTGCCGATGCACTGAGGTCAACACCGGCAAGATGGTGGCCGCCATGGAGGCCTTGGTCCAGGACATCGCTCCTGCACTGCTGTGCGGGCTGAACTCCATCGCTGATGCCATAGTTAGCCTCCAATAGCGTCAACACGAGAGGGGTGCAGGGCAGCTCGATCTCACTCCAGCTTCCCCTTCTCCTCCAGGAGTTAGCCAGGGGCCATCGAGCACCCATAGGCAGGAGTACCAGTAGCTCAACACTCCGGAGCCATCTACCCAGGTGACTCCAAGAATGTCTGACTGATCCAAACCCTCTCTTCCTGTGACCCCATCATCTCCAGCTCTGCAGGCCCAGGAGGGTGCGCCTGGTACACAGCAGGATACCCAAAGCAGGCCTGGGCCCTCCAGGTCTCGGCTCTCCAGAGGACGCCCGCCAAAGTCATCACAGACAGGGCGTTGCAGTCAGCAGGCTGCTTCCACCTCCAGTGTGGATGTCCAGGGAGCACCAAGACATAGCAGCAAGGTTAGGAAGGTTAAGAAGATGTAGTTGCACCATGTGGGTACAGGCGTTAAGCACTTGTACATAATGTTCACTATTGTAAATAAGCTCCCAAGAATGTCTCCTTGCCTATGACTCCTTGTTCTGATGAGCAGTGTTCGTGTCACTCAGATGTGAAACCTCAGTTCCTGCACAAGATAAAGGCAGGTGTCTCAGTCCAGGGCCTCTTTCCTGTTCAGTGTGTAACCTTCAGAGCAACGTGATGGTCTGGCTTTACACTCACTGGACACATTAGTGATGCCTGCACCTCGATGGTGCTTGTCATTGCTGCCAGAATGTTGTGGGCAGGTGTCACAGAGTTCCATCATTCTCTCTGTGTGCTCTCAGCACCTTTGAGGTGGGGCTGGCCCCCTGTCTGTTCAGCACCTGTGTCTGGTGACGGTGTGGTCCTGAAGGGGTCAGGTGCTGAAGGCGGACAAAGGATCAGGTGCGTTTAAAGTTTCACAGCTGTGTCTCCATGTTATGATCCTGATCACCGAACGCAAGCGAGCTGCCCTCAGCCAGACAGGAGTCAGACGTTTACAGAGGCTATGTGAAAATCTATGGAGCGTCCTCACAGCATGTTGTCATCATCCTCCAGTAATATAGCAATGATTAGGGCCTCCACTGCATCTCCATGACATGAGCCTGAGCACTGAGGGTATGTGCGCTACCACCAGCCATCCAGGAGTCAAATGTTCACAGGGTGTCAGGACTATCCTCACTGCATCTCGTCATCATCCTCCATGAATCTTGTGGCTATGAGGGCCTCCCGAGCGTGCCTACCTCGTCTGGCCAGTGTGATGGCCTCATCGCCGGAATCCTCACCTTCGAGGATCTCATCACTCTCATCCCCTTCGACGCCCTCCTCATCGGAGGATACGTGCCACTCTTCCATCTCCTCCTCAGCCAGGTCCTCCCCATGCTGTAGTGCCAGGTTGTGTAGTGCACAGCAAGATGCGATGATTTGCGACACCCTCTGGGGCACTGGAATCTCATTTTCAATCTGCCTATCATTTGCTCCACCAAAGTCTGGGTTGTGGTATGAGCCTCATTGTCTCTCTGCTGCAGTTTGAGGTCACCGCATGGGCGTCATCAGCCATGTCCTCTGTGGGTAGCCCTTGTCCCTGAGGAACCAACCTGGCAGACTCTGTCCCTGTGTTAAAAAAATGCTCTTATTTCTATAGAAGTCCTTTCAATCCTAGGACATAACCAGTCAAATCATTAAGGATTCCATTAATCTTCTGCATGGGAGATCCATGACGAGGTCTCCCATAAAAATTCCAGATGCTTCACTTCTGCTTTGCTATCCATTTTTCCATCTTATTGGGCCTTTCTTTCATGAGAGAAAGTCTTTATAAATGTATGTTGTTGTTGATCTTCTTTAGCAACTATAATGGAATGATAATGTTGACAATAAAATTATTTGCTATTACTGATCAGTCCCATTTTTCACTGTTTTTCTCATGCATTATACATAATTGATAATTGCTAATTCAAAATCTGTAGTTGAATAAAATAAACCTAACACCACTTCTGTACCTTAATTATGATTATTTATACACCCATGTACATAAGTCACGGTTGCAATTTAGGATAAATAGGCACAATAAGCTCATACGCAATTGTATTAGTTACATTATTCATATCTTTAGAAGCTTCAATTCAACAACAGTTGCTTTATAACAGCAAGAAGATTGCATAAGGAGAGGTTGGTGAATTAGGCCTTCTCAAAGAATATATTGGCAATGAGCACTCAAATTAGCTTTAACCAAGTCACAGTGTCGCAGATTGTTTTATGCTACAGGCTCTTTGTAAATCTAAAAAGGTATAACACAAAGTCTAATTAGAAACAGGAACTCAGCAATACTCTACTAATGAGAGCTTCACAACGGCTAGATGTTCCTCAGCAAGAGAAGTATAAGGGAACTACTTAACCTAAGATTTACGTCGTTTATGTTTTCTCCAGCTAGTTACTATTATTGTCCATAGGCACCTCATGAAAATTCACGGCACCTAAAGTCCGTGTGCAGATGAATAGAAAGGAGGGGCTTTATTCAATGAATATGCATCCTTTTTTCTAATGTGTTCAAGAACTACCCATTCTCAATACATGAGTCATTCCTTTCTGCCCCAGGCCACTGAAAGGGAGAGATGACATACAATATGGACCAGCTACTGGGAGATTGCAAATTTGGCATTGAGCCATCATGGCCGATGGACTGCACTGTGTAAACCACAAACTCCTGCAGAACGCAGATAAGATGAAGCACCATAAATCCATGTGGTCATTAGCTGATTGTGGTCAGTTCCTGAAAGAGCATTTGAAATTCTGAAAGTGCACTTCCATTGTTTGGATCACTCTTCAACTAAGGAACAAAAGGTCTTCATAATAATCCCTAGTATGCTCTTTCCAATTTGACTATAGAATGTTATATCAATATGGATCTATTAGAGAAATGAATGTGATCCTTAACAATGTCAAGCTACAATAGTTTAATTATGGTGATGCATTTGCATTGATCAGGGATATATGAACAAATTCTATCCACGTACGCTGTTTTATTCAAGGGAAAAACATACAAATCCTGCAGAGATCATAACTGGCTATCCTTTATTAATCAGTAACATTTCAAATGAAATATGAATCAATGTTCTCAACTTAAATCTTCCAAACTATTTTTTTACATTCAAGTACAATACAACCTGTGAAAATATTAGACAAACGTTCTCAGTTCTTTTCATTTCAGTATAAATAAATCCTACTCAGATCAATAGATTTTGGCATTGGCATTACTGTAATGAAAATACTTCCATTGTAATAGCGCTGAGAAAAAATGATGAGGTGTATTCAATGCTTTGTTTCCATGTACTCCTCCTCAGTGGGTGTTCAACCAGTTGTCTTGGGTGCCTTTTGTATTACCAGTGATGCTGAAAAGAATAGATACATCAATGCCTCTTGTAAATAACTGGGCGAGGGCAAACAGGTGGAATAGCGCTATTGATCAATACCTCATCTTTATTATCGGTCTTCTGTCAAAATACAGGAGTTGGATAATCCTAAAATAGATGATGACTGTTATCAGGTTTGGAGGTTTTTTTTTGTTCATTTCTGCAGAGAAAGGATTTCTAAATGAATGCTTAAATGTTATTTTTAGGCAAAATGTTTTCCTGCATTTTTTTGAAAAAGATACCTGAATGAAAGGTGATTATACTAAAATGGAAGCTGTTTTTTCCCAGAGACCAAACACTTCACATCCATTATGTTCAAAAGTCATTTGATTCTTTTCTGTACGTGAAGAGGGAGATAAAAGGAAAGACACAAGGATACAAGGCGAGAACAGCTTTTTGATACAGGAGGGATGTGCAGAGAGTCTGATTTGTTAAAGGGAAATCTGTAGGAGCTTTTGCTGAGGCCGAGGGGGTTAGAATTGCTTGAGAGCTAATAAATGATTCAATCTCTCAATGGCCGACTGATGTGGGCTAATAATATGATGTTTTAAAATTTATATTGTTATGTAAGGATACATTTCAAAGATTGATGTCAGCGAGTCTGGCCCTAATGGCTATTCTGAATGTTTATCTTATTATGAAGTAAAGCAACTTTAATTTAACATATTTAGTATTTATTCTAGAAACATAGAATATTACGGCAAACAAGGAGACCATTCAAGCTGTTGGGCCAGTGGCATCTCTCTGCAAGAGTAATTTAGCTAGATCCATTCCCTCGGTCTTTCCCCATAGCCAGGGTTTTTTCCTCTTAAGGTGCTTTTCCAATTTCCTTTTAAATGTGATTGATTCTGCTTCCTCCAGCCTTTCAGGAAGTGCATTCCAGGTCAGAGCCACTCACTGCATTAAAAAGCTTTTCCTGCTGTCCCTTTTGCTTCTTTTGCCAATCACTTTAAATAGGTGTCCTCTGGCTCTCGGCGCTTCTGCCAGTGGGAACAGTTTCTATCTATTCTGTCCAGACCCCTCAAAGCTATCAAATCCCCTCTCAGCCTTGTCTGAGGAGACCAACCCCAGCTTCTTCAGTCTGTCCTCACGACTGAAGCCCCTCATCGCTGGAACCGTTCATTCTCATAAACCTTTTCTGCGCTCTCTCTAAGGCCGATCGTGAGGTTCTCACAGTTGAACGCGATGCTCCAGTTGTGATCAAGGTTCATCATAGCTTCATTACTTTTGTACTCTATATTTCTATTTATAATGCCCAGGATCCCATAAAGCCCAGTAACCACTTTGTAAACCCTGGGAACCTTCAGTAACTTTTGAATTGTGTTTTATTTTATTAATTATTAATTAATTACAAATTATTTTTGAACTATGTCTGAATTGCGAGAGATTGAAGAAGTACATATGTAAAGGATATGAATATCAAACCCAGATCACAAGGGAATAATATACTTATGACCCTGGGTTTTGTTATTTCGCAAGTTATAGGACAGCATGAGTCGCTTCCATCAAACTAACAGACTCAGAACACTAACAATTTGTAAAAGCATTACAAATCAATATGAAAATAAAGAGTCCAAGATATCGTTCTCTTGGATTATTAAGAGATAAAGCCACTGGCCTACCCTCCAGTCACAGACAGTTTATGCAGGAAATTACACCTTAAAATTGAATGACTCTACTTCTGTGCCTTTCGAAGATGACAATTGATGATCTATCAACTGAATTGTTTATGGTTTACGAAGATGTTAAGGTTCAGCAACATAAGGTGCAACAACAGTGATTCCTGAAACAAATTTTAACCTAAGCAGCCCTATCAGCAGCTGTACAGAAAATACACGAGGAAAACTATATGCAAATCTCCCCTAGACATTCAATGGCATCGCCATCACTGAATCACCTACTATCAACATTCTAGGGGTTATTGAGCAGAAACCTGACTGGACCAGCCATGTAAATACTCTGGCTAGAAGAGTAGGTCAGACGCTGGGAATTCCAAAGTAAGTAACTCATCTCCTTACTCTCCAAAGCCTGTCCACCAACTACAAGGCACAAGTCAGGTGTGTGATGGAATACTCTCCATTTGCCTGGATGAGTCCAGTTCCAACATCAAACCCAAAACAATTCAGGACAAAGCATCCCTCCTGATTGGCACTTTTAAACATTTGCTCCCTCCACCACCAGCACACAATGGCAGCAGTGTGTACCATCCACAAGATGCACTGCAGCAACTCACCAAGGCTCCTTCAACAGCACCTTACAAATCTACGCCTTTATCATCTAGGCCAAGGGCAGCGGACAGATGAGATTACCACCACCTGCAAGTTCCCCACCAAGTCACACAACATTCTGACTTGGAAATATATCACCGTTCCTTTACTGTCACTAGGTCCAAAAGATAGAACTCCCTCCCTAACAGCACTGTGGGCATACCTACACCAAATGGACAGCAGCGGTTCAAGAAGGCAGCACACTACTACTTTCTTAAGTGCAGTTAGGGATAGGCAACAAATGCTGGTCTTGGCAGAGATGCCCACAGCCCATGAAAGAATAAAAGATTCATATTCACATGGAGTCTGAAGCAGCACCATTTATTTTTTTAAAATACCATTAATACACCTGGACAAATATCAAATTACTTTCAAGCATATTGAAATTTTTAAGGAAGATGTGTGGGTTTTAAAAGAAATACAGGCAAGAACACCAAGCAAAAGGCTGATAATGTAAAGTGACCACTTTCTGAGAAATTCCTATTTGGGTTATACTGACAGACCTGTCCTGAGAGATCATAGAATGCCACGCCTGAAAAGGTGTCATGGCCTACATCAAGCAGAGACACTTGAAAGGGAGATAGGAAAGATGCAACTTTATTCTCCTGCAGTTGCGGAGACAAAATACTGATTTTCACATCTCAGCAGTCACCCAAAAATCCATCTCCTGTTGATATATATCTCAGAATGTGTAAATAGTTCTGAGATGGATGCAAGATGTCCATTTCTCCTCATGGGGTACACAGGGAAAATGAGTTAGAAAGCCAGCTGCAGATCAGTGCAGTGTGTGCTGGTGTGCGGTGAGAGTGACAGCACGAGAAAACCAACTAGTCACCCCTGCAGTTGCAGGCAAAGTCTCTCTCTCTTTTTCTCCCTCTGTTGCTGGAGGCAAGGCTCAGCAAAATCCACAATCAAAAAGGAAACAGGGCAGCCTCTTCAGGTACCCTGCAGAAGCAAGTATCTCCAAACCAACTGCAAAACTACCAAACTCAGCTCTACTGGAATCACCCAATTTAACGATCGCAACATATCACCATCTATGCCTCATGGACAAGCCAAAGACTGACTTGTATTATTTAAAAACTTTTATTAGGAATCTTAACTTCTTACTTCTGATCTGTGTGTATGTGTAGTGTTTTTTTTTATTTTTCTTGGGTTTTAGTAACTAATGTACTTACTAATAAAGTAAGAAAGCCTGGTCAAATTGGCTCCTTCTTAAAAAATATATCAATTTGGATTGGGAAAAGCTATCCACAGGAGGCTGGGTGGAGTGGGTGAAGGGACTCCTTTTAAATTAACCTTGTTGCGACCAACTGAAGGGATTGAATAAAGAAGGGGAGCCAGCTCATTCCTCCTCACCTGGGAGCATGACAAAATCAGGGTCCCATTCGGGAAGTTAACAAATTGGGGGCCCTCGCCTGGGGACTGGTTGTAACAAGACACATTGTCGATTTTTATTTTGTTACCAATTTTATTTTTAAGTGGAAATAGTAAGGGAGGTGGAGAATCAACACAGCTTCAATTATAATTTTTTTCAAGGATTCTGATTCTGGGAATGAAAAAATGTGCATGATAATAAAGTGCATTAAGAATGCTGAAGTATTTCATTGTTCTTTTTAAGGGAATGTGAAATCTGAGCCATTCAGTGTGATTAGTGATCTAGAGAAATGTCAGACATTTTGCCCTGTGAATGCGTTCTTATGCCCACTTGACCACATTGGGTGGCATTGTTTCTTTTGGAGGTCGGTTAGCTCAGTTGGCTTGGATGGCTGGTTGCAATACAGAGTAACACCAACCGCATGGGTTTAATTCCTGTACTGGCTAAGGTCATCCATAAAGGCCCCACTTTCTCAACCTCATTGCCCACCTGAGGTGAGGTGACCCTCAGGTTAAACTCACCACCAGTCATCCCTCCCTGATGAGCCTCTGGGACTGCAGTGACTTTCAATTTCAGTGCTCACTTGGTGTGGGGCAAAGTAAGACTTTTAATTGAATATATTGGTGACAGAGCAATTGGCCTCAGGACACACTTTTGTGGGAATCCTCATTGTGATTTTGCTTGAATGGATAGAAAATATATTACAAGGTGATTCTGCTGGTCTCAATGGGAGAAGCATCATGAAATTACTTGCAATATTCTTTAATTGATTTGTTGTTTGAATGTCGTAACGGGGGTGGATTTGAAATGGTTTGTATAATTATTGCTGGCACGTGTGGCTATCTTTGATCAATGGCACGGTTTCCCTGTGAAGCAAAAAGGTTTGAATTTTCAGTAGCCCTATGAGGGTAATCTCAGGCGATAGCACACTTTGAAAATACCGCTCCCAGATGGCATGGCAGCCTTCCGATGTCTCCAGAATACGCTGCAATTTTCAAAGCGAGGGATGGTTGCTGGCAGTCCGTATGCCTTCAATTAACGGTCTGTAAAGCTGCTTGAAGAGCAGGTTAACAGGCTGGAGAGGCACGGAAGGAAATTTTCAAAGCTGAGTGCAGGAAAAGCGAAAGGTCAGTACACCTTAAATTGAAACAGAAAATGCTGGAAAAACTCAGCAGGCCTGGCAGCATCTTGGAGGGAGAAACAGAGTTAACGTTTCGAGCCCATATGGCTCTTCTTCAGAGCTAAAGAAAAGATGGTTAGGACACCTTAGTGCACATCTGTTGGGAGCGCAGAGGTATGTATTGTTGCTGCTGATTTAAAGTTTTGAAAAGAAAGAGAAATTCTAACTGAGGTGATAAAGCAGTAGCACAAAGTAGTCATCACTTGAGCAGAGTGGAATAAGAATATGGCTGACCGTTTGCACAATGGTTTGGTCCTTGAGGCTATTGGTCCTCAGCTCTCCGGCCTGCTCCATTCCACAAGACAACAACAAGCCCACTCATGTTTCCTGTCTGCCTTTGAGACTTTTCCTCCAGGGCCAGTCTTATCTCCAGGCAACGCACGGCTCCACTAATTGGGCATCAAGCTCTCTTCCAGCTCTATTAGAGGCTTTGTATATTAAAAAAAAGTAGTGCCAGTGATCACATCACAGTGTGGGGCCAGGACCCAGAAATGATCCGGGTATTAAGTTCCTGATCCTGGATTGAAAATCCAGTATTAAGTGTCATTGAGCTAGTACTTGTATCAGCTATGGCTCAACAGGTAGCTCTCAAGCCTTTAATTCGGAAAAATGTGAGTTCAATTCTCACTTTAGAGACTTGAGTACAATATCTAGACCGATGCTCCAGTACCATACGAAGGGACTATTGGAGGTGTGGGCGGAATCTTCTGGTCCTGTCAGCAGCGGGAAGCTTGGCAGGCAGGGGAGTTTAATTTGGCATGAGGCCAAAAATCACTTTCCTGACAGCGGGATGAACGTCAGTGATTATGTCCTCAGGACTTTAAAGGCAGGTCAAGCTTCCCAATGAACAATTCAGGAACTTATTAAGAATAAAGCTCCCCTCCAAATTAAGTTCCACGCCAGTGAGATATTGGAACGTTCACTTTTACACTGCACGTGCACCTGGCGAGTTGATTTCTTCCATGATTAACGGTGAGTTGCCGCTGCATTGTCCTCTTTGGGAGGGCGTCTGTAAATGCGAGGCTGTGCTTGAGATCAGGTGGTGGCAATGCAAGTTGCATGGAAGATGATCAAGGAAGGGGTTAGTGGGGAGGGTGGAGCAATGGCCGGGCAAAGATGGAAGGGATAGTGCAGGCTGTCTGTTAAATATGCCACCCGGGCCTTCAACCCCATGAGATAATTGGGGGGGCGGCAATTTCCTGCCTGACCCACCACAAGAATTGGCGAGCTCCTCGTGGATGCATATGTAATGAGCTGAACAGTGCAAGATCGTGCATGGTCAGCCCCCCTGCCCTCCCCAGCGGAAATCACTCTCTCTTCCGTGTCCGCCACCGAACTTAGACTCCAGAACGGACGACTCCGGCTCTTGTTTTTCAGATGAGACTTTGAACCACCTGCATCTACACTCTCAGACAGACTGAATAGTTGCAATTGAGCTATTCGAATTGTGTATGTGGAGTAAAAGGGCACCTCTACAAACTTAACCCCTTGCTAAGTCCCCATTAATGAGTCTGGTGAAGGGGTAAATTCAAATCAAAATTCTACTGTAAAAACTGTAGAATGCTGTAAGTGTCCATACCACCATTCATCCCTCAAACAACATTACTGAAACAGATTATCAGATCATTCGTCTCAAAGCTGCTTGTGGGATCATCCTGTGCACAAATTGGCTACCACCTTTCCTACATTACACTTCAAAAGGACTTCACTGACTCTGAAGGGCTTTGGGATATCCCAAGACCCTGAAAGGAGACACATGGATGCAAGCCTTTCTTTTTGTTTAAATTTAATCTGCAACTGTCTTACTCTGTGGTGTTGCCAAGTTTACATAAGATTCTATGCCATGCTCATCAACCACATGAATACATTTTCCTGTGTGAATCACACCTTTTGTCATATTTCTGAGCTGCCTCTACTTACTAACAGCCAGTTATCCTGTTCATTGTTTAGGAAGGCAGATTTGCAAATACCAACTCTGCGGTTCATCAGCCTGAGAATTCTGAAGTGGACCAGTGCTGAATGAAAGGTGACCCAATTCAAAACCAAGGACAGGCATGTACAGAAATCTCCCTTGCAGTTTGAGGGTCTGGCTGAAAAGTGTGCAAAGCAAACATCACTCTTAATCTTAATTGTAATTAGACAATCTCTGGAATCCCATATTCCTAAGACATTTGTAGTCATGTGGTTCCATTTCCAAAATCAAGTGCGCATCAATCAAGACTGGGATCAAAATGATGAATTAATTAATTGCATGCATTTATACTCAACAACTGAATGGCTATTTTGAAATAGACAATTAGTAAATGCTAACTATGGATTAAGTATAATTTACTTCACTTCAGCCACTTCCATGATGAGATGATGCACAACATTGCACATTCCCAGCTCTTGCCTTGATCCCAGTGAATGTTTCAATCACACAATATTACTCAATGCATGGTGTTGAAAAGGACTTTAATTTTCAATAAGTTAAAAAAAAAATTGCAGCTGCTAAATTTTGCCTGGCAATCACAGAGAGAATCACAGAGTCACACAGTGCAGAAGAGGCCCTTCGGCCCATTGAGTCTGCAGTGCTGGTGATTTCATGTTGTCACAGCTTCATGAGCATGCAAACATGAATAGACATAGGCACAAACTTCAGTGGCACTTTCCATTAATCAGTTATAAAACATACAAGATCACTGATCAAAGCCATACATTTTACAGTTTGATTCAGTATGAAAATCTTTTTATTCTTTATGGCTTCTCTGGACGTGTTTTCCATAGATGTGTGCGTCACTAAAGTAAATGCACAGTGCGAGCCAGTTATGTTGGACTTGTTCTAAATGGGGGATTTAGCCATTAGTGGTGGTTATCCATTATATCCATCAAAGAGCTTTGACCAGATTTTCCAGTGTTAGGAGGATAAGTCTTAACTGTAGCATGTAGCTTTTTAGCCTGCTGAGATAGAGTGGTAGGGTAAGAAGAACAGCTGTTACATCCTGAGAGGATCAGTGGCAACTGGGAAAAGCAAAGCCCTGATACTAACCTGGAACCAGAGGTGAACATGGGACTGGTGTGAACAGCAGGCTCACTCCAACATGCTGGCATCAGTATTGCCCAGCCTTGGTGACAATGCCATGATGCCCGGTGGGTGCCAGAGGAAAATTCTAATTTTCTGCGAGCGGACAACGAAGTGATCAGTTGCACAATTACAGAACTGAAACAGGTTAAGTCTTCACCAAAGATGTACCTGGCCAACAGTGAATCCGAAATGAAGGACAAGGACAAAGTTCTGTTGCAGAAAAGGAAAGGAGAGAAATGAGGTCAGAAAATATAAATCCGACAATGAAGCACAAGGCACTAGAAGAAGAAAAAGCTGAACTGAATGGATTAATTAGGCAGCTTCCCAAGGCTCCTTAGACAGCACCTTCTAAATCCATGACTGCTACTATCTAGAAGGACAAGGGCAGCAGAGACATGGGAACACCACCACCTGCAAGTTCCCCCCCAAGCCACATACCATCCTGACTTAGAAATATATCGCCGTTCCTTTGCTGTCACTGGATCAAAAACCTGAAAATCCCTTCCTAACAGCACTGTGGGTGCACCTATACCACATGGGACTGCAACAGTTCAAGAAGGCAGCTCTCTACCACCTTCTCTAGGGCAATTAGGGATGGGCAATAAATGCTGGCCTTGCCAGTGAAGCCCACGTCCCATGACCGAATAAAAAAAAATTCATAAGCTTGCAAAAGAGTTTGAAAATAAAACAACAAACAAGTGCTTGGTTGAAACTGTGAAACAAGTGGAAATCAAGGTTCCGTTTGCGAAAAGTGTACATCCAGCAAGAGCATGGCAGACACCACAGAAAAAGAAAATTCGAGTTCACTCTAGGAATGAACAGAGTGCACATTCCCCTCGGAAGGAATGTTCGAAAAAAGCAGACAAGTTGCTCATAAAGAAAAACGCAACTCGAAGGAGCACAAGAAGTGAATCAAATGGAGATAGCCAAGTACCAGAAACACAGGGTACTACTACCTCTCTGCCAAACATGACAGACTGAGATGTGGAGAACGGCGAAGCCTCCAGACCATCTGAATTTATGAAGCCAGAGATTTGAAGTGGGAGGGGAGGGATAGCAAATAAAGATTGCAAACAGTTCTAATCTGTTGGAGGGGAAAAATTTCTTTGAAGAAGAAAGGGGGATGTCAGGCACGTGTCCCAGTGTCACCGCGCATCATTTAGATTGCCGGTTCGGCGGGCGCGCAGCCGCGTCGGTTGCGCACCCACTGAACTGTCAAAGGCCTATTAAGACCATTAACAAAGTAATTAAAACTGTTAAGAATGCTGCCCGTCCAACCTTAAGGCTTAATGCGGCCTTCGCATTTTTCATGAAACTTCATCCACGGGCCGATTGAGGTTTCATAAAGGGTTTATTAATTTAATTAAAAGTTTTGAAAAAATTAATGGGCATGTCCCAGCTCATGTGACAGTTTCACATGAGGGGACATGTCCTTAAAGAATTTTTCCAACTTCATTAAATTTTCCAGAAGTTAAACTAATCTCCCCGAGGGCGTCTCCGTGGCTCAGGGAGATTTCTTCCCTCTTTCGCGCGCATGCACAAAAGAGTGCAGGCCCTGACTCAGGGAATCCCCCCCCACCCGCACAGGGAGCGCACAGCACTTCCGGGTGTGCGTCACACAGGGCGGGCCTTAATTGGCCCGTCCACGTAAAATGGCGGCACGCACCCGACCGGGTTTGCCGATCGGGTTAACGCCCACTCCTATCAGCCCCCGCACAACCCCCACAATGGGGGAAAAGTTCTCCCCATGGTAATAGACTGAGTGAACAGTCTAGGGAGAACACTCTGGAACCAGTCTGCATGGAGTAAACTGCACCATGCATGACAGTAACCTGGAATGTGTAAATAGTTAAAGGTTAACAATAAAGGGTTCATCTAAAGAGCCCATATTACAACAGGTGGGTCAGCTAAACACTGGGAGAATCAACTGTAGACATCAAATGGATCAGTTAAACACTGGGAGGATCAACTTTAGACACGGGGTGGATCAGTTAAACATTGGGAGCATCATCGGTAGACACTGAGTGGATCAGTTAAGCACTGGGTGGATCAGCTGTGGACACTGGGAGGGTCAGCTAAACACTTGGAGGGTCAACTGTAGACACCGGGTGGATCAGTTAAACAATTGGATGATCAACTGTAGACATTGGGTGGATCAGTTAAACACTGGGAAGATCCGCTGTAGACCAAGGGTGTATCAACTAGCCACTGAGAAGATCAGCTGTTTTAACAGCTATGCACATTGGGACTGAGTGTATAGCATTAATGTGGCAATGCAATGTGCTAATTGAAACTGCAAATTGAAAACCAATTCAACCAGAGTTCCACATTAAATCAGTTGTTTACAATACTGATTATTATCTGATTAAAGCAGGAATAATATTTGTTTTATGTATTATGTTGATTAATGAGCTTTTTGTGATTTATGATCTTGTGTGTTGTCCAAGTGTGTTGTATGGGAACATGGGCTGGAAAAACAGATCCATTATACTTACATCTGGTGTAAGAGCAGCAAACTGTATGTCATCAAATTTACACTTTATGGTGTCCATTATTTGAGTTTGATTGCTCTCCCAGTGTATGTTTTCATACCCTAAGTATTTGAAGATAAGCGACAAAGAGACAACCACATGTCAACTAATAGAAAGTGTTGTTAAATTAAAATGTATTCTCAATTCATTAACATTAACTCTTCATAATCCATTGCTTTGGCTTTGCCTTAATCATATTTTCTCGATAAAATGTTTGAACACTCCTAATCAATTATAGTGAAACATTAAAGAAAGACCCAAAAAACAAGCAATCCTAATGTGTCAGGTGCAAGTATATGCTGAATAATTACAGTCTGCAGACTGATTATTTTCTTATTTTTGCCTCAATTGCATTGGAAAGTAAGTTCCTGTAATTTCCATGTAATTATCATAATTTTCTGGCAGTCTCCATGATGAACAAAAGTGCAAGGACCAGCTGTGCCTTTTCTGTGCACAAAGTGATCTTTACACTGGTAATAAGCACTTGACTCTGAATGAAAAGGGTTTCTTTTCAGTCACTCTTCACGTACAAGCTCATAGCCTCGTCAAAGGAACAGAGTACGAGAAACCGTTAACTCCTCACAGTGAAAGGCATAAGCTGCTCAGGATTCATTGTAAAGTACTTCCATCGTGACCAGTTGACAACGATGCTAAACCAAGGTTACAGTTAACAGCACTGGTTTTCATCAGCTGCAGTGGGCACTTGACAGACTCTTGCTCCAATACGCACTGATTGGAGTTCTGAGTCTGACCAACACCTAGGTGCAGCAACTCGGAACACTACACAGAATCATACAGCACAGAAGGGGGCAATTCAGCCCATCATGCCTGCACAAGATTGTTGAAAAAAAGGAAATGTTTTTGTCAAAGCTTTTCATCTTGCACTCAAATTGTCCTAATGAGTGCAAGATGAATAGCTTTGACAAAAAGGTCTCTTTTTTCCAGCAGTACTCAAATCCTGTACCACCAAATGACTATCTTTGAATGTCTAATTAATCACATTCCCCTGCTCTTTCCCCAAAGTCTCTTCCACCCCCTACCCGCTCCTCTCAAGTATCTATCTAATTCCCTTTTGAAAGTCACTATTGGATCAGCTTCTGCCACTGTTATGGACTTGATTTTCCAGACAGATTTCTCATTAGAAACATAAAATTTTATTTACAGGCTGCAGCAGCAGTTACATGCTTCCATCAAACTCCACAACCAGAAGAACATCTCCCACTCTAAGGTTCTCCGCTGTAGAGCTGATTCGCTCACACTGTCATGTGATACTATACAATACAATAAGCCTTAAAGCTACAGTCACTACATCCCTTAAAGCTACAATTACTACAGCCAGCTTTTCAGTTAGTGTATTCCAAATTCTAACAACTCACTGTGTAGAAATAATTCTCTTCATCTAACCAATTATCTTAAATCTGTGTCCTTTGGTCTTCACCTTCCTGCCAGTGTCAACAGTTTCTTCTCTACTCTATCAAAACCTTTTATAGTTTTGAACACCCTTATTAAACCACCCCTTAACCTTTCTGATCTTAAGGCAGCAAAGCTAGCATCTCTAATCTCTCCAGGTAAGATCGAGCCATAGGTAGCCGCTGTTGGCCTTGCAGCTCATTTTTAATTTTAGGAAATTGTGTGTGGAAGAATCAATTTGCTAACATAAAAAATATTCCAAAATGCTTTAAAGGTCCCAGGAGGTTCAAAGGATCACCTGAACATTTTGTACATGCAGCTTCACTTTGGGTTTGAGTTATATCTATTATGGACTGAAAATTGTATAAGACATCCATTTGGCATGTGCGTTGACATGAACATAGCAGTATAACTACCCCTTAAGCAAATCGGTGAAAGAATGGTGGTAAGTACTTAATGGTGATCAAGATAAAAAAGTTTAATAAACATGAAATGCTTGTATAGAATAGAGGGGTAATATTTCACAAATATGCCAAAGGATCAAAATTTGGTTAGATTATTTATTGTACAATCTAGTCAAATGGTGACTGTTAACAGGATGAAGAAAATATTGGATGAATAACCATGAGGAGCACAATTCCTTGTCTTTCAGGAGGAGCAAGGCTGATGGCAATAATTCCCTTAACCTTCCCCCATATATGTTAAGAACATGCCATCAATATAAAAATACCCTTTGAGGCTGTTGGAATGCATTTTATTTATGTGAGGTGCCAAAATAGGAGTGCTCAAGGGAAAATCCACAATGTCCAAATATTTTTATTCTTACAATTTACCTTTGGCCCAGTCAAGCCTGTTGCTAGGCCCAAATAAAAAAAACTTTGGATTTTGCAATGCCTGTAATGGCCGTTGTTAGGACCCAGGAAAAATAAAGTTCCATGTTCTTCCATCAATACAAATATTATTTCCTTTATATTGTTAATAAACTGTTTGTGGATTTAATTTGGAGACCTTAAGGTCTTAAAGAGGAAGGTTTTAATCCCATTAGTTTGGGGTGGGTTAAAACCCAAGTGTGGGAGATGAATTTAGACAGCTTTATAATTGCAATATAAATCTTAGAGTTTCAGGCAAAAGTTAGAATAATAACTTGAGCAAAGATAAATGTTAAAAAGTTTAAGATTTTCAGCATTGGACCTGTGAATTCACATCATGAAAAAAGTCTAATTACAATGTAGAAGGAGTCATTAAAATTGGCACCACAGCTCTATGAATTATGATAAAATATGTATCCTTAACAAATGTTGTGATAATAAACTGTACACCTTTTATTGTTTTTCCTAACATATTGAAGGTGTTTGGTTTATAAAAGAAAAAATTGATAATGTAATCAATTGTTTCTTCCTCCCTCCATCAAGTTTTTAATTTAATGGCAATGAGTTAACAGAATTATGAGGATTTTTTTGTCCTATTTTGCTCAATCACCAATTTCCAGTGTTTAACTGTTTTCAAATCCTATTAATATGTTACTTCTTGATAGCTGTTTTAAATCAACATACCTCAGTCACTGAGCGACATATAGACAGCATGGTGCCTTGTTCAGTGAGTAGACTATTTTATAAAAACAAAAAGCTACTGAGGATGCTGGAAATCCAAAACAAAAACAGAATTACCTGGAAAAACTCAGCAGGTCTGGCAGCATCAGTGGAGAAGAAAAGAGTTGATGTTTCGAGTCCACATGACCCTTCAACAGAACTGAAGTATAGTTAGGAGAGGGGTGAAATGTAAGCTGGTTTAAGGTGGGGGGCGGGGGGAGAGAAGTTGAGGGTGGGGTGGTTGTAGGGACAAGCAAGCAGTGATAGGAGCAGATAATCAAAAGATGTCACAGACAAAAGGATCAAAGAGGTGTTGAAGGTGGTGATATTATCTAAGAAAAGTGCTAATTAAGAATGGATGGCAGGACACTCAAGGTACAGCTCTAGTGGGGGTGGGGTGGAAAGACTGACAAGGTATTAGTTGTAGATTTAAAAATAATGGAAATAGGTGGGAAAAGAAAAATCTATATAAATTATTGAGAAAAAAAAAGGGAGGGGAAGAAACGGGGTGGGGATGGGGGGAGGGGGAGTTTAAGATCTAAAGTTGTTGAATTCAATATTCAGCCCGGAAGGCTGTGAAGTGCCTAGTCAGAAGATGAGGTGCTGTTCCTCCAGTTTGTGTTGGGCTTCACTATCTTATAGGCAATGTTTCAGGCAAGCTCTTCTGCACATATTGCATTATTCACTAATGTCACTAATCTATCCTGATTCATGAGTTGATCACTTTTCATGTCCAAAGGAAAGTCCTGACATTAGTCCTAATTTCGCCTTCTATAAGAGTAACCTGTCCTGATTTCATTGCTTACCTTGAAATAATTTTTAACCCGTCTTTTCTGTAATATTATCATGATTCTGTCCCTCGTTTCAAATTTGAAATGACGTGCTTTATCATCAAGGGCTACTTTTGTTTAGAAAGTACTCACTGTACGCATTTATCCTGCATGCTTAATATTATGCCTTTGAAGGAATTCTACGTACCCTCCACTGAATTATTGTTGAACATATCCTGCCCTCCCCCAATCAGTTTGTTTGGCTGCTGCCTTATATCTTTGATGTTAACTCTTCTGAAACATAACTGGCTGCCAGCCTGCATTGTTTCCACATCTGGATCATATCCAACTTGATCATTCTTGACAATTAAGCGAAGAAGGCAAAACTCGGGTTGTCCATACTCAAATACCAGGTGTAGTTCTGTTCAACAGTAGCTGGTGACATTTCAAATGATAAAGGAAGTGTTGATTCCCGACGGAAAATTCTTAAATTTGTTAAATAAAGATAAAAGTCCTAAAGGGGAGAACAGTGCCACATGTTCTGATTCATAATTCACACTGATCCAATTCAAACTGAAGTGAATTATTGATCCTTAAGATCCTGTACTATAGGAAATCAAACAGTGTATTCGGTGTACAAAAACAACAACAAAAATAGCTGGAAAAACTCAGCAGGCCTGACAGCATCTGCAGAGAGGAACACAGTTAACGCTTCGAGTCCGTATGACTCTTATGAGTTCGTATGAATCCCAAGGCCTTTTATACATATGTAAAAAGCAAGAGGGTAGCCAGGGAAAGGGTAGGCCCACTCAGGGACAGAGGTGGGAATCTGTGTGTGGAGCCAGAAAAATGGGAGAGATACTAAATGAATACTTCTCATCAGTATTCATCAAAGAGAAGGACTTAGCGGTCAATTTGTCTAGGGAAGAGTGTGTAGATAGCCTGGATCATGTTGAGATCAAAAAAGAGGTGTTAGGCGTCTTGAAGAATATTAAGGTGGATAAGTCCCCAGGGCCAGATGGGATCTACCCCAAAGTACTGAGGGAGGCAAGGGAGGAGATTGCTGGGGCCTTGACAGAAATCTTTGTATCCTCACTGGCTACGGGTGAGGTCCCAGAGGACTGGAGAATGGCCAATGTTGTTCCATTGTTTAAGAAGGGTAGAAGGGATAATCCAGGAAATTACAGGCCAGTGAGCCTTACGTCAGTGGTAGGGAAATTATTGTAGAAGATTCTTCGTGACAGGTTTTACTACCATTTGGAAGCAAATGGTCATATTAGTGAGAGGCAGCATGGTTTTCTGAAGGGGAGGTCGTGTCTCACTAATTTGATCGAGTTTTTCGAGGAAGTGACAAAGATGATCAATGATGGAAGAGCAGTGGATGTTATATACATGGATTTCAGTAAGGCTTTTGACAAGGTCCCTCATGGCAGACTGGTACAGAAGGTAAAGTCACACGGGATCAGAGGTGAGCTGGCAAGATGGATACAGAATTGACTTGGTCATAGAAGACAGAGGGTAGCAGTGGAAGGGTGCTTTTCTGAATGGAGAGCTGTGACTAGTGGAGTTCCACAGGGATCAGTGCTGGGACCTTGGTTGTTTGTAGTATACATAAATGATTTGGAGGAAAATGTAACTGGGCTAATTATTAAGTTTGCAGACGACACTAAGGTTGGAGGAGTTGCAGATAGTGAAGAGGATTGTCAAAAGATACAACGGGATATAGATCGGTTAGAGACTTGGGCGGAGAAATGGCAGATGGAGCTTAATCCGGACAAATGCGAGGTAATGCATTTTGGAAGGTCTAATACAGGCAGGAATTATACAGTAAATGGCAAAACCCTTAAGTGCATTGACGAGCAGAGGGATCTGGGTGTACAGGTCCACAGGTCACTGAAAGTGGCAACGCAGGTGAATAAGGTAGTCAGGAAGGCATATGGCATGCTTGCCTTCATTGGCAGGGGTATTGAGTACAAAAGCTGGGAAGTCATGCTGCAGCCGTATAGAACCTTGGTTAGGCCACACTTGGAATATTGCATGCAATTCTGGTCACCACATTACCAGAAGGATATGGAGGCATTGGAGAGGGTGCAGAGGTGGTTTACCAGGATGCTGCCTGGTCTGGAGGTTATTAGCTATGAGGAGAGGTTGGAGAAACTCGGATTGTTCTCACTAGAGCAACGGAGATAGAGGGGCGACTTGATAGAGTTTACAAAATTATAAGTGGCATGGACAGAGTAGATAGTCCGAAGCTTTTTCCCAGGGTGGAAGAGTCAATTACTAGGGGTCATAGATTTAAGATGAGAGGAGAAAACTATAATGGAGATGTGCGGGGCAAGTTTTTTACGCAGAAGGTAGTGAGTGTCTGGAATTCGCTGCCAGAGGAGGTGGTGGAAGCAGGTACGATAGTGGTGTTTAAGAGGCAGCTTGACAAATACATGAATAGGATGGGAATAGAGGGATATGGACCCCGGAAGTGCAAAATGTTTTAGTTGACGGGCAATATGATCGGCGCAGGCTTGGAGGGCCGAAAGGCCTGTTCCTGTGCTGTACTTTTCTTTGTTCTTTGTTCTTAGTTCTTCATCAGGACTGTTGAAGAGTCATACGGACTCGAAGCATTAACTGTGTTCCTCTCCGCAGATGCTGTCAGACCTGCTGTGTTTTTCCAGGTATTTTTGTTATTGTTTTTGTTTTGGATTTTCAGCATCCGCAGTTTTTTGCTTTTATCTTAGTGTATTCAGTTTAAATGATCTTTCAACCTAGGCCCCGGGTATTCGCTCCCAATGCGCAGATACAGTGGCTGCCCGGACATCAAGTTTTTGGTCCCGGGGGGGGGAATGGGCGGGCAACCCAGGAGGAACTGAGGCTCACACCCCTGCCCTATCAACTCCAAGTTCCTCCCTAAACCCCGCATGCTTCAAACGTACCTCATGCCCATTCTCACCCCCGTGAAAATGGGAAGTTCCGTGTTCAGGGGGGCGGGACTTACGATTTTTGGCCAATTCTGCCATTTTCACTACGACTGGGAGGCTTTGTGTCGTGGTGCAAATCTGGGCCCTGGGTTTGATTTTTCAGATTTAATGGCCCGTAATGGAATATGTCTTAACATTTTTATGGAGGGAAGGAAACAATATCACAAGTTCTTTTTGCTTCAAGTTTCAATATTGCGCATTTTGTTTTATGAGAGAGCTCTTACCCAAGTTTTGTCCTTTATGTTTCTTTTTTTGTCTGAGACCAAATGACTACCCAGTTAAAGGACGATTATAACTCCATACCAAGCCTTTTGTCTCTGGCTGTTTGGAGCAGATAAAATTCACAGCCCTGTGGCTATTTAAAGCATTTTCAGCTTTGACAAAGTTATTTGCCTCATATCCATGGGACTGCTAAGCTCTAAATTATCAGCACAACAGTTACATTGATAATGAATTATTCTTCCAGCTTGAGCCATGTGGTGAGTTGTCTTTGGGCATTGTATTTGTTCATTTCAGGATGAGGAAAGTAACTGTACCATGGTAATAGTTATTATTTCCCATGTTATTCATTGAATTGGAAACTGATTAGTGGAGGTGTCAGTTTCTAGAATTTGGTGCAGCCGGTTCTGCTATAGTTGATACATAATGCAGAGATGTTTGTCTACTTGTGTACAACAGGGAAAATGTCATTACGATATCCTGCTTATCAGATTTGGCTTCAATGTTTGCCTTTTATGAAACCATAAACTACTTCGCAAAATCCCCTTAGATCAGTCTCATGGATACATCTGTGCAAATTGAGAGAAGAGCTCAAAAATATCAATCAATGCTTAGGCCACTAAATGCGCAGAAAGGCTGACAATTCCCTTACAGGCTAAGCTCTTAACAAGTGTCGCTATAACAAGCCAGGTGAAATGTTGGGAGGACTTGCTGGACAGGTATGGACTTTTACCATAATCCTTTGTTATAGCCGAAATTGGGAAATAAATAAAATGCTTTAAAAAAAAGCTCTTGGCCGAGAGATTCAGCTACATTGTGCACTGTTGTTCCCCATTGTCACAGAAATAGTCTGGCTGCGGAGATGGGTGGCCTCACTGTGCTAACCCTGGGGCTGGAGAACAAGGGGCAGCAGCAAGGGAGACACCACAGAGCAAGGGAAACTGCCAGAAGAGGGCGGAGGGTGAGGAGGAGGAGGAGGAGGAAGGTACTGAACAAGAAACCACATCACAGAGGGGACACAGAGGGAGGAGCAAAATATATAGGATGCCTTTGCTTAGCCAAGGAGACTGGTGACAAGCTACCCCACCTGCTGCAGCCACAACTCCAGTCTCAAACCACAGCCCATGACTGTCAAGCTCACCATCGCCCTTAACCTTTAAGGCAAAGGGCAGAATTTTATGCTCCCCTGCCAGTGGGTTTGAAGGTGGGGCAGGCTTATTAAATGCAGCACTTGGCCTTCTAGCCACCTAGCCCTCCCCCACCCTCAACATGTTTCTTATTTTATGGGTTTGCATTGGAGGTGGCATGTGGCCCGCTGTCCTTTGGCCTATTGAGGCCTTTAAGTGGCCAATTGATGGCCACTTCTGTGTTTCATCCTGCTGCTATTTTACCTGTGGCAGGTGGAGGCCCATGCCATGCAGGTGGCCCAGCAGCTTTAACTGCACGGGCTGGTGTAGGGCAATGGTGGGGGAGGACCTCCTTTGGGGGTCTCCTGTCCCCATTGGGAGGCACCCCTCTCTCAATGTCACACCCCCCTTTAACCCTCACCCCCAGCCTCTCGAACCCAAGTCCTCAACCCCATCACTCCCCTTGCTGGGCCTGCCGATATTCCGGACTTACCTTCAGTCCGGCCTCCATACCCTTCTCTTCTTTGGGGACTGGCCGTAGTGGTGGCCACCTCTCGAACCTGGCGCTGCTGGGACTACAGAGCTGACGGCCATCCGATTGGCTGGCAGCTCTCTAAGGCAGGACTTCCTCCCCAAATTAGGGAAGAAGACCCGCCCTTAACCAGTTAATGTCCTGTTGAATGTTAAACGGCTACAGGGCAGCCGGTATCGGCAGTGATGAGTTCCCCGCCGGCTCTTCGGGTGGATGGGGCAAGAAACCCCTCCATCTGAAAAATCCTACCCACAGCCTCCTTTCAGGCCACAGCAGATAACATCAACAACAGCTTACATTTTACTATGTGAGACTCATGTATCAGGGAAGTTACTGGGACTCTCGTGACCAGGAAAAACACTTACATATCCTTCTTTATTGACAGAGTGAAGCAGGATAAGAGAGCTCAAAGTTTCACACAAGCCTCCCTGGGATGCAGGGTGTCATTGACTGCATCCACATTACCTTACGTACTCCCTATCACCAGCCTGGCATCTTTAGGAATCAAAAGGGATTCCACTCTCTCAAAGTACAGCTAGTTTGTGATGAGATGCAGTCCATCATACAGGCCTGTGCGCCCATCTGCTTACCTTCATTTTAACCAGGCTGCCAAGGTACTGTTGGTTGACAAGGGCTATCCCCTCTAGGCATGGCTTGTGACTCCAGTTAGTAACCAGCGCGCCTATGATGAGAGCCATGCTGCCACTTGGGGCATCACTGCGCAAACAATCAGTGTCCTCAAGCAACACCTCTGCTGCTTTGGCCTTTCTGGAGAAGCATTGCATTTCACCCTGAGCAAGTATCCAGGAATGTCATCATCAGCTTTTGCTCTACAACTTCAGCGAGTAGCTTTTCCCACCTGGGAAACCAACAAGTGCAGGAAGAGGAGGTGGAATAGGAGAAGCAGAGGTCAGTAAATCAGCAGATAGAAACTTCATGGATATGCTTTACTTGAATTTTCAGAATTGCTTCTAAATCCATGCTGGATAATCTTATATGTTGGTGTCATTTAGCTTGATAACTTAATGTAACTGCTTTGAAAAATAATCCTCATTACTGATACTTAATAAAGCATAATGGAAAATTTTTAATTATTAATAATTGTAATTATTAATATTTTGGTCACGGGTAATTTTTAGTGATAAATTTTCATTCATGGGCAGCTTAAGTACCATTTCACAGCTTTGGGGGCAATTCAACAGGCGAGCATTATAAAGTTAGATGTGAGGCTTTTAAAGATGAGACTCGTGAAATAAATTACAAATTAGAAAACTCTTTTGAACCTTAGCTTGAAAATAGGAAGAAGGTTCTACCAAAAACAGTTCTGCCCTGCGACTAGGGACCAGTAGAGTTTTATGGGAGCCTGTTCCAAGCTTATTTACTGTCTGTGGAAATTTTATGTAATCGTCCTACTTTCATATGATGGGAAAATCTTGTAATGGGATGTTTAGATTGGCTACCAATTGGATGGCCACCTGAGATGCCAGGTGGGGAAATGAAGTGTCTGCCACAACAAATTTTAGTGGGCAGTTGCTGTGATGAGTTCCATGGTCAGGGATTCATGGCTGTTAAAGTTGCTTTTCATACTTTGAGTAAAGGACGAATCTGGAACCAGTCTTTTTCTCAACACAGGTTTATTCACAAACCCGCTGAGCACAGCCACAGACTCCCCTTTTCCTCCCCCACACCTAAAGCAGGTAGAGCTTTCATACTCTTTAACCTTAAGCTGATCTTCCTTGTCAAAAGATTCATTGACCTCGGGGTTATGAGCCCAGCACGCTTCCACTGCACCACACTGCTCTCACTTACAAACTAAAGCGTGCACTTCATTGTAACAGGATTCAGACACTAACTATAGCCACAATCTCCCTTTAGGTTGTCCCTCATGTTCCACTTATGGAGATGGCCGCAGTTGCCCATGCCCTGTGCAGAGGGTTGTTCTCTGTCTTCGAGGGAGGTCAAAGTCAGGGACCTTTATTGTTTGGGTCAGTGATGGGGTTCTTTATTCTGCATGCGCCCCACGACTCCATTTGGATAGTGGGTTGATGCCAGCTGCATGAATATTAGCTGCTGTTTCCCAGAATGGCCAATGCCTTCATGATGGATGTTTCAAGTCCCCGTGAATGGGAAGTTTGGTATTGCTTATGCTTTTTCCATTTCACAATGGCAGCACGACATTTAAGTAACGTGGAGGAGAATTCAGCTGATGTAGCTTGTCAGTGAGCATAATGGAGAATGAGGTATCATTCATCAAAAGTATCTTGATCAGTAAACAGATTGGTTAAAGAATGGCATGTTGCTGAATGTAAGATAATGTGTTAGAAAGGGATCAGAAAACCATGTACAGAATAAACGTTTGTTCATTAAGAAAGGTGGAAAAAGAAAGGAAGTTGTATGCAATTGTTGACCTTCCACTCAAAGCATCCAGCGAAGTGGAGCAGATGCTGATACCATTACTCAAACACTGGTATTTTTGAGAACTATTGATTATGAGTCAAAGCAAGTAATTTTATTGTTTTGTAAGTCAACAATGTGCCACGTTTTAATATCTCTCTGCAGATTTGATCCCTCTGTTTTTATACGAATATTGATTAAAGTGAGACAAAAAGGATTCCAGGACTTAATGTTCCTAAGTGATCATTAACACAAGGCTGGACCTCCTTTTACCAAAGCAGAAACACAATTCAGGTCTTTAAACTGCTGAAAGAATGGATATTATGGATGCCAACAAGCTATTTAACCTGCACTGTGAAAATAGAACTAAGGCTGTGAGCATATAATGAACATATTTTTTGTAAAGTAAATCTGTGAAACAGACTCAGAGATATATCAAATGACCCCTCTTAAAAACATAGGCCGAGAAGTCAAACAAAGCTTACATCAAATGTCATTAAGTGTTTCAAGAACATTGTGTCAAAATGCCTTCTCGATCCTCTTGTTCCACATATTGATCAGTTACAGTTTGCTTAACAACTTCATAAGTCAGTGGACAGCCCTGTTTTGACTTTGACCCATCTGATCTAACAGCACACAGGTAGATCAGACAACTATGCTTGCGTTTCAAAAACAAAAATACCTGGAAAAACTCAGCATGTCTGACAGTATCTGTTCTGATGAAGGGTCATATGGACTCGAAACATCAACTGTGTTCCTCTCTGCAGATGCTGTCAGACCTGCTGAGTTTTTCCAGGTATTTTTGTTTCTGTTTCAGATTTCCAGCATCTGCAGTATTTTGCTTTTATGCTTGCATTACCTTTGTTGCTTTCTCTTCAGCTTTTAATAACCATGCAACCCATTCAAGCATATTGAAAAGTTGAAAATGTTGATGTTAATCCTACTCTCCTACTTTGGATCCGTGATTTCCTTCACAACAGGATCCAATGGGTGGTAGACTCCAGGACTTGCTCGGACCCCATGCTAATGGGCAGAATTTGCCATCTGGCGGGAGGGGCGGAGTAGGAGCGGGCACGGGCAGGCGCGGACCCAATCGCCACCCGCAATCGGGGCTGTGCTGCTATTTTATGTGGGCGGGCCAATTAATGCCCACCCAGCGTATTTCCCAACTCCCGTGGATAGCGGGAGTGTGCGGCCAGCGGCGGCGGGCATGCACAAACCGCCGGGTCCAATGGCGACCCGACAGTCTGTTTAAAAGAAGGCCTGGCAGCCTTGTGTAGGCTGCTCACAATGGCCAGTGCTAGGCCACAGCAGAGGGATTCGGGTGAGCAGGCCAGGCCGGGAGGGTAGGCCAGTGGAGGGGAAGTGTGCCCCTCGTTTTTCGGATGACTGCCTCGCTGCCCTCCTCGAGGAGGTGGCAGCACCACAAGAGGTGTTGGTCCCCCAGGGTGGGAGGAGGAGGCCCCCCCACATGACGAAATGTGCCTGGGAGGAGGTGGCAGAGGTGGTGAGCTCCCACGATGTGGTGCAGCGTACCTCGAACCAGTGTCGCAAGCGCTTCAACAATTTGTTGCGCTCTGGCAGGGTGAGGACCATGTTGGCATTGGTCATGTAACCCAGCAGGTAGCCTTACCCTCTGCGGCAACCCCCCAACCCCCCACCTCCCCCACCCCCCACCCCACCACCCCCTACAAGTCTCAGTGTTGTGACCGCATTGAATCATTAACGGTATCTTTCCTTTGCTGGGTGGGCCAGCAGATAGTGCCCATGCTGAGGTCAGCCTGAGTGGGTCATGAGGGGATGAGTTTTCCCCTGCAGCTTGTGTTGATCTGAGTCCCAAATGACTGGTTTGGGGGCAACCTGGAGGAGCTGCACCTAGGCACAGACTCAGAACTCCCGGACATGTCCAGGTCAGGGTGATGAGATGGTGGAAGGGGAGCTTCAAGGTGGCGTGGGAACGATCCATCTGCTGCCCTCGACGCTCCACGTGCTTGCGCCTCCTTGCTATGGGAGGAAATACTATGCGTCCTAATGTAATTTAGGCAGCATGTGATCAAGGGAGGGGTGGGGGGTGGGGGGGGTGGGTGGGAAGCAGGCCTAGCACCTTTGTCTGAGTGATCGGCAGCAGTGAGGCGAGGAGGCATTGGAGCCCTGATATGTCCAACTCTGGTTGGGGTGGGCCGTGTGCAAACAGAGTCCATGTGCAATTTGCCCTATTCAATGCTCTTCTCTCTTTTTCTGGAGAAGAATGCACAGAGCGCGTCCGAGCGTGTGAGGACTGGAGGCGGCCAGGCACAGCTCTCCATATTAAGCCGCTTCGAGCAGGAGGCCCTTGAACTGGAGAGGTGCCATGCACCCAGGTCTACTGGTGTCGGTGAGGCTGGGGTGCCACGGTCAGGTATTTATGCCCAACAGTGAGGTCAGCATTGTCCTACCAACAGCCATATCACTGATGATTGTTAAATTAGTTATTATTGCAATATTGCTGGACCATTGGTTATGGAATGTTGAGAGCATAATGAGCCGGGGGGACAGGGGTGAACTTTGTCATTGTTCGCATATTTCTGTGAGGCAGGCACCAGCACAGATACTAGCACCTCGGTGGGAATTGGAACCATGGCTAGTGTCCAGGGACACAGCGGTGAGGGCACTTCACAGTCGCTGGAGGAGCTGGCAGAGACAGAGAGTGCCCATGGCGCCAGCAGTCGGAGGACTGCAGGGGACCAGGCACATGCTCAGTCGATGGCTGATGTTGTGCCTCTGGAGTCATCCGCAACGCAGCAGGTGCAGGAAATGCAGCCGTGTGGGGGAGATACATGAGGCAATGCTTGGCATGGTCTCCGTGGTAGGGGAGCCTACGCAGATGCTCGCCGAAGCAATAAGCCACATGTCTGAGCGCCAAGCACCCTCCATGGAGAGAGTGGTGACTCTCGTGGAGAGCCTACTCCAGGAGACCCGCCAGGGCCTCCTGGGGATGCGCTCTGACCAGCAAGCTGGTCTGTGCCAGTGTGGGAGATGATGTGGGCATCAAGCTTCCCAGCTCATTGCCTATCCATCCACGGTGAGCAGGGAGGTCTGAAGCGACCTTACGTTGGCGCAGCAGCTGCCTGACATCTCTGCGGGCTCATTTAAAGGCGATCCAGATGAGGGCAGCAGCTGCTCTGCCCCTCTCCCAGTGACTGTATCATCCGGTGAGGCTGCGACGACTGAGGTGATGCCAGCTGTGGAACTGGCAGCTCCCTCCCAGGCGGGGCCGGCACAGGCTCCACAGGCCAGAGGACGACTGCCAAGGTCATCGAGGCCAACAGGACAGCAGAGTCAGCAGGCTGGCTCAGGTGCCACTCCAAGCGATGGGACAGCACCAAGATGTAGCACCCGGAAACGAATGCATAAGACACATTAGGCACACCACAGGTTTTTCACTGGTGCTTTTGTGTTGGCCCGAGATGAGGTTCTTATGATTTCTTTTTGATTGTTAACACTATTGTTTTCTCTTTGTGATAAGCTCTTTTGCTTCACACATTAAATACAGATTTGTGACCATGGCTGAGGGTGCCTCGTTTCTTCTGCATGTGTATGGTTGACAAAAGTGTAATGAGTGATCTGTTGGACATTCAGCTTTATTTACAAGGCCCTTAGTTAGTGCTGCTGACCTGGCAGATTTTGCACTTAGGTGTCGAGGTTCAAGGCGGCAGCCCAGGCTTGTCCTGGAGGTCCATCTGTGGTGTCCTAGCTGAAGGTCCTTTGGATTAAAGCCTCCCCGGTTGTCCCTGCCTCCCTGGAGCAGTCCCTGGTCAGCGTCTACCCCCTCAGCATTTCCCTGTGCTTGCTCATCCTCGGACTCACTGCTGGGCTCTCCGTGTGTAGCCGTAGACACTGCATCGACATCTTCATCATCCACTGCGTCCCCCCTTTCCAGCGCAAGATTGTGCAGAGGACAGCATGCAACCACTATCACCGAGACACGATCTGGGGGGTACTGGAGCGCGCCCCCCTGAGTGGTCCAGGCATCAGAAGCGCATCTGGAGAAGACCGAAGACTCTCTCCACCACAGCCCTTGTGGTGCCGTGGCTTCTATTGTACCGCTGCTCAGCTTCTGTTCTTGGATGGCACAGAGGGGTCATGAGTCACCTTCTGAGGGGATAGCCCTTGTCACCCAGCAGCCAACCATCCAGCCGGGCTGGAGCACTGAAGAGCTCTGGTGCCTGGGAGTGTCTGAGGATGTAGGCATCGTGGGAGCTGCCTGGGTACCTTGCACAGACTTGTAGAATCAGCATCCTGTGGTCACACACTATCTGCACGTTCATGGAGTGGAAGCCCTTCCTGTTGACGAAGGCACAGGGCTCACCTGCTGGCGCCTTGATGGCCACATGTGTACAGTCTATAGCACCCTGGACACGGGGGAAGCCAGCAATGGCCACGAAGCCTCTGGCTTGCTGTGTCTGGCTTGCCTGGTCCCAGTGGAAGTGGATGAAGGTCAATGCCCGTCTGAACAGAGCGTCTCTAACCTGCCTGACACAAGTGTGGACAGCTGATTGGGAGACACCGCAAAGATCACTCACCGAGCCCTGGAAGGAGCCTGAGGCATAGAAGTTGAGGGCAGCTGTGACCTTCAGAGTCACTGGCATGGGGTGTCCATCCACACAGTTAGGGGAGATCTCAGGCCCAATCATCTAACAGATATAGTTGACTGTCTCCCTTGAGAGATGGAGCCTCCTTCGGCACTGCACCTCAGACATATTAAGGTAAGTGCTTTGCCGCCTGTAAACCCTGGCAGCAGGATAGTGGCATCATCTGCAGCTCCTCCAACTTGGTCTACCTCTTGGCCCTGCGCCCCTTGTGCCTGCACCTGTCCTCCCAAAGGTGGCTCCCCTGGAGGCTGAATGTGCACTCCTGGCCTCCTCCTCATTCTATCCTCCCCTCCTCCTCAGAGGAGCTGCCTCAAGTGGACAGATCAGCTCCCATTCCCAGGCTAAGGGAAGGCTTCCTGAAAGCTGCAGGCCTGGAAAAGATTCCTCAGTGCAGAGCGCTGACCTGAGGGTTAAGAGTCCAAAAAAAGCAGCTGGGATGCGTTCTGAAGTACTGCAGATCACACAGGCAAGTTTGAAAATCTTTCAACAATAAATAAATCACAGAGCAGATCCACGGCCCCACTGAGCCCTCTTATCCCGCCCATGGATGAGTTTAATAGAAATGTCTCCTACCCGCCTGCCCATTGCGCCCATGTGCCAACCCAGAGATCACACGGGCGCCGTTTCGGCATCGATTGAACACTAAAGGGCTTTAAGTGGCCTGTTAATTAGTGGCGGGCGTGCGCCAGACTTCATCGCGTGCCCGCCCAACGAAATATCACAATGACGCGAGGTGACATCGGGACACTCGTCCAACATCACCGCGCGCCACTTTACGTGGGGATGTGTGGGGCCCACCCCTGCACGTCAAACGGAAAATTCTGCCCAGTGAATACTGGATCTCCTGAGGGCTGTGTACTTTCACCTTTGCTTTTTTTTTATCCTCTACATGAACGATTGCCGATGATAGAGGACTTGTGAGTCTCATAAGGGATAATGAAGGAAACTATAGGAATGCATTGGAGAAGTTTGTAAAGTGGTGCAATAACAATTCACCTAACCTGAATGAAAACAAGACGAAAGTACTAGTTATAGATTTTAGGACTAAGCCGGTTAATGATATTGCTCCTGTGAAGATTCATGATGTGGACATTAAACTAGTTACTAACTCTAGATATCTAGGGGCAGGGTTTTGAGGTTGCTGGCAGGCGCGGTGGGCGGGCCCGGGAATGGCCCGCTGCCTGTGATCAGCCCCCAACTGCGATTTCACACTGGCTGGCCAATTAACGGCACTGAAAGGCTCAGCGTTGCTGGGCTGCGGGCAGGAGGAGGGCGAGCGCTGAAGTCTGCATAGGCATGGGGGAGTGCGCAAGGAAAGCTCCCTGAAGGCAGAGAGCTGAGCTGCCTCAGGGAGCTGAAGAATTTTAAACCATGAAATAAAGATTTGGAAAAGCAGGATAAATTGTCCACACATCAGACTCTCTCACATGAACATATAGATGATAAAAATTCTGTCAAAACATTTTTTAAAAAATTAATATCAGAAACATCATCCCGCCCCTGGACGAGGTTTCCTCAAAAGTCCAATATGCCTGCCCGCCAACCGTAATGTTGGACGGGCAGTGAAAAATCACACTTAACTAATATGTTAATGGCCTTAATAGGCCTCTTAATTGTCAGTGGGCGTGCTGCCAACTCTCGCACACCTGCCAACCGAAGTATCACTCGAGTGCAGGATGACGCTGGGACGCTCGCCCGACGTCATTGCGCACTATTTCACGTTCGGGCATGTCTGGCGCACGCCCGCACACCAACCGAAAAATCCTGCCCTAGGTGTCAAAGTAGATGATAAGTTCAATTGGAGGGAACAGTGTACAGATGTGGTGGCCAAGGGACATACATAATTATACTATTATTAATTTTAAAATCCTTTCGTGTAGATCCCACAATCATGAACCTCTTCTCTAGTTGAGAGTCCTTTCCATTCTGGATGTCTTGTCTGGTACTGTTGTTTTAAGAAAGTAGACTCTTTAAAGGTACAGAGATTAATGAACCAGGCAGAAGGATATTTGATGACCAGATCTCTCTTGACTAAATCTGCTCTCGAAGAATTTTGACGAAAGTGAAGATTGTCATGTCATTCCCTATCTCAGTATTACTGTTGGTTATGTTCAGAGAAAAGACTACAACCCCCACAAATACAGGATAAACCAGTTCCTGAACTCATTTCTGCCCCTCTCTATGAGAGCTTTTAACAGGAATGTGATGTATGGATGAGGATAAGCACTCGATCTTGATTTTCGAAAGAAAGTAGAAAGTGTCTGAAAAGATCCACACGCTTTGTGATTTCATTGACACATTCATCTGGCCTTAAACATGCAGTAGGTGTAAAATGCCCTAATAACAAGGGGATTATAAGAATTAGATTTTAATGCAGTTGCATAATGAAAATTTATATTATTTGGATTTTCTACTAACTCAAGTATGAAACACATTGGCCCAGCTTTTCGTCCCTGGGTCAGGTTCGCTGAGTCAGAAGATTTAGGGGTGGGCAACCCCAGAATGAATAGGCAGACGGCAGGGTGAGGAGGCGGGCTTGGAGTAAGGTGTCTGTGGCCCTGGCACTATGTTTAAATAAATAAAAAATAATAACGAAACAAGAAACATCCCTCCAGCCCTCACCCCCACACACTGCCTATGCCCCATCCATGGCAAGTTTTGCCAACAAATGCCCCCCACCCACCCCCATGGCCCCTCACGCCCATATTTCATCTTAGTGCCCCTCTACCCACCCCCCTTTCCCCCATACCCCCTATACCAACTTAACTCCCCTCTACCCACCCCCATTGCCTCATACCCCAATGCCAACTTGGTGCCAACCCTTGCTCCCACACATCACCCTTTCCCCTTACCCCCTCCATGGCAACTCACCTAGTATGCTTGGACAGTTCCTTGACAGCTTTGACAATTCCTGGTTAGGTTTGACAGCTGGACAGCTCTTTAACAGTTCCTTTACAGCTGGGCAGTTCCTTGACAGCTGGAAAGTTCCAATGAGTTTGTGCATAAAAAATGCATAATCGTGTTCACTTTTAACAATCCCAAAGGGTGCCTTAACTCTCCTAAAAGGAGCCTTACCAGTCCCAAAGGTGTCCCAGGACACTATGCAAAGGGGTACCTTACATCTCCAAAGGGGTACTCTGGCTAGGCAAACAAATCGAACAAGTTCAGACCTCCTCTTACCTGTCCTAATCTGCCCACTCCAGATTCCAGACTCCTGTTCTTCCAAAATCCCACTTCAGTGGAGGCAGCTGGTGATTTAAACGGCAAGCTGCCTCCGCAAACCGCACATGTGCGAACCTCGGCCAAACTCCAGTTCCATCCCCCACCCCCCACCCCAGAGATGGGAAGTGCCGGGTTTTGGGGGTGGGACTCAGAACATTTGCCCATTTCTGGCTTTCAGTCGTGGCAAAAATCCGGGCCTTAATTGAGCACACTCACATAGTGTGGAGCAGAGAGATTAACAGAAAAGTTGATGTTCACAACGGAAGACAAAATATGATCAAAAACAGAAGTGTAGAATGGAAATGTTATATAACAACCTAAATGGCGACATTAAATACTTGAATGTTTTCATTATGCAGAAAAGTAATGGACTCAAACATACTTCCATTTTACAACATCCTGGTTGAGCATTGTTCATTTATCATGTCAAGTTCTTGTGAGATCAGTGCTTGAAAATTTAAGCTTTAGAACAGCAGTGGATCAGAGGGACTGTGTTTTTATTAGCTATTTAAATTTTTAATTGCCCACAGTTATGGTTAATTAATCACTAGTTTTAAGTTTGCTGCATCCCTTAATAAAGGGCAGTGTTGTCCATTTAGGAAATGTGAGGCATGTTCCGAAACTCTGCTGTAGCGCTGATGGGAAGATTTCTGCTGCATCAGACAGGATTTAAAAATATAAGTTTCCCTCCAGTTTCCCCCCCTAGGTACTGTTAGCAATGTGCTTGGCATTAACAACCACAGCTTACATTATTGGCGTTTTATGTATAAACCTACATTGAGGCAGGTTAGCAACAAGAACATTCTGTATTTATATAACGCTTTTGACTTAGAAAAACATCCCGAGGGAACTGGTAGAGGTTTAGTCAGACCAAAGAGGGAGGTATAAGGAGGGATGCGAGGTAGATTTTTACGAGGTCCCTAAAGTAGAGCATGGTGGCATCAATGCGGAACAGTTTATGGAAGGCATTCATAATGCATGGGACAGTGACTACTGGTGGGGTGCATGTAAGGTCAGAGTTAGAGAATTGGAAATTTTAAGGGAGTAGGAGGCTACAGAGGTAGGGAAAGACAAGGCCATGAAGGGACTTAAACATGAGGATAAGAATTTTAAATTGGAATCAGTGGGGGAGCAGGAACCAATGAACCAATGTAGGTCAGCAGGCACAAGGGCGATGGATGAATAGAACTTGGTGTGCGATAGGATATGGGCAGTTTTGGATGAGCTGAGGATGAAGGATCCAAGACCATCCACAAAATCATAAAAAACACTCAAAACTGAAGGTGACAAAGGAAGACGTGAGGACGTTGGCAGTGTATGACCAGAGTCAGGGCAACATGGATGATGTCACAATGATGGAAGTGTGCAATTCTGCTGGTGGAGAGGAAATGGGATGAAAAGCTCACCTCAGGGTTGAGAAGGATGTTGTCTGGTTCAACTTAACGTAATGGCTGGGAAAGAGAATGGAATCAGTGGCATGGATAGCCACCTGAGCAAGGGCAAAAGACAATGATTCCAGTCTTCTCAATGTTGAACTGGAAGAAGTTGCAGCTCATCTCGGAATGGATATTCGAGATGCGGTCTGAAACACAGAATTATGGATAGTTCAAGAGAGGCGGTGGTGTTGCAGAGCTGAGTGTTGTCAGCATACACGTGCAACCTGACCCCATGGGCAGAATTTTCAGATCTAATCCCTGTCGAAACAACAAGACCATTTGCCGGTCAGGAACCCATTTTCTTAATTGGCAAGACTTGCCAGTACTCTTTCACTGAGTCACAGCATTATTGTTCTCTCTCTGCATTCCCTGTCCAACTGGGCCCAGGTCCCAGGTAGGATGATGCGCCTAAACAGGCAACAAGGGATCTCTAAATAAAGGGATTCTGGCAGGGCTCACAATGGCAGCACTGAGTGGAGAAATGAATATACCAGTGGGAAGGAGGAAATTGCTGCAGGATGGAGGCAAAGATGTGGGAAGGCTGCCACTCACCTCCCCCATCCCCGGTACTCAGACCTCTGCTCCTGCTTTGGTTGTGTCGACACCACAGAGTAACATCTGTGTCCCACCCGGGAGGGTCACAATGAAGGCATTGAGGACCAGAAGAGAAATACTCTTCCTGAGAATGGGAGGAAGAGGCCATCCAGCCTCAGCAAGCAGACATGGCTGAAAAGGGCAGCGGCAGTGAGCAGCAGGAGCGACCTGAACCCAGTGTCAAAAAAAAGGTTTAATGACCTCATGAGGTACAGCAGGGCGAGCCAATTCTCAGCTGGCAGTCATCGCTTTTTCACTTCTCTAACATTCTCCAGAGTTAAAGAAAACCTATAATTGGATAATGTCTTTCATGACCTCGGGACATAAAGTGCCTTACAGCCAATGAAGTACTTTTGAGGGGTAATCCCTGTTGTAACGTGGAAAACACGGCAGTCGATTTGTGTACAGAAGCTCCCACGGAGTGAGAATGATCAGATAACCAGTTTTCGTGATGTTGGTGGAGGGAGAAGTACTGGTCAGGACACCAGAGAGAATCTCACTACATGCTGCGCTTTGAAATAGTGCCTTGGGATCTTTTGTGTTCACCTAAGCAAGCAGGCAAGGCCTCAGGTCACATCCAAGTACAACACAAACACATGTAATATGTCCTAAAATATTCTGCAAGTCATAGCAGTCTCCTGTTATTCATACACTCTGCCCTAAAAGGTACCTGAGAATTATTCAACATTTGTAGTTAAGTATAAATTGGGTCTAATTGGTTTGCCTTTTGGCTGTATGCACAATATGTTTGAGCACCATTTCATTAACTCTGCTTGCTGTGTGAATATGAATGATAGGACTGCAAAACCAATTCATCTGATTTAATGTATCACTGGATGATCTGAAAGTATTCTTTGTCAGCAGATTATTACCATAGTAACACACAGCACTTTCAGTTTTTAGGTTAAGCCTTTGTTAGCTTAAAAATTACATTCCAGGAAGCTGCTGAAAGCTTCCCATCAGTATCAATGTGTACAGCTCCATAAGCATTGTTGAGATGGCTAGATTTCTGTATACATATTGTCATCATGTAACACTGAAGACAAAACAGACATAGGATCATAGATTCATAGAATCTTACACCGCAGAAGGAGGCCATTCAACCCATCACACCTATTCTCGTTCTTAAGATACAACATTAATATAATATAATCTTCACCTGCTCTTTCCCCATAGCCCTGCAAAATTGTCTGCTTCAAGTATTCTCTTTGAAAGTTACAATTGAACTTGCCTGCTCCACCATTAAGGCAGTGAATTCCAGAACATAACTCACTGCGTAAAGAAAATTTTCCTCATCTCCCCTCTGGTTCTTTTGCCAATTAGTTTAAATTTATGCTGTCTACTCTTACTAGTGGAAACAATTTCTCCATCTTATACTCTCTCTATAAAACTCTACATAATTTTGAACGCCTCTGTTGAATCTAGGTCCTTGGCATGTTTTTGTTTAAAGGAGAAGTAAGGATTGTGAGGGTTTAACGACACCACTTCTGACATTTTGCCCACATGCATGCAGATATATTTGGATGATGATCCAGGCTCCCCTTCCCTAACTTATGGCGGCTGAATCTTGGTGTAGGAGCCTATGTGTTCCGGCT
Organism: Cetorhinus maximus; assembly: GCF_964194155.1. Classification (NCBI taxonomy): domain Eukaryota; kingdom Metazoa; phylum Chordata; class Chondrichthyes; order Lamniformes; family Cetorhinidae; genus Cetorhinus; species Cetorhinus maximus. The sequence continues at coordinate 16,490,789 of NC_135900.1, forward strand.
GATCTATGGTAATTAAGCATGAACCCAAGGTTAAACTTGGGCCTTTTCTACTGTATGAATACTTACTGGGTGAACTCACAGAGCCATTGGGTAGGTCTCCACTCTGAACTTTTTTGTTAAAGTGAAGGGCCATTAGGACCATCGGCTCTTTACAAAATTAAAATTGTCACAGGCATTCAGGCCGGGTCAGAAGAGTTGTATTTCTCATTGACTGAAGAGTAGTGCAGAGTGGCTGTATCACCCTGTAAGGTAGATTTGGCCTCTGATCTGAGTTTGTCAGGCAGTCTGTTATCAGGCAAGCAGTGCCTTTTTTTTTTATGGTTCCGGCCTATATGGAGTACGAATTCAGGAATTCGCTCAGGAGGCTGGCAAATCATACGTATCTTACCTTCATGGATTGCCTGTAATGGATAATGGATTAATAAGTAGTGCAAAGAGGAAATTTAAAAATTTGTTAGCCATTACAAACGTTACCAGTAATTTTAATCTTTATTCCAACCTTAGCAAAGAGTTTGTGTCATGAAGGTGCCGAGCAAAACCTAGTGGGAGCACAATAAATGTGGAGACCGGAAACACAAATTAATGACACAGTTTAATGGCCGAGGAAAAGGAATTGGTGCAGGATTAAACGGTAACAAGAAGTGTGGCTCCTTTACTACTCCCAAACACTTACTCCATATGAGAGAGTTGCAATGGGCGAAAAAAGACAATGTAAGAGCACAACTGGCAATTACTGCCACTGCCAACTATATGATGGGGTGTTGGCTGCAAGCATCCTATGACACAATTAACATCTGGCATTCTAATGACCTGGAGCCTGATCATATGTAGGCACATGTGCACACGGGTGGCAAGGTACAGGCAGGTGAGCAGAGTGCTTTCTCTCTCTCTCTCTCTTGCCTGTTAAGCAACAACTTCTGCTCAGAAAAAAATAGAAGGGGAAGAATCTCACCAGGAAAGTCATTCTTCCAACACCAGGAAAATGATCAGAATGCTTGGCACAGAGCCCTGACAAACCAAATAGAAATAGAAAAGAAACAATAAGAGAATTTCATGAATACTCTATACTTTTCCTGAATGCACATTTCTCTGGTAGGCAGGCGATGAGCATTATACCAGCATCAATGGTGGGAAGTTCTGTAGGAAGTTAACTGACACCAGAGCCTAATCCCAACACAGTGGGCTGGAACTCCTTGTTTCCTTGTAAAGCTCAACTGGAGAACTGGATGGGTTCCAGTGCAAAAGACTGCCACCCAATTTCCTTGTTGGTTATGCCCAATCTATGCCCATTGTTGGGTGTAACCAATTGGCAAGCTAACCCTAATGGACTTCCACCATTTTCAAGTGATATCAGTGTGAAAACAGTTTGAGCAGTATAGCTGCTGTATTGTAATATTGAAGGATGTTTTCAACCATAACCACTCAGCATAGTTAGATCTTTATTCCTATTAAAAGCAGGTTGTGGAATTGAAACAAAAGCAACATGCTGCAGATGCTGGAGGACTGAGATAAAGGCAGAAAATGCTGGAAACGCCAAGCAGGTCAAGCAGCATCCGCAGAGAGAAAAACAGACTCAATGGGCAGGATTTTCAAAGAGGGTCAGGGGCGATTTTGGATGCAGGTAGGCCTGTAATTTGGCTCCACTAGCCAGCTTGTCAGTATGGTGCCAGGATCCCAACCTGGAGCCATTTTCAGAGAGGCTGGCTGGGGTCACAAGCGGCTACCTGGCTTCAAGTGGCAGGTAGCCAATTTAGATCAAATTAATGTAGTTAAGGGGCCTATTAAGGCCCGGTTCCCGTGCCAACTGGGATTTTCGGTCAGCATGCGGGTAGCTGAGCATGGAACATGTTTAGACCAGCATGATGGGACTCAGGTTGGGAAGAGAAGGGTAGAGCAATGATTAAACCTGTGAGAGACCCTCCCCCTGACACCCACAATGGCCACCAGGCTGCAGCTGCAGCTGCTCTCCATTCCATGGAGGGGTTTGCCCCTCCAAGATCATGGCCAGGCAGCTGTGGCCATTTTAAAAATAAAAGGGACTTACGTGGCCTTCTCCCTCACTGTCTCCATTTTCTGCAGGCAGTCCCCAGCGATGACTGATACTGGAACCAGGTTAGAAGGTGATTGGGGGCAGAAGGCCACGATTGGCAAAGTAGGGGTGGGGGGGGTGGGGGTGGGTGGTGGAAACACATTGGGCGGGTAGCACTGTCGTTGGAGGGCACTGGGTTGAGCACAGGGTCCCCGAGCTAGGAGGGATCCCGTGGCCTCCAACAAATCTATTTGGTTTCATCCTGCGGTCTCACATGGGGTGTGAGCACCCACCATTGGTAAAATACCAGTGGTGGCCAGTGGGAGGAGGCTTTTAAGTGGCCATTAATTGGCACAGTGCCCTGCCATTCCACCTGTTTTACATTCTCCACCCTCCCACCTCCTGCCAGCCCCTCCCAGCAGGGTGAGGGTGCAAAATTCCACCCATTGGGCAGAACTGTGCACCCCCCTCCCGCCAGTGGGATCTTCCAGCCCCACCCAAGGGAGTTTTAAGCGGCGCACCACATTTGCTGGCTCCGCCCCCACTGCAACAGGGCCAGAAAATTCCGCCCATTAACTCTGTTTCCCTCCCTACGGAGGGAATTTCCAGCATTTTGTGTTCTCGTTGTAGTATTGGATATGGGTCAGTATATTATTGCAATGTTACTCGAGCAGTGTGCTCCAAAAAATATTCTTCATAATCACTTCATTGTTACTCCATGGTAGATTTGGCAAGTTTTCCTTGTTTATCATATCTCCATGTCCGCTTTTCCCAAATGAGTAAGCACCAATAAATCATTCATTAGCAGGACCATGGAACACAACAGTTGAAACTCTTCGGTGAAATCAGTGCTGCATCAATGATGTAGAATGAACATAGATAATAACCAACCAGGAAAGCAAATTGTTTATCTTCTGCACTACTCTGGAATTGTGGAAAAAAATTACACAGCTTCTTTCCCATCATTTTTACATAAAATAGATACAATCTTATTTTCTTAAAGAAGAGCCAAAGGTTGTTTAACAAATAAAATCATCAGGTTAAACTGAGAATTTACATTCTGAGAATTTAGTCGGAAAATGTGTTGTAATCTACAAAGAGCTTCCCAAACACAATGGAAAAGCTGATAACCTCTAATAAAAGCTAGTATCCTCAGGTTGGGATACACACTGTTGCTGTGCACCCAAGAATGAGCCATAACCATTTTCTTCTTAGCCCACACCAAGGTGGTTGATTTCTGTTTGAGTAAAATTCACCTTCAGGGCTGGAGAGGGCATGAAATAAAGTCAGGAAGAGCTCCCGCTCCTAACTGTTATCCTGCTGCAAAATGTAACACTGTGGATGTCAGCTGTGGACAGGATAAGGTTCAGCTGTGGCCTCCATCCTGAATGAAATAGGCTGCCAACAGTAAAATAAAAATAAAATACCGCAGATGCTGGACATCTGAAATAAAAGCAGGAAGTGCTGGAAACACTTAGCAGGCCTGTTCAATGAAGAAGCAGGGGGCCCTCAGACTGTCCTGGTGGGGAGTGGAGGTGTAGCCCCTCACTTCCTGTAAGGAGTCCATTCCATTGTCCTAGTTTCTCCGTCCTTACTGCATCTGTTCTAATAATGCAACCTCCCACAGCAACATTTCTAATTTGTCTTCCTTTTTCCTCAACTGAGGAATCCCCCCCACTGTGGCTGACAGGGCCCTCGACCGTGTCCGACTCATTTCCTGCACTTCTGTCCTCACCCTTTCCCCTCCCTCCCAGAACTGCGATAGGGTTTGCCTTGTCCTCACTTTCCACCTCACCAGCCTCCACACTGAAAGGATCATCCTCCGCCACCTCCAGCATGATGCCATCGTCAAATATGCCTTCCCCTCCCCTCCACTCTCAGCATTCCGAAGGGACCATTCCCTCCGTGACACCCTGGTCCACTCCTCCATCACTCCCAACTCCTCATCCCTTCCCCACAGCGTCTTCCCATGCAATTGCTGAACGTGTATCACCTGCCCCTTTACCTCCTCCCTCCTCACTGTCCAAGGCCCTAAACATTCCTTCCAGATGAAGAACTGATTTGCTTGTACTTCTTTCAATTTAGTGTACTGCATTCAGTGCTCGCAATATGGGATCCTCTATATTGGGGAGACCAAACGCAGACTGGGTGACCGCTTTGCGGAACTCCTCCGCTCAGTCCGCAAGCATGACCCTGAGATTCCAGTTGCTTGCCATTTAAATTCGCCACCTTGCTCTCACTCTCATGTTTCTGTCCTTGGCCTGCTACAGTGTTCCAGTGAAGCTCTAATCAAGCTCGAGGAACAGCACCTCATCTTCTGATTAGGCACTTTCCAGCCTTCTGGACTCAACATTGAGTTCAACAATTTCAGACCATGAACTCTGTTCTCTATTTTGATTCTTTTTTTGTTTGCCATTTGCCGGCCTGAATCTTATTTTTTATGCTTTTGCTTTCGGACTGAGCTGATCATTATTCTGCCATTCACACTCACTCTGGACAAATGCTTTGTTTCTTTACTACAACCATTACCACGCCCTTTGCTTTTTGTTCCATCTTTGTCATTTAATCTGTCCCGCCTTCTACTTTATCCCAAACCTTCCTTATTATTCTTCCTTCCCCTGTCCCCTCTCAACGGCATAAAACCCAACACATTTCTAGCTTCCTTCAGTACTGAAGAAGAATTGTCTTGAAACAGATACTCTGAGTGGAATTTTCCCTTCCAGGAATAAGTCCCGTGGTGGGGGCGGGGACTGGGAGTATTTCCCGCTGCGGAGGCTGCCCAGAATTCACCCGGTATCACACAGCCCCGGCCTCATTAATTATGCAGTCGGGGGTTTCCCAACATCTCTCGCAGCGGGGCCGGTTGGGTGGCTTGCGCAGCACTGTCATATCCAGGCGCCACATTTAAAAGATGGCCGGTCAGCAACCTACGCAACGCTGAGGGAGGAGATGGCCCAAAGAGGAGAGGGAGCTCTGGCACCCAAACTCAGCGACACCTCCCTGGGCATCCTGCTCAACCAAGCGGAGGCCAGGAGGGATGTCCTCAATCCACGGGCTGGGAGGAGGAGGCTGAGCAGGGAAACAAACCGACATGGGGGCAAGTCTCCAGGGCAGCCAGTGCCCAGGGCCTCCAGCAGAGGACTGCCCTACAATGCCGCAAATGGATGAATGACCTCATCTGCTCAGCCAGGGTATGTGAACCCTCAACTGCTCACACTCACCTCAATTAATGGTACAAGCAATATAGGCCTCAGTGGCAATGTGATAAGGTGATGCCTCATAACCCCACTGTAATCCTTTTAGTCTGCAGGTGGTGAGGCTGCTGCGGGTCCCTTATCCTTGCACACAGAGAGCTCACATGCTGTCTAGGAAGGGGGATGGGGAAGGGTCACAGGCATCGAGGGCACCAGCAGGCAGCACCAATGACATGCCCCTCTGAGCCTTATCCTTATATCTGCCTGGGCTCATCAGTCTGGAGGGTACTGGCCCTTCTGAATAACCTGCAGTGCATTAATCAATCGGCACCCAAACCAGTGGGTTATATGTAAGACTGGAAGCATGAGAAAGGTACCTGAAACCGAATTGCTCTCAACCCCATCTCCTCTCTTTGTGCAGGAGAAGTTAAGTCATAAAACGAAATAGGGAGAGAAGATGGAAGGGGGCTGGCCACAATTTAATGACCTCTTCGACTTCGAGGACTGGGCAGCCCAGATGGCAGGGGTTACTTGGGACAGACCCTGCGGAGATGGAGAGATTGGCTTGTGACGTCCATCCAGTAAAGATCCATGCATGTCATAGGAACCTAAGGGTCAAGCATTCCTCCATGTTGGAGGCAGCTCATCACTCGCTCTCTTCTCACTCACTTGTAGGTGCCAGCAGGATTAGGGCAAGGGACAAAGTCTGTCCAGCACTCAGGCAAGCCCGAAGAGGAGCGAGGACATTGCGGAGGATGAAAGTGCACCTGTAGAGGCATCACAGCAGTTACCTACATCTTCCACCAGCCCAGGGACATACTCCTCAGAGGGTATTAGATCTAGTTTAGGAAGGATCGCACATCCTGATGGTCACTGCACAGATATGTGTCCATAGCAGGAGGAGCCAGGGTCAGCCAAGTCCACCAGCACTTGCAGGAGTGCTGGGGAAGAGGCATCTGTGGGGTTCGCACCCGATGGCAAGTCTCTGGAATCGGCCTTCCAAGAGATGCTGGAGAGCCAGCAAGAGACAGGGCAAATCAGGCAGAGATGTAGGAGGCCCTGAACAGTGTGGCACGAGGTGGAGGAATCTGTCCGCCTGCTGCTTGATGATGTGGTGCCAACATGTGCACGCATGGAGGTATCCATGGGTAGGGTGGCGGACTCCATGGAGAACCTGGTCCAGGAGATTCTGCCAGAGATACGCACAGACCTGAACTCCATCGCTGTAGCCATGGGAGAGCTTTTGCAGTGGCTATGTGAAGGGGGACGGGGCACCGCAACCTCCCTCTACTTGCCCCTTCCCCTCAAGGAATCAAGCAGGAACCTTCGAGCATGAAAAAGGACCAGGAGCAGCAGTTGACACCCCTGGCACCTCCACTCAGGACTCACTGAGGGTGTCCAGCCCTTCCGAATCCCCCTTGCCTCTGACCCCTTCAGCCTCGTCCTCTGTGACCGCAGAAGGAGCAACTGGCCCGCAGCCGGGCAGCCAAAGTAAGCCGGGGCCTTCCAGGCCTGAGGTCGCCAAAGGACGGTCACCAAGGTCATCCAAAGCCACAGGGCCAACTGGTCAGCAGGCTGCCTCCACCCCTGTCAGAGGAGCAGTTAGGGGAAGAGGAAGGGAATGAAGAATTAAGAAGTTCTGATTTCACAAGCAGTTGCGTGGATGCACTACGATTGTTACACTTATCAGACTTTTGTAAGTATAGTTCACTTGCACTTTAATCATGTCTGACATGGTTTATTTGTAATGGTCCTTAAGCCTGTGCACTCCTCCACCACGCTCCCCACCATCGACTGAGGGTTATCCCATGTCCCCTAGAATCAGGCATGTGTAGGGAGGCAAAGGTCTTTGCCAGGGCCCTTGTGAGCTGTGTGTCTCCCATGCACTCTGAGCCTTTACCCTTTACACTCTCATCTGCCCCAAGGCCTTAACATTGTAAGTACTACTTGCTGGGGTTCCCCTTCAGTTGACCAGTTGAACTGACCTGCCTCCCCGCCCACCCTTGATGACCCAACTCTCATCCAGCATCTTCAGATCTCCACCACAAGGCTCTGCATAGTTGCGAGCAGCCATGGTGCGAGTAACATTTGAAATGGAGTCTAATAACTTTTCCCCTCCCCTCATCACCCACACCCACCTCTCCATAACCATTGATCTCCTCCACCATCACCCTCCAACCCTCCCTCTTCACCTTCCATCCTGTGTCAGTGAATGTTGAAGTCTCCTACCTTCTCAACCAGCCCACCCTTGTTTCAGTTGACATGCCACTGCCCCATCATCCTGCCAACATCCAGATTTCATATCACCTTCTGCATCCCCTCCGACAACCCTCAGCATCCCTTCACCCACCATCACCATACCCTTACTCTCCCGCTGCCCCTTTAACCGTGACCATCCCGTCCTATTACCCGTACCCTGAGTATGTCCTGCAGAACATCTCCGTTGACTCTACAGATCCCTGCCTCTGAACCCCTTTCCCCGATGCCCGTCCAAACCTCAACACCCTCCCCATGCCCATTATCACCTGCACACCCCCCCATGCCCCTTCACACCTGCACAATGTCACCAACCCTCCAACACAGCCCTTCCCACACTCCTGCGCCATACCCACTCATCCATTCCATGACCCCTGCAGAATCTCTCTCTTTCCCCTACCACCACCGACCACCCCTGACCCCCTTGTGGGATCGGAATCCCCTGCGACTGGACTGTATAAAATGTGATGGAAGAACCCCAAAACCCCCAGAGACACAAGTGCTGTGAATGAAATCCCAGCCTCTAAACAAAACACACCGAGGCAGAGCTATACTGTGGGGCGGGGGTTAATCTCAGACATTCCAACATCACAACAGAACTGATACTATTAAAAGGACTGGAATTTAAGACATCACCACAGCAGTGAACACAAGATAACCACCATCATGTGACCTAATTAAGAAATGAAGGATTCCATTGTCACAATGTGGCTCCAGACCACATCCATTCACTCCTGTCACTGAAGGAGAAGAACCTTCCACATAAGGATCAGCTTTGAAGCCAGGGATACCTCACCTTGGTGTAACTGTTTCCAGTTGTGGAAACAACACCAGCGCTGAGTAGGTCTGTCTGGAACAGACTTGAGGGATCAAAGAATGTGCTAAGCACTAACCATCCAGCAGGATGGCCTCAGGAAATGTGTTTGTGATATTTCGATAAGGATCATCATAAAAAAGACAAAAGCGAAGGGTTTGGCACTGCAGTCAGGAAGGAGGGTCAGGAAGGGTCACCCTGGATCGCGGACCTACAGTCCTCATCGGAAGGACCAACCGTGTGGAGGATTGTAAGGTATCAACCAAATGCAAGGGCTATTGGGGCTGAGAGGTTAAAGTAACTTAAGGGTAGCGACCGAATCCAGGGGGTTTGGGTCTGAACTAAGCACGGCTGGGGTAGAAACGTGGGGTTTTGCCTGTGGTTTTTCCAGTAAAGGTTTTTCCTAATAAGTCATGGTGACTTTATGTGTTTTGGTTGGGAGATGAGGTTGAATCATGGAGGGATTTAAATCGGACAAACCAATCAAGGTGTTGTCTCACTTAAACCAGCTTAGAGTTTGTATTAGGGCATTAGGACGTTTATTTCTAACAAGCAGCTCCAATGCAGTTGAGCCAAACCCTGTGCCTGTGCAATTTAGTTCTCTATAAAATCCTAAAGCCCAAGAACCATTGTAGGAGGGAATCAGGGACAGCAACTGCATACACCCTCTAGGCCTCCACACTCGCCCCATTCCTCTCCCCACCGCCTAATCCCACCCCCCAACCCCAGCACAAACAATCGCCGCCCACCACTACCCCCCATAGCCTTCCACCTTCAGCTCGAAGATCACCTCCTGGAAGAAGCTGCTGCCCCGAGAACAACCACCTCCTGGAAACTGCTGCGCAGAGAAGATCGACATGGCTGATGCTCCACCCACCCCCTGCTACACATGGTGTTCCAGGGTGCAGTCGCTGGAGGCTTCCATCATCGCTTCGGATCTCCGCGAGTGCCCCAGGCCTTCTTCAGTTAGGCGCCGACATGTACACGCCACGCTGGTGTTCAGGACCAGCATGATTTCCCACCGGAGGTGCGGACAATCGAGCTGGCAGGGAGGGGGTTGCAATTCCAGCCGGGCCTTCATCTGCATCCTGTTAATGGGATGCAGATCGGGTTCACACCGGCCTCTGGCGGGAATGGCGACCTGCCAAGGCAGGCGGCAAGATCCCACCATCACTTTACGCCAACGGGAAACCGATTTTCCAGCTCCCACCGCATTGCCCCCCACTCGCTCGCCATCAAACCTGCTGCAGGTGGGTATAGAAAATTCTTTCTTCACAGATGCTGTCAGACCTACTGAGTTTTTACAGCACTTTCTGTCTTCATTTCAGCCTGCCAACGCTAACTGCCTGGGCTCACACATTCAGAATGGCCGTGTAGGCGAGGTTTTGGTGCATGAGATGGTGCATCAGAAAGGGACGGAAGAGATAGGAGAAGCATTTGATAAATTCTAAAGTAATTGTTATTCCCGTTTTGGAATTACAGACAACAGACACAATGCACAGTAGCAGCATGTGTACCGTCCATAAGATGCACTACAGCAACTCATTGAAGTTCAACAGCACCTTCCAAATCCATGACCTCTACCACCAAGAAGGACAAGGGCAGCAGACACATGGGAGCAACACCCCCTGGAAGTTCCGCACAAGTCACTCATCATCCTGGCTTGGAAATATATCGCCATTCCTTCACCGTCACTGGGTCAAAATCCTGGAACTCCCTTCCTAACAGCACTGTGGGTGTACCTACACCACATGGACTGCGGCGGTTCAAGAAGGCAGCTCTCCACCACCTTCTCAAGGGCAACTAGGGATGGGCAATAAATGCTGACCCAGCCAGCGACACCCACATCCTGTGAAATAGTTAAAAAAAAGACTGAATTTTCAAAGTGCCACATGAACATAAAACTGCTACAGGTTATGTGCCCATTATCAAAACTAAATCAATTCAAATTCAAAGAGAATTAAATTAAATGGTGATAAAAGTCAGGCAGTTTCTGTAATGCCCGGTTGAAATGCAACACCAGCTTTATACTCAGATGGCAATTTAAAACCATTGTCTGAAGTATCGATCTTGTTCGATTTTGTGCTACTTTCATTTGGTATTTCATCTGAGAAGTTTACTTCACACTTGCATATATTAGCTTACTCCATGGGTGGGATTTTCTCAAATTTGCATTAAGTGCAGAAATGGGCAGGTAAATTGACGGTTTACCCGTCCGGCGCAATGACGGGTTTTCACTCCGCAGCGCCCCAAACCTGCCTCATTATTCCTGGGGAAAACGCCGCTGCATCATGCTGGGCGCCATGTTTAAAGTCTGGCCACAAGCACACATCTCAATGCCTCCAGCTCACTACTGCTGCAAGGAAGACATGGCCCTGAAACTGAAGAAGATTGCAGCCACCCCCCCCGCCGCCCCCTCATTTAATGGCAGGTCTCTTGAACAACATATGGATGCTGTCGGGGCCCGCCAGGATGTCCTGTTCCCCCGCTCGGGCCGCAGGATAGGCAACAACATGACCAATCTGGCTTGGGAGGTGGTGGCAGCGGTGCCAACACCCTTCAGAACAGGACAGCCACCCAGTGCTGCAAGAAGATGAATGATCTCCTCCGTTCTGCCAAGGTAAGTCACTCTTTTCATCACTCTCAACTCACACACTCACAAACCCATCACACACCCACAGGGATCTCACTCACCGTCAGTTCAAGGGAACATCACCATTCACTCTCTCACACACACCTTCATTGTCCTCACCCCGTCCACGGGACCACTCAACAACTATACAGGCCAGATATATGTGTCATCTGGCTTGGCAGGCATCCTGCTTACACTTTCTCCATCTATATCCATGCAGGACAAGCTGGTACACAACAAGAGAGACAGGTCACAGACCAGTGGCGGAATGCTCGAAATCAAGGTCCTCTTGGACTTTGGAAACAGCCATCCGACTGGCCAGTGATGATCTGGACCACTCCTGTGCTGACGGTGAGGTCGGCGCTGCTCTACCAATTGAGGATCCAGTAGTGCAACATCCATCAGGCAACCATGCCGCGAGTGATGTGTCCTCTCTCACAGGCCACTGCCATGTACTAATTATCTCCCCTTGCTTTCACAGGCACATCTGCCAAACAACCAACAGAGTCCATGACCCAGAGCCTCCAATCAAGCCCCAAAGAAACTTCCGAAGAGGAATCTGAAGGCACCTTCCCTGAAGTCCTGTCACAGCTCACCCAACCTCCAACAGCACAGAGACACACACCTCGGTGGGACCTAGCCTTAGAGTAGCCTCAGCATCACAATCTGGTGAGCACATCGCACTGTCTGATCCACAGCAGGTGGCGGCAGGGACTTCCCAGTTGTCTGGCACTTGGAGGACGGCTGGAGGCCAGAGGTTTGCTGAGTCTGTGTCAGATGATGAGCCTCTGGACTCGGTCATGTCATAGTTGTTGGAGCTGCAAAGGCAAGCTCCGGAATGTCGGAACGGGTGTCCGCTGTATGATGGAGGAGTCCATCCGTCTTCAGTCTGAGGTGATAGCGCTGGCATGCCAACGCACCGGGGTCAACACTGGTAGGATGGCGGCCGTCATGGAGATCTTGGTCCAGGACTTTACTCCTGCACTGCTGTGCATGCTCAACTCCATCACTAATGCCGTATTTGGCCTCCAACAGTGTGTATGCAAGAGGAGTGCCGGACAGCTCAATCTCACTCCAGCTACCCCTGCTCCTCAAGGAGTCAGCCTGGGGCCCCCAAGCACCCATAGGGAGGAGGGTCTGCAGGTGCACACTCCGGGCCCATCCATCCAGGCGACTCTGAGAGTGTCCGGCCCATCCGACCATCCTCTTCCTGTGACCCCAGCAGCTCCAGCTCCACAGGCCGAGGAGGGTGCCACTGCCACACGGCAGGACCCTGAAAGCAGGCCGGAGCCCTCCAAGTCTCGGCCCTCCAGAGCATACCCTCCAAAGTCATCATAGACAGGGTGCTGCAGTCAGCAGGCTGCCTCCATCTCTGCTGTGGATGTCTGGGGAGTGCCAAGACATAGCAACAGGGTTAGGACAGTTTAGAAGAATTAGTTGCACAGCATGGGCACGGGTCTTAATCACTTATACATACTGTTCACTGTTGTCAATAAACTCCCAAGAATGTCTCCATGCCTATATCTCCTTGTTCTGATGAGCAGTGTTCTTGTCTCACAAATGTGAATCCTTTCTGCACAAGATAAAGGCAGGTGTCTCAGTCCAGGGCCTCTTCCCTGTTCTCTGTGCAGCCTTCAGACCAGAGTGATGGTCCGGCCTCACACTCCCTGAAAACATTACTGCCCCTCGGTGGTGCTTGTCATTACTGCCAGAATGTAGAGGGCAGGTACAACAGGGTTCTCTCATTCTCTCGATGTGCTCCCAGCACCTTTATGGAGGGGCTGGCCCCCATCCCTTCAGCATCTGTGGCCATTGATGCTGTGCTCCAGCCCCTGAAGGGCCCAGGTGTTGAATGCAGACAAAGCTTCAGACGCTTCTAAAATTTCATGGCTGCGTTTGTATGATATGATCCTGATCATGGAGTGCAAGTGAGCTGCCCGCAGCCAGACAGGAGTCAGCCATTCTCAGAGGCTGTGTGAAGATTTATGGAGTGTCCTCACTGCATTTTGTCATCGTCCTCCTGCAAACGAGCGACAATTAGGGCCTTCACTGCATCTCCATGACAGGAGCATTTTCACGGAGGGTATTCATGCTGCCATAAGCTAAACTGGAGTCAAACATTCACAAATGCGATGTGAGGAATTATGGCGTCACCTCACTGCCTGCCGTCATCATCCTCCACAAATCTAGCAGCTATGAGGGCCTCCTGAGCATGCCTGCCTCATCTAGCCAGTGTGAGGGCTTCATCTCCATCATTGCTGCCTCCAAGGTCCTCCTCAGCCTCATCCCCGTCAGCATCCTCCTCATTGGAGGAGACGTGCAGCTCCTCCATTTCCCCCTCAGCCAGCTCCTCACCCCGTTGCAGTGCCAGGTTGTAAAGGGCGCAGCAGATGATGGCGATGCGTAATACCCTCTGCAGGCTGTATTTCAGGGCTCCACCAGATCGGTTCAGGCACCAGAACCTCACCTTCAGCATCCTGATGGTCCGTTTCATCGGGTTGTGAGCTGCAGCATGAGCCTCATTATAGTGTCGCTCTGCTGCAGTCTGAGGCCGTTGCATGGGTGTCATCAGCCACGGCCTCTGCGGGTAGCCCTTGTCCACGAGGAGCCAACCCTGCAGCCTCTGTGGAACCTGAAGATCTCCAGGGTCCTGTGGCTGACTGAGGATGTAGGTGTCGTGCGCACTTCCTGGAAACCATGCGCACACCTGCAGGATGTGTTTCTGGTTGTTGCACACCAGCTGCACATTCAGCAAATGGAAGCCCTTGCGGTTGATATAGTCCACTGTGTGTTGTGATGGAGATCTGAGCGCCACATGAGGGCAGCCAATCACACCCTGCACCCATGAGCTGGGCGAATCCAATCGCTCTTGCATCATGGGTGTCCTGGTGCTGGGCAAAATGCACAAAGTTGTGTGCCCTCGCAAAGATGGCATCCATGACCTCATGGATGCACCTGTGGGTGGAGGCTTGAGAGATCCCACAGAGGTCACCTGTGGAGCCCTGAAAGGAGCCACTGGCATTGAAATTGAGCGCAGCAGTCACTTTCACAGCCACCAGCAGTGGATGACCTCCATGTCCCCGTGGCATCAAATCCTGCAGTAACTAGCAAATGTGAGTGACCAGGTCTCTAGACATTCGCAGTCTTCGGTGACACTGGTTCTCGGTCATCTGCAGGAATGAAAGGCGGCGTCTATAGACCCTGGGAGTCGCTAGACGCCAGCCTGCAATGGATTGCTCTGGCTCTTGCATGGCACACCAGCCACCCCTTCTTCCTGAGGTTGCTGCTCCTGCCTCTGCGCAGCCAGGAGCCTCAGTCGCTCTCTGCTCCATCTTCTTCGTGCTCTGTAGGCCATCAGGCATATTGCTAATTCACTAGACTCCATGATGCTGATGAACTCCTCCCGCAGGATAAAAGAGAGAGACACGTGGTTAACATGGGTGTACTAAGAACCTATCCTGGTTAAGTGTAACGGCCCTTTAACACTTCATGGAGTGTGCTGGCCATCACTTGGATGGCCAGAAATTACTGTGCTGCAAGGCTGCCCTGTTAGCTGGAACCATGGGGGAGACTGGTCCAAACCGGGATGCTGAGATTGCAGGGGGCTGTGAGCACCTCCAGCAGTGACTGCTACATGGCCAGCTTTAGCAAGGCGATTGTACAATGTGCACAGTCCAACTGCTCTGCGGTCCACTAAAGTGCTCATGAATTTTCAGTCTGTGTCAGGGGTGGGGGGTGGGGGGTGGGGGAAGGTGGGGGTGATGATGGGCGTACTGTGGGGGGGGGTTGGTGGAGGGGGGGTGCAGAGAGCTCTGGATAAACTGGTGGCACTTTGATGCCTCTGTGTTGCTTGAGTGGGCAGATAAGCTAGTAGCCCGAGCCCCATCGTTTCAATGTGGCTGCGCCTGAACTGTCTCAGTTGCAGAAAAGTGGTCACTTTCTGCAGGTATCCTGAATGCGTGGCCGCTTCCCTTGCCCACCCTACCCCCCCCCCCCCACCCCAAATACTTATGTGCTATATTCAACGGCAAGGCTGCACTTGCCCCCCGCTCCCCCTCATCCTCAAGATTCGCCTCCGATGCAGGGCAGCAGTTAACCCCTGCCCCCCAGCACCCCTGAATCCTGGAAAGTGACACACAACCCTGGCAAGTTCTGCAGAATGTTGCTGTGTATTCACCTCCAATTCACCCAAAGTGCAAGCCGCCTAGTGCACGTTGCCTCTGTCCTGTTGTGAAACACCTCGGCGTGCTTTCCCACTGTGGAATGGACGATCCAGCAGGAGTGCAAGAGCCTGGCAGGATGGCCTGATAATGATATGCTGATGTATTACAATGAGGTTCCTGATGACCGATGGCAGGAAATGCGGCTTGCCGTTGGTGGGCTGAACGGACAATCGCGACCTGCCTTCCTGCCGTCATGAAACCGATCTTGCCACAATGCCTCCGCATGCCAACTATCACACCCACTGCCAGTGGGCACGGAAAATTCCACCCCATATATTTCTAAACCTCATATCCTCATTTAATTTGCTGTGAGGCCTAGTTGTGATTATCACCATAGCAACTTACAGAGGACTATCAAACTAGCTCTTCAAGACTGACCATAAGGAACAATGAAACGCTTTGTAAAAACCTGTAGTACAGTTGAACAGCAATATTCATGCAGGCCTGTAACTTTTCTTGGAATTTCTGATGGTATTCATACTAATAAACAACAAATTATACTTTGATATAATTACTAGTCTCTATGTAACAACTGTTCCATTTTGTTGGCATCATTCGCTAGTCCTCAGATATTGAAACAGTCCATGTCCAAATGCGGCAAGACCTGGACAATATCCATGGGCTGACAAGTGGCAAGTAACATTCACGCCATACAAGTACCAGGCAATTACCATCTCCAACAAGAGAGAATCTAACTACCGCCCCTTGACATTCAATGGCATTACCATCACTGAATCCCCCACTATCAACATCCTGGGGGTTACCATTGACCAGAAATTGAACTGGATCAGCCACATAAATACTGTGGCTTCAAGAACAGATCAGAGGCTAGGAAACCTGCAGCGAGTAGCTCACCTCCTGACTCCCCAAAGCCTGTCCACCATCTACAAGTCACAAGTCAAGAATGTGATGGAATACTCTCCGCTTGCCTAGATGAGTGCAGCTCGAACAACACTCAAGAAGCCTGACACCATCCAGGACAAAGCAGCCCACTAGATTGGCACCACATCCACAAACATTCACTCCCTCCACCACTGACACACAATAGCAGCAGCGTGTATCATCTACAAGATGCACTTCCAAACCCGCTGCCACCTAGAAGGACAAGGGCAGCAGACACATGGGAACACCACCACCTGAAAGTTCCCCTCCAAGCCACTCACCATCCTGACTTCGAAATATATCACCATTCCTTCACTGTCGCTGGGTCAAAATCCTGGAAATCCAGGAACTCCCTCCCTAATAGCACTCTGGGTGTAACCACACCACAGGGACTGCAGCGGTTCAAGAAGGCAGCTCACCACCACCTTCTCAAGGGCAATTAGGGATGGGCAATAAATGCTGGCCTAGCCAGCGACACCCACATCCCGTAAATAAATAGAAAAATTATATATATTTTTGATAAATTCCTGCAAACAACCGCATACTTAAATAAAACATTTGCTTAGGAAATTATTTTTTATTGAGGCCTGAATTTACCCTCCTCTGGTGGGAGCGTAGATTCAGTTCAATTCTCAGCTCCACAAATCCGACCTGATAGTAAGTGTTCCGGAAGTCAGATCTTTGGTCCGGGGTGGAAGTTGGGGGCGGATGTGGCGACAGGGGTGGGTAAAAATGGGAGTTGAGGCGAGCGACCCTGGAACAATCCAGAGGCTGCCGGGTGCAGAGGATACCTGGGGGAAGGCCTACCTTGGGACATCAGCACTGCGTCGAAGTTTTTAAAAATAGCAATGAAACATAAAAAAGCCCTCCAGCCTTCACCCCTTATACCACCTCACCCCCCCTCCACACACTCCCCATGCCCCAGCCATGCCAACTCATGCCACCCATGACCCCTCAGATCCTCTACGCCAGCCTATTCCCTCATCCCCCATGGCTTTTGACAGCCTCTATGCCAGCTTAGTGCCAGCTCATGCAAACCCATGCCCCTCACCCACAACTTTTTTTCCTTAAACCTATCATGCCAACTCACCCAGCATTCGACATGCGCAGACCTCCGGACCCATGTTGAGATGAGATAAAATAGTTCTTAAATGTCTATTGAAGAATTCACTATTTCAAATAAAAACATTGTCATTGATAAAAACCCAGTCAGTATATTTAACTTGTTTTAATCCATTATAAAAACAAACATTGAAATTCATAGCCCCACATCAAAGAGTTTAGAACCACTTGGAGCTGTCAACCAAATTTTGAACTGAGAGGCACCCCATTGTGATAATGGAAGTTTGTGAAATCTGTCATGCAGCACTAATTTAATAATGATAACCCTCAATCTTATGTCAACAAACAGAGTGCAATAGCAAACACTGATTTTTTTTTAAACACTGCAGATACTTTTTCCAAAAATTTAAAGGGCAGGTGTTTGACAGCTTGAAAGTTTCTTTTGATAGTTCCTTTTGACAGCTCCAATGAGCTTGACAGTTTCAATGAGTTTATGCACTATTTACGCACATTCATGTCTAATTTTTCTAGCCCCAAAAGACACCTTACCTTTCCCAAAGGGCAGCTTACCTCTCCCAAGGGGCACCTGAACTCCCCCAAAGATGCTCCTCGACCATACCCAAAAGTGTACCTTACTTCTCCAAAAGGGTACCCGATCTATCCAAGCAACTCCACAAAATTTAGACCTGCTCCTACCACATCTCATCTGCACACATCATGTTTCCCACTCCCAGCTGATGAAAATCCAACATGACTGGAGGTAGCTGCTGTTTTATATGGGCAGCTGCCTCCTTGAACCACGTAAGTGCAATTTGGAACCTACCCCCATTTCCCCCCCGCCCCCATCGCGAAAATGGCAGGTGCTGTGTTTGGGGGTGGGATGCCCGGACCCGGGCCTCTGCAGCCATTTTTGTAATAACAGAGAAGCTTTCTGTCTTTACGAGAATTCAGTCCAGAGTAAAATGGACAAGTACATTCTTATCTGCCTAACATAGGAAATATTTATAAATACTTTGAACAAAAAATACAGTATTGCAGATGCTGTAAATCTAAATCAAAGACAGAATGTGCCAGAAACCCTCAACTTCCATAGAGAGAACAAACACAGCATTTTGAGTATGGATCCTTTGTCAGAACTGGGAGTAGGACAGCTCTGAAGTCAAATGAGTGGATGCTTCTGAAGAGTAAGTCTGAGAACATGTTGGTAGTGATGGATGGTGAAGAGAGTTGATTTCAGGAATCAGCGAGAACTCTTTGTTGAATATCAGGGAGATATCGGTGATGGTGGGTGGTTCTGAAATGGGAAGGGTGAAATTTAGGCTGATCCCAACTGCAATGAGTCAGAGCTTGGAGCAGGCGCTTTGAAAACAGGCCTTAACATGTGATTATAGCTAAGCAGGGAAAGAGACAGCAATGACGATGAACCAGGTAAAAGTGACAAATGGAAATCACATCAAAGAGAGGAGTAACACTCCTTCAAGGCAGACATTTCATGGCAGTGAATTGAACACAGTGAACAAACAGCAAAATACCGCAGATACTGCAAACGTGAAAGAAAATCTGAAAACCTAGTTCTGGCAAGAGTCCAGCATATCCCAAATGGGTTTGGGTTCCCATTTGCCCTGCGAACTGGTAAAATGACAATCAAGGATTTGATTGAACATCTCATCTCAAGGGTTTCAGAGGTTGTTGGTCACAACTACCACAATGGAAGCTGTGCCAGCGATGAGGGCTGGCTTCCTAAGGGAGGCCTCAATCTCAGGCAAGGAAGTGGAGGGAGCAAATAAAAGAAGAGGAAGCAATTGCGAATATAAAAAGAGAAAAAATATATATACAAGGGCAGAAACAGAAAATAGGGAAGAAAAGACAGAGGGAAAAATACAGAGACTGACAGAAATTATATAAGAGCTGTGCTGTAAGCAAGAGAAAGGAAGATAAGGAAACCAGCTGAGAGAGGAACACATTAACAGAAAGGTTAAAATCAACACAAGTATGAGTGGAAATTGGTCATTTAAAAAATCACAAAATGTGAAAAGCAAAGTTGCAAATGTTAGATTCAGGATTTTTCCCTATGCACTGCACATATTTTCCTTTAATGGCTGGGTGTTTTATCTCTTTATAGATACCTTGGATTAAAAATATCTTTCAATGCTTTCACATTACACGAGAAGAAAAGCACCAAAGAAATACATGGAAAAATATTGGAAGCTAAGGAAAAGTCTAATCATAACCTCGGAACCGTGTCTGAGTTAAAACAAACTGTCCTT
The DNA here is from genome assembly GCF_964194155.1 of Cetorhinus maximus. Lineage (NCBI taxonomy): Eukaryota > Metazoa > Chordata > Chondrichthyes > Lamniformes > Cetorhinidae > Cetorhinus > Cetorhinus maximus. The sequence goes on from NC_135900.1 coordinate 16,510,148, forward strand.
ATTGAATACCTAGCATCTGAATGCCACTGAATCTTCATATTATTTATTTTAGCATATAGATATTCTGAATCTGAATATTATATATTCTTTCCTTCACATTATTACTATATTAACCTGTTAGTCTGTTCCCAAAATCCATAGGAAGTGTTTTCATTTACAAAATTGTTTACAAAATGGACACAAGTTTATATAAGGATAAAACTTTCTCAACACTGTGCTTTACAGAATATGACTGTTAATCATCCAATAAAGTTTTGTTTTATTTGCTGACGTAAAAATAGAAAATTAGATCTGATAACTGAACATGGAAACTATCAGAAAGAGCCTTGAATATTTGGGAAACTTGCGGAGACAGTTGAAATAAATGACTTGCCCTATCCCGTTTTGATTTCCTCCTATTTTATATCGGTACATATACTGTATAAGCCACAGTGCCAGCTGCAACATTAACAGTGGAACGATAGCATTAGCTGCAACGATAGCAACCTTTTACAGTTTGGCATTTTAGGGACAGATTGGCACCAGCAAGTAACCCGATTTCTTTAAAAAGAACAACCCGACAGCATTTTAAATACCTGGCATTTGCTAATTAAGCCATTCATTTGTAATGATGTGAGCAGAAAAGACCATCTTTTTCTGGATGCTTTTTTTTTTCATTTAGTGAAATCCAATACTTCCTGCAAATGACAATTCAGAATCTTAGCAACAAGAGCTGGTTGCTGTGACCAAAGGATGGCACGTAGCATGTTAATTAATCCCTTACCCTGATTCCTGACAGACAGGAACCTCCTGCGATCACTCTAAATCACTTGCTGCTGGTTGCTTGAACATTCTCTGTGCTTAAAGAAGCTAGTCTAAAGCCTACTTATATCAGCTCCATTGCTTCTGCATGAAATAGCTTGCAGCGTGGTCAAAAGGGAAGCAGCATCGAAATCAAAGCCTGTGGAAATTCAGCATGAAACGGTAAACAAGAAGGAGTAGAGCTCCAGTACTTTCTGCCAATCAACATAATGTGATAACTACAACTCCGCCCCCCTCTCTCTATCTGCATCTGTAATCTTTGACAGGTTCCCACCCTGATGTGTTCAGCCAATCTCGGTTAACTGATGATAGGCAGTCGTCACTTGCTGGCTCTTCGCTCGTCTCCCTAGTGTTACATGCAGCAGTCTGTTGTAAAATGGAATACGAGGGAGACAGAATCCAAACACAGTCTACCCTGCTTCTGTACTTTGAAAGTTCAGAAAATAGGATAAAAATAGACCAATGGCCAGCTTCTAACAGCAGCAGGAGACATGTTCATTGTTTCAAACATTAAATGTCTATGATCTGCGATCAACTATCATCAGGATCTTTCAGCCACTTCTTCCTCTTCTTCAGATTTAAGGTAGTTTTTTTATATATTCCATGTTCAATATGATTGCATACCATTCCCTAACTTTACTTATTTTATTGTTACCATTGTAAGTATGTATGCAAAAATGTTAACAATCCTTCTGCTGAATCATTCATGTTTTACCTTTATCCCTTATGAGTTAAAATTCGGCTAAAGTCTTAAAAGTAATTTTTGGAGCCAAAGATAAATATTTACAAGGATTTACATGCAATCTTAAAGTAGAGGTCATCCACCTGTGATGATAGGGCTTACCTGGAAGATGAATCTCAGGTATAAAAACTAGAATAATTATTAAATTACATTGCATAAAGTGGTTTGCACAAGAGTAGATTATTTGCTAAATATTTAAAACAGATGCTCTACTAATATTATTCTGCTTGGTTGTTGCAGTTTTTTTGTACCTGCGATGAACTTGGTGGTGTTTCTTTTTCCCAGTCACACACTCAGTCCTATGGGATCGGCTCCATGTACGTCCTACGGCAAGGATCACTGGAAGACGGTTGAGAGGTGGCCATGATGTGCTCGCACCACCCAGCCTTCTCCTCTGCTATCAGAGGTCTCACCTTAAAATCCCAAAGATTTGTGCTGCTGCTGCTTTGTGCCTGTCTGACAGGCAATGCTTCTGTAATCTGTCCTCCAGTCTGCATTTGTGCTAGTGATATCATTACATGCAGTAATAAAAACCTGACCGCTGTGCCAAGGACGCTCCATAAAGTTGTGACCAGCTTGGATGTTAGCTACAACAGTATCAGCATACTTGGTTCTAACTGGGCTCCTGCCATCTTAGACAGGCTGAAAACCCTCATTCTCAATCACAACAGCATTGATTTCCTCTCCAGAGGGGCCTTCGCTCCCACCCCACAACTGAGGTATCTAGACCTATCCTCCAACAAGCTGAGAAAATTGGATGACTCATCATTTCAAGGTTTGAATTCCCTGGAGACCCTACTTCTTTACAATAATCAGGTGACACAGGTTAGCGCCGGAGCTTTTGAAGGTTTGTACAAACTCCGTAAATTATATCTCAGTCAGAACTTGATCTCACACTTTCCCTTGCAGTTGTATAAAGGAAAGTCTAAACTCCCACTGCTCGAACTATTGGATCTGTCCTTCAACAAATTGACTTCTGTACCAGTCCTGCAGTTAACTGCACTGTCAATTAGGCTGCAGAGTGGTTTGTACCTGCATGCAAACCCATTTACCTGTGATTGTTCTTTTTACACAATGGTCACCTACTGGTATAACTGGCGGCTTAGGTCTGTGGTAGATTTTAAAGATGATTATAGGTGTTATTTTCAGCTTGACTCCAAGAGAAGTGTTAGTGTTTTACTGATCCACGATGACCTTTTGAATTGCTCCAATAGTACTGTGAATGGATCCTTTCATGCCTTGGGGCTGATTTATGAGGCCCACTTAGGGGAAAGACTAGTGATAAACTGTGACAGCAAGATACTGAATTCAAACACAAATGTCTTATGGGTCACGCCCAGGAATGATACGTTGCAGCCAGGCATTCAAGATCAGGGTCTGCAGGTATTATTGAATGGAAGCCTTGAGATTCAACAGGTTCAACCTGAAGATGAAGGGACCTACTCCTGTATAGCAATTAACAGCAGACGAATGCTAAACGAGACGGTAGAGGTGACACTGAAGGTGCACAATTTTACACAAAACGGGCAGCATTCACAAACCTTTAACACAGCTTTTACAACCCTCTCTGCCTGCCTAGCTAGCATTATTTTGGTCTTGATTTATCTATATTTGACACCTTGCCGTTGCTGGTGCAAAGCCAAGCAGAAACACAGAAAGCCAAATGGGAACAGCGCTCACTCTTCAATCCTGAGCACCACTCCCTCACATGAAGTCGGTGGGGAAAGGAAAGCCAGCGCTTGCAAGCGGGTGGTCTTCCTGGAGCCAGTTAAAGAGCCACTAAAGGGACAGAATGGGAAAATGAAACTGCTTCCTACCAATCACAGCATGGCTGAAAAGATCCTGAAAGCCAAAAGAGGGAAAGCTGATGTTGACTCCATCAGTTCTGTGTTCTCAGATAAGCTGATCATGGCATAATCCAAATATCATGGATGTGGCTTTGTCAGGAGCTAGATTGCTGCCAATTAGACACATTGAGAGGACCTGTCACCTCATAACATTGGCATTCATGGTAAATCTCCTTGTTCATGGAAATGTGAAAACCAGACTGAAGAACAATTCTGCTGTCTTGAATGTTAACAGGGCTATGTCACCTTGGAGCGGAGCTTTGAAAATCTACTCAATTTTTGGAATGTGGAAGATCCTTCATGAGGGTAAAAACACATATCGCTCTATCTATATATGCTGAATTCTGCATATTATCTTGGCAGCTTTGCTTGCCAGAGATTAAAAATGCCCCTCCCCCCAAAAAATCAACTTGACACACAGGTGAGATGCTGTGATGAAGTTATTTTACAGCAATGTCTAGACTGCATTTTCACAATTCTTTCTCTCAAGTTGACATAGCCCTTTTAAAGAGCTCATTGTGATGGAATAAGCCTAGTGATGCTTTACTAAATCCTTAGAAGCCGTGAGTACAATGAAGCCTCATTAATGGTCCTGCATCCGCTTCAGACACACCGGCAGATAATATGCAATGCTAATTTTGCTCTAATAACCAATGAAGCTATGTAAAATGATTAATCTTTGCCACACAAATTCAGTACACTGTTGCTACTTTCAATTTTTCATAAACCTTTGCCACGAATTACGTTTCAAAAAATTCCAGTGACAGACTATTATTCTAGCCAGCTTGTTGACGATAAACATGTACAGGATCATTTATCTCCTCAGTGCTATACTCATATTGACTAGGAGCCTAAATTTATAGTATAGAGTATAAATTAAACTTTTATACAAAAATCTAAAGCACTGCCCACACCTTGTTCACACTTCTAATATATGCTGTAATGAACAACACATTATTTTATCCCATGACAATAAAATTGGCGAATTTCAGTGACCTCAGTTCTAAGAGTCAGTCCTTTTCATACCATTGTAGCATTAGTAGAATTGAAGGACCACCAGCATTAAGAGCAGCAGGTCATTAACAAGAATATTGAAGTCTACACATTGAAGCCCTACAACAGGAGGGTTCCAATGTAATGACCCAGTTAATGCGTGATGAAATTATTGGACTCGTAGCTGGCCAATGCCAGCTTAAGCTCCAGTCTCAGAAGATGCTCATGTTCAGCATTCCCAACCGGATAAGCTTCATCAGCTCAGCTTCAGCTACAAGGCTGCCTAGGGAGTCTAGCAGGAACCCTCCAGTGGTTCCTTTCTTATATCAAGCATCCTTCTCAGTGGTTATAGCCAAGGAGTAGCATTAATGCTGCCAGGAACAGACAGTTCTATCTAATTTAAGAGGCCAGGGAAATGGGATGGAATTACAAAAATAAATTAAATAATAATAAAAGAGATTCTATAATCATTTATTCCATGATGTATTATTTATAATCTTTAAAATTAAATTATTTAACTTTTTCCAAGCATCAAAATGGATAGTCGAAAACAAAGTACTCTGAATGTGAAATGATTAGTTTGTACTGATGTATTTAAAAGATATATAAAAGTCTGTAAATGCAGTATTTTGTAGTATCAACTTACTGTAGGGGATATTTATCTTTGTTACCATAAGCTTAGAAATTTTATTGTATAATGTGTATGATATCTAAAATGGCCTTTGATATCCGTTGTCTTAGTTTGTAATTAATATCTGGTTTTCAAAATTGTAGATTTGAAACAGAACTATGCTACTGGAAATACAAAAACAGACAAAAATAAGTGCAATAGTTTCCTCACATTTGATTCTATTTTATCCTCTGTTAGATGTTGTTTAGTTGCACTTTTAGGCAGAATTTAATGTCTTTCCCCATGGCACATTTGGTGGCAGGGAGCATTTAATCAGGCTGGAAGATGGCAGTTGGGGACCTCACTGCCTTCCCCTCTATGTCCCAATCCAGTCCATGGCAGGAAGGCTCATGGATGGCCCCTGCCACCAATTGAAGATCTTAAGTGGGCAACCATGGCCACCTAAGGGTCCCCTATCCTACCACCGCTGGTATTCACCCAGTGGCAAGTAGGGTACTTGCCATGCGGGAAGCCCAAAAAAACAAACCCTGTCGTCTTTGCTTGCTGGCTTCTGGGGTGGGGACTGGTGGCTGGTCCCGCATTCAATGGCACTCAGTGATCGAGGGATCTAGCATTGGGATGGCAGGGTCCCCTAAGAGACATCCCCCTACCATTGCTGCCCAACCCTCTATTCGCTAAGCCCCAGCCTGTGATCCCCCTCCCACCATTCCTGCAGCCTGGGTCCCTTGGTCATCCTGTGCCTTGGGTGGGTGCATTTTATCAACAGCAGCCAATACCTACCTGGTGGCACTGCTGAGCAATGACGACCTGCCAGCCTCTGATTAGCCGGCGTGGGACGGGACCTCCGTCCACAGGGTCCTTGGGGTCCTGGGGAAGGCCCAACACTGCCCAGATAAGTGCCTGATTGGAACTTAATGCGGTAGGTCTTCCCAAAGAGGACTTTTGCCGCCTCTCCAGCTGGTAGGCAGGACCCCCATCACCAACATCAATTTCTCCCTTAGTTTCTTAATGGGATCGAGAGAACACCATTTATGCCCTGTAACTAGCATATGCAGCAGGGAATACTGTTGCTGACCTCAATGAAATTCTGCTCCACTAGGCCCCAAGTAAAGGCACAGCAGAGACTACACCGCCACATGTCTGTCAAAATCCAAAGCGCCTGGGAATCAACATTATTTTGCAAAGGGCTTTGCAAATGGCAGATGTTTTATGCAGTTCCAAAAGTTTCTCAACCATGAGTTTGTAACTGATTTTCTAAAAATTCCATCCCTTTATAAAGTACTGTGATAAGTGAACTGATACGAATGACAATTTAGAAAGTAATTTATGAAGTATAGTATTCTGTTTTTTATTTACCTCATGTTCAAGTTTTTGTTACTTTTTGAAGATAGAGTCGATGGTGCATGAACATCCTACGCATTAAATAATTTTCACCCAAAAAGTCTTGACACTCTCCAGAGGAAGAGATTAATCCTATACTAGAACTCTCCAAAGTAAAATCAATGTTATTCCCATTCAACCATCTAGTTTCCAGAGACTGGCAGCAGAGCTAGTGGGCCGGATTTTCCACCCCCGCCGTCCAGCGGGATTTTCCGGTCCCACCACAAGTCAATGGGCTCCCGGCTGGGGGGGGTGGTGGGGGGGGGCGCCTCACCCGTGGCAGGTCCCACCCACGACGGGGGCCGGAAAACCCCGGCCAGCGTTACAAAAGCAGGTCTGAATTTTAACTGGGGGGGCCAATTTTCAGCGGGTGGGTGGGTGATGCCAGTTAGAAAGTTACCCTGTGCAGGAAAAATGAGTCCCAGGTTACTTTACTTCCCAGAAGTTATTTAAATGCTGCCAGCAGGAAACAGCCGCTGCCTATCAAGAGTTAGTAAGTCTGCTTTGTTCTTTGGGGGTTTCCGTAATCTCCGGCTCCTCCTAACTTCACGAGGAAACAAATAAAACATTTAACTAACCCTTTGGGCCTCGACTGGCTCCATCCAATCCCTCGCTGGGCAGGCCGATGAGAACCTGCTGTCTTCCTCACAGGCCTATTAGTGAAAATTGTTGTCAGGTCCTGATGGCATATGTGATTCTAAATGTACATTTTAAAAACACCAGCTCCCGGTAGCTCCAGCCTTGGTGGGATGAGGGCGACATTTTAAAATGCTCAACCTCCCAGTTTCTTCCAGGTAGGTTAAGTTCACCTCCTTGAAACTAAGCACATTTACAACCAAATAATATGTGCTGTAATCAGATACAAACATCTTGATGACAAAATGTAACTGTATTACAAAGCGGACATTGTTATCACAGCGCAGGTAGGAACCATTCAACGCATGTCCCATGTTGGTGTTCGTGCCCCACCCAGGCCTCCTTTCACTTCACTTTATCATTAACAGCAAATCTTCTATTCCTTTTGCCCTCATGTGCATATCTGGTTTCCCCTTAGATGCATCTATACTATTTGCTTCAAGTAGCAGGTTTTACATTCTAACTACATTATTAAAAGAGGGTTCTCTTGAATTCCTTACTGGATTTCTTCGTGACTGCGTTTATATATGTGGACCCTACTTTTGGACCACCGTAAGTGGAAACATCTCTTCTACATCTACCCTGTCAAACCCCTTCATAACGTAACTTAATTATACCAATTTTCTCAATGAGGCCTGTTTAAAAAACAAAAGAAACTAATCTGCCTGATGATCAACTGAAATGCTGTGTACTTCGCTAAATAAATGTTATTAGTCCTTGAAGAGTTAATGGCTGACGAGCAGTTTTTTTTAAGTAATACCCCTTTGGTTTTTATTAATCTCACAACAATGAAAGTGCACGGACTGACCTACTTACAATTAGCTGAACATGTCCAGACATCTTCGTTTCTCAGTCCATTAAAACTTTATTGGTCTTCTTTGAGACCAAGGGAAAAGTCCACAGTGACAGATGTTGTGCCAGATCTGGCAGTGTGCTATGTTCCATGAGGTGTCCTTGATTTATAATTATTGAGAAATCTGAACTGTCACTTATTCGGGCTCATTCTTTTGCGAGCTGCTATATTCTGTTCTCCCCATCCGACTGTAGCAGCCTTATGCAACGTTCATTTAATAAAATGTCTGATAACAAAAACGTCAAGCCACTTTTTTTAAAATAAAGCTATAATACTTCTTCTCGCTTAGTCAAGGAGCTTTTTTAATTACGTAAGAGTCCAAAGTCTTGAAGTGTTTCCAATCATTTCCTATGTAAGCCTAACCTCTTAATCAATATATTTGTATAAACAAAAAACTTTTGCCCTCAGATTGATTCCTACGATTATGATTATAAATTTCATCACTGTTACCCTCTTACTAGACAACCATCAAAACTGCCAGAGAAAGAAAAATGGCTGCAATAATTTACCAGTCAAAACAAAAATCACAAATCAAGGAAATAAAATTAAAGCCAAACAATTTTACTTTTGTTGGCGTTTGCATTCATTTGGAGTAGCAAAAAATGGAAATGTTTATTCTAAACAATTGAAAAAAGGAATATAAAGATGGCAGGATGATTTAATGTAGGGTTCTGCCTGAGAGATTGACCCATCTTTTCCTTTTCACATGCTGGATTAGTCAACAGCATTTTCTGTTTTTAATTTCAGATTTCCTGGGTGACATTTATTCTCCTTTATATATCTCGACTTCATCTAGTTAATCTGATCTCTTTCATAAATTCTGGTCATTTTGACAGGGTTTTTTATTGGATTAATTCATTACAATTGTATGAAGTTCCTCATCTTAATGTTATGCAATTAATGGAGAAACATTGCTTAAAAACAATAAAACCTCTCAACCATCGTTCCTGTGCCAGCTCTATTTAAAGAGTTATCTAAATAGTCCTGCTCCTTTGCTCATTCCCCATAGCACTGCCAATTTTCCTTTTGAAGTATATATTTGATTCCCTTTTGCAAGTTACTATTGAATCTGCTTCCACCGCCCTTTCAGGCAGTGCATTCTAGATTGTAACAATTGGCTGTGCAACTTAAAAAAATCCTCTCATCTCCCCTTTGTTTCTTTTGCCAATTATTTCAAATCTTCATCCCCTTGGTTACCAATCCATCTATTGGTGGCACATCATAGTTTTAAAAAACTGTAGATCCATTTTTCACTCATCAAATGTAACTAATGGTAATATTTTAAAACTTTCCAAATTAGTATTGTGTGTAGGTTTGCACCCTTAACTTTAAAACCAACTCATCTTCATTGCCAATTGATAAACATTACAATGAGTTTGTAATCTAATCTGGCAATTACATTCGGATTTGATTGCAAAGTAATGCCACAGGAGCCTCCTCCCACCCTTCTTCATCTAACCCTGTCAAACAGATCGCTCTATTTCTTTGTCCCTCATGTACTTTCTTAGTTTGCCCTTAAATTGACCTCTGCTATTCGCTTCAACTACTCCATGTGGTAGCAGGTTCAATATTCTAACCACTCTCTGAGTGTAGGTGGTACTTAGAGACATCTAAATAGCATTTGGAGTTCATTGACAAGTAAATGGTATGAATGAGTGCTGCGTTTAATTGTTGATGCTATGCAACATAAATTATAAATTGGCCAACAGGTTGTGTATGTATTCACCAACAGCAAAAGACTTAACAGATGCCAAATTAAATCAATAATAAGCACACATTTTGTCCTGTACCAGATAGTAGAAATAGATTAAATATTAAGACAGTCCTGGAGCTACCCTTTTTCAGTTATTGAGTATTGCATATAGCAATCATTAATAAATGCAAGTTTATGCAATTTTCTTCAGAAGAAAGCGGAACTCTCAAACTAAATAAAAGTTTTCATTACAAATTACTGTGCTGACGTCTCAGGTTGTTTGTTAATGTACGATTTTCAGTCGAGCTGACAAAAGATTTTGTAACTGGCACTTCTGGTAACCATTTTCTTGCAAATTATACTTACTATTCTTAAAGGCATTGGCCCAGATCTTGGTGCCAAAAGAACTGTCGGTTGAATGACACTTGCTGTTATTATTATGTTTAAATCGGACAGCAGCTTGTGACAATGAAGAGATACCCCGTAAATTACGGATAGCCCCAGGTTGCAGGGGCGTTTGCATTGCTCCAGCATAAGCCCTGCAAAAATGGTAACTCGCCTCCTTGTGAGTTTCGGGAAAGTCCTGCATTTGCGCATTAATTGTCAGTTAAAGTCACTGCACAAAATTACGGCTGGAATTTAACAGCTCCTTTTTAATCCAGAGATTTCTGTCCCTGCGACACCATTTGGCCTCTGCAGCCCAGGAGGGAACACTTGAAACCATGGAGCCTCACCCTTACAGGTAGTAAATTATTGTTAGATATTTTAAATTATTTTTCACTTACTTTTCTGTTTCCTTTCTCATTCTCAATCCAACCTTCCTTTCCCTCTTATTTCTCTTTCTGAACCTGATATGATTCTAATTCACCCATTTCCATCCCCTTCGTCCCTCTGTTTCTTTCTCAATCCTTAAATCTCATTGGTTATGCATAGACTGCTGGTCCCATCATCCATGAAGGTCACAGGAGCTCCTTGGCATTCGCCACACCATTATCAACAATTTGTGGTGCAAAGAAATTGTGAGTTGAAGGGTGAGGATAAAAACCTGATTGCCAAAACCCAGCAATATCTGGGCTATTACAATTTCTCTATTGTTCTACCCACACATCACTAGCTGAGATGACAGCCGGCTGCCAGCTCTCTCAGTCTAATGCATTTACATCTGTGAATAGCCTGCCTTATACTGCCTCCACACAGCCTCCAACCATCACAGGCCCACTGAAACTGAAAGCAGAGTGGTGGAGGTGGTTGGGTGGGGTGGGAGGGGGAGATTTTTTTCTATATGCCACGTTAGCCAAATTAGAAAGCTTTTCACTTTAAACAGATTTTGTTACATAGAGAGCAGCAGGAATCTTTTTCCCCAGTGCAGGCAGCATTGAAAAGAAAGCAGAATCCAAAAGCCACTTGTAAAAACAGGCCATGATGGGAAGAAGAATCAATCACAGGATTCATATCACTCACATCAAACTATATTTTTCATCTGTACGTAATTGGTCTGGGGCTAAGAAATAAAGAGGCTGGAATTTTACACCAATGCCCACCACCCTCTGCACCCCACCCCACCCCCCCCACCCCACCAACCAACCCCTTCCTGGGGATGGGCAGATAGCCAGGGGTTTACATAAAATTAGGTGGCATGGCAAGGTGGCAGATGTCCATTGCCTACCCGCCTCCACTGGAAGGCTGTATGCCAAGTAACCCACCCACCCTTTGGCTAATTGAGGCCCTTAAGTGGCTAATTAATAGGGGGGTGCCAATGTCATGAGGCGAGGCTGTCTAAGCAAGAACTTCTATGTGTTTACTTCATCCTTTAGAAACTCCACCAGACCTGGCTGCATCAGGGAGTGCATGCGTGCAGCAGTGGACATTCGCTTTGGAATATAGCATGACTTGCAGCATGAACAGAGGTCACACAGAGTAGGACAAAATGCAGGGAGAGGGAGGAGGAAGGGGGTAAGGGCTCTCAGCAGGAATCCATATCCACTCAGGGTGCTGAAGGAGCAATTGTCCAACCCAAGCATCAGCATGGATCAGCTTGTGAGACATCTGCACTTCACTCACAATGTTCTCACTGAAACCTGCCACCTGCTGCAGACACACTGCAACCTCAGAATGAGGACTGCATTGCCGGTGTCTGTGAAAGTAAACATGGCCATGAGCCTTTGATGTACCTGGCTCCTCTTTTTAATTTATTCTTGCAATGCTATGATGTAATTGGCAAGACCAGCATTTATCTCTCATCCCTAATTGCCCACAGAAGGTGGCACCTTCTTGAACCGTATGTATACCTATTAGGGAGAGACTTCTAAAATTTTGACCCAATGACAGTGAAGGTATGGTGATGTATTTTCACGTCAGGATGCTGTGCAACTTGGAGAGGAACTTGCAGGTGGTGGTGTTTCCATACATCTGCTGCCCTTGCTCTTCTAGATGGTAGAGATCCCAGTTTGGAAGGTGCTGTTGAAGGTGATTTGGCACATTGCTGCAGTGCATCTTTTAGATGGCACACACTGCTGCCAATGAGCATCGGTGGTGGAGACCGTGAATTTTAAAGGTGGTGGATGGTCCATGAGATAAGAATGCGTGTAAGTATGTAGCCTTCTTTTAATTTATGAATGGTCCAATTTAAAATAACAAGATAAAGGTTAGTTCATTACAAAAAAACTACTGCCGGAAGTTTAACTAAAAATGAAGTTATTAACTAAAATACAGGTATAAAAATTAAAATACAGATAAAGAAAAAGATACTTAAAGATAGGATTTCAAGTCAATCTCTGAAAGATATCATTGTGGGCCCATTGATTGAGTTCCTTCTTTCCAAACAAAGGGGTTGAAACTTAATGTTCAGTTTAGCAGCTGTGATGGCTTCTCTAGTTGAAGATTTGGAGTTTACCTTTGCAGATGGACTCAACAGGCAAAATAGGTTCTGGAAGGGAGTGAAGGCTCCTCTTTTCACTTTTATGGTGCTACAGGTGTTGGCATTTCATAGCCTGATTTAGTACACAAGTCTGATAGCTGTTTCTGGAAAGCCCACAGTCTCTTCCTGTTGAGAAACAGTTTCTATTTCAAGGCGTCTCTCTCATGATGTTCAAGATGGCTGTCTCCTTAGACAGCTTCTAGCTGTTTCTTACAGTAGGAAATCCACATATGGCTGCTCCCAAACTGACAAATCATGTTTTCACATTAGGTATTAGCCATTCAAACAGCCTTTCTCTCACCTGGGGTTCTTTGTTTAGATTTTCGCTGAGGTCCTTACCAGTTAATTGCCTTGGTTCTGAAAGAAGATCAGCAAGTGGGAGGACCTCATTTATCCAATGAGTGTTCCACGGGTGTAATGTCTCTTGTGATCTTTCTTGAGTTAAGCAGTTTGATAAGGTTTTGGAACCAACACAGAAAGGTGCCAAGTTTTCTGTCCATATATCCATTTTCTGAACAAGGACTTTTTAAAAGTTTTATTTTAGCAAACATGTGCTTTTCAAGTAGTTGTCCTTAAAGATCTTTAATATCGTAACTACACTTTTGTGACACCTCCGGACTTCACGGAAAATATGGGAATATACAATATTAATTTTTTTATATTGTGGCAACAAAAGATAAAGAAATGCACACCTTTTTTTCTACACTCAAGCAGATGGCCGATGCAATATAGTCCCCCTGGTTACATTTTCCAGTTAGGTTTTTTCTGGGAATTCTCTTCCTTCTCCTTTTCCCGGTTTTTACATCAGTCTGCACTGATTTTAACTTATGAACTTCACTGGACATCCTATGTGCTGTGCTTTTGCTGTTAACCTCTACAAAGAATGTGGAAGTTAAATCTGTGGTTAAATACTCTGTTGTTTCTTTACCTGGGAGCGTGTCTTGTTCACTTCCCGGACTTAAAGCTTTTAAATTCTCCCTCTGAGTGAGCAAGTTAGCAATAGCCTATTTCTGTGCCAATAACTCTTGCTTTCTCTGGTCAAAGTCTCTTTTTGCTGATACAGTAATGTCATCAAGTTGCTTCATATGCTTGAGCAAGAATGTTTGATATTCTTGTCTGGTTTGTTTTTGAACAATTTAAAATTTCTCAGCTTCTCCTCATTCCACTCAGGTTGGATCTTACTTAATTCTTCCCGAGCTAAATAAACAGCTTCTGGATTTTGAATCTCAAAGCGTCTCATTTTGTTGTCAGCATGGGGAAATCCACGATAACCTTGACTTTCACATCTCTCGGAGCCACCTTACCATGCCCAACGATATGGCCTAAATATGTAGCTTTCACTTTTGCAAATTCACTTTTAGCCAAGTTCACCACCAAATTAGCTTCTTGGAATCAAGTAAATAATTCTTCCAGATGTTGTTAATGCTCCTCCCACGCTTGACTGAAAACTAACAAGTCGTCTATATAAACAGCACAATTGCTCAGGCCTGTAATTACTTTGTTTGTCAGTCTTTGAAACGTTGCAGGTGCAATTTTCATATCAAACGGCATAACTTTATCTGATATAGTCCATCTGACATCACAAAAGCCGATATTTCCTTTTCTCTGTCTGATAACGGTACTTGCCAATATCCTCTTAGCAAGCCAATCTTTGTGATAAATTTTGATTGCCCCATTTTCTCAATATAATCTTCCAGCCATTATATAGGATATGAATCTGCTTTTGCCACTGCATGAATTCAATTTCTTTCTGTACTTGTGATAATTTTGCCAGATTTAATCTATCACGATGCTGCCTTATTGAAAATGAAACTTTTATACATACATCATGTATGGCTAAATTTGTCCTTCCCAATTTATTCCGACAAATATGTTTGTGTGACCGCAATAGATTCTCCAAATCACTTTGTCACTTGTCTGGAAGGTAACTCAATATTACAGTTAAGTTTTCAAGTACCCCCTCATTATCCAACTTGGTTAGAGGAAAATCAATTTCAGAATCCTGCATTTCTACTACTTTCTCATTAACTACCACCACTAATACCTCAGTTTGGTTCTCTTCCCTATCAAAGTAGTTTTTAAGCATATCTACATGACACACCCTTTGCATATTTCTTCTATCTGGAGTATTTATTGAATAATTAAATTCACTTAGTTTCTTTTCAATGCAGCAAAGTCCACTAAACCTTGCCTTTAATGAGTCACACAGTACTGGTAACAGAACCAGCAGTTTCTCTCCGGCAACAAAACTATGAGCTGTAGCTTTCCTGCCTGCCTTCACTTTCATCACTTGCTGTGATATCTTTAAGTGTTCCCTAGCCAACTCAAATGCTCTGTCCAATCTCTCTCTGAAGTTTGGTACATAATCCAGGAAAGAAGTTTCTGAATTTTGACCCACCAATTTCTCATTAATCAATTTCAGTGGTCCTCTCACCTCATGACCATAAACTAGTTTAAAAGGGTGAAAATCAGTCAATGCATTAGGAGCATCCCTAATATCAAATAACAAGAATGGAATTCCCCTATCCATATACTGTGGATAATCCTGACTGTACTCCCTCATCATAGTTTTTAAGGTTTGATGCCATCTTTCCAAAGTCCCCTCGTGACTCAGGATTGTAAGCTGTTGACTTAAACTGTTTCATCCCCAAACTGTTCATTACTTCCTTAAACAGCTGTCACATGAAATTTGAACCCTAATCTGATTGTAGTTCCTTAGGTAAATCATATCTTGTAAAAAAAAATTAGTCAATTGTTCCACAATTTTCTTTGTTGTAATATTTCTCAGGAAACCTGATAGATGCATCCATTGTTGTCAGTAAGTACTGATTTCCACTTTTACTTTTAGGGAGGGGTCCTACACCATCATGACCCTAGTAAAAAGTTCTTCAAATGCTGGAATGGGAATTAAAGATGCCAGCTTAATCACTGCATGTGGATTCCCTATCACCTGACATGTGTAACATGTTCTATGGAATTTGACTATATCCCTATGAAATCCAGGCCAATAAAAATGTTTTTTTTAAATTTTTGCCCATATCTTTCTAATTCCCAAATGTCGCCCCATTAGAATTTCATGAGCTATCCTCAGAATCTCCTTTCTATATCCAAATGGTATTACAATCTGATGCACCTCCCTCCAGCTTTCATTTGCTGAAGCATGATAAAGCTTCCATTTTCTCATTAAAACATTACCCTTAAGGTAATATCATTCTGAAATACATTTTGCCTCTGGTTCTGAGTAAGCTGTCTGATATAACTGTTTTATTTGCATATCCTTTGTCTGTAAATCTACCAATTTGCTTGAGTAAGACACTTCAGCTGCATTGTCTTCCAATTTTTCTTCCTGGACAACCTTATCAAGCACAGCGTCAGCTAATTGGATTTCCACACCTCCCTGCCTTTGAACTTCCTGTTCTTCTTGTTTCAACCTATGAGCTTGTGATCTTGTTAACACACAGCATGGAAACTATCCAGGATGCTCTCTCTCTCTGCAACACTTCTGTTGAAAACAAACACTTCCACAGCCTGCTCAACTACCATTGGCACCACCCACATCTGTGATCCAGCAATATCATTACCCAAAATAAATTGAATCCCTGCAATGGGAAATTTTTCCACTACTCTAACTATCACCTCACCTTTAAATTTACCTTCCACAATGGAATAGGTTTAGCATCTCCATGAACCCCACTTATTATCATCTGCTCCTGCAATGCTCCCTTTGAACAACAAATGTCACCATCCCACAACATTAAGGATTGACTAGCCCCTGTAACTCTTAACATTTTAACATCTTTACCTACTCCACTGTGTACACATGGAAAGACTTTCCCTTCACACACAAAATCTTTAAACATTTCTGCAACCTGCTCCTCAGAATTCCCTTGGGTAAATTTTGAACACATTCCCACTTCTTTACTTATCACCGATTCTTCCTGTTTTACTTGTACACAAACCATTGGTTTTTCCTGTGCCTGATCCTCAGAACCCACAGTACTTTTACTTCCAGAACTATTCCGAACCCCAATAAATCCAACAGATTTTCCCTGCAATTTCCAACATACTGACTTTGTGTGTCCAACTTTATTATAATGGAGCACCTCAATTTTTGAGTGTCACCTCTAGCCTCAGCACCTTCCTTTTTATTTGAGAGAAAACTTCCTGGGAATTTCCACCTTCTCCTTCTTTTCCATGACTATCCACCTTTCTTTCACCTTCTCACTTTCTATCTTTCTCTGATTTAAAAGGGTAATGAGAAAAAGGTTTAGCTCTATGAACTAACACATAATCATCAGCTATCTCTGCTGCTTGTCTTACAGAATCAACCCTCTGTTCCTCCACATGAGTTCTCAATACTGAAGGAATTGAATCTTTAAATTTTTCCAAAAGAATTACCTCTCTAAGAGCTGCATATGTTGTCTCTATCTTTAATGCTCGTAACCACCAGTCAAAATTACTTTGTTTTATTATTTCAAGCTCAATATACATTTGCCCAGGCTGTTTCCTCATATTCCTAAATTTCTGCCTGAATGTCTCAGAACCAACTTATATGTACTCAAAATAGTATTTTTTACCACATCATAGTTCACCAACATTTCTTCTGACAGTGAAGCATAAACCTCATGCTCTAGCCACCAACCTGGATTGTAACAATAATGTCCAGTTTTCCGATGGCCATTTCATCTGTTTAGCTATCTTCTCAAATGAAATAAAGAATGCTTCAACATCTCTTTCCTCAAACTTTGGAAGAGCTTGTACTAATTTAAACATCTCCCCACTGGGTTCTGATCTGGAAATAAGTCCTTCCTCACCCACTGGCATCTCTTTTTTAGCTGCCAGCATTTTGAGCCAGAATACTCTATCTCTCTTTTTCTCTTTCCTCCTTTTCTAACATCGCCATTTTCTAATTCCTTTTCCTGTTTTCTTTCTCCCTCCCGGATTTCTGGCTGTTTCCCTTTAAAATGCTTTTTCTTTTTCTTTTCCTGCTGCCACTATTTCAAGTTTTTCCGTTCCCTTGCTTGTTCATGTTCAAGTTTTTTCATTTGTAACTGAAGTCTCACTACCTCCAGCTGTGACTCACTTGTGTCAGGTATCAATTCCAACTTTAAATGCTGTGCCAAACCTCCATTTATGCCTGCTTTCTTTGTCCCTGCATGTAATCCCAATTGTAACTTATCCAGCAATTCCATTAACTTAATTTTATTTACCTTTTGTAAACCAGCCAAAGTTATAACTTCAAGTCCCAGGCAACTGCCAAAGCATTATTGCAGTTTCACCACTAAAAAAAAACCTCACACCAACTTCTGAATTTCAAGTGCTTCTCGTACTCATAATGTTAAGATTCACCAACTCCAAACCAATCAAGGAATCTGAAATATATCCCACAAAGAGCCCTCAATTTCTGTTATGGCAGGTGGATAGTAAATGTCAAGCTGCACAAATCCCAGACGGTAACTTGAAACAGCTGCCACAACTATTTGCAATTTGTACTTATTTCGAGATGCAGGCTTTGAGTTCAGTAAAAAGAAGGCTACCAAGTCTTATAGGTTTCTTACAAAACTAAATTAAACCTTTATTAATAGAAGAAATGATTTTAAGTACATACATAGATCTACAAATTACTACTATGATAACTTCTAAACCCCCTAACTAATCTAAAGCATAGTTACACCTCCGTTAAGGCAACAGTGAGACACATAAGGGAGAACTTTCTCCCTGTCGGAGGGGTTCTGCGGGGGCGGGCGTGGGCGGGCACGCAGCCGATCGGCACCCCTGATCGGCTGAGTGCTGCCATTTTACATGAGTGGGCCAATTAAGGCCCAACTAGCGTGACGTGCGCCAGGAAGCACTGAGCACTCCCTGTGCGGTTGGGGGGAGTAGGCTGAGCCAGGGAGTGCGCTCTTTTGTGCGCACGCACGTGAAAGAGTACAGAAATCTCCCTGAGGCACCGGATTAGTTTCACATATAAAACATTGAATAAAGGGAGAAAAAAAATTTAAGGACATGTCCCCTCATGTAAAACTGTCACATGAGCTGGGCCATGTCCATTAATGTTAATAAAAATTTTTCCAACACTTTGAAAACGTTCATGAAACCTTACCCCTCCCATGGATGAGGTTCCAGGAAAAATACGAAGGCCGCCTAGGCTCTTCGCCTACCCGCCAACCTTAAGGTTGGACGGGCAGCTCAGGTCAATGATTTCATTGATTGCTAAATGGCCTTAATAGGCCTTTGACAATTCGGCAGGCGGGCAGCCAAGTCGGCTGCGCACCCACCGAACTGAAAATCTGAATGACGCACGGTGACGTCGGGACGCATGCCCAACATCACCCTGCGTCACCGAGCCGAAGATTCTACCCATAGATTTTAAAATACCTAGGCAAAGTAACACAGAATACCCTGAACAGTCAAATTCAAAATGAGTTTTCTTAGCTTCAGTTCCTTGTAGACAGCAGCTTGAGACTTAGATACTAGAGGTTTTTCACACTTGTGTTAGATCTTAGAATGCCTGCCCTTGCACATAGCCTTCTCTCCTTTATACATATTTTTCACTTTGAATGTAAATCTCCATTGTTTCACTATGTCTCTGGACTTTACTGCTCTAATAATAGAATCTATCATAGGTCCAATTTTACTTTGGGAAAAATAAACACACTGGGCTGGGCACTGCCATTTTACGTGGGCGGGTCAATTGCGCGCCTGCCAACCTGAGGATCTGAATGACGTGCGGTGACATGGGGACACACGCCCAACGTCACCTCATGTCATTCTACACGTTGGTGAACGGGGCCCGTCCCCGCTCGCCGAACAGAAGATTCTGGCTCAAGTTGTCCGTTCAGTCTTTCAGAGAGCCAGTGCAGACTCGATAGGCTGAATGGCCTCCTTCTGCACTGTAAAGATACTGTGATACTTGATACTGTGATCCCTTTTTTGAACAAAGGCTTTTAAGAAGTTTTATAGTAAACATGTGCTTTTCAAACAGTTTTCCTTTAAAATCTATAATATTAAAACTATACTTTCATGACAACCGAGCTGGGAAATTTCCCACGTTGTTGTGTAGATTTCTGTGTTGCAGCTGTACTAGAACAGTTTGGCTAAGGGTGAGGATGGTTCTGGAGCTCAAGACTTCAGTACTAGTACTGGGGTGTTTTCAGGGCCCAAGGCCTTTGCTTTATTGAAGCTGAAGCTGGAGATATTTGCAACATATCCCAGTTTTCTGTCCGCGGTTACATAAGGGAGGTCACTGAGGCTCTTGAGCAATAACTACGCTTGTTCTCTCTTGTCAGAGAGAAGCAGGCAGAGTGCAACATGGCTTCCCTGGAATTAAAGGCTTTCCCATGCTGCCATGACTACATGCACATTGCTTTGTGGGTCCTGTATGTCAACACTGAGGCGTCCCACAATCAAAATGGATTCCCCTCCCTCAATGTTCAGCTGGTGTGTGATCATACACAGCACTCAGGAGGGACCGTGTTTCTCCATCATCAGTGTCTTGTTGCTCTTCTACCACTGCCTGGCCAGGTTGCAGTTGTTGGGCATCTGAAAGGAGAAAGGCCCAAAAGCAAGGCTGTGGTAATGGGGTAGGGGAAGAGGGGTCAAGAGGGAAAGACAAGAGGTACATGCTTATACCATCTGCAGCTTGTAAATCAGAAGAGATTGTGGGATGAGGGGAAAATGGAATACCAGAAAGAGGATTAGGTGTCAGCATACCATCATCTTCAATGATTTCAGCTCCACTGCTGCCAAGGCCTCAGCCAAGGCTGCATGAATGATGACAAGCAATGTTTCCTCCATGGCGCTAAGGACATGCAGGCACACTTGTCCTCCTCCAATTAGCATCTACCGCCTCCAGTTGTGCACCACCTTGTCCTATAAGAGAGGGAAAGGTGGCAGCAAGTACGCTGTAACCTGTTTGGGTGATTTGGCTGTCATGGTTGAATAGCTGGCAGTGTGTGCAAACTGTGAGATGTGGATGTGAGATTTTCCTCTGTGCTATTTGTACTGAAGCTGAAGCTGGAAAGTGCAGCTATGAATGCTGGGCCTGAGTCCTGTTCAATGCAGCTTGTTGGTAGGTTAATAACATGGGCCTGGTGCCTAGAACATTGTCTGAACTTAGTGGTGCAGTTGGTGGAATATGGCATTTGAAGATGCATTCACTGACCTTGACCACTTGCCTGACTTTTTCCAGCACTGCATCCAGAACCTAAGGGCTTGATTCCTGGCATTGATCTCCACGGCTGTCTGGTCCCAATGCCTTCTGAGCTTTTGCCTGGAGGGTTCCTGAAATCCTGTGTACACAGTACTTCTCTCCTGCTTTGCACGGCTTCCTCCACTAAGGCCTCCAATGCAGGTTCTGAGAACCTTGGAGCCTGCTTTCTCCCATGCCGTGCCATTACTCAGTTTTTTTCCATGTCAAAATGACTTATACAAGGACACCGACCACTCGCTCCAGCCACAATGCACCTCCCCTTTAAGTAGCGCAGGTTAGCTTTATCTCATGCTTGCCTCTCATGATTTTGGGCCTCCTGCTGAGGTGTGGCACCACTCAATTAGTTAGCGTTGACGACATGCCACAATCACAATAATGAGCTGGCACACAAAGTTGTCCTGCTCCCCGCATCACACTGAATGGTGTAATTGTGCATTGCAAGTTCCGCCCTTGTTTTTTGGGGTTGTCCTGTTCACAGAATCACAGGATTGTTACAGTGCAGCCCATCGTGTCTGCATCGGCTCTCCAAATGCGCAACTCACTTAGTTCCATTCTCCTGCCTTCCCTCTGAAACCGTGAAAAATCTTTCGCTTCAGATTACAGTCTAAACCTATTTTGAATGCTTCGATTGAACCTGCCTCCACTGCACTCTGAGGCAGGGCATTCCAGGCCTTAACTACTCACTGCATGGAAAAGCTTTTTCACATATCACTTCTGCTTCTTTTGCCAATTATTTTTAAGTCCTTGCCCTCTTGTTCTTGATCCTTTCATGAGTTGGAATAGTTTCCCCATGTCTGCTCCATCCAGACCCCTCATGAATTTGAATGCCTCTATCAAATCTCCTCTCAGCCTTCTCTTCTCCAAGGAAAATAGTCCTAACTCCTCCACTCCATCTTCATAACTGAAGTCCCTTATCCCTGGAGCCATTCTCATGAATATTTTCTGCACTCTCTCCAATTCCTTCACATCCTTCCTACAGCGTGGCACCCAGAACTGGACACAATACTCCAGCTGAGGCTGAACTAGTGTTTTATACAAGCTCAGCATAATCTCCTTGCTCTTATACTCTATGTTCTTACTAATAAAGCCCAGGATTTTTTCAATTCTTTCATGGGATCTGGGTGTTGCTGATTAGGCCAGTTTTATGTTTTTGGTTATCACATTTGTTTTGTCCGGCAAACACTAGCTGCGCCATTGATATTAACACATTAGTTGGTGCTTTAAACAATATAGGCAGAGAGACCAATTAACCGAGCAAATACTGGTGGTTTATTGGAACTAAGAACAGAACACTAACGCCATGTGTGCTTCTTCAATCACATCCAGCTCTAGACTTACAGTTACCCAAGAAGCCCGCACTGTGTAGTGATTGATCAATAAAGTCACATGGTCAACTAACTACATTCTTTTAAAGGTACATAGCACTCCGCTTTACCGCAACCAACATTTATTGTCCATCTTTAATTGCCCTTGAGAAGGTGATGGTGAACTGTCTTCTTGAACTGCTGCAGTCCATGTGATAGACTCACAGTCCTGTGATTTTGAGGAACGGTGATATAGTTCCAAGTAAGGATGGTGTGTGGCTTGGAGGGGAACTTGCCGGTTTTGGTGTTCCCATGCATCTGCTGCCCTTATCCTTCGAAGGTAGTGATCGAAGGTTTGGAAGGTGCTGTCAAAGGAGGCTTGGTGAGTTGCTGCAGTGCATCTTGTAGATGGCACACACTGTGCTTCAGTGGTGGAGGGACTGGGGGTTGAATGTTATGGATGGGGTGCCAATCAAACAGGATGCTTTGTCCTGGAAGATGTTGAGCTTCTTGAGTGCTGTTGGAGCTGCACTCAGCCAGGGAAGCGGGGAGTATTCCATCACACTCCTGACTTTTGCCTTGCAGGTGGTGGACAGGCTTTGGGGAGTCAGGAGGTAAGTTACTCTCTACAGAATTCCCAGCCCCTGATCTGCTCTTGTAGCCACAATATTTATGGCTGGTCCAGTTCAGTTTCTGATCAATGGTAACAATCAGGATGTTGATAGATACTGTATGTTTTATTAACTGCTGTCTCAACCTGTCCTGCTACATTCAATGACTTATGCACATACAAACCCAGGCCCCTCTGATCCTGCACACCATTTAGAGTTGTACTCTTTACTTTATATTGTCTCATCATGTTCTTCCTACCAAAATGAATCACTTCACATCTCTCTGCATTGAACTTCATCTGCCACCTGTCCAGCCATTCCACCAATTAGTCAAAGCTCTACATTATCCTCCTCACAGTTTCCAATACTTCCAAGTTTTGAAATAATCCACAAGTTTTGAAATTGTGCCCTGTACAATGACATATTATGTCATTAATATATATCAGGAAAGGCAAGGGTCCCAATACTCTCCCCTGGCAAACTCTACTACAAACCTTCCTTCAGCCCAAAATACATCCATTAACCAGTACTCTCTGTTTCCTGTCAGTCAGCCAATTTCGTATCCACGTTGCTCCTGTCTCTTTTATCCCATGAGCTATAACCTTGCTCACAAGTCTGTTGAGTGGCACTTTAACAAATACTCAAACTGTATACGAGTTGGGATCATGATCTCTGGGTATCCTGAACCAACGAGAATCTTCTTATGAGCTCACTCTGCCAGCAGGGAGTTTTGCTCATTGGGAGAGCATAGCCTATCCATTAGATTATGGAATGGTGGAGCACCAGAACCAAAGACTAGGATCTCACTAGATGGCCCCTTAGTGGGCCAAGCACTGGAAAATAGGATTGTGTAGTCAGATCTTTGTTGACCAGCGCCAACACAATGGGCCGAATGGCCTCCATCTGTGCTGTAAAGGGTCTATGAGTCCATAAGATATGAGTCTATGAATTTGGCTAAGCAAGCTCAATAAATTACAAGCACACTCAGGTGAACGAGAGAATGGGGACAGTGTCTGGTATTTGGAAAAGACGAAACGAGGTAAACGTAGAAAAGTTGAGCAAGGTAAAATGCTTGCAAAAAATCCATTCTCTCATGCTTTCACCAAGACACAGAAGAGAGAATGGAGACAGGTTTTTAGATTTAATTTAACTGTGTTCACGCATTGAAGCCTATAGTGAAATAATGTGTTTAATTTGGTAAAGCTTCCATGGTCCACAGAACTGCTGAATAGGGTTTAAATTAAAAATGAAAATGCATTACCGTATACTCTTTGTTCATTGTAATATCTTTCCTCTGTGCTTCTCTTGAACAAATTGAATTTAAATCTGCCTCTCTGTCAGCAGCTGAGACATTTCGAGGGACCACAGTTACCACTTGTTCCTTGGAGAAGCTCCGCTACTTGTCCCCATCAATCTGATCTGCTCTAATATATCACGTGTAATCATCTGACAGTTGTACCTATTTGCCTTAACGAGAAGTGATTATGTGTGATGCCATTTTATAAAGCCTCAGCAGCTGCAAAATCTCATTTTGAGCAAAGTCCTGGTGGCTTGCCTCAACTAGTTGCCGATCACACACACCTTCAAAAAGGTCAGTTGTTGTATGATGTAGTGTTGCCATATTGTGCATGATGTAAAAGGTAATAAAGTATTCGCTTAATTCAGGCTACATTGTGATCCATCGTGTATGAGATACAAGAATCTGAAAGGCAAGTTTAATATGCCAAGCGCATACTTTGTTACCAGCTATGAGGTAGTTTATTCTCTGCTGAAGGTTCCGATCAGGATAGGAAATTTGCCACTGCTGCCACTTTTGAATCATAGCCTCCAGCTTCAGAACGAGAATTTCCAGCTTGCACTGAGAGAACTTAGATAAAGACTGAAGACAGTGACAGAAATTAGTCAAGGTCCCTTTCCGTAACTTTTGTAGGAAGTCGATAAACCAATCAGGACAAATTGGTCAGGGGGGGTGCTGCTGTCATAGAAATTTGCATGCTCACTGGCACATCATTTTTACAAAGAACAGTCGTTTTTCATTGTGGTGGAAACATGTGAATAGATTGATTATCAGCACACTTTGAATCCGACAAAGGTTTTTTTGTTTGTTTTCTGTAGCATGTTAGGCGGAGAATGGCACAGTAATTGACACCTTTCTGAGTTCCTGCTAAACATCTAAGGTTAATGTTGACGGGATGTGGTCTTAAAGATGCCAGAAGTATAAAAGAAGCACTTTGACTGACACCAGCAATGAAATCAGCTTTATAATCATGGCACTCAAGTCCTTTCTTAACTCTGAATATAAATCAGAAATCGTGAGCTTATAAATCTAAATTTATGTAAAAAAGAATTGCAGGTCTATAAAGCTCCAGAAATATCTGGAAGCCAAGGCCGATGGCTTTCTGCAAGATGATCTTGAGAGTATCGACACCTCTCTGCCATCAAGTGCACCTTGTATTCCTCTCAAATATTTGGGGAAATTGGACTTTAATATTACTTGTAATCATTGTAATTGTTGAATAAAACAATTGCACAGAATCTTTAGAGAGATTTGGTACTGTGCAATTTAGCTGGGCTTCTGACAATCTGGTCTTTGACCAATTTTGCGCCCTTGCTCACCCACTCTGGATCAGGTGGATAATCTAGCAGAGAGTGCTGCCCAAAGTGTTTTAATATGCCACATTCAGCACAATTCTGGAAATTAGCCCCTTCTTCAACCCTCATAATTCAGAATCAAAACAGATTATGGTGAATGGTCAGCTATGATGTTATCAGTAATTGTTAAAATAATCAGATCATCCACTATACATGTACAACAGAGAAGAGAGTGGCCGCTTTAAGTGAATTAAGGAAGCGATCTAGAATGCGTTATGATCCTTTTTAAGTGCCATATAATGTTACGAAAAACCTTAATCTAAAGCAGGCTAGGAAGTAAAAAAAAAATACACTGCAGACACACCATTACAAAACATCCCCTTAACTAAAATGATAACAGGTGACCAGGATATTTGATTTTGCCTTTTGGATGTGACCTGTTAGCACTATGCTGGTTATGGATGATGTCATATAGATAGGTAGCCATTGGTAACAGACCTAAACCACACTTTCCATGAGGTTGCTTAGGACCATGCACAAACATTCATAGAGACCTGCTCTTAGAGTTCTCTTTTTATTGTGTGGTGTTTTCATAAATTGTTAGCATCTGTAAAATGTGTGTTAACACAACTTTGGCATTTGTACTCTGACAATTAAACATTAGAAGTAACAAAAAATGCCTGATCAGTGTTGTCTGTGTGTTTGCTTCATGCTCATTGATATATTTTGTGATGTACTGCATGCTATAAGCGTTCAAACTCCAAGTCTATTTTCTAACTGGAAACATACTAAATTGGGTTGATTTTAAATTATTCATAAGCGTCACGGCCCACTTCAGATTTGAGTGACCTTTTTCAGTAAAATTGGGTAGTGTGTGCATAACGGCAAATGTTGTCGGTGTCAGGTTGGCTCTTTTAATAGCGCCTTCACCTTTGAGTCAGACGATTATGGATTCCACCCTCCACCTTGAGGGAATACTGTAGCATTGGTGATGTTGGACTTTGAGTTCAGATGTTGAACCTGTCTCGTTTGTGTAACAAAGAAAGTTCCACAGTATCAGGTAAAGAAGAGTAGGGAATTTGCATAGTACTCTGGCCAACACCTTTTCCCTCAACCAACAACAACATGACATTACATAGTATCCTTAACATAGAAAAACATCCCAAAGTGATTCACCATCAAAAAGCAAGCGAACTGTTCATTCAACAGATTCACTGTTCCTGGTTATTTGGATGCTATATTCATGTACATAACAACTGCAACTGTTCAAA
Source organism: Cetorhinus maximus (assembly GCF_964194155.1). NCBI lineage: Eukaryota > Metazoa > Chordata > Chondrichthyes > Lamniformes > Cetorhinidae > Cetorhinus > Cetorhinus maximus. The sequence continues at coordinate 16,536,631 of NC_135900.1, forward strand.
ATAATTGCTCGTGAAGCACAGTTGCTAAATAAGCACTTCCTTTCTTGAACCCATAATCCAGGCGGACACGCCCAGTTCAGTGTGGAGGGAGTGATAGGATAGAAGGATAGAAACGAAGGGTGGGAACTAAAGACAGGAAAGTAAGAAGCAAAAGTGGAAGGTAGAAAAAACAAGGGCAAAAAACAAATGGGGTCATAGTGTAAACTAAATCTAAGATGACTAACAAGGTTAAAAATAGAAGTCTAATGACATTTTTTCTTAATGCGTGGAGCATTCGCAATAAGGTAGATGAATTAACAGCACAAATAGATATAAATGGCTATGATATAGTTGCAATTACAGAGACATGGCTGCAGGGTGGCCAAGGATGGGAACTGAACATCCAGGGGCATTCAATATTTAGGAAGGACAGACAAATAGGGAAAGGAGGTGGGGAAGCATTGTTAGTAAAGGAGGAAATCAATGCAATAGTGAGGAAGGATATTGGCTCAGAAAATCATGATATGGAATCTGTTTGAGTTGAGATAAGAAACACCAAGGGGCAGAAAACATTGGTGGGGATTGTCTCTAGACCCCCAAACAGTAATGGAGATGTAAGGGAAGGCATTAAGCAGGAAATTAGAGATGCATGCAATAAGGGTACAACTGTGATTATGGATAACTTTAATCTACCTATAGATTGGACAAACCGAACTAGCAATAACACTGTGGAGGAGGATTTCCTGGAGTGTGGACATGGTGGTTTTTAGACCAATATATTGAGGAACCAACTGGAGACCAGGATATCCTAGACTGGGTATTGTGCAATGAGAAAGGATTAATTAACAGTCTTGTTGTGCGGGGTCCCTTGGGGGAGAACAACCATAAAATGATAGAATTGTTCATTAGGATGGAGAGTGAAGAAGTTGAATCTATGAGGTTATGAGGCACGAGTTGGCAATGATGGATTGGGGAACCTTACTAAAAGAGTTGACAGTGGATAGGCAATGACCAATATTTAAGGAATGTATGCATGAATTGCAATAATTATTCATTCCTGTCTGGCACAAAAATAAAACAGGAAAGCTGGCTCAACAATGGCTCACAAAAGAAATTAGGGATAGTATTAGATCCAAAGAGGAAACATATAAAATTGCCAGAAACAGCAACAAGCCTAAGCTTTTAGAAGTAGTTTAGAATTCAGCAAAAGTGGACAAAAAGATTGATCAAGAAGGGGAAAATGGAATATGAGAGTAAACTTGCAAGGAACATAAAAACTGACTGTAAAAGCTTCTATAAATATGCAAAGAGAAAAAGATTAGCAAAGACAAACATAGGTCCCTTACAATCAGAGACGGGGGAAATTATAATGGGGAACAAAGAAATGGCAGAAGAATTGAACACATATTTTGGTTCTGCCTTCACAAAAGAGGACACAAATAATTTGCCAGAAATGTTAGGTAACCAAGAGTTTAGTGAGAGGGAGGAATTGAAGAAAATCAGTGTTAGTAAAAAAATGGTGTAGAGGAGTTAATGGGGGTTAAAGGCTGAAAAATCCCCAGGGCCTGATAATCTACACCCTAGACTACTAAAGGAAGTGGCCCTGGAAATATTGAATGCATTGGTGGTCATCTTCCAAAATTCTATAGACTCTGAAGTAGTTCCTACAGATTGGATGGTGGCAAATGTAACCCCACTATTTAAAAAAGGAGGAAGTAAAAAAACAGAGAATTACAAACCAGTTAGTCTAACATCAGTAGTGGGGAAAATGCTAGAGTCAATTATTAAAAACGTGGTAACAGAACACTTGGAAAGCATTAACGGGATTAGACAAAATCAGCATGGGTTTATGAAAGGGAAATCATGCTTAACTAATCTACTGGAGTTTTTTGAGGATGTAACTAGTAGAATAGATAAGGGAGAACCAGTGGACGTGGTGCATTTGGATTTCAAGAAGGCTTTTGATAAGGTCCCACATAAAAGGCTAGTGGGCAAAATTAAAGCACATGGGATTGGAGGTTATATGCTGGCATGGATTGAGAACTGGTTGACAGACCGGAAACAGAGAATGGGAATAAATGGGTCTTTTTCTGGGTGGCAGGCAGTGACTAGTGAAGTACGGCAAGGATCAGTGCTTGCACCACCCAGCTATTCACGATATATATAAATGACTTGGATGAGGGAACCAAATGCAATATTTCCAAGTTTGCTGATGACACAAAACTGGGCAAGGTTGTGAGTTGTGAGGAGGATGCAAGGATGGGTGATTTAGACAAGTTGTGCGTGTGGGCAAAGACATGGCAGATGCAGTATAACATGGATAAATGTGAAGTTGTATGCTTCGGTGTGAAAAACACTATTTAAATGGTGATATATTGGGAAATGTAGATGTACAAAGGGATCTGTGTGTCCTTGTACACCAGTCAATGAAAGTAAATAGGCAGGTGCAGCAGCAATTAGGAAAGCAAATGGTATGTTGGCCTTCATTGCAAGAGGATTTGAGTTTGGAAGTAGGGATGTCTTGCTGTAGTTATACAGGGCCTTGGTAAGACCAAACCTGGAATATTGCATGCAGTTTTGGTCTCCCTACATAAGAAAGGATATACTTGCCATGGAGGGAGTGCAACGAAGGTTCAGTAGGCTGATACCGGGGAAGGCAGGACTGTCATATGGGGAGGGATTGGTTTGACTGGGCCTGTATTCACTGGAGTTTAGAAGAATTAGGGGGGATCTGATTGAAATGTATAAAATTCTAACAGCGCTACACAGACTGGATACAGGGAGGATGTTTCCCCTGGTTGGGGAGTCTAGAACCAGGGGCCACAGTCTCAGGGTACGGGGCAGGCCGTTTAGCACTGAGATGAGGAAAAATTTCTTCATTCAGGGGGTGGTCAATCTGTGGAATTTTCTATCACAGAGGCTGTGAAGGCCGGATCACTGAGTATATTCAAGAAAGAAATTGATAAATTTTTGGATATTAGGGGCATCAAAGGGTATGGAGAGAAAGCATGAATATGGCGTTGAGATAGAGGATCAGCCATGATCATATTGAATGGTGGAGCAGGCTCGAAGGGCTGAATGGCCTACTGCTGCTCCTAATTTCTATGCTCCTATGTTTCTATGAGTGCTGAACTGTTGGAGGTGCCATCTCTTAGGTGAAACATCAAACTGAGGCCTGTCTGCTCCCTCAGGTGGCCCTTAAAGACCCCCATGGCACTATTCAAAGAACGGCATGTCCAAGCGACTACTTATTATTTACGAACATACGAATTAGTAGTGGGAGTAGGCCATTCGGCCCCCTCAAGCATGCTGTGCCATTCAATTAAATCATGGCTGATCTGACTGTGGCCTCAACTCCACATGACCGCCTATACCCCCAGTAGCTTTTGACTCCCTTGATGGTCAGAAACCATCTACCTTAAACTGGTTGTCCAGCAGCTGTGGTCAATTTTTATTTCAAATATTTTGCTAGTGTAGACAGAAGGTGCATCTCCTTTACCTGAAATGACAGGCTGCAGCCCCTTCAGGCCTCCTGTAGATTGTATAACTTTGAGAGACGGTCCCTGAATCCGACACCGAGCGTGTCCTCTGGCCACTAATTGGCCGATTCAGCAAAGCTCAATGCCAGGTTGCTGTTTCCAACATGGTGCAAGGTTGGCACCTTCAGTTGTTACCAACATCAAGGTCCTGACACAAAATGGAAAATCAGGCAGCATAATGTTGTTGTGAATAAAAGTAGAATTTCATCAGACAGGGTGGGCTGGATTTAATCCAATCATCGCGGTGGGAGGCATGGGGGCCGGGCTTGCTTAATCACGGGAGAGGCCATGCAAAAGTCCGCTGGCGGCAGCAAAATCAGCCCTGATAGGCCGGAGGGCGGAAAGGGCTGACAGGCGAATCCCAGCCACTGGTGGTGGGTTGTCAATTAGGCTCATTAATGAGCCAATTAGCACCCATTATCCCTGAGCCCACTGCAATTTAGAGGTGGCACATTAAATGGGGGCCGCGCAGCATTGCCAGCAATTTCCTTGGGAGAGGGTTGTCCCTCCTTATGCCCAACCGAGGGACCCAGCATCAGGAAGTGGTGGGGGATGGGGTGGGGTCGACTGAAAGCCAACCCCCTGGCCTTGCCTTTGACCCTTACCATCCCACATTCACCCATCTGTTTTGCCTGGGGTCCATCAGCGATCCTAGGCCTCTGGTGGCTGCATTGCCGGCAGCAATGGGGAACACGGTGCCATAATGGCAACATCACTGGACTATTAATCCAGATGGCTCTGGGTTCAAATCCCACTGCAGCAGCTGGTGAAGTTTAAATATAATTAATAAAAACTTGAATTGAAAGCTAGTCCCAGTGATAGTAAACATGAAATTACCATCAATTATTGTAAAACCCATCTGGTTCACTAATATCATTTAGGGAAGGAAATCTGCCGTCCTTACCTGGCCTGGCCTACATGTGAATCCAGGCGCACAGGAATGTGGTTGAATCTTAGCTGTTCTCAGGGATAATTAGGGATGGACAACAAATGCTGGCCTTGCTGTTGACACCCACATCCCAAGAACAAATGAAAAAAAAGCGTAAACTTCCCCCACTGGCGCTGGTGACAATGAGTGGCAGCTGGCCTTTGATTGGCCAGCAGCTCTCAGCGGGTGGCATTTCCGCCACCAGGGGCCTCAATCATGAGGCCCTAGGGTGGCTGCTTAAGTGCCTGAAGGGCACTTGATTCTGTCGCCCCCCCCTCCCCCCCACTCCCCTTCAAGGAACTGACAGGGGATGCCCGCGAATTCTCCAGTTCAATGGGCAAGATCCCCGTCAGCCTGACCAAATCCAGTCCAGCGTGATTTCTGATAGATGGCAACACTTGCCAGGCTACTTCATTCATTGAACTGAAATATGACAATCGTTCACAGCTAGGGAGAAGGAGGATTGCCTGCACCACGGCTTGGTGTGTGTGACATTGACAGAAACTGGGGCAGACAAACAAGCACAGCAAGCATAGCTTTCAGAGCCACAGTATGGTGCTGATGGCTTTGAAAAAGCGGCTCCATCAACTTTGCTGAGAAAAGCAGCCTCTGAAGAAAAAAGCAGCAACAACCTGTCTGGCCTGCTGAGCATTTCCAGCATTTTCTGTTTTTATGTCAGATTTGCTGCATCCGCAGTATTTTACTTTTATAACTCTCCAAATCAGATTCATTATCTAAGGACCACCAAACAACATATCAGAAGCCTTTCCTTCTCACTGCTTCAGATCATGATCACTCATATCTTTAATGGTGTTACTAACTGGTGCTTTGCTTTAAATCTTGGCCCTTGCTGTGGTCAAGTGATTATGAATCTCTCATAACTCATTTACCAGGAACTCAAGAGATCTTTCACCTAAGGCACTGGCCTTCCCAATATTTGAGGATCCTATTAGCATATGTTTAGCAATCCCTTGCCACATTACGCTCTAATGTTTCTATTTCAGATTATCCATTTTCTCCCCAAAAAGCTTGGTTCAAGCTGTGCTAAACATTGCAAAAACAGCTCCATTGCAGAACTTTTGGTTGAGGCTCAATCCTGTTTCAATCAAAGCTGCCTTGCAGTAACTTATGCTTCATTAATCAGTTAAATATGTGATTAAGTTAATTAAAATTTTGTGCAAGTTTCTGCTAACACACATGCATTCTTCTCACGATCCAATGATGCCTGTACATTCAGCAAATGTAACATCATTATGAAGTCGAAACCACTTCATAGCAATGGGAAATTTGGAGTGCCAATCAGTTTGAAGATCTGAATTTGATTCTGAAGCTTGGCAGAGTGAGGTTCCATCTTCTTGGGAGAATGAATGGATTTCCAAGTACTTCCACTGCAATTCGTTCTGATTTCAGACTGTGCCCTGGATTCAGGCTGCACTTATATTGCAGCCCATAAGACCTACATACTTCATGTGGCTAAGAGACCGGTGACAGGATCACTGTGCGTTATAGGCAGGCTGCAGGCACCAGTCAAGGACCTGGAGGCAACTCTACACCTCCTCTCTCCACATTGGGGTAAGTAATAAAGCAAAGCTCATCCGTTTTCCAATGGCCATTACGCTACAGTTCACTCAGAGCATCCGAGTTGCTATGGTGACATCAACTTTTTCATGCATGTTGTACTTTGGAACTATAGATCGTGATGGTAGAGGCTCCAACATTTTTTCCAGCATGTGGCTGACCAGAGAGGAAACGCTCCCTCTCTGACTGCCTGCGATTAGCATGTTTTCAGGGTTTGCAGGTTGATAAACAACCTGCTTGGCCCTGTTATGAACGCACTTTCCTTGGCCATCAAGTCAGGGATGGAAAAATGGCTATTAGAGATCCGGAAAAAGCATGTTCAGGCTCAGTGGTTTCCCAATTTGGGAGGGTCCTGAAATACATGTTGGATGCCTGATTAGCATAATCAAGATGCCTGTAGCTTGTTTTAGGTAGGTACCCTGGGCACTCGGAAGGTAGTGATGGTGGTGGATTGTTTGGCCTGATTTCAAAGAAAGGAGAAAGGGCCCGGAGACCATTCTGCTGGGTAATGAGGGGTAGGGAAGGAAGTATATCCATGGTGAAAAGGAGATAATGGAGCCAGAGAACTTTCAATCATCAAAGTGGCAGAGGTTTCAGAGAAGCCATGGCTTATGGGTAGGTAGAGACTTGACAAGGTACGGGGGAGATACGGTCAAAAGATGACAAGGCTCCTAACTGATTAACCGCCAGGACTCAGCATCCTTGGCAAGTTTACTTTACCTTCATTTTGTTCAATCTTATAAATGCCTGATAAAAGAGCAGACAGAGAGATACATGAAGGCATTAAGACTTTCTAAGCTAATTCTACAGAAGGAATTTCCAAGCTATGTGGAAAGGATTTGTTAGTGAGACTGGTATTGTTAGGGAAAGGATTATGGAAGATATAGGATTTGGATATATATTTGAATGGTATAATAGAGCAATACTAATTGGATTAAAAAAAAACTAGCGCAGCCATGATGGGCTGAAGCCTTCCTTCTGTGCTGTATGATTCTATAGTTGGAATGTGAGGAAGGAATTTGTGCTCAAGGCCTAAGGTATAGATATGGCTGTGATGGGACAAGATTTGAGAGTAAACAATAAAACACCACCGTTATTAATAGTTTACTAATTAATAATTCACCTTTACAGAAATTCTGAGTGGAACTTTACCTAGGCCAGGCACAAAACTTGTTACAATGATTGATACAATGAGAAAAGATGGTAATGATTTTGGATGTATATAATTTAAGATCGAATCAAGATTTCACTGGACCAGCAAGTGGATTCCTTCAGCTGGTGTAGCAGAAAGCAGTGATGCTCTGTGGCTCAGCTCTGCCTCTAGTGACAATTCAATGATATTGCAGCTGTTCATTAAGCAGCGAATGAACTAACAAAAGCTGGAAACTCACCAGTGCTACAAAGGTCTGGACTTTCCTCTGAATCACTGCCCATTCTGGGGAGAATTGTCACCTTAAAAACACTGCAAAGCCAATGCATCTAATTCTCCTTCCAAAGCCCACCTCAAATAATTCATGTCACTGTATCAGTGAAGATAACAGCTACTGAGGAAATTGGTAACTTTACAATGCTGCCATCGATGTTTTCAACAGGACGTGTTCACAGAGCTTTCAAGTCCTGGTTTGAAATCATTCAGTCCAATTTGTCTGAGCCTGTGCCCAGCACCAGTGGTCTATATGGAATGGGCACAGATGTCACTGTGTTTCCAAAGAGAGGCATTGAGGCTGCTTGACCAAGACACCCGTCCCTTTCCTTTACATGAGAGAGTTTCAGACATGGACCTAGCCCCCTTTGTCTCTTCAAGAGAAAGGCTACTGGATGCTCATTCCTCCGAAACAGCTGCTTCCCTGAGAAGAGCCGCTTCAGGCTTTAATATTTGAGCAGTACCATCCCAGTCACCCATCACTCAACCCATCTCATCCAGGTAGCATCTCATAGGAGTGTCAACTAGGTGCATGAATAAATATGTTAACTGGCACAAAGGGTTCATACAGTGTTAAGTAGTTGCAGATTGAATAATTGATATTGGCAGTTTTATGGAAAATATGTTGTTCTGGAGAGTGCACACTGAGCTCTGAATTCACGTTTTTCCGATACTGCCTCATCTGAGGAAACCCAACATCTCTTGTCAACCACATTGTGCTGTCCTCCTTTTTGGCAGCCTCCATTGTGCAGGTGCAGGGTTCCTGGCACCTTCTAAACAGTGCATCTGTTACCTCCTTGTTTGCACTGTGAATGGCAAGTTCAGAGATATAAATTGTGTTTACCTGCAAAACGTTGAAAGGAGCCTCACGCATGGAAACATTTAGGGCCACGGTGACCCTCAACACCACAAGCGGTGCTGTGGATGACCTGGGGCTGTAACTGTTGGTCTACAAGTGCAGTCACCGCCTCCCTCGGGAAGCGGAGCCAATTGATGCAGTGTGTCCTCTGTCAAGTTGTCAATCTACAAAATTCTGATCCTGTGTCTCCCCTGACCTTCCCCTCTTCTGCTGCTGTCCTTGCTGCTGCTACCCTTCCTTCTCATGTCACAGACCCAAAGGCGGTGCCTTGCGCAAAACTCTATTTGTTTCAGGTATATTTGTTGCGCTGTGAAAGCCTGCGGGGACATCGCAAACATCAACCAATTTACTGCCTGAAAAACCAGAGGTATAGCCCACCAGCAGCCTACTTTTTTTATTCATTCATGGGATGTGGACATCACCAGCTAAGTCAGCATTTATTACCCATCCCTAATTGCCCCTTACATTTTTTAACCATATTGACAGCTAGGTAAGGACAGCAGATTTCTTTCCCTAAAGGGCATTAATGAACCAGATGGATTTTTACAACAATCAGCAATGGTTTCATGGTCATCATTAGACTTTTAATTACAGGTTTTTATTTAATTCAAATATCACCATCTGCGATGGTGGGATTTGAACCCAGGTCCCTGGAGTATTACCCTGGGTCTCTGTTATACTGGTCTAGTGATAATACCACTACACACTACGCCACCCCTGGCTCCCTTGACCTCAAGTTCTTAATGGAGCTGTATAGAAAGCCCGCTTCCCCACTCTTCCAAACATAACTTGTTGGGCATGTTTAAGGATTATGAAATTAAGCATAGTTGCAGATAAATATATCAAATGGGCCTTGAACCAAGTGCAGGACCCTCCTTTTAATAATTTAGCACAGCCACTTCTTGTTGCAGGCTTAAAAAGAAAGGCCCTGATGAATTTAGCAATGGCCCAAATGCATAATTCGCATGACCTGCTCCGCAACCAAAATTGACATTGCTGCACCCATCTTCCAGCCCAAAAGGAGTGTAGTTAAGCTTCCTTCTCAAAGGCAAATGGGATGCCTGACATCAGCTGATAGCACATACTTCTATGTCAGACGCTTTAAATGCCAGTTGGGATTCTACAAAATGGGCCAGAATTGAAAATTGCCAATTTCAGTATTAAAACGAAAAGCAATAATGTGAAGAATAATTGACAAGAAGCACTGGGATGTACAAAAAGAATCCAGTGTAAGATCTCAGACCCAATAACACACAAGACTGAAGACTAAGTGGGTCACGATCACGAGGGAGATATTTCTATGTTGTTTTCCCTGCTGTTGGCAAGTTCTATTCCATTTGTTTCAGATATATTTTCACTGCTTGTAAATTCATTGACAATGCAGAGTTTTCAGTGGTTTAATGACATACACACTGGCTGCAGTAAAAGGATAAGCAGTTCGGCAGTGTAAATACTGGAACCCAGGTACTGCATCGCAGGTCCTGGGGAATAGAGTTAGGAGCACTGATATAAAACTAAATTGTTTACTGGGAAGGGCGAGGGAATTGGTGATGAATGTTTTGGTTGGTTAAAAAATAAATAGCAGTTTCCTTCTGTATGACAGGAGTAGGGCATTTAGCCCTTCGAGCCTACTCTGCCATTCAGTGAGATCATTGGCTGATTTGTGACCTAATTACACTTTCTTGCCATTGCCCCAAGTCCCTTAACATCTTTAATTAACAAAAATCTACCAAATTCAGATTTAAAATTAACAAACGAATCTAGCATCATTTGCTGTTTGCAGAAGAGAGTTCCAAACTTCTACCAGCCTTTGTGTTTAGGAAGCGTTTCCTAATTTCGCTCCTGAAAGACCTGGCTCTGTTTTTTTAGACTATGGGCAGGATTTTGCCCTTGATGGGGGTGCTCAGCTGGGGGTGGGTGGGAGCTGTCAGGCAGCCGACCACCGCCCGTGATCAGCTCCGGACCGCAATTGCACGCGGGCGGGCCAATTAAGGCCCACCCTTCGTGGATCGCGAGCAGCAACTGAGCACTGCCTGTCTGGGTGGGGGTGAGGGGGGAGATCCGGGCCTAGTGCACAGTTCACGCATGCGCGCGAAAGAGCGCTTCAGTCTCCCTGTGGCAGCTCCGTGCCTCAGGGAGATTGAAGTGTTTTTATAAAAAAATTAATAAAGACAGTAAAAATTTAATAAAACATGTCCCCTCATGTGGCTCTGTCACATGAGATGGGACATGTTTTTGATTCTAAAGTAAAGTTTTCATTTAATGTTCATTTGCTTTAGGGAACCTCATCCCGCTCGTGGATGAGGTTTCCTAAAAAATGCAAAGGCCGCTTGGCCTTTTCGCCTGCCCGCCAAAAGTAAAGTTGGGTGGGCAGTGTAAATTTGAATTTAATTAGCTTATTAACAGTCTTAATAGGCCTTTTAATTATCGGCGGGTGCACATCCGATTCCGGCGCACGCCCGCCGAACGAAATATCACGCAAGTGCGCGACATCATCACGTGTCATTTTACGCTCGGGCGTGTCAGGCACATGTCGAGCGTGATGTCTCCAAGTCCTAGGGACCCCAATGAGTGGAAATAGTTATTAAAAATAGAAAGTGCTGGAAAATCTCTCAGCAGGTCTGGCAGCATCTGTGGAGAGAGGAACAGAATTAACGCTTCGAGTTGAATATGTCGTTCTTTTGGAATTGGGAAAATAGTTTCTCTCTATCTATCCTTTCAGTTGCCTTTTTTTTTTGAACATTTTGATAAATCACCCCTTGACCTTCTAAATTTCAGGGACTACAAATCCAGTTTGTGCAAACTCTCCTTAAAATTTAACCCTTTGAGTCCAGGTATTATTCTGGTAAATTTAGACAGAACTCCCGCTAATAAAGATCAATATATCCTTCCTTAGCAGGACTGCCAACTGTGATTAAATTGATTCCTTGAGGTTTCATCACATGACTTGCCTCTACGCTCCAGCCACTTGTTGGCCAACACATCCATCCTTGTGACATACAGCCTTCCTACACCAATTGGAAAGCAAAATGACTCACTACCCAATGGGATGATGCTTGATTGTCAGCCAAACAGCCTTTGTACCCCTTATTTTCAATATTTTTCTGTCTAGCAAAGAGAAATGTTCAAAGAAAATGACAAGAAGAAACAATCATTTTATTGTCCCGATGATGTTTCTCCAGGATTGCAAACAGCAGTGTCCTGGAGATTGATCTTCAATTCCTGGCAACCCCAGGCTAATTTTGGAGGGTTGTCAACCCTATTTCTAAGGTGTGGTGCCCATACTCCTCACAGTAACAACGTGTTCTGTAATTTAAAGAGTGCAATCAGGATATCACCCTACAGAAATGTGCAAAGGAATAAAGATCGATCAGTTTAAATTCAACTAAAGTTACCAAAAACATGACTTGTATTCTTAGATTCGGTAAAGAGCAGCCCAGGCTTATAAACCAGATATTTCTGGAAACATCCATTTAATATGCAAACACAACAAATGTCAGCAGAACACAGCAACCAGTTGTTCTCAATGAATTTGCTTTACAAGTGAAGCTAGGAGCAGACCGCTTTGCTGCAACTCACGCTAGGGAACAGATGGCTTGTCTAGGGAGTGCTCTCTTGAGGGCCACACAAGATCCAAAAATAACAAAGTCTAAATTTTCCATCTTTTGCCGGGGCATTCAAAACCCTGTGACAATGTCAGCTCTTATTCACCTATTGTTGCTGAATATAAGGTGAAGAAAAAATGTGTTGGAAAATATATTGGCTTCTTAACTGATTTCAGGATATTTCTGACAAGATGTACACTGTTGGTGGCATAGTGCTTTAGTTCAATAGAACATTCCCAGTTTATGCAATGAATGCAATGGGGAAAATGCGACAAATCTGTCACATCTGGTGCAATGGCTGTTAATATTGTAATCCTGTGATAATGTGATTGTCACAACCGTATGTTCTAGTTGTAAGTGAGAGCAGCCGTTACTAATCGGGGAAAGGTTAGGGCATCATTCTTAAGTATATATAAGAACCAGTTTCCACCTATACCATTATTTAAAAAGGATGTGAGGAATAGGCCAGGAAGGGCCGGTCAGTATGACTTCAGTGGTGGGCAAATTATCGGAAACAATTCTGACAGACAGGATTAACTGCCACTTAGAAAGGCACGGATTAATCGGGGCTAGTCAGCATGGTTTTGTTAGGGGAAGATCGTGGCTTACTAACTTAATAGAATTTTTGAGGAAGTAACAAGGAGGATTGATGAGGGTAGTGCAGTGAATGTTGCCTACGTGGATTTCAGTAAGGCATTTGACAAGGTCCCAAGTGGCAAACTAGTCAGAAGTGAGGTCTCATGGGATCCAGGGGAAGGTAGCAGTTGGATCCAAAGTTGGCTCAGTGACAGGAAACAAAGGGTAATGGTCGATGGATGTTCTTGCGAATGGAAAACAATTTCCAGTGGTGTTCCACAGAGCTCAGTGTTGGGGCCCTTGCTGTTTGTTGTACATATTAATGATTTAGACTTAAATGTGGGAGGCATGATTGGGAGATTTGCAGATGACACAAAAATTGGCCATATAGTTGATAGCGAAGATGATAGCTGTCAACTCCAGAATGATATCAATGGTTTGGTTGGGTGGGCGGAGAAGTAGCAAACGGAATTCAAGCTGTAAAAGTGTGATATAATGCATTTGGGGAAGGCGAACAAAGGAAAGGAATACTCAATAAATGGGAAGCTATTGAGAGGGGTTGAGGAAGTGAGAGACCTTGGAGTGCATGTCCACAGATCCTTGAAAGTGGCAGGACAGGTGGGCAAGGTGATCAAGGACGCATATGGAATGTGTTCCTTTATTGGGCGAGGTATTGAATACAAAAGCAGAGATGGAATGATAGAACCATACAAAATACTGGTTAGGCCACAGCTGGAATTTTGTGCACAGTTCTGGTCACCACATTACAGGAAGAACACAATTGCTCTGGAGAGAGTGCAGGGGAGATTTACAAGAATGCTGCCAGGAGTTGAAAATTGCAGTTATGAGGAAATATTGGATAGGTTAGCGTTGTTTTCCTTAGAACAGAGGAGGCTGCGGGGTGACCTAATTGAGGTGTACAAAATTATGAGGGGCCTAGATAGGGTAGACAGGAAAGACTTGTTTCCCCTAGCTGAGGGGTCAATTACCAGGGGGCATAGATTTAAAGTGATTGGTAGAAGGATTAGAGGGGACATGAGGAAAGACTTTTTCACCCAGAGGGTGTTGGGCATCTGGAATTCACTGACTAAGTTGGTGGTTGAAGCTGAAACACTCAACTCAATTAAAAGGTACTTGGATCTGCATCTGAAATGCTGTAACCTGCAAGGCTACGGGCCAAGTGCTGGAAAGTGGGATTAAAATGAGCGGCTAGTTTCTTTTTTCTCTCTTTTGGCTGGCACAGACATGATGGGCTAAATGGCCTCTTTCTGCACCGTAACTTTTCTATGTTTCTATGGTGAGGGCGGGGAGGGGAGAGGAAAAGGAAGTCTGTACCTGTGTTCTTTGGTTTTTCTGAATAAACCTATGGCCAAGTCTTTACAGGCCCTCCCACCTGATGGGGTATTATGGTCCCACCGAACTAAATGAAGATTTAAATGGCTCACCGCATCCGCTGGGAGGAGACATGCCACAGCGGGGCATAAAATCCTGGCCCATGTTAAGGAAAGACTGGCTCCAGACTCTTCCTTTACTCAGTGAATGACCAATGAATTAGAATATGACCTAGTTTTCTCCTGATGACTGTTTCTTGTACTATTGAAATATTGGCAACCAAGAAAGAGTTAGTCTGCCAATCAAATGTTGACATAAACAATGGCTACGCATTTTTTTATTTGGATAAAACTGCACATTTATGTGGGTTTTATATTTATGCTGTCCCCTTTGAACTTTTTGAAGAGCAATTAAAATGTAGGCTCAAATCCAATTGTTTAGTAAGATGAGACACATATGCTATTTGTTTCCATACAAGCGCTTTCCTGCAGTTGGTAGCACTGTCCCCTCTGAGTCACAAGTTTGTGAGCTCAAGTCCCATTCCAGAAACTGAAACATATTGGTCTGAGTTTTTGCCAAGTCAGGCCAACTAAGGAGGCTTTTAGAAGTGGTGAGCATGAGCCAATTCCTGCCCCTATTCCCAATCCCAGAAATTTTTACTGATGTGGGTGGGATAAGGAAGCGAACAACCCACCCACATACAGCATGCACACCCTTGTCGGCTCCATTGCCAAAGTGGGCAGTTCAAACACCAAACACCCCCACCATCCCTCCTCCTTCCCCCCCTCCCGTCCAAAATTCCACAATTTTTGGGATTCAGGCCCTTAAGTATGTAGACGTGGTTCACTGCGCGTCAGAGGAGTCGCAAAAAATGGGGGAACCCCAGTCCCAGGTGGGGAACAAAAAAAAAACAGCCATCCTCTCCTGGAATTCTTTTAATGACAGGCCATTTGCTATGAAATACTAAAAAAAATTTCTTTCAGTTTCAGTTAGATGCTACATTATAAGTTAGATGAGTTTTTACTGCAGTGATTGATCATTGGGTTTTTAATCCCTCAAAGGTAAGCTGACTATTACGTTGATCACTATTGTGTAAGTGTTGGGTTGCACTGGGAAAAGTGCTATTATGGATTCACAACTGAAGAACACAGTGCTTGGGAATTCTAGTGTCATGATCTGAAGTGGTTTAAATGTCCATAGTGCTTTAAATTTGAATAAAAACTGGTCTATAGCTTTTTCTTAAAGGAAAAAAAAGACACCTGTTCCTGAACTGCTTTGATTGACAGGCCGTCTGGCGTAGCTTAGAAAAATCTTAGTCACCTGTTTTTCCAGTTTCCAAGGCTTCATAATCTGCAGTCCCAAGGGTTTGATTTGACAGCTGAGGCCATTATAAATGCTTGGTTGAGTTTCAACAACTCCCGAACCTCTTAGCTCAGGAGGAAGTTGTGTGCACAGTTTGATTGACTGTTTTAAGGGGTTATTAAAATATTATCTGTTTTTCTGTGGTTACTAAATAGATGTATTTTTTTTAACAGCAGATTGACCACCTGAGAGGATTTAACTTTCTTGAATGGCTCCGGGGTGTTATTTTTCAACATGAAGTGTGTTTTGGGTAATAGCTCAATTTGATTGTTCAACGTTTAATATTTTCATGCCCATTTCAATTCCTTGTGATTACTATTACATGGCTTCTGAGTTCTGCCCATAGTGGAGACTGGGTGAGTGGCTACGGAAGATACATGGGGGCCATGGAAGTGCTATGAGGGGTATGGCAAACCATGAGGGAGTATGAGGGGAATAGGATGTCATGGGGGGGGCATGTTTGGAGGGTGGGGTTGAGGGGAAGAGTTTGAGGGCCTGATATTCATCATTACAAGAAGGTTGAAATCCCAGTAAACAGAGGCTGGTGTTCTAGCTGCCCACCTTTCCATCCACATGCCTTTGTTACCATCTTGAGCCTGTCTCTGGAGGCAGTGGGCCCAACTTCATCCTGACCCCTCTCCCCAGAATGCAAATATGGTGGAGAGGGGCGTGCTTAATGGAGTCAGGTCTGCCGAGTCAGAAACTCAACCTTCCTGCTGCGTCCATGAATATCCAGCCCATAATTTAGGCTGAAATTACAGTGCAGTACTGGTGGAGTGCTGCACTTTCAGAGGTGCATGCATGCGACATTTAACCAATGCTCTAGCTACCCTTTCTGATGGATGTAAACAATTGCATGGCACAATTCCAAAGAAGAGCAGGGGAGTTACCACTGATGTCCTGGCCAATATTTACCCTCCATTAACACCACAAAAAAAACAGGTTATCTGGTCATTATCACATTGCTCTTGGTGAGAGTTTGCTGTGTGCAAATTGAATGCTACATTTCCTACTTAACGGTAGTGACTACACTTTAAAACAGTACTTCACTGGTGGTTTAGCACTGTGAGATGCCCTGACATCATAAAAGGTGCTATATGAATGCAAGCCTTTCTTTTCTCTCCAGTGCCAACAAGGCTGGGTTTGAAATTAATAGCAAATAATATTGAGCAGGATGTAAAACTGGATTTCCACTCAATCCGAGATGGGGGTGCTGAGGGGGGTTGCTGGTTGCGGGGGTTACGTTATGTTACGTTAAAATGACCTTTTATATATGTGTGCTGTTTTCGGCTGTGCTGTAAGGTCTCAAGTTTCCTGCTTTTTCTTGCTCTCTCGCTTTACCTTCATCACTCTGTTCTCTTGTACCACCTCGTGTCATCAGCTCATCTGTCAGGCTCATTTTATTGGAATAGCTATGACTGGATGAATCAGTCTTCAGCTGCTTTCTGCTCCCCTGCCCACACTTACTTATCACTTGCATGCTACCCTCATGTTACTGTTTGTATTTTCTTCTCTTTAGTGATAGTTCTCTTGTGTGACTCACAGATAATCTTGGATTTAGGGAGTGCTTTAGGCTTTTTGCTGCAGCTCTGCTGTAAGATGCCGGAAGTCCTGTTCATGCCGTGAAGCAGCTTCCTCACTGTGGCTCTGACCCGGACAACAGCTGTCTTCCCCTGAGTCTTCCATAATGCACAAGAATCATAGGAGCAGGAGAAGGCTATATGGCCGCTTGAGCCTGCTCTGCCCTTCAATAGGATCATGGCTGATCTTCAACTTCGACTTAACTTTCCCACCAGATCCATATCTCCCTTGGCTCCCTCGGAGTCCAAAATAACTCCAATCCCTTGCCTTGAATATCCTCAACAGCTGAGCATTCACAACCCTCTGGAGTACAGAATTCCAAACATTCACAACTCTCTGAGTGAAGAAATTCCTCCTCATCTCAGTTCTAAATGGCCAACTCCATGGGCTGAATTTTGCCCTTGACGGGCGGGCGGGCCCCACCGGCTCGGCGGCGGGCGGGCAGCTGATCGCCGCTGCCGAAACAGACCCCACCGCCATTTTACGTGGGCGGGCCAATTAAGGCCTGCCCAGCGTGACGTCCGACGGGAAGCGCTATGCACTCCCTGTGCTGGCTGGGGGGGGGGGGATTCCCCAACTGCGAGAGTGCGCTCTTTCACGCATGCGCACGAAAGAGCTCACATCTCCCTGAGGCTAAGTGCTGCCCCAGGGAGATCGCTGAAAGGGAATGAAAGTTTAAAAATAGAAAAATAAAAAAATAATTAATATGTCCCCCTCATGTGAAAATGTCACACGAGATGGGACATGTTAATAAAGTACACAAAAACTTTATTAAACTTTTTAAAATCCGAAATCAAACCTCATCCCGCCACTGGATGAGGTTTGTTAAAAAATCACCTATCCGCCTGCCCGTTGGGCCCATGCGCCGAGCCGAAGTTCGCACGGGCTCCTCAAAATCGGCGTCAATTGCCGACTTAATGGCCTTAACAAGGCTTTTATTTAATGGCGGGCGCTATGCAGTGCGCCCGCCGACCTAAACATTGCAATGCCGTGCATTGACGTCAGGACACTCGCGTGACATCAGCCAGAAAATTCAGCCCCATATCTTGAGACTGCTTGTTCCAGGCTCTCCAGCCAAGGGAAACAGGCTTTCCCAATCTACCCTGACAAGGTCTTTCAGAATCTTACAATGAGATCACCTTTCATTCTTCTGAATTCCAGAGTGTAGAAGTCCATTCTACTCAAATCCTTCCACATAGGGCAATCGTCTCATCACAGGAATCAATCTGGCAAACCTTAGCTGCACCCCTGCTAAGGCAAGTATCTCCTTCGTCAGATACAGAAACCAAAACTCCTACACAGTGCTTCAGGTGTAGTCTGACCAAAGCAGGGTTGAGGAGGGCATCTTCTTGGCTGTTCAGTGCCTCACTGAGGTGCAGCAACAAGTGCTCTCTGGCTCTTTGCTAGGATGGAAGTGTGGGTGAGCCATGAGGGGAAAGGTGGAGGAAGGGCAAATGGATGTGGGGACTCTGCTCTAAGTGCTTCCACTTCTGATGATCCCTCAATCCCACCCCACAACTCCACTCCTCAGTCAAAGGCCCACAACTCTCTTAACAAATTCAAATGTCAGACCTCATTGTCCCATGGGGATTTTCATTTACTAATAAGCATGCTCGAGTTAAATACGGAGGGAAGCGAGTTCCCACTGGCTTCCTGGCACACTTTTGTTTTGCTGCTTTAATTTGCCAGTCCTACAGATAATGGCCTGCCTTGGCAAGTTGTAGTTATGCCCCTTATGCCCCCCTCACAGCTCACTTTCCCAGCTAGTATCTAAGTCATTAACATAGACTGTAAATAACTGAGGCCCCAGCCCTGATCCTTGCAGCACTCCACTGGTAACTCTATTCTGTCCTTTATCCAGTCCTCTACCTATGCAAATATTTTAACCACCCAACCCCTGAACCATCATTTTCTGTGACAATCTTTTGTGCAGTATCTTCCAAATGTATTTTGAAAATTCAAAATTACATGACCTATTTGTTCCTCTTTTCAACCCTGCTGGTTGCATCCTCAAAAAACCCGGTAAGATCTGTCAAATACAATTTCCCTTTCATAAAGCTTTGACTTCACCTAATCATACAATGATTTTCTAAGTGTCCTATACCACTTCCTTAATAATGAATCCTAGCGTTTTCACTACAACAGATCTCGGGATAGCTGGCTTGTTCCTTTTTTTCTCTTTCCCTCCTTTCTTGAAGAGTGGTGTTACATTTTCCACCTACTAATCCGCAGGGAATATTCCAGGAATTCTGGAAGATCAAATCCAACGTATTAACTATCTCTGCAGTCACCTCTTTTAGAACTCTAGGATTAACAGGTCCTGGGAACTTAGTCTGAGTTTTTCACTCTCATTAAACACTTAGTTCCCCACTATTTCTGGAATATCTTTAGAATCTTCTACTGTGAAGACAGATATAAAATATTAGTTTAACTTCTCCGCAATTTCTTTATTCCCCATTATAATTCCTTTGGTCTTAGTCTCTAAGACACCCACATTTACTTATGTTATTCTTTTTTTTATATGTTTACAATCTGCTTTTTTAAAATATTTCTTGCCAATTTGTCTTCATATTCTATTTTCTCCCTCTTTATCAATTATCAGGTCATGCTTTGCTGGTTTCTAAAACTCCTCCAATCATCAAAATTACTACACTTCATGGCAATATTGTAAGTCTCTTCTTTTAATCTAATGCAACCCTTAGCTTGTTCAGTTAGCCATGGTTGTACTACTTCTGAAGTGAAGTTTTTAATTCCTTAAGGGAATGCACATTAGTTGAGAATTATGACATTTTTATTTAAATTGTCATCATTGCTTACTTTCAATCATGCCTTTAATCTATTTTCCAATTGACCTTAGCCAACCAGCTCTTCATATCTACGTAATTAATTTTTATCTAACTTTAAATTACTAGTGCAGGCTCAAGGTTGGAGCTGACTTCCTGACACACTTAGGACTTTCGCACATTTAACCCCCACTCCATCACCACCCGCACCCAATCCCACCAGCACCCAATCCCACCCGCTCAGCCATGTTTAAACTAATCTCAAAATGGCAGTCTAAGAGGAGCCTTACATGTCAAGTCTACTGCTCATTGCTCTTGCTGTTGTCTAATTCTTTTTGTTCCTACAGCAGTGATTACACTTCATATGTACTTCATTAGCTGTGAAGTATTTTGGAATGCCCTGAGGTGCAAAAGGCACAATAGAAATGCCTGTCTTTCTTTCTTTTCTGTCCATGATATCTTTGGACTTCAATTGCTACAGTATTTAGTCTTTAATTAGCAGATCCTGAACTACTGATTTTTCTTGGAATTGTGCTTTGAAAACATTTACTGTCACCTCTGTCAGGTTTAAGGCCAAACAAAGAATATTGATTAGCCCTGAAATATTCGTAATGCAATTGACAGGCTTTGGAAAAATATGACTGTTGCGATTTAAAGTTGCAATTATCGTGCTACAGAAGACAACATAAACATACGAACTAGGAGCAGAATAGGCCATTCGGCCCCTCAAACCTGCTCCGCCATTTGATAAGACCATGGCTGACCTGATTGTGGCTTCAACTCTACTTTCCTGCCTACCCCTTATACGCTTTGACTCCTTTTGTTAATCAAGAATCTATCTATAGTACCCGCCTCATTGGAACTCGAGTGATATGAGGTGTTGGAAAACTCCCCAGCTCTTCAAATAACACCATGGCATATTTTACATCCACCTGAGTAGGTTTCATGAGTGTGTGTCCTCTCTCTGTCTGTTTTATTCAAACTACCAACTTCAGCCACAAAAGCATAACATGAAGAGCCAGCTGTTTATAGACAACTTCAGAGTTGCAAGTTTCCTTGATATGCAAATTGATTCTGCTCTTACGTCCAGTGCCCAAGTTAGGCACTGGTACAGATGCAATCCACTGTGCTGCTGATTTGCAAATATTGTTCTAGCCAAGATAGTGATCTTATGTACCTCATTTATACTTGTCACAAGAAAATTGTATAATTAAACAAGCATGACCGTGCAATAAAGCTGATGTGTAAACTTGTTTATAGTAGATTGCTGTGGAGGCTGAATAATATGTGAAATTTTAAAATTAAAACACAATGGTCATCAGTAAAAATGTAATTCCAATTTAAATGTTAAACATATTTAAATAAAATAGACTAATATGAAAACCCTCTGAATATGTAGCTACTAATTTCACAATTGTACAGCCACAGGCACTTGGGTGAACAGTTTATTTCCTTGAAAGAAGGAAAGCACTACTGCATTCATTAATCGGTGGCTGCCTCCCATCTCGTCAGACAGTGGTTTGTGCCATGGTGGTCAACTCTGTGTTAAGCATCACCTGGTGTGGCTCAGAATCCTCACTCTGGTATTGCAGTCTCTGTTGCTTTTGCTGCAGAGAAAGACTGAAAATGTGAATGATTCTCTGGCCTCTGTTTTCTCTGGACCATCTTCTCAGCCAGCTGAGCTTTTCGCTTCTGCTCATCCCCTCCAAACAGCCAGCCTCCAGGGGTCACAGCGGTCAGCGACTGTCTCCCAGTTGTCAGTGTCAATATCCACCACCTTCATATCTCACTTGCAGGTGTCCTTGTAGCGGAGATATGGATGCCCACGAGGTCGTGACCCAGTGGCTAGTTCACCATACAGAGGTCTTTGAGTATACGGCTGTCATCCATCTGATGGATGTGGCAGAGTCATTGGCTTAGCAATGAGTGTATGCTGATGGAATTAGCACACTCCACGATCTCCGAGTTGGTGACCTTGTCCTGCCAAGAGATGCCAAGAATACATCGGAGACAGTGAAGGTGGAAACTGTTGAGCCTTTTCTCTTGCCTGGCATATGTTGTCCAGGTCTCACCATTGTAGAGCAATGCACTGAGGACACAGGCTTGATAGACGCACAGTTTGGTGTTCGTAGTCAGGTTGCTGTTGTACCACACTCTCTTACTCAGCTTGGACATAACAATTGAAGCTCTTGCGATGTATGTAAAAACAAAAAACTACTGCAGACATGTTCTGCTGAAGGGTCATGAGGACTCGAAACTTCAACTCTTTTCTTCTCCACCGATGCTGCCAGACCTGCTGAGTTTTTCCAGGTAATTCTGTTTTTGTCTTGCGATGTATGTGTTGATTTCAGCATCAAGTGACAGATTGTTGGTGATTGTGGAGCCTAGATGTGTGAAGCTATCAGCAACCTGCAGTCTCACGTTGTCAATGCTGATAAATGGTGGGATGGCAACATCCTGAACCATGATATTTGTCTTCCTGATGCTGATCAATCCAAACTTTCTAAATGCGCGAGAGTCTGTCCTCTTGCCACTGTCCCTCGGTATGGAATGCTAGCCTGACATCACCAGCGTTGAGCAGCGTTGAGGACTTGGCACACTTTTGTCTTGGACCTCAAGTGAGCAAGGTTGAACAGTTTTCTGAAAATTCTGGTATGAAAGTAGACACCCTTTTTAGATGACCTAAAGGCGTTTGATTGCAGCAACAAAAAGAATATGCTAAAGAGTGTCAGTGCCAGAACCCGACCCTGTTTGACCCAGATCTCAAAGGGTTCTGAATGGCCCGTCATAGCTGTCCTTGCCCATCGTGTTGTCATGGAAAGAGAAGATCACATGGATCAGCTTCGGCGGGCAGCCAATCTTCTCCAGCAGCTTAAATAGACCACCTCTGCTCACATAGTCGAATGCCTTGGTGAAATGGATGAAGGCAATATATAGTGATCTCCTTTATTCATGGCATTTCCAGCTGCTGGACTGAGAAGATCATGTCAATTGTAGATTCTCCAGTCTGAAAGCACATTGGGATTGGGATAGATGCATTCAGACAGAATCTGCAGTCCGGCAAGGGCAACGCAGGCAAATACTTTTCCCATAATGCTCAGCAGGGAGATGCCACAATAGTTGTTGTAATCACTGTAGTCACCTTGTTCTTGTACAGAATCACAATCTTTGCACAATGGGTATCCTGGGGCATTCCCCCCCCCCCCCCCACCCCACACCCCCAACCCCCAGCAGAAACAAAGCTCATGCAGATTTTCTTATCATTTTTTATTCATTTTACGAGATGTGGGCTTTGCTGGCTGGGCCAGCATTTATTGCCCATCCCTAAATGCCCTTGAGAAGGTGCTGGTGAGCTGCCTTCTTGAACTGCTGCAGTCCATGTGGTGTAGGTACACCCACAGTGCTGTTAGGGAGGGAGTTCCAGGATTTTGACCCAGCGACAGTGAAGGAACGGCGATATATTTCCAAGTCAGGATGATGAGTGACTTGGAGGGAAACTTCCAGGCGGTGATTTTCCCATATATCTGCTGCCCTTGTCCTTCCAGATGGTAGTGGTTGTGGGTTTGGAAGGTGCTGCCGAAGGAGACTTGGTGAGTTCCTGCAGCGCATCTTGTAGATGATAGACAATGCTGCCACTATTCGTCACTGGTGGAGGGAGTGAATGTTTGTGGATGTGGTGCCAATCAAGTGGGCTGCTTTGTCCTGGATGGTGTCAAGCTTCTTGAGTGCCTTGTTGATGGTGGACAGGCTTTTGGGAGTCAGGATGTAAGTTACTCGTCACACAATTCCTTGCCTCTGACCTGCTGTAGTAGCCGCTTATATGGCTAGTCCAGTTCAGTTTATGGTAAATGGTAACCCCCAGGATGATGTTAGTGGGGGATTCAGTGATGGTAATGCCATTGAATGTCATGGGGCGATGGTTAGGTTCTCTCTTGTTGGAGATGGTCATTACCTGGCACTTGTGCGGCATGGATGTTACTTGTCACTTGTCAGCCCAAGCCTGGATATTGTCCAGATCTTGCTGCATTTGGACATGGACTGCTCCAGTATCTGAGGAGTTGCGAATGGTGCTGAACATTGTGCAATCATCAGCGAACATCCTTACTTTTGACCTTATGATGGAAGGAAGGTCATTGATGAAACAACTGAAAATGGTTGGGCCTAGGACACTACCCTGAGGAACTCCTGCAGATGATTGGCCTTCAACAACCACAACCATCTTCCTTTGTGCTAGGTATGACTCCAACCTTTTCCCCCTTACTCCCACTGACTCCAGTTTTGCTAGGGCTCCTTGATGCTACACTCAGTCAAATGCTGCCTTGATGTCGAGGGCAGTCACTCTCACCTAACCTCTGGAGTTCAGCTCTTTTGCCCATGTTTGAACCAATGCTATAATGAGGTCAGAAGTTATGTGACCCTGATGGAACCCAAACTAGGTGTCAGTGAGCAGGTTATAGCTAAGCAAGTGCCGTGGATAGCACTGTTGATGACCCCTTCCATCACTTTACTGATGATCGAGAGTAGACTGATGGGGCGATGATTGGTTGGGTTGGATTTGTCCTGCTTTTTGTGTACAGGACATACTGATGCTGCAGGAGTGCCAGATTCCTATGCTTGATGAGTTCAAGTGACATAGCATCAGCATCTGGAGCTTTGCCAATGGCATGTGAGTCAATAGCTTTGCTAAGCTTCTCCACTCTGGGTTCTCCAATCTGCCATGATAGGCAGGCTTTCTATGGTTCTAGAGCTTCCTCAGTCACTGTGTTCTCCTTTGAGTACAACTCAAAGTAGTGCTCCACCCACCTCTCCACTTTTTATTGCAGTTGGTGATGACATCCCCAGCCTTTGTTTTCAATGGAGCCATTTTCTTTGTGATGGACCTGTTGCCATTTTGATCCTTCATATATGCCCCTAGCATCCCCTGTGTTGAAGGATATCTGGACTTTCTGGTAGAGTTGTAACTAGCAGCCACACTAGCTACCAGTCTAGTGGCCTTTACTCCGAGCAGTTCTTAGTGCATTCAGTCCTCTTGCTCGATCTCTCTTGTTATTAATGAGAGCAGACCGCTTACCTTCAACGACAGGCTCCATCACAGTGATCTTAGCCTCGAACCAGTCAGCACTCTTCCATTTTTGCTTCCCATGAGGTATACCTATGAGGTTAACTGGCGATGTTTGAGTTGAGAGGCGGATGGAGAGAACATGTTCTGAACCATTTGTTGGGAGGGGGGTTCTCCCACCGAGAGCGTTGAGGTCCTTACAGCGAAGCCCACACTTTACTCACACGTTTCCTCTGAACTCTCCCCCTGTCAGATGAACATGTAGTGCTTTTCTTCTAATGATTCACTCTCAACAAGCCTGGTCTCTTGCAGGGAAGTTATGTCGATGTTCAGCAAATCAAGTTCCCTATCAATCACAGCTGTCTTGCATACATTATCGACCAGCTCCAAGTCATCTGTAAGTCCCATACAAATGGACCTGGCATCCCAGCCTGCCAATCAAAGAGTTGGCATCTTCTTTCTTTTCATATGTTTATTTGTTTACCTGGTGCAATGGATTCCATCCACTTGTTGAGCAGAGACTCTAAGCTCCAAGCGCCCACTGAAGCAGGTAGACTGTGGCGGCACAGAACCTTACTAGAAGGGGACTACCCAACTTGAGGTGGACAGTGGGTGACCAGTGGGACACAGCAGTCCCTCCTACTGCTGGAGACAGCCGGTAGCACCCGTTCTCTCTGCCAATTGAGTTAGGCTGAGCATTCATAGCTGCTCTCCCCAATGTGTTAACGCTCTTCGGTAAAAATGGAATGTCCTCTCCATGACATAAGCCTGGCAAAATTTATGGAGATCCTGGGCTGCCCAAACATCAGGGTCCTCTGTCGACCTCCTCTGTTCAGTCTAAAGGAATACAAAGCACTACGTTTGCCACCAGTTTGGTTGCAGGAGTCACTGGAAAGATGACATATTAAGACATCAGTCCACCTTTGGGCTGTACTCCAGATTTTTTGTCAGGGTTTGCCCCCTCAGCCTTCATCTCTCCTGAGGCATCCACAAGGCAGTGGAGCTATTCACACATAGCTCAGGGTTTAGCCCATGAGTGCCAGGGCATGTCCACATGTCGGTGGCCCTGCACACTGCAGTCTTGAGGCCAAACCTCCTTGGAGTTCCTCTGAACCTTTAGCCTGCAGCTGCAAGGGACCGAGTTTTCATGTGTCACCACAAGGGGGCACACCTGAGGACCTGCCGATAGAGAGGCTGTGTGCTGACAGGGCGAGAGTTACATATTTGGCTCTCTTTTTCACATTATCACTAGCCAGCACTGTGGGCTGAAAATGAGAAACAAACTAGCTCACAAAAGCAGAAGGCATGCTTAACCCTCTTCACCCCACACACTGGGCACATCGCATCGGCTTGTTGGACACAGTCATTCACTAATACCAGACAACAAACAGCCAGTATAATCAATCTTGTCACTTGTCCAATAACTCATATAGCGCATCATTATCTTACATTTTCTTAAAATAAAGTGACGTCTGATACTTTCCTGTATCTTCACTTGTGATTAAATAAAATTGATTAAGCATGTCACAGTAATGACAATTTGCATTTAATCTGTAATGAATTCTGTACTTCCCATTATACAATCATCTACATCTCTGCTCGTACTGATCTTTGCTTTCCTCTGGACTGGTATGCTGTGTATGTTCATTAAATTGAAAAATAAATCATATATGGGATACAATAAGTTCTTCATTATAATTAATAATGACATCACTGCCCAAACTAATTAATTGATAGCTCCATGCCTTTTATAAGCTCATCCATTTTGTCTGTGAGCAATAGCACAGTAGTGAGCTTTAAATAGCTGTCTGTGGCACCAAGGTTGGCACTGTATTAACTGGCTAAACAGGAATACCCAATTCCTAACATATATTGTGCGAGACCCAAGATACTTTGCAAGCTTAGAGAAAATCCAAATTAAAGTGGTTAATATGAAATCATCAATCTTAACTTAAAGTTCAAAGAACAGGTGGCTTGAGTATCAAATTTTAATCATTGGTACAATTTAATCAAAATCTGTCGTGGATCCAGTTTGCCACACAATTCCTTATAGTGATTTCTAGGATCTTCCTGGAATGTTGCAAGTATTATTATTAGCACAATGGAAGGATCAGATTGGTCCTCCAGCTTCAAGGGTGAGCTCCGCTTTCTGACCACTAAATGGCCAAGTGGGGGAAAATCACTGCCAGGTGACTATTTCTCACACATGCGCGGGCTCGTGACTCCACTTGACCCCGACATTGTGGTCTGAACCCAAAACGCAAAATCCTCCCTTTCTCGCTGGACAAGTTTCCATCTGCAATTAAAAAAAAAGGCAATTGTATTTTGTAATTGGTGTAAGATTTATTTCCAGCGACTGTTCCCTTGTACTCTCGACATGGCCAAGGTACAGATGGTTCAGCCAGAGGGAGGAGGTGGTTTGTTTGTTGATGTATATTCCTCTGCTCATGTGCATTCTAGCAGGTGGTTTAAAAATAGCATTGACCAAGTATGTTTTATTCACTACTTGCAATGAAGTTGCAATTGGAGGCCAAAAATCTATGGTGAGTAACCTCCCAAGATCTCAAGCTGAATGTGAAAAATTGCATCAAATTCAAATTATTAATTTGGCTTAGAATGCTGAAAGGGACTCCTGAGGAATTATTAGCCCACCCTCTGTCCTGTGTTTTATAACAATATAAAGGCACCAATCGCTCATAAGGGATTGTGCAAACACGTTGTGGGTTCATTGATTAATTCTAGGCACATGTGAACAGAAAAAGACATAGACAGAAAGCTTGAGGACATCTGCAGCAGGACTCTGTGTGCTGTGTCCTGCTCCAGGCCAAAGTGAAACTGAGGCTGGATTACATGCCACACTTCCCTTAAAGTGATGGCATGCTGTTATCCCTTAAAGGCATATTAAAACCCTGTAGGATTTCTACTAGAGTTAGGATATTGCTGAAAAAAAAAGCAAATTGAAGCTTTTCATCCTCCAGTCATCAGGACACTTCACAAGAATTCCAATATAAGGGGAAAACAACAATTTATACTGTATGTGAAGAGAGTGCTGATTGGTTGGCAAGTGGACTCTGATTGGTAGAGGCATTGTCATGGAGAATGCACCAGTGATGGTGACTGACAGTTAATTGCCAAGCATTGTTTGAAATTTAAACCAGGCAGCTTGATCCTGATTGGTCAAAGCATTGCCCTGAGGAATGAGTCAGCGAATGGCTGTCACTTACTTTACTTAGCTGAAACAGGCACGATGTGTGCACATATTCTTTCTGTCTGCAAAAAACGAGGGCCCTGAGTATTAATATATGAAGCTTCCAGTACCTGTAAATGCACCACACTGCGAACCCGACTGACAATCTTAAATTGACTATCAGCGTAATTCTTAGCACACTGAGGATTATTTAGCAAACATCGTCGAATCTCAGCATCACATCTAATATTGGACACTGAATCACATCTAATATTGGACACTGAATCACATCTAATATTGGACACTGTGTTTCGAGTTTTGCAAGCACAGGCTGGTTGGGTACGGTCTGTACCCTGCCCATTGCGAATAGCAGCTGGGACATGCTGTTTGAAATGATCCGCCAGTATTTGGGACATATGACCTACATACCTAGCAACACACTGGCACTGAAATTCATACATCACATTACTCATTTGTGTGATTGGCAGAACATCTTTTTGGCTTGATGGCAGCATCCTGTTAGTGGCGAATACCACTCATGTTGCTACCGCATAGTAGCAGCGTGATACAACTAGATTTACCTGTTGCTCAAATTTTTGAGATACCTTGCCCTTCCAGGGTAATCTGAGGTAGACTGGGCACCTTTCAGGACCGAAAGTGATGACCTTAGGCCCGTTCATGAGTTTGCGTGATATACAGTGTGAAATGATCTGATCAGGGTAGCCATTATGCTTTGATGCACCCTGTTTTAGCATCAAGCTTGCATGGTGGGCAAATGGCTGCCAATAACATTAATCCTTTAGCGTGTGGAACTGTAAGAATCCCAACGTGTATATTGACCAGTTAAGATAGGTTTGTGGTAGACCGTGGTAGAGAACCACCCTGGCAGATTTCTTGACTAGTACGTCAAAGAAGGGGAGTTCATTTGACTGCTCCATTTCAAAGATGAATTTGAGTGCAGGATTGAGCCCAATAAGATAGATAAGAAAAGAGTTATGTTACTAATTTACATTTTTGAATCTGAAAGGTGTCTGATCAGATATATAAAACATATGTAAATGAGGGACCTGACACCATTTTTAGGCATCCACTGTTAGATTGGGTATTGCAGTATGGAGCAGGAGTCATGTTTGCTCTGTTTGGCAATTGCCACCAAATAATATCTTTAAAAACCATATCTGAGGATCTGGAGGAGCTGGTCTCCTCCCCTTACTTCACAGTATTCCTACTGATTTTCTTTTCTCCTCCAACCTCGTCCCCAAACCAGACGCTAACAAATGTTCATCTTAAAATCCTCCTGATGTATTTTGTGGGGCCTTTAGACTGAAAGGTGCTTCAGATTGAGATATGCTTAAAATGGGATAGATCCAGGAGTGTTCCAGCCAGTTTTCAACACTATCTAGTCAGAGAGATGACCGAGATTACCAAGCTGTATCAATACAATCTTTGTTGTACCATGGCTATTAGAAATTGCATCGCCTTTATCAAAACCTATTTGGCATTCAAAATATGGTTTAAAGGATATTTGAGCTGTTTTCATTTCTTTGTGGAACTGAGAATAAATTGAGATCACAGTGTGGAATATGTAAAATGGACTTTAGCTTCCTCTAGTGGTCACTTCAAAACTGTACATTTTTAAAAATATAATTCTATTGCTTTGTGAACTTCTTTAAAAAATGTCATCCTTGTTTTCAAATCTCTCCATGGCCTTGTCACTCCCTATCTCTGTAACCTCTTCCACCCCTCTGATAGCTCTGCACTCTTTCAACTGTGACCTCTTGCACATCTTCTACATCTGTTCTGCAGTTAGTGTACACAGTGCTATCCCTGGCCACAACTTCCTTCCAGGATTTGGGCATGGTAGCATAGGGGTTGTGTTGCTGGACTAGTAATCCAGAGCTCCTGACTAATGACATGACTGTAAATCACACCAGAGGAGGAGGAGAATTTAAATGCAGTTAATTAAATCAGAGACAAGAGGATTTATCATGGGGAATGAGGAAACATCAGAGACATTGAACAAATATTTTGTGACTATTCTCACAGTAGAAGTCACAAGTTACAAACCAGAAATAAGAGGGTAACCTAGGGGCTAGTACTTAACATCAGCAGAGAGAAATTACTGGAGAAATTCCTTCAGGTAGCACCCTTAATTATTTAAGGGTCACCAAACCAGGGCTTATGCTATGATTTTACTATGGGGCAAGGCAAGAGTGCAGGCCCCAGGTCAGCTGCAATGGGGAAATCAATCCCCCTGCTGTTTGTGTTATTCTGAACCATACATTAGCCATCAAGCCAACTGAGCTAACCAGCCGCCCAGCAGAAACTTAAGGAACCAAAATCTAAGGCATCCTCAGGACATGATGGCCTACATCCTAGGATTCTAAAAGAGATAGCTGCAGAGATAGTGGACGCTATGATTTTCAAAATTCCTTAAATTCTAGAATAGTCCCAGCAGATCAGAAGTTAACAAATGTAATACTGCTATTCAAGATGGCAGATGGTGGAATTTGAATTCAATACAAATCCGGAATTAAAAGTCTAACGACGACCATAAAACCATTGTCAAATGTCATAAAAATCTATGTTACACTAATGCCCTTTAGGGAAGGAAATCTGCCGTCCTTACCTGGTCTGGCCTACTTGTGACCCCAAACCCACAACAATGTGGTTGACTCTTAAATGCCCTCTGAACAAGGACAATAAAGCGTGGGCAATAAATGCTGGCCTGGCCAGCGATGTCCACATCCCATGAACGAATAAATTTAAAAACAGAATGAAGGGAGAGGGAAAACAGGGGACTACAGGTAAGTTGGACTGACATCCGTCATCAGGAAGTATTGCAATCTATTATCAAAGAAGTCTTAACAACGCACCTAGAAATTCAGACAATGGTTTCTCAAAAATCCTGTCTGAAAAATTTATTTTATTTTTAGGATATAACTAGTCGGGTAGATAAAGGGGAACCAGTGGATGGAGTATTTGGACTTCCAAAAGGCAGTCAATAAGCTGCCACACAAAACGTTTATACACGAGATTAAAGCTCATGGAGTTGGGGGTAATATATTAGAATAGATAGAAAATTGGTGAATGGACTGGAATCAGAGAGTAGGAATAAAGGGCATTTTCAGGTTGGCAGGCTGCAACTAGTGGAGTGCTGCAAGGGTCACTGCTAGAGTCTCAGCATATTTACAATCTATATTAATCTTAGACAAAGAGACAGAGTAATGTATCTAAGTTTGCTGATGATACAAAGCTAGATGGGAATGCAAGCTGTGAGGAGGACACAGAGAGGCTGTAAAGAAATATAGACAGGTTAAGTGAGTGGGCAACAAGATGGCAGATGGGGTATAATGTGGGGAAGTGTGAGGTTATCCACTTTGATTATAAGAGTAGAAAAGCAAAATACTTTTTAAAAGGTGCGAAACTTATAAATGTTGATGTTCAGAGGGACTTAATATGTACTCATATAAGGAAGGCAGAAAGTTAGCATGCAGGTATAGCAGGCTACTAAGAAGACAAATGGCACGTTGTGCTTTATTGCAAGAGGATTGGAGCACAACAGTAAAGAAGTCTTGCTTCAGTTGTATAGGCTTTTGGTAAGACCACACCTGGAATACTGTGCACAGTTTTGTTCTCCATAGCCTAACATCTGTCATAGGGGAAACGTTAGAAACTATTATTAAAGACTTTATAGCAGGGCACTTAGAAAAATTCAAGGCAATCAGGCAGAGTAAACATGGTTTTATAAAAGGGAAATCATGTCTGACCAATTTATTGGAGTTCTTTGAAGGAGTCACATGTACTGTGGATAAAGGGGAACCGGTGGGTGTACTGTACTTAGATTTCCAGAAGACATTTGTTTAAGTGCCACATCAAAGGTTACTGCAGAAAATATTTATGGGGTAACATATTGGCATGGATAGAATATTGGCTAGCTAACAAGAAGCAGAGAATTGGCATAAATGGGTCTTTTTCTGGTTGGTAGGGTGTGATGAGTGGTGTGTCATAGGGATCAGTGCTGGGGCCTCAACTTTTTACGATTTATATAAACGACTTAGATGAAGCATCCGAAGGAATGGTTGCTAAATTTGCTGATAACACAAAGATAGGAAGGAAAATAAATTGTGAAGAGGATGTAAGGAGGCTACAAAGTGACATAGATAGGTTAAATGAGTAGGCAAAGATTTGGTAAATGGAGTATAATGTGGGCAAATGTGAAATTGTTCATTTTGGCAAGAAGAATAAAAATGAAGCTTATTATCTAAATGGTGAGAGATTGCAGAGCTCAAGATTCAGAGGGATCTGGGTGTCCTAGTGCATGAATCACCAAAAGGTTAGTATGCAGGTACAGCAGGTAATTAGGAAAACTAATAGAATGTTATAATTTATTGTTAGGGGAATTGATTACAAAAGTAGGGAGGTTTTGCTTCAAGTTGTTCAGGGCATTGGTGAGACCACATCTGGAGTATTGTCTACAGTACTGGTCTCCTTATCTAAAGAAAGATGTAAATGTGTTAGAAGGAGTTCAGAGAAGGTTTACTAGACCAATACCAGGAATGGGTGGGTTCTCTTGTGAGGAAAGGTTGGACAGGTTAGGCTTATATCCAGTGGAATTTAAAAGAGTAAGCGGTGACTTAATTGAAACCTTTAAGATCTTGAGGGGTCTTGACAGAGTGGATGTGGAGAAGATGTTTCCTCTTGTGGGACAATCTAGAACTAGGGGTCACTGTTTAAAAATAAAGGGGTCGCTCATTTAAGAATTTTTTTCTCTCAGTGGGTTTTGAGCCTTTGGGACTCTCTTCCTTAAAAGGCGGTGGAAGCAGAGTCTTTTAATATTTTTAAGGCAGAGGTAGATAGATTCTTGATTAACAAGGGGGTGAAAGATTATCGGGGGTAGGCAGTAATGTGGGGTCGAGGTTACATTCAGATCAGCCATGATCTTATTGAATGGCAGAGCAATCTCGAGGGGCCGAGTGGCCTACTCCTGCTCCAAATTCGTATGTTCATAGATTTGAGGAAGGGTATACTTGTATTGGAGGCAGCAAAGTAAAGATTCACCAGATTGGTTGCTGGGTTGGGAAGGTTTTCCTTTGATGAGAAGTTGAGTAATTTGGGTCTATTTTCTCTGGAGTTTAGAAGAATGAGAGGTGATCTCATTGAAACATATAGGGTCCTGAAGGGGCTTGACAGGGCAGACTCGAGAGGTCGCTTCCGCTGGCTGGGGAATCTAGAATATGGGGGCACAGTCTCAGGATAAGGGCCCAATCAATTAGGACTAAGAAGAGGAGAAATTTCTTCATTCAAAGGGTTGTGAATCTTTGGAATGCTGTACCCCAGAAAACTGTGGATGCTGCATAGTTGAATATATTTAAGGCTGGGATAGACAGATTATTCATCTTTCAGGGAATCAGGGGATATGGGGAGCAGGCAGGAAAGTGGAATTGAAGCCAAAGACGAGCCATGATCATATTGAATGGCAGAGCAGGCTCAACAGGCCATGCTTCTACTCCTATGTTCTTACGATTACTGCCCTCCCTTAGCTAATTAATCAGTACTCCTCCATGCTGAACACCACTTGGAAGAAGCACTGAGGATACAAAGTGTACTTTGGGTAGGGGCCTTCAATGTCTATCACCAAGAGTGGCTCGGAACTGCCACTACTGACTGAGCTGGCCAAGCCCTGAAGGACATATCTACCAAATTGGGTCTACAGCAGGTGGAGAGTGAACTGACAAGGGGGAAAATTACTTGACCTTGTCCTTTCCAATCTACCTGTCACAGAGGCATCTGTCAATGACTGTATTGGTAGGAGTGACCACTGCATGGTCCTTGAGAAGACAGGGTCTCATCTTCACACTGCTAATACTCTGCATTTTGTTGTATGGGACTCCAACCATTCTAAATGGGATAGATTCAGAAAAGATCTAGCAGCTCTAAACAGGGCATCCAGGAGGTGCTGTGGTCCAACAGCAGCAGAATTGTATTTAACCTCAATCCGTAACCTCATGGCCTGATGTGTCTCTCACTCTACTGTTACCATCAAGTCAAGGAATCAATCAGGAGTGTAGAAGCAGCACCAGGCATACCTAAAAATGAGATGCCAACTTGGTGAAGCAAAATACAGAACTACATGCATGCACTGGTGGTAGACAATTAAACAACTAACAGGATGAGAAGGCTCCGTGAACATTTCCCCCCTTTAATGAAAGCAGAACACTCCACGTCAGTGCAAAAGACAAGGCAGAGGGTTTGCAACCATCTTCAGCCAGAAGGGGGAGAACATCCCGCTGAAGAAATGAATGCTTGTGCTCCCAAACTAGCTGCACCTCTAGTGGAGCTGGTCCAGTACAGATGCACCATCGTAACAATGTGGAGAATTTCTCAGGTATGGCCTGTCCACACAAAGCAAAATAAACCTGTCATCAGTCTACTCCCAATGATCAACAAAGTGATGGAAGATGTCATCGACAGTGCTATCAAGTGGCACTTACTCACTGATGCTCAATTTAGATTCCGCTAGCACCACTCAGCATCAAAGCTCCTTAGAGTCTTGGTCCAAATATGGACAAAGGAGCTGAATTCCAGAGGTGAGGTGAGAGTGACTGCACTTGACATCAAGGCAGCATTTGGGGAGTGTGACATCAAGGAACTCCACTAAAATTGTAGTTAATGAGAATCAGGGGAAAACTCTCCACTAGCTGGAGGCACACTGAACATAAAGGAAGGTGGTGACAGTATTTTGGAGGCCAATCATCTTAACCCCAGGGCATGGCTGCAGGAGTTCCTCAGTATTGCCGTTGGCCCAGCCATCCTCAGCAGCTTCATCAATGACCTTCTCCCCATGCCATCATCAGACAGAAGTAGGGATGTTGATGATTGCACAGTGTTCAGTACAACTCACAACTCCTTAGATATTGAAAGTCAGTGTTTGCATGCAGCAAGACCTGAATAACATTTAGCCTTGGGTTGAAACACGGGAAGTAACATCTGTGCCACACAAGTCCCAGGCAATGACCGTCATTCACAAGAGAGAATATAACACCTCCCATTGATGTGCAATGGCATAAATTGTCACCATCAACATGCTGGGTATCACCAGCCATATGGAGAGATGGTAGCATAATGGTAAGGTCACTAGGCTATTAATCCTGAGACCAGGCTAATGCTCTGGGGACATGGGTTCACTTGGCATCGGGTGGAATTTAAATCCAATTAATGAAAAAAATCTGGAATTGAAAGCTAGTCTCAGTAATAGTGACCATGAAACCATTGTCAATTGTTATAAAAACTCATCAGGTTCACTACTGCCCTTGAGGGAAAGAAATCTGCCATTCTTACCCAGTCTGGCCTATGTGTGACTCCAGACCCACAGCAATGTGGTTGACTCTTAACTGCTCTCTGAAATAGCCTAGTAAGCCATTTGGTTCAAGGACAATTAGGGATGGCCTTGTACGTGATGTCCACATTCCTTAAAAAAATAGAAAAGTATTTATATAAGTACTGTGGCTACAAGACCAGGCCAGAGGTTGGGAATTCTGTGACAAGCGACTTACCTCCTGACTCCCTAAAGCCTTTCCATTATCTACAAGGCATAAATTAAGAGATGGAATACTCTCCACTGAGCTGGATGAGTGCAGTTCCAACAACATTCAAGAAGATCATCATTCAGGATAAAGCAGCTAACTTGATTCGGCACACCTTCAGCCACCTTAAACATTCATTTCCTCCACTGCTAGAGTACTAAGGATGCAGTGTGTACAATCTAGTTACACTGCAGAAACTCGCCAAGGCTTCTGCAACAGAACCTCTCAAACCCACAACCTGTACCTACTAGAAGGACAATGGCAGCAGGTGCATAGGAACATCGCCACCTGCATGTTCCGCTTCAAGGCACACACCATTCTGACTTGCCATTCCTTCATTGTTGTTGGGTCAAAATCCTAGAACTCCCTTCCAAACAGCACAATGGAGCATACAGACTCTAGCGGTCCAAGAAGGCTGCTCACATCGCTTTCTCCAGTACAATTAGAGATGGGTATTGAAAGCTAGCTTTGACAACAGCATCTACATCCCAAAGTTTTTCTTTCAAAGAAAAGGTGTTGACGTCCTCTAGGAAGTGTTCTCTGGAGTACCAAGGGGGTGACCTTTCTCACTTCACCGGCCATCAAACAGGGGGTTTGGGAGCTGAGCTGCTCTGTTTCTTGCCCACAGACCCAGCTTCCTGTGCCCATATTTGTTGCTGTGCTCTGTTTTTATTTGGCCATATCTTTTGTCCCACAAAAACATGGAGAGGCTAAAAAATTTGCCCCCATATGTTACCTAGCTCCTTGAAGTGGGTGACATCCCTTTAATTTTGACATACATCCTTTAAAGCTTGATGATGTGTACTGAATCTCCTTGCCCCCAATTAGCCAGGCCCTGTGTCTGTGCCCAATCTATATCATGAGCTTATCTTGCATTCCAAATGAGAGTTGGCCCCAGCAGGTCCAATAAAGTTTTTTTAAATTATTATTCTTTCATGGAATGTGGGCATCACTGGAAAGGCCATCATTTGTAGCCCATCCCTAATTGCCCTAGAAATGAGTGGCTTGCTAGGCCATTGCAGAGGGCAGGTAAGAGTCAACCACATCACTGTGGGTCTGGAGTCACATGTAGGCCAGACTGGGTAAGGATGGCAGATTTCCTTCCCTGAAAGGACATTAGTGAACCAAATGGGTTTTCACAACAATCCATGAAAGTTATCATCGTCGCCATTACTGAGACCAGCTTTATAATCCAGGTTATTGAATTCAAATGCCACGAGCTGCCATGGTGGGATTTGAACACAGGTCCCCAGAGCATTAGCCTGGGCCTCTGGATTACTAGTCCAGTGACATGACCACTACATCACTGTCTCCTCCAGTTGGCCATTGCTCATTTGTGTAAGCAAAAGCCTTGCAGTATCCTGCTCCGGCTAACGTAATTCTGTAACCGGAAATTATATCCTCAATTCTTAAGACTCCAAGGTCAAGCGTAACACACATTTTACTAAAGGCTCTAGCTGATAATGGGTGCCTTAATAATCCCCTTAAAATAACACCAACCAATGCATTGCTAGGAATTGCAATCACTGAGAGGAACTGCAACCACAAAGAGCAACAATTCTCTGATTTCTTTGAGTGAAGTTTGTAATTTGGTACAATTTAGCTCCAAATTGAGAAAAATTTGGATTCAGATTTCAAAATGCACTTCACTTAACGTACCATCTGTGATCATTTATGACAGTTGTTTGTAGGACCTTCCCGTATTGTACAAAAAGACTCCTGTGTTTTCCTACATCACAACAGTGACTATAATTCTAAAGTATTTGAGGCTTTAAAGTACTTTGACATCCTGAGGTCATGAAAGGAGCTGCAAAAATGCAAATTCTCCACTTGACTCTGTTGTACTGTGGCCTTGTCTCCTATTTTTAATAGCGTTGACCTGCAGACAACTTTCTAAGTGGAAACATTAGATTTATTTACAATACAGACAGCAGCAGCTACACCCCACCTCACCAAAAAGGCCTGGGAGGAGGTGGCATCCAGGGTCAGCAACCACGATGTGGTGAGGTGCAGTGCTGCAAACGAAGGGTGAGTACCGTGTTGGCATGGGTCATTTTGCAGAACAAGAACAATAAGAGCTGCCCATCCCCCCGTGGACCTCAGAGGTGTTAGAGTGTGAGTACCAAATGTCAATCAAGCAGGAACTGGCAAGGGGGTGAGCCCTGGCTGCTTGGGCTGAGTGCCTTGTGGCTCTAGGGTCATGAATCGGCTGAATCCTGCAAAGTGTTCCTCAGCTGGGGTTGGCCAGACTGCAATGGCGCTGCAGGTAGAGAGTGGACTAATCAATGCTCCTCTGTCCTTTCAGGAGAAAACATCCCATAACAATGCTGAGAGATCGCGGACTGGCAGGGGGACCCCCACACCCCCTCATCCTCTCACGATACGAGCAGGAAGCCCTGGAGCTAGAGAGGCACCATGCACCTCGGTCAAGCGGCCGCGGTGAGATTGGGGTGCCAGAGGAAGGTAAGAATGCAGTGCACTGAGGTGAGACTGTCAGTTATTATAACCATCCCAGTGTTATCCCTATATTGATGTGAGCCTGGAACCTGGAATCCCCAATGATTATCAAAAGACGAGGGCACCATGATGCAAATATCTGTCTCATCAGGGTGCCTGGCACGCACAGTGACAGTGTCATGGCTTAAACGAATGAAATGTCCTTCTTCTCCCTTTTAGTCTTCCTTTAGCCATTCGTTATGAGGAGCCTGAAGGTCTACCCCTGATCCCTGAGGGCCACGATGCTCACCACGCACCTGCATCACACCCTTTCTATCAAGCAGGCACCAGCGCAGGCACCAGCACCTCGGTGGGCATAACATCGCCGTGTAGTTTATCGGTGCACATTGGTGAGGGCACTTTATACCCACTTTAGTTGCAGGTGGAGGCAGAGAGTGCCCAGGATGCCGGCAGTCAGAGAACTGCTGGGAACCAGACAACGCTCAGTCGGTGGCTGATGATGGGCCTTTGGAGTCGTCCCTGAGGCAGCAGCTGCTGGATGTGCAGCAGGGTGTGCGGGAGGATCTGGCGGAGAAACATGAGGGAATGCGTGCCATGGTGTCCATTGTGGAGGAGTCCATACAGAGCATAAGCATTGCGTTGACCTTCAGGGCTGAGTGTAATGCCTCCTCCAAGGAGAGAATGGCGACTCTCATGGAGAGGCACCTCCAGGGACTCAGCCAGGGGTTCCTGAGGATGCGCTAGGATCTGCAAGCCCTCACACCGGCAATGACCTTAGCTGGTCAGCGTTAGTGTGGGAGATGGATTGGACACCCAGTATCCCAGCTAGGTGCCCATCCATCAATGGTGAGCAGAGAGGTCCAAAGCGACCTGACGTTGGCGTATGAGCTGCCTGTCGTCTCTGCGGGCTCCTCTCAGAGAGCTCCAGATGACGACAGCAGCTCCTCCGCCAGTGACCATGGCATCTGATGAGGCTGCGGCGACTGGGGAGATGCCAGCTGTGGCACTGACTGCTCCCTCCCAGGCAGGGCCACCACAGGCTCCAAGGGCCAGAGGACCCCTGCCAAGGTCATCAAGGCCAACAAGACAGCAGAGTGAGCAGACCATTTCCAATGCTGGTGCCAGTGAGGGGGGGAGCGCCTAAGCATAAACTTAAAACACCTTAAGCACAACACGGTCTTATCACGGGTGATGTTTGGTTCCACCATTTTTCTTATCTTTTTTTAATGGTTTGATGATAAACACCGGTTAATGTTAACTTCTGCAATGTTTCACATTCACAAGTAAATGAGATGTTATGAGATGTTATACAGGTGGCAACCGTCCTCTGTATGCTTCATTTGTTCTGCGGGTGCAGGGTAGGCCATGATGTTATGATGGACGTGTGTCTCCTGAAACTTTATTGCAATGGCGCATGTTGTTGACCAAGGAACTGGTCCTGTCAGGGATCAAGTATGGAGCCTGCAGCCATGGCATGTGATGGTGGTTCTTATTTGGTAGTCAAGCTGAAGGAGCATTGGATCAAAGAATTCCGGGTGTCCCTGCCTCCTTGGAGGTTGCCCAGGTCTGCGTCCATGCCCTCAGCGTTCTCCCCGCCAGGCTCATCCTTGGACTCTCTACGAGATTCATCATCTTTTGCCTGTGCAGCTGCATCAAGATCTTCTTCCTCCACTGCGTCCCCCTTTGCCAGTGCCAGATTGTGGAGAGCACAGCATGCAACCACTATCAGCAACACATGGCCTGGGGGGTATTGCATTGCGCCCCCTGAACGGTCCAGGCATCAGAAGCGCATCTTGAGAAGACCTATGGTTCTCTCTACCACCGCCCTTGTAGAGGCATGGCTCCTGTTGTACCGCTGCTCAATCTCTGTTCTTGGGTGGCAGAGAGGCATCATGAGCCATCTTTTCAATGGAAAGTACTTGTCACCCAGCGGCCATCCATCCAGTCGGGCTGGAGCACTGAAGGGCCTCGGCACCTGGGAGTGCCTCAGGATGTAAGTGTCATGGGAGCTGCCTGGGTACCTTGCACAGACTTGTAGAAACAGCATCCTGTGATCACACACTATCTGCACGTTCATGGAGTGGAAGCCCTTCCTGTTGACGAAGGCACCGGGCTCACCTGCTGGCGCCTTGATGGCCACATGTGTACAGTCTATAGAACCCTGGACATGGGGGAAGCCAGCAATCGCTGCAAAGCCTCTGGCTCGCTGTGCCTGACTGGCTCGACTATATGGTAATGAATGAAACTCAATGCACGCCTGAACAGAGTGTTTGTCACCAGTTTGACGCAACTGTGGACAGCTGATTGGGAGATTCCGCAAAGATCCCCCAATGACTCCTGGAAAGAGCTGGAGGCATAGAAGTTGAGGGCAGCCATGACCTTCAGCGCCACTGGCATGGGGTGTCCACCCACACAGTCGGAGCTGATCTCAAGGCTGATCCTCTGACAGGCGAAGGTCAGTGTCTCCCTTGGGAGCCTGAGCCTCTGTCGGCATTGCATCTCAGACATACTGAGGTAGCTGCATCGCCGCCTGTAAACCCTGGCAGCAAGATATTGACCTCTTCTGCGGCCCCTTCTGCCTTGGACTTCCTGTAGGCCCTGCATCCCTTGTGCCTCTCCTCCCACAGATCGCTCCCCTGGAAGCTGAATAGGGACACCTGGCCTCCTCCCACTTCTGGCCCTCTCTTCCTCAGAGGAGGAGATGCCTCCAGTGGAGACCACAATCCCCATTACCAGAGTAAGGGAAGGCTGTCTGATACCTGGAAGGCCCCACATGGTGTGAATCCTCCAGGGGCCTGGAAAACAACAGTTGAGTCCTGAAGTGAAGCCTTTAAATTTTCTGAATGCAGCTCTGAAGCGAGATGAAGCTGTCCTGTTCACAGAAGCAACCGGCAGCAAGTGATATCCTGCACTCCTCACTAAGCATTTGACAAGGCCACTGACCCTTCTTATCCTGCCTGTGGATGAGGTTTTACAAATTGTGGCCTGCCCGTTTTGCCTGAACAACGGCCTGAAAATCGCAAGGGCTACGTAAAGTCGGAAACAATTGGTGTCTCAAGGGCCTTAATTGGCCACTTAATTAATGGCGGGCGTGCTGAGCGAAATATCGCGAGAGTGAGCGTTGATGTCGGCACACTGGGATTTATTTAACGCTCGAGCAGGTCGGGCACTTGCCTGCCCACTGAGCTAAAAATTCTGCCCCATGTCTATCTCTACACTGACTGTGGAGATAGCCTGCTTTGCTGACACATTGGTTTACGCAGATCATGTGATCTTATAATCACAGGGCTATTCTTAAAGGTACAGTCCAACATTTAACCAAACCATAATTACTACAGACTCTATTGCACAGAATTCTCACGTTTAATCTTGGCTGATGAAAGCAGCAAGTGAAGGTTCTCAGCAGCAGCAAATTTGTAAAGTTACCCGCAGAGACTTTCTGCTTTTCACCAGCAGGCTGTACAATTGCTGAACGGTAGAATCCAAATCCGAAGGCAAAACTGAAGATCTGCAGTGGACCCGATTTTATCTTGTGCAATTGAAAGGGTTTTGGGTGAGCTAAACTCTCAGTGTAAACACAGCTAAATCCATTGTTAGTGAAACTCGATGGTTTGCCCATAGGCTATCGATTTGCCTGAGTTATTTACGCTCACAGTTAGTGAAAGACAGTTTTCACTTATTTTAATGAGCACGTTCACAAAAAAAAGCTTGTGGTCAGGTTAACTGTGAGGAAGGTGTTACCCAGAGTCGCAGCAGAATTCTGCTGCTACCTTAGTGATTTGATGTTGACTTTTAACCCTTGTTTGTCAAGAAGGGTATTATGATTTGTTAAATTGTAATATCTTAAAATAGCTATTGCTGCTGATTCTCATTACCTTAGCAGAAAAGGGGCTCATATATGGGAGGGGATTGAGGTTCAGCTTGTCGACTGAGTTATTGCTACAGTCTTGGTCCCTTATTAGTTTTTCCTTCATATGGAACTGCTTTTAACTTTTTGGCATAACCCTATAGTATGGAGACATGCTAATTGTCATGTATCAGGGAACAAAAAACTGAGAACCACTTTTATGAGAACCACTCACTGTAATGAGAATTTGAATTTGCAGGTTTGATTGATCTGAATACTGAGCTCAGAACCATAATGCGTTGATTTCCCAATCATCACTTGGTGTGACTGTAAGTATCATATGATTATCTATATGCTTAAGTATTATTGCACGTACCATATGCTTAATAAACCTATGAATACTTGGCGTTAATGTTTCAAGAACCTTATTGACTATTGAGAATGATTAGAACATCTTATCATAAAGAAGTACGCCCTCCAACAGGTATTTTTGAATATTTACAGCAACTCTGGCTGCCAGCATCAGGCATGAATACTTCGATGGTATTTCAATGGTATGTACTGAACATTCTGTGCTAATAATCACTACAGGGTAAAACTTGCCAGTAACTGGATTACCAGAATGTGCTGCATTCTAATAAAACACTTATTCTGCCAAGGCCAACTTCATTTTCCTTCAGGTGAGGCGTTTTGCCGAACTGTCACCTGGATGCCACACCAGGAGAGCAGTCAGCCCCAATAACACAGGTCTGTGCTCCTGTTTCCTTCCCATACCCCCTCCCGGAGAGGGAGACATGTGGAGCATGAGGGTCCTGGAGGTCAATTTAACTGAACTCACCAGGAGGGAAACCCACAGGACCTCAATGGAGTGTAAAATTGAGTGGGGTGTAAAACCAGTTTTGCACCCGATCCCACCAGTTTTTCGGCAGGCGGGTAAGGTTACAACTGTACCTGTGCTGGTGCCACTTGCCATGACACCTAATTATAGAAAAAGCAGAAGGCGTAAAATGGTAATATAATTAAAAATAATAGATAAGGAACCCTAAAATAATAAAGTGATACATACTGGTGCCCTGACAGCACCATTGAACCCTGGAGAAAAAATCTAGACCTTTCAATCTCAGTTGAAGTGAATTGGATTGTAATCCAATAGGCGTCGGATTAAAATGAAAACGCATTTGAATTACACAACACTGCCACATGGATTTTAGTCCCATTAGGACAAAGCACATAATTGCAATCACTCTGGCATTGAGAGAAAACAAACAACAGTTCCTGGATTTGATTCCTGTTATAGAGGGGTGGAATTAGAAACAACAGTTTGGTACTCTGCAATGAAGTCTAATTGTGATGCTACTGTGAAACTTTTGTAACTCAAAAGAAAGATTGTCTCACCAGGGAAGCTTTTCCTTCAAAGTACATTAATTTACTTCATAACCTTCAACACCACAGCTTGTACTCCAATCTTGGCATGATTGTTTTCCAAAGTTTACAATTCTCTGAAGATTTTGACATAATTGTTCCTAATTGCTCCAGTTAACGGTCTTGGAACATTAGGCATGACATCAAATAAATGACAAATAATTCTTTGTAGATCACATTATAAATGAGCACTAATTAGATAGAAAAATGTTATATAACATTTCTTAGAAGATGGTGTTTTCATGCAAACTTCTCAGTCAGAATTAATATTCAAAGTCACAAGATGTCTTTTTGTCTTATTTATAATCCATTTTAATCCATTGTTATTGCTCATGTATCTGTTTTTTACAAACTAACTTCAGG
The DNA here is from genome assembly GCF_964194155.1 of Cetorhinus maximus. NCBI lineage: Eukaryota > Metazoa > Chordata > Chondrichthyes > Lamniformes > Cetorhinidae > Cetorhinus > Cetorhinus maximus. Next base: position 16,580,097 of record NC_135900.1, read on the forward strand.
TAATTTTAATGCTCTAAATTCCCATTGGTGCAAATCATATGAAAGAGAGTTTCCACATATCCGGAGATTATCATCCCCAGCCACTGGTTTCCCCTATTAAAACTAATAGATTTATTTGGCTGGGTTTGCACAATTTAATTGAGAGCACTGAGGTAGAAAATCTCATTTTTATTTGTTCTCGGGATGAGGGCAATGTTGGCAGGACCACATTTATTATTCATGACTAGTTGCCCTGTGAAGGTGATGGGCTTTCTTCCCATTTCTTGTTTTTATGACCCAGTATCTGTGCGGGTCACTTCAAGGGCACGAAGAATCAAACACATAGTTTGGGGAGGGAATGTATAGGTTGGACCAGGCTTGTTTTCTTTCCGTGAATAACGAATCAGTTAAGTTGTCACAACAAAACAGCCGCTTCCATAGCACATTTTGTGATGTTAACTTGCAAATTATAACATTTATTGAATTCATGCTACAGTGAGATTTGAACTCGTAAATTGTTAGTCCTGTACCATAATCATTACAAAACTAAAATCCATCTATTGGTGTTAAATTCTTGAAAAAAAAAAGTGTTTTCTCTACTCCAATTGTCTTCCCCACTTTTCTGAATGATTGGTTCATGTTGGATAATGATTCCATGGATGCCTGATGCCCTCAGGTGTTCACCCAAGTGAACTATTCACTATTTGTAGGATTAAAGGTTAGGTATTTTAATCTTGAGAGGGGGCATCAGAGTTGGGTGCAATCTCGTCCTCAGCCAGCATTCACACTGATGTACTTTCCAGCAGGATAGTAATGGCCTATGAGAACATTCACTGATCTTCCCTTCTCTAGCATAATTGCATTGAAGCCAATAGAAGCACACCTATTAACATGCCAACTGAGATCAACTAACAACTGGAAATGTAACCCAGGACTTTATGGTTTATATGGCTGATAAATATTTTTTTCTTAATCAGCTGAAGGATCGGTAGAACTTCTTTTTTTCTCAACCTTCCACAAGCTTCAACTTATCCAAAACAGCACAGTGCCAGCCCTGCTGTGGATCACTTGGACGCACTCTCGCCTCTGAGTCAAAAGCTTGGGGGTTCAAGCCCCACACTAGAGACTTGAACACATACACTAGGTTGACAGTCTGGTGCAGAGCTGAGGGAGGGCAGCATTTTCTGAGAGACTAGCTTGGGGATGAGGGCCTGGATTTTCACCGAGTTGAGATGACTCGGGGGCCCTTTAAAAATAGTGGGCGGCTCCCCATTCCGGGATTCCCGGCTGTCTGATTTTCAGTAGTGCCTTTAAAGGGTGCGGGCTGATTCCTGTCAAAAGCCTGCATCAGACACTCCCGGCCTGGCCACCTCCATTGCAGATATAAGCATGTCCTACTCCTCCGTAATTTTCATGGTGTCAAGCCAGGTTTATAAAGAGTCATGGTTCACGGCCCATCAGAGGAGTTGCGAACCTTAGTCTGCATGAGGGAACCTTTAAAAAGGTAAGTTCCTCATGCCCCCTATGCAAGGCTCTGCCCTTAACTCAACCCCTATGGCCCGTCATGCCCCCATGCCAAGATATTGCACTTCCATGCCCAATGACCCAATATACACTGTCGAGAACTAACGAACCCTGAAGTGACAGTAGGATGTGTTAAAAAAAAGCTTTAAAAAGTAATTCATTCATAACTTATTCCTATGTTTAAAAAAATGTAATTTTACAACAAAGCAATGAAAACTACTACTTAAAAGTACACTAACACTTTAGCTCTCAATTGCAGAGTTCCTATTAGTTTGTCGGGAGCACTATGGTGGGAAAAAGAACCTTGGAAATACTTATCTACCTTTTTTGTGAGTGCTACACTCTGTTATTTATACCAAAGTGTTAAAGACTCAATACAACAGAATCTTCAAATGTTTTATGTGAAACTGCTGAAAACATATTGAAATAAAAACATGGATATCTCCTGTCTAGTGATTCGGTAAATCTCTGATGAGTTAGCATAGGTTAACCGCGATGACAGCCCTAGTAATTAATGTGGTCCAGTATCACTTGATTTACTGCACCAAGCTCTATTGCGTCTCCTTTTATCACAAACAGTTACAGCACAGAAGACGGCCATTTGCCCCTCGTGCTTGTGCTGCTGCTCTGAAAGAGAAGGTCATACTTAGTCCCTACATTTTGTATGTAACCCTGTAATTTCATCATCCTCAAATATTTGTCAGACTCCCTTTCAAATTTTTCATGGAGTCAAGTCAGCTTCCACCATCTTTTGAGGGGGATCCAGATCCCAAAAATTCTCTGAGTGAAAAAAAATCTCCTCAACTCTTACTATTCCATCCATAACTAGCTCTCTTTTAACATAACCTTCACATCATCGAGTTCCTTTGTGAACACAAATGCAAAGTGTTCATTTAATACGTTAGCCATGTCCTCTATCTCCACATGAAGACTTCCCTTTGGGTCCTTAATATGCCCACATTTTTGTATGTTTTGTAAAGTGTTTTAGGCTTCAATTGAATGTTGTTTGCTAATCTTTTCCCTCTTTGCCTCTTGTATTAACTTCTCCAATTCCCTCCTGTACTTTCCATAAGCTTCCTAGTTGTCAATCAAATCTTGCTTGTGGTGTTTGTCATAGTCCTCTTTTTCCTGTTTTCTCTTAAATTTACTTTCCTTTGTCACCCAGGGTGCATTAGTTATAAATTCTACCTTCTCCTTTTCACATGAACGTATGTGAGCTCTCTCTTCCCTGAATGTCTTCCATTGCTCTGTTACAGATTAACCCAGCAATCACCTTTTCTAATCTGCCTTTGTTTGATATCGACATAAAACGCTGTTATTAACTCTTCCCCAGTTGAGGAGTTATTTCACCTTTGATATTTTCTGATCTCTTTCCATAATTACTCTAAACTTCTAAATTACTTGTCATACTGTCAGTTGGACGATTTCCAGTTATAACACACTCAGTGTGAGAAAACTTTCCTTTCCTTCCCTACTAACGACTATGGGCTGAATTTCACATGCCCCCAGTGGGCGTGTTTCTCATGATGGGGAGGTCGGGGGTGCGGTAGCACATAGAATAGGGTGGGTGCCCATCCCCAAGCTCTCCCCCATAATATGGGTGGTGCCTGGGTGGCGAAGTCAGCAGCCCACCCGCCATGTTTAAATAAATAATCAAAGGTCAATTAGGCTTGTTATCAGGTTAACTGACACTTGGCGTGGGCTGCTAGGCAGAAGTGGGAAGCCCAATGTTTAAAATCAAATGCTTAAAGGAAGGAGTGGGGGGTTTGTTGCTCTTCAGCGGCTGCCCTTTGCTGAATACGGGGTAGCCAGCCTTAGGTCAATACCCCTTTCCTCCCTGCCCACCCCCTCCCTTAAACCCACCCCCTCCCCCCCACCGACCCCCTCCCTAACATACTCAAACACGACCAGCCCAAGACCCCGAATTTGTGTGTTCCAGGATCCATGGGCCTTGATTTTCCTCTTCCCCTGTAATCCCGGCAGCTGCCACTCACGCCTTCCTGGCGCTGCTGGGACTGATGGAGCTGCTGGCCAATTGGATTTGCCAGCAGCTCCAGAAGGAGCCCCACTCAGCCTTCATTAGTCCGCTGTGCAGCGCTTTATGACTGCGGGGCGGGTCAGCGTAGAACGTGTCGGCTCCACGCCGACATGGTTCCACCCCCCCCTGTATTATTCAGTCCTATGTTTGTTTTCCCAGTCTATATTAGAATCAGTAAAGTCTCCTAATATTCAATTTTGGGTTTTGTTACATGGCTTTGAAATTTGCCAACAAATTTGCCCATCTACCTCCTTGCCATTGTTTGGGCCTCGATGTTTTTAAAAAACCTCTCAACAAGGTAACAACTCCCCTTCTGTTCCTAATGCAAGCCAACCATCTAGTATATCCTTTCTATTTAGAATTGTGGCATCTTTTAAAACCAATATTGCCATAGACCTTCCTCTCTTTCCTTCTCTATTATTCTGAATAATTTATAATCAAGAATATGAAGAACCCATTTTATGAGTCTTTTCTCTGTTAATGCAATGTGATAATTCCAGGTAGAAATTTTTGCCTGCAGTTCACCAGCTTCATTTTTTGCCCCCAGTTTGTATTATGAGTTCCAGCTTTGTAACATAACTCAGTAGGATAAAGGACATATTGTCCATCCTTTTTGTTATGACCACAGCAGATGTTAATTGCAGCGCAAACCAAGTCCCAGAGAGAAACTTGGCTTACCCTCTTTTTTGTATTCTGAAAACAAATAGAAAACATACTGACCTCAGCAGCAAGAAGTCCAGTAACACTTATGGGAGTTTCAAAATTGAAAGTAAAAGCTTTATTAACAAGAATAAAAGAAAACTTAAGCGCACAAGATTACAATTGCACTGTTAAAATTAGTCTTACAGAGCATTCCCCCAAAAATACTCCCTACTTGATCAGACCCACAAGTAAACACCTCCCAGGCAACACTCCCTTATAGAGGTTTAACTATGAAAATCCAGTAATACTACCCAAGGCTAACTGCTGTAGCTTTACTAAAGGTATACCACATGACATCTTAAACTCTCTGCCACTCTGCTGTGGAAATCCGAAACTTCAGAACAAGATTGCTTGTTGCAGCCCAAGACTTTTCTGGCTTGACTGGATGGCTGATTCAAACTGCATCTTCTCCCAGCTTAGAGTTGTTTCTCGGAGATCTTCTTCACAGAGCCAATAGCCCACAGCTACAGCTAACAGCCATAGCTCCAGGTACTTTAAACTTTCCACAGTAATTCTAAAATACCTTTCTCTCCCTTTCATTTATGGTTCCATTGTTCTCACGCCTCTTTGAAACTCAAATCCTTCCAAGTATAAAATCTTTCATGTTTCCATTTTGTCTCTGCTTCCGGGCCAATAAAATGTAATATACCCTCTTCTATTAACCTATGGAACTCCTGCAAGATGCAAGCATGTTTCTTGTTACCTCTGACTTCCCTTTGATCTTCAAACAAACTCTCAACCTATCTAAAATGCAGATGTTAGATCCAACCTATTCACTTGTACCTCAAACCTAACACCTCTATCCTTTCATATTTTAAACCCCGCCCCCCAAACAATCTGTCTTCTAGTAACTTTTTCCCAGCTTAATTAAATCATCTACACACACACACACACACGCACACACACACCTTCACAGAATAACACAATATTCCCCAAAAATGTTTTTAAAAACATCCATTCTCACATAATAAGCAGGTTTTTTGTAAGAATTCTGAATGAATTGACAAAGACAACTTCACGGGAGCTACAGGATTTTATTCATAGTCTAGATTCAAGCTTTTCCACAAACAGATTAAAAACTAGATGTTAACCCATTAAAATGAATGGATGGCAAGTTGCGGGGAGTGCATCCATGATTCCCCAGTATACACTCCTCTTAGGCAAGGCTTTCCACTATAAAGAAGACACATTCATAAGCAGAGGTAGTGGCACTGCATGTATGTAATAGTTCAGGGATAAATGCCATTGTTACATTAGCTATATTGGTGTCATTCTGGTTTCAGGTTCCAAATGAACAGATGTGTTATAAAGTTTCGACTCGAGTTTGGGAATGTAAAACATAGTTTATTGTATTCTTTCATGAGTTGTGGACTTCACTGGCTCAGCCAGCATTTATTGTCCATCCCTAGTTGCCCTTGAGAAGATGGTGGTGAGCTGCCTTCTTGAACCACTGCAGTCCATGTGGTGTGGGTACACCCTCAGTGCTGTTAGCGAGGGAGTTCCAGGATTTTGACCCAGCAACCATGGTGATATAGTTCCAAGTCATGATGGTGTGAGGCTGGAGAGGAACTTGAAGGTGGTGGTGTCCCCATCCATCTGTTGCCTTTGTCCTTCTTGATGATAGAAGTCATGGGTTTGGAAGGTGCTGTCAAAGGAGCCGCAGTGCATCTTGTAGATTGTACACACAGCTGTCACTGTACATTAATGGCGGAGAGAATAAATGTTGAAGGTGGTGAATAGGGTGCCAATCAAGTGGGTTGGCTTTGTCCTGGGTAGTGTTGATCTTCTTGAGTGTTGTTGGAGCATCCAAGCAAGTGGAGAGTATTCCATCACCTTCCTAATTTCTGTCTTGTAGATAGTGTGCAGGATTTGGGGAGTCAGGGAGTGAGTTTCTCACCTCAGAATTCCCAGCCTCTGAACTGCTCTTGTAGCCACAGTAATTATATTGTTGGTCCAGTTCAGTTTTTGGTCAATGGTAACCCCCAGGACACTGATAGTGGAGAATTCAACTATAGTAGTGCCATTGAATGTCAAGGGAGGATGGTTAGATTCTCTCTTGTTGGAGATGGTCATTGCCTGGCACTTGTGTGGCAAAAATAGAACTTGCCACTTGTCAGCCCAAGCCTGGATATTATCCGGGTCTTGCTGCATTTGGACATGGACAGCTTCAGTATCTGAAGAGTCTTGAATGGTGCTGAACATTGTGCAATCATCAGCGAACATCCCCGCATCTGACCTTATGACGGAGCGAAGGTCATTGATGAAGCAGCTAAAGATGGCTGGGCCTAGGACACTACCCTAAGCTATGAAGAGAGTTCCATTACAAGGGAAGAAGTGACTGCTGGGCTGCCATGGAGATAGCTTCTGAAGTAATTGTTATTTTGATGTATATGAGTGATTTTCAGATAAGGCTAGTGACAAAGTTTGTCAAGTTTGGTGATATGCAAATATATGTAAATTGTAAGGAACAGGAAGGTCAGCTGCAAATTGAACTGGACAGGTGAGTGGATTGGGCCAAAAAAGATCTTATTTAACATTGGGAAGTACAGAGGGATGTAATGTTTGCTTATTTCCAGGTAACATATGAATGCTTTCATTTAATGTGTGGTTCAAAGTCTGTCAGAATTGAAGAAAGAAAGCGAGCAACGTGCATGAAGATACCTTAATGTTTGTTGTGAAACGCAGTAATTACTTTCTGTGGATCACACCAGCAAATAAACATAAAGGGCAGGATTTTTGAGCTGGCAGTGTTTCCCACTCCACAATCCGAAGGGATCACAGCAGCACCACAGCCATTTAACACTCCAAGTGCGTTAATTGGCTGGAGATGGGACTTCCATCCTCACTTAGGCCTTAAAAATATTTAAAGGCTTTGCTTCCACCCCCTTTTGAGGAAGAGAGTCCAAAGACTCATGACACTCTGAGAGCAAAAATGTCTTCCCATCTCTGTCCTAAATGGGCGACCCCTTATTTTTAAAGAGTGACCCCCAGTTTTTGATTCTCCCACAAGGGGAAACATTCTTTCCACATCCACCCTGCCAATACCCCTCAGGATCTTACAGGTTTCAATCAATTCGCCTCTCATTCTTTTAAACTCCAGCGGATACAAGTCTAGTCTGTCCAACCTTTCCTCTTTGGACAACCTGCCCATTCCAGGTATTAGACTAGTAAACCTTCTCTGAACTGCTTCCAATGCATTCTTCCTTAAATAGGGAGACCAATGCTGTGCACAATACTCCAAGTGTTGTCTCACCAATGCACTGTATAACTGAAGCATAACCTCCCTACTTTTGTATTTAATTCCCCTTGCAATAAGCAATAACAGTCTATTAGCTTTCCTAATTACTTGCTGTACCTGCATACTAGCCTCTTGTGATTCTTGCACTAGGACACCCAAATCCCTCTGCATCTCAGAGCTCTGCAATCTCTCACCATTTAGATAATGTGCATCTTTTTTATTCCTCCTGCTAAAATAGACAATTTCAGATTTTCTCACATTATATTTCATTTGCCAGATCTTTGCCTACTCACTTAACCTTTGTATCCCTTTGTAGCCGCCTTAGGTCCACTTCACAACTTCCTTTCCTACCTATCTTCCTATCATCAGCAAATTTAGCAACCATACCTTTGGTCCCTTCAACTAAGGCATTTACATAAATTGTAAAAAGTTGAGGCCCACAGCACTGATCCCTCTGGCACACCACTCATTACATCTTGCCAACTAGAAAATGATCCATTTATGCCTACTCTGTTTCCTGTTAGCTAACCAATCTTCTATCCAGGCCAATGTGTTACCCCCTATACCATGAGCTTTTATTTTCCACAAAAACCTGTGGAACCTGTGGAATTGGGTTTCTCTCTCCCTATCCCTTCTTTAGTAGATAATTGGGAGATGTATCTCATTGCAATGCTTACATGTAGCTTTCTAATTTCACTTTTTTTCCTGTTTACTGTTCTCCCTGCTATATATGGTACCTAAGTTTCAGGGTTTGTTGTTCAATATGTTCTAAACCAGGAAAATATTAATATGTGAAGTAAGTTCTGGGAGTAATATGGTGGGCCAGGGAGTCAGGCCAGCGTCCTGACGTCATCGTGCACTCATGCGATATTTCACTCAGTGGGTGTGCGTGGGTACCAGAGCGGCACCCGCTATTCATTAAGTGGCTATTTAAGGCCCTTAACAGTCCAATTGACTGATTTTTCCTTGCACCTGCGATTTCTGCTCATCAATGGTGTGCAGGGAGGTCCAGAACGTCCTGAGAGGGTGGCAGCTCCTCCACCCCTCCGCCAGTGACCGTGGCATCTGATGAGGCTGTGGCAATGGCCACTCCCAGGCGGGGCCAGCACAGGCTCCACTGGCCAGAGGACGACTGCCAAGGTCATCAAGGCCAACAAGACAGCAGAGTGAGCAGGCTGTTTCCAATGTCGGTGCCAGCCAGGGGGAGCACCTGGATGTAGCACTCGTAAACGTAAGTTAAAGGCACCCTAACCCTAACCCTCTTGTGCTCACGGTACTTACGTTCTGGACCTCCCTGCACACCATTGATGGATGGGCACCTAGCTGGGATACTGGGTGCCTCACCCACCTCCCACACTGGCACTGACCACCTGCGGTCAGTGCCTGTGTGAGGACTTGCAGGTCCAAGCGCAACCCCAGGAACCATTCATTCTGTCCCTGGAGCCACCTCTCCATGAGAATCTCCACTCTCTCAAGGAAGGAGGCAGTGCACTCGGCCATGAGCGTCAATGCAATGCTGATGCTCTGCAAGGATTCCTTCATCACGGAGACCATGGCACACATACTCTCATGGACCTCCACCTGATCCTCCTGCACATCTCGCTGGACCTCCAACATCTGCCACCCAGTGGATGACTCCAGAGGTTCATCATCTGCCTTCGACCAAGCATCATCCTGGTCCCCAGCAGACCTCTGACTGCCATCGCCCTCGGCACTCTCTGCCTCCGCCTGCACCTTAAGCGAGTGTGAAGTGCCCTCACCAATGAGCACCAATATACTAGCTGCCGCTCTAACACCGAGATGTTGGTCTCTGCACTGGTGCCTGCTTCAGAGAGTGGGTTTGACGCAGGTGCAAATGATGCCCGGTGGTCCTCCGGTGTCAGAGGGGGGCCCTTCAGGGTCCAGAGAGCGAACACCTGCTGGCGAAACTAAATGGGAGAACAAGGACATTTCATTAGTTAAAGTCATCACACTGTCACTGTGCATGCCAGGCACCCTGGTGAGGCAATGGAGATCTGCATCACAGTGCCATCATCATCCAATGATCAATGGGGACTCCAGGTTTGAGGCTCACATCAATGAAGAGATTACACTCGAATGGTTGCACAATCCAAAAGTCTCACTTCTGTGCACTGTGCTCTTACCTTTGCCTGGCACCTCCGCCTCTCTATGCCCAGTTGCACGTGGGGCAGGCTGGCTTTCAAGCTCCATGGCGTCTTGCTCATATCTCGAGAGAATTAGGAGGCTAGCGGGGCCTCCGCCGGTCTGCGACCTTTCAATATTGTTGTGGGCCGTCTTCTCCTGAAAGAACAAAGCATAATTGATTATTTCACTCTCTACCTGCCGCGCCATTGCAGCCTGGCCAACCCTAGCTGAGGAGCAGCTAGCAGGGCACATCCCAAGTTGTGGCCCTTGAGCTGCAAGTTACTCAGTCCAAGCAGCCAGGGCTCAGCCCCTTGGCCAGCTCCGGCATGATTGACAGTTGGCGCTCAGACTCTAACACCCCTGAGGGGGGGGTGGCCAGACCTCATCACTTCTGGACACTGGCCCATGCACACATGACACATGGTGCTCACCCTTCCCAAGCGCAGCAGGCACTGCACCCAGGAGTGCCACACCACATCACGGCTGCTGACCAGCGCTGCCACCTGCTCCCATGCCCACTTTGAGAGATGCGGTGGCTTCCTCCTCCCATCCCTGGGGTCAAGGGTGTCCCTCCTGGCAACCACCTCCACCAGGAGGATGGTGAGATGCTCATCAGAGAAGCGGAGGGCCGAGTGCCCACCGGACCTGCCCTCCCGCCTGCCACGTCCAGCTGCACTCGGGTCCATAGTGTCTGCTCAGGGGACGTCCTCGATGGCAGCCTCCCAAGGGCTGCCTGGACTGCTTTCAACCTGGCTGCCAGGCCGCTATTGGATCCAGCGGCTGACAGGCCCCTGCCCCCGCTCGGCCCTTCACAGCCAGTGCAGAGCCGCGTTTCACGCTGGGCAGGCCTTAATTGGCGATCGGGGGTCCGATCGCGGGTGGCAGTCCGTTTTGCGGCCGCACCTGGCCTGCCCTCCACGCTTGCCCTATGAAGGGCAAATCCTGCCCTGAGAGTTTGAAGTACCCAGACAATGTACTTCACCTTATTTTGGCTAATTAAGATTAAAATTTCTGTATTGCATGGTTGTATAGCCCTATTTTGCAACATTGCAAAAATAGGTCCCTGCTGGCCCATAGCAGGGTGCACCCATGTCAACAACTCAGGGGGCAAGTGCATCTTCATATTGGGATTGAGAGTTTACCCCTGTAGGTTACTGGCACACCAAAAGCCTGTTTGGTGAGCTCAGCCTGTAGCACATTTGGCTGCAGAACACAAAGTCTGACAAGACAGGAGCTCAGAGAGAGAGAGACAGCTCACCAATAAAAGGGATATTGTCAATGTGGCCAGAAAGTGGACTAATTGTTCCCAGTGGATGCCAGAGACTTATGGGCAGGACTTTTATGCTGAAAATTGTAATTTATTTACCAGCAGCAACCAAAAATAATGAAGCAAAAAGTACTCAGTAATGCCAATTATTGCATAGAGGAAAATGATTATGAACGTCTTCTTTCAGTTGCAAATGAACCATCTCAAAGAAGCTTACTTAAGTGGGTAAGGACCTGAAATGTTCCATGTGCTAAATTCTAACAGAGAAAACTGAGGCTGATCCTCGCCTGGGGATATGATATTTGGCAAGACACTTTTACAGATTTGTCTTAATCTGATGTGTAATATACCTTTAAGACAAGTGTTGTAATGTAAGATCACATGATCTTAATACCCAATAGCAGAGTTGTGCGGGCTACCTCTGTGAGAGAGTCTTGAGTTAGACACTGAAGAGTGAAGACAGAGTTTTGAATTGTGAGCACACAAGTGTAGCTGCTGAGTTTCGTTTGTAAATAAACAGCATGTGTTTATTCCAACAACAATCTACTGATGTTCTCTGTCTCCGTACCAGCTAGGTCACCATGAAACAAACGTGTAACCCGGATCCTTTAGCCCCAACAAACCAAGGGCACTGAATCCAAAAAACCGGCAATGTGAGTAAAAGCACAAAAAAAAAACCATGAAAAAAACAAGGTAAAAAGCGAGGAAGAATGAAGGAAATCAGAAGAACCGAAATCAGGCCGTACCACAGGCAATAGTTGTAAGAAAAAGAAAATTTCCTTCCTGATTGTCAAAGTAATCCCCTCAGAACATGCCGCAATTTGGAAGTCTGGAGCCTTTCGATCCAACCTCAGACGACTGGTCTCAGTATATTGAACACGTTCTTCTTCCAGGTGACCGACATTGCAGGGGAGGAGAAGAGACTCGCAATCCTTCTGTCTATGTGTGGGAGTAAGACATATGGACTAATTCAAAATCTGTTGGCGCCCTGTGCCCCAGACTTGAAAAGTTTTGATGACTGAGTGAACCTTGTAAAGAGTCATCCCCAGCCATCAGTGACAATCCAACAATTTAAGTTGAACTCAAGAAATAGAGACAGTTGCTTGTTATGTGGCAAGCCTGAAGCAATTATCTGAATATTGCGAGTTTGGTACATCCATCAATGATATGCTTAGAGATCGTTTGGTATGCGGTATAAACAAAAATGCAATTCAGAAGAAATTACTGGCTGAAACACATGTAGATTTTCAGAAGGCATTGGAAATCGCTCTGGCAATGGAAGGTGCAGTGCGAGACTCAGAAGCCATACAAGGAGCACAAAATGGCGCCGTCCCCCACATTGAGTGGGGAGCCTCAACCAAAAAGAGCACAAAAGTCCAAGGCTTTACTCGGAAGCGGGAAGCAGCCGTCGCCAGCAGACAAATTAAAAGGGATAACAGCAGCAAAAATATGGCATAATAGTAACTGAGGTGGAAGCAGACAACCTTGTAATGAATCACAGTTTCAAAAGATCGAACGTTTCTTCTGCCATCGAAATGGACACCTCATGAGACATTGTAAAGATAGAATCAGGCAGACTTTCAGACAAAAGCAAAAATCCAATGAGATAAACAGCGTTGAAAAGCCTGAAGTAATAAATTCTGATAACTATTCATTATATAATTTATATGTAGGAAGAAGAGAACATATCAGAATGGAGGTGGATACCAGTACAACCACTACAGTGATAGGTGAGTATACTTTTAACTACCTGAATCATGGGGAACGTAAGCTTAATTTAGAAGAAATGGATTCCACATTAAAAACTTACACGGGATAAGACATACAAGTCAAGGGCGTATGTAAAGTCACAGTACACAATGGAGGTCAAACAGTGAAATTACTCTCAATGGTAGTAGCAGCCAAGAGACCGAGTCTCCTCAGACAAAACTGGCTAAAAGAAATTAAATTGGAATGGACTGAAATCTGCCAACTGAGAACCAATGGGCTTTCAGAGCTACTACAAAAATATGTCTCAGTTTTCAAAGGAAAACTTGGGAAAAATTGAGAGGCTACAAGAAAAAATTCATGTAGATCCAGAGGCAACACCAAGATTCACGAAGGCAAGACCAGTACCTTAAGCAATGCGGGATAAGGTCAACGCCGAACTGGACAGATTAGAAAATCTGGGAGTGATACAGCCAGTACAATTTTCAGAGTGGGCAGCTCCAATTGACCATAAGACCATAAGACATAGGAGCAGAAATTAGGCCATTCGGCCCATCGAGCAGTGCAGACGTTCAAACCTGGTTTGAAGAAATTATCTGGAGATTCTATGATGACTAAATTAGTACGTTTTCTTTTCCATTATAGAACCACCCCTCATATGACAACAGGTGTCACATCTGCGGAATTGTTGATGAAGCGCCGTCTCCAGTCGAGACTGAGCCTAATTAAGCCAAACTTGGGGTGGGAAGTAGAAAGAAGGCAGGGAAGTCAGAAAATTGGACATGACTGTCACAGTCAGGACAGAAAATTTAATGTAGGAGAGAAAGTATTTGTGAAAAATTTCAGAGAAGGACCAGCATGGTTGTTTGGTAAAATAAGTGCACTAACAGGACCTTTTTCTAACCACGTGAAAGTGGATGATTGAGTCATACGGAGACATATGGATCATATAGGAAGAGGAGAAACCAAATACTCAGAAATGATTCCACCAGTGTTCAAGTCTGAATCAACATCTCCTGTTGAAGAACTCAATTGAATACAAATGTGTTTGAAGGACTGTACCTGAAAGAGTCAAAGAAACAGATTTACAGGTGCCCACTGAAGAGCCAGATGCTCAGATGACTACAGTAAGAGAGGTTCCAAATCAAACTTCAGAAGCTGTAGAGCTGAGACATTCTACACACATAAGGAAACCCCCAGAGAGACTGAATTTGTAAATTATTGCTGTGTAAATAACTTGATATATTTTTAAAAATTGTAAAATTTATTTTCAATGAAGGGGGAGGGATTTAGTAATCTGATGTGTAATATACCTTTAAGACAAGTGTTGTAATGTAAGATCACATGATCTTATTACCCAATAGAAGAGTAGTGCAGGCTATCTCTGTAGCAGAGTCTTGAGTTAGACACTGAAGAGTGAAGACAGAGTTTTGAGTTGTGAGCACACAAGTGTAGCTGCTGAGTTTTGTTTGTAAATAAACAGCTTGTGTTTATACTAACAATGATCTACTGATGTTTTCTGTCTCTGTACCAACTCGGTTACCCTGAAACAAGCATGCAACCTGAATCCTTTAGCCCCAACAAACCAAGGCCATTGGATCCAACAAGATTCTCATGAAGTATTGAACTGAGACCAAATCCCTTTCCCCGTCCCCCTAGAAAATTAGTCACCCTATAAATTGGTCACGCAAGATCAGATACTGCATTTCCTTACCCATGTTCACTACCAGTGAGTCCCTGAACCATTAGATCAAAACTAAGGCCTGTATTTCCAAAAATTATTCACTAATGAAAATCTTTTTCTGTGCATTGCTAATGCTAGTCATTGTAAATACGTTTCAAAAACTGCAGTGTGGAATATCCATGCTTCATGGTGTTCTTAGAACAGGAATAGAAGACAAAGATACCTCACATGGAAGTTGGACGGGTTTATTGCATAAAACTACTCTGCAAAATGTATTAAGAACTGTGACTGTTCTGCCTGATAAAAATGTGAGATTAGACACAACCATGATCAAAATGTAGTGTTGGGGTTGTACATGATCAGGGATAGATTACACAAGTAAGTGCTCCTGGTTGCTGGGCTTTGCAATGACTAAGGCACATGGGGAGGATTTGGCATGAAAATAACATTATTTTCACATGTGTGCTGATCTCAACGCCCGAATTCCCAGTGCTTATTTCAGACGCACAGCTTTGACTAAGCAGTGCCATTAAAGAACGTCTTGGCAGAGTTACATTTCAAAGAACTAATGTGTCCACAAGATGGCACTCAGTACAAAAACAGTTGACATCTATTATATGGCAGATGCAGGTAATGACCAATGAAAGTTCACATTTGTTAATAATTCATTATTAAACTTTCTATCAGTCAAACTAACTTATGAATCAGTTGTACAACTAGACATCTTTCAAAGCTAATTTTGAGATTAAGCTCCTGATGCCAAGCCACGCACACATGGAGCATGATTCCCATGGTTTTCCATCTCTTCACATAAATGGAACATACCTGTACTCCTCATGACCTGAATTTCCATTATGCTCTCCCATTGGATGAGTCTCCGCACTAGAGGTCAATTTTGTAAAATTACCTCGTTTCAGAGACATTTACCAAACAATTCTCAATCACTTCATGAAGCCATCGGAGTCTACAACAAGCATAAACCTAGAAACTAGTGAATCTGGAATCCACTACCTGAAAGGGTGATAGTAATTTTCAAAAGGAAATTGGACATATAGTAGGAAAGGAAATCGGGTTTTTTTCCAGAAAAGGAAAAAAATTGTAGGGTTAGAGTGTTAATTCGGTGAACGCCCACCTGGCAAAGGAAGAAGCTGGAGCCAGTCTGTCCTCAACATTGGTTTATTCACAAGACCCCAGTATAACATCAGTGTAGACTACCATTCCCTCCCACACAGATGGAGACTGGTCCTTATATATGTGTCCCAACCTTTCCCCAATTAGTATCAGCGGCTCTTGAGTCACAGCTAGAGCTTGCACTTAATTATCAGAGCATCTGCAACATTAACAAGGGCGGGGAATCAAGGCTATTGGAAAGCTCTTTCAAAGAGACAGCACAAATGCAATAGGCCAAATGGGTTCTGTGCTCCATTTTCCAGTGATTCAACTATTTGCAAATTTAGTAGACGAGCGATTCATCTATTATCTTGAGGTGTTAAAATCAATGGGTTAATGCCTTCTTTGTATAACATTGCCCAACGTTATGTTAATGTATTGAGCATTTACTTTTGCAAACAATAATTTTTAGGTTTAGGGTATGGAGGTGTCAGCTTGGCTTAGTGGTAGCACTATGACACTGGAGGTACACTCAACTACACAGGAAACATATTGGGGTACCTTTTTCAAACGCATTTTGCAAAATTACAGGCTCATTGCCCATGATTTTGCAAAGTGTACTGACTGTGTATAGGTCTAGCTGACAACAAGGGGGCCGGGTGGGGTGGTGGGGTGAGGTGCAGGGCTGTTGGAAAATGTAACTCATTCTGATGTTGTAAAACAATGGCAGCATTTTTTTTTAAATTTGTTCATGGGTTGCAGGCATTGCTGGCTAGGCCAGCATTTATTGCTCATCACTTAAGAGTCAACCACATTGCTGTGGGTCTGGAATCACATGCAGGCCAGACCAAGTAATGATGGCAGATTTCCTTCCCTAAAGGGCACAAGGAGCCTTGGCAAAACTGGAGTCAATGGGAATCAGGGAGAAAACTCTCCACTAGTTGGAGTCATACCTAGCACAAAGGAAGATGGTTGTGGTTGTTGGAGGTTAGTCACCTCAGCTCCAGGACATAACTGCAGGAGTCCTTCAGGGTAGTGTCCTCCATCTTCAGCTGTTTCACGAATGACCTTCCTTCCATCATAAGGTCAGAAGTGGGAATGTTCACTGATGATTGCGCAATGTTCAGCACCATTCACGACTCCTCAGATACTGAAGCAGTCCATGTTCAAATGCAGCAAGACCTGGACAATATCCAGGCTTGGGCTGACAAGTGGTAAGTAACATTCGTGCCACACAAGTGCCAGACAATGACCATCTCCAATAAGAGAGAACTAAATCATCGCCCTCTGACATTCAATGGCATTAGCATCACTGAATCCCCCACTATCAACATCCTGGGGGGTTACCATTAACCAGAAGCTGAACTGAACTAGCCATTTAAATACTGTGGCTACAAGAGCAGCTCAGGGGCTAGGAATCCTGCGGTCCATAACTCACCTCCTGA
Source organism: Cetorhinus maximus (assembly GCF_964194155.1). NCBI lineage: Eukaryota > Metazoa > Chordata > Chondrichthyes > Lamniformes > Cetorhinidae > Cetorhinus > Cetorhinus maximus. Next base: position 16,596,936 of record NC_135900.1, read on the forward strand.
CTCCCCAAAGCCTGTCCACCATCTACAAGGCACAAGTCAGGAGTGTGATGGAATACTCCCCACTTGCCTGGATGAGTTCAAAGAACCAGGTTTGGTAAAAGGAAAACAATTGAAGCTTAGGTTTCAGCTTTCAGTTTGTGGCAGCTCCCACAACACTCAAGAAGCGTGACACTGTCCAGGACAAAGTAGCCTGCTTGCTCGGCACCACATCCACAAACATTCACTCCCTCCACCGCAGATGCACAGTAGCAGCAGCGTGTACCATCTACAAGATGCACTGCAGGAATTCACCAAGGCTCCTTCGACAGCACCTTCCAAACCCACAACCACTACCATCTAGAAGGACAAGGGCAGCAGACAGATGGGAACACCACCACCTGGAAGTTCCCCTCCAAGTCACTTGGAAATATATCGCCGTTCCTTCACTGTTGCTGGGTCAAAATCCTGGAACTCCCTTCCTAACAGCACTGTGGGTGTACCTATACCACATGGACTACAGCGATTCAAGAAGGCAGCTCAACATCACCTTCTCAAGGGCAACTAGGGATGAGCAATAAATGCTGGCCCAGCCAGCGAAGACCAAATCCCATGAACGAATAAAAAAAGAAACAAAATAAGGACATTAATTAACCAGATGGGCTTTTACAACAATTAGCAATGGTTTTGTGGTCATCACCAGACTTTTAATTTCAGATTTTTATTTAATTCATATTTCACCTTCTACCTTGGTCAGATTTGAACCCAAGTCCCCTAAGTATTACCCAGGATCTCTGGAATACTAGTCCCATGACAATACCTCTGTGCCACCACCTCCCCGCTATACTAAAACAGTCATGCACAAGTACATGTTGGGTAGCTCTCCAAAGACAGCGAGGAGCACCTTAAAGCAGCTGGATACTGATGATGGTGCCAGAGGCTGACACAAAGGTTACACATCTGGCAGGTTGTGCAGAAAGGGAAATCAGAAGAAAAAAGAGCACAGTTAGAGACTGGCATAGCCTTAATCGTATTTTTAAAAAGTAATTCTTGTTATTATCTGACTACTTCTGCTTAACTAGAGTAAATCATCCTCAATGCATTTTGTAGTATTTTGTACAAGGTCTCCTGCAATTGTTGTCTTGGCACAAATGAAAACTGAAACTTAAGCTTCAATTGTTTTCCTTTTACCAAACCTGGTTCTTTGAACTGTCAGGAAGCAATAATCTTGTGTAACACCATGACACCTTTTGAGTGACACAGCTCTGCAGGATGAAAGAAAAAGGCTAAATTTTCTAACATATACCTTTGTGTTGCTTTTAAATGCAGACTAAAGATGTGAGCAATTACAGAGAGCAATCAGTGTAGCAAAAGACAGGAATGTCCAACCCACACATACCATGACCTCAAGCCCTGACAATATAACCAAGATAATTAAATTCTGTTATAAAAGCACAAAACTGCGGATGCTGGTAATTTGAAATATGAACAAATCTGCTGCTGGCAATACTCAGCAGGTCAGGTAATATCTGTAGAGAGAGAAAAGCAAAAGTTAATGAGTGGAATTTTAAAGTTGTGAACTGCTGGGATTGAGGGGAGTCCAGTAGCGCTCGGGGAACCTTCTTTTACATCTGACCTCTGGGTTTCCTGACCAACCAACACAACTGGGCATGAAGATGACATCTGAGTCTATTTCAGCTGAGCTATTTGAAGGGGAACTGTGAAGCTGATAGTTGAAGGATTGTACAAGTGGGGGAACATTGGGAGAAGCTGTATTATTGGATTTCCAATGTAGTAAGGCTGGACCTCGGATGACAGGTGCCTGTTAACGGTGAGCAAGATTGCTGAGGAAGTCAGTAACAGGAACCTCTGCTGAAGATCTGTACTTGCTCATAAGTTTCTACATCTGTATAACACCATGTTAGATTGTTAACTTACTGCTTAATTTTTGAATCACTTAACTATTTGTTTGCACTACTTTCCTGACATGTCCATTTCATTTTTTCTTGGCAAGTGGCCTTCTCACTTGTGATGAATGGTGAGACAAAACTTGAAGCTGAGGAATGGGAGACAGTGAAAGGGATCGTTTGTTGAGTTGACTGCATTTGAGTGCTTGACTGCTTTGTGTTGGGGGAGAGGTGGCCACCAAATGGGTTCAGCATATGGCTGCCATTTGGGTACGCTGAGGCAATCTAACTAAATCTCACCAAGAGGAAAGTATCCCGGACAGCAAGGTCACCGCTGCTGGTGCCATGGCCACATCATATTCCTCCTCCTCCTCCTCCTCCTCCTCCTCCTGTTCCCCCTCCTCATGCTCCTCCTCCTCCTCCTCCTCCTCCTCCTGTTCCCCCTCCTCATGCTCCTCCTCCTCCACTAAGAAGGCAATGTGCTCCTCATCTTGCTCGTCCTGTGGCTCCAAACCTTACAGTTGTAGAGTGTTGTGCAGAACATTCTTGCGACAAAAGCCTGGTGTTTATTGATGGGCGCCTCCAGTTCTGTCCAGGCACCTGAGGCACATCTTCAGCGTCTCAATTGTTTCCTCAATGGCACATTTCATCCTCATGCAATAATGTTTGTAGAGCTCTTAGGCCTCATTGGGTTCATCATGGGTGTTATCTGCCACATTTGAGGTGCGAAGATCTTGACTCCACGAAACCAGCCAGTAAGACTGTGCTAAGGTCTGAAGAGTTCAGAAGAACGCCAGACTGGCACAGGACAAATAAATCATGGCAGCTCTCTTCTCAACTCAAAATACACCAAGGATGGCATATTCCATTCCACATGTTACTTCGAACTGAAACCTTTCATGGATGTAGATGGTAATTGATTTTTGAAGTCCATTCGAAGCAATATTGAAACTAGGGGCAAGTTTTCTCTGTTGAATTTTACTGACAGATAATTTGTTGTTCATTAAAATAATTGCACTTCAGTAATTAAAGTCAGGGATTAAAGCTTTACCTGAATAATAATGAAAGTAATAAATCACTGTGTATTAGTGCCAGAGCTGTGATTCCAAGCCCAGGATCTGAGCTCAGGTAGCCATTGGAAAATTCCACAAGAATAGGGATGATTTATCATTTATCCCCCTGCTCCATGGCCTCACCCCATCCCTGTAACCTCTTCCTATCCTACAATCAATGTTCCCTCTAAAGTTTCTTTGTTATCCACAGTCTATTTATTCTAATGTGCAGCACCTTTCCTTTTTTTTTGCACAATCACACATACATGTTATCTTACAGGGAACAATTTATGAGTGGGTTGAGTGGAACCTTCCAAATTGCTGCATGACCATGCATGGACACAGCTTAGTGGGAAGATTGTCCACTACCCTCCAAGAGTCCTGCACTCCTCCAATTCTGGCCTCCTGTGAGTTCCCTCTTCTTTCACCCGCTATTGGCATCCATACCTCCAGCTACCTAGGCCACAAGCACTGGAATTCTCTTCCTAAACCTCTCCAACCCTCTTTATTCCCAAAACCTACCTCTTTGACCGAGCTTTTCCTTACCTGTCCTAATATCTCCATCTTTGTCTCAGTGTCTACTTATTCACCTTGTAACATTTTACAACTTTGAAGGTGCTATATTAATGCAAAATGTAAATAAGTCAGACTTAAGAAACTTCACATTCTTAAAACCCTTGGGTGTGGAGTGACTTCCGTTGATGCAGGAATGCTGTGGTGAAATGTTGCCCTAATTCTGTGGTTTTAATCCAGGTAGTGGAACATATTTAATCCTTGGACAAACGGTATGTGCAATGAAATTGCAGTTTTTCTAAGGTAGCCTTTGTAAAAGGTTTTACACACACAGAATCACAGTGCAGAAGAGGCCTTTCGGCCAATCGAGTCTGCACCAACACGTGAGAAACACCTGACCTACCTACCTAATCCCATTTACCAGCAGTTGGCCCATAACCTTGAATGTTATGACGTGCCAAGTGCTCATCCAAGTACTTTTTAAAGGGTGTGAGGCAACTCACCTCCACCACCCTCCCAGGCAGTGCATTCCAGACTGTCACCACCCTCTGGGTAAAAAAGTTTTTCCTCACATCCCCCCTAAACCTCGTGCCCCTCACCTTGAACTTATGCCCCCTTGTGACTGACCCTTCAACTAAGGGAACAGCTGCTCCCTACCCATCCTGTCCATGCCCCTCGTAATCTTGTACACCTCGATCAGGTTGCCCCTCAGTCTCCTCTGCTCCAATGAAAACAACCCAAGTCTATCCAACCTCTCTTCATAACTTAAATGTTTCATCCCAGGCAACATCCTGGTGAATCTCCTCTGCACCCCCTCCAGTGCAATCACATCCTTCCTATAATGTGGTGACCAGAACTGCACACAGTAGTCCAGCTGTGGCCTCACCAAGGTTCTATACAACTCCAACATGACCTCCCTACTTTTGTAATCAATGCCTCAATTGATAAAGGCAAGTGTTCCATATGCCTTTTTCACCACTAACGTGCCCCTCTGCCTTCAGAGATCAATGGACACACACGCCAAGGTCCCTTTGTTCCTCAGAACTTCCTAGAGCCTTGCCGTTCATTGAATACTTCCTTGTCAAATTACTCCTTCCAAAGTGTATCACCTCACACTTTTTAGGGTTAAATTCCATCTGCCACTTATCTGCCCATTTGACCATCCCGTCTATATCTTCCTGTAGCCCAAGACAGTCAACCTCACTGTTAACCACCCGGCCAAACAGGTCATGATGTTGAAAGCAACACTAATGTTGGACAATAACAGACATCGCCAGAATCGTTGTTGCTGAAATATGAGCCCAATGCAGGAAAAATACATGCAAATAAAAATAAAAATCACAGTTGACATGCATGCCTTCTACATGCTATTATTATTATATCTTCTGCCTCCATGTCTTCTACTTTTATTCAATCCCCCAGTTAATTTCTATCCTTTAATTCTAATCTATTTACCCAAAGGATTCAGTACTTTTCCTTTCTACAATTGTTGATTTTGGAGTTGGACACAACACTGTAAAAGAAGAGATATTTGTATTTATATAGCACCTCTCATGACCACACAATATCCCAGCCAATATTATCACAGCCAATTAAGTACTTTTGAAGTATAATCACTGTTGTAATGTAGGAAACACAGTAGTTAACTTGCACACAGCAAACTCCTGTGAACAACAATGTGAAAATGACATGTTTTTACCATGTTGATTGAGAGATAAATATTCACTAGGATATCATGGAAAACTTCCCTGTTCATCTTCCGAAATACGGCTATGGGATCTTTTACGTCCACCTGAGAGAACGAAAGAGGCCACAGTTTAACATCTCATCTGAAAGACAGCACCTCTGCCAGTGCTGCACTGGAGTGTTAGCTTTGAATTTTGTATTCAGGTCTTGGAGTAGGGCTTAAACCCACAATCTTCTGAATTTGAGACAAGAGTGCTACAAACTGAGCCACCGCTGAAACAAAGAATTACAGGGTTGTTTCCTGACTTTGTGCCACCAGTGGAGAGTCTCGCCCACAGGCAGCTTACACCAGAAAATCACAGGTACCATTGCTCAACATCATTTTCCATTCATAACATCTGGACAGCTGAGGGCAGTGAGGCTCTGACTTTCAGATAAACGTATCTGGTTGATAACAGTCCTTCTAGCAACATGGCCCCCGAAAATTACCCTTTAGCTTACCATTGGTTGAAAACCGGCTGCAAAGATGACTTGTTCACTGCTAGAATGTTAAAGGTAAGCAGTTTAATTGACAAAGATTACTTGCCTGATGATCGTCAAAATATGCAACTAGTTAAATCCGATATATTTAGAAGTCAGTGAGAATAGAATATTCTAGCATTAATGCGGATACTTTCAGATATTGTGCTGCTAACAATTTCAGTGAGAGCATATCTTTAAAAGAACAGAACTCAAATAAAGGAAGTTTGTCCTTTTATAAACATAAACAAGTTCTGTAAATATTAGCCACTGAAGCATCCTGATTGATTTATCATATGAACGGACGAAAATGACAGACAGGAAATAACAGGTCCATGAGTCTTGCCCCACAATCATGGTGGCTGGAGCATTACAAGTCACTCACCTACAGCCATGTAATCACCTAATGCAAAAAGGAGGAAAACCCAGAGCCAATGAGAGGGGACAAAAATCTGGAAAATGCCTCTCCAAACCCTTCAGGTAATTGAAACTAATCCAGAAGATCACATGAACTGTGGGCTGGGTTTTTAGGTCCCTATGGGAGCAGGACCAGAGGCACAAGCACTAAAAATAGGTACATCAGCCAGCGTGCTGATTCCCGTGACCATTTCCAACGCCGGAGATTTGGAGGTGAGATCAATTGATTACTGTCAACTCGTTGAAGGACAGTTTGCCCTTGAATTGAATGGCTTGTTGGACCATTTCATAGGTCAACCACATTGCTGTGGGTCTGGAGTCACATGCAAGCCAGACCAGGTGTAGACAGCAGATTTCCTTCCCTAAAGGGCACTAGCCAACTAGATGGGTTATAACAGCAATGGTTTCATAGTCACTATTGTCAAGGCTAACTTCAAATTCCAGATTTAGTAATTGAATTTAAATTCTACAAGCTACCATGGTGGGATTTGAACCCCTGCCCCCAGAGTATTAGCTTGGGCCTGTGGATTATTAATCCAATTACATTACCACTACACGACCTTTCCCCCTTAAACCAGCTAAAGAATTCTGAAGTGTGACCTTGAACTGTTGTAATGTTGGGAACATGGCAGCTAATTTGCGGCAGCCCACAAACAGATAATGATTAGAAATGTATTTCAAATGTAATTAATTGGTTGTGAAGTCTTGAGAGAGTGATGAGATACCATTCTTTCAGTTTTGATATCTTTTCATAGCACAGATCCATCTATCTCATTGGAACATACAACAGGGTCTACACTGAGGTTGTTTCCCCTGGCTGGGGCACAGCCTCAGGGCAAGACGTTGATCATTTGGGACAGAGAGGAGGAAATATTTCTTCACTCAGAGGGTTGCGAATATTTGGAATTGTCTACTCGAGAGTCTAGTGGATGTTCCATCATTGAGTATATTTAAGGCTGAGATAGACAGATTTTTAGTCTCTCAGGGAATTAAGGGAAACAGCCAGCGAGCAGGAAAATAAAGTTGAGACAGAAGATTAGCCATGATCGGATTGAATGGCAGAGAAGGCTTACTCTGGCCTACTCTGCTCCTATTTCTTATATTCTTATATGCTTATGAATAGCAAGTAAATCAAGGAGAATACAACTAACTCTGCTTGGTTTATTTCCTATTCTGAAAAGTAGCGTTTTTTACAGTAATATGTACAAAGTTCAGTGAGATTTACGCATTCTGGCATCAGTTCATTCATGTTTGACATCAAATGGCATAAAGAATTTTGATAGTTGACTTTATTACCTTTGAGCGAGGAAGGTTACAGAAATACAGTTTGTCATCTGCACCTTAGCATTCTAAAACGGCAAGTAAGCCATCTTCAATTTCCGACTCAACTAGAATCAAATCCAAACTGCAGAGCTGACTTCCAAATACTTCAGTGGGAATCTTGGGCAAAATATTAAGCTCGGTGGGCAGGCGCGTGCTCAACCCAGCCAAGTGTGAAATGACGCACGATGACATTCGCCGAGCATCCCAACGTCATCGCGCAGTCCTGCCATATTTCGTTCGGCGGGCGCGCACCAGAGTTGGCAACGCACCCGCCGACAATTAAAAGGCCTGTTAAGGCCAATAAAAAGGTAATTAAATTCAAATTTACGCTGCCCATCCAGCAGCTCTGTGCCTCAGGGAGATGATGAAGCGCTCACTTGCCCTCCTCCCCCCACCTGCACAGGTAGCGCTCAGCGCTGCCACTCACATTCCATGTTAGGTGGGCCTTAATTGGCCCGCTAGCGTGAAATTGCGGTGCGGTGCCGATTGCATGCAGCAGTCAGCTTCCCAACCACCCCTACCCACCCCTTCCAAGGTGGCACGCCAAGGGCAAAATTCTGTCCCTTATTTCAGGCATCAAAAATAGCAAACTGCCCAAATAGAAACAAAATCACGGACAGTGCCACCCATGAGTTCCTGATACACACAGTTCATAGATAAGGGTGCCCAACAATACCACCTATTGTGAAATTTTGCTGTGTACATTGTTTGCACTGGAGCAGGAATTGAAGTAGATTTGCTTGCACTCTGGTTTTCTTGAAGCACTGCATGATGTGAATGTTCAATTATTTTATTCACAAATGGAGATGAGATGGAGTACTGGAAAACAGTGATCCTCTACTTTACAGCTAGAAAGTCAATAATTCTCATTGTTTTTTATTCATTCACAGGGTGCGGGTGGCGCTGGCTAGGCCAGCATTTTATTGCCCATCCCTAATTACCCTTGAGAAGGTCGTGGTGAACTGCCTTCTTGAACTGCTGCAGTCCAAGTGATATAGGTGCATGCACAGAGCTGTTAGGGATGGAGTTCCAGAATTTTGATCCAATAACAGTGAAGGAACAGCAATATAGTTCCAAATCAGGATGATGTGTGGCTTGGAGGGGAACCTGCAGGCAATGGTGTTCCCATGCATCAGCTGCCCTTGACCTTCTAGGTAGTGGAGGTCATGGATTTGGTGCTGTCGAAGGAGCCTTGGTGAGTTGCTGCAGCACATCTTGTAGATGGTACACACTGCTACCACTGTGCTTCAGTGGTGCAGGAAGTGAATGTTTAAGGTGGTGGATGGGATGCCAATCAAGCAGGCTGCTTGGTCCTGGATGGTGTCGAGCTTCTTGAGTATTGTTGGAGCTGCACTCATCCAGGCAAGTGGAGAGTATTCCTCACACTCCTGACTTGTGCCTTGTAGATGGCAGACAGGATTTGGGGAGTCAGGAGGTGAGTTACAGATTGCAGGATTCCTAGCCTCTGACCTGCTCTTGTAGCCACAGTATGTATATGGCTAGTCAGTTCAGTTTCTGGTCAATGGTAACACCCAGGATGTTGATAGTGGGGGATTCAGCAATGGTAATGTCTTTGAATGTCAAGGGCGATGGTTGGATTCTCTCTTGTTGGAGATGGTTATTGCCTGGTACTTGTGTGTGCAAACGTTACTTTCCACTTGCCAGCCCAAGCCTGGATATTGTCCAGGTCTTGCTGCATTTGAACATGGACTGCTTCAGTATTTGAGGAGTCGCAAATGGTGCTGAACATTGTGCAATCATTAGCGAACATCCCCACTTCTGACCTTATGATGGAGGGAAGATCCTTGATGAAACAGCTGAAGATGGTTGGACCGAGGACACTACCCTGAGCAACTCCTACAGTCTTGCCAGTGATTCCCATTGACATCAGTTTTGCAAGGACTCCAGAATGCCACAAAAGTTAGAAATTGCCTTAATTAGGATTTTTGGATGTTGCATCATTGTCATGAGCTATTAATGCATGTAATATTTTGGAAAATATTTTTCTTTTAAAATAGAGGTTTAGTCTGTGGGTATGTCTTAATTGGATTAAAGCCAGCTAGCCTGAGTGCTTTGATGTGTACTAATTTTGATATGGAAGAGAGATAGCGTGCATTTGCATTTTTTGAATAGAGCATTCAAGAAATGGGGTGAAAACTTGATGCCTATCTAGCAGATACCAAGCCATATGTTTATATTACTAATAAAGTTGGTACTATGAGAGGGGTTTTATTGTTAGAGAGGTTTAGTTCAGAGGTTGTTGATACAGTGAGAATTAACATTCAATGGGAGTGGTAGGTATAATAAGAGAACCGTTTTGGGTGTGTAGAGCAGAGGCAATGTGAGATCAAAAAGCAGCTGTAATCCTCCAACTGCCTCTGCAAGAACCAAAGTGAAAAGAACCTCATTTTTAATTCGTAAGGTGAAAATGCTTTGTCTGGTGTCTGGTTAAGTCGATGGGTCGCTGTTGCCTTACTGGAGATTAGTTTGGGACTTTGTTAAAAGTTATGATAGTAGTAATTTGTAGCCATGTGTATATATAGTTTTAACCTGTATAAATTAATACAATGTTTTATTTAGTTTAATGTAAAACCTCGAGAACTGATGGTCTGATTCCTGAATTTAGAATCACATCTCAAACATAACACTTATATTAGGTTATGACAGTTGTTTAATCCTCTGGGATTTTTAAAAAGTTCCACTTTATCAACTGCATTGGTCACAACAATCATGCAATGGGACCAAGTGAAGGCCTGAGACTTATTGGTTGTAAAGTATGTTCTTCATCTACCCAAGAGGAACAAATTACAAAGTCAAATATACAGCCTCATTCACTTGTAAATTTACAAGCAGCAGCGTAGATATATCCAGTGGTAGTAGAGGAAGAGCCAATCAATGAGTTACAGGAGGGAGCATCTGGTGAAACATCGAACATGAGTGAGGAGGAACAATTGCAGGAGAGACTCCTGGCTATTGCAGAGTTCCTGCAGCAAGTGATCCCAATGAATCAAATGTTTCCATCTCATGAGCTCTTCATGGCTTAAACGTGTCACGTGGCCTGCACAGTTTACATTTTCTGAACAGTCAATTAGAGAAATGTCTGGCTAAATCACAACTTGCTGTAGGGCACATAGTCTGAGAACGTAGAAGAGGCTCTGGAATATGCTGTGACAGAAATAAAAAACCTGAAGTGGCAGGGTATAAATGAGGAAAAGGAAGCAGTCAGGGATGGAATATTGAGGTACTCAGGAAGTGTTTGTGCGAAGCAGGAGTGGAACTCATTGTTAGAGTCATACTGGTTATGTTGGCGCAGATTAGAATAGGACCAATTGGATGAGGGACAGGGAGGTAAGCATGGTAGAGGAGGATGGAATCAGTGACCATGTCCAATGCTGCATAGAGATTAAGGAAGAGAAGTAGAGATAAGATCTCATGAACACAGCCACAGAGCAGATCACCGGAGACTTTGAGCAACACAGCCTCAATGCTGTGGGAAAAGTGCAAGCCAGAGTGAAAACATTCAGAAAGGGACCTTTGGGAGAGGTGAGCAGAGAACCATACAGAGGGAATGTGGCATTGTTGAAAATGCTGTCTTTTGATGAGATGCTAAACTGACGTCTCAACAGTCTCTTCATTTGATTTAAGCGAGATTAAAGATCCCATGACATTATTGGAAGAAGGGCAATGATTTTTTTTACCAAACTCCTGGACAACATTCCTCCACATGGCTGTACTACCAAAACAATGGATAAACTTTGTAGTTTGTTCAACATTGGAAACACAGGGCTGAATTTTGCGTTTGTCGGGCGTGCGGGCCTGACCGAATCGGCGGCGGACAGGGAGCCGATCCCCGCCGGAGAAGCGGGCTGCGCCGCCATTTTGCGCGGGCTGGTCAATTAAGGCCCACACAGCGCGTCTCATTCTCCCGTGTTCAGCGGGAAATTCAAATATGCGGCGGGCGTGTACAGACCACAGTTCCAATGGGGAACCAGCAGTCTGTATAAAGAAAGGCCAGGCAGCCTCCTTTAGGCTGTTCACCATGGCCAGCGACCGGGCACCAGAAGAGGTGAGGGTAGAGGAGGAGGAGTGGGGCAGGCTGCAGAATAGGCCAGCGGGGGGCCAATGTGCCCTTCGGTTCTCCGATACCTGCCTTGCTGTCCTCCTGGAAGAGGTGTCAAATCATTGGGAGGTGTTGTTTCTGGAGGTTGGGAGGAGGAGGAGGGCCCCCCCACGTGACCAGGCAGGCGTGGCAGGAGGTAGCGGAGGCAGTAAGCTCTCAAGATGCTGTGTGGCGCACAGGAATCCAGTGCCGCAAGCGCTTCAATGATTTGTTGCGCTCTGGAAGGGTGAGGACCATGTTGGCCTTGGCCAATTTACCCAGCAGGCAGCCTTAGCCTTTGAGCCCCGCCCACCCCCGCCACGTCTTAATGTCATTACTGCATTGGGCATTTGTCGCACGCTGGCTGGGCAAACAGACAGTGACCATGCTTACATCAGCCTTAGTGGTTGAGGAGAAGATGGGTTCTCCCTGCAGCATATGTTGGTGTTTGCTGTATTTGAGTAGTCTGGGGGCAACCTGCAGGGAGGTAGCTAGACACATACTCAGAGCTCAAACACATGTCATATTGATGGTGATGAGATGGTGGAAGGGGAGCCTCAAGGTGTCATGGCCAAGAGTCTTCTGCTGGCCTCGGCGCTGCACCTAGTTGCGCCTCCTTGCCATGGGCGCTAAGACCCGTGTGTTATTCAAAGTGATGGATGCCGAATGTGTCCAAGGTGGCCGTTGGGGGAGGGGGTTGGGAGCAGCCGTACTATCTTCTGGGGACTGATCACCAGTAGTGTGGTCAGGAGCCGCTGGAGGCCTCAGATGGGCCACTGTGGTTGGGGTGCGGCGTGCGCGTGCAGAGTACATGAGCGATCAGCCCCAATAAATCCTCTTCTCTGTTCTGCAGGCAAAAACTGAGAGCAATATCCAGGAAAGCCAGCGGACTGGTGGTGGGCACGCCGTGCTCCAGTGCCTCACCACCTACGAGGAGCAGGCCATGGAGCTGGGGAGGAGGCAGGCGGCCAGGTCGGCAGGTGTCGACGAGGCTGGGGTGCAGCAGCCAGGTATTTGAGGGCCACAGTCCCATCCACTCTGTCTCCCCATCATCCAAAGCACTGATGGTTGCTGCAATCGTTAATTCAGCAATACTGGTCATTCACAGACTGATATAGTCAGACGTGTGGGTCATACACAAAGGTCCCTTGGCCCCTTGAGGATGCGCATCTCTAGCACCTTCCAAAGTCACCTTATCCCATTTGTGACCACTATCCCCATGGCCTAACATGCCATGGCATCGCTGCTGCACATCCAAAGACTTATTGCATCTTAGGAGGGTTTGTACCCCCACCACCCTTTCAGCCAGTGCGTCCCACATTACTCTGTCCAAAAGATCCTCAGCACCTCACCTGTCAACCTCATGGCACTCAACTTAAATAAATGCCACCACGTTAGTCATCCCTGTGCCAAGGGGAAATGTTGCCTTCTGTCCACCCATTCTATGCCCCTCATAACGGTATGAAGGTCAATAATGTGACCAGTCAATCTCCTGTGTTCCACGGCAAATGTCACAAGTGTTTGCAATGTTTCCTGATAACTCCAACTCTCCAGGCCAGCATGCATCCAGGTCAGGAACCTCTGCACTCTCCCCATTTCCAATGCCATCCCTCCCATGAAGCGCAGGTCATAAGTGAACGCAGAAGTGTAGATGTGGCCTTGACAGCGTTTTCTGCACTTGCAACATGACCTCCCTTTTCCTACATTCTATTCCTCGGCTAATAACGGCAAGTCTGGCTTTGACCTTGTTAAACGCCTTATGTTCCTGTTCTGCTACCTTAACGGGTCTGCCCAGCAAGGTCCCTGTAATCGTTGTGACTTCCCACGGTCCTACCATTACTCATGTATTCGCGTACCTTGTTTGTCTTGTCCAACATTCCATGTGGCATTCCTTAGGCCATCTGACCAGCCTGTCTGTATGCGCGTGTAATGTTTGGGCCTCCTCTTGACTATTTACCACCCCACCAATGTTCGTCTCCTTAGGTTCTTGAATGGTGAGCGCATTATGAGGCTGGGGGGGGGAAAGGGATGAATAGTGTTACTGACTGAACGTTAACTGATGCACTGTTCTTGTTGTTAATTTCAGCATCACCACCGCATGGCCGCCAGCAACAAGTCCAGAGCCCCCCCTCCACACCTGAGGGCCAAGACGTGCAACTTGTGGCACATCATTTCAGTGAGCCAGGCACCAGCGCAGCGACAAACACTTTGGTGGAGATTATGATGTTGGCTAGTGTCCCGGGGCACAGTGGAGAGGGCACTTCACAATTGCTGGAGGAGATGGCACAGACAGAGAATGCCGATGGTGCCAGCAGCCTGAGGACTGCAGGGGACCAGGCACATGCTGAGTCAGGCACTGATGATGTGCCTCTGGAGATGTCAGCCATGCAGCAGCTGCAGGACAAGCGGCCGGGTGCACAGGAGCATCTGGCAGGCTTGCATGAGGGTGTGCTTCACTTGGTCCCTGTGGTGGAGGAGTCCAGGCAGAGTGTCAGTGATGGCATGAACCTCAGGACAGAGCTTCAGGCTTCCTCAACTGAGAGATTGGTGACTCTCATGGAGAGGGGCTTTCGATCGGATTGAGACTCTTCTGATTGGGTTACGCTCTGACCTGCAAGCCCTCACAGTGCTAATGGCCACAGGTGGTTATTCGCAATGTGGGAGATGTTCTGGGCACCAAGTGTCAGCGCTCGGTGCCCATCCATCTGCGGTGAGCAGGAAGGTCCAATGTGACCTCACGTCGGCGCAGCAGCTGCCTGTTGTCGCTGCGAGCTCCTCTCAGGGCGCTCCGGATGAGGGCAGCAGCTCCTCTGCCCCTCTGCCAGTGACCGTTGCATCTGTTGAGGCTGCGAAAGCTGGGGAGGTGCCAGTTCTGGAACTGGCCACTCCCTCCCAGGCGGGGCCAGCACAGGCTCCACGGGCCAGAGGACGCCCGCCAAGGTCATCGAGGCCAACAGGACAGCAGAGTCAGCAGGCTGTCTCACAAGCCACTCCGAGCGATGGGGCGGCACCTAGATATAGCACCCGCAAACGTAAACATAAGGCACGTTAGGTACTCCACGGGTTTGTCACTGGTGATTTTGTATTGGCCCGAGATTAGGGAATGTTTTATTATGTGCGTCAGAGCGACGTTTGTGCTTTATTTTGGTGGCAATAAAGTCCACTTTTCTGACCATGGCTGAGGGTGTTTCCTTTGTGCTGCATTTGTATGTTTCACAGACATATCATGAGTGTTACAGTGGATATTGACGTTTCTGTACTAAGCCCTTAGTTGCAGCTGATGAGGTGGAAGATGTAGCACCTAAGTGCCACGTGTGGAAGCGGCAGACAATGCTGGTCCTGCTGATCCATGTGTGTGGAACTAGCTGAAGGTTTGTTGGATTAAAGATGTCCCTGCCTCCTTGGTGTAGTAGCAGGTCGGCGTGCTGCCCCTCATCATCGCCCTGTGCTTCCTCATCCTCTGAGCCACTGCGGGGTTCATCATGTGCAGCCTCATCCACAGCATCAAGGTCTTCATCGTCAACTGCATCCCCCTTTCCAACGCAAGATTGTGCAGAGCGCAGCATGCTACCACTATCACAGAGACGCGATCTGGGGGGTACTGGAGTGCGCCCCCTAAGTGGTCCAGGCAACAGACGCGCATCTTGAGAAGACCGATGGTTCTCTCTCTTGTGGTGCTGTGGCTCCTATTGTACTGCTCCTCAGCTTCTTTTCTTGGATGGCAGAGAGGCGTCATGAGCCATCTTCTGAGGGGATAGACCTTGTCACCCACCAGCCAACCATCCAGCCGGTCTGGAGCACTGAAGAGCCCCGGCACCTGGGAGTGTCTGAGGATGTAGGTGTCGTGGGAGCTGCCTGGGTACCTTGCACAGACTTGTAGAATCAGCATCCTGTGATCACACACTATCTGCACGTTCATGGAGTGGAAGCCCTTCCTGATGACGAAGGCACCGGACTCACCTGCTGGCGCCTTGAGGGCCACATGTGTACAGTCTATTGCACCCTGGACACGGGGGAAGCCAGCAATGGCTGCAAAGCTTCTGGTTCACTGTGCCTGACTTGCCTGGTCACAGCGGAAGTGGATGAAGGTCAATGCCCATCTGAACAGAGCGTCTGTAACCTGCCTGACACAAGTGTGGACAGCTGATTGGGAGACACTGCAAAGATCACCCACCGACCCCTGGAAGGAGCCACATGCATAGAAGTGGAGGGCAACTGTGACCTTCAGAGCCGCCGGCATGGGGTGTCCACCCACACAGTTAGGAGAGATCTCAGGGCCAATCATCTGACAGATATAGTTCTCTGTCCCCCTTGACAGTCGGGGCCTCCTTCGGCACTGCATCTCAGTCATATTGAGGTAGCTGCTTTGCCGCCTGTATATCCTGGCAGCAGGATAGTGACATCTTCTGCGGCCCCTTCCACCATGGACGACCTCTTGGCCCTGCGCCCCTTGTGCCTGAGCCTGGCCTCCCAAAGGTGGCTCCCCTGGAGGCTGATTGTCCATTCCTGGCCTCCTCCTTATTCTATCCCTCCCTTCCTCCTCAGAGGAGCTGCCTCCAGTGGAGATATCAGAACCCATACCCAGGCTAAATAGAGGCCTCCGGAAAGCTGCAGGCCCGATAAAGATTACTGTCTGCAGACTGGTGAGCTGAAGCTTCAAAGTACAGAGAAAGCTATTGGAAATCGATCTGAACTGGTAACAATCATACAGGCAAGTTTAAAACACTTTCTGCAATAAATACTTCAGATAAAACATTAACAACCCCTCTGAGCCCACATATCCTGCCCGTGGATGAGGTTTGTTAAAAAATCAGTTACCCGCCTGCCCGTTGCGCCCTTGCGCCGAGGCGAAGATCGCACGGGCTCCTCAAAATCAGTGTTGATTACCGAGTTAAGGGCCTTAACAAGGCCTTTAATTAATGGTGGGCGCATGTCGGGGTTCATAGCGCCCGCTCGCCTAAATATCGCGATGCCGCGCGCTGACGTCGGGACGCTCGGCCGACGTCAGCGCGCAACATTTTAAGCACTGACGTGCGGGCTCCACCACCTACACGTCAGCTGTAAAATTCTGCCCAGAGAGTGGCTGCTATGCTTGTTTACATAATAAAAGCCACTGCACACCAAATAGTGATTCATGTTGTTCTATATAAATGTACGTACATATTAGCAAATACAAAGCAAATATGTTTCCAGTAACTCACCAGCGCTTACCTTACAATTAATTAGTAATTGCCTTTTCCACAAGATTAGGGTTATCACTTATTCTGAGCTTTTGCCAAGTAAATGAGTTATTGCGTGTACATAAACACTAACAAAGCCTATCTAAAACTAAAGCTTCAGAAGAGTATAGGATTATTTCTACTCTTCACATAGAAAATATTTAAACATTTTTTTGAGAATTATTTACTTCATGATATCTATATGAAATCTTATGGTAACTATGTTGTTTTTTTTTTCTGTTCTGGTAGGAAGTAGGTAACAGGGCAGTCTGTAGCTACCTGTCCAGTTTGAATGCTGTGGAATTTTCCACTGGACATGCCATATTTGGGTCATCTGGGAAACAGGCTTGCTGCTGCATCCGTGCACACATAATAAAAAGCCCTACTGCTTTTCCTGTTAATCCTAGAGTAGAGGCGGCAGGATGCCTTCAGATGCCTGTTTACAGAATATGTTGACCTTTGCTGACAGCTAGAATTTGTGCTTCTTGTCTCCCATTCACTGCCTAAGGGGCTCAGATATGCAAATCGAGGGAAAAAAAAGAGAACTTGTTAGTTCAGAGCGGGCATTGTTTCTCTTTTAAAAAGAAAGGTCCTGGACGAGAGGCAGTTATATAAACCTGATATATAATAGAATAATATACAAATAACTTAGGTATCACATGCAACCCATCAAAGAGGAATAGTATGCACTGTTCAAAGTTCATTTTGGTAACATCCCCCGAGCTAATTATAGTTTCTGATTAGAATTGTTACACATATTTCATTTGTTAGCTGCAGTAAGAACATGCTTAGAAATACAACCTCGGACATGAAGGGCTTGCTAGAAGATGCAATCTTGGGTGGCCCAGTTCCTCACCTGGCACAAAAGCAAATTTATGCCTATTAATGACTCACATTTCTTCCCTTCAAAGTAAGTACAGTAATTATTTTAAAAAGGAAAAATGAGCAAAACATCAGCATGCTGCAATACTATAAACTTACATTTCATTGCTTTGAGTGGCTGGGGTGACCATATTTTCAATTATTGTTTTCATTGCTTATTGCTTTCATAGTGTTTCAGCTAAAACAAGATATCTCTTTGATTTGAGATGACAATGTGTTACTGTCACTGTTGTACTTTGCTGATAGTGCTGATATCCCATCACGGCCAACCATGTTGTACTATGGGTCCTTCAGATATCTCAATGATGAGATCTTGAGACATTACATATTTAAGCATGAACCATTTATTGTTAATCTTTAATTATTTACAGATCCCAGGTTACTGTCGTCCATGGTGCTGTTCCTCCATGCAGGCTGCTTCCAGAGTGTTCTTTCTAGGCTGATCTCTCTGAGTCTATTACCATGTGACTCTATACTTCATACTGTGGGCAGTGCTATTCTCAAGTCCCACATTAACCCTTGCTATGCCAAGCACCTTTACATCACAATGACATGCAGGCACACATTGCAACATTATGCAACAGCCATCAAATTTATTTTGCAGCTATTTCTAGTCGAGAAATCTACCCAAATCCCTTGTAACCTCCATCTTGTCCTGAGCAACTTAAAACAATGTTTAAGTTAAACTCTAATGGAGGACAAGGGAGAACAATTATCAGTCATCCCAACAGAACTAGTAAATTGCGATTTTGATGCTAAAGAGTGCAGATTATCCATTTATCATGCTATTTAAATGTTACATTTTAACACCAACATGTAAACAGATTCAAAATTAGAAGTTAAGCAAGAAACATAAGTCCTTTAAAATTTTCAAATTGCCTTATTCTTGGTTTATGCATGTTGACGAGTGCTTTGTAAGCCCTGGTTCAATTGATAGCACTCTTGCCCCTGAATCACAAGGTTCAGGATTCAAGTTCCACTTCAGGTCTTGAGCACAAAAATCAAGGCCAACACTCCGTTGCACTACTGAGGGAAAACTGCGCAGGCTGCCTGCTCGGGTGGGTGTAAAAGATCACGTGGCACTATTTTGACAAAGAGCAGGAAAGTTTTCCCCCACTTTCCTGGCCAATATTTATCCATCAAAAAGCACTACAAAAACAGATTATCAGGTCATTAGCACATTGCTGTGGGAGTTTGCTGGATGCATATTGGCTGCCACTTTTCCTACACTACGGGCAGAAATTTGCCATTGGCGAGCAGGGGGCAGGGCCCGCTCGCCGATGCATAAAATGACACGGGATGACGTCGGGCAGAACCCCCGACGTCACCCCACCCCATTTAAATTTTCAGGAAGGTAGGGGCACAGCAAAATCAGCTGCGGGCCCGCCAACCTGTCAGTGGCCACTTGAGACCATTGACAGGATCATTTAAACAATTAAAGGACCTTAAGGCCCGCCCATGTAAAATGGTGGTGCGGCCCGCTTCACTGGCGGCGATCGGCTCCATGCCCACTGGCGATTGGGTCGGGCCCACGCAACCGACAGGAAGAAAATTCTGCCCCACAGAAGTGACTGCACTTGATAAAGTACTCCATTGGCTGCAATGCACTTTGACACAGCCAGTGGTCATGGAAAGTGCTGCATAAATGCAAGTCTTTCTTTCTTTCATTGCATTAGCTTTGATTGCCAAATGGTAAAACTAGTTATGTGTGATTTCTAAATGCAGTATGTAATTGTAATTCTGCACCGGCATTTGAGATGAACCAATTAAGATTGATGTTCAAGAAACTTAATTGAATCTTCATTATTTGATGTACAAGCAGGTTGTCTGGCAATGTGAATTTACAGCAGCTGAAGACAACAGTGTATCATAAGCTCATAAGGAATGAGAGCAGGAGTAGGCTATTTGGCCCATCGATCCTGCCCTGCCATTCAATAAGATCATGGTTGATTTGATTGTGGTCTTAACTCCACTTTCCTGCCTACTCCCATGACCCTTGAGTCCCTTGTAGATTACAAATCTCTACAACTCAACCTTGAATATATTCAATGACCCAGCCTCCACTGCTCTCTGTGGAAGAGAATTTCGAAGAATAATGACCCTCTGAGAGAAGAAATTCTTCCTCATCTCCATTTGAAATGGGATACCACTTATTTTTAAACTGTGCCCCTTAGTTCTAGATTTCCCATGAGGGAAACATCTTCTCAGCATCTACTCTGTCAAGCTCACTCAGAATCTTACATGTCTTAATAAGAATCTCTCATTCTTCTAAACTCCAATGAGTATAGGGCCAATCTGCTCAACCTTTCCTCTTAAGACAACCCCTTCATCCCAGGAATCAGCCTAGTGAACCTTCTCTGGACTGTTTCCAATGCAAGTATATCCTTCCTTAAGTAAGGAGACTAAAACTGTACACAGTATTCATGGTGAAATCTCACCAATGCCCTGTACAGTTGCAGCAATTAAAACTACCCTACCTTTATACTCCATCCTCCTTGCAATAAAAGCCAACATTGCATTCGCTTTCCCAATTACTTGCTGCACCTGCAAGCTAACTTTGTGTGATTCGATGTGCAAAGACCCCCAGATCACTTTGCACTGCAGCATTCTGCAGTCTCTCTCTAATTAAATAAAATGCTGCTTTTCTATTCTTCCTGCCAAAGTGAACAAGTTCACATTGTCCCACATTATACTTCACCTGGCAAATTTTTTGCCCATTCACTTAACCTATCTATGCAGACTTTTCAGGCTCTTGTATTCTCCTCAGAACTTGCTTTCCTACCTACCTTTGTATCATTCGCAAATCAGGCTATAATATAGTCATTAATATAGATTCTAAATAGTTGAGACCCCAGTACTGATTCCATATGGCACTCCATGGGGAGAAATTTTCCTATGGCGGGCAGGCTGGGTGGGAACGGGCAGGGGCGGTCTCAGAACCGATCACCACCCGCGATCGGCTGTGCGCTGCCATTTTACGCCAGTTAAGGCCTGCCCAGCGTAACGCACGGCCGGTAGCGCTCAGCGCTACCTATGCAGGCAAGGGGGTGGAAGGAGAGTCGGGGCCTGTGTTCTTTCGTGCATGCGCGTGAAAGAGTGCAGCAATCTCCCTGAGGCACGGAGCTACCTCATGGAGATTGAATAGATTATAAAAGTTTTTAATAAATGAAGTAAAAATTTATTTAACCATGTCCCCTCATGTGACAGTGTCATATGAGCTGTCACATGTTTATGAAGTTTGGAAAATTTATTTAATTATTTAATAAAACCTTCAGGAAACCTCATCTCGCCTGTGGATGAGGTTTCCTGAAAAACACGAAGGCCGCTTGGGCTCTTCGCCTGCCCGCCAACCTTCAGGTTAGACAGGCAGTGTTCTTAACAACTTTAATTACTTTCTTAATGGCCTTAATAGGCCGTTGACAGTTCGGCGGGCGCACAGCCACCTCTGGTGCGTGCCTGCCGAACAAAATATCGAAATGACGTGCGATGATGTCAGGACGCACACCCAACATCATCACACGTCAATTTACGCATCGGCATGTCGGGCCCGCTCCCTCACTCCCACGGCAATATTCTGCTCCACTTGTTGCAGTTTGCCAATCTGAAAATGATCCATTTATCCCGACTCTCTGCTTCCCATTAGTTAGTGAATCCTCTTCCATGCTAATATATCACCCCAACACCATGAGCTTTTATCTTGTGCAGTAAACTTTTATGTGGCACCTCATTGAATGCCTTTTGGAAATCCAAGTACACTACATCTATTGGTTCCCTTTATCCACCCTGCTTGTTACATCCTCAAAGAACTTCAAAGAATTTAAAAGTTATTAACGTTGTGCAGTATTACTATAAACATACAACCAGAAGATGCAAACCTAAGATTTTGTCTGCCCGAAATTATTATGTGAAGATTTCAACTGATGCAATAAATATACTGAATGTTCTCGCAATAAAGAGGCTGCAGTGTAACTCTGTGTATTAATAGCAGAGTAAAGGTCACGTGATTTATACTCATATGCAACAGAAATGTCTTGATAAATCCTAAAGCAAAAAATGTCTCATTGCAGCTTTTAAGTCATGGTAAAGGTAACTAGCATACTCTTACCGTCTTAGAATATTTAGATATACTGCTGAATTATTATTTGAATGTGCTATTCAAAATATTCCACCAATGTGACCATTGAAAGTAAAGTTTATTATAAAACAGTAGTGGACTCACTGTAGGCAGTAAGCGTTCTGCTGAACATATGTAATGCAAAATGTTTTTAGTTGGTCTTTCTTGCTTAATGGAAGAACAGCCTGATGAGGCAATAGCTTTAAATGCAGTAGCATTCTATATAGCTTGCCTGAGCTTTGTCCTAATTGAGTCTGCACTGTTAAGATTGGCTGCTGCTGTGCTGGTTTGTTTTGATCATCCCTTTTCTTTGTAGGGTTACTGTTGTTCTTGACACAGATTTAGATGAACAGTTTTTTGCTTGTTTCTTCCTTCCTTCCAACATACTGCAGAGATTGCTTGTCCATCGTGGAATTTTCCACTTGACCAATCTCTATTCAGGTCACACTTCATGGCATCTGAACTACTGGGGAAAGTCATGGAATTCACAACATTGTACTTGTTCAAAAGGTAACATAGGGGAGAATTTTCTCCCCGTTAGGCGGGCCGGTTGGGAGCGGGCGCGGAGCTGATTGATGCCAGCGATCGGCTGCACGCCGCCATTTTGTGTGGGCGGGCCAAATAAGGCCCACCTAGAGTGGACCAGGAAGCACTCAGCACTACCTGTGCAGTGGGGGGGGGGGAAGGAGGGAGAGTCAGGGCCTGCGCTCTTTCGCACATGTACGAGAAAGAGCGTAGAAATCTCCCTGAGGCACGGAGCTGCCACAGGGAGATTAGGTTCAGTTATAAAGATGGCAAAAAAAAATTATTCAGACATGTCCCCTCATGTGACAGTGTCACATGAGCTGGGACATGTTTATGAATTTTCATGAAAAATTTTATTTAATTAATAAACACTTCATGAAACCTCATCCTGCCCATGGATGAGGTTTTATGAAAAATGCGAAGGCTGCCTGGGCTCTTCGTCTGCCCGCCAACCTTAAGGTTGGATGGGCAGCCCTGACAATCACTTTAATTAGTTCATTAATGGCCTTAGCTGGCCTTTGATAGTTCGGCAGGCGTGCAGCCGACTCTGGTGCGCGCCCGCCGAACTACCGAGTGTCATTCTGGCCTGCCCCCGCACGTCGAACAGAAGATTCTGCCAATAAAAGCATAGGAACAAGAGGAGGCCATTCAGCCCCTTGTGTCTGTTCCACAATTCAATGGGACCATGGTTCATCTGTGATCTAACTCCTATATCTGCCTTTACCCTACATTCTTTAGTACAAGTGGCTCACAGAAACCTATCTATCTAAGTTTTAAGTTAACAATTGATCTAACGTCAATTGTTGTTTACAAAAAAGAGTTCCTAACTTCGACCACCCTTTGTGTGAAGAAGTGTTTCCAAATTCCCCTTGTGAAAGATCTGGCTCTGATTTTAGACTATGCTCTAGTCCAAAACCCCCCAACTAGCAGAAATAGTTTCTCTCTATCTATCACATCTGTTCCCCTTAATATCAGAAAACTTTGATCAAATCAGCTTCTGTCAAGAATATGTGTGTATGTAATAGCAGAGGGATGTAATCAAGGTCTTGGCGATAGTCAATACTATCCAGAAGTCACTGGGGAAAATTAAATGCTCCTCAAGTTAATCAGTTTAATTAATGGTGGCTTCTTATAATCAAGAGGTAGCCACCAAGAATGTTCTTAGTTTCTCCCAGTTAGTGGTGACCTAATACTTATTGATGACAGATAACCATTCTGCTGTAACCGAGATTTTAGACTTGTATCTATATAACCTCAGCAAGAGAAATTGGATCAAGTTTGCTGTTTTAAATAGTCAAAAAGTGGTGGGAAGAATCTTGCCATTTTGAATTAATATGATTGCCTTGCAATTCAAATGCAGGCTAAAGCTTGCTTAATAATAGATCTGGATCACTTGGTCATCATGCATCAACCTTATATTTCAATCGATTTCATTGATCTTAACTTCTCTCAGTCTTCTAAAATATCAATAATAATTACTGTTAATCACTAATTACCAAAATTAGTGATTAAACACTTAGCTCACTTGTATGACATGTCTTTGTCAATTAGCTTAACACTGATGCTCTTTATTTATTTGTAATGGATTAAGGTCTCCATTAAAATAATGCACAAAAGCATGTCATGCAATTATGCAAAGTATTTTTCTGCAAATATTGCTAACAGTAATTTCTGTGTTAAAGATTTTACCTGAAAACTGGTATTTAGCTGGTTAAAGAAAAGTTCTAGTATTTGTGGTGTATTAGTGTTTTAAAAAATGGGATGTACATCTCTTTTCAATCTACCATATGGAATTGTACCAGCAGAGGATGTCTGAAAGTAGAAGCAGTGTCCGAAGAAGCTGTTTTAATAAGGGAAGCCATTATGCTTGTATACTTTTAATCCTGGGCTGTCTCTGCCTGTTTTAGTCCCAAGGACTTCACACTGACAATGAGGATAGTGCAAAATAAGAAGCTATGGCTCTTCTTAGAAGGTTTTGCTTACTCTCTCTAGAGAAGACAGCATTTTAAGCTGCAGCTCAGGGAAACACTCAGTCTGTTTCAAAGACACACAAGCTCGGATAAAACAAGCAGAAATGCTTTACAGACAAGTTTCATCAATGTGGCTGATTGTATATGTCCAATCTACCACCTTTTTTAAGTCCATTTGAGCCATTATCTGTACTTGTACATTGGCAAAACTGGCTACAAAGGTGGCTTTGAAGGTGCAATGGCAGGTTTTGACATCACAGATGACAAAAGGAAAAAGGTCTTACTTCTTCATTATGGCAGTGAAGAATTGGAAGATATTTTTGAGACACACCTGAGCAAAATGATTATGACTCAGCTACAACTAACACCCTATTTCACGCCCAACAAAGATACAATATACAAAACAATCATCTTCCGACGCATGAAGCAATAAGCAAATGAGACCATTGACCAATATTGCACACGCTTCAGGTAACTAGCAACCAAATGTGACTTTGGTGATGTTGTACATGTTGAAAGGGAAATCAAAATACCAATAATCAAAGGTTGATTCTCCAGTCAACTATGCTGAAAAACACTTGAGAAAGATAGAAAACTGTCAGAGCTGTTGGTGTTAGTAAGATCATTATTGCTTTCAGAGCCCAGAGCTACTGAAATTGAGGCTACTGCAAGTAACTACCACAATCCAAGTGCAACTGCTGTAAACACTGTTCATCACTCACGTGCGATGGAAACAAAGCAACAACAGCAGTCTCACAGAGTTGTGACTTGTCCAAACAATGTGTCCACTGTGGTGGTGCTTGTCCACACTGGACAGAGTGTCCTGCTGCTGGTAAAGTGTGCAAAACTTGTGGAAAACATAACCACTTTGCTCGTGTTTGTCGCTCATCAACAAAATTAACTGCAAAGACCAATACCAACAGAAGGGTGCCATGTATGTGTACCACAGCAGAAGGGCATGAGAATATAGCCAATGTAGAGGCAGATAGGCCTGGACATATTTTTGTGCTCTCTTTCAGACACTGCGATCAGCCATGTGTGACAATGGCCATTGGTTGCTCGAATGTAGATAATATCATAAATACAGTGGTATCTGTCATTGTCATAGGAGAAAAAACATTCAAGAAACTTAAGGATTGCCCCATTCTCTACAAAGCCAGGAATATGAAAATTTTCCCTTACAACAATGACAAACCACTGTAAATTCTCAGGACTTTTGAAACACCAATCTCACTCAAAGACATCAGAATGAAAGCTGTACTCTATGTCATATCTGAAAAACGTTACATGCTCATCAGTTTTCACACAGCAACAGATCTGCACATGATTGCTGTTATATTTATGATTCCTAGGCATCCCAGGAACATTCTTGAATTTTCTGCTGAATGCTTCACTTGTATTGGCAAACTGAAAGGTGTTACATGCAAGTTGCACATCGATCCCAATGTTCCCCAGTTGCGCATCAACAGCGGCAAATACATTTCATGTCAGGTAACAGACTAAGAAGGAGCTTCAGCATCTACTTGACCTTGACTTTATTGAGAAAGATGGGGATGAACCTATGCCTTGAGTCTCACCCATACAAGTCATCAAGAAACACAAGAACAAGAACCAGATTAGAATCTGCGTTGATATGCGGCCACCAAACCAAGACACACAACGAGAAAGACACTTAACACGGACAATCAATGATATTATAGAGAACGTGAATGACTCCAAGCACTTTACTAAACTTAACCTCAATGCAGGTTATCATCAAATCGAACTTGCAGAAGAAACGAGGTATGTTATTAGTCTTCTGCACTCACATCGGGCTTCTTCAAGACAAGAGGTTTAGCTTTGGAGTTAATTCAGCAGCTGAGGTATTTCAGCACATAATTCAGTCTGCACTTCAAGGACTTGAAGGAACCTGAACATCAGTGATGACATTCTCATATACAGTCACACTGAAAATGAACTCAAGACATGTTGTCTTAGAGAATGTAACCTCACCTTGGACAAAAACAAGTACTTATTCAATGAAAGCAGAATCAAATTCTTCTATCATGTGTTCAGCAGTGAAGGAGTATTGCACCTGATCCATGGAGAGTTGAAGCCATATTGCAAATGCCGCGGATCCGACAAATGTGCAGGATGCCTGGAGCCTGCTAGAACTAAACTTACTGTAGTTGCTTTATTCCTGACCTCACTACACTGCCAGCCCCCCTATGAGATCTGACAAAAAAGACCACCAAACAGGACTGGACTTCATCAAACAAACAGGCTGTACACCAGATCAAAAAAGTGTTGTCAGAAAGTTGCACAAATGCCTATTTCAACCCTGAGAAAACCACCCAGCGGGTCATGGATGCAAGCCTGCTCAGCTTCGGTGCAGTTCTTGTACAAAAAGGCAAGGCAGGGGACCCATCAACTGTTTCAGTGTCAAGCAGGTCACTAACACCCTTACAGCAATGTTATTTGCAAACAGAGACAGAAATGCTCGCAACCACATGGGCATCTTACATTTTCATCACTATTTGTATGGAAGTGAGTTTGAAAGTCATAACTGATCACAGACCACTAGTAAGCTTGTTCAACAATCCACATAGCAAACCACCTACTCGAATAGAGCGTTGGATACTCAAACTACAAGAGTATGAGTTTCATGTTGAGTATCAGCCAGGAAACCCAGCTGACTATCTTTCATGACATCCGTTGCCAACATTCAGTCCTACTACTCGTGAGGAAAAAGTTGCTGAACAACATCTTAGCTATGTAAGCCGAAATGCAGTGCCAAAGTCGCTAAAACTAGCCAACATCAAAGCAGCAACATAACAAGATGAGGCATTATAATTATGTATAACAGCTATGGAATCACAAAACTGGAAAGACGTGATTGAAGGCGTATTTGCAAATAAAATCGTTCACATACTACAAAGTCTTTGTTAGGAAACAGAGGTAGTTTAAGTAAGTTATATTGGTATTCGTGGGTGTTAGGAATGAGTTTTAGCTTAAAAGTTTAAGTTTGATTTGTATTTCTGTATCTGTGTCTTGAGAAAGGTCAAATTGAGTTTTAGTTTCACTTTAAAAGGATGTTTGCATTTCTAATGAGGTTTTTTTATGACTGTTGCAGCTATGTTAAACAAACAGGGTGTCAGAGAGGCAGGTGCCTCTCACAGACTCACAGACACACAGAAAACTAAAGAAACAGCAGTTTTAAGTTCAGTTTGAAGCCAGGACCCAAAGAGACTGGATATTGGGGGAGGGAGCTACAGATTTCCCAAAAGAACCAAAAATTCCCAAGCTAAAGTTGGTTGAGGAGACCAACTGCCAGGAGAGACTGGAGCAAAGGGGACAGATAGCCGGTCCCATGCTAAAGAAATAACCCCAAAATCCAGAGGAGTGAAAACAGGGGAAAGTCCAAAGAAAACCTTCTAGTTGAAGGAAAGACAGGAACCTAGAAAAGGTCTTATTAAGTGAAGTTAAGAGTGATGGGCAGAGAGAAAGGCTCCAAGCTTCAGATTTAAAGAGACAAAAGCTGCAGAAAGTAGACTTAAAGCGAGAGCAGCTTATAAGATGCAAGAATGTCCAAAGAGACAACTGAAGGTCTGTAACTCTTTGCTATGGGCATGTGAAGCAGTGGTACTGTTGACAACTGAGTCAGTGAGACAGAGTGAGTGGAAGACAGCTTGAATGCATGTAGTGAGCCAGGGAAGAGGGACATTGGAAGGAGAACTCAAAACCCTGGAGGTGAACCCTTGCGGAAGGCGCCTGAGAGAAAGCATTGGTTTTGGAGAAGATTCCAAAGCGAGTTCTTGGAGAGTGGAGATTGGAAACCCTCATGTGAAAGAGGGAGTTCAGTGAGACAAGCACCTAGGGGGAGTTGAGGAGATATCCACAGCATCTGGTTAAGGTGGCATCTGTCACTTGGTTTCAGAGTGTGGTGTGTCTGACCACAGGTTGTCATAGGCTTACATGGACTGTGTACTTACTGTGGACATTAGAATATAAGTTAGCTTTTGTAACGTGTGTTATCCTCACAAATCTATATATACCTGTAAAGGTATAGTTGTGTGTGAAGGAGTATTGTAATATAGTTCATCTTTTCTTGTTGAATAAATGTTTTATTCTTTTGTTAAAAGTTCATCAGCTGACTCCTGTGACTCTGTTCAGTAGCTACTCTCCACATATTTAAAGAATATATATGGGGAGGTGGTGGCATACCATAGTGGTATTGTTGCTGGACTGGTGTTCCAGAAACCCAAGGAAATGCTCTGGGGACCTGGGTTCAAATCCCACCATGGCAGATGATAACATTTGAATTTAATAAAAATCTGGAATTAAAAGCCTGATGATGATTGTTGTAAAAACCCATCTGGTTCACTAATGCCCTTTAGGGAAGGACATCCTTACCTAGTCTGGCCTACATGTGGCTCCAGGTCCACAGCAATGTGGTTGACTCTTAAAATTCCCTCTGAACAATAGGGAAGGGCAATGAACAATGAATTTTTAAAAAACAAACAAAAAGCTACAATCTCAAGTAGGGTTCCACTCTGGGATCAGCCTTGTCTAGGGGTAACATCAGCTCACTATTACATCTGATTACACTATTACGCCACAACTGTGTTGTCATTCCTCAATCATTGAGGGAATGTGTTAGCAATATAGTCAATATAGCACCTGAACCTTTTCCAGACATGAAGGGCACCAGAGGATTGTCAAAGCTCCCTGGTTCCCAGGGGTTGGCCCCAAGTCAAGCAACCACAATGTCAAATCTTCACGATCTGCTCAAGATATCTGAACCACCTCCAGAGCCGTTGAGGTTAGTGTTGACTTCATAGATTTGAACACTTGTTTGTTGTCACTGACCACTGCAGCATGGAAATAGTTACGCCAACTTCAATGAAAACAGTCATCCCAAAGCTTGATTTTTCTTTTTTTGGAGACCCTCAAAGTGACAATAGACCCCATTCCACAGGGACGAGTTCAATAAATTTGCAGATTATCTAGTTTTGACTCATTGAAAAATCACATCCTAATCGAGAGATTTATGCATGCCTTGAAAAATGTGATATGTACAGCTACAGCTGAGAGCAAGTCATGGAAGCAGGAGTTGTATTGTTTTCCTCACAATTACAGAGTGGCTCCTCATTTGACGACTGGAAAGCCACCAGCTACATTCATCTTTGCACATCCTATGTGCACACGTCTCCCTGAGCTACCCCGAGAGCTAATGCCCAACATATATGTGAACACAATCGAGAAAGGAAGAACTGAATGAGAGCAAAATATAATATTCAGAGTAACACCACTAAAACCAGGAGATAAAGTGCTTGTGGAACGTGATGGTGATGTTGGACATCCAGCCATTTGTTGTGGCCAACACTAAAGGATCAATAGCTAAAAGCAAAAAACTGCGGATGCTGGAAATCCAAAACAAAAACAAAAATACCTGGAAAAACTCAGCAGGTCTGGCAGCATCTGTGGAGAGGAGCACAGTTAACGTTTCGAGTCCGAATGACTCTTCAACAGAACTAAGGAAAAATAGAAAAGGGGTGAAATATAAGCTGGTTTAACGGGGGGTGGGACAAGAGGAGCTCAATAGAGGGCCAGTGATAGGTGGAGATAACCAAAAGCTGTCACAGACAAAAGGACAAAGAGGTGTTGAAGGTGGTGATATTATCTAAAGGAATGTGCTAATTAAGGGTAGAAAGCAGGACGAGCAAGGTACAGATAGCCCTAGTGGGGGTGGGGTGGAGTGAAGGAATTGAAAAAGGCTAAAAGGTAGAGATAAAACAATGGATGGAAATACATTTAAAAATAATGGAAATAGGTGGGAAAAGAAAAATCTATATAAATTATTGGAAAAAACAAAAAGGAGGGGGAAAATCGGAAAGGGGGTGGGGATAGAGGAGTGAGTTCATGATCTAAAATTGTTGAACTCAATATTCAGTCCAGAAGGCTGTAAAGTGCCTAGTCGGAAGATGAGGTGCTGTTCCTCCAGTTTGCGTTGAGCTTCACTGGAACAATGCAGCAGGCCAAGGACAGACATGTGGGCATAAGAGCAGGGTGGAGTGTTGAAATGGCAAGCGACAGGGAGGTCTGGGTAATGCTTGCAGACAGACCGAAGGTGTTCTGCAAAGCGGTCACCCAGTCTGCGTTTGGTCTCTCCAATGTAGAGGAAACTGCATTGGGAGCAACGAATGCAGTAGACTAAGTTGAGGGAAGTGCAAGTGAAATGCTGCTTCACTTGAAATGAGTGTTTAGGCCCTGCCTCTTTACTTCCCCTCTCCTCACTCACCCACCCCCAACGGCCCCCCACCAACGCCCTCCCACCTCCAACATCCCCTACCTCCCACCCGTTCATGAACAGAGGCATGCAAATCTAAACCAGTGAGATGGGAGTGTTTGAAAGAGCTGTGCTTGTGAGAGGGGGTCGAAAGGGAGGGGAAGTGAGAATCAGAGAGAATGGGAGCTGAGAGAGGTGGCTGAGAGAGTTAAGTGAGAGAGAGGGTTGATAAAAAAGGAGGCTTAAGAGAGAGTGACACATTTACACAGGCTATTTCCACTATAAACATGGACATAGGGATTTACAATGAAAATATAAAATTAAGGACAGAATTTATGATCTTAAAATGGAACTTAAATTACATATGTGTACCCTGGTCCAATAGGTCTCTAACCCTGCTTCACCCAGAGACTGCATTTGTTTTTAACTCCCTTTGTGTAAAACAGGGGAAGATCAATTAAAAATACATAAAACAACCTGGCAAATCTTTGCACAATAAGTTCATGTGTTTCCATTTAGCATGAAAGCTGCCTATGTAAACATGTCACCTTATAGTTACAGTCTCCCTCTGGTGGAGGCAGTGCAGCATCACAACTGACAGGAGGCTGACAAGCTTACAGAAGCAGTTCCCATTATGAATGTGAACATATTAATTTATAATGAACACATAAAACGAAGGACAGAACATATGACTTTAAAATTGGGGCTAAATGATGCCGAAGAGCTCCAGTTAAATTCGTCCAGCTTTATCCAATCTTCCAGGTCTAATTCAATAATTTTAGAGCTCTGTCCTTTGCTCCCCTACACCTAGTTTAATCCTCGCAATTGGGCTAGGGCATCGACACTTGGTACATACTCATTGCTGACGTTATGACGTCGCAATTTCAGCCACAGCACAATTTTACGTATGTTTTTATGTCAGATAGATACACATTGTGTGGTGAGATTATTTGCTCTAAGGTAAACCATTTTCAAATAAGTAGTAGCTTTGGTGCTATTCCAGTGTGTTGCACTGAGCTCCATATCAGCAAAGTTTCATGCCTTATTTCATAATATTTGACCAGTTATCACTTAAGCTAACATGCTTGGTTTTGACATTGCGCATTTTGTTAAAACAGGCTGGCCTTGAAAAATATAATGATTAATTTAAAACAAACACCGGACAAATCTTTTGCAATAGACGTGAAACTGTCTCATTTTAATCAGCATGTTTCAGGAGATTAAAAACCAATATTTTATGAGAAAAGAAGGCAAGTGCCACTTAATGAACATTCGTAGAACACAGACACACGTTTGCGCATGCAGACACACACATGGCCCTGAAGTGCAGAGACTGTAAGACGTTCTTAATGTGCCCAGTGACAATTATACAATGCCATTTATATGACATTCTTCAGATGAGAAATTAAGCCAACCCAGATCTGGAGACTGGATGTACCCCCTCCGAGATAAAGCAATGGGCCCCTTGGAAGTCCCAGCACAATGTACTCCATGGGAATTTTCCAGAAAGTTTGAACTTCTGATGGGCAATTCCCCAGGACCATGCCAAAAACTCTAACTCAGAGTTGGAGATTTCAGACAGTTCTAACTTACTCTCCTGGGTAGTTACCCAGAAAATGTTAATTAGGAAAAGATATGGTCCGACACCTGGGTAACTGTGCAACTGACCCCCTAAATGCTATACTGAATCCCTCCGTGACTTCCCCGTGACCCCTTGATCACCACGTGACCCCATGACGACACCCCCTGCCCACCCAACTCCCCCCTGACCCGACCAGACTCGACATCCCCCCTTCTGACCCAACTATCCCTGACTCACCTACCGCTAACCTACCTGCCAACCACCCATCTCACCCACACACCCACCTGCCATCGTACCCACCTCATCCAGCTGCCACCTTACCCAGATCACCCATTTACCACCTTATCCACCTGCCGCCCTACCCACCTATCATCCTCCCCACCTGCCACCGGACCCACCTGCCACCTTATCCACCTGCCGCCCTACCCACCTATCATCCTCCCCACCTGCCACCGGACCCACCTGCCACCTGATCCACCTGCCACCCTAACCAAGTGCCACCCTACCCCCTTACCTACTTTATCCCCTTGCCCACTTATCTCACCCACCCTGCACCTTTACCCACTTGCCCTACCCATTTAACTCTCGTAGGCTGTTTTAAAAGCAACTTTGGGACATTTAAACTCTTTTTTTAATTCATTCATGGGAGGTGGGCATTGCTGGCTAGACCAGCATTTATTGTTCATCCCTAATTGCCTTTGAGAAGGTGGTGATGAACTGCCTTCTTGAACCGCTGCAGTCCATGTGGTGTAGATACACCCACAGTGCTGTTACGGAAGGAGTTCCAGGATTTTGACCCAGCGATAGTGAAGGAACAGCGATATATTTCCAAGCCAGGATGGTGAGTGACTTGGAGGGGAACATTTGGTCATAGATTGCTTCAGTATCTGAGGAGTCGGTTATGTTGCTGAAAATTTTGCAATCATCAACAAACATCCTCACTCCTGACCTTATGATGGAAGGAAGGTCATTGATGAAGCAGCTGAAGATGGTTTGGCCTCCCCTGAGGAACTCCTGCAGTGAGGTCCTGGAGCTGAGTTGACTGACCTCCAACAACCACAGCCATCTTCCTTTGTGCTAGGTATGACTCCAACCAGTGGAGAGTTTTCCCCCTGATTCCCATTGACTCCAGTGTTGCTAGGGCTCCTTGATGCCACACTCGGTCAAATGCTGCCTTGATGTCAAAGGCAGTCACTCTCAGCTCACCTCGGGAGTTCAGCTCTTTTGCCCATGTTTGAACCAAGGCTGTAATGAGACTGTAATGAGGCTGTAATGAATATGGCATCTAGTGTCGTAAAAAGGGAGCGTGCTTTCTGCACAGGTTCTCCACACTGCTTCCTCTAAGGATTATTGCACTGGGTCGGGTGTGAAGGGTCCTCCATTGGAAGACTGCTCTGAAATAGGAGGAAGGTAAGTGTGCATTTTTTGTTGGAAATATGGAGCGAGATTTTCTGATCTCACCCACCGTGGGACCAGAAACTCCCAGCCAAAGTCAATGGACCTATTGCTGGTCCATCAAATTATCCATCCCATCCGCTAAGATTCCCATGGTAGGAGGGACCAGAAAATTTTGACCATGGTTTCTGATCCTGATTGGGAAATCTGGGACTATGGCCTAATTTTCTGGTCCTGCCTGCCATGTAGTGGGCGGGACGGATAATTTGACAGACCAGCAAAAGGTTCATTGACTTCGGGTGGGAATTTCTGGTCCCGCGACAGGCAGGACCTGAAAATCCAGCCCAATGTGTGGAAAGGTTTCTGGCCATTGATGCCATGAGTACCTCTATATTTGCTGAAAGTGATATAAAAACTGACCATCAAAATTGAAAATATTGAAATCAATCTTGGGAGGGGAAAATACCTTTTAATTGAAAGCCAAATGCAAACAATCTTAATGGTAATGGGCAGGAGACTTCTGCATGTCACGGTCTTTCAATTTCATCAAAATTATACGTTAGGGCACTAGAGCAAACATAGGCCCCGATCTCCCTGTCAGGATCGGAAACCCTGGCCAGAATTTGTTGTCCTGCGCGGGCCAGACCAGAACAGGAGTGAAATACTGCACGATTACTTCAGGCGAGCGTCCCAACGTCATGGCGCATTCTCATGCTATTTCAGTTGGCAGGCACGCCTGAGAGGCGGCAGCACGCCCATCGACAATTAAGAGGCCTATTTAGGCCCTTAAGTAATTAATAAAGTTGAATTTTTCGCTGCCTGCTTAACTGTTCGGTTGGCGGGCAGGCGAATAGGCCAGACGGCCTTCGCATTTTTAATGAAACCTCATCCATGGGCGGGATGAGGTTTCCAGCACTTGCTAAAAAAACAATTTAAACATTTTATCATCCTTTTTTACATGTCCCTCTTCATGTGAGATTCACATGTGGGGACATGTTTATCTCATGTGTGAAATCTTTAGTTTTCAGGTTAAAAATCCTCCAGTTCCCTGAGGCAGCTCTGTGCCTTCAGAGAGTTGTCAGTGCGCGTTCCCTGGCGGACGTGCACATTTCAGCGCTCACCCTCCTCCCGCCCCCCCACTCCGGCAGTGCTGAGGATCTTAGCGTGCCTTTCACACTAGCTGGCCGTTAATTGGCCAGCCAGCGTGAAATCGCGATGGGAACCCAATCACGGACGGCAGTCGGGATCTCGCGGCTGTTCCTGGGCCCGCCCACCGTGCCCGCCCCACGAGGGGAAAATCCTCCCCCCCCCCCCCCCCCCGTTTCCGAACCTGATCAGGTAAAAAAAATGCACACTCACCTTTCCCCGATATTTCAGGGCAGTTTTCCGTGAAAGAATCTTTCACATCCGACCAAGTGCAGGAAACCTCAGAGGGAGCAGGGCAGAGAATCTGCCCAAAAACTACACCCCCTTATACAGCACCAGCTGCTGTGTTCCGGTAGGTAAAGAGTTTAAATGTCCCAAAGCTGCTTTGCAAACAGCCACAGAGAGAAGGTAAGTATGTACGTGGGTAAGGGGGGTAGGGCGTGTAAGTGGGTAGGATGAGTAAGGAAAGTGGGTAAGGGGGTAGGGCGGCAGGTGGGTGAGGTCGGTGAGGTGGGTAGGTGGGTGAGATCGGCAGGGTGGCAGGTGGGTGAGTGGGTAGGTGGGTCAGCGGGTAATTAGGCCAGGTTGGGAGGGGGTGCTGAGTTAGAGGCTAGTCAGGTCGGGTCAGGTGGGATTGGGTGGTGGGGGATGGTAAGGTCAGTGTGTGGGCTAGTCAGATCGGGTCAGGGGCTCAGGGGGTCAGTGTGAATGATTGGAGTGTCAGTTGTATAGTTATCCGGGAGTTAGACTAGGATTTATCTGTCTAACATTTCCTGGGTAACTATTCAGGTAAGGGAGTAGGAGCTGACCAAAGTCTTCGACTCTTAACTCAGAGTTGGAGACTTTTACAGAGGGTCCCAGCTAGGGAAATTTCCCATCAGAAGTTCAAAACTTCAGGGCAATTCCCACAGAGCCCTTGCATTGGGACTTCCAAGGGGTCCCATAGCTCATTTTGTGGGGTGTGTCTGGTCTCCAACTACCCGGAGACAGGAAGACCTGAGCCATGATATTTGTCCCAAAGTCATGTGTTCCATAAGGGTTTGCTCATGGGATAATTCAACCCATTGAGGAATTTTTAGCCACATATTTTCCTTGTCACTTACTAAGCCTTCCTGAGTTTATGAAATGTCATTATGCTGCCTCCAGTTCCTGGAAGGAACGCTGTGCTATTTAATTATGGTTACTTTCAGGCTTCCAGCATTGTATGTTAATTAAAATATGCAGCATGTCAAACAACAATTATGTTGCTGCATTGTTGTTACCCTTGGAGATTTTCCTGGCAGTTCAATGGCATTTTACAGTGCACATTTTCAGCTCAGTTTTGTTCGAGATAATATATATTACTTCACAAATACCTCGTTCTAATTCCATTTTTCTAGCTTTATGCACCAGTAGTTTTTTTTAAATTCTTTCATAGGATGTGGGTGTCACTGGCAAGGCCAGCATTTGTAGCCCATCCCTAATTGCCCTTGAATTGAGTGACTTGCTAGGCCATTGTAGAGGACAGTTAAGAGGCAATGACATTGCTGAGGGTCTGGAGTCACACATAGGGTGGACCAAGTAAGGACAGCAGATTTCCATCCTTAAAGGGCATTAGTAAACCAGATGAGCTGTAAGACAATCGAGGATAGTTTCATGGTCACCATTACTGAGACTAGCTTTATCTTCCAGGCTTATTAACTGAATTCAAATTACACCAGCTGCCATGGTGGGATTTGAAGCAATGTTACGGTGAGGCTATACATAAAACCAGAACTTCTTTCATCTAATATTTTCAAATCAGCAGAATAAATGGTGTGGTCGCAGAATTGGCTTGGCGCTTAGGGATTGTAGCAATGTTGCCAGAAGAAGCTCTTGGGTAGCCCTTGGTAAAGGGGGAACAGTGAAGAAGGAGTGGACAAGCAGTTGGGGGAGGAATGGTCTGTAATACCGCAGTAATCCAGGAAGAGCACTCCTACTGCTAACTCCAAGTTCAAATAAGTAATTGCTTCTTTCTTTAAATGATAATGCCTTAGTTTGCTGTTATCAACTACATAAAAAAGTGTTTGTGATAATCTGCAAGTCAGTGTTGTACAGCAAAGAATGTAAATCACTGGCTGCTCACATTCACAATCACGTTTATGTACAGGTTAGTCTCCCAACGTTCTTTTAATGTTGACTTTGCAGAAAATCATGAAATGCAACAAAAAGGGAGGGTCAATTCAGCAAAGACTGAGCGGGCCATAACCCACGTATGGCTGATTGAGCACAATTGTTATTGTGTAAGATGTTTGGTATATCTCTGCCACAAAATGCCTCACATCATGCCTGAGACCCAAGACCAGGGCTGAATGCCATGCTTGTTATCAAATGATCAGGTGGTAACTATCCTCCTGAGATTGAGGGATTAGTTAAGCAAATGCTCTTCATAGTTAAAGCCGCCTTGTTGGCAAATATAGAGAGTTTGCACCACAACCAGAACCCATAAGCAGCAATGTAATCCCTGTTTAGTGGAAGAATGAATTTTGGCCAAAAGACTTGGAGAATTCCACTGCTCTTCTTCAAGTTGTTCCATAACATCTTTTCCATTCCCCTGAGAGGGCATTCAGAGTCTTGATTTAACATCTTATCCACTGGGGAACACAATGCTGCACCTCCTCAGAACTGCACTGAAATGTCGTTATGTGATATGCTCAAGTCCTGAAGTGACACATGGGCCTGGATTTTACATGTGGAAAGCAGGACTGCTGCATGCGTAAAATCTGGCATGGTGACGATGGGTAATGAACCCAACATCAGGACACCGGTTTCCCATAATAAAACTGACTAAACGGCATTGGCCTTGTTAACAAGCCAATTGACCCGGGTGTTATGCAGTTGGCAGGGCAAGGCGGGCGAGAGTGGAAAGGATGCTTTTTCACCAACACTGGTGCCCAATCCCTCCCCGTCCAAAACTCCCGGATTTACCTGAGTCCGGTTTCCATCTTATCTTCATTCGTGGGACTGCTTGCAGTTCCAGCAGTGCCCACTGCTGAGACCTGGTACTGCTGGGACAGCAATAGCTGCTGGCCAAACAGATTGTCCTGCAGCTCTCGAGGGCAGGGATGCCTTCCAATGAGGGGCAGAAGTCCCACTCTGAGCTCATTAAAACTGCCCGCAGCCATTTTGAAGTCGGTCAGTTTGCGGCTGATTTTTCCAACAGCGGGTGGAGGTGAGCAATGCATGCCTCCCCTCCCCCACTGTAAAATTCAGCCCATGACCCATTGAATTAGAGATGAGAGTAAGTCCTAAGTACTGCACCTAAAAAGCATTATCCCATTTCAGATGGACATTCAGCAACAGTATCAGGATCATCAAAGTAAAGAGAAGATTTTTTTAAAGATCAGGCCATTTTTCTAAGTTTAATTTAATTCATGGGCACTGGTGTTGGTAGAGGTTTCAGTACAATCATAGCTCAGTGCAAATTAAACTACATTTGTCTTTCATGTCCAAACTGTCAAAACTTAATCTTTAAAGGGTACGGATACGGGGTAGACCATTTAGGACTGAGATGAGGAGAAATTCCCTCACCCAGAGAGTGGTGAGCCCGTGGAATTTGTTACCACAGAAAGTAGTTGAGGCCAAAACATTGTATGTTTTCAAGAAGGAGTTAGATATAGCTCTTGGGGCGAAAGGGATCAAAGGGTATGGGGAGAAAGCAGGAGCAGGCTATTGAGTTGGATGATCAGCCATGATCATAATGAATGGCGGAGCAGGCTCGAGGGGCCGAATGGCCTACTCCTGCTCCTAGTTTCTGTGTTTTGTTAATCTGCGGCAGGTAAAGGAGAAACACAGCGCTGAATTTTGGCATCAAAAATTGGGGTCAGGTCAGATGTTAGAGTTCTAGAATTTTGAAACCCAACCACAACTGAGCTCCAACCCACCCACTTTTGGGTTTAATGGAGGCAGGACAAGGGGCAGGTGGCAATCTGCTCCCAGATTATGTATTCTAATGAGGCTGGCAGCAACTAATTGAGCCTGTTTTGTAGGTTTTACGGTAGCCGGCTGTTTTCCCTGGCCTTAGAAAGCCTGGCAGTTGAAAGGAAGCAAAGAGAGTTTAATGGAGTAGGTGAGTGTCTTGATAGTTCTGCTTGTAGACCAGGAATG
This sequence comes from Cetorhinus maximus, assembly GCF_964194155.1. Lineage (NCBI taxonomy): Eukaryota > Metazoa > Chordata > Chondrichthyes > Lamniformes > Cetorhinidae > Cetorhinus > Cetorhinus maximus. Next base: position 16,635,654 of record NC_135900.1, read on the forward strand.
CATCCATCAAGCACCCCCATGCTCTCCTGCCCATCAGATCTTTTAATTTGTTCTTTCATGGGATTGGGCATCACCACAAGGCAAGCATTTGTTGCCCATCCCTAATTAACCTTGGACTGAGTGGCTTACTAGGCCATTTAAAGGTCAATTTAGAGTCAACCACATTATTGTGGATCTGGAGTCACATCTAGGCCAGGTCAGGTAAGGATGGCAGATTTCCTTCCCTAAAAGGCGTTAGAGAACCAAATGGGTTTTTACAACAATCAATGATAGTTTTGACTAGCTTTCAATTCCACATTTTATTAATTGAAATTAAATTCCACCAGCTGCTGTGGTGGGTTGTTCTAGGTCCTCCCATCTTCAGCTGCTTCATCAATGACCTTCCTTCCATCAGAAGGTCAGAAGCGGGGATGTCCACTGATGATTGCACAATGTTCAGCACCATTCGCAACTCTTCAGATACTGAAGCAGTCCATGTCCAAATGCAGCAAGACCTGGACAATACTCAGGCTTGGGCTAACAAATGGCAAGTAACATTCACGCCACACAAGTGCCAGGCAAAGACTATCTCCAACAAGAGAAAATCAAACTTTTGCCACTTGACGTTCAATAGCATTACCATCACTGAATCCCCCACTATCAACATCCTGGGGATTACCATTGACCAGAAACTGAACTGGACTAGCCATATAAATACTGTGGCTACAAGAGCAGGTCAGATACTAGGAATCCTCTGACGAATAACTCAACTCCTGACTCCCCAAAGCCTGTCCACCATCTACAAGACACAAGTCAGGAGTGTGATGGAATACACCCCACTTGCCTGGATGAGTGCAGCTCCCACAACACTCAAGAAGCTTGACACCGTCCAGGACAAAGCAGCACGCTTGATTGGCACCACATCCACAGACATTCACTCTCTCCACTACTGACGTACAATGGCAGCAGTGTGTACCATCTACAAGATGCACTGCAGGAATTTACCAAGGCTCCTTAGACAGTATCTTCCAAACCCACGACCACTGCCATCTAAAGGACAAGGCCAGCAGATAGATGGGAACACTACCACCTGGAAGTTCCCCTCCAAGCCACTGAACATCCTGACTTGGAAATATATCGTTGGTTCCTTCACTGTCACTGGGTCAAAATCTTTGAACTCCCTTCCTAACAGCACTGTGGGTATACCTACACCACATGGACTGCAGCGGTTTAAGAAGGAAGCTCACCGCCATCTTCTCAAGGGCAACTAGGGATGGGCAATAAATGCTGGCCTAGCCAGCGATGCCCACATCCCATGAATGAATGTAAAAAAATATTTGAACCAATGCTCCCAGAGCATTAGCCTGGGCCTCTGGATTACTGGTCCAGTGACAATATCACGATGCCATGATCTCCCCCTCAAGCCCCCTCCCCTCCCCCATACAAAGATCAGACCACTACCCAGGGTCAGGGATTTGATTTGCTGACTCCTGCAACCTGCTCCATGGTCCACTCCACTGCACAGGAAGTCAGGTCTGTCAATCACACTGACTTCCAGGCAGGAAACCTGTCAATTATTAAAGACACATGCTATGGAATTAAAACTCTATACAGAATGTGAGGAAACCTAGACTTCCGGGTTTCCCTTTCAAGACACCGCCCCTCCACTGTCTGTTCCCACACAGCCAACCACTGCACCGCAGCACGTCCTCTCCCTCTCACCACCTACTCGTCTCTGGCATGAATTTAACTCTAAAGCAAATAGCATTTTCCTGATACATTCCTTTTTGCTGTCATTTCTGTCATAGAGAAAAAAAATAACTATTTACACAAAATACCTCAGGCGTGCTCTGAAACTGAAGGGAGCACCATCATTCCATCCCCCAGCTCCACATAATAGTGGCAGCCTCCAATGGTGCCTTGAGTGATCACTGGTTAGGCTTATTATGCAGAAAAGGTTATGGGTCCCGACAATACCCCAGCAGTAGTATTGAAGACATGTGCTCCAGAATTAGCCGCACTCTTAGCTAAGCTGTTTCAGTGCAACAACACTGGCATCCACCTGACAATATGGAAAATTGCCCAGATATGCCCTGTACACAAAAAGCAGGACAAAACCAATCCACCAAATGCCACCCCATCAGTCTGCTCACATACATCAGCAAAGTGATGTTGTTGACAGAGCTATCAAGCGGCAATTATTCAGCAGCAGCCCATTCAACGATGCTCAACAAGAAGACCACTCTTCTCCTGACCTCATTACAGCCTTGGTCCAAACATAGACTAAACAGCTGAATTTGAGGTGAGGTAACAGTGATTGCACCTGACAACAAGGCAGCATTTGACTGAGTGGGAAAAGAAGAAGACATAGCAAAATTGATGTAAATGGGAATCACGGGGGGAAACTCTCCACTGTTTGGAGTCATACCTTTGCAGTAAGGTGGTTGTGGTTGCTCGAGGTTAATCATCTTAGTCCCAGGGCATTGCTTCAGGAATTCCTCAGGGTCATGACCTAGGCACAGCTATCTTCAGGTGCTTCATTAAGAACATTCCCTCCATCAGGTCAGAAGTGGGGATGTTCGCTGATGATTGCACAATGTTCAATATCATTCGTAATTCCTCAGATACTAAGCAGTCCATGCCTGCATGCAGCAATTTCTGGACTACATTCAGGCTTGTGCTGATAACTGGCAAGTAACATTCCTGCCACACAAGTGACAGGCAATGGCCATCTCCAATAAGAGAGAATCTAGCCATCTCCCCTTGACTTTCAATGGCATTACCATCACTGAATCCCCCACTATCAATATCTGGGGGTTGGGGGTTACCATTGACTAGAAACTTAATCAATTCGATTTTGCTTTATTGTCCATAGGGAAATGCATTTCAAGTACATTGTTCACATGTTAATAACTTATGTGTGAATGAATAACAATAAAAGAAAGAAAACTACCCTATTACAGAGAGCTAACTTTAATTATAATATGTATTAAAAACTGTTCCAATGCATTGAAATAATTAGTCAGTGCATATCCTCATCCATACCTCAAATTCTTGTTAAACGTTCTTATAATGTAGGGCACAAATCAGTTCGGGGATTGATTTGTCCTACATCTGAGGGGTTGTAGCCTTTTCCCTGAACACATCCAACAGTAACACTGAGACAAGGGGTGATTCTCATTGGTCATAATACTCTTTATTTTCATCAAAATTCTTCCAGAGCAGATTTTGTCAAGAAAGGACTGCTCAGCCTAGCATTTGCAAACCCACAGTCATAATGAGATTTAACCTGGCAACAAATAAAACCACTCCATTTTTAAAAGCCCTCCTGTTTGGACCTGTTGCGTATTATTTTTACCAGTGCAGGTCTTTTAAATTATTACTTTTATTGGAAAATTTATCTCTTTCTTCATCTAATCCAAGTGACTGGATTTTAATAGCTGTAAAGATAGGAACTTCACAAGGGGGATCTTGGCCCTCATTTTCTCTTTTATTCCTGAAGGGTAAAAGAACCAATTTCAAGGAAATATGTCCGAATCTAAAGGTGCCTGAAATCTGTCTGGCCACTGGACTATGTTAATAATCAGCCTAGGCTAATTACACCAGGCTTGCACAGGCTGGAGTATTTGGTTGTGAATACAACTAGGAGAGACAGGCATTTAATTATATTCGGGAAGTATTTAATTGTTTTCCTGGTTTTAGCAGCCAGGACTATAACGGAAACATTATGGGCAGAATTTTCTCTTTGGCGTGCGGGGGCGAGTATCCCGACGTCACCACACGCCATCGCGATATTTTGTTGGGTGGGCACACGATGATATCCGCTGCCCACCCGCCATTGATTAACGCGCTATTTAAGACCCTTTATTGTTCAATCGACGCCGATTTTTCAGCGCCTGTGCGATCTTCAGGTCGGCACACAGGCGCAACAGGCAGGCGGGTAGGAGACATTTGTATAAACTTCATCCATGGGCGGGGTAAGAGGGCTCATTGGGGACGTGAGTGTGCTCTGTCAAATATTGATTTTTCAAGGTTTTTGAAACTTGCCTGTGTGATCTGCAATACTTCAAAAATGCATACGAGCTGCTTTGTCTGGACGCTTAACCCTCAGGTCAGCACTCCGCAGCGAGGAATCTTTTTTGGGCCGGCAGGTTTCTGGAAGCCTTCCCATAGACTGGGAATGGGAGCTGATCTGTCCACTGGAGGCAGCTCCTCTGAGGAGGAAGGGAGGGATAGAATAAGGAGGAGGCCAGGATTGCACATTCAGCCTGCAGAGGAGCCACATTTGGGAGGACAGGTGCAGGCACAAGGGGCGCAGGGCCAAGAGGTGCACCAAGGCGGAAGGGGCCGCAGAAGACGCCACTATCCTGCTGCCAGGGTATACAGGCGGCGAAGCAGTTACCTCAATATGTCTGAGGTGCAGTGCCAAAGGAGGCTCCGTCTCTCAAGGGAGACAGTCAACTATATCTGTCAGATGATTGGGCCTGAGATCTCCCCTAACTGTGTGGGTGGACACTCCATTCCAGTGACTCTGAAGCTCACAGCTGCCCTCAACTTCTAAACCTCTGGCTCCTCCCAGGGTTCAGTGGGTGATCTTTACGGTGTCTCCCAATCAGCTGTCCACACTTGTGTCAAGCAGGTTACAGACGCTCTGTTTAGGCGTGCATTGACCTTCATCCACTTCCGTTGGGACCAGGCAAGCCAAACACAGCAAGCCAGAGGCTTCGCAGCCATTGCTGGCTTCCCCTGCGTCCAGGGTGTAATAGACTGTACACATGTGGCCATCAAGGCACCAGCAGGTGAGCCCGGTGCCTTCATCAACAGGAAGGGCTTCAACTCCATGAACGTGCAGATAGTGTGTGATCACAGGGTACAGATTCTGCAAGTTTGTGCAAGGTACCCAGGCAGCTCCCACGGTGCCTACATCCTCAGACACTCCCAGCTCCCGTGGCTCTTCAGTGCTCCAGCTTGCTTGATGGATGGCTGCTGGGCGACAAGGGCTATCCCCTCAGAAGGTGACTCATGATGCCTCTCTGCCATCCAAGAACAGAAGCTGAGCAGCAGTACAATAGGAGCCACGCCTCCACCAGGGCTGTGGTGGAGAGAACCATCGATCTTCTCAAGATGCGCTTCCGATGCCTGGACCGTTCAGGGCCCGCACTCCAATACCCCCCAGACTGTGTGTCGGTGATAGTGGTTTCCCACTGCGCTCTCCACAATCTTGCGCTGGAAAGGGGGGATGCAGTGGACGATGAAGACGTCGACGCAGTGTCTGCGGCTGCACACGGAGAGCCCAGCAGTGAGTCTGAGGATGAGCATGCACAGGGAAATGCTGAGGGGGTAGACACTGACCCGGGACTACTCCAGGGAGGCAGGGATGCCCAGGAGGCTTTAATCCAACGAACCTTCAGCTAGTACACCACAGATGGACCTCCAGGCCAAGCCTGGGCTGTAGGCCCCATATTCGATACCTAAGTGCCTAATCTTCCAGGTTAGGAACAGTAACTAAGGGCCTTGTTAATAAAACTGAATGTCCCACAAAGCACTCCTAACATTTTTGGAAACCGTACACATGCAGAAGAAAAGAGGAACCCTCAGCCATGGTCACATGTCTGAATTTAATATCACAGGCAAAGAAACTTAATGAAACAAAATGACAAGGGTGTTCCAATTCAAAGCAAATCATAAAGACCTCATCTCGGGCCAACACAAAAGCACCAGTAATAAACCCGTGGTGTGCCTGAGGTGCTTATGTTTACATTTTGGGGTGCTATGTCTTGGTGCTGCCCCATCGCTGGGAGTGGCATCTGAGCCAGCCTGCTGACTCTGCTGTCCTGTTGGCCACGATGACCTTGGCAGTCGTCCTCTGGCCCATTGAGCCTGTGCTGGCCCCGCCTGGGAGGGAGCTGCCAGTTCCACAGCTGGCATCTCCCCAGTTGTCACAGGCCCACTAGATGCTATGGTCACTGAGAGAAGGGCAGAGGAGCTGCCGTCCTCATCCGGAGTGCCCTGAGAGGTGCCCGCAGAGCTGATAGACAGCTGCTGCGCCGACGTGAGGTCGCTTCAGAACTCCCTGCTCACCATGGATGGATGGGCACCGAGCTGGTGCCCACACCATCTCCCACACCAGCACTGACCATCTGAGGTCAATGCCAGTGTGAGGGCTTGCTGGTCAGAGCACATCCCCAGGAAGCCCTGATGGGTCTCCTGGAGGAGGCTCTCCACGAGAGTCACGACTCTCTCCATGGAGGACACTTGGCGCTCGGACATGTGGCTCATTGCTTCGGTGATCGTCCGCATAGACTCCTCCACCATGGACATCAAGCCAAGCGTAGCCTCATGTATCACCCCCAGATGCTTCCGCACACCCGGCCACATTTCATGCCCCTGCTGCGTAGCAGACGGCTCCAGAGGCACATCATCAGGCATCGACTGAGCATGTGCCTGGTCCCCTACACTCCTCCGACTGCTGGCATCATGGGCACTCTCTGTCTCTGCCAGCTCCTCCAGTGACTGTGAAGTGCCCTCACCACCGTGCCCCGGGACACTAGCCGTTATTCTAATTCCCATCGAGGTGCGAGCATCTGCGCCGGTGCCTGCCTGGCAGAGATGGTGTGACGCTGGTGAGATTTCAAGGCCCTCAGGTGTGAGAGGGGGCCTCTACTGCTCCTCCTCCCGGCCCTGCTCCGTTGATGCTGAAAGGAAGAACAAGGACATTGGATCACTTAACGTGGAGACAATGACAAAGAGCATCCCTGACCCCTGGATCATTATGCGCTCATCCTTCCATAAGCAATGGTCAAGCCATGTTGCAAAATTAAATCACTTAACATTCAGCACTGCTATGGCTATTGGGAGAACAATGCTGACCTCACTGCTGGGCAAACATACCTGCCTGTGGCACCCCAGCCTCACCGACACCGGTGGATCTGGGCGCATGGCACCTCTCCAAATCCAGGGCCTCCTGCTCAAACCGGCTGAGAATGGCTAACTGCACTTGGCTGCTATCAGTCCTCACCCGCTCTGCAGCATTATGAGTATTCTTCTCCTGAAAATGAGAGAAGAGCATTGATTTGTGCAAATTGTACATGGACTCTCTTAGCACACGGCCCACCCCAACCAGAGTGGGACATATCAGGGCTCCAGAGCCTCCTAACCCCGCTGCTGCTGAACACGCACACAAAGGTGCTTGGCCTGTTCCCCACCACCCCCACCCCACTTGACACATGCTGCCTACATCACATTAGGCACCATATGGTATATCCTTCCATAGTAAGGATGCACAAGCATGTGGAGCGCAGAGGGCAGCAGATGGTTCATTGCCACGCCATCTTGAAGCTCCCCTCCCAACATGTCATCACCCTGACTTGGACATGTCCTGCAGTTCAAGCTCAGTGCCTGGTGCAGCTCCTCCAGGCTGCCCCCAAAACAGTCATGTGGGTCTCAGTGTAACACATGCTGCGGGGGCAAAACCCATCTCCTCATCACCCTCTCAGGCTGACCTTGGCATGGGCAATATCTGCTGGCCCACCCAGCAAAGGACACATGGCGTCAATGATTCAATGCAGTCACTACACTCAGACTTGGTGGGGGGTTGTGGGAGGGGCGGGGGGGGGTGGGGTGGCGGTGCAGCAGGGGGGAGAACCATCCTGCTGGGTTAAGTGACCAATGCCAACATTTTCCTCACCCTGCCAGAGCGCAACACATCGTTGAAGCACTTACGGCACTGGATCCAGGTGCGTCGCACCACGACGCGGGAGCTCACCACCTCCGCCACCTCCTCCCAGGCACGTTTTGTCATGTGGGGGAGCCTCCTCCTCCCATCCTGGGGGATCAGCGCCTCCAGCCATGCTGCCACCTCCTCGGGGAGGGCAGCAAGGCAGTCATCGGAAAAACGGGGGGCACACTGGCCCTACCCTCCAGCCTGGCCTGCCCTGATGGCCTACCCTCCGGCCTGGTCTGCCCTGATGGCCTACCCTCTGGCCTGGCCTGCCCCGATGGCCTACCCTCTGGCCTGGCATGTCCCGATGGCCTACCCTCCGGCCTGGCCTGCCCCGATGGCCTACCCTCCAGCCTGGCCTGTCCCGATGGCCTACCCTCCGGCCTGGCCTGCCCCGATGGCCTACCCTCCGGCCTGGCCTGACCCAATGGCCTACCCTCTGGACTTGTGTCACCTCCATTGCCCCTCTGTAGAGCCCTTCACCCAGCCATTGCGAGCAGCCTTGGAGGATCTTCCTTTATACAGGCCATCGGGTCACCATTGGCCCGCAGCCGCCCGCCCACTATGCACGGGAGTCGTGAAGCACGCTGGGCGGACCTTAATTGGCCGGCCCATGTAAAATGGCAGCGCGGACGCAATCGCGAGCAGCAGTCAGGTCCACGCCCAATCCTGCTCCGCACCTCCACCCCCACCTTCCAGAAAATTCTGCCCTCTGTAAAAGGTGGAAATAACAAGCTATTTTTAATGAAACACTTATTATCTTTTCTTCAAATTGCAATAAAATAGCCCATAATGCATATTTCATTAGGCTTTGCCTTGCCTCAAAGATATCCTTCAAACTCTCGTAAATCTTTGTGCAGTTTAAGGCAAAATCAGACCAGGAGGAAAAAGGGAATTTGCATCTCCTAACCCCGCGACATCCCATAGCTAGAGGCTAGACTGGAAGGTAAGTGGGGCAGCCTTGCTGGGGCCAAGCAGGCAGGCCCCAGGGGAAGGGCCTGGAATCAGGAGGCCAGTGGGGAGTTTCAAGCAGGGTAGCCCTTTCCACTTGGGGGGGTGGCTCTCTGTTGGGTACAAAGTGCCCAGGCGTGAGAAACCTCGCTCACCCCCAGTCCACAGGCAGACCTCGCCAATTGGCATGGGCACCCCCACTGCGTTTATTGACAATCCCACCTGATTTTATGCCCCCTCACCCATCTGCCAGCCAGCTCCTGGAGTGGGGGAGGGGGGATGGGGGGGTTGTTGGGGGTGGGGGGGGCGGTGTTTGGTTGGGGGGAGGGAGGAAGGTTGTCGTAAATTTCCAGTATATGTGGTTGAGCAAAAAGATATCACATATTTGGAAGCATTTTCTCCAAAATCTTCTCTGGATTGGCTAATTAATCAGAGACATAAGCCAAGAAATTCCTCGGAGCTGGTCCCACTTTGTGTTGAAGTGGGAAAAGCTCAGAGTCATTCCCCAGTGTAACGACAGTGGGCCATAGCCCCAGATTACATACAAACACACTGAACTTTAAAGTAAGGCATGTGTTTTTTAAAAAAGGACATACAAGCAAAAGCTGGCTTAGACTGCAAAGTAAGCACTTGCTGGAAAATTCCTATGTGGATTACACTTGGCCAACTAGTCCAGAGAATGGAATGTCGCACCTGAAAAGGTATCAAGGCCTACTTCAGACAGAGACACTTCAAAGGAAAAGATGCAATGCAAAAACTGAACTATAATCTCCTGTGGTTGCAGAGATAATGGTGGCTGATTACCATCTCAGCAAAAACCATCTCCTGTCGAGTTATTTCCCAGGCTGTGGACATGATCTGAGTTGAAAGAAAGCAATTTCTGGATGAAATACATGTTTGTTTTTCCCTTCCAGGAATACACAAGAAAAGGAGTTAAAAGCCAGCTGCAACCCTGGTCTCTGTGCTATTCTGGTATTCTAGTTCTACCGTGCTAGTATGTGGTGTGAAGGTCACAGCTGAGGACATCAACTAGGCATCCCTGCACTTGCAGGTAGAAATCTCTCCTCTCTGTCTGATTGCTGGGAGTAAGTCACAAATCAGCAAAGCCAAAGTCAAAAAGGAAATAGGGCAACTCCTTTCAGCTAACCTGCAGAACCAATAATCTCCAAATGAGCTGCTCAACTGCCAAAGTCAGCTCTATCGGAATCACCCAACTTAACGGCCACAACGTTTTGGCATCTACTCCTCGCAGACAAGCCCAGGAGTGATTCGTGTATCTTTTTTAACTTTTGTTTTTGGACTCGCTTCTTATTTCTAATCTGTGTGCATGTGTGCTGCATTTTTATTACTTTTTTTCTTGTTTTTGTAACTAATAAAATCACTCTTTCTTTGATTCAAGAAAGCCGGTTAAATTGGCTCCTCCTAAAACATAAATATATTTGGACTGGGAAACGGTATCCATGAGGAAAGGGATCCTTTTTAAATGAACCTTGTTGTGACCAACAGGGGGGGTTGGATAAAGAAAGAGGGGCAGTTCATTCCTCCTCACTCAGGAGCCTAATTTGGGGTATTTTGTCCGGGATCGTAACAAATTGAGGGACCTTGCCCGGGGACCGCTCGTAACACCAGCCACAGTGACACATCAGCACAGTGACCACTTCTCAGCTTTAACCACAACCAGAGGTTATGCAAGAGGAAGGCATTGTCTTCAAAATGCAGAGTAACATAACAAATGGTTTCATGGCTCACCCTTAGTTTTGAGCCTAAGGCAAAGAGACGCTGGTCCTGAAATTACATTGAGATTTTGTTAGTCTGCTGCTATAGTGTTCAATTGTTCAGTGTTTAATTATGAGAGTCTGGTTATCCATACTCACTATGCTTGATTGGTTAAGCCTGGGTGTGGACTCAGAGATAAGCAAACAGACACACAGAAGCAGCTGGAAGTTAAGAGCTGAAGCATGGGGTGGACATTTTAAAGCACTGTATAAAACACTGTAAATAAAATTATTGCATACATCTAAGCTGGTGTACCATCTTTGTATGATTCTGAGATTTAAAATGTGCAACACCCGCCATCCCAAGAATGGGATACTGGCAGATACCTCAAGTAAACAGCCAATTACTTCAATTCCCTGTGAGTTCAAAAGAAAGATTATGAGAACCCACACAGAATTTCAATGCCTTTACATTTAAGAGTTGTTCTTTTCCTTCTTTGCTTCTACTTTATTATAAAATATATCGCATTACTCCTCTTTTCAAGTTATAAAACTCCTTTTCTCTCCCTGAGGTCCCGAGAGCTGATAGAATCATAGGGCAGAGTTTTCCCAGCTCTGTGGTGACAGACTTGGAGACAGGGACAATAGGGGGAGCCTCGTCGGAACTTTCCTGGGGTGAGCAGGAATACGGATCAGCTGCCCACCCCCACAGAGGGATGATTCAGAGGGCGGGTCTGCATTTCACTGGCAGAGGAGCCGGTCCTGCTACATGCTGCCAGGGCCATGGAGGCAGCCATCCTGTGGCAAGGTGAGGGTCCATCAGAACCGGAGGTTCCATCCTTCAAAGCAGGGGCGTCAGCAGCAAAGGCTGAACTTCCACCCAAACACAGCCTTCGGAATACTTCCCTCTCCCTTCCTCCCCTCCTCCCTGCTTGGTCCCTCTGAATGTTTACTTTAAACGTATGCCTCCAAGAACGCCTTCATTTTGATGCACCATTGAAATCTCCTATTTGCTTCAGTACTGCCCACCTCACCCTGTGAGGCTGCTGAGTCTCTAGGAGAGCTGGCCCTGTGAAGGGGTCGGCAACATCAGGAGCCCACCTGCCATCCTTAATAAGACGGTGAGCGAGGAGGTGGCTCATTAGGAGGCTGCCACCAGGAAAGCAGCTGTGCGGGTCTGTCCCCCAGCAAGTGCGGGCTTGGGACCCCCATTTGGTTCAGGTAAGATGTTTCCCCTGGTTGGGGAGTCTAGAACCAGGGAACACAATTTCAAAATAAGGGGAAGCCACTTAGGACTGAGATGAGGAGAAATCCCTTTGCTCAGAGGGTTGTAAATCTTTGGAATTCTCTACCCCAGAGGCTGTGGAAGCTCAGTTATTGAGTATGTTTAAGGCAGAGATTGATAGATTTCTGATTAACAACGGTGTAAAGGGTTATGGGGATAGTGCGGGTAAAAGGCTTTGAAGTGTTCGATCAGCTATGATCGTATTGAAAGGTGGAACAGGCTTGATGGGCTGAATGGCCTTCTCCTGTTCCTATGTTCACATCCTTCCTAAAGTGCAGTGCCCAGGATTGGACACAATACTCCAGTTGAGGCTGAACCAGTGTTTTATAAATGTTCGTCACAACTTCCTTGCTTTTGTATTCTGTGCCTCCATTTATAAAACCCAGGATCCCATATGGCTTTTTAACTGCTTTCTTACTAGCCCTGCCACCTTCAATGCTTTGCACACATATACTCTCAGGTTTCTCTGTTCCATACTTCCCCTTTAGAATTTTACCCTTTAGGTTATATTGCCACTCCTCGTGATTCCTGCCAAAATGTATCACTTTACACTTCTCCATATGACTACGTCCTCTTGAATGTGCTAATAATACATTCACTGGATCCATCACTTTCTACCTTTACTTTTTTTAGGGGACTGCTCTTCTCTGTTAATAATTTCCCCATGTTGACCCAATCCTATGGTCACAGGAAGACTGATCTGGAATGCTGCTTTTATTTGAATTGTGCCCTGATGTGCTTCCCACAAAAATTAAGCACTGAATAACAGGACGAGTAAGCATCAATATTTCACTAGTTAACTGCTTCAGAAGTATTAAAAGCTCATCACTACAGATGTGCTGTAATTAGCTGCTTTTTACTTGTTCCCATAAATTAAGTCACATTCACAGGAATCACACATGTTTAAATTTCACATATCCACAATTCTGTTGGTGGATAATAAACTTCTGTTAAAAAGTAAGCCTTTCCTGTTGAAATGTTGACTCCGATTAATTAGTGAGCATGCTTGAGCAATATCGGTCCACAGAGCATTTTTGGCAGAACATTAGAGGAGGGCTTTAAGTTAAACAGCTATCAGCTGGTCTTAATAAAGACAGGGCAACTTAAAAGAGCATAAATTCCTTCAGTTAATAGTCACATTAAAAGATATTTTCTCATTCATGTGGCTCCAAGAAGGTGTAGGCTATATAATTTGTAGCATTGAGCCTGTTAATGATAGATAAGCCCGGCACAGTTTAAAATGTATAGACGCGCGTTGGTGACCCATAACATCATTTAGCACAACCCAGTATTTGTAAATGCAGCTTATCCAATGATCACTTTTTCAATTGTATCCCGACAGGCATTTCCTTTTAAGAAAAGTTGAAGTTGGGTGGTGAGAGAGGGAAATGAAGATTAAGGTAATATTTCTTTATCCAAGGAGAGTTAGAATGTGAAATTTGCTATTGAATGGAGTCATTGAGGTGAATAGCATAGATGCATTCAAGGGGAAGCATGATAAGCACACAAAGGAGGAAGGAATAAAAGGATATGCGGATAGGGTTGACTGAAGTAGAGATGAAGGGGGACTTGTGTGGAGTACAAACACCAGCATTGGCTAGATAGGATGAATGGCCTGTTCCTGTGCTGTAAATTTGGTGTAATTTTGAAGCTGATAATAACCCAAATTTGCAATAAAGGTGGGGAAGAGGAATTGGCTATCCGATTCATCCTCTCTCTGACCCTGCCCTGTTGAGGTTTTGTTGCTATTCCGTTGATTTCCTGAGGAAGGGGAGATGTTGAGGCTTTGCCGCAACTTTGATATGGTGGAGAAGGGCTTACTGCCTTATTCTGGCGGGTATCAGACCTTTCATTGCATCGTCAGGTGAACAGAGTGTCCACTTGAGATCGTCAAGTCAGAGGTGATCGGCCGTTATCATATGCAAATTGGAGTTCTATGATGTACGTGGGAACCTGACTGCAATTTGAGGGCAAGACTGGGTAGAGTGCACGCGCCGTGCAGTTTTTGTTAGTGATCCAGCCAAAGGGAAGCCCAGTTAATGTGTTCTTTTTTGTACAGGTCTTCTCCTGGATTGCTGGAAACAACCTAGCTCATTGCCACACTGAGCTTGCCCGACCCCCGCAGAACCGACTCCTTCCCCCAGCCCTACAGTCTTCCAGTCCAAAGTCTGCAGTATTGACCCAGAGCCAGTGGGTTGCTCCCGAGCACAACTTTTCTGCCTACAGCTCACCAGTCCAATGCTTGCAAGCCCCAGCTCAAAATGGATCAAACTCCTGTCGAGTCTATTGAGGCCGAACTCTCCTACTACATTCGGGGTTAGTGGGGAGAGCGTGTAAATCTACACCTTCATTTCTTAAGCCTCTTTGGGTCATGTAAAAGGCTGGTGGACAGGAAATGCTAACGCCACTGGACTGAACCAGTCCAGCACGTGTTGGGTCCTGAGCTGCTGGGAGTAAGGCAGGAAATCTACCCTTAATTGATTTTTCAATTAAAATAAAAATTGGTGGAAACCTATATTTTGTTTAAAAATATATAATAGAGGCCTTGTCAAAGGCTTTGCAAGCATTCCTTGCTACGTATGCTGCATGCCTTATCTATAATCTAGAGACCTGGGTATAAAGTCTATGCTGACACTCAGTGCAGTACTGAGGGGGTGCTGCACCATCTGAAATGCCCTCTTGGGTAGATGTAAATATTTCAAAGGAAAGCAGGAGAATCTGAGCAAAGTAAATTCCTCATCCAATTTCATTATGGCAGATTAGTGGTCATTATCTCATTGTAGTTTGTGGGAGCTTTCTATGTTTAATTGGCTGTAGAGCACTTTGAGATGTCCTGAGGTCATGAAAGGTGAGATATAAATACAAAGCCTTTCATTTTACTTTAACTAAGACAAACAACAGTTGTTATCAATTTTTTTAAGGGTCACAGCTGCCATTCTGGAATATATAAATAAAATATGTGGAGCACTGTATTGAGATTTATCAGCATTTTTACTTTAATTCCTATTTAAATTGGCAGTTAAATCAAGTTGTTACCTCCACCCCGAAGGCACTTTCGCCTGCTAGTCTGTGGCTGGAATTTCCCAGCACACTGTTTGTCTGTAAAAAATATATCTCAAAAACTAATGAACATACTTCAACGAAATCTGGTAGATAGGGAATGGCCTAAGGAAGATCTAATTAGTTTTTGGCAAATTTGCAAGTCAGGGTCCTGGAACTTTTTAAAGGATCATTAACATTGGGAAATGGGGCAAATTTACTTTTTTTTTAGAATGTTGTGGATTGTCTCAGCTTCTGCAGTGGAATTTGTCATAGCTGTCAAGATGTGAGCAGAGTTTTCAGAGCAGGTTTTTGGATGTGGATTGGCCTGAAGCTTCCATCTCACTGAGGAAGCTATTAATAAAAATAATTCATTTTTCAGCTTTGTAGTTTCAGAGCATCCGCCGTGCAGGGAAAAGCCTCAAGGAAGAGCTGCGTAATTGTAATTAATTGAGTTAACACAGCATGGCAGAGATATGCAATTTACTTAGTGCTCTCTTCACTGTTACATTTGTGTTGCCCTAGATCACTTAAATAATTACAGGGTAGCAATTGCAATTACTGATTTTTCTTTTGCCAATTGCACTCGTACAAGTGATGTGCCATTCTAGCAGTTCCATTCCAGCAGTTGGCAGCTGTATTAAACGGCAGTGCCACCAGGGAGGTGGTGTTTCTGCTAGTGTGATACCCACATGAGGTCTAGTTTTGTCTCCGGATCCCAGGCCACAGGTGCGTGATGGTGGGAGCGGGGTCGCAAAGTGAGTGCCACAGGGGAATTGTTCAGCAGCAAATGGAGGGGGTTGGTTCTGAACTGGCTATTCCCCTCCCCCTCCCAACACCGGGTGCCTCAGTCAGGCACTGAGTGCCCACCCCGGCCCACAAACATCCCCCGTCGGGCTTGCAAGCTGTGCTCCCCGCATGCTGAGTGCCTTGCCTACTGCTGGATTTACACTGGCAACAGTGGGATGAGGTCCTTAAGTGGGCATTAATTTCGCATTTAAGGGCCTCAATTGTAGGAAGGCTGTCCAGGGGCCCTCCTGCCCCAGACTCAATTGGAGTGGAGGCAGGAAGGTGGTGGGATCCAATCCCGCCTGATTAAATGCCACCCCTGCCACCCCGCCCCCACCACCACCACCAAACTCACCACAGGTGAGTTTGGTGGTGGTGGTGGTGGTGGGGGCGGGGTGGGGCATTAAATTCTGCCCAACCTGTGGTCTCATAGCACTGAAGTCAGAATGTAACTGAGACATCGCGGGATGACTTACCCTGACTCACCTCTTTACGGGACCTTTCTTTAATATATAAACTCAACTTTTGAGATGGGCATTATGAATAGAATGCTTCTTGAGGGAAGTTGTGAAGCTCATCATAAATTACTCACGGAAATAAAAACTGAATTATGATTTCATTCCGTATAGTAAAACTAATATTCTCAGCTAAAATGTCAGCAGTGGGAAAATATTAATTTTTCTTTAAGGGTTGAAAGAAGCAGTGTATGGTGCATGGTCACTGCAGCCATTTTTCTGTGCTTGACTCTGACTTCAAATTCTTAATTAAACCCCATAAGCCGTTAACAGTGATATGGGTCTTCAGAAGAGACGGAAAACTTACAGTAGGTGTCAGCAACAAGCTGCTTTGTATTGATATTTGAAGGGACAGATATTACTATGACTTGATGAACAAGGGAGGTACAAGTTGAAAATGTGTGCCTACGGCACTGGATATCCTACTTGTATATAAAACCCGAAAACATCTTTCCAACCAACAGTTCTTCACAAGATTGAAGCATGATGTTGACATTTAGATGGAGCAGTGGAGATAAAATCCAAGTGATTCGGAGTGGGACATGGCAAATGTAATGCTTTATTCAAACAACCTTTGTCTAATTGATAGCTCTCTTGCCTTGAAGGCCTCTCCAGAGACCCAGGGTAATGCTCTGGGGGCCCCCGAGTTCAAATCCCACCATGGCAGATGGTGAAATATGAATCCAATAAAAATCTGGAATTAAAAGTCTGATGATGACCATGAAACCATGCCTATTGTCACAAAAAAACATCTGTTCACTAATGTCCTTTAGAGAAGGAAATCTGCTGTCCTTACCTGGTCTGGCCCACATGTGACTCCAGATCCATAGCAATGTGGTTGACTCTTAAATGCCCTCAGAACAAGGGCAATTAGGGATGGGCAATAAATGATGACCTAGCCTGCAGCATCCGCATCTCATGAACAAATGAAAAAAAGATAGTCATAGGTTCAACTAAGCCCCATCTCCAGAGACTTCAGTGCAATACCGAGGGAGTACTGCACAGTTGGAGGTGCCATGTTTCGCATCTATCCTTCAAGATGAACATAAAAAATTGTGCTGTTTGATGAAGTGAGGGGAGTTCTCCTAGTTTCCGGGCCAACATTTATTCATCAAGCTATAACACAAAATAATTCTCTAGCCATTTATCTCGTTGCCATTTCTGGGATTTTGCTGAGTACAAATTGCTGCATTTCCCTACATTACGATAATGAATATGTTTCAAAAGTGGTTTGTGGGCTGTGAGACACTTTTGAGTTGCCCTGAGGTCCTGAAAGGTGCTTTATAATTGCAAGTTCTTTCTTTCTTTGGGGAAAACCAGTATTAGGCCTCTTATAGATAAGTGTGAGGTGATATATTATAGTAAGAAGAATGAGGAGGCCACAGGCTGCTTGGCATTGAGGAACAAGGGGGCCTAGAGGTTCCAGATACACAAATCAATAAAAGTAGCAAGGCAGATTAATAAGGCCATAAGAAGGGAAAACCAATCACTGGAATTCATTTCTAGAGAGATAGAAAAGTAGGGAAACTATGTTAAATTTGTAAAGAACCTTGATTAGGCCACATTTGTAGCACTGTGTACATGGTCTAAGTATTATAAAAAGCAAATAGAGTCATCGGTGAAGATTCAAAAATAATTTACAAGGATGAAACCAGAACTGCGAGGTTGTAACTATCAGGAGAAAAGGAACAACTGGGGCTTCCTCCTTTATCTAGAATAGAGAAGAGGGAGGGGTGCGGGTGGGTGGTTGAGAGGGGGTGCATTTTAGGTGATGATTTGATACAGGTCATTAAGGCAATGAAAGGTGTTTGATAGAGTAGACATAAAGGGTGGAATTTTCCATGCCCGTTGGCGTTGGGTGTCATGGCGGGCACGAGTGGACAATATGGCAGGAAGGCCAAAAGTCGGTTTCACGCTGCTATCAAACCAGTTTGCCATCGTCTGCTCCACCCGTCAATGGTGAGTTACCTTTCCTGCCACCGGATGTCGGGAGCTTCATTTTAACATATCTGTATATCATTATAAGCCCTGCTCACCAGAATCACCTCCACACTGGATCATCCCGGCATGCCAACATATTTCACAACAGTGTTTATAAAGTATGCACCTGGCGAGCTACACTTCAAAGGGAACTCAGAAGTGAATGCTCACTAACGTTGCACGGCACTTGTGAGGGTCACCTGTTCGACTTCAAGGCTGAGGCGCCGTGCATTCAGGTGAGGGTATAGGCTTTTTCCCGGCTGGTTGACAGTCTGGTGCCAGGGCAAGGGCTGCACAGCAGTTGGGGCGAGTTGTGGGGGAGCAATGCAGCCTGGTCTGATGGCAGTGCACAAGCACATGCGGGTGCAGTGGGGAGGGAATCAGACAAGAATTAGGGAAACTTTGTATAAAGTGACCATTCCTCCTCAGCTGATACAGATCAGGTGCAGCCACATTGACATGCTTAGAGTTGGTCCTTGGAAGCTTTTCTGCCCACTCAAGCAACACAGAGGCATGAAATCACCACCAAATGTGCCAGAGCTTTTCACCCCTCAGCCACAGACTGCAAACTAATGAGCGTTTTAGCGGACTGCAGAACAATTGGATGACTGGGCACATTGTACAATCTCCTTGCTAAAACTGGCCATGGAGCAGTCACTGGTGGAGGCGCTCACAGCGTCTTGCAATGTCATCATTCCGGTTTGGACCAGTCTCCCCTGTGGTTCAAGCTAACAGTGCAGCCTTGCAGCGCGGGTTAGGAGAATGCCTGCTGAGAGCACAGCATGCAGTCCAGTGGGCAAAGCTGGCACCAATCGGTCAAGTGGAGTGGGCATGCCTAGGGAACTGGGCAGTCACATCTGCCACCTGCTGGACATGAAGGGCATCCACTGCCAATGCCGTGAAAGTGACCGCGGCGCTCAATTTTTACACCAGTGGCTCCTCTCAGGGCTCCGCAGGTGACCTCTGTGGGATATCACAAGCTTCCACCCACAAATGCATTCATGAGGTCATGGACGCCACCTTTGCGAGGGCACACAGCTTTGTGCATTTCTCCCGGGATCAGGAAAGCCAGGAAACAAAAGCACTGGGATTTGCACAGATCTCAGGTCTTCCACAGGTGCAGGGTGCCATCCACTGCACTCACGTGGCGCTCAGATCTCCGTGACAACAAGCAGTCAACTATGTCAACCACAAGGGCTTCCACTCGCTGGATGTTCAGTTGGCATGTGACCACCACAAACGCATCCTGCACGTGCATGGTTCCCAGGGAGTATCCACAGACTCTGACATTCTCTGTAGGTCTCAGATCCTTGACATCTTCCAGGATCCAGAGAGGGTGCAGGCTTTTCTCCCTGGGGACAAGGGCTACCTACTGAGGCCCGTGCAGTGGCCTCAGAGTGCAGCAGAGCGAAGGTACAAATAGGCTCATACTGCAACTCACACTTTGGTGGAGCAAACTATTGGGATGTTGAAAATGAGATTCCAGTGCCTAGACCAGTCTAGTGGAGCCCTGCAATACGTTCCACAGAATATGTCACGCATCATCATCAACTGCTGCGCCCTTCACAACCTAGTGTTGCCATGGGAGGAGGAGCTGGCTGTGGAGGAGATGGAGGAGCTGCACATCTCCTCCAGTGAGAAGGATGTTGAAGGGGATGAGGGTGATGAGGCCCTCGAAGGTGAGGATGATGGCGATGAGGCCAGCACACTGACCAGGCGAGGCAGGTGTGCTCAGGAGGCCCTCATAGCTGCTAGATTTGTGGGTGATGATGATAACATGCAGTGAGGAGTCACCATAAATCCTCGCATTGCATCTGTGAATGTCTGACTCCTGTCTGGATGATGACAGCGCACATACCCTCTGTGATAAGGCTCCTGTTATGGAGACACAGCAGATACCCTTAGTCCCTACATTCCAGGAGGATGATGATGACATGCAATGGTGACGCTCCGTAGATCTTCACATAGCTTATGTGAATGTCTGGCTGATAACAGATCGCTTGCTCTCTATGAACAGGGTCATATCATGGAGATGCAGCGGGGAAATTTAACTTCTCCTGATCCTATGGCATCCTTCATGAGTTGAACCCTTCAGGGCCACACTGTCACTGGACACAGATGTTAATGAGATGGGAGGCCAGCCGGACCTCAAAGATGCTGAGAGCACACAGAGAGAATGAAGGAACTCTGTGCCACTGACCCAGGACATTCTAGCAGCAGCAATAAGCCCCATCGAGGTGCAGTCATGACTGATGTGGCCAGTGAATGTGAAGGTGCACCATCAGTGTGCTGGGAAGGTTGTACAAAGCACGGGGTCGAGGCCCTGGGCTAAGAAACCTGCCTTTATCTTGTGCAAGGACCAAGGTTTCACATCTGAGTGACACGAACACTGCTCATCATAACAAGGATCCATAGGTAAGGCGACATTCTTGGGAGTTTATTTACAATAGTGAACAGTATGTACAAGTGATTAACACAAGGTGCAACTACATCTACTTAACCTTCCTAACCCTGCCGCTACGTCTTGGTGCTCCCCGGACATCCACAGGAGAGGTGGAGGCAGCCTGCTGACTGTGACGACTTTGACGAGTGTCCTCTGGAGGGCCAGGACATGGGTGGCCCCAGCCTGCTTTTGGGATCCTGCTGTGTGGCAGTGGCATCCTTCTCGACCTGTGGAGCTGGAGCTGGAGCTGCTGGGGTCACAGGAAGAGAGGATTCGAATTGGCTGGACTCGCCTGGAGTCACCTGGGTGGATGACCCCGGGGTGTGCACCTGCTGATCCTCCTCTCTATGGGTGCCCAAGGGCTCCTGTCTAATTCCTTAAGGAAATGGGAAGCTGGAATGAGATAGAGCTGCCCCTCACCCCTCTTGTGTTGACATTGTTGGAGGCCAACTATGGCATCTGTGATGGAGTTCAACCCATGCAGCAATGTTGGACAAATGTACAAGACCAAGGTCTCCATGGCAGCCACCATCCTGCCAAGTTGACGTCAGTACGTTGGCATGACGGTGCAATCACCTCGGACTGAAGGTGGATGGACTCCTCCATTGTGCCACGCAATCTGAGGAGTGCAGCCGACATCACTTCCTGCTGTTCCTGTGATTGTCAGTGCAGCTCCAACGAATGATTGAGGACAAGTCCAGAGGCTCATCATCTGACTCGCACTCAGCAGATCCCTTGCCTCCAGCAGTCCTCCGTGTGCTGGCAACCTCAAGTGTCCCTGCCTCAGCCTGCTGTGGAACAGATTGTGTGCTATGCTCACCAGATAGCGAACCCAAGCAGCCTGCTGTACATGTAGGTCCCACCGAGGTGCCGCTGTGTTGGCGGAGGTGTGGGTGAGTGCTGTGACGGGTCTTCGAGGGTCCTCATCTGAGGTGCTGTCAGCGCTGGAGTCGGGGCCAAGATTGCCTGAGGTTGGCTTGGCAGGTGTGCCTATGAGAGAAAGTAGAGATTATTAGTGCATGGTCGCCACAGTACACAGAACAGTGAACTCACAGCTGAGTTACCAGAGGGATGGTCTGGTGCATGATCCTCACTTGGATGCTTGGCGCTGACCTTGCCATTACTGCAGGAACGGTCCATGTCCTCTCTGGCCAGCTCTAATGCGCAATCTTTGAAGGCAGTGAGGACTTTGCTGTCCGGCAATCCACCCCCAGTCTGGGACCATTCCCTTTTATTGTGCATGAGCTTGTCCTGCATAAAGACAGATGGAGATAGTGTGAGCAAGGCGCATGCCCAGCCAAATGAGAAGGACGTCAGTTGTGCATGTGTGCTGAGTGGAGCCATGGGCAGGATGAGGACTCCAGAGGAGATGAGGCCAGATGGAGTTGTGAGGGTGTGTGTGTGAGAGTGAGTGGTGATGTCCCTTGAGCTGGCAGTGATGAGATGCCAGTAAATGTGTGATGGGCTTGTGAGTTTAGAGTAATGAGATGGTTGATTTACCATGGCAACACAGATGAGATCATTCATCCTCTTTTTGCACTGGATGGCCGACCTCTTGGTGGGCAGCATTGGCACTAACCAACCCTGCCACCGCCCCCCCAAGCCAGATTGGTGATGTTCCTGCAGCCCCGCAGCCAGACCGGGGGTAGAGGATATCACAACAGGCCTCCATGGTGTCCAAAAGGCATTGCAGGGCGTGTCACTGAATCAGGGAGCTGCAGACATCTTGTCTTCCAGGGCCAGCAGTCCTGGGCTGGAAGCACTGAGAGGTATGTGCGCAGCTGCGTTTTAAATATGGCGCCCAGGGTGAGGAAGCAGCAAGGTGACGGTGAGGAAGCAGCAAGGTGACGGTGAGGAAGCAGCAAGGTGACGGTGAGGAAGCAGCAAGGTGACGGTGCGGTGGGCGAATTGGAGGCAGCCCGCCAACGAAATACTGTGTTTCTCAGGAATGCATGACTGATGAGGTGGAATGAGGTTGATAGGGCCTGAAAACCCGCCATTACGGTCAGCGGTTAAAATGTCCTTTTTCCCGCCTACTACCGCACTTAGTGCAAATCTGGGACGATTTTGACCTGAATCTTTCCACTTTGGGGGAGACCAGAGCTAGAGGTCATAAGTTTTGACAGTCACTAATAAATCCAATAGAGATTACAAGAAACCTCTTCATCCAAAGAGTGGTAAGAATATGGAATATGCTACCACGAGGAATAGTTGAAGCAAAGAACATCAATGCATTTAAGGGGATGCTAGATAAGCACATGAGGGAGAACAGAACAGAAGGATAGGCTGCTCGGATTAGATGAAAATGGGGAGAGGAATCTAAATGCCAACATAGACAAGTTGAGCCAAAAGACCTGTTTCTGTGCTGTCGACTGGATATAACTCATTGTAAATGGGCCAGGAGTTCATTAATTATGATCAAACCTGGAAAAATCTCAGGAATTCGAGTGAGAAATTATACCCTTATTTCACATACCACATTGGTGCAGATTGTTTAAACCTATATGGCAGCACTCAGTAACAGTAAATCTGTCACTGCTCTTCGGATCAAATTCTTCCTCAAGCTTCAGAGTTTAACCCTCAACAATCAGCAAATTCATTTGGCAGCTGAAAGGACAACTGCCTATGTAACTGAAGTTCAAACTAGCGAATCAAAGTAAAACCCCCACATTTCCTGTTACTAATCTATTGCAGGGTATAATTAAAGCAAAACAAGATATACACTACAAAAAAAAACTGAAAGAAGACATCGCAACTATAGCATGATAGTTTTAGTGGTGGGGATAATAGTAGGTAATTCTGGTACATGAAAAGATGTTTCTATCAGTTTGAGCAGGAAAAAGCACAAATAGAAAGACTTATATTTATGCCAATAGTCATGAAAAGCACTAGATAAATGCAAGTCTTTCTTTTCCTTTGTGCCTTTCATGACCACAGGACATCCTACAGTGTTTGACGGCCAATAATGTACTTCTTGAAGCAAAGTCATTGTTTTGATGGCGTCAATTTGCACAGAGCAAGCTCCCATGAGCAGCAATGTGATAGTGATCAGATAATCTGCTTTTGTGATGCTGATTGAGGGATAAATATGGGCTAGAACACAAGGGATAACTCCCCTTCGAAATGGTGCAATGGGATTTTTTTTACAGCCACCTTAGAAAGCAGATGAGGCCTCAGTTTAATATCTTATCTGAAAGACTGCGCCTCTATCAGTGTAGCACTCCCTAAGTAATACACCAAAGTGTCAGCCAAGATTCTGTACTCAAGTCCCTGGAGTGGGATTTGAATAGACAACTTTGATACTCAGAGGTGAGAGACCTATCAACTGAACCACAGCTGACACCTAGGCAATGAGTCAGCAGGGACACTTATCGGTAGAGTTTAATTTGTCCAACTAATTTCAACTTCATGTATTTGTAACCACTTGCTGAATTACGTAAAAATAATTACTAGTGGCATAGGTTTTAAAAGTGAAGCAGTGCAACAAGTTCAGTTCAATGCTTCTACATGCAAATGAGAATATATTTGAGTTTTTTTAACAAGGGCAGGTGATGATGTAGTGGTATTGTTGCTTGGCTAGTAATCCAGGGACCCAGGGTAATGCTCTAGGGACCTGGGTTTGAATCCCGCCATGGTAGATGGTGGAATTTGGATTTAATAGAAATCTGGAATTAAAAATCTAATGATGACTGTGAAGCCATTTTTGTAAAAACCAAAACAGAATTACCTGGAAAAACTCAGCAGGTCTAGCAGCATCGGCGGAGAAGAAAAGAGTTGACGTTTCGAGTCCTCATGACCCTTCAACAGAACCCATCTGATTCACTAATGCCCTTTAGGGAAAGAAATTTGCTGTGTTTGGTCTACATGTGACTAATCTTCTTTTGGCAGCCATGATGGTAATTTTCTGGCCCAGATACTAAAGAGGCAGAAACTGAGCATGAGACTTCCAAAATCATGCCAGGCTGATTGTAGGATTTCTAGAGGTTAGTTTTATTTTAATTCTTTCATGGGATGTGGGCATCACTGGCAAGGTCAGCATTTGTTGCCCATCTGTAATTGCCCTTGAACTGAGTGACTTGCTAGGCTACTTCAGAGAGGCCAGACCAGGTAAGGATGGCACATCTCCTTGAATCAGGTGGGTTTTTACTGACAATCAATGATAGTTTCATGGTCACCATTATTGAGACTAGTTTTCAATTCCAGAATTTATTAATTGAGTTTAAATTCCACCAGCTGCCATGGTGGGATTTGTACATATGTCCCCAAAGCATTAGCCTGGGCCTCTGGATTAGTCTAGTGACATCACCAACACCGCCACCTGTGCATTGGCTGCTCCTTATACTACAGTTCCCTGTTTAGTTTAGGCCTGTCTGAGGTAGCTGCAGTTCTTCAAGGCAACAGCTGCTATTTGAAAGGCAGATTAAATGTTGATCTGGAGAAATAGCTTCATGAAGAAACAAATCAGCTCTCTTTTCAAATGGAAGCTTGAAGGTATACTTTGCAGAAAAGTAAAACTAACCACTTTACACCCAGTCCTCGCTCTCAGAAAAACCGTAATAGCTACTTGACCTGGGAGTGACTGTCAGGATAGTCAGCTCGCAGCAAAACAAAAACAGAATTACCTGGAAAAACTCAGCAGGTCTGGCAGCATTGGAGCCAGACCTGCTGAGTTTTTCCAGGTAATTCTGTTTTTGTTTTGGATTTCCAGCATCCGTAGTTTTTTGTTTTTAGTCAGTTTGCAGCCTTGGAAGCTGAGGAGGCAAAGGCTTAATAGCCTTAGGAAGTCTGCCAATGGGAAGATAGTGAGCAATGAACCATATCAAATAGATGGGTAAAGTATGCAGTGTGCTAACAGTTTTCTGTCCTTCTGTTACACCCTGATTGAGGATATGAACTAATCCCTCAGAAAACAGCGCTTCCTAACATATGCATGTACAGAAGAACATTTTATCATTATCACTCCAAACTGCATCTGTTGATGCTCAAGATGAACTCCAAAGGCAAGTTTAAAATATAATTAGTCAGCATGATGTGTGTTCCTTGACTCACATGCAAGTTGCAATGCAGTGTTCCTACTTGGTTCTCACTCAACATTGTACTCGTCCAACTTCCAGTGTCTCAGCGCTTTGTCTCTGCTGGCAGAGTAAAGCTTCACGTGATTAAAAGAGGGCAAATCCAAACCATGAGAGATCTCCCTCAGTTTAGCTGCCTGCTGTCTGCCTGAATATGTCATGTTGGACAACATGACATTGAGAATATAGCGTAAATTGGAAGATTCATGAAGCTCAGAGCTATTGCCATTCTTTTCTTGATGTTCTTTCTCACCTTCCTGACTCTCTAGTGCCTGCTTTGTGGTCCTTCCTGCTTTCAAAGAAGGATCAACAAAAATCTGCCCACGTCCTCTTCCCTATCTTGCTCTGCTCTTTACTCCTATCTATCCAGTGTTTGTGCTTCATTAGATGACAGTCGTATGTAGCATGCAGCAAACAGCAGTTATCTTGGAGATCCTAGGAAAGCTGTATCAGAAGACACCTCCCAATTTGTCCAGGCATCTGACAGACTGCTTCAAGACTAATTTACAGTGTGTTCAATAATTCCTCTGCTGATATCTGTGACTGTCTCAGAGTTGTCATGAGCCAGAGGTGAAGAAGGTAGCATGGGTATTGTAGAAATAATTCTTTCAGTCTGTGAGAATGCATTTTTTTAAAAATCCTTTTGGAGAATATTGTGCTACTTTGTGAAGGAGGCTGTGTGTGTGCGTGTGTGTGTGTGTGTGTATGCATGTGTGTGTGTGTGTGTGTGTGTAAATGATTTTATTAAGCTGGGGAAAAGTTACTAGAGACAGTTTGCCTGGGAGGTTAAGACATGAAAGGATAGAGAGATTAGGTATGCATTTGTGATGAGATATTATGATGGGTTTGAGTTAAAAAAGGTTGGATCTGACGTTTGCATTTTTAGATAAGTTGAGAGTTCATTTGAATACCAAAGGGAAGTCAGAGGTGACAAGAAACATTTTAGTATCTTACAGGAGTTCCATGAGTAAACAGAAGATGGTATATTACATTTTATTGACCCAAAAGCGGAGACAAAACAGAAACATGAAATATTTTATATTTGGAGAAATTTGAGTTTCAAAGAAGTGTGAGAACAATGGAACCTGAGATGAAAGGGGGAAGAAAGTATTTTAGAGGCACTGTTGGCTGTTAGCTATGTGATGAAGATCTCCTGGAAACACCTCTAGGCTGGGAGAAGATGCAATTTGAATCAGCCATCCAGGCAAACCAGAAAAGTCTTGGGCTGCAAAAAAAGCAATCATGTCCTGAAGTCTTGGATTTCCACAGCAGAGTGGAAGAGAGTTTGAGGTCATGTAGTATGCTTTTATTAAAGCTACAGCAGTTTGCCTTGGGTAATATTACTGGATTTTTATAGTTAAACATCTATAAGGGAGTATTGCCTGGAAGGTGTTTACTTGTGGGTCTGACCAACTAGGGAGTCTTTTTGGGCAATGTTTTGTAAAACTACTTTTAACTGTGTAACTGTAATCTTGTGTGTCTAGGTTTCCTTTTCTTCGTGTTAATAAAACTTTCACTTTTAATTTTTAAAATCCCCAAAAGTGTTATTGGACTTCTTGCTGCTGAGATCAGTGCATTTTCCTCTCATTTTCAGAATACAAAGAAAGCACTCTGGGATTTGTTTGTGCTGCAATTAACATCTGCTGTGATCATAACAAGTCTTCCTCCATTATCAAATAATCATAGCACAGGAGAATGCCTTAAAATGAAGAGATTATGACTGCTGATGGGAAGCGGACTTTCACTTGCATGGTCCTCTTTCAATACTTAAAGGCAATGTACACATTGTCTGGAGGGTGGGGGTTGGGGCAGGTCATTTTGACTTTGTATAACCTGGAAATCAGGTGACAGCATACCAGCAGCCCATTTTACACCTCTCCTGGTTTTTATCTCTATTGCTGTCTGTCTGCCATTTCCCACAATGCATTTCCTGCAAGCAGTGCTCCCTACTGAGAGAACAGGAGCCTGGGATCACTTTATGTAACTTATGGTGGAAGGCTGCAAGTTTATAAACCAGACTGAAACAATTTGACTTGGGTACACAATCTGCTCAGATCCACGCATCTGCCAAGGTGCTAGGTATAGCAGCATGGTAGAACCCTATTTTAGGATATTACAGCACAGAAGGAGGCCATTCAACCCATCATATCTGTGCCAGCACTTTTCGAATAGCTTTCCAATTAGCCCCACTCCCCTGCTATTTCTCAACCCTGCAAATTTCCCCCTTTCATGAATCAATCCAATTCCCCTTTGAAAGTCACTGTTGAATCAGTTTCCACCACCCTTTTTAGACAATTTATCCTAGATCACAAAAACTCACTGTTTAAAAAGAAAATTCTCCAAACTTCCTCTCTGGATTTTTTTTTGATTTGCCAGCTATCTTAAAATTGATGTAGCAGCATCACATGTTTTACAACTCCAGTTTGATGGAGTTAGTCACTTTCCTCCAGTTTGTTGTAAACTGGGCATGTTGAACACAAATTCCAATTTGCGAGGTCAAAGACTGAAATGCCCGGGGTTCTGCAAGTTTAAAACAGCCACAGTTCTCTGACTAAAACCATAAAATGCTCAGCGTTTTATTACAACTTATTGAAATTATTGAGTGCTGTTTCTCCTCACTCACGTTTGAACGTTTTCAGAAATTTATAACGTTCATATAAAAAGAGTATTCATTGGAGCTCCCCTGCTGAGTGGAACACGAGTGTGGAATTTTTACAAAGTAAACTTGATCCCCGAGGTTTCCCTCAATCAGGATGACACACAGTGAAACAGAGTTAAGCACTAATAAGGAAACATCTAAAGTATTTGAGCACTGTTGGAGCTCATTTAAATTGTTCTCTGTTATAAGGAAAAACAGTGTCAAGTGAGCCTTCCAGCAAGTCTAGAACAAAAACGACCCCACGTGACCGGGTTAGAAGTCTCATTTCATTCATTATTCATTCCAAGTGGAAATTCAGCTCTTTTCCTCTGCTGCGTTTACTTATTTGCGCTTTAAGCTTTGCCTCCACTGTTACATTCAGGCTTTATTCAGCATCTTGTATGATCGTCTGCAAGCTGCAATCAGGCTGTATCCCAGGCTGACTAAAATCCACTCCTTTTACTCTCTGGAGTTAGTGTAGCTCCACTAACAATTAATAATAGTTGTGGCAAATTGCTTAGACGGGATGCACGTTGCATGTTAACTTGGATAACGTTAGTGGATAAAGTCAAAACCATTTTATACCAGACATATATCTGATTTACTTTACATATTTATTCTTGGTATGTGGGCATCGCTGACAGGGTCAGTATTTATTGCCCATCTCTGATTGCCCTTGAGAAGGTGGTAGAACTTCTTCTTGAACCACTACAGTCCAGGTCGTGAATCTACACCTACCATGCTGTCAGGTGGGGGCGGTCCATGTCGTGAATCTATACCTACCATGCTGTCAGGTGGGGGCGGTCTATGTCATGAAGCTACACCTACCATGCTATCAGGTGGGGACGATCCATGTCGTGAATCTATACCTACCATGCTGTCAGGTGGGGGCGGTCTACGTCGTGAAGCTACACCTACCATGCTGTCAGGTGGGGGCAGTCCACGTTGTGAAGCTATACCTACCATGCTGTCAGGTGGGGCGTCCAGGTTTTTGACCAATCAACGCCAAAAGAATTTGAACCAATGACAAGTTTTATACATGGTCCAGATTTCCTTAAATTAAAAAATTCAGCTAAAACAAGCATGAATATATATTGTTATTGTAAACAAATAGTAACATGACAAACAGAACCATGCTCAATGGTGAACTAGCATCAGTTCCCAAGCAATGATTTCTATCCTGAAACTTAAGCCTCATTTGGAGGCCTGATTTTTTTTTGAGTAGCAGCATGCCTTGGATGTTGGGCAGGATCCTGCCATCAGGCCTCTCCCAGCAACATGTCAAGCTTCTTGTTGTTGTAGATTGTAAACTGGTCATCTTGATGTCTCGGACTGGCCCTAGGCCTCGGTGGTCAGGTACTTAAGGATCACAGCCAGATAGACTGGAGCCCCACCCCCACATGCTTAGCCCAGCAGCCAAGGATGTGGTCAACAGGGAATTGGAACGCTGCTCTGGCTGAATGGATTTTGGCTTTAATGTGCCCTTTAATTCCAGTGTTACCGCGACTAGCCACCCTATTGTTCAGTAACCGCAATTAAAACCACTTTTCAGAAAGTTGTCCTTTGAAGTTTCTTTGAATACTTCATGCTCAAATTCCACTCATTCTTTTGCAAAGTACACAGTTCAGAAGTGTGTCCTTTGGGATGAGATATTACACATGAGACTCAAATGCTCACACAAGTCATAGAACCAAAGGCTAGCAGCCAGAACTGGGATATTTATTAGCTATTTCCATTGAGCAGTCAGGCAAACAAACCAATGGCAGGCTTCACACGGGCGTTGACAATGGGCTAAGCTTTCCTTTCAATGTTCTGTGCTACAGTGCCTTCCGCATAGCCACAGCTAGAAATTACATATCAACCTAAAAATCTGCATCTATTAAAATGTTAAATGTGCTGTACCATCATCATCATCATTGGGAATCCCATACCAGAGTGTTTTAAAACCCAACCCAAATAAATGAATCAAAATGTAAAAAAACATGCTGTTTTAGTCCTGCTAACTTCTACACCATGCTATGACCACATGACGAGGTTTGAAATGATTTACCTATTCTCCTGCTCCAGGTCCATCCGTTAACAGTTTTGTTGTGAATTTTTGAGAATGTGCTTTGCCAATGCTGCAGGAGGCCCACCATTCAGGCCTTCAGATTGTAAAGAATTAGTCGGACAGGTTTTCTTAGGTTAAACAAAGAACAAGATAAGTTAATTGAAATTATTTCCTGAATTTTAAAAAAAGAGGTAAATCACAACCACCATTCATAAGTCACACACATTCGCCTGGACCCACACACACTTTGGTACAGATGCCAGAATAAGAGGATAGGCTTAAGGGTTCTTTACAGTTCGTGAATAAGATAAAACAAAGGAGTATTAAGCTAGCTGTTCTTTGGCTGGTCTCGATGCAGTCATTCCATGTTATGGACATTTTGTTCAGTTGTCTTTCTGGGTATAGTTGTAAGGAGCAGACTTCCGCATTTTATTCCCAAAAGATCAGTTTGCAGTAAATTCTTCTTCTCAGGATGGTTACTTTACAAATCGAGCACAATACTTCCAAGAGAGAGAAAGAGAGAGAGAGAGTGACAGGGAAGGCAAACAGCTTCGGCAGTCTGTTTCAGTGCAACATTGGCTTGATCTCTCCTGCTTGGTAAACAGTCCCTTAAAGCACCCTGCTGGCTGAATATTCCAGAGAAATTCTATTAGTCCATATCTGCTGCAGTCATTGTTTTAGAACAGGTAATTGCATCCTGATGTCTCATCTCAGAAACCATTTGAAGAGTTTCAGGATAGTGTAAATCCAATAGGAGAAGGGGTCTTCCCAGCTCCCCAGGGAGCTGAGTGTCTTTTTTTGCCATTCACTTGGTGGAATGCAAGACGTATATTGTAGCCGTCTGGGCAATCTCCATTTAGAGGGTTTCAGTTTCTTTTAAATTCAGCCAGAAAAAGATTAGAAATTGTTTCTTTTTTTAAAAAATAAAAGCACATCCTCATAACAGGCCTTTAAACATATTTGCAGCTATTGAAAAATATCATGGTCAAAACACTTTATGTAGTTTATTTACTGTTCAGATTTGGATAACTTTTCAAGAACCGTGCTGAGGGATACTTTCACCTTCAGTTTTTTCCCTTCCTTTAAGGGGAACCCCTGGCAGAAATTTCACTCAAAACTGGAATCTGAACTTATCATTCCCAGTTGACAGGACAGATCTCCAAAATGTATTTCATCCTCCTGATTCCCATCATTTCATTAAAAATCTAATATTAGTTGAACCCAAGCAGACTAAAGTCCTAGAACGAGCTGATCTAACCAAACACTAACTTTTCTATCTTGGATCCATAGCTAATCAGAAAGTTAATATTTAGAGGCAAAAATGTAGAGCAGTGCCCAATTATGAAGAAATAGCATGAGTGTAAGTAATTTCTGTAGTCCACAAACCAGCTGGCAATAGAGTTGTGTGGGCATCAAGGATCAGGAAAAGACTGTCCACTGATTATCAAGATTCCAATCAACAGCATATGTGCAGTTTAAAATTACACAAACCTTTAAGCTACTTTTGAATTTAGTAGGATGAGCCTGAGGAAAGGGAGAAATACAACACTGAAAATAAATGTATTCACATACCCCTATCACATGAAGATCTCAAAACAGAGATTGATGGATCTCTGTTAGGAAAGGGTATTAAGGGCTGCGGACCCAAGGTGGATAGATGGATTTGAGATACATGTATCAGCCACGATCTACTTGCATGGCAGAACGTGCTCAAGAGGCTGAATGGCCTGTTCCCTCTAAATCTTCTATGTATGTGGCAGACTACAAATCCTCTCAGCACCAGTTCTGATGAAGAGTCATACGGACTCGAAACATTAACTGCATTCCTCTCCGCAGATACTGTCAGACCTGCTGAGTTTTTCCAGCTATTTTTGTTTTTGTTTTCTCTCAGCGCCACTTCTTTTGAATGTGGGCAGCTTAAACTTTAAAAGTTAATGAACTGCCATGAGGTTGAATGGCCTGTATATTCCAACGCGCAGTACATTCCAGATTGCCGTGTGGCCACGCATCTGAGAAAGAACATTGCGCCTACTCCTATGTGCCTGTGTAAAATATTCCAAAATTTCCATCACTTGTTTCCTTTAAAAGTACTACAATTGTTCCATGTTAAAGTTAAAGAAGTGGGGTTGTTCTGATTGCACAATGTTCAGTACCATTCCTCAGATACTGATGCAGTCCATGCCCATGTGCAGAAAGACCTGGACAACATTTAAGCTTGAGCTGACACATGACATGTCACGTTTGCACCACGGAAGTGCCAGGCAATGGCCGTCTCCAACAAGAGAGAATCTAACCATTACCAATTGACATTCAATAGTGTTACCATCGCTGAATCCCTTACTATCAACATCCAAGGGTTACCATTGACCAGAAACTGAACTGGACTGGACTAGCCATATAAATACTGTGGCTACAACAGCAGGTCAGAGGCTAGGAAGCCTGTGGCGAGTAACTCACTTCTTGATTCCCAAAAGCCTTTCCACCATCTACAAGGCACAAGTCAGGAGTGTGATGGAATACTCTCCTCTTGCCTGGATGAGTGTAGCTCCATCAACATTCAAGAAGCTCGACATCATCCAGGGCAAAGCAGCCCACTTGATTGGCACCCATCTACCACCTTCAACATCCACTCACTCCACCACCAGCGCACAGTGGCAGCAGTGCATATCATCTACAAGATGCAGCAACTCACCAAGGCACCTTAGACAGCACCTTCCAAACCTGTGACTTCTACCATCTAGAACCTCAAGGGCAGCAGATGCATGGGAACTTCACTACCTACAAGTTCTCTCGGCTTGGAACTATATCACTATTCCTTCATTGTCATTGGGTCAAAATCCTGGAACTCCCTCCCGAACAGCACTGTGAATGTTCCTACACCACATGGACTGCAGTGTTTTAAGAAGGCAGCTCAGCACCACCTTCTCAAGGACAATTAAGGATGGACAATAAAAATGCTGGCCTAGCCAGCGATGCCCAAGTCCCATGAAAGAATTTTTTAAAAGTTAAATAATTCAGATTGCAATTAAAGCCTTTAAAATAAATACACTACAATAAAAAAAGTTGTCATTACTTTTCACGGAGCAAAATAAATCCTATACTCTCAATGCTGTGACACAAATTCATGTTAAGTAATTAACAGCTCGGGTTCATGTGACACTAAGGTGATTTCGTCTGAATTGAATAGAAAAAGAGTTGTGTGTCATTTTGACTTTGCATGGTAGTGAAAACTGTAAAAATTGAAATAAATGAGGCTTGAGGCCTAATATTGGGTTTACCTCGGGCTTATCCATTCAGACCAAGTGATTGGTCCCTGTGCCCGGTTCTCTACAATCCAGACATTAAGAGGCTCAAAACAAGTTCAAAAAACTCATTAGTTTGATTCAGTTGCATTGTGGGGGCAGCTAGATGAAAATTTGTTTACTTCAATCATGTGACGAGGCAGAACATAAAATTTTCTAGTCATTCCCCCTGTAAGGTATTCATAGCTCTGCCCTTAAGCTCATCTACTACTGAAATCCTCATCCATAACTTTGTTAGCATTAGCCTCAACTATTCCAATGCTCTTCTGAACGACCGCCCACCTCGCACCATACATACACTTGAGGTTATCCAAAACTCTGCTCCTATCCTAACTCGCGCCAACATCCACTCACTCGTTCCCCCTGAACTCACTGACCTATATTGGGTCCTGGTCCAGTAACACCTCAGTTTTAAAATTCTCACCCTTGTTTTCAAATCCCATCATGGTCTCGGCTCTCCCTGTCTCTATAAACTCCACCAGTCCTACAACGCTACAAGATCTCTACAGCCCTCCAGTTCTTACCTCGCTCCATGATTGGCCGTGTCTTCAACTGCCTAGGCCCTAAACTCTGGAATTAGCTCTCTGCGCAGAATTTTACATTCCGCACCCAACGCAATCGGACATAAAATAGCGCGCAATGACATCGGGCGAGCGTCTCGAAATCGTCGCGCGATATTTCAGTCGGGGGATGTGCGCAAATCGGCAGTGTGCCCGCCAACAATTAAACGCCATATTAAGGCCATTAAAGTAGCAATTAAGACAGGCTCCTCGCTGCCCGTCCAACTCTCTGAATTTTCACCAGCAAGCTGAAAGGTATTATGGAGAACTTAGTATCCCGCTGCCATTTTTAGTTCTGATCCCAGCATTCTGACCAGCCTCAGCTTACTGCCAAATGGTCCCACCCACACTCTCGGTGGAGAATGTCCACCTATCTCATTCTCACACTGTCAGGATTTGGATTTGCTTTAGTCCCTGTTTGCTTCTCACTCAGTGCAGAGGCCCATTAATTTCAAAGCCAGGTAGGATGAGATTTGTTTTCTATTATAGGTAACTGCTGGTTATGTTTTTTAATAATCCAAGTTTTTACATACATATGGGCCTGAATTTTTCCCTTGTCGGGCAGCGCCCGATCGCCAGGCCCAGGAGCGGACAGGAAACAGGCCCCCGGCCGCCATCGGCCCCCGGTCGCAATTTCACACCGGATGGCGAATTAAGGTCTGCCCAGCATGAATTGCGTCTCCTGAATGGTCGGGAAGGGCCAGGCAGGGGCGGGACCCTGTCGGGCACCAGGTGACCCAGCGGGCACTTTAAAACCGGCAAAGGCAGCTCCCTGAAGGCTGCCAGGGGAGAATCGAGTCAGTCCGGAGACTGGAACAATGGCCTCACTAGCGGCAGGAAACGTCAGCTGGGGGGGCGCAGGGCGGGTGGGCACTCAGCCCCCCATTTCTAGGATTGGTGCCTAGCAGTTCTCGTGGAGGAGTTTGGTGTCAGGCAGGACACCCTGGCACCCAGGGATGGCAGGAGGAGGCCACCGCACCAGACCAAAAAAGCTCAGGAGGAGGTGGTAGCCGAGGTCAGCAGCCACGACGTTGTGAGGCGCACTTGGGTGCAGTGCCGCAAAAGCTTCAGCGCCAACAATTAAGAGCCCTGTTAAGGCCATTAAAGTTGCAATTAAGACAGATTTTTCGTTGCCCGTCCAACGTTACAGTTGGCGGGCAAGTGAATCGGCCAGGCGGCCTTTGCATTTTTGAGGTAATCTCATCCATGGGTGGGATGGGTTTTCTGACATTAATTAAAAAATAATGTTCTGACATAGTTTTTATTATGTTTATGTTGATGTGAGTGATTCCTACGCGGGGACATTTTTTTTCAGTTTTTCCACATCTTTATCTTGGATTTTAAAATCCTTTAGCACCCTGAGGCAGCCCTGTACCTCCAGGGAGCTCTCAGTGCACACTCCCCTGTGCACTCACACATTTCAGCGCATGTGCTCCTCCCACCACTCCCCCCCATCCCAGCAGCGCTGAGCCTTTCAGCACGCGTCTCTTTCAGCACGCGTCTCTTTCAGCACGCGTCTCTTTCAGCACGCGTCTGGCCGTTAATTGGCCAGCCAGCGTGAAATCACGGTCAGGGGTCAATCGCGGGCAGTGGACTGACCGTTTCCAAGCCTGCCCTATGACCTGAAAATCCTGCCCTCTACCTCTCTCTCATCCTTTTAAGGAGCTCCTTAATTAAAACCCCACTTGTTTGACTAAGCTTTTGGTCAACTGTACTAAAATCTCCTCACGTGGCTCAGTGTCAAATTATGTTTGATAATGGTGCTGGTGAAACTCATGGGACATTTTACTACGTTAAAAGTGCTATACAAATGCAAAGTGTTGTTGTTGTCCGAATGGCAATCATGGTCAATCCATGAACAGCCAGGAAAGCTCATTAATTTATGTATGCACATCAAAAACAAAAGATGACTGTTAACATCCTGCAGGCTGTAACACCATCTCTGACTTTCATTCATTTGCAAACCACTCGAATTTGTTCCTACAAATAATGGCACAAATACGTATCATTAGCACTGTACAGCTGCTCTTTATTCTGTACATAATGGGTTGGTTATACTCTTGAATTGCAATTAAGTTGAAGTCCATTTTCTAAAGTGCCCATCATTGTAACATCAAGCAGCTGTATTGAAATTTACCAATGCAGCTGCAGCTGGACCTATGGGATTTTTTATTTACAGGACACACACAGAATCACAGAGTGGTTACAGTGCAGAAGAAGATCATTCAGCCCATCATGTCTGCACCAGCTCTCGGAATGAACAATTCACCTTGTGCCATTCTCCTGCCTTCTCCCCGTATTCCTGCACATTCTTCCTTTTCCGATAATATCCCAATTCCCCCTTGGATGCCTCGATTGAACCTACCTCCACCGCACTCTCAGGCTGTGCATTCCAGATCTCACTCATTGTTTGAAAATAGTCTCTCCTCACATCTCCATTGCTTATTCTGCCAATTACTTTAAATCTGTGCTCTCTTGTTCTTGATCCTTCCAACAATGGGTACAGTTTTTCACTATCTACTCTGCCCAGCACCTCATGACTTGGGAATATCAAATCTCCTCTCAGCCTTCTCTTTTTCAAGGAAAACAGTCCCAACTTCTCCAATCTATCTATATAACTGAAGTTCC
Source organism: Cetorhinus maximus (assembly GCF_964194155.1). Lineage (NCBI taxonomy): Eukaryota > Metazoa > Chordata > Chondrichthyes > Lamniformes > Cetorhinidae > Cetorhinus > Cetorhinus maximus. The sequence goes on from NC_135900.1 coordinate 16,672,320, forward strand.
TCATCCCTGGAGCCAATCTCATGAACCTTTTCTGTACTCCTCTAGTGCCTTCACCTCCTTCCTAAAGTGTGGCACCCCATCTGCCTTTAGATAACTTGTTATCTGGCCAAATGTAATACAAATTGCTTTGCAATGTCCCATGTGGATATCAGCCAAATTGCTCAGCAGGTTAAAATGGAGTTCATTCATCCAAAGCTCAAGGTTGTACTCAGCCTCCTCTTATACAATGAGGTGAGCATAATCTTTGAGCGAGAGTAACCCTCTGTTTGAGCACAGAGGTGTTTTAATGTTAAGCATTGCTTTCACTTTTCTAAAGGATCTACTATGCAATTTTCTTTTCAAAGATTTGTGCATGGTTCAATTCTTTAACGGTTTACTGTTCAATGTCAGTTATTTAACATCCCTTATTCAAAATGATTGTTGGGAAAACCTTTATCTTTTTAGTTAAATGATTGCAGTGTTGATGATTAAATGGTATCGGGGTCACTTTTCTGCTTTACATTTGTGACATCTTGATGCATCTAATGATTTAAGGCGAGAAGCACAGAAAGAGGAAAGGACTGCACAGATTTTTCAAAGCCACAGTTTTCTCTGACTTTTCACCAGCAAACTGAAAGGTATTATGGAGAAATTAGTATCCCGCTGCCATTTTCAGTTCTGAACCCGCCATTCTAACCAGCCTCAGCTTACTGCCAAATGGTCCCACCCATACTCTCAGTGTGTCAGGATTTGGATTTAATTTAGTCCCTGTTTGCTTCTCACTCAGTGCAAAGGCCCATTAATTTCAAAGCCAGGTAGGATGAGATTTGTTTTCTATTATAGATAACTGCTGGTTATGTTTTTTAATAATCCATGTTTTTACATACATGTGGGCCTGAATTTTTCCCTTGCCGGGCAGCGCGCCATCGCCAGGCCCAGGAGCGGACAGGAAACAGGCCCCCCAGCCGCCATCGGCCCCCGGCAGCAATTTCACACCGGATGGCGAATTAAGGTCCGCCAAGTATGAAACGTGTCTCCTGAATGGTTGGGAAGGGCCGGGCAGGGGCGGGGGCCTGTCGGGCGCCAAGTCCAATGGTGACCCAGCGGGCACTTTAAAACCGGCAAAGACAGCTCCCTGAAGGCTGCCAGGGGAGAATCGAGTCGGTCCGGAGACTGGAACAATGGCCTCACTAGCGGCAGGAAACGTCAGCTGGGGAGGGCAGGGCGGGTGGGCACTCAGCCCCCCATTTCTAGGATGGGTGCCTTGCAGTTCTCGTGGAGGAGGTGGGTGTCAGGCAGGACACCCTGGTACCCAGGGATGGCAGGAGGAGGCCACCGCACCAGACCATAAAAGCTCGGGAGGAGGCGGTAGCTGAGGTCAGCAGCCATGATGTTGTGAGGCGCACTTGGATGCAGTGCCGCAAAAGGTTCACCAACCTGTTGTGCTTGGCAAGGGTGAGTACCATGGTGGCATGGATCATTGTGTTGAAGTGTTAAGGGTTGGCCATCCCCCCATGGAGCTCAGGTGTGTTAGAGTTTGAGTGCCAACTGTCAATGACACCGGAGCTATCCAAGAGGGTGAGCCCTGACTGCTTGGCCTGAGTGCCTTGCGGCTCGAAGGCCATGACTCAGGTATACCCTACGAGGTGTTCCTCAGGTGGGGTTGTCCAGGCTGCAATAGCACTGGAGCTAGAGAGTGGAATAATCTGTCCTTTCAGGAGAAATGGAGCCATAACACCATCAAGAGGTCAAGGACAGGTGGCTCAAGGTTCTCTTCCTCCAGGGGGTCCCCCCTTGCCAGTGCCAGATTGTGGAGGGTGCAGCATGCAACCACTATCAGTGACACCTGCTCCGAGGGGTATTGTGGTGTTTCCCCTGACCGGTCCAGGCAACAGAAGCACATCTTCAGAAGACCTATGGTCCTCTCTATCACCACCTTTGTGGAGGCATAACTCCTATTATAACACTGCTCTGCCTCTGCTCTTGGGTGGCGGAGAGGCATCATAAGCCACCTTTTTAACAGATAGTCCTTGTCACACAGCATCCATCCATCTAGTCGGGCTGAATAGCCTTGGCACCTGGGAGTGTCTGAGGATATAAGTGTCATGGAAGCTGCCAAGGTACCTTGCACAGACTTGCAGAATCTGCGTCTTGTGATCACAAACTATCCAGACTTTCGAGTGGAAGTCTTTCCTGTTGACAAAGGCACCCAGCTGACAGACTGATACCTTGATGGCCACATGTGTGCAATCGATGGCACCCTGGATGTGGTGGAACCAGCAATTGCTGCAAACCCTCTGGCTCACTCAGCCTGGCTGGGCCTCATTCATACGGAAATGAATAAATGTCATTACCCGCCTGAACAGAACTTCTGTCACCAGCTTGATACAGTTGTGGACAGCTCATTGGGAAACTCCGCAAAAGTCCCCCACTGACACCTGGAACAAGCCGAAGACATAGAAGTTGTGGATCACTGTGACTTTCAGAGCCACTGGCATGGGGTGTCCACCCACACGATTGGAGATGATCTCAGGCCCAATCATCTGACAAATGGAGATCACTGTCACCCTGGAAAGGCGGAGCCTCCTTCAGCATTGCACCTTGGACATATTGAGGTAGCTGTATAGTGGTGTCTTCTGCAGCCCCTTATGACTTGGACAACCTGTTGGCCTTGCGCCCCTTGTGCCTGCACCTCTCCTTCCACAGCTCGCTCCCCTAGAAGCTGCATAGGGACACTTGGCCTTCTCTTCCTTCTGCCCCTTCCTTTCTCCTCAGAGCAGGTGCCATGAGTGGAGAGCACAATCCCCACAACCAAGGTAACAGAAGGGTGTCTGATACCTGGAAGGATCCATAAGACTATAAGACGTAGGAGCATAAGTAGCCCATTGGGCCCATCGAGTCTGCTCCAGCATTCAATGAGATCACGGCTGATAATCCTCAACTCCACTTGCCTGCCTTTTTCCCATAACCCTTGATTCCCTTACTGATTAAAAACCTGTTTATCTCAGCTTTGAATATAGTTGATGACCCAGCCTCTACAGCCCTCTGTGGTAAAGAATTCCACAGATTCACTACCCTCTGAGAGAAGAAATTCCTCCTTATCTCTGTCCTAAATGGGCAACCCCTTAACTCTGAGATTAAGCCCCCTGGTCCTAGACTCTCCCACAAGGGAAAACAACCTCTCAGCATCTACCCTGCCAAGCCCCCTAAGGATCTTATATGTTTCAATAAGGTCACCTCTCATTCATCTAAACTCCAATGAGTACAGGGCCAACCTACTAAAACTCTCCTCATAAGAAAATCCCTCCATATCTGAACCTTCTCTGGACTGCCTCCAATGCCATTATATATTTCTTTAGATAAGGGGACCAAAAATGTTCACAGTATTCTAGGTGTGGTCTAACAAGTGCCTTGTATAGTTTTTCAAGACTTCCCTATTTTTATTCCCTTTGAAATAAAGGTCAACGTTTCATTTGCCTTCACTATTACCTGCTGAACTTTTTGTGATTCATGCATGAGGACCCCCAAATCCCTCTGTGCTGCAGTTTTCTGCAGTCTTTATCCATTTAAATAATAGTCAGCTCCTCTATTCTTCCTGCCAAAGTGCATAACCTTACGTTTTCCCACATTATATTCCATCTGCCAAGTTTTTGCCCATTCACTTAACCTGTCTATGTCCCTCTGTAGGCCCTTTGTGTCATCCTCACCACTTACCTTCCCACCTATTTTTGTGTCATTCACAAACTTGACAATAGTACATTCACTTCCCTCATCCAAGTCATTAATATATATTGTAAATAATTGTGGCCCCAACACTGATCTCTGTGGTACTCCACTAGTTACAAGTTGACATCCTGTAAATGTCCCCCTTATCCCAACTCTCTGTCTTCTATTAGTTAGCCAATCCTCTATCCATATTAATATACTACCTCCAACACCGTGAGCTCTTATCTTATTAAGTAGCCTTATGTGTGATACCTTATCGAACGCCTTTTGGAAATCCAAATTTATTACATCTACTGGTTCCCCCTTATCTATCCTGCTTGTTAATTCTTCAAAGAATTCCAATAAATCTGTCAGGCATGATTTCCCCTTCATGAAGCCATGCTGACTCTGCTTGATTATACTATGCTTTTCTAAATGATCTACTATTACATCCTTTATAATAGATTCTAACATTTCCCCAATGACAGATGTTAAGCTAACTGGCCTATAGTTACTTGTTTTTTGTCTCCCTCCCTTTTTGAATAAGGTTGTTACATTGGCACTTATCCAATCATCTGGAACTTTTCCAGAATCTAAGGATTCTTGGAAGATTACTACCAGGTGCATCCACTATCTCTGTAGCTACTTCCTTTAATATCCTAGGATGCAACCCATCAGGTCCAGGGGACTTATCGGCCTTTAGCCCCATTAGTTTCCCTAGTGTTTTTTCCCTAAATATTGTATTTATTTCCTTCCCCCTTTGTGCCCCTTGATTATTTAATATTTTTGGAATGCTATTAGTGTCTTCTACCATGAAGACTGATGAAAAGCATTATTTAACTCCTCTGCTATTTCCTACTTCCCCATTATTATTTCCCTAGCCTTATTCTCTAAGTGGCCTGTGTTCAATTTGGCCTCTCTTTTTTATATATTTAAAGAAGCTCTTATTGTTCATTTTTATATTACTTGCTAGTTTACCCTCAAAGTTTATTTTCTCCCTCTTTATTTTTTTGGTCATCTTTTGTTAGTTTTTAAAACTTTCCCAATCCTCTGGTTTACCGCTAATCTTTGCCACATTGCATGCCTTTTCTTTCAATTTGATACTATCCTTAACTTTCTTTGTTAACCATGTTTGGTTTATCCCCTTCCTAGGATCCTTCTTCTTCACTGAGATATATCTTTGTTGTGAGTCATGAACTATTTTCTTAAATGCTTGCCATTGTTCATCAACCGCATTTTCTGCTAAACTCCTTTCCCAGTCCAATCCATTCCAGCCAACACTGCTCTCATTCCTTGGTAATTACCCTTCTTTAAGTTTAGCACAGTTGTTTCTGACCCAAGCGTCTCAATTTCAAACTGAATGCTAAATTCTACCATGTTATGATCACTGTTCCCTAGGGGATCTTTTACTACGTTCAAAATTCTCCGGGGGACCTGGTGACGCCAATGAGTCCTGAAATGTAAGCCTGGAAATGCTAAGGATGAAGGTCAGAACAGAGATGAAGTTGTCAAGTTCAAATAAGCAACCAGCAGCAAACTATCTCCTAAACTCCTAACTACTCACAATGGCAATACTGCTGACCCTTTTCATCCTGCCCTTGGATGAGGTTTCATTAAAACTGGGCCGCCCACCTGCCCATTTTGCCTGTGCAAAATCGCACGGGCAATGTAAAATTGCCAATGTTTGCCTTTTTAATGGTCTTAAGTACCTTTTAATTGTTGGCAGGTGTGGCTCCGACACCTGTGTGCTCCTGCCAACCTGAAGATTGCTCTCACACAGGATGACTTTGGAACACTCACCTGATGTCAACTTGCGCTATTTCACGTCCGTTTGGGTTGGGCATGCACCCGCCCACGAGGCATAAAATTCTGCCCATGCATTAATATCAATAAATGATAGCACTCTTTTCACAAGTATATTTAAATGGTAAACCAAACCTAATGCTGCACCTAATTAGCTGTTCCTATTCTCAAGGCCTGAATTTTTGGGGAGACTGAAGAGGTTCATGCTTTCCCCAAAATGGCACCAGAGCCCTGATCCTGAAAGTCCCGTCCCCAAACCCAACACCCACCATTGTCGCCGGGAGGGTAGTAGGTTGGGGAAGGAGGCACATTGTAGGCATGTAAAAGTGCAGCTGCCTTCATATAGATCCAATTTTCATTACTGGGATTTCCAAAACATGACTTGTGGCCAACATTTTCTCCCTGGTGGGTGGGAAGAGCGGGAGTGGGCGCCAGCAGGCAGGCCTCCGATCGGCGCCCCCAGTCGGGGCGCACAGCCATTTTAAGTGGACGGGCCAATTAAGGCCGGCCCAGTGTGACGTGCGCTAGGATGCACTATGCGCTCCCTGTGCGGGTGAGAAGGGAGTCCCTCAGCCTGGAGTGCGCTCTTTCGCGCATGCATGCGAATGAGCACACAGATCTATCTGAGGCAAAGTACTGCCTCAGGGAGATCGTCTCCAATGTAAAACTTGAAATAAAGAGGTTTAAAAAATTTCCCTGCCGTGTCTCCTCATGTGACACTGTCACATGAGTTGGGATATGTCCATAACTTTTATTGAAATTCTTCGTAAAAATTTAAAGACCTTTGTGAAACCTCATCCCACCCATGGATGAGGTTTCCTGATTTTTCCAAGGCCCGCCTGAGCTCCCGGCCTACCCGCCAACCTTAAGGTTGGACGGGCAGGTCCATCAACCATGTTAATTGGTATTTTAATGGCCATAATAGGCCGTTGACAGTTCGGCAGGCAGCTATGTACCCGCCAAACTGACAATCTAAGTGACACAGGGTAACATCGGGACACACGCCCAACATATCCCCATGTCATCTTACATATCATCGAGCAGGCCCCGGCCCCGCTCGCCGACCAGGAAAACCTGTCCTGTTTTAGACATTTGAGGAAAACCTGAACCTGCCAGAGTTACTTGGAGAAATAAAGAATCCTTTTGGAGAGGTGAGGTACCCTTTGTTAGAGGCCAGGTGCCCTTTGGGAGAGGTCAGGTACCCCTTTGGGAGTGATAAGAATAGAAATGAATGTCTGTAAAAAGTGGATAAGCTTTGAGGAATTGTCAAGCAGTCAAGCAATTTAAATCTCCTGCCATTTAAAATTTGGGGGGAAAAAAGCACCCAGCCTGCAGTTGAAAATAATTGGTGCCTGCTATTTCACTATTTTTGTTGCCATATGGATTAGTGCTGCTTCACTGCTTCCACAACCTATCAATATCACAGTGGGGGGCCTGTTTGATTGACAACCCAAAGTGGTTAAAAAAATTAGCTGTCTTTAATGTGGAGCTATGAATACAAATGTATGTTTTCATAAGGGATTAAGCAATTGATGGAAATGTTTGTTTTTATAGAGGATTACGCACTTGAATGTATTTAAATGTTATCAATGAGAGTTTTTTTAATGTAGCGAAGTCTGCTTCTTTAGATTTTTAGACACTTTGAACTTTATTTTATGGCTTCTGAGGTCTGCCCATAGCAGCTACTGGGTGATTTGGTTTGGAGGTGTGAGGGAAAAGTGGGTGGGAGGTCATGACTTGGTATGAGTTAGAACTAAGTTGGCATTGGGGCTTTAAAGGGGCATGGGGATGAGTGGGGGCATGGGTTGGCATGGCGGGTATGAGGGGCTATAGGAAGTATGAGGGGTCTAGGTCAGAATGGAGGTTGTGAGGGGAATTGGTGAGTGAGTAGGGGGCATGAGATGGCATGAGTTGGCATGGATGGGCCATGGGGCGTGTGTGGGCGATGATGGAATATGAGGGGGTGAAGGCTGGAGGGCTGTTTTTCGTTTTGTTGTTTTCATTGTGACGGAGACAAAGTCCCAGAGCAGCAATGTGGGCCTTTTAAACAGTCCGCCTTGGATCTGTGGCTGCCTCCGAACTCTTTCAAGAGACAGCAGACCTGACTTTTGATAGCACCTGCTCCCCTGCTTCCCCATAATGAACATCCAAAGATTCAAAGCAAAAACAAAAAATGCTGGAAAAACTCAGCAGGTCTGACAGCATTTTCAAAGCTTTTAGCTCTGAAGAAAGGTCATACGGACTCAAAACGTTAACTCTGTCTTTCTCTCCACAGGTGCTGTCAGACCTGCTGAGTTTTTCCAGCATTTTTTGTTTTTGTTTCAGATTTCCAGCATCCGTAGTATTTTGCCTTTATCCAAAGATTCGAGGCACTTTCTCCTGAGTCGAGTTTGTGGAGACACAAGTTTTCCCAGCTCTGTATTCCCAAAACTTGGGAATGAAAATGTTAACCCAAGCCAAAATGAACAATATATGTGAACAAGAAAGACTTTCATGTTAACATCTAAATATTGCACTTTCCTTTAAATTTTTCATTTATTTATTCGTTCATGGGATGTGGGCATTGCTGACTAGGTCAGCATTTATTGCCTATCCCTCTTTACCCTTAAAAAGGTGGTGGTGAGGCAATTTCTTTAACCGCTGCAGACCACAATGCTGTTAGGGAGGGAGTGCCATGAGTTTGAGCAGCGACATTGGTATAGTTCCCAGTGGGGATGGTTTATGGCTTGGAGCGGAACTTACAGGTGGTGACGTTCCCATGCATCTGCTGCCCTTGTCCTTCTAGGCGGTAGAGGTCACAGGTTTGGATGGTGCTGTCAAAGGAGCCTTGGTAAGTTGCTGCAGTGTGTCTTGTAGATGGTACACACTGCTGTTACTGTGCGTCAGTGATGGAGAGGATGAATGTTGAAGGTTGTGGAAAGGGTGCTAATCAAGCAGGCTGCTTTGTCCTGGATGGTGTTGAGCTTTTTGAGAGTTGTTGGAGCTGCACTCATCCAGGCAAGTGGAGAGTATTGCACCACACTCCTGACTTATGCCCTATAGATGGTGGATAGGATTAAGGGAGTCAGGAGGTGAGTTACACACCACAGAATTCCCAGCCTCTGACCTGCTCTTATAGCTGCAGTATCTATATGGCTAAAATAAATATTTAAGTCTATTAGGAAAATGTTATCTGTTAGCAATAAGCCTTATGTACAAACCTCCTTCTTACCTGATGTAATCAAAGGGACAGTGTATCACTATTCACTGGTGGGCAAGAGGATCCTTTAATTCTTCTCACCCTCCCTGTGTTGAAAATGTTGGTGATCTCAATGGCCTCCACGTCCAGCCACCAGTCATGCTGATGAGCTCTTGCCTCCTTGTAGCTGGTGAGCTAGAGGGACTCCATGGATCCTGTGCACTCCTGTTAAAACCTCCTCTAAATGGCATTCAATTGGCCACGGTTGCTGACCCTCTCAACCCCATTGCCCAGCCACCTTTGGAAAAATTGGCCGACAGCAGGAACACAGCAGTATTCCATTCCGGTGTGTTCCACCACTATGTTACCGGCCCACCTGCCTCCGATCCCCTCACCCCAGGGCCAGTGACTCACATGGGACAGTTAACATGAGATAATTAACCCTGAAGAAGGGTCATACAGACTCAAAACATTAACTCTGTTTCTCTCTCCACAGATGCTGTCAGACCTGCTGAGTTTTCGCAGTATTTTCTGTTTCTATTTATTATATATGAGACAATTGTTGATTATTGTGTACACAATTTATGTAATTGAATACTTTGTTGCAAAGATGCCAAAATATTTCACCCTGAGTGTACCTGTCCCATTAAGGATTCACAGTGCGTCAGGGCTCAGAAAATGTAGTAGTGGGAAATGTCAAGGTAGCCCAATGGCCATAAATGTTTCATTCCTTCTTGCAGGTTAATGCGCCAATCTCAAATTCAAACACTGAGGGGTAAAAAGAAAGTAATGATAACTGAGGGAAATTGTTCTGTCTCCATATTTAGCACAGGATCCTATAAACGGCCCAGAGGAAATGACACTCTGATATTCATCTTTACTCCACTATTGCTGTTGTCTCTCCCTCTCTTTTCCAAACAGATCACAGTAATTTAATTCTGCCCGGTATCAGTTTAGATATACAATGCAAAATCAGATCCTGAACTTTTTCAGATGAATGTTATTTTCAGGTCAGTGAGGCAAGGGAGCAAAACACAAACCATACTCCAACATTTCATAGAAACATAGAAAATTGGAGCAGGAGTAGGCCATTCGGCCCTTCGAGCCTGCTCCACTATTCATCATGATAATGGCTGATCATCCAACTCAATAGCCTGCTTCCACTTTCTCCCCATATCCTTTGATCCCTTTCGCCCCAGGAGCTATATCTAACTCCTTCTTGAAAACATACAATGTTTTGGCCTCAACTCCTTTCTGTGGTAATGAATTCCACAGGCTCACCACTCTCTGGGTGAAGAAATTTCTCTTCATCTCAGTCCTAAATGGTCTACCCCGTATCCTCAGACTGTGACCCCTGGTTCTGGACTCCTCCACCATCGGGAACATCCTTCCTGCATCTACCCTGTCTAGTCCTGTTAGAATTTTATAGGTTTCTATGAGATCCACCCTCATTCTTCCGAACTCCAGATAATCTAATCCTAACCGACTCAATCTCTCCTCATATTTCAGTCCCACCATCCCAGGAATCAGTCTGGTAAACCTTCGCTGCACTCCCTCTATAGCAAGAACATCCTTCCTCAGATAAGGAGACAAAAACTGCACACAATATTCCAGGTGTGGTCTCACCAAGGCCCTGTATAATTGCAGCAAGACATCCCTGCTCCTGTACTTGAATCCTCTCACTATGAAGGCCAACATACCATTTGCCTTCTTTACCGCCTGCTGCACCTGCATACTTACCTTCAGCGACTAGTGTACGAGGACACTCAGGTCTCGTTGCACATTCTCCTCTCTCAATTTATAGCCATTCAGATAATAATCTGCCTTCCTGTTTTTGCTACCAAAGTGGGTAACCTCACATTTATCCACATTATACTGCATCTGCCATGCATTTGCCCACTCACTCAGCTTGTCCAAATCACACTGAAGCATCTCTGCATCCACCTCACAGCTCATCCTCCCACCTAGCTTTCTAGTCATCTGCAAATTTGGAGATATTACATTTAGTTCCATCATCTAAATCATTAATATATATTGTGAATAGCTGGGGTCCCAGCACCGATCCCTGCGGTACCCCACTAGTCACTGCCTGCCATTTGGAAAAAGACCCGTTTATTCCTACTCTTTGTTTCCTGTCTGCCAACCAGTTTTCTATCCATCTCATTAAAGCGCATGGGATTGGGGGTAGTGTATTTTTACACGCTAATCTCTTATGTGGGACTTCATCGAAAGCCTTCTGAAAGTCCAAATAAACCACATCCATTGGCTCCCCCTTATCAACTCTACTAGTTACATCCTCGAAAAATTCCAGTAGATTTGTCAAGCACGATTTCCCTTTCGTAAATCCATGCTGACTCTGTCCGATTCTGCCACTGTTTTCCATGTGCTCAGCTATTAAATCTTTTATAATGGACTCTAGAATTTTCCCCGCTACCGACGTCAGGCTGACTGGTCTATAATTCCCTGTTTTCTCTCTACCTCACTTTTTAAATAATGGGGTTACATTAGCTACCCTCCAATCTGTAGGAACTGTTCCAGAGTCTATAGAATCTGGGAAGATGACCACCAATGCATCCACTATTTCTAGGGCCACTTCCTTAAGCACTCTGGGATGTAGATTATCAAGCCCTGGGGATTTATCAGCCTTCAATCCCATCAATTTCCCCAACACCATTTCCCTACTAATACTGATTTCTTTCAGTTCCTCCCTCTCACTAAACCCTATGTTCCCCAACATTTCTGGTATGTTATTTGTGAAGACAGAACCAAAGTATGTATTTAGTTGTAAAAACAAAAATTTCATTTACTTCACCCCTCTCCTAATTTTACTCAGTTCTGCTGAAGGGTCATGAGGACGCGAAACGTCAACTTTTTTCTCTCCGCCGATGCTGCCAGACCTGCTGTGTTTTTCCAGGTAATTCTGTTTTTGTTATGTATTTAGTTGGTCAGCCATTTCTTTGTTCCCCAGTATAAATTCCCCTGTTTCTGACTGTAAGGGACCTACATCTGTCTTCACCAATCTTTCTGTTTTCACATACCTATAGAAACTTTTACAGTCAGTTTTTAATTTCCCCTTCTTAATCACTCCCTTGGTCCTTCTTTGCTGAATTCTAAACTGCTCCCAATCCTCAGGTCTGTTGTTTTTTTTTGCCAATTTGTATGCCTCTTTCTTGGATCTAATACTGTCTCTAATCTCCCTTAGAAGTCATGGTTTGGCCACCTTTCCTATTTTACTTTTGCGCCAGACAGGAATAAACAATTGTTGCATTTCACCCATGTGCTATCTGAATGTTTGCCATTGCCTATCCACCATCATTCCTTTAAGTAACGTTTCCCAATCCATCATAGCCAACTCGCGCCTCATACAATCGTAGTTTCCTTTATAAAGATTCAGGACCCTAGCCTCAGAATCAGCTACGTTACTCTCCATCTTGATGAAGAATTCTATCATTTTATGGCTGCTTATCTCCAAGGGGCCTTGCCCAACTAGATTGCCAATTATTCCTTTCTAATTACACAATGATGTAAATTTAAATAATTGACTGTATCATTTACTGCAGTTCCAGTTAAACTGTCCGATGTTTGCATTCTTTTAAATAATGAAATCAGTTTAAATTGGGGTGCGCCCTACATATAATTTCAATCTTTTTTTTTCGAATCGAAACAAATGCATATCTCTTTTTTCTCTCTTGGGAATGCAGGTAAGCAGTCACTTGCTGCATTTTTTTTAAGGGCACTAAAATAGTTTCATGTAGACCAGACCTGGAGGGCATTATTGAATCAGTGGACTTTACAACAATCCAACAGTTTTCACACAAGCCCACATTGGCATCCTTCCATCTGCATAAAATGATGGATACGCAGCAAATCAAATTGAAATGGGATAACTTCATATAGTGCACTGTAGTGCAGGTTCTACCACAATGGTTGGAGGAAGCTTGGTAGTGTAGTGGTAATGTCTAACATTCTGGGGATACGTGTTCAAATCCCACCATGGTAGCTATTGTAGTAACATTTACATTCAAGTAATAAATCTGGAATATAAAGCTGGTCTCAGTAATAGTGACCATGAAACTATCATCGATTGTTGTAAAAACTCATCTGGTTCATTAAATCCTTTAGGGAAGGAAATGTGCCATCCTTACCTGCTTTGGCCTACATGTAACTCCAGACCCATTATAAGGTCTTCTTCTTATCGTGTCCACGGACAGTCTATACATGGCCCAGCCAGAACTGGACACATTTTTGCGCCTTGTTGTTGAATTCGGCAAGATCTGCAACAGTGCAGGGTTCCTCTAGCGATAGGCATTGCAGGAGATGTTGCATAGTCTGTGGCTCAGTTCCACATTCACAAGTTGTCCGGCTGGTTGTAGATCCCCATTTGCTTAGGTGAGACTACACTCTGAAATGGCCCAGCAAGCCACTCAGTTCATTGGGAATGTACAAAAAATGTTGGCCTCACCAGCGATGCCCATATCCCCCTTAAGTGGTTATGAGGTATCATTGTGGGTTGATTTTTGGCATTGGCACCTGTTGCCAAGCGGCTGATCGTCATGCTGGCCAGCTGATGATGCCATTTCCCTCTGTCATTGGCTAGTGTCTGCCAGGTGCAAAAATCAATGCTTAGGGCCTTCATGTCACACTTACAAGCCTCCTTGAAGCAGAGCTTTGGACATTCTTCTGACTCCAACTACCTTGCCATTCAGAAAATCCTTGGATATACACCCGTCTTCCAACCTGTGAATGTGCCTGAGACAGCAGTCACCTCTGCATGGTGAGTGCCAACCTACTTGAGAGATTTGCCTTTGAGAGGACAGCTGAATTTGTGATTTTGTCCTTCCATGACAAACTTGCCAACCCTGTTATATTCTGCTTCACAATTTATCCAGGAAAGTAATTCAAGCCACGTGGATTGTTAATCTAATGCTATAATCAGTGCACTTCCGTTATCAGCCACGTACATAGCTAATTGTGGTTATCTTAGTCTAAAAATACATAAAACAGAAATTAGTATTTCATGCCCTTTCAGCTGGGTAAGAGCACAAGATAATTCATTTATTTATCCCAGATGTTATACTAACCATTTGTCTATTCTATTGACTAACTTCCTTGGTTTGCCAATAAAAGTATTTCACTAAAGCAACTAAACAAAACTGTTCCAATCATCTTTAGCAGCCAATAAAGTTCCAGATTTTCCATAGGCAAAAGTCAGAAAATCAATAAAACTCCTTACAAAAAAGCAAAAGTTCAGACATTGTAAATTGATTTATTTTTTAGAAAGTTAAAATTTAAACTCAATTGGAATCTAACCAAATCCTTCCTTTTGCTTTACACTGCATTTTGCACAAACCTGCAAATATGCATCTTGAAAATCTGCTAATAGTCACATGAACAAAATAAAATCCCCCACTGTGCTGCTGTTATGTACCTACAAAAGTCCTAGACCAATAGGTACTTTAGACAATGGTTTTAATCACTGATCAGAGGTTAAAAAGGTGGAATGGTTATCATACCTTATAACTAACTAACATCGAACAGGGCTCTTAAAATAAGGGACAATTGACCCGTTTCTCTTGAGTTTGCTTATATGAAATACCACAAGTGTGGTGTTATAGGGGAGGTGATGGTGCAATGGCATTGTTGCTGGACTAGTAATCCAGAGACCCCGGAAAATGCTCTGGGGACGTGGGTGCAAATCCCACCATGGCAGGTGGTGAAATTTGAATTCAATAAAAATCTGGAATCAAAAGACTAATGGCAACAATGAAACCATTGCTGATTATTGTAAAAACCTATCTAAAAGTTGTAAAAACCTTTAGGGAAGGAAGGTCTGGCCTACATGTGACTCCAGATCCACAGCAATTATGGTTGACTCTGAAATGGCCTAGTAAGCCACCCAATTGTCACAACCACCTTCTCAAGGGCAATAAATGCTGGCGAAGCCCACATCCTGTGAATGCATTTTTAAAAAGTAGCTTCTTCAATGTTATCCAAATAATTATCGATAGCTCTTTATTCTTTAAAAAAAATCAATTCCGTTCTGATGTAAAACAAATCAATGAGTTTACAGAATAGCTCAAATGTACAATTAAAGCCTACATTATTTAGCAGCAATCAATGTGTCACACAACATGAACACATAATTATTGTACAGGAAAGCGATAGCGAGGAGTCAGGCATATTGACATATTGGAAAAATTAAGAAAAAATGTCAAAACATATACAGATAAAAAGCATGTAAACCATGCAGATCATTTTATGATCATTGTCTCAAAATGTTCTTTTTGACAGACTCATTGTAAACTCTAATACCCCCCACGCTACTTCCTACAACATGAAGTAAATCATTACCTCCTCACTTCACTAAGTTTTCAAATTGCTTTTTAAATGTCATAAATATGATAACATCTATTACAGTTAAATAACCTCAGTTTAATAAAAGCTTGACTCTGCATGCATTTCAGATACTAAGATTAACTTAGTAGTTTTTTTAGAAAATTGTAAGTACACTAGGGTATACATGTGGCATCATCGCTGGAAAGTTCAACAGTTTAGAGTCTTTCATTTGTCCATTTGATCTTTACTTTGCCTTTTCTGACCAGGTGGTGTACTCGGGGGCGCTGATTAGTCGGCCTACTGCTTCCTTAAGTGCATAGTCAAAGCTTGCTTATCATTCCTGCTTCCCACCACCATCACTGTCATTTCAGTTCAGTCAACTATACTCTCCTAACGGTCACACTATTCAATAATGTCCAGTGTGTATCACCCAAAAGTCTTTCACTTTATTTTGTACCCCACATAGTCTTTATTATTCAAATTTCCAAAATTCACTGAGCAGCTAAACCAATGCACATCAAATAATTGATTCCCAAAATATCCAAAATAAATAAAGTACTATACAAATGCTTTCACTGGAAGCACTCCTGAATGTTTGAATATTCAGCTAAGCCTCTAAAAGTTCTTGCTCAGTATCATGTACCACCACTGTTCTCAGACTACATACAAGGGCAGAAAGCATAGATAAGTACACAAGTTATCTATTCACACCTTACCTTGACTGCCACCCTATGGCTCTGTCACTAAACACAGCACGTGGTGTGGCATTACTCCATCCAGGATGTATTTCTTTTCCAGCCAGACATCTGACATGCACAGAGACCCATCATCATTTACAATTTATCCTTGGGATGTGACACCAACAGCACTTATCTGCTCCTTAGTGGTCCAATGTTAAGCGTCAATCATCTAGTATGGGACTAGTCATATCTAGGTCAGACCAAGCAAGGATGATATACTCCCTTCATGAAGGTCGTTAGTTAGCTGGTTGAATTTTTACAACACTTTGGTAGCCTTCTTTCTTATTCTTATTGGTGCAGGCCCATAAATTACCAGATTTATTAAATTTAATTCCACAATTTGCCATGATGCATTTTGAAATCTCTAGCCTACTATACCCATGAGAGATTTTAAACCAAATTACTAAGAATGCACTTAAGTAAAGTTTCCATTCCCTGATAAGGAATGTACACACTCTCCATTGGGACACAGTCCACTTACCTAAACTCAGCGAAGTTAGGAACAGATTGGCAATAGCCAGAGCTTAGTGATTCCCAAATGCTCACAGGGTTATTTATGGAGATTGAGAAATTAAAACTACATAGCCTACCAGCAAAGAGAACAAACGACTTCTCTTCTACTCATCCAGCAAAGACAACACTACCCATTAGGGTACAGACTAACAAGGTTATTTGGTACAATGAAGGAAGAATCCAAGTCCCAATAATAAATCTACCTCTGCAACCTCCATTAATGAGCTCTGAAGCTAGATTTATTATGATCTCCCTAGAGTACTGTAGAGCTACCTGACTTACCATGCCCACCACAAGGAGTAATTCTAACTGCCCATCTTAAGCTTTGTCAACCTGAAGCCAGCTAAACCCCAAAAAGACCCAATTGGTCAGTACAGACCAATAAAACACCAGATTTGATCCCTGAGCTATGCTTATTGAGTTCATTTTAGCCAGGGGAGCTACAATTTACTTTGATATTGTTCAATGAGAAAGGTAAAAAAATGTCCAGATCGCTATACTGTGATCCCTGCAGCAAGTATGCACATGATTGCCAGTTGAAGACAAGATTAAAAACTCAGCTATAATGGCCCCTGTGATTGAAAACTCCATTGACACTTATTCCCACATGAAGAATTGTCATTCGTGTGAGATTCCAAAGGGCTGCTACCTGCTGTGGAAATGTGCTCACGTGGGATAGAAAAAAGGGGGAAAAAACTTGAAGGGCAAAGAAAAGTGCCTAACTTGGACATATCTTTTCAAAACTGATGCATGACCCTTTTCTTCAGTTGGTGAAAAGTTAAAACTCAGATTTAATACATGCTATTCAAAAAACCCATTACATATGGACCACTGTACCTTCTGACAAGGCAAGGAATACTATTAGCACTTTTCATTTCCTTAGGTTATTAGTTTCATTAGATAAAGGATACAGACTGTTAACAAAGTGCGAAGGAATCTGATCAGCTATGCTGATAGTTTGATGTATTATGAAATTTAAATATAGAATTCAACTTGACCTGTTCAAGCTTTAAATCAGCTGGTACTCATACAGCTGTCACGTTTTTTTTAAGATCATATTTAAGAATAATTAGTTTTCTGATTTTTATTAGTAGCCATCTAGAATATACCCTCACAGTAGTTAACATAATTGCTTCTATCACAACTAATACATCAAAATGATGTTTCGCACAGTCACATATTGATATAGCTCTTCCCATAAGGAACTTTTCCAAAGCTTGACCTATTTCAAGTAGTCTGTGTAACCTACTGGAAGTGGACAACTCTAGAACGAGCATAAATAGGCTAATACTGCTCGGCTCTCCACCCTCTCCCCCAATCGAAACCTTTATAAGTTTTATAAATTGAGTCCTTTGAAAGTATAAAACAGTTTCCATAAGAACATAAGAAATAGAAGGCCACAGGCCCCTCGACCCTCCGCTGTTCAATAAGATCATGGCTGATCTACTACCTCAAATCCATATCCCCATATCCTTTGATAAATTTTTGGACATTAAATGAATTAATCTCATGCTTGAACATACTCATTAACTGAGAATCCACAGCCATCTGCTCTTTGGAGATTGCAAAGCTCTGAGGTGCCAATCCTTACCAATCCTCTCCACATCCATCCTGTCAAGACCCCTCAGGATCTTATATGTTTCAATCAAGTCACCTCTTACCCTCCCAAATTCCAGTGGCCACAAGCCTAGTCTGTCCACCCTTTCCTCATAAGAAAACCCAACCATTCCAGGTATTAGTCTGGTAAACCTTCTCTGAACTGCTTCCAATGCATTTACATCCTTCCTTAAGTAAGATGACCAATACTGTGTACAGTACTCCAATTGTGGTCTCACTAGTGCCCTGTACAACTGAAGCATAACCTTCCTACTTTTGTATCAATTCCCCTCACAATAAATTATAACATTCTATTAGCTTTCCTAATTATTTGCTATACCTGCATACTAGCCTTTTGTGATTCATGCACTAGGACACCCAGATCTCTCAGCATCTCAGAGCTCTGCAATCTCTCACCATTTAGATAATATGTTTCTCTTTTATTCTTCCTGCTAAAATGGACAATTTCACATCTTCCCACATTATACTCCATTTGCCAGATTTCTGCCCACTCACTTAACCTATCTATATCTTTTTGTAGCCTCCTTATGTCCTCTTTACAACTTACTTTCCTACCTATCTTTGTGTCATCAGCAAATTTGGCAACCATCCCATCCACCTCTTCATCCAAATCATTTATATAAGTTATAAACAGTTGAGGTCCCAGCACTGATCCCTGTGGCACACCAATCATTACATCTTGCCAATATAAAGAAAACCCATTTATGCCCACTCTCTGTTTCCTGTTAGCCAGCCAATCTTTTATTCATGCCAATATGTTACCCCCTATACCATGAGCTTTTATTTTTCACAATAACTTTTGATGTGGCACTTTATCAAATGCCTTCTGAAAATCTAAGTACAGTACATCTACCAGTTCCCCTTTATCTACAGCACATGTAACTTTCTCAAAGAACTGCAATAAGTTGGTTAAACATGATTTCCCTTTCACAAAACCATGTTGACTCTGCCTGATGACATTGAGCTTTTCCAAGTGCCTGCTTTTACTTCTTTAATAATAGCTTCTAACATTTTCCCTATGACAGAAGTTATGCTAACTGGCCTATAGTTTCCTGCTTTCTGTCTCCCTCCCTTTTTGAATAATGGAGTTACATTTGCTATCTTCCAATCTAATGGGACCTTCCCCGAATCTAGGGAGTTTTGGAAAATTAAAACCAATGCATCAACTATCTCACTAGTCACTTCTTTTAAGACCCTAGGATGAAGTCCATCAGGACCTGGGCACTTGTTGGCCCATGATTCCAACGATTTACTCAGTACCACTTCTCTGGTTACTGTAATTTTTCTAGCTTCTTCTCCCACTTCCATTTCCTGGTTTATAGCTGCGTCTGGGATGTTACTCTATAGTGTATCCCCTATAGTGATAACTGATGCAAAATACCTGTTCAATTCATCTGCCATCTCCTTGTTTTCCATTATCAATTCTCCAGGCTCACTTTCTATAGGACCAACGCTCACTTTGTTAACTCTTTTCTTTTTTAAATGTTTAGAAAAACTCTTACTATCTGTTTTTATATTTTTGGATAGCTTTCTCTCATACTCTAATTTTTCCCTTCTTATGAGTCTTTTAGTTACTCTTTGCTGTTCCTTATATTCTGCCCAATCTTCTGACCTGCCACCTGTCTTTGCACAATTATATGCTTTTTCTTTAAGTTTGATACTATCTTTAACCTTTCTAGTTAACCATGAATGGTGTGTCTGTTCCTTGGACTTTTTCTTACTCGTTGGAATGTATCTATTCTGTGCATTCTGATATATCCCCTTAAATGTTTGCCATTGCATCTCTATTGACCTATCCCTTAACCTAATTTGCCAATTCACTTTAGCCAGCTCAGCTTTCATGGCCTCATAATTGCCCTTATTTAAGTTTAAAACCATTGGGCAGAATTTTACACTGATAGGGTGGGTGCATGCCCGACCCAATCGGATGTGAAATCGCGCGAGATGACGTCAGGCAAGCAACGCAATGTCATCCCATACTTAGGCGATATTTCGACCAGCGGGCATGCGCAAAAATCGGAAGTGCACCCACCGACAATTAAGAGGGCAATTAAGCCCATTAACGGAGCAATTGACGCCAATTTTTCATGGCCCATCCAACCTAATGGTTGGCGGATGGGCGAATCAGCCAGACAGCCTTTACATTTTGTCATGAAATCCCATCCAAAGGCAGGATGAGGTTTCCATTATGAAATAAAATAAAAATAAAAATAAAAAGCTGTGGGCAGAATTTTTATTATCTATATTTTCAGGTCCCTGATTCTGATGCTTGGACGTTTTTTTGAAACCTTATTTGATGGTTTTCAGGTCTGCAGCTCCCTGAGGCAGCTCTCTGCCTTCAGGGAGCTTTCTCTCAGCGCTCGCCCAGGCCTGCGTTGATGTCATCGCCCGCCCTCTTCCCACCCCCGTCCCTGCAGCGCTGAGCTTTTCAGCACGTGTTTCACCCCAGCTGGCTGTTAATTGGCCAGCCAGTATGAAATCGCAGTCGGGGGCCGATCGCAGTCGACAGTCCATTTCCCAGCCTATCCCAGGCCCGCTGATTGCGTCTGGCCCCCCGAGCTAAAATTTCAGGCCATAGTCTCAGACCCACTCTTCTCTCCCTCAAACTGAATTTAAATTTCAATCATATTGTGGTCGCTGCTGCCTAGGGGCGCCTTCACTATGAGATCATTAATTACTCCCATCTCATTGCACGATACCTAGTCTAGTATAGCCTGCTCTCTGGTTGGCTCTACAACATGCTGTTCTAAGAAACTATCCTGAAAACATTCAATGTACTCCTCACCTAGGCTATCTTTGCCCATCTGACTTTTCCAGTCTATATGTAAATTAAAAACTCCCATGATTATCACCATGACTTGCTGACAATATTTTCTTCCTTTATGCTCAACCCTACCATGTGATTACTGTTAGGGGGCCTGTACACAACTCCCACAAGTGACTTCTTGCCTTTACCGTTTCTCATCTCTACCCAAACCGTTTGCACATCATGATTTCCTGAACTTAGGTCATCCATTTCTATTGTGCTAACACCATCATTAATTAACAGAGCCAACCCTCCACCTTTTCCTCGCTTCCTGTCCTTCCTAAATATCCTGTATCCTTCAATATTCAGATCCCAGTCCATGTCCTCCTGCAGCCTTGTCTCCGTCATGGCTATCAAATCATTATTATTTATTTCTATGTGCTCTCTCAGTTCATCTGTTTTGTTTCAAATGCTATGTGCATTCAGGTACAGATCTTTTAGTTTTATCCTTTTATTCTTTTTATAACCCCTAGTTTCATCTGTTGATTTACTGTTGGATTTGTACTCTCAATCCCTGCCTGTCACAGTTTGTTTTTCATTTCCCATAATAATTCCTTTTTCTTTTGCCATGTCTCTGCTCTTTGATTTGCCACATCTTCCCAAATTTGATCCCTTGCCTCCACTATTTAGTTTAAAATCCTCTCTAATTCCCTAATTATGCAGCTCACAAGAACACCAGTCCCAGCACGGTTCAGGTGTAGACCGTCCCAACAATATAGATCCCAGTTTCCCCAGTACTGGTGCCAGTACTCCACAAACCGGAACCCACTTCTCCCACACCAGTCTTTCAGCCACACATTCATCTTTCTAATCTGATTTGTCCTACGCCACTTTGCACGTGGCTCAAGTAATAATCCAGAGATTATGACCTTTGAGGTTCTGCTTCTTAATTTGGTGCCCAGGTCCTCATACTGACTCTGCGGAACCTCCTTCTTTGTCCTGGCTGTGTCGTTAGTACCAACATGGACCATGACGACTGGGTCCTCCCCCTCCCACTGCAAAGTTCCTCTCCAGCCCCGATGGACTCATGCTCTTTGCTACAGAGAACGGTGTCAATCCCTCTGACTATACCATCCCCTACTACCACTACATTCCTTTTTTCTCCCCCCACTTGAATGGTTTTCTGTGCCTTGGTACCATGGCCGGTTGGCTCATCCACCCCGAAGCCCCCACTTTCATCCAAAAAAGCTGAAAAACCCTCAAACCTGATGAACAATTGCAAGGGCCAAGGCTCCTGCACTCCTGTCCTCTGAGTCCCCTTACCTGCTTCATTCGCAGTCACACTCTCCTGTTCCTGACCACTGACCAAATCAGAAATCCCTGTCCTAAGGAATGTGACTGCCTCCTGGTACAAAGAATCCAGGTACCTTTCCCCTTCCCTAATGCATTGCAGTGTCTGTAGTTCAGACTGCAGCTCATAAACTGAACCAAAGCTGCTCAAACTTCAAACATTTACTGCAGACCTGTTTGCCCTGGATCAAACTGGCATCCAGGAGCTCCCACATGCTGCAGCTGTGACACATCACCTGTCCTGACATCCTTAATGTGTTCTAATTAACTATTTAATTATTTTATTCAATTATATATTTTACTATTGTTTTTATATATTTTATTAACCTTACCATAAGTTGCTAGACTATTTTGAACCTTAGGAATAGACTAGACATTAGTCATTTACCAGATACTCTCCAAATAACCAGCTTCTTCTCCTGTAGCAGAGTATGACCACTTGCTGAAAGCTGAGAAAGTTAGAAAGCAGAAAGCAAAAGAGCACTTCTTTCCCTTTCTTCCCTAACTCCCTTAATTACTCAACTCCCAGCACTCCATTCTAAGTCACACTTCTTTCAGTAAACCTTACCAAAAGCATCCTTTCCGCACCCCCCTCTAGAGTTGATTTCCCACTTTGAACCAAATTCCCAAATATACTCATACGGTCTCTGTCTCACTCAGACTAAAGTCTCCCCTCACTGATTGTGCGCCTTACTGATCATGCACTTAAAAAGTTCCTTTCTTATATAGATCTGTGATGACTCACTCTCTAGCCTAGCTTCCTGGCTACAGTTATCTACACCTATTTTAGGCCCTATTCAGGCAAAAGAGCTTTCAGGTGATTGACAATTAACTGCCACTAAGACAGTTGCCTGTTTAATTAGACTACTTAACATAAAGGCTGTTAATTCTGGGTTGTTAGTTCAAGGTCAGAATCTGACTCTTACTCAAAAACTGAAAAAGATTTACCAGCTGAATTCCCACTTTGAACCAAATTCCCAAATATACTCACTCGGTCTCTGTCTCACTCAGGCCGAAGCCTCCCCTCATTGATCGTGCACCTCTTACTAAAGATAACTGTGCATAATTTGACTGCTAAAAAGGTCTTCGACAAATTATCTGCCACCATCATTCCATTAGGTAGGAAAATATCCATCACAGAGCAGACTTAATAGGCTTCATTAACGAGCTGGGGCATAGATCGAGGCAACATAGGACTGATGTGAAAAAAATACAATATTTTCTTTCCACTAGATCTTTTGCCATCAATAAAATACAATGTGTTATTCACACATAATTCACACATAATTTTTATTACGTGGTTTCTGTGAAATAAGTGTAATTAGAGAGCACACACTTTGGCACAGTTTTAGCTTCTTAGAACCTTGAGATCTGCCTATAGATAAGTCTTAGCTTACATACATGTTATTAATAATAAGAACACTATGTTAAGTTACTTCTGTTCTTCCATACAGCTGTAAAATGCACTCTAACCCCAAACAACAAACAAAACAAGCAAAATTAAAAATAGAGACTATACACCTTAACATATCTTATTTTGCTATTAAGCTTATATGAAGTAAACTACACTGAGCACTACAGTTAATAACATTATAAAAAGAGCTTCCTGTTATAAAAATTCTGCATTCTCTTTGAAATAATCACTTCTAATTTACATTGTATCCAACATTACTACAAACCGTAATCTGGGATTATTCAGTACTGCTTAATTATACAGTTCTGCCCTTGTTTGTTTACAGAAAGTGAAAGCCCATGGCTTCCCCCATACCGTGGTTGGCAATCGCCATGAAAAAGCAGGTCTATCACATGACCCATATGTATGAAGACCTGCATTCTGTTGCTCTAGCCATGGGCTCAATACTCCAGTGGCTAGGCAAGAGGAGACCCAGGCACCTGTACATCCCTCCAGGTGCCCCTTCTCCTCAGGGATACAGGGAGATGCCATTACACATCAAGAGGGAGGAGGAGTGCCAGCCAGCTGCCATGGCGGTGTCCGGCCAGGGCAATCCCAGGGTGAGCAGTCGCTCCTGATCCTCTCTGTCGGTGACCCCAGAGTTTCCAATAGACAGGGCCAAGAAGGGTGCCCCTGCACTCGTGTAGTGGCCCCAGTAGTCCTGAGCCCTCAAGGCCTCAAACCACCAGAGGATGGCAGCCAAGGTCATCATGTGCAACAGACACTGCTCCCAGCACCCTGCCTCCTCCTCAGCTGCAGATAATGGGGTCACATCAAGACGTAGAGTCTTAAGGGAAAAATTAAGACACATTGAGGGCACAATGATGGCCCGGGTGCTGAGTCACTGTAAAATTATGCACACGTTTATATCTCACATTGATACTCGTGCGCATAATTTTTTGGGATGTCCTAATTCAGAGGGCATATTGCATTGACATGCTTGATGATTCTCAGGCATTGCTGAACGAAAGGTGCTGAGGGTCATCTCACATGGTGTAGGCAACAATGTGACGAGTGTTCAAGGTCAGTCTTTGTTGCACAAGTGAGTGGTAATGTGAGTGGCTTAATTTGTATTCTCAAGACAATGTGACATGGCTGAACATGCAGTCTCTGGTCTCCCCACAAATAACGTGCCAAGAAGATTGCCTGATGTTACTTAATAAATATTGACCTCTCTGTTAACAGAAATGGCTCCTTCCTGTCGATTCTGTCTTGGCCCCTCTTAATTTTACACACGTCTCTCCCCTCAGCCTCCTCTGCTCCAAAGAAAACAATTTCAGCTTACCTATCTTTCCTCATAGCTAAAATTCTCCATTCCTGGTAACGTTCTCATAAATCATCCCGGTACTTTCTCTAGTGCGATCACTCCTTTCTGTAATTCGGCGACCAGCACTGTACACAGTACTCTAATTACGTTCTAAGTAGTGTTTTATACAGTTCCTGCATAACCTCACTTTGAGGCCTCACCCAGTAAAATAAACTATCCTGTATATCTTATTGACTGCCTTATTGATCTGTTCTGTTACCTTTAGGGATGAGAGGATGTGTACTCCAAGTTCCCTCTGTTCCTCTCACTGCACAGAATCTTATCATTTATTGTGTATCCTCTTGCCTTATTTGCCCTCCCCAAATGCATCACCTCACTTCTCTCACTGAATTCCATTTGCCATTTTTCTGCCCACCTAACCAATCCATTGATAGCTTCCTCTAGCCTACAGCTTTCTTCCTCATTATCAACCACATGACCATTTTTTATATAATCTGCAAACTTCTTAATTATACCTCCTACATTAAAGTTTAAATCATTGATATACACCATGAACCGCAAGGAACTGAGTAACTGAGCCCTGCAAAACCCACTGGAAACAGCCTTCCAGCCACAAAAACACCTGTCAAACATTGAGTCAATTTTGGATCCTCTTGCCACTTGCCCTTGGATCCCGTGGGCATTTACATATTTGACCAGTCTGCTATGTGAAATCTTGTCAAAAGCCTTGCTAAAATTCATACAGATTACGCGAATTGTATTGCCCTCGTCAACTCTGGTTGTTACCTCCTCAAAAACATTCAATCCAGTTAGCCAGACGTGACCTTCCCTTAACAAGTATTGTTAAGTATTATGTTTAATTCTGGACACCACATTTCAGGAAGGATTTGAAAGCATTAGAGGGGATGCAGGAAATATTTACAAGAATGGTTCCAGGGATGAGGAACTTCGGTTACGAAAATAGATTGGAGAAGCTGGGGTTGTTCTCCTTAGAGTAGAGAAGGTTGAGAGGAGATTTGATAGAAGTGTTCAAAATCATGGGCCCGAATCCCCACCGACTCTGGCTGCCCTGCAGCCATTTTGCTCAAATGAGCGTTGCTTGGCAGTAGGAGGGACTTCTGCCCTCACTCGGGAAGAAGAATTCCCACCTTGTCCATCCCTGCAGCAACAGCACTGCAGTGGCTGGAAGAGGAACTGCACAAAGCTGCCGGAGACCAGGTCCCGGGAACTGGAGACCCAGGTAAGTGTCAGGGGACCCAGGGTGGGGAGGGTAGGAAAGGCCTGGGGGTTCGCGAGGGGGGCGATCAGGGCCTTGTGGGTTAGGCCGGGGTGGGTGGAGGGAGATCCAGAAAAAAACGGTCCCCGGGCCTTAAGGGGAGGGCACCTCCAGTCCGAAGGAGGTTTCTGATGGATGCACCATCCCACCCATCCCCTTTTGCCACTCAAGATCTAACTTTCTTTATTTTCAGGTTTCCCCCGTGGAGCTTCGATCCACCCACTAACCTAAACATTGAGGTTGGGTGGGAAATGGCCCTTAACTGGCCATTAATTGGCCACTTAATGGCTTCAATTGGGACGGGCAAGGGCGGGCTTCCCATCCGAGGCCTTGCCCGCCCCAGCATAAAATCATTGCGAGGTCAGGGTGGACGGGAACCTGGAGGGAATCCCAGCCCTAAAATTTCACGCTCCACCCCCACTTGCCAAAAATCCCACCGGAGGGGAGGAGGAGCATAAAATTCTGGCCATGGGGTTCTAAACGGGGTAGATAGGGAGAAACCAGAGGACACCGATTTAGTGTGAATGACAAAAGAACTAGCGGTATCATGAGGAAAACCTTTTTTTTTCCCACACAGCAAGTGTTTAGGATCTGGAATGCATTGCCTGAGAGTGCGTAGCAGGCAGATTCAATTGTGGCTTTCAAAAGGTTATTGGGAAAAGAAAGCAATTGGCAGGGCTCTAGGGAAAAGGCAGGTGAATGGGATTGGCTGAGTTGCTCTTAGCGAGAGCCAGCATGGTCACAGCAGGCTGAATGGCCTCCTTATGCGCTATGATTCTACAATGTACAAAATAAGTGCCTTAACATCATAAAATCAAAGAATCTTACAGCCCAATTAGGCACATTTCCACAGTCAGACTTGGATCCCAGTTACACGACATGGCCAACTCTGAGTCCCTGACGTGGTTACAGCTGCACTCAACATTTTTATTGCGGACAAGTGCAGGTTATCTCTCCAATCTTCAACTCACAATTGCATCAAGACAGCCACTGTGGCAATATCTTCCCAGACCAGTAATTTAATGTAATTGTTCTGCAGAAAATAGCCAGCAGTAAGCAACAGCCCCCTCCTTCTATTATGTGGCAGGATTCCCAAAAATGCAGGGAATAATTAACCAGTGATTCTACCCTCAGTGAAACTCCATTCATAAATGGGAAGGGAAACGGTTCCAAGAATATAAAGTTTGTCCGTGACAACAGGAACTGAATCGTGCACATTATTCAATGTCCGGCAAGTGATTCCTTCATCCTGGAGCAGTCACCATCGTTGAAAGTTGATAAAGATTCTGAGGATGGTTGTTTAGCCTCATAGTCAAAGGACCATTGCATCATCTATAGACAAGAGCTGAGGGCAACAGTGAAACACATGTTTGGCATTCTGAAACAGCAATTCCATCACTTGTACAGATTTGGCGAGTGCTACAATATAGCCCAACCTAGACTAGCACCAAGACAGTCAGGAGAGAAAAAGCAGCAAGAAGGAAAAGATGACAGGGCTGACCATGAGACAAGCTGCAAATGGGTTCCTCAATCTGCCAGAGTCCCCATGATGTTCCATAGGACTCTGCTTTTCACCATATATTCATCCTTTAACAAATTTCAGGTGAGAGGCTAAGAATCTTGTGGCATGTAATTCACCTTCTGACTCCCCAAAGCCTGTCTGCCACCTACAAGGCACAAGTCAGGAGTGTGGTAGGATACTCTCTACTTGGCTTGAGTGCAGCTCCAACAACACCCAAGAAGCACGACATTCAGGACAAAGCAGCCAGCTTGATTGGCACCCAATTCACAAACTTTCACTCCCTCCACCATCGATGCGCAGTGGCAGCAGGAAGTCACCGAGCCTCCTTTGATAGCACCTTCCAAACCCATGATCACTACCATTAAGAAGGATGAGGGCAGCAGACACATGGGAGCACCACCACCTGGAAGTTCCCCTCCAAGTCACTCACCATCCTGTCTTGGAAATATATCGCCATTCCTTCACTGTCACTGGGTCAAAAACCTGGAACTCCACCTGCTCCCCTCCTTTTCCCCAAACAACTGGTAGTACTATGGGTGTACCTGTATCACATGGACTGCAGCAGTTCAAGAAGAGCTGGCAGCTCACCACCACCTACTCAAGGGCAATTAGGGATGGACAATAAATGCTGGCCTAGCCAGCAACACCCACATCCCATAAATGAATAAGAAAAATACACCTTGAACATCCCTGGTTTTAATTGTTCCACTACTGGTGGCTGTGTCTTCAGCTGCCTGGGCTCGAAGCTTTGGAATTCCCTTCCTAAACGTTTCTGACTCTCTACATCTCTTTTCTCCTGTACGTACACCCACAGAGCTGTTGGGGAGGAAGTTCCAGGATTTTGAACTCTGGCACTGTGTTCAAATAAATAAAAAAATAATAACAAAACAGAAAACATTCCTCCAGCCCTCGCCCACAGCTCATTCCCTATGCCCCATATATGCCAGCCCATCCCAACCCATGCCTCCACCCACACCCCAGGGCTCCATACCCCCTATGCCAACTTAGTGCCCCCCACCCACCCCTATGGCCTCAATATCTGCTATGCCAACTTAGTTCCCCTCTACCCATCCATTGCCACATATCCCCTTTGCCAACTTAATGCCCCTCACACATCCCCATGGCCCCTATACCCCCATGCCAACCTAGTGCCCCCACAAGCCCCCATGGCCCGCATTCTATGCCAACTCAGTGCCAACTCAGGCCAACCTATGCCCCATCACCCTTTGCCCTTACCCCTCCATGCCAACTCACCGGGTATGCTTGGACAGTTCCTTGGCAGCTTTGATGCTTCCTGGATAGCTCTGACAGGTTTTACAGTTTGACAGCTAGACAGCCCTTTAACAGTTCCTTGACAGCTCTATAACAGTCCCATGACAACTGGACAGTCCTTTGATAGCTTGACAGTTCCAATGAATTTGTGCACAATCATGTTCACTTTCAACAGTCCCAAAGGGTGCCTTGCCACTCCCAAAGATGTCCTGGGACCCTATCCAAAGGAGTACCCTGGCTATCCAAATAAATCCCTCAAGGTCAGACCTCCTCTTACCTGATCTAATCTGCATACTCTGGATTTCACATTCCTGTCCTTCCAAAATCCCACTTCGGTGGTGATTTAAATGGTTCCTCCCTCCGCGAATCACTCATGTGCAAACCCTGGCCCAACTCCAGTCCCACCTCTACAAAGATGGGAAATGCTGGGTCCGGGGGTGGGACTTAGAATTTTTGGCCATTTCCAGGATTTTTGCCACAATGGAGAGTCTCTCCACCATGGTGAAAATCCAGGCCATTGTCTCTGTCTGTCCAGAAACCACAAACAGAAGTCACCTGACTTTCCGATATCCATAGAGGACACAGTGTCCATTATTCCATGTTGCTTTCTCATTTTTCTTAGCAAGTACAGAGTCCCCTGCCCAATTATGTTTACAGGCGTGATGTGGCCATCACATGCCATACACTTTGGATCTGAGAGCAACAAATCAAAATATTTTGTTCAGCAAAGTATTCAGGAGTATCTGGACACAAATCACTAAAAGCTAGTGCCTAAGTAGAATTGGACTGGAAAATTCCATCAACTTTAATTTCCACCCTTCTCTCACTTTCACATGGTTCATCTCTAATTGTTTCCATCCCTTCTTTGTCTCCATTTCTGGGGATAGGCTATCAACCAATATTCACTATAAGCCCAAAGATAAAAGCAAAATAGTGCGGATGCTGGAAATCTGAAATAAAAATAGAAAATGCTGGAAAAACTCAGCAGGTCTGGCAGCACCTGTGGAAATAGAAACAGAGTTTAACATTTCGAGCCCACATGACTCTTCCTCAGAGCTAAAGAGAAGTAGAAATGTGATGGAGCAAAATAGAAGATCAGGGATAGGTGGAAACTCAGGTGAAATTTGACAAAGGCAGGACAAAAGGAGTGTTAATGGCAGTGTTAAAGACTAAAGAAGGTGCTGATAGTGGCATAAAGATAAGATAGCAGAATGTGTTAATGGCAAACCAAGGGTCAGTGCTCTGTGAAAGCAAAACATAAGAACAAGTGACAGATGGCCCTGTGGGGTGGAGTGGTGGGGAGGTGGGCGTGGTGGGGTTGGGGAAAGAATAAAAAAAGAATAAATATAATAAACAAATTAATAATTATATTTTAAAAAGGAGAAAGACGGAGGAATGAATTCATGGTCTGAAGTTGTTGAAAAGGCTGTAATGTGCCTCATTGGAAGATGAAATGCTATTCCTCCAGTTTGCATTGGGCTTCACTGGAACATTGCAGTAGGCCAAGGACATATAGGCACGACAGCAAGATGATGAGGCGAAATGGCAAGCGACAAGAAGGTCTGCATCATGCTTGTGGACTGAGCGAAGGTGTTATGCAAAGCAGTCACCCAGTCTGCGTTTAGTCTCCCCAGTGTAGCTCACCACCACCTTCTCAAAGGCAATTAGGGATGGGCAATAAATGCTGGCCTAGCCAGCGATTTCCATAACCCAGGAACGAATAAAAAACACAGGCTGAATAATCAAACCTATAGATCTCAATACAATGGAATATTTAAAGTTGTCTGATTAGATGTCCAGAAATCTGTTCATTTTTCTTTTCAAAGGCTCAATGGAGTTTCAATTAAAGTAGTCAGGCATTCTGTTGTTTTTTTCAATGTCTAAAGAGTTCTCAGGAATTTAAATCATCATAAAACTTAAATCACCGTGACCTGATAACCCATTTAAATCAGATTCTCAATACAGAAATAAAATTTATCCACTGGATAAAGTACTTTAATACATGTGAACACTTACACAAGGCTAGTCAATTTAATGCTAACCCTTTAAGGAATAAGCCCTATGATCAATCACTGTATTAAAAACATACTTAAATCACCATTCATAATTACATTATGTCATTTAGAGTTAGCAAGTGAACTTACCCGTCAAAAGGTTCCTGAGTCCACAGCAGGCTTCCCCCAAGGCTCCTGAATTGGCTTACCTGGCATGCTTCAGACAGCCTTCAGGAACCCACCTGCCTTAGCGAAAATATCAATATCAAGCAAATTGCATTTGCTGCCGGCACTTAAATGGCTACTCCAAAGTCCATTTGCATGATAATTGGGGCGTGGCCTGGGAAAATGTTATTCATTGGGAATCGATTGGCAAGTTTAAAATTGCAGCCCATCATGCCTTCGGTTTGGGCCTCCTGGCACAGTTTGGTCAGTGTCAGGAGGGGAAAATCCAGCCTTAGAGTCCATGAGGTCTCATAGGCATCGGACATGAGGCTGTAAGCAGGGGTCTGAATGATACTCAGGTGGGGGTCATGACTGTGAAAGGGTTCAGAAGTGGAAGTGCTTTGAGCAGAATTCCCCTCTTCCATGTGCCCTTTCTCTGTCTTCCCTCTTTTGTCTTACCTACATTTCCCTGCTAGCCAGGAGCTGGAAAGCTCTTTGTTGCACTTCAGAGTGAAGTTTTCCTCAATCCTCAATTTGGTGATAGCCTGAGGGTGCAGGTCATTGCGAGGACCAGTGTGCACTCGGTTGCCCACTGCATCTGATTCTTTATGTAGGTTGCCACTGTTTCCTTTGGCATAGACATCAGCATGACAGCCTGAGATGTACTCCTCCGTTCTCCCTCAAATGATGTACAGTTCCTCGCGAAAGGCTGACAGAATCTCTCATATGTTCTGCTGCTGCTCCACAATTAACTTCCTCATTGACAGCTCCCAAGGTTCCGAACCTGCATCTGGCTGAGCAGAGCTTGGGGATTCCTGCCTCCTCCAAAAAAGACTCTCCATTGGTGTGCCTGTCTCCACATCTGTTCTTGCTCACATGTGATGTGTGCTTCACCATGTGACAACCCAAAGACCTGTCTGGGCGACCTCACCAATGCGTATGTGTGTGAGCTAGTGGAGGATGAGCATGAGTCCTATGATGGTGCATCCTCAGAGTGAGTGGACTCTTTTGAGGAGTCTCCATCCTCCTCACACCCCTCCTGAGGAATGCTTAAAGAACCTGTGGGAAATGAAAGACATGATTGGGAGCAGTTTAGAATTCAGCAAAGGAGGACCAAGAGATTGATTAAGAGGGGAAAAATAGAGTAAGAGAGTAAACTTGCAAGGAACAGAAAAGCAGACTGTAAAAGCTTCTATAAGTATGTAAAAGGAAAAATATTAGTGAAGACAAATGTAGGTCCCTTACAGCCTGAAATGGGAGAATTTATAATAGAAAACAAGGAAATGGCAGAGCAATTAAACAACTATGTTAGTTCTGTCTTCACAGAGAAAGACACAATACCTTTCCAAAAATGTTAGGAAACCAAGGGTCTACTGAGAAGGAGGTATTGAAGGAAATTAGCATTACTAAAACAATAATGCTGGAGAAATTAATGGAACTGAAATCCCCAGGGCCCGATAACCTACATCTCAGGGTACTAAAGGAGGTGGCCATGGAAACAGTGGATGCATTGGTTGTCATCTTCCAAAATTCTGTAGATCCTGGAACAGTCCCAGTAGATTGGAGGGGGGCAAATGTAACCCACTATTTTAAAAAGGAGGGAGGGAGGAAACAGGGAATTATAGATCAGTTAGCCTAAAATCAGCAGTAGGGAAAATGCTAGAGTCTAAATATGATAACAGGACACTTAGAAAATATTAATGGGATTAGACAAAGTCAAAATGGATTTATGAAAGGGAAATCATGTTTGACAAACCTACTAGAGTTCCTTGAGGACATAACTAGCAGAATAGACAAGGGAGAACCAGTGAATGTGGTGTATTTGGATTTTCAGAAAGCTTTTGATAAAGTTCTACATAAGAGGTTACTGTGTAAAATTAAAGCACATGGGGTTGGGGAAAATATATTGGCATGGATTGAGAATTGGTTAGCAGACAGGAAACAGAGAATAGGAATAAATGGGTCTTTCTCCAAGTGTCAGGTTTGACTAGTGGGGTACTGCAGGAATCAGTGCTTGGGCCCCAGCTATTCACAATATATATCAATGATTCAGATGATGGAGCCAAATGTAATATTTCCAAGTTTGCTGATGGACACGAAACTTGGTGGGAATGTGAGCAATGAGGAGGGTGTTAAGAGGCTTCAAGGTGATTTAGACAAATTGAGTGAGTGGGCAAATACATGGCAGGTGCAGTGTAACATGGATAAGTGTGAAGTTATCCACTATGGTCGGGAAAACAGAATGGCAGAGTGTTATTTAAATGGTGATAGATTGGGAAATGTTGATATACAAAGATTTCTGGGTGTCCTTGTACACCAGTCACTGAAAGCAAGCATGCAGGTGCAGCAAGCAGTTAAGAAGGTAAATGGTATGCTGGCCTTCATTGCAAGACAGGATTACAGGAGCAAGGATGTCTTGCTGCAGCTGTACAGGGCCTTGGTGAGACCACACCTGGAGTATTGTGTGCAGTTTTGGTCTCCTTATCTAAGGGATATACTTGCCATAAGAAGGAGTGCAGCAAATGTTCACCAGACTGATCAATGGGATGGCAGGATGGTCATATGAGGAGTGATTGGACCAACTTGGTCTGTGTCTGCTGGAGTTTAGAAGAAAGAGAGGAGATCTCATTGAAACATATAAAATTCTGACAGGGATGGACAGACTGGACGGAGGGGTGACATTTCCTCTGGCTGGGGTGGGCCTGGAACAAGGGGTCACAGTCTCAGGATATGGGGTGGGCCATTCAGGACTAAGATGAGGAGAAACCTCTTCACTCAGCGGGTGATAAACCTGTGGAATTCTCTACCACAGAAGGCTGTGGAGGCCAAGTCACTGAATATATTTAAGAAGGAAATAGATAGATTTCTGGACTCTAAAGATGACAAGGGGTATGGGAAGAACGCAGAAGTACGGCATTGAGATAGAGGATCAACCATAATCATATTGAATGGAGGAGTAGGCTCGAAGGGCCGAATGACCTACTCATGCTCCTATTTTCCATGTTTCAATGTGAATTAGAAATGACAAGGGGAGAGGTGTCTCAGTCATCATTGTGCAGATCATCATATTTCAGTGGCTGCTGACATCGAGTGAACATGAGTGAGTGTTGCATGTCATGTGACAGTGTGATATTTAATACAGCCACCAGATAGCTGGGAGACGGCCATCTCTTCATCTTCAGTGCCTCCTCCTCTGCAGCTGTCAAGATGGAGGGTCACCACCAGTCTCCACCTCTCCCTGGTGTTCTGTGTTCTCTTCCCCTGCAAGGTGAGAAAGAAGAGACATATGAATGTAAGAAGTGGAATTTTTGAGACGACAAAAGGACGATATTTGAGGGGGGTCTCTATAAATGTTGGGTGCAACACTGCAATAAGATGAGGATGAGTGTCAGCTGTTCAGATGGGAAGGTGAGGAGGTGCCTCAACAGAGAGGGAGGGGTTCACCTGCAAGGTACACTGGTATGACGAATGATGTGAAGGAAAAGGCTAGGTAAGACAGGGTGAGGGGAGTTCCTACTTGAGTGTGCCATGCTACTCACCTTTTCTGCCTAACCAAGCCATGAAACCTTTTGCGGCCATGCATCCAGGAGGGAGGCACCACACTCCTGCTGCTCACTTCCTGAGCCACTTCCAGCCATGCTTACTTATTTTCTCAGGCTGCCTTCCTCCTCTAGTCTGTGAGGAACAGAATCTCCCTGTGGGCTCTTACAGGACACAGCAGCACCTTCAGGGATGCATCGCTGAAGCACGGTGCTGCCTTACCATGTTGAGTTTCCAGCTATGCAGGCCCTGGCTCTGCTAAAACACATTTACAATGTTTCAATTTTGATCCTTACAAGGTCCCTTTAATTGCTGGAATTGCCTCCTTGCTCTAATTGATTGGGAAACCTGGAAGTCGGGTATAAATGGAATGGCAGAGTTAAAATGCATTGTCAACTGCACTGCTGCAACTTTTGGTTTCCCGACACTCTCCCAACCTCCCCTACTTCAAGCAGGTCTGAAAGTTAAAAGTAAGCCCATGCATTCTGTAGCGGTGAGTTAGTGAATTCAGAGAATAATGCATATAAAGAAGAAAGTGTAGTGGAATTAAAGAGCCAGCTCT
This sequence comes from Cetorhinus maximus, assembly GCF_964194155.1. Classification (NCBI taxonomy): domain Eukaryota; kingdom Metazoa; phylum Chordata; class Chondrichthyes; order Lamniformes; family Cetorhinidae; genus Cetorhinus; species Cetorhinus maximus. The sequence goes on from NC_135900.1 coordinate 16,707,338, forward strand.
GGGTTAATATAAATCCTAAAGGCTCACATCTCACAGGGTCTCCATACAAACATATTTTGGTTGTTCAACATCAGCATTTCTTGGATGTGGGTGTCATGCAATGGATGAATAGATGAATGAATCAGATTGGCAAAGGTAGGCTGGAAGATGAGTTCATAGAGTGTTTTTGGGACAGTTTCTTAGAGCACCATGTTTTAGAGCCAACCAGAGAGTAGGTTATTCTAGACCTGATAACATGCAATGAGACAAGATTAACTAATGACCTCATAGTAATGGAGCCCATAGTTCGCAGTGATCATAACCTGATTGAATTTCACATTCAGTTTGTGGGAGATAAGAGTGGGTCCCAGGCTAATGTTTTAAACTTAAATAAAAGTGATTACAAGGGTATGAAGACAGAGCTAGCAAAAGTAAATTGGGAAATTAGGTTAAGGGCTAGATCAGTAGACGAAGACTTTTAAGGAGACATTTCATAATACTCAGCGAAAATACATCTCAGTGAGAAAGAAAGACTCTAGGAGAAGGATGCATCAGCCATGGCTAACTAAGGAAGTTAAAGATAGTATCAAATTGAAAGAAAAAGTGTACAATTCCGCAAAGATTAGTATTAGGTCAGAAGATTAGACAGAATATAAAAACCAGCAAAGAATTAATTAAAGAATGAGGGAGAAATTAGAGTATGAGAGGAAGGTAGCTAGAAATATAGAAACAGATAGTATGAGATTCTAAAGATACTTAGAGGAGAGTAACTCGAGTGAGCGTTGATCCTCTTGAGATTCTGCAGAGTTAATACTGGAAATGGAGGATGCATTGAACAGATATTTTGTGTCTGTCTTCACTGTAGAAGATACAAATAACTTCCCAGAAATAATTGTAAATCAATAAGTGAAAGGGAGGGAGGAACTTAAAATAATTACAATCACCATAGAATCACCATTAGAACTAAAGCCAAGTTTCCAGGTCCTGATGGACTTCAGTCTAGGGCCTTAAAAGAAGTGGCTGATGAGATAGCAGACACATTGGTTTTAATTTTGCAAAATTCCCTAGATTTTAGAAAGGTCCCATCAGGTTGAAAAATAGCAAATGTAACTCCTCTGTTCAAGAAAGGAGATAAAAAAAAGACAGAAAGGAAGAAACTAGAGGCCAGTTAGCCTAACATCTATGATAAGGAAAATGCTAGAATGTATTATAAAGGAGGTTATAGCCAATCACTTAGAAAATCTTAATGCAATCAGACAGAGTCAACATGGTTTTGTGAAAGTGAAATTCTGTTTGACTAATTTATTGGCGTTTTTTGAGGGAGCAATGTCTAACGTGGATAAAGGGGAACCTTTTATGTGTGCACTTGGACTTCCAAAAGACATTTAACAAGGTGCCACATAAAAGATTACTACACAAAATAAGAGCTCATGGTGTAGAAGGTCACCTATTAGCGTGCAAAGAGAATTAGTAGCTAACAGGAAATAGAGAGTAGGGATAAATGAGTCATTTTTGGGTTGGTAGTAAATCCTGGGAGCAGACTCGGAGGGAAGAGTACCGGAGCGGTGAGTATAAATCTAGCTTACCTCGGGGATTCGCGGCCTTGTCTCCAGCAAGGAGCACCGGAGCAGTGAGTATAAATCTAGCTTACCTCGGGGATTCACGGCCTTGTCTCTAAGGAGCAGACTCGGAGGGAGGAGCACCGGAGCAGTGACCTCGGGGCAAAAAGTAACTGAAGCCAAAACTGAAAAAGTGACGTCACAGTAAAGTTGTGACCTGATTGGTTGGTAGGAAATCTGCACTAAATTTGAAAAAAAAACACTGCAAAGGTAATTAATAAATTAATTATCTAAGTAGAGATGGCTGGGCAGGTGATGTGCTGTAGTTGTATGATGTGGGAGCTGGCAGATCCCATTGTGAGCTGCAGTGACCACATCTGCAGCAAGTGTTGGTTGCTGGAGGAAATCCGGCTCAGAATTGATGAGCTGGAGTCCGAGCTCTGGACGCTGCGGCACATCCGGGAGGGGGAGAGTTACCTGGATGCTTTGTATCAGGAGGCAGTCACACCCAGTAGATTAAGTACCTCAAGTCCGGTCAGTGGTCAGGGTCAGCAGGGTATGACTGCAAGTGAGGCAGGTAGAGGGATCCTGTGTTCAGGAACAGAGGAGCCTCAGCTCTTGACCTTGTCCAACAGGTACAAGGTACTTGCTCCCTGTGTGGATGAGGAAGAGGGCTGTAGGGAGGATGAGCCAACTGACCACGGCACTGTGGCACAGGAGGCCATTCAAGAGGGGGAAGCAAAAAGACAAGTGGTAGTTGTAGGGGATTCTATAATTAGGGGAATTGATAGCTTCCTTTGTAAGCAGGATCTAGAGTCCCGCATGGTATGTTGCCTGCCTGGTGCCAGGGTGAGGGACATCTCTGACCGGCTTGAAAGGATATTGGAGAGGGAGGGAGGATCCAGTTGTTGTGGTCCATGTCGGGACAAATAACATAGGTAAGACTAGGAAAGAGGACCTGTTTGGGGATTATCAGGAACTAGGAACTAAATTAAAGAACAGGTCCTCAAGGGTTATAATCTCCGGATTACTACCCGAGCCACATACAAATTGGCATAGGGACGCGAGAATAAGGGAAGTAAACACGTGGCTAAAGGAGTGGTGTGGGAAAGAGGGGTTCCATTTCGTGGGGCACTGGCATCAGTATTGGAACAGGAGGGATTTGCACCGTTGGGACGGTCTCCACCTGAACCAATCTGGGACCAATGTTCTAGCGAAAAGGGTAAATAGGGAGGTCAACAGAAAGTGGGGGGGGGGGGGAGGAGGAAAGGGTAAAACTCCAAGAAGTATGACTAATGGGAAACAAAGCAGCAGGTTAGCGTGTAGGGGGGTGGATTCAACTTCATGGAAAATTATGAAAAAACTGAAAAGAAAGGAGAGCCCAGGAGAGGCTATTAAAGTCTCCAGAACACAAAATAGGACAGAGTTTTTGGAAAGGGCTAGGAATCTAACTTCAAGCACATCAGATAAAGGGACGACAATGAGAAAGGGGACGGGAAATACAGGACTGAAGGTTTTGTATCTGATTGCACACAGTATACGAAATGAGGTAAATGAGCTTGTGGCGCAGATTGAAATTGGCAGGTATGATGTGGTGGGCATTGCGGAGACATGGCTGCAAGGGCATCAGGACTGGGAGCTAAATGTCCGAGGATATACATCCTATCGAAAAGATAGGCAGGTTGGCATAGGGGGTGGGGTTGCTTTGTTAGTAAGAAATGAAATTAAATCGATAGCAAGAAATGATGTAGGGTCAGATGATATAGAATCTGTGTGGGTAGAGTTGAGGAACCGCAAAGGTAAAAAAAAACATAATGGGAGTTATGTACAGGCCTCCGAACAGTAGTCAGGATGTGGGGCACAAGATACACCAGGAGATAGAAAAGGTGTGTAAGAAAGGCAAGGTTACAGTGATCATGGGGGATTTCAATATGCAGGTAGACTGGGAAAATCAGGTTGGTAGTGGATCCCAAGAAAAGGAATTTGTGGAATGTCTATGAGATGGCTTTTTGGAGCAGCTTGTGGTGGAGCCCACTAGGGAACAGGCAATTCTAGATTTAGTGATGTGTAATGAGGTAGATTTGATAAGGGAGCTTAAGGTGAAGGAACCCTTAGGAGGAAGTGACCATAATATGATAGAATTTACCCTGCAATTTGAGAGGAAAAAGTTGGAATCAGATGTAACGGTATTACAGTTGAATAAAGGCAACTACAGAGGCATGAGGGAGGAGCTGGCCAGAATTGACTGGGAGATGAACCTAGCAGGAAAGACAGTGGAACAGCAATGGCAGGAGTTTCTGGGACTAATTTGGGAGACACAGCAAAAATTCATCCCTAGGAAGAAGAAGCATACTAAAGGGAGGACGAGGCAACCATGGCTGACAAGGGAAATCAAGACAGCATAAAAGCTAAAGAGAAAGCATACAATGCGGCGAAGAGCAGTGGGAAACCAGGGGATTGGGAAGCCTACAAAGACCAAAAGAGGACAACTAAAAAAGAAATAAGGAGGGAGAAGATTAAATATGAGGGTAAACTAGCCAGTAATATAAAAGAAGATTGCAAGAGTTTTTTTAGATATATAAAGGGTAAGAGAGAGGCAAAAGTGGACATTGGGCTGCTGGAAAATGACGCTGGAGATGTAGTAGTGGGGAACAAAGAAATGGCAGAGGAATTGAATAGGTACTTTGCGTCAGTCTTCACAGTGGAAGACACGAGTAACATCCACAAAGTTCAAGAGAGTCGGGGGGCAGAGGTGAGTATGGTGGCCATTACCAAGGAGAAGATGCTAGGAAAACTGAAAGGTCTGAAGGTGGATAAATCACCTGGACCAGATGGATTACACCCCAGAGTTCTGAAGGAGATAGCCAAAGAGATAGTGGAGGCGTTAGTAGTGATCTTTCAGGAATCACTGGAGTCAGGGAGGGTCCCAGAGGACTGGAAAATCACTAATGTAACCCATCTGTTTAAGAAGGAATTGAGGCAAAAGACAGGAAATTACAGGCCGATCAGCCTGACCTTGGTCGTTGGTAAGATTTTAGAGTCCATTATTAAGGATGAGATTTCAGAATACTTGGAAGTGCATGGTAAAATCGGGCAAAGTCAGCATGGTTTCATCAAGGGGAGGTCATGCCTGACAAATCTGTTAGAATTCTTTGAGGAGGTAATGAGTAGGTTAGACAAAGGAGAGCCAATGGATGTTATCTACCTGGACTTCCAGAAGGCCTTTGACTAGGTGCCGCACAGGAGGCTGCTCAGTAAGATAAGAGCCCATGGTGTTAGAGGCAAGGTACTAGTATGGATAGAAGATTGGCTGTCTGGCAGGAGGCAGAGAGTGGGGATGAGGGGTCCTTCTCAGGATGGCGGCCGGTGACTAGTGGAGTTCCGCAGGGATCAGTGTTGGGACCACAGCTTTTCACTTTATACATTAATGATCTAGATGAAGGAACTGAGGGCATCCTGGCTAAGTTTGCAGATGATACAAAGATAGGTGGAGGGACTTTTGAGGAGGCGGGGAGGCTGCAGAAGGATTTGGACAGGTTAGGAGAATGAGCAAAGAAGTGGCAGATGGAATACAATGTGGGGAAGTGTAAGGTCATGCACTTTGGTAGGAAGAATAGAGGCATGGACTAATTTCTAAATGGGGAGAGAATTCAGAAATCTGGAGTGCAAAGGGACTTGGGACTCCTAGTCCAGGATTCTCTTAAGGTTAACTTGCAGGTTGAGTCGGTAGTTAGGAAGGTAAATGCAATGTTGGCATTTATTTTGAGAGGACTAGAATATAAAACAGGGATGTGCTGCTGAGGCTTTATAAGGCTCTGGTCAGACCACATTTAGAATATTGTCAGCAATTTTGGGCCCCGTATCTCAGGTAGGATGTGCTGGCTCTGGAGAGGGTCCAGAGGAGGTTCACAAGAATGATCCCGGGAATGAAAGGCTTAACATAGGAGGAACTTTTGAGGACTCTGGGTCTATACTTGATGGAGTTTAGAAGGATGAGGGGGGATCTGATTGAAACTTACAGAATACTGAAAGGCCTGGATAGAGTGGACGTGGGGAAGATGTTTCCATTAGTAGGAGAGACTAGGACCCGAGGGCACAGCCTTAGAGTAAAGGGAAGACCTTTTAGAACAGAGATGAGGAGAAACTTCTTTAGCCAGAGAGTGGTGAATCTATGGAATTCATTGCCACAGAAGGCTGTGGAGGCCAGGTCATTGAGTGTATTTAAGACCGAGGTAGATAGGTTCTTGATTGGTAAGGGGATCAAAGGTTACGGGGAGAGGGTGTGAGAATGAGGTTGAGAAACTTATCAACCATGATTGAATGGCGGAGCAGATTCGATGGGCCGATTGGCCTAATTTCTGCTCCTATGTCTTATGGTCTTATGGCAAGGTATAATCAGTAGACTGCCACAGGGATCAGTGCTGTGGCCTCAACCATTTACAATCTAGATCAATGACTTTGATAAAGCACTGAATGTATGGTTGCTAAATTTACTGATGACACACAGATAGGTAGGAGAGTAAGTTGCGAAGAGGACATAAGGAGTCTGCAAAGGCATATAGATAGGTTGAATGAGTGGGCAAAAATATGGTAGATGGAATATAATGTGGGAAATGCAAACTTGTCCACGTTGGCAGGAAGGATAGAAAAGCAGCATAATGTTTAAATGGAGAGAGATTGCATAACTCTGGGTACAGAGGGATCTGGATGTTCTGGTACATGAATCACAAAAAGTTAGTATGCAGATACAGCAAGTGCTTAGGAAGGCAAATTGAATGTTGTCATTTATTGCAAGGTGAATAGAGTATAAAGGTGGGGCGTCGATGAGACCACATCTGGTGTATTATTACAGTTTTTGCCTTCTTATTTAAGAAATTATATAATTATGTTAGAAACAGTACAGTGAATGTTCATTAGGCTGATTTCTGGGATGAAGGGATTGGCTTGTGAGGAATTGTTGGATAGGTTGGATCTGCATCTATTGAAGTTTATAAGAATGAAGGGTGACCTTATTGAAACACATAAAATCTTGAGGGGGCTTGACAGGCTGAAAGGGTGTCCCCATATGGGAGAGACTAGAACTAGGGGACATGGTTTAAAAATAAGAGGTCTCCCATTTAAGAAGGAGATGAGGAGATTTTTTTTTCTCTGTGTGTCATTAGTCTGTGAAATTCTCTTCCCCAGAGAGCAGTGGAAGCAGGGTCATTCTATATATATATATATATATATATATATAAGACAGATTTAGATAGGTTCTTGACTGACAAAGGGTATAGGGGGTAGACAGGAAAGTAGACGCCACATTCAGATCAGCTCTGATCTTATCAAGAAGCTGAGCAGGCTCAAGGGGCTGAATGGCCTACTCCTGCTCCTAATTCGTGTATAATCCCTACACTATGGTGTATCCATGGAATACTCAACAATCCATTATTGTGATGTGCTGCATTATGGCCTGACTAAGTTGCGGACTACCATGGAAAACATGGGCACTCCAGGACTTTCTTTAACTGGCTAACGACATTGTCACAGGGAGACCCAAACTCTGACTTGTGCTTTATATATCTCGGGGGCCCTCACCAGCTGCAGTCAATTTGTCTGAATTTGATAAAGATAAGGAAAGTGCCTAACTCTGGGGGGCAGGGGGGTGGTGGTGGTGGGGTTGGGGGTGGGGGGTGGTTCCGGTGGGGTGGGTAGATGTTGACTTTTGTGAAGTCTTTATAAAATCAGATGGAGTTTATAACAGGCAGCTGACCTGGTGCCACCAATCTTCCACACCTGGAGAAGTTGAAAATAACTCCCCGGGGATACACCACAAACTGTCAGATCAAAATAAGACGAAAGACAATTTGTTCGATGAAAAGACAAAAACGCCATGTGAAAACAGGAAAGTTACTTTAATGAGGCATGAATCATCCATATATAAATTAGGAATACCTGAGTGGTTTAGTTCAGCTTGCTAAATGTAATGCATTACTACTTCATGCTCCAGTCAGTCAGCAATTTTCATGACAGTGTAATGGTAAATGACCCAGATAGCAAGCAGGAAATGGAAGTTGTGACAATTTGGGGTTTAGCGGCCACAAATTAACTGAACCTCAAACGATATGGGATTCAGAATTATCAAGGCCAATAGTCAAGCATATAATTTCAAAAGTACTTATATGAGAAACAACTTGATCAAATTTATTGGAATAGGGGTATTCAACAACAGCTTTCCATATTATCATGTCCTTTTTAAAAATTATATTGTAACAAGTTTCATTTCAACATAAACATATTCTAGATTGTTCTGAGGCACCAAATGAGGGGCCTTGAGCAGCGTAAAGTATTGGCATGGAAGGACCCGAAGTCAATCTCTGCATCTCTTTGTCCTAGTTGTATGCCTAGCTACAGAATGCTCACCTTGTTTGCCCACATGTTTGTAACTGGTTACTAAATTTGACTGCAGGACACCAATATTATTTGAATGTTGTCCTTTGGAAATTTGTTACATTCGATTGGTCACTGCCTACAGATGCTTTTTCAAAGCACATTTTCACGCAGGATAAATCGAAAATTGCTTCAACTCCAAGCTAACGAGCCTTGTGTAACTATTATCGGCACCTTAACGCAACAAAGGGACAGGATTTCATTTTTGAATAACAATGGAAGAAAAAAAGTTTTTAAGAGTGTTTAACACCGATAGCTCTCCAGGTTAAAATTTCTAAGAATAAATGCTGAATGCTCCATTTAAAAATAAATTCCCTTTCGTGTTTTTATGAATTGGGCAAAGAAATCCAAAAGCAACTGTTGTGGGATAGAAATCTAAATGACAAATTTTTATATTCTGTGTTTCTGTCAGTGGGCAAATTCAAAATGACTTTTTTCTTTAGGAACATTAGTCAACCATGCCATTTCTCAACCTCAGTCAAGACTTATAGGGAGGCACGGTGGCTATCGGTTTCCCCATTGGTGCAAAGTAAATGTATATTATGTAATGTCAAATTTGAATTGTTATGTAAAGTGCAGTTGCTTTTAATGCAGGTGGCCCACTACACTTGCCATTACAGGTCATAAATATGTAGTGTATATTTGTATTTTATGTCAAACGTTCTCTGGTATATACAGCCGGAGAGGCTTACAGGGCCTCCAGCCCCTTAGTGTACGTTGGCCTCAGACGCTGGCCTTTTCCCATTGAGCCTTATTTCCCCACAGGTCACAAATTGAGCCAGGTTTCAGGTTTCAACTCAAGTGTTGATGAATTCAGGGAAGTGGGTGTGAGGGAGAAAATCAGTTTCCCATTCTTCTACTCTAGCAGTTCAGCACATAATCTAGGTTGACACTTCAGTATGTTGATGGAAAATTGTTGCATTCTTATGGGTGCTGCTTCTCAGAGGAGACTTTAGGAACTAGCTGCTCAATAGATGGAACTGTTAGACAAGAATCATAACATTAAAAGGTTGAACAATTCCTGAACTGATATCCTTAAAAAGGGATACACAGATTTGGGAATCCCTGCAAATTGAACTCCACTCACACGATTACCAACTACAATATGCGTATGACAAAAACAGGAAATGCTGGAAAAACTCAGCAGGTCTGGCAGCACCTATGGAGAGAGAAACAGGGTTAATGTTTCAAGTCCGCAAGACTCTTTATCAAAGCTAAAGAGAAGTAGAAATGTGATGGATTTTATGCTGTTTAAGAGGGGATAGAGCAGGTATAACAAAATAGAAGGTCAGGGATAGATGGGAGCTAAAGAGAGATTGACAAAGATATCATGGACACAAGACAAAGGGAGTGTTAATGAGAGTGGTAAAGACTAAAGAAGGTGCTGATAGTGGCATAAAGGTAAGATAGCAGAATGTTAATAGCAGAACAATATTTCATCTGTAAAAAGACCAGAAAATTAAAAGAAACACTTCTGAAGGTTTACACTCTCACTAATACATTCCTATTTATTGGCTATCGCTATATCATTGATATTCAGAACTATTTGTCAGTCTATGTCCTCTTTACATATATTATTGGTCTGCAGTTGGAGATCAGTCACAGACTGATTGGCATTAAATGTTCAATGCAATATTTGTGCAATCCAAAAATATTGCATTATAATCATCAGAGTTTTCAATGCCAGCATTGTGCACTGAGGAACAGTATCCATGAGTTAGCCTAACATAAAGTGCAGTGAACCTGTTGCACAATTTGGCTGTATTATCTTCTTACTTACAAAAGGGGTTAATGAGGGGCAGTATCCATTGGAAAATCAATGCACAGCACACAAAGTGCAGGAATACAGGATTCATTCCCATTTCTCTGATTTCTCAACCTCAGTCAAGACTTATAGGGAGGCACGGTAGCTATTGGTTTCCCCATTGGAGAAAAGTTGTGAGAAGGATGTGGTGCCAACTCACCCACAGTTGAGTGGGTTCTCACAACCTTCTAAGCAGCAGGTTCCAGAATAGAATTGGTCAAAGCCAGAAGTTTGCTTGAATGTTGTCAATGGTTGGTGGCCTGAGAAAGCTGAATAAGAGGGAAATATATAGAAAAAAACACTTAGAAGTTATAATGCAGAAATAGGCTATTCAATCTAAATAGTCTGTCTTTATCCCCAGCTAAGCAAATAGGCCTGGTGTCATCCTGTTCCGATTTGTACCCCATTTCCTTCATATCGATCTATCCAATCTAATCTTGAAGGTGTTGAGATAGTTTCTTCCACAGCCACTAACCCTGTGAGAGAATTCCACAGCCTCACAACCGCTGGAGAACCACGCCTGCTTTTCTTATCCCAATCATTTCCCAGGTACCCTTCCGAAGGTTGAATTGCTTTCCATAATCTCTGGGTTCAACACCATTGTAGACCAATTAAAAAGTGGATGTATATTCAAACTAACAAATTAAGGGAAATAATTTCGGTTATGCACAAGGAGAACTAGGTCTTACACATTTGCTATCAATGGTCATCTTTATGAAAGCAGAGTTTAGAAGAGTGCAAGTGTTAAAGCAGAAACGCATAAGGAGTTGCTGTGCCGGAACAAAATGGACACAGCACACATATATATATAATAGATATATATATAATAGAATATAATAAAATAGAAAAGAGGTGAAATATAAACTGGTTTAAGGTGGAGGGGGGACATCTCTCTTCTATTTTTCCTTAGTTCTGTTGAAGAGTCATACGGACTCCAAACGTTAACTGTGTCCCTCTCCGCAGATGCTGTCAGACCTGCTGAGTTTTTCCAGGTATTTTTATTTTTGTTTTGGATTTCCAGCATCCGCAGTTTTTTTTTTGTTGTTGCTTTTACACGTATATAGATAGGTGCCTCCTCGCTCTGGCTGTCAGGAAGATAAGATTGTTGCAGGGCAATTGAGATTGAGACGGGCAAGAACTTGGAAAGCGGGAAAGCAGTTTCAAAGCGAAGGATGAAGAGGTAGAAGCGCACCGACGATGTGTGCGCCTAATCACTGGTGCTCTGATGGCTTTTAATGTGCTTTTTTACTGAGACAACGCCTGGCACCTTTTAACACGACTTTTTTAAAGCGGGTCTACCGAAACACTTCGGGGAGGTCAATTTTCCTTTAAGAATCTCACTCCTGCTAAGACTGCATTTGAAGTGTGGATCCTGTGCCCACGGCCCTTTGTGTGTAGCTTGCCTTGGACAGTTCCGCCTTGATTGGTGGCTTCCCGAGGTTCTGGGCGTGTCTCGTCATTCATGAAACATGAAACTGTTTGCCTGCTTCGTTCACATGGTGGAAATTTCCACGATCTCCCCTACACTGTTAAATGCAGAGGATCTCCCCTCCCCACCACCACCACCACCACCACCCCTCTGAAATTACAATTCACTGTTGCTCCCGCTTTGTTGCTTGATTCACGTTGCAATTTAAAGGTGGGTTTCGTCCAAAAAAAAAAGAGCTTGTTAATAAAAAGTAGATAACATTTAAATTGTTTTTGTCAATGTACTGTAATAAAACCCAAATGGTTTCATGCTGAATTTTAGATTTTAAGCGGCCGATGGGTTTGGCCTTTTGATGTTTGAATGCATTCGCTGCTTATTTAAGAAGTAAAGCTACTTGTCGTGGTAAAAAAAAGAGCTATGAAAACATGTGAACGTGTCGAGGACAATGGCAATGAACTGGAAATATGAATTTAAATGCGGGAATATGTGCGTGAGCAAAGAAGGAATTTATTAAGTACTTGCAGAACCTTGTGGGAAGTGAGGGAGTAATGGGAAATTATCTTTTTTACCATCAGACTGCGTTAAAGTTCATTCACTTTTTACCGTTTCTATATTATTCCGTGTGTGTTTGTGCGTCTGAACTGTGTGTTTTTTAACCGCGCCTTTTGTATTGCTTCCTGACAAAGCAGGTTTATTTGCTAATATGGTGCTTTGCTGTAATATTTCCTTTTTAACTTGTCCGGTGGCTCAGCATTTCTACCAATTTTGCTGACCTCATGCTCTCCAGTGAGAATTGTTTAATGTTGTATCAGATTGGAGATGTGGGGTGGGGAGAGCGGTGGGGCTGTGAATTGTGGATAAAACAAACTGCAATTGAATGTCTTTTGAGTCTAGATTGTGTGTGTGTGTGTATGTGTGTGTGAATTTCTGTTGCACATTGTATCCGCCTCTTTAAGTGAATCTGTCTGCAGAGTCGTTTTGGACCTTACAGAGCGCTATGTTGTGGTCTTTTAAGCCATTTAGCAGGGCATCTCCCGGATTCATGCTCGTCCTCTTAGCCACCAAAATAACCTGCTTCCTGGCAGATCGAAGCGGTGTCCGACCACCCGCGGGACTCACTAACCGAGCGCGGGAGGCAACGGGTTAAACCCGCAGCCGAGGGCACACACTGAGCCCGGGTTACATATGGGGAGGGGGGAGGGTTTGCAAGAGTTGTGGGATCTCGCTCAAGGGTGACCAACCCACTCTCTCCCACACAGCCGGGATTGAGTTGACAGACTGGGTGCCACAGGATCTGGAGAGGCTGTGGGTCAGGGTAACGCCCCGCCTAGCTTTCCCCATCACCCAGCCCCTGTCCCCTCCTTCGTCTTCCAGCCATTTAATTGAGGATCTCTTTCTGGCTTGAGAGACCAGCCTCCTGACATAAGCCCCTGCCCTTCACAGTCCCCTCCTTTCCTTATCCATCCTCAAGCTGACGAGTGCCCGTTGTGTTCATCAGGCACTGCAGTGCAAATTCAGACCTGTTACATTTTACTGACTGGCCATTGTTCTTTTGTGCTTCAAGACTGTTTTCCCCAACAAAATACTTGGGATAAATTTATAAAAGTATATGATGTAATGTCAAATTTGAACTGTTACGTAAAGTGCAGCTGCTTTTAATACAGACGGCCCACTACACTTGCCACTACAGGTCACATTTACAGTGTATATTTGCATATTATATCAAACGATCTCTGGTATGTACAGCTGAAGAGATTTATATGGTCTCCAGCCCTTTGGTGTACAATGGCGGGAGGGCCTCAGACACTGGCCTTTTCCCGTTGAGCTTTATTTCCCCACAGGTCACAAATTGAACCAGGTTTCAGGTTTCAAATCAAGTGGTGGTGAATTCAGGGAAGTGGGTGTGAGGGAGAGGATCAGTTTCCCATTCCTATTCAGTGGCTTCCCTCTACTCTAGGAGTTCAGCACATGACCTCGGTTGACACTTCATTATGTTAATGGAATATTGCTGCACTCTTATGGGTGCTGCTTCTCAGAGGAGACACAGTAGGAGCTGTCCACTTGTCCAGGTAGTTGTAAAAGATTCAATTACGATTCATACAAGAATAGATGAATTCTCCCCCTTTGATAAAAGCAAAAAACTGCGGATGCTGGAAATCCAAAACAAAAACAAAAATACCTAGAAAAACTCAGCAGGTCTGGCAGCATCTGCGGAGAGGAGCACAGTTAATGTTTCGAGTCCGAATGACCCTTCAACAGAACTAAGTAAAGCAGATGCTGCCAGACCTGAGTTTTTCCAGGTATTTTTGTTTTTGTTTTGGATTTCCAGCATCCGCAGTTTTTTGCTTTTATCTTAGTGTTTAATTGACCGCCACTTCTCTTCAAGGAATGCCTACCTTGAAGAAGTATTGCTCTTCTCTCCATCAGGATATATTTCACCTCTCTTCTATTTTTACTTAGTTCTGTTGAAGGGTCATTCGGACTCGAAACGTTAACTGTGCTCCTCTCCGCAGATGCTACCAGACCCGCTGCGTTTTTCCAGGTATTTTTGTTTTTGTTTTGAATTCTCCCCCTTTCCTGGCCAACACTTGTCACTCAATGTTAAATTGGGCCTTTATCTCATTGCCTGTTGGTCAGACCTGGCTGTGTGAAAATTGGCTGCTGTATTCTCCTATAAAATGACAAGTCAGTGCACTTCAAACAAAATTAATTGACTGTGAAGTAATTTGGGGCATCTTTGGAATTTGAACAGTACTACATAAATGGGAGTTCTTTCCATCTGCTGAAAAGTGCGTGTGTGTGAATGTTGAGTGAAAATAGCTCAGGCTTAGCTGTGAACACCCCCCACCCCACTTCTCCTCATGTAGAGAACGGTGGTATGTCTTCCAGGAGGACCCTGCATCAGCTGCCCGGCAAGGACCTCTAGCCATCTCAGGCTCCCACCCCCAACCACACCACTCCAGATATGCCTTGGACAGTGGGGTTTCTCACAAATATCAGAATTAGGATTGGCACCACTGACATGGGATCCTGTAGGATAGATGCTTGTGTGGTTTAAACTGTGTGGGCTTAAAATGAAGGCCGGGTAAGAACTGGAATGCCTGTGCAACCAAAACACAGTAAGATGCCTTTGGTGTGGGCAGTGGAGAAATGAAATAATAGTTTGAATTATATTTTAATTTAACTGTAAATGAAACTAACAGGTGGTATATGTTTTTGCTTGGGCCAGATTGTGAAGGTCTGTGGCGTACTTATGATGTTGTATCTATGTATGGGTAAAGTTGCCTGAATACAATAAGTCAAATGCAGGATTAATATAGGTACCTGTGAAATGCTATTGAAGTGAAAGTGTATCCTTTCCATCACACAGACTGCCAGCTTCCGCTCTGTGTGACAATACTCTCCTCTGCCCCAACTCAGATTACCTGCCACTAAAACCCAGACAGCTGCCTTTACCTCCGACAAACTCAATTATTTAAATTCTCTCCTTGATGGCCTTCCATCTTACACCTTCCAAAACTCAGGCTCCTTGAAAACTCTATTGCTTCTTATTTAGCCCACACCATGCTCTGTCTACCTGTTAACTCCCATTCTCACTGACCTACATTGGCTCCCCATTCGTTAAATTTAAAAGTATTGCACCTGTTAAATGTGTTTGTGGCCTTGCCTTTCTCTGTCTGTATAACCACCTCCAGCCCCTGGTTACACCCCAACTTTGGTGGAATTATTTCAGTTGCACAAGCCCTACTCTCTGAAATGTTCTCTCTCAACCACTCCGCCTCACCATCTCCCTTTTTCATAAAGACCCTCCTTAAAGTCCACCTTGTTGACTTGGTTACTAGGTTTATGGAACTTCTTAATCTCTCCTTTAGTATACATTCTGGGTATACATTCTCTTCACTTCTCTGTGAAGAGCCATGGGACATTTTCTTCCCTGTTTAAGGCGCCCTATGAATGCTGTCGTTGTATGTTCTTTCTGACATGAGGCTGGCACACTGAGTTATGTATTTGGAGATGCAGACCAAGGGCCAGGTATTGCTCCAGCTGAAGCTAAGGAAAAGTGAGGGGCAAGTTACCGTGGTCATTGTTGCAAGTATGTCGCACTGGCTTAAGAACAGCATTGGCACAGGATAAGTCAAACCTGCTACCAATGCGTACAGCTTAGAAAAAACACACCTGGCAAAGTAAAACATTTTCAGTTATTTATGTTCTGTGTCACTTTTTATCAGTATGTTTACTGATTTGTTTTCTTAATGCTGTCTGTTATATTCCAACTATGAATCTCCAGCTGCTTCTGAGAATTGAGTAAGTGCTCCAGTTACACAATTAGTGTGCCCTGAATTTGAGATTTTGTTTTGTAAGGATCCACAGCCTGAAAATTAATTAATTTTTTTTTAAAAATCCTACGGGCAGGATTTTCGGATCGTTGAGAGGGTGCAGTGAGCGGGCCTGGGAGCTACTGGGAAACGGGCTGCTGCCAGCGATCATCCTCCAATCGCAATTTCATGCTGGCTGGCCAATTAATAGCCATCCGGTGTGAAACACGCGCTGAAAGACTCAGCGCTGCTGGGGTGGGGACAGGAAGGGGGGTGGGGGGCAAGTGCTGAAGTCTGTGTAGGCGTGGGGGAGTGCACAATGAAAGCTCCCTGAAGGCAGAGAGCTGCCTGAGGGAGCTGAAGAATTTTAAAACCAAAAGTAAAGATTAGAAAATTCTGAAAAAAAATGACCCCACGTAAGAGTCACTTACCTGAACGTATAAATAATAAAAATTCTGTCAAAACATTTTTTTAAATTAATGTTGGAAACCTCATCCCGCCCTTGGATGAGGTTTCCTCAAAAATCCAAAGGCCTCCTGGCCGATTCGCCCACCCGCCAATCGTAAGGTTGGACGGTTAGCGAAAAATCACTCTTAATTAATACATCAATGGCCTTAATAGGTCTCTTAATTGTCGGCGGGCACACTGCTGACTCTTGCACGTACCCATTGACCGAAATATCGCGCAAGTGCGCAATGACATTGGGACGCTCGCCCGATGTTATCGCGCGCTATTTTATGCCCAATTGGGTCTGGCATGCGCTGGACTGGCTGCTCTTTGCTGCTGACCTAGTTGAAAACTAGTTAAAATGGTATTGGGGTCTGAATGACATTTTAATGCATTAACTTTTGCATTTCAATGAGCACCTGTCTGCCTTTCTTGCTGCCCAAAATGTGCCTCTGGCCTGTGCAGTGAGGGATCGGGGGGTGGGGGTAATGGTTTAGGTGCAGACTAAACATGGTGCCTGCCATGCTACCAATATTTTAAGCCTCACAGCCCTGTTCTTGATGGGGTTTAAAATTAAGGCTTCAGCTTATTACAAGGACCAGATGATCATTGCACATTTTATGCCAAATGGCCCGTTGTTGGTTTAATCAACGTTATTTGCATTTTACCAAAAAATATATAGCCTGAACCTTGTGCTATAAAATGGGCCAATTAATGATTTATTCTTGTATATAAACAGTATGTAGCAAATGTAATCCAAAGCCAATCTATCCTATCCTTGTACAGATTGGTTTTGGAAAACAGAATGGTATGTGAGATTCAACATTAAACTGAGCCCTCATCTGCCTCTCCTGGTGCCTCAGGACGAACTGGAAGATTGCATGGCACTAATGGAGAAGGACAGATGAATTCTCCTAGTGTCACAGCCAACATTCCATTCTCAACTAACACACCAAAAATAGATTAACTGATTTATGTTCCTCAAATTTTAGTTCCAATTTTAAACAGAGACCAACACAATATTATTTAATTTGCATTCTTATTCAAGCAATAACCCAATAGATGAATAAAGCTAAAGGTTTTGATCACAATTTATTTAAAGTAGTACTTCAAAAGTGGGTGATGCATTGTGGTCTGAGAAAGCATCTGAAAAATTAACTTATTCTAACAAAAAAAACCTATATTTTTTGTGCAACATTCTCCAATCCACAGTAAAACAAAATAGGTAAGTCAAGCCAAGGACTTTGTTTAATAGGAAAAATGTTTAAAGAGCCATCATGAGATGGTTTATTGGATGTACAGGTTGAACAGAAAGAAAGCAAATGTTTAGCACATTTGGTTACTAGATCTAAACTTAATTCACATTGGTAGAATACATTATTTAAAAAAATCAAAGTATAATTTGCAATACAAATAGTCTACAGTGAATCACAGAAAGAACAAGTAAAAAGCCATTCAGTGTGTTGGTATTGGGCCTGTGCCAATGTCAGTTTTTACTGGTCTTCCAAGTTCCACTGTGCTTCTGTTAGCTGCGGATGGCCACAAGGAAATGCCCTCCCATTATCCCCCATCCCCCTCATTGCCCCAACCCCATGGAATTAACCTGAGGGCCACTATAACTGAGGCAAGTGTACCAAAATCGCATGTATCTATTGGGTTAGCTTCCTCTGTAGGCCAAGAGGATTTAGATGAAATCCAAGGCTGAATTTCAGACGGTCCTCGCACCTGCAGTTTAAAAATGGCCTTGAAGGATTTCCAGGCGGAAAATGAAATAGATTTTATAAGTGCACGTAAAATAATATCAGATTGTTTTGGTTCATTTAGAATAAGACTAACCAATAATACCAATAGTCAAAAACATAAACCAAATGTGTAAATATTATTGCATGTTCAGGACAGTCATTTTGGAACTTGGTTACTAAGTAGTAGGCAATTGGCATTGCACTACAATGATCATATTTTTAAAACTTCAAAATAGAAAGTCAATAAGCTATATATACCTTTAATTTTAAGCACACTTCTCATTTAATGTGATAATTCTTTTGGCAGAACATAGTATAAGTATTCCCAAATGTTGGCTACAGTGTGCCATTTTTGGAAATAGGATTGTATTTTATAGAACTAAGTCTTCTAATATATTTATTAAAGCTTATTTGGATGCATATGTTTTAACAGATAGAAGTTTCCTTGATATATTTTGCTCATGTCTTGCAGTAGTTGGTGGGGTGGCAGGGTGGGGAGGTATGCATTGGGTAGGCAATAACCATTTTGGGCAACTTGTGATCTTTTATATTTAAGGTAGTCTTCTTTTAGTCCTCTGTGTTAATGGCAAAGATAACTGCAGAGACTGTTAGTAAGTTGCCAAACAAGTTTCCTTGAATGAAAGTAAGAAACGGTTACCGGAAATATATCTGTGAAACAACAAACCTTTCCAGTTTTGAATTTAAAAATGCAATACAAGAATTGTGTTTTTGCTGCAGTCATTAGCATTAAGAAAACATGTAAATGATTCAGTGCAGGAGAGAAAACAACTTGAGAGAAGCTGCTTATATAATAATATTCCTAACATTGTTCTGTGAGAGGTTGCCTGGCATGAAGTGCTTGCCAGATACAACTTAATGACTGAATGCTGGAAGGAAATAGAAACAATGTGCAGGGTTACGGGGAAAAGGCAGGAGATTGGCACTAAGTTAAAATGCTCAGAAAGCTGGTGCAGACATAATGGGGCGAATAGCTTCCTGCTACGCTGTAGCAATTCTGTGATTCTGTGAAAATATGTCACTTTTCTGCAGGGACGATGACCCAAAAGTTATTTACTAGCGAAAAGCTTGGAAAGTGAGTTGAAGGTGATTGGAATGCATGGAATTTGTAACCAACTTGTAAAAGGTATAATAATGACTGATGCTTAGTTTTGATGGCTACCTGTTCAAGGGACTTTTTTAATATTCTTTCACAAGATGTGGGTGTTGCTGCCTGAGCCAGCATTTGTTATCCATCCCTAAATATCCTTGAAAAGGTGGTGGTGAGCCGCTTTCTTGAGCCGCTGCAGTCCATGTGGTGTAGGACCACCCACGTTGTTAGGGAGGGAGTTCCAGGATTTTGACCCAGCAACAGTGAAGGAACGGTGATATATTTCCAAGTCAGGATGGTGTGTGGCTAGAAGGGAAATTGCAGGTGGTGGTGTCCCCAAGCATCTGCTGCCCTTGTCCTTCAGGTGGTAGAGGTCATGGATTTGAAAGGTGCTGTTGAAGGATCCTCAGTGAGTTGCTGCAATGCATCTTGTAGATGGTACACAATGCTGTGCTGCCACTGTGCTTCAGTGTTAGAGGGAGTGAATGTTTAAGGTGGTGGATGGGTGCCAATCAAGCGGGCTGCTTTATCCTGAATGGTGTCGGTTTTGGAGCTGTGTCATCCAGGAAAGTGGAGAGTATTCTATCACACTCCTGATTTGTGCCTTGAAGATGGTGGACAGGCTTTGGGGAGTCAGGAGGTGAGCTCTTGCCACAGAATTCCCAGCCTCTGAGCTGCTCTTGTAGCCACAGTATTTATATGGTTAGTCCAGTTCAGTTTCTGGTCAATGGTAACCTCCAGGATGTTGATAGTGGGGGACTCAGCGATGGTAATGCCATTGAATGTCAAGGGGAGATGGTTAGACTCACTCTTGTTGTAGATGGTCATTGCTTGGCACTTCTGTGGCACAAATGTAAGTTGCCACTTATTAGCCCAACCTTGAATGTTATCTGGGTCTTGTTGCATTTGCACAAGGACTGCTTCAGTATCTAAGGAGTCATGAATGGCGCTGAATATTGTGCAATCATCAGCAAACTAAGTTAGTTGTTGGCCACATGTATGAATTGGCTAAGTGGAGATACAGTAACGTTAAGGTGGAAAACTGCATTCGAGATCAAAATAGACAGGCTAACTTGAAAAGTTACTGGAGTTTAGGCTGCTTTGATAAGAGTACACTGTGATGAGTACAGATAAATGATATAGTTAACTGGCAAAATGCAAGGGTAGTATGTCTGTTAGGGCTGTCTGCACAACCCCTGGAGTAGAGCAGAGACATAACTAAGCAGGGGAGATGAACCTGATCTCTAGAAATGCAGAAGATTGAGAAGTAAAGTCAGTGGCATGCTATCTAAAATGTGCAAATATAATCAAGAGATGGTATTAGTGTGCAATTGCTTGAGGAACTCACCAGAGAATGGCAGATGGAAGTTGTAGCAAGACACATCTGCAGCAAGAACACACTGGTGTATCAGTGGCAATTCTAGTTTTCCAAATGTTCAATCTTTAGCAAGATAGCTTTTTAAAATAATTTTCTTCCAATTTTATTAGAAAAATACCAGAAGAATGAATCAAACTCGCCACAGTAGTTTTGTTACATCACAGTTTATACCAAAACAAAGGAGTCGATTGTTAATAATCTAAATTCTGAAGGAAATTTATGTAAACAGGGTAGCTTTTTTCAGTTTCACAATGACTACATGCCTTGATTCCCCCATTCATATTCCATAGCCACTTGCTCTCCTTTGGCAACAACAATGACTTATATAGTGCCTTAAATGTATAGGGTTGCTGCGGAGCATCTTGTAGATGGTACACACTGCTGCTACTGTGTGTTGGTGGTGGAGGGAATGAATGTTTAAGGTGGTAGATGGGGTGCCAATCAAGTGTGCTGCATTGACCTGGATTGTGTCAAGCTTGGATACAGCAAAGTCCAGAGACCCTGACAACATTCCAGCAACACACTGATACACCAGTGTGTTCTTGCTGCAGATGTGTCTTGCTACAACTTCCATCTGCCATTCTCTGGTGAGTTCCTCAAGCAATTGCACACTAATACCATCTCTTGATTATATTTGCACATTTTAGATAGCATGCCACTGACTTTACTTCTCAATCTTCTGCATTTCTAGAGATCAGGTTCATCTCCCCTGCTTAGTTATGTCTCTGCTCTACTCCAGGGGTTGTGCAGACAGCCCTAACAGACATACTACCCTTGCATTTTGCCAGTTAACTATATCATTTATCTGTACTCATCACAGTGTACTCTTACTGGAATGGCTGAAGACTTGTGCTCCAGAACTAGCACTTCCCTAGCCAAGGTGTTCCAGTACAGTTACACACTGGCATTCGCCTGGCAATATAGAAAATTGCCCAGATATGTCTTGTCCACAAAAAGCAGGACAAATCCAACCCAGCCAATTACCACCCCATCAGCCTACTCTTGATCATCAGCTAAGAAATGGAAGGTGTCATTGACAGTGCGATCAAGCAGCACTTACTCAACAATAACCTACTCATTGACGCTCAGTTTGGGTCCACCAGTGCCAATCAACTCCTGATCTCATTACAGCCTTGGTCCAAACATGGACAAAAGAGCTGAACTCAAGAAGTGAGTTGAGAGTGACTGCCCTTGATATCAAGGCAGCATTTGACCAAGTGTGGCATCGAGGAGCCCTAGCCAAACTGGAGTCAATGGGAATCAGGAAGAAAACCATCTGCTGGTTGGAGTCATACCTAGCACAAAGGAAGATGGTTGTAGTTGTTGGAGGTTAATAATTTCAGGACATCGTGGCAGGAGTTCCTCTGGTTAGTGTCCTAGGCCCAACTACCTTCAGCTACCTCATCATTGATCTTCCCTCCATCATAAGGTCAGAATAATGTTCAGCACCATTTACAACTCTTCAGGTTCTTAAACAGTCGGTGTCCATATGCAGCAAGATCTGAACAATATTCAGGCTTGGGCTGATAAGTGTCAAGTAACATTCGTGCCACACAAGTGCCAGACAATGACTATCTCCAACAAGGGAGAATCTAACCATCGCCCCTTGCCAGTCAATAGCATTACCATCGTTGAATCCCTCACTATCAACCACCTGGGGGTTACCATTATCCAGAAACTGAACTGGGCCAGCCAAAAAATACTGTGGTTGGGAATTCCGCAGAGGTGACCTCACCTCCTGGCTCCCCAAAGCCTCTCCACCAGCTACAAGGCAGAAGTGTGGAGTATAATGGAATATTCTCCATTTTCCTGGATGAGTGCAGCTCCAACAACACGCAAGAAGCTTGACACCATCCAGGATAAAGCAGCCCGCTTGATTGGCACCCCACCCAGCACCTTAAATATTCACTCCCGATGCACGGTGACAACAGTGTGTGCCATCTACAAGATGTACTACAGAAAGTTTCCTTTAGCAGCACTTTTCAAGGACAAGGACAGCAGACACATGGGAACACCACCACCAGGAAGTTGCCCTTTGCCGTTCCTTCATCGTTGCTGGGTCAAAACCCTGGAACTCCCTCCCTAACAGCACTGTGGGTGTACCTACACCGCATAGACTGCAACGATTTAAGAAGGCAGCTCACCAGCACCTTCTCAAAGGCAATTAAGGTTGGGCAATAAATGCCGGCTTAGCCAGCGACATCCACATCCCATGAAAGAATTTTTCAAAAGTGTGTTGCTCGATGTTCAGGAGTTAAAAAAAGATAAAGACTTGCATTTATATAGCACAACCACTGGATGACTTGAAGTGCTTCACAGCCAATGAAGTACTTTTGAAGTACTCACTGTTGTGATGTAGGAAACAAAGCAGCCAATTTCTACACAGCAAAGTCCCACTAACAGCAATGTGATAATGACCAAATAAGTTTTTTGGGAGGGCATGTTGATTGAGGGATAAATAATGGCTAGGACATCCCTCAAAATAGTGCCACAGGATCTTTTAAGTCTACCTGACAGGATCTCTGTTTAACATCTCATCCAACAGATAACACCTCTGACAGTGCAGCACTGAAGCATTGGGCTAGATTTTTGTGCTCTCGTCCTGATTTGGAACTTGAACCTTGTGACGCACAGACGGCAGTGCTGCTGCGCCACAGCTGACACCAAGTTACTAAATGAATACCAGGTCTGTCTCCTCAGTTTTCAGGACTTTTTAACAGGGGTGATGCCCAGGCCTCAAACCACCCAGATGATACTAATTGCCCTAATCAATTTCACATTATTGAGTTACTTGGCAACCACCAAATTACTCCGTGAAATTAAAAGCATGGGCAAAAATCAGTTTGATCAATATTCAGTCAGCAGGTATTATTTGTAGCGACTGTAGCATCATCCATATAATAGGGATTCAAGAATTTAAATTTTTGAGGAGAGGGTAGGAGAAATATCTTTACTCAGAGTTGTTTCAAGCATTCCTGGAGAGAGTAGATGCAACAAAGATCATTGCATCTTTTAAGGACAATGTTTGAAGGGCAGGGAGATGCCGGCAGAGAATGCAGGGCAGTGCAATTAGTTTTGGATTGGTCTAGCTTGGCTGTAATGAGTTGAATGGCTCCCTTCTGCGCTGTATCAGAATATATCTCCCTCTCTATCAATCTAAGTAAGACTAGATCAATGTAGTCTGCAGCATGTACCAGACTATAACACCAGCTAGTGATGTGCAGCAACTGCCTCCATGCTCCAGACATCAGCAAACCAGAACTGGGACTGGCCGGCTTCGCCAATCTGCAGCCTGTCAAGTTTGGGAACCAACTTGATTACAGGGGGATGCTAGAGCATGTGCGGGCACGACTGATCGAGGGTGCATGAGTGACCCTAAAGGGATCCTCAAACTATGGAGTAAACATTGGCTAAAGGGAGGATCAAAAGTCCCAAAACAATAGTCCCCAGCATCTTGTACACGTCAAAGTACTTCATCAGCTATGGCACTTTGAGGCGCCTGATGGTCATGTAAATGCAAGTCTTTCTTTCAATCCCCAACCATCCCTATTCTTTGCTTGTGAACACTGGATCTTCTCTTAAAATTGCTTTGCAAATTCCTGAACTTCTCTGAACATATGCTTCCGCACTAGACTACACTGTAAGACTCAACTGCCACGTCTCTGATCTGTTCCGCAGCTGCTTAAGTTTTGAAGCAACTTTGATCAGCTTCCATCACTGCTGCTGCTACCATGTTGCTGGCCCGCTGGTTTCAGTGGTACTTCAGCTTCATCTCTAATCTAGTTCCTGGACAGAAATTGACTGGCCCAGGGCTGGATTTACGTACCCCCGAAG
The DNA here is from genome assembly GCF_964194155.1 of Cetorhinus maximus. Lineage (NCBI taxonomy): Eukaryota > Metazoa > Chordata > Chondrichthyes > Lamniformes > Cetorhinidae > Cetorhinus > Cetorhinus maximus. Next base: position 16,731,363 of record NC_135900.1, read on the forward strand.
GGCATGTTTTCAGCAAGGGGATTTCACGTGAAATAGGGCAGGTGCCCAGCCCACTACTTTCCCGCCCACCTCCGAACTTCCCCCCCCACACCCCCATAACACAGTAGGTGGGCAGATGCCAAAATTGGCAGCCCACCCGCTATTTATAAATAGATAATCAGAGGTCAATTGAACTTGTTGACAAGCCAATTGACCATGATAGTATGCTGACCACGCATGGTACAGTTGACATGGGCAGTCAGGCAGGAGTGGCAGGCCGAATTGGTAAAAAAGTTTTTAAAAGCACGGGAAGGAAGGGGGATACTATTCCGGGGGGGTGCTCCGTGCGTATTGGAGGGCAGCCCTGCTAAGATAGTACTCCCCCTTTCTTCCTACCCACCTGCTCTCCAAAGCCCAACCCCCTCTCACAAGGCTGGCCAAGCCCTCTCTCCCCACTACCAACCCCACCCCCCCCCTCAGCTCCCAAACAATACCCCGGACATATCCGTTGGACCTCCTTCTTGAGACTGGCTGCAGTCCTAGCAGTGCCCACTGATGAGATCTTGATGCTGCTGGCCAATCGGGTTGGCCGGCAGGTCCCAAGGATGAGACTTCCTCCCCAGTGAGAGGCGGAAGTCCCACACTCCGACAATTTAGCCCGCCTGCAGCGCGTTATGGCTGTGGGGCAGGTTGGCATGGAGTGAGTCGGCTTCCTGCCAACTTTCCTTCCAGGGGCTGGGGGAAAGCCGTCTGTGCCCCCGCTTCACCCCCCCCCCGCCCCATAAAATGCAGCCCCCGGACCGCTTCTGGATCTTATGATGACCTCCAGTGTTGCCAGCGTTTCTTTTTCCTGCCCGCAACCAATTCTGCACACATCCATCTTCATTTCTGTCGAAGTACCAAAGCAATGCATCCTCCAATACTCTATCTTCAAGTACCTTTTGAACTTCACTCACTCTATACTCACTCTGTATACCTATCTCCAAGCTTGGATGACAATACGTCAATACTCCAGGCTGACTCCAGCATCCGCAGTTGCTTTGCTCCTGCTCCCTCGTCCCTATTCCCACTAAACTGCTGACATCCCAACTTCCCTTTCTGGTAATACTAAAGCAAAATACTGTGAATACTGGAAGTCTTAAAAACAGAAAGTGCTGGAAAAACTCCGCCAGTCTGACAGCAGGTGTGGAGAGAGAAACAGTGTTAACCTTTCAGGTCGATGACTTTATCTCTGTAATCTCCTTCAGCCTCACAAACCTCCAGGATATTCTGCACTTCTCCAATTCTGGCTCTTGAGCATCCCCAAATTTAATCACTCCACCATTTGAGGCCTTGCCTTTAGCTGCCTAGGCCCTAAGCTTTGGAATTGCCTCCCTAAATCTCCCACTTCTCTTCCTCTCTTTCCCCCTTTAAGACTGTCCTTAAAACCTATTGCTTTGGCCAAGCTTTTGGTCACCTGTCCTAATATCTCCATGTCAAACCAGGTTTGGCAATGCTCCTGTGAAGCAAGGAAAGTTTACTACATTATAGGTGCTATATAAATGCAAGTTCCTGTTGTTGTCATCCCCAGTTAGGACTTAATGCAAATCCTCTTGTTTACATCTATCACCCTAATTTAGGAACACCGTTAACACTATGTTAGCATACCAAGAACTTCTTGGACTCACATAGCCACTTGCTATATGAGGGTGAGTATAGATAGCTGTGTGTCTTATATTCCCACCCAGAAGCCTCCTGCCTTAAGCTGGTAAACAGACACCTTCAGCAAATCTTCAGGTTAGAAGGGAGAATCAGGCCCACAGTACTGCTCCAGCTGCACTGACAGACAGAAATCAAATCCAGTCACATATTATTCTCTACATTTCTTCACCTTCTCCAGCATCCTCATGTGGCTTATTAACAGCAGCCATAGAGCAGAATTTTACGTTCGGCGTGCAGGCGCGTGCCTGATATGCCCGAGCGTAACATGACGCGCGATGACGTCGGGCATACACCCCGACGCGAACTCGCGCGATATTTCGTTCAGCGGGCATGCGCCAGAGTCGGCTGCGCACCCACCAATAATTGAAAGGCCTATTAAGGCCACCAACAAGCTAATTAAAATCAAACTAATGCTGCCCATCGAACCTTACGGTTGGCGAGCAGGTGAAAAGGCCAAGCGGCCTTTACATTTTTTAGGAAACCTCATCCATGAGCGGGATAAGGTTTCCTAAAGAAAATAAACATGAACTAAAACTTTACTTTTGAATTAAAAAAATGTCCCAGCTCATGTGACAGAGTCACATCAGGGGATATTTTAAAAAAAGATTTTACTGTATTCGTTTTTCAAAAAATCGCTTCAATCTCCCTCAGTCAGCTCTGTGCCTCAGTGGGGCTCCACAGGACTCAGTACCAAGTCCTTTCTTTTTTGTGATACATATCAATAATTTCGATTAAATGTAGGGGGCACAATTAAGAGGTTTGTGGATGATACCATCTGGGGGGTTCTAAAATCAAGGGACACAGCCTCAGATTAAGGGGAAGACCATTCAGGACTGGAGTGAGGAGAAATTTCTTCACTCAGAGGAGGGTGAATCTTTGGAATTCTCTGCCCCAGACAGCTTTGGGGGCTCAGCCATTGAGTAAGTTCAAGATTAAGATCAATAGATTTTTACATATTTATAAAAAATACGGGATACGGGATATTGCAGGAAAATGGTGTTGAAGTGGAAGATCAGTCATGGGGTCTCATTGAATGGCAGAGCAAGCTCGAAGGGCTGAATGACCTACTCCTGCTCCTATTTCTTATACTCTTATGATATGAAAATTGGCCATTTGTTTGATAGTGAGGAAGAAAGCTTTGACTGCTGTGGAGTAGTCAGATGGGCAGAAAAGTGTCAAATGGAATTCAATCCGGAGATGTGTGAGGTAATGCATTTGGGGAGGACAAACAAGGCAAGGGAATACACAATTAATGATTGGATAGAAAGAAGCGTAGAGGAACAGAGGGCCCATGGTGTGCTTGTCCACAAATCCCAGAAGGTAGGTAAGATGGTTAAGAAGGCATGTGGGATATTTTCCTTTATTAACCAAGACATAGAATGAAATGAGCAGGGAGGTTAGGCTAGAACTTTATAAAACACATTAGACCACAGTTACAGTACTGTGTACAATTGTGATCAGGAAGGACATGATAGAGAGGCTACAGAGGAGATTTACAAGGATGTTGCCAGAAATTAAGAATTCCAACGATGAGTAAAGATTGGATCATCTGGCATTGCTTTCGTTGGAATAGAGGAGGCTGAGGGGAGATATAATTGAGGTGTATAAAATTATGAGCGGCCTAGATATATGAATAAGAAAGACCTATCGCTTAGTGGAGAGGTAATAACTGGGGGCATAGATTAAAAGTAATCAGTAGAAGGATTATAAGGGAGTTGAGGAGAATTTCTTTTCTGGAACTCATTGCCTGAAAGGGTGGTAAAGGCAGAAACTCGCATCATGTTTAAAGAAGTGCTAGAACATACAAGGCTATGGACCAAGAGCTGAAAAGTGGGATCACACTTGATAGCTCTTTTTCAGCTGACACAGACACAAAGGGCCTCAGTGCCTTACTGTTTCTGTGTTACTCTGTGCGCCAAACCTAAGGAATGAGGAAAAACTGTTAGCGTATGGACTTATGAATTTGGTATTCAAAGAAATGGTTAGAAAGAGAGTGTGTGCTAGAATTTCTTGTGCTCGGTCTTTCGTGCATGAGGTTCGTGATTTGCAACTTGCCATTCTGACAACCATGTGTAGCATGCAATTTCGCTGCACCAACCTCATCTGCATGACTGCAACATCTGGCCGAGTGTCCCACGGGGCTGTCTTCTTCTTACTGCTGCCGGCTGCCTCTGCGATCAACGTGGGCCCCGAGAAACGTGCTCAGAAACCACTTGGTGCAGTCAGCCTGGTCCTCTTAAAGGCCACCTGCCCCTCTTAAAAGGGAGCTGGAGTGAAAAATAATGCTGCAACTTAAACAAGAATGAAGTGAACACCAGGACAGAGGGAGGGTTCCATAGTGACAGATGCAGCACTGGATTAATGGTGGAGGCAGGCAGGAGGAGAGATGCCATGGTTCTCCGTGGAGCCAGAAGTCCCTCAAGGACCACCCTCAGAAGGGAATGGGAGCGGGTGTCCAAGGAAGTTGACTGCTGGATTCCTGACCCAATGACCTGGCAACAATGCCCAAGATGTCTAATGATCTCGTAGGGGTGGTCAGGGTCAATGAATGCATCTTCACATTACATCTCCCACCCAGCTCTCACACCCTTTAATGCACTACACACCCAATTCTCAACCGACATGAGTCCTTGGCATTCTGAACTCGTGCCTAACATCCAGATAGTCCACCTAACTCACATATCTACCAATACTGTCAGCCTCACACTCATCTCTTGCTGCCTTCGCATACCTTCAGCTGTTCAGCTGTGACAGGCACAACATCCAAACAGCAACACAATTACTAGAATCCTTCCCCCTCTTGCAGGACAAGGAGACACACAATAGAAGGGAGCAGAACAGAACTGGCGGGGAACAAGGTTCCCTGCATTCCTGAGCCCTGTGGAGGAGATGGTTCTCTGCATCATGTGGCAGACTATGATGGGGCCAGTAGCATCTGGCATTGCTGAGAACATTGAAGATGATGGTATGTCCCAGCATTATGCCCCTTCTCAACTCCCAGCACACCTTCATTCCGTTATCTGGCCTGGTGACTGAGCTGCTGATGGTGTGACCATGGACTTCTCATTTTACACCTGACCACCAGCCCCCTGCCCCCCTACCCCCAACCACCCCACTTCCATCCTTTTTGGTTTCCTGCTTTCAGACACACAAAAACTCCCGACCTCCCAGCCACAGCAGCCGAAGGAGGAAGAGAGAGAGCAAGACTATAGCACTTGTTGCTGACACTCTCAGCCGACAGTTCAATATTGGCACTACACAAACCTTGGGGGTTACTATAGAGTTGGCATCAGCATGTGGTGAGTCATGGCTGCAGCTTCACCAGGGGTTGAGGGGTGGTTCATCTACTAACTCAATGGAGGCCGAGATCTCAGGTGAGTTCTGCTGCAGATGAGGACCTCAATGGGTGGTGTATCGGGGGTCACTGATGGGGGCTAACACAGATGTCAGGTATATTGTCTGACCTGTCAGGCAGCCTTTTGTCACTGTCAGGGAGCATGGAGGAGTCAGCTCTAAGTTGGCACAAGGCATGACGCAGAGCTTTCCCTCTCCACAGCCTCTGCTCTGTCTCCTTGTTGTACTGCAGACCCAGAGGCAGTTTTGAAGTTGTGCAAATATAACTTGCTGAGCCAACAAAAAGATTGCAAATAACTTGGGTGTCTGTTCATGACGATATAACAATATTAAACATGTTTCCGTTATGTTTCACACAATACTTGGAACAATTATATGTACCTTACCCAGGCAAGCCTACATATAATAAGGTAATTAACAATCAGTGGATTCATTGCATGAATGGCCTGGATTTTCACCAAACCAGGGTCAAGAGTTATGAAGTTTGGAAATAATCCAGATGATTAACACCTTTGTATCAAATTCTTCTCTCTGCTATTTAAACAGAGGTGTAAACCCATTTTGGTTACGAGTGTAAGCCTGTGAGAAGCTGAGTAAGAATGATGGTGCATTTTTAAGATATTGTGAAATCTGCGGTTGGTGGTATTTTTAAGCTTTTTTTGATGCATTGCTCAATGGACTCCAGGAATTGCCCATATCCTGAAAGAACATATGTTGGAAAGGTGGCGCAGTGAGATGTCATACTTGAATTGTAAGTATAGGACATGCAGGAGAGTGCAGCACCATCAGATTAAAATATTTCTGTTGGCAACAGGTGGTAGTTGGGCAGTAGCAGAAATGAGAAGCTCAAATAAAGGCATAAATGCAGATAATGAAACCATACTGTTTTAAAAACATTGTTACGACCAGTGAGGACACATGTCAGGACTCAGCCTTTCTTTCCTATGCTTCAATTGATTGTAACAGGGCTTTTTGTGATTTATAAGGATGAAGATATCAATTCAGCGTCTGTGCTTAAGCATTTATATGTTGATTGCAAAGAACTCAATCGGACAGGCTTTCTTGGGCTTAAACACAAAAGGAGTTAGCTTTTATACTGCTAAAACCTCACCCAGGTAAAGGTATAAAGATAACTAAAAAGGTAAACACATGTCCCAATCTTTGCAACACACGCACAAGCATGCAAAATTACAAGTTGTGCAGTGGAGGAGGTTAACTTTTGTCCTAACTAAGATTCATTGATAAAAGGCAAAAAAAAGTAGAGAGTTCACTGTTCATGAGTCCTTCGTTGTTATTAGTGGCTGAGGCAGATGTTTTCACAGTGGTCTTGAAATTTTCCAGTGGGATTGAGACCAGTGTAAACTACAGTTTCCGAAGCTAGTCTCTTTTAATCTGTAATCCGTCGTTTCCAAAAGTCGATGCCATTGTACCTTAGGTTCCTGTCAATTGAAATTTTCTGTGATGGATTCCACCATGTAACAGTGTTAGGGGCCTGGATTTTAGCCATTTTGGGAAGCAGGTGTTCTAGTGTTCTAATAGCTGCCTGGGATCTCAGCCAAGTGTACGTAATGAGGTTTCGCTGAGAGTCCAGACAGCTATTATAATACGAGACACCTGCGTCTCAGAGAGAACATTGCTTGATTGACAGCTCAGGCTCTCTTGACGCTGACTTGGTGAAAATCCAAGCCATAGACTCATTTATGGCATGGAAGGAGGCTACTCGGCCCATCGAGTCCATGTCAGCTCCCCTCTATTCAAATAACATACCCATTCAAAGAATATACCTTAACCCCAACCTTAAAAGGACAAATCAGTTGCACCACTACTTTTTTACTTCATTATTAAACTAATAAGTGTGATCACTGCCATTTCATTCCAACATGATTACAGTGATCTATAGGATTAATAACAGTTTAATAGTAACCATGTCTGAGTGAGAATTAGTAGCATAAGATGAATCAGTGAAAGGTCCAGTTTGGAACACTGAACAGTCTGATTATTTTGTGTTCTGTTCTGTACACTGTATACGACTTCTCCTGACGGGCAGTGAACCTTACTCTCCAAAATGTGATTCGTTTGATGTTGATCCATTCACGTTCTGACGTAAGCTTACACTGTCTCAGACACTGTATATTCGAGTCAATGATCCGTTAAACCTGTTCAATCTAGCTCTCTGCTGACGCATACATGGACCTGTTTGTTGAAAGCTAGCTCTGGAGATGAACCTTGTTTATGATTTAAATTGGTTCATTAGTACCCATAAGTATTTTGATCCCCATTGGACCCTGCATACTCTTGCCACCGGTATCATCCCCCTAAATCGCCACTATGTCAGGTTGAAACTTTTTGCAAACCCAGCACCCTATTCAATCCTGAGCTGACACTTTGACCCTCGCTATCACAAAGGCTACCGACTTCCAGGTCTAGAATGTTTTCCCCCTCAGCCCTTTGCATAGTTCATCTGCTGCTAAAACCCTCACCCATTCATTTGTCACTTCCAGACTCAACTATTTCAATGTTCTCCTGGATGGCGTCCCATTTCTCACCCTTTAAAATCAGCCATTCATACTTCTGCTACCCATATCCTATCCCACACCAAGTGCCACTCTGTCATCACTGACCTGCGTTAGCTTCCAATTGTTCAACACCTTTAATCTTCATATCTAAATGGTCTCACCTCTCCCTATCTCAGCAACATCTTACAGCCCTATACAACAACCTCTCAAACTCTCCATTCCTCAAACTCTGGCCTCTTATTCGTCCCACATTATTTTCCAACCCCCACCAATGCCACACTATTAGCCCTGTCTTCAGCTGCCTAGCCCCATGCTTTGGTATTACTGCCTGGAACTCATTTGTCTCTCTGCATCCCTGGAAACCCGCCTCTTTGACCAAACTCTGCACTTCCTATACTTCTCTGGCATCAATTTCTTTTCCTTATGCTTCTGTGAATTACCTTGTTAACCGTACACTGTAAACCCAGGTTGTTGTAATAGATATGTATAAAAAATTTAATCAATGATGTATCCATCACATGCCACACTTCAGGGTGATATTATCACATGTTACTGACGCAAAACAGCCTCCTGAAATTTAGAAAGAGCTAACAGCTGCCTTCTGATTGACCTAAGCACTTTGCAAAGTATGTACAATTACCAGAATGTGCTCATTTTCAACACCTTCCCACAATACTTGAAACACAGCCTTAAGGCAACAGGTCAGGCTAACAACTAAACATCACATACACAAGAGACCTGCATCTAGTGAGATCGGTAGGGATACAGATCCAGACAGTAGACTGCCCAAACATAATATTGTGTGTGATCTGCTTTTGTGACAAGTAAACATACAAGCTTATAACAAGCTAATATACACTTAAGCAAATAAAATCATCTTTGTGGAGCAAGGGGAAATATGGACATTATATTCAAAGAGAGGAGCAGGTGTCATAGAAAAGGGATCACTTCATAATTAAGAGATCAAACAATAGATTGTGGGATATTCAGTCGGTTATGGAGCTGCAGCTTGAGGAGTTATGATACAGTTTTTTTTAATTATCTTGTGCATAATATCAGTTATTGACCACACTTAGTGTGACTAACATAACTTCAATAATGAAACCTGAGTAGATTGTGTCAACCAACCAAAAATAAATGCACTTACGTGATGTTATTTGATCTCTCCTTCTTGTACTTTTTCATGCCACAGATCTCAAATGAGTAATTTGAAATGCAGTATCACTTTTCAACTAATAATTCATCACGAGAGTTAGATGCATTTCCAGCTGTTCCGACGTCAACAAATTTGCATTGACCAATGACTTGAGAGATTGAGAAATCCAAATGAAGAGAAGTTCCTGGAAGGCACAGGAAACATTTTGACACACTAAAACCTCTTATAGTTTCATCGCAGTAGTGTTCCAACATACAGCACTGTGACATTTCTCTGCCCATAGCCAAATTGCACCCAGTTCCCATTCACCTATTACCTTTCTATGCCCTGACCTACATTTGCTCTTGATCTACCGATGTCTCAATTTTAAAAGATCACATCCTCATGTACAAATCCCTCCATGGCCTCAAACCCTTGTAACTTCCCGCCACTCCTACAATCCTCCAACTTTAACCTCTTGTGCATTCCATCCATCGCATTACCATTGACAGCCCTGCCTTCAACCATCTACCCTCTATGATCTGGAATTCCCTCCCTAAAGTTCTCCACCTCTCTTTAAGACATTGCTTAAATCCTACTTCTTTGGCCAAGCATTTGATCACCAGTTTTGATGTCTGCTTCATTGGCGGTCTGATTTATGCTCCTTTGAAAGACAATGGGATGTTTTATTACATTTTAAATGCCACGTAAATGGAAGTTGGTGTTATTTCTGTAACAAAAATAGACTAATGTTTGAATGTCGCCCAGAAACCTATTTGTTTTGGTTACTTTATTCTTCATTTACTGTAGTGTAATAGTAATGATATGTTCAGACAATTTATTTTGATAAGATTGTGCAAAAATCCTTCAGTGTTCCAGTGGCCCTGTATCTATGGTACTAACAATGGAACCAAAATTTGAATCGCTGGCTGATATGACAATTAAATCTTCTCTAGAAACTGAGTTTTGGACGTGTGCCCAGAAATAAGATATCACTCCTCACTTTACGAAAGCACCCACAGCGGGTTGACTAAAGAATGGCACAGCCGTTCAGAGAGTGGTTTGTGCTGAGTCTTGCTTTCTCTCCAGCCAAAGACAATAACAGATGCGAGAGACTAACTTTTGAAGGGAGCTTTGAGCTTACATGATTAATCGGCTTTCCTATGTTTGTTTCTCTTAAATCAAGCTGAGGTACTTTCACCTTACATTTTTTTTTCCAATTTGAGCCTTTGATAACATATATATATATTGATTTGCAATTTGCTTAAAATAAAAGATGTGAATAGATTTTATCCCATTCTGTTTGTTTGAAAGGGATGTGTGGTTTATTTAGCAAGCATTTCCACTTGCATTCTTACTAAATTCGACCCCTTCACAATCAATGTGCCATCTCAGGTTAAATAATGATTTTCAGTTTGCTTTACGTGAAAGATGTTAAGATTCTGTTTCACATTGTTCAGTTTGTGGGATGTGAATTGTAAATTTTGTTGAAAGGTAGATTGGATCTGTCAAGATAATAGGCCTTGAAGGTGTATTTTTTCTCTCTTGAGAAAGCATTTCTTTGGCAAGAAATAACCATAAAAACTATCAAAATACGTGGGGTGTAGACGTTTCCAGCAATTAAATGTCAAACCTGATGCTGTGACTTTATTTTTAATTGCCACAATGGTTATTAAAGAAATGCAGGTTAATATTAATTGCTTATCTGCATACAGTTGTGCAAATGAATCTGCTGTAAGTGAATTGCAACATTTGGAGAGTTGATGCAGGCACAATGGGTTGAGTTGCCTCCTTCTGCACTCTAATGATTCTGTGCTTCAGTTGTTAACTTTCTGATATCAAAATGGAAATTGATGGGGCACAACACATTGCCAGCAATATTACCAGCAATATCAGCACTGCAAAGGAATATATTTTCTTTAAATGTTTGATCATTATATTCGGACTATTTGTTGAGCACTCTAAATTTATCTCTGTCAGCTTGTCTCAGTCATGCTGCTTTTGTCTTGGAGTCAGAAGGCAATATGTTCAAACCTCACCCCAAGGATTTAAGCATATAACCTAAGCTGACTGTGCAGGAATAGAGGAACCTGGGGGGTACATGTGGACAGATCGTTGAAGGTCACAGGATTAGTTGAAATAAAAGCAAAATATTGCGGATACTGGAAATATGAAACAAAAACAAAAATAGCTGGAAAAACTCAGCAGGTCTGACAGCATCTGCGGAGAGGAATACAGTTAACGTTTCGAGTCCGTTTAACTCTTCATCAGAACTAAGGAAAAATAGAAATGAGGTGAAATATAAGCTGGTTGAGGGAGGTGGGACAGGTAGAGCTGGATAGAGGGCCAGTGATAGGTGGAGGCAAAGAAGAGATTGCCAAAGATGCTATAGACAAAAGGATAAAGGGGTGTTAATAGTGGTGATATTAGCTAAGGAATGTGCTAATAGGGACATTAAGGGTAGAAAGCAGGACGAGCAAGTGACAGATAGCCCTAGTGGGGGTGGGGTGGGGGGAAGGGATCGAAATAGGCTAAAAGGTGAAGATAAAACAATGGATGGAAATAAATTTTAAAATAATGGAAATAGGCGGGATAAGAAAAATATATTTTAAAATGATAAATGATTGGAAAAGGGGGGATCGGAAAGAGGGTGGGGATGGAGGAGACAGTTCATGATCTGAAGTTGTTGAACTCAATGTTAAGTCCAGAAGGCTGTAGAGTGCCTAGTCGGAAGATGAGGTGCTGTTCCTCCAGTTTGCGTCGAGCTTCACTGGAACATTGCAGCAGGCCAAAGACAGACATGTAGGCACGAGAGCAGGGTGGAGTGTTGAAATGGCAAGCGACAGGGAGGTCTGGGTCATGCTTGCGGACAGACTGAAGGTGTTCCGCAAAGCGGTCACCCAGTCTGCGTTTGGTCTCTCCAATATAGAGGAGACCGCATTGGGAGCAGCGATTGCAGTAGACTAAATTGAGGGAAGTGCAAGTGAAGTGCTGCTTCACTTGAAAGGAATGTTTGGGCCCTTGGACGGTGATATATTTTTCTTTTCCCACCTATTTCCATTATTTTAAAATTTATTTCCATCCATTTATTTTATCTCCACCTTTTCGCCTATTTCGATCCCTTCCCCCCACCCCACCCCCACTAGGGCTATCTGTCACTTGCTCGTCCTGCTTTCTGCCCTTAATGTCACCATTAGCACATTCCTTAGCTAATATCACCATTGTCAACACCCCTTTGTCCTTTTGTCTATGACAGCTTTGGCAATCTCTTCTTTGCCTCCACCTATCACTGGCCCTCTATCCAGCTCTACCTGTCCCACCCCCCTCAACCAGCTTATATTTCACCTCATTTCTATCTTTCCTTAGTTCTGATGAAGAGTCATACGGACTTGAAACATTAACTGTCTTCCTCTCCGCAGATGCTGACAGGACATGTTGAAAGTTTGGTTAACAAAGAATATGGGATCCTGGGCTTCATACATAGAAATATTGAGTACAAAAGCAGGGAAGCTGTGCTGGGCATTTACAAAGCTCTGGTTAGGCCCCAACTAGAGCATTGTGTCCAGGCGCCACCACAGTTTAGGAAGGATGTGAGGGTCCTCGAGAGGGTGCAGAGGAGATTTAGCAAAATGTTTCCAGGGATGGGAGATTTTAGTTGCAAGGTTAGGTTGTAAAAGTTGGGCTTCACGGGAGATTTAATAGAAATGTACAAGATTATGACAGGTTTGGATAAAGTAGGCAAGGAAACATTGTTCCCATTAGCTTATAGTACAAGGACTAGGGGACAGAGATTTAAGGTTTTGGGCAAGAAATGCAGGGGGAAGGTGAGGAGGATTTTTTTTATACAGCAACTGCTAATGACCTGGAACTCGCTGTCCGTGAGAATAGTGGAAGCGGAAATAATCAATGATTTCAAAAGGAAATTGAATGGGCACTTAAAGGAAATAAACCTGCAGAGCTATAGAGATCAAGCAGGAGAGTGGAGCTGACTGGATTACTCCTTGGAAAGCTGTCATAGACTTGATGGGCCAATTGGCCTCCTTCTGTAGTATTTAATTTGACTTCTTCATTTTGCTACTGAAGGAATGCAACATTGTTGGAAGTGCCATGTTTTGGATGAGATGTTAAATTGGAGTTCTCCTGGAGTGCTAGCTGGCATTTATCTCTGAACTACCACCAATCAAACAGATAAGCTCATCATTTGTGGCTTAGTTGCCAGCATTCTTGTCTCTGAGACAGAAGGTCAAGTATTCAAGTCTGACTGAGAACAGAAATCAAGGCTAACACTCTAGTACATTAATGAAGGAGTACTGCACTGTTGGATGTTAGTTCCAGTAATTGTGTGTAGAGGAAGAATGAGTTTAAAGCAAGCCTGTTCCTTAATACAGGTCTATTTCCAAAACAGCAAATCAAAGTAACAGACTCTCCCATTTATACACTTTTGAACATAACAAATTAACAACAAAGAACAAATAGAACAAATTAACAAATTAATCCAGGGGCAAATGAGTAAATAAAAGGGGGTAGTCCCTTAAAGGAATACTGCAACTAAAAACAAAATCTTAAAGAAAATGTAAATCGAATTTAAATATGATTTTTGGGGTCTATGATGCACTCCAGTCCCCGCGGTGCCCATCGGTTACCTCTCCCATTTATAGATGGACCAATACCCATCACCTATTTAACAATGCAGTTGCCTGAACAATGCAGTTGTTGCCATTAAACCTTTACAATGTAATCGCCATTTAACAAAGTGATTGCCATTGGACCTGAACAATGTGATTAATAAGATGTTGACATCAGAGGTGTAATGTTAAACGAAGACTCTGTCCACAAACTCTTGAAAGCACTTAGCTTGTGTCAACAAACATTGTGAAACTGGCTGCAGGGATCAGAGCGCCTGAGCTGTCAAACAATGTTTCCCCTGGGGTGCAGGTGTTCTATTATTACAATAGCTGTCTGGGCTCTCAGCCGACAAGGGTTTATGATTTGTGATTTTTGAAATTTCGAAGGGCCTAGATGATTGACACTTTTATTAGCTTGGAGACCAGACTGTTTTTTCAAGCAGAGGTGAATGCTATCAATTGATTACTTTTACTGAAAGCTTTTTTTATGCATGCCATTATACACTATGGGGTTCATTGGTCCTAGAAAGTGTGTAGGGGGTCAATGGGCATGGAAGGACCATAGCTTGGCATTGGGGGCATGAGGGGCCATAAGGAGTGGGTAGAGAGGCATCAGGGGGATGTGGGGCCATGGGGGTGGGTGGAAGGACTGAGCTTGGCATAGGGGGCATGAGGGGAACCTTTTGAACTTACCTTTAAAAAGGTCCCCTCATCCCCACCTCTGAGGGGTTGTGAACCACGACTCTTTAACAACCTGACCCGACTCTGTGAAAATTGCGGAGGAGTAGGGCATGCCTATCTCCGCAATGGAGCCAGCCAAGTAGGAAGTGCCAGATCCGGTTTTTTGACAGGAACCAGCCCATACCCTATAACGGCACTCCCAAAAATTAGACAGCCCAGGAATGGGGTCAAGAATCTCGGAATCAGGACACACCTGCCATTTTTAAAAGTCTCCTGAGTCAAAGTGACTCAGTGAAAACCCAAGTCGAGCTGCATACATTTCCATACTGATCAAGAGTGGAGCTCCAGGCTGATTCAACCCCTCTCCCTAGATCAGGGACACCAAGGCACTCAAACCCACTGCTAAGCCAGTGGAAAGTGACAGCCTTTGCATCCAGCAGCTGCTACTTCTGGAGGCACTGGTAGAAATCAATTTCTGCAGCATGAATGGGGTATAAAATCATGAGCTGTTTTATTTGCTGTACCTAATATTTTACTTGTTAATGATGCTGTGTAATTGGAGAGCCTGTCACATTTTCTGAGTGCCTTAAAACCATCACTGGAATTGGGATTCATCTTACCACAATCAGCATTAACTCTATTTTGTGAACAACAGACTGAAATAAAAAGGTTGCAATTTCTGACTTGCAAGAACCAGCAGCTGATATGACGATGGCACATTTATAACAGACGCTCATATACAAGGCTGAATCGGTAGGTAAAGTTAAACGTATGTTCCTACATCACATCTTGGGTGGGTATTGCTTGCACAGTGATGATTGCAGTGTCTTGTTTTCTGGAGATAGCTGCAGAAGGTTGAAGAGAAGCACTGTGGTACGTCTGCAGAATGCTCTCTGATTTTTTTCATGGTGTGTGCTAAAACTCTAATTTAGAATCATAGAGGTCTACAGCACAGAAAAAGGCCCTTTGGCCCATCGAGTCTGCGCCAGTCAAACAAGTACCTAACTATTCTAATCCCATTTTCCAGCACAAGGCCCATAGCCTTGTATGCCATGGCATCGCAAGGGCACATCCAAATACTTCTTAAATGTTATGAAGGTTTCTGCCTCTACCACCCTTTTAGGCAGTGAGTTCCAGATTCCCACCACCCTCTGGGCAGAATTTTCTGCCTGTCGGGCAGATGGGCCCGACCCAATCTCCGGCAGGCGGGGAGCCGATCCCCGACAGAGAAGCGGACCCTGCTGCCATTTTACGTGGGTGGGCCAATTAAGGCCCTTCCAGCGTGATGCCCGGCGGGAAGTGCTATGCACTTCCTGTGCGGGCTAAGTGCTGCCTCAGGGAGATCGCTGACATTTTTTAAAATATTAAAAATAGAAAAAAAAAATTCCCTAACATGTTCCCCTCATGTGATAATGTCACATGAGATTGGACATGTTCATAATGTACATAATAACTTTATTAAAATGTTTAAAACCCTACACGAAACCTCATCCTGCCGGTGGATGAGGTTTCATGTTTTTTCCATTGCCCGCTGGGGCTCCTGGCCTGCCCACCAACCTTAAGGTTGGATGGGCAGGTCCTTTAATTGTTTAAATGATCCTGTCAATGGCCTCAATTGGCCATTGACAGGTCGGCGGGCGCACAGCTGATTTTGCTGCGCCCCCGCCTTCCTGAAAATTTAAATGGGGCGGGATGACGTCGGGGGTTCCGCCCGACATCGTCCCGCGTCATTTTACCTGTCGGTGAGCGGGCCCCGCCCCCTGCTCACAATGGCAAAATTCTGCCCTATGAGTGAAAAAATTCTTCCTCCCATCCCCTCTAAACCTCCTGCCCCTTACTCTCAACTCGTGCTTGTTTATGCCACATGTCAGCCTACATGTGTTTCAAAATGCAGTCGGGAAGGTTGTATTAAGATTGCACCAATATATTTCTAGTTGGATAGTTTGCTGTTTAAATTAAACCATGCAGAAAAGGAAATTATTTTTTAACTTTCTTTCTGGTTCTCCTTGATTATTTTAGGTAAGGCACAGAGATTCCAGTCTGTCATATTGGAGATACAGGCCTGGAAGATGCAGGAAGAGGTCCAATTTAAGGGACCACCTTCACATCTTGAAAATATATCCGTATTAGGTTGGGCACCATAGCGAATTCTGGCACCTGTCTAGCATAGGCACTATGGCGCCCCTTTAATATGCTACTTTGGGAACTAATGCTTGTTTAAGGAGCCAACCAGGAATTGAATGCAGAAGATATTGGATGGAATCTTCCGTTCTGAAGTCTAAGTTCGGTGGCAGGCGCAGAAGTGGGAGCGATTCCCGCTGCTGGCGAGTGCAGGAGATTTTGCCCATTGAGTCCGTGTGCAGCCTAACCAACAGCCTTGAATGAACTGCTGGAACCAGCCAGTAAAAAAAGCACTCACCTGAAGGTGGAGCTGGAATGAGTATTTCGGTTCCTCCTGGTCACATGTTAAAAAATATGGGCCGCTACTGGCCGTGACAAAAATTGCCAACCTGGTACTTTGGTTGCAGGGCAGTATGGGTCATTGGTTTGGCTTTTCCTTGCTGCTGTGGGAAGGCACCAAAGCAAAATAACCTTCTCGGAGGGTGACATGTCATTATGTTGCCCTGGGCGCATTTCCTGGCTGCTGACCAGGGCACATTGGGAGATCTGGGAGCAGGCTGGTTGGCCATCTTCTTGTGGAGCTTGAACAGACTGGTGGAAAAGTATTTCTCATGCTTTCATAACATTTAAATCGTGTGGGAAAAGAGAGCAAAATAAAGATTGGGCCATACACAAAGCAGCTGAAGTTTCATAGAAATTATTTTTTATATTTTACTATATTTAAAAAATCTAGCAACTTTTATTATATTGGGAAGAAATTACATTATACAGTATAAAATTAGTTTTCCAGGGCCAGAGAGGTTTGTCTTCATTAATTGTGACTTAGTAGATGGTTACATGTTTAGTGCATGGTTACAAATAACATCCCAGAAATAAGTGCGCATCAAGAGGTGAAAAGGAAGGACGACTTAAAACAATTATAATCACCAGGGAAAGGGTACTGAGAAAATTGTTAGAACTAAAAGCTGACAAGTCCCCAGATCTGATGGACTTCATTCTAGGGCCTTAA
The DNA here is from genome assembly GCF_964194155.1 of Cetorhinus maximus. NCBI lineage: Eukaryota > Metazoa > Chordata > Chondrichthyes > Lamniformes > Cetorhinidae > Cetorhinus > Cetorhinus maximus. Next base: position 16,748,484 of record NC_135900.1, read on the forward strand.
AATAAGTAGCTGCTGAGGTGCATTGGTTTTAATTTCCCACAATTCCCTAGGGGAGAATTTCTCCTATGGCGGGCAGGCTGGGCGGGGGCAGGTGGGGAGCCGATCACCGCCCGCGTTCGGCTGTGCGCCACCATTTTACGCGGGCAGGCCACTTAAGGCCCGCCCAGCGTAACGTGCGGCCAGTAGCACTCAGCACTACCTGTGCGGGCGGGGGGAGTAGGGAGAGTCAGGCCTTGTGCTCTTTCGCGCATGCACATGAAAGAGTGCAGCAATCTCCCTGAGGCTTGGAGCTGCCTCAGGGAGATTAAGTAGATAATAAAACTTTTTTAAAAATAAAGTTAAAAACTATTTAAATATGTCCCCTCATGTGACAGTGTCACATGAGCTGGGACATGTTTGTGAAGTTTGCAAAATTTATTTAATTATTTTATAAAACCTTCAGGAAACCTCATCAGGTTTCCTGAAAAACACGAAGGCCGCTTGGGCTCTTCACCTGCCCGCCAACCTTAAGGTTGGATGGGCAGCTTTGTTAATAAGTTAAATTACTTTTTCAATGGCCTTAATAAGCTGTTGACAGTTCGGCGGGCGCTCAGCTGCCTCTGGTGCACGGCCACTGAACAAAATATCGAAATGACACGTGATGACGTCGGGACGCATGCCTGACATCATTGCGTGTCATTTTACGCGTCGGAGTGTCGGGCCCGCCCCTGCACGCTGACGGCAATATTCTGCCCCTAGATTCTGGAAAGGTCCCATCAGACTGGAAAATAGTAAATGTAACTCCTCTGTTCAAAATAGGAGGGAGGCAGAAAGCAGGAAACTACAGGCCAGTTAGCTCAACATCTGTCATAGATGGAATCTATTATTAAGGGGGTTATAGTGGGGCACTTTTTGAAAACCTCAATGCAATCCGAGTCAACATGGTCTTGTGAAAGAGAAATCATGTTTGACTAATTTATTAGTGTTTCTGAGGAAGTAACAAGCAACATCAATAAAGAGAAACCTGTAGATGTGGTGAACTTGGATTTCCAAAAGGCATTTGATAAGGTGCCACATCAAAGATTACTACACAAAATAGGACTTCATGTTATAATGGGTAACATATTAGCATGGATAGAGGATGGGTTAGCTCACAGAAAACAGAGAGTAGGCATAAATGAGTTATTTTCGGTCTAGCAAGATGTAAAGAGTGGAATGCCACAGGGATCAGTGCAGGGGCCTCAACTATTTATGGTCTATATTAATGACTTGGATGACAAAACCAAATGTATGATTGCTAAATTTGCTGATGACACAAAGATAGGTAGGAAAGTAAATTGTGAAGAGGACAAAAAAGGAGTCTACAAGGGGATATAGATAGGTTAAGTGAATGGGCAAAAAATTTGGCAGATAGAGTAAATTGTGGGAAAATGTGAACTTGTCCACTTTCGCAGGAAGAATAAAAAAGCAGAAAATTGTATAAGTGGGGAGAGATTACAGAACTCTTGAGATACAGATGGTTCTAGGTGTTCTAGTACATTTTTAAAAATTAATTCATGGGATGTGGGTATCGCTAGCTAGACCAGCATTTGTTGCCCATCCCTAATTGCCCTTGAGAAGGTAGTGATGAGCTGCCTTCTTGAACTGCTGCAGTCCAAGTGGCATAGGCATGCACACAGTGCTGTTAGGGAGGGAGTTCCAGGATTTTGCCCAGCGACAGTGAAGGAAAGGCAATATATTTCCAATTCAGGATGGTGAGTGGCTTGGAGGGGAACTTCCAGGTGGTGGTGTTCCCATGTGTTTGCTGCCCTTGCCTTTGGATTCACAAAAAGTTAATTGCAGCAAGTGGTTAGGGAGGCAAATCGAATATTGTCATTTATTGCAAGGGGAATGGAATATAAAACAAAAACAAAAATACCTGGAAAAACTCAGCAGGTCTGGCAGCATCTGCGGAGAGGAGCACAGTTAACATTTCGAGTCCAAATGACCCTTCAACAGAACTAAGTAAAAATAGAAGAGAGGTGAAATATAAGCTGGTTTAAGGGGGGGTGGGACAAATAGAGCTGGATAGAGGGCCAGTGATACGTGGAGTTAACCAAAAGATGTAACAGACATAAGAACAAAGAGGTGTTGACGGTGGTGATATTATCTAAGGAATGTGCTAGTTAAGGGTAGAAAGCAGGACAAGCAAGGTACAGATAGCCCTAGTGGGGGTGGGGTGGGGTGAAGGAATCAAAAAAGGCTAAAAGGTAGAGATAAAACAATGGATGGAAATACATTTAAAAATAATGGAAGTAGGTGGGAAAAGAAAAATCTATATAAATTATTGGGAAAAAAAGGGGAGGATCGGAAAGGGGGTTGGGATGGAGGAGAGAGTTCATGATCTAAAATTGTTGAACTCAATATTCAGTCCGGAAGGCTGTAAAGTGCCTAGTCGGAAGATGAGGTGCTGTTCCTCCAGTTTGCGTTGAGCTTCACTGGAACAATGCAGCAAGCCAAGGATGGACATGTGGGCATGAGAGCAGGGTGGAGTGTTGAAATGGCAAGCGACAGGGAGGTCTGGGTCATGCTTGCGGACAGACCGAAGGTGTTCTGCAAAGCGGTCACCCAGTCTGCGTTTGGTCTCTCCAATGTATAGGAAACCACATTGGGAGCAACAAATGCAGTAGACTAAATTGAGGGAAGTGCAAGTGAAATGCTGCTTTACTTGAAAGGAGTGTTTGGGCCCTTGGACGGTGAGGAGAGGGGAAGTAAAGGGGCAGGTGTTGCACCTTCTGCGGTTGCATGGGAAGGTGCCGTGGGAGGGGGTTGAGGAGTAGGGAGTGATGGAGGAGTGGACCAGGGTGTCCCGGAGGGAACAATCCCTGTGGAATGCCGCCGGGGGGGTGAAGGGAAGATGTGTTTGGTGGTGGCATCATGCTGGAGTTGGCGGAAATGGCGGAGTATGATCCTTTGAAAGCGGAGGCTGGTGGGGTGATAAGTGAGGACAAGGAGGACTCTATCATGTTTCTGGGAGGGAGAAGAAGATGTGAGGGTGGATGTGCGGGAGATGGGCCGGACACAGTTGAGGGCCCTGTCAACCACCGTGGGTGGAAAACCTCGGTTAAGGAAGAAGGAGGACATGTCAGAGGAACTGTTTTTGAAAGTGGTGTCATCAGAACAGATGCGACGGAGGCGAAGGAACTGAGAGAATGGGATGGACCTGGAAAAACTTATTAATTTTGCTTCCAATTTCCACCCCTCCATCATTTTCACATGGTCCATCACTGACACTTCCCTTCCCTTCCTTGACCTCTCTGTCTCAATTTCTGGTGATAGACTGTCCACCAATATCCATTACAAGCCTACCGACTCCCACAGCTACCTCGACTACAGCTCCTCACACCCCACTTCCTGTAAGGACTCCATCCCATTCTCTCAGTTCCTTCGCCTCTGTCGCATCTGTTCTGATGATGCCATTTTCAAAAACAGTTCCTCTGACATGTCCTCCTTCTTCCTTAACCGAGGTTTTCCACCCACGGTGGTTGACAGGGCCCTCAACCATGTCCGCCCCATCTCCCGCGCATCCGCCCTCACACCTTCTTCTCCTTCCCAGAAACATTATAGGGTCCCCCTGTCCTCCCTTATCACCCCACCAGCCTCCGCATTCAAAGGATCATCCTCCACCATTTCCGTCAACTCCAGCATGATGCCACCACCAAACACATCTTCCCTTCACCCCCCCGGCAGCATTCCATAGGGATCGTTCCCTCCGGGACACCCTGGTCCGCTCCTCCATCACCCTCTGCACCTCAACCTCCTCCCATAGCACCTTCCCATGCAACCGCAGAAGGTGCAACACCTGCCCCTTTACTTCCCCTCTCCTAACCGTCCAAGGGCCCAAACACTCCTTTCAATGAAGCAGCATTTCACTTGCACTTCCCTCAATTTAGTCTACTGCATTTGTTGCTCCCAATGCGGTTTCCTATACATTGGAGAGAACAAACGCACACTGGGTGATCGCTTTGCAGAACTTGCAGAACACCTTCGGTCTGTCCGCAAGCATGACCCAGACCTCCCTGTCGCTTGCCACTTCAACACTCCACCCTGCTCTCATGCCCACATGTCCGTCCTTGGCTTGCTGCATTGTTCCAGTGAAGCTCAACGCAAACTGGAGGAACAGCACCTCATCTTCCGACTAGGCACTTTACAGCCTTCCGGACTGAATATTGAGTTCAACAATTTTAGATCTATGAACTCTCTCCCCCATCCCCACCCCCTTTCCGATGCCCCCCTTTTTTTTCCAATAATTTGTATAGATTTTTCTTTTCCCACCTACTTCCATTATTTTTAAATGTATTTCCAGCCATTGTTTTATCTCTACCTTTTAGCCTTTTTTGATTCCTTCACCCCACCCCACCCCCACTAGGGCTATCTGTACCTTGCTTGTCCTGCTTTCTACCCTTAATTAGCACATTCCTCAGATAATATCACCACCGTCAACACCTCTTTGTTCTTTTGTCTGTGACATCTTTTGGTTATCTCCACGTATCACTGGCCCTCTATCCAGCTCTACTTGTCCCACCCCCCCACCCTTAAACCATCTTATATTTCACCTCTCTTCTATTTTTACTTAGTTCTGTTGAAGGGTCATTCAGACTCGAAACGTTAACTGTGCTGCTCTCTGCAAATGCTGCCAGACCTGCTGAGTTTTTCCAGGTATTTTTGTTTTTGTTTTGGATTTCCAGCATCCGCAGTTTTTTATTTTTATCTTAGAATGGAATATAAAAGTAGGGATGCTTTGCTCCAGTTGTATAGGGTGTTGGTGAGACTATAGCTGGAGTATTATGTACAGTTTTGGTCTCCTTTGTTTATAAGGATAGGTTGGACCTGTATCCTTTGGCGTCTAGAAGAATGAGAGGTGATCTTATTGGAACATATAAGATCCTGAGGGGATTTGACAAGATGGATACTGAAAAGATGTTTCCCCTTGTGGGAGAGACTAGAACTAGGGACACAGTATTAAAATAAGTGGTCTCCCATTCAAGGCGGAGATGAGGAAATTTTTTTTTTTCTTTCAGCGGGTCATGAGTCTATGGAATTCTGTTCCTCAGAGACTAGTGGAAGCAGGCCTTTGAATCTTTTTAAGACTGAGTTAGATTCCTGATTGACAAAGGAATCAAAGGTTATCGGGGGTAGGAAGGAAAGTGGAGTTGAGGCCATAATCAGATCATTCATGATCTTATTGAATGGCGGAGCAGGCTCAAGGGGCCAAATGGCCTACTCCTGTTCCTAATTCATATGTTTGTATTTTAGAAACCTAGTTACACCTCATTAACAAGGTAGAGTCTTTTGGGAATTTTTTTACCAGTGGCATTATAGAGTAAAAGAAAGATCTCGTCAATTCAGTGATTTCTACTAGATTGTCAACCGTGGGACTTCAGCAGTGCACCCTATGTTGGAGCACGGAACAGCAACTTTTGGATTTCCACGTTTAGCTGTGCTTGTGCGGAAGTTGCTGTCAGTTTCACTGGGTAATTATAGTGAACACTGACAGTTTCACCGTCACTACAACCTTAAAACCTGGGCTAATATCTTTTCTGGCTGTTGTAGACCAGAGTTTGAGTTGCAAAGTGTTTTTCACTTTGTATTATCGGGTGTGAAGTCTTTGAACTGTTGGGGCATTTTAGCTGAGGAAATCTTGAAGGTGAGTAACTCACCTCCTGACTCTCCAAGGCCTATCCACTATCTACAAGGCACAAGTCAGGAGTGTGATTGAATACTCTCCACTTGCCTAGATGAGTGCAGCTCCAACAACATTGTGGAAGCTCAATACCATCCAGGACAAAGTTGCCCACTTGATTGGCAGCCCATCCACCACCTTCAATATTCACTCCCTCCAGCGCCAACGCACAATAACTGCAGTGTGTACCATTTACAAATGCACTGCAGAAACTCACCAAGGCTCCTTCAACAGCACCTTCCAAACACGTGACCTCTACCACCGAGAAGGATAAGGGCAGCAGATGCATGGGAACACCACCTGCAAGTTCCCCTCCAAGCCACACACCATCCTGGCTTGGAACTATTTCACCATTCCTTCACTGTCGCTGGGTCAAAATCCTGGCAATCCTGTTCTAATAGCACTGTGGGTGTACCAACACCACATGGACTGCAGTGGTTCAAGAAGTTGGTTCATCACTACCTTCTCATGGTTAATTTGGGATGGGCAATAAATGCTGGCCTAAAAAGCGATGCCCACATCCCGTGAAAGAATAAAAAAAGGCATTAGATTGAAATAAAGAGGCTTTACACCTGCTGTAGTATAACTGCAATCAGTTCCAAGTGAAGGGTAAAGAATGAGTGCCTGCAAACTTTATAAACTTTATGTTGAAAGATATTGAGTTGACAAAGAGCCAACTTTCCACTGACAAAATTGAACTACGATTGGCACATGTGTGCAAGGCTATGCTGTCCTTGACTGGTGCATGGTGAGGTACTTGCAGCATAATCTGACCTTTTGTATTGATTTAAAATCTATTTGTTCCCCAGGGGTACCAATTGTTTTGCTAAAGGATAACGGAACCCAAACTGAAATCGTCACGTCTTTGAAAAGGTTACTTGCGGGTTTACAAACAAGCGAACAATGATGGACATGGAAAGACCCACTGGTCAATCCAGCTTGTCTTGTGCTTCACAATACACACACTGTCCGGCACCATGTAATCTCCTGAGAGGGGCAAACCCATTAAATAACTACAGTCAATTAACTGGAGTGGAGGGAGAAAAATTTGCAGAATTCCTCTGACCTCATTAAAAGATTGTAACTAAGTGTTAATGTTATACAGTACCTAGATTTTATACAAGGTGCTCTCTCTATAGAAACTCATCTGGCTCTCACTTAAAGCAATTCAGCAAACAGTTTTCACCACATGAACTGGCAGCCTGTTCTACACATTCACTATCCTTGGGAAAAGAACCACCTATAGGTAGGCTAGTTCCAGCCTTGTATAACTTGATATTATAGTCCGCTGCTCCTCCCTAATGTATTTGTTTGGAACTAACTGTCTACAGAATGAACTGTGTATAGTTACTGGCACCAGATACAGACATGATCAAACAAATAGATATTACTTCTTATCTCTGATATTTCAATCTTAATGCTTCTTCATCTATTAACAGTTTTGAGCTCACTCCCTCTTCTGACCTCAAATAGAAGTCCCACATCGCCATGGTTTCTTCCCTTATAGCAAACACGTAAGTCCTCAACAACATTTAACCATCTATAAGCTCAACATTAACACTTGAGTTCTGCTCTTAGGAGGAGGGGGCTTTCCATTTCTCTTGCATCCCTGCTCAGGATATAAAAATAAACTCATTTTCAGTTAGGGGAGCCCTCTCATTTCTCTGGTTCCCAATCGCTACTCCTCTTGCTGCAATCTTCTGTTGTTAATTTATTGATAGTACTATGATTAGCATTCTCATCTGTTGTCCCTTCCCATTATGTTGTACAGTGTTGCCAACCCTCCAGGATTGGCCTGCAGCCTCCACGAATTGAAGATCAATCTCCAGGACACTGCTGTGTGCATTCCTGGAGAAAAATCATCGGGACGTTAAAGAAATATATTTTATTTTATACACGGTGCTCTTGGTCTAGAAACTGGTCTAGCTCTCGCTTGAAGGAATTCAGCGAATCAGTTTTCACCGCATGAACATTTCTTTTTACTTGATATAAAAATATTGAAAATAGGGGAAAAAAAAGCAAAGGCTGTTTGGCTCATAGCCAAGCTTCAGCCGATTCGGTAATGAGTCATTTTGCTTTCCAATTGCCGTAGGAAGTCAGTGCATCACAAGGATGGATGTGTTGGCCAAATAATGGCTAAACATTGGAGGAAAGCCATGTGATGAAACCTCCAGGAATACATTTAATCACAGTTGGCAACCCTAATGTTGTAGTGTGTGTGTTCCTCTCTATTTCCCCAAGGTGTTAAAATCCAAACTTAGCATACCGTCTCTCACTCTGACTCATTTTCTCCCAGCTTCATAAATCTATGGAGCTCCGGGGTCTTTCCGCCTCCCTATAATCCCAGGTGATTAAAATCTAAGCTTCGTTACAATGAATTAACACTTCCCGACTTACCTAATCTTGGCTGCTTTCAAATCTGATGGTGTTTTCTGTTATCCTTTCCATGAATGTTCATCCATAAAGTACAATATAACTTTTCTGGGATCATTTTGGTAAAAACTGTATGTGCACTAGCAATAAAAATCATGCCACTGACAATGAGATTATTTCTGATCATTGCACTGTACTAGTGTCCAGAAGGTGTTGCTTTTCAATCAGACCTTCTCCTGAATGTCATGTCAGTTGCAGAATTTTGTTTTCATGCCAGATTGATAGGTTAAACAGCGACTGGGTTAATCTTGATTTTGGATATTGCTGATGTAAGCAATCTTTAAATGGAAGTGTTGGGTTTGGTACATTTAATGATTGGCTCTCGTAGTGTACTCCCCCTCTTTTTATTCATCTGCTCACCTGTCTATGTGATGCAATCAGCCAAAGGTCCTATGTGCAGCAGTACAAAAGTTGCCTTTCAGAGTTAAGCAATAATTTGAGAAAGAAGTTTTTTATATGGATTAAGGTAATGTTGGCTTTCATAACTGAACGAATGAGCGTAAATGCTTATACTTTGGTTTGCTTACATATTTTAAACAGGTTGGCTGTAACACTTCTCATTTTTATTTAACATGGTTATGGAATTGTAATAGAATCATTTTTCAATGATTTGGCCTGTGGGATGTATTTAGTCAATATTATAAATGGAAGGGTTGCCAAATCCATTGTTATAAAATGAAATTGAATGCGAGTCAATTTATTCCTGATGGTACTTTTGGAAAACTATCATTTGTTTTCTTGTAATGTGGTAATTTTAGAAAAGAATGTCTTGTCAACTATTGATTAAGCTACGCTGCAGAATAGCACACCCCAACACCATGTTCTTTTGGTTAAAGTTGTCCTCATCATGTTTTGGTTGCTTTCATCCAGCCGTCTTTTGGATGCTAGTGCCAAACAATCATAAGCTCAGAAATGTTAACAGGTAATTTTTCTTCTTTGTTCGATACTTCGATAATAGGATTAAAGAACGGGAGTGATGGAAATTGTTAACATGATGTAAAGTTATCTTGAGCTGTGTCAGTAATTTATGGTGAAAAGGGTATCAAAATATGTACAATGTACTGAATTTTGAAATGTTTTATATCTCAAGTAATATAAATTTGCTTTATTCAAAACCAAAAGCAAATACTGTAAAATAATTTTAAATGGAGACTTACTGGTACTGTTTTGCACTAGGAACTTGCACTAGTAGCTCTTTATACTGTAATACACAACATGGATTTATAACCCGTTAAGATACCTTGAATGATCACAGATATATGAAGATGGATTCTAGTTATTTGAACTTCATTTGTATTTTGGCTGGTTTTCCCAGGCTTATATCAGACTTGATATTAGAACAAGCGGGGCTTGTTTAAAACTGAGCTACGTGCTTCATCTGAAATCAATTGAGCAGGGTACTATAGGGCAGCCAGTGTCTGTGGAATTGTACCTTGGCAAGATTCAGAGCTTTCAAAATAAGAGTGGGCAGAGAAGAAAGAAAGAATTTGCATTTATATAGTGCCTTTCACAACCTCAGGTCATCCCAAAGTTCTTCACAGCCAATTTGCACACGGCAAGTTTCCACAAACAGCAATGGGGATACGTTGGCAATTAAACAGCTCTGGTGGTGTTGGTTGTGGGATAACTGTTGCCAAGGATACCAGAATAGTAAACTTCTCCATTCACCCGCCGCCCTCCGGCAGTACTGCACTGGAATATCAACTGAGATTATATGCCTTCAAGTCCTTGAGTGGGGCTTGAATCCATAACATTCTGACAGAAGTGAGAGTCACCCCTGAGCCTAGGCTGACTCCTTAAGGAAAACCTATTCAATGAAAGTCCTTTTCTGATCAAACTATTCTGCAAATGGATTGAGCACTTTTGGTTAAAAAAAAAAGCTTTACTTTTGCAGAATTGCAATTGAAATAAACAAATAATTAAAATGAATCAAGTTTAAGTTAAGAGGAATAGAATATTTGTGCACACAAAAATTGTTTTTAATGAAATCTCTGCCTATCCAGATAAAATTCAGTAAAGATCAAGAATTAATTGCTGACCTTGACCTAATTTGGATTTTAGTTAATTACTCTACTCATAATGCCTAATTTGTCATTTTGTTTTGTTTATAACAGGCAAGCAAAGATTAATTTCAGAATTATTAAGATTTGATTTTAAAAAATTAAAGAAGCAGCACCTCAGTGTTGAATTACTTGAAGGAACTTGATTAATTTAGGTAAGTACACCTGAGTTGTTCTTAAACTATTATAACTTTGCAGATATTGAAGCATTTTAAGACAAATTCAACCCAGGGAGATTCTAGTTTAATATCTCCAAATCTAATGATTGCAGTTTATGGATATGGTTTATTAATTCATGTACAAAAGACTTCTTCATATTGAGTTATTATATAACACTGATTTTATGTATGTCCTTGGGTGAAGTAGCCTAACATAAATAAATATATAAAGTTTCTACTTCACACTTTAGCCTCAGGACGACTAATAGCTTCTGAAGTTTATTCCCACCTTGAACACAGGAGCCCCAATGAATCTTGAGTTGATGGAAGGGAGTTATAGCTTCCATTAGGAAGTAGAAAATTGCCAATCACAATTAGAAATAAATTAAGCTTCTCCCTCTTTTACTACCTCTGTCTGATAATGAAAACCTTTGTCATTAATATAACATTTTGTTTGCTGAATACATATACTTTTTTTGCATTTAAAAAAAAACAATTTGTTCATTTGCATCAGAATTTCATTTGTACTGTCAAAGAAATATCAATTCAGCTAAGGTTATGTCAACATGGAAGGATTTTGCTCTAACATATACTGAGCTTTGCTGATACTTCAATTCCTGGGCAATTTTCCACATTGCCGGGCAGATGCCAGTGTTGTAGCTGTACTGGAACAGTTTGGCTAGGGACGCGGCTAGTCCTGGAGCACAAGTCTTCAGTATTATTGCCAGAATGTTGTCAGGGCCCATACCCAATGCCTCTAGCCATTTCTTGATATCACATTAAGTGAATCGAATTGGCTGAAGACTGGCATGTGTGATGCTGGGGACCTCGGCAGGAGGCCAAGATGGATCATCCACTCGGCATTTCTGACTGAAAATGGCTGCAAATGTTTCAGCCTTGAAATTTGCACTGATGTTTTGGGCTCCCCCATCATTGAGGATGGGGATATTTATGGATCCTACTCCTCCAGTGAGTTGTTTAATTGTCCACCACCATTCATGACTGGATGTGGCAGGACAGCAGAGCTTAGACCTGATACGTTGGTGTGGGATTGCTTAGCTCTGTCTATCGCATGCTGCTTCCATTGTTTGGCATGCAAGTAGTCCTGTGTTATAGCTTCACCAACTTGACACCTCATTTTTAGGTATGCCTGCCCTTCTGCACTCTTCAGTGAACCAGAGTTGATCCTTCGGCTTGATGGGAATGGTAGAGTGGGGGATATGCCAGACCATGAAGTTACAGATTGTGGTTGTATACAGTTCTACTGATGCTAATGGCCCACAGCACCTCATGCATGCCCTGTTTGAGTTGCTAGATCTGTTCGAAATCTATCCCATTGAGCACAGTGTTAGTGCCACACAACACGGTGGGGGCTATCCTCAATGTGAAGATGGCACTTTGTCTCCACAAGGACTGTCTGGAGGTCACTCCTACCAATACTGTCGTGGACAAATACATCTGCAACAGGTAAGATTGGTGAGGACGGAGTCAAGTAGGTTTTTCCCCCTTGGTTCCATCGCCACCTGCCGAAGACCCAGTTCAGCAGCTATGTCCTTTAGGATAAAAGCAAAACACTGCGGATGTTGGAAATCCAAAACAAAAACAACAACAACAAAACAAAAACAAAAACAATTTTTGTTTATGTCCTTTAGGACTCGGCCAGCTCAGTCAATAAAGGTGCTATCAAGCCACACTCAGTGATAGGCATTGAAGCATCCCACCAAGAGTACATTCTGTGCCACTCTCATTGCTCCCTCAAAGTGGTTTTCAACATGGAGGAGTACTGATTCATCAGCTGAAGGGGGGTGCGGTAGGTGGTAACCAGCAGGTTACCTTGCCTATGTTTAATCTGATGCCATGAGACTTCATGGGGCCCAGAGGCCATGTTGAGGACTGCCAGGGCAACTACCTCCCAACTGCATACCACCTGTGCCGCCACCTGCTGTGGGTCTGTCCTGTTGATGGGACAGGACATACCCAGGGATGGTGATGGAAGTGTCTGGGACATTATCTGTAAGATATGGGCCAGGATTTTCCCATTGGCGAGCGGGGGGCCCACTTGCCGACACGTAAAATGACACGCAGTGATGTCGGGCAGAACTCCCGACATCTCCGCGCCCCCATTTAAATTTTCAGGTAGGCGGGGGCTCAGAAAAATCAACTGTGCGCCCGCCGACCTGTCAATGGCCAATTGAGGCCATTGACAGAGTCATTACAGTAATTAATGGACCTGCCCGTCCAACCTTAAGGTTGGCGGCCAGGCCGGGAGCTCTGGCGGGCTTTAGAAAAAGCATAAAACCCTCATCCACGGGTGGGATGAGGTTTCATGTAGGTTTTTAAAAATTTAATTAAAGTGTTTTTAAAAGTTATGGACATGTCCCAACTCATGCGACAGTGTCACATGAGGGGACATGTCAGGGAAATTTTCTTTTTCTATTTTTCAGATTTTTAATGTACAGCCGATCTCCCTGAGGCTGCACTTTGCTTCAGGGAGATGTGTGCGCTCTTTCGTGCGCATGCGTGAAAGAACACACTCTTGGCTGAGGGAAACCACCCGCTCGCACAGGGAGCGCATAGCACTTCCTTGCGGATGTCACGCTGGGCGGGCCTTAATTGGCCCGCCCACGTAAAATGGCAGCGCGCCCCCAATAGGGGGTACCGAGCAGAGGCACGCCTCCCTGCACCCGCTCTTCAACTTCCCCCCCCAACGGGGGGAAAATTCTGCCCGTGATTCTATGAGGATGACTATGTCAGGCCGTTGCTAGTCTATGGGACAGCTCTCCTAATTTTGGCACAAGCTCCCAGATGTTAGGAAGGAGGGTTTTGCCGGGTCGACAGGGCTGAGTTTGCCGTTGTCATTTCTGGTGCTTAGGTCAATGCTGGGTGGCCCATCCGGTTTCATTCCTTTTAGACTTTGTAGTGGTTTGATATAACTGGGTAGTTTGCTAGGCTATTTCAGAGGTCAACCACATTACTGTAGGTCTGGAGTCTCATATACGCCAGACCAGGCAAGGGTGGCCGATTTCCTTCCCTGAAGGACATTAGTGAATCAGATGGGATTTTACGACAAGTGACAATGGCTTTGTGGTCACTATTAGACTAGTTTTCTTTTAATTCCAGATTTAATAATTGAATTTAAATTCCACCAGCTGCCCTGTTGGGATTTGAACCCATGTTCCCAGAGCATGCATCTGGGTAGCCCTGCTGTCTCCGCTTCATCCTGCCTCTGCAAAAATGGCCCGGGTGTGCCATGGAGCCAGGGAATCGGCATGCTAACCAGCAAGGCCTATTTTTAGTTCCCATCTGTCTTCACCCCCAGTAGGGGCTCAAAACCTGCCCCATTGAGCCTGGTTTAAAATTCATCATCCATATTTTTAGATGATGATAACATGAATTTTCAATGCCAGATTAATGCTTTCCATACCATTCCTGCATTCAATGCCTTCTTTGTTCTTTTTGATTTATTTAAAATCTATATGCACTCTCAGTTACCTAAATATTTTCAAGTCAAGGGATGTTTGTTTTAATAGCCATAATGTCCTGCATCTGAACATATTACTTGGCATTAATGAAGGCTTGCTCTTTTCATATATGATGTGCTGGTTACCAGATAATAAAGTTTCCCAATGTTCTCATTGACAAGCTACTACTAACTTGATCAAGTCCTTACACTGCCTTTAGTGATGAGATCCCTGATTTTGCTACTTTGGTAAGAATGGGTTGGAGCAGACGGTGATGTGGGGTTGCCTGAGCTGCTGGGGTGGATGGGCACTGAATTTTGAGATGCAAGTCCCTTCCCCTTGTTTGAACAGGGCACTTGGACATGAAAAGCTTGCATTGAGAGATTGGCCTACAGTAGTCTTCTCTGGGGATCTAAAATTAGGAGAGGCCAGTTGTTTGGTGGTGTCAAAGGAAGTTGTGATGGCAAAAATGTAGGGCTAGATTTAATCCAGCCCATCGTGTTGGGAACCAAAAGCAGCTGGGCCTACTTAATCATGGGCAAGGCCCCATGTTAGTCTCCCGGCAGCGGCAAAACATCCATCAATTAAGTCGGAGGGTGGAAGGGGCTGACACGGAGATTCCTAGTTGCTGGTGGCAGGCTGTCAGTTAGACTAGTTAATGAGCCAATTAACACCATTATCCCTGAGTCCACTGCAATTTAGTGCCAGCTCAGGGATTAAATGGAGGCCGCATAGCTTTCCTATGCCTCATTACAGCCGCCTGGCAAATCCTGCCAGGTTTGCCAGCAATCTCCTGGAGGATGGGGGGTGGTTCCTTTTTAGCAGGCACTCAGAGGTCCAAGAAGGGGGCGGGGTGTGCCACTGAAAGCCACATCCTGTCCTTGCCTCCGACCCCACCCCCCGGCACCGTCTCCCAACCCCATCCACTGCGATCCCCACCCCACAATCTCCATTTTGCCCTCACTCACTTTTGGCCTGCTTGACGATCCTGGGCTCCTGGTGGGCGCATTGCCGACAGCTGCCACTGCCCCCCGGTGGCACTGGCACAATGGGGAGCTGCCAGCCTCTGATTGGCTGGCAGCTCCCGGCCAGCTGGACTCCTGCCAGCTGGATCTTGAATCTCAGGGAAGGCCCAACAGTGGCCACATCCATCGGGCCCTTTGGGGGGAGGGGGGGGAGCGGGGGTGCAATGCAGGGTAGTTCTCTGACTGGCGGGCGAGACCCACATCGGGCTGAATAAATCCCGCTGATAGACTAATTTGTTCACAGTATCAAAGGAGAGCAACATTGCCCGCTTTGGTGCTGAAGAATTGGATGTGATATTACAGGAGGAACGCCAAAAGAAATTGTCCTTATCGGTGGTTGTAACAATCCCCCAACCATTCCACCCCACACACACCACCCCCCCAACCTGTTATATACACAGATGCAATCTTACCATTTTGTGTGCTACTTTGTAAATGGTGACTGAGATTATCACAGGAAAATGCCCAAAAAAAGAAAAGAAAAGGCTTGCATTTATATAGCTTCTTTCCTGGAGGCGGTACAGTGAAGGTTCACTACACTGGTTGCTGGAATGAGGAGGGGGTTTGTCCTATGATGAGAGGCTGAATTGTGTGTGCCCTGGAGTTTAGAAGAATGAGAGGCGATCTCATTGAAACATACAAGATCCTGAAGGGACTTGATGGGGTAAATGCTGAGAGATTGTTTCCGCTGGTCGGGGTATCTAAAACACTGGGGTGGGGGGGTGGGGGGCACAGTCTCAGGATAAGGGGCTGATTATTTAGGACTGAGATGAGGAGAAATTACTTCACTCTAAAGGTTGTGAATCATTTAAATTCTCTACCTCAGAGGGTTGTGAATGCTCCATTGTTGAATACATTTAAGGCTGAAATAGACAGATATTTGGTCTCTCAGGGGATTAAAGGATATGGGGAGCAGGCGGGAAAGTGGAGTTGTAGCCTAAGATCAGTCTTGATCATATGGAACGGCAGAGAAGCTCGAAGGGCCGAATGGTCTACTCCTGCTCCTATTTTATGTGTTCTTGTGATCTTGTATTAGGAGTACTAACTATTGTATCAAACCCACATGATCACATTGACAAATAGTGCAGTCTGGTTATCAGTGAAGTTTCTATTTAACCTTCTCCCCTTATTGCACAATTTCTAAAGCAGCTAATATAGTGGTTTTGGCCAGTTGCGAAGGTTGATAATACTGGTTGTTAAGGGTAAATATTTGGGGAGTGCTTATTTATTGATATGAGCAGTGTGTGGTATTGAGCACTCATGTGCTGTTAGAACCATAGAACCATAGAAAAGTTACAGCACAGAAGGAGGCCATTCAGCCCATCTTGTCTGTGCCAGCCCGAGGACATCCAGCTGCCCTTTCTAATCCCACCTTCCTGCACCCAGCCCATAGCCCTGCAGCTTACAGCATTTAAGGTGCAGATCCAGGTACTTTTTAAAAGAGTTTAGAGTTTCTGCCTCTACCACCAACTTGGGCAGCGAATTCCAGACACCCACTACCCTCTGTGTAAAAAATTTTTCCTCATGTCCCCCCTACACCTTCTGCCACTTATCTTGAACCTATGTCCCCTGGTTCTAGAATTCTCCATCAAGGGAAACAATTTTACCCTGTCCACTCTATCTATTCCCCTCATAATTTTGTACACCTCAATCAAGTCACCTCTCAGCCTTCTTTGTTCCAAGGAAAATAACCCCAACCTATCCAATCTCTCTTCGTAGCTACACTTTTCTAACCCTGGCAACATTCTTGTAAACCTCCTCTGCACTCTCTTCAGAGCTATTACGTCCTTCCTGTAATGTGGTGACCAGAACTGCACACAATACTCCAGTTGTGGCCTCATCAGTGTTTTATACAATTCCAACATTATATCCTTACTTTTATATTCTATACCTCTGCCAATGAAGGAGAGCATTCCATATGCCTTCTTTACAACCTTGTCTACTTGAACTGCTGCCTTCAGGGACCTGTGTACTTGTACGCCAAGATCTCTCACTTCATCTACCCCTCTTAGTATATTCCCATTAATTGTGTAATCCCTGTAACTGTTTGACCTCCCTAAATGTATGACCTCACACTTCTCTATGTTAAAATCCATCTGCCACTTTACTGCCCACTCCACCAACCCATGTATATCGTTTTAGAGATTATGGCTATCCTCTACACTATCCACTACTCAGAAATCAGGACATTTGAGTTGGGGCAGGGATAAATCAGTTGGCCAGATGGCTAGAGTGTGATGCAGAATGACATCAACAGCACTGGTTCAATCCCCATACTGGCTGTGTTCATTCATGGAAGCCTCCCTCCTTGTCTTTCCCCACACTTGATGTTGAGTGGTGCCCCTCAAGCTATATAACCAATTGTCTGTCTCTAATGGCGAGAGGTGCCATTGGTTCTTCATGGACTATGGCTAATTACCCAACTATCTAAATCAGCACTGCAGAGAAAAACATACATTAGGGCTGATTTTAACTCTCAGCAGTGGTGGAAATTAGCAGTAGCAAATAGCCCATCTGTTATGTACACAGCCCTATTTTCGTCCATGGAGAGAAACACCGGGTGGAGTTTAGAACAGGTTGTTGATCCATCCCCTGCTGAAACCCCCATTCATTCAAAAACACACTAAGCTAAATTGGGGCATCATGCACATCGTAGTATGTTTCATGATGACCCTTATGGTTTCTACACACAGAGAGTATTTGATCTCATCAGAGATGACATGTGGGGTGGGGGATTTAGAATGGGAAATCAAAAATTACCCTCACCCATCAAGTAGTAATTAGGAGGGGGTAGAGTGTTAACCTCCTGATAGCCAGTTGGTGAAGAATGAAACCAGACCCAATCTTTACTCAGTTTAGATTTATTCACAGAGTGAGACATTACACCTCCTAACTCAACCCTCATCCCAGTGTAAGTGTCTCTTTATATATGCTCAAGTAACAACTCAATCAAAGCCTTTCACCCACATGTAGTTAACTGCATTGATCATAGACCACTTAACTGGCTAACTTTTGGACTGTTGGTTAGGCTCTGGACAGGAGAATAAAATAAAACTACTGTTTATGAACATAGATTTTAAATGAATAAATTCAGGGTTTAACTATTTATTTTAAGTACTTCAGAATGTATTTGCATGATTATGTTTTAACAGTACAATCTAAATCCTTTTTATCACATTTTTGAACCATTATACTGCACAGATGTGGACCAGTTGTTCCATTGTGCCTTTGTCAGTTCTTTGAAAAAGCCATCTAATTAATCCTACTTCCCCACTCCTTCCTAAAAGTCCTGCAAACATTTCCCTTCAAAGTATATATCCAATTCCCTTTGAAAGTTATTATTGAATCTGCTTCCACCACCATTTCAGGCAGTGCATTCCAAATCATAACAATTCACTGTATAAAAATAATTCTCCCCTACCCGCCCCCCCCCTCCCCCCCACCCTTTGTTTTGCCAATTATCTTACATCTGGATCCACTGCTTACCAAACCTCCTGCCTGTGGAAGCAGTTTTCCCCTGTCTACTCTTTATCAAACCCTTTGGATTTTAGAACACCTCTACTAAATCTCCCTTTAATCTACCCTGCTGTAACAAACCTAGCTTCTCCAGCTAATCCACATAACTCATTGCTGGCTTTCTGACACAGAGATAGGTCATTTGACTGGTCCTGCATTTCAGATGAAGCTAACTACTCTAATAAAACCTCTCTGACATTTCCCTTTAATATTCCTTCTGTTCAAATTCCTACCCAGTTCCTACTTAAATTGTCATAGACCTGAATTATTCAGTTGGCGTGTGGGGAAGGGCCCAACATGCTGACGCATAAAATGATGCGCGATGATGTTGGGCGTGCGTCCCGACGTCATTGCGATGTTTTGTTCGCCAGGCGTGCACCGGAGTCGGCTACGCGCCCGCCAATATTTAAACAGCCTATTAAGGGCATTAAGGAAGTAACTAAGGACATTGTTTACGCTGCCCGTCCAACCTTAAGGCTGGCGGGCAGGCGAAAAGGCCAAGCAGCTTTCACAGTTTTTAGGAAACCTCATTCACGGGCGGGATGAGGTTTCCTAAAGCTTTTATGAATTAAATTTTAAAAATTTCCGAAATATAAAAACATGTCCCATCTCATGTGACAGTCACATGAGGAAATGTTTCATTAAATTTCCGATCCATTTATTTATTTATTTCAAAAGCGCTTCAATTTCCCTGAGGCAGTTCCGTGCCTCAGGGATACTGAAGTGCTCTTTCGTGCACATGCGCAAAAGAGTGCTGGCCCCGACTCTCCCTCTACCCGCACAGGTAGTGCTACCGCTCACATCTTACGCTGGGCAGACCTTAATTGGCCTGCCCGCATAAGATGGCAGCACGAAGCCAATTGTGGGCGGCGTTCAGCTCTGCGACCGCCCCAGCCTGCTCCCGCCAAGCCCGCCCACTGACTGAAAAATTCAGGCCATAGTCTGTGCCTCAACAGCCTTTTGCGGTAAAGCTTCTAATAGTATAATGTGCAGCGGAAAAAAATCCTTAACTTGCCCTTGTATATTTTATTTACTTGTTCATTAATTGTCTGAACTTTTTATATTGTCTTAATGGTATTATATTCTCACTACATTATGTTTGTAGCCTACCTTTTAGTTTGGTTACATAGTAAAACTGTTGACGTCAATGGAGAGAATAAACGCCCTGACAAATATATGACAACACCTCTTTTAATATTTTACAGAAGGGTAAATGTGAAAGGGCTAAGGCATGAAATAAGGGTGCTATTTGCTACGCAGAGCATATTGATCCAGTGTAATTGTTTTTCTTACTTTTATTCAACAGAACACTCTATATAGGAACTAAATACAGAAGTTGAACATCCTAAAAGATTTGAAGAATCACTGTACTGTTTTTCCTTTTCTTACTGGCTTTGTATTGACAAAAAGAATGGATCGCCTGGAGCTTAAGAGACTTAGTACTGAGGTGGATGATGAGAGTAACAGTGGAAGCAGTATGGATGAAGGCTATACTAAATTGGCAGATTCAGAAAAAGCTACCATCAGCAGGTAAGCGTGAAAGTACAAGACAAACAGATGATTGAAATCAATATTTTACAAGAGTATTTACCTCAAAAGCAGAAGAGAGTTTAAGTAAATCTATTTGAGCTTGAGTTCTGCATTTCAATATTTCACCTGACCTTGAATGTATTAAATGTTATTATGGGAGAGAACTTAAGGTACATAAAGTAACACAGCACCTGAAGGAGACTCATTTTAATTAATGTTAAACTATCTCAAACAAAAGGGCAACTGTTTGCTTGGCTATGTGAATGCTATGGTTAATGATGAATTGACAGCTCTGGAACCAGGCAATGAGTTAGACAATGTGTACATGGATGGAACAACAACAAATATAACTTAATATAGGAAACCATAAAATAATGTAGATAAGGATAAAATTACTACTCCTTGGGCGCTGTTAAAATAGCTAAAGGTGAAGTTGAAAGGGATCATCAACAACAACTTGAACTTATACTGCAGTGTTTAAGTAATAAAACATTCCAAGGCACCTCAAGGAGCGTTATGAAGCAAATTTTGACACCTAGCCACATACGATGATATTAGAGCAGATGTTCAAAGATTGTTCAAAGGGGTGTGTTTTAAAAACCATCTTATGGAAAGAAAGAGAGGTGGAGAGGTTTAGGGAGGGCAATCAAGAGCTAAGGGCCTAGGCAGCTGAAGGCATGGGCGCTAATGAGTGATTAAAATCGGGGCTGCTCAAGAAGCCAGAATTACTGCAGATATTTCAGAGGATCTCAGGATCTTAGGCTCAACATAAACAACTAATATATATCAGAAACCAATAAAACAAACAGAATGCCCAACTATATGGTAGAGTAGAAGTTAGAGCAAGTCATATTCAAAGCTGTATCATCCCCTGGTCAAACCTCAGCTTGAATACTGCGACCCCATCCAATCTTTCCTGTAACAAAAGTAAACACAACATCTGGCATTTGTGTCATTCAAGCCCTCGAGACAATTAGCGAAGAACTATGAGGATTATAGAGTCAGAGGACTGGAGAACCTGAAATTTGAAAGGCTGTAACTGAGAGGTGAATATTAAGGAATTATATAGTGGATAGTAAATGACGTGGAAAATGTAGAATGGAAATCAATCCAAACCATCAGGTTAAAATATGGGATTGCAGGTTCAAAGTAGTAAAAGGAAAGACTTGGGGTTGAGGTTAGGAAGTTTGACCTCACAAAAAGCGATGGACTTTTAATATTGCTGAAAAGAGAGATATGTTGCCAAAGCTTTTCATCTTGCGCTTATCAGGACAATTTATACTACAGGCGGAAAGGAGTATAAATCGCTATGATTGTTTGAAATAATATCAGCAAAATTAAAGTGATGAATGTGTGGAAGGGTCTTCTGGGTAGATTGGGAGAAGAAGGGTTAATAATTTAAAATGCAGTAATGAGGAGAAGGTAGCATCTTCCTGATTGGATGACCAAGATGAGCCAAATGGCCATCCTTATCCATAGTTACCTCACGAGGATGAGGTGCTTCATTTAAAGAGACAAAGATCAGTTTTGCGACCTGTCTTGGGGACTGAAACTCCAGCAAGCTTTTGCCTTACTTTGACTTGCTTCCCTTCCCTAGTCAATTTGTTGATGAAGATGATGTCGAAATCCAGAGGTTCTTAACAAGCGAATTTTCGGGGAAAACAAAATATGAAGATTATCAAGAAGAATATGTGAGTAATACTGTCAGTCCATTGTTGTTTATTTCGTCAGGTTTTTTTTATTAGTAATTAAATCTGTAATGAGTGAAAAGGATTCCTAATTTTTTACTTAATGTAAAATTAATATTAAATGTAGCATGACAATACGGAATTGTACTGACTTGCATCTTTGATTTTGTGCAGCATCCTGGAATGACATCATTTGGAATGTCAGTTTTTAATCTTAGTAATGCTATCATGGGTAGTGGCATTCTTGGCCTATCCTATGCAATGGCCAATACTGGAATCGTGCTGTTTGTGTGAGTACTAAAAGCTGATTTATTTCATAAGATATAATGAATATAATTTGCTGACCGGGATCCAAAATATTGGCCAAGCAGAGAGTAAGACAGAGAAAACTGCATGAACTAAAGCACTAATACAGTTGTCCAAATCATGCCTTTCACAGCCTCAGAATGTCCCAAAATACTTTACAGCCAATGAAGAACTTTTGAAAGTATAATCACACACAGCCAATTTGCACACAGCAAGCTCCCACGAACAGCAATGTGATAGTGACAAGATCATCTGCTTTTAGTGATGTTGATTGAGGGATAAATATTGATCCAGGCAACTAGGGAGAACTCTCCTGTTCTTCTTTGAAAGAGTGCCATAGGTTCTTTTACTTGCCCCTGAGAAGGCAGACGGGGCCTCGGTTTAACATCTCATCGAAAAGCTGTTGCAGGTGTATGATGCTTTATCAGTCATGCCATTTTCTTCAAAAGGGTTGTTTTCTGGAGTAAGAATGAACACAACAACAAAACTTTCTCTTTGAAAGAGCTATGCGATTAGTCTGTTCGTCCCAATCGCCCTTTTATCTTAATAAGTATGAGGAGAATCTTTGACTCATCCCACTAATGCCAAGAGAACAAAGACATACTCACAGGGAAAATGTTTCTGATTATGTACATCATCACTTCAAATTAATTTCAATATCGATAAGGAGACAGTTCATGTAAATCATCAAGACAGATCAAACCTATTTCCGGTTGATCTGTTTTGGAGTTAGTGGACTCTCTGTATTTCCTGAGCAGCTCTATTTCAATTTCAAACCGGTGTTTTTTTATTCATATCTGACCCACAGATTTTCCATTTCACTCATTCCACAGCCTTGTTATGCATCTCACTACTTTAGCTATTCACTTGTCCTGTGGTACTTTAATGCCTTTTACTTCAGCAATGCTATTATTACTTGACTGAAATTGTCTGTTACATTTTTCCACTGATGCTTCCTCCCCATGCTTGTTTTGAAATGTCTATTAACTCATTCAGGCTGAATTTTTCCGGCCCTCTGTAGTCGGATTGGGAGGCAGGAGGACTGGCAATATAGCGGGGGAGGATGTCCAGAGGGGAACCCGACATCTTCCCGCCCCATGCCATATTACCAGCAGCAGGAACTTAGCAACATGGACACATGCTGGGAGAGAAATTGAACCACTCAAGTGGCAAATTAAGGGCATGTTTGTCCCACATTGGGAAGGCCTGCCACTGCGAGGAGATCGTCAGATAAATCCTACTGGCCCCTCCAACAGCCCCCCCACCCCCTTGCCCAAGCGGGTTCGGAGGTGAGGGGAGCCCTCCTTGATGGGTACTCCTTGGCCCATGGAGGGACCTCCAGACGCAATGGTTACCTGGCTACCCCCGCAGCAACGGTGCTGTCTGTGCACCACGACCCCCTCCCAACCCTTCACTGGGATCTGCCTGCCTAGCCCCAGCTTTCCTCAAACAAACACTCCGCTCTTCGAGGACACCACCTTCTCCCTGGTGATGGAGCCTCAGCAATGACCACTACTAGCAGTGGCACTGCTGAGGCTGCCAAGCCTCCCTCTGATTGAGCCAGCAGCTCTCAGTATCAGGCCACCATCCTCAACTGGACAGCAGCCCCAGCGTGTCCCAGGGCCCCGCCACCCACCAGAGCGGGGGTCAGTTCCCTGCTTTCATCACTGGCAGTGGGACTTGGCCATCAACGAAAAAGCATTCAGCCCATAGTTCTGCTTATCCAGAAGGGTATGCATCCTGTCTGTTTGCTCCACAAATGTTGATTGGCCTACTGTGTGTTTACAGCATTTTATTTCTGACCTATAGGGCAGCAATTTTCACTCGGCGGGCGGGCATGCGCCCGACCCGCTCAAGCGTGAAATGACGCGCGTTGACGTCAGCCAAGCGTGCCGGCGTCAATGCACAGCCGCGCGATAGATCAGTGGGCGGGCGCGTGCCCGCCGACAATTAAAAGGCCTGTTAAGGCCATTAAATTAACGTAAGTTTTTCACTGCCCGTCCGACCTAACGGTTGGCGGGCAGGCGAAAAGGCCAAGCAGCATTTGTTTGGAAACCTCATCCACAGCAACTCCATGCCTCAGGGAGATTATGCAGTGTTCACTCCCGCGCATGTGCGAATTTTGCACTCGGCTGGCTTGCAACCCCCCCCCCCCCCCCCATCTCAGGCCCACCAAGCCCACCCGCCAAGGGCAGAATTCTACCCATAAAGTTGTTACTGTTAAATTTTGCATTGGCATTGAAATAGAATGTTCACTACAGTACTATTTGAAACTTAACATTAAGTAGGTTGAAATAAAAACAGAAAAAGGTCGAATAGGTTAAATAGGTTGAACTGATCTACTGCAGGATAAAGTTTGTACTTCCTGGTTATAATTGCTGAAAGAGTTATTAAGAGTCAGCCTCTTCCTTCTGAAAAATGGTGGTGCAGAGGAATGGCATAGCAGACACTCTGAAATATATAGGATAACAATCTTAATGAACAGTGGCAGCTGTTGGTTATTTATGTAAAGAGAGTCGCGATTATATTTCTGCATTCCTGAGCACTCCAGGATCAGTCAATATCTGATTGCTGGACTTTGTAAATGTATGTGAACTCAATATGGAACATTGCTGTTCCTGTATCCACAAAATTATCAATGATCAGTGTATATTGGCACACATTTAATTTAGGTTTTGGAGCTAAGGGCCTAATATTATTGCTTTGATATGTAAGTGTTACAGTACAAACTTTAAGGGAGTATATAGTCCAATGTTTTGGAACAAAATCAGTGTGTTTTCAACTAACCTTTTTGGTCTAATTTTTCCTCATGTGAAAATGTCACACGAGATGGGACACGTTAGTGAAGAACACAAACACTTCATTAAAAGTTTTTAAACCCGATATCAAACCTCATCCCACCGCTGGATGAGGCTTGTAAAAAAATCACTTACCCGCCTGCCCATTGGGCCCGTGCGCCGACCCGAAGTTCGCATGGACCCCTCAAAATCCTGGTCGATTGGAGAGTTAATGGCCTTACCAAGGCCTTTAATTAATGGCGGGCGTGCGTCCCGCTGCATAGCGCGCCCGCCGACCGAAATATCACGATGCCGCGCGCTGACATCAGTGCACGACATTTTAAGCGCTGGCGTGCAGTCTCCGCCACCCTCACGCCAGCCAGAAGATTCTGCTCTACAAGTGTGGAGCAGCCTTACCAGCATCTCTAAGAAACACTAAAGAGCAGACAAGGCAATGCTTCGGCTACAGATTCCTCAGCACTTCACAAATACTGACTGTGTGTTTCCAGCATTTTCTGTTCTTGTATCAGATTTTCAGCATCTCCATTTTCCTTCCTATTTATTTATCTAGATAGAATTGGCCAGGGAAGATTTCACAAGTTAACTACAATGATGTTTTGTATTCAAAACCAGAGGACTAGTAGAAATGAACAAATGAAACTTTAAACCAAGCACTTCTGTTAAATGTTAAAAAAAACTCAATAAGGATTGTTTGGCATAACCAAACATTATGCCTGTCGTTTGTACTCAGGGATATACATAGTTAGTTTTCAATTCTTTTTGTAAACCACCTTTTGTTCGCTTACAGGATCCTGTTACTTGCAGTGGCAATATTATCCTTGTATTCTGTTCACCTCTTACTAAAGACTGCAAAAGAAGGAGGTACATGACTTTTCTGAAATGTAGCAGATACCGTTTAGTAGCGCGTGTGCCAAGATTTAAGGGTGGAAAATCACCTCTGGGTTTCAGTGCTAAATGAGCAGTAGCACATCAGTCACCCATTACATTCTGCACTTGATATTCAGTTCTATTATGAAGCCAATAGAATATTTGACAAGAGTATAAATGGGCACCTGATTTGTCCATTACTGTTTATTTTGCATACTGCCCAGGATGAATTTTTATCCAATAAAACATTTGCCGGTAATGCCATCATTTCGTTGAACTGAAGTTTTTCTTTGTTTCTTTCTCAATCAGGCTCTTTGGTTTATGAGAAATTAGGAGAACGAGCTTTTGGGTTGCCTGGGAAAATTGCAGCTTTTGGCTCTATTACCATGCAAAATATTGGAGGTAATTATTTTTTGGTAAAATCTACATTTAAGTCTGTTTTTTTTTGTAATGACATCCCAATCCATCATCCTCACGTTAATGTTGTTTTACTAAGGATTGACGATTAGATTTTTTAATAATGGGGGTGTCTATTGAAAACTCATTTTCATTCTGTGTTTAACCTTGGTGGAGGGGAAGCTTTAGAAACAATAATCCCAGGAGAAAATTCACATTCACATTTCCCTGAATCCAGCGAATTTTCACAAAACTGCTGGGTACAGACGGGCATCAGAATCGGAATTGCCTGAGACTCCAGCTCAATGGATAGGTCGGCCAAATCCTGCATTTGAGCATACTGGAATGCCTATTTCTCTCTCCATTTAACCCAATAGATGGAAAATTCAGCAAGTTCCTTTTCATGCGTGCATTCATCCCTGCCGGATTCTCATTTTTCACTACCGAGACATTCCACTACCACTAGACCCACCTCCAGAAAAATAATCTAGCCCATTACACCATGCAATGGAGAATTCTTTTTACAGTTCACTGACAAATGCAATCGTACCCTAAGTCTTGTGGTTATTGCTAAGTTGCAGCTTGATTGTCCAGTGCATTAAACATTACCTTGTCCCCTGGAGATTCCCTCTGTAACTTTATGGGCCAGAAAATGCGGCAAACCGTACAAAACTCTATTAACTTCAGCAGGGCAGGAAGATCCTGCCGCTGCCAGGGGCTGTAAAATTCCGCCCATCGTCTTTTTAATCGTCTATTTTTTTTCCATTCTCACATCTCCTGTAGAAGTTGCCTTCTTGCTGCAATACGCAATCATGAATGCAAGTCAACCTCCAATAGCTCACTCCTGTCGTGCTAGCGAAAAATAGCACTGCAAGCTGAATTTGCCACGCAAAAAAAACAGAAAAAGTTTGTTGGAGCGTTTTGTTTGCAAGTACACTGATTCTTTGCCCCTCCCCACCACCACTCCTCAAAAGTAGAGCAAAACTATTTTGCTAAGTTCTTTAATCCTCAGGAAGCCTTTGCTGAAACTGAATTAAATTATACTTATAGCAGCATTTTATCTAATAAAGCTATTCCTGTTACAGCTATGTCAAGCTACCTCTTTATAATCAAATATGAACTACCAGAAGTAATACGGTCATTTATGGGAACTGATGAGATCAATGGGTATGTACCTTGGCTTTAAAAGAAGCATTTTTATATGGCTCCTTACAAAATTGTGTAAAGCAGTAATTGTGTTGAGAGTGAATAGTTGTCCTTTCCTCACCATCTAAGCTTCAGTTTCAAAAATTAACTATTTTCTTTCTAAGATGACCATTCAAGTCTTTTCTCAGTCCCTCTTCTTAGTCACAAATGAAGTTTCACAGCTCAGCTGCCTTCTCACAGACACTCCTGCCAGGAATTATCTCTGCAGTTCCTCCGATGTAATTTTGGCGGAAGAAACTCTGCTTATACTTTTATCGTTGGTTCCTTCCGTATTTACGTCTGCTAATCTGGAAAACACCTTCCCTTCCACATATTTCCCACCCCCCCCCACCCCCACAACAACTGCCCTCCCCCCCACCAACCCCCTCCCCCACCCCGCTACAAATTCCCATTTTTTTGTGTCCGTCCCTGCCTGTCAATTGGCCAGGATTTCCCAGTCACCGGACAGGGGTGAGCGGGAGCATCTGCAAAACGGACTGCTACCTGCGATCGGGTCCCGACTGCAAATTCACGCTGGCTAGCCAATTAACGCCAGCCAGCGTGAATCGCGCGCTGCAGCGCTCAGCGCTGCCGGGGTGGGGGGCGGGGAGGAGGGCGAGCACGGAAGTTCGTGTGTGCGCGTGGGTGTGCGCAGTAAAAGCTCCCTGAGGCGCAGAGCTGCCTCAGGGGGGCTGAAGATTTTTAAAATATAAAATAAAGAATGTAAAAACGTTAAAAACATGTCCCCTCATGTGATTCATGGGACATGGTAGAAAAAAATGGTTTGAAATAAATTTATTTTTTTTAATGACGGATCGAAACCTCATCCCGCCCATGGATGAGGTTTCGCAAAAAACCCACCTGGCCTATACGCCCACCCACCGACCATAAGGTTGGATAGGCTGCGCAAAATTGCTTTTAATTATGACTTCAATGGCTTTAATAGGCTGCTTAATTGTCGGTGGGCACACTGCTGACTCTCACGCGTGCCCACCAACCAAAATATGGCATGAGTGCGCGATGGCATGGGGTCGCTTGCCCAACGTCATCGCGTGTCATTTTACGCTCGTTTGGGTCGGGCGCAAGCTCACCCAAGTGAAAGTTTCTGCCCCATGGTTTCTTAGGGAGTCATGCAATGAAAATCCGATTCTGGAACAGCTCTGTCCAATCTGTGAACCCAAATAAATCCTATCAAGAATAGCTTATTTTTAAAATAATTTTTCATGTTTATTTCAGAAACATCATCATTAATAGGCTTTAAATTTGTCAATCCTACCTGTGAGTATTAGCAGACTAGTCAGTAGTGGGAACTCTTAATAGTCAAGCCTCAACTGACATCCAAACCTGTGAACGTTTTCATCATTGATTTGCTGTTAAGAATGACAACACTGGACAAATTTAATAAATAAAGATGGACACCCATGGTGGAATGAAAACAAATTGTATTCTAAAATATTGCTCAGTCCTGAAACAAAGTATGTTGTGCAGGGCATTTATAGCAATCTGAACCTGGTGCTTTTCGACCAGTATGAGATAGATATTTGCAACAGTATAATCATTACAAAATAGATACAATATACATTACAATAATAGATACAAAATCAAAATATTGATTATTGTACAACGTTTTCAAGTTAGAAAACTGTTACCTTTCACAAGCATCATGTCTAGTAAATATAAATAAAAATTTAATAGGTTTCAATGTACAATTATAAGACTATTGTCTACTCTCCAATTAAGATGCCTTGGTGGGATTGGGAGCTGGAACAATGACAAGCAACAATCATGCATAGAGAGCAGTAAGTTTCATGTAATGTGTGAAGATAGTTCAATATGCTTCCGGTCTTTATATGGATCGAGAGCTGGTGATTGTGAAATCGAAGCATAAATGAGAGTTTGGGAACTGCAGTGATGAGAGAAATGCTGCTGAGTCAAGAATAGTTAGAAGAACAGCAGAATCAAATGAGTAGCAGGGGAATGCACAGCCCAAGATCAGATGCAGGGCCATGCTTCTTCTTCTTCTCCTTAGGTAATCCCTTAGGGTCGAGGATGACTTGCTTCCACACAAAAACTAGTTATCAGGTGAACAAAGAGCCCGATGTGTGACCTAGAGCCTCTGTCACAGGTGGGGCAGACGGTGGTAGGGGGAATGGGTGGGTGGGTTGCCCGGGTTGCCACACACTCCTTTCGCTGTCAACGCTTGGCTTCACCTAGCCCTTGGCGTTGAGACGTGGGGTGTTGCTTCTTTCCAGATGCTTTCCCTCCACTTTGGGCGGTCTTGGGCTAGGGATTCCCAGATGTCGTTGGGGATGTTGCACTTTTTCAAGGAGGCTTTAAGGGTGTCCCTGAAGCGTTTCCTCTACCCTCCTGGGGCTGGCTTGCTGTGTCGAAGCTCCGAGCAGAGCGCTTGTTTCGGGAGTCTCATGTGTCAGGCCTGCGGACGATGTGGTCCGCCCAGCATAGCCGATCGAGCGTGGTCAATGCCTCGATGCTGGGGATGTTGGCCTGACCAAGAACACTGATACTGGTGCACCTATCCTGCCAGTGGATTTGTAAGATCTTGCGGAGGTAGCTCTGGTGGTACTTCTCTGGAGCTTTGAGGTTCCAGCTATACATGGTCCTCATCTCTGAGCCATATAGGAGGCAGGGTATCACTACTGCTCTGTAGACTATGAGCTTGGTGCTGGGTTTGAGGTTTTGGTCTTCAAACACTCTCTCTTCCTCAGTCGGCTAAAGGCTGTGCTGGCACACTGAAGGCGGTGTTGAACCTCATCATCGATGTCTGCCCTTGTTGACATTAGGCTCCCAAGATATGGAAAGTGGTTCACATTGTCCAAGGCCTTGTCATGGATTTTGATAACTGGAGGACAGTGAGATGTGGAGGGGGGAAGCTGGTAAAGGACCTTTGTCTAACAGATGTTTAGTACAAGGCCCAAGCTCTCGTACACCTCAGTGAAGGTATTGACGATGGCTTGGAGCTCGTCCTCAGAGAGTGCACAGACGCAAGCATCATCTGCAAACTGTAGTTCAATGACCGAGGATGGGACGATCTTGGATCTGGCCTGCAGACGGCAGAGGTTGTTTCCCGCTTGTTCTGTAGTTTAACTCCACTCCAGCGGGGAGTTTGCTGAGGGTGAGCTGGAGTGTTGTGGCAAGAAAGATCAAGAAGAGTGTCGGTGCGATGACACAGCCTTGCTTGACCCCGGTCCGAACATGGATTGGGTCTGTGGTGGATCTGTTGGTCAGGATCGCAACTTGCATGTTATCATGGAGCAGGCGGAGGATGGTGACAAACTTTTGGGG
The DNA here is from genome assembly GCF_964194155.1 of Cetorhinus maximus. Taxonomy (NCBI): domain Eukaryota; kingdom Metazoa; phylum Chordata; class Chondrichthyes; order Lamniformes; family Cetorhinidae; genus Cetorhinus; species Cetorhinus maximus. Next base: position 16,778,911 of record NC_135900.1, read on the forward strand.
GCAGCCAAAAGGAGGATGCTCTATAATCCTTCATTGTTGACAGTGTCAGAGGCTTTTGCGAGGTCAAAGAAGGCCATATTCAAGGGTCTGTGCTGTTCCCTACATTTCTCTTGTAGTTGTCGCCGGTGAAGATCATGTCTGTTGTGCCCCTTTGTGGGAACCTACACTGTGACTCTGGGAGGAGGTCTTCAGCCACAGGGAGAAGGTGATTGAGGAGGATTCTTGCGATGACCTCTCCTGTGGCAGGGAGCAGGGAGATTCCCCAATAGTTACTGCAATCAGACTTATCACCTTTCTTGAAGATGGTCATGATTACGTTGTCTCTGAGATCTCCTGGCATGCTCTCCTCCTTCCAGATAAGGGAGATGAGGCCATGTATTCACGCCCAGAGTGCTTCTCCGCCGTACTTTAGTTCCCCTCTGTCCTCAATGAGCACCTCTCTGTTCTTGGCCAGTAGTGGAGTGGGGCCTTGGATGCTTGGGCCGTAGGAGGTCTTGACTGCGCTAAATAAACCTCACACGTCATGGCTGTCGGCTAACTGTTGGATCTCCTGCGCTTTCTCCACCCGCCGTCTATTCTTTATTTCGCCGGATTTTTGCTGGGCCTCAGCCTTCAGCTGCTATAGAGCTGCTTTCTTGCTCCCAAGTTGGGCTGCTGTTTCAGGTTCAGAAATGCCTTGTGCTTGTGGCTTATCAGCTCCTGGATCTTCTGATCATTCTCATTGAACCAGTCTTGGTGTTTCCTGGTCGAGTGATGTCTTTCTGCAGGAGCTGACGGTGGAGGCCTTGAGGGCAGATCAGGCACTGTGGACACTGTCTCTGGGTCACTGGGAGTCGCCAGGTTGACAGTGAGGCGCTGCTGAATAGGGCTCTCTTAACAGTGTGCTTGAGTGCCTCAGTGCTGATTTTCCTGTGGCATTTTTTCTGTTGCCATTGCTGCTTTGGGGCTACGTTGATGTTGATGACAGAGCGAATTAGGCGATGGTCCATCCAGCTGTCGTCGTCTCCTGTCATGCGCGGGTGATATACGTGTTCTTGCTGTCATTGCTCGGACAATGATGTAGTCGAGCGGGTGCCTGTGCTTGGAGCGAGGGTGTTGCCATGAGGCCTTGTAGTTGTCTCTCTGATGGAACAAGGTGTTTGTTACGACAAGGCTGTGTTCTAGGCATTTTGTCAGGAGCCGGGTACCATTGGTGTTTGATTTCCCTACCCCCTCTCTGCCAATTACATATCCCCAGATGACTGTGTCCTTCCCATTGAAGTTGCCAAGAACTTATCGCCTGTTGGGACTCAGGCCAGGGATTGTTCGAGGCTGCAGTAAAATTCATCTTTGGACTCGTCTGTAACACCCAGTGTTGGGGCGTACGTGCTGAGGACTGTAACACATTGGTTCTGGGCTATGGTGAGCCGAAGGGTCATGAGCTGCTCGTTTATCCTGCAAGAGGTATCTTTGAGACAGCCAACTTGTTCATTTTTAACGGCGAAGCCAACCCCGTGGAGGTGGTGATCTTCTACTGGTTTACCTTTCCAGAAGAAGGTGTAACCGCCACCTTCTTCCTTAAGCTGGCCCTCCTCTGCCCATCGTCTCACACTTAGGGCCATACATCACAATACAATCAGGTCAGCCAAGATCTTATTGAATGGCGGAGCAGGCTTGAGGGGCCGAGTGGTCTACTCCTGTTCCGTGTTCGTACGTTCATATGACTTGTGTATAAGACAGCACCCATTTTCAACCCACAAATAGTCACCAAAGTTTTTAACCTTATAAAACGTTACCTATGATTGTTATCTGAATATTTATTATCACGGGATCTGGGGAGAATTATTACGTTAGCTTTTGAGACAGCATTCCCAGTGGTAAGACATAAAGCAATTTGAACTTGAAGGTTGCAAACGTTCCTCAGTTTTTAGCCTTGTTTATAATGCAATGAAATTATAATGTGATAAAATTTTCTTTTTCAGAGAATGGTATATGAATGGCAACTACCTTGTTGTGATTGTGTCGCTGTGTATTATCCTGCCACTGACTTTTCTAAAGAATTTAGGTAAGCTATTTCTCCTGTACATAACATTCCTGTAGTCTAGCAGCAAGATTTTATTTCTGCTACCTGTGCCAGAAGTATGACAACACTAAATGGAGTGTTAAAATTAAACCGTAGGCAGATGAGGAGAAATTTTTTCTCCGATGGTAATGAGTCTTTGGAACTCTCTTCCTCGAAAGCCTGTGGAAGCAGTCTGAATGTTTTTAAGGCAGAGCTAGGTGGATTCTTGATATGCAAAGGGGTGGAAGGTCATCGAGGGTAGGTGGGAATGTGCAATTGAGGTTACACTCAGATCAGCCAAGATCTTATTGAATGGTGGAGCAGGCTCGAGGGGCTGAATGGCCTACTCCTGCTCCTAATTCGTATGTTCTTATATTATCACAATCCAATTTAGGCATCTTTTTGGTATTTCGCAGTTGAGCTGAAGCATCAGAAAGATTTCTTTCCTTATCGCAGAAAATTACTGTTCCACAGTTGTAACATACATATTTATAAAATTAACCTTTGCATCTTGCTTGGCATGTATTGGCATCTTACTGATGGCATAGCCTTAACAAACTGGTTGTGGAATGGATATACTCAACAAAGGTTCAGAAATTGCTCTGTTTTAGTAACTGCGTTCTGTCCTAGTTGAAATGAAGTATCAAAATTTATATTTTGTTTCAAGATCTGATTTCATAAAGGTACAGTAATTATCACCAGCATAGGCAATAGGATGAACAGGCTGGGTCTATTTTCTCTTGAAAAGAGAAGGCTGAGGGGCGACTTAATAGAGGTCTTTAAAATTATGAAAAATGTTGATAGAATAGCCACAGAGAGACTGCTTCCACTTGTGGAGAAGAACAAAACTAGTAGCCATCAACATAAGGTGGCCACCACCACCCTCTCCAGGGCAACTAGGGATGGGCAACAAATGTTGGCCCAGCCTGCGAAGCCCACATCCCATGAAAAGAAATATCAACTAGGGAATTCAAAAGAAACATCTTTACTCAAGAGTATGATGAGAATGTGGAACTCATCACCACAGGGGGTAGTTGAGGCAAATCATATAAGGCATTAAGGGAAGGCTGAATAAGCATATGAAGGAGAAGTTATTCCGATTGATGGGGAAGGATGGGATGAGGACAGTAAAGTATAAATGCTGTCATGGACTGGTTGGACCTGTTTCTGTGCTGTACATTCTATGTAATTGTATTTAGGTAATATGACCCATTGAAAGCACTCAGGAACAACTGATAATTTATTTTGATGTTAGCATAATGATCAGAATTGTTCACTGACTATATACTCAAGTAATTAATTGTTAAGAAATCATAATTAAATATATGGTTAGTGTGGCCATAGAAGCAAAAAATAGATAACTTAAATCACTATTATTTCCTTTCTGTTTGTGCAGGGTATCTTGGTTACACAAGTGGATTTTCTCTCTCTTGTATGGTTTTTTTTGTTAGCGTTGTAAGTATAAACAGACTACATTCAATAATAAAACAAGGCTAGTGTTAGAATGGGGAGATTCTGTGTAGGGATGCAGACTGGCCAATTGATCCATCAGTTTATGTAAATTCAAGGTCTTTGCTTCAGTAGAGAACTAGCACTTTAAGATCGAATCTGTGATTTAATAGCAGGAATTTATAATCACATGTTCACATCAATTGCAGAGAAACGTTAGAAGGCTCCCATAAATAATGACCATAAGAAACCATTTACTCTTTCTGTATTAGCATTAGAACAGTAGCACCATCAAAGTCAGCATTACTGCCTAGGTTCAATGTCACCCACTGCTAACTTCTAATCAGTCCCTAGTCTGAACGGGGCAAGCAGGGAGCTGTTGGGCAGAAGAGTTCCTCGAGAGGCGGGAAAATTGGATTGGGCCTTCTGCCTGAATGACACGTTGTACCTTGTGACGCCGACCCCTAGAGGGCATCTGCAGAAAGCATATTGTTTGCCCGTTCTTTAGTTAAAGGTGCTGAATAAATGAACTTTGTTCCATCTACCAATTTTCTATAATATAATTTCAGTCAGTTTGAATAAATTGCTTATATATATAAATATATAAAGGCCGAATATTCATGCCCTCCCCCACCCTACCCTCCCCCATGGCTTGTTCGAAGGTGGGGTGGCACAAAAGCCATGGTGGTAGCACCATGCTTGTCCCTACCTTCCGCAGCTGGGATTTTACCTGCAGTGTGGAGAGGTGTTGTGGCATGCCCATGGGCCAACTGAGGCCTTTAAGTGGCCAATCAATGGCACTAAAGGACCTCCTTCTGCTGCTGTTGGGATTTTACCTGCAGCAACTGGTGCCAGGGCCAAGTGTCCAGGCTGCCAGTTAAAACCTAGCAGACTTGTTGCTAGGTTGGGGAGGGGTGGGTGACGGGCTCCTTTCCGGGCACCTGTCCCACCCCCTCCCCTTTCCATCCACCCCACCTGCCCGGATGAACTCGGCGCCCCAACCCCCTGCCAGCCTGGCACTGGCAAAACCCCAGACTTTTAGGTCCGGGTCCGTGACTGTCCAGTAGCTCTCAGAGGCGTGACTTCCTCCCAGATGAAGCCGGAAGCCAAGATCTTAGGCACGGGTATAAAATTAAGTCATGACTCTCCAGTCCAGTGCAGGTGAGCTCGTCCCTGACTTTTTAGCTGGGCGTGTGGGGCTGCTGCCTCCAAGTAAAATTCCGGTCAAAGTCGTTTTTTGTAGTATGGTGGATTGCTTTACACCTTAGAAATATTAATACTGTATATTTACACTAAGTATTAAATACTACTAAAATATTCTTACAGGTAATATATAAGAAATTTCAGATCCCCTGTCCATTGCCTCCACTGGGTCATTATTCAGAAAACCTGACAGCACTGGCAAACACTACAGGGCACTTGGTAACCATGTATCCAATGGTACGTAACAAAACCTCTGATCACGACCTGAACCTCATGATGCCCTATGTTAATGGGCACACAGCAACACAAGATGAAGATGATTCCCGCATCCATACCAATGGTGTCAGTTATGAAGCCCACATTGAAGCCGACATGTGTAAACCAAAATACTTGGTGTTCAACTCGCAGGTATACCAGAATTTAAATGTACTTAGGAAACAATTCCCCTGTATGCTAGTTCAGTGCTTCATGGGGTCAACTTTCTTCATTTTTTTTAGACGGCTTACACCATTCCCATCCTGGCCTTTGCATTTGTGTGTCATCCTGAAGTACTTCCAATCTACAGCGAACTTAAAGGGTAAGAACTTCACACATAGCCTTTTAGCATTGCAACAAGTTATGTTTACAAACATTCCATGAAAAAATTCACAAAGGTGTTGGAGGAGGCTTAAAGTCTAACTGGAGTATTTCCCCATGTTCTGTTCAAAAGAAAATTGAAGAAGTTAGATTTTTTTTGTCAATTTATTTCACCTCTTATGAATTGTCACTTCACATAAAAGCAAAACACTGCGGATGGCCAGAAAACTGAAACAAAAACAGAAAATGCTGCAAGGACTCAGCAGGTCTGGCAGCGTCAGTGGAGAGAGATACAGAGACACTTTCAGGTCTGACGAATTCTGATCAAAGGTCGTTGACCTGAAACGTGAACACTTTTTTTCTCTCTCCACAGACGCTCCCTTACCTGACCCACTGAGTATTTCCAGTATGTGCTGTTTTTACGTCACTTCAGGTGTTTATTCGCAGGTCGGGTTCCGCCAGCATGCGTTTTTCAGGTGCTGGCGTGGGGCCTGAAACAGGAAGAACAAATCTTCCTTTGAGTAGGCAAGGTATCTTGCAGTGAAATTAAAATAATTCTGCTTACTTTTCAGCCGCTCTCAGAAGAAAATGCAATATGTCTCCAACCTGTCGATTACTGCAATGCTCATCATGTATCTGCTGGCTGCTCTTTTTGGTTACCTGACCTTTTATGGTGAGTCAGAATGCAAGGAATGCTGAGGCAAAATCCACCACACTGAGCTTGATAATCCAGACATTTGTTTTTCTTCGAACCAAACGCAAAGGTTGACTGTCAATGCGCGTTTTTGTTTCATTGTTCCAATTAATCTAACTCCCAAAATGTCAAATTGAAGAGTAATGAAGTGCCAATGTTTACCTCTTTGTTTCCAGCCAAGACTAATTGTGATTGTGTTTTTTTTTTCCCACGCACAGGACAAGTTGAAACGGAATTGCTTCATACCTTTACAAGAGTGTACAAGTTTGACATTTTGGTGTTGTCTGTTCGTCTAGCTGTGCTGGTGGCTGTCACATTGACTGTGCCCATAGTGCTTTTCCCTGTAAGTAAGAATATGCCTCATGACGATCCTAAACTTTCAAACACAAGTGGCTACCTTTGTGTTACTTTTGAAGGTTCTCCATGTTTAGCATTTATGAAAAATTCACAATCCATTCATCACCAACTATCACACTCAACACCATGGTGCCAGCGTGTCGAAATTGGAATTCAGAATGATTGTGAAGGAAGTTGAAGTTGACAGATTCATTCAAAGTGCCCATCAAAACACTACTTGTGTTTCTAAAAATGTGTCAACTTAGCCTGTCAGGTAAAATCCATTTTGGGAGGGTAAATGTATCGTTTTAGCCATAAGGACCCAGAAACAAATTTAGGTAATTGCAACAAAGTTCATAGCAGTTACGGCTCAAAGGACTACACACTCCATAATGAGGATAAATGGATGACTGGAATGGCAAATGGAAAATGCAGCTTGGCACACTTCAAAGTAGAGGAAGCCATACTTTGTAATTGATTGTCTATCCCTGACCTAGACATTTTATATTGTCACTCGGGGGAGAATTTTCACTCCTCCAGACCCCACAAGGAAACTTTGGGCCTCCTCTGCCCTGGGCTTTCCCCCACTTTCTGACTGAAATTCCTGTCCAGAATCTCACCAAATTACCTATCTTGTGCCAAGGGTTGTCCCCTTGGTCCCTGGCGTCCTCCGAGCTGCTCGATTTTAGCTCGGCAACTGCTTCTTGCTGCTGTGCGGGCGAGCTGCTTGCTAGGCCTCATTCCCGGCTGGAAGTTAAAATCAGCCCCCCCAATGTCTTGGAATGGAATAATTTGCAATTTTGGCACTAATTTTGGCCTTGAACAAAACTCTTAATGAAATAAAAGCAATAAAAGCACCCTGACATATATCTCTTCTCCTGAAGATCTAATAACGTCTGAACTTACAGGCTTTGTAAGTAGGTTGGATACACCCGTTTGTATAAACCGTTAAACTAGAAAATAATGGCATGTGTTCAGTAAGTTGTGCTGTATAAACAAAACTCATTAAAGGTTCTCTGCTATCTAAAGTTGTGCATTGCCAGCTGTTCACTTTATTTTTATGAAGTAAAATAAAATATGTAGTGGAAAATGTTTCCTTAAATGACAATAAGAGAAATCAGGCTTTTGTTGCTGGAAATAAACTGTTGTTTAAAGATGAAGTAAGGTTTCGGGGACGGAAGGTTTTTCAATGTTTTCTCCCGCTTTTAAAATGTGCCTTGACAATTTTTTTAAGTCAATCCACTGTCGGGTTTCCTTGCCTCTAGCACTTTCTGGTGACATGGAGGAGCCCCTGTGCATTCCAGAACTGGTCTGTTCAATGAAGTCCATTCTGGGAGGTGATCCAGAGCAGGTCAAACCTTTTGGAAAAACTGACTTGTGCTATCTACTTCAACAGCAGTGAGTTTTCCTAGGGTCAAGCAGTGCTGGATCAGACCTCAATCACGTGGTCCAAAAGTTGCAGCTGTCATTGTCAGTAATGATACTGCTCTGAGTCACATTGTCCCCCTCCTTCAAACAATGTCACCAAAGTGGCCAGAGTACGAGGGAATCCAGAAGAGTGGATCTCTCTGCACATAAGACCTTTAGTGTATTTAAAATAGCATCAAGCACATTTTTGTAAACGTTATTAAGCAGATAATGAGTAGCAATGTTGAACAATATTTTCCTTGCCATTAAAGCAAATAAATTGGATAAAGTTGTATTGTTCACTTTATAAACTGAAACCGTTGGCAACAGACTGCTTTTGTTGCTTGTTTCCTAGTAGCTAAATGTTTAAGGAAAAGAAAACAATAACAAGGAAGCTCTTTATGTTGATTTATGACCAAATGAATCTGGGTGTTTGGGCCTGTCCTGACAGGTGTTTATGTGAGTTCTCACTCTGGTTTGATCCAACAGGTGTGAAGAGCAATGACTCTTCAAATCTCTTTCTTACGCTTCTTGCCAGATCAGCCACAGTGGTGGCTTGTGTTTTGCACGCTGGCAGCTTCAACTTTCTGCTTTAGGCCTGCAGGCCATCTCACTTCAGCTTGGGAATCTCGGGTAAGCCAAATCAGGCAGCACAATATCCCTCGTTCTAGCAATCCAGGTTTTCATAATGATGGCAAGTTTTACTGCTCACTCCACCTTTGCTAAAATTAATTGAACTTTTTTTATGATTGACTGCAGTATATCTTACTTTAATTGTATATCAGTGTTTCCAAACTGCAGCTTAATGAAAATCTCCTGTTGATATAACTCTTGGTTAGGCTGAACATGTTTGGTTTCAGGATCTCTAATGTTTGGCTTTGTCCTTGATGCGCAAATCAATTCTCTCACTGTAGATTTGTCAGGGTAGAGAAAGAACTCTCATCTTTGTAGCGCCATATCATGTCATCAGGATATTCCAATGTGCTTTACAATCAGCAGATGACCTTTGAATTGCTGCCACTGTGTTATGTAGGTTAAGTAGTTATATAGGTTATATGTGGCACATATATGTAGTAATATGAATAAGACCTAGAAAAAAAGTTCTAGATTATAAATATGGCTTGCTGAGGAGGTTAAGCCTTTAAGTGCAAGAAGTATAGTTCAAGGATAAATTATGTATGGCGATTTTGTTAGGAATGCATTCAGACAGAACAAAGTAGTTTAATATTCATAAAACATTACTCCCAGAGGTGTCTAAAAGGCACGATATTTGGAGAGTCCTTGGGTGGTCTTCCTCTATTTGGTTTCTTAAAGCAAATCACTTTTTGAGAGAGCACCTGCTAACCACACAGCCATTTGTATTGTTCTATCCTAGTTACTTGCCTCCCAGTGAATTAAATTAATATATGTCAAGCAGTAGGAGGGGTGAAATTAGCAATACCACGAAGCAATATTTTTAAAGCCATGTTTATTTGGGGACTGGGCAGAAGCAACACATTGTTCTGCATCCTGGATTCAAATCTTGCCCAGGCTGGTGGGATGGAAGTTACTCTGGGTGGCTGGGAGGTTTGTATACGAAACAGGTTTGAGTCATAATGGGCTATGGTTTTGTACAAATTGGAACAATACTGTAATATCGCTCTGAGGACATAAGCATGGCTAGCGTGAGAAACGGAGAATCTCCTCCTGATACAAGTTGTGGATGCTCGTCCGATCTCGAATTTAACAGAAGGATTACACATCTCTGCTATACTTAACCTAGGAATATTAATGCTGATGTGAGGTGCCCTAAAGAGCAAAACATTTCATTTTCCTACTGCTGACATTCTTTGAATTAAAATAAAGGTGTTTTTGATGAACTAACCTTCATTGATAATTTGCTTTAATTTACTTGACAAATTAATTTATAATCCTAGAAATGAATGTGTTCAGCCTAGTGGAAAAGACATCTGGATGAACTTTATAATCTTAATTTTTGAATGACCTTTAACAAAACAAATTAAAATGAGATTGGTATCGTTAATTATCCATGTTGCATGAACAAAAACAACTTGCTTTGAGTTCAAAACAGGGAAAGACTAGCATCTGATTAGGGTCTTGTTGCGGGCATGGTTTAAGATTTAACAATGAATGTAATCCAATTTTGTGTGACAGCACTGCCACAAGGTGAAACTTTTGAAAGATCTGGGCTATATCATAATGGTTTTGCCATGCAGAGTTTAATTGTTACCAGAAATCTCCTTCATTATCAACTGTCACGTTATTTGTAAAGACAATGTTGTAGTTCTTTTCGCCATAGGATCTGAGCACTTTATTAGTGAGAGGTGGTTCTTCCAGTCGAGGCCTATAGGCAGAATGTGGGGTGAGTTTAATTGTAAAGTATCTCAGAACCATTACTGTTCTATCACAACAAAAAAAACATTTTAAGGTGCCATTGAGCGCCCTAACCATTGAAATACAGCTTCGCAACATGTTAGTGCAATTTTGCATTGCCTTGCAATTACTTATTTTTGTCTGGTCTTTGCTTGGCTCAGTTTGATTCACACAATCTTTCCAGCCTTTTGTACATGCCAGAAAGAATCAAGTGATCCAGCTTTCTGGTACCACGTTGAAGCATTTGTTTCGTATTATGTGGCATTCTGCAATTGCTTTTTAATTGTGATTCAGCCCAGTTAAATGTACTTTTAGCAATCCTCCCCCACCCCATCCTCTTACGATGTCTGCATCACAAAAAGTATCTGTAGTGTGACTCACCTGGGGCTTGTTGCCCATGCACTGCTGTGTCTATGAAAGTCTTGAACACCATAGAACATTGAGTCTTGATTGATCCAACTTGAGCCGTGGCAGATTTAGATCTTTCCAAGTTCCCTCTGGATTGATTGCCACCTCAGTTTAGGCCATATAAGTGAAATGGGAGACTTTAGAAGAGGTTACAGCTGAAGCAGTACATTAACTGATCTGGAAATCCCTGCCTGGAAAATGTGCTAGGCACTGTTTCGAATGCAAACCTTGGTGTTGACCAGTGTTGTTGTCTTGTGACTAAAGAGTTTAGTTCACCTGCAATGCCTATCACGAAATTAACTTGGGTAGTCTTTAATTCAGTTTTAAAGTGTTTGAGTCAACAGTACAAGACAACTCCTAATTTGATACTAAATTGGCTATCTTGGACAGATGGCTAACGTGGGAAATAGAACATTGTTCTGTTGGTGCAGCAGGATGTCTCTTTTGAATAAGGGCAAAATTTTGCAGATGCTAGAAATCCAAAACAAAAATGCTGGAAAAACTCGGCAGGTCCGACAGCATCCATGGAGAGAAAGACAGAGTCAGCGCTTCGTTTGACTCCTCATATGGATTCGAAGCATTGATTCTGTCTTTCTCTCCACGGATGCTGTCGGACCTGCTGAGTTTTTCCAGCGTTTTTTTTGTTTCTGTATCCTCTTTTGAAGTTAGGGCTGAAGTACAGTGTTGGGTTGAGTTACTCTGCATCTAACTATGTACACCTGACTGGGGAGTGCTTGACTCTGACATCATGGAAAGTATTCCATTTCTCACCTTACTAAACATAAAATGTTCACCAAAAAGTGCATTTCATTGCTTTAAAAAAGGATACATTGGTGGAAAAATGCATGTATAGATTACTTATCATTCATTTTTCTTATTGCTGAAATTTGCTATTCATTCATTCAAGACTCGATAGTGGGATACGTGTCATGCTGAATCCTCCCCATTACTGTAACTAATGCCTAAAAGCATGTCTGTTGCATTGCAAAGAACAGAGATGAAACACTAGAGCTTGCTACTCCACCCTTTAATGCAAAACTTTAAAGATTATCTTTAGAACAGTTGCTGCTGTTGTGAAAGAGCTAACAACCATGCCTTACAAGCTGAAATTTCATAAGCTGTTTCTTCAGAAATTATTGCACTGACCTAGTAGACTAGTTTGCGCTATAGTGATCTCAATACACTTAAAGAATTCTGGCATATAAGGCCTGAGAAACTACTTGAGTGGCATTTTGTGGCCTTCTGTCTGTTAACCAAGAACTTAGAAGTTTGAAATATTGCAATAATTAATCAGGGCTTTATTGCAGCACTTTTTTTAATGAAAGAATAACTTACTGTATCAGGGGAAACTGACTTGAAGCTTTCCTTCAATTCCACCTGTCCTTCATTGCCTGAAGGGCTATATCCTCAAACTATATCACATGATTCACAAGATTAACCAACTCTGAAGGACTGTCCACTTGAATTTATTTAGAAATAATCCAGGCTTTGTAAAGCAACCCCCCCATCCAAATTAAATTAATACTTTTTCCAGCTAATATATTTATATAATGAAGCAATTTGTACCAAGAACCTAAAAGGATACCAAGGAGCGGTGGGAGAGATAGGAGAGATGGCTGGAAGCATGGCTGAAAAGTATGCTTTTTGATGAGGCTTTTGAAGTTGGGAAAGATGGATCCAAGGTGCTGAGAATTAGGGAGGGATGCTTACAACTAAAGGCTGTGAGACAGGGTGGGGAGATGCACAGGAGAACAGAGGGCACAGATGGGGATGTGAGACTGCAGGAAGTTTCAGCATTTGGATGGGCTGAAGCCATGGAGAATTTTATGAAGGCCACATATTTATAAATGTGATGCAGTGGGGACCGGGATGACAGTGAAGGATAGTAGTGATGTGGTGGGCACTGGGATGACAGTGAAGGATAGTAATGATGCAGTGGGGACCAGGATGACAGTGAAGGATAGTAGTGATGCAGTGGGGACCGGGATGACAGTGAAGGATAGTAGTGATGCAGTGGGGACCGGGATATAGAAGGATTTTAATTGGGAGTAAGGTAAAAACAGACAGGGGTAATATTGCAGAGGTGGCAATAAGCAGCCTAATTGATAAGATATGGGAGTCAGACCCACCTCTGTGTTGGCAAGATATTGAGGTTGCACAGCATCTTGTTTGAATTGGGTAAGAAGCAATGGGGGAGGTGGAATCAGTGGCAAAGGTATAGAGCTTTTGGCAGGGTCTAAATAAGGTGACTTCAGTCCTCTCATTGTAGCAGTTGCCACAAAGCGAGTTCTGTCCCATCCACAAATTGATGTTGGAGATATAGCAAAGGGCTGATGGTGGAGAGGAGAGGCCATATGTCCCCAACAAGTATATGTAAATGACTCCGTGATTTTGATTATTACCACCAAGGAGTAATGTTGAAATGAGGAAATGAAGGGGATCAAGGATGGAACTTTGAACAATCTAGAGGACAGGTGGAGGGCAATTGCTGGCGCTGTGCTGGCTGCAATGGAGCAGGTGATAGCAGAACACATAAAGCAAGTATTTTGGAGGCGGACCATGGAGCAGAGGGAGTTAAATACCTTAGAGAGGTCAATGAGTATTGCTGAAATATAGTCACAGTTACAAAGGATGTTGAGATACTTTTGACCAGGGCTATCTTGATTTTAACAGATCATTGTAGGGGTGGTGAGCATCTAACTGGGAGGTACCCATGTATTTGAGGATATTGGAGAGAGAAGGGAGGATTCTAATCTACTGCAGTGTTCTCCTTTTCCATACGTTCTTCCATAGTTTTCAATAATATATCATTTTTCTAGCTTGATTGTATTTAAATATGATGGACAATTTTGAGGGCTTGTAGATGTAATACAATTGCATTGAAATTAAAATAAGGGTATATTACCATGTAATTCGTTAAAATCTTAGAATGAAATTTTGTTATCTGCTACTTTAATAAAGGATTTAACTGACTCAAAACAAGCCAGTTTACATTTCTGTTAAAATAGGAGGTAGAGGAATATCATACAACGGTGTAAAGCTGTCACACTAATAATTTAATTTCAAAGTTTATTAAACTGAAGCAAGAGTCACAGTCTATCCTTGTTGAATTCAAAAATATTTGTAAACCACTTTTTTGAGCTGGCAAGTATACGGGAAAAGGACACTTTTCAGCTGTGAATTATTCTCAAATAAGAGATATTTTAGTTTTACCACTATATCCTTCAACAGACAAAAAAGTCTTTTACGTCTGCATTGAAATATTTTCTTTACATCACACCTACTATTGCACTTGAACTTTCGTGCTATGTATTTCCATGTGTTCATTACAACTGATCCACTGCTCAAAACTTCACATTGGTATTCCTGTTTCAAATAAAGTTCAGTGCAATTTATGTACTGCATCCCATGAGCGGCATTAGCCTTTTAGTTACATCAATGAGGAAACATGTCGCACACGATTTTAACTCCGTTTTTATAAATTTAAAGCCAGGTATGCCAACAAGTCTCTCAGTTTCCCATTCTAGTATTAATGAACTATGAAACCATTGAACAATGAAAGGGTTTTGCCAACATAATTTCCCATTTCTCTCAAAGGTACACCCTGAAATTTCACAGGCGTCCTCCCATTCTCCTGCTGTAGTTCCGGTGAGAGACCAGGAGAGGCCCTGCAGAATTTCAGGGGTCATAAAAAACCAAAACACTTGAGTATTCAAATGCTTATCAGAAATAAATGTTCCAAGCCTAGAGTCAATTTTAAATAGCGCTTGAATAAACTGTGAGACAACATGTTACATAGATATTCCACTAGTGGGAAGTCTAGGACTAGGGGGCCTAGTCTAAAAATTAGAACCAGACCTTTTAGGAGTGTAATTAAGAAACACATCTTCATGCAAAATGTGGTAGAAGTTTGGAATTCTCTTCCACAACCAACAATTGTGTAAGATGAATTGTTCATTTTTAAATGGAGATTGATAGATTTTTGTTAGCCAAACGTATTAAGAGATATGGAACAAAGACAGGTATGTGGAATTAGATCGCTGATCATCCATGACCTTATTGAATGGTGGAACAGGCTCAAGAGACCAAATGTCCTTTTTTAATTCTTTCATGTGATATGGGTGCCGTTGGCTCGGCCAGCATTTATTGCCCATCCCTAATTGCCCTTGAGAAGGTGGTGGTGGGCTACCTTCTTGAATCGTTGCAGTCCAAGTGCTGTTCCTATGTTCCTATGTATTCATTTTTGTTGCAGATTGTGCTTGCAGCGCTAAAAGGATTAACACAATATGATCTTTTTCTAAAAGTTGTTGAATATTGACCGTTGCTTTCAGATTGCAGTTGCTGCTGCTGCATCGCACTTTAATGGCTCACATCAGTTGAAAGCATCAGGTCAAATCTCCATTCATTTCACCCCCAGATCTGAACACTTTGAATTATAAAGTTTAGGAAATGTTGCATCATGTGGTCCTGACACTGAAAACGAACCCGAGTAGATTAGAAATGGGATGCTATAAAATTTCTAATGTTCTGTCGACAAGGGCAGTCCTTAGGATTATTTGTTACTCAATTTTACTTTTAGGTATGTTGAGGGGGAAGGGATGCAGTAATAACATTGTTTGCAAAATGTTTGAAACACTTTTTAATTAAGTTCTGTCTCTACAGATCCGAACATCAATTCAGGAACTGATATTTCCAAGAAGATCTTTCAACTGGATACGACATATTACAATTGGAGGAATCCTGCTGATTTTGGACAACCTTCTTGTGATATTCGTTCCAAACATTAGAGATATTTTTGGGTTTATAGGTAAGCTCACAGGTACCGCTGTGTGACTGACACTGTATATTATTGTTATTAATCAGATGTGATGCATCAATACCATTTTGTTTTTGTCTTTTTTTTTCTGTGTTCCAGGTGCATCTGCTGCTACAATGCTTATCTTCATACTCCCCTCAGCATGTTACATTAGACTTGTGAAGAAAGAATCAATGAAATCCATGCAAAAGATCGGGGTCAGTAAATGATACAGCGTAACACACCAAAGTAGTTTGCGCCAATATTGTTAGGGTAACTTTGTGAAGATGCACTGCCATTCTGAACAGGAAATCGTGGAAATCGTGGCTTGCACACACTAGAAATTTAAAGGATCTGTACTTAGGAGCACGATTCCAGAAATTTACCAATATAACTTAACACTGTACTTCATCGCTGTCTTAGAACCATAACAACTGGAGTAGGCCTTTCAGCCCAGCGATCCTGTTCCACTATCTAGTTAGAATTTGGCTGATCCGTGCTTTTAACTCCATTTATCCATTTGTTTAACATCCCTTGACAGCTTAACTAACAAAAATCTATCAATCCCAGTCTTGACATTTTTAATCAACCACCTTTGTGAGGGAAGAGAGTTCTAGATTTCCACTACCCTTTGTGTGAAAAAGTGCACACTTGTTCTAGATTCCCCACCAGAAGGAATTAGTTTTCTCTATCTAGCATATTGAATACCCCATTCAGCTCTCCCCTCAGCCTACTAACAGAAGGGAATAAAATTCAAGGTTATGCAACATTTCCTCATAATTTAAGCCGTGATATAATTCTGGTAATTTGCACTTTACAGCCAATCTATCATTCCTGAGGTTCCATGTCTAAATCTGAATGTAGTATCTAGATGGGGGCTGATCAAGGCTCTTTACAACAGAAGCATCACTTCCTCACTTTTAGCCCAATTGAGATAATACAACCCAACTAGCCATTTTGATTACCATTTGTACCTGTGCAGTATAAGTCTAGTGATTTGTGTACATGGTGACCTAAATCCATTTGCTCTTCCACAGCTTCTGGTGTCACACCATTAAAGCCATCACAGCCCAAAAATTGGCCAGTTTGTGTTCTTTTAATCTGGAAAATTGACTACTGTAAATAAAAATGGACACAAAAAACTATTAATTGACTTTACCTTGTTTGTTCTGCAATCCTGCAACACAAGGTTACTTTTTTTCACTTGCTGTCCGTTTTTCAGCCTCCATTACCTTATAACTCATTAACAGACATTTTTTTTCCAATTCTATGCTTGCCCTTTATGCATAATTTTAACCTGAATCCAGGTTTCTGTATTCCTGGTGGGCTATGGCACCATCAAGAGTTGGCAGGATAGGACCCTTCTGTCTAACCCCCTCCCAAAGCCTGGCGACAATAAAGGAGACCGGCACCTATGCTATTTGCGATATTTTCTGGGAAATCACCGAACAGAGATGTGAGGAATTTGGGAATACTGACTTGGAGTCCTGTGAGAGGGCAGTCTGTTCCAGGCAAAAGTTTGGATTTTGTTTGGTAACGATAATTGCCATTTGAGAAACAGGCAAATATAATTTAAGTCAATCGCCCTGCCTTTCATTAATCAACAATGTTAACCATCTCCATCCATTTGTAATATTAAGTGTATGCTAGCAGTGTCAGTATCATCCAGATGTACTTTCTGTTGGGGGCAAAGGGACAAAATTAATAGGATTTCTAGCGGTGAAGCAATGCCACCTTCACCTCCTCTTCTGACATAAGCATTTGTAGTGAGGGCGAGTGTGGGGTACTGGTGTAAGAGAGGTTGCCTGCTCACAAAGGAAGTTTGCAGGAGGTTATAAAAAAGGGACAGATACCCAATGTAACTGGGCCCTGTCCCAAATTTTTCCTCCAGTCACCCAGATAGCAGTGGTTTTACATAGACAGAATGCAAAAAGGTCTAGCTCCCTCAATCTAGCATGATTGGGTAGCAGCACCTCCCTTTGTTCCTACTGTTCATCAGACAATGAACTGCTAAGTAATGAAGCCATTATTATCATGGAGGTTGCAGATTCTTTGTGACTGGCACCAGTACCTGAAACCTTTAATTAGTTAGGAATTCCATAATAGTTTCCAGTTCAGTATTGAAATGTGCAATTATTATTGGTACTTTTAGGGATGAACATTTTTTGTTTAGATCACAAAGTAGTAAAAAAAAAGTCATGAAATGTTAATTTTTTTTTGTTCTCCTTGTTTTCTAGGCTACGATTTTCCTTATCATTGGAGTTATTTTTATGATTGGGAGCATGACTCTTATTGTTTTTGACTGGATTCACAACCCACAAGGTTCAGGTGGCCATTAACCAGATGATCAGTGCTACTGAATGGAACCAATCGTTTTGCATCTTATAAAGAGCCCTGGCAGATAGCAACAGCAGGAGTCAGATGCCATTCCTCATTTTTTTTTAAAAGGAAGATTCCAGAGACTTAAACATACAAGAGTTAAGACTAGATGTTGTCTGTAGATAACTGAAGATCTGTTCTTACAAGGGATTGTTTTGCTGATGTTTAAAATATCTTTGGACTTCAAAAAAAAAATCCAGATTCAGGATAGGTAGGATATGCTGTGAACAAATACATAATAGAACAATACTACATAGTGCAACTTAACTGCTTGTTGTAGTTAATTTAGGAAAATCTGTACCCATTGCTCAAATACTGGAAACCCTTTGTCTCTGAAGTTGTATATAATTTTCAAATATTACACCAAGCGTGCATTTTTAACTTACAGGATTTGTTAGGCTTCAGTTGCATTTAGCTTCTTATCTTTTAAGGTATGGAAAGTGCATCTATCTGGTGCAGCCTGCTGGGCCTGGAAAGAGAGAGCATCCCTTTATCAGAGCTTCTTTATTTTTCAGCTAAAGATTAAATTCGAATAAAATGTGCTTGGCTAGCAATTTTCACATGTCTGTAGTTAAGCTCCCAATCCTGTATCCCAACTGCCCTCCTTTTCCTCCTCCCATTTTATGCCACTGGTACCTACCAATTATGGAGCCTGGAACCAGTAGTCTGGAGTGGTGATCAGCTTCTTATTACAAATAAAAGAATCATAAGATTAGGTACAAAATTACACCTTTTATGCTACCTGATTCGAAAAGTTAACTTATTTAATTCTAACCTTTAATCTGCAAAGATATGCAATGTGTCAGAAATCTTTAACTTCACTGAAATATTAGTGTAACGTATACATTATTTATTACTTTTCTTAGAAAAGTAGAAGGTTCATTTCAATCTGAAACTTTTTAACCATTTCACAAGATACATTCAAGTAAATAAGCAATCGCCCCCTTCTCCAAATATATATATTTTTCCATTTTAAAGTCAGAGGATATCTCTCTTATGAATGGTGCTTTGCAAATACTTTAAGAATCACAGAAGAAGTGTTGGTTTTATTAATTGCTTTGTCTTCCATACGTAAACAGAAAGGTGTTAAAGGGCAAAATGTTCTCATAAGAAACTACTTTGTTTAGTTAAACCAGCACCAGCTGTCAAGAATGTTATGCTGCAGGCAACTATGATTTCATCAATGTATATAATTTACATTTTTTTTATGAGTTGATATTTTTGGAATTTAAATGTATAGTACTTTTTTTCTGTCCAGTTACTTTTTTTTTTAAAAAAATCTCTAGAAAGATCAATAATCCAGATTTATTTTTAAACTAGTCTGCTCAGTCTTCGGACGCTTGTTATTTTAATTGTTGGGTTGTAACACAGCTTAACTGTGAGCTGCATTTTAATATGAACCTTTATTCAGTTGCACAATATACTTTGACATCTGCATTAGCTGCTCAGAGGTTGCTCTGATTTACCACGATTAACATTTAACAATCAACAATGTGCTTTGAAAATAGCATTTTAGAAAATGTAACGTGAAACAAACTCACACTTCCTTAGTTTGATGATACTGCTCCAAGTTTTGGTGCCCCAACAGATTTCTAAGGGATTTTTGATACCCCAGAACTTCAAAACTAGTTTGTTTCTATTCCTAGTTTACATGTCAATCATTTTTCTGCATCACTTTACGAGCAAGTTTGTATCATGATGAAGATCTTTGACCACTATGATGGACAAGAAATGCCCAGCAGAGGTATTTTTATTTAACTAGCCAAAGTGGAACTTTATTTATAGACCTAAGTACGCGTGACAAGTGAATATTTCCAATGTTGTGTGGGTGTGTTTGATTACTCAAATGGTGTCTTCACATGAGTATTCTACGTATTGTAAATAGGGATCCCCATGGTAAACTTATGTAAGTTTTATTGTCTGGTGAAACGCGACAGTTAACCTCTACATTGTGAGAGATTTTCTTTTTGCACAAACTTTTCGTCAGTTGGTTTCTGATGGCTTCAGTGTCACCTTAGCTGGTCTCAAGGGAGAAAACTCCACCGGCAGAAGGAGTGGTAAGGGAAGAAGTCAATATATCCCTAGTAACATGAAGGGCTCCCCATGGGCACTGAGGATCTGGGGCCAGATACACGGAGATGGTCCTCGGGATTGTGTCACCTCAGACAAAGTGCTTCACTCCGCCAGCCTCTCTGTGGGATTGGGCATGATGAGCGCCAGAATTTAGGGCTCTGTGGCACTGAGTCATCTGACACTGACTAAGACTCACTCCTAGGACGAATCCTGTCCTTGTAGGCTGGCCTCCGACCATTTGTATTTGCCCTTGATGGGTCAGGAAATCGGACAGCATGCCATATGATGCTTGGACAATAAGCACTTGAGGTAGTGGCATGGCTGTGCATAATAGACCCAGGAGTATTTCAAGCAGCATTTAAAAGCCTGATGAGCAATTTACCCTGGAAATCTTTTAAGGATATTTTTCAATTCAGCATTAGTAAATTTGCCACAAAATGACAACTAACTTTTTTTGTTGATGTTTTTCTCAAGTGTTTTTTTTTTCAAAAGAACAGCTCATACCCGCTCCAATAAAGCAAATCCTGATTGTCCATGACCTCTCAAATGCCTTACCATGATTCTTTCGGAGCAGTGATGAATTCTATTCTGTTTGTTTTGTCTTATGATATAAATTATGCACAGTATTCATGAAGTGACTTATGTTTTTGTACAGGTAGATAAAGCTGCTGTGGCAAGATACAAATTGCTTTCCAGTTTACTTAAAATTGGCATAACCTTTCTAACTTACCATTGCTGGAAAGGCAGGCTTTTTTTGTATCGGAAAAAAATTGTGAAAAAAAATAATGCTCAATAAAGTTGCATAAAGACATTTTTCTCATTTTGTTATGCTGAATTTGTGCAAGCGATCTTTCTGAACCGTGGATAACGAACTGTAAATGAATTAAAATGCAACTTGGCAAATTTTTGTTTGACTTGCATTAGGTGAAACAGATGCAATGCTGGGTCATTCAACAAGAGATTCTGACAAAACTTATGGGTAGGAAATGTATGGATCAGTAGGTTAGATTAGAGTTACCAAATCTGGTTGGACCTATTCCTGAGGGCTTCATCAGGGGCCCTCATGCCTCCAACCTGTCAATCCAGGTCTAACAGCGTTTCTTCCTCTTCTTCTTTCAGTTTCTCCCATTTTACTTGGTGTCACCACAATGTTGGTTGTGCACTATTCTCCATTTCATCCTGTCAGTCACCCATTTCCCTTCCAATCCCCCCACCTCATCCTCCCACCTGATCTTAGGCCTTCCTTCTTCCTCACATTCCCATTTCCATCACTAGCCTCACCCTAGGTTTTCTCTCTCTCTCTCCCTCTCTCTACAACAGATAACCATACCATTTCAATCTCTTCTCAGCTACTTTCTTCAGTGCTTCCACAATCTCCAGTGATCCCTTGATGTGCTGCTTCCTGATCTTGTCCTTCCTCGTCAGTTCATGATCCAGTGACTGGTCCTCTCTTCTTGATGTTGCCAAGTTTCTGCCACGCTCACAACTGTCTTGTAGATTCTTCCTTTCAGTTTCAGATGCACTTTTCTGTCACACAACCATCCACTGAGCTGCTTCCAATTACTCCATCGGACCTAATCCATTGCTTCATTTCCATTTATTTCTTCCTATCTCCAATATCTTTTTAATTAATAAACAAATGTGTTCAATGAAAAATGTCTCCTAGGTCTGTTGGCTGTAACTGTCTTCTGTGCAATGAGTTTTGACAGTGTCAACCCAGTTACAAGTCAATATCGGGCTGGGAATAGAACAAAACCTGTTCTAATTGGCATTGTCACATAAATGAGCCTAAGGACCATAAAATCTTACAGTAAAGGAGGCCTTTTGGCCCATTATGCTTATGTCAGCTCTGAGAGCTATCCAATTAGTCCCACTTCCCTGCTCTTTCCCCATAGTGCCCTACTCAGGTATATATTTATCCAACTCCCTTTGAAAGTTACTATTGAATTTGCTTCCATCACTCTTTTAGACAGTGCATTCCAAATCATCATAACTCTATGTAAAAGCAAAATTCTCCTTGTCTCCCCTTGGGTTCATTTTGCCAATTTCATTTTTCTTTATAATCTTTTGTGTGAAATCTTATCAAATGTCTTCTGGAAGCCCATATGGAAAACATTCAGACACATTCCACAGCCAAAAGTTCAAATTGAGAAATTTTACATGTTAATTGTATTTTAATTAAGCTTAATGCTATGCAGGTGATGGGCATTAACTGGGAATTCACTTGAGCCCCTATAAATGGACACAAACTAAAACTGTGGCCGTTAGGTTAGGAGGTATACGCTTGTGATGTGTAACTCTGTAAATAAATATAAAAGTGTGCAAAGATTGGCTCCAGTTCTATCCTTCACCAGCTAGCTTTCTGGAGTAGACCATTAGCTTAGCTAAGAGTAAAATTCTTTGAAGTACTCCCACAGAACTGAACTTTACTGGTACCTTGGTGGATTATACAACTAGAGGAGATTACAGAGATAAGGAGGGTGACATTGGAAGGATTTGGAAACATGGGTGAAAATTTTAAAATCGAGATATTGCTCCACCAGGAGCCAATTTATGTCAGTGAGCACTGGAGTGATCAGGGAGCAGAACTTGGTCTGGGTTTAGACATGGGCAGCAGAATTTTGGTTAGCCTCAAGTTTATGAAGGGTAGTCTGTAGGTGGTGAGTCAGGAGTGCACTAGAATATTCAAGTCCAGAGATAATAAATGCATGTGTGAGGATTTCAGCAGCAGACGACCTGAAGCAGGGAAAGTGTAATTTTTAAAAATTCATTCATGGGATGTGAGTTTCGCTGGCTGGGCCAGCATTTATTGTCCATCCCTAATTGCCTTTGAGAAGGTGGTGGTGAACTGCCTTCTTGAACCGCTGTGGTCCATGTGGTGTAGGTACACCCACAGTGCTGTTAGGAAGGGAGTTCCAGGATTTTAACCCAGCGACATTGAAGGAACAGCAATATATTTCCAAGTCAGAATGGTGAATGAATTGGAGAGAAAATTCCAGGTGGTGGTGTTCCCATCTATCTCCTGCCCTTGTCCTTCTAGATGGTATTGGCCTTGGGTTTGGAAGGTGCTGTTGAAGGATCCTTGGTGAATTCCTGCAGTGCATCTTGTAGATGGTACACATTGCTGCTACTGTGTGTTGGTGGAAGAGGGAGAGAATGTTTGTGGATATGGTGCCAATCAAGTGGGCTGCTTTGTCCTGGATGGTGTCAAGCTTCTTGAGTGTTGTTGGAGCTGCACTCATCCAAGCAAGTGGGGAGTGTTCCATCACACTCCTGACTTGTGCCTTGTAGATGGTGGACAGGGTTTGGGGAGTCAGGAGGTGGGTTACTCATTGCACGATTCCTAGCCTCTGACCTGTTCTTGTAGCCACAGTATTTATATGGCTAGTCCAGTTCAGTTTCTGGTCAATGATAACCCCCAGGAGGTTGATAGTGGAGGATTCGTTGATGGTAATGCCGTTGAACACCAAGAGGTAATGGTTGGATTCTCTCTTGTTGGAGATGGTCATTGCCTGACACTTGTGTGACTCGAATGATACTTGCCACTTGTCAGCCCAAGCCTGGTTATTGTCCAAGTCTTGCTGCATTTGGACATAGACTGCTTCAGTATCTGAGGAGTCGCGAACGATGCTGAACATTGTGCAATCATCAGCAAACATCCCCACTTCTGACCTTATGATGGAAGGAAAGTCATTGATGAAGCAGCTGAAGATGTTTGGGCCCAGGACACTAGCCTGAGGAACTCCTGCATTGATGTCCTGGAGCTGAGATGACTGAGCTCCAACAACCACAACCATCTTCCTTTGTGCTAGGTATGACTCCAACCAGCAGAGAGTTTTCCCCCTGATTTCCATTGACTCCAGTTTTGCTAGGGCCCCTTGATGCCACACTCTGTCAAATGCTGCCTTGATGTCGAGGGCAGTCAGTCTCACCTCACCTCTGGAGTTCAGCTCTTTTTTCCATGTTTGAACCAAGGCTGTAATGAGGTCAGGAGCTGAGTGGCCCTAGTGAAACCCAAACTGGGCATCATTGAGCAGGTTATTGCTAAGCAAGTGCCGCTTAATAGCACTGTTGATGACCCCTTCCATTACTTTACTGATAATGGAAAGTAGACTGATGGGGCGATAATTGATCAGGTTGGATTTGTCCTGCTTTTTGTGTACAGTACATAACTGGGCAATTTTCCACATAGCCGGGGAGGTGCCAGTGTTGTAGCTGTACTGGAACAGCTTGACTAGTGGCACAGCAAGTTCTGGAGCACAAATCTTCAGCACTATTGCCGGAATATTGTCAGGGCCCATAGCCTTTGCAGTATCCAGTGCCTTCAGCCATTTCTTGATATCACGTGGAGTGAATCGAATTGGCTGAAAACTGGCATCTATGATGCTGGGGACCTCTGGAGAAGGCCAAGATGGATCATTCACTCGGCACTTCTGGCTGAAGATTGTAGCAAATGCTTCAGCCTTATCTTTTGCACTAATGTGCTGGGCTCCTGCATCATTGAGAATATTTGTGGAGCCTCCTCCTCCATTGAGTTGTTTAATTGTCCACCACCATTCACAACTGGGTGTAGCAGAACTGCAGAACTTAAATCTGATCCATTGGTTGTGGGATCGCTTAGCTCTGTCTATCACTTGCTGCTTATGTTGTCTGGCATGTATGTAGTCCTGTGTTATAGCTTCACCAGGTTGACACCTCATTTTTAGGTATGCCTGGTGCTGCTCCTGACATGCCCTCCTGCACTCTTCATTGAACCAGGGTTGACCCCCTGGCTTGATGGTAATGGTAGAGTGGGAGATATGACAGGCCATGAGGTTACAGATTGTCTTTGAGTGCTGCTACTAATGGCCCACAACTCCTCATGGATGCCCAATCTTGAGTTGCTAGATCTGTTCAAAATCTATCCCATTTAGCACAGTGGTAGTGCCACACAACACGATGGAAGGTATCCTCAATGTGAAGGCGGGACTTCATCTCCACAATGACTGTACAGTGGTCACTCCTACGAATACTGTCATGGACAGATACATCTGCAGCAGGCAGGTTGGTGAGGATGAGGTCAACCATGTTTTTCCCTCTTGTTGGTTCCCTCGCCATCTGCCACAGACCGGGTCTAGCAGTTATGTCATTTAGGACTCGGCCAGTTCAGTCAGTAGTGGTGCTACCGAGCTACTGTTGGTAATGGACATTGAAGTCCCCCACCCAGAGTACATTCGGCACCTTTGCCACCCTCAGTGCTTCCTCCAAGTGGTGTTCAACATGGAGGAGCACTGAGTCATCAGCTGAGAGAGGGCGGTACGTGGTAATCAGCAGGAGGTTTCCTTGTCCCTGTTTGACCTGATGCCCTGAGACTTCATGGGTCCGGAGTCAGTGTTGAGGGCTCCCAGGGCAACTCCCTCCAGACTGTATACCACTGTACCGCCAGCTCGGCTGGGCCTGTACTGCTGGTGGGACAGGACATATCCAGGGATGGTGATGGTGGTATCTGGGACATTATCTATCAGTTATGACTCCGTGAAGATGACTATGTCAGGCTGTTGCTTGACTAGTCTGGGGGGAAAGCTCTCCCAGTTTTGGCACTAGCCCCCAAATGGTAGTAAGGAGGACTTTGCAGGGTCGACAGGGCTGGGATTGCCGTTGTCATTTCCGGTGCCTAAGTTGATGCTGAGTGGTCCATCTGGTTTCATTCCTTTTTTGTGACTTTGTAGCGGTTTGTTACAACTGAGTGGCTGTCTCGGCCATTTCAGACGGCATTTAGGAGTCAACCACATTGCTGTGGGTCTGGAGTCACGTGTAGGCCAGACCAGGTAAGGACGTCAGATTTCCTTCCCTAAAGGACATTAGTGAACCAGATGGGTTTTTACTACAATTGACAATGGTTTCATGGTCATCATCAGGCTTTTAATTCCACATTTTTATTGAATCCAAATTCTACCATCTTCCATGCGGGATTCAAACCCAGGTCCCCAGAGAATTACCCTGGGTCTCTGGATTACTGTCCAGCGACAATACCACTACACCATTCGTCTCCCCCTAAACGAACATGGATATAGGTGGCTTTAGTGATGGCGTGGACATATGGTCTGTTCGGGGTCAAATATGATACCCAAGGTTGCAAACAGTCTGGTTCAGCCTCAGGTAGTTGCCAAGGAGAGGGATGGAGTTGGTGGCTCAGGTTCGTGGCGGGAGTCAAGAGTGGTGATGCTGAGCAGAGGTGGGTGTTGTCTGCGTACATGTTGAAATTGATGCTGTGTTTTCGGATGACGTTGCCAAAGAACAGCATGTAAATGAGAAATAGGAGGCAAGTCTCTGGGGTAAGATTTGAACCTTCTCAGAGGTGAGAGTGCAACCTCTGAGCCATAGGCTAACACTAAGATGTGCCACAAAGACCTCACAAGACACCTGGCATACATTAGCAGAGGTAGTAAAACTCCCCACTGCACTCAGTTTATTATGCTACATAGATCTACAAAAGACAAATCAGCTAGATACAAGAATTCTTGGTGGGGTCTTCTGTTTCATCAAATGGAGTTTAGTCTTTGTTTTTTATTTAATATTATATAGAAATTATTTTTTAAACAACCAAACCTAGTCAAGTCAAGATTCATTTGAGACCTGGTCCTTAACTGAGTAAAATTAAACACAGTCAATGATTAGTGATAATGCTGCAAGGAGTAACTAAACTAGTTATTAGTCAGTGGCATTGATTTCTGAAAAGTAAGGTTTCAGGGGGGATGGGAGGGGAGAAACAAAGTTTTCTCCTTATGTTCCAGTCGTTTTATAGTAAAGTTACAGATCCCACTGAATTCACCTAACAGAATCCATCATATTTGAATGCAGTTTGTTTTCAATAAGAGAGAGCAGCCTCTTCAACAGCCAGTGGCTTGAACGAGCGGATCTGTTTTTGTTTCTGCAATGCAGAATGCAGACTCAGTACTCAATGTACCACATTAGAGCTAGTGATGACGTCTGCAGTGCTTTTCAACACTTAAACGTGCATAATCACAGCTGAAGAGTAACTCAAAAACCAACCACTTACACACAGCCAATGACAAGACTCTCGAAAGGTCAAAGTTCCAGCCAGATTGAGGCTATGTACAAATCCACTGTGATACAGCTGCACATTCTAGAGACCACATAAGGAAGGAGTTATATCTTTTGATTGTGATGGGGTTTGCCAATATATAACAATGTGGGAAAATACTGTTAGGGTGTCCAATTATGATATGAAATAATCAGAAGTATTTACAAGTCCCTCTGTCGAAAATCACAATGCTGTTTCACCTGGAAAAAAAACTTACTGGAGTCCTCACATTACTGCTGAAAGCACACAGAAGTGTTATCACTGACCTGTGTTGCTTGAATGCATAGAAAGACAAGAGAAAAAGCCACTTTTTAGGTGTATTTATGGATAAATCCTCTTTTCATGTGGGTGGTTCACTTCATTTGCTAGGCATTGTAAAACCTAAACTAGCCTTGCTTTTCCATTATTGTCAGCTTTGGCTCAATGGTAGCAATTTTGCTTTGCTGAGACAAGCTGTGGCTCCATAACCCCACTCCAGGTACTTGGGCGTACAATCTAAGTTGACATTTCGGTGTAGTACTAAGGGGGTGCCGAGCTGTCGGAGGTGCTGCCTTTCGTAAACCATTAAAGCGAGGCCCTGTCTTTCCTCTCAGGTAGGCATTCCCATGCTATTAATTGATCAAGAGAAGGTGGATTCCTCCAGTGTCCTGGACAATATTTACCTTCCAACCAACATAACTAAAACAGATTATCTGGCCTTTAGTCTCATTGCCCTTTTTGGGGCCTTACTTTTATATTTTGCGATGTTAACACTGAGAATACACTTTAAAAGTGCTTCATTGGCTACGAGGCACTTTGTAATACTTTGGGGGATGCTATATAAAGGTAGTTACTTTCCTTTCATATAGTTTACAGCGCTGCCATGCTTTAGCTTTCTACTTTGACCTCATTTCCCTCCTCTGTACTAAAATCCTTTTGTAATAAAATTGTAAGGGATGCAGGCATCAGAGCGGAATCAGTGATCGGAAAAGAAGTATTGGAAAAGCAATTTATCAACACACCACTTGGAAAGAAAAATACAGGAGTACAAGGTTGAGTTGTGCACCTTTATTAGGTCACTGTGTAAATATTTATGTAATATCCTGGGCCTACCTGTAAGAACATTTTGTCTCAAAAAATATTTTCAAGAAGTTACAAGTCCTTGTGCAGTTTGGGCTGCCTGTTTTTCACAGTTTGTTTCCCAGGCCTGTTCATTACTTATTGGAGAAATAATAAAACTATAATTCGCAGAAATGGGAATAAATTAAAACCTTTCTGAATCGTTGCACGGTTCAGGAAGGACAACTGTGCACACAGAAACAAGTGGGAATTAAGTGAGCTCAGAGGTGCAACCTAAGATTCGGGGCTGGGTTTCCTTCTCCGGTTGGAGAAACGCGAGTCGAGGCAGTTCCAAACTTCACCAACCTGAACCCGTCAGCTCCCCCACCCCACCCCCCCCCCCCCCACCCCCCCCGTACCTGCCATATTTTCATCTTCTAGAGATGTGTATGGGCAAGATATGTCTCATTAGGCAGGCAGTGTCAGAGGAGTTCAGGTGCCGACCCAGCTTTCCACATTATTCTTCTGCCCCCTACCCTTACCCTTCACCCCATCATACCCCCATGCCCCATTCATGCCCCTTCAAATCCTCCATGCCTCCTCATTTCCCCTCCATCCCGCCTCTTTCCCCCTCATTTCCCCTCCCCTCCATCCCCCTCTTTCCCCCTCATTTCCCCTCATGCCTCCTCATTTCCCCTCATTTCCCCTCTTTCCCCCTCATTTCCCCTCCATTCCCCCTCTTTCCCCCTCCTTTCCCCCTCTTTCCCCCTCTTTCCCCCTCCATTCCACCTCCATTCCCCCTCATTTCCCCTCCATTCCCCCTCTTTCCCCCTCTTTCCCCCTCATTTCCCCTCCATTCCCCCTCTTTCCCCATCATTTCCCCTCATGCCCCCTTATTTCCCCTCCATGTCCCCCATATACCTTTCACAGCCGCTATGGGCAGACCTTAAGAGCCATAATAGCAATGGGAAGCTTTTGAAATGAACTTGGGAAAAGTGAACCTCTAACAATCTAACCGAGCTGTCACCCAAACACACATACTGAAAAAACCTCTAGACCCACTGAGAAGAACTTAAACACCCTCAAGTGGTCATTCAGTTGTAAAAACAAGCACACATCTATTTAGAAACCACATCAAAGATAGATAATCCTTTAATAAACTCAAAATGTCAATCAAGCTGTATACACACCACCTGCTGAACTAAGTGCTTCAACAGCTTTTGAAACTCTCCCAAGCATTCTTAACGTGTTCAGCTGTCAAAAAAATACTATTACAACTCCAGACAATGGAGCCTATTGGAAGCAACAGGTTTTTTTTTAAACTACACCAGATGGCCTGTCATTCAAAGAATTCCAGGAGCAGGTGGCTGTTTTTCCCTAAGTTAAACCTGCAGGCCATTTTTTTTTTCTATGTTAAAGCACAAAGGACATCTAAATCACTTCAGATTGTGATACTAGAGTTTCCAAGCACAGTTCCCTACAATTCATTCATGGGATGTGGGCATCGCTGGCCAGGCCAGCATTTATTATCCATCCCTAGTTGCCCCCTAGTTTAGAGGGCATTCCTGTGGGTCTGGAGTCACATGTAGGTTAGACTAGGTAAGGACAGCAGGTTTCTTTCTCTGTGAGCCAGGTGGGTTTCTACAACAATCGTTTCATGGTCGTCATAGGCTTTCAATTCCAAATTTTTATTGAATTCAAATTCTACCATCTGTTGTGACAGGATTCAATCCAGGTTCCCAGAGCATTATCCTGGCTCTCTGGATTACTAGTTCAGTGACAATACCACTATGCTATCGCCTCCCCGTGAATGCACAGTAGCACTTTTTCCAGTGCACCCCCACATTTACCTATTGCTGGTCAATGTAATGCTCAACTTATCTGTTCAGGACAGAGCCCAGTGATCAATCACTGCAGAAGAAAAACATTTAACTTATAATACAGCATCTGATGACATTTGAAGCTGAAGTGGTCAAAACATTTAACACTATCTATCAGAATATTCCCGGCTCCTCAGCAGGCTTCCCCCAAGGTTCCCAAGCTCTCTTACCTGGCGGGACTTCCAAAATCCACCCCACCTGACGAAAATACTTAAGAGATTAAAAACAAATTTCCCTTTGGCCTGTAAATGACATCCCAATGTCATAGGAGGTGCATGTGGGGCTGCAAACCCAGCCAGACTCAAACCTCTTCTCGCCTATTGAAAATTTGTGTGGGGCTCTTTATGAGGGGGAAGTTTAAATTCCCGATCCTGTGGCCTCAGTTTTGCCAATTCCCGCACCCATCCCCGACCTCTTAGAACACAAAAGTCCGGCCCCTAATTGTTGATGCATTGCTTCTGGTGACTGCAGCCAACCAAAGATGTTTTGCTATGTGAAATGCTCCCTGTAGAAGCTGATAACAGTGACAATGAATGTGATGTAAGGAAGGTTTCCAAATAATGACCATGGATGAAATAGTATTGTTAGAATTATGAGGTTTATAAGATTATTACATTTTGGGACTGCGTCTTTGAATTTAGGGTAAATGAAGGGGCCCACCACCACCCCCCCCACCCCCCCAACACCTTAAACCAGCTTATATTTCACCCCTCTCCTAATATTACTCAGTTCTGTTGAAGGGTCATGAGGACTCGAAACGGCAACTCTTTTCTTCTCCGCTGATGCTGCCAGACCTGCTGAGTTTTTCCAGGTAATTCTGTTTTTGTTTTGGATTTCCAGCATCCGCAGTTTTTTGTTTTTATCTCTGTGTTTAATTGACTGCCACTCCTCTTCAAGAAATGCCTACCTTGAAGAAGTACTGCTCCTCTCTCCGACAGGATTTCCGTAACTCTCTTTTGCCTTGTTCACCTTCATTGCTTTCCATTTCTCTCCTGGTGTTTGACAAGGTGTTTACTAAAACCCACTTTCACAGCCATATTTCCTTTCTCAGTGACTGTCTCCATCTCCGACTTACCCCACGTAGATTTCAACTGAAATTCCATCCCTCTTGTTTCGAACCCACCCAGAATTACAGGTATCTCCGGGACATAAAACGTTTCTCGGACTGCTGTTCCCGTCGCATTCTGAGATCCACACTCAGTGCCATGCGCCGCCATATGAACACACTCGACCTCTCCCTCCAGCAACACCGCCGCACCCTTTTTCAAAGCTGCGCGTGCCCCTAGTTTCATTTTATTCTTCGTCTCATCCGACGCCTCAACAAGAAACTTTTTCACTTTCTCTCAAGTACTAAGGAACGCAAGCTCCAGCAACTCATCGACACCAACACCCATCTAGGACCCTCCACCCCTGCCTGTCCCTCCGTCCCCACCCCATCTTCCAATCCCAGCCCCGGCCGTGTATTCACTATACCGCCTGACCTTCCCCTCTCCGACGCTGAACGTTCAGTGGTCAGCAAAGGACTTAGTTTCATACCCTTATGCCCTCATCTCAATTAATTTCGGGCTCGGCACGATGCTGAACTCTTCTTCCGCTGTCTTCGTCTCCATGCTCACTTCTTTGGGCAGGAGTCCTCTCCCTGTTCAACCGATCCTTTTACCCACCTCCAATATTCTCCCTCCACCTGGACCCCTCCCTCTGGATTCTTACCTTCTCTTGATCTTTTCATTGAGAACTGTCGGTGTGACATTAGCCGTCTCAATTTCTCTGCTCCTCTCACCCATTCTAATCTGTCTCTCTCTGAACTCACTGCACTCCGTTCTCTCAGGTCCAACCCCAACATTGACATCAAACCCGCTGACAAGGGTGGTGCTGTTGTTGTCTGGCGCACTGACCTCTACCTCGCGGAGGCAGAGCGTCAACTCGCAGACACTTCCTCCTACCTCTCCCTGGACTATGACCCCACCACTGAACATCAAGCCATTGTTTCCAGGACTGTCACTGACCTCATCTCCTCTGGAGATCTTCCTCCCACAGCTTCCAACCTGATAGTCACCCAACCTCGGACGGCCCGCTTCTACCTCCTACCCAAAATCCACAAACAGGACTGTCCCGGCAGACCGATCATGTCAGCCTGTTCCTGCCCCATGGAACTCACTTCTCACTATCTTGACTCTCTTCTCTCTCCCCTTGTCCAGTCCCTTCCCACCTACATCCGTGATTCCTCTGACACCCTACATCATATCAACAATTTCCAGTTCCCTGGCCCCAACCGCCTCCTCTTCACCATGGACATCCAATCCCTCTACACCTCCATCCCCCACCAGGATGGTCTGAGGGCCCTTAGCTTCTTCCTCGAACAGAGGCCCGAACAATCCCCATCCACCACCACTCTCCTCCATCTGGCTGAACTTGTTCTCACACTGAACAATTTCTCCTTTAACTCCTCTCACTTCCTCCAAATAAAAGGTGTGGCTATGGGTACCCGCATGGGCCCCAGCTATGCCTGTCTCTTTATGGGGTATGTGGAATATTCCTTGTTCCAGTCCTACTCCGGCCCCCTCCCACAACTCTTTCTCCGGTACATCGATGATTACTTCGGTGCTGCTTCATGCTCTCGTCTGGACCTGGAAAAATTTATTAATTTTGCTTCCAATCTCTTCCATCATTTTCACATGGTCCATCTCTGACACTTCCCTTCCTTGACCGCTCTGTCTCAATTTCTGGTGATAGACTGTCCACCAATATCCATTACAAGCCTACCGACTCCCACAGCTCCTCACACCCCGCTTCCTGTAAGGACTCCATCCCATTCTCTCAGTTCCTTCGCCTCCGTCGCATCTGTTCTGATGATGCTACCTTCAAAAACAGTTCCTCTGACATGTCCTCCTTCTTCCTTAACCAAGGTTTTCCACCCATGGTCATTGACAGGGCCCTCAACCGTGTCCAGCCCATCTCCCGTGCATCCGCCCTCACGCCTTCTCCTCCCTCCCAGAAACATGATAGGGTCCCCCTTGTCCTCACTTATCACCCCACTAGCCTCCGCATTCAAAGGATCATCCTCCGCCATTTCTGCCAACTCCAGCATGATGCCACCACCAAACACATCTTCCCTTAACCCCCCCTGCGGTATTCCGTAGGGATCGTTCCCTCTGGGACACCCTTGTCCACTCCTCCATCACCCCCTACTCCTCAACCCCCACCTATGGCACGTCCCCATGCCCACGCAAAAGATGCAACACCTGCCCCTTCACTTCCTCTCTCCTCACCGTCCAAGGGCCCAAACACTCCTTTCAAGTGAAGCAGCATTTCACTTGCATTTCCCCTAACTTAGTCTAATGCATTCGTTGCTCCCAATGCGGTCTCCTCTACATTGGAGAGACCAAACGTAAACTGGGCGACCGCTTTGCAGAACACCTGCGGTCTGTCCGCAAGAAAGACCCAAACCTCCCTGTCGCTTGCCATTTTAACACTCCACCCTGCTCTCTTGCCCACATGTCTGTCCTTGGCTTGCTGCATTGTTCCAGTGAAGCCCAACGCAAAATGGAGGAACAGCACCTCATCGTCCGACTAGGCACTTTACAGCCTTCCGGACTGAATATTGAATTCAACAACTTTAGATCTTGAACTCCCTCCTCCATCCCCACCCCCTTTCTGTTTCTTCCCTTCCTTTTGTTTTTTTCCAATAATTTATATAGATTTTTCTTTTCCCACCTATTTCCATTATTTTTAAATCTATACCTTTTATGCCCTGTTAGTCTTTCCACCCCACCCCCACTAGAGCTGTACCTTGTGTGTCCTGCCATCCATTCTTAATTGGCACATTTGTTTAGATAATATCACCACCTTTAACACCTCTTTGTTCTTTTGTCTGTGACAACCTTTTGATTATCTGCAACAACAAAACAAAACAAAAACAGAATTACCTGGAAAAACTCAGCATGTCTGGCAGCATCGGCGGAGAAGAAATCAGTCAACGTTTCGAGCCTTCATGGCCCTTCGGCAGAACCTATCACTGCTTGCTTGTCCCTACAACCACAACCCCACCCCCCGCCCCCACTTCTCTCCCCCCCCCACCCCCCCCCCACCCCCACCTTAAACCAGCTTATATTTCACCCCTCTCCTAATATTACTCAGTTCTGTTGAAGGGTCATGAGGACTCGAAACGTCAACTCTTTTCTTCTCCGCCGATGCTGCCAGACATGCTGAGTTTTTCCAGGTAATTCTGTTTTTCTCATGGGACCTGTTCTGAAGTCTGCCTGACAGTAAGCCTGGGTGGTTTGATTGTTAAAGATCAAAGGAAGCCTTAGATTGTTTTACTGAGAGAAAGATGCACAGCATTTATGTTTGGAAACAATGGCAACCGTCTCTGAGTTTACCATGAGTAAAGCTCCATGAGAGTTCAAGCCTTCCAGCGTTGTCAGTTTCAGGTTGTAAGCAGTTGTGCTGCAAGTGGTTGAATGTCATCACCCTCAGGCGGCCCTCATGCGGAGTAAGGTGAGGATAAAAGCAGGCCAGCATCCCTAACGGAGAGTGCCAGATGTCAATGTGATGGAGGAGAAGGTGACACAGAGGACTGAGTTATCTCAAAATGGATTAATGCCTGTGGAACTTCCTCGGCTGCCTTGGCCCAAGTGTCACCTATCAGTATCACCATCGAGGTTACACAGAAAGTGTTGTGACGTTGCTGGAGATGGGTCTCCTTGAAGTGTTTTGTCAGACTGAAGGCATACAGCTACAGGCGTACTGAGGATTGTAGAACAGCTCCTGCCTCATGTAGGCTGCCATAGCAACTGGTTTGCTGGAGTGACGCTTGAAGAGGCAGCACCTTCTGACACCTGATGCCGGTACCCCCTCCTCCAGTTAGCACCTCATCTCAGCAAGGCCACGAGCTCCTGAGGCTTCACCATGCTTCAAACGATCAGGACAATGGTGAGCTTGATGTGTAAGTACTGACTCTCAGATTGACCTGAATGGTTGAAATGAGAGAAATAGCAACGCTGGTGTTCATGTTGGCCCATGATGGAGGGCACTTGTCCAAGAGGGTACTCACTGCAACTCGTCATCCTCCTCGTGGAATCTGGTGGCTATGAGGGCCTCATGTGCATGCCTGCCTCATCTGGCCTGTGCTGTGGCCTCTTCCCCTGCAGCCCCAGCTTCCTCAACATCATCGTCCTCATCCCTTTCAATGTCCCCCTTATTGGAGGAGACATGCAAATCCTCTGTGTTGGCATCTGGCAAGTCCTACCCCCTTTGCAGCGCCAGGTTGTGCAGTGCGTAGCAAGCCACAATGATCCGTGAGACCCTTTGGGGAGTGTGCTGGAGTGCTCCGCCAGATTTCTTGAGGCATTTGAATCACATCTTCAAGATGCCAATGGTGTGCTCCAACAATGTTTGTGTAGCACTATGAGCATCATTGTACGTTCTCTCAGCTGGATTCTGTGGCCACTGAACGGGCATCATCAGCCACATCCTTTGTGGGTACCCTTTGTCACTGAGGAGCCAGCCCTGGATCCTGTGTGGTCCCTCGAAGATGAGCAGGATCTACTATCTACTCAAGATGCATGAGTCATGGCAGTTTCCTGGGTATCTCGTGCAAACCTGCAGGATTTTTTTCTTGTGGTTGCAGACCAGCTGCACATTGAGTGAGTGGAAGCCTTTTCTGTTTATGTATTGGAGTGCCTATCGCCAGGGAGCTTTTTTAGCCGCATGAGTGCAGTCAATGACACCCTGCGCCTGTGGGAATCCAGAAATCTCAGCAAAGCCCAATGCTCTGGCGCCCTGGCTTGCTTAATCTCTGTCACAATCAATGTAATGTGGGCCTTGGCAAAAAGGGTGTCTCTTACTTGTGCATGGAAGCTTGAGAGATCCCACAGATGTCCCCAGTGGAGCCCTGGAAAGTGCCACTTGCGTAGAAGTTAAGAGCGGCGGTGACTTTCACAGCCATTGGCAATGGATATCCTCCCAGTCCCCTCCGGGTGTCAACTCCTGCAGAATATGGCAGATGTGAGCCATCAGATCCCTGGATCTGCGAAGGCATTGACGACACTGTTTCTTGTTCATCAGAAAAGAAACATGAGTTCTGTACACCGTTAGTCTTGACAGCCACCTATGCACGACATTTCTGTGAGTGTCATCCTCTGCGTCCGGAGGGGGCCCTGCTACCCCTTGCCCATGAGGATGAAGCTCCTCCCTTTAGTGAGCCTGGCGCTGCCATTGCAATCTTCTCTGCCTTCTCTCCTGCCTGTATGCGATTATGGCATTGCCAATTATTGGCAACAATAAATCCAGCATCCATCTTCCTGAAGGTGTCCACTCTGCAGGATTAATGAGAAAAAGCCATGAGTCAGTATAAGCCTCCAAAGGTCCTATATCTGTTGAGGACTGTGGGTTCAAGGACTTGGTTCCAGTGTCAGCACCTAATGACCACTGAGATCCCAGCCAGCGCAGGGCATGTTTCAAGGTGCTCCTCCCCGTTCGCTACCCCTTTATATGCCCGACTGCTATGAGATTGCTTTGGCCAGTTGCTTGGATGTGCTGCTTTCAGGCCAGTCGCTGGTATCCTCATTCACTGCACTGTAAGAGTACACTGCTTGGAATACACATGAGGGCTCATGTTTAGTGAGGAACTAAGGTTATTTGAGGGGAAGGTGAGGCTTCTCGTCTGTGAACCTGCCAGTGCCAAAATTCTGAGCTCTTGCTTTTAACGTGCATCTGCAACTCGACTGGTCCCCCAATTGCTCCTGACCTCATTATTGCTCTAGGGAATTTCCACGCTGGGAACAAGGGGTTAATGCAAAGAGATCAATTAGTGCCACTATTCGGGATTAGTCTCACATGAATGCACTTCATTGCATCACTCTCCTGATTCCCTGCATTGTCACTGAAAGATTCCTAACATGTCTCAGCTGTACATCTCTCCTCATTTGGGTTCAGTGGTGCCCATTTACTTGGCCTCCCAGCTCAGTGCACCACTCCCCCAAATGGCTTCAGTGCCCTCACCAGCAGAGTTTTTCTTCAGTTTAATTCTGTACTGCGCCATCACTTCAAGTGGTAAAACAGTGGTGCTGAGGTCTCACTACTAGACTAGCTTGGACCCTCCCTGTGTGACTGTGAAAATCCCTCCCAACGTCCTGGAGGATCACACTGTTCAGGTTTCCCGCCATCCAATACCTCTCAAGCCTCCCCCTCCAATCCTTGATCCCATTGTGATTGTGGTGGATATCCCTGTGTTACCCCCCGAGTCGCTTGAGGTGGATGTGCCTATGCCCCATGTGGACATTACCCCTCCCACCTTGCGGCCTATATTACACAGTGAAATATAGAGACTCCCTCCCCACCATGAGACTTTCGAGTGCACCTACACTACCTTTTCCCCATCCATAGACTACAGCTGCCTCCCCTGACTGTGAGTGTGCCATCAGCGACCCGGTATTATGTCAGAAATCCCTCAGAATGGCACGCCTGACCATGCAGTGTGCACAACATGCTGGGCGCGACTGGCACTGAACTGATATGCCCTCCCCCTCCCTGGATTGGGACAAGGACAGTCTTTGCAAAGTCAGCAATGTAAACTAAAGAGCTGCTTCACTCTGCCATCCTCCCATTCTGGCCCAACTCGCTTAAGCCCCTCTGCAAAATACTCTTCCCCATTCTGGCCCAGAGGGCGATCCACTGCGCACCCCACCGCCCCCTAGTCATGTGTCTGAGTGCACCCTTCACCACTCTTCCCCCTCCACCAGTCGAGCCCTTGCCCTGCAGCACATTACAAGTCACCCCCACCTTACTGCTGGCCTGGTAGGTAGAGCCTTGCCTGTGATACCCCACCCCTGAAAATGATGTGGTGCTGCCTGTGAAGCCTGGTGCCGAGCCTGAGGTGCCGAGAGTGCTGCACGACACGAGGAACGAACCCTGAAGTCATGAGCCAAGTGCAGGTTGCCAGGTGCACTTCACTTGTATACAGTTGTGAAACACGTCAGTCTATTCAGACGCTAACGTGGCCTATTGATCCAGCATGGGTGGAGGGAGGGAGGTGATTCCAGTGAGCAGCCATTATAATGAGTATGCATGATATTCAAATATATTCAAATGTCATTCCCAACGTCAAACACGTGTCGCTACTGAAGCCAGGAGCAGACGACAGTAACCTGTTTTCCTGTCGACGTTTAACTGATTCTTTTGCTCTCGCGGGGGTATTTTCCACTCCCGTCCGCCATGACACCTGCCACGTGCAGGAGCAGAAAATCACGGCCAACGTGAAATCATTTTTTACAAACAATCTTAAGGTTTGGCAGACCCATTGAAATCTTCTTACAGTCCCCTAAGGGGCTGCAATCCCCAGGTGAGGCCAATCAAGATAGGAGCAATGTGATAAAGTGCAGAGTTTAGACTGAAACCTGATGCTGTGCTGAGTCCAGACCTCTCCCTTCGACTGCCAAGTGGCAAGTTGGCTATTCCAATGTGAACCAGTACTGGTTAATCAATAACAGCCGCGTTCAATAGCACTCTTCCTGATAGCAGAAGTCCAGTGCAGCATCTACTATAGTCCCTTCATTGGTGGTGAATAGTCTGGTGTATTCCTCATTGGTTGCTGCTCAGTGCATCACCTGTTAAAGTTCATGGTAAGAATTAATTCTACACTAATGCTGCAAATCTGACCACTGCAGACTCTTCAGGGAATATGCTTGAAATGTGCTGTCATCAGCAAATAGGATTCTGTACATCAACTCCTCACTGACCTTGGTGCACACGCAATGTCTGTTCAAGTTGAAAAGCTTGCCAGACAGATGAAATCTGATGCTCACGCTTACATGCAGATGGTTTTTTGATATCATCAATCACTGTTACAAACAGGAATGCAAAGTGTCTCGGTGTAAGAACACATGTCTGGCCTGACTACTGGAAATGTTAAATGATTCCGAAAGGACCTCACCTGCACACACTCCACCCAGCATGCCGTCATACATTTCCCAGGCAATCTGAGGCTAAAATATAAGGCTTTTAAGCTAACTATAATTAATGGTTGTACTATCATTTAGATTGGGACCATGTCTACATTTATGACAAAAATTGTTATTAGCATTGAAATGACAATTAAGAAACTGTAACACTTTAATGTTCATAAAATATCAAAAAAACCTTGCATTCATATAGCACCTTTCACAACTACCAGACAACTCAAAGCACCAATGAAGTACATTTGAAGCATAGTCACGGTTGTCATGTAAGAAACATGGCTGCTAATTTGCAAGCAGAAAGCCCCCTCAGACAGCAATGTTCTTGTGATGTTGTTTGAAGGGATAATTATCGGCTAGGACACTGGGGTAATTCCCTGGCTCTTCTTCAAAATAGCATTCCCTAGGGCAGATGGGGCCTTAGTTTAGTGTCTCACCTGTCAGACAGCACTGCCAACGGTGCAACACTCTCTCAGTACCGTACTGTCAACTTTGATTTTTATGCTCAAGCCCTAAAGTGGGACATAAACCCACTTTATTCCCTCTAGCAATAAAGCCTAGCACTTGGTTTGTTTTTGTATGATTTGCAAATCTGTGGCATAACTTTTAATGATTAATGTATTTGTACTTTGGAATCCCTTTGTTCTTCAACCCCACCTGGGCTTGCACCTTCCAAGTAATAGTTTCTTCTTGATAAAATGTACTACCTCACATTCGTCTGTGCTGAAGATTATTAATGCCCCCTTGTAATACTTTGCAGTCCTCAGCATTGAGAGGGCGTGAGAATGGCGTTTGAAAAGGTCGCACAAACTGGACTATGTCCATTGGACCTGAAACCTGCAACGTTCTGACTCAGAGACAAGTGTTTTACCAGAGAGCCGCAGCAGGAACCTATTGGCTGAGCGGGCTGGAGGATGAGAAAAAGAGATCAGTTGATGCCAAAGCGAGTAATTCCATGGCTGCAATATGCCATCTAGACCAACAACTTTGCAATCAGTGGTTTCCTATGTAATATGATCCCGAAGGAGTTACCCAAAAAATTCCTTGGGCAGGATTTTGCCCTTGGCAGGGGTGCTCGGCGGGGGTGGTCGGGAAGCCAACCGCCAACCCACGATCGGCACCGTGCCACGATTTTATGCAGGTTGGGCTAATTAAGGCCTACCCGGTGTGGAGCATGAGCGGCAGCTGAGCACGCCGCCTGTGCGGGCGGTGGGGGGGAGGGGAGGAGTGCGAGCGGGCCCAGTGCTAACTCCGCGCGTGCACACGAGAGAGCGCTTCAATCTCCCTGAGGCACGGAGCTACCCCAGGGAGATGAAGCGCTCTTTGAAAAAACTTAATGAACAAAATAAAAATGTCATTAAACATGTTCCCCTCATGTGACTCTGCCACATGAGCAGGGACATGGTTTTTAATTCAAGTGTGGAATTTTTATTTTATTTTTATTTGCTTTAGGAAACCTCATCCCGGCCATGGATGAGTTTTCCTAAAAGGTGCAAAGGGCCGCTTGGCATTTGTGCCTGTCCGCCAACCGTAAGGGTTGGACGGGCAGCGGTAAATTTGAATTTAATTACCTTTTTAATGGCCTTAATAGGCCTTTTAATTGTCGACGGGCATGCTGCCGACTCCGGCGTGCCCCCCGCCGAACAAAATATCGCAGGACTACGCAATGACGTTGGGACGCTCGCCCAACATCGTCGTGCGTCATTTTACACTCAGCCGGGTCAGGCGCACACCCGCCCACCAAGCTCAATATTCTGCCCCTTGGAAAGGTTGAGGGCCATCAGGAAGGGAACACTAGGCAGAGATCCCAATCTTCTTCCAGGATCAGCACATAGATCATAGCACATAGGTAAATACTTGCTGAAACCACATCCAGATTAGATTTTGCTTTCACTGAGATATGTGAAATTCCAGCAAGTCTGGTGCTCATAGTCACATGGATGACTGGCTTAAAATTTGTGTACTAACACCACACAATTATTAAGTGGAAAACCTGGCACAACACTAATATAATCTATGGTCCATTGACAAACTTGATCAGAAATTGTGTTAAGTACCAACACAAATTATAATAGTGCCAGTTCACTGAGGGGGAAACTAAGTGAGGTCAGGGAAAAAGGACTGAAAAAGGAAACATTTTTTTCATGGGCAAGTGTTCTTGAAAAATCCTTCTTTAAATGTAAAATCACAAACGTTTACAAACATATTTTCAGATTATTATTTAAATAAATTACCATGAATCATAAATATAATAAATTAACATTTATTTCCTTTTTGTGTTAGTGTGTTGGTTAAAAGAGGGGTGGGGCTTATCTTGTATCTGCACATGCCAAAGTATGAACATCACATGAAGTTTGGAAAAGAATGTAGTACAGTCAAATTGTGGCTGTTTGAGATCAT
Source organism: Cetorhinus maximus (assembly GCF_964194155.1). Classification (NCBI taxonomy): domain Eukaryota; kingdom Metazoa; phylum Chordata; class Chondrichthyes; order Lamniformes; family Cetorhinidae; genus Cetorhinus; species Cetorhinus maximus. The sequence goes on from NC_135900.1 coordinate 16,820,001, forward strand.
AGGTTAGCTTGACTAATAATAGTGTAATGATGCAGAATGTTTAAAATTAGGAAAGGATGAGACAGGTTACACAGAAGTAAACTGTTTCCAGTAATTGAGAAGTCAAAGACTAAGGTCTATAGATAGAAGATTAAACATAAGAGATTTAGAACAGAGAGCAGGAGAAATTTCTTCACACAAAGAGGCTTTCAAATTCACTTCCAGGTTTAGCAATTGAGGCAGAAAGTACAGCATTCAAGATCAGGGTAGATAGTTGGAGGTAGGAAAAAGGGTTGAACAGACACGGGAATGCGGTGGGTAAAACTGATTAAAAATATCTGCTTGCATGAAGGGCAAATGACAGCAATGGCTGGTTGGTGAAAATGGCCTGCTTCCTTGTTGTGATGTTTTTGCACTTCTATATCATGCCAAGACCTGACAAGTCTAGCTCATATTTTTGTGAATCTTGCTGATAAAAACAGCTCAGTGCATCCCAATAATTTGTGGCAGGGTTCGTTCTTTCTGCTCAGCAGTTTCACTTTTCCCCCAATGCTGATGGTCCTTAACTTCTTCACCATCCAAAAAAACAGTTGACTCATCTTAAGACTCTTCCAATTCTACTCCAGTGCTGGCTAGCAGTATAGGTTGTCACCTGCGCTCTGATTTTCTGCTGTAGTCTCAATTCCCTGTCATTACCTAGGTTAACACATGGCAGTACAGCACAGAATCCCACACTCCATGGTATGAACACAGGCCCAGAGCCTGGTGCCCGAGATCTCAGGTGGCTACATTTGCTGTAGTAATTAAACAGCAATTTTAGCATAAATAAATTTGTGGATTTGTGTGATTAATATGTCGGCTAGAAGCAAAGAAGGGTGGACAACATCTAAGGCTTTTAAAACAAATATTCTTGTGCAATGTTGTAGCAGACATTAAACATATCTTCTCCATGGAAAATGTTTCAAGTCATTCCAAACATTACCTGGAGTGCTTGGCATGGGTTTCTCTCCTTTCAAAAGGAAAAAGTGAAGTAAACAAGCTTCTGCAAATGTGCCTCCAAGGAAATGTTTGTACAATGTTAACCTTGGGCTGTGCAATCAGAAGCATGACAAGAAATGCGTTACCAGCACTAGCCTAACAATCAACACACTGTGGGGCATGGAGAAGAGAAAGGGAGATGGTAAATAAGCTGCAAGCAAATCAATATCAACTATGCCATAAATACTGATCCCACAGTAACTGATTAGTGTGTTTAATGCTTTGGGGGTTGCTTTTGAAGAAAGGGCTTACATTTAGATAGCAACTTCCACCACTTCAGGACATTCAAAGTGCTTTACAGCTAATGAGGCACTTTGAAATGGAAGCAGAAAATGATGGAAGTACTCAGCAGGTCAGCTTGGGCAGCATCTGTGGAGAGAGCAACAGAGTTAATGTTTCAGGTCGATGGCCTTTCATCAGATTTCCAGCATCCACAATATTCTGCTTTTCACAGCACTTTGAAGTGTGGTCATCTTTGTACCCTAGGAAGGTGCAGACTGCCTTTAAGTGAAAACTGATTTCCAGCCCCTGTACGGAGGGGTGTGTTCAAGGAACAGATTGGGTAGTCTGGCTGCAGCCTATATGTATTTCACTTCATCCCTGCAACTACATCAGCTGGTGTGAGCAGCACACGCTGACCCCCCCATCCCATCCCCACACAAACATTTTCGAGCATGACCAAATTTCAGGCTATTGTATGCAATCAAATCTAATTGGCCTTAATCAAATAAGGGCTACTAATCTATGGAATTTTACTGTGATAACTAATCTATGAGCTCCAGTTCACAGCTGATAGTCTTTCAAACATAACTACGCTTATTCACTTTCATTGCCAATCAAGTTTAAGATGGGGGAGGAGGTGGTACTAATATTCCAGAGACCCAGGGTAAAGCTCTGGGGACCCAGTTCAAATTCTAGCATGGCAGGTGGTGAAATTTGAAATCAACAAAAATCTGGAATTAAAGGGCATGATGGTGACCATGAAAACCATTCTGATTGTTGTAAAAACCCATCTGGTTCACTAAAGTCCTCTAGGGAAGGCAATATATTGTCCTTACCTGTGTGAATCCAGACCCACCGCAATGTGGTTGGCTCTTAAATGCCCTTTGAACAAGGGCAATTAGGGATGGGCAATAAATGCTGGCCTAGCCAGTGACGTCCACATACCATGGACGAATAAAAAAAAAGTTGAAGTTCAGCTAAATGAAAAGCTTGATTTATATCAGTATCATTTTTAAACCGGTTTAGCACAGCCTATAAAGGTGTGGCACAACATTGACAGTGATTTTTATTTATTTCAGGTATTTTATAATCACAATGGTATTTTATTCAAGAAACACATCTGCAACCCAAAGGCTGAATTGCAGTGTGACATAAGAACATAAGAGCATAAGAAATAGGAGCAGGAGTAGGCCATTCGGCCCCTCAAGCCTGCCCCACCATTCAATAAGATCATGGCTGATCTACCCCAGGCCTCAACTCCTCTTTCGTGCCAGCTCCACATAGCCCTCAACTTCCCAATATTGCAAAAATCTATCTAACTCCTCTTTAAGTGCTTTCAGTGATCTAGCCTCCACAACTCTCTAGGGTAGAGAATTCCAGACATTCACTACCCACTGAGAGAAGAAATTCCTTCGCATCTCAGTTTTAAATGAGTGTCCCCTTATTCTGTAACTATGCCCCCTAGGTCGAGATTCCCCCCACTAGTGGAAACATCTTCTCAACATCTACCCTGTCAAGCCGCCTCAGAATCTTTTATGTTTCAATAAGACCACTTTCTAACTACTTCTAACTATTAATGAATAAAGGTGTAACCTGTTTAGCCATTCTTGATAAGTCAACCCCTTCATCCTAGGAATCAGTCCAGTGAATCTCTTTTGAACTGCCTCCAATGCCAGTATATCCTTTCTTTAATACGGGGGCCAAAACTCTACACAGTACTCCAGGTGTGGTCTCACCAACACCCTGTACAGTTGAAACAAGACTTCCTTATTTTTAAACTCCAGCCCCCTAGCAATACAGGCCAAAATTCCATTTGCCTTCTTAATTACTTGCTGCACCTGCATGCTAACTTTTTGTGTTTCATGCACAAGAACACCCAGACCCTTCTGTGCTGCACTTTTTGGGAGTCTCTCTCTCCATTTAAATAATAGTCTGCCTTTTGATTCCTCCTACCAAAGTGCATGACCTCACACTTTCCTACATTAAAGTCCATCTGCCAAGTTTTTGTCCATTCACTCAACCTATCCATATCCTCTTGCATATTCCTTATGTCCTCATCACAACATGCCCTCCTATCCATTTTTGTAATGTCAGCAAATTTGGTTTCCTCCAAGCCATTAATATAGATAGTAAAAAATTGAGCCCCCATGACTGATCCTTGTGGCACTCCACTAGTTACGTCTTTCCAACCTGAAAAAGACCCATTAATCTCAACCCTCTGTCTTCTGTGTGTTAACTAATCCTCAATCCATGCAAATACATTACCCCCAATACCGTGAGCTCCTATCTTGTGCAATAACCTTTTATGTGGCATCTTATTGAATGCCTTCTGAAAATCCAAATACACTACATCTAGTAGTTCCCCTTTATTAACTCTGCTTGTTATATCCTCAAAGAACTCTAGCAAATTTGTCAAAACATGATTTCCCTTTCACAAAACTACGTTGATTGCATTAAGCTTTTCTAAATGTCATGCTATTTCTTCCTTAATAATGACTCTAGCATTTTCCCAATGACAGATGTTAGGCTGACTGGCCTATAGTTTCCTGCTTTTTGTCTCCCTCCCTTCTTGAACAGGGGCGTCACATTAGCAGTTTTCCAATCCGCTGGGACCCTCCCGGAATCCGGCGAGTCCTAGAATATTTTGACCAATGCCTCCATTATCTCTGCAGCCACTTCCTTTAAAACCCTTGGGTGCAGGCCATCAGATCCTGGTGACTTGTCTGCCTTTAGTCCCATTAGTTTCTCAAATACTTTGTCCCTCGTGATAGAGACTGTCACAAGATCTTTCCTCCCATTAGCTCCTTATGTATCTGTTATCTTTGGAATGTCCTCCACCGTGAAGACCGATGCAAAATATTGGTTTAAATTATGTGTCATTTCCCTGTTCCCCGTTATTAATTCTCCAGTTGCATCCAAGGGTCCCATGCTCACTTTAGCTACTCTCTTTCTTTTTATATACCCGTAGAAGCTCTTGCTGTTTGTTTTTATATTTCTTGCCAATTTACTTTCATAGTAAATTTTCTCCCTCTTTATTAGCTTTTTCGTCATCCGCTGCTGGTTCCTAAAAAATTCCCAATCCTCTGGCCTACCACTAGCTTTCGCCACTTTGTATACCTTAGATACTCTCCTTGACCACCTTTATTAACCATGGGTGGTTCATTCTTCCCATCGAGTCCTTCTTTTTGACGGGGATAAATGTTTGCTGAGCATTGTGAAATATCTGCTTTAATGTCTGCCATTGCTCATCCACTGACCTTCCCCTTAGTCTATTTTCCCAGCCCGCTTTAGACAACTCTTTCTTCAGACCTCTGTAATTGTCCTTATTTAAGTTGAGAACACTGGTTTGAGACCTGAGCTGCTTGCCCTCAAAGTGAATTTGAAATTCTACCATGTTGTGATTGTTACCCCCTAGAGGATCCTTAACTATGAGATCTCTTATTAATCCTACCTGATTACACATTACTGGATTTAAAATAGCCTGTTCCTGGGTAAGTTCTGCAATGTATTGCTCTAAGAAACAATCCCTATTGCACTCTGCAATCTGATTTGTCCAGTCAATATGCAGATTAAAATCACCCATGACAATTGTAGCATTCTTCTTACATGCCTCCATCATTTCCCTTTTACACTTTGTCCTACGGTGAGGCAACTCTACGGGGGCCTATAGACAACTCCCACCTGTGAATTCTTCCCTTTGCTACTTATTTCCACCCAAACTGATTCCACATCACAATCTATTGCATCTATATCACTACTCACCACCGCACTGATACCTTCCTTTATTAACAAAGCTACTCCACCTCCTTTTCCTTTTTTCCTATTTTTCCGGAACGTCGAATACCCTTGAATATTGAGTTCCCAGTCTTGGTCACCCTGCACCATGTCTCAGTAATAGCTATCAAGTCATATTCATTTATTTCTATTTGTGCTGTCAACTCATCTATCTTGTTACAAATGCTGCGTGCATTCAGATAAAGAGCCTTAAGCTTTGACTTTTTCCCATTATTGCTCATTCTGGTTCTGATTTCTGCTGCGCTCTTCTGCTTACATTTTCTGCCCCTTCCTGTTGCACTTTGATTATCATTCACCTCTTCACTACCCTGCACCTCTGCTCTCTCATTTCTTTTTGATTTTGTAAACTTCCCTTCAATTGAACCCTCACCCCCCCCCCCAACAAATTAGTTTTAAATCCTATCTACATCCCAGTTATACGATTCACCAGGGCACTGGTCCCAACATGGCTCAAATGAAGCTTGTCCCAATGGAACAGTTCTCTCCTTCCCCGGTACTGGTGCCAGTGTCCCATGAATCGGAACCCATTTCTCCCACATCAATCTTTGAGCCATGCATTTACCTCTCTAATCTTATTTACCCTATGCCAATTTGCATGTGGCTTAGGTAGTAATTCATAGATTTTTACCTTTGCGGTTCTGCTTTCTAATTCATCCCCAAGCTGCTCGTCATCCCTCAGCAGAACCTCTTTCCTAGTCATACCTATGTCATTGGTACCTATGTGGGTCATGACAACTGGACCCTTCCCCTCCCACTCCAAGTTCCTCTCCAGCCCAGAAGAGATGCCCTTAACCTTGGCACCAGGTAGGCAACACAGCCTTCAGGACTGGAGAACAGTATCTATTCCCCTAACTATGCTATCCCCTATTACTACGGCATTTCTCTTTTCTCCCCCCTACTTGAATGGCGCTCTGTACCACAGTGCTGTGGTCAGTTCGCTCATCCTCCCTGTAACCTGTGCCCTCGTCCACACCGGGAGCAAGAACCTCGTACCTATTAGACAAGGGCATTGGCTGAGGCTCCTCTAAAGCCAAATTTTGGATCCCCATACCTGCCTCACACAGTCGCACCCTCCTGCCCCTTGACCACAGGCCAAATTTTATGTACTTAATCTAAGGGGTGTGACTGTCTCCAGAAACACTGTGTCCAGGTAACTCTCCTCCTTCCTGATGTGTCGCAGTGTCCACAGCTCGGACCCCAACTCATCAACTCTGAGCTGAAGTCGCTCGAGCAGCCAACACTTGCTGCAGATGTGGTCACTGTAGATTGCACCAGCGTCCACCAGCACCCATATACTATGCCTGCAACACATTGCTTAAACATGTGATAGCCTGCTTTTCATATATACAATCCTGAAAGAAATTCTATAGATCTTTCAAAGAGCTAGCATAGACATGATAGACCAAATATCTTCCTTTGTTGCTATATAAATCTATGTTATATGGAACATGCAGCTAGCAATAAAAAAAATGCTGAGTCAACATTGTGTCAAATAATTCCTTTCACATAAGTTGGATCAGAAAAAAATATGCATTTATTGTCACTTGCCACATCCTTAGGGAATTCTGAGGTGGTTCACAACCAAGTAGTTCCTTTGAAGTACAGTAAAGGTAGTTATCCAATTAGATGGACTCTGAAAACCTGCAATCATCCCAGAGGATTTCCATTATAACTCTGGTGAGAATCTATGCGAAAAGCCAAAATTTAAGCCAGGAGCCGCATGCCGTGAGTTCCAGTCTGAAGCAGGACCTGTTGGAAGCAGGGAATTTACCTACACCACTACCCCTCACCCCTCCCAAACAGGCCAGAACCGAGACCAGGACCTTCCAGATCTGCAGGCAACTATTTTTAATGAACAGTTTTAACAATACTCCTTTTACCATGTCTTCCCCTGGCCCACTGGACTATATAAGGCCTGGAACATGGTGGTTCCTCAATGCAAGGCAATGACTCTCTCCAGCAAGAGAGAATCTAACCATCACCCCTTCACATTCAATGGCATTGCCATCACTGAATCCCCCACTATCACATAAAATACTGTGCCTACAAGAGCAAAGGCTAGGAATCCTGTGGTGGGTAACTCACCTCCTGACTCCCCAAAGCCTGTCCACCATCTACAAGGCACAAGCCAGGAGTGTGATGGAATACTCCCCACTTGTCTGGATGAGTGCAACTCCAAATGCACTCATGAAGCTTGACACCATCCAGGACAAAGCAGCCCGCTTGATTGGCACCCCATCCACAGTGGCGGCAGCGTGTACCATCTACAAGATGCACTGCAGCAACTCATCAAGCCTCCTTAGACAGCACCATCTAGAAAGGCAAAGGCAGCAGACACATGGGAACACCGCCACCTGGAAGTTCCTCTCCAAGTCACTCACCATCCTGTCTTGGAAATATATCGTCATTCCTTCAATGTCACTGGGTCAAAATCCTGGAACTCCCTTCCCAACAGCACTGTGGGTGTACCTACACCACATGGACTGCAACGGTTCAAGAAGGCAGCTCACCACCACCTTCTCAAAGGCAACTAGGGATGGGCAATAAATGCTGGCCTAGCCAGTGACACCCACATCCCATGAATGAATAAAAATAAAATTCACTAATGCCAAGTGGTGGCTGCCATTTGCAGACCAATTAAATAATTTCTCTGTAACCCCAGAAATTGTGGCTCATTCGACATTGGAGCTCCCTGGCATTCCTACCAGATCGCTGCCCTGTGGGTTTTTTTTATCCCAAATTAGGTAGATAATTAAACATTGTAGTTGAAGTCAGATCAATATTCTCGAGTTTTCTTCATTACCTTTTGGGGTGACAGAAAAGGTTTACAGAACATTTGTTTCAGAGATCACATTTAAATTGGTCAGGTAGACTCAGGTAGCCTGTGGAATGACCTGACTTAATACTGAGTGGTAGGTCCAAAATCACAGTCAATTGCTTGGACCAAAGAAAGATAAATTATATTATTTCCTAAGTGGTGAGAAAAGAGCTGTAAATGTGCAAGGAGATTTTGACGTCCATATTCACTAGAGCTGGTAGATAGGTACAAGGAGGCTAATGGGATCTTGGCCTTTATTTCAAGATCGCTGGAATACAGAAGGGTGAAAGTTGTGCGACAATTGTTGAGAGCCTTGGTTAGACCACAGCAGACCCCATTTGGAGTACTGTATTCAATTCTGGATACCACAGACCGGATTTTCATGGTCTAAACAGGACTGAAATGGAATCTTGGCTGGGGAAAAAATGGCTGCCGGGTGTCGGATCTTTAAGTCCCGCCTCGATCCATTTTCACTGGTGCCAGAAAGGGGGTGGGTTGTGATCCCCCTCACCACCACCCCACACCACCCTCCCCCTCCCCACTCCCGGCCACCAGCTGTTTAACTTTGCCAACACCATTTTACAGATGGCAAGTTCAGATCCTGTTCTTCTGTTCTCTACCCGAGGGCAGGCCTGACCCACAACACCACGACCTCCACCGCGAATAGGGAAAGGAAGCAGGTGCCGAATCTACCCCAGCCAGAACGGGGAACGAACCCCATGCTGTTGGCACCAATCTGATCCACACCGGCCGTGCCAGCGAAGCCAACAGAAATGGAGGCGGGGACCAGGAAAAAAAATGGCTGCCAGTGACCTGGAGACAGGGAGAGTGTTTCCTGCTTTTCAGGTCATCAGGAACTGTGGAAACCTAGGAGCATCTGTGTCATCTTATCAGAGCTGGCAGGGCTTTGGATGGGGGAGTTTTTTTTCCCAGTGCCTTATTCAGCTAGTGATTTTTAAAAAAAATTTGACTTCTTTAAGCACAGCGCAAGGGAGGTGGTGGCATAGTGGCTTTGTCAGTGGACTGGTAATCCAGACAACAAGGATAATGCTCTGGGGGCCTGGGTTTGAATCTCACCATGACAGATGGTGGAATTTGAATTCAATAAAAATCTGGATTTAAAAGTCAGATGATGACCATGAAACCCATCAGCAATTGTTGTAAAAACCCACCTGGTTCACTAATGTCCTTTAGGGAAGGGAAATCTGCTGGCCCTACATGTGACTCCAGACCCAGAGCAATGTGATTGACTCTTAAATGCCCTCCAAAACAAGAACAATTAGGGATGAGCAATAAATGCTGGCCTAGCCAGCAATGTTCACATCCCATGAATGAATAAAACATAATTTGAAGGGATTATGATGTGTTACTGTAGGGCCAAAGTGAACGCAGGTGTGTGCATGAAGGGTATAAGGGGAGGATGATAAGGGATGGAGGGCCATAAAACTGGTTTATTTATTGTTTTGAGCTGCGGATACTCTCATCCACAAAGTTGGGTCTCAAAACCGGGCCACATCATCAGTATTGGCCCGTCTCTGCTCTGAGCCTGTTTCTGCCTCTGAACAGCCTCCAGAGGCGGCCAGCTTGTCACCAGCTCATGCCCTGTCATGAGAATAGGGCAGGTGGACTGCCCCAGGACAGAAATGGGTTTACAGGGATTGGGAAAATTCCCAACTCCTGGAACCCAACTCAACCAGGGAAATCCAGGCCCACATCTCAGGAACACTTCACTGACCTTGCAGTGCATAATAATTATGGTTTGTTAGTGTGTAATGTACCCTTAAGAATAATGCTTGTTAGGCAAGATCACATGATCTGTAGTAACCAATGGGAGAGTAGCGGGGGCTACCTCAGCAGTCAGTGTAGAGTTAGAGTTGGAGTTGAAATCACACGTGTAGTTGCTGCTGAGTATATTGTACATAAACTTAAAGCTTCCACTCAAGAAGTGTCTGCTGATCAATTCTATCATTAATAGTACAACTCAGCCACTCTACAACAAACTGGTGACAAGGATAAAACAGGAGAACAGAAGAAATCAAGTTAAAAAGAAATCCGCACTGTACCTCGCCCAGTGATTGTAAGTAGCAAGCTCCAGTAGAATTGAAGAAGTTATCCTCTCTCAAAATGCCACAATTTGGGAGAATTGATCCTTTTGAACCAACCACAGGTGAATAGTCTCAATAAATAGAATGCCTCACATTCTTTTTCAAATGAACAAGATTATGGGGGAAGAGGAGAGGTGAGCAAACCTCCTGAGTACTTATGGAAGCAAAACCTACAATCTGATTTGAAGTTTGATGTACCCAGTGCCCTAGATTCGGAGAATTTCAATGAATTTGTAGATCTTGTGAAGGGTCACCTTCAACCCAAGCCCTCAGTCATGATGCAGAGGTTCAGGTTTAATTCATGAAATAGAGTCCCAGGTGAGACAATTACATGCTACGTGGCAAACTTGAAGCAGTTAACAGAGCATTGTGAGTATGGTATGACTCTGAATGACATGCACAGAGATCGTTTAGGGAGTGGTGTGAAAGAGGACTCTATTCAGAAAAGATTATTGTCCGGAGTGAATCTGCTAGAGATAGTGTTGGCTATGGAAAGCACAGTAAGAGATTCAAAAGCAATAGAGGGCATGCAAAATGATGCCATCCTCCACATTGGGCAGGAATGCTCAACAGCAAGTGACGTGAAAAAGCGAGACTCTGCCAAGAAGCGGGAAACAGCCCCCGCTAGCCGAAGGATACAGAAAAATAACTTAGCAGTGAAATCGAAGAATAATTTTAATAGAAATGGAAACAATCAGACTTTTAGTGATTGGCAATTTAAAAAAATCGAATGCTACTATTGTCACAGAAATGGACATATGATGAGGCAGTGCAAGGAAAGATTCAAGCAGGCTTGTAAACAAAAGAAGAAGCCCAATGAAATCTACAATGTAGAAGAACCTGAAACAACAAATTCTGACATTTACTCATTGTTTAATCTGAAAGTTAGAAAGACAGAACCAATATTTGTCACAGTGAAAGTAAATGGCAAACTTGTGAGAATGGAAGTGGACATGGGAGCTCCCACTGCAGTAATTGGGGAACATACCTTCAGATATCTGAATAATGGTGAACATCAATTAAGTTTAGAAGAAGCAGCCGCCAAGCTAAAAGCATATACGGGTGAAGACATTCAAGTAAAAGGCATAAGCAGAGTAACTGCCCATCATGGTGGCCAATCAGCAAAGCTACCCTTGACGGTGGTAGCAGGTGAAAGGCCAAGCCTCCTGGGGTGAAATTGTTTAAAGGAGATTAAGTTAGAACAGCCTGAAATTTTCCAGTTGAAAGCAAGCGGGTTACCAGAGCTACTTAGAAAGTACACCACCATCTTCAAGGATGAACTGGGGAAAATCCAGTGCCTGGAGGCCAAGATTCATGTGGATCCAAAAGCAACCCCTCGCTTCATGAAGATGAGACCGATAACCTGTGCCCTGCGAGAAACAGTCGACATTGAACTGAACAGGCTAGACAAACTGGGTGTTATACAATCTGTTCAGTTCTCAGAATGTGCAGCACCCATAGTCCCCATCCTTAAAACCGACCAAAGTGTCTGAATTTGTGGAGACTACAAGCTGATAGTTAATAAAGTAGCTAAGCTAGACAGGCAGCCCATTCCAAAAATCGAAGACCTGTATGCCAAGCTGGCAGGAGGGACAACGTACACAAAGCTTCACATGAGTCACGCCTGTCAACAACTAGAATTGGATAATGTCTCCCAGGAATTTGTCACAATTAATACCCACAGGGGGTTGGACCAATATACACGATTGCCTTTCAGTGTCTCCTCTCCTGCACCATCTTTCAGAGGACAGTGGAAAGCTTACTGCAGGGACTGCCCCAGGTTGTAGTCTATTTAGACAATGTATTGGTGACAGGATTCACTGAAAAAGAGCATTTGGCAAATTTAGAAGAAGTCTTAAAGTGTTTCTTGCAAGCTGGAGTGCGTCTAAAGAAAGAAAAGTGCACGTTCCAAGTGAGGGAGGTAATCTATTTGGGCCACTGGGTAGATTCACAGGGTCTCCACCTGGTTGAGGAGAAAGTGAGAGCCATAAGAGAGGCCCCTGCGCCAAAGAACACCTCAGAACTCAAATCATTCCTCGGAATGATCAACTATTATGGGCGGTTCTTACCCAGTTTGCCGACAGTGCTGGCCCCCCTTGCATTCTTCACTCCAAAGTTGGTCTTGAGAGGTGCCCCAGAAAGAAGCTTTCATAAAGGTGAAACAATTGTTGCACTCGTCCAATCTATTGGTGCATTTTGACCAGACAAAACAATTTGTGCTGATTTGTGATGCATCTCCCTACAGAGTGGGAGCAACGCTCTCTCATCGGATGGACAACGGCACAGAAAAGCCAATAGGTTACATATCAAGTGTGCTCACCACAGCGGAAAAGGGATATTCGCAAATAGAAAACAAAGGACTGCCCTTCACCTTTGGTGTCAAGACATTTCACCAGTACATACATGGCCACCATTTTACAATTATTTCAGTCCACAAACCATTGCTAGGGTTATTTAGTGAGGACAAGGCTATACCACCCATAGCCTCAGCAAGAATACAACGATTGAGCCTTAATTCTGGCAGCATACAAGTACACTTTCGTATATAGGCCTGGCATTCAAATCGCAAACGCCGATGCCCTTAGTCATTTCCATTTACAAGAAAATGATGAGCATGTCCCAGTTCCACAGGAACTTGTTTTACTGCAGGAATTCACCAAGGCTCCTTAGACAGCACCTTCAAAACCCACGGCCACTACCATCTAGAAGGACAAGGGCTGCAGACACATGGGAACACCACCACCTGGAAGCTCCCCTCCAAATCACTCACCATCCTGACTTGGAAATATATCGTCGTTCCTTCACTGTCACTGGGTCAAAATCCTGGAACTCCCTTCCTAACAGCATCGTGGGCATATCCACACCATATGGACTACAGCGGTTCAAGAAGGCAGCTCACCACCACCTTCTCAAGGGCAAATAGGGATGGGCAGTAAATGCTGGCCCAGCCAGTGAAACCCACATGCCCTGAATGAATAAAAATAAATTCCTCATCGGTTTGTGCTCAACAGGCCAGAGACTGGACAAGTCAGGGCCTAGTCCTATCTCAGGTACGAGAACAAGTGCTATAAGGTTGGTCACAGGAGACCATATATGACAAAATGAAACTGTACTTCAACAGAAGACATGAAATAACCAGCCAGGATGGCATCTTATTGTGGGGAGCACGAATGATAGTTCCTCCAAAGGGAAGGGAGCCACTTTTAATTGAATTACGCAGTGCCCATCCAGGAATTTCCTGAATGAAGATGATAGCACGCAGCTACGTATGGTGGCCTGGGATGGATGGTGAAATAGAGAGTTTAGTGAACCACTGTGTGCAATGTCAGCAACTGCAAAAGTTGCCAGCGACAGCTCCGTTACTCCCATGGGAGTGGCCAGGTAGACCCTGGGTGCGGTTACACATTGACTACGTTGGACCTTTCTTGGGAACAACATTACTGCTCATTGTCGATGCCCATTCAAAGTGTTTGGATGTACATGAGGTGAAATCACCAATGTCGGCTGCTACAATCAAGACACTACATCAGAATTTTGCCATTCACGGACTGCTGTTTCCGATAATGGCACGGCATTTCAAGTGCTGGGTTTCAATGGTTTATCAGCCTCATCGGTATCACTCATGTGAAAACTGCACTGTACCATCCTTCCTCAAACGGACTGGCCGAAAGGTCAGTTCAAACATTCAAGGCAGGCATGAAAAAGCTAACTGGAGATTCCTTGGCAACCAAGATAGCACACTTTCTTCATCATTCATTACAGGACTACCCCTCACACAATAACAGGTATCACACCTGCGGAGTTATTGTTGAAACGCAGTCTCAGGACGAGATTGATCTTAATAATCTAGAGGGGAAGATGGGAAGGAGTCAGGGAAGTAAAAAACCAGACATGACTGGCAAAATTGTGAGAGGAAATTTACCATGGGAGAGCCGGTATACGTGAAAAATATTAGTGACTGGGCCTCTATCTTACCATGTGGAGGTGGAAGGCCGGATCATCCATAAACATGTGGACCATTTAAGGAAGAGAGAGACAAATCACAAGATTTGGTTCCACCAGTGATCATGACCGGGTCTGCGTTTCCTGTTGGGGGTACTCAACCCAGGACTGACATGGTTGATGTTCCTGTAAGAGTTGAGGATACAGAACTGCAGGTGCCCACTGAAGCACCTGATGTTTAGGCAACTCCGAAAAAGGAGGTTCCTGACAAAGAATCTGAAGTTGTGGAGCTGCGACGTTCCACACATACCAGGAAACCACCCGACAGACTGAACTTGTAAATTCAGTGTAAATATTATGTTGCCTTGAAAAATATTTACTTGTAAATATATATGTATAGCTAAGTTAAAGGGGGAGGAATGTAGTAATTATGGTTGTATTTTGGAATGTACCTTTAAGAATAATACTTGTTAGGCAAGATCACATGATCTATAGTAACCAACAGGAGAGCAGCGTGGGCTACCTCAGCAGTCAGTGTAGAGGTAGAGTTGGAGTTGAAAGCACACATGTAGTTGCTGCTGAGTATATTGTAAATGAACTTAATGTTTCTGCCCAAGAAGAGTCTGCAGATCAACTCTTATCAACAATAGTACAATTTAGCCACCCTACAACACAGGGGGTGCCATGCAAATTCACCAGAACGAGACTGGAGATTACATAAACCAAGCTTATATTTCCTTGAGTGTAGAAGAGTGAGAGGGTGATCTGATTGTGATGTTTAAAAAGTTAAAAGGATCCAGTAGGGGAGATATGGAGAAACTATTTCTTCTGGTGGAGAGATCAAGAGCAAAAGGTCATAATCCTAAAGTTAGAGCTTGGTTAGTCAGGAATGAAGTCTGGAAACCCTTCATTGCACAATAGGTGGCAGAAATCTGAACTGTTTTCCCCCAAATTGTTATGAATGCTGGGGTGATTGGAGCTGTCAATACTGAAATAAATATATTTATGCTAAGAATAGGTATCAAAGGTGCATTGTGGAGGATGCATGGTCAGGGACTGAATGATCTTTTAGAAGTTATGGGCACATCTGTGACTTAAGGACAACGAAAAGTTTAAAGAAACAACTAGTGAAGTAACAAACAGTCCATGACTTTGATTTGAATTTTACATCAGAAGAAACGTGTTTTGAAATAAAAACCAAAAGTGCTGGGAATGCACAGCAGGTCTGGCCACATCTGTGGAGGGAGAAATAGAGTTAATACTTCAGATTGACAATCTTTCATCAGAACTGAAAGATGTTAGAGCTGAAAAGATTTTAAGAAGGCCGGATAAAGGATGGGCAAGGAAAGGTCAAAGGGAAAGGTCTATGATAGATAGAATGGAGGACAGGAGAGATTAATTGACGAATGGGACGCTTTGGAAGAAAAAATGTGATAATGCAGCAAGTAAAGAAACAACTGATGGGTCCAGAGGTGGTGTAAATGGTCATGGCATTTCAGAGCAGAAAGGCAGAGTAAATGAATCATTCATTTATTATTCATCTATAGGTCTAAGCAACTGTGAGCTTTCTATGGTGAAGGAAATGCTGAAAACTAGATTTAAGACATGACATCACTCCAATCAAATCGGGAAGTTGGGTCTGTTATTCACTGTCTCACCAAAGGCGCTCTGCTCTGTGACACACTCCAACCCTCTCCCTACCTGAGCCAGCAATCAGTAAGGTCAATCGATCCACTGACAACTTCCTCTTCTCCAACTTAATATCACTGATAAAAAACCCCATGAAAAGATAAGCCTTGTTCACTGAGGCATAACAGGATTTTTAATGGTGATCTAAGCAGTAACTGCTGCTGGGCAACTGATTAGACCCTGGAATATTGCAAAATGTCTCTATTATGATTCATTACTAGTCCTTCTTCTAATAATTTTTGTTCATGCCGTTACACCTTCTACTTTTACCCCATGTGCGTGTTCCGATCTTTATTTCAATCTCATTTCTTTTTTTTTTTGGACAAAGTCATTTTCTGGTTAGCCGACTGTGAGAATCCTTCAATGCAATAGGCTGCTTGGACAGCTTGATGACATCACTGCTGCCCCACACTGGGAATCGCCATCAAACAGCACTACAGCCGACAGCATGTTGAGAGAGTTAAAGTTCACACTACAGAGATCTCTACATCTCACTGAGTCTTTCCTTGAGGTCAGCAGCGAACATACTACTTTGCTGCTGACTGCAAAATCCAGGTCAATATGTATCGCGCTGCGTGTAGGGCAAATTACCTTAGGCCCAGTGTTCCCAGTTACGAGCACCACTAGTGAAGTGAGGATCAATCCCGGGAATTGATCCTCCCAAAAATACTCCGATAGAGCAGCATCTTTGCATCCCTCGTGAACACATCAGGGGCGTACCTCAGAGACTTGGGCACAAAGGTCAGCGAGATTAATTTGTGGCATTCCTGATGATCCAGTGATAATAGCCCAGATGATTATTTTTCCAAAAGTAACTGCCAAATTGATCAATTTTTTTTCTTCCAAATTATATGTAACTGCAGGACACAGACAACAATTCAAAAGCTCAAGGGATTGTGCATGGGCATAGTTTGCTACACACACAAAAAAAAACAGCCCCTAGTGGCTGCTAAGCAAGAATGTGTGATTCTGTGTTTAACAGTGCGACACTCCCATCTGCTGGTAATCAGGAAGTACTGCAGGGACACATTCCTTTCAGTAAATAGACATGGTCAACTTCTCTTTTAAGGGAAATAAAATTCAAACTTCTTATAGTTTTTCTCACAACCCTACTTCAAAACATCGCCGTAAACTTGGTTTGTTGGTTGGTGACTCATTTTCAAAAAAAACCTTGTTTTTAAACAGATTTTAGTTGTATGGGTAATGGGAAATGTGTAAATTTTAAATGGGAAGTTGCGCATATTTAAATAAATTAGGGGGTTTGGGACAGAATTTAAGCCTCATATTTTCAGACTGAACAAATAATAAATATAAACAAGGACTTTATTTTAGATAACTGGTTAGATTATCTAAATGGTAAAATATGAAGCTAAGGGTACTTTATACTCTAACGTTGTTCCCCCAAACCACCACCACCCCTCCAACCAAGGTAACAGTGTTTAATCTGAACAAAAAAAAAACATAAATACAAACCATATCAGCACTAGAAATCCTGAGGATTAGATATGAAAGACCATACACTGACCGCTGTCAAAATTAGAAAGGATTGAAGCATTACAATTGTGAGCAGAATGTGACAAAGAATAATGTTCAGAATGCTAACTGATTGGCAACGGAAATGAAAGGCAACGGAAATGAAAGGCAGCAAGTGGTAACATTGCATGTATTTTTCAACCGTCTAAAGATAGCAATGTTTTGGAAAACAATAGCTCATACTATCATTAATATTCACTTATAAATTACTGGGTAGCATAGCATTGATGCTTTATATCACCGTTAGTTAGCATGGACTCAATGGGCTGAATGGCCTTCTCTGTGTCGTAATGACTTTTGACACTATGACTCTAGTTTGTTTTTAAAATATAACTTGGCAGATATAAAGATCCTGGGCTTTGAAGCAGCAAGTTTCTTATAGTTTACAAACATATGCTTCACAACCAGTACATATCATTTCATAGAATCATAGTATGACACAGAAGGAGGCCATTTCCACCCATTGAGTCTGTGCCAGGTCTCACAAAAAGGGGCATTCCAGTTGGTCCCACTCCTCCTCACTTTCTCAATATCCCTGCATTTCTTTCTCACCAACAATTAAGGTGATCGGTGGATTGAGAAGCAAAATGAACTTGGTGATTGGCGTCTACAATGAATGGCCAATCCACTGGCATTAATGGCAGCTTCAATGCTACGAATATATCATTTAAAAAACTAAGCAATGTAATACTGTATTTCAACATCAACTATCACTCTTGAAAATGCCCAGTGCATTAATAGTATTAAAATGCCTAATCTGCTTTCAAATTACAGTGTAATTTTGAGCTATAAAGTTACAAACATTCCATTGATCAGAAGGCTGTGGTTCCTATTTTGTAATTAAGAAATTTCCTGAAAACGACCTTGCCCATGTATTTTTAATTTTTAATTAATTTTCAGTCAAATCAGTAATAGTCATAAAAGTTTAAAAATGAAACCTCCCCTTTCCTTCACTTTGCAGGTAACTGAGAGCAAACTGTTCATGGGTGAAGATGTTTCCTCATCACCCTCAGTCACAGTCAGAGAGCAATGGGGGTGAGTAAGAGGGTGAGTGATTTGTTATTCAATCACTATCTTCACTTTGTGCAGTGATCTAGTTGATCACTTCACTGAACAAACTCAGGCAGGTGAGGTCAAACTAAACTTAAACAGAACTGTTGTTCTGTGTTTTATTTTTATTAACTATAAAATGAATAGTAAAGCACGTTCAAAATATTTTGGTATAAAAAGTTTGCATAGGATATATGGCACAGAAACAGGCCATTCGGCCCACTCCATCCATGCTGGTGTTTATGCTCCACTTGAGCCTCCTCCCATCTTTCCTCATCTAAATCTATCACAGTGACCCTCTACTCACTTCTCCCCCATATGCTTGTCTAACTTCCCCTCAACTGCATCTATACTCTTCACAATACCTGATACTTGATACCTGAGCATTAAATACTTAAAATGACATACTCAATATAAATCAGGAGGATATGGGGGTGAATTTTACACCCCCACCCCCCAACCCCAGGGGGTGGGTTGGCAGTTGAGGGAGGGGGAGTCTGCAAAATTGGGCAGCCTACCATGAATGCCATTCCCAGTGATTATCTGACAGTCCCCGCCATAATTTTACCAGCATTTGGGGAGATGTCATGAGACCCGTCAGCCCGTGGGCCAGATGAAGCCCTTAAAGGCCTTCCTCCTCTGTCACTGGGATTTTACTTGTGCCGAGGGAGGCCAACGCCAAGTGTCTATCCCGATAGGTCTCACTGGGCAAGCTGTTAGCTGGTCAAGGTGCGGTGCCACCTTTACAGGTCCCCTGTGCCCATCAGAGAGACCCTCCCCCCCGCAAACCCGGCCGCAAAGTCTTCCCACTCCCGTGTTTCCCCACCCGCCCTGCATTTTCCAGCCAAGCCCCCATCCCCCTACCCCCAACCCCCTTAGCTGGGGCCTGCCAACCAGGCCTCAGAGAGACGGTGGACCTGTTTTAAAGTCCAGACTCCATGGCAGCACGCCTACTTTGAGACTGGCTGTAGGCCCAGCAGTGTCCACCACTCCCCCAGTGGCGTTGCTGCTGGGGCCAGACAGCTGCCGGCCAGCAGCTCTCGGAGGGGCAGCTTCATCCCCAGAAGGGGGCAGCAGGCCCACCCCAAGCTAATTAACCAACCCCCTGACAGCCATTAAATGGCTAGGGAGGGGGGCGAGTCAGCGGGTCGTATGCAGGCAGCCTCAGCCCAGACATTTACACCCTCCCCCCGCCTCACAAAATCCAGCCCCTGATTTTCAAGGAAATATATTGCATCTAAATACCCAAGGAAACATCGCAAATGCTGGAAATAAAACAGAAGTGGTAGAGATTGAAAGCAAAGTGTGCATAAAGAGACAACACAGGTCATTTGGGGAGAATACTCGTCATTAGGACCGAAAACTAAAAGTTTTTTAGCCCGTAGTTTTGATAAAGGATTCAACCCAAAACATTATATCCTGCCTGCTCTGTTTACAGACGCTGACTAATCTGCTGTACATCTTGGGCATTTCTGTTGCTATCTGAATAATGTTTGGTCACTCTGCAATGTCCTTTAAATGTCAGTGTTTCCAAAACTCAACTCTTTTCCTTTTCCTGGGGAGATGAAAATCAAGACCAGGGCTTCAATCGCAGGCTCTGCCATTAAACCCCCACACAATCTCAGGTTCCTTTTCAGTTTGAAAATGGTTGTGCAAGGGCTTACTATCTCACTCGGTAAAGATAGGAGGTGTACTATGGACATTAAAAATGTGAGCTAGCAAAAGGCCTCCCTAAGCAGATTAGGAAACACCATTCAGTTTTACAAATAGGTTTGACATTTACCGAAAAAAAATTGCATTGCTGTAGGCTTCAGTGCAGAGGCAACAGAATTTTTTGTGTAAAATGAATAAAAAAGATTGAACGTTTACATACCAGGAAGGCAGGAGTAGGAAATGGTATGAGGTATGTTATAAGCATGGACCGATAAGCTAGGGCGAGGCATAATTTTCTGGTCCTAATCCAGAATTATCGCCAGCACAACTGTACACCCTGTGTGAGGCTTGTACTATAATATATCCAACGATAACCCACCCACAGTATTGTGAATACAAAGTCAAGGTCATGCACGTGCCATTTAAAATACACCAGAAACAATCACAAAGCACTTGAAGTGAAATACTGAGAGAACACCCCTTTCAAATAAGAAACATTTTGGGGTGCGTAACACTGACCTAACACCCGTACAATACCTTAATAACTTACCTCAATATATGTGGCTTTATGTTTAAAACTAGGGGCCAAGTGTCTACATTTGGGGAAAGTCCACTTAAAATGTGCTCTTTTTAATTTGTTAACTTAATCTGAAGCCAGTTTAGAATACTTGTGATGAATGTTCCCTTCTCAGGTTTAACTTCATTAACATTATTCTAAATCAATCGGTTAGAAGAAAGTGGGATCGTATTTTTTTTCTTCTCCTGGGCTAATTGTAAAGGACATCTCTCAGGCCTAACAGCAACCAGGACAAGTCACAACCCACCCTGTTACTCATTCCGGACACCTCGTTAATATCGCTATTCCTGCACTGCTCTGAAATCAACGAAGGAAGGAAATTCAATTCACCATTGTTCTTGTGGAATCAGGTGTTAATGTTCAGATCCCATTGTGACAAATAATGGAATTGATATAAATCATCCTAATATTGATTCTAACGTTGTGATCGAAAACCTTGACACGGGATAGGGAAGCTGTCATTAATTTGAAATGTGTGTTTGAACAGCCACCATTTGGTGTATTTATGGAGAACCCGGGTAGAATCAAGCGGCGGGATTTTCCCCACCCGCCCGCCTCCGGAATCTTCCGGTCCAGCCACAAGTCAACGGGCTTCCGGCTGGGGGTGGGGGGGGACGCCTCACCCGTGACGGAGCAGGAAAATCCCGACCACGGTTATCGCACAGGAGGAGGACATTCAGGCCATTGTGTCCATGCCGGCTCTCGACAAGGGCAATTTAGCCAGATCCACTCCCCCCCACACTTTCCCCCAGAACCCTGCAGTGTGTTTCTCTTAGGGCGCTTATTCAACCCATGTTTGAAAGCCACAGCTGCCTCTCAGGCACCGTATTCCTAACCATTCACTCCGTAAAGAAACCTTTCCTCGCGTCACCTTCACCTTAAATCTACGACCTCTGGTTTTCCTTCCAGAATAAAAACTACAATTCTCAAACACCGAATCGAAAACGTTTTTATTCCCCCAAACCCAGAAGACCCTGCATGAAAAGATTCTTCCTGTGGTCTGTCCTATATTGTCCATCCCTTGTCCCAGAGTCTTCACTTGCCTTGAATTAAGGTTCTGTATTTATCCTATCTCTAGTGTTTAGTCATTTGGATAATTCTATGAGGTTCCTTCCTGATCATCTATTTTATATGCTTAAAATACCAAATTTCATTGCATAGAATATATGGCTAAGAAACTGGCCATTCAGCCCATCCACTTCATGCTGGTGTTTGTGTTCCATTCAAGCAATAACAACTTAGATTTATATAGCACCTTTGACATAATAAAACATCCCAAGCTGCTTCACAGGAGCATTATCAAACAAAATTAGACAGCGGGTCACGTATTAGGGCAGATAACCAAAAGCTTGATCAAAGAGGATCGGGAAGGGAATTCCAGAGTTTTGGGCCCAGGCAACTGAAAGCACGGTCACCACGGATGGAAAAATTTAAATTGGGGATGCTCAAGAGGCCAGAATTAGAGGGGCAAAGATATCAGAGAAAAAACAGGCAAGAGAATTTTAAAATTGAGGCATTGCTAGACTGGGAGTTAATGTAGGTCAGCAAGCACAGGGGTGAGGGGTGACCAGAACTTGGTACGAGTGAGGACAGCAGCAGCAGACAGACGGTAGAAGGTGTGAGGCCGGCCGGGTGTGCGTTGGAATAGTTAAAGTTTACAGGTAACAAGGGCATGAATGACGATTTCAACAGCAGATGAGCTGAGGCAGGGTCAAAGTCATGCTTGTTCAGGGTATGGAAATGGGAAGCCTTAGCGTTGGCACGGATATGTGGTTGGAAGTTCATCTCAGGTTCAAATGTGACATCAAGATTGAAAATAGTCTGGTTTAGCCTCAGACATTTGGCAGGAAGCAGGATGGAGTCGATAGCTAGGGAATGGCGTCTGGAACAGTGGCCAAAGACAATGGCTTCAGCGCTCAGGGGAAATTTCTGCTCATCTAGTGCTGGATGTCAGACAAGCAAACTGATAATTTAGCAATAGTGAAGTTTAAGCTTTCTTCCAGCTAGCCTCACCTAACTCCATTAGCATAATATTCCCTTCTCCTTCGTAGGCTTACCTAGCTTCCCCTTAAGTATACTATGCTATTCGCCTCAACTACACTGTGTGGTAGTGAGTCCCACATTCTCACCACTCCCTGGGTAAGGATATTTCCTCTGAATTCCCTATCTGATTTCTTGGTGATTATCTTATACTGATGACCCCTAGAGTTTGCTCTTCCCCACAAGTGAAAACATTCTCCCTGTTTCTACTCTATCAAAATCTTTTCAAGACCTCTATTAGGTCACCTCTCAACCTTCTCGTTTCAAGAGAAAAGAGACCCAGGCCTATTCATCCTTTCTTGATAGACTTGTCCAATCTGAAGCCTCGTTGCCATCAGGCGGTTGGTAGGATGTCACCGAAAGGAAACATGGACTTGACAATTCATAAATTCATACAGACACAAATTTAAAATGATGAATGCATGAATCTGTGGTTGAGGACAAAAGCGAAACCCTGAGGAAGATGTGAAAGAGCTTTCTTCTATTGTATCAAGGAGGAAGTGACTTACTTTTGAATTAAGTTGTTTGGATATTTGTGGACGTAGTTCAACCCATTCCATTAATCATAATTATAATGAAACATTTGACAACAAGCAGGTGCTGTGTGGCTGATCTGACATAGTGTGATTGATATTCTCCAGATCCATAACAGTACCAACTGTGGCTCCGTTGGTATTACTGTCACCCCTGAGTCAGGATATTATGGGTTAAAATCCCCCTGCAGATACTTATAACACTAAAATTAAAGCTAACACTGCGATGCTGCCGTGTTGGAGCTCCTGCCTTTCGGATGAGGTGTTAAACTGAGGTCCCTCCTGCTCTCTCAGGTGGATGGAAAAGATCCTGTGGTATTATTTCAAAGAAGAGCGGGGAGTTTATCTCTGGTGTCCTGGCCAATATTTATCTGCCAGTTAACATCACAAAAAGCAGATTATTTTTGTCATTATCACGTTGCTGTTTGTGGTGGCTCGCTCTGTGAAAAATTGGCATTTCCTACATTACAACAGTGACAACACTTGAAAAAGCACTTCATTGGTTGTAAAGTGCTGTGGCACTATATAAATGCAAGCCTTTCTTTAATAGGATGAATATTTTTTCAATAGTCTTCTCTTCAGCCTCTGGCCTCTTCAACCCTGTCATTCTTTTAACTACGGCCCTTTGTCCCACATTCTCTGTTGGTTCCTTGTTTTGTGTCTAGTAACACTTTTGTTTGGAGAAAATATGATCACATGAGACCAAAGCTATTGTGCTACAAATATTGATAGTGGGATTTGAACTCACAACATTCTGGCTCTGCCCAGTGGGTGTTTTGAAATTCAGGGCATTGTACATTTTGATAGCAAACTAAGGTGGCAGGCAATAACTTGAATGCAACGCCCCTGGTGAGAAAGTCAAAACCACCAGCAGCACAGATTGGAAATCCAGGCGTACGTCTCTCGTGATTTTCTGACCAAACATCAGCGCAATCGATCCGATCTTGGTCAAGCGAAGAACGTTTCTCCTGGGTTTGGGCTGCTGTATTTATAATGAGGCTTTGATTTGAAAAGTTAAAGAAGAAGTTTAAGGCTGTACGGTGTTCTGCCAGGTTAAATTTTCGGTGCCTGAGACGGTGAAGCGCTCGAGAACTATTTCAAACTTAACCCTTGGAAAAAGGTTCTGACCACTCAAATAAGTTCTGGAGATCAAAAAACATTCATCACTCAGCCCCTGTGTGTGAACACCTGACCAGTGAATTGTTGTAATACTATTAAACAGACAAACCTCATGTTCCTGAGATCATTATGAAGAAAGCCACTGATCTGTGGTTTTCATCTGTGGATGTACTTGAAGGATGCAGGGCGGAATTTGGCACACCCCTTGATGGCAGGGGCGGGGCCATAAAATGCGGAGAGCCTTTCAAAGTCCATTGGCATCGGCGGGACCGGAAAATCCTGCCCACAGTCTCCAAAACACCAGGAAAAATCCTGGAAGACCCAATTACCCCATTGCAATGAAAGTATTATTTAACAGATTGCAAATGGGTGCAGTTCCCAAAGTCTCATGCCATCAAAATCAAATATAGCTCACGATTTATAAAAGCAAAATACTGCGGATGCTGGAAACCTGAAACCAAAACAAAAAGTGCTGGAAAAACTCAGCAGGTCTGACAGCATCTGTGGAGAGAAAGACAGAGTTAACGTTTCGAGTCCAAATGACTCTTCCTCAGAACTAAAGAGAAGTAAAGATGTGACGAAATATGTACTGCTTGAGGCGGGGGGGTGAAGCTGGATAGGAGGCCAGTGATAGGTGGAGGCCAAGGAGAGATTGAAAAAGATGTCATTAACAAAAGGTCGGAGGGGTGTTGATGGTGGTGATACTGGCTAAAGGAGATGCTAATGGTGACATTAAGAGTAGAAAGCAGGATGAGCAAGTGACAGGTGGCCCTAGTGGGGGAGGGGACGGTGTGGGAGAAAAGATCAAAATAGGCTAAAAGGTGGGGATAAAACAATGAACGGAAATAAAGTTTAAAAAATAGTAATAATAATAGAAATAGGTGGGAAAAATATATATATATAAAAATTAAAAAATAAATATTTGAAAAAAGGGGATCGGAAAGGGGGTGGGGATGGAGGAGAGAGTTCATGATCTGAAGTTGTTGAACTCAATATTACATCCGGAAGGCTGTAAAGTGCCTAGTCAGAAGATGAGGTGCTGTTCCTGCAGTTTGCGTTGAGCTTCACTGGAACATTGCAGCAGGCCAAGGATGGACATGTGGGCATGAGAGCAGGGTGGAGTGTTGAAATGACAAGCCACAGGGAGGTCTGGGTCATGCTTGCAGACAGACCGAAGGTGTTCCGCAAAGCAGTCACCCAGTCTGCGTTTGGTCTCTCCAATGTAGAGGAAACCGCATTGGGAGCAACGAATGCAGTAGACTAAATTGAGGGAAGTGCAAGTGCTGCTTCACTTGAAAGGAGTGTTTGGACCCTTGGACGGTGAGGAGAGGGAAGTTAAGGGGCAGGTGTTGCACCTTCTGTGATTGCATGGGAAGGTGCCATTGGAGGGGGTTGAGGTGTAGGGGGTGATGGAGGAGTGGATCAAGGTGTCCCGGAGGGAACGGTCCCTACGGAATGCCAACAGGGT
Source organism: Cetorhinus maximus (assembly GCF_964194155.1). Classification (NCBI taxonomy): domain Eukaryota; kingdom Metazoa; phylum Chordata; class Chondrichthyes; order Lamniformes; family Cetorhinidae; genus Cetorhinus; species Cetorhinus maximus. The sequence goes on from NC_135900.1 coordinate 16,845,562, forward strand.
GGGGTGAAGGGAAGGTGTGTTTGGTGGTGGCATCGTGCTGGAGTTGGCAGAAATGGCGGAGGATGATCCTTTGAATGCAGAGACTGGTGGGGTGAAATGTGAGGACAAGGGGGATCCTATCATGGTTCTGGGAGGGAGAGGAAGGTGTGAGAGCAGAGGCATGGGAGATGAGTCGGACACGGTTGAGGGCCCTGTCAACCACAGTGGGTGGGAAACCTCAGTTAAGGAAGAAGGAAGACATGTCAGAAGCACAGTTATGGAAAGTGGCATCATCAGAACAGATGTGACGGAGGCGAAGGAACTGAGAGAATGGGATGGAGTCCTTACAGGAAGCGGGGTGTGAGGAGCTGTAGTCGAGGTAGCTGTGGGAGTCGGTAGGCTTGTAGTGAATATTGGTGGTCAATCTATCACCAGAAATTGAGACAGAGAGGTCAAGGAAGGGAAGGGAAATGTCAGTGATGGACCATGTGAAAGTGATGGAGGGGTGGAATATGGAAGGAAAATTAATAAATTTTCCAGGTCCAGACGAGAGAAATGAAGCAGCACTGAAGCAGTCATCGATGTACCGGAGAAAGTGTTGTGGGAGGGGGCCGGAGTAGGACTGGAACAAGGAATGTTCAACATACCCCATAAAGAGACAGGCATAGCTGGGGCCCATGTGGGTACCCATAGCCACACCTTTTATTTGGAGGAAGTGAGACGAGTTTAAGGAGAAATTGTTCAGTGAGAGAACAAGTTCAGCCAGACGGAAGAAAGTGGTGGTGGATGGGGATTGTTCAGGCCTCTGTTCGAGGAAGAAGCGGAGAGCCCTCAGACCACCCTGGTGGGGGATGGAGGTGTAGAGGGATTGGACGTCCATGGTGAAGAGGAGGCGGTTGGGGCCAGGGAACTGGAAATTGTTGATATAATGTAGGGCATCAGAGGAATAGGTGGGAAGAAACTGGACAAGGGGGGAGAGGCGATGCAGACACAATGGGCCGAATGGCCTCCTTCTGTGCCATTAAAATTCTGTGATTCTGTGCCTGTGTCCTGCCCGCCTGCATGATCTTCCCAGCGTCAGCCAATTAACAGGCCATCTCCATATTTGATATCTGAATAGGGATGTCAAGCAGATTCCCAAGGCAAGAGGCTCAATCTTAATCAATTTTAAAATGCAAATAGCTGACAGGCCATCACTGTGAAGAGGTGAACCCCTCCACAGGATTGCTGTGGCTCTCTGATCCCTGCAGCTCTGGGATGGGGAGATTTAGAGGATATGTCCATCACCGACGCACAGTGGCATCAGTGTGTACCATCTACAATGGGCACTCCAGCAACTCACCAAGGCTCCTTCAACAGCACCTTCCAAACGTGCAACCTCTCCCAGTTAGAAGAACAAGGGCAGCAGATGCATGGGAACACCACCACCTGCATGTTCTCCTCTAAGCCACACACTATCCTGACTTGGAAATATATCACCGTTCCTTCACTATTGCTGGGTCAAAATTCTGGAACTCCCTCCCCATCAGCACAGTGGGTGTACCTACACCACATGGACTACAATTATTGAAGAAGGCAGCTCACCACAATCTTCTCAAGGGCAATTAGGGATGGGCAATAAATGCTGGCCTAGCCAGCAACGCCCACATCTTGTGAAAGATTTTTTTTTAAATGTCAATGGGCCCCTGGACTGCCACTGGGATAACACCTCCAGATACCTGCTGGGCTTCAGCCACAGAGAGGTCACATCTAACCTCAGGAAGATCATCGTGGTGGCACCATCTTGTCCCCAATTAGTCCCTAGAGTGGCATTAATTGGCTACCTCCAACTACCAGGCAGGCAGCCACAGTCGCCAGCTGCGCAGCCACCTCAGCGAGGTCCTTCGGACGCAGGTACACTTCGGGGGGGTCAACCCAACACATGATTCCTGGAGTTTGCTCTTGGTCCCACCTTCAAAGCTGCCTCCATGGGGCTGGGAAGATTACACCTGGACTGTAGAAACATCCCGACGCATATGTTTAATTTGAATCGAGTAGATCTGCACATTTTGAAAGAGTTGATTCTTACTGCTGGTTCTGCTTTCAAATTCGGGACACTGGGATCAATTAATATCCACAGCTTGAGATATAAGTTAATAGAAACGCTCATTCAAACTTTGTTTATGGCACATGAGGCCCTTTGGTACATATCAATGCGGCCCAACATTATTGAAAGACCACAATGGAAATGAATGAGAAATAGCATCACTTGCTTGAATCCTTTAACTGAAAATGTTACCATATATGAGACCTCATAGCGAGCTAAATTCTATTGAATTAATTGAATTAAGCTCAGATGTGTTGTGCGCAGAGTAGGCTGGAATGTTATCTACTGACCTGTGGCTCTGTCTTAAAAGCTACTGCTTTCAGGTTATCTGAAGCCAATCATATTCAGCAATGTATCTGACGAGGAGTCATTGTTATCAGGACATTGACTTCCCATTGCAATAGGCTCCTGTTATATGTAAAGTGTAATAAATGGAATAATTTGGTGAAAACACATTGTACAAAAACAACCTTGTAATACTCTTTCACTCACGTCAATTCATGATGGGCCGAAGCTTCCAAGGAGTGGCAATCACCATCGGATTTTCTTTTACACAGCAACAGAGTGCCACATTTCTGGCCTGGACATCCGAACTGAGCCTCATCAGAAATATGGAACGTACCTGTTCTGGAAGTCCTTCTTCGTAGAGTAGGATTGTCAGGAGGAAACAAGCCATGCCCCCCTTTTACAGCACTTTGGTAAGTCCACGTTCAAAAACACAGTGAAAAGCTTTGGAACATTGCAATAGCTTTTCACTGCGTTAAGTGAATGAGTGTGTGAGGTAAGCAGGTAGAGTGGCAGAGTGGTAGGTTGCCAGCTGGGTAGGGTGGCAGGGTGGTGCGTGGCAGAGTGGTAGGGTGGGTAGGGTGGCAGGTGGCTATGGTGGCAGGTTGGAGAGGGTGGCGAGGTTAGTTCAGGTCACATTGTGGAGCATTCAGAGAGTCGGGGAGCAGCCAGAGTGTTGGAGGGGGAGCCAGAAGGTCGGGGGTCAGAGGGTCAGGGGAGTAGGAGAGTACGGGACGGGGTTGGAGGGCCAGTGAGGGGAGTCGGAGGGTCGGGGGAAGTCGGAGGATCAGGGGTGAGAGGGTCAGTGGAAGGCTTGGGGTAGTCAGAGAGTCAAGGAGGGGAGTCAGAGGGTCAGAGTGTCAAGGGGTCAGAGGATTGGGGAAGTCTGAAGGTCGGGGGGAGTCAGAGAGTCGTGGGTTCAGAGGATCAGGGAGGGGAATTGGCGGGTCAGGAAGGGGAGTCGGAGGGTCAGGGAGGGGAGCCGTAGGGTCAGGGGGTAGTTGGAGGGTCAGTGTGGAGTCAGTGGGGTCAGTTGTATAGTTACCCGGGAGTTAGATATGGCTTTTTTCTGTCTAACATTTCCTGGACAACGATCCAGGTAAGTGAGTCAAAACTTTCCAAAGTCTCTGACTCTAACTCAGAGTTGGCAGCGCGCCCCTTACTGGGGACGCCGATCGGGAGCTCGCCCGCTCGCACCTGCTCCCGCTCTTCACCCCCAACAGGGGGAAAATCTTTCCCAAGGCTTCAGTAAAAATAGAGTCCATTTCAGTCCTTTTTCCGAGGTTTCACCTGTCCAATCTTCTTTACACTTTAAATCCTTGATAATGCGTCCGCAATTAGGTTTTCACGCCCAGACACATGTATAATTTGCAAGTTAAATGGTTGTAACAATAGATTCCATCTAAACAGTATTGCATTCTGGTTTCTAAGCCTTTCCAAAAGTCTTAACAGGGCAGTATAAACAATTGCTTCTGATGAATTGTTGGCAACATAAATTTCAAAATGTTGCGATGCCAGTGCCAAACTCAATGTTTCCTTCTCAACAGTGGACTATTTTTGTTAATAACTATTTAACTTCTTTGAGAAATACCCCACAGACTTTTCAATACTCGTGTCATCTTCCTGCAACAATATAGCACCAATACCCACATCACTTAAAATAGCCAATTTAAACTGCTTGGCACAATTCGTGTGTCTCTAAAATAGGCACTGTTGTCAACACATTTTTCAGATTTTTGAATGCATTTTGGCATTTTGTTGTACAGTTGAACTTCTTGTTCTTTTTAAAGAGTTCAGTTAATGTAGCAACCATACTGCTAAAATTTGACACTGACTTCTTGTAAAAGCCACTCATGCCCAGAAATTGTATAACTTCCCTTTTCGTTGAAGGCTTTGGGAACTCGCCAATCGCCTTTATTTTTACATCTTGCCATGTCCAACAGTATGGCCTAAATAAATGACCTGTGCTTTCGCAAATTCACACTTAGCCAAGTTCACCACCAACTTAGCTTCTTGTAGATGATCAAATAATTCTCCCAGTTGCTGTAAGTGCTCCTCCCATGTTTGACTGAGTGCTACCAGATCATCAATGTACACAGCAGAGTGACTCAGTCCAGCAATAACCTTATTCGTTAGTCTCTGGAAGGTTACTGCTGCATTTTTCATACCAAATGGCATGACTTTGAACTCATGGAGACCATTTGGTGGTACAAAAGCTGAAACCTCTTTTGCCCTTTCCGATAGAGGTGCTTGCCAATATGCTTTCAACAAGACAATCTTTATAATGAACTTTGATTGTCCCACTTTCTCAATGCAGTCTTCCAAACATGGGATAGGATATGAATCCACTTTCATCACTGCATTCACTTTTCGATAATCCACACACAGTCTTTGTGTTCCGTCCAGCTTCGGTAGGGTCACAATAGGTGAAATCCAATTGCTGCAACTCAACTCAATAATGTCATTCTTGAGCATAAGTTCAATTTCTTTTTGCGCTTGTGATAATTTTACTGGATTCAACCTATAAGGATGTTGTTTGATTGGAACAGAATTTCCCACATCTACATCATGTACAGCTATCTTTGTTATTTCTCAATTTATCCCCACAGGTAGTTTTATGTGACTGCAATAGCTCTCTCAAGTCACTTCGATTCTTATCTGGAAGGTAGCTCAGTATTTCATTCAAATTCTCATTCTCACTTCCTCATTGTCCAATTGAATTTGAGGGAAATCAATTTCAGAATTTTCCATCCCTACTTCCTTTTCCTGATTCATCACTATTAATATTTCTTTTTTTTTTGGTTATCCTCCCTATTGAAGTACTCTTTGAGCATATTTATATATCATTCCCTCTGAGTATTTTGTTCTATCTGGAGTTCTTACTAAATAATTCACTTTGCCTGATTTATTTTCAATTTGGTAAGTCCCGCTTAACCTGGCCTTTAATGATACTAGCAACAAAACTAACACTTTTTTCCCAGCTACAAAGCTACGAGTCTTTGCCTTCTGCTTCCGTCTTCATCACCTGCTGTGATATTTTTAAATGTTCTTTAGCTAATTCACATGCTCTGTTCAATCTTCCCCTGAACTTTGATACATAATCCAAGAGCGTGGTTTCCATATTCCTACTCACTAACTTCTCCTGAATTCTCTCTTCCCGAACAATCTTATCAAAGATAGTATCAGCTAATTGCATCTTAGTCTTGTTGCCCTGTCTTCCAGGCTCCTCCTCCTGTCTCAACTTATAAGATTCATAGATTCTTCGACATCTACAGCACAGAAGGAGGCCATTCAGCCCATCATGTCCATGCCGGTCAACAAAGGTCTAACTACACTAATCCCATCTTCCAGCGCTTGGCCCAGAGCACTGGAGGCTAAGGCAATGGAGGTGAATATATAAATACTTCTTAAATGTTACAAGAGTTTCTCACTCAACCACCCTTCAGGCAGTGAGTTCCAGACCCCCAACACCCTCTGGGTGAAAAAATTTCTCCTCAACTCCCCTCTTAGCCTTCTACCACTTACCTTAAACCTATGCCCCCGGATATTGACTCCTCTACTAATGGAAAAAGTGCCTTCCTATCTACCATATCTATGGCCCTCATAATCTTATGCACCTCTATCAGGTCCCCTCTCAACCTTCGTTGCTCCAAGGAAAACAACCCCAGCCTATCCAATCTTTCCTCATAGCTCAGACCCTCCAGCCCAGGCAGCACCCTGGTAAATCTCCTCTACACTCTCTCCAGTGCAATCACATCCTTCCTATAATGTGGCGACCAGAACTGCATGCAGTACTCCAGTTGTGGCCTAACCAGCTTTTTATACACTTTCAGCATAATCTCCCTGCTCTTATATTCTACACCTCGGCTAATAAAGGCAAGTATCCCATATGCCTTCTTAACCACCTTATCCACCTGCCCTGCTAACTTCAGGGATCTATGGATATGCATGCCAAGGTCCCTCTGATCTTCAGTACTTTCCAGGGTCCTACCATTCATAGTGTAATCCCTTGCCTTGTTAGCCCTCCACAAGTGCATTACCTCATACATTTCCAGGTTGAATTCCATTTGCCACTGCTCTGCCCACCTGACCAGTCCATCGGTATCGTCCTGCAATTTATGGCTATCCTCCTCACAATTTACCATCCTAGCAATTTTCGTGTCATTCACAAACTTCTTGATCATACCCCCTACGTTTAAGTCCAAATCATTTATGTACACCACAAACAGCAAGGATTGTGTACTACTGTGTCAAATACCTTTTCAAAGTCCATGTACATCACATCAACAGCAGCACCCTCATCGAACTTTTCTGTTACCTCTTCAAAAAACTCCAGCAATTTAGTTAATCATGATTTCCCCTTTAGAAATCCATGCTGGCTGTTCCTTATCAACCTATATTTTTCCATGTAACTACTAATTCTATCCCGAATAATTGTTTCCAGAATCTTGCCCACCACTGAAGTTAAACTGGCTGGTCTGTAATTGCTGGACTTATCCTTACATTTTTTGAACAAGGGTGTAATGTTTGCAATTCTCCAGTTCACTGGCACCACCCTGAGTCTAAGGAAGACTGAAAGACTATGGCCAGTGCCCCTGAAATTTCTACTCTCACTTCCTTCAATATCCTTGAATGCATCTCATCTGGTCCCAGTGCCTTGTAGACTTTAAGTACCAAAGTCTATTCAACACTTCCTCTTTATCAATTTTGAATCCTTCTAGTGACAGAGTTTCTTTGTCTGTCACCATGGCCTGGGTAGCATCTACCTCCTTGGCAAAGATGGATGCAAAGTATTCATTTAATACCTCGGCCTTGGCCCCTTCGCCCATATGTAAATTATCTTTTAGGTCCCTAATTGGCCCTACGCCTCTTTTTACCACCCTTTTACTATTTATATGCCTATAGAAGACTTTGGGATTCCCCTTTATGTTGGCTGCCAGTCTTTTCTCATAATCCCTCTTCGCTTCTCTAATATGCTTTTTCACCTCTCATCTGGACCTTCTGTATTCCTTTTGTTCTCAACTGTATTTTCTACCTGACACCTGTCATTAGCGCACTTTTTCTTCTTTATCTTAATTTCAATCTCCGTTTTCATTCAGGTTGCTCTGGATTTGTTTGCCCTACCTTTCCCTTTCAATGGAATATACCTTGACTGTGCCCAAACCAATTCTTTTTTGAAGGTAGCCCATTGTTCAGCTACAGTTTCCCTGCCAATCTTTCATTCCAGTCTATTTGGCCCAGCTCTGTTCTTGCCCCACCAAAGTCAGCTCTTGTCCTGTTAATTACTTTTACTCTGGATTGCCTATTGTCCTTTTCTATCATCATCCTAAAACATACAATGATCACTGTCTTCTAAATGCTCCCCCACTGACATTTGATCTACTTGGCCCACCTCATTTCCAAGAACCAGGTCCAACAGTGCGTCTTTTCTTGCTGGATTGGCAGACACTGCTGTAGAAAATTCTCCTGAATACAATCTAGGAACTTTTGCCCTTCTCCACCCTTTACACTACCACTGCCCCAGTCTACATTCGGGTAATTAAAGTACCCCATTATAACTACTCTATAATGCCTGTATCTCTCTGTGATTCCCCTGCAGATTTGTTCTTCTACACCCTTCTCACTATTTCAGGGTCTATAGATTGCACTGACCAATGTAATTGCACCCTTTTTGTTCCTTAGCTCTAGCCAAATTGATTCTGTCCTTGAACCCTCTGGGACATCCTCTTTCTCCAGCACTGCAATGCTCTCCTTAACCAATATCGCCAACCCCTCCTCCTTTCAATCCTTTCCTGTCTCTTCTGAATTTGGGGTGTGGGTGAGGGGAACTGGAGCGGGCATTCAGCTGCAAGGGACCCAGGAGGACAGTCTGGGCAGCACAGAATCCCCAAGTCTGAGGAGCCCCTTGAAGCTGAAGATATCATTTGTGGTCTGGATGGTGAGCTAATCTGGCTCACATGGTCATGAGGAAGTAGCAAAAGAATGGCTACAAGAGCACCAGTTCTCAGCTTTGTTTCTCCACTGCACTCAGAGTCTAGTGATAAGCCCAAGACCATGGGCAAAGACTGGGGAGAGGGGATAAAGCAAAAAGGCTCGGGATCACGACCCAGCACTCCTGCTGAACTCATAGCTGCTGGACTGGGTCGGCGGCAGGTGGTGAGGGAACCAATAAGAGGGAAAAATGTTCTTCACCTCATCCTCACCAACCTGCCTGCTGCAGATGCATCTGTCCATGACAGTATCGGTAGGAATGACTACCGCACAGTCTTGCGGAGATAAAATCCTGTCTTCATATTGAGGATACCCTCCATCGTGTTGCGTGGCACTACCACCATACTAAATGGGATAGATATCAAACAGATCTAGAAACTCAAGACTGGGCATCCATGAGGCACTGTGGGCCACCAGCAAAAGCAGAATTGTGCTCAACCACAATCTGTAACCTCATGGCCCGGCATATCCCCCACTCTATCATTACCACCAAGTCAGGGGATCAACCCTAGTTCAATGAAGAGTGCAGGAGAGTATGCCAGCAGCAGCAACAGGCACACCTAAAAATGAGATGTCAACCTGGTGAAGCTACAATACGGGACTACTTACATGCCAAACAGCATAAGCAGCAGATGATAGACAGAGCTAAGTGATTCCACAACCAATGGATCAGATCTAAGCTCTGCAATCCAGCCACATCCAGTCATGAATGGTGGTGGATAATTAAGCAACTCATTGGAGGAGGAGGCTCCACAAATATCTCCATCCTCAATGAAGGAGAAGCCCAGCACATCAGTGCAAAAGATAAAGCTGAAGCATTCGCAATAATGTTCAACCAGAAGTGCCATGTGGATGATCTTTCTCTGCTTCCTCTGGATGCCCCAGCATCACAGATGCCAGCCTTCAGCCAATACGATTCACTGCATTTGATATCAAGAAACAGATGTTGCAACGGCCATGGATCCTGACCATATTTCGGCAATAGTACTGAAGACTTGTGCTCCAAAACTTGCTGCACCCCTAATCAAGCTGTTCCAGTGCAGCTACAACACAGTTATGTAGAAAATTGCCCAGGTATGTCCTATACACAAAAAGCAGGACAAATCTAACCCAGCCAACTATCGCCCCATCAGTCTACTCCCGATCATCGGTGAAGCAATGGAAGGAGTAACCAACAGTGCTACCAAATGGCACTTGCTTAGCAATAACCTGCTCACTGACGCTCAGTTTGGGTTCCGCCAAGGTGACTCAGCTTCTGACCTCATTCTAGCCTTGGTTCAAATCTGGACAAAAAAGCTGAGCTCCAGAGGTGAGGTGACAGTGACTGCCCTTGACATCAAGGCAGCATTTTACCAAGTGTGGCATCAAGGAGCCCTAGCAAAACTGGGGTCAATGCAAATCAGGGGGGAAAACTCTCAGCTGATTGGATCATACCAGCATAAAGGAAGATGGTTGTGGTTGTTGGAGGTCAATCATCTCAGCTCCAGGACATCACTGCAGGAGTTCCTCAGGGTAGTGTCCTAGGCCCAACCATCTTCAACTGCTTCATCAATACCTTCCTTCCATCATAAGGTCAGAAGTGGAGATGTTCAGTGATGATTGCACAATGTTCAGCACCATTCACAGGTCCTCAGATACTGAATCAGTCCATTTCCAAATGCAGCAAGACCTGAACAATATCCAGGCTGGGGCTGACAAGTGGCAAGTAACATTCATGCCACACAAATGCCAGGCAATGACCATCTCCAACAAGAGAGAATCTAACCATCGCCCCTTGACATTCAATGGCATTACCATCGCTGAATCCCCAACATCCTGGGGGTTCCCATTGACCAGAAACTGAACTGGACTGTGGCTGTCAGAGCAGGTCAGAGGCTAGGAATCCTGCAGCGAGTAACTCACCTCCTGACTCTCCAAAGCATGTCCACCATCTACAAGGCATAAGTCAGGAGTGTGATGGAATACTCTCCACTTGCCTGGATGAGTGCAGCTCCAACAACACTCAAGAAGCTTGACACCATCCAGGAAAAGCAGCCCACTTGATTGGCACCCCTTCCACAAACGTTCACTCCCTCCACCACTGACATACAGAAGAGGCAGTTTGTGCCATCTACGGGATACACTGCAGAAACTCTCCAAGGCTCCTTAGGCAGCACTTTCCAAACCCACAACTACTGTCATCTAGAAGGACAAGGGCTGCAGATACATGGGAACACCACCACCTGGAGGTTCCCCTCCAAGCCACTCACCATCCTGACTTGGAAATATAATCACTGTTCTTTCACTGTCGCTGGGTCAAAATCCTGGAACTTCCTCTCTAACAGCACTGTGGATATACCTACTGCAGCGGTTCAAGAAGGCAATTCACTGCCACCTTCTCGAGGGCTATTAGGGAAGAGCAATAAATGCTGGCCTAGCCAGCGACGCCCGCATCCCGTTAATCAATTTTAAAAAGCAAACTGCTAAATATAAGATTTGGAATCAATGTACCTTCAATGTCATTTGGGGAAAAGTACATCACAAGGTAGGGAAAATCATAATTTCAAAAATCTACCATTTATAGTACACCTCAAAGGTACTTAATTGGATGTGAAGAGCTTTTAGATAGCCTGTGGTTGTGAGATGTGCTCTATAAATGCAGGTTCTTTCTTTCTTTTTATCTTGATTGGTTGGTTAGGTGTTTAAAAAGGAGTTGAAAGGATCGCAAAGATTTTTTGTCAATATCTTCAAAGGAGCCTTGTGAGGACATCTGAGATCCAAGGCATCATGATACAGCAGTAGCACTGTTTGTGGCTCTGATGCCTCTGTGGAGGTGTCGTTGTGGTTCTGGGGGTGGGGCCAGGGGCGGGGGCAGGCAGGGGGAAGGCCTTACATATGAGGAAGGTGCACAGTGACTTGGCTGCCAAGCATTGTGCTGATCATGCATTCCTCTCTTACCTTGGAAGCAGGAAGACATCAAGTAACCTAAAAGAGATAATCATTGCAATGTAACACATACTTTCAGGAAAAGTGAGCCCACAATTCCAGGGAAAGAAGCAGGACTGGAGGTGGAGTGCCAGACCTGGCAATCCTGACGCCACAGGAGTAGGAGGTTCTCCTGCTGACCTCAACAGAATCTATTTGATCCATCGGCAGAGGTGAGATTGGAGGAAGGTGTGGGTCTGGTGAGATTGAAAGGGGCTAAAACTGGGACACACAGTCGGAGAGGGCAAGTGGGAGGGGTACTGATACTTGGTTTGCTTTCATGAATGGTACATGTGTCGCTTCTGGGCTCTAAGGCAGAGAAGGTCCATAGTGGAAACCTTGTGCTGTCTCTGCAAGTGTAGATTAATGGTTGCTATGTGTCATATCTCATAATACATATGCCGCTAATGTTGCTGAGCATTGTGACCTTGCATACCCGTTGAATGGCAACTAATGCCCTTTTTTCTGTATGTCCTGCACAGGTGAAACCTATTCTGTGGAATCCACCACACCTGTCGGTCCAACTATTGCTTCTGAGGATGAAGGAAGAACTCTCGGAGGATGCAGCGTCACATCCTCTCCTTGCACCAAGCACCAGCGCAGATACTGGCACCTCGGCAGGGATTAGCGCATCGGGACAAGGGCAGGCATTATCTAGTGAGGCACTCCACATTTGCATGCTCAGCTGTCAGAGGTTGTTGTGGAGCAGGCCTCGGACAGTCAAACGGGTGCTCAAGGAGATCCAGAGACTGATTCCAAGTCGGATGATGGACCTCTGGAGTCATCCGTGAGGCAGCAGATGCTGGATTTCCAGTGCGAGGTGCGTGGAGATTTGGCGGATAGACCAGAGGGGTTGAGTGCTCTGGTCCAGACTGTGGCGGTGTCCATCCAGACCCTGTGCATTGCTATCACCCAGTCTTCAGAGCGCCAAGCTTCCTCCATGGACAGACTAGCAACTGGCCTGGACAGGCAAATTGTGGACGCAATCGTGGGTGTGCTCTCTGACCTGCACGCCATTGCCCTGGCTCTGAGCTCAGGGGCCCAGGGTAAGGGCAATAGAGGGGCTGGCAGCCTGGACACTAAGCCAGCTCCTGGGACCTCACAGGAACACAGAGAGGACCAATTGGTCCTTCTGGCGGAGGATGAGCAGCTGCTGCCACTATCTAGCGCCTCTCAGGACATTTCTGATGGGGGCAGCCTCTCCTCCGCCCATCCACCATTAACACAGTTCTCATTGATCGCTGTGGCGACAGTAGCTACTCCTGCGACTCAGCAGGAGTCTTCTAACATGGCAGGGCCCTGAAGGCCTCAGCTGCACAAAGGACAGCCGCCAAAGTCATCCAAGGGGTGTAACAGATCAGCAATCTCTCTTCAGTACAGCAGCAAGCAAGGGGGAGCACTGCGCCAAAGCACAAGGAAACAATTTAAGAAAACTTCACAATAGTCATCAAGTGGGTCACATGGGTATGTATTGTATATTTGTTAATTAGATGTGTCATAGTGAATATATCAATACGTCCACTATCCCCCCTGCAGAGGTTCATTCAACCTGTGAATGCCGTTGAACTCCTTTTGGGAGATATATATGAATTTCCAGTATTGGAGGTGGGCCAAGAAGTCTTGAATGTAAAGGACTCAAAACAGTGGATGTGCTGACAGGACATTCTCCTGACTCTGAAATTCCACATGGAATGACTCTGAGACACAGGCAGTGCACACATCTCTGAGACTGAAAGATCCTAACCTATTGGAACCTCTGCCTTATCAATATATCCCCCATGTCATGGTCATCCATGTGGTCACTTCCAGGGCCTTGCACCTCTATGTCGGGATGTTCCCTTACCTCGTCTTCACCCTCATCATCAGAGAAATGACCGCTGTCTGGCGTCCCCTCTTCCTCAAGGGCGTTCCCTCTCTGAATGGCAAGGTTATGGACTGCGCAGCACATTGCGACCATGAGTGACACGTGATGGAGTGTACTGCAGTGGTCCTCCTGATCTATCAAGAAATCTGAACCTCATCTTCGGTAGCCCAATTGTCTGCTCTACAAGGGCCCTGGTGGGTCCGTGTAGCTCCTCTTCCATTGTAGCTCCTCTCTATGTCTGTTCTTGGGGGGGGCTCTTACTGGAGTCATAAGTTACCTCTTCAAAGGGTAACCCTTCTCACCTAGAAGCCAACCATCCAGGGCATCAGGTCCATTGGCACCTGGGAGTTACGCAGAATGTATGATTCGTGGCTACTGCCCAGGTATCTCGCACTTATCTGCATAACCTGTCGATTGAGGTCTCAGAGCAACCAGACATTCAAGGTGTGATATCCCTTCCTGTTAATAAATGTACAGAGCTGGTCACCTGGAGTCTTTATGGTGACATGCATACAGTTAATAGCTCCCTGAGCCCTTGGGAAACCTGCAATCGCCCCAAAGCCTCTGGCTGTTCCTGGTTGACTCTAGGCCCAGTGAGAATGAAATATAATTACACACCCTTCTGAACACTGCATCTGTGAAGGCCTTAATATAGTGGTATGCAGCAGGTTGCATAAATGTCACTGAGATCTCCACATGCAGCCTGAACGATTCTGTTGCAAAGAAATTAAACGCAACAGTCACCTTTACAGCAACTGGCATTGGGTGACCACCAACACAGTTGGAAGAGATCCTCTCTGCCAGCATATCACAGAGGTCACTGTGGATCTTCAGAACCTGAGTCTCCTCTGGCACTGTGTCTCTAACATCTGAAGGCAGTTCATTTTCTGCCTATATACACGAGTGGCAGCATAAGTGCTCCTGTGCCTCCGTTGATGCATCACCTTCTTGTTCCGGCACATCTCTACCGCCCTCATGCAACACCAGTGTACCATGAAGGGCAGATGGCCCTTCTTCCTCTCCCCCTCAATCTCCTCCTCTTCCTCTCCTCACTGTAGGATGTGTCAACCACAGAGAAAACTTTTCTCGTGTTTTCCCTACCAAGAAGGCTGAGGTGCAGTTGAGGGGCTAAATTCACCTTTCAACAGGAAAAATGAGGCCTCAGAATAACAAATGTTTACCATGGAAACACAGCTTTCTATATCAAGCACTGCCAGCAGTCACAACACACTGAACTGCTGAGTTCAAACTAAGGACTCAGCTGGAGACTTCAAACCCGCCCTTACAAGCTTCCAGTTAAAAAAATGAGATCCCCACCTGGCATAAATCACAATCTCCATGGACAGAATTTTTCCCTTGTCGGGCAAGTTGCATCCAACCTGAACGGGAGTAAAATAGTGCGCGATATTTCAGTCGGTGGGCATGTGCGGGAGTCAGCAGCACACCCGCCAACAACTAAGTGGGCTGTTAAGCCTATTAATTAATTAATTTAATTGAAGTTTTCCCTGCCTGTCCAACCTTACAGTTGGTGGGTGGGGGAAAAGGCCAAGCGGCCTTTGCATTTTTTGTGAAAGCTCATCCATGGGCAGGGTGAGATTTCAACCGGTGATTTAAAAAATCTTATAAAACTCATTTTTAACATGGAGATAAAAACAAAAAAACTGCGGGTGCTGGAAATCCAAAACAAAAACAAACTGTACTCTTCTCCGCCGATGCTGCCAAACCTGCTGAGTTTTTCCAGGTGTTTCTGTTTCTGTTTTCATTGTTAACATGTCCCTGCTCATGTGACAGATTCACGTGAGCAGACATGTTTCCTTATTTTTCAATCCTTTATTTTTAATGTTAAAAATCTTCAGCTCCCTGAGGCGGCTCTGTGCCTTCAGGGAGCTTTCACTGAGTGCACCCGCACGCATGTGTTGACTTCCATGCTCACCCCTCCCCCATCCAGGCAGCACTGAGTGTTTCAGCACACGGTTCACGCTCACTGGCTGGCCGTTAATTGGCCAGCCAGCGTGAAATCACAATCAGGACCTGACCACGGGCGGCGGACAGTTACGTAGCCGCTCCCGGGCCTGCCCGCTGGACCCGCCCAGCGAGATAAGAGTCCTGCCCCCATGTGTTTTATTGCTTCCAACACATTAATTACGTCAACTGGCACATAAACAAGCAATTTAATTAAATTTGAATAAGGTGGGCTCCTGATTTCTGGACCTGCGGCTTAGCACATTTTCCCGATCAAGCATGATTGACGTTGGGAACATGACCTGATGTCATTGCGCACAATAATACGTTGTTGCAAGTGCATGAATGACCAGTTTTGGTTCCATTTTATTCTGTCCTGTATCTCACATTTCCATCCCATTTTCCAGTAGAATATTGCACTCCAAGTGGGCTCAGGTGAAATCATATTTGCTGAGACAGAGTACTTGGTGCCAAAAGGAGTCAACAGTCCCAATCTGATGATTTCTTACAGCATTAGCCAAACAACAAAAATATTTTTGTAAATTAACACTAAGGTGTCTATACTTTTTTATCTTTGTGCACCACATTGATAAATACTAAAGAGTTTCAGGGCCATATATAATGTTTAATCCATATTCATTTGCATATATTCTAAGTTTCTAATGCTGACAGGTCTTTTGGACCTGATTTAGAATTTAATTACCAAAACCATTAAATGTAGGCTTGTTAAAATCTCCAATCCCACAAAATTCAAAGAGGACAAATCAATACATAATAAATATAAGTGTAAATATGACTGACTTGCTGGGGCTTCAAGCTAAGATTGCCAGCAGTCATGCAGTACTGCCAACGTTCACAGCTTGGACATGCTTGATCTCATGTAGCATTGGTTATGGTAAATTGAAGGTTATGCTGTTGGAGAGATGTGAAGGGAAGTGGATGCATTGCTAAATTGTTGCAAAAGCTTTTGGTGAGCGATAGCGAAGGGAATACGTTTTTGGTCATTTTCTGGAAAAGAAAAATAATAAGACTGAAGTTCCTGGAGACCGACTTCATCAGTATAAAAGTGGCAGAGTGGGTCCCCAATCACACAAGTGGTAGACTGCTGTCCCTATCACAAATTGTAAGGTTGAGGTTATTTAGGTGGTCTAGTCCACCTGTACCTTCAAAGCAACTTCAATAGCACCCACCCTTTTAAAGTGGAATGGCTCACAGCCACTCCACCAGAGGCACCCTGAGGCTATTCTAGGCTAAAGAAGAAGATGGTTCCACAAGTCTTCACCAATCACAGTTAACGTTTCGAGTCTGTATGACCCTTCTTTAAAGTGAAGACGGGTCATATGGACTCGAAATGTTAACTTTGTTTTTCTCTCTCCATAGATGCTGTCAGACCTGCTGAGTTTTTCTGTTTTTGTTTCAAATTTCCAGCATCCACAGTATTTTGCTTTTATCTTCACCAATCATTATGCCTGTTTTAAAAAAACCTAAATGAGCTTCTCTGGTATCAGTTGCCGTGATTTTCCACCCACGCTCTAGTGGACTTATTTTTTGGTGGCAGAAATCCCACCAGAAGTACACGGTGCATATCAATTGACTCCTGACCAAGGGATATGGGTTAAGGTTGGGGCCAATCCTGAGATTGAATAAGGAATTCTACTCCAAAAAGAAAAATCCTTGCAACAGTTTCAAAAGAGACTTCCAAATGGAGCTAGGAGGCTCCAAAATAAAGACCAAACAAAAAGACTAAAGTTATGATGATGCAGGAAAATGCATCACAGCAATTTGCCTCCAAGATCCCTACATCAGCTTTTCATCAGACTCTAGTCGAAATCACTCCTGTTTATAATGGGATAAGTTAGAATGGGAGATCCTAGGCTGCAAACTTAGGATTAATGGCACCTCACAGCACCTCACTCCCTTTGTAATAACATGACTTCTGAACAGTGGAATGATATCTTAATATGATTTCTGGAATTCCAACATTAGGGTGTATTCATGAAAGTAGAAAACCTAAAAAGAAGGTCTTCAGTGAGAAGCTCTGGGTTCAAGTCCCACTCCAGAACTTGATAGCCAAGGAAAGTGCATTCCATTGTTCTGCCAAACAGATCGAGTATCCTTCCACCATATACTAATGGCAGGCGGTAAGAATGGGAGATATTCCTGGTCAGCAATGTGATGGAAAGAAATTGGAGCCTCTACCATCACTATCCATAGCTCCAGGCTACAAAATGCTTGTAAAAGTGCATGTTGTCACAGCAACTCGGGCTCCTTAGTCAGGGTGGGGAGGCTCAGTTGGACTGGCTGGATGGTCAGCGTGGAGCAGATTGATGCCAACAGCACAGGGTTTGATCCCCATTCTGGCTGGGGTAGATTTGGGGCCTGCCTCTTTTCTGTACCCATGGTGGTTGTTGTGGAACTTGTGGGTTGGACCTACCTTTGGGCAGAGAACTCAAGAAGAAAGCCCAACAACATTTTGACAACAAACAAAGTACAATTAAAATTTTGGTAATAATTAAAACTTCCTATACGGTATGCTAAAAAATGAACATTTACAGCAGCAGGATAACGATAGAGGTGTATATAAATCATGGGGAGAGATTGAACATTAGAATCTCATGATGCAACATGGCAAAAGAAGAAATGGATCTTCAGCTTATTCTGTAACATTAGTACCACATTATTTGTTAGTCTCAAGTCGTTTTCAGACTTTTTAAACAAATGTTGACAAATTCCCTAATCTCTAAACAAAGTGTAGTGCAGCATAACTCCACCTGCCACTTTACCCTGCCACAATCCCATCAACCCTATCTCAAATGTGGTAATGGGGTAATTTAAATACTATGAATGTTGTCTATGCCTATAGCAACATCACAGGGGCACAAAACCATAGAACTACTTGAAAACAGGATTGATTCATTGTCACTCCAAATGGTGGCCACAGGTTGGTCAGATGGAAAAGGAAAGATCATGCATTTATGTAACGCCTCTCATTACCTTATGACATCCCAAAAGCACTTTGTCGTCAATGAAGTAATTTTGAATTGTAGTCAATACTGTGAAGTAGGGAAACACAGCAACCAATTTGCGCACAACATGATTCCGTAAACAGTAATGATCAGGCAATCTGTTTTAGTGATATTAAGTCTGTGATCATGTTACCACACAGCCTGGAAACAAACCAGGAGGTTCCTCCTGCAATATTTCTGTAGAATGCTTTTCCACAAGTTGTTCAACTACAGTAGGCATCACCAACATCTGTGACCCAGCTATATCATTTCCTAAGATAAATTGCACCCCATGAAATAGGCAATTTCTCCACTAATCCTACAATCGCTTCACCAGTTTTCAAGCTACTTTTCAAATTCATCTTACACAATGGAATACTTTTTGTTTCTCCATGAATTCCCCTTATACCTTTTCCTGCAAAATTCCTTCTTAACAAAAATCATTATCCTATAGCCACACTAAGGATTAACCCTTAAAATTTGAATATCTTTGCCAGCTCCACATGAAAAGACTTTTCCCTCACATATGAAAGTTTTAAACGTGTCTGCAACCTGCCTTTCGACATCCCTTTGAATAGGCTGTGAACCCATTTTCACGCCTTCAGTTAATACTTGTGCTTGCTTTTCTACTTGAACAAATCCTACCAGTTTGCCTTGTTCTAAAGCCCCTGATTTTACAGTACCTTTAGTAGTCCCTACTAATCCAAAAGGTTTACCACGTAACCCCCAGAACATTGACTTCGTAAGGCCAATCTTATTACAGTGAAAACAAATAAGCTTTCTTACATAAGATAAAAGCTAAAAAACTGCGGATGCTGGAAATCCAAAACAAAAACAAAAACACCTGGAAAAACTCAGCAGGTCTGGCAGCATCTGCGGAGAGGAGCACAATTAACGTTTCGAGTCCGAATGACCCTTCAACAGAACTGAATTAAGCTCTCTTACATCTCTTCCACTCTCAGCACCCTCCTTCCTATTCTGAGGTGAAACCTCCTTGGAATTTCCAGCTGTTCCTTCCCTTCCTTGGCTACCTACCTTCCTCTTACCTTCCCATTTTCCATCCTTCTCAGATTTAAAAGTGTGCCAAAAAAATGGTTTTGACTTATGGACCAACTCATAATCATCTGCTATCTCTGCTGCCTGTCTAGCAGTTTTAACCCTTTGTCCGTCCACCTGGGTTCTTACTACTAAGGAAGTGAATATTTAAATTCTTCCAAAGGAATTACTTCTCAAAAGGCTTCATAGGTTCTTTCAATTTTTAATGCCCTGCTCCATCTGTCAAATATACTTTGTTTGACCCTTTCAAACTCCATATAAGTCTGTCCAGGCCGTTTTCTCACATTTCAAAATTTCTGTCTGTATGCCACTAGAACCAACTCATGGGCACTCAAAATAGCCTTATTCACTGCATCATATTCACCAATTATTTCTTCTGACAGTAATGCTGTCATCAGCTCTACCCCAACCTAGACAGTAAAAGCAATGCCCAAATTTCTTCTGCCATTTCATCTGTTTAGCTATCTTCTCAAACGAGATAAAGAATGCTTCAAAATCTCTTTCTTCAAACTTTGGAAGATCTTGTACAAATTTAAACATCTCCCTACTGGGTTCTGATCTGGAAATAAGTCCTTCCTCACCTGGTGTCTCTTTTTTAACTGCCGGCATTTTAAGCTGGAATTCCCTGGGCAGAATTTTGCCCTTGATGGGCATGCGGGCCCCACCGGCTCGGCGGCAGGCGGACAGCCGAACTCTGGTGCCGAAACGGGGCCCACCGCCATTTTGAATTGGCCCGCCCAGCAGCCTGCCCGACAGGAAGCGCTATGTGCTTCCTGTGCCGGTGGGGGGGAGGGATTCCCCAACTGTCAAAGTGCGCTCTTTCACATGCATGCATGAAAGAGCGCACTGCTCCCTGAGGCAAGGTGCTGTCTCAGGGAGATTAGTGACAGGTTAAAAAACGCTAAAAATAGAAAAATTAAAACATTATTAACACGTCCCCTCCATGTGACAATGAGATGGGACATGTTAATAAGAAGCACTGAAACTTTATTAAAGTTTTTAAACACGAACATGAAACCTCATCCCGCCAGTGGATGAGGCTTCATGTTTTTTCAGAAGCCCGCTGGGGCTCCTGGCCTGCCCGCCAACCTTAAGGTTAGACGGGCAGGGTCTTTAATGATCTTAATTATCCTCAATTGCCTCAATTGGCCATTGACAGGTCGGCGGGCAGACAGCTGATTTCACTGTCCGCCCGCCTTCCTAGAAATTTAAATGGACCGGGATGATGTCGGGGGTTCCTCCCGACGTCATCCCGCATCATTTTCCCATCGACGAGCGGGCCCCGCTCCCAAATTGCCGACGAGAAAATTCTAGTCTCTGTCTCTCTTTTCCTCTTTCCTCCTTTTCTAACCTTGCCATTTCTAATTCCCTTTCCTGTTTTTTTCCTTCTCATCCTCTTGTCTTTTCTCTCTCCTGCCTATCTGCCTGTTCCCTTTGAAATGCTCATTCCTGTTCCTTTTCCTCCAATTCAACGCTTTCCATTTGCAAATGAATTTGAGCCCATTCCAAAGACCCACCCTTTGGAGAACTCTGTCTCTCGGGTATTCCTTCCAATTTCAAATGCTGTGCTGTACCTTCAATTATATCTGATTTCCATACCCCTGCAGGTAACCCTAATTGTAATTTATCTGCCAATTCCATTAACTTAGCTTTAGTTACCTTTTGTAAACCAATCAAAGTAATAACTTCAACTCCTTCACAATTCTTAGAAACCACCAAAGCCATATTGCAGTCTCCCACTTTAAAATCTCACAATACCACTCCTGGTTCAGTGTGCTCCTCAGCCTTGTTGCCTTTAAATTCACCAAATCCAAGCCAATCAAGTAATTATTCTTTAAATATCCCGCAAAGAATCCCCAATTTTGTTATGGTGCGGTGGATGGTAAATGCCAAGCTGCTCAAATCCCAGTGCAAAACTTGAAACAACTGCCAAAATTGTTTTTTGCAATTTGTATAGCATGAGGAGCAGTTCTGAAATCAGGAAATGATGTTCCCAATGATTTGTGATGAATTTATAGTAAAGTAAACATTTATTAAAAGAATAAAGGTAAAAAACACAATTATATTTAAACACAAGAATGGCTTCACACAGTAAACAATACTTTAAAACAGTTCCACAAATCTTAACTTAACTACCCCGAGAGCTAACCTTTCCCTTTTCTGTTCAGCAAATATCCTTATATATTTTAAAATCTATAGAAGTCCAGTAATTTTACCACACAGTGCCTTTTCATTGGGGTGTCTTCTGAAGCCAACAGCAATTGGTTCTTTCAGTCTGGCCTTGTTCATGCTGTCTTCTTGGATTTCTGCCCAGCTTACCTGCTATCTTCTGGGAGATCCGACCAGCTACCCTGGTGTCTTCTGGAAGATCTGACAAGCTCCCCCCTCACATAGGTTTCAGTATTTCCTTAAATGTGTTCTTTCCCTTTGATCTCTCTATTATCTCAACCAGTGTCTTCAGAAATGCTTCCTCCCCAGGATTGATTAAATTGTTCTTTACTTTAGCTCTTAGACTTATAAAAACAAACTTACCCTATCTTCACCTTATCTCCTTACACTTTTTTACAACCTGCGTATACCCACTTTGAGCTAAAACAACTCAATTCAAAACTATTTCTGTTATTGCTTTCTGTAAAACTCTGATTGAAGTTCCTCTTGGTTCATTAACATATCAAAAAAAACTTCTTACTGTTGACTTTAGACCCTTGTCATCACTTTACTCTTAATCCAATTACAGCCTGACTTCCAGTACATAAGAAAATATGCCAGGGTTATTGCCAGGAGAAAAATATTACAATTTCTTAGATAAAAGCAAAAAACTGCAGATGCTGGAAATCCAAAACAAAAATAAAAATACCTGGAAAAACTCAGCAGGTCTGGCAGCATCTACGGAGAGGAACACAGTTAACGTTTCGAGTCCGTATGACTCTTCAACAGAACTAAGGAAAAATAGAAAAGAGGTGAAATATAAGCTGGTTTAAAGGGGGAGTGGGGGGGTGGGTAGAGCTGGATAGAGGGCCAGTGATAGATGGAGATAGCCAAAAGATGCCATAGACAAAAGGACAAAGAGGTGTTGAAGGTGGTGATACTATCTAAGGAATGTGATAATTAAGGGCCTGCTTTCTACCCTTAATTAGCACATTCCTTAGATAATATCACCACCTTCAACACCTCTTTATCCTTTTGTCTATGACATCTTTTGGCTATCTCCACCTATCACTGGCCCTCAATCCAGCTCTACCCCACCCCCTCCCTTAAACCAGCTTATATTTCACCTCTTTTCTATTTTTACTTAGTTCTGTTGAAGAGTCATATTACAATTTCTTGTTTGTCTTGACAATGCTTCCATGATCATCGCCCTTTTGTTCACTGACTTACAATGGCTCCCAGCCTGGCAACACCTCAACTTCAAAATTCTCATCCTTATTTTTGAATTCCTCCATGTCCACAACCCTCTCTATTTCTAGAACTTCCTCCCATTCCACAACCCTACATGAGAACTCTGTGTTACTCCAATTCAAGTTTCAGGAGTATCCCCAAACTTAATCATTGATGACTGTGCCACATGTTCAATAATGCTCCTGTGAAGCACCTGGGGAAGTTGTAAAGGTGCTATTTAAATGCAAATTGTTGTTGGTCTCCCTCTCCCATGAACACCCAAAACCCCCTTCTTCCTTGCCAACCGGAAGCCTCCTGCCACTGTATGTTCATTTATACCACTGGCCAGATGGCATTTCCCCCAATGGGTAGCTGACTCTGGTACCATGCTGCCAAGA
The DNA here is from genome assembly GCF_964194155.1 of Cetorhinus maximus. Lineage (NCBI taxonomy): Eukaryota > Metazoa > Chordata > Chondrichthyes > Lamniformes > Cetorhinidae > Cetorhinus > Cetorhinus maximus. The sequence continues at coordinate 16,868,530 of NC_135900.1, forward strand.
TGGGGGTCATTTGTCTCCCGTTCTAAGTTGGAACAAAGACTATGGTGCCTATTCAATCACTAACTCCATTCACCTGCATTCGCCTGCTCTCTGTTCTAAAGTTCATACATTTAATCTTGAGTCTATGTCCACTTGTTCCATCTAGAGCTCCTCAATCACCAGAAACAGGAGATTTTTTTAACTCACTCAAAACCATAGGCAGCATTAAAATCAGCTAGGCCCTCTGTTTCTTCAAAATTTTAGACACCATTGAGCTCTTCTGTTCCAATGAAAATAGACCCTTTGAATGGAAATTTACACTGGTGGGATTTTACAGTTCCACCAAAGTCAATGGACTTTTGAACAGCTTGTCACATTTTCCCGCCCCCGCAACGACGGGGCCATACAATTCTGCCCTTTGTTTTCCTTTGAATGTGTGTTTTCTTATTTCATGCAGCATCCTAGTGAATCTGTTCTGTACCCTCTCTCTTACCTTGACCTTCTCCCTTAAAGATGCCTACGTAAACCAGCACATTCGCAAACACTTCCATTTACCCAGTTTTAATGGGAGAATCTTGTGCCTTGCTCGAACTTATTCACCTGGCACCCAGGTCATAACCAATGATGGGATGAAGGAAGGCCAGAAACTGAGCAATGGAGTGTTTGAGGGGGCTAGGGGACTGGAGGGGGTTATTATGGTCACAAGTCTTTGTTCTTTCCTTCTCTCATTCTCATTATAGCAACTGTCACATTACTTCAAAAGGAATTCATTTTGTGAAGTGCCTTGAGCTGCGTCAGTATAATAAGATGCTGTATAAATCCAAATAATATTCAGCTTTGAAAGCCAATGCATCATTTAAATTGTATTGTGCTGATCACTTTTAACCACGGAACCGTGCTTTTATTTCTTTCATGTTCATGAATGTAAGGCGGTTGTTGTGGAGTTTGTTTCATGGTGGTAAGAAGGTGGAGCTATGGAGAAGAGTTTTGACCGAAGACATTGCTGAAGCTCATATTGAACTTTGTAAAAATAAAGGCCTTTTCAACTAAACAGACACACATAGATACAGAGACATGTCAGGGCATGTCCCTGAGGTAATGGTTTGGCAGAGACACTTCGCCTACAGAAACTGAACTAGGCAATGGCCGCTTTGGAATATGTGAATGGCTTCATCCTGCCCTAAGATACAGTAATCACATCCATTGTTGGCATGCACCTACTCCTGCTGAGGGCAGGATATGACCACATAAGGGTGGTCCTGAAAGGCCAGGGTTTGGTTAATAACCCAATCAGATGATCGATTTAAGATATTGCCTTATATGCCAAGGGCCAGATTCAGGAAGGTGTATAAAGCCACAGCCCTCAAGGACATTGTTACTGTAGTTGACAGAATGGCCTGCTCAGACATTCTGAAGTTGCGTTGGGAGTTCTGTTGAAAGACTGACTACCTGAGACACACCCTAGTTCATGGGATTCCTAAGCACTCATTGTGAGTATGTGCTATTACTAGAGATTTAATAAAGGTGTTTCACATTTAGTGAAACAGTATCCCAAGTTGTTATGTGCCATTCATGTCAAGAGTAGAGACAAGAACTTTTAGACCAGAGAATGGAGTCTTCCAGTTCTCATAATATTTTCTGTGCAAATGTACTACAGGCTATTTGTAGCACAAGAGCAGCAACATAGGGCGGGCCTTGGCCTTGGCGGGGGTGCTCGGCGGGGGCGGGCAGGGGTGGTTGGGAAGCCAACTGCTGCCCGCGATCAGTACCGCACCGCGATTTTATGCGAGCGGGCCAACTAAGGTTCGCCCAGTGTGGAATGTGAGCGGCAGCACTCAGCTCTGCCTGTGCGGGCGAGGGGAGGAGGGCAAATGGGCCTAGCGCAAACTTCACGCACGCGCACGAAAGAGCGCTTCAATCTCCCTGAGGCAGCTCCAAAGCACTGTTTAAAAAAAACGAATGATCAAAATTAAAATGTCATAAAACATGCCCCCTCACGTGGCTCTGTCACATGAGCAGGGACATGTTTTTAATTCAAGTGTAAAATTTTTATTTTGTTTTTATTTGCTTTAGGAAACCCCATCCCACCCGTGGATGAGGCTTCTTAAAAAGTTCAAAGGCCGCTTGGCATTTTTGCCTGCCCGCCAACTGTAAGGTTGGACGAGCAGCGTAAATTTGAATTTAATTACCTTTTTAATGGCCTTAACAGGCCTTTTAATTGTCAGCGGGCGTGCTGCCCGCCGAACAAAATACCGTGGGACTACGCGATGATGTCAGGACGCTCACCTGACATCATTGCGCGTCATTTTACATTTGGCCGGGTTGGGTACAAGCCCACACACTGAACTCAATATTCTGCCTACAGCCTCCAGATAGTTTACAAACTATCAAGAGAAGTATTTTGCCAAAGATAGAGAGAAAGAACTTGTGTTTTTATATAGTGTCTTTCACGGCCTCTGGGCATCTCAAAATGCTTCATTCCCAATGAATAAACTTCTGTTGAATAATGAATGAATTCCATACTCACATGTTGATGTCCTTGCCATTATCCCAAATTTCTCCTACAGCAAGAAATAATTTGTATTTGTTTAGCTCATTTTACGTCCTTAGGATATCCCAATGTTCTTCATATAGTTAATTGGTATATTTTGAAGTTTATTCACTACTGTAGTGCAGGAAAAAGTGACAGACAATTTGCTCACTGCAAGGCCCCACACACAGCAATGAGATAAATAGTCAGATCAACTACTTTATTGATGTTTATTACTGGATAACTGTTGGCCAGGACACCAGGAGGTCTCTGCTGATCTACAATAAATATGAATCAAAAAAGCCTACAAATAATATTAGTCCAGGATTTCCTCATGTCATTAAGTCAATGCGAAAGTTCCAGGAAATTATGACATGAATGAATTATGCTATTATTCATACTGTGCCATTTTTTGCCCCTGGTATCTGGTTCCTTTTACACTGCTCTCTTGACACTATTACCAAACCTATGAAAAGTAATTTGTCATCCTTTTCCTCTTCTTGGGCAGTTCTCTCGGAATCGAGGATGATTTGCTTCTACTCTGCTTCAATGGGTTCTGAGATGACTGTTAAGTCCAAAGTGCAATCTGCAGACTCTGCCACATGTGGGGCAGATGAGATGTTTGGAGGTTTGTGCATCCTCTCCAATGCCTCGACTTTGCCTCTGAGTTCTCTCTCGATGTGTTTGGTGCCTTCCCGAATAAACCTTCTCCATTTTGGTCGGTCACAAGCCAGGGGCTTCCATGAGGCAGCGGGGTGTTTGATCTCTTCAGGGATGCTTTGAGGACATCCCTAAAGCGTTTCCATTGTATTCCCGAGAGTCTCCTGCAGCAACCAAGTTCCAAGTAGAACAGTTGCATCAAGAGTCGGGGGTCAGGCATGCGAAAAGCATGTCCCATCCAGTGGAGCTGGTATTGAGCTATTAGTGCCTCAATGTTGGACATGTTGGCTTGGGAGAGGATTCCTTCCTTGCCACCAGGCTGGGAGAATCTTGTAAAGGCACCACTGGTAGATAGTGCTTCTCCAGTGCTTTGAGGTGCCCACCCTAGGTTGCCCAAGTCTCTGAAACATATTGGAGTGCAGGGATCACTGCTGCTCAGTATTCCATGACCTTAGTCTCAGGATAAAGATCCTGGTCCTCAAATACTTCTTTCCTCAGTCAGCCAAAGGCTGAACTGGCATATTAGAGGCAATGATAAATTTCATTATCTATGTTGGCCTTCAGCAAGAGGAGGCAATGGTCCACAATTTCCAGGATCTCGCCTTTGCTCTTAATCAATGTGGGAAGGTGTTGTCATGTATGGGGAGGTTGGAAGAGGACCTTAGTTTTCGGGTGTTTAGTGAAAGGATCATTTTCTCATATGGCTTGGAGAGGAATTTGACAATTACCTGGAGCTCAGTTTCTGAATGAGCACACAAACAAGTTCATGTAAATGCCTTTAAGGGATAGCAGCATAACATCACGCGAACTCAAGTGTGTCAAGTGATCTAGTTTTAGTTTTACTTTTGCTTTTGAGCAGAGGTCACACACACACACAAAGACACACACAGCTCTGCTACTTATGCCTTCAAGCTTTCTACCTATCTATAAATGTTCTCATGCACCTAGTCTTAATAAATGACCCCACAATGCATTTAACTAATCCCTTATGAGTGAATGGTGCTTTTATATCATTATAAAAACACAGCATGGTGTTCAGCAGTGGCCAAACAGTGTGGTAGCAAGATTAGGTATAGGTACAACATGGTGAACAACCTTAGATTGTGCCACATGGCATGAGATGATCCTTGACATTTTGGTTAGACTGCAATGGAGTCGCAACTTCAAAGAGTGTTAAAGTCGCAGCATGGTGACTGCTCAGATAAGCTTTGAAGACACAGTGCTGAGACAGGCTCAAATAAAGACCTGGTGAGCAGACGGATCCCGCGTGGTGAGATTGCAGCACATAGCCCATCAGTTCAGTGAGTGGGGCAGCCCGTCAAGAAGACCAGCACCGGGTTAGCTCAGTCAGGAAAGGTGAGTGACCAGGGTGTGGGCCAGATCGATAGCGAACGAGGGAGAGCCAAACAACAAAAAAAAGTCATAAAAAAACAGGCCAGAGAAGGTTATTATTGTAACAGACGCAGCTTTGGAAAAGTGTGTGAAAGAGGCCACAGCGACACTCATCCCAGGTACTATAGGAGAAGGAAGGTCAAAGGGATATTGTCAGAATGTCCACAAAATTCCCCAGTTTGAATTGGGATGCAGCTGACCTACTATCCAAATTGAAAATGTTTAAACAACGTACAGAGCTATGGGTCTGAATATTTGCCTCTTTGGGCCCGTGTGATCGGCGGGCCGAGGAGCATTTGGGAAACCGGCCTGCGACCACAATTGGCCCCCGACCACGATTAATGGCCAGCCAGCGTGAAATGTGCACTGAAAGTCTCAGCCCTGCCAGGGTGGGGGTGGGAAGAGGGCAGGCAATGACATCACCGCGGGCTCAGGTGAGCGCTGCGAGAGAGCTCCCTGAAGGCAGACAGCTGCCTCAAGAAGCTGCAGACCTGCAAATAATAAAATAAAGCACAAAAAAGCTGCAAAGAAATGCCCATGCAGCACAATCAATCGCCTGAAAGCATACCTCGTAAAAATGCTGTCCCCAGATATTTCTTTTTATTTTATTTCCTAATGGAGATTTCAACCGCCCTTGGATGAGGTTTCATCAAAAGTGTAAAGGCCGCCTGGCCGATTCACCCATCCGCCAACCTTAACGTTGAATGGGCCATAAAAAAACCGCAGACAATTGCGCCGTTAATGGGCTTAATTGACCGCTAAATTGTCAGCGGGTGCGCTTCCAGCTGCCGCACGCACCCGCCGAGCGAGATATCGCCCAAGTGCGCGATGACGTCAGGACGCTCGCTCGACAACATCTTGCGCGACTTTACTCCCGTTTGGGTCAGGCACGCACCCACCCACGGAGCGTAAAATTCTGCCCCATGGTTTCTTGATTCAGATGTGTCTGAACCAGACAACCATAAAAATTGGGAATGAAGGTCTACACAGGCTGAACATGTCAAGATTAACAGAAGAAGAGCGAAAGGATCCCGAAAAGAAGGAAGACCAGTTCAGAATCAGTTTAAACTTCTGTATTTATCAACTCGATTTCATGTCATTCCAACAACAGCCTATAGAATCCATAGGCCACTTCATCAGCAGATGCAGAGAAAAGGGTGCATAATGTGACTTTTCAGATGCAGAGCTCAAGGGCAATTAAGGATGGGCAATAAGTGCTGGCCTAGCCAGCAATGCCCACAGCCCATGAATGAATAAAATAAATGCTAGCAGACAGAATTGTTGAGTTGATGATCACATCCGCTCCCGTGGAAGCATTCCAGAAAAATCTTCTTCACAAGCTCAAAATTTCTACCCAAGGATGGGCGTAAATAAAAAGCGATCCTCGCAGGTCAACAAAGCTTCCAGGTCCTAAGTACAACCTCAATTGTTGACGCACTCACAGGAACTCTCAAACCTAGCAACACACACAAGCATCACCTGCATACTGAAGCTCTTTGACTGAGGCTGGAGTGATTAATGTCTTGGATTGAAGGCGGCATAGGTTAACCAGTTCCCCGTCTGTTTTGTAGATTGTCTCCATGCCTGTGGGTAATTTGCTGGTGTTTGGCTTCCCTCTCTCTCGTCCATTCAAGTCAATAGCATTTGCAAATTTCCTGGTTTTGTGTTGGTTTTCTCATTGCTGTCTCTTAGACTGCAAAATAATGGTACGGGCAAACCCCTTTGCACTGGACCTTATGTAATTTATGGTTGTCACATGACTCTGGGGCAGAAGAGCTGCAAACATGCCAAGAATTGCAGCTTTGTACATCTCGGTAAGGACTAAGGCCTCGAAAGTTAAGGCTTATCTTTAGGGCAGAATGGAATGAGATGAGGCTGCTACAAGGCCCCCTCCCTCCATAGGTAAACTTTAGGGGTGTTACAGCCTCTTCACAGAGACTAATGTTACCTAGGGAGCTGCAGTAACATAGGCCAGAATTTTCCAGCCACTCAGTCCCACCGATGTGAGCGGCGATTTCAGTGTCTCACTGGACCCACCGTGGGGAACCCGCTGCAGGGAGGGGGAGGGCCTGAAAATTGCAGCCATAGATAGATAAGGAGGAAATCTACCGAGAGCCTGGTACCCAGATCCACCACATCACTTAGATGGAGAAAGAGGGAACGAGGCAATAACACTGGAGGTGGGGAAAGGAAATAGAGGTCAGATGGTGAGATGACAATGAGCCAATTGCCTGGACGCCCTTTTATTCTCTGTTGTTTTGTGGAGGGCAATCCAACTCATTCCAGCATATTAGAGCCCTGGGTAGGTTACTACTTCATGATAATTGAAGAATATTTTCTGAGCAAATTTGAATATTAACTTCAGAAAATTGCATTGAAAATATGTCTAAATGTTGTCAATTTTATAGGTGCAATTAATTCTAATGCCAGTGAAGTATAGCGTTGAAATTATGCTAGGTTGATACAGACTACCATGATGTCATTGCAGAATAATTATTATAATTCACATGACTGTACAAAACATAGAATTAAATAGTGGTTAAGAGAAAGTAAAAGGGTTGCAATTTAATCAACATTTTGGTGACATCATAAACGATGATTCACATCAGAAGAGAATGAAGCAATTCTTTTGCAGTTCCAAAGCAAAATTATAGAGGACTTCGGAGTCTGTTGGGAATTATTTTTAGTTTTAAAGCAAAATTATAGGGGAATTAAAGGTTCAAAATCTCTCGTAAATTTTCTCACTAATGGGCAGGACTGTTGTGATCATTCAAGCCATGTGATCATTGAGATCATTGCTGATTTAAAAGCCACGCCACTCATGAATGAGCTCCTAGGGTGGTCTCACCACACTTTGGATATTGATTCATATCAGGAAAAGTTATTTTCCGACTGGAAATAAAAGTTTTCAAGCAAGTGTCTATCACAAGGCAGATCCAAGAAATCTACCGTCACAGAAAGGAAAACAATTAGGCCAACCATGATCATGCCTTTAAATTAACCATTACGCTGGCTGCTCCTCTCACCTCCACAGGCAACACCTTGGGATGGAATTTTATGTTGTGCCGAGGCCCTTGCACCCCCTCCCCCCACCCCCGCCACCAACGCACAGTGTAAATGTAGGGGACAAACCCATCCACTCCAGCGACTCACCCCACAGCAATTTAACAGTCAGCAGACGGGAGGAAGTCCCACTTCCGAGGGCTGCCAGCCAATCAAACTTGATTTGGTGGTGGCCACTTCTGGGACTGCATCCAGTCAGTATGGAAACTGTTACGAGCTCAAAGGCTACAGTCTATCTAGTGTAGTGACTTTATTGAACTGAATGTAAGTTGACTGCCTGCAGGGTGTCCTTCATGGCAGAGGTCACATGACTATGGCAAGCCAGATAGGACATGTAGTAATGATAGCGTTACAAAACCCAAACAGAAATCATCTCTGGAACCAGACATTGAAGTACGGAGGGGTGGTGGAGCGTATTGCCTGGGCCAGGCTGACAGGCTCCAGCAAGGAGGGTGGGGGACCGGGTTGGACAGGGCAGGGGTGGAGGGAGTTGGTGGGGGGTGGGGGGACTGGTGCAGGGGGAGAGACCTTGGGCGTCCCTCTGTTGGGTCCAGGGGGTACATGAAGAAGATACCTACCCCCTTGCCTGCCACCAGCCTACACAGTGAAAGCTGCCAGGCTTCCCACTTGGCACCGGCCTCCCCCTATCATCGGAGAAATTGTGACAGGGCAGGAAAACGCCCTTAAATGGCCATTTATTGGCCACTTAAGGACCTCAACTGATCGATGGGTAGGCAGGCTGCCAAACTCTTCCCGCGTCACATGTAAAATTGTAGGCGGGTGCCGTGAACAGTGGCAACGGCATTGCACTCAATTTTACACACCCTGGGAAGCATAAAATTCAGCTGACGGAGCCACTCTCACAGGAGCTGTTCCTACTAAGTGGTGCTGAGTCATACAAGATGAAGGAAGTCCAGGCTCACTTTCTGGTCTGAGTTGAGTTAGTCTCCATTGTGGCAACACTGAAAGAATTACAGTTGGCCTCAGCGTTACTGAGTGGAGAGGAGGAGAATCAGCCAGTTTGCGTGTGTACATGTCGGGTGAGAACAGATTGAGCTCAGCTTGTCTGTGATGCCCCACGTTCAATAACCTGTTAACGCTCACTTGCCCGGCTGTTGTGTGAAGACCAGGCAAGTAGGTGAGCTACTCGAGGGTTACTGTTGTCCCTCAAATTCCTTCAGAACAGGAAATTTTTAAAAAGCGAAAACGTTTAAGGAAAATATATGAAAAAGTAGATTCAATGTATTATATTAGATAGAGTGCCACACAGTATTTACCACAAACAGCCATTCAGCCAACAGGGCCATGCGGGTGTTTATACTCCACACCAGTCTCACCGTCCTCCAATCCTTCATCTGACCCCATTAATGTCTTAAATATTTGGCATGTGCGGGACACATCACCAAATCTTGCATCCGATTGGTCAGGAATGAAAGAATGATTTACATTGTTACCCAATTGTTCCTCTAAGTTTCTCATGGGCCTAATGTTATATTTTTCTCCATTAAGACGACGATACAGGAAACAGGTGGCAAATAAACAGTAGAAGAATGCAGACCTTTAACACCATGTACTGCCTGCAAAAATAAAGAGCTGCCATGGTAAAGGTGGAGCATTCCATTCAGATTACTGTCTGTTCCATTGTGCCTTTCCTGTTTTCTACCTCCTGTCAGACCAGGAAGGCACCAGATTTGTACTGAGTTAGTTTCCGGATAGGTTGTTTCCTATTAGAGCGTGAAAGCCATTTATTTAAATTTTAGTTCCCATGACAGCAAAGGTAAGTGGATAAGCACCAGCTGGATGGTATTTAGAAACAAAATAAACTGAAGAAGGAAAGAACTTGCATTTATATAGCACCTTCTACAACCACAGGATATTCCTAAGCACTTTACAGCCATTGAAGTACTTTTCGAAGTAAACTCCCACCAACAGCAATGAGATAATGTCTGGATCATCTGTTTTCATTTATTGTTTTGGGGATAAATGTTGGACAGAACACCAGGGAGAACTCTGCTCTGCTTCTTTGAAATGGTTTTGTGGGATCTTTTGCACCTACCTGAGAGAACACAAGGGACCTCATCTGGGATATAACACCTCTGCTAGTGCAGCACTCTCTCAGTACTGCACTGGAAAATCAAACAAGATAATGTCCTCAAGACTTTGGAATATGATTTGAATCCACAACCTTCGGACTCAGAGTGGTGCAGCTGCCATAAAGATGGTTGACATCTTTGTGTGTGTGTGTGTCTGTGTGAAACAACTTTGACGCAGATGGTCTAGATCGTGTTACAGCATTCCACTGCAGTGAAGGGCCACAATTCTTTGTGTTATATTTTGGCAGGTGCAATATTGATAATTTGTAGCAGAGCTCATAGTAAAGCTCTAGTTGTGCATCATAGGGTGCTACTGTCCTATTGACAGGTATTGGGGCATGCTAGCTCAGTTATTTGTCCTCAGGATGCACTAAGGGCACATGGCATTGCTCGACCCTAGGCCCATTCACTTCGACTGTTCAACTGAGTTCCTTGTTTGGTCAACTCAGAGGGGCATGAACTACAGTCATATGGAGATCAGACGGAGTAGACTGGCATTTAGTGAAGCAATCAAATCTTTATGACAAACACCAATTATCAGATTGCTTAGATCCAGTTTCCCAACTTGATATTGGTGAGGTTATGAATTGACAGCCTCTGAGTTGCCGGAGTAGTATCAGTATTCCACCATACCTTTATAATGCCTGAGTAGTCTGCTGTGGAAACTCTACCATAGGCTGCTCTCTACCACTGAAAAAGTTCATGCTCCTGTAACTGAAATGCTTGCTTAGCACAAATTTTGGGTTGCAGTTTTGGAGTTTATATTTTTATTTCATTGTTTTTTTTCATGCTCATCGTTAATGGAATGAATTGAATCACTCGTTTGAGGATATTGTCATTAGTTTTGCCTGCATACAAACAGCATTAAGAAAATCTGCTAAATGTTCTCCGATGTCAGAGCAATTACTTCCTTGTATGAAAAATTCCTTCATGATACCTTAATGAGCAGGTCTAAGGGAGGGATTTTAAAGGAGCCGTCTTAGGGAAACAAGATACTGTGTGGATTGGGTGAAAGAAGCTTCAGTTTTAAAAGTGAACCCAAAAAAATCACATCCAGTGGAACAAACTTTATTGGAAGAGTCGTACAGTGAAATAAGTGCTCTGAGATATATGTTCCTCATAGCAAATGAGTCGAATTGCAAGATATTGGGATAACATGTGAATCCAATTTTTGACATCTATAGTTTTTAAATTGTTTCTCAGTACTGACCTCAGCTAGGAGGAGTAGAATGAAGTAGCTACTGACCAAACTGTCAATGGGTTTCCCATAGACTTTTTACTAGGCCTTCTCGTGCTGGTTGGGACCCCAGAGGTGGGAGTGGATGATCCATCTCAGCCTCCTGCTGAGGTCCCCAGCAACACAGATGCCTGTCTTCAGACAATTTGATTCACACATATCAAGAATCAACTGAATGCGGGATACAGAAATAGCTATGGCCTTGATCACAGCCCAGCAGTACTGATAAAGCACCTGTGCTGCAGAAACAGATATCCCTCCAGCCAACTGTTCCAGTACAGCTACAACACAGGCATCTTCCAATCAACAGCACAAACATATTGAGCAAATTACCACTCCAGCACCCCACTCTTAAGTATTAGCAAGGTGATGGAAGCTGTTGCAGACAGTGCTATCAAGGAATACTTAAAATAACCTGCTCACTGATGCTTAGTTTAATCTCTGCCAGCTCAAGACCTCATTACAACATTGGTCCAAACAGAGATTTCCAGAGTTAAGATGAGAGTGACTGCCCTCAACTTCAAGGCAGCATTTGACCAAGGAGCCATATCAAAATAGAACTCAAGGAAACATTCCCCCACCCCCACCCCAACTGGGTGGTGTCAAATTTAGTGCAAAGGAAAATGGTTGTGATTGCTGCAGGCCAATCATCTCAGCCCCAGGACCATGCTGCAGGAGTTCCTCAGGGTAGTGTCCTAGCCCCAGCCATCTTCAGCTGCTTCATCGATGATCTGCCCGATCCATCATAAAATCAGAAGTGGAGATATTCACTCATGGTTTGCACAGTGTTTAGTTTCATTCTCAGTGCTTCAATACTGAAGCAGTTCATGCCTGAATGCAGCAAGACCTGGACAACATTCAGCTTGGGCTGATAATTGGCAAGTAACATGGATGCCACACAAGTGCCAGACAATTACCATTTCCAAAAAGAGAGAATCTAACCATTTCCCCTTGATATTCAATGGCATTATTATCATTGAATCTTCCTCCATCAACAGGGAGTCACCATGGACCAGAAACTGAACTGAACCTGCCTTATAAATACTGTGGCTACAAGAGCAGATCGGAGGCTGGGAATTCTGTGGTGAGTGACTCACCTCCTGACTCCTCGAATCCTTTCCACAACCTGCAAGGCCACAATCAGGAGTGTGCTGGAATATTCTCCACTTCTCTGGATGAGTGCAATTCTAACAACACTCAAGGAACTTGACATCATCCAAAGGTAGCCAACATGATCAGCAGCTCATGCACCACCTTAAACAATCACTCCCTTCACCACCAGCGTAACATGACAGCAGTGTGTACCATCTACAAGATGCACTTCAGGAACACACCAAGCCTTCTTTGACAGCACCTCCCAAACCTGTGACCTCTACCACCTAGGAGAAGGGTAGCAAGCACATGGGAACACCACTAACTCCAAGTTCACCTCCAAGTCACACAGCAACTTGCCTTGGAAAGATATCACCATTCCTTCATTGTTGCTGGGTCAAAATTCTGGAACTCCTTTGTATACCATTGTGGGGATACCTTCACCACATGGAGTGCAGTGGTTCAAGAAGGCAGCTCACCACCACCATCTCAAGGACAACTAGGATAAGTAATAAATGCTGGCCTTGCTGCCCACACCCACATCCTGTGAATGAATAAGTAAAAAAAATATATTGACAACCAGCAGGTCCCAATGTCCAAGGCCCCTCCACTTCTTCTCTCCCAGACCTCTGTCAGCTCCAGGCCTACACTGGTGGTACCCTTGGCCAATGTAAATACGCTTGGATAGAAAATACTGATGCTCCTTTGTGTCCTGCTCTGCCCATTGCCTGGGCATGAGGAGAATGAGGAAAATCCATCCATTAAAGTATAACTATTACAATCTTTGGCACATTTTTGTCTTCACATTAAGTCTTTAAAGACCATTGCTTTAGATTCTCTTGAAGCCTCTGAACATATAAAAGAGAGATTTAAAAACATTTTACTACCTAAAAGTAGATAACTTTTGGAAAGCTATACCACAATCAGTTGTTGAAGCAAAGTCCATTAATTCTCATAAAGAGAAATTCAATTTATTTGAGAAAGAGAAAGATTAGGGGCTATTGAAATCAAGCAGGAGATGGAATTAGGCTAGACACCTCCTGGACAATAAAATGGCATGGACTGAATAGACCCAAATAACTCAGTCCTGTACAACAATGTTTTTTAATTCTAAAATCTTTGCATACCTTAATTACCATCCCAGAAGGAAAAACCAGTAAAACTTGGGGAATGACTTGTACCGGTCCGAACTGATCTTGTATAACTTCAAATGGAAATCCAGTTTGGACCAGTGCCACTCATTTTCAAGTTTTGCTCTTTTTCTCTTCTGGGTAAGCAATCATTGAAAGAGCAGGTTGAATTTTGTCAGGTAGAGGCCCTGATGACAGCCTGGATAGGTGGGACAACCCCGCCTCAGCCATTTGGGGAGCCCCGGCTGGATTTCATGCCACTGTGCAGTTAGTAGGATGCCGTTGGTGTTCCCACACCAAACCCCAACCCCCATCACCCACCACCCACCACCCCCCACCACCCTCCCACCAAGCCAATAGTGAGGACGCCAGATTTCACCCGATGTTCTCCCCACATGGCGAAGGCTCTGCCCGCTGTTGCTAAAATGGCCTTTAATGGCCACTTCAGTGGCACAGTTGGCTCCTGGGAAGCACCACTTCCCCACCACTGGCAGAATGACATGGCAGCGGGAAGACAATGGGCACTCCAGCCCCCACCAATACCTCACCATTTTACGAGCTCTCCCACCTACTTTTCCCCACACTTGCAGGCCCATAAAATTCAGCCCAGTTAATAATGTCAGTGGTGATGGTGACATAGTGGTAATGTTACTGGACTCGTAATCCATTGGCCCCTTGCTAATGTTCTGGGGGCTTGGGTTCAAATCCCACCACACAGCAGAACTTAAATCCAACACTTAATAAACCTAGAATTAAAAACTAGCTCAGTAAGGATGACCATATAACTATCAAGTGCTGTAAAACCCATCTTGTTCACTAATGCCCTTTAGGGAAGGAAATCTATTGCCCTTACCTGACCTAGTCTACATGTGGCTCCAGACCTCTGCAGTGTGGTTGACTCTTAACCACCCTATGAAATGGCCTAGAAAGCCACTCAGTTGTACCAGGTCACTACAGAAAAGTCAAAAAGGAATAAAACCAGATAGACCATCTGGCATTGACCTAGGCACTGGAAGGGATGTAGTGGAAGGGATGATATTGTCACTGGACTGGTATTCCAGCGACCTAGGGTAATAGTCTGGGGACCCGGATTTGAATCATGCCATGGCAGATGGTGAAATTTGAATTCAATAAAAATCTGGCATTAAAAGCCTGATGATGACAGTGAAACCATTGTCGATTCTTGTTAAAAAAACCATCTGATTCATTAATGCCCTTTAGGGAAGGAAATCTGTACCCGGTCTGGCCTACATGTGCATCCAGACCCACAGCAATGTGGCTGACTCTTAAAATTGGATGGGCAATAAATGCTGGCCCTAGCCAGCGACACCTACATCCCATGAATGAATAAAAATAAATGAGAATGGCAAATGCTGTCCAGTCAAACCTGAAAACTCCTCCTTTCTAACGTTTGGGAGGAATGATCCACAGTCTAATTAAAATTAAAGACACTATACCCAAGAACTTACACTATCAGGAAGGATGAGAAGACTCAGTTCAAGCAACTCCAGGACGTGGGAATATATCTTTCTTGGCACTTTCCAGCCTGTCAGTTCTATGTGAATCAGGCTCTGATGCTAATGTTTCCTTTAAACTAGTAGAGAGCTGCACAATTGCTTGAATTCATTATGACAACATTTCCATTGATATTGCACTTGAGAAGGGATTAACAAAGGAGAGAATGGAAAGACAATATTTTCAGAGTGCAATGTCATAAACATCAGTGCCATGAGATATCAGCTTTTTTTACCTTCTGTAATTTTCATTAAGAGAACAAACACAGTTATTTTCCAGAATGCTGCATGCTTGAGATGCACATCATTCACTGCATCAACCTAAAAACAGATTTACATGGAACCTGCGTAATTTGTATATCTTTTTCAGAAAATTAATCTTTTAAACTTAGATTTTCCTGAGGTTCAGTTCAGATGTAGCATTACTGAGATCAGAACATAGCTCTCGCAGCCTGTGGTGACTCTTGTGAGTCATCCAAATAATAAATAATAAACTTTCATTGTATGACCGCAAGAGGCTAAGAGAACAATGCAGGGTCTGCCACGGTTCAAGTCTATTTATTGTGCTTTTCTGGTGGAAATTTCCAGAACAGGCAAATGTCCCAAAAAAAAATCTCAAGTATTTTCAAGCCCAGTCCTGTGTTTGTTAAATTCCATTCAATGAACGTAATTAAGTGAAAACAGAAACTTGTACGTTCTGCTGAATTTTATTGTGTCATTTATCATGAGCAGCCAAAGGCCACCGTTTCCAGGGGCAGAATTCTCCCTTCAGCGAGCGAGGGTGGGGCCCACTTGCCGACACGTAAAATTATGCACAGTGACATCGGGCGGGTGTCCCGACGTCACCGCGCATCATTTAGATTTTCAGATCGGCGGGCACGCAGCAGAGTCGTCTGCACGCCCACCGAACTGTCAAAGGCCTATTAAGACCATTTAAAACCTAATTAATTCAATATAATGAGCTGCCCGTCCAACCTTCAGGTTGATGGGCAGGCGAAGAGCCCAGGCGGCCTTTGCATTTTTCATGAAACCTCATCCACGGGCGGGATGAGGTTTCATGAAGTGTTTTAAAATCTAATAAAAATGTATACATTTATTCTTTGACATGTCCCAGCTCATGTGATAGTGTCACATGAGGGGACATGTTTCAAAAGTGTTAAAAACCTTTATTTAAAACTTCAGCTCTGAAACAAATAGCCCTGAGGCACCTCCATGCCTCAGGGGGATCTCTGTGCTCTTTTGCGTGCATGTGTGAAAGAACTCAGGGAACCTCTCAGGGAATCCCCTCCCGCCCGCACAGGGAGCGCTCAGCGCTTTCGATCGAGCGTCACGCTAGGCAGGCCTTAATTGGCCCACCTATGTAAAATGGCGGCGCGTCCCCAACTGGGGGCGCCAATCGGGTTCGCACCTGCCCCCGCCCGCCCCTGCACAATCCCCACCCCCTCTCCGATGGGGGAAATTTCTGGCCCAGGATTCTATCAAAAAAACACTAGGATTAAAACAAACTGGTGCATTTCCATCCTAGACATGACACAGTACAACAATGACTAGTCCATGACAGAGTTTCACAATATTTAACATTACTTCTTTAAGCAACCACAATCAGAAGGCAATGAAAAAGAAAATAATAAAAAAATGGAAAAGCCCAATAGGTTTTAATTCTGCTGCAAAATGCATCATCCTGGTCCCCAGCAGTCCTCCGTCTGCACCTCAAGTGACTGTGAAGTTCCCTCACCAATGTGCACCAAGATATTAGCCGCCACTCTAATGCCCTCTGAGGAGCTGGTATCTGCATTGGTGCCTGCTTCTGAGTGGCAGGTGACAATGGCGCCCGGTGGTCCTCCGGTGTCAGGGGGGTGCTCTTCAGGGTCCGGAGAGCGAACACCTTCTGGCGAACCTAAAAGGGAGAAAAAGGACATGTCATTAGTTAAAGTCATCACACTGTCACTGTGCATGCCATGCACCTGGTGAGACAATGGAGATCTGCATCATGGTGCCACTGTCTTTCAATGATCAATGGGGACTCCAGGTTCGAGGCTCCCATCACTGAGGAGACTACACTAGAATGGTTGCTCAATCCGAAAGTCTCACCTCTGTGCACTGCGCTCTTACCTTCGTCTGGCACCCTCACCTCTCCACGCCCAGTGGCACGAGGAGTGTACCAGCTCTCGAGCTCAAGGGCATCCTGCTCAAACTGCAAGAGCAGCAGCAGGCTGGGCAGGCCTCCGCCTGTACCTGCTCTCTCGGCTTGGTTATAGTTCGTCTTCTCCTAAAAGGACAGAGGAGCATTGATTAGTCCACTCTCTACTTGCAGCGGCATTGCAGCCTGGCCAACCCCAGCTGAGGAACACCTCGCAGGGCACATCCAAGTAATGGCCCTCGAGCCTCAAGGCACCCAGTCTGAGCAGCCAGGGCTCATCCCCTTGGCCAGCCCTGGCATCATTGACAGTTGGCACTCAGACTCTAGCACCCCTGAAGACCAAAGGGGTCGGCCACACCTTAACACGTCAACACACTGATCCATGCTAACACGGTACTCACCCTTCCTGAGCACAGCAGGTTATTGAAGAGCTTCTAGCATTGTACCCATGTGCGCCGCACCACATCATGGCTACTTACCAGGTCGCCATTGGACCCGGCAGCCGACAGGCCCCTGCTCGATCCTTCCCAGCCAGTGCGGAGCCTCATTTCATGGTAGGCAGGCCTTAATTGGCCCGCCAGTGTGAAATCACGACCAGGGCCCGATTGTGGGTCAAGGTCAGCTTCACAGCCACTCCTGGGCCTGCTTGCTGCACCCACCCAACAGGGGGAAATTCCTGCCCCAATTTTCTAGATGTTGATCCATCTATCTGTTGATGACATTTCCTCTTACTCATTTTTCTTTCAGCAATGAGCTTGGCCTAACATCCTGTTCCCATGCCAGTGCAGTTCTGGAATGAGTAAAGAATGATTCGCAATAAGTTACATTATCAGTTTCCTTTGCCCCTGCTGTCCAGCAGCTGACTACAGCGAAGGTTACACAAGCTGCAAGGAATTAGAGGTACAAGTTCAAGCTCACTGGACCATCAACCCCCTCAAATTTTTACATTTTATAAGAAATTGCAGTGACTCAGCAAGAATTTATTGAAACGACAACTTACAAATTAATGAAGGTAAATTATTGACCTGGTTAGGTGATTGGTTAGGCAGTAGAAAACAGAGAGTAGTTTAATGGATATGTACTTGAACTGGAAGGAAGTGATTAGTGGGACCTCAGCTATTCACTGTATTTATTAATGACCCAGCGCTTCCGATCTCCGGATGGTTGCACCCTGGAGATATCCCCCAAGATTTGCTACGGGACCCCCATGGAAGACCCAATATACTGACTGTGCGACATTGCCCAGGGAGTTTGGACTTCCGTTGGGAAATTCCCCTGTGCATGATACCCTCCAGAAGGGTCTCCAAGTCTGAGTTAGAGTTGGAGACTTCGGATGGTTCCGACTCATTTACAAGAATAGTTCCCCAGGAAAAGTTAGAAGGATTAAAAACAAATTGTAACTCCTAAGTAAATATATGACTGACCCCAGAGGCTCCCGTTTGAACACCCGACTCCCCCCGCACCCCCCTCCCCACCCCCCCACCACCACAGGCCACCTCCATCATCCGGACACAATTAACCCACCAACCCAACTATCCCCCTATCCGACCACCCACCTACCCCCCCCCAATGACCTGACTACCCACCCCCGGCTCCCCAGGCTATGGCCCTGACACCCTGGATAACTGGCCCGGCCCAACTAGCCGCGACTACCTGACTGGCACCCCCAGCCCAAAATTGGCCAAGTAGTGGATAGTGTAGAGGATAGCCATAATCTCCAAAACGATATATATGGGTTGGTGGAGTGGGCGGTAAAGTGGCAGATGGATTTTAACATAGAGAAGTGTGAGGCCATACATTTAGGGAGGTCAAACAGTTACAGGGATTACACAATAAATGGGAATATACTAAGAGGGGTAGATGAAGTGAGAGATCTTGGCGTACAAGTACACAGATCCCTGAAGGCAGCAGTTCAAGTAGACGAGATTGTAAAGAAGGCATATGGAATGCTCTCCTTCATTGGCAGAGGTATAGAATATAAAAGTAAGGATATAATGTTGGAATTGTATAAAACACTGGTGAGGCCACAACTGGAGTATTGTGTGCAATTCTGGTCACCACATTACAGGAAGGATGTAATAGCTCTGGAGAGAGTGCAGAGGAGGTTTACAAGAATGTTGCCAGGGGTTATTTTCCTTAGGACAAAGAAGGCTGAGAGGTGACTTGATTGAGGTGTACAAAATTATGAGGGGACTAGATAGAGTGGACAGGATAAAATTGTTTCCCTTGGTGGAGAATTCTAGAACCAGGGGACATAGATTCAAGATAAGTGGCAGAAGGTGTAGGGGGGGAAATGAGGAAGAACTTTTTTACGTAGTGGGTGTCTGGAATTCGCTGCCCAAGTTGGTGGTAGAGGCAGAAACTCTAAACTCTCTTAAAAAATACCTGGATCTGCACCTTAAGTGCTGTAAGCTGCAGGGCTTTGGGCCAGGTGCAGGAAGGTGGGATTAGAAAGGGCACCTGGGTGTCCTCAGGATGGCATGGACAAGATGGGCTGAATGGCTCCCTTCTGTGCTGTAACTTTTCTATGGTTCTATGGTTCTAACTACCCACCCCGTAAACAAAAAGTATGACAAACCCAACCTGGCCAATTACTGCCCCATCAGTCTACTCTCAATCATCAGCAAAGTGATGGAAGGTGTCATTGGCAATGCTATCAAGCAGCACTTACATGGTAATAACCTACTCATTGGCACTCAGTTTGGGTTTCACCAGGGCCACTCAGCTCCTGATCTCATTTCATCACTGGTCCAAACACAGACAAAAGAGCTGAATTCAAGAGGTGAGAGACTGCCCTTGACCCCAAGGCGGCATTTGATCAAGTGTGGCATCAAGGAGCCCTAGCAAAACTGGAATCAATGGGAATCAGGGGAAAAACTGTCCACTGGTTAGAGTCATACCAAGCGTAAAGGAATATGGTTGTGGTTGTTGGAGGTCAGTCATCTCAGTCCCAGGACATCAATGCAGAAGTTTCTCAGGGTAGTGCCATAAGCCCAGCCATTTGCTGCTGCTTCATCAATGATCTTCCCTCCACCATAAGGTCAGAAGTGGGGATGTTCACAGATGACTGCACAATGTTCAGCACCATTCACAACTCCTCAGATACTGAAGCTGTCTGTGTCCATATACAGCAAGATCTGAACAATATTCAGGCTTGGGCTGATAAGTGACAAGTAACATTCGCACCACACAAGTGCCGGGCTATGACCGCCTCCGACAAGAGAGAAGTTAACCATCTCCCCTTGACATTCAATGGCATTATCATTGCAGAATTTTTTGTTTTTTATATATTCGTTCATGGGGCGTGGACACTGCTGGCTAGGCCTGCATTTACTGCCTATCTCTAATTGTCCAGGATTTTGACCCAGCAACAGTGAGGGAATGGTGATATAGTTCCAAGTCAGGATGGTGCGTGACCTGGAGGGAAACTAGCAGGTGGTGATGTTCCCATGCATCTGCTGCCCTTGTCCTTCTAGGTGGTAAAGTTCACGGGTTTAAAAGGAGCTGTCAAAGGAGCCTTCGTGAGTTGCTGCAGTGCACCCTATAGATGGTACACTCTGCTGCCACTGTGCATTGATGGTGGAGGGTGAGAATGTTTATTGTGGTAGATGGGGTGCCAATTAAATGAGCTGCTTTGTCCTGGATGGTCTCCAGCTCCTTGAGTGTAGTTGGAGCTGCACTCATCCAGGCAAGGGGAGAGCATTCCATCACACTCCTGACTTGCGCCTTGTAGATGGTGGACAGGCTTTGGGGAGACAGGAGGTGAGTTACTCGTCGCAGATTTTTTTAAAAATTCCTTCATGGGGAGTAGGCGTCGCTGGCTAGGCCAGCATTTATTGCCCATCTCTAATTGCCCTTGAGAAGGTGGTGGTGAGCTGCCTTCTTGAACTGCTGCAATCCATATGGTGTAGGTACACCCAGAGTGATGTTAGGGAGGGAATTCCAGGATTTTGACCAGTGACAGTGAAGGAACAGCGATATATTTCCAAGTCAGGCTGGTGAATGGCTTAGAGGGAAATTTCCAGGTGGCAGTGTTCCCATCTGTCTGCTGCCCTTGTCCTTCTAGACGTTAGTGGTCGTGGGTTTGGAAGGTGCTGTCTAAGGAGGCTTGGTGAGTTCCTGCAGTGTATCTTGTGGATGGTACACACTGCTGCCACTGTGTATCGGTGGTGAAGGAAGTGAATGTTTGTGGATGGGGTGCCAGGCAAGCGGGCTGCTTTGTCCTGGATGGTGTCAGGCTTCTTGAGCGTTGTGGGAGCTGCACAAAGATCTGTGGGTTGAGAATCAGCCTGTTCAGTCACATGAAGACCCATCACAGGAACTCGTGACATATTATACATCATCCTCAAATCGAGGGACAGCCGCTGACGATGACATAGGAAAATGCAATTATGCCAACAACTGTAATAATTTAAAGCAAAACAATTTATAAATTACAGGAATTGAGCCATAAATCTGCTCATTTTAGTATTCATTTTTGTGGTCAGTGTTCCATAGAACAGATATCTCATATCTGATAAACGCAAATAAGATATTCTGCTCTCAGCAACATATCCTTACTTCAGTTTGCAACAAAATCACATTTTTGACATTTGACCTGACAGCATTTTGTGTAAATAGTTAACCAAATGTCATTAGCTAAAACTTGAATCAGCTGCTCAGCTTTGTTTTATTGCTCTCAAGATGACAGTTGGTGTAAGAAAAGTAGGTTTTCCACAATCTGTTATTTCAATAAAGGGACAGATAAAACTACAAATTAAAAATCCCAAAACAAAGCAATAAAAGTAGCAGACACTTTAGGGAATAAATCAGGAACCCTGGGAAGGTGAAAATGTGAGCTCTGAAGAAGGTACCAAGAAGTGAAGTAATTCATGCGTTTAGGTTTATCTTCTGAAAAATTTCATGGTGACAATTTCCTTGGGCCTCATCAAAATATTCCAGGCAAGCTATCATGCCTCAACAGTCAGTTCACCTGATGGAAGAATGCAGTTTCAGCCTGAATTCCTGAGGGTTAGAGAGAGAACAGGATGAACGGGGATGGGGGGCACAATTGTGGCTGACTGGTACAATAACTAAACTTTACTTTTTGTGAAATAGCTCCACCCAAAGCAGCTAAATTCCTGGAAAGGGCACTGAAACAGACATTCCTCCTCCGTCAGGTACTGAGGACATTAGTGTCTATGGACTTCCATTGGCTTGGTCCATGATTATGCTTAGCAAAGCATTGTAGTGGTTTGCCATTGCCTTCTGCAGTATGGCTGACCAGGAAACATTCCCACTTTTACCACCTGCCATCAGGCGCATTGAAAGGGTTTACAGGCTGATAATCAGCCTGTTGGGCCATGGAATGAATGCACCTTCCGTGGCCATCAAGTCGTAGAGTAGGACTAAACTGAACCTTGGGCTTCTGGCCCAGAGGTAAGGACACTGCTCACTGTGCCTCAAGAACCTCCCCAAAACAGATGTTAGACTCTTCATTTGCATATACAAAGGGCTCACCCCTTTTCAGCAACCACTGCAGCTGCCTAAAACATGTCCCAACCCTTTTTCTGGTTGAATGGTTTTCTGACGTTCTTGGACCACAAGACATTGTGCCCTAAAATCAATGCTTTTTGTGCTTTTCTGTCACCTATAAAATGGACACAATAGAGTCCAATTTTTACTCTATTATGTGTGCTCGTTGTTATTCTAGCTTCACATAGTTGAGTGGTCCAGCTTTTGCTGAAACATGACACACAATGCAGTACATAATGTATCTACAGATATACAATGAAGTTAAGCTTCAGGGGAAACTATAGTATTCAAGTGCATGTGGCCAGAATAAACAGCCCAGTGAAAACTGTTATTTATCTTGTCTCTGTCATGTAATCAAGCTAGAGATTTAGGTTATCTGAAATAGTGTTATCTGGCACCCAATATGTTCAAACTGTGCAGGCCAGAATCAAAACCAATTCAGCTCAAATAAGTTATCTTTTCAGCACTAGCTTATACTTGATAACAGATTAGGGAATTTTAAAAATATTTAAGTATAAAATAGCTACAAAGATGCCCTCTGGTGACTCCGTCACTAAAATAATACTGTGGAACTAACCTTTTTATAAACTCTGTATGGCCATTTCTCCCAGGACCAAAGTCAAAATGGGAGTTTGAGCATCTAAATATGGAAGTCAGAAGAATAATCTTATATTTCTTTTATTTAGATTGTACTAGGCTGTGATTAGAAATACTTCAGTACTGGCTTGCATGAGCATTACATACCATGGTAAAAGCCACTATTTTGTAGATAAACATTCTTTCAAGGACCATATGTTTATTTTGGACAGACATTAAAGGCACAATTTTGTTTTCTGGCTCTGCCTCATATATTTGCATGTGGCATTCTGACACGCATTACGATGATTAGAAGCTATCGACAAATAATACTTTCTTTTTACATATTTCATGGATTTGACGCAAACACAGAAACTGTACATCCTTTCAATAAATGCATTCTTGTTGCTCTTAACATCAGGCAAGAAAAATGGCAGCAAATCTTCCTGTGGGATTTTAAGAGACATCCTACTGGAATTTATTTAGGATCATAATCTTAGATGAAATGAAACCTATTAATCAAATATTTCTTATAATTGTCTACAGTTCTTGAATATTTGTCTCTGCTATCATTGGCTTTGGTTTTATATCTCTTGGTTGATGAAGTCTGTGATTGCAGTGATTCTATTATCACTGGCAAATGTCCAGAGTCAAAAGATGCATTCCTGTGTAAAAATAGAGTAACATTGTTGAGATTTTAAAAAGGGGCACCAAACAAATGGGGGTGATTTAGTGCACACATACAGTTATATTAGGGAGTCTTATAAACAATCAAGCACAATAAAGGCTATAAATAGTACTGTGGGAATAGTTCTGCTACTTATTATATTGCAACCGTTTCTTTACGAACTGAGGTCAAAATGGGAACTTAAATGGGAACTTCATGAACTGGAATCTAAAGGTTAATATTGTAATATAGTTACATGTATTTCAACACTGGCTAAATCCCAGAATTAAATTACGATTACATTTAAATTTAGAATAATTGATTCATGATGACTAAAGATACTTCTGACTCATGAGTAAAGAAATTTAGTTCAAGTAATTCTTGGGGTGTCTGGGCAGACTAACACAGAACAACCTGATCCTAAAAAAAAATGAACGACCAAAGCAGTTTACAATGTGATTCATGGTCTCTGCCATGTTTGCATTTGATGCCCAGAAGGTGCCATAGTTGAGGCAGAGCACAAACGGATCAGCTCCGAGAAAGGTGTTAGATAAAAGTGAAATTTAAAAGTTCAAAAAAGAGAGCAAAATCAATCCCATTAAAAACAAAAGGAAGAAAACAAAACAATGAACTTCGTATTCACAAAGAAATGATTTTGCATATAGCTGAGGGGGACAGGAGTGTCACCTTTTTTCTCAGGAGTTGAGACAGGAACAGCATTCACCTGATCTTTAGAGGGTGATGATATTTTACCACTAAAAAGCCTCAGGTATCTTCTGGAAATTATCATATAATTAAGCTTTCACTTTAATTTGCATTTATAGGTAAACAAGTAATTCTAATTACATAGGATTACACAGAATATACAGCAAAGAAGCAGGCCATTTCAGCCCAACCAATCCATGCTGATGTTTGTCATGTTTTTATAATGATATAAAGGCACCAATTACTTGTAAGGGATTGGATAAACATATTGTGGGTTCATTTAATAAGACTGGGCACCAGAGAACAGATATACATAGATATAAAGCTTGAAGACATCAGCAGCAAAGCTGTGTGTGCTATGTTCTGCACACAGGCCAAAGTAAAACTGAGACTAAATCACATGACACACTTCCTTTCTAGTGATAGCATGCTGCTATCCCTTAAAGGCATATTACAATAACCCCCAAAGAAGTAGAACTATTTACAATACATGTTCATGTTTAGTTACCATTACAGAAGTGTTTAGAATTGATGAATCTATGAGCCTCTAAAACGTAAAGATAATCTGCTGGGACACCCAGGTCTTGTAATGGTAACCTTGTCCGGAGGTTTCTTTATCTTTTCACAGTGATCTGTGGGATTGTCATTCTTGGATGTTGCTCCTGCATTTAGGATCTAGCCCTCGATGCAATAAGACTGTGCAGTGGTTGAGGAGCTGGAATGGATCTGATCTGTCCTCGGTTATGCCTCACTGTGTGCATTTGTGTGCAATGACTTCATACGACTTTGGTTCTGAACAAATCCTTGTCACCTCAGCTGGTTGCCATGTACCTTCTGTGGAATCCTGGATGCGAGCTTGTTGTCCCAACTCTAAATTTGGGAATTCTGTACCCACATTTTTATCGTGCATGTTGGTCATCTTCTTCCGTGGTTTTAAAAGTTGCTCTGTAGTTTCTGAGAGATTAGAATGGGTAGGAATAAATAAATTGGTATGGACTGGTCTGCCAAAAATGAGCTCTGCCGGTGAAGGAATAGTTGCATTTAAATAGTTGCCTTACACTCAGATGTAGCACTGCAATGTGTAGATCTTGCTTGGCATGTCTACATTTGAGAATTAGGGATTTCACTGTATGAATCAGTTGTTCAGCTAGGCCGTTAGATCTAGATCTAGGGTAATGAAGAGAAGAAATACTGTGATCGATATTCCATTTCTCACACATATCCTGAAATAGCTTACCAGTAAATTGTGGACCGTTATCTGTAACAATCTCTCTAGGCACACCAACTGAAAATTGCACTTAGATTGTGAATGGTAGTTGTGTTTGATGTATTGTGCAATTGTTGAATAATGGGTTGCTTGGTAAAGTAGCCGATAATGATGATGGAGCCAGTGCCATTGACATGAGAGGGATCGGATGTGATTTTGGATTATTCATGAGTCTATTATGAAGCACCTTATTGAAGGTCTTTTGAAAATCCAGATAAATCCAGAAAATCCATCCAAATGTATTACCATTGTCTATTCTCCCTGCTGTTTCCTGGTCAGCCATAGAAGGCAACGGCAAACCACTGCAGTACTTTGCAAAACATAATCATGGACCAATCCAACGGAAGCCCATGGTCACCAAATGCCCTCTTGGGGCATGGTACCTGAAGGAGAAGGATTCTTTCTGTTACCTCTTCAAAAAATTAATAAGGTTGATCAAGCACGATTTTCCTTTTCAAAATCCATGCTGACTAATCATTATTATATTTCTCATTTCTAGATATTCTGGTGTTTTCTGCTTTACGGATTCCATTATTTTTTCTAACTGATGTTAAGCTGACTGGTCTACAATTCCTTGGACATTTTTTGTCTCCCCTTCTTAAATATAGGAATTACATCAGCTGTCCACCAGTCCTCTGGAACAATACGTTTTTCTAATAATTTTTTAGTACAAGTGCTAATATCTCTGCTACCTCTATCCTGGGTATTTTTAAATTTGAGGATACAATCCATCCAGGCCAGGGGCTTTATCCTCTTTGAGTTTGACTACTTTATTCAATACATCCTCTTTTTTATTTTAAATGCACTTATCGCATTACTCAACCCAACATTTAATCTCATGTCTACCTGTCCTATCTCACAGGTAAATACAAATACAAGACCTCTGTGGCAGCATTCCATCTTGGAAGCAATGGTTTGCCCCATGGTGGTCAGCTGTTGTGTTAAACATCACCAGCTATGGCTCAGGAGCCCCACTCTGGCATGGCAGCCTTTTCCGCATTTGCTGCAGAGAAAGACAGTGGGCTGAGAAGGTGCACGATTCACTGTCTCTGTTTTCCCTGGGCCCTCTTCTCAGCCAGCTGAGCTTTTCCAAATAGTCAGCCTCCACAGGAAACAGCCATCAGCGACTGTCTCCCAGTTGTCAATGTCAATATCCATCATCTTCATGTCTCACTTGCAGGTGTCCTTGTCGCGGAGGCATGGACACCCAGGAGGCCATGACCAAGTGGCTAGTTCATCATACAGAATGTCCTTGGGTATAAGGCCGTCATTTATCCACCGAATGTGACCAAGTCAGCGCAGACGTCATTGGCTTGGTAATGAATGTATGCTGATGGAATTAGCATGCTCCAGGGCCTTGGAGTTGTCCTGCCAAGAGATACCAAGGATACATCTATAATGCAGGATTTAAGCACATGGAATGCACAGAAGTTTCAGCACAGTGGTCTTTTGTTCCACTGGCATCAAACCTATAAATACACTTGGGTAAAAGCTTATCTTAAAGAAATGAACTTTTATTTACAATGGAGAACTATTGTTCGACGCTACAAAACACAGAAAAACCATCAAGGGCTCAACTCCTTGTCTCCTTGTTGTGGACTTGATTGTACCAATGGAAGCCGGTGAGCCTCGAGTCCAGCAGGGGTGCCAGGTCATGATCCCGAACCTTAATCCTTTATTTCCCATCCCTCATCTTCGCATCATGGACTGGGCTTAAAAGTGAATTCAAAGCAACACAGAGAAACTAAGTTGAGAGCTGGCATGCTCATAGAACTCCTTTTGCTAGTTCCTCTATTACAAGTGAGTCAGATTACCTTGCCATCCAGACCCCAGACAGTATCTCCAGCTTCTCGGGCTCAGGGATTCTGTGCTGTCCAGGCCATGCTCATGGGTCCCTGTCAGCTGGATGCTGCTCCAGTCTGGTCTTCAGGACTTGGCATATAGTCCACAAGTTGATCTCTCCAGCTCCTACTCCTGCTTTAGCCCACTCCTCATGGCCTCTAGCTCTGCACCCCACCCCCCACCCCCACCCCCCCCCACCACCCCCAAGTCTGTTAAGGACACAGCTTCCTGCACTGGAGGGGCCCACAGGACCAATTTCCCAGCCTCGTGCTCTTCCTCACCATTGCCACCTGCTGGCAGAGGCCCAGCTGACAGAACATCCTGGTTGCCACATTGAATGCCTCGGGGAAAATGCCCAGCCAGTTGGCCCAGCATCTGGCCGCACGCTGAAATTGGGATCAGGAGTCAGGGCCCAGCACGACTTCCCTGCTGCACATTTGAGGCAACAAAGGTGGAAACTGTTGAGCCTTTTCTCCTGCTTAGCATATGCTGTTCAGGTTTCACCACTGTAAAGGAATGCACTGAGGACACAGGCTTGGTAGACTCACAGTTTGGTGTTTGCAGTCAGATTGCTGTTGTTCCTCACTCTCTTACTCAGGTTGGACATAACAGCTGCAGGTTTTGTGGTGTGTGTGTTGATCTCAACATCGAGTGACAGATTGCTGGTGATTGTGCAGCCTAGATATGTGAAGCTCAGATCTGTGAAGCTCTCAACAACCTCCAGTGTCACATTGTCAATGCAGATAGATGGCAGGATGGCAAAATCCTGGACCATGAGATTTGTCTTCCTGATGCTGATGTTCAATCCAAACACTTTACAGGAGTGAGAGTCTGTCTATTTGCTGCTGCAAGTCCTCAGTATGAAATGTTAGTGCGGCATCGTCAACAAAGAGCAACTCTCTGATGAGGATTTGACGCACCTTTGCTTGGATCTAAGGCGAGCAGGGCTGAAGAGCTTTCTGTCAGTTCTGGTATGTAATTACACTCCCTCCGTCGATGACCTGAAGAATTGCGGAAAAGGGAAGAAAATGCCAAAGAGTGTTGGTACCAGAACACAACTCCATTTGACCCCACTGCAGATCTCAAAGGGTTCTGATGTTGCCCTGTCATTTCCTCACTGATGCTCAGTTTTGGTTCTGCCAGGACCACTCAGCTCCTGACCTCATTACAGCCTTGATCCAAACATGGACAAAAGAGTTGAACTCAAGAGATGAGGTGAGAGTGACTGCCCTTGACCTCAAGGCAGCACTTGACTGAATGTGGCATCAAGGAGCCCTAGCAAAACTGGAGTCAGTGGGAATCAGGGGGAAAACTCTTCACTGGTTGGAGTCTTCCTAACACAAAGGAAGATGGTTGTGGTTGTTGAAGGTCAATCATCTCAGTTCCAGGACATCACTGCAGGAGTTCCTCAAGGTAGTGTCCTAGGCCCAACCATCTTCAGCTGCTTCATCAATGACCTCCCTTCCATCATAAGGTCAGAAGTGGGGATGTTTGCTGATGATTGCAGAAGGCAACTGCTCAGATACTGAATCTGTCTGTGTTCATATGCAGCAAAACTGGACAATATTCAGGCTTGGGCTGATAAGTGGAAATAACATTTGCACCACCCAAGTGCCAGGCAATGACCATCTCCAACAAGAGAGAATCTAAGCATCTCCCCTTGACATTCCATGGCATTACCACTGCTGAATCCCCCACTATCAACATCCTGGGGGTTACCATTGACCAGAAACTGAACTGGACCAGCCATATAAATACTGTGGCTACAAGAGCAGGTCAGAGGCTGGGAATTCTGTGGTGAGTAGCTCAACTCCTGACACCTCAAAGCCTGTCTACCATTTACAAGGAACAAGTCAGGGGTGTGATGGAATACTCTCCACTTGACTGGGTGAATACAGCTGCAACAACACTCAAGAAGCTCAACACCATCCAAGATAAAGCAGCCCGCTTAATTGATGCCCCATCCACCAACTTAAACATCCACACCCTCCACCAACGGTGCCAATGGCAGCATTGTGCACGATCTACAAGATACACTGCAGCAAATCACCAAGGCTATTTCGACAGCACCTTCCAAACCACCCAGAAGGACAAGAGCAGCAGACGCTTGGGAGACAACCACCCGCAAATTCCCTTCCAAGCCACTCGCCATCCTGACTTGGAACTATATCGCTGTTCCTTCACTGTCGCTGAGCCAAAATCCTGTAACTTCCTTCCTAACAGTGCTGTGGGTGTACAACATGTGGACTGCAGTGGTTCAGGAAGGTGGCTCACCACCACCTCAAGGGCAACTAGGGATGGGCAATAAATGCAAGTCTAGCCGGCTTAAATAGACCCCCTCTGCTCATATGGTTGAATGCCTTGGTGAGATCAATGAAGGCATTCCTCTTGCAGCTGTTGGACTGGGAAGATCATGTCAATTGTAGATCTTCCAGTCCAAAACCACACAGGGATTCAGGATAGGTTTGTCCAGCCAGTATCTAGAATCTGACAAGAGGAACACAGGCAAATAATCCTCCGATGCTTAGCAGGGAGATGCATCGATAGTTGCTGCAATCCCTGTGGTTGCTTGTGTTCTTGTACAAAGTCACAACCTTTGCATCACATATATCCTGGGGCACTGCCCCCTCCCTCCAGCAGAGGCAGGATTTTGTAATGCCCTGGCTTTTCTTCAGGCTCTGAAGGGGTAATGCCAGCCTAGAGTCCCAAGTAATCTCCATATGCCCCTTTGGCTGGTTGGTTATCACATCCAGCTCTATGCTGCATTTCTTTGAAAGCCAAGATACCTGGGATGAGCTATCTCAGTTATGTGAAGAGACCAAAGAAGCTGAAAATGTTCTCTTTATTGCAGAGAGGGTTAAGGCGAGATTTAATAGAGGCATTCAAAATTATGAGGGGTTTTAGTAAGGTAACAAGGAGAAAATGTTTCCACCAGCAGCAGGGCTGGTCAGAGGATTCAAATTTAAGATGCTTGGCAAATGTTCCAGAGGGTAGATGAGGAGAATTTTTATTTTACACATCAAGTTTTTACGATCTGGAGGTCACTCAAGAGGTGGTAGAAACAGGTTCTGTAGTAATTTTCAAAACGAAGTTGAATACTGGTATCGGACCCCTTACCTGGCATCCCAAAATAAGGAAGGACTCACCTTAAAAATCTGAAAGAACACTCAGATGTTCTCCACTCAGAGAACACTCAGAGCCTCCAACAAATTGAGAAATTAAGAACTGTAACAGCATTAACCAGCAATCAAATGCATAGTGACACCACTGGCAAAAAAACTGGCTTCTTTATGCTTCCCCTATAACAATAAATGCTTCAGTAGTCCTTATTCGAATGTAATTGGCCAAGGCTTTTATGTTGGTAACCTAGATTAGATTTCTCAACTGAAACGGAAATTAACTTGCATGTCAGAAAAACTCTGAAAGTTGAACATAAGATCTCTGTTGTATTTAGTAAATCAGGTGCGACTGGTGACATGGTGTGCACAAAGGCAAGATGTCTAACAATGATATTGTACTATCGACAGAATACCCATGGCGAGAAAGTGGAAGATGACTTGTTCATAGCAAGAAGCTGAAGGCTTACCTTGGTGAGAGGCACACTGAGAATCAGTAGCAATGTCAACACCAGTCTAGCAGTCACTGCCCCTTCTGCAGCCATTCGAAAGCCTCGAGGGTCCGCAGAGAGGCCAGGATTAGGAGTTCTGGAAGACTCTTCCTAAGGTATTGAGCAGCATCGGGTTTGCATGCCAAAGGGCAGAAGCACCACATTAGTTCATTCCTCTGTGCCTTCGAGCCATACTCATTCAGGTCCTGAAGGATGGTAACAGAAAGCTGGCCTACTTTGCCTCCAGGGCATTTAATGGGCAGAAATGGAGCACCACTATGTGACTATAGAGAAAGAAGCATTGGCAATGAACTGGACATCAGAGAGATTCTCGGATTATGTGATGGGATTACCATTCCAAATTTAACTAAAGTATAAACCATTAGTCAGCCTTCTGAATTGCACAGAGATCATCAAAATGCCCCTGTGCTTACAACGTTTCAGTCTTAGGCTGGTGGATTACCAGTACACAGCTGTGTATGTGCCAGGGAAAATACAGACAACAGCTGCCACATTATCTAGAGCCACAGTTGATCATGCCATAACCCAAGACTTAGTACTTGTTTCAGAGGTGGAAGCATTCTCATCAATCATAACAAATAGTCCACCAGTCTCTGAGAGAAGACTACAAGAAGTCAGGAAAGCATAGAAAGAAGATTTGGGGTGTACCCAAGTAAGGAAACTTTACCAAGAAGGTTGTTGAAACTACAGACCGAACGACCAACTCCTATGAAAGTACCGTGAACAGAGGAAACATCAATCGATAGTGGACGATCTAGTATTCAACCATCACCAGGTAATGCCCAAGGCTATGAGGGAGGAGATACTTCATAGAATCCATGGTGGTCACTTGGGAATAGGGAAGTGTGGAGCTTATACACATCAATCTGTGTGGTGGCCAGGCATTTCAAAGGAAATTCAAGACCTCAATTTGTCGTGCCATACTTGCGCAATTCGTCGCCAGCCACCCACAGAATCTCTATTACAATCTAGTTTTCCAGATAGGCCTTGGAAAAGATTGGGGCCAGACCTCTTCAATTTTCAAGGGAAAGTGTACCTTGTCACAATGGATGATTGTTCAAGATGGTTAAAAACTACCAGACTCCACACAACGATGGCTGAGACCATGATAAGGGTGTTACAGAATATCTTCTCCATGCATGGGTTTCCGGCCAAAATTGTTTTGGACAATGGGCTACAGCTCGTGAATGAATGCTTCAAGAAATTTCCAGGTGATTGCAGGATCGCCCATGTTACTAGTTCTCCTCTCCACCCAGGCGCCAACGGAGAAGCTGAAAGAGAGACGAAAAACATTAAAATGTTAATGACCAAGAATACAAACTGGAATCAGCTCTGCTGCAGAGCTGCTCATGGACCAATGGCTGAAGACACAATTTCCTTTGCAGCAGAACCTGCAACCCAACGTTACAGCAGGGAACCATAAAAAAGCGAGGAATATGGAGAACGTCCTACGTGAAAAACAGAAGAACTGGTATAACTCCGGGCATAGAGTGAATACTTAATACCTGTTAATACCCGTTAGTACTAAGTCAGAAAGTCTGAATTTAAGATTGAAGATCTCAAGGCGCGGTCCTTAAACAAACAGGACAACCATATTCCTATCTCGTCCAAACCCTGTCTGCTATATTCAGAAGAAACAGAGAAGCTCTACTCTTATTGGAGGCTGAGAGAACGCATGTGTTTGATCACCACACACTTTGGGAGGATGGTCTGAAGACTATAGCAATCAACTCATAGAATGACCCTGTCAATTAACTGGTTCAAGACCATCATCCTCGCTCGACGGTGACAAATGCAAGACTAGGGAGAGTCGTGAATGCACCGCGAAGGCTGAACGCGTGAACTTCAGACTTTGTGGTGGTTGGTGGGAGATGGTGATAGTGTAAATGTAATGTAATTAGTTTAAGAAATAGTTTAGCATTGTTATTTAAAAATTTGATATTATACTGGGCTGAAGTTAGCATAATGGGTTAATAGATATGTAATGAGATAATGATGTGTATCACTATGTTACAGTGATATTAGCAGGAACTCACTAAGATTCCTTCACCAGCACCTTCCAAACCCACGACCACTGCCATCTAGAAGGACAAGGGCAGCAGATAGATGGGAACACCACCACCTGGAAGTTCCCCTCCAAGTCACTTACCATCCTGACTTGGAAATATATCACCATTCCTTCACTGTCGCTGGGTCAAAATCCTAGAAATCCCTTCCTAACAGCACTGTGGGTGTACCTACACCACATGGACTGCAGCGGTTCAAGAAGGCAGCTCACCACCACCTTCTCAAGGGCAATTAAGGATGGGCAATAAATCACTAGGCGGTAACACCCACATCCCCATGAATGAATAAAAAAAAAATGTTCTAGAGACTCTGTAGAACAGATGGAATAGTCTGTAAACAAGAGAGATGTACTTACCTTGTAGTTTATCATCTATATAGTGTTAAAGTAGTTTTGAAGTAACCTACCCGAGTCAGACCAGAGTTACACATGAGCAGAGAGAAAACTTCCCAATATAGATTAGGCCACAAAACAAATCGCAAAACAATGGTGTCAACTCCCACTCCAGAGACCTGAGGACATAATCTATGCTGCCACTTCAGCAGAGTATTGAGGAAGTGCTGCATATTTGGAGGAGCTGTCCTTTGGATGAGAACCAATGTCCTGTCTGCCCTCTCAGAGGGACATAAAAGTTCCCACAGCACTACGAAAGGAAAACAGAGGAGTTCTGGCCAACATTTACCTCTCAAACGCTTAAAGCAGATGATATGGTCATTTAACTGCTGTTTGACCCTCTTTGTGAAGAAGTCCGCCGCCTTTCCTACATTACAAAAATCTTGGGATCTCCTGAGGCCGTGAAAGACTTTATATAAATTTCAGTCTTTCTTTTTCCAGCAGGATTGTAAATTTCATGGGCAGGATTTTCCCTCCGTCGGGCAGGCACGGCGGGCAGGCCCCAGAGCAGTCGTGAAACAGACCGCCGCCCGTGATGAGACCCCGACCATCAGTTAACGGCCAGCCAGCGTGAAAGGTGCACTGAAACACTTAGCTATGCCTGGGTCGGGGGCGGGAAAAGGGCACCATGGACGTCCACACATGCGGTGGTGGGGGGGTAGCGCGCACTGACAGCTCCCTGAGGACACAGAGCTTCCTCAGGGAGCTGAAGAATTGGACACTGACCAATAAAGATTTTACAAATGATATAAACATGTCCCCACATGTGACTCAGTCACATGATAAAAATTATGTTGAAATTTTTTTTTTAATTACTGCTGGAAACCTCATCCGACCCGTGGATGAGGCTTCATAAAAAATCCA
Source organism: Cetorhinus maximus (assembly GCF_964194155.1). NCBI lineage: Eukaryota > Metazoa > Chordata > Chondrichthyes > Lamniformes > Cetorhinidae > Cetorhinus > Cetorhinus maximus. Next base: position 16,902,881 of record NC_135900.1, read on the forward strand.
AAGGCCGCCTGGCCGATTCGCCTGCCCGCCAACTGTAAGGATGGACGGGCAGCGGAAAATAATGTTCAAGTATTTGTTTAAGGGCCTTAATAGGCCTCTTAACTGTCGGCGGGCGTGCTGCCGAATCTCGCGCGCGCCCACCGACCGAAATGTCGCAGGGTGCGCGATGACGTCGGGACGCTCGCCTGACGTCACCGCACAAGATGTTACGCCCGATCAGGTCGGGCGCACGCCCGCCCAGAACTAAAATCCTGCCCCACATGTGTATTCATGGCTTAGATTTCTTTCCTAGTATGCAAGCGGTAATTGAACTCAGTGAGGTACGTTCGTGCTCCTCCCCAGAAAATAATTTAATTTCAGAATGAGAAAAGTAAGTGGCGTGTAAAGCATACACACGTTATTACTTATTCCAACATCATGCACATGCTTTCTTCCAATCAGCTCTCTCAGGTATATTGAATTGCTTCACAAGTTTGCAGGAATGGCCTGGGTCAGTTTGATTATGCTGATTATCCATAGATATACTTTCTTAATGTTGCTTTTCAGGCGACAGTCATTTAGGTCTGAAACTCTGGCTTCCCTTAATCCTGCAGGCCTAAAATTTGAAGAGGCAACGATGTACTACAAATACTGTGGTAGAATTCACACTATGGCCTGAATTTTGCCCTTGGTGGGTGGGGGCGTGACTGGCTGGCCCGTGACCAGTCGGGAAACAGGCCCCCCGCCCACAATCACCACCCCCAACCGCAATTTCACGCTGGCTGGCCAATTAAGGCGCGCCCAGCGTGAAATGCATCTTCCCAATGGTTGGGAAGGGACGAGTGGGTCGGCCATCAGGTCCAATGGCAACCCGGTGGCCGGTTTAAAAACGGCACAGGCAGCTCCTTGAATGTTGCCAGGGAAGAACATGCCTTCTATGTTGTGAACAGTGAAGTTATGGCATCGAAAGCGGCTGGAGACACCAGGCAGGAGCGCAGGACAGGTGGGCACTCGTCCCCGTCCCCCCCCACCGACCCCCGAGCGCGGTCCTCCTGGAGGAGGTGGCTTCCAGGAGGGACACCCTTGTCCCCAGAGATGGAAGGAGGAGGCCACTGCACCTAACAAAAAGATCATGGGAGCAGGTGGCAGCGCTGGTCAGCAGCCACAACGTTGTGCGGTGCACATGGGTGCAATGCCGCAAAAAGTTTAAAGACCTTCTGTGCCCGGGGAGGGTGAGTACCGTGTTGGCATGGATCAGTGTGTTGAAGTGTTAAGGTCTGGCCGTCCCCCTGTGGAGCTCAGGGGTGCTAGAGTCTGAGTGCCAACCGTCAATGACACCGGAGCTGGCTAATGGGGTGAGCCCTGTCTGCTTGGACTGAGCGCCTTGCGGCTCGAAGGCCATGGCTCAGATGTGTCCTGCCAGGGGTTCCTCAGGTGGGGTTGGCCAGGCTGCAATGGCGCAGCAGGTGGACTAATCCATGCTCCTCTGTCCTTTCAGAAGAGACGACCCATAACAACTTTGAAAGATCTCAGACAGGCAGAGGCCCCCGAAACCTCCTAATCCTATCCCGATTCGAGCAGGACACCTTGGAGCTGGAGAGGCGCCACCCACCTCGGTCAACCAGCCGCGGAGAGGCTGGGGTGTCAGACGAAGGTAAGAGTGCAGTGCACAGAGGTGAAAGTTTCGGATGGTGCAAACATTCTTGTGTAGTCTCATCATTGATGGGAGCCTCAAAACTGGATTCCCAATGATCATTGAAAGAGAATGGCACCATGATGCAGATCTCCATGGTCTCACCAGGGTGCCTGGCATGCACAGTGACAGTGTGGTGACTTAAACTAATGACATGTTGTTGTTCTTCCTTAGATTCTCCAGCACGCACTCAATTGCAGGACCCCGAAGAGTCACCCCTGATGCCAGAGGGCTGCCAGGCTTCACATGCACCTGTGTCACACCCGCTCTCTGAACCAGGCACCAGCGCAGATATAACACCTTGTGGGCATTAGATCCTTGGCTAGAATGCCAGAGCACAGCGGTGAGAGCACTTCACACTCACTTGAGGAGCAGATAGAGGCAGAGAGTGCCCGGGACCCTGGCAGTCGGAGGACTGTTTGAGACCAGGATGATGCTGAGTCAAAGGCAGATGATGAGACACTGGAGTCGTCCATTAGGCAGCAGATGCTGGATTTCCAGTGGGATGTGTGGGAGCATCTGGCGGAGATCCATGAGGGTATGCATGCCATGGTCTCTGTTATGGAGGAATCCACGCGGACCATCAACACTGCGTTGACCCTCATGGCCAAGCGCACTGCCTCCTCCATTGGCAGAGTGGTGACTCTCATGGAGAGGCAGCTCCAGGAACAGAGTCAGGGGTTCCTGGCGTTGCGCTCGGACCTGCAAGCCCTCACACAGGCAATGACCTCAGGTGGTCAGTGCCAGTGTGGGAGACGGATGAGGCACCCAGTATCCCAACTAGGTGCCCATCCGTCAATGGCGAGCAGGGAGGTCCAGAGTGACCTCATGTTGGCACACGAGCTGCTTGTCATCTCTGCGGGCTCCTCTCAGGGTGCTCTGGATGATGGCAGCAGCTTCTCTGCCCCTCTGCCAGTGACTGTGGCATCTGATGAGGCTGGATGACTGGGGAGATGCCAGCCATAGCACTGGCCGCTCCCTCGCAGGTGAGGCCAGCACAGGCTACACTGGCCAGAGGATGACCATCAAGGTCATCAAAGCCAACGACACACCAGAGTCAGCAGGCTGCCCCCAATGCCGCTGCCAGCGAGGGAGGGGCATCAAGACGTAGCATTCGCAAGCATAAGTTTAAGGCACCATGAGCACAAGAGGGACTGGTCACGGATAATCTTCTGTTGTGTAATGTTTTGTTTATGTTTTCTGGTCTGGGAATTAAGGTCAGAGAAGGTGATGTTAATTTTTTTGGATTGTCAAAATGAGATAAATTTTGTTTTCATCCTAATGGCCTGAGTATGCTTCAACTTTGTATTTTTTTGGTGCAGTATGTAACGCTGGACATGAGTGGCTCTAAACTTTATTACACAGGCACTGAGTGGAAGGGTCATTTCAGACATTCAGGATGGAGGCAGCAGCCGTGGCACGAGGTGAAAGCAGACCTTTGGCAGCCTAGCAGGAGTGTTGGATCAAGGTGTCCCTAACGTCCCAGTCTCCCTGTAGGATACAGAGGTCTGCCTCCACAACCTCAGCGTTCTCCTCACCGTGCTCCTCTTCTGACTCACGACTGGATTCATCCTTTGTGGGCTGTGGAGCTGGTCAACATCGTCTTCCTCCAGTGGGTCCCGCTTTGCCAGTGCCAGGTTGTGGAGAGCGCAGCACTGTCAGTGATACTCGCACTGGGGGTATTGTAGTGATCCCCCTGAACGGTCCAGGCAGCGGAAGCGCATCTTCAGAAGACCTATGGTCCTCTCTATAACTGCCCTTGTGGAGGAATGACACCTATTATAATGCTGCTCTGCCTCTGTTCTTGGATGGCGGAGAGGTGTCATAAGCTACCTTTTCAACAGATAGCCCTTGTCACCCAGCAGCCATCCATTCAGTCAGGCTGGAGCACTGAATGACCCCGGCACCTGGGAGTGACTCAGGATATACGTGCCACGGGAGCTGCTAGGGCACCATGCACAGACTTGCTGAATCTGCATCTTGTGGTCATACACTATCTGAACGTTCATGGAGTGGAATCCTTTCCTGTTGACGAAGGCATCCAGCTGACTTGCTGGCGTCTTGATGGCCACATGTGTGCAGTTGATTGCACCCTGGTTGTGGGGGAACCCAGCAATCGCTGCAAATCCTCTGGCTCACTCAGCCTGGCTGGCCTCGTCCATACGGAAATGAATAAATGTCATTACCCATCTGAAGAGAGCTTCCGTCACCAGCTTGACGCAACTGTGGACAGCTGATTGTGAGACTCCACACAGATCCCTCACTGACCCCTGGAAAGATCCGGAAACATAGAAGTTGAGGGAACTATGCCCTTCAGAGCCACTGGCATGGGGTGTCCACCCACACAGTCGGAGCTGATCCCGGGCCCAATACCTGCAAATGGAGGTCACTGTCTCCTTGAAAGGCGAAACCTCCATCAGCATCGCACCCTGTAAACACTGGCAGCAGGATAGTGCCATCTTCTGCGGCCCCTCCCTCCCTGGGCTACCTGCTCGTCCTGCGCCCCTTGTACCTGCGCCTCTCCTCCCACAGGTCACTCCCCTGGAAGCCACACTGGGACACCTGGCCTCCTCTCCGTTCTGCCCCTCTCTTCCTCCTCAGAGGAAGAGGTGCCACCAGTGGAGACCACAATCCCCATTATCAGGGTAACAGAAGACTGTCTGATACCTGGAAGGGTCCGCAAGGTCAAAATCCTCCAGGCGCCTAGGAGACACCAGTGAGTCCTGAAATGAAGCCTAGAAATGCTAAGAATGAAATTCAGAACAGAGATGAAGCTGTCAAGTTCAAATAAGCAACCAGCAGCAAACTATCTCCTAAACTCCTTACTACTCATGCTGGCAATGCTGCTGAACCTTTTTATTTCACCCTTGGATGGGGTTTGGCAAAATGTAGGCTGTCTGCCTGCCCGTTTTGCCCGTACGATTTCGCGCTCGTTGCACAGGCAATGTAAAATCGGGTTCAGCTGGGTTTTTACTGGCTTTAAGTGGCCTCTTAATTGATGGGGGTGGCGCAGCTCCGATCCCACACGCGCCCGCCGACCTGAAGATTGCGCATGTGCGGGATGACGTCGGACACTCGCCTGATGTCTTCTCACGCTATTTTACGCCTAATCGGGTCAGGCATGAGCCCTATGATTCCCATGCCCTATGATTCTTAAATTACCAGTCTATACAGATCAGTGGCTGTGCTGCAATGCACTGAGTGGAAAATATGCATTTTTTTATGGCATGTTACAGTCTGGATAACATCAGTGTAAAATGTGAAAATTGAGCATGAAGATTTTTCATTCAGAAGTAGGAGTTTCACATCCTGCAGCTGATTCCAGTTTTATTCAAATGAAGACATCTGGGCTCATATAATTGAGCAATTGTTTGTTCAAGGCCACCATCCTGTTCTAGTTGCTTAGTTATTCTTTTATCTGCCATTCAGTAAGCGTGTTGGCTCAGATTTGCTTGCAACTTCTGACAAGTTTGGGGCTTGAAACGAGCGTAGCAACATTTTTGGGGGCATTTTCTGGGGTGTGACCTGTTTTCGTTCAGCTTACATGGCATAATAACAGTGCCATATTGTCCATTATTTTCTGGCGCCTTTTGAAATATAGGAGGCATGTTGATACTCCTCTGAGGTCATTAATATACATGGTAGGAGGAACAGCACTGGTGTGCTAAGAAACCTTCATTTCTGCTCCTAGGATTGTTAAAAGAAGCATGCCTATTCCCAGCATTAGTGGAAATTCATGGGGGTGCTTTACTTTGGAGCCTGAAGAATCTTTGAGAGTGGCTGGTGTTACACTGCTCTTGCCAGATAATTGAACTCTTTTTGGTATTGAGTTACAGTTCTGGAGGCTGAGAGAGTGCTGCCACCTCCCTCCACATGGCAGGTAAGACAATTTTCCGCAGTTTCCTCCCAGGAGCACTCAGTTTAGTCTTTGACTTCATTGCTGTGACACCTCCAGGACTCTCTGTAGGTTGACCTCATTAAAATTTTGTGCCCCTCTTTTCTGTCTCCTTTCAATATTCGATTCCACTCTGTGATTGCCTCTTATGTTCTTCCATTCGAAGACATTCTTCATATGTGTCACAAAATCCCACATGAATCATCTATTACAGCTAGCTGACAGCTGGCTTGATCTTCAATGTGTTTAATACTAATCCACTACTTCCAAACTTCAAGCTATTACGTATCTTCAGCTTTTCTTAGCATTTTAAAGGTGTTAGTTGCCGAATTAAATAAAGAACAGCTCCCAACAGAGGAAATAATGAAGTTAAGATGAATTTCTTTACACAGAGTGGTGAGAACATGAAATTCATTGTCACATGGAATAGCTGCAGCAGGATACATATATTTAAGGGAGGTGGTGTTTGACGAATACCTGATAGAGAAAGCAACAGACAAATAGAGGGCAGAGTAGGAAAAGGCACTGGATTAAAAGGAGGCTATTTTGTGGAGAATAAAAAACAGTTTGGACCAATTGGGCCAAATAGCCTGTTTCTGTGCTGTAGGTTCTATATAATTTCCACCCCTCCTAGTACCCTTGTGTCGCATGGTGTTAGCTGGTGTTAGAAATTTAAATGAGCTAGCGACCCCATGATTTATGGCAGGGTTCTGTGCTGGAGATAGTCGGTGGGCAGAAGTCCCAAACTAGCAGGGCATCATCAGGCAAATCATGGTATTTATGGCCTCTTTCATTTCTCTTTCATTTTATTTTTGGGACAGTGAGACTGTGATGTTCTTATTATTAGCACTGCAGCTGAAGCTTTCTGGAGAAGGCACTTGTATTATTGCTCACACTATGGAACCTAGGACAAAAGGCAAACCAAGAGGGAACAACAGGTTGTATGACTAGCATCCATTGGGAGTACCAAGAAACCTTCCGAGACAGGCAAATGGTTTCACCAACTTTATCCATTATAAAAATGGATTGTCCTATACCAAACTTTTGTGCTGACTCTATTGATCTGCAAAAATGATAAGAACATTTTTATTTCAAATTGGTTGCTCATTTGCAAAACTACATGTTATGACAAGTCTTCAACCTGTTGTCCATAATGATGCTTCATTGCCCCTGAGGTATGAGTCAAAAATCTATTTTGATAGGTGGAAATAGTGATGAGGCTATTGTTTGCTTTTGTTGTTGGATACTGAGGAATAACAGGTAAAACACACTTTTTTTTTTTAATTAGCTCAAAAAAACCAACCTAACTCCTACTGTGGTAGTCTGGCCTGACAGACATTGTGAAGGTGTCGGCAGAAAAAGCTGCCGTTGACCTGAGGCTCACTTCTCATTATATTTTCATGGGCACAGACTAAATTTCAGAAGCAAAGAAGTTTGTTTTTGTAGTGTACCTCAACTATCTTTGTAAGCAATAATATTGCCCAGATTCTCACTTCTGACCTACTTATTGGCTTTTACCAGTGCCACTCATAATAAACAGGAAAGGTTCTCTAATACTTCATCAGAAGTTGAGGTATTACTAGTAAACCAGAAAAAACCTTTCAACATGTTCCAGCTAACACCGCATTGGATGGCAAGGGATTTCTGAAAATTCAAGAGACCCAACATGGAATGATATGTATTGATACGTGCAAACTGCTGCCCCATCTTAAAGGTTGTTGCGATTTTTCTTGAAAGCTTTTTAACAAGCCATGTATTGTTTTTCAAGTAAAGATAGCAAGGCAAAAGCCAAGTGGAATCAAAGTATCTGTTACACTCTGATGACTGCAAGCTCTATTCATTCAGCAATGGTCTGTTGTCACAATCACATGTCTTCTTTCCAGTAACAAGAGAGCGTGTGTTTCATTTTGAAAACTAATTAAATCGGATACAACCCATTAAAGTCACCTTCCGCTAAGTAGTTATCTATTTTCTTTCCTTTGCTCCGGTTTTCTCCCCAATTCTTGTGAAAGCTCTTGCTCATGCCAGCCAATCCACTGGCATCTGGCCAAAGTGGATATCCTTTGCACGAGTCTAAACAATGGATGTTGGCAGGCTATTCAATCGGAGGGTGCATCATTGTCATTAATCCTGTCCGTGTCCAATATCTACACAAGTGCACTTTCTAGTAAGAGGCCACTGAATAATGGTAAGAAGCAGAACATTGCCTGATTCTTTATTTTCTCACCCAGCAGGGGGAGTTTTACACCTCCACCTCACCCCACCCCCCCTAGCCAGCGTATTTGCAGGGCACATAAAAGAGGACGAGCGGCTAATCCATCCTTCTTGCCTGCCCCCAAGCTGTCCCCCATCTAGGAAGAGTGTCCTGCAGTCAGCATCGCTGTGAAGCAGTCTGGGAAGAATATCCTGCAGTCAGCATCACAGTCTGCACTGGAGTGCTGCTTTGGGAGTTTGTTGAGTAGGGAACGAGGTGATCCTTTAAGTACCGTGAGTATGGTCGGGTAAGCATTTACTATTTTTATCGCTTATAGTTTTTAAGGTCTTATTTTGTGGTTCATCATTTGTAAGGGCTATATTCTGCAACAACGAGGAGCAAGGAAGAAGGGCCCTAGAGTAATTGATATTATTTGATATTAAGTATCTTCCAAAAGGTTTAATTTAATTTAAAGGGGTAAGTCATGCCAGGAGAGCTCAAAGCCATGGTGTGCTCCTCCTGTTCTATGTGGGAAGCCAGGAACATTTCCAGTGCCCGGGGTCAGCATGTGTGTGGGAAGTGTCTCCAGCTGCAGCTCCTGGAAACCCGGGTTTCAGAGCTGGAGCGGCGGCAGGGGACACTGTGGAGCATCCATGAGGCGGAGAGTATCGTGGATAGCACATATAGAGAGGTGGTCACACCGCAGGCTAAGAGTCCACAGGCAGGAAGTGAACGGGTGACCATCAGTCAGAGCAAGAGTACTAGGCAGGCAGTACAGGAATCTCCTGTGGCTATTCCCCTGCAAAACAGATATACCATTTTGGATACTGTTGGGGGGAATGGCCTCTCAGGAGAAAGCAGCAACAGCCAAATTTGTTGCACCATGATTGGCTCCGCTGCACAGGGGAGGAGTAAAAAGTGTAGGAATGCAATAGTTATAGGGGATTCAATTGTAAGGGGAATAGATAGGCGTTTCTGTGGCTGCAAACGAAACTCCAGGATGGTATGTTGCCTCCCTGGTGCTAGGGTCAAGGATGTCTCAGAGCAGCTACAGGACATTCTGAAGCGGGAGGGTGAGCAGCCCGTGATTGTGGTACACATTGGCACAAATAACATAGGTTAAAAAAAGGGAAGAGGTCCTAAAAGCAGAATATAGGGAGTTAGGAAGTAAGTTGAAAAGCAGGACCTCAAAGGTAGTGATCTCAGGATTACTACCAGTGCCACATGCTAGTCAGGGTAGAAATAGCAGGATATATCGGATGAATACATGGCTGAAGAGATGGTGTGAGGGACAGGGTTTCAGATTCCTGGAACATTGGGACCGGTTCTGGGGGAGGTGGGACCAGTACAAACTGGACAGGTTACACCTGGGCAGGACCGGGACTGATGTCCTAGGGGGAATATTTGCTAGAGTGGTTGGGGAGGGGTTAAACTAAAATGGCAGGGGGATGGGAATCTATGCAAGGAGTCAGAGGAGGGGGAACCAAGGACCAGAACAAAAGACAGAAAGGGGAATAAGAAAAGTGATAGGCAGAGAAATCAAGGGCAAGAGGCCCAGGGCCTCAGTGAAAAATAGTGGGAACGGGACAAGTAATATTAAAAAACAAGCTTTAAGGCTTTGTGCCTTAACGCAAGGAGCATTCGCAATAAAGTGAATGAATTAACCGCGCAAATAGATGTAAACAGGTATGATATAGTCGGGATTACGGAGACATGGCTGCAGGGTGACCAGGGATGGAAACTGAACATCCAGGGGTATTCAGTATTTAGGAAGGACAGACAAAAAGGAAAAGATGGTGGAGTTGCATCGCTGGTTAAAGTGGAAATTAACGCAATAGTGAGGAAAGATATTAGCACTGACGATGTGGAATCTTTATGGGTAGAGCTGAGAAATAGTAAGGGGCTGTATATAGACCCCCAAACTGTAGTGATGATTTTGGAATGGCATTAAACAGGAAATTAGAGATGCATGCAATAAAGGAACATCTGTAATTATGGGTGACTTTAATCTGCATATAAATTGGGCAAATCAAATTGTGTCCCCCATTCCCACCACCCCTCCTCAGCAAAAAGCCACAGACTCACCTTAGTCTGGTATCTATGTTGTCTTTCTTCTTGGGACTCTCTTGTTGTCCCAGCAACGTCCACTGCTGAGCTCTGGCACTGCTGGGACTACCTAGCTGCCAACCAATCAGATTGGCTGGAAGCTCTTGAGGGCAGAATTTCCTTTCCCCGAGGCAGAAGTCCCACAATTACCTCGTAGAGGCTGGCCCCCAATGTATTATCACTGTTGGACAGCCTTTTTTAAAGCTACTGGGGTGGGAGGGGGTGAGAAATACCCTGTGAACTACAGCCTTGGAATGTCAAATACTGTACCTGTATCATCACCTTGGCAAAGATCAGGAAACTTAATATCGAATAGAGTTGGAATCTTGGATTTCCTGTTTGACATTGGGCAACTTCATTTACCAATTTAGCTACTGTGGACTTGTTATTTCCTTGAATTATTAGATACATTTTCATAAAATCCAATTGATTCTTAAATCCTGTTCAATTGCCAATAAATCTATACCCTTCTTTTGTAAAACTAAGCTGAGTTGTAACAGAGTTTACAAAATAAATATCCTACAGCGAACAGAGGAAAGAACAAAGTGTTTCCTTTATTTAGCTATCATTGTAGAAGTTAGAGAGAAATGAAAGAATGGTTGACTAAATAAGGACTTTAAGCAAACTTCCCCTTTAATGAGACACTGAAGAAATCAATTTATTGTTGTTGCAGTTCTTCAAGCTTCTCCTACATATTAACAAGATCCAAAGGTGTGTAAGGTGGCGAGTATTTAATTTAGGCGTGTGTTCACCTGTGAATTAGAAAGGATAATGATGAAAAAGGAGTGGCGAAATGACTCAGTATTCCACTTTTGACGAATGAATAGGTGTGGCCAGTAAACGGGCCCATATTTACTTAAACTTACCTTGATATGGTTGGAAAGATTATATTCTGACATGCCCACTGTACAAATCGAGAAAATTACATAGCATGGCGTACTGTCTACAGTTTTGATCTCCTTACTTAAGAAAGGATATAATTGCTTTAGAAGCAATTCAGGGAATATTCGCTCGCCTGATTCCTGGGACGAAGGGGTTATCTTATGAGGAAAGATTGGACAGGCTGGGCTTGTATCCATTGGAGTTTAGAAGAATAAAAGGTGATCTTATTGAAACATATAAGATCCTGAGGGAGATTGACAGGGTGGATGCTGAGGGGATGTTTGCCCTTGTGGGAGAGTCTAGAGCCAGGGGACATTGTTTAATAATTAGGAGTCTCCCATTTAAGACTGAGATGAGGAAAATATTTTTTCTATCAAAGTGCTTTGGAATTCTCTTCCCTAGAGAGCAGTGGAGGCTAGGCCTTTGCATATATTCAAGACTGAGTTAGACATATTTTTGACTGACAAGGGAGTCAAAGAAAGTGGAGTTGAAGCCACAAATAGATCAGCCATGATCTTATCGAATGATAGAAGAGGTTTGAAGGGCCGAATGGCCTATTCCTAGGCCGAATGGCTCCAAATTCTTCTGCTCTTGAAAAAAATGGCAAGAATAGCAAACATAGGTCTGATGCCTTCTATGATTGAGATTTAACCCTGGCTGTAGCTCAGACAACCAGTTAGTCTGGATTTTCACACATTCTTTCTCTTAATCTGAAGTCACACATGAAATTCTTGTCCCAAAATCTGCTCTGTAGTAACCGTAGCTGGAATCTGAAAGAGCCAGTCAGGAAGTTGCTTTAATGGCTGCCCGTCACCATGACTAAGGGAAATGAAATTGTAGATTGCTTGTACACAATGGTTCCACTGATGCTGAAATGTTGAGGGTCCTGCTGTAGATAGTACACCAAAGAGGGACTGAAGATATCCCTCCAGTGAAAGTGCAGGGGACAGCTGTATGGAGTGAGGCTGCCAATCAAATTGTGCCATCAGTCTCAAGTGGCAATGAATGAGAAATAAATTTAATGGTATCCAAGATGAAGATGAGTGTGCTTCACATTTTTCCCATTCATTTCTTGTGGGGTCCAAACCTGAATTAGCAACTACAGATCCTATGGGAGCACCATTTGAACAGTTTTACTCAAACATTACCCTTTGCAAATTCTTCTACATTCTGCTAAAGCTGGATAATACTTTTTTCCAGAGAGCAGAGGGTAATTGCGTTTCCACTGAGAAGGACTCAACCGTTGTTCTTTTTAAACAGCTCTACCTTGGCCACATTATCTTCATCACCAATAAGTAC